>NW_026575125.1:95126351-99926351 GCF_905146905.1 Nyctereutes procyonoides | reverse complement strand
TGTTTTTATTTAAACATCTTATTTAAAAAAAAAACTTTTCTAGACTTCCTTACAAGTTCTGGTTTATAATTAGAAAAATTCTTAAGGAGACTTTTTTGGGAGCAGTGTTGGAAATGCTTTGGTTTTTTTCATGTCACCTTAACCGTATTACTTTCAAATCATTTATTGACTGCAAAATAAATTTTGAGTTGGTGGTACTAGGACAGCATTCTTCTAGACCTCACTTGTCTCTGATCTTCTACCCTATTACTGAGTTTTATATCAAGTTTTTATTAATGTCTTCCACCTACACTTTTGTTGTTGTTTACCTTAGAGCTTGTAGATCACAGGGTTCTACTCTCATTGTTTAGATGAGGAAACCTCAACCAAAAACAACTTGCCCATTTCCCATCTCAGTTGATGGAAGAACAGATACCATAGTCTGTATCTTCATGGTCTGTTCTTCCACTGAACTGCCTCCTTTGCATTTTCATATTTTTACCAGATCATTCCTTTTTTTAAAAAAATTTATTTATTTAAAAAATATTTATTTATTTGAGAGATAGAATGTGTGATGGGAAGGGGCCGAGGGAGAGGGGATCATTGAGGTTATAGATGACATAAGCAAACCACACTGCCGCCTGATTTTATTAAAAGTAGTTGTAATTTAGACACAGTGCTTCCCAGCATTCTTCATGAGCATACATGTAGTAGAATAAATGAATGATCTACTCGAGGGCAGGGGCGACTGGCCTCCCGTCCCAAGGGTTGTAAGATTTGAAGCCAATCCTCAAGGCAGTTTGGAATGGAATCTTTCTCTGGGGATAAGAAGAAAAACACAATATTTCTGAAGTATTTTAGCTGGTATCTCCTGGAGCAAGGAAAGGAACATAATCCTGTAATTATACTTTGCCTAAAATTTTTTCAAGACGTTAGTTTCTTTTTGTTTTTGCCAGCAATGCTTCTAATCTTCCTTTCATCTTTTCCCTAGAAGCATCATAAATTGGACAAATTTAGGTCTAACCTATTTATATCACACAACCAATACAGTTCTCTGCATATTGTAGGTAATGAGTAAATGAACTTACCCTCTAAGTGCTGCCTGATTTTAACTTAAAAAAAAAAAAAAAAAACTCTGGTCAGCATATACTCATCTGACCAGAGTTAGAGCAGTGGTTTTCAGTCCTGGCTGCACATTATAATCACCTGACACCTTTTAAAAACTAGATCTTAAGGCTTCACCTGGACCAAGTACCATATAACTGGGTTATCTGATTAAGTCAGAGTTATATGGGTGGGGCCCAGGTGTTGGTATTTTTTTTTAACGTTCCCCAGGTAACTTTAATATGTAGCCAGAAGTGAGATGCACTGCCTTAAAGTCTTGACCTTTTCTGGGGACATGCCTAACAAATCTGTGAGGTTGGGGACTGGGTCAAGGCAGAAGGCAGTTGGTGAAAAACAAAAGAATATGGGAGCTTTGGAGCACCTGGGTGGCTCAGTGGTTGAGTGTCTGCCTTTGGCTCAGGGCATGATCCCGGGGTCCGAGGATTGAGTCCTGTATCAGGCTCCCTGCAGGGAGCCTGCTTCTCCCTCTGCCTGTCTCTGCCTCTCTGTGTCTCTCATGAGTAAATAAACAAAATCTTTTAAAAAGAATATGGAAGCTTCTTTTGGCACTGTTCATGTTGTGGCAAACCCAATTTGGGTCACGGGTATCAGAGAAAACAATTGCCTTTTAGAAGCCCAAAGGGAGGACTCTTAAATAGAATTAGTTTAATGCACTGAGACTCTATCGTCATGCTTGGCATCAGCCCAGGAGGCTAGGCTGCTTGGTCAGGTATCCATGGCCTTATTTCATTGCTATTTCATTTCTTCTTTCTGCCATCATCCCAGGCAAGTGCGCAATTTCCAGGAAAATCTGAGCCTGTAAATTTACCAAGGCTGTAAATTTACCAATCCAAATCTGTCTTCAAAGAATGCCTTTCCCCAAACCTATGGGGAAGGGGCTAAAAAAAAATAACAAAAAGAACTTAATGGAAGGTGGAAATGGATTCAGTTAGGGAGTAATACAAGTTGAAATGATCCTCTAAATCAAACTAACACTGTGGCTTTTTGAAACCCATTCCAAGATCACAAGAATGTTAGTTGGAATGAGAGGATGTTTGGGTCTATTTCAGTCCTGGATTCTTCTTGAAGGCAGTTTTAGAAAGTTACTATGCCTTCACACTCTGACTTCATCTGGTACAATAGATTCCTCTATGGTGTAATCAGAATAACTGGGTTGTCCACTTGCTACCTCTGGGGTGCCTAGAATTCTCTTAAGGATCTGTGCAGTGTTTAAGGCCTCTGTCTCAAGATGTAACAGGACTTTAATTTCCATGCAGTGCTCTTTTGTTGCAGAGAAATTCTTAAGTTGAAACGTTTATGGAATTGAATTCAGCTATAGCACTCTCTTCAACACAATCCATCACTTCACAATCTCCTAGGAGCCCTGATTTGCTCTGTCAGTTGTTTGTCTGAAAGCATCTTTGTGAAATGAATTTACTTTAAAGTTAAAGATGATTAGAGTGCCTCTTCTCCAGGAGACAATTACATTGCTATATTCTGTGGCAGGATGAAAAACAACATAGCATTAATTTTTCCAAGCTTTCTTTGAGTATTGTTAAAAGGAGAAACATCAGGTTAATCCAAAATATTATAATAGCCAAAAGACAACTGCTATTAAAATGCAAGATTTTCTAATAAGACCATTTTGAGGAGTTGTTTGGGAGGAGAAAAGAGAGAATATGAAGGGAGGAATGGAAGGAATTTATTAAGTGTTCCTGACCTTCAAATATACTTTGTCAGTGAATGCTGTAGACAAAATAAACCAAGTCTGAGAACTATTATTAAAATGTTTTTCTCTCTCCTTAGCCCAATAGTATGTTATCCTACCTCTTAGACTATTCTGCTTTATATTTTTCTGGATGAATTGATATCTTTTGACAGGCTTTGTTAAGAATACATAGTAAAGGTCAAGTATAAGCCATTTGCTGGTGTTCCCTGGCAGCCTTTATGTCATGGTAAATAGATATTGGAAGTGGTATTATTTTCAGCATAGGTTTGTGAATATGCTTCCATTGGGCTGTGCTTTTTCTCATACTGAAGTTCACAAACCTTGCATGATTTTCAAGACTGCAACTTAAGAGCTTTAAAATGGAGTCATCTCAGACTCCTTTCTTCCCCTCAATTCCCAGATCTAATTAGACATCAAATCCAGAGGATTCCACTTCTTGAATATCTCTGAAATCCATTCACTTTTCCCCATGCATTACCACTGTCTGAAGTAATATTACTGTCATCTCTCCACTGTATCGGCCTGGTGTTCTGACTGGTCTGTCTCTGGTGACTTCTCACCTCCAGTGCATCCCTTATTCTGCCATAAGTGTAAGTTTTCTGATCTGTAAGACAGATCAGATATTGGAAACCTTCCACCCAGAATACACACAAACCCACAAACATCCAGAGGGAATCCCAAGTTCATCCTAATAAGTACTCTGATAAAAAGGTTCTACATATTCCTGTGGAATGAGCCTTCGGGGATTAAGAAACATTTCACTGAAGAGGTGATATTTGATAAAGGTTTTGAAGGATGAATAAGAGCTCTCCAGGTGGAAAAATGGAAAATTGTAGTTCAAGCAAAGGGAATGGTATGTACTAAGCACAGAAAAGACAGCCCAGAAACAAATCCATGCATATACTGTCCATTGATCATCAAGGCTACAAAGAACGTGCATGAGGAAAAGATAGTCTCTTCAGTAAATGGTGTTGGGAAAACTGGTATCCACATGCAAAGGAATGAATTTAGACCCTTTTCTTGGGATCCCTGGGTGGCGCAGCGGTTTGGCACCTGCCTTTGGCCCGGGGCGCGATCCTGGAGACCCGGGATCGAGTCCCACATCGGGCTCCCGGTGCATGGAGCCTGCTTCTCCCTCTGCCTGTGTCTCTGCCTCTCTCTCTCTTTCTCTCTCTGTGACTATCATAAATAAATAAAAATTAAAAAAAATTAAAAATAGACCCTTTTCTTATACATACCCAAAAATCAACTCAAAATGGATTAAACGTTTAAATATAAAATTTTAAACTAAATTTGCTGGAAGAAAATATGGGGGAAAAGCTTTATGACATTGGTCTCAGCTGTGATTTCATGATATGACACCAAAATCCTAGGCAACAAAAGCAAAATCAGACATGTGGTACCACATCAAATTAAAAAGCTTTAGCACAACAAAGGAAACAATCAACAGAGTGAAAAGGCAACATACTAAATGGGAGAAAACATAAGGGGTTAATCTCCAGAATATATGAAGAACTCCTACAACTCAATAGAAAAAATCCCCTAATAACCAAATTTTTAAAAAGGGCTAAAGACTTGAATAGACATTTCTGCAAAGAAAATGCAGAAATGGCCAACATGTATATGAAAGGATGCTTAATGTCACTAATTATAAGAGAAATGAAAATCACAACTACATGGACATCACCTCACAGTTGTGAGGATGCCATTAAAAAATAAAAAGTGTTGGCAAGGATGTGGAGTAATTGGAACCCTTGTACACTGTTGGTGGGAATGTGAAATGGTATAGCTATACTATGGAAAACATATGGAGGTTCCTCAAAAAAGAAAATAGAAATAGAACTACTGTATGATCCAGCAATCCCACTTCTGGGTATTTATCCCAAAGAAATGAAATCAGAATCAGAAAGATATTAGCACCAGTGTTCATGGTAACACTATCCACAATAGCCATGATGTGGAAATTACCTAAATGTCTGATGGATAGATTAAGAAAAGTAGGATGTACAAACAATGGAAAATTATTCAGCATTAACAAAGGAAATCCTGTTGTATGTAAGAACATGGGTGAACCTTGAAGACATTATGCTAAGTGAAATAAGCCAATCTCAGAACAACAAATCTTGCATGTCCACTTATGTGAGATATCTAAAATAGTCGAACTCATAGAATGTAAAATGGTGGTTACCAGTGGCTGAGAGGCAGGAGGTAACCATTGATTGCTAATCAATGGGCATGAAGTTTGAATTACACAAGATGAATAAATTCTAGAGATCTGCTGTACAACATCATGCCTATAGTTAACAATCCAGTACTGGACACTTAAAATTTAGTTAACAGTGTAGATGTTAAGTGTTATTACCCAGTAAAAAAAACTTTAATAAAGAAGCACAAACATGAAAAGGCATAGCATATTTGAAGAATTTGAAAAGTGTCATATGAATGAAGCAAAGGGTACCTGTGGGAAGTAGCAAGAGATGAAACTGATGCAGTAATTTGGGCCAGATTTTCTGTGTATTTATATGCCTTCCTTTCTGATTATGATATTTTTAAGGAAACTGTCTTAATGAGGCTTGAAACACTAGAGCCTAACATACTACCAGGCACACAGAATTGTTTGAATGAATTAGATGAATAAGAAGAGAGACTATCTGTCAATATTATTTCATAGATTCAGTAATTCCAATACATACTGAATACCTCAGACTCCCAGCTGGAACAAAATTAAGATCCTACTTATTCTTTTATACAACAACAACAGTAAGCCTTGTTCCAAACGTAGATTAGTTATTTTTTTGCAAGCTTTTTCCTTTACAGTCATGTTGTCTTCTCAAGGGGTAGATTCTACCTTTCTCCTCAGTAGTAGGTTTGACTTCAGCCCAGGGCCATTTCAAATCTTTTTTTTTATTTTTTTATTTTTATTTATGATAGTCGCACAGAGAGAGAGAGGCAGAGACACAGGCAGAGGGAGAAGCAGGCTCCATGCACTGGGAGCCTGACGTGGGATTTGATCCCGGGTCTCCAGGATCGCGCGCTGGGCCAAAGGCAGGTGCTAAACCACTGCGCCACCCAGGGATCCCCCAGGGCCATTTCAAAAGGAGTTTGTCACTTTTCAAAACCTTGATACTCCTTGAGTGGAATTGTTATAGTGGAGGTATGGATCTATAAAAGATGTATTAACATATTACAGAAATCTGTTTTCTCTGGTGTGTTTAACTTCACAGCTAAAGCAGGATTGTTTTTCATACATTCTTAAAAAACTAGTCCAAATCAAGATCGACTATTAGGAGTGTGGAAAGCTAACTCCAGAACATTACTTGATACAGTATAGCAAAATTAGTGGGGTGGGGGAAGGAAGGAGGATAAAAGTTTTTGAACATGTGAGTGAAGATTTACTATATTTATGTAGTTCTGTCTTTAGGGAATGCTAAATTATAAATTCATCATTGGTTAATTAGAAGGCAATTAAAATTGTAGCACAGTGATTGGATAGTTAATGAAGGCTGAATGGAATGAAAAAAAGGAAATCTAGTGAAATTAGTGTGTACATTTTAGGGAAAACAGAGATATAAATGTTATTTGTGCAGTGCATCAGTCTTGAAAGATACCAATATATTTCTAGGATTAATTGATAAAATTAACCCTGCAAAGTCCAAAAGAGTTCCAGCTCTCACTCTCCCCTTCAGAGCATTCTACACTGAGATGCAGATTTATCTGACTGCTACTTCAATTTTCACTCACTCACAGCATGTGAAATTATTTTGCTGAACCTTGTTTACAATGTATTTACTGGCGTCTTAAGAACCTATTAGAACAAATTGGTATACTCTGTGTGTAGTAACTGTTCCTACCGAAAGGGCTGGCTCAGCCCAGGCTCCTGACCAGATCCAGCTGACTAGCTAGTTTTCAAAACCAGCACAGTGGTTTCTGCAGGGAGAACTGTGCTTGCTTTTCATAATTACCTTAGCTTTATGAAATCAATCAGCCTGAAGGGAAGACCTCATTACAGATCTGACAAGATAGACTCCAGTTTCAATACCAGAACAACTCTCTCTCCCCAGGCTCTGAAATCTGCAATTATTTATTTTATTTAGACAGAGACACCCATAATACAGTGCCTCTAGGCACATACTCAGGCAAGTATTAAACAGATAAACTAATGGTCAGTGTGTTAGGAACCTGCCCTTTTGCTGTCACTCAAGTGGAAAATTGGTCAACAGGAATTGCAGCATGGCCTAGAGCCAGCTCAAAGCAGGCACTGATGAATCACCATCTTTCTAATCCCCCACCCTCAAAGATGTGGAGAGAAGGGTGGTTGCTGTAACTGTTCCCAGGGCTTAACTACAGGAAAATAAGACTCTCTTTTCAGTTACTCTGAAGACTGCCAGACTTTATCCTAAGGAAAATGATAAATCGTCCATCTACCATCTGTCACTTTGAACTGTTCTATCAAATCAACATTTTTTTGAACTTTGTTTTCTTCGAGGAATGTGATTTTGCTGTTTCCCAAGCCTTAAATTGTATGGGGGAAAAGAATCCTGAAGCATCCTTCTTCTTGAAGTTGGAAATATATATTTTGCTTTACTGCTCATGGAACTCAAGCACCTTAACAGATTTAGTTCAGACTTTTCTGAAATAATTCACCTTTACTAGGCCTGAGACATGTCAGCCCCACAGGAAAAAACACAGAAAACATTATGAGCATAGGAAAATATGGATTTGGGAGAGAAATAGTCCTTTTCCATTCCAGTTCTCGTGTCACTGTTAGCTATGTTCTCATAATACAGCACCCAGCTGAAACTGAGCAGTGATTAAAGCTTTGAAAGGAGGCATTTTGGTTTTAAGAGTAAAGTGTGGTTCTTTCTGTGTTGGAAAGTTCAAGGTGACAAATATGGTCTCCTCTCCTAAAAGTAGTACAAGCAAAGAGCCATCACTGACTATTCCCAGCATTATTCATTAATGTTTTACCTTGATGGCTATGTATTATCTGAAAGAAAGAGAGCATTATAATATGAATGCAGAGCTAATATCTCCCAAGCTGTAAATAGGATGTAGTCTGGGGGCCTGAAAAGCCAGCTGCTCAAACTTTCTTATTCCACTTCTGAGGCAAATTCATATAAACACTCGATTAGACTAGAAGGGAGCTATACACTTATTTCATGTCTAATATGTGCTAGACCCTAAATATACATTCTCTCATTGAATTTTCCTCACTTGCCTATAGGAGGGGGCATTATTCCATTTTATGGTGCAAAAGCAGTCTCAGATCAAGTGGCTTGTTTAATACCTCTTGTAAGTAGCCGATGTGGGTTTGAATCCAGGTCTGTTCTAGAGCAGCACTGTCCAGTAAAATTTTCTGTGATGATGGAAATACCTACACTGTGCATACCAATAGAGTAGCCACTAGGTGCGTGTGACTATTGAGCATTGAAGTGTGGCTTAGTGCTGCTCAGGAACTTTTCATTTCATTTTAATTTATTTAAACTTAGATTTAGGGATCCCTGGGTGGTGCAGCGGTTTAGCGCCTGCCTTTGGCCCAGGGCACGATCCTGGAGACCCGGGATCGAATCCCACATCGGGCTCCCGGTGCATGGAGCCTGCTTCTCCCTCTGCCTATGTCTCTGCCTCTCTCTCTCTCCTCTCTCTCTCTCTCTCTCTCTCTCTCTCTCTCTCTCTATCATAAATAAATAAAAATAAAAAAAACATTTAAACTTAGATTTAAATACTTTACATGGCTACTGTAACTGACGGCTACTGTATTGGACAGTACATCTCTGGGGATTGCCTTTTCTTGACTGTAAAGCAGAAATCTGTAACCTGGTGTCTATAGAACTATTAAGAAAAGATCCATATATGGAGTTTCTTTTATAGTGTTTTCTCATATAAGGGTCTTAGTCAGTGGAAGGACAGTTTTGCCTTTGGAAATGGAGAATGAATTTATGCAGAATCAAGGTTAGGGGTAGAGTGTATGATCATCCACCACAACTCCCCAAAGAGTCTTCAGGGATTCTAGAATAGAGGAGATACCAGGAATGCTGAAGGAACCTAAAAACCATACTTCCTTCTTCACTTCAGGCAGCAGGTTGGTTGGCATCCAGGGTGGGAAACATGACTATTGTGCCCAAGTTTTACCTGAGTTTGATTCAGCACACATTTCTGGAGTGCTTATAACATTGTACAAGCATTGTGCCCAGCATCATGGAGGAGGAGATTTTAAAAATGACTGAGATGTAAAGTGTGTGCTAAAGGGGTTTACAACCTAGTGGCTGACAGTGGGTAAGGCAGGAGGGAAGGGAGGATAAGACAAATGCTCAAAGAACTATAGCACAAGCCATGCTCTAAAAGGCATATGAAAAATGGAGATTAAGATCTGAGGAGAGGGCAGCCCCGGTGGCGCAGCCTGCAGCCCAGGGCGTGATCCTGGAGACCCTGGATCGAGTCCCACGTCAGGCTCTCTGTATGATTCCTGCTTCTCCCTCTGCCTGTGTCTCTGCCTCTCTCTCTCTCTCTCTCTCTCTCTCTCTCTATGAATAAATAAATAAAATCTTAAAAAAAAGATCTGAGGAGAACCAGAACAGTGTTTTATAATTTTTTTTTAAAAAGGCCAAGTTCCTTGTATTATTAGCTATACAACCTTGGGAAACTTACTTAAACTCTGCAAGTTTGCCTTTTTTTGTGATAAAATGGGAATAATAACTAGAAAATAAAATTAAAAGATAATGTTTGTAGAGCAGAACACATTCTTAACAGCCAATGAATGATTGATCCCCTGGTAGCCCCATTCCATTGCTATATATGTAATGGGTGGAACTGGATAGGGAAAGGCATCATGAAGGAAATAGCACCTGAGATAAACCCTTACAGAAGGATAGTATTTTGAAGGTTAGAAATCAAAAAGTAGGTAGTGGAGCAGTGTGAGCTAATGTGTGGAAGTAGGAAAGTACTGGAATGATTCATTGAACACCAGGTAGTCCCATTTTTCTAGAGTGTCAGTCTTTTCTATTCAAAGCATGATTCCCCCACACCAGCAGGATCAGCATCATCTGGGACTTGGTAGCAAAGCAGACCACAACCCAGGCTTATTAAATCAGAGTCTGCATTTTAAAAAGCTCCCCTGGGAACATGTATGCACATTAAAGTTAGAAAAGTGTTGGGGTAGAGTAAAAGCTGGGGCTTGGTAAGAGTGCTCAGAATGGGTCGTGGGGCCTTATTTTGAAGGACTTGAATGCCTGACCAAGTAGTTTGGGGAGTCCCTAAAAATTGCTGAATGACCACTGTCAATAAAAATCCACCTGTCACCTGTATCACAGCTTGAAAGGGTGACATAAATGTAAATTTTCCCCTGAAAGTTTTTATGTTCACCACCATTCAAGCAAGTCATTTAGTAGAAAAGGATTTTGGCCCTTTCTCATCACTTTTTATGTTCCCTTTGCTCCTTTATTCTTTTATGATTACTCTTGTTTCAACTAAGCCTGTTACACAGAATATTGGACTCATGAAATTGACAAAGTAGGTTTCAATTTTTTGACATCAGCTAAGACCCAGAACTGAGAAATGTTCATTGGTTTTGGTTGCTAACCCCTGTGGCTGGAGAGTGATATTGCCACCCAAGTCTGTGAGACATTGCAGATAAACCTCAGAAGTAGCAAGTGGAGCAGCTCAGTAGTGAGAGCTGAAAGTAGGGAGTCAGAGGTTTTCAGACCTACACTGAGGAAGGAGGAGAGGCTTTCAGCGATGGATAAATCCTACAAAATCACCTGCCAGCACATTAAGGTCCTGACCATTATGCTAATAACCCCGTGTTTCTCCAAAACTTTTGAATGAATTAAAAACTAATTTGGAGACCTCTACTTCCCCTTGCCATGGAGTCCCATATCTGATTTCAAACTGAAGTTACTTGGAAAATAGGACTCAGGTTACAGAAATTTGTTTTATACACAAATTAGCTATAATGTTACTTTTGCCAAAAATGGATATCCTATTTTTTCAATCTAAACGTCTATCTTGAGATTCTTGCCTTGAATTGAATTTACCAGATTTCTCAGGACCTAACCATTTTCTTTGAAAGGGAACTAAGAGTATAATTGTGTTTCCTTTTTGCTAAGATTGTACCACCTTAAATCATTGGGCTGCAGCTGCAAATAAGTGGCAGGGACCCACAGGGTCATATTTCCCTATGATAACCTGGAGCAATCATTAAAAGTGTTAGATTGCATCATGAAGGTTAGTCCTAATTTGACCTGATAGTGAAAAGCTCTGTAAAGTGGACTGTGACAGTAACTATAACAGCAGCTGGACACAAAGAGATCATTGATCTTCTTTCACAAGAGTCATGAAAATTCTTCAGTGCTCTCCTCAAAGCCCAGGAATCATTTGCATCTGTATGGCAGACATCATTGCATGTGAACTCATTGAGAACCACACTTTATTCTGAGATGTTTAATTTGTAGTTCCATTAGATGAGAAATGTCATTCTTCAAGGACCCCACCCCCACCCTTCCACAATATGCATACTCTCTAAAGTTGCCTCATGTGTATTATGAAGTCAGATAATCTGTATTTTGACTTGACATGAAATAACAGCTGGTTAGCTCTCTAAACCAGTCAACCTGGTTTTGGAGGAGATTACATTACCACATGGACTGAATTGTGATCATAAACTACAGCAATAGCAAAAACCTATATAACACTAATGTTTATTATCTGTTTTCCTCTATTTTTATCAATTTGTGCTTCCCTTTAGACAGACTGTATATTTTGTGGGGTTAGGCAACAAGGGGACAAGCTGGGAGGAGAAATGAATGAGCAAAGTTCAAAGTTTTATTAAATTTATTCCCAGGAATGAAAGGGCAAGGACTATGAGAACTATGTAAGACTTTAGATATTTTCTTTTTTAAAGATTTATTTATGAGAGAGAAAGAGAGAGAGAGAGAGAACGTGGGGGTGAGAGGCAGCGGGAGAGAGAGAGAGAATCCCAAGCAGACTCCCCACTGAGCATGGAGCCAAATGTGGGCTCCATCCCAGGACTCTGAGATCATGACCTGAGCATAAATCAAGAGTCAGATGCTCAAATGACTGAGCCACCCAGGCGCCCCAGACTATGGAAAATTTCTAACATTGCTCTGTTAACTATTCATGACTCCCTCATTTGTTTTTCTTGTAGTGATTATCAGTAGAACCTTAAAATTTAGACTTGCCATTTTAGACATTTAGACATGACAATTTAGACATTGCTCCTATTCTAAGGACAATAAACGAGTTAATAGTTGAATAAAATGCATCATCCTTTACAGGCAGTTTGAGGGAGATGAAAAGAACCCTTAAAATAGAGGAGGTGGTAGTTTTGAAAAGGTAAGCAAACAAGGTGAACCTTTGGAAGCACAGCAAGGAAAGGTCCCCAGGCGAAGAAGTCCCCCAGTACATCCCCACTCCTGGCCCCAGGTTTAGGCCTGTCAAGAATTCTATAGATAAGATCCCTGTATTGCATAAAAGAATGAACTAAATACCCTCAAAAGTGTCTTCCTCATCTACTATTTTCCTAATATTTTCCTAATCTTAATGGTTTCATATGCCTAGCAGAAAAATAGGAGAAATACCTTCCATAAGAGATTTACAGATAAATTCTGTAGTTTTGGTGAGAATTATAATATGTTCATTGCTAATATTTTACATTTAAGTCATAATTTCTATAGTAAGAATTCTTGAAATTAAAATGATAGTTTTCTTTTTAGAATTTATATCCTTTTAATGGGGCTGTTTTACTTACAGTGGCATTTAGCTTAGATTACATATACATGACATTGAAAAGAGCCTCTAAGTACCTATTGATTTACTGATTTATTGGTTTATTTAGTGTTGTCTTAGGGGAGGAAGAAAACAATACAATAAAAGTAGCTAGAAAGCACTAGTGTCAGAGGATTTTACCATCTCTAGCCCTTGTTCTTAAACTACAAATCTTTGGAGACTGTATTCAGTCCCAGATAATAGAAAATGCGGATTCATATTCAATGAATCAACTTACTGAGTGATATGTCTTTCTCACCTTGATATGAGAGCCTTTTCTATAAGAAACAAGACCTGAGATGGTATGCTAAATTATCAGGGGTTTCACATATCAGGATCACGTATGAGGTGAATAGTCAGAAAATACTTGAAATCTCAGTTTTATTTAGTGTCAAACAAAAATCTGTGCACTGGTATGAGGAACAAAATACGTAAATCCCTAAAGTTATCATCTGGAAATAATTAAAAGGCAAAACAATTATAGTAAATATCTATGACTGAATACTTTTAATTTAGCATATTCTTTTCCTGGACTCCAACTTTTAGAAAAAGGTATGAACAGCAATGAAAAGATTCAATGCAGAAAGTAGGATCTGTCCTTGGATCAGAGCAAATTTAGACCACTCTCCACACATTGTACATCAACAATTCTAGAAATTGAAATGGAATAGAAATAGAAATTCAAAATTGTGGCAGTGGCTGTTAATATTTATTGAGTATCTGCTATATGCCAGATTTAATGCAGAATGTTCTACATACATAATTTCATTTTAATTCTTTTAACAGTCCCATGAGTAAGGCATTGTTATTAGCTTCCTTTTATAGATTATGGCTCTGAAGCTCTGTAAGATCTTCAGTCATCTACTTAATAAGGCAGGGAAATGGACTAATATATTATTCCGTAAAATTATCAAATGCAAAACAAAATTTAAAAAATTTCCAATTAACCATCATTAATCAGAAGCTTCTAATCCCTGAGTATTTCTTTTGATCAAGCAAAATACTTTCGATCAAAGTATTTATTTTTCACCATCCTGGAATATAGTACTCTAATTATGGAGATGCATTTGAAATCTAATTATTTTAAGTAATGTTGATATAATCACCATCAGAAATTTTAAGTTGTGGCATTAATTCTTAATTATCAGTTGTCACGTCTTTAACTACATTGGTTAATGGAATGAGTCACCTACCCCTTCCCTATTGAGTATTAATTCAATTCAACTCTCACTATGTGCCAGGCATGGTGATAGGCACCAGGATACAGTTGGGGGGTGAGGAGTGGGATAGAGTGTTTGGTGGGAGATCCTCCTAAGAAGAATTTACAAACTTACAGGGAAAAATGTTTTTAATTCACTTAGAATAATAAGGTAGTAATAGCTTTGAATATATATATATTTTGTCTTGTTTATCTTTGCAACAACCCAGTACAAATGTTATCACTCCCCTTTTACACATTATGAAACTAAGACTAAGGGAGATTACATGAATTGCCAGCTGGTAAAAGACACAGCCAGGATTTTAACCCCAATCTGTCAGGCTCCAAAACACATACTGTTTCCATTATACTGTTCCATCTTCCATGGAACTTGTTTTTGTTCAATATATATTACAGAAAGAAATACCAAGAAAAGTTCTACAATAGTACACTACTCACACTTGACTCTGGGACCACTCAGGTGCATGAAACATCTCCATTTGTAAATTGTATTAAAATCTAGTTTTCTTTGAAAATAGTCTTGGTCATTATTGGAATGTTTTTTAATACATAGCAATTGATGTTTGTTTCTTTAGTTCTAATCATGATAGGGATTTAATAGGACCTGGATATGATGCAGTGAACAGTTGACTTAAGATACAGAAGTGAGTTTTCATTCTTTCACTTGGTTACTGAGATGATGTAAAGAAGAATGTTTGACAAGATCGTTTAATGGAGGTGTTCCAAGTGGAGTCTGATTGCTTAAGAAATGGTATTTGTTATGCGGGCTGAAAACATTAGCATAGGGATACTTTTAACTTAAAACAATAATGTAAAGACATTTTGTTAGAACCTTAGCATTCCTTTTACTGAAACTTGATTGACTTTTAGCTGACTGGACTCCAAACTTTTATTAACTTTTTACAACATTGTCTCCTGAATTGTATAGTTGTGGGCCATAGAAAAATGAAGGGTTAAAGATTGAGTCCTGGCAAGCCAACCCGATTCCTTTTGATAGGATTAGAGAACCATTGGCTAAAAGGCTTAAGAGAGATCACCTAACTTTGGTCTTTAACAAAGCTTTTGATCCCACATTTCATGAAACTTTAATTGAAACACTTGAAATTCCGGGTACTGCTGCCAGAAGAGTAAGAAACTCTCTGCACGTCCCTGGCTGAACCATATAAGACTTGGAGAGTAGGACGTGCCTTTTGCCATTTTAGATGGTGCAGCACCAAGTAGTAAAGTAACCATGTTCTAAGCATCCTTTGAAAAGGATAGGAGTAACACTACCCAAACCCAAGTCATAACTCTCCATTACTTCAAGTACAAACTTATCCCCTTGCAAGTTCCATATCTTTGTTTCCTTTTCTGAGTTGCTATAAAGTTGCAGTTTTCTTTTTTGGAAACTGCTGTTATCATTGGCAGTGTCTTTGACACCAGGATAGTGTCATGATTATAGCTACATCAACTCAACAACCCTTGCAGTGAAAGAAAAAAATGGAAAAATGTCAAGAGATAACCTGAGAGAGGTTCCTGGGTAGCTCAGTCAGTTAAGCATCTGCCTTCAGCTCAGATCATGATCCCAGAGTCCTGGGATCTAGCCCCACGTTGGGTTCTCTACTCAGCGGGGAGCTGCTTCTCCCTCTTCCCGCCCCCCAGTTCATGCTATTTCTCAAATAGATAGATAGATAGATAGATAGATAGATAGATGATAGATGAATGATATATATATATATATATATATATATATATATATATATATATATTTTCTTTTTTTTTTTTAAAAAAAGAGATAACTTGAGGAATACATGACCAGGCTTTTTCAAAGGAAGAGTGAGTTCAACCATACATTTAATGAGGGTCCTATCTCTTTAAGGAAGGAGGTAGAAGATAATTGATAGCTTGTGGCCAAAAATGTTAACTTCTCAGAAACATCAGGGAATCTTCTCAAAGACAGAGCCACAGTCTTATAAGACCCAATATTTTCATTCTGTACTCTTCAACAAAATCTGGATAAATTACAGAGGGCAACTGGCTTTCAGGAACTCACCTGTTATTCCAAAGTTCTTAAGATTTAGCGAGTTTTTCTCTAGTGTCTCATATAATACAATCTGAGACATCCCAGTCCTTAATGGAGTCTGGATTTTGGCTTTCTTTTTCTTCTGTAGGATTGAACCAGCTGCCCTTTGACCCTGCCAACAACAACGAACCCCTGCAGTTTGGTAGTGCCAGTGGCCCTCTGGTCACAGAAGGCCTCATTGAGAATGGAGGGGAATCAAGCAAGAAAAGAAAGAGAACAAATGCTCCTTCAGGTAAGCTAGGCAATGATGCACCGTCTTGAGCCAGTGCTACGGAGTCACCATTTTCCCAGAGCCTAGTATGTGACTGGCATTGTGCTGGCATTTGTAGGGACTACAGGAACCAGAAAGAGTCCCCTGCCCTCAAGTAACCTGTGGTGGGAGGGGGGAAGCACAGACAATAATTCAAATAACAAGACAGAGTATCATTGGTGCTGTGGTAAGTGTGGAAAAGGGGGGAAAAACAATGGGGGCACAAACGGGAAAGACTGAATTTAGATTTGGGCATCATGGAACACTTCACAGCAGAAGTGAGATTTGTAGGGGTGCCTGGGTGGCTCAGGTGGTGAAGTGTCCAACTCTTGATTTCAGCTCAGGTCATGATCTTGGGGTCACAAGATTGAGCCCTGAGTCAGGCTTTGAGATCGAGTCCCACATCAGGCTCTGCACTGGGCATGAAGCCTACTTGAGATTCTCCCTCTCCCTCTTCCCTTACCACCATCCTCCCACCTCTCTAAAAGGAAGTGACCTCTGTAACTGGCCATTGTTTGGGTAGGCCTGAGACAAAAAAAAATGAGTAAAGAGCATTGATTTTAGTAGAAGCATTGCATGGATGAATGGTTTAGGGATACATTTTTCTTTGTATGTACATGTGGTGGGCTACCCTCACTTTTGCTTGTAATGCAGATAACTGTATATAGTTGTAGCCACCCCACCTCACCCTTGTCTCCTGCAGTATGCACTCTGTCCACGTGCATTTTATGCCTCATAGCTCTCTTCGAACAGGTGATGAGATTTTCCTAAACCGTTTGTAAGAGCCAACTGAGTTTTTATCCTCCCCTGCAATCCCCCCTCTACTTTAGTGTTCCATTAGCCTATGCTCAGGTTAAATTTCTCCGAAAAGAGTGGGGAAGCAACAGGAGAACTAAATCCCAGAGTTAGGAGTCGGGAGGTGGGCGGGGGGGTGGGGGTGACTGGGTGATGGGCACTGAGGGGGGCACTTGATGGGATGAGCACTGGGTGTTTTTCTATATTTTGGCAAATTGAACACCAATAAAAAATAAATTTATAAAAAAAAGGAGAACTAAATCCTAACTGATCATTTGGTATTTTAAAATGTATCTCTTTGTTGCTTGGCAATTCATTTGGAAACAGTATCCATAGTGTCTACAGACTGATCTGAGATTTGGGGATGGGGCTTTTTTTTTTTTACTCTTATATTTGCCTTACAACATGGAGCATGTTTACAAACATATAATGTCATATCTGGTTCTTAGATTATAGGTCTTTCTGCTTCTAAATCAAGGTCAAGTACAATTTCAGAAAACAAAAACAGTAAAACCAGCTATCTGGAGCCCTTAAGAATGATTTTTAGAGAGCTGTATTTTCTGGAACATTGGAAAGGCATAGTTTATAGCTAAGGAATTCGTGTGAGTTCTAATCCCAGCTCTATTTCTGTCTGTGGCCTGGGGGTGGTTCCTCAACCTCTCCAAGTTTCACTTTCTTCAGTTGTAAAGTAGAAATGATACTAAAACCCACCTATTAGGATTTAAATGCAATTATATAGGTAAAGTGCTTAGCATGGTATCTGCACATAGTAATTACTTAATAAATGTTGCTATTATTTTGTTATTATTATGTAATACTATGATCTTTTTAAGCATTAACACATTTCACATTTTTACATTAACCATTATGGGTATAAATTTTGTGTGTGTGAATGTATCTGCCTTTTTTTTTTTGTATCTGCCTTTTTAAGGCATGTATTCCACTCTGCTTGATCATTTAGAAGCATAGTTCCAGATATTAGTTATTGTACTGAGCCATAATACTATATTATAGCTTTCAGGGTTTGCTAAAGAATATAGGCCTTTTATCTCTATACTAAAATGTCCTAGACTCTGGTAGCATTTTAGTTATTACAGCCATATTTTATATATGTCCTGTCTCCTTCCTGCAGTCATTTCTGATTTCTCTTGGTGTCCCATCATGCAGCAGCTCTTTTTCTCCTTCTAATCAGTTACAAACTTTAAAAAACAAACAAACAAACAAACAAACAAAACAAACAAAAAAAAAAACCCAGCCAGCTCCAAGTTGGTACGTCAGATTATTGTGTTAAGTAAGAGTTAAATCAGCTGTAAGAGAACCTGCTATGGAGAGAGTTATAGGATTTAGGGCATCAACTGTAAGACACCTATTTTGGCTGCTCTGAGGCCTTTTGATCACTTATTAGTTTTTCCACTGTGTTCCTGATAAGTGATATGCTAATTTAGAGTAATACCTCCTGAACTGTAGTTAACTCATGAGGGTGGGGAAAGGGGGTATGAATTCATCTGAATTGTGAACTAACTTTAAAGAATTGCAGTTTTATTTCTAATGAGCGTATTCAGTGAGAGCAAAGTAACTGTTGCAGATATAGGATTTTAGCAGTAGATTATGCTAATCTATAATTAGCAGAATCAATTTGCATTCAAATAATGAATATGCTGAAGTTCTTTAAAAAAGACAATTTTCTTTAAATAGGTGAAATAGGCCTTGGCAAGCTAAATTAGCTCCCTTGCAGTCTTTTTTCACACTGCCTAGTGAACCCTTTCTTTTTAACTAGTACCCTTTTTTTGTAACTCCAGCCCAGGTTAAATTACCACAAATTCCAAAAAAAGTGAAGTCCAAATTACTGAGGTCTTACTATATAGGGAGTCTCTTATAATTGTTCAGCTGGCAATCTTATGGTATTATAAATGGGCAGATTGCTTTATAATTCTTTTTCTTCCTATGTAGTACTAGACGAAAGGAAGAGAGAAAATATTTTGTGAGTAGGGACTTCCTTCTTCCTTTGTCACCATTCCCTGCATCTTGGCAAGGAGGAAGTTTAACAGAACTTCCAGCCATTTCAGTTCTAAGCTAAGCTACATATCCAGCCATTATATCACTGAACCCAGTGACCCCTTTAAATCAAAGCCATCTTCCTCCCTCTCCTGTCACTGCAAATTGAGGAGGGGACCTTGACTGCAGTTCTGGTTCCTCATCTTACCTCCTGTTTTAATTCCTTTTTCTCCCATCCATTCCTGTTACTTTATCCTTTCCTACAATCTGCCTCTCTCCTTTTATACTAAAATTGATTTCTTAAAGATCACCAGTGACCTCCAAATTGTCAAAGTCAGTGACTTTTTGGCTGGTCTCAACCACCTTGACCTGTTTGGTTCATCTGATGCTGTAAACAACCTTCCCTACCTTAAATTCTATTTCTGCTTTCCTTGGCAATATACTTTACAGATTTCTCTTCCTTTGCTTTCTCCTTCAAACATTCTTTCTCCTTTTTCTCTCTACCTCCACCTCTCTCTACCTCTATTATCCACATTTGTAGGTGAAGAAATAAATGTTTGATAAACTAACCTAAGAGTGAACATCTAGCAAGTGGTTTAGCCAGGCTTACAACTACAAAGCCTGTTTCTAACTATTGTGCCTCATTTACTATGCCTGTAGATATTAGGAATCGGGACCCATTACTAAAATGTATTTTAAACATTGATGGCAAACTAGGGAAATCTGTGTGTGAGAATATGGTGAGCAAAGCTTAGATTTGATCATTTCTAGGATCCCTTCAAACTTTGGGATCTCATGCCCTCTTCTTTTCAGCTTTTTTTCTGCTACTTCCCAAAATAAATCTTCTAGTTCAGCCAAGGTGATCTGCTACCAAACAAGCATTGCACCCACCTTCTTAGTACATTGCTCATGCCTTTTTTTTCTGTCTAGTGTAATCTCTGTCTTCTTTAACCTGTCAAAATCCTGTCCAACTGAAAGCACCTAGTCCAACCTTTTCCAGGAAGCCTTCCAGATCTTCCATTAGAATTGTTCATTTGTACCTCTGAATCCCCTTCCTCATTATATTCATATGACTATTTTGACACTGATCATAAATTACCTTGCAGTTATCTGTTCATACGAATATGTCTTAGCCTTTTAATTCAGTCCTTATCACCTTATTGGAAAGGCCCCTGACTCATACGACTTTTAGCAGAGATACAGTGTCTTGCACACAATAGATGCTCAAGATATACTTGTTGATTAATCATATATCTGGCTGAATAATTGCTTTCCATTGGCCTTAATATTCTCTATTATTCTCTTGTCATTGCCAGAGTGGAGCTGTTTATAAAACTGGGCACTTGGTACCTAATGTTGATCAGTTTACTTCCTCACTTGGCCCTAAAAGTCAAACTCCAGACATTTGTAAGATTATATCCTAAGCCACACATCAAATCTGGGTGCTCATGAAAAGAATACCTGGCTCTAATGGAATCTTTGCCTCTTTACTGGGTGAAATTTCATGAGTGCCCAAGGGAAATGCATAGGTGGAGTTTGGGTGTCCTTTCCCATCTACCTCTGTGAGGTAGATCAGTAGTAATCTGGATTAGATAATACTGCAGTATTTGACCACAAACTCCTCCTTTATACATCTAGCTGCTTTGCATCTTTTATCTTTTTTTATCAGTTTCTTTTGAGGGAGTGAGGCAGAGGGAAGGGGAAAGAGAGAATCTTAAGCAGGTTCCACACCCAGTGCAGAGCCCAAAGTGGGGCTTGGTTTCACAACTCTGAGATAGTGACCTGAGCCAAAGTCAAGAGACAGCTTTAACCAACTGAGCCACCTAGGCACCCCTGCAGCTTTTATCTTAAGGTGAGCTCAGCATTTTTTGGTGTGTTTGCTCTCAAATTTTACCTTTTCTGTATAGAAATGTTTCCTTGGCGATGATACAATAGCACAAATTGTCTAAGATTGCAGTGAGTCAGGGCACCTGGGTGGCTCAGTCAGTTAAGCATCTGCCTTCGGCTCAGGTCATGGTCCCAGGGTCCTGGGATCGAGTTCCACATTGGGCTCCCTGCTCAGCAGAGAGCCTGCTTCTCCCTCTCACCCCTGCTTGTGCTCTCTCTCTCTCTCACTCTCTCTCTAATATAAATAAATAAAATCTTAAAAAAATTGCAGTGAGTCCACTTACTCAGATGATACTCCATGGCTAAAGAGTAGAATTTGTTAAACTCTCATCAGATCATAATGCCAAGTTCCTGTCCAGAAGATGCCAGTTGCCTTCTGACTTGAGATCCACCTGAACTTGTAGAAGCAGAGATACCAATCTTCTCAAATACTACCACTAAAGTGAAGAATCTATGAGTCAACAAGGCCATCTGGATGATGACTAAAATTGAATACAGTGTTTTAAGCAATGATACATTAGTATTCAAAGAAAGTGTCAGCATTCTAGAAGAGTGGGCAGCTAACCTGGGGATAATTATGATACCAGAGTGATGATCCAGATGTGGACATAGTCCTGTTTCCTTATTTATTTTTTTTAGTCCTGTTTCCATTGTCTTCTCTCAGAGACCTGTACTGAAAGATAGGTTTGCATTTATTTTTTTAAAGATTTTATTTATTTATTCATGAGAGACACACAGAGAGAGGCAGAGACATAGGCAGAGGGAGAAACAGGCTCCATGCAGAGAGCCTGATGTGGGACTCAATCCTGGTACTCCGGGATCCTGCCCTGAGCTGAAGGCAGACATTCAACTGCTGAGCCACCCAGGTGTCCCAGGTTTGCGCTTAAATACATGACGCCTAGTACTGAGCAGTATTCCCAAGGTTCATGTGAATAACGAATAGCTCAGTATAAAAAGATCTTAAGCCAGTTTTCATTTGTAATAATGAGTAAATCTCAAGAGTTCAGGATCTTCAGGAAGACCCTTCTATTCAATAATAATTTGCATCAATAGTAGTAATTCTTTCCTGAATATATTTTTTAAGTTTTTTTAAATTATTTTTTTAGAGAGGGGGAAGGGGAAAGGGAGAGAGGCAGAGGGAGAACCCCAAGTAGGGCTCCATGCCCCCAGCATGGAGCCCTACTTGGGGCTTGATCTGACAACTCTGAGATCATGACCTAAGCTGAAATCAAGAGTTAGAAGCTTAACCTAGTGAGCCACACAGACATTCCCCCCCCCCGTTAGTATATTTCCATATTCATTTCATTTTAAAGATAAAGTGCTAGTAACCAGAGAGGAGAAATGACTTTGACTAAGGTAGGCTAGCATCTCCAGGAACGTTATGATACAATAAGGACCTCCTGATAATATCTAAACTCCATCAAGAAGCTTCAGATAGGGGTGGCTCAGCGGTTTAGCGCCGCCTTCAGCCTAGGGTGTGATCCTGGAGACCTCGGATCGAGTCCCACTTCAGGCTCCCTGCATGGAGCCTGCTTCTCCCTCTGCCTATGTCTCTGCCTCTCTCTCTCTGTCTCTCATAAATAAACAAAATATTTAAAAAAAGAAGCTTCAGATAGTATCTAAACTTGATCATAGACCCTAATTTAGTTTCCAAGTGTTCCTTTAGAATTTCTGGAAGTCAAAATGAGACTTGACGATATGAAAGACAGTGAAGAGTTCTAGCACTGTCGAGGCAAGATTAATAAGAGAAAGTGGGCCTTTGCAGCAGCAAGGAGAGGTTGGCCAGATATAAGGAAGAACTATATTGCAATGAATTATTTGGGGAAGTTGCTTAAGCCCATTTGAAAGAGAAATATAAAAATGAGATGAGCACTCATCTCGTTGGGAGTACTTTTGTTTCCTTTCTTACCTGGAAGAGAGGCAATGAACCAGGAAACTTTTCTATGACACTTACAACCTTTTGATTTACCTCAGACTCATAGGGCTGAGACTTTTGTTTCACATGTACTTTGAAGTCCATAAATGAAAGCATTGATTGTTTTTAAAGAGAGAAAATGCCACCATTTTATATCTTGGTGTTTGGTAGTTCTAGCATGTCAGCAGAATTATTATATTGCCAAAGGCAAGAAGAGCCTATTGTTCCTTCAAATGGAATTAAACTAAGAAAAAGACTAGACTAATAGCCCTACTCAGTTTCTTTAGTCCTTTGGACATTTTTATCTGATTACAGGTTCAAGAAATAAAACCATATCTTGATAACTAGAGGATCAAAAAAGTACGCTGACTTCTGTTTTTTCTCAGGTTGATAGAAACCTAAGTCTGAAATTTTTATCTTCATGGACTGTTAAGGGGAGGGGAGATTGAAGGTGGCACAAAAGAGGCAGGATATAAAAATGCAAATGTATCTCTCTTAAATTGACCCAACCATGGGAATAGCTTTGGAATGATTTTGTGACTTTATTGTATCTAAGCTTTTAGTACTTCTCTCAGCAGCCATGAAGTATGAGTCAACCTCATCTGTTGGTAATATAAAGACTAGTGGTTGATGTTGAATCATAGTATTTTAGAGTTGGAGGCAACCTTGTCTAACCCCATCATTTTTACAAATGAAGGAACTGAGACCCAGAGAAGGAGTTTTTCTAAAGTGACATGGTCAATTAGTGGCAGAACCAGAACCAATTACTACCAGATCCATATAATTATTTCAAGTTGGTTAGGACTGTGGCATGCAGTTGATTCATTTGTACTGCAGAAAGTAGGTCTATAACCTAGAGTATCTGGCTTCTCCCATGCTAATATTATTACATGATTTGTAACAAGCTAACCCAGTGGTATATGACATCCCATATCTGTTCTGCCTGCTACACAGGTGAGGGCCCTTTGATGTCAAGCTACAGAAGGAGTTTGAGACTGGGAAACACCTATGAGGAAATTCCTTCTGCAGAACTGAACTCCAGCAGCTCAGAAAATCATAGAATAAACTCTTTGTGATGCCTGCTTACTTGGCAGGCGATGGTTTGTGTCCCCTATCCCAGCCTACCCTTATGGCCACTCCATCCAAATGGGAAAAAATGTATAATGTTTATCTATGATTTATACATTTTTGCATGACTTTGGAGGATCTATTTCAATTTCTTGATTTCTAGGTAAAAACTTGTCTGGAAAAAAATCAGTTTTAGGTCAGTAAAACTCAATTTCAGAACAAGAGGATTCTTAGATTTGGGGAGGTTGTTTTCCTCTCCTATTAGCTTGGTAACATTATCATAACTACTGTCCTTCTTGACTCTGGGGTCTGTATGGGCCTCCTTGGCCTTAATAAGAGAAAAGAACATACTCAGCCATGTACTGAAAAGAATACTGAAGATTTTAATTTGAGTACTGGACATGCTACTTAGTATTTTGACCCTGGGTAAATCACAGAAGCCTTTTTGTAAGCCTCACTTTCCATGTCCGTTAAATGAGGAAAGCATTTTGAAAATGCTCAGATTTTTACTTCTTTTACTTTTATGGTTACTGCTTCTGCTTATTAGGGTTGGAGAGGGTGAGTGCTTTTCTCCATCTGGTTCCAAATCAAACTGAAAACAAACACACAAAGCCATGTGAGGAACAAAATGTAGCATCAGCTTTGTTATAAGCAAAACTGGATGGAATAACATGGTTTAAGCCCAAGGCCTATTTAGGCTCCCTACTATCTCCAGTTTCAAATCTATAGTTTGATATCCACCTATGGGGAAGATTGAATCTGTAAAGCAGACTACTAACCCAGCCCCTGTCAATGAGAGTGATGGCATGTGTCACAATTCAGTGGAAGCTACAAATTAAGAACAAGGTGGGCCTGTGGGCATGCCACTGGAAGACAATGCCTGTGCCCTAAGCTCTGCTCACTTTATGAAAGACCAAAGGTCATCTTAACTTGAGGGCATTTTGTCCAGAGAGCCAGGATGCAGAAGTTAAGCCCTGAATGAATACTTACTTTTATTCTAATCTTAGTAATCAAGTAAATCAATTCTCCTGTGCCCAGGAGCAAGTAGGCATGGGGTGAAAGGCCAGGGAGGTTTCTATAGCACTTCTGTCTGTCCTGTCTCACAAATAGAATGGTTGTTCCCTCCTCTCCACAGAATGGTGACAAGTAAGATAAGAACCCCACAACCCCAACTTTGCTGTTCATTTGAAGATTAACATGAGTTTTGATTTTTCTAAGGCCTACCCTTAGATTTTTTTTTTAAGCCAGGGGAAACTAGCAACAAGAGTCCACTGTGTGATAAAAGAAATAGAGTTGTTTTCCTACATGTGTTAAGTTTTATTTCTCCATGTATAAAATCAAGACAAATTCCGGATGGAACTCAATCTCCTATCATCTGATTTAGCCTCAAAGTAATAGCTCACAGTGAAAGGATTTCATTTTCACACATTTCAAATGCAATTATCTCTGCTACCATTTCAGCATGGTCATTCACATGGGGTTGCAAACTCTACAAGTCTTCCTTTCTCTTCCATGACCCCAAATTATAATAATTAAAATAGTTTGTTACTACTACTAGCTAATACTATGGAACACTTTCTTTGTGCCAGAACACTGTTCTAAGTATTTCAAATGTGTCAACTTATTTAATTTTTCACAGCAACTCTATGATTACCCTTGTTTTACAGAAAGGGAAACTTAAATACAGAGAAGTTAAGCAATTTATCTAAATAGTAAATGTAGGAGATGAGATCCAAACCCAGGCAGAGTACTACAAAATTAGTGTCCAGAATCAATTGAATCAGAACAGAAATTGAGGTGTGTGTGGGGGTGGGCATCAGTGTTAATTTATTTAAATCAGAACTGATCTGATGACTGGGATACCTGGGTAGCTCCATCAGTTAAGCCTCTGACTCTTGATTTCTGCTCAGGTTGTGATCTCAGGGTTGTGAGATCCAGCCCCACTAGAGAGATATTCATTCATTAATTCATTCTCTCTCTCTCCTCCTCCCTTCCTCATCCCTCTCTCCTCCTCCCTCCCTCCCTTTCCCTCCTTCCCCCCTTCCTCCCTCCCTCCTTCTGCCTCTCTCCCTCCCTTGCCCCTCCCCTCCCCCATTTGCAAGTACTCTCTCTCAAAAAATAAAAATAGGAAGAATTGATTTATCTGATTCTGATGACTAAGAATAAAAATAAGTGTTCATTCAGGGCTTAACTTCTGCAATCTGACTTTCAGGTCAAAATGCCCTCGAGTTAAGATGACCCTCTGTCTTTTATAAAGTGAGCAGAGCTTTGTCAGGGCACAGAGCATACCTCAAATGATTCCACTTATGCAGCCAGGCTTAAGAACCTGTGTAACTACCCATACTGCATCAGAGTAACTAGGTATTCCTGGACCACCATGGTTCAGAATGTTGGACTTTTATAGTATTCTATGACAGAGTACTTATAAAGTCTTCTCCCAAGAATTGAAGTGACAGTAAAGCAGACCAAAATGTGCCAAATAAAGTGGTTGTGTAAATGTTGGCTAGGTATTGCTATACAGAAAGAAGAGACCACCTAATTTGCAGTTTTCTCTTTTTCTACTCTATTTCCTGATATGCATTTATTATCTATTGAAATAAAAATCCATGAAATTCCCTCTCATAACAGAGTAGGAAACAGTCTTGGTTTTTTCCAATCTTCAATTTCCTTGATAATGTGAGCTATTCAATTTAAGCCATGTAGGTTATAGCATTTCACATTGAGCAATAGCTTGTGTTATAGAATGAATTTTAAAATATTTTGCTTATTCTACATTTGGACTTTAAGCAAAAGCAACTTTCATATGCAAGCTATTTTATAGAAAGTGGTGAGTGAGGGTTGATGAGAGTGACACAGAAAGCCAGTAGAGATATTTCCGACTGCTGAGATGGAGTGCACTATTCTGGGAGGGGATTTCAGGTGGCATTCCCTAGCTCCAATCACTTCCTTCTGCATATTGGATTCAATGGCAATAGTACAGGAGTAGCAACTCTTATTAAACATCGATTATATGCCAACAACTATAACCAAGAACTTTACATATATGACCTCAAGAAAACTTCACAAATCTATAAAATAAATACCACCTTCTCCTTTGTTTATCAATAAGAAAATTGAGGCTCAGAAGAGTGAGGAAAGCTTCCCAAGCTGCAGCTAATCGGTGGTAGAATAGGACTTAAACAGAAGGGGACAGGATAGCATAGTTGTTAACAGCACTTGCTCAGAGTCCTGGCTTTCACCTTAAGCAAGTTATTGCAGCTCTTTGAGCCTCAGTTTCTTCATCTATGAAGTAAGAAGAATAATACCAAGTACACAGATTGTTTGGGGATTAAGTGAGACGTTGAATAAATAGTGCTTAGTATATGGTGTTCATTTGTTCACTATTATTTGGTCTTAATGAGTGGGAGGCACTGTGGTAGGCATTTAGAGTACAGCTGGAAATAATACAAACTGACCCTGGCCTTGTGATGCTCAGAGTCTAGTGAGGAAGACAGTCATTAAGCAAATAACTATACAAAATAATTATTTGCAATTATGCTGAGTGCTGTGAAAGAGTGACTGCTTGCAGCGAATACTCAGTAAATAAGAGCAAATATTTACTGAGTGGCTATTATGTGCTGGGCACTATTCCAGGTAGAGAACTGGGTGCAGGTACACAATTGGATAAGAGTGGAGGCGTTTTCATGGAATTTTATTTCGGATCAGGGTTGAGGTTTACGAAGACATCTTTGTTCCTCTAGTCAAGTCAAGGAAGTAGGAGAAAGGAGATACAATTTCAGAAGATGCTTGGTTGAGTTCACTGAGAAGAGAAGATACCAAGTTGAGAATATAGCTTCTTTCCCCCAGATTAATTCCTGGGGATTATGCAACTTGTTTAGTGTGAGTGGCCTTTGTATCTGGCAAGAGAGAGCTGTTAAGAGGCTTGTGTGACAAGCCACAGGGACCACCAGGCTTGCCATCTAAGATGAGTGCTAAATGCTGAATTTGCCTTAGAATTTGACATAAAGTCTGAGCAGGAAACAGGTCATAACTATGTACTGTTTTCAAATGCTGATTCAAATATCATCCCATATGAATATAGTGGTTCTACTGGCAAGCTATTTTCTAATCTGTTCTTTTTTATTCCTCTCCATAATTACCCTGTTCTTGGATGAATAGCCTGAGAAACATTGACTAATGCATCCTAAATTATCTCAGCAGGGTAACCACAAGATTTCAGCTTCTCTTGATTTTGTGCCAGGTCTCTGTGAAGCAGTTATTACCAACATTTAAGTGTGTGCAAAGGGGACTACAGATCTTCCAGACTGGAGATTGCCATTATTGAAGACCGTTGTCATTTGCCATTAGGTGTCACTCTCTTTGTGGTATAACCTGCCAAGAGGCAGGTGCTTTTTAATTTTTGTCCTCCTGTCAAACAGCTGGTCAGTTGGAGAGTTTTGTGTTGAAGCTCAGACTTCCCAGAAGTGTTCTCTATCTTAATCAGAGTGAGTCAGGTAAAGATAGTTAAGGAACTTGAATCTCTGTCTTTACATTGGAACCCTAGCTAATGAAGTTAAATGTGACTTGGAACTTGATGCATCAGTAGCTGAAAGTGTATTCTACCTAATTCTGCAAAGAAGGTCCCATTATTACTCTCATTTTACAGATGAGATAGCGGAGTATCAGAGGCTCAATGGCTTGCCCAGGATTAGACAGCCAGTATGCTATTTAGACCGAAGTTTTTATTATATTTTTTTATTTTTTAAAAGACTTATTTGTTTGAAAGAGAGACAGAAAGAGAGTGCACATGAGCAGGGGGGAGAGTCAGAGTCAGAGGGAGAGAGAGAGATCGAGAAAATGAGAATCTCAAGCAGACTCTGTTCTGAGCATGGAGCCAGATGTGGGGCTTCTTTCCAGGACCCTCAGATCATGACCTGAGCTGAAACCAAGAGCTGACCTCTTAACCAACTGAGCTGCTCAGGTGCCCCCAGATCCAGGTTTTTAGACGATGGGGCCTGTGCACACTGCACCATATCGCACTGCTTTCTAAGATTTCTGAAGAAGGCAATGACATGATCTGAGCTGTACTTTCAAAAGATACTCTACCTAGTGTTTTTATTGTGGATTATAAAGAGGTAGAACAAGAGCTGGGGAGACAATTTTGAAGACTTTTGAGATATCCCAGAAACATGAAGTATGAGCCTGAATCAGTGCTATGAGAGTAGGAGTAGGGAAGAAGAGATAGATAAAAGAAATGATGAAGGTAAATCATCCTGAACTGCTACAGTTTAGAATCATAACGCCTAGAAATAAAAAAGATGTGAAAGTCAGTGGGCCCAATTCTTGATCTTTTAGCCAAATATAATTACCCCACTTTTACAAATGAGTCAACTTTGAGTCAGCCCAGGAGACTTGCACAGGGTCTCAAACTAGTTTGAGCAGAAAGAAGCTGGAACTTCTTAGTACAGTCCTTTCTCCACTAAAGTTAATTTAGTGGAGATTTGGGTCTCCCAAATCTTTTTTGTTTGTTTTCAAAAAAAATTTTATTGAAGTACATAAAAATGCAAAATTATACATATCAACCAATGAACTTTCACAAATGGGACACTTATGTAGCCAGCACCTGAAACAAGGCACAGAATATTTCTGCAGGCACCACAAAAATTCTGGCCCCCTTTTCCAGTCATTTACTTCCCCACCAAAGATAACTTCTGCCTTGATTTTCTCTCTTTTTAATAGCTGCTTGGTGGGCCATGTCAGAGATTGGAAATTTTACTATTCAGATCTTCCTGTTTATGGATAAATTACTCCTATATTTTGGCTGCCATAAACAGTACTATAAAGAACATCCATAAACATGTTTCTCTGTACATGAGAGCAGGTATTACTCTAGAATAAACTCCAAAAAGTAGGACTGCAGAGTTAAAGTGTTAAGGGCTTTGTATATTTTTTAAATTTATTTTTATTGAAGTAATATTGACATGCAATGTTACATTAGTTTCAGATGTACAACAAAGTAACTCAAAAACTCTATACATTACTCTGTGCTCACCACAGGTATAGCTACCATCTGTTACCATACAAGACTATTACAGTAACAGTGACTATATTCCCTGTTATACCTTTCGCCTTTGTGACTTATTCTATAACTGGAAGCCTGTACCTCCCACTCCCCTTTACCCATGTTGCCCATCCTCTCCCCCCTCTCTTAGCAGCCACCAATTTGTTCTTTGTATTTATGGGTCTGTTTCTGCTTGTTTGTTAATTTGTATTGTTTTTTAGATTACACATGAAACCATATTGCATTTGTCTTTCTCTGACTTATTTCACTTAGCATAATACCCTCTAGGTCCATCCATGTTATTGCAAATGGCATGATCTCATTCTTTTTTATGGCTTAGTCAATATTCCATTGATATATATATATACACACACACACCACCTCTTCTTTATCCATCCATGTATTAGTGGACAGTGAACAGTGGACAGTTAGATTGCTTCCATATCTTAGCTATTGTAAGTAATGTTACAATAAATGGAGGTGCATATAACTTTTAAAATTAATATTTTCATTCTCTTTGGGTAAATACCCAATAGTGGAATTACTGGGCCACAGGATATTTCTATTTTTAATTTTCTGAGGAATCTCCATACTGTTTTCCACAGTGGTTGCACCAATTTACATTCCTACCAACAGTGCAGAAGGGTTCCCTTTTCTCCACATCCTCGCCAACACTTATTATTTCTTGTCTTTTGATACTAGCCATTCTGACTAGTATGAAGTGATGTCTCATTGAGTTTTCGATTTGCATTTCCCTAATGACTAGTTTTGTTGAGCCTCTTTTCATGTGTCTGTTGGCCATCTGTATGTCTTCTTTGGAAAAACGTCTCTTCAAGTCCTCTGCCCATTTTATAATCCTATGGGTTTTTTTTGTGTTGATATGTATAAATTCTTTATATATTTTGGGTTTTATACATTTTGATGGCAATTGCCATCATGAGATCTTCAAAGGTTTCACTAAGTCATCATCCCAACCGCAATGTTGAAAAGGCCATTACCTCTCTTCTTGCCAGTACACATTATAAATGCTACAACTTTTTGCCCCATTAGGTAGGTGAGAATTTGTAACTCCTTTTGCTTTAATTTCCATTTCTCTAATGAGTTGTGAGTTTGAGCATCATTTTCAAATGTACTAATCCTTTGTGCTTCTTTCATAAGTCATTTTTATATTCTTTGCTTATTTTTCTATTGTTATTTGCCTTTTAATTTTGGATTTATAAGGGTTCTTTTATGTCATGGAAATTTAACTTTTTTTCTGTTGTGTTGCAAATGTTTTCCCATATATTTTAACATTGTTTATGTTGTATTCTTTCAAATCAAACCTATTTTATAAAGTTAATTCCTTCTTATAGATTATGTTGTCATTCCTGTAAATATGGAAAACCACATATTCTGGATTTTTCAGAGCAGCCTGTTGTTACATGTTCCAGCTTGCTGTCTCCAAAAGTACAATTACATACGTCAAATCATGCTTTCCCAATTATAGAGTCAGGTAATTTAATCATCCCACCTATAGTGGTTGGCAGTGCAGTTCTTGATCTGCATTCCAGACAGGATCCAGGTGATCTTTGAGGGAAAAAATAGGGTAGCAGGACACACCTGTCTTATAGCTGTGGAATCTGGTATGTGCTAAAGGGAATGTGAATACGGTATAAACACTAATCATTCTCAACACTGTGTCCCCAGCTGTCTTCTAGTATGACGCTCAGATAGCTTGAGTACTTTGGGATGTTTGGTTGCCACTTGAAAGTATTTGGTTACACAGAAGGAGGTCTGGAAAAGTTCTGCCTGATGTCTGTAAAGGGAAATGGAGCTGCTTCTTTTCGTACATGGAAAAATCTCTTCAATGCCCACTCATAGTCTTTGAATCTAAGAAGTAAAGTTTACTAATCAAATTTTAAAGATTGTCAGATAGTATTTAGTCTATTTATATGACTAAATTTAAGAGCATCTCAGCAGTAGACGATTGCAAACAAATAATATGCTAATATAAGTATTTGGCAGGGCAGCCTGGGTGGCTCAGTGGTTTAGCGCTGCCTTCAGCCCAGCGCCTGATCCTGGAGACCTAGGATCGAGTCCCACGTCGGGCTCCCTGCATGGAGCCTGCTTCTCCCTCTGCCTATCTCTCTCTCTCTCTCTCTCTCTGTGTGTGTGTCTCATGAATAAATAAATAAAATCTTAAAAAAATAATTATTTGGCAAACATTTTTTGGATGTCTACTATGTGTCAGATGATATTGGATGGAAGGCTAAATGAATATGCTAATTTCTAGCAGAAACTGAGAGATGAATAAGACCTGGCTATCATCCACAAGACACCTACATCTGGTAAATAGAAATTACTCCTCCCAGTGATGGAAAAAAAAAAAAAAAAACCACGTCCCTATGAATCCTTAAAGGACCATATTGGTTAGTTTTTAGTTAGAATTACTGAGTTTTCTTGAAAGCAATAAAACTACATTCACCTTCCTTTAATCAGTACCAGTACCTGTTTCCTGTATTTTTCAATCAGGAGCCCCCTGATTATACTCTGTTTTTAGGAAAAGCTGGTATGAGTATTCAAGTAAGCAGAACAGGATGCCTTGTCTTTTCCCAAAATTTCCTCTGTCCAAGTGTCAGTGACACCTTTAGGATATGAAATGGTGAAAATAATTTTGGTTGGAATTGATGGATATTTAGATGGTAGAAATAAGAGAAAATGGTGAGTTCCGGGCTTTACGCCTGTTTAAGCCTTAAGTGTCATAAGGAATAACACATTTTTCACTGAGAAGTGTTCTGGGGTGATAATTGGCTTCCTGTTGCATACTGAACATGGCTTGAGAAGAAAATGCTTTGCCTAGATTATGAAATAGGTGGTGTTGGTATTGTATTTTTAAAATTAACTCAGTAAACATTTGTTCTGATAATTAGACTGCATAGAGTTTCATGCTGAGGGTACATTTTCATTTGTGTATGCAATTTAAAAGTTCCTTAAGAGTAGGTCAGCTTTTTAAAAAATGATCATGAATATTGGACTGACCATCTCTTCCTCCCCTCTACCCTACCCTCTTATCTCCATCAAAGATTTATTTGAGGTTTAGACCCCGTGGGGAAGTTCTAAATCGTCAGAATTTCTTTTTTAAAAAAAGATTTTTAAAATTTATTTATTCATGAGACACACACATTGAGAGAGAGAGAGAGAGAGAGAGAGAGAGAGAGAGAGAGGCAGAGGGAGAAGCAGGCTCCATGCAGGGAGCCTGATGTGGGACTCGATCCCAGAACTCCAGGATCGTGTCCTGGGCCAAAGGCAGGCACTAAACCACTGAGCCACCCAGGGATCCCCATCATCAGAATTTCAAGGATAGCTCTGCAATTTAGAATGCTATCTCTCTGCACCCTGCCCTCCTCACAACATACATACTACATCATTTCTCAGAATTGTTCTTTGAAAGGATCAGTGTGCCTTTGTTTCCAGGGGAGCACCTGAGTTATTTTTACAAGCTAGCCACAGCCCAATAATTCTGTCCCCTCCCTTGTAGAACAGGTGCTCAAGTCTTTCAGATTTCTTTAACCACTCTTGGCGATTTTTTTTTCTAAGACAAGAAATTATAGCCCTGAGCATCTCCAGAAAGGCCAAACAACTCCCATAGAGGGTAAGAGTTGGCCCACTGTTACACTGAAAGCTTAGTTGGGAATAAGAAGTGAATCCAAGCATGCAGTTGGGTATTGAGAAGACTAGGTGGGGCCATGTGGTAGAAGGGACACTTAGAAATCATCTAGTCCAGGGATTCTCAACCAATATGCCTAAGGGATGCATTGATATTTGTATCTGTTTGGCACTACAGCAATAATCCTTGTGACAGTGTGGTGCTGGCTAAAAGCAGGTAATCGAATTAGAGTGGCTTCTAAGAAATATTTCCAGGGGGGAGAGCATATGTATAGTTTTTCTTTAAATGTCCTCTCTGCCAGTTTTATTTGAATTAAGTTTCCAAACATCATGTAACAGTTCAGTGTCAGAACTGTAACTAAGCCCAGGTCTCTGGACTCCCTATGTCCTTTTCTTTTTCACTGTGCTGCTATGAAAAGAAAAGAGAAAAGAAAGGCAGCAGGTAAGAAAGGAAGAAAAGGAAAATAACTGTCTATGATGGCCTGCCTGCCTCCACTATCACTTAGTCCCTAAAAAGTTTCAAATGGCCTGGGCTCTGAATTTCAAATCCCAGGCACACTATCTTTCCAGCCTCATCTTCTACCAGTCATCTCTCTAGAGCCTTGTTACAGCAACACTGGACTTCTTGATGGAACATGCCCCATGCTTTCAATCCATTCTCCTGCCCAGAATGTTCTTTCTCTTAGCCAGGCAAAGTCTACTTTACTCCCCATAGTGAAAATTATTTATCATGGTGCTGGGTACTTTATGCCAAGATATCTGCAAGTAGTAACTTTGGCTGAATAAATATGTATTACACTTCCACAATTTTCACCTTACTTGAAGGAAAACATTGCCAAGGCCCAGCTCCAACATGGCCACCTATACCGTTAAGCTTACCTTGATCTCCTAGTCTGAATTAAATTCTTTCTCCTGTGTTCAAATAGCATTTTGTTCCTCTTGTAGGTACTTACTATTTCTTGTCTTGTATTAAAGAAATTTACATACACGCATAGATTCTACTAGCCTGTAAGTTGATGACGGTAAGGTTTGTAGCCTATTCATCTTTATACTCTTCTCTCAGGACACATCACAGTGTTACACACAAAGTAGGTACCCAGTAAATGTACTAAACAAATGAGTAAATTTTTCTTATTTTCATAGTTTTTCTTGAACTAACACATTCCCTGCTAGACTGTTACCTCTTCAAAGACAGAAGCATTATCTTGTTTATTTATTTATTCATACATACATATGTACATATATTCATTCATTCCCTAAATGTTCATCATGTGCCTGCTATGTGCCACACATGTTTTAGGTGATAGATATATTGCAGTTAATAAAACTGTTGGTTCCTGCCCTCATGGAGCATATATTCTAATGAACGAGTCAGGCAGTAAATGAATAAACAAATAGATACATAAGTTCAGGTACTTAGTTACCTAAAAAAATAATAATAAAGCAGGTTAATGGTTCAGAATGGACAAGGGCCACAATTTAGATAGGGTGGTTATGGAAAGACTGAGTGACATTGGAGCAGAGACTTTGTCTTTCCTTTATAACCTACTCCCAATCCTACCTCAAACCACTTTATAGCTAGTATAGGGATAACTATATAGTCTACTACCTGTGATATTTACTGACTTTCACTATATCTTTATGAGGTAGTAGAGTAAGAGCCAGTATTAATTACTGCTTTAATCCATGGGCTCTGGAGCTGCCAGTAGTCTGTGATCTTTTTTTTTTCTTTTTAAAGATTTTATTTATTTATTCATGAGAGACCAGAGAGAGAGAGAGAGGTAGAGAGACACAGGCAGAGGGAGAAGCAGGCTCCATGCAGGGAGCCTGATGCGGGACTCAATCCCGGGTCTCCGGGATCCAGCCCTGGGCTGAAGGCGGTGCCAAACCGCTGAGCCACCCAGGCTGCCCAGTAGTCTGTGATCTTGAACAAGTCACTAACATCTCTAAGCCATAGTTTCCTAAATCTGTAAAATAAAGAAAATTGCATCTACCTCATGGGGTGATTTTATGGATTATATGAAGTAATTGATATTAGATTGCTTCTTATGAAGACTTATGAAGTAATGAATTTAAAATTTTTACAAATGTGATAGAAAACCCAGAAATAGACCTATACATGTATGGAGCTCTGATATATAACAGAGGTAGAATGTCAGATCAGTAGGAATTGTAGAGATTATTTAATAAATTAAGCTGGGAAACTGATTATGCATGTGGAAAAAGATGAAAATAAATTCTATCTCCTAGCATATATAGGACCAATTGAGATTATAAATTTCAAAAACAAAATTGTAAAACTCTTAGCAGAAATTGCCAGTGAATATCTCCCTAACTTTGAAATTAAAAAGATACCTTAAAGCAATAAAAGAATTGAGTATAAAATAAAAGATTAATAGATTTAACTATTTAAAATTTCAGGGGTGCCTGGGTGGCTCAGTCAGTTAAGCATCTGCCTTTGGCTCAGGTCATGGTCCCAGGGTTCTGGGATCAAGCATCGCATTGGGCTCCTTGCTCAGCAGGGAGCCTGCTTCTCCCTCTCCCTCTGCCTGCTGCTCTGCCAGCTTGTGCTCTCTCTCTTGCTCTCTCTCTCTCTATCTCCCTGCCCCCCAAATAAATAAATAAATAAATGAAATCTTTTAAAATAATTTAAAAAATAGAATAAAAATAAAATTTAAAATGTCCATCAAAATATGCCATAGAGGACAAGAAAAACAAGTTACAAACTGGGAGAAGATATTCACAAAATATTGTGACAAATGATATCAAGAACAGATGAGGAAGTTGTAAAGATAATTTTAAAAGCATAAGCAATCCCATTGAAAAATGGACAAAAGACATGAACAGACATTTCACAGAATTGTAAACATGATCAATTAACTTATGAAAAGATTCGATACCATTATTAACCAGGAAAATGTGGGTCAAATCATATTATGAGACCATTTTATATCCGGTTCGTTGGCAAAAAAGTATAAGATGACAACACCAAGCAGCTTTTCTCAATTGAGGTTACTGGGGAGAACAAAGTGCTAATGCCCTAAGGCATCGATTGTAAGTAAAGAATCAACTTCTTTCCTGTGCACTAGAATGGTTATCAGTTATGTACCATCCTTGAGAGAATTGAGGAGATTGTCAGTCAAATAATTTTCTGTGTTCTGTGGTTCAGATAATGAATTCTGGCTTAGAAATTGAAGTAATTGGAGAAGATGCAGTCACATGATTTCTTACATATTATTGGTAGGAAGCAGTAGTCCCTCCTTATCCGTGGTTTTGTTTTCCATGGTTTCAGTTACCCACAATCAACCACAGTCTAGAAGCAGATGATCCTCTTTCTGACTTCTCATCAGAAGGTCAGTAGTAGCCTAACACTGTATCACAATGCCTAGGTCATTCAATCTGACTTCATCTCCTCCCACGGGCATTTTATCATCTTACCTCATCACAAGTAGGGTAATATACAGTACAATAAGGTATTTTGAGAGAGTCCACAGTCACATAATTTCTATTACAGTAGATTATTATAATTTCTATTTTATTATTAATCTTTTACTGTGCTTAATTTATAAATTATACTTTATCATAGGAATGTATACATAGGGAAAAACATAGTATAGAGTTCAGTACTATATACCATTTCAGGCATCCACTGAGGGTCTTGGAACAGATCCCTCATGGATAAGAGAGACTACTGTTCTTATAAATTGCTGAGAGGACTTTGGAATGTATTTTGGCATTATCTCCTGAAGTTGAACATTCATATGCCCTGTGACCCAAAAATTCTACTCCTAAATAAATACCTAAGAAAAAACCTCTTATTCATGTATAACAGAAGACACATGCAAGTATATTTATAACAGCATAACTCACAATACAAAAATCCAGAAACAACCTAAATTCCCTCAACGTTAATAATGTATTAATAAAGTATGGTATATTCATGCACTGTAATGCATGTATATGCATGTATATGGCATTCAGAACAAATGAAGTACAACCTCACATAAAAATATGAATGAGGGGACGCCTGGGTGGCTCAGCGGTTGAGCTCCTGCCTTTGGCTCAGGGCGTGATCCTAGAGTCCCAGGATCGGGATGGAGTCCCACATCGGGCTCCCTGCAGGGAGCCTGCTTCTCCCTCCACTTGTATCTCTGTCTCTGTCTCTCTCTCTCTCTCTCTCTCTCTCTCTGTCTCTCATGAATAAATAAATAAACTCTTAAAAAATATATGAATGAAACTTAGCAATTTTATATTAGAAGTCCTAAAATATTACAGAGCTTGTTATATTTTGATAAAACTAAACTAAAATAAAAATATATAATTTTTTATATATAGGTGTGATAAACCTAATTTTTAAAAAGCAAAGGGATAATAAACATGGAACTCAGGATCATGGCTGAAGGAGGCTATCTATCCTTGGTTGGGAGGTGGCAAGGGAATGTAGGATGAGGGTGAAGGAATCTTTATAGTTAGATTAGTGTCACGGTCTTAGTTTTTATTTCAGGTTGTGAGTTTGCAGGTGCTTATTACATTATGAAAAGTAAATAGCTAAATAAATAGGGGACGAGTACTAAGAATGTGTCATAAATAAAGTATTATGATTAATCCAATTGTATGTACCTGAAAGCCTAAAATAAATATATGAATAATAAAGTGATTAGCCCAGTGCTTTTGACATAAAATTAAGTAGGATATATAGCAGTTGCCGTTGCTGGCATTTCTTCTTCCTCCTACTCCACCTCTTTTGCCTCCTGTGAAGCAGTCATTCTTTTCCTGTTGTGCCTGAGAATTAATGATTATAAGTATTAATTTGCATGAAGTTACACCAAATGACTGAGAGAACTAGGTTCAAAATGTAACAATTCCTGAGTTTTCAACATTTTATAGATCCATGAGACCTCTTTACTGAATTTTGCTTTAAAAAAAGAAAAGTACTCTGCACATGTATTTTTAGGATGTTGCCAACACCAAAAATCTTTAGCCTCTGCATATTATGACTTTGGTACTCAAAATCATAATAGTAATCTAATCTAATAGTGGCAGATGGTATTGAATTAGGGTACTCTGCTATAAGATTATAGTGTAATGAATGCACAGTTACAGAAAAAAAAAATTGTACTCCCAGCCTGAATCTGTAAGTCTGTTAATTTTGTTTATTTTTTTATTATTTTTATTTAAATTCAATTATCCAATATATAGTATATCATTAGTTTCAAATGTAGAATTCAATAATTTATCAGTTGTGTATAATACCCAGTGCTTATCACATCATGTGCCCTCCTTAATGCTCATCACCCAATTACACCATCCAGGTGTCCACCCCCCTCCAGCAATCCTCAGTTTGTTTCCCAGAATTAAGAGTCTTTTACAGTTTGTCTCCCTCTCTGATTTCTTCTCATTCAGTTTTCCCTCCCTTCCTCTATGATTATTTATTTACTAGACCTTACATAGTAACTTCTCCTCATTCCCTGCCATAAATATTCCTTTTTCCCACCATCAAAAGAGCTGAACTATAGCTTTTTAGGAGAGCAAGTTTTCTTTTGTTTTACCATTTTATTTTATTTTTTAATTTATTTTTTAAAATTTGAGTATAGTTGACTATGGAAGGCAATATGAAGGTTCCTCAAAGAGAAACTATATGATCTAATAATTCCACTACTGGGTATTTACCCAAAGGAAAATAAAACTCTTATTTGCAAAGATATAAAGATATATACACCTCTATGTTTCTTGCAGCATTATTTACAATAGCCAAGATATGGAAGCAACCTGACTGGATAAGGAATATGGGGTACACACACATACACAAAAATATTACAGCCATAAAAAGGATGAGATCTTGCCATTTGTGACAATCTGAGTATACCTAGAGAGGTATTATGCCAAGTAAAATTAGTCAAACCAAGAAAGACAAATACCACATAATTTTACTCCTTTGTTAAAAAAAACTGAACAAATGAATAGGAGAACAAGTTTTTAGTGTCACAGAGGGGAAAAATGACTTGGAGGTGATTGTCTGATTTCAGTATCTTTTTGTGATAGAGAATTCAGTGTATCATGGAAAAAAGAACAGAAGTACCAGCAGAAGTTGTAATCCTAAGAAAGAAAACAGGGTGAGGCAAGGAAGATGGAGTAGTACAGGGGGAAAAGTATAGGAACAAGAAGCCAAAAGACCTGGAGTTTAGTCTAAGCTCTGCCTTCATATCATTATTTGAACTTAAGTAAATTACCTTCTCTAAGTCTCCATTTTCTGGGATTAACTGAAGAAATTAGACTATCTAGGTCTTTTTAAGCAGGACCATCTTTAAGTGTAAGACAAATAAGGAGACATCTACTTCCAGGAAGATAGAATAGACATACATTTTCCTGTTCTTCCCACTAAGTACAACTAAAAACTCTGCATATTATATATTTTAAAAATCCTAAAAAGGTTGAAAGATACAGAGAAGGCAAACTATCTAGGGACCTTAGAATCTGAGGAATGACATGGTGATGAGTTTCCTGGGTTTTCTTTTGGCCTCATATGTCTCACATGTGGAGCTGAAGAAACCAGCAACCCAGAAGCCACCAATGAGTGCAAATTAAAAAAATAAACTAAGGCCCAATGCAGTTGGTTCTCTGTAGCCAAAATATCAGGAAAGAGCAACCTAATGAGATGGAAACTTATAGACGATAGCTAAGTGCTCTATGCTAACCAGCACAGAAAAACTGGCCCTATTCCCACCTGTTCTCAGCTAAGAGGGAAACATGGATTTCCATCTTCGTGAGGCTCTAGCAAGGCAATCCATTACCTTACCAGAGACCCCTGCCAAGGTAGTATGAGAGAAGACAAGGTACTTTACTGGAATTTTCATCCCCACTGGCCAGCAATGAATCACTCTTCCCCCACGCTCCCACTGTATCAGGGGAGATCATCTGGGATGCTTGGACATTTACTCCTCTCCAAGATTTGACAGTTACAAGGCTATCTCTCCCTAATGTTGTGGTGTTAGAGGAGGTACTAGAGATTCATAACTTTCATTATCACCAAGCAATAACAAAGTCACCCCTTAGCAGGTGTCAGTGGAGACTATGTGGGTGGCTGGAACTCAAACACCTGCCCATCAGTAATGAAGAGACCACCCCCCTCAGATGTCAGTGGAGGCTGTGGAGAACTTGGACTCCTACCTCCACCTGGCAGTAATGAGATAGCACTCCCTTTCACCTGCTAGAATGATGTTAAATGATGCCCACTAAAACAGAAGGTTTAAATAAGATCCAGAAAAATATCCAAAATACATAGATTTCAATTGAAAATCACTTATTGTGCCAAGAACCAGGACAAATTCAAAGTGAATGAGAAATAATAACATCAATAGATACAAACACTAAGTTAGTGGAGAGATTAGAACTGTCTGACAAAATTTCAAAGAAGCCATGATAAAATCTTTCAATGGGGAAATATGAACATGCTTGAAACAAGCAAAAAAAAAAAAAAAAAGAAAGAAAACATCAGCAAAGAAAGTCTCAGCAAAAATATAGAAGATATAAAGAAGAACCAAATAGAAAATTTTGAATGGAAAGATACAGCAATGTCCAAAAGAAAAAGCTCCATGGTTAAGATTAATAGCAGAGTGGGAAGAACAGAGGAAAAAAATGGTGTACTGGAAGATAACACAATAGAAATTACCCAATCTGAACAACAGAGAAGTAATAGACCAAAAAAAAAAAATGGCAGAGAGATTCAGAGACCTGTGGCACTTTAATAAAGATGTAGCATTCATTTAAAAAGAGTTCAAGAAGGAAAGAAGAGAGGAGGCGGGGCAAGATGGCAGAAGAGTAGGGTTCCCCAAGTCACCTGTCCCCACCAACGTACCTAGATAACATTCAAATTATCCTGAAAACCTACAAATTTGGTCTGAGATTTAAAGAGAGAACAGCTGGAATGCTACAGTGAGAAGAATTTACGCTTCTATCAAGGTAGGAAGATGGAAAAAAATAAAGAAATAAAGCATCCAAGGGGGAGGAACCCCCCCTCATGAGGAGCCCAGCTAAGGCCGGTGGCGAGTGCCCCCAGGACAGGAGACCCCAGTCCCGGAGAAGTGGGAACTTTACCAATCTTCCTGGGTAGAAAGGCACTCGCAGGGAGCTCGGGCAGGATCCCAGGAGGGACAGGGATGCACCCAGGCTCCCAGGGGCAGTAATGAGGAGCTGCGCCCCAGGGGAGAGTGTGCCGCACACCGCACACCGTGGCCGAGCTCCCTAAAGGCCTGGAGCACGCCCGGCAGGGCCCCAGGAGCAGCTCAGGCTGTGGCTCAGGTGGCGGCTCATCGTGGAGGGGGCTGCGCGGCCCTGGAAGCGCAATTCCAGCAGCGCAGACCCCGGAGCCCAAGGCACTGGGAGACACAGCCCAGGATCCAGCACTCCCCCTGGGACAGGCAGAGGCTGGGAGGTCACAGGACAGCAGAGACGCTCCTGCTGCCGGGCGGCCCCAGGCTGTGCAGAGCAGTGCCCCCGCCCCGGAGCGTCAGGCCCCTGTGGAGTGGGAGACTGCCACTGCCATGGTTGCTGCTGGAGCTGACTCCAGGGCTGGAGACCTGGCCGCCACCACTACTGTTGTTCCTCCTGGTGTCACTTTGTGCCTGGGACTGAGCGGGGCCGCCAGGAAACAGGGGCCTCACAGGATAAACAGCTCCCACTGAATCGTGCACCTGCCAGGGGCGGGGCAGCTCCCCCAGGTACAAACACCTGAGAATCAGCACAGCAGGCCACTCCCTAGAGGGAAGGGAGGAAGACCAGCTGGAAGACCAACTAGAAGGACAGGGGAAGAAAAAGTCCTTGACCAAACAGCAGGAAAGTTCCAGGGGAAAGTCTAGGGAATTACAATATATAGAATCAGAGGATCCCCCTCCTTGTTTTTTGTTTGTTCCCCCTTTTCTTTATTTTTCCTTCCTTTTTCCGGTACAACTTGTTATTAGCCACTCTGCACTGAGCAAAATGACTAGAAGGAAGAACTCACCACAAAAGAATCAGAAACAGTATTCTCTCCCACAGAGTTACAAAATTTGGATTACAATTCAATGTCAGAAAGCCAATTTAGAAACACAATTATAAAGCTACTGGTGACTCTGGAAAAAAGCATAAAGGATTCAAGAGACTTCATGACTGCAGAATTTAGATCTAATCAGGCTGAAATTAAAAATCAATTAAATGAGATGCAATCCAAACTGGAGGTCCTAACGACGAGGATTAATGAGGTAGAAGAATGAGTGAGTGACATAGAAAACAAGTTAATGGCAAGGAAGGAAGCTGAGGATAAAAGAGAAAAAACAATGAAAAGATCATGAGGAAAGGTTATGGGAAATAAATGATAGCCTCAGAAAGAAAAATCTACGTTTAATTGTGGTTCCTGAGGGCACCGAAAGGCACAGAGGACCAGAAAGTGTATTTGAACAAATCATAGCTGAAAACTTCCCTAACTTGGGAAGGGAAACAGGCATTCAGATCCAGGAGATAGATCCCCCCTAAAATCAATAAAAACTGTTCAACACCCCGACATTTAATAGTAAAACTTGCAAATTCCAAAGATAAAGAGAAGATCCTTAAAGCAGCAAGAGACAAGAAATTCCTAACTTTTATGGGGAGGAGTATTAGGGTAACAGCAGACTTCTCCACAGAGACGTGGCAGGCCAGAAAGGGCTGGCAGGATATATTCAGGGTCCTAAATGAGAAGAACATGCAGCCAAGAATACTTTATCCAGCAAGGCTCTCATTCAGAATAGAAGGAGAGATAAAGAGCTTCCAAGATAGGCAGAAACTGAAAGAATATGTGACCACCAAACCAGCTCTGCAAGAAATATTAAGGGGGACTCTGTAAAAGAAAGAGGATGTTCAAGGAAACAATCCACAAAAACAGGGACTGAATAGGTATCATGATGACACTATATTCATATCTTTCAATAGTAACTCTGAACGTGAATGGGCTTAATGATCCCATCAAAAGGTGCAGGGTTTCAGACTGGATAAAAAAGGAAGACCCATCTATTTGCTGTCTACAAGAGACTCATTTTAGACAGAAGGACACCTACAGCCTGAAAATAAAAGGTTGGAGAACCATTTACCATTCCAATGGTCCTCAAAAGAAAGCAGGGAACCTCCTGCTTTTATCCTCATATCATATAATTAAAGTTTATCCCAAAGACTGTAGTAAGAGATGAAGAGGGACACTATATCATACTTAAAGGATCTATCCAACAAGAGGAAATAGCAGTCATGAATATTTATGCCCCTAATGTGGGAGCTTCCAAGTATATCAATCAATTAATAACCGAAGATAAGGCATACTTAGATAATAATACACTTATACTGGGAGACTTCAACATGGCGCTTTCTAGAATTGACAGATATTCTAAGCACAACATCTCCAAAGAAACAAGAAGATGTGGTATATGTATACAATGGAATATTACTCAGCCATTAGAAACGACAAATACCCACTGTTTGCTTCGACGTGGATGAAACTGGAGGGTATTATGCTGAGTGAAATAAGTCAATTAGAAAAGGACAAACATATGGTCTCATTCATTTGAGGAATATAAAAAATAGTGAAAGGGAATGGAGGGGAAAGGAGAGAAAATGAGTGAAAATATCAGTGAGGGTGACAAAACATGAAAGACACCTAACTCTGGGAAACGAACAAAGGGTAGTGGAAAGGGAGATGGGGGGGGGTTGAGGTGACTGGGTGACAGGCACTGAGGGGGGCACTTGGCGGGATGAGCACTGGGTGTTATGCTATATTTTGGCAAACTGAACTCCAATAAAATGTGTGTGTGTGTGTGTGTATAATAAAAAATAAAAAAAGAAGGAAAGAAGAAAGAAGGTGGGGCTGAAAAAGTACCTGAAAAAAATAATGTCTAAAAACTTCCCAAATTTGTCAAGAGATAGAAACTTACAAATTCAAGAAGGTGAGCAACCCCAAAGAAATCTACACCAAGACATATCATAATTAAACTTCTCTTTTTAAAAAAATATTTATTCATTTAGTTTAGAGAAAAAAAGAGAGAGAATTGAGGGGGGGTGCAGAGGGAGAGAGAAACTCAAGCAGACTCCCCACTCTGAGCCCAGCATGGGGCTCAGTCTCATGATGCTGAGGTTACAATCTGAGCCAAACCAAGAGTTGAATTCTCAACTGATTGTGCCACCCAGGTGCCCCCAAATTTCTGAAAACAAAAGGAAAAGAAATAATCTTGAAAGAAGACAGAAAAACAACACCTTACCTACAGGAGAAAAATAATTAATATAATGGCATAATTAACATCACAAACCATGGAGGCCAGAAGGAAGTAGCAGAATGTTTTTTAGGTACCAAAGGAAGTATTAACCCAGAATGCTATACCCATGAAAATCAAGAATTTCTCAGTTAGAGGAAAATTAAGAGAATTTGTCATCAGTAGACCTCCTGTAATAAAGAAGCTAAAGGAAGTTTCCTAGCAGTGAAGAAATGATAAAAGAATCAACCTTACAATATCAGGAAGAAAGAAATAACACAGTAAGCAGAAGTATGGGCAAATATTAATCACAGGAAATCAACAGGGGTTATGTTAATAAAAAATGAAATAGACATCAGTGAAAAAATTTCTAGGGAAAAAGAGGGTGACTATGTAATGATAAAAGTGTCAATTCACCAAGAAGATACAGTAATCTTAGATGCATACGCACCAAGTAGAAATGCCTCAAAGTGTTGCAACAAAAACTATTAGAACTGAAAAGGGAGAGCCAAACCCATAATTATAGTTAGGTAGCTCAGCACCTTTCTCTCAACAGTTAATAGAACAACTAGACAGAAAATACATATTGACTTAGAAAAATTCAACAATAATGTCAAGCAATTGGACCTGACATTGATAGTACACTCCATCCAACACAGCACAATATGTATTCTTTTCAAGTGCTCTGAGAAGATATACCAGGATAGACTATATCTTGGGCCCTAAAACAAATCTTAACAAATTATAAAGAGTTGCAATTATGCAGTGTATGTTCTACAACCATGATGAAATCAAACTAGAATTCAGTAACAGAGAGGTAATAGAAAAGTCTTCAAATACTTAGAAACCAAACATCACACTGCTAAATAACCCATGGGTCAAAGTAGAAGTCCCAAGTAACATTTAAAAAAAAAAAACACTGAACTGAAGGAAATGAAAATCCAACATATTAAAATGTGTGGAAAGCAGCTAAAGCAGTGCTGAAAGGGGAATTTATATCCCCAACTACATATGTTATAAAAGAGGATAAATCTCAAATCAACAATCTGAGATCCCACCTTAAGAATATATAAAAATAAGAAAAATAAATCCAAGTCAAGAGAAGGAGGAATTAATAAAGAACAGAAGTCGTCAATGAAATTGAAAACAGAAAGACAATAAAGAAAATTATTGAAACTGAATCTGAAAAAAGAAGTAAAATTCATAGCACTTTAGCAGGGCAGACAAAGAGGAGAAAAGAGAAAAAGAAAAAGGAAAAAAGAGAGAAGCTACAAATTGCTAATATGAAAAATGATACAGGATATCACTATAAACTGCAGCTATCAAAGGTTAATAAGGGAATATTACAAACAATTCTACAGACCATGTAAAATTTTTCCAGCTTTATTGAGATATAATTTACATAGAACATTGTATAAGTCTAAAGTACACAAATGCAATTATTTGATACCTGCATATGTTGTGAAATGTACACTACAATATGGTTAGTTAACATATCCTTCACATCATACACTTACCATTTTTTTGTTGATGTTGTTGTTATGGTGATAATGTGAAAGCTCTACTCATAGCAACTTTCAAGTATGTAATACTGTATTGATAACTATAGTCACTATGCTGTATTAGATTCCTGCAACTTATTCATCTTATAACTGAAAGTTTTTACCCTTTAACCAATATCTTCCTATTTCCTCCATATTTCAGCTCTGGCAACCAACCTTCTACTCTCTATTTCAATGAGTTCGGCTTTTATAGATTCCACATGTAAGTGAAATAAGTGAAATCATATGCTATTTCCCTTTCTTTGTCTGATTTATTTCACTTAGTGTGATACCCTCAAGGGTCACCCATGTTGTCTCAAATGTCAGGATTTCCTTCTTTTTTTGTAGAAGAACAATATTCTTTTGCATGTGTGTATGTGTAAAGGTACCACTAAAAGTGCACCAGAGTTCCCTTTTCTATACATCCTTGCCAGCATTTGTTATCTCTTATCTTTTTGATAATAGTCATTCTAATAGGTATAAGGTGATATCTCATGTGGTTTTGATTTCATTTCCCTGATTAATGATGTTGAGAATCTTTTTATATACTTGTCCATTTGTATATCTTCTTAGGGAAAATGTCTATTCCAGTCTACTCTGCATTTTTAAATTAACTATTTGAGGTTTTGCTATTAAGTTATGAATTCCTTACATGTTTTGGATATTAATCCCTTACCAGATAGATGGCTTGCAAATGTTTTCTCCTATGCTTTAGGTTGCCTTTTCATTTTGTTGATTGTTTCTTTTGCTGTGCGGAAGTTTTCTAGTTTGATGTAGTCTTATTTATTTTTGCTTTTGTTGCTTGTGCTTTTGGAGGTGTATTCAAAAAGTTGTTGCCAAGACTAATGTGAAGGAGCTCTTTCCCTATGTTTACATCTAGTAGCTTTACAGTCTCAGATCAGACTTTTAAATCTTAGTCCATTTTGAGTTAATTTTATGAGTGGTGTAAAATAGGAATCCAATTTAATTCTTTTGTTTGTGGATACAGATTTATTGAAGAGACTATCCTTTCCCCATTCAGTATCATTGGCTTCCTTGTCAAACATTAGTGCACTATATATGCATGGGTTTATCTCTGGGCTTTTGATTCTGTTCCATAGGTCTCTGTGTCTTTTTTTGTGCCAGCATCATACAATTTTTATTATTATAGCTTTGTAATGTAGTTTGAAATCAGGAAATGTGATACCTCCAGCTTTGTTCTTTCCCAAAATTGCTTTGGTTATTTGGGGTCTTCTGAGGTTCCGTATGAATTTTAAAACTGTGTATTCCATTTCTGTGGAAAATGCCATTGGAATTTTGATAGGGATTGCATTGAATCCATAGATGACTTTAGGAAATAAGGACATTTAAAAATATTAACTCTTCTCATCCACGAACACAAGATATCTTTCCTTTTATTTGTGTTTTCTTCAATTTCTTCCATCAATGTCTATGGGTTTTGGTATATTCAACTTTTATTTCTTTGGTTCAGTTTATTCCTCAGTACTTTATTAATCTTGATACTTTTAAATTGGATTGTTTCCTTTATTTATTTTTCAAGTAGTTTATTGTTAATGTATAGAAAGGCAACTAATTTTTGTATGTTAATGTTATATCCTGCAACTTTACTGAATTTCTTCCTTAATTCCTACAATGTTTTAGTGGAGTCTTTAGGGTATATATGTAATATATATTGTCACTTTATATATTACACATATTTATATACATATATATACTTATATATATGCATATATATAATCATGTCATCAGCAAAGAAAGACAATTTTATTTCTTCCTTTCTGATTTAGATGACTTTTATTCCTTTCCTTGCCTACTTGCCCTGGCTAGGACTTCCAGTACTATGTTGAATAGCAGTGGTAAGACTGGGTACCCTTGTGTTCCTGATCTTAGATGGAAAGGTTTCAACCTTTCATTGTTGAGTATGATGTTAACCTTCTCAAATGTGGTATTTATTATGTTGAGGTGTTGTTACTAGCTTTTATAATAAAAGGATGTTGGGTTTTTAAAATCTATTGAGATGATTATATGATTTTGTCTTGCATTCTCTTAACATGAATTTATTAGCATTATTTATTAGCATATATTGAACTATACTTGCATCCCAAGAATAAATACTTTTTGATCACAGTATATGATTCCTTAAGTGTGCTGTTGAATTCAGTTTGTTAGTATTTTGTTTGAGAATTTTTACATCTATATTCACTAGGGGTATTGGCCTGTAGTTTTCTTTTCTTGTATACTTACCTGACTTTGCTATCAGGATAATGCTGGCCTTGTAAAATGAGTTTGGGAGTATTCCCTCCTTTCTATTTTCTGGAAGAGTTTGAGAATAATTAGCATTAATTCTTTAAATGTTTGGTAGAATTCACCTGTGAAGTCATTTGGTCTTGGACTTTTCTTTATTGAGAGGTTACTGATTCAAATGACTTGTTATTGGTCTGTTCTGTTTTGTTTTTATTATTTCTTCATGACTCTTGATAGGATGTATGTATCTAAGCATTTGTCTATTTCTTCTAGGTTGTAAAATTTGTTGGCATATGATTGTTCACAGTAGTCTCATGATCCTTTATATTTCTGTGGTATCAGTTGTAAGGTCTCCTCTTTCACATCTAATTTTATTTAAGCCCTCTCTTCTTTTTTCTGAGTTTAATTAAAGGTTTGCCAATTTGGTTTCTTTTTTTTTAATATTTTATTTTATTTATTCATGAGAGACAGAGAGGGAGAGAAGCAGAGACACAGGCAGAGGGAGAAGCAGGCTCCATGCAGGGAGCCCGACGTGGGACTCGACCCTGGGTCTCCAGGATCACACCCTGGGCTGAAGGCAGGCGCTAAACCTCTGCGCCACCCAGGGATCCCCCTCCAATTTGGTTTCTTTTTTCAAAAAACCAACTCTTAGTTTTGTTGATCTTCTTATTGTTGTTATATTCTAAATTTCATTTACTTTACCTCTGATCTTCATTATAATCTTTCTTCTGCTAACATTAGGCTTTGTTTATTCTTGTTTTTCTAGTTCCTTGTGGTCTAAGATTTGCTTTTTAATTTTAGGTCTTTTTTCATAATATAAACTTTATCACTATAAAATTCCCTGTTAGCACTGCTTTTGTTGTATCCCATAAGTTTTGGTATGTTGTGTTTCCATTTTGTTTGTTTGAAGATATTTTTTTATTTCCCTTTTGATTTCATCTTTGACCCATTGGTTGTTTAGGAGTGTGTTGTTTAGTTTCCATGTATTTGTGGATTTTCCAGCTTTCCTCCTGTTACTGATTTTTATTTTTTGTGGGTGGAAAAGATACTTGGTGTGATGTAAATCTTTTAAAGATTTAAAATCTTGGTGTGTTAAAATCTTTTTAAATGGGGCAGCCTGGTTTAGCGCCACCTTCAGTCCAGTGCGTGATCCTGGAGACCTGGGATCGAGTCCCACATCGGGCTCCCTGCATGGAGCTTGCTCCTCCTGCCTGGGTTTCTGTGTGTGTGTGTGTGTGTGTGTGTGTGTGTATGTGTATGTGTGTGTGTGTTTCATGAATAAATAAAATCTTTAAAAAAATAAATCTTTTTAAATGAACTGAGACTTATTTTATGACATAACACATGTTCTACCCACCCTGGAGAATGCTCCATGTGCACTTGAAAAGGATGTGTATTCAGGTGACATTTGATGGAATGTTCTATACATTTCTGTCAGGTCCATTTGGTCTAAAGCATAGCTCAAGTCCACTGTTTCCTTGATAATTTTCTGTCTAGATGATCTACCAGTAGTTGAGAATGCGATATTGAAGTCCCCTACTACTATCATATTGTTGTCTATTACTCTGTTCAAATCTGTATTTACTTAATGTACTTAGGTGCTACAATGTTGAATACATATGTATTTATTAGTCATTATATCCTTTTGATGAATTAACCTCTTATCGTTATGTAATGACCTTTTTGTCTCTTGTTATTATTTTTTACTAGAGTCTATTTTTTCTGATATAAGTGTAACTATCCCTCTTCTCTTTGGGATTCCATTAATGTGGAATATCTTTTCCCATTCCGTCACTTTAAGTCTACATGATTCTTTGAAGCTGAAGTTAGTTTCTTGTAGGCATAGTTGGGTCTTGTTTTTTAATCCATTCAGCCACTCTGTCTTTTAATTGGAGAATTTACTCCATTTACTTTGAAAGTAATTGTCAGTAGGTAAGGACTTAGCTCTTGCCATTTTGTTAATTATTTCTTGGCTCTCTTGTTTCATTGTGCCTTTCTTTCTCTCTTGCTGTCTTTCTTTGTGAATTGATCATTTTCTGTGACAGTATGTTTGATTCCCTTCTCTTTATCTTGTTTGTATCTACTATAGGATTTTGTCTTATGGTTACCCTGGGGCTTACGTCAAGCATCTTATAGATATAACAGTCTATTTTAAGCTGATAACAACTTTTATATCACACAAAAACATTATTCTTTTACTAGCCATACATTTTATGTTCTTGAAATAAAAATTTGCATGTTTTTATGTTGTGAATCCATTAACAAATTATTGTAGCTGTATTTTAAGTATAAGTATTTTTCAACTCTTTTAACTAGCTTTAACTAGTCTAACTATAATTATTTAACTATAAGAATTATCAATATTTTTGTCCTTTAATCTTTATACTAGAGTTAAGTGATTAACACAGCAGCACATTACAGTATTAGAATATTCTGAGTCTGACTATATACTTACCTTTGCCGATATGTGGTATATTTTCATATATGTTTTCATGTTACTAGTTTATGTACTTTTATTTTATCTTGAACTTTTTTCAGCCTTTTTTGTAAAGCAGATCTAGTGGTAACAAACTCCCTCAGCTTTTCTTTATTTGGGAAATTCTTTATCTTTCCTTCATTTCTGAAGGAGTTTTGCTGAGTAAAGTATTCTTGGTTAGAAGGATTTTTGGTTTGTTTTTGTTTTTGCAGCACTTTGAATATATCATTCCATTCTCTCCTGGCTTGCAACAATTCTGCTAAGAAATCTGCTTATAGCCTTTCTCTTATATGAGAGTTTTTTCTTTTTGCTTTTAAAATTCTGTCTTCATTTTAGACAGTTTTTAAATGTGTTTTGGATGGAAATTTTGGGATAACCTAATAACTTCATGGACTTGGATATCCAAAATTTCCCCCAGGTTTGGAGATGTTCTCAGTTATTATTATTATTATTATTATTATTATTATTATTATTATTATTTCTTTAATCTTTGTACCCCTTTCTTCCTCTCTTCTGGTACTCCAGTGTAACTTATTTCTTTCAGTAATGTTCCAAATGTCCCACAGGTTTCCTTTTATTCTTTTTTATTCTTTTTATTTTTGCTTTTCTTACTGCATAATTTCAAATGATATGTCTTCAGTCTTGCTGCTTCTTTCTTCTGCGTTGTCCAGTCTACTATTGAAACTCTTGATGAAATTCTTTACTTCAGTCATTGTGTTCTTCGATCCAAAAGTTCTCTGATTCTTTATGTTTTCTGCTTTTGTTGAACCTATTTTGTTCTTATATTGTTTTCTTGATTTCATTAATTATTTATCTGTGTAGCTCTCTGAACATCTTTAGAACAAATATTTTGAATTCTTTCTCAGGCAATTTATGTATCTCCATTTCTTTGGAGTCAGTTATTGGGAGTTTACTGTGTTCCTTTGGTGATGTTGTTTCCCTGATCTTTTTTGAGATCCCAGCATCCTTGCACAGGTGTCTGCATTCGAAGATGAGGAAGGCAAGACCTTCAATTGCATATGAGGGCACGCTGGAGTGTGATGTGACCCCAAGTCTAGTGGTACAGGGAACCATGTGTGAGGTCTGTGGTGGTTCAGCATCTGGAGGCAGGAAGCATAGTGACCCATCAGTGCGGTTCGCTAGGGTCCACAGCATTGACGATTGTGTGGCCCTTGGCAAGTGCTATAAAAATCTGCAGAGGCTGAAAGGGCTGTTGAGGTCCTTAGCAGCTTCTTCAAGTACAGCAGCTAGGGACCATGAGGCAGCAATGGTGGCCAGAATAGTAGTATACACACACTGGCTGCAGAGGCCAGCTACCTGTGTCATAGTAGGGACTGGTTGCAAACACACATATAGTGATGGGGCTAGGGCAAGGCACAACAGTTGGGCCAACTGCATGCATACTGGCCCTGGCTGTCAGCATGTATTACTGTGGCTAGTGGGTCTTACCACAAGTACACAGCAATAGATGCTGGTGTCACATGTTAAGTTGTGGGTGTGAAGGTACACAGCTAGAGGGGCTAGCCCTGCATGTACATATGGTAATGAGGGTCAGCCATGGGGATCTAAGCTGGCATCTTGCTTTTCTGCAGCTGTAGTGGTCTGGACTGGTGATTGGTATAGGTTTCAGCCTCCAGCAGGGGAGGGAGGGAGCAAGGAGAAGCTCTGGCAGCTAGCATATTTGAATGTGAATACCTAAGGAGTGGAAAACCAATGAAATCTGCAGGAGATCTGCAGCAATTATGCTGGTCATTGGTTTCTTCAGTGGCTAAAGCTGTCAGGGTTGTCTGCAGAGCAGATCACTGGGAATTACGGTCACTCATACTTTATGACTGGTATTGGTAGCCCCTGCTTTTCCCCCTGTTTTCCTAGCTATCTCTGTACATCTCTGCCTTGCAAGTGTCTGGGCAGAGTGAAACCCAAGAGGGTCCTTCATGTAGTGTCCTGAAAGGCAGGAGTAGCTGGTTGCTCATGCCACTGTTTCTTTCCCAGCAAAGGGAGCTCTTTCTAGCTGGGGTGTTCCCTCTTGGCACTAAACAATGCTTTTAGTGTAGGCAAAATGAAACTATTCTACGTTCCCTTGTTGTATGGTTATTCTTAGGTTTTTTGTTATTGTTGTTGTTCCATTGTGTTGCTGAAGTTTCTTAAATGGACTCTAGAGCTCTCCCAGAGCTGTTTTTGATTGTGAATAGCTACACAGTCTCTTCCAGGAAATAGAAGAAAGAACAATTTCCAATTGATTTTGTGAAGCTAATATTATCCTGCTATCAATGTGAGACAAAGACAGCACAAAACACAAAAGTATAGACCAGTATCCCTCATGAATATAGATGTATAATCCTTTATAAAATATTTGCAAACCAAATTCAATAATATATAAAAATAATTATACACCATGATCAAATGAAGTTTATTTTAGGGATGCAAGGGTTGTTCAATATTTGAAAACCAAGCAATGTAATCTACTATACTAACAAGCTAAAGATGAAAAATGTTTAAATTGTATCTATCAATGCAAAAAATAATTTTAAAAATTAAATGTCATGATAAAAACTTTGAAAATAAGGAATAGAGGGTAATATCCTCAACTTGATAAAGAGCATCTACTATGAACCTATAGCTAACATTGTGCTTTCTGATGAAAGACTGAATTGCTTTTCCCTCAGGACTAAGAAAAAGGCAAGGATGTCCACCCTCACCACTCTTATTCAACAAAATGTTCATACTTTTAGCCAATGAAATAAGGCAGGTAAAGGACATAAAAGGCATACAAATCAGAATAACAGTCTTTACTAGTCGATGATATGATCATCAACATAGAAAATTCCAATGAATCTACAAAGAAAAAGATCTCCTAGAACTAATATTTGAGTCCAGCAAGGTTGCAAGATACAAAATAAGCATACAAAAATAAACTTTATTGTTATTGAATCAATATATTGTATACCTGAAACTAATATGACACTGTATATTAACTGGAATTTAAAAAATATGTAATTTAAATAAACTATTTTATATATATTTATATATTACCAATGAGCACACAGACACTGAAATTAAAAACACAACCATTTAAAATAATCCAAATAAAATGAAATACTTAAATACAAATTTACCAAAACATGTACAAAAATCTACATACCGAAATTTATAAAACACTTATGGAAGAAATCAAATAAGATCTAAATAAATACAGAGGAGGGAAAAAAGATTTAAATAAATGGAGAAACACACTGTGTTCATTTATCAGAAGGCATGATACAGTAAAGATGTTGATACTCTTCAAAGTGATCTTTAAGTTCAATTAAATTCCTATCATAATTCCAGCAAGGTATTCTCAGAGACATAGACAAACTTATCCAAACATTTATATGGAAAGGTACAGGCCATAAAAGCACTATGTCAATCATGGAAAAAAGTATATTTGGAGGAATCAATCTACCCAATATCGTCTTACTGTACAGCTACAGTTATCAAGACTGTGTGGTATTGATGGAGCAATAGTTACATAGATCAATAGAACAGAATAGAAAACAGAAAAATAGACCCATATAAATGCACTCTACTGGTTTTTCAAAGGTACAAAATTAACCTTTGAAAGGTTAGGAGGGAGCAATGGGAGGAGCAATTAGACATCTGTAAGCAAAAATAAAATAAAATAACCTGGATCTAAACCCCATTCCTTACACAAAAGTTAACTCAAAATAGATGACGATTTTAAAATGTAATATTATAAAACTTCTAGGGAAAAAAATAGAAAATCTTTGGGACCTAGGGCTAACCAAAAAGTTTACTTAGATGACACCCAAAGCAGTCCATGAAAGGATACATTGATAAATTAGACTTCATCAAAATGATATTTTTATTCTGTGAAAGACCTTATGGATAGGATGAAAAGAAGTTATAGACCATGAGGAAACTTTTGCGAATCACACATCCAATAAAAGATAGATACCTAAGATATATAAAGAACTCTCAAAGCCAACTGTAGTTGGAGAAATAAACCAATGAGAAAATGGGCAAAGGGCATAAATGGATATTTCATCAAAGAGTATATATAGATGGCAAATAAGTACTTGAAAAGGTGCTCAATATCATTAGCCACTAAGGAAATTCAAATTATAATCATAAGCTATCACATATGAGAATGACTAAAATTAAAAACAACAACACTAAATTCTGGCCGGGATGTGAAGAATCACTGATACATTGCTGATGGGAATGTAAATTGGTACAGTCACTGTGGGAAAGTTTGTTCTTTCTTTAAAAAAAAAAAGCTAAACATGCAACTTCCATATAATCCAGCAATTGCACTCTTGGACATTGACTTCAGAGATATGAAGACTTATGTTTACATAAAAACCTGTACGTGAATGTTTACAGCAGCTTTATTCATAATAGCCAAAAACTACAAACAACCCAAATATCCTGCAGTGGATAAATTGTTAAGCAAGTCTTGGTATATCCATACCATGGAACATGAACCAACAATAAATAGAATGGAAGTATTAATAAATGCAATAACATGGATGAATCTTTAGAGAATTCTGCTGAGTGGACAAAAAAGCACCAATCCTGAAAGGTTATGTACTACATATGATTCCATTAATATAACATTCTTAAAACTACAAAAATTATAGAAATAGAGAATAGATTGGTGGTTACCAGGGGTTAAGAAGGGAGTTGGTGAGAGATGGAATTGGGTATGACTATAAAAGAGGAATATGAGGGATCATTGTGATGGATGTTCTATATCTTGACCACATCAGTGTCAGTATTGTTGTATTGTTCTATAGTTTTGCCAGATGCTACCATTGTGGGGAAATGGGTAAAAGATACATAGTATTTCTGTAGTATTTCTTATATCTGCAGGCAAATCTATGCTTATCTCTAATTGAAAGTTTAATTAAAAAGAAAACATTAAGAAGAATGACCACTCAAGTGTCAAGACACTTAAATACAGCTGAATCCCAGTTCTGAAAAGCAGTGGTAACAAAATTTAAACAACAGGGATTGGGCAGAGCTGTATTCAAATTGGTGACCAATCCAACCTTTCCTCTCTGGCCATCTTAAAGCATGGATGAAAATTTAGCCATGGCAGGATTTTGTTTTGTTTTGTTTTGTTTTGTTGTGTTTTTTTTTTTTCTCTGAAGCCTGTCTAGCCTTATTGCAGAGAATGTGAAGGTGTAGGAATAAAGCTGGATTCTTTCCGGAAGTAGATTGTGTAAATTATATGGATCTGCCCCCTATGGCCAGTAATCCTAAGTATATGACTTTGTTCTTTCACCTGTACAGCTTGGACAAAATGCACTGTGCATAACTACAGGGGTGAAGGGCATGAATTTGTAAAGAAACAAGCATGTGTATGAATGAGAACAGGTATGCTAATACTGGCTAGATGAATGTTGCCACATATCCACAGAGAATTTCACATCCTCATTCCAAGGAAAATATTGGAAGATGAAGAAAATAGAAGAATGGGTAACTAAGATTTGAAAATGTTTGTAGAATGTATGGAAATCGTATGCTTTAGTGATAGGAAATAGTCTGAAAAAATATGTAGCATTGTGCCTCCAAAGATGAAAATTCATTTACCACAGTGCAGGGTACTTTATGCCAAGACATTTGCAAGTAATGGCTTTCACCTGAATAAATGTGCTTTGTGCTGCCACAGCTCTTATCTTTTTCAGAAGCAACCATTGCCAATGGTTTACTTTAGTTAATAAGTTAGAATTTTTATGTCACAGGCTGTTGTCTCAGGCCCAGGGTCAATTTGCTGATCAATATTCTTCCTTTTCCCCACTAGGCCCTCACCCCCAGTTTATCCATCCAGAAAATGGGAATAGTATGCCAAGAGATTATATTTATAGAACAGAGTTTTAAGCATGAGATCCATTCAGTCTGGAGAAAATATTAATGAGCTTGCCAGTAGTCAAGTTACAAACCCAAAATACCAGAAATGTAAAACAGGTACACACTAATACAGTGCTCCTTCAGAAGCTACACAGGAGAAGCAGCTTCAGAAAAGAAATTAATGTTGAACAGTGTTAAAGAGTCCCTAACTTGGGGGGCAACTGGGTGATGCGGTTGATTGGGCCTCTGACTCTTGGGTTTGGATCAGGTTGATCCTTGGGGTTGTAGGATTGAGCCCGCATTGGGCTCGGTGCTGAACACGGATTCTACTTGAGATCAGTCTCCCTCTCCCTCTGACCTTCCCACTCATTCTTTCTCTCTCTCCCTCTCTCTCTCAAATAAATATTTTTAAAATGTCCCTAACTTACAAAATGATTTAACTACAAGTTGCATCTGAAGTAAAGTATACTATCCATGCACAGTATTCCAAAACAAAGGGCAACATCGATGGACAACGTTCCCAGAGAAGGTGGAACATTTATTGGCAGCATCCCAAGAAAGATTCAGTATCCATGAATACCATTCCCAGGAAAAGTACAATATCCACATATAGCAATTTAAAGCCAAGTTCAACATCCCTCCCTATTGAAATGTATGACACTAGCTAATAAAGGATCTACATCCTTGTCTCATTGTGGAAATATCCACTACCCCAACTGTTTAATATGGGCAACACTGAAGAAAGAATTAGAATGAAAATTGGTCCAGAATTTGTTTTTTCTTGTGATCTTGTGAGAGGTAAATAAGTCAATGAGAAAACAGAAGTTTCTAGATTTTAGGTAGGTTTTAGATTTCTAACTTTTGAAAATCAGAAGTTTATATTTATGGATTATTTGTTTCCTTTATAACTGACATATGTGGCAAAACTTTGAGGAAAAAAAATTGTATCATGAAACCTGATCTAAGATATGACCCCATATGCTTAGTACTCAGGCACGCATGGAATTCCAGGTCTATAAAACTATAAATGATGTTAGAGATACATCTTCATTTTTTAAATTTTTTTATTGGAGTTCAATTTGCCAACATATAGCATAACACCCAGTGCTCATCCTGCCAAGTGCGCCCCTCATTGCCCATCACCCAGTCACCCCAACCCCCCGCCCACCTCCCCTTCCACTACCCCTTGTTCATTTCCCAGAGTTAGGTGTCTCTCATATTTTGTCACCCTCAGTGATATTTTCACTCATTTTCTCTCCTTTCCCTTTATTCCCTTTCACTAATTTTTATATTCCCCAAATGAATGAGACCATATAATGTTTGTCCTTTTCCAAATGACTTATTTCACTCAGCATAATACCCTCCAGGTCCCTCCACATTGAAGCAAATAGTGGGTATTTGTCATTTCTAATGGCTGAGTAATATTCCATTGTATACATAGACCACATCTTCTTTATCCATTCATCTTTCGATGGACACCGAGGCTCTTTCCACAGTTTGGCTATTGTGGACATTGCTGCTATAAACATTGGGGTGCAGGTGTCCCAGCGTTTCACTGCATCTGTATCTTTGGGGTAAATCCCCAGCAGTGCAATTGCTGGGTCGTAGGGAAGATCTATTTTTAACTCTTCGAGGAACCTCCACACAGTTTTCCAGAGTGGCTGTACCAGTTCACATTCCCACCAACAGTGCAAGAGGGTTCCCCTTTCTCCACATCCTCTCCAACATTATATTCAGGGTCCTAAATGAGAAGAACATGCAGCCAAGACATTTTTAAATTTTTAAAAAAATTTTAAGATTTTATTTATTTATTTATTCATGAGAGAGAGAAAGAGAAGCAGAGACATAGACAGAGGGAGAAGCAGGCTCCATGCAGGGAACCTGATGTGGGACTCAATCCTGGGACTCCAGGGTCACGCCCTGGGCCAAAGGCAGGCGCTAAACCACTGAGCCACCCAAGGATCCCCATCTTCATTTTTTACAGAGAGCAGAGTTGCTGTTAGATGTTTATATAGTAATAACAATGATAACAATTATAATAACAATAACAACAGAAGTAATAATAACTAACATTTTTTGGAGCTCCTACTATGCCAGGCACTGCTCTAAGAACTTTACATGGATTATTTCACTTATTCCTCCTAACAACCCTCTGAAGTCATTTATGATCGTAAGCCCCATTTCATAGACAGAGACACTGAAATGCAGAGAGGTTTAATGACATTGTTCCATAATGCCTCTAAATATTTCCTTATAACTGGGGCTTGGACCATAAGATTACCAACCTAGACCATCAAGCAAAAATCAAGTGATTGTTCTGATATAATACAGTCTGCAGAATTCTGGTTGCTCTATGTTTCAGTGAAGATGTAATTTTCAGACAGTCTATCCAGGGTCTATATGTTATGTGATTGGTTCCTTAACTCCTATTCTCATTAGAATAGAATTACTCAACATTCTTGACTTCTGGAAGCTTACTTAAGATGTAAACTCAGTGAAAGGTTTACAAGACATGCTTAAGAACATAGATCTTGCTATATTTTTCAATAATATAAGTAATAATAAGTAACAATGCTTGCAAGATATCACAATTGGTGTATACCTGTGTTTTAAAGGTACCAATTGACATATTAGACTTACATTGCTGAAAATTGGTATAATCCATGCATTTTTGGCAAGCCAGGGACTGTCAGTCCTTTCTCTGAGATATGTGTGTTCAACTGGCAGAGGTTGGAAAAAGATTTACAGTTTCACTCTTATAAAAGATTAGTGCCATTATTGTCTATCTCTATAGCAGCATCAAAGGGGAAACAGATGAACAGATGGCCAGGGAGAGATAGATGAACAGTCAGAGAAATAGGAATGGACAGAGTTGGACTGAGACAAGAATAAGCAGATATGAAAGGAAGACCAAGAAAGAGACATAGACCCAGGTGGGAAAAAAGCAAAGCAAAGAGAAACACAGATAGTCATAGAAATCAACAGACAAATTAGAAAGAAGGAAGCATATCAAGAGAGATGAGCAGACAGTTGCAGAGAGGCAGACAAACTATAAGACAGGGAGACAGGAAAAGAAGGGAAAAAGGAAAGAGGGTCAGAGACAGCAGTAAGGAAGAGGGAGAGAGGTAGAGATGGAAACATATGGAAAAAGCTAGAATGAGGGAGAGAGCCAAAGAGAAAGACCCAAATGAAAGGAAATTAAAGAACTAAAGGGAAACAGACAGAAAATGAAGGAGAGAGAGTCAAGAAAAGAGAGAATGAAACTGACAGAAGAAGAGAGTCACACTCCTAAAGAAAGACAGCCTGAGACACAGAAAAGTGGGGAACGGGAGTTTCAGAGAGAAAGGGAAATAGACTGGGGAGAGGATGACAGAGAGAGAAGCAGATAGAACATATGGACTCAGAGAGAAAGAGCAAGGGACAGAGAGAGAATGGGAGCTGTACACAGAGCCAGAGCCAGAACAACACAGAAAGAGACACTACAAGAGACAGAAAAAAAAAAAAAAGCCAGACAGGCAGGGATTAAGAGAGGAGAACAGTGAGAGAGCCAATGAAAGAATCTGACAGAGATAGATAGCCAGAGATATATTGGAGAAGCAGAGAATGAGACAGGCTAAGAGGCTGACAAGAGAGAAATAGAGAGACTGGCAAGAAGAGAAACATGAAGAGACAAAGAGAAAGTATTGCAGAGAGACAGACACACACAGAAAGAAAGAGCAGGGGAGCCAGAAAGAACATAGCAGAGTGAGAGGCAGGCTGAGACAGAAACTAGGGAGACAGGGTCAGAGGGAAAGGTAAACACAGACAGAGGTGCAGATGGACAGACAGGGAGACAGAGTGATCAAGCAGCTGACACAGAGGTAAGCCAACAGACAGAGATCAGAAAGACACCGAGCAATACAAAAAGTGGATGGAGAGGTGTAAGGAGAGCCAACTGAGTGTACAGAGAGACAGATGAGTTAGTGCAAGGGGAGAGAAAAATAGTGAGAAAGATGGAGTCGGTGACAACCAACAGGAAGGCAGAGAAACTGACAAAGAAAGAGGAAGGGGAGAGGAAACAATGAGAAAGGGGAGGCAGACGGAGAAAGAACAAACGGACATGAAAGAGACAGATTGATGCAAAAAGACCAACAAAATAGTGTTCAGAAACAATCAGATAGAAAGACTCAATCTGTCAGAAAGAGACAGAAATAAAAAGAGAGAGAAAAAGAAATTGATGTTAACTAGACTTGTTGTGATGGTTATTTCACAATATATACCAATATCAAATCATTACATTGTACACCTAAAACTAATTTAATGTTATATGTCAATTATATATCTCAATTTTTTTTTGAGAGAGAGAAAATGCACAAGCAGAGTGGAGTGTTGGGGAGAGGAAGAAAGAGAATCTTAAGCAGGCTCCAAGCCCAGCATGGAGTCTAGCATGGGGCTTCATCTCACAGCCCTGAGATCATGACCTGAGCTGAAATCGAGAATTGGACGCTTAGCCAACTGAGCCACCCAGGTGCCCCTTTATCCCAATTTTTAAAAGTATTTGAAAAACACAGGTTGGGGGGGGGGACTAACAAACTGGGAACAAATATTTGCAAACTATATAACTAGTTGCTAAGTTATGCTGCTAAGTATATATAGTATATATATAATATATATAGCTGCAAACTATGTAACTAGTTGCTAAGTTGCATGCTAAGGGTCTAGCATGCAGAACATATAAAGAACTTTTACAATTCAACAACAAAAAGACGCAAACAAAAATTGGGTTAAGGACTTGAATAGGCATTTCTCTATAGAAGATATGCAAAGGGATGCTAAGCACATGAAAAGATGCTCAGCACCATCAGTCATTAGGGAAATACAAATCAAAACTACCTGATGCCACTTTGTATCCATTAGGGTGGCTGGAATCTAAAAAAATTGAAAATATCAGCTGTTTTCAATTATGTGGGAAATTGGGACCCTTCTAAATTTCTAGGGAGGTTGTAAAAATGGTTCAGGTATAGTGGAAGAGGTTGGTGTTTCCTCAGAATTTAAACATAGAATTACCATATGACCTAGCAATTTCACTTCTAGATATATTGAATTTCACTTCTAGAGAATTAAAAGGTACTCACATAACACGGACATGCATGCTCATAAGAGTAATATTCACAATAAGTAATTGGCAGAAATAGTCCAAATGTCCATCAATGGATAAATAATGATGTATCTCTACAATGGACTATTATTCAACCATATAAATAAATGAAGTAGGACTACCAGCTTCCATTTCTGCATGTAAGGAGCTTGTAAATCACCACTCCATCCTAATAGCAAGTTAGATGTTTATAACAGTTTAATGGGTAATTGCCAAAACTTGGAAGTAACCACGGTATCCTTCAGTTGGTGAATGGATTAATAAACTATGGTAAATTCCAGCAATGGAATACTACTCAGCACTAAAAAGAAATGAGTTATCAAGCCATGAAAAGACATGAGGAAATTTAAATGCATCCTACTAAGTGAAACAAGCCAATCTGACAAGGCTATATATCTGTTGATTCTAACCATACAATGCTCTGGAAAAGGCAAAACTGGAGATGGTAAAAAGATCAGTGGTTGTCAGGGGTTGGGGGATAGCTAAGGATGAATAGGCAGAGAGTACAGAAGATTTTTAGGGCAGTGAAAATACTTTGTATTATATCATAATGATAGATACATGTCATTATACATTCTGTCCAAATCTATAGAATGTACAACACAAAGAGTGAACCTTAATGGAAACTATGGACAATTATGATGTGTCAGTATAGGTTCATCAGTTGTAACAAATTATCAGACTCTGTGCAATTCTGATGGGGGATGCTGGTAATGGGAGAGGCTATGCATGTGTGGGGGCAGGAAGTACTTGGGAAATCTCTGTCTCTCTCAACTTTGCTATGAACTTTAAATTTTCTAAAAAAATTAGTCTGCATAAAAGAAAAGGGAAAAAAGAAACGAAATAGTGATACATGTTACAACATGGTTGAACCTTAAAAACATTCTTCTAAATGGAAGAACCCAGGGATGCCTGGGTGGCTCAGCAGTTGAGTGTCTGCCTTCAGCTCAGGACATGATCCCAGAGTTCCGGGATCGAGTCCCGCAGCAGGCTCCTGCATGGAGCCTGCTTCTCCTCCCTCTGCCTATGTCTCTGCCTGTCTCTGTGTCTCTCACGAATAAATAAATAAAATCTTTAAATAAATAAATAAATGGAAGAAGCCAGATTGCCAGTTCCACAGGTCATGTGATTACATGTATATGTCATATCCCACAATACACAGACCTATAGAGGTGACAAACAGATTGGGAGTTGATGGCCTTGGGAGGATAGAATGGAGAGCAACTGCTTAAGACTGGCTTTCCATTTAGGGTGATGAAAATATTTTGGAACTCAATAGAAGTGATGGTTGTACAACATGCTGAATGTATTAAGTGCTACTAAATTGTCCACTTTAAAATTATTAATTTTATGTTACATGAAACTCATGTCTGTAAAAAACAAAAAAGAGAGAAATAGAGGAGAAAAAGTGAGACCAAGAGAGTGAGGCAGAGAGGAAAATGCAGAGAAAGAAAGACAAAGACAGTGACAGAAAGAAAGGAGGACAGTCTGAGACAGAGAGCCAGGCAGACAGACAGACTATTAAAGGGAAAAGTAAACACAGACAGACACATAGGCAGGCAGGCAGAGACTGGGAGACAGACACATGGAGTGAGATACTGACAAAAACAAAGGGATAAAGAGTCAAAAGACAGGGAGTTAGAGATAGAACATGGAGATGCAGGGAGAGAAGAATGCAGAGAAAAGGACTAGTGTGTGAGATACACGGAGTATAACACAGGCAGAGAGGGACAGAGACAGAGAAGGAGCGAGAAAAAAGAGGAGCAACAGAGATAGACTGACAGAAAAAAGTAAGGAAACCAAGAGACAGACCATGAAACAGACAGTAAAGAGAAGGAGCAACTGACAGGAACATGGGAGACTGACAGAGACTGTGTGATAGACTAAAAGACAAGAAACAGAGGAGCAGAGACAGAAACAGCAAAACAGCCCAAAAGAGAGAGAAACAGTAAGAAAACGAGGCAGAAACAGATTTATACAGACGGAGGAACAGAGAGAAAGAATATATAAAGACAGCTAGACAAAGAGACAGCTAGAAGTTCAGACTGATGTAAATATATGCAATCAAAGAAACAAGCAGACAGAGTGATGGAGACACACGCTGACAGAGGGGACAGATCCCCTTAGCACAGACAGACAGACACAGGTAGAAAGAAACTGACAAAGAGGGAAACGAAAACAGACACACAGAGATAGAATGACAGAAATAGTTGACAGAGAAACAAAGAAGCAAATGAACAGAAAGAAAAAGGCAGAGTAGCAGAGAGACAAACAATGAGACAGGAAGGCAGACATAGATTACCAGACAGACCACAAGACAGATAGACAGACTGAGACAGACACAGGAAGGTGAACAGACGTTCAGGGAGAGAAAGGAAGAAAGAGATGGTCAGAGGGCATTGGTCAGAGACAGACACAGAGAGCCCAGAAGGCAGGCAGGCAAAGACAGAAACACAGACGGATAGACAGAGTGAGCTGCAGACGGGCAGAGAAAGGGAGAGATGGGGTGAGGGAAGGGAGGAAGAGATGGAGAGAAATAGAATCCACAATGGAGACCCACAAAGCAGCAGACGGGCAGAGATGGACTAACAGAGACAGAACCCAAGAGAGAGAGACAGAGACAGGAATCAAGAAAGCAAGTAGACAGAGTATGTCAAAACAGACAAGGACAGACAGGAAGAGAGAAAGAGGTATGGACAGACTGGGAGACTCACAGTCAGGGAAATAGAACAAAAAAACAGACAGAAACAGATAATGCTGACAGAGAGACAGATAGACCAAAATGCAAGCAGAGCAACAACAGCACAATAAACAGAGGCACCCCCTCATGCCTCACCCCCACTTTCCCTGCCATCACCACAACAAATGCCCTGCACCGTTTAGCCTTAGATGGGGGGACAACAGGGAGAAATTCTAGCAGAGTGCCTAGAATATTGTAGGTAGAGATTTGGAGGAAGTTGGTGTCTGACAAAAATCATTCAAATCATGCTGGGAAGGGGTTAGAGTCTACACTTTGCCTTTTGGAAATATCCCAGGGCCTTGCGTGCTATGAGGTAGGAAAGCCCTTGTCCCATGTCAATACCATGAGCATTTGTCCCCTGTCAATACCATAGAGTTTGGGTTGCTTTTATTTTTGTTTTTAAGAAAACACATGAAATTTCTCAGAAGTCCATTGTTTGCAGATTTCCCATCATGCTTCCTTCCTCCCTGGAGGAAAATGCTTTGTTTCTTTGATAAAGCAAACGTATCGCTTTTCTCTTTTACAGTTTTCTATTGAGTGTCTTGTTTTCATAGTTTAGAATTCATATAGCTCTCAGGCAAGTTTCTCCAAGACATTTCTATTTAATATTCAGCTGCAGCTCCAAGGAGTTTAACATTATTTTTAAATACGATTTTCATTTTTTTAATGAAAAGTCTAGGGAACCTTCTCTTCTTCCTGTAGGCATTTCACCTTAAAAGTCTTCAAGGGACTTCTGGCTTTTTCTTAATTATGACTGGCATCTGATATTTGCTGCCCCTCAACTATATAAATAATGTGCAAATAAATAAGACGGGCTTTATAGGTGGCCTTTTTGTTGCTCTGGACTCTCAGGTACTCTGAATCAGCCTAGCCCCTACCCAGAAGGATAAAGGTATAAAAAAGTGAGCTAGATGCTGAGGACCAGCTCAGCCTCCCTCCTAGAACCACTGGGCATTTGTCATTTGGCCTGAGGGAACTAGAGAATAAGAGAGAGACTGTATGCTTTATGCTTTGCTAAGGTGGGGTGCAGAGATCAGAAGCAGCCCAGTCTCCTAGAAAGTTCCCCAGTCTACTTTGTTGAGGCCGCTCACCTTATACAGAGATGAACAGGAAAGTCAGTCCTCCAGGACATCACCTAGTGTTCCCAGGAGAAAAAGTCACACAGCATATGATATAAGATCCAAGTTGGAATGCTGTTCTACTGGAACTGTATCCACACTTGGCTGGAAGAAGGATAGCTTTTTTTTTCTCATTCTCTATGAAATTACTGGTTTTTTAGAATTAGGGGGGGTTCTAAGATCAGCCAGTCCATAAGTCCCACTTCTAAGTGAGGAAACAAAGGAAGAATGGTGATATAGTAAGCAGTCAGTGTAGCCTAGTAAGTAGGGAGCTTGGTGTGAGAGACAAGCAGTGATACAAAGAGGTTAGCATCAGACTAACCTGGGCTCTGTATACCCTGTGTAATGTTTGGCAAATATTTGATTTCTCTATGCTTCCTATAAAATGGGGAGATGATAGGACTCATAGGGTGGTTGCAAAGAAATAAATTAGATAATGTAAGTAAGAAGTAATGTTTCCCACAGTTTCTGGCACATAATAGGGATGGATATGTTTGCTTTTATTAGTTTAGAAAGAAATGACTCAATAGAATTAAGGCTTCTTGATTCCTGCTCCAGTTCTCTTTGAAAACTGGGATATAAGTAGCAGTGCTAAATATGTAGCAATGTACTTAACATGCACCCTACCTTTGCAGCACCAACTTTCTGTGCCCTTTGCTGTTATTCTGAATTTTCACAACTTTGGGGCAAATGAGAGACCAACGAGCATTTTCCTCTAGTTACATCACTCCACATTTACTTCTAATCTTTAGTTACTGTCTGTAGGCTTTCCGTAAATAGTGGCTACAGCCTGAGCTAGAATCCAAATTGTCCACAGGCATCCATATGTTGAATAAATACATCTGTCCAAAGACGATGAAGATTCCAAACTCAGTCAGAGCCACTTTCCCAAATTGGGGACTTGTAGATCTAAGTAATACTCCAAGTCTGGTATGCATTGCTGCAAATCTCTATTACTAGAAGACACATCAGATGGGGAATAGTTTGTCTGCTGGTTGAGCCTAATTGCACTGTGCAAAGAGCTTGCTCAGCAGAGAAGCTCTTTGAAAAGCCCTCCTTCAGGGGCACTAGGCTCACAGCCCGGAACTGCTTTGTGTCTTAAAACAGGTCATCTGAACACAGCATCAGGAGTCACCTGAGGGGTAGAACTCCAAAGTAAATTCGGGAAGATAGTGATCAATATTCTGCTGAAACCAGGAGGCACTTGGGCTCCTTTTATCTGCATGGACTATTACAAAGTTGAACAGAGGAATTAAATTCTGAAAATAAGCTGAAATGCTTGGTATTAACAGGGTCTTAAGCCAGGAATTGATTCCAGTTTCTTTTATATAGTTTAGCCTTTTTCATTTTAAAGGCCATTGCCCATATAAATAGGTTTAAGGAAATTCAAACTTTCTGCTAAGTGCTAATTGCTATCTTAAGTATATTGGAAAAAAATAGAAACTTGGTAGACTTGTCTCCTGTCTGTTAGGAGAGTACAGTATAAGACCACATGTCATTTATAAGAGCTTCACTTAAAGTACTGGTGTAAGTTGTGATTCCCAAATATTTCATGATTTGACTTCTCTGCGTCCATGGCCAAGGTTCACCTTTCTACCCAAACCTAAAAAGTTTGGGTTTAATGGTGCTAGTTTCCACCATTAGATAATTTGGATCAACTCCATTGGCACAAGTATCCATCTTCATGTTTCAGTTAATATTTAAGAGTGGAGATAAGCATGTATAGCATTCCTTTTACATTTTCACTGTCACCAACCTATGCTGTACTCTAAGAGCCTCTTAAATGGTTCCCTGGCCTTCAGATGCTTACTCATATTGGGCTTGCACACAGCTGTCTTCTTGTGATGGAGAGAGAAGACCTTCATTGTGCCAGTACCCACCCTGCATGGACATAACCACCCAGCTTGGTTTGAGGTTGGGGCTAAAGGACAAAAATGTAATCAGCTTCCCTTGAATAGATACTAGTCTCACTTTCGCATTCCTCATCAGCTACTTGGAAATGAGATTGCTTCATGCTTAGGGACTAGCTTAATTACTCTTTCCCTTGTGGTAGGCAGTTTTGACAATAGGAAACCCTTCTTGGAGGGAAAGGGGAAATCTCAGGCCCATATCAAGTTGGAGATAATGGCAGGGATATTTAAAAGCAGTGCTAATTAAGGCAGGAAGAAATCTGGCCTCTAGGGGACACCAAGAACTAATTTGCAGCTGTTATGTTACTATCCTCAGTACCTAAAACAAGGAGGGTATTTCAAATAAAACATAAGCAAAGGCAAAAAACAAGGTCCTAAGATAAAGAAAAACGAAGCTATAAGTTTATGAGGACTCCTGTATTGGCAATGAAGCAGTTACACATTAGGCCACTAGGGAAATGAAGCTATGTCAGGCTATGGATGTGGCTCAAGTTCATGATTCTGTAATTGTTCCTGGACTGTCCTGTTTGGATGGGAAAGAATGGTGAGTACAATGTCTGCTGGCAAGCCCAGTGACTCTCATTAATGGGAAGCTTAAGAGGCATGTGTAAGCTGGGAAATGCACTGGCCTCTCACCAATTGCTTGAATTGTGACAGTAGCAATTTCTCTTCACACCACTGATGCCTTCTCAGAAGTGAGAACTTGAGGTCTGCTTGATTCAGGGGTTTTAATTCATCATAGGCTGTGGAGAACAAATGACAGGTTCTGAAAAAGGGCTTAAAGTTGGAGCCAGTCAACTAAATCTTTCCTGGCAGTCGTTAGTACTTCATTGCCATTTTTTGTCTCTACTCTTTAAATCCTTACTTAAGAATAAGTTGAGCTCAGAACTTTCTCTAAACTTTATTCACTTATATTAATTGGGGAGGGAGACTGAGCATGAAGCTCCATCAAAAGAATGACTGCCTTTTCAGCAAAAGATCTCACACTGATCAGGAGATTTATAGTATTGCTTTAGAACCTTCATCAGTGGCACCCTTCAACTGGGAGCTCCCATATGGAGGGAACTCAGTAACTTCTTCTGGAGATCTTCATACGGTAGACATTGCAGGGTCCTACACTAGTGAACAAGCAGTAAGTGATATAATATGGACTGTATTGTTTCCCATCTTTCTCATCTCTCAGCAATTTTGAATCTAGATTTCAGGAAATAAAGAAGCACCTTTCACTGGGCCTTCTTCTTCCAATAGTTCTTCAAACCACCTTCTCTTTCCCTTAAAATCAAGCCTGTAGAACAGGGTAGGAATCTCTAAATTTCTTCCCATCTGTGCTAAAGAGACCAAACTTTATGTTAAAAGGTAAAGTTTTTTCGAGACAGAGAGCATGTGAATCTGGATGTTGGATGTTAGAGTTGTTTATCAATGGCAGGCATTACCATTTGCGCTATATTTTGCATTTTCAAAGCGCTTTGTGTTAACAAAGGAAAGAAAAGGGAAAGAGGGTTCTGATTTGGCATAGTAGATAGTATGAAAACAGAAATATCTGTCTCCAAATCCTGGCACTGTTGTGTACTAACTGGGTGATCTTGGATTCATTGCTTCTTTTTGAGACTCAGTTTCCTTAACTTTAAAATAGAAATTACATCTTCATACCAACCCTGTCAGGTTGTTGCAAGGATTAAAAAAGGTAATACAATGAAATTCTCTAACACAATGATGGATACAGAGCCAAAGTTAGGGCTCTGTAAATTATTATCTTTATGGTCCACAAAGAGCAAGAGAATCATCTTGTGATTTAGCCCCTGAAATGAAATCATTTTTAGGGATGCTTGGGTGGCTCAGTGGTTGAGCATCTGCCTTCAGTACAGGGCATGATCTCAGAGTGCCAGGATCAAGTCCCACATCCAACTCCCTGCAGGAAGCCTGCTTCTCCCTGTATCTATGTTTCTGCCTCTCTCGCTGTGTCACTCATGAATAAATAAATCTTTTTTAAAAAAATTTTTCTAAATTTTTGTCATTGTTTTTGAAAATGTGATATATTTTTCAATTTCTGCCCATCATAAATACAGCATATGCTCTTTTCTCACTTTATTTCATGGGCTTAATTAATAGATTGAATGTTGTAGGATTCTAAATTATTAGAAGCTTCCTTATATTTAGATAGTATCCCTATATTTCTCCTTAAGCCCTGGTCTATGATATAAACAATAAATGTACGTATGTGTGTGTATGTTTATGTACATATAGACACATAGACACATAGCAGTCTTTTTTTTTAATTTTTATTTATTTATGATAGTCACACAGAGAGAGAGAGAGAGAGGCAGAGACACAGGCAGAGGGAGAAGCAGGCTCCACGCACCAGGAGCCTGATGTGGGATTCGATCCCGGGTCTCCAGGAGCGGGCCCTGGGTCAAAGGCAGGCGCCAAACCGCTGCGCCACCCAGGGATCCCCAGACACATAGCAGTCTTATTAAGAGTTCAAAATGCTATATTTGGACTATTGGATTACACTGTTTAATGTTATAAAGTTGAAAGCAGATAAAGTAGATTTACTGAGTCTTAGATTAAACAAGGCTTCACATAGTCATTTAATTCAACTTCTACCCCCTAACCCACCAGCTCAGTACAAAATTAAATATGATACATTCGTGCCAGGTATTCATCTCACTTGTGACAAATACTCCAAGTGGCATTAAAATCCTTAAGTTTATGATGTAGCCACTCCTCTCTCCATGGACCTCATGGATTCTTGTGGGGACCATGAGATAAGTCAACAGTAGACCACAGTGCTGGGTACCTAAATATCACCTATTGTTTTTATCACTGTGTGGTTGGGCCACTCTAATTATTAGGAAATATTTTTCTTATACTGAACATTAAGCTGCCTCCTGGGTCCTAGGTTTGTCCTCTAAAACATATCAGACCAAGTTTAATCTTTTTTCCTCATGACAGTTCTTCACATATTTGAATATAGCTTGCATGCCCCCAAGTTTTCTCTTCACTAAGTTAAATATTCTGGTTACCAAAAAATGTCCCTCATAGATAATTTCCAAATGCTTCACTCCAGTCACTTTCCTTTGGGGATGTTCAGTATTGCTCTTAATACCTTCCTGTCACAAGAGAACACAGTGGCCAGAACAAAAGATAGTGTGCCTGTTATTCCTTAGGCTCTAGAGTCCAGTTAGGTATTCCATTAATTAATACAGCCTGAGTTATATCTGCTTTTCTAGAAGCTATTTTATATTGTTATCTCATGTTAAAGTTCCAAACTAAACACCCTAAAGTCTTTGTAATATGAGATACACAGAGGTCATGTTTCCCCCAGTCTGTTTTTCTATGGCTTTTTTTTCCCTATATTACATTCCATTTTCATAGTTTTGGGCTTATCATTCCAGCCACTTTTCCTCATATAAATAAAAATGATATAATAACAAAGCTAGGAAATAGTGATATCTGCTGTCTTCTAGCTCAGAATATTCTCAGCAGATTATAAGTCCAAGTGTTGGTTTTCTTTTTTAAAAAAAGATTTTATTTATTTATTTATGTATTTATTTATTTATTTTAGAGAGAGAGAACACAAGCAGGGGGAACAGCAGAGGGAGAGGGAGAAGCAGACTCCCCCTTGAGCAGGTAACCCAATGTGGGGCTTGATCCCAGGACCCTGGGATTATGACCTGAGCCAATGGCAGATGCCCAACTGACTGAGCCACCCAGGCACCCCCAAGTGTTGGTTTTCACCATCACCTTAGCACCACTCTGGTCCTTCACAAAAGCTGTGGTAAATCTATATGGTCTGATTCTTTCTTGTTTCCCAGATCTTTTAGCTTCTGCTCAGTTTTGTCCTGTCTTCAAGAGAAATCATATTCTAATCTAGTTTGTCAAGACAATGTAGAGTAGTGACTGGCACTCTAGTATATGAGAAAGAACATGAGCTTATTGTTTTAAAGATTTTATATATTTATTCATGAGAGACACATAGAGGCAGATACACAGGCAGAAGGAGAAGCAGGCACCATGCAGGAAGCCTGACACGGGACTCGATCCCAGGACTCCAGGATCACGCCCTGAGTCAAAGGCAGATGCTCAACCGCTGAGCCACCCAGGTGTCCCGATTATGAGCTTTAATAGCAGACAGATTTGTGTTTAAATCCTGGCAGTGTCACTTACTGTGTAGCTTTGGACAAACTATTTAAAACCTCTCTAAGACTTAGTTTTCTGTGTTTTTTTTTATATCAACAACACAGCTTACATATAGTAGTGTCTAGAAGATATTCAATAAATGGTGGTGACAATTATTTTTGAAACTCAATTCTATCATCAAGTAAGTTAAGTATACTCTCCAGCTTTGTCTTATCTACTGTTGTAACAAGCAAGCCTATTATACTTTCATCCAAAAATCACAGATTAAAATGTTGAATGGGACAGGGGCAAATATGGCTCTGTAGCCCTCCAAATTATTGTCTGTCCATTCATCACCACCCTTTGAGCACAATTCTTCAACTAGGAATCCAGCCAACTAAGCTGTCATCTGATCCATATTTCTCCATCTTTTTTATAAAGCAACTGTGAAAGATTTGCTGTAAGGCCGTCATTCTAAAATCCTTTTCAAAGGGAAAAAAGTAAACAAAATTATCCTTACTTAACCGGATGTGCTCTTACAGCAGCTTCTCTGGTCACCACTTGCTTTCTTAAGTGCATGTATATCATCTATTTAGTAAACCATTATTTAACAGTGACATCCAATAAACTCAGTCATTTTTAGAATGTATGTTTCCCTTCCCTTTGAAAAATAAAGGAGAGAAAAACATAAGAAAGATGATATATGTGGTCATGGAGGGTGGCTTCCCAAGATTTCTTCAAAAGCAACATTGCAGTTCACCCTGGACCAAAGAAAATTATATATGAAGACTATTTGGAAACATGTAACTATTTGAAAACACCTAACTTGGCATAGGTTTCTAAGGTGTGATTAGAGCTACCTGGAGTTAACAGGGTAATTTTCTTTGTCAGAAACAGAGCTAGTTTAACTCTCTTGAGTTCCTCACTTTTAAATGTAACACTGTTCTCTGTCTCTCCTTCTGTATCCCTCTTTAATTAGTGTATCCATCTGTTTTCCTGGTACTAAGGGGAGGCTTATTGTTGGTAATTACAGCAATGTCCCTGGGCTTCTATTTTGAAAATGTGTTCCACATTCACGACCTTCCAGGCTCAGGTACCAGTTGGTCTTTCCTGGGATTCTGTTGCTTATTATTGTTGGCACCTGTTATTTCTTCCTGCTGCACTCAAGCCAGGAATTTACTTCCCTGGAGTTTCTCAGACTATTCCTCAGTAAATCCGACCCTTTGCTTAGATGATCCTAATGTCTTAGTAGAAAGTGATTATACCCAGGGCCTCCAGGACAAAATGCTGATCTAAAATTCCCATCCGTCAGAAAGTATATATATGAGGGAAGGCAAATATGCCCAGCCTACCATACCTTTAAGAAATGCTCCTTAGAAAATGAGAGGAGCCCAGAGTGTCAAATGGATGAGTGAATGGAGATAAAGATGAGCAGTTTGCAAGCTTGGGACACTTTTGCCAGCAGTTGGCTAAGTGCCCTTGAGCTGATTCCTCTGGCTCCTTCTCCTTAGTCAGAAGGCATATGTATTCCCTACAGGGCAATCTCCTCAAACCAACCATGAAGGTCCTACAGGATCCGATCTTAGGTTTTCTATTGAACACCATCTCCCACTCATTCCTCAGTACTATGGTTATCATGTTTTGAATCAAAATCAGAATAAAAAATCAAAACAAGTGATTGGACCAAAAACACTTTTTCTTTGCTTTTGAATTTATCCATATGAAAACCTTCACAAAGGTATAGAAATAAATTCTCATTCTACGGATCACCTATATTACAGTTCACATTTCGTAAGGGCTTACCATGTTCTAGGACTTTGCTAAGTACTTGAGGAGCATTGTGTCATAGGCTCTGCATTACAGCCCCATGTTACAGAGAAGGAAACTAAACTCCAAGAGGTTAATTAACCCAAGGTCATACAGCAAGTAAGTGGTAATCCTGGGACTCAAGCCCAGGTCTATCTGATTCCAGAGCCAATCTTTTAAAAATCATTATGTCTGCCTTCCGTGCCATTTTAGTCATGAGTAAACAGAATGCTATGAAAAACAGACAACCCTGTGCCTGAATACTTAGGATGAATTGCAGTTGTACCAGACTCTCCTCCACTGCTCTCCACTCAGATCAGTGTCCTCAGAGATATCCAATCTCATTCATGTATGCCTGCTCCTTTTGGATTAGCTCATACAGTTCTCTTCCCACACCCTTCATTCACCCTTCAAGATTGTCTTCTTCCTCCTCTCTGCCAGTGAAATTCTTCCTGTCCTTTAACTGCTTAATTCAATTCCATTTCTTCCATGAACATTTCCCTCACCAACCTCTCCCTTTCCCACACCCCTACAGCATTAACTGTGGCAACTAAAACATTTAGCACTTTACTATACACTTTTTAGGATTTATGAATCTGTTTTAGGTCAGGAATCCTGTTTTATATTTCTGTTTGTCTCCATATAATCTTGTGCAGGGTCAGTTATATAGATGTTCAATAAATATTTGCTTTGACCCGAGTAGATACATATAATGATAACTGAATTCATTGTGTCATATATACTTTCTCAGAGTTCCCCTAGCCACTCATCTCATAATGAGAAATTACACCTGTGTCAGAAGTCTTCAAATAAGTGTAAAATTGCTTTGCAATATTGAGACACAGTACTAAAATCTCTGATCTTTAATGTGTACTCCTGATAACATGTAACAATTAGTATAACAGGACAGTTAAAAAAAAGTGTATTAGGGAATCAGCTGAACTAGCCAAGATATGGATTCTACTTTCAGCTCTGCCACTTGTTATGAGACCTGGGATAAATATTTACCTTCTCTTAGCCCTGGTTTCCTTATCTGGTAAATGGGGAATAATAGTGACTTTCCTTACCTCAGTGGGTTGTTAAGAAAATGTAAAATGAAAAAATATATTAATTGGCATGTGTTGTAAAGTGTAAAGCATTATGCAAAAATGGGCTGTTATTATTACTATCATATTTTCTAAACATTTTTAATTATCTAGGAAAGTGAGCTACAGTTATCAATTATTTAGAAGTAATTCCATCACTTCCTGTGGAAAGGATTCTAGCTTAGTCCTCAAAGCAAGTGTTAGACTTGGCACAGAGTTTCTGTGAGTTGGCTGGGATTCTCTCAGTGATAGAATCATATGTTCCTGATCTAAAAATTGACCCATGTGGGTGCAAAGAGGAAACAACTTTGTTTTCTACTGGGTAATAGGGCAGCTCTCTCTGGCTGCACAGTTGGGGCCTTTTATAATAGTACTTGCCTGCTGTGCTGCCCATGGCGTGAGTTAATGAACCACTAGAGAGCTGCTCTGAATTAAAAAGGTCGTACCTGACATGAGCCATTTCAACACAAACATCCTGTTCTTTTCCCCTCTTCAAGGGGGAGATTTTATTTAAGATATCCACGATTTACTGAAAACTTAAATTGTGTGGATGGCAGAATGGCCCTTGCAAATAAATGTCAGGAGAAAAAAACCCACCGGGAATTACAGAATCCTAAAAGGTGAGAGGCAAAAGAGCCTTTGGAGATTATGGAGCCCAACCTTCTCATCTCACAGGTGAGGAAACTAATATTCAGAGAGAGAAAATGACTTAGTCAAGATCACACAGTAAACTCTAATGACAGAGCTGACACCTGAAGCCAAGTTTCCCCGAGTGCCCTCCATACTTCCTATTCACTGTACTTGCTTCTCCATGAGTTCATTTAAGTTAAATGTTTGAAACATTTAAAGGAGTGATAGCAATTTCAGTGTCATTCTCCAAATTGGAAAACTGCCTCTAAACTACTAGCTGGGAACAGCTGGAATGACCCATCCCCATTTATTCAGAATCTAGCACTTAGGTGTTTTTTTTTTATTTATTTATGAGAGACACACACAGAGAGAAGCAGAGACACATAGAGGGAGAAGCAGGATCCATGCAGGGAGCCTGATGTGGGACTCAATCCCAAATCCCGAGATCATACGCTGAGCCAAAGGCAGACACTCAACCACCCAGGCACCCCTGGCACTTAGGCGTTTTAAAGCAGTTTGTACACCCTAAAAATTTCTGCTATCTCCACAGAAGTCAAGCAACCATTTCATATGTACATACCACACAGTATTTTTCTTAAGTTTTTTAAATCTTTAGGAAAATGAATAGGCATCAGCTTCATGAGCAGCTGAGTGGCATGGTGGGATATAACATAAGAGTAGAAATGGCAAGAGTGAAATTATATTTCAAGGCAATTGACAGGGTACCTTGAACAAGTCACTTAACCTACCTCTGTCAAATGGCAGCTACGGTACTGGCAGCATGTCTGTGTTCACTTTCTGCTCCTCCCTTTCACCCTTAGATCACACTTAACCTCAACCAATACCTTGACTCCATTCCCCACTCCCCTTTGAATCTTCCAAACACTGTTGAATTTTCTTAGTTCTCTTGAAGACCCTTCCTGCTTCCCTTTCCTTTTTCCCACCTGAGCCAACTCCCCATTCTTCTGAAAGGCCTGTTGTGGTAGGCTGGTCCACAAGTGCCCTGGGCTACCTGAAAGTCTTGAGATTCTCTATCAGTAAATTTTGGGTGCTTTACATCAGATTTTCCCAGGTTAGTAATTGAGGACATCTAGGTCTGCTATAACCCAGAATCCTAATAATCTGCCTCTGGTTCTCTGGATCCTGTACCTAATACATTCAATTCTTAAGTGGCTTCCTTTGAGTGGCTAGACTATTAATATTATAAATTATTTTATGAATAATATTTTAGATAGAATGGGATGATCTGGAAACTTTTTGGAAGCATTTTCAGGGGTTCTGTGTTTGTGTGTGCATGTGTGTAAACAATAATTTAATCTTCCTTACTTTAAAGAGAAGAGGTAGAAAATGCTCTTTACAGATTGAATATGTCAAGTAAACTGCTTTAATAAACTGCAACACTGATTATAAGTGAAGGCAAACACATGAACTAAATCCTCTTTGCACTGCTTTTCTGGGAATCAAGGGTGCCATCTGTAACTAAAAGTGCCTGGCCATCTTCAGCTAAAGCTTCCTTTTTTTTCCACATGTGTATTGTGCCTCAGCTATGTAATTCTTTTAAACTCCTGAATTAGGCTGTTGTTGAACATTTTAAGATTCCTTACAAGTTTTCCTGTGGACAGATATAATTATCCACCTTCTCCAACTGGTTTATAAAGTGTGTCAGTACTTGTGGGCTATAGAAAACACCAATTCTTTTTGGGCTTTCTGGGTTTAGCTAAAGTCACTCTGTTAGTAATTGCAAATTATTCAACCCATTTGAGGGGCTTCTGTAACCATAATTTTATCTATGGCAGATCTAGGGTTCACTCTGGTGGGCAGAGTAGTCCTAGACAAAGCATGGCCCAAATATGGAATAAGAAAATTCTTAAACCAAGAGGCAAAAGATAGGAAGTTCCAGCGATGTCTCCAATCTGTTTTGGCTTCAACTTTGGAGAGCAGCAACCTCTCCTTTGCATGGACCCAGAAGTACAGAGGAAACCAGATTAATTCTTAAGGCACATGGAACTTCAGCCTCCTCTATTTAGTACTCTGGAACAGGCTTTGGTAAACTACAGCCTGTGGTTGAAATCCAGCCCACTACCTGTTTCTATAAATAAAGTTTTATTGGAACATAGCCATTCCAATTGTTTACATATTGTCTCTGGCTGCTTTAGCACTCCATGAGCAGAATGGAGTAGTTATGACAGAGGAAATATGGTGCACAAAGCCTAAAATATTTACAGTCTGGCCTTTTACATAAGAGTTTGCCAGCCTTTGCTCTAGATTAACAACTAGGGCTTGAATGGAAATATAAAGGTTGCTTGGATTGTGATTTCAAGTAAAAATAGTTTATAAGTTGTATAGCTACAATCTCGTAGTTTTTTAATCTCGTTTTTTTAAACAAAATAACTGCTGTATGTATATTTTTAAAATATTTTTGACAGTACAAAAAGATGTAAAGAACAATGTGGAAATCATTTGCAACCACAACAACCAAAGAAAACACTTTGGTATACACCTTTTCTGGCTTTCTTGACCAGTATGTCTATTTTTTTTAATAAAAACAATTTAGGGACACCTGGGTAGCTCAGCGTTTGAGCGCCTGCCTTCAGCTCAGGGTGTGATCCTGGAGTCCCGGGATCAAGTCCACAACAGGCGCCCTACAGGGAGCCTGCTTCTCCCTCTGCCTTTGTCTCTGCCTCTCTCTCTCTGTGTCTCTCATGAATAAATAAATAAAATCTTTAAAAAAAACAGTTTAATCATATTGCACATACTGGTTTTTAGCCTTTTTTCACTTGTTGATATATCTTGGCATCTTTCCATGTCAGTAAACATAGATCTGCATCATCATTCCTACTGGCTACAAAGTATTTCATTATATAAATATATATCATTTTATTTATTTAACCAATCCTCTATTATTAGATAGTTGGGGTATCCTAATTTATTTTGATCTTATACAATGTCATAAGAGACATTCATCATATATATGTCTTTTCACACTTGTATTTTTTACAATTTTTTTAGAAATCATCTGTTACTCTTATGATGTCAGAAAAAACCACAGCCCTCTCTTCTATGGTGAATGGATGCTTTCATAAATGGATGAGGTTTCAGTTATATTAATGTAGACACAAAGCCAGAAAGACTAGGAGGTCACCTTTCCTCACGGGTAGGTTGAATTAGTGTATCCACCCAAGATCATTAAATAACAGCTTTGCCACTTAAAGCATGTGCATCTCAATAGGTTTTTGTGAAAGCTTCTAGTCACATTAAATATTAATGACTGACAGCAAAGCATTGCTTCAAGAGAACATAATGGCCCAAAGGAAACTGGAAGGCTCTATTAAAAAAAAAATAGACACACACAAAAACTACCCCACAGCACTTCTAGCAGGATCAAATTTCTGATAGAGATAACAGAGCTGGCAGCCAGAAGAGAAAGTGGGAAAGGCAGGAAGGTGCTGTGTCCTGTGAAAATGGGATGAACACAAAAGGCACTGGGAAGCCCAAGAAGCCCCTTGTCTGCCCCCAGAGCATTAGGGAAGATGGGAAATGGGCACAGAGGTAGAGCTATCCCTGAACTGCTCCCATGAGACAGCCACATTGCTGTTGCTGCATTTACATGAATGGGATTTAGTTCACCTTAGAATGTCTTAATTCAGACATGGTTAATATTCACCTGACCCCAAGGAATTCTGCTGATTGTAGGTAGACCACCTGAGCTAGGCATTTTTCAGTGGATTTGGTAAACAGAGAACCGGGTACAGGGAGGCCTAAAAGTCAGTGTTAATCAAATATGATAGTTTAATGACATCACAGAAAAGAAGAGCAAGAAAGACTACTGTGTTTGTTTGAAAATACTCAGCCAGTGTATAAATGCATTCTCCTGGTAGTGATCCATTGTCCAGATGGAATAGCAAATTGGTCTTTACAATTTTTGCAACCATTCACCTGTGAACAGTTAGCCTTTAGAAATGAGATGTTGACATTCAATTGGTCTTTACTCAACACTTTCCTTCTAACTTGCCTGAAGTACTGCATGGCACCCATGATCAATAAAGAGATGCCCAATTACCCAGACACATGGAGGCAGAAAAATTTCTGCTGTCTTCCTTATCAAGCCTGTAATCCTCAGTCTTTCCTCCTTGACTACTCTCAGGTTTCTCTTTCCCTTCTCCATGCTGTCTTCAGAAGAGAACTGTCTTGTGGCTGCTCTCCACTTTCTCTTTTCTTCAGAGGCCAAGCAGAAAAATACTATTTGCTCAGACATCTCCTCTGCTTAAAGGATCTCAAAGGAGGCTTTGGTACCAGCGACAGGACTACTTGAAGGATGTTTAGGAACTTTACTAGTTCTGTCTTGAACCCAGAGCTGCTTCTTAACCATTAACTGTGTCATATAACCCTGGTATCTAAATCTGTAAGAGCAATAACTAATAACTAATATCCCATTGAGAGGAGCAAGTAGTGTCTCTGCAGGAAAAGCCTGCCTTGCTTTCCTACACTGGCAGGGATCTCTACACTACACTAGATTAGCCTGCCAAGATGGAAATCCTGCTATAATCTGGGACACATATCTGAACTGTGTTGGAGACAGGAGGATCTATCTCTACCCTGCTTCTTCTGTCTTTCCACATCTTTTTCCTCCTTCTTTTTTGAAAAGTTAAACTTTATTTTGAGATAATTGAAAATTCACATACAGTTGTAAGAGAAAATATGGGGAGATCCCATGTACCTTTTACCCAGTAATATCTTGCAGAACTATATAGTACAATAGCACAACCAAGATACTGTCATTGGTACAGTCAAGATGCAAAACAGTTCAGTAGCCACAAGGATCCTTCATGTTGTACCTCTCCCTACTGCCTTACACCAACCACTAATATATTTATTCTCCATTTCTGTAACTTTGGCATTTATGTAAATGGAACCGTGCAGTATGTAACATTTCTAGATTGTCTTTTTTCACTTAGCACAATTCCCTCAAGATTCATTCAGATAATTGTGTGTATCAATAGCTGATTGTGTACTATTCCATTGTATGGATGTGCCATAGTTTAATATTCACCTGTTAAGACCATCTTGGTTTTTACCATCTTTTTTTTTTTGGCTATGATGAATAAAGCTACTATTTACATTCATGTCCATGTTTTTATGTGAACACAAGTCTTCATTTCTCTGGGATAAAATGGCCAGAGTGCAATTTCTGAGTCATTTGGTAGTTGCATGTTTAATCTTTAAAAGAAACAGCCAAAGTTTTTCAAAGAGATTTACCATTTCACATTTCCACCAGTTGTATATGAATGGTCCAGACTCTTCACATCCTTGCCAGTACTTGGTATAGTCCTTTCTTCCTAGTGTTACTGAGGTAAAACTGGCAAATAAAATCACAAGATATTGAAAGTATATGTGATGATTTGACATACATATACACCGTGGAAGGATTCACCCCATCAAGTTAACACACCCATTACCTCATATATTTACCCCCTTTTTTTTTAGAACATTTAAGTCCTACTCTCTTAGCAAATTTCAATTATACAATACAGCATTATCAACTATAGTCACCATGTTATTCATTAGATCCTCAGACCTTATTCATTTTATAACTGAACATTTGTACCCTTTTACCAGCCTTTTCTTATTTCCCATATCCCATAGCACTTGGCAACCACTTTTCTACTGTTTCTACGAGTTTAGCTTTTTTTTTTAGACTCTACATATAAATGATACCATGAGGTGTTTATCTTTGTCTGGCTTATTTCACTTAGCATAATACCCTCCATGTTTTTCCATGTTGTTGCAAATGACAGGATTTCCTTATTTTTAAGGTGGTATAATATTCCTTTGTAATACCAAATTTTCTTTATCCATTCATTTGTTAACAGACACATAGGGATCCCTGGGTGGCGCAGCGGTTTAGCACCTGCCTTTGGTCCAGGGCGCGATCCTGAAAACCCGGGATCGAATCCCACGTCGGGCTCCCGGTGCATGGAGCCTGCTTCTCCCTCTGCCTATGTCTCTGCCTCTCTCTCTCTCTCTCTCTGTGTGTGTGTGACTATCATAAATAAATAAAAAATTTAAAAAAAAAACAGACACATAGGTTGTTTCCATACCTTGGCTATTGTGAATAATGCTGCTATGAACATGGGAATACAGATATCTCTTCAAGATAGTGATTTTGTTTCCTTTGAATATATACCCAAAGATGGAATTGCTGGATCATGTGGCAGTTCTATTGTTAATTTCTCGAGCCTCCATACCATTTCCCAAAGTGACTGTACCAATTTACATTCTCACCAACAGTGTACAAGAGTCCCCTTTTCTCCATACCCTCACCAACATTTATTATCTCATCATTTTTATTATTATTAGAGACATCCTAAGAGGTGTAAACTGATATCTCACTGTGGCTTTGATTCGCATTTCTCTAATGATTCATGACATTGAGCACCTTTTCGCATATCATTTGTATGTTTTCTTTGGAAAAATGTCTGTTTAGGTCTGTTTTCCATTTTTAATTGTTTTTTTTATTATTGAGTTGTGTTAGCTCCTTGTATATTTTGGATATTAACTCCTTATTGGATATGTGGTTTACAAATACATAATTTTTCAAATTTTACCATTCTGACAGATGTGTAATGATCTCTCACTATGGATTTAATTTGCATTTCCCTAATGGCTTATGATGTCAAACATATCTTTGTGTGCAAATTTGACATTTGTATATCCTCTTTGGTGAAATTTCTCTTCATGGCTTTTGCCCAATTTCTAATTGAATCATCTGGGTTTTTTCTATGGAGTTTTGAGAGTTCTTTATATATTCTAGATATTAGTCCTTTGTCAAATGTGTGGCTTGTAAATATTTTCTCCCACTTTGTAGCCTGTTTTTTCATACTCTTTATAGGGTCTTTCACAGATCAGTAGTTGTTAATTTTAATGAGATCTAGTTTATCAATTTTTCCTTTTAGAGATCAAGCCTAAGCACTCCTTGTAGTACTGGATCCCAAATATTTTTTCCCTGCTTTTTTCCCTAAGGTTTTACATTTAAATCCAGGCTTCATTTTGAGTTAATTTTTGTATAAGGTATCTATGACTTAAGTCAGCTTTCTTTTTCTTATTCTTTTTTTCCCCTACAGATGTCCAATTGTCCCAGCAGCATTTGCTGAAAATCATTGGTTTTGCACCTTTGTCAAAAGTCAATTATGAATATATGTGTGGGTCACACAATCGTTTTGCCCCTGGCAACACCATCTCTATCCACACCTCCAAAACTGGCAGAAGAGAGCAGATCAACTGAGGTTATTATGACAGTATGCTTTTTTAATAATAAATAAGAGTACAGAAATAATAGTAGCTAAAATATATAGAGAGTTTTTGCTGTTTGCTAGAAACGTTATTTATTCCTCACAACATCCTATAATACACATACTATTATTTCCATTTTGTAAATGAGAAGACTGAGAGAGGTAAAGTACTTTGCTTACGGTTAATGGTGAATCTGGGAGTCAAATCCAGGTCTTGATCTTAGGGCCTGTCTTAAGCATTAGGCTACCCCTCTTCTCAATATCATGTCTTCATGTGCCAGACCATCCAACCACTCTGGCTAAAAAGCAATTCTCCAATCTATAATTGCTATAATGATAGAAGCAGAGGACTGATTCCTGTTTTATTTTTTTAAATTTTTTAATTGGAGTTCAATTTGCCAACATATAGCATAACACCCAGTGCTCCTGCTGCCAAGTGCCCCCCTCATTGCCCATCATCCAGTCACCCCAACCCCCCGCCCACTTCCCCTTCCACTACCCCTTGTTCATTTCCCAGAGTTAGGTGTCTTGTTTTAAAAGTGAAGGCAAGTCTGCACTGGTTTACAGCAACCCTTGGTTTATATCAGTGGCCTTCTGACTCTTCAGGGGGAAGTTCTAACTGGGGCAACAAACCCCTACATATCACCTATTCTAACTGTCCCTACCAGCTGCTACAATACAAGCCATCAAACTATTCTGAGGCAGTGTTCCTTCTCTCATTCCATTCTTAGCAATGTGTTCCCTTTGTGTGTATATGTGTGCATATATGTGGGGGATGGAGGGAAGGAAGGCAGGCTAATGAAGGTTTACAGGGACTTGGGCCAGGGCCAAAATTGGAAGGAGAAGCAAAGACTGTAGTTGGACTGATTTTCTGAAACTGTAATTGGTTAGTTTTCTAACAGGAGAATCATACTATGTGAAATGGCTCAAACCTCTCCTTTCACTTATGCTGATTGGGATCTTCATCCAGAACACGAACATATGGTGCTCTAGATGCTCCAAAAGACAACCAGGAAGTGTCTCAAAGACCATAGGCATTATAGGCAACTCTGGCTAAATACCGTTTATTGAAAGCTGCTGTGGCTTCAATTGTAGTTGTCATTACTGCGAGGCCTCTAACACATGGGAAGTGTATATTGGAAACTTCCTAGTGATTGAGCAGGCTGGCTTTAGATTAACTAAGATGCTTTTATGGTCTCTGGATTTGATCTGGGACAGTGCTTCCTAAATTCACCAAAGACGAATCTTGAATCATGTATAGGGAGCATTTTAGTTGATTATCAGACCTTGAGATTTACATTTCCTTATTCTCTCCTACTTAACTGCTTGCCTTCCATTTTGTATTCTTTGAGCTTTGGGGAAGCGGTATTGCAGTTTGAGGTGGTGGGAGGGGCAGGGAAGCATAAAGGCATAAAGAGAACAAAATTAGAAAGGTAGTGGTTAATTACTAACACGTGTTTGGAAAATGTTTTCTTGAAATTAAAAAGAACTCAGCTGCACAAACCCATGAGTAATACAAAAATTATAATGATGTTCTATCACTGTTGAAAACCATTTCTCCTTGTGGCACTTGGAAAACATCCTGACATACCAACTACCAACACCTAACATCTATGAGAAGTTTTTCCAGAAATCATAACATTGCAAGCTGTCTGGAAATTTCTATAAGTCTGTCCATTGGAAAGTTAGGTCAAAAAAAGGAGAAGATATTTTATCTCTGGCAGTGGAGGAAACAACCCTGAACTTTGAAAGAAGGATTCTGTGGGCAATCAGAGATTTTGAATTCAGTATTCATCATTTTCATAAAGAGGGTGGTCATTTTGAGACAGTCTTCACAAATACACCCGAACTATGGGACTTCAAGTACAGTTTGGACTAGGAATGATCATAAACACTTTAAATCTCACATCCCAAGCAGCCTTCAGACTCCACTTGCCTTTCCTATCAGTTTCTTTCCTCCTCATTGAAAGAATTCCAACAGCTAAATGACCACAGACATTCTAAGTAACTTTCTTTAGTGGAAAGTAAGACACAGAAGACATCTACTGCCTACTGAAAAATTAAGATGTTCTTTTCTCTTTAGACCTTGTTTCTGGAAAAAGGCCATCCTTTTTACCTATATTCCCGTCCTTTGCCTTAGGAATCACCATACTTTGAGATCTGGAAAGAGAGAGTTACCTGTATTGGTCTGGGAAAATCACGAAAGAGAAGCAACACAGTAATTTGAACAGTGTAATTTGAATAGAAGTACTAACTATAACAGGGGATGGCTAGTAAGAAGTAAAGAGAACTATAAAAATGTAGGAATAGCAGCTTTAAAGAGCCTCCAATATACCTACTGCTAATTTAGAGCAATCAAGGTACAATGCTTCCCCCAGGGGTGAGATCCAGACCTTATAGTAAAGGACACAATTGTGGCTCACTGGATTTACCAGAGAAATTGCTGTGGTACTGTGCCAGCAGAACTTGCTGGAATTCTGCCTCCTGGAACTTTGTAGAAATCTGCCTTAGGGAACTTCCGGGAGATCTATTCTCTACAGTGCCAGGGAAAGCTGCTCCCAGGGAAGTATCTTAGCAAAGGCACTCCACTACAAAAGTGAAGGATACTGGGAGATGCTGTTGGATGCTACTGATTACCATGTACTACAGGGACTGCATGCCGGGGAAAGCTGCAGGCACTGCAGAAGCCTGGGGCTGAGGAAGTTGTGTGTGTGGCTGGAGTGAGGCACTGGGAAGGTGGGTGTTTGCACTGCAAGAGCCTACAAGCACACCAGCACGTGGATACCAGGAAGAAAACTTCCTCCTTTCTGAAATGTTTCTCTTGTGCCCCTTACTGACAAAGCTTAACACTGTGCCAGCTGGCAAAGGTGAGATGTTTAAAAGGCCCAGAACCCTTTTCAGAGAGTAAGCAACAAGGGTAAATTCAGAGCTAAGAAGCAATACATTGATAATTGGCTCACCAAGCCAGCTCAGGTCTAGTCTCTAATAGTGTTAGCTCCTAGATCCAGCTTATGTTCTGAGTGGTCTCTCTTCCTCTTTTAATTAGAGAATGAAGGGATAGAGACCAGTTCCTCTTTGTCTCCCTATGTCTTTAGTCATTCCTCCCCACATCCTGTGTAAAACTAGCCCCCAGGGAAAATGGCAGCTATAGCTCTAGCTCCACTACTCAGCCTCTCCTGCTCTGACTACTGAATTCAAGTTACCTTCAACCTTTTGTTGTTCACCTACCTTCACTGTACCAGTTGGAATGGAGACAAACATTTATCAAATGTCTGACATGTATCAGATGGCAGTAGAAGTGGTAGAGTTGGTGAAGAGCCTAGGCTTTAGAGTCAGGCTTGGAGTAGAATCCCCTGCCACTTACTGCCTCTGTGATCTTGGGCACAAGATCTGTAAGCCACCATTTCTTCAAATGTGAATGAGAATAGTCATATCTGAAACTCAAGAAGGTTGTGAAGACTAAGCATAAGCAATGTACCAAATATAATGCCTGACATCTAGGGTCAAAGAATAGAAGCTTGTGTTCAAATCTTGGCCCATCTTTTTTTTAAAGATTATTTATTTATTTATTCATGAGAGACACACACACACACACACAGAGAGAGAGAGAGAGAGAGAGAGAGAGAGAGGCAGAGACACAGGCAGAGGGAGAAACAGGCTCCATGCAGGGAGCCCGATGTGGGACTCGATCCTGGAACTCCAGGATCATGCTTTGGGCCGAAGGCAGGAACTAAACCGCTGAGCCACCCAGGGATCCCCTTGGCCTATCTTTTACTAGTTGTGAAGCCTTTGAGCAAGTTACTTAAACTTTCAAGACTCAGTTTCCTCTTCCATAAAATGAGAAGCAAAATACCTGCCTCATAAGGTTGTTATATGAATAAAATGCATTTAAAATGCTTTGTGCTGTAATTTGCACAGAGAATGTACTCGATAAGTGGTAATTATACATAGAGGTGTACCCACTGGACATAGTGCTGTATACATCTGTTCATTTGTTTACTGCCTATTTCCTTTGTCTTCCCCACACTCATCCTAGCCTCTCTAGTCCAGTGCTTCTGCCCACAAAAGGAGCACAAACAATATTCTTGACCAGCTGACTGCCTGCGCTGTAGTGAGCAACCCTAGACCACCAGACAGACATTCCTCTTAGCCCAGAGGCCCTCTTGAGATGGAAACAGAAAGGCTTAGTTATTCGTTCTGGGTTATGACAAAAGGTCTTCATCTCTTGGCAAAGAACTAATTTCCTTAGTAGTTACACAATTGCTTTTTTGAAGTTGGTCACACACCAAGGGAAGAAAGAGCCAACTCACAGACCTCTAAATCATCCTAAAATCGAAGTCTCATTCTACTTCCAGTCATTAGAGAGAGACTGGGAAGCAAAGGGAAATGAGACTAAATCTTTTTGAAAAGAGCACATTTTTCTAATGTCAGTGTGATATGCCCCTGGCAGAGTGCAGACCAAATGACACATACAAACTCCTCCTTTATTGAAAAAACTTTAGGTGCTTTGCAAACAGCCATTTATACTCATGTATACATATTTGGTCATTCTATTGTGTAAGTGAGATCCCTGGGTAAGGCATCTTAACCTGAGTGTTGAAAGCTCACGTATATTCCCAAGTTATTTTTTGTCCAGCTTGTAATCTGTGAAGTGTCCCAGAAAGTAAGGCATACATGATGCTATGATTTTTTATTTATTTTTTTATTTTTTTAAAACATAAATTTGTGAGAATGCCTGCTTTCTCATTTGATGCTATTGCTAAGTGAAAATCTCAGTCTTGACTCCCCAGCACTAGAGTGTGCTGAATACCCCATGCCCAATGTTATTGCTTAGACGTTCCCTCCAGGCAGAAATTATGATTCTGACTCACTCTTTTACCCACCCTTTTACCTACCCTAAGGAACTTAGAACTGGCATCTACTCAAAGTAGATAGCACAGCTGCAACCATCACCTCTAGAGAAATAGAAATCACCTTGCCAATTTCCCACATGTCCTATCCAACTTTCTGAGCAATTTCATTAGCATTCCTACAAAGTAAACTTAACACTAAGTGGCAGAGGCAAGGTTACTCAAACTGAGACCTTGGAACTCAGCTGGTCTTCTGGCAGAGAAGCAATTGCTGCTCATGGCAACACAGCTCCAGTGAGTGGACATGTACAGGTGGTAATGGGTGACACAAGGTACCTCAGCAGCTACTGAGTGTTGAGGTGGGATATGTCTACCACCCAAAGACCCAGATGTCGGATTAGGATAAAAATGATTTTAAAAGAGCATAAAAATGTGGCACTTTTATATCCATTGATTCTAATGGCCTGAAAGGAGAGCTATTTGTTATTCAGCCCCTGCCACTGTTTTAAAAATGTTTTGCTTTCTCCACTCAAGCAAGAGACAGCAAGGACAGCTACTCAGTCTCCTTCCATATGTCTCTGCTTCTTGGCTACCCCTACCTGACTCACCTTCTATTACAGGAAGTGGAAAAGCTGTAGATGTTAGGATTTGTGTTTCTTTTTAGGCTCAAAAAACCAATTTTAAATAATAATTCCTTTAAAGGGAAAAAAACATGTTTAATAGATAAAAAGTGATTATCAGTTCATCTCCTGGGAAGACAGAATAAGTGAAGATAGATTAATATTCCTGTAGGAAAGGTTTTTCCATGTGGGCTTAATATAAGGAATAACTTTGATCACAAAGGTTTCCATGAGGATTAAGACAAAATACTTAATGAGACTACAGCTGTGGGTAAGAGTATCTGCTTACTTATACTGAATGTTTGGGTGGAAAATAGGTCCCTTTCCTCCAGGCTGATATTCAGACAGTGTGCACCGAATGGCCATATAAGTTTAATAATACTGAAAAAAAAACCCTTCTGTACAAGTTGGTAAATAGGTACTGCCAAGAACCCCCTAAGTCATCACTGGCTACCCTGGCCAATAAATAATCATTGTCCAGATCCCCCTAAATGACCACCTATCACCAGGCCACCCTGATCCTCCTTGTATTCTCCCAGCTTCCCCATGGTCTAGCAATAATGGATTGACCCCTGGCACAGCCAGGGGTCTCCTCAGCCTTGCTCCCCTGCTAAGGTTCAGTGTCCCATTCTGTTTGCTAATGCCACACTGGTGTTTGAATATCACCTCTGGTTCCATGATTTTATTCCCATGACTTGAGATCATTTTGGTAGATAGAACCAACCAGCTTACCAGAGGTATCCTAATAGAGTTTATTGTTCTTATGTAGGTTAGGCTTAGTTAATGAAAGAAAATAATATGGAAAATACACCAAGATTAACTTGAGGGACATTTTTAGAAAAGGAAAGCATTTCTATTCAATAAAATAACTAACAAGTAATGTCAGCCACAATTATTATCAGGCATTACAGTGCTCTCAGCAGACTGAAGTAGGTAAAAACTGATACTGCTGTACTGGCTATTTGTTCATTCACTATGCCATATCTTGGGGATAAGTTAGAAGTATATGAGGTGCCATTTCTGCCCCCCCAAGTCCTTACAATCCCACAGGGGAAATATTGCAGGCACCCAGTTAACTATTTATACAAGGTAAAATGCTAACAGCCATTTAGAGATTCACAGTAGTACAACACCAGCACACTTTCTGTGGTACAAGGGAACCCCAGATTGGAAAATGTTCAGTTCCTGTGAAACAAAATAAGGGGGTTCACTTAGACAAAACCAGATTATCTGTGATATTAAATTAGTACTGACTCTGCAATGATGAATAATATTTAATGCTACAAATCCTATTAAAGAAAAACTTACTAAAATCAGTAGAATGATGCAAAACAGAGCATTGAAGGATTCCTTCTGCTCCCATGATGGAAACATATTGGATAATTTTGATTCACTTATCTTCTATGAAATTATATTTGCTAATAGAATGCAAACATCATTGGTAAAGAAAGAAGAGCAGAGATGAATCATTATAATGAATGTTCAAATAAAGAGCATCAGATTCAGAAAGTTACATTATTATATTGCCTAAATAAAACCAAGTAGGATTTTCCACTGCAAACAGTATTAGGCCTTTCTATATAACACGCTTGTTAAAGTGCAGCAACTGAAACACTGACATCCCCATCCCACCCCAGATAATGCTGGGGTTGGTAGTGCTGGTGCAATGGCTTTCTGGAAACTCAATGTTGTTCTCCTGTTTGAGGTTCTCTTAGCCTTCTTGGGGGAAGATGCATGCTTCTTTTTTTAAAAAAAGATTTTATTTATTTATGAGAGAGAGAGAGGCAGAGACACAGGCGGAGGGAGAAGCAGGCTTCATGCAGGAAGCCTGATATGGGACTCTATCCCGGGACCCCAGGATCACACCCTGGGCCAAAGGCAGGCACTAAACCGCTGAGCCACCCAGGGATTCCCCCAAGATGCATGCTTTTTAATTCATCTCTGGCACTTGCCAAATGGCTTCTCTATATGAGAAGCTCAAAAGGATTGAGGTTGCATGTGTGTGTGGTGGAGAAGGGCCTCTTTGGGTGTCAGACATGAGATTTGTCTTATGCTTTTGCCTCATCACTGAATCAGTCCCCATTGGTGCCAACTATGCACCAAGTGGAGCCTCTTTCACTTTATTCCTAGAAGTCTAGCTGCCATTCTTTTCCCACATGGTTTGGCCAATTCATTGGTGTCCTGAAAGGTATCAACTTCAGTTCTCCTCTCTGATGAGCTTAAGTGGAATTTAATAATCCCTGCTAAATTGTCCTGTGACTCTGTCACATGAATAAAGTCCATGGACTCTAGGTTAGACTGTAAGTATCAAATTAATTTTACTGCAAAGGTCAGGCTGTTCTTCTGGCATTCTGTTTTCCTTGAAGGTTAGTCACTGCATGCTTGACCAAAACCTTCCCGTCTGAGCTGTATTCAAAATAGATTTCAAGATACAGCCAGATTGAAAAACAGACATTTGGAGATAAAAGACAGTGTACTCTGACCCCGTGGAAATAGCAAGCAGCTGTAGTGATTTTATGTGTGTATACAATACATTATCATATCTAGGAAATGATGGGCATTAAGCTTAGCACCTCTTCCTCCCAAAGCAAATGTCTGCTCATCTTTTCCATCTAGCTGCTCATGTTAGAGGAAAGAAATATTTCTTCCCAAATGACTTCTAAGCTTGCTTTCCCGAGAAGTGCTGCCCTTGGGGAACCAGGACCTATCAATGGAGTTTGGCTCAAAAAAGACATAATTGTATTCAGATCATGGCAGACACCTCCATCCTAGTTCCCTTTAACCTTCATCTGTCTTCCTAATCTATCACGGGCTCTCTCTTTCCAGTCACCTCCTTTGGCCAACCCTGTTGAGTTCATGCACTGCTAATGTATGTGTCTATCTAATATACTCATCAGTTCAAGTTCTACAAGTAACATTCATATAATAACTTGTCATTCATACCCCTGGAAAAATCCAGAATTGGCTCTGAGGCTATAAAATTGCATCCAGTCTATTGTCAGAGCTACAGTACCTTGAAGTTACAGGGCCTGAATCACAAACTTCTTATAGCATGCACTGAGTACCTTTGGGCATAATTGTGGTCTCTTTCAAATTTCCCACAAAGAGATAGCAGTGGTAGATAGGTCCTATAGAGGGAGATATAGTCAGGTTGCAATTTGGGATATAATTCTTCTCAATGAGAAATTTACAAGTAGATCTGGGGAAGCTCTCTAGCCTGTTGCTCCTTACAGTGTTCAGCTTTCATCCATGACAGTCACAATATTGGCCACTGTATGCAGGACAATGTGTATGTTCAGTGGTTGAGTTTTCTAGAACAATCTACAGTGCCTGCCCACATCTCCTACAGCCAGTTGTGTTTGCAAGACAAGGCAAAGTGAGGTGTGTAACCTGAGGCTGTGGAGCAGGGGAAAGTGGAAAGTGAAATGGCTCAAGAAGGCATCATCTGGAATACTGATGAGTAGTGACAGCTAAGTCACTAAAACAGATCTGAAATCCTTTTTTTCAGGAAAATTCAGTCTCTCCTTGCAGATACCCTATGAGCGGGCTAAGCCTCTACTTGCATGGGCACACAAGTCCAACACTTTCATTTCTGAAATAGAATGACAACTTAGCCGCTTTGTATGTCTAACAGCTAAAACGTGGACCACTCTTCAGCCCACAACACAGACTATCTGCCTTCCACTACATTTCAAACTATCTGCCCTCAAGTTCTTAGCTATACATAGGGACATGCCAACTAGATGTATTTGCCTAAGTAGCACTGTCCCCAAGGAAGCAGGCCCTAACAAAGGAGTTTGGTTCAAAAATAATATGATCAGGAGCACTTGAGTGGCATAGTCAGTTAAGTGTCCAACTCTTGGTTTCGGCTCAGGTCATGGTCTCAGGGTCATGAGGTTAAACCCTGTAGAGGTCGAGCCCTGCATCAGATTGTGCTCAGTGCAGAGTCTGCTTAGGACTCTCTCTCTCTCTCTCTCTCTCTCTCTCTCTCTCTCTCTCTCTGTCTCTGCCCCTCCCCACCCAACTCTCATCCCTCTCTCTAAAATAAATAAATCTTTTTTAAAAACCCGACCTGATCATATTCAAATACTGACAGACACCTTCATCCTGGTTCCCTAACCTTATCTGTCCATCTAATTTACTTCATGCCCTCTTCTGTTCATCTCTTTGACCACTCCTCTTGTTAGTACATTCATTATTGATGGAAGTATCTAATATACTTGTCAATTTAAGTTCTTCTGGTAACATTCATGTAGGAATGTACCAACATCCTACCTCTAAGGTATTCTCAGTCTTTTCCTCTAATGAGTAGGACAAACAGGACTGTCATTTTATACTTAGGCCTTTTATAAGTTTTGCTTGGTCTTTATTTTTGTGTGAATTTGCCCACCCCACCCCCAAATAGGTCACAAGCTGTCCGAGAGAAGTAACTATCTTCTACTTCTCTTATATCCCTTGTAGCCACCAACAAAAAGCATAAGAGAGCCTCAATAAGTACCTTTCGTTCATTCATTCATGCCACTAGGAAATAGTATCCAGATGGATTATAGTAATTTCTGAATTCTTTTTTTTTAATTTTTATTTATTTACGATAGTGAGAGAGAGAGAGAGAGAGAGAGAGAGAGAGGCAGAGACACAGGCAGAGGGAGAAGCAGGCCCCGACGTGGGATTCGATCCCGGGTCTCTAGGATCGCGCCCTGGGCCAAAGGCAGGCGCTAAACCACTGCGCCACCCAGGGATCCCGTAATTTCTGAATTCAAGTGTACTCTTTTATTTTTCAAAGAAGTAAAATTTTGGGGAGCACCTGGGTAGCTCAGTCACTTGAGCATCTGACTCTTGGTTTCAGCTTGGGTTGTGATCTGATGGATCAGGGGATCGAGCCCTGTGTCGGGCACAGAGTCTACTTGAGATTCTCTCTCTCCCTCTGCCCCTCACTCTGCTCACTCACCTTTCCTTTAAAATAAATAAATACATATTTTTTTAAAAATGTACAATTGTACTCTGAGGTTGTATTGTACTATGACAGAGTTAAAAAGGTATTCAGTGGTTCTGTGCTTTGTGCTACAACCAGACATTCCAATTACAGTGGCTTAAGGAATCTATGCTTTGCACTGTAGCTGAGAAAGTGACTGGAAACTGATCCACCACATTCAGTAGGCACTGCTGTCATCGAAAGATCAGCCCAAAGCCCTTTGCTTCTGTACCTTGGCTGCCTTTATAAACCAAATTCTGTTATGAATGGTGGTGCCACCTCTACTAATTTTCACTTAACCTTTCCATGCCTTCCTGTTTTCTTCAAAAAAGCCCATCAATATCGATCTGCCTTCCAGGGATGTTTTGAGGACATAATGCTGATAAGAAAACATCCTCTATGAGAGAATATTGATGACAGTTGTTTTGTAGCCACAAAGAGAGAGGGCACTCAACAGTAATTGGAGGCCATGTTTAGCCACCCAACCACCCATTATCATTAGTACTCAGATTGATTCTAATGCATCATAATAATGCAACTTGTAATCCACATGTAGGGGGTAATTTATTGTCAGGTGGTGATTGTTAGTAATAAGCTGTTTGAACATATTCAGAACATAGTTGTACACATCTCTTGTTTTTCTTCCTTCTTTTGTTTGCAAGTCTTATTTTATACCCTTTTACCCAGTGTATTTTCTCCTTTTACATTGCATATAGCGTTGCTGTTATTCTTTAAATAAGCTTAATATCTCAATGAACAGCTAGAACACAGGAGACTGATTTGGAAAAGCAGTTTAAATAGCAAAGTCCAATTTAAAAATGGTGGTGGATTTTATCACTCAGCTTTATTAATGGACCTCATTCCAACTGTATCGCATTTTTTCCTCTAATGTGTTTGTATAAAAGCCCTAGCCTCTCTCATTAACCCCTTTGGCTGGTGTTAACTCGTTCCTGGGCATTTGTTGCCATAGCTGCAGCCATCCCTCAGCTGGAGCCCTCCTGTTAGCCCCTGCTGTGGTCATGAGGGGCTGGCCTGCTTGTTCCAGGCGTCAGCTGTTAGGCGGAGGGCAAGAGCCTTAGAGGCTTGCAACGCCAGAGGTCAAACTGCCTATCCCATGTACTTAACCCTTGTCTATATATTTTTTTTCTTAGCAGCAGATGGGCATTTGGTTGTCCAGCCTCAAGTCTGGGAAACGTGTGTGGGAATATTACCAGCACTCTTCTTCCCTCACCCCCTCCTGGGCACCCAAGCAGGTAGCCTAGCTCCATATTCAAAAAGATGATCAATATTCCCCCTCTATTGTTTGAGTCTCTTCCTTCAACACCTGCAGCAGCTGTGGGGACTCATGTACAACTTTCGTCTGTTCACTGAAATAATTGCCAGCAGTTTTATGGAACATCTCTTGTGTGTATTTTTGCCCATTTACAGATTTGATTATATCGCTTGCAGAATGAAAACGTGGCTTTTCTCTGCTTACTCTCATTCTCACAGATCTTCAAGGAGAGAGAGACCCTTTTACAAACAAAATGGAAATAACTTGCAAATGGTTGTGTTTATATCACACAGGCAGAAGTCAGGACCTTCAGAGGGTTACTTAGGCATGAACTGATCAGATGATGAGCACATCCTGCATACATTTCTGTTCGAGTTATCAGCCAGAACTGTCCTATGAGAAATGACTAAGAAGAGAAAATGTTAGATTCCTGTAATGTGTGACTACTTTCTGCCCTAGGCTCCAGCATTAACGTAGGCCAAAGCAAACACAACTCCCACCCACAGAAATTGGGCAGGTACAGTGGGATTTGAGGAAGATGTTTGAAGGTGGAAAGTTTTCATGTAGACTGGTAATACAAAAAAAAAAAAAAAAGACTGGTAATACAAAGTTAGAAAAGAAAATTTAATTTTGTCTGTGCCATACCAGCTTTGCCAGACAGCTGGCAAGGGTATATCTGTGGATGAGCTCCAGACTTAGAAAATTCATAACTATCTAGTCCTTTATCTTGACTTTAACAGAAATGATATTATAGCATCAACAGCAGCAGCAGAATAGCAGCATCATTAACAACTAACATTATAGAGTATCTCACACCTTTCAAAAACACTTTTACAATTAATATCTCTTGTCTACCATCTCACCAACCCTTTAAGATCAGTAGTAAGTTGTTTGCATTTTTGTGATGAGAGAAACAAAGCTCAGAAACTGTAAATAACTTGCCCAAGGTCCCACAGCCAGTAAATAGTTTAGTCTTCAGACTCCAAAACTCTAAAATACCTGTGCTAGGCAATGCACACAGCCCTGTCACCCTGCTCTTTAGCCCATGGCTATCTCCATGTCCCCAAACCTCCAGGTAAACGAATTAAGGCCCATGCAGTGAAAAACAAAAGGAAAATATCTGTATTACAAAAGAATTACTGTCTTCCCATATGGGTTCACCATTAAATGATATCTTTAACACTCATGTTCATTCACAGATCACAGACTACTGGACAAGCTGCACAGAGCAGGCAGAGAAGCAAGGCAAAGGGGAGAAATGTGAGAGAGAACAGCACAAATCAAAGTTCCTGGAAACTAATGTATCCTTCAGAAATTCAGATAAGAGTATTTCTGAAGAGATAGCATCATCATATGTAGTAGTACTGTAAGGATACACAAGTAATGATTAACACAAAATTCAGAATAGTTGTTATCTCTGAGGAGAGATGGAAAGAATTAGGGAGGGGCACGTGAGGCCTTGAAAGGTAATAATTATATTCTTTTTTATTAAACTGCATTTTGGGTACACAATTTTCATTGCACCATTTTTTAAATACTTTACACTTGTCTCTTATAAATTCCCCTTTGTACCTACTCAATATTTAATTTAAAAAAATTAGAGAAAAACTGTGTGAGTCAGTGGACAAATAGGATTTGATATACAGAAATTAGGTTTATATCTTTAAGAAAGGTAGCCATTCTTGAAAGCTAGTTGCCTTTAATTAAAAAAAAAAAAGTAACCACTTTGGTCTGACAGTGTGTCCCAGTTACACACCAGTTGGTTTCTCAAGAAGTTCTGATGTGTGGGGAGGCGGTGCTTTCCCACAATTCTCCCAGGGTCTTTGAGCATTTCAGCTGCCTTGTCCCTCCCCTCTCCTTTCTGATGGTGAACTTCTTGCTTCTGGGAGAAGAAAGAGCAGTGGCCTGGTCATTTGGAAATTTGAAGTTAAGTGCTTGAACTGTAACCACGGATTTATGGGTTGTCACTGAAAAGACTTACTATCTTTTGGCTTTCCTTGGTGTTGGACCTGACAGAAAATGCTGTGAATGGGTGGGCTTGTATATTTATTTTCGTCACTGGTTGGTTTCTCTCTAACCAATCTGGGCACGCTATAAGCACAGGCTGACAGGAATTATGGCTTTTCTTCCATGTGGAAATAAGTGGATAAGCAAATACTCCCAGCCTGATTTTCTTTACAATTCATTATTTACAGGGAATTCACCCTCTGTAATCATTTTCAAATCAAATTTGCTCTACCAATCCCTGTAAGATTTGCTCTGGAGATCACCACCAATGTAGACATCTTTTTATTTTTTAGCAGCTTATGACCCCTCCATGTTAATGCCAATTAAAAAAAACAAGAATGGATTAAAGGTGATGTCACTAGTGGCCTGGAGATTCACTCAGGAAGAAAATTTAAGTTACAGCAGAAATGGATTAAAGGAAGGAAAGTCAATAACTCACACTTGTTTGCTATTTGAACTACTATTGCTGTATTAAAATATTCAGGAGAACTATTGAATTAAATGAGGAAGAATATATCATGTGTAAGATAGATTCCAGGAAAGGCACTATTATTAATATCATCCCAGAATCACAAAATGCTGACCAAATCACTTGCATATGGATTGTTCCTGGCATAGGCTGATACAGTGGATGTCCTCCACCCAGCTATCAGAGGTTACAGCTATGGCCATAATTTCCCTTTGTCTTATTGAAAAGGTGGCCATGAAAAGCAAGTTCTCCTGCCTATCCCATTGCCTCCCATCCTTATCATGGAAATGAAGAAATGATACTAAGTAATTCTGGTTTTCCTCCACTACGGATGGGGTGATCACAAGTGAGAGCATGGATATAAATGACATCCATGCTTTTAGGGAAAAAGCAAATAGGTTTCAGCAGCAGGTCTGATGGGTTTGGGATATGTACAGTGGAGGAGGATGGTTAACACCAGAAAATATTTTGAGGATTTTATTAGCAGTACCACTTTTAAAAAATGTAGCAGATGAGAAGCATATGAATTATCCCACTGTTCTTTCTGGCAGTGCTCTTGGTATAGAACTGGTTAGAGAGAAGCCATATTGTTATTTTCTGCTTAAATACATACCCCAGTATTATCAATGGTTAGTTCTTCTACTGGTATTTTCCTGTCCTTTTCACAACTGAAGGAACTCTTAACATTCCCCCTTTTTCCCACCCCAAAGGGCCCCTGTATTCTACGAGATATCAGAGCTAATGCCCACTATTGTTAATATATTAATAATAATTACTAACACTTTACTACCACTGCAATGGACTTTTTTCACGTTTTCTCCTTTAAGCATGGATAATGAAGACCAGAGACATTAAGTTACTACTCTAGCGTCACACAACTAGTATCAGGCTAGGGTTAGATCTAATCCAAAAACCATGATATTAACTATTATTATAACCCCATTTTTTCTTTATTCAGGGTCACACAGCATTAAAGGTTGAGAGTTTATCATGCTTGATCTGGCCAAAGGCATGATGGGGGTTGGTGAAAGTGTGTTGTGGTTTTGAAAGCAAAATCAATTGTTTTGAAACAAGACACAGGGTGGGAGGCAGTATGAAATTCAGCATGGTACAAGCTATTTTTTTCTGGTTATTTGTTAAATTGAGGTGGAGTTTGAAAACTCGAGTTAGGCTATGCTTAAAGAAGCTTTCTAGAGCTGCTGCACAAGGCAAAGCCATTAGCCAGTATCAAACTATAGAATACTTTGTCTCTCCCACTAATCTGTGGGCCCCTCAAAGGGCAGGGAAACATGGATTTTTCACCCTAGTGAAACATGTTGGAAAATCTTGGGGTTAATCCACTTTAGCCCTTGTTGCTGAAAATCTTTCCAACATGTTTCAGTCCACTACCTTGCCATAGGAGAGAGAGTACAACAAAGATAAATATAAACTCAATCTAGAATTAGGAGGGCTGAGTTTCAGCTCTAGCTCGACTCTTTTCTTGCTGTGTAGCAATCACTCACACCTGTGTTTGTCAAAGTGCAGTCCAATCATGTGCATCACAATTGCCTGGAGTGCTTGCTATCTAGCCAAGTTCTAGGATCCACAGCTGAGGTTTCCATCTGGGTGGTGCCGGGGAATCTGCCTGTTGAACAGGCACCCGAGATAACTCAGCATTCTTCATAGTGTAATGAGAGTATATAGCTCAGTGGTTAAAAGTGTGGGCTCTGAAGCTGTACTGCCTGAATTTAAATTTTAACTCCAGCATTAATTCCATCCGTGACCTTGGGCAACTTCCTAACTTGTCTTTCATTCATTTTCCTTATCTGCAAAATGGGTATGATAAATATTACAAGTTTCTTTTTTTTTAATATTACAAGTTTTATAGACTTGTGAGGATTAGATTACATAATACATATAAAGCCTTAAAACAGTGTTTGGCACATAATGAGCATTTAATCAACACTAGGAATCAACATCATTATTGTTAGGTGAATAATACAGGTGAATAAACAGGCTAAAAAGTGTGTGGAACTTGCCTAAAGTCACACAGCTCGTAATTAGTAGAGCCAAGATTTTATTTTAGGTCTATCTGGCTCAAAATCGATATTTCTTCCACTATACTTTGTTGCCTTTGTAAATGCAGGATGTATGATGTGAGTTCCTTGGAGAGGTGCACACCAAGACCTGTGTCCTTCTTCTTACTTGCTACACCCCACCCCCTCTGCAACTGCCATCTTGGAGGGCTGGCTTGGCACTCTAGCTTCTTATAGATCTAGTTAAAAACCTTGAATATCCATGAGGCACCTGGGTAGCTCAGGCAGTTAAGCATTGAACTCTTGATTTCAGCTCAGGTCATGAACTCAGGGTCGTGAGATTGAGCCCCATGTTGGGCTCTGTGCTGGGCAAGGAGCCTGCTTAAGATTCTCTCTTTCCAAAAAAAAAAAAAAAGATTCTCTTTCCCTCTCTCACTCTGCCCCTCCCCACACCCCTTCAAAAAAAAAAAAAACACCTTGAATATCCTTGTAACTGCTCTGATATGGAGGTGGCTGTGTCCAGGACCCTCCAGCTTATAGACTAAACCAATGAATCTTCCAGGATGAGGGTTAATTTGAGAAAGCACTCTTTACCCCCAGGTTCTCATCTGCATACCTTGAGGATCAAGCTATTATCTTCCCCCCTCCACCCTGCCACTCACACAGCCCCTGTGAAAATGATTACCTACATATAGGCTAGGATAAAACCTTTCCTTTTTTCCTCTTCCCCAAAGAAGAATATGTTGTGACATCTTGATCCCCTTGAGTGGCTCTGTGATCCATTCTTGGTAATGCTCATAAGGAAATAAAGCCCTTGCTTGTCTAATAGTGTCATCTCTCTTAAGCCACCTGTGAACCGTGTCTTAGAAAAGCCTCGGTCAGTTCCCTCACCCTGCATAGCCATGATGCAAGCTGTGGCGTCACTGTCTGTGATCAGAGAGAGAGTGGGATGTGCCTGAGGCTTCAGTGCATTGTTCACAGATAATGATGGATTGTTAATTTTCAAAGAAAATGAAGAGGGATTCAAAATAACACCTGCAACACAATATATTGCTTCATGAGCAATAAATACCAAACAGAAGATAAAACCTTGAGCCCTAGACTTAACACAGAACTAAAACATGATTTATCCTGCTGTTTCCTTTCCCTTAGCCAGAAAACAGAAAGTACGATGTTATTCTGTTCTAGGACACCCAACCTTGCCCTTGTGCCATAACCTTTTACAACATATACTTCTTGAGTCTGTAGTCTACTGTATGTAAGGTCCTATGTGATATGCTAGAGATGGTGTTTTCTTCTGTGTTCCATGCAAGTATTTTCTAAACTTCCTCTCTTTGCTTTGTCATGGTATTCCTAGTGCTGTTTGCAGGACTTCCATGGCACCTAGCCTCCCCACCGTGAGGATCATTTCTTTGGTGTGGAGCATAAATATAATCATGCTAAAAATGTTAATTCTTGGTGGGAGAGGTGATAACATTCATTTTAGTACAATGGCATAAGGGAGTATATAAACTGCAGAAGTTGGGATTGGCTGCACATGTGGTAGATGGGAAGGGATTGTGAAGAAGCCAGAGTTATAAGGCACTCTCCAATAAGAACGTGAAAATTGCTGCAGGAGAGCAAGGTTTCTCACTCAGCCTTAGCACCATTGACATCTTGGGTCTGGTAATTGTTTGCTGTGGGGGTGCTGTGCTGTACATTGTAGGATGTTTAGGAGTATCCCTGGCTTCTATTCACTAGATTCCAATAGCACCTCCTGTCTCCAGTTGTGATGACGGAAGGTGTCTCCAAATATTGCCAAATGTTCCCTGGTGGGGGGGGGGGGCAACTTAGCCCCAGTTAAGAATTCCTGCAATAGAGAACCTGGGAAACATCCATCTGTGTAATGATGAGCTTGATAGCCCTCTTAAATTGTGGAGCCAGACTGCCTGGGTTTGAATCCCAGCTTCACTGCAAGCTAACTCTATGACCATTGACAGGTTGCTTAAACTCTCTGTTACCTTCCTGTTACCTTATTAGTAAAATGGGGATAATGAGAGGTCTTACTTCATAGGGTTGTTGTGAGTTTTAAATTAATGTACATAAGGTGCCTAAAACAGTGCCTGGCACATAATAAGTCAGTGTTAACTATTTTTAGTCTTGTTATAATTACTATCATTAACACTATTATTCACCATTTATCTAAGTCCTGGTATGTTCCAGAGGTCTGATGTTTCACCCAGCTTTGGACCACTATCTTTCTTCTGCTGAAATGACTAGAGAGCTAAGTCCACGGTGCAGTACTACACAATGCAAAGATATTTTATTTGGCTGTGGGTCTATGAAATAGACAATTGCTGAGTTCTGCCAGAGTTCACTTATTTAAAAGCACACTAATTGGCACCTACTTTGAGCTAATCACTGTGGAATATAAAAAAAATAAATAAAATTTATATCTCTTGCCCTCAAGAAGGTAATATGGCTGCTACATGCACATTTAGTTTAGTAAATTTAATTATTTTTAAATTTTCAAAGAAATTCTAGTCAGTTCCTTTTTACTCGTGAGGAATTTCTGTGTGATGAAAAATATCTTCCCATCCCCAGATTTATCTTTTTAAAGTTTACATTTATGTAATTGTTATTTTCTTATATTATCAGCTTGTTAAGATTATATTACCTCAAATTACCATAATTTATCTTCCACTCACTCTCCATTTAAAATGTTTAATAACATTTGGTAAGAAGAAATTCACCAAAAGAGATTTTTTCTTAATACAACAACAGAGTGGTATCTCATTCTCAATAGCTTGGCACCTGCCGTACACCTACCTTCTTCAAGGAAGAAGAATGTCTATGCAGGACACTCTTACATATGTTCATATATTTCCTCATTCATTTGTTTAAAATAGTTTATTGAATACCTTCTCTGTGTTGGACACAGTGTCTGGGCACTAGGAATAACAAGGAGGAATAAGGAATCCAGAGACTAGGAGGATAGGCAGACATAGAAAGAGGTAATAAAAATATAATGTAATAGGTATCCCTGGGTGGCTCAGCAGTTTAGCGCCTGCCTTTGGCTCAGGGCACGATCCTGGAGTCCCGGGATCAAGTCCCGTGTCGGGCTCCTGGCATGGAGCCTGTTTCTCCCTCCTCCTGTGTCTCTGCCTTGATCTCTGTGGGTGTGTGTGTGTCTATCATAAATGAATAAATAATAAAATAAATCTTTAAAATTTTTTAAAAAATATGTAATAAAGGCTATCATAGTAATGTGTTCAATGAGGTAAGGGAACACAGAAAATAAAGGGCTCTTTGGAAAGGAGTTTAGTGTGATAAATAAGACGGTGAGCATTGGTACCAGAGCTGCCTGGGTTCATTTTCCTGTTCTACCACTTATTAGCTGTGTAATATTGAGCTGATTACTTAAACTGCCTATGCCTCTGTTTCATTATCTGTAAAATGTATTATAATTCCTGTAATATAATTCCTATATTATAATTCCTGTATATGCTGTGTCTCTCAGTAGGCTTTGAAGCCTTCAAGGGCTAAGACTACATCATCATCATCATCATCTTAACTATTATCATGTTATTATTACCACTTACCAAGTACTCACTATGAGCCAGAAGCCATACTAAATTCCTTACCCACATTATCTAATTTAATCTTCAACAATCTGATAAGGCCAATACTATTACTTTCCTAAATTTGTAGCTTGCCATTTTTATCATCAAACCCAGTTCTATATTCAGAGAACTTTTCACAATATGTAACTATTTTATGTTTGTCTGTATTTTAATATCCCTTTCCTGCACTAGAGAGCATCATAAGAGCAAGGTTGAGGCCTGTTTGACTCACTATAATGTCTTCAACGTCTAGAATGCTGCCTGACACATAGAAAATGTTCAGTGACTGTACAGTAACTATAAAAGGAAGCCTGGAAGGCAGACCAGCAAGAAGAAAAGTAAAGAGAGTAACAGAATGAGCTAAACTCTAGTCCAGAACCATCTGACTCCCAAACCCATGCTCTTGATCACTAGGCAGCATTGCTTCCCACTCTTAACAGACTTTCAATAGATGTTTGTTGACAAAATCTTCTCCTCAACTTTGCACAATACTATGTAATAAAATTAGAGCCAGCATAAAAGCCAATGGATAAAATCCTGGGCATAAGAAAGAGAATTATGGGAGAGTAAATTGCCAGAGAAGGAAAGTTTTTGTCTTAATAAAAGAGTATAGTTGATTAGATGATACCAACATACTGAACTTGTTTCAAAGGAAATAAAGGAAACATATGAAATAATTAACTCTACTATGAGATGGATGTATCACAGAATGTGTGTGTGTGTGTTGTTTTCAAGATCAAATAACTTTGACAATAATTGACTAATCAAGTGAAGTATAATATGAAAATAAACAGATGGCAGTGGCTTGATAATTATGGAGTGATACCAAGTTAAAATGGGTAATTACTCCAAATCTTTTGTTCTTTTGGTGCTAATGAACTCTTGCTCCAAAGTGCCATAAATTCAATCAATTTACCTAGAAGGCATTCATTCACAGTTACTCTACAACCCGTGATCTCTTGAGGAATCTCCACATAAGGCAGAATGGAAAACCAGCATTGCAGGACATATTCTTCAGACTTGGGTGACATTTGACAGCACTTGTGCTTGCCTTCTGAATATTCTTGGCCATTGCCAGTGAATGTATGACTTATGGGAAAATGAGCAATCTATTCCGTTAGTGAAATGGAGCGACTTTTATAAAACACTTAAAGAAATTGCTAGATGTCCATTTTTAGTCTAGAAAATGAATCAGGCCTGACTTAACTTTTCCACCATTAAGTGATGATTCCGAACAGATGTTCAGCACAGCATATTATCTTAGTACAGACCTTAAATCCAGATTGCTGCCAGACAGAGATGATCATCTGGGATTTCTCTTTGAAAGTAAAAATTTACAAGCTTGCTTATATATATGACAGTGCCTTATGTGGAAGAATGATTATAGCTCATGCTATCAAACAGAATTATTTGTTGGGTTCATCTATTTCTGCTTATAACTCTAAGTAAATTGCTACATGTCAATTCAGTTGTCCTGGAGAGAGAAATAGTTTAGCAACTATGCTATCCCTTTTTTTTAAAGATTTATTTATTTATCCATGATAGACATAGAGAGAGAGAGAGAGAGAGAGAGAGAGAGAGAGAGAGAGGCAGAGACACAGGCAGAGGGAGAAAGCAGGCCCCATGCCGGGAGCCCGACACGGGACTCGATCCCGGAACTCCAGGATCGCGCCCTGGGCCAAAGGCAGGCGCCAAACCGCTGAGCCACCCAGGGATCCCCTATGCTATCCCTTTTAAGACAATTTATCATTCTGAGAAGGTATATAAATAATCATTGAGTGTCACTGCATGAATTGCTAATTGTGCCCAAAGTCAATGTAAGTTGATTTTCTTTATTCATTCCTCCAAATATTTCTTGAATACCTACTTTGTACCAGACACTAAACTAAGAAATAGAGAAACAAAGATGCCTAAAACCACGTCTCTGACGTAAAGGAGCATGCAGGCTAGCAGAAGAGAGACATGTATTCAATAACTATAATTCAAGGCAGTCAATGATAGTATCCAGTTGTTTTAAACCCTAATCCTCCATTCACTACCTGGAGGAAAATCCTATCCTCCTTAAAGACTCACTTCAAACTATTCTTCCCCAATGAAGGCTTCCCTAGTATTCCTCTTGTTCTCTGTGTCCCAAACACATACACCTAAAGCTATTCCAGGAGATTTAATTACTCCTTTTCTGTTCTCATAGCATTTTACTCATAGTTTTATTGCAGTACTTATAACAGTAATTTATATGTGGTTGTTTTTATGTCGTGCCTCTCATTGTATTGTGAGTTCTTCCAGAGCAGTAAATGAGTTTTGTTCATCTCCATATTCCTAGTCACTAACACATGACCTGGCATATAGTAAGATTCAATAGAAGTTTGGTTTAGGGAAAAGGAGAGAATAAGCAAACATATAAAAATCAAATTCTAGGGATGCCTGGGTGGCTCAGCAGTTAAGCATCTGCCTTAGGCATGATCCTGGAGTCCCAGGCTGGAGTCCCACATCGGGCTCCCTGCAAGGAGCCTGCTTCTCCCTCTGCCTGTGTCTCTGCCTCTGTGTGTGTGTGTGTGTGTCTCTCATGAATAAATAAATAAAATCCTTTAAAAATATCAAATTCTAGGGCAGCCCCGGTGGCCCAGCGGTTTAGCTCTGCCTTTGGCCCAGGGTATGATCCTGGAGACCCAGGATTGAGTCCCACGTCAGGCTCCCTGCATGGAGCCTGCTTTTCCCTCTGCCTGTGTCTCTGCCTCTCTCTGTGTGTCTCTCATGAGTAAATAAATAAAATCTTTTTAAAAAATCAAATTCTAGATAAAATGTTATGATAACACAATAGTGGGAAGTAATTAATTCCAGGGAGGTGGCTTTACAGACAAGGTAACATTTGAGATAACCCTTGAAAAATAAGTAGGATTTGACAGGTGGAGATGAGGGTTGGGGGAGTGGAGGGGAATAAAAAGGCAGAACTCCTTAAGAATTTAAGAACTGAAGGATACAGTCAACAAAACTCAAAGACAACCTACAGAATGGGAGAAGATATTTGCAAATGACCTATCAGATAAAGGACTAGTTTCCAAGATCTATAAAGAACTTATTAAACTCAACACCAAAGAAACAAACAATCCAATCATGAAATGGGCAAAAGACATGAACAGAAATCTCACAGAGGAAGACATAGACATGGCCAACACGTACGTGAGAAAATGCTCCGCATCACTTGCCATCAGGGAAATACAAATCAAAACCACAATGAGATACCACCTCACACCAGTGAGAATGGGGAAAATTAACAAGGCAGGAAACCACAAATGTTGGAGAGGATGCGGGGAAAAGGGAACCCTCTTACACTGTTGGTGGGAATGTGAACTGGTGCAGCCACTCTGGAAAACTGTGTGGAGGTTCCTCAAAGAGTTAAAAATAGACCTGCCCTACGACCCAGCAATTGCACTGCTGGGATTTACCCCAAAGATACAGATGCAATGAAACGCCGGGACACCTGCACCCCGATGTTTCTAGCAGCCATGTCCACAATAGCCAAACTGTGGAAGGAGCCTCAGTGTCCATCGAAAGATGAATGGATATAGAAGATGTGGCTTATGTATACAATGGAATATTACTCAGCCATTAGAAATGACAAATACCCACCACTTGCTTCAACGTGGATGGAACTGGAGGGTATTATGCTGAGTGAAATGAGTCAGTTAGAGAAGGACAAACATTATATGTTCTCATTCATTTGGGGAATATAAATAATAGTGAAAGGGAATAGAAGGGAAGGGAGAAGAAATGGGTAGGAAATATCAGAAAGGGAGACAGAACATAAAGACTCCTAACTCTGGGAAACGAACTAGGGGTGGTGGAAGGGGAGGAGGGTGGGGGGTGGGGGTGAATGGGTGACGGGCACTGAGGGGGGCGCTTGATGGGATGAGTACTGGGTGTTATTCTGTATGTTGGCAAATTGAACACCAATAAAAAATAAATTTATTATTAAAAAAAGAATTTAAGAACTGAATTTATCATAGCAAAATAATGCTGTTAATTACACATGGTCCTTATGTAAACCATCTGGTTCATGTAAACAAGCCTAGCAGGAACTCTGCTTGCTAGCATTTTAACAAGCACTTTGAATTAATGTATTTTTTGAAAATAGTAATACTGTGCTGTCCTTTAAAAAAACTGATAATTTGGCAGATCCCTGGGTGGCACAGCGGTTTGGCGCCTGCCTTTGGCTCAGGGCGCGATCCTGGAGACCCGGGATTGAGTCCCACGTCGGGCTCCCGGTGCATGGAGCCTGCTTCTCCCTCTGCCTATGTCTCTGCCTCTCTCTCTCTCTCTCTCTCTGTGACTATCATAAATAATAATAAAAAAACTGATAATTTGGGGGATCCCTGGGTGGCGCAGTGGTTTGGCACCTGCCTTTGGCCCAGGGTGTGATCCTGGGGTCCCGGGGGTCGAGTCCCATGTCGGGCTCCCTGCATGGAGTGTGCTTCTCCCTCTGCCTGTGTCTCTGCCTCTGTGTGTGTGTGTGTCTCTCATGAATAAATAAATAAAATCTTTTAAAAAAAACCTGATAATTTGGATAATGCTCTCCCCTCCCCCCAAATTAGTCTAGAGTTTGGCTAGGTTGATTGATCTCAGAATTCTTTATTGAGAATAATTCCTGATTCTCTCATGTTTCCCAGGACTGCAGAGCCAATGAGTAGCCAAACTGTTGAAACTAATTATTTTTGGCGTGGGAGCCCAGTCCTTCTAAAACCTAGATGTTTCTTCTTGGAGTCATTCTGCAGCCACCGGAGAAAATCAGGGTGCAGATTCAGTAATCTCAACTGGTACCTTCCTGGGCTGCAGATTGGGTGTTCAGATGAACCAAACAATCAATATGTAAACTCTTGACCCAAAGGATATTTAATACCCCATATTTGTTTCCTTAATAACGTTTACAAGGAGGCTATTTCTAGCCATAATATGCCTTCATGGGAGAGCTCTGAAAACTGGGTGATAGGGCTAGAGTTTCTGCCCATGGAGAAATCACCAGTTCTGAAATGTGACTTCTGACTATAGTAACAAATGCTTAAGGCCATCAATCACTCTGTGGGGAGGAGGAGGAGGTTTTTGGAGAAGAGACACAGGCAGCACAGAATAATGATAAAAACTAGTATTTCAGAAATAATCTTTTTGGACATTTGCATTTGCTTGTTCTGACCGTTTAATGACCAAAATAGCACTTTTATAAATAAGCAAGCCAAGGATCATCCCTGATGTTCCCACATTAGAAGAATGTGATGGATGTTAGCAAATAGCAAGCTACTGTTTATAGTTGTCTTCAGGAGTGTAATTGGCAGGGGTGTATATACAAAGGAGAAAAGCCATGGAAAGATTTTTCTATGGAAATAAGTAATCAGAGAGAAATTTCCCAAAATAAGTCTTTCTGTGCTCCAATGACTTATGACTATATATCTCCCAATGATGCAGTATATACATGCACATACATATATAACCCACTTCAATGTCTGCTTATGTTATCACTGCTCCTGTAATGTCTTTTTCCCTCTTGTTTATCAAGATGTGTCCTGTAGAAACGTGGCCCATTCATTGAAAGCCTATATTCTCCATGAAGTCTTTCCCACCTACTCAAGCCATAGTAGCTTTTCATTCCTCAAACCTCAGTAACATTTCTGATCAATTCCATTCAATTCTTTGATTGTTCCTTAGTTGTTTCATCGGAAATGGTAAAGCATAGTAGCTAAAAGTATATAACCTGGGTGAACTCAGATAATATATATATGACCTTTAAAAGCCTCTCATCTATTAGTGGCACCTGGGTGGCCCAGTGGATCAAGCATCCAATTCTTGGTTTTGGTTCAGGTAGTGATGCTCTTGGGTTGTGGGATCCAGCCCTAAGTCAGGATCCCCACTCAGTGGAGAGTCTGCTTGAAGATTCTCTCCCTCTGCTCCTCCCCCACTCTATCTCTCTCTAAAATAAATAAATCTTTAAAAATAAATAAAAGCCTCTCATCTCTTAAATAGAGATCTAAATAGTCCCTTTCATAAGGTTATTTTGAAAGTTAAATGAAAATAATGCATGCCAAGTGCTTTACATAGCATATGGTGAGTGTTCAATACTTAATGGTAATATTGGATGGAGGTAGTGAGAGTAGAGATACCAGTAATAATCATTATGACCATCATTGGTCTCTTAAATTAGATTGTATAACCTTTAAAGGCAGGGACTTACATATCCTATCTGCTTATTCTCTGTTGTCCCCCTAATTCCCAAAATACTCAATTGACTAATTTGATATGAGTTGATTGTATGTCCATCTCTACTCAATATTACTGCCTCAGAGATATGAAATTATATCAAAAATACAATTTTTCATCTTTTTATTGCTACTGTGGAAACCCTTGAGTGATTTTTTCTTGGTTTGCATGCATGAGTAATTTGGATGGAAACTGCTGAAGTAATCATACACAACTAGGCTATGAAAAAAATGGGAAAACCTCTTAATCATCCCAAGCTCCTATGGTATATACAGTTGGAGGAGGGGACTCAAAAAACTATAAAACTCTGATGAATGAAATCAAAGAAATAAATAAATGGAGAGATAGTTCATGTCCAAGGATAGGAAGACTCACTATTACCAAAATGTCAGTTCTTCTCAACTTAATTTAATACAATCCCCATCCAAATCCAAGCAAGTTATTCTGTAGATATCAACAAACAGATTCTAAAGATTATATGAGAGGCAAAAGACCCAGAATACCCAACACAGTATTAAAGAAGAATGAAGCTGGAAGGCTGATGCTACCCAACTTCAATATTTACTATAAAACTACACTGATCAAGCCAGTATGGTATTGGTGAAATAACAGACAAATACATTAATGGAGTAGAATAGAGAACCCAGAAATAGACCCCACAAATAGAATCAAATGATCTTTGGCAAAGGAATAAATGCAATATTGTGGAGCAAAGATAATCTCTTCAACAAATGTGCCAGAACAACTGGAAATCTATGTGCAAAAACAAAATCTAGACTCAGATTTTATACCCATCACAAAAATTAACTCAAAATGGATCATAGACCTAAATGTGAAATGCAAAACTATAAAACTCCTAGAAGATAACAATGAGAGAAAACCTAAAGAACCTTGTATATGGCAATGACTTTTTAAATAAAACAGTAAAGACCGGATCCATGAAAGAAATTATTGATAACCTGGAGTTTTTTAATTAAAATTTTTTGCAAAGGACAATATAAAGAGAATGAGAATACAAGCCACAGACTGGGAGAAATATTTGCAAAAGACACATCTGATAAAAGGACCATTATCTAAAATATGCAAAGAACTCTTAAAGCACAATAAGAAAACAAACAGCTCAATTTAAAAACAGGTCAAAAACTTTAATAGCCACCTCACTAAGATATACAGATGACAAATAAGTCTATGGAAAGATGCTCCATGTTATATATCATTGGGAAAATGTAAATTAAAACAACAAATACCACTAGACATTTATTAGAATGGCCAGAATCCAGAACAGTGTCAACGCTAAATACTGGTGATGACATGGAACGACAGGAACTCTCATTTATTGCTGGTGGGAATGAAAAATGGGACAGCCACTTAATTTTTAAAATTTTTTTTATTGGAGTTCAATTTGCCAACATTTAGCATAACACCCAGTGCTCATCCCACCAAGTGCCTCCCTCAGTGCCCGTCACCCAGTCACCCCATCCCCCCGCCCATCTCCCTTTCCACTACCCGTTGTTCATTTCTCAGAGTTAGGTGTCTCTCATGTTTTGTCACCCTCACTGATATTTTCACTCATTTTCTCTCCTTTCCCTTTATTCCCTTTCACTAATTTTTATATTCCCCAAATGAATGAGACCATATAATGTTTGTCCTTTTCCGATTGACTTATTTCACTCAGCATAATACCTTCCAGTTCCATCCACATCGAAGCAAATGGTGGGTATTTGTTTTTATAATGGCTAAGTAATATTCCATTGTATACATATACCACATCTTCTTTATCCATTCATCTTTTGATGAACACCGAGGCTCCTTCCACAGTTTGGCTATTATGGACATTGGGACAGCCACTTCAGAAGACAAGTTGGCAATTTCTTACAAAACTAAACATGTTCTTAGTATACAATCCACTGATTATGCTGCTTGGCATTTACCCAGAGGAGTTGAAACTTGTGTTCACACAACAATATGCACATGGATGTTTATAGTAGTTTTATTCATAATTGTCAGAACTTTATTTTTTTTTATATAAATTAATTTTTATTGGTGTTCAATTTACCAACATACAGAATAACACCCAGTGCTCATCCCGTCAAGTGTCCCCCTCCGTGCCCGTCACCCATTCACCCCCACCCCCCGCCCTCCTCCCCTTCCACCACCCCTAGTTCATTTCCCAGAGTTAGAAGTCTTTATGTTCTGTGTCCCTTTCTGATATCTCCCACACATTTCTTCTCCCTTCCCTTATATTCCCCTTCACTATTATTCATATTCCCCAAATAAGTGAGAACATACACTGTTTGTCCTTCTCCGATTGACTTACTTCACTCAGCATAATACCCTCCAGTTCCATCCACGTTGAAGCAAATGGTGGGTATTTGTTGTTTCTAATGGCTGAGTAATATTCCATTGTATATTGTCAGAACTTTAAAACAACTACAATGCCCTTTGGTAGGTGAATGGATAAATAAACTGTGGTATGTCCATATGATGGAATGTTATTCAGGACTAAAAGGAAATGAGCTATCAAGCCATGAAAAGACACAGAGGAACATTAAATGCCTACTACTAAATGAGAGAAGCCAATCTGAAAAGGCTGCATGTTGTATGATTCCATCTATATGACGTCATAGAAGTGAAATTGTGGTGATGGAATATGATCAGTAATTGCCAGGGGTTAGGGAGGAGGGAAAGATGAATAAACAAGCACAGAGGATTTTTAGGACAGTGAAAATATTGTGTATGATACCACAATGATGTATACATGTTATTATATATTTGTCCAGACCCTTATAATGTACAAGACCAAGAGTTAACCCTAATGTAAACTCTGGCTTTTGAGTGATTATGATGCATCAGTGTAGATCCATCAGTTGTAACAAATGTGCCGCTCTGGTAGGGGATGTTGATAATGGGGGGGGGCTGTGCATGTGTGGGGGCAGGGGGCACATGTGAAATATCTGTACCTTCTCAATTTTGCTGTGAACCTAAAACTGCTCTAAAAAATAAAGTCTTCATTAAAAAAAAAAGAAACAAGAGTGAAGGAAGGAACAGAGGGAGCAGGAGAGAGAAAGAAACACACTAAAATGCCAGCTGGTGAACTGCTTTCAAATTCTATGACTTCCTGCCAATTCAAGCTGTATTATTTTAACCCTTGTGAAGAGCTGGAATCAAGGCCCTATGATTCCATATGACCATAACATATGACCATCAGTCCATTTCTGTAAAGGGTTTGCCAGTTTATGTTAAGTACATAATATACTGAAACCTTAATATAACAAATTATTTTGCTTATCATTTCCCTTTAGCTGATAATAGTAGAACCCTGAATGTGGATTCCACTGCAATGACGCTACCTATGTCTGATCCAACTGCATGGGCCACAGCAATGAATAATCTTGGAATGGCACCACTGGGAATCGCTGGACAACCAATTTTACCTGGTATGCTATTTTCAATCATGTCACAAGTGTTTCTTTTTATTGGCCACGTGGCAATTAATGTAACAGTATGACACAACTTACTTTGAAGTTGACATTTACCAGATTCTGCCTAGAGTTTGCATTTTTGTAATATGAGCTTTACAGGCTGAGTGGCCAGTAGTTACTAGTATACTCCCTATCACACTATGGGTAAGCTAGGGATATAGCTGATGCAGGATATGGTCATTGAATATTTAAATAGCTCATTAAAATAAAAGACAACAGAATTTAGCAATGAATTACAAGGTTCATCTAATTTTATAGTTTCAAAGAATACAAACATGGAGAGGAAATAAGAATGGACTCAAAAATCATAGATTCCTCAAGTGGGGGAAAGGAGATGGTGGGGACCATCCCAAAGTTGTTCACATTGAATAACTGTTCATATTTTTTTCAACAAAGTAACCAGTGAGAGAATGGGCATGATGTACTAACTCCATCTCCAACAATAAAATCAGAAGAAAAATGCCACAGCATCTGAAGTGTTTGGTTTAAACACAAAAAAAAGTCTTCTGTACTGTCAGAACTATTAACTGTTAAAATGGATTTGTGAAGACATTAGAGAATTGCCATCTCAAGAAGCCTTGGGTGCTTTTAAAATAGCCTAAACACTAATCTCCCCAGGTTCATGTAATTGTGATCCTACTTCAAAGAATGATAGGACTAGGCCAGTGAAGTACCTTGTTACTCAAAGTATAATCTGCATAACCTGGGAACTGTTAAGAAGCCCAGAATATTAGGTACCAGCCCAGAGCTACTGAATCAGAAGCTGCATTTTAACATGATCCCCAGGTTATTCACAAATACAGTAAAGTTGAGAAACAGATCTAGAGTGATGCCACTTTGTTGTGCCATTTGTTTATATAGTAAGTGACCCCTACTCCCCCTAAAACAATTTCACAATTCCAGTTCAGATTTTAAATCCTTATGAGGTATAATTGGGGGCATGGTAGGGTAGGCAATGATAATCTTAATAATAAATTAAGAAATATGATTACATAGAAAGCTAGGAAATAAGCATAAAAGCAGCCAAATATAAAGAAAAAAATATGGAATAAGAAATGGGCGGAGAGCAAAGGAGCTTGGGTTCTGTATATGGCAGAGGCAAAAAACTGTCCCACCAAAATATAATCCATGCCCTGGACTATAGTTGACTAGATTGCATCTTACTCCATTAGACCAACCATGATTAAAGTGAGCAACCAGGGATCCTTTGATAGCCAAATGATTGGACCATAGTTCTCCTTAGGTTTTAAATGACTAGTGGGAGCCAATCTGGAATCAGCAGATGCTATGACAGGACCCAGTATTGCATAATGGTTAAGCGCTCAGACTTTGGAGTCAATATCCTTGACTTCCAAGGCTGTTTTTCCACTACTTTATCTTGAGTAGTTAAAAATGCTCTAGGAGACTCAATTTCTGCATTCATAAAAATCAGACTAATAATACTTAACCCTTAGGGGTTTTGTGGCAATTAAATTTTGCTTAGCACAATGCCTGGCACATAGTGCTCAAACATGTTGGCTATTAAAATCATTATTAATATATTTCTTACAGATATTTTTAAAGAGTATAATGGGTCTTTAAAATTCAGTTCTTCCTCATTATTTCACTGTAATAGAATTTAAACTAAAACATTATATATTATTTTATAGCTCCATATGGAGTGGTCCTGAGTCACAATCTCTTGTAGTCTAGAGAGACTAGACAATCTGATTTGCCTTCCATATTACCAGTTTATGGAAATCTAAACTGTATGGGTATATGTCTGGGGAAAAATGTTGAGGCGAGATATGCTCTATGACAAGGGGACTCTATGTTAGTTATATCAGATTTGCAAATTACCACATGTAAACCCAAACCTAGGCTCACACAGTAATCTTTGATGCTTAGCCACCCATCTATAATGTGGAGGAAGAAAGGCTTAGCATTGACAGTAAAAAAATCATCCAAGCCATCATTATAGACCCAAAGCTTATGCTGGGGTCAATAACAGACCTAAAAAACTGAGTAGGTTTTCTTAACAGTAACTTGGAGGGCTATTCCTACAGAGAGAGTATCTTGTTTAGTATTTAACAACATAGGCCTTAAAGACAGACTGCTTGGGTATGGATCTTTGCTCTGCCACTTGCTAGCTATGTGACCTCGCACTAGATGCTTGACTTGTCTGTACCTCACTTCCCTCATCTGTAAAGCGGGGATAATAGTATCTACTTCATAGGATTGCTATAAAGATTAAATAATATGCTTAACCTAATGTTTGGCATATAATAAGTACTCAATAAAGGTTAACTATCATCATTATTATTACTATTAATAGTACTATATGCTCTTTAAGATAAAGGAAATACTAACATACTTCCTTCAAATGGCTGCTAAGCTGCCACCATCAGCTCTAATAAGTGTTCCTTACATCCACTTCCAACCAGACATTTGAAATGTCGAGAGTGATTTTAATTTCTACTTCTAACCCTCTCCCTACACCTTATTTTCTTAAGCACTATGAAGAAATAGATTCTCAGGGCCTCCATCAACTTTGTGATTCAGTGATCTTTTAGCTATGCTCTAGGGAAAGTTATTTGACTTTTTGTAAACCAGATATTAGAAATGCAGATTTTTTAAAAGATTTATTTATTTATTTGAGAGGGAGCACATGAGTAAGTGTGTGTGTGCGTGAGGTGGGGGGCAGAAAGAGAGGGAAAGAAGCAGACTCTCTGCCGGGCTCAGAGCCCCATGCCAGGCTCAATCTCAGGATCCTGAGATCATGACCTGAGCCAAAATCAAGAGTCAAATGCTGAACCAACTGAGCCACCCAGGCACCCCAGAAATACGGATATTTAGTTTTTTAGTGCCTTTCTTTTCTTAAAAGTACATGGGACAATAGTATTGGGCTGAGACATACTTTGTGAAGCTATCTGTAAAAGCACTTGAGTTTTGGGTGAACTGATTTTTCTCTCTGTATTATTTTAGGAAGACAATTTAACCATTGAGATTAGAACATGGGTTCTGGATCCAAACTGCCTAGGTTCAAATAAATCCATGTCCTACCATTAAGAGGCTGTGTAAACATTGGCAAGTTACATAACCTCTCTAGGCTTTAGTTTCTTCACCTGTAAAACAAAGATAATAATAGCACCTATGTCATAGGGTTGTTGTGAAGATTAATGAGTTAGTACATTAAAGTCCTAGAATGATGCCTGGTTCACAGTGATCTCTCGGTGAATTTGGCTCTTATTATTGTCTCAAGTTCACATCTGTCTGTCTTTATGGCTCACAAAAAAATTGAATTATGGTTCATCTGTATTCTTAGCAACTGTGAAGGGTAACAAATTCAGAAATGAAATCTTCCCCAGGAGAGGTGCTGGACAATGACACTGATGACTGCTCCCTATAAATCTGAAAGGGTGTCCACAGAAATGGAAAGTTGGCACCAAACTCCAATGCTGCCAACCCTTCTTACCCAGGCTTTACGAAAGGGTGCCTGTTATCTTTATTATGTAATGTTTTAACTGAATGGGCTAATACATCCCCCATTCCTTTCTCCACTCCTCAAGATTCCTTAAAATGGAAATGGCAGCCAGTGATCCACATGGAACTGTTCCCTGAGGTCACCCACTGATGGTTCAGGAATTCAACTACTTTTCTGCCCATTAAGTTTCCTTCTGACACAACAGACCTTTTTTTGTGCTATCTCCTCTAGCCAGTGACAATAGAAAAGGCTTTTGGCATTGATGAAAAACAATGATACATAAGCTTCCTTGACTTGCCCTAGAGAACTCAAATCCATAATCATGGAAGCTGAGTCTCTTGGACACATGTCATTAGGGCAGTGTCTGACTTATTATGTTCATTAAGTGGGAAGCAGGGACCGGCCATCTCTGGGGTTTGGTTTGGAGCTCCCTTTCATCTAGCATGGTGTTTTGTACATCTGCTATTCAATCAAGTTAATCCACAATGATGGCAGATTAGGAGCTTCCCCTCTACCCAGCAGCTGTCTTTCCTGCAAGAGTATTTGCCTTTCCGAGCTGGTCAAATAAGACTGATGTTAGTTTTCACATGAAGAAAGGGACAAAAAACAGTCAGACCTCCTGTTTAAGGAGCATCATTCTTCCCATCATCCCAGAAGAATCCAATAATGGACTGATTAAGGAGTATTCATTGAATACTGTGTGCTGCTTCCTTTATTTTCCCTCATTAAAATATCCTTAGCATCCAGATGTGGAGCCTGGGAAGTCCCAAAGGAGAAGAGTTTCTCGTTATGGTGTCTCCACTTTATTGATTATATCACCTCCATAATAGATGTTGGAAAGTATGGACTTATGGACCTTATTCCCAGAGCAAGACACTGCTCATCTATGGGCATTGTCATTTTTAAGAAGGCAGTTCTCAAGGCACCTTGGTGGCTCAATCAGTTAAGTGTCTGCCTTTGGCTCAGGCCATGATTCTGGAGTCCTGGAATCGAGCCCCACTTCGGGCTCTGTGCTCAGCAGGGAGTCTGCTTATCCCTTTCCTTCTGCCCCTTCCCCCCCCCCCAACTTGCACACTTGCACGCACTCGCTCTCTCTCTCTCTCTCTCTCTCTCTGAGATAATTAAAATCTTAAAAAGAAGAAGGCAGTTCTCACTGGCCCAGAAGGCCAACTCTGATGGAAACAGAAAGAAAGAATGAAGATGTGTGACACATGACAGGTCACTGCTCTACAAGCTCCTCAAGGAAAGCCAGATTTGTGGTTCTATAATTTTTAATATCTTCCATGAAATGAACATGCCTTCAGTGGCAGATGAAGTTGAAATCCTGAGAAAGGAGAGCAGTGTTCATCAGCATGGAGAATACTTCACTGAAAGCCAATGATATGTTAAACTCTATACCAAATAGAATTAGTGCCTCCATAAAATAAGTTTAAAGCCTACCCAGTGATGGTACTCTTAAGACTTCCTATGGAAACTATTTCAAAGAGTGGCCAAGTGAAATCATTTGTGTATTCATTTATACAAGAAATATATACTGAGGCCTGCTATATGCAAGGTACTATGAGAAGCCCTGGGGATAGAGCAATGAACAAAAAAAGACAAGATTCCTGCTCTAATACTTGCTTCAGTACTTTTAGAACCCCCATATTTTCTCCCTAATTCATCTCATATATGAGATGCCTCTTGAATGATAACAGCTCATAGGCTTCCTATCCATTTTGTTCATTTGTGCTTTTATTCACCCACCCATTCTTTAAAATTGTATTGATCTAAGATCTGGGGAATCCAAAACGGGCATGGCTCAGTCCTTGCCTTTAAACTCAAAGTCCAGTAGCAGAGACGGCAAAGTTAATATCACAACACTACAATGTAGCAAATGTCTTAGAAACATGGAGAAAAGTACTGTTTTTGCCAGAGTGGGATGAGGGGGAGTGCTAGGTAGGTGGTTGTGGTCTGGAAAGGTTCACAGAAGTGGTAATATTTGAGCTCAGTGTCCAGAGATATATAAGAATGTGGCAGATGGGGGGGAAAAAAGGCTAAGAATGGTCCAGGAAGAGGAAACGATGCATCAATTATTAGAAAGCATGTAAGAGTATATGGTATGGGCACAGTGGTTAAATATTGAGTGAAATTACATCACCCCATTCCATAGGCAGCTTATAAGTAAGCTTACAATAAAAGAGAAAAGTCAGAAGTAAGATAAACCAGCATCTAGGAAAATATAAGTGAAGATCAAAAGTGAAGACCAAGTGAGGAGGTAAATTAGAATTCAGATGTGTGGGTCATTGGATCCTACCCAATTTCTAAAGTTGAGCTATACCTGTGACCAGGTAGCTAAAACAGAAAGGAAAACCTGATCGGTTACATAATGTGCATTTTCCATGAAGAGAAAATATACCAAACCTCAGAGAAGTCAAACTTTTCATGGCCCTTCACAATTTTGTGTGTGTGTTTGACATTTTTGTTCTGAAAGAATTTTCTCATAGGGAGCTTCAAATATAGGAATAGACACTGAGGTAGTTGAGTGATTTCTGACGCCCAAGCTAGTCCAGGACTAGTCAATATTACTTTCCTTAGTTTGTGCAAAATATAAAAACTAAAAATATGGTGATTTTTACATAAAGCTAAATTTGCTCAATTGAAAAGGCTGTTTTTTATTCTGAGATTATAGACTTTCTACATTTTTGGTTTTAAAATGTTCTGTCTTTTATGAACTATGAATGGTATACTGGCTAGTTTCTGTTATTTTTCCCCACATCCTTTCTTGGCAAGTTAGAAGGGGGATAATTAAATGTATGTATGTATGTAATTCTATTTTATTCCTCTCAAATCTAGAAATATGGGAACCACAGATGTAGCGTGAAATGTCCTCACTAATGCCCCTCCAAAGGTGTTCATAGCATCCTATGATGAGAGCCACGGTCATGACCCTGAATCTGTCAAATGTTCTAACAAGGCAAGAACACAGTATAAATAAATAGAAAGGAATAGGGGGAAGATGGGCTAGAAAGGTAAATATATGCAAAAATTTATACTAAAGAAATGAAGTTTTGTTAGTAGAAATTTGAAATCAAAGCTGAGATTTACTGAGGTGTCTTTGTGAACCAAAATTATGCCATATAACCCACCCAAGCCTAGTTTGCTACCTTATTTGCCGTTGTACATGAACGAGGCCCTGCTTCAACTTTCCAGTTGGCCTGAAGCAAGGGTTTAAATGATCTTCTGGAGAAGTAGGCAGATATTGGTAGAATTTGAGAGTCATCATGCAAAAATTTGGAAACTTGTGCTCTAAGAGGACTAGTGATAACTGTAGCATCATTTCACAGTACAGCCCAGCTGTCCCTAGAAATATGTGTTCTCTCTTCAGGTTGACTGCTTGAAAAGTCTTTTTGAGGATGTGCATAAAGAAGAGGCAGTCAAGCCTGTAGTGGGTTAAAATTTCTCAATACCAAGGTATTATTCTTAATTTTCCAGTGAATTTTGTGGGAACTCTAAATAAATAGCAAGAATGTCCCAGAAATGTATACCTGAATTAGAATCATAATTCTCTGTGAAATGCCTTAATTGTATTTAGATCCCATTTGGAGCACTTATTTTAAACTAATCTATGGTTGTATTACAGTGGTTTTACTGTGAGTGCAAACTACCTCCTGGTGCTCAAAGGATCTCTGGAACATTTAACAGCATGGACATACCTTTATGGGCTGGGGAGCACATGGATAGGGAGAAGTCATTAAGTGCAGGCAGAGCCTTTCTGAGGGTATGAAGGGGCTTCCAGCCAGCCAGAATCAGATCCAGTTCTAAAAAGGCAAGACTAACTGTAAATGTGTCATCTCTTACCTTTGCTCACCTCCAGTTCATACACTGCCACAATTTCAGCTTCTGTGGGTCAAAGTTGAGACGGATTTAAAATAGAGGCATCTGGGGATCCCTGGGTGGCTCAGCGGTTTAGCGCCTGCCTTCGGTCCAGGGCGTGATCCTGGAGTCCCAGGATCGAGTCCCACATCGGGCTTCTGCATGGAGCCTGCTTCTCCCTCTGCCTGTGTCTCTGCCTCGCTCTCTCTCTGTGTGTCTCTCATGAATAAATAAATAAAATCTTTAAAAAAATAAAATAAAATAAAATAAAATAGAGGCATCTAGGGATGCCTAGGTGGCTCATCTGCCGAGCATCTGCCTTTGGCTCATGGTATGATTCCACGTCGGGGGATCGAGTCCCATATCGAGCTCCCTGTGAGGAGCCTGCTTCTCCCTCTGCCTGTGTCTCTACCTCTCTCTGTATTTCTCATGAATAAATAAATAAATCTTTAAAAAATAAAATAAAATAAAGGTGTCTAAATTACCTAATAGTGTGGCAATTCATATGTCAAACATCCCAAGAGGAAATTCTAGGTGTAGAGATAAGCAAATGGATGGTAGCCTTTTGGACAGAAATATTTGAAGGCCTGCTGCAGGTTAAGTAATTAGAGACAGACCTTAATCTGACAAGGAGTATCTTGTTTTCCTGTGGATCCATGGACTTTGTGGGAAGTAATATAGACTAATATAGACTACTATAGACTATTACTAGTCTATAGTAATATAGACTAATATAGACTAATAGGTAAAGAGTATTGTTAGTAAAAGCCACCTACTGTATGGCCTTACAGTGTTAACTCTGTTAGCTTCAATTTCCTCATCTGTAAAATAGAGAATATATATTGCCCATTCCTTAGGACTGTGAAGATTAAATGAGATGGTATGTATAAAATTGAATCATTAGCTGGAAATTCATATAAACTCAATTAATGGATAGTATTTTGGACACCATCCCTTTTCCTCTGCCACAAAAGTAGAGTTTGCATTTTACAGGAAGAACACCACTGTGAACGATCCTGCCAGAAAATATCAAGGGCTGAACCATAAAGTTGGCATGTGTGGTGTCTTTGTCAGGCATCAAAAATGGGCAACCTCTAAGATTTCTAGTGTTTTCTTTTTTTCTGATTTCACAGTATTTTTTTAAATTTCTTTTATTAATTATTTTTTTATTGGAGTTCAATTTGCCAACATATGGCATATCACCCGGTGCTCATCCCGTCAAGTGCCCCCCCTCAGTGCCTGTCACCCAGTCACCCCAACCCCCCGCCCACCTCCCCTTCCTCCCCCTCGTTCATTTCCCAGAGTTAGGTGTCTCTCATGTTCTGTCACCCTCTCTGATATTTCCCACTCATTTTATCTCCTTTCCCCTTTATTCCCTTTCACTATTTTTTATATTCCCCGAATGAATGAGACCATATAATGTTTGTCCTTCTCTGATTGACTTCACTCAGCATAATACCCTCCAGTTCCATCCACGTTGAAGCAAATGGTGGGTATTTGTCGTTTCTAATGGCTGAGTAATATTCCATTTTGTTTTGGAACCTCCAGACTAGTGTTTTGTAGACATCTGTAGTCTTAGTCCTTCAAGTAGAGTGTCACTTACCTGGCATTGTTTCAACTGGCCCTTCCACACAGCAACAGTACAGTGACAACAATTGCTCAAGACAGTAGCTCTGGGGCCTTGCAGGGTCCCAAAGCACCTTTTAAATAATCTGAGAAAAGTCATGGTCAATCTACTTTGGGTGCTTACTGTACTTTCTATTTGCATTCATTAAAAATAGCCAGCTCTATTAACTAATCACACCCCACTCCCTAGGCATGCTGCATATTCTGCATATCTATTGCTGCATGACAAACCATTTTATAGCTTAGTAGCTTAAAAAGCAATCATATTATTCTATTTTAAGAGTTTCTGGGTGAAGAATTTGGGCAGGACTCATATGGGCAATTCTGTGCCATATGGTATCAACTGGGATGTCTCAGCTATGGTAGGCTAGTCTGGAGGTTCCAAGACAACTTTATTCATATGCATGGCACCTTGGAAGGAGCAGATAAAAATACTGAGCTCAGCTGGCTCCCTCTCCTTCCATTTACTGTAAGGCCCTCTCCACATCTCTCTCTGCCATGGTAGTCCAACATGTTACACGGTGTCTTGAAGATCCCATAGCATGTGTTCCTAGAAACAAGAAGTAGAAATGGTATCTCTCCTAAGGCTTAAGCCTGAAAACAGACACAGCATCCCTTCTGTTAAAGCATTCTGGAGCCCATCCAGATTCAAGTAGGGATGGCAGACATAGGCCTCACCTCTTAATGAGAGGAGTGTCAAAGAATTTGTATCCACCTTTAATCTGTCACACTGGGAAAAAAAATAACTGTATGGAAGCACTTTGTTGCTCATCTGCCATGTTTTTAATCATACCTGTTTCACTTTATACTATAATTAATTCATTAAAACAATTGTCATATTACACTGAGAGGCAGTATAGTGGTTAAGAGCATTATAGTGAGACAAGCCTACATTTGGATTCTAGTTCTGCTTCTTCCTGGCTGTATAATCTTGGGCAAGTAACAAAATACTCAGCCCCAATTTCTGTATAAAATGAAGGATAATAACAGTAGCTAGTTCACAGGATTACTGGAATGTGATCATATAAAATTCTTAGCACAGTGCCTAGCACATTGTAAGCACCCAGTAAATAATTTGAGTGCTGATAATTGGTGATACAGCATTGTAACTGCATGGATGTTTCCAAACTAAACTATGAAGCTGAGGGTTTATCTTACCCATTTCCTCAATCCTAACACCTGGCACAGGGCCTGGCATCAAACTATTAAATGGATGGACATATGGACTACTGGATGGCAGCATAGAAATGATGTGCCTCCAGTGTAACTCTCTGGCTCAAATGCATAAAAAAAATAGAGGATGATTTACTCCTAGGTAACTACTCTAGGTTGAATGAGCACAAATTGCTAGGGAGCAGGAATGTTTAAGGCTACATTGAAATATTACTTGAAATCATGTAGTGGAGCTGCAACTCAGAGGAGCAAGCTGGCCCAACTAACACAGCATTCATAGCATCTCTAATAAGCTGGGATTTGGAGAAGTTCATGAATCAGAAGAGGGAATACAAACTAACCTCTTATGATACTTCCAGGCATGACAATGCCAAGAGTCAGAAGGCTGTAAGGAAAAAGTGCTAGAAGAAGAGATATAAAAGCAAAACAGAATGGGGTTTTTGTTGTGGGAAGGACTTTGGAGGAATACCTTGACCCTTTCCATAATCCTTTTATAAAATGATTTCAAATCTCCTTCAGAAGTTTGATTTCCTAACATAAATGTTAATACTACATACTTGTTGGTGTACTTCTCAAGCCAGGCTGGGGGCCTCAGAGAGGTAATTTCTCTGGTGTTCTATTCCCAATGTGTTTTAAATTGTCAGACTTTTTTTTTTAATAAATTAATTTTTATTGGTGTTCAATTTACCAACATACAGAATAACACCCAGTGCTCATCCCGTCAAGTGTCCCCCTCAGTGCCCGTCACCCATTCACCCCCACCCTCACCCTCCTCCCCCTCCACCACCCCTAGTTCATTTCCCAGAGTTAGAAGTCTTTATGTTCTGTCTCCCTTTCTGATATTTCCTGCACAATTGTCGGACTTCTTTGATTTTTCAGGTTCTGCAATACTTGTATAAGTCTGATGATTTCAAATGGTTATTTTCTTGGTTGGCATTGAAAATTCACATCGACTTTGGTGCTTAATGGTTGAAGATAAACAAAAGAAATAATCAATGTGTTAGGAGCCTTTGAAATGTCATGTGCAACCTGTCCTCTAGCAAGCTCTGCTAGTCACTGTAGCCTATGGAACTCTTGGCATATTGAACACAAGGAAGAAAGGGAGTTTATCTACTTTCGCTTTAGCCATATGTCATGAATATATTTGCTTTTAAATGAATTTCATAAAATATTAATGTAATCATACCAAACAGAGTGGTGAATACATCAGTCAGGAGTTATATTTATCCTGTGTATTTGTTTTTTGTTTGTCTCCATTTATTAGTAGACAATACATGGAGACAGGCATTTCTTTCTCAGTCGAAGTGGCAGAACTTGTTTAATGAACTGATGTTTCTGTAATCTGTGGTAAGGTAGAGTTCTGAGTGACAGAGCTATATGAATAACAATGAGGAGGCAGGCAGAACAATAAAAGAAAGACAAACATTTCTGTTGGAGGGGAAAAATAGATGGAATTATTTAGTTGGCACACAATCTAATCTGATCTTTTCCTACTGAAAATTAAGAGTTTGTAAATGGGTGAGATAATGTTAACAGTTTCTCCAAAACCACATACACAAGGAATCAAAATATCCAAAGGCAAAAATGGCATTTTTAAACACAGCATTCTTATTCTACAGCACAGGAACATAAGGTATCAGGGGCCTAAGTCCTCTAAGATGGAAAGGAAGACCTAGACCCCCTGCTCCCACTTGATAGAGCCTGACATATAAAAAGCTATCACAAATGCTTGTGTAATGTGGGAATGAATGCCTGAATAAGTGAACTTATTGATATGTGTATGCATGTTTTGAATGAAAGGAAGGAAACTTACCTAGCAAGACTACCACCTATCATGCCAGAGGTTTTCATATCTGTTCTGTTCTTTCATCCTTTGAGCCAAATGTCATCATTTATCCACACTTCTATCAAAAAAGAAATAGTGTTATGTTATCAGATATTAAGAAACCTTCCTTAAGGTCATATAACTAGTATATGGAGGAAAGTAAAGATATGAGAGCCACAGAGGGGGAGGAAGGGAGCATGTGTGTGTGCGTGCACACAGACGCATACACGCATGCATGTGAACAAGGGCATGTTGGCTGAACTGACATGTGAAAGGCTAAAAGTAAATTTGTTTTCTGAAAAATAAAATTTCTTCTAATTTCTTGGAAGAAATTTTTTTCTTCCCAAACATATCTGGGGTCTGGATATTTCAGCATGACAGAAATATGGGAAGATGGGGAATGCCTTCGCTCTTGTTGACTTTGCAATGGAGGATGCACATGTGCTACCTGCCTGCATATCTGCCTGATCTCAAGACTCACCCCTATTGGGCCTATTGTATCTGAAGTTCTGCTTCTAGAGGGACCACAGATTCTCCCCGCTGTTTAGATTCCCCCCTTCAATATCTTGAAAGCCACCCAGGGGATTCAGAGCCAGCTTAAGGACACGCTTATAGGTGTTGCCCCCTCAAGCCTCTGTGGTGAGCAGAGTAAGGTTTTGGGGAGTCAGACCCACACTACTACTTAACTGCCCCTACGTTATCAAAACTCCTTATGCAATATTTTCTTTGTTTGCAGCCCATTGTGCATTCTGTAGCAAAAGATAGCAATGAGAGCTGGGGAAATAAGGAAGTGGAATGCATTCCCTTCTCTCAAAGAACTTGCATTTTGATACAGTGACAAAATTTAAATGGAATTAGTACCACCCTTAGACCCAGGCAAGTGAGACCTTTGCCCTAGGTCTGCATCTCAGGGGACCTCATGCTTTGAAATGCCAATCTTGATATTTTCTAAGTCCCAGTCTGGTGCTAAGGACCAGTCAGGTAGGTAGTGTGATCAGAGTAGGTGGCCTGAGTCCATAATAGGTCCTAGAACCTATAGGTTCTAATCTTAAGAAGCACCTTTCTTGAGATGTTTAAAGTTCCTCTTCATTGCCTGGAACTGACCAGGGCTTGCAGTGCTGTCTAAGCAAGGAGTCCCATTCTCAAACTAAACCTCTGTGGTCCCCAGTCCTCCTTTCTCCCCTTGGGGCATTCTCCAATCCTCTACTCCACATGTGGAGTCAACCAGATTCTACAAGAAGCTTCAGAACTCCTGCCTATGGAGTCCTCCCAGAGTCTTGGTTCCAGGAAGGTAGCCTGGTAAGTAAATCACTCCAGCTGCCTGGTATGGTATTTCTTTCATGATATCTCATGAAATTATGCCACTGAAAGTGTTGATGCTGATTTGGTATGAATCGAATGGTGTATATAGATGAGCCCCACAGAAAAACATTTGTTTGAGGACCCCTACATATCCTAGAAGCATCCCTAAATGAAAATATGATGCAAAATAAAATGAAATTCGGTGGCAACAAATGTAGAACAGATTTTCAACATAGAGTTGAGAGTGAACCAGAATTATCTGGAAAAAGTTCTTCAGAGAGAATGGCCTTATTCTCTAAGGCAGGCCTGTAAGTATGGGGAGAATTTGGGGAGGCTCAAATGGTTCCAGGCAGGGAGAACAACATGAACAAAAGCACAGAGAACAGTTGTTTATTGAGTATTTTTTGTGCTATACATCATGCTAAGTACTTTACATTCATCATTTTATTTGTCACAGCTCCCCATAAAGTAGGGGTTTGCAAACGAGGAATTGGAGGTTCAAAAGATTCATCCTGAAAATAATAGAAGCAAATAATAGGAGGACCCAGATCTGATTCCCAAAACTATATGTTCTTAACACCATGCAATACTGCAAAAAAGTCAAGAAGTATTACAAGGGATAGCAAGAAGCCTTGTCTGAATGGAGCAGAGGTGTGTGTTGGGAACCAGTGGAAGGCAAGATCAGCAGACAAGGTACAGTCATAGTATGAAAGGCCTATGAGATATAGAGATAAATAGACTGATCAGGCAAAAACAAACAGCCCTATAACAAAAGAAAAATGCACAAGTAGAATATAATATTTAAGACCTGGTGATGCCAATGCCATGTTTTCTTAAATATTTTGCCTCTGTCTTAGAAAGATCCTTGGTTTGAAATTTATAAGGTAATATTCTACCTCTACCTGACCTTGCCTGCTGTTGTTTATTGTTCTCTCTTTTCTCTCCTTTTTTAGACTTTGATCCTGCTCTTGGAATGATGACTGGAATTCCACCAATAACTCCAATGATGCCTGGCTTGGGGATAGTGCCTCCTCCAATTCCACCAGATATGCCAGTAGTAAAAGAGATCATACACTGTAAAAGCTGCACGCTTTTCCCTCCAAATCCAAGTAATATTCTGCTTTTTCTCCACACAAGTCACAATGTTTTGGTGTCTAGGAACACTTTCTTCTTTTTCAAAAGAATACCCAAGGGCTTCATAGATGTATGTAAGAAGCTTCACCTAGAAAACAGAAGACAGGAAAATTTTCTATTAATAGGCACAGCTGAATTTTATGCACAGAACAGTAGATTTCTGTGTGCTAATTGTAGTACAAATGATAAAATAGGTTTCTAATGCCATCTGGTAAGGAATTCAAGTGTGTTCATACAAAAAAAGACACCTGATACAAATTGTTCAACACTGTCATTTGCAGACTCTCTTTTTCATAACTGGCCTACATGCTGATGATGGCAGTAAGAGTATGTCTGAGCCTACCTATGGCACATGAAAATATATATTTGGTGCTAAGAATTCTCCGTTGCTACCAGCTATACACACATCACTCAAACTAAAGCTATTTAACTGATGAGCTGCAACAGACAGTGGGGTGAGGTTTAACTTCAATGAGGGCAAAGAGTAATACTGAGACTAAGTCATACCACTTGCATCCATCCGGTCAATGAAATTCATGTGGCAATGATCTAGGGATCATTGTCAGTAATGAATGGGTTTCTCCTAAGACTCTTAACATATGCAAAGATATGGTGGCCATATTTCACTTAAAATATAACAGCAATAATTGACTCAAACATTTTTTCCTGAATCTATTTTTATTTTTTTTTTACTTTAAGCAGATCAGAAGTTATTTCTGCACATGACCCAAACCTCATTAAAGCTTTTTCCACAATTCTAGTGGTGGTGCTGGGTGGCCTACTTATGGAAGCTGCCACCACCATGCTGAGATTAAAGCTGTCAAGGGACACATCCAAGGGTTCAGGCCATAGATCAAATGAACTTGCCTTATCACAATAAACATAACTTCTGACATGTGACTTCAGATGACTATTTCATCTCCCACCTTAGGAAGGAATCAATTTATCATAGAATCAGGCCCTAGCAGGGACCCAGGTTCTACTTAGAATCTGCTCAAAACTGTGAGGATTTTAAAATCAGTCAGAGTTAGTTGAGCAAATTACCTTGGCCCCTTTTGCTAGTGAAAAATGTTCTTAATGCCTTCTCCGGGTCTTTGAACTTGATTGTCAGCAGTGTACTTCCTTCCAGGCCAGTAAGAAATCTAGGAGGCTAGCATCTCAGAAGACCAAGTTGGGAGAAGAGCTAGTATATCACAGGAGAATTAGGAAATGGAGAAGTAAGATGGCATAGTGGGCCTTACCTCCCAGCTCAAGTGGCCATTCCCGGATTTGTGTTTAGAGCATAGGTGAATGAATGGCACTGTTTTACTCTTGTCTCTTACCAGTACTGCCACTGACCTTACAAATGGACAGGGGGCTTTTTTCCCCTTTCTTCCAGTGTGTTTCTTTTGGAATCAAGAAAGCTGTGCATCACTGATACTACCTTTTTTCACATTAAAAGCCATGAATTGAGGCATTTCCAGTATTAAAACCTCCTACTTATGTAAAGGTAGATTCCTGCTGGTTTAATCATCCATTTATCACATAATCAGCCTACACTAGGCTTTCATTGTCTCAATCAAGTCCAGCGTAAGAGGATGGTTCATAACCTGTAATGTCTAGGTTGAGTACAAGAGATAACTTTACAGGCTGTTCAGTCACTGAATTTCCAAAGAATAACAGATACCTTGTATATAACACATAGATCACACTGTTGAGCAGTGTTTAAAGGAATACAGATAGGCACGGCTTAAAGAGGCTCTAACTTTTTTAAGAGGCTCTAATTTTTGGTAGACTCTAGGAAAAGAAAGAAACAGACACCCCTCAAATACATTTATCCTTCCCCACCTATACATGCCTTCTCTGTTCTGAGCTAGAAGAGCCACAGAAGTGAGAGGGAACATTTTACCTTCATGGCTCAATCCTTTAGTTCTTCATCTCTGTGTTAAGAATACTGACAGAGGGGATCCCTGGGTGGCGCAGCGGTTTGGCGCCTGCCTTTGGCCCGGGGCGCGATCCTGGAGACCCGGGATCGAATCCCACGTTGGGCTCCCGGTGCATGGGGCCTGCTTCTCCCTCTGCCTATGTCTCTGCCTCTCTCTCTCTCTCTCTCTCTCTCTCTCTCTGTGACTATCATAACTAAATAAAAAATTAAAAAAAAGAATACTGACAGAGCAATTAGTGCCAGTAAAGTGGCTTCTGGGAAGGAAGCTGGCTTTGGAATTGAATTAAAAACCAACACTCCTGGGACCCCTGGATTGAGTGCCTGCCTTTGTCTCAGGGCATGATCCCATGGTCCTGGGATTGAGTCCCACATCAGGCTCCCTGTGAGGAGCCTGCATCTCCCTCTGCCTATGTTTCTGCCTCTGTGTCTCTCATAAATAAATAAATAAACTCTTAAAAAAATAAATAACATTCCTGACACAGCTTAAAGTAAGCCACTGTTCTATTTCCTGTTTAGAACTTGGATTTTGTTAAAAGGGGGCTCAGGTTGATTGTGTGGGGGAAACACTAATGGAGAAGGCTCCCTTCTTTCTGTGCTGAAAGAATGGTAAGTACCAGTTTTGTTACCACCCCCAGACTATAAAGGTGTGATAGGAAGAGGGGTTTGATATGCTGAAACCTTTATCTTCTCCAGAGCCTACCAGCCTTGTCTGATAAGGCCTTGATTATAAACCCCAGTACTTATGCCTGCCTCTGCCTCTGCCTCTACCTCTGGTATATTCTCTTACACTCAGTGACCTCTCAGCAATAAAGTCCTGTAATTTAAAGACTCTCACAGTCTCTTTATGCACCCATCAAATCTGCTTCTGTCTTGTTGCTTCATTAGAAAGTATCTTTACCATCAATTCCTTACCCCATCTCCAACCTGACACTTCATCCATGTGCTTGTTACATATATAGAACTCAAAAGTCCTGGGGCTCCCATTGCCCACAAATGCCAAGTCCAACTCCTGACTTCAGAAGCCTTTCACTGGTATTCTCATGTGACTGTCTTCAATCCATCATTTCTACTTGCCACTTACCCACCCCTTAGTCAAGTTCAGCTGCTTCCCAGTATCACACTCCAGCCCAACTGCAAGCCTATCTTCTCCAGGAGCATTTCCACTGGGAAGATACTGAAATTAAAGCAATAGTTAATCATTCATCACTTTAATGCATTTTCACTTAAATATTGGGTACTAGGGCCAGTAGACAATTCTTACCCCTTAAATTACTTTCTCTCTCTGCTACTTTTAGTACTAGTGAACCCTTCGTCCTTTTTGAAATATTGCATCATTTGAAAGTGTAATAGTGACCAAGAGCACTAGAGAGATTATACAGATCAAGAAAAGATGACAAACAAGCAGAGTGCCCTGAGGAATTCCAACATTTTGAAATTTAAGAGAGGAGTTTGCATTTCTGTACAAAAGCCCTATTTACTATTTCCAGTTCTTTTCCAATTCTCTTTTAAATCTTCTTCATTTATGTTTTTGCCCCACCCTCTATCAAAATGCCCCTTGTTTAAGAACTCTAGTGACTTTATAATACTGAATCCAGTAGTCAATTATCAATTCTCTTCCTAATTTACCTAATAGCCATGTATGACACAGTTGATTACTCCTTACTCATTGGTATGCTTTTTTTACTTGGCTTTCAGGATACCACACTACTGGTTTTCCTCCTGCTCCAGCTGATAGATCTTTTGCATAGAGAGGTTGCATTTTGAGTCTACTATCCAGTTAACAGTAAATGTGGAATAAATGGTGGAATATCACCTGCTATCTGTGTATGGGGACGTGGGAGCACTGAGGAGCCAGAAAAAAACAATTTTTTTCATTTTCCTATTTGAGAATAGGCCAACCTCCTTTTGGCTCCTACAGCTGGCTTCTATAAAGAAAATTGGAGAAAGTGGGTAAATTGAGAATTAATGAAGGTTCACCAGTCTTCTGATTATTTCCAATAGTTGGAATTACATTAAAATATACCTGACCCCTGCTGATTGTCTAAGGGACCTTCAGGCTTGGGCTGTCAAATAAAATCAACTCTAAGACTTTGCAGTATGTAAATTCTGGCAAACCAGTGGAGTGATCCGTGACGCTTCTTTGAAGAGCAAGATACATGCAAGTGGTTTATAGGTCCTCCATGCTGCCCCCTGCCTCAATTCTCAAAGATCAGCAGTGACTCGAACCTTTTTGTTGTTGTTGTTGTTTGTTTGTTTGTTTTTAATAATAAATTTATTTTTTTATTGGTGTTCAATTTGCCAACATACAGAATAACACCCAGTGCTCATCCCGTCAGGTGCCCCCATCAGTGCCTGTCACCCATTCGCCCCCACCCCCCGCCCTCCTCCCCTTCCACCACCCCTAGTTCGTTTCCCAGAGTTAGGAGTCTTTATGTTCTGTCTCCCTTTCTGATATTTCCCACACATTTCTTCTCCCTTCCCTTATATTCCCTTTCACTATTATTTATATTCCCCAAATGAATGAGAACATACACTGTTTGTCCTTCTCCGATTGACTCATTTCACTCAGCATAATACCCTCCAGTTCCATCCACATTGAAGCAAATGGTGGGTATTTGTCATTTCTAATGGCTGAGTAATATTCCATTGTATACATAAGGCACATCTTCTATATCCATTCATCTTTCGATGGACACTGAGGCTCCTTCCACAGTTTGGCTATTGTGGACATTGCTGCTAGAAACATCGGGGTGCAGGTGTCCCGGCGTTTCATTGCATCTGAATCTTTGGGGTAAATCCCCAGCAGTGCAATTGCTGGGTCGTAGGGCAGGTCTATTTTTAACTCTTTGAGGAACCTCCACACAGTTTTCCAGAGTGGCTGCACCAGTTCACATTCCCACCAACAGTGTAAGAGGGTTCCCTTTTCTCCTCATCCTCTCCAACATTTGTGGTTTCCTGCCTTGTTAATTTTCCCCATTCTCACTGGTGTGAGGTGGTATCTCATTGTGGTTTTGATTTGTATTTCCCTGATGGCAAGTGATGCAGTGACTCGAATCTTAATGCTGATTGCCCCAACAGAGCTCACCAGAGTAGGTGCTTAGTTGTAATTAGAGTTGCTAGAAACTCCTCCTTTTCCATTACCAGAGATTAAAATTGTTTATACTCTCAGTTTTCTTGAGTCATGTTACGTGAAGTTTTCTTCTTCTTTATCCAGATTGGTAATTGGGGTGTTAGAAGAGTTTGGCACATTACCTGATTAATAGGTGGATTTTGAATTTGCTCTCATATGAAGTTATCATTGCTGTGCCCAGATCACTGTATTTCAGTGAGATTAGAAAATCAGGCCCAGACAACAAAGTGCTTTGAGCTGTTAATTAAAGAATAAGTACTAAGGAAGACAGTACAGCCCATTGCCTTATTGAGTGGCATATACCTATCTCAGCAAATGCTATCAAAGAGGCTTTCTCCATTTACCCAAGGAAAATAAATAAATCCCCAGCATTCTTGACACTACTTTTAGTGGCTTTTATGCTTTCTTACTTAGCAGTTACCACAGAATAATCACAGCATCTGAATAAAGTGATGACTTCATCACAGAAATTTTAAATTCCACAAATGTTGGTGTTATATGTTAACTGTGGTGGTAACCAGACATTCCTTAGAGTCTCTCAATAGACCAAAAGGTAGACTGAACTAAGCAAACTTAAATAATATAAAAAGGTAATCATTTGCTTCACAAAAAGTTTCTTTACCATCAAATTCCTTAAATAGCAAACTTCAGAAGGATTCTAAACAGGATTTTCTGCTAAAGCCCTTGTTTTGAAAACATGGCTCTAACTGTATGGATACTCTTGAAAATTTTTTACCTATATAGTCAGTGGCTGGGTTGTATTCCATGGTCAAAACCATATGTGTCTTCCTAGCTGTAGATTCCTCTACTGAGAAGAGTGACTCCTTCCCAAACCAAACCTTATCTGAAGATCTGGATAAAGCAAGGAGCTAGTAGTTTAAAAGTCCAGGCCTTAAGCTACCACTCTACTGCAGACTTGTGGTAGGGTTTAGAAAACCTCAGATTGGTAATTAGGAAACCTGGGTTCTATAAGAGTAAATAATAATAAACACTACAATAACTGCTATCTGTTGGGAACCTATCAAATGCTAGGCATTGTACCACTTACAATATAGACAGATTATTGATTACCCTACAAAAACCCTTGTAAGGTAGAAGACAGTATCCCTATTTTACAGATGAAAGAATGAGGTTCTCAGAGGTTATGTAATTTTCATAAGATCCTACAGACTATTATTAAGATTTAAATCTAGGTTTACCTGCTACAGGCTCATGTTCCTTCTCTTTCTAATTAAGTGACCTTGAATGAGTCACTCAACCTCACTCAGCTAAGGTTTTTGTCTATAACATGAGAAGTTTAGACCAAGTCAGTGGTTTTCAATCCTAGCTACCATTAGTTGCCTGAGGAGCTTTAAAAAATACTGCACAGGCTGTACCCCAGACTAATTAAATCACTCATTGGAGTGGACCCAGGAATTTTTTGTTTGTTTGACTCCCAAGTTGATTCTAATGTGCTGTCAGAGTTGAGAATCACTGGAAGTGTGATAATAGAACCCTTCCATTTCTTAAAACTCAGAAGCATAAGTCTCAAGAGATTCTGGACCACATTTTCCCCCTTTCTGGCTAAAATCAAATAACTCCAGTGCCCATGACTACGATATTTCAGATTCCTGCTCACTGGGTAATCTTCCTTTTCCTTTTAAACTTTTCCTGTAGAACAAAAGACCAATACAGTGAGTTCTTAAAATGACAGAAAATTTTAAACAACAAACTTCGTAAGTTCCCTAAATCCCTTTACCCCTTTTATTGACTAAATGGAGGAAAAGAGAGCAACACGAGAACCTGATTATTCTGAGCCACACTGATAAGACAAACGGTGGTAGCAAAATGAGGAAGCTAGAGATTCTCATACCCAAAGAAGCTCCCAAATCATCTGCTTGCCAACTTGGATAAGTGTCAAGTGGAGACCTTGGCCTGATCTACAAGTGAGACTCATTTATTTTTGCATGGGGGCTGTAATCACTAGTTGTTGAGCTCTCCAAATCTTGAGCTGGGAGAATTATTGTAAAGAGCTGAATGGAAGGACTGGATTACACAAAATAAATCCTTGCAGAAAAAAAAACACTAAAAAAACAAAACAAAACAAAAAACCTTGACCATCATACTTTGTTTTGTTGTGGTATGAACTTTAGAATTTTGCTTGGGAAATGCTTGAATACATATAAATAGCAAGAAGGAGCTGGCAGATATAGCAGGCTTTATGTATAACATGAGTAAGTAGAAAGCATATTTTTAGCAGAGGGAGAATCATCTCATTAAGTAGGTTTTTAATGATTCTCTATAGCCAAATTTATCTCACTTTAGTTAATGATTTCGTAGATGAGCTTACTTTCTCTGCTTTATTTCAACCTTCCCTCTAAATGCTTTACAATTGGCTCTAGACCTCACCTCTCTAACCAGAAATTTGAGGAAGAGGTCACTAGTATCAAAAGACAAAAAAAATATATAAAGGATGGTTTTGACTTTGTCAGCCAAATCATTCTGGTACTCATAAATATTTTTGTAAATGTTTACCCCATCATTGTCAAATTAATTCTGAAACAGTTCTTTCAGTAAGCATGAACAGAGAGAATTTAGTAACTATAAATGGAATTAAACAACCTTTCTCTCAGGGACCTTGGTTCTGAGAATTCCAGAAAGTAAGAATTTAAAGTGAATGGATTTCCCCTCAACAATCTTCTTAGCAAAAATGACTGAAAAATGGACATAGCTGAGTTGTCACAACAAAAGTAAAGAACAGAATTAAAGAACTCTGGATGGGACAGACAGATAGGTCTGAGTCTTTGTCATTTAGACATCATGGTCACCAAACCATTGAATAAAATGATTTCCATGTGCTGTGGAGCAGAGATGAGAGCCTTTAGAGGCCACATGTTTCTGGCACTCTTGGGGCCAAATTTTGATGGGGACCATAGGCTATCTCTGGGACATGTTAGATTTCTAAGAGATCTATCCCAAACAAACATCTTAATTTCAAATGCTTTTGTAATCCGCTCAGATCTTCCACCTCCTGCAACTCGAGAACGGCCACCAGGGTGCAAAACAGTATTTGTGGGTGGCCTGCCTGAAAATGGGACAGAGCAGATCATCGTGGAAGTGTTCGAACAGTGTGGAGAGATCATTGCTATTCGGAAGAGCAAAAAGAACTTTTGTCACATTCGCTTTGCTGAGGAATACATGGTGGACAAAGCCCTTTATCTTTCTGGTAGGTGTTTAGTCATGAGTGATGTGCCCACCAGGCATAATGCAGAGATTGGGGATCAGGGCATTTGCATCTGTGGCAGATAAGTTTGGGCTTAATGGTATATTCCTTCTTGCCTTCAGAGATGGAAAATGAATGTTCCACCCAACTTCTTACTTTAAAGTTCTTTGGTAGTTCTCAGTTGTCCAAAACTGCTTACTCATCACATCTAAGGGCCTTGATTATCTGTCTTACCTCACAGCATTATCTCCCAGTTCTTCCCTCACATACCATGTCCTATCCGCCCCAAGGTAATTCTAGTTCTCAGAATGTGCCGTGGTGCTATATGCTTTCTCCTCTGGCTACAATTACCTTTTCCATCCCACCTGCCATATATACATCTGCATACCCCAAAGCTCCAGCTCAAGCATAACATCTTCTGGAAAGCTTTCTCTGACTTCTCTCCCCACTGTGTCCCAGGCTGGTCTGGGCACCCCTTCCTCAGTACTTCCACAGTACTCAATGTTTTCTCCTAGCATGACACCTATAGCACCATGCTAAAACTGTCTCTTTGACCAGAGTATGAACCTCTTAAAGGAAAGGACTGTGTCTTATTTAACTTTGAATCCCCAGTATCTAAGGAGGAGGGGAGGTCAGTTAGATTCTTCTTGCAATAGGCCAGGGAAAATGTAATGAGGGTTTGAATAAGAAGGCTGCTAACATAGAGAAGGAGAGGAGGAAGCAGCTGTAGAAAATTCTTTTTATTATGTTTTTTAAATTTTAATTCCAGTTAGTTAACATATAGTGTTCTATTAGTTTCAGGTTTACAGTATAGTGATTCAACACTTTCATACATCACTCAGTGTTCATCCCGACATGTGCCCTACTTAATCCCCATCACCTATTTCCTCCATCCCCCCACCCATCTCCCCTCTGGTAACTATTAGATTGTTCTCTATTGTTAAGAGTCTGTTTCTTGGTTTGTCTCTCTCTTTTTTCTCCTTTGCTCATTTGTTTCTTAAATTCCACATATGAGTGAAATCATATGGTATTTGTCTTTCTCTGACTTACTTCATTTAGCCTAATACTCTGTGGCCCAATCCATGTCATTGCAAACAGCAGGATTTCATTCTTTTTATGGCTGAATAATATTCCATCGTATATATTCCATTCCATATATATATACTACCTCTACTTTATCCATTCATCTATCAATGGACACTTGGGCTGCTTCCATAATTTGGCTATTGAGATGTAGAATATTCTTATTACATTTGCTAACTGCTATAAAATGTACTGAAGATTTGACAGCACTTAGGAATGATAATAGAGCATTCTACAATAGACTATTTTAATAAGAACTTAAAAGTCTTGAAAAACTCTGAACAGTTGTATATAAAAGATGACATGCTGCTCAGGAGATATCCATCTAAACATCACTGAAATCGGTTTTCTGGCAACAACCACCTCCTGGAAACATTCTCAAGGCTTCCAGAGGAAAGGAGATTGCAATCAGAGATGTGAAAATAACTAAATTTTGCCCTTTAAATTTGAACCTGCTCCCTGAAAGCTCATAAGTGCTAGAAATCTGAATTAGATGGCTGTTCTCCCACATGTTAAAAAAAAGAGGTTAACACAAACAAAAATCTCTTAGAAAAGGGGCTGGGAATGTAGAAACACCATTTTTTCTATTGGCGATTGAGTATCTTAGGGAGCTGGCATTGTGCACGGTATACCAATCTCATACCATCACAATATCTGTCGTGTGTTTATACTATGCTTTCATTTCATGTCATCCTCTTATTTGATCCTCTCCATGATTCTAGGAGAATAGGCAAGGTAATCATTAATAGGCATTTTTCTCATGGCTCAGATGGTCAAATAAGATGACTGAGTGTGAGAGTGCATTGTAAACTGTAAAGATCCCTAGCAAAATGTGCTTATGAAACTTATTCTTCCTCTTTCTGAAAATAATGTGGGGGCAGCCCGGGTGGTTCATTGGTTTAGCACTGCTTTCAGCCCAGGACATGATCCTGAAGACCTGGGATCGAGTCCCATGTCGGGCTCCCTGCATGGAGCCTGCTTCTCCTTCTGCCTGTGTCTCTGCCTCTCTCTCTCTCTCTCTCTCTCTCTCTCTCTCTCTCTCTCTCTCGAATAAATAAATAAATAAAATCGGTAAAAAAATAAAAGGAATGTGTAGCAGTTTTAGTGGTAAGGGGTATTATTCTTTATAACAGCTTTGTTGAAGTGTAATAATTGACAATCAACTTCACATATTTCTAAAATGATGTTTGGTTTTATTGACATACATATAGCTGTGAAACCATCACTACAGTCAAAATAATTGACATGTCCACCTCCCCCAAAAGCTTCCTTCATACTCCTTTTGTGAATCCTTTCTCCTACCCCTCCCTTCTCTCCCCAGACCACCACTGCTCCATTGTCTGTCAGATTAGTGTACATTTTCTAGAGTTTCATATAAATGGAATCATACATTTTGTATGTTCTTCCTTCCTTGGTATGGATTCACATTTCCATTTGGTATCATTTTTCCTGTGCTTAAATTTCCTTTAACAAATTTTATAGTGCAAGTCTGCTCCTGATTAATTCTTTCAGCATTTGTATGTATCAAAAAGAGTTTATTGCACCTTTCTTTTTGAAAGATGTGTTCTCTGGATGTAAAATTATAGGTGGGCAGTTTTATTTTTCCTCTGAGATGTTACTTCTTTATCTTCTTACTTCTATTGTTTCCAAAGAAATATGTTATCTTTTTGTTTCTCTGCACATAATGTTTCTTAAGTCTATGGCAGCATTTAAGATGTTCTTTTCATTACTGGTACTGAGAACTTTGATTATTTTGTGCTTGGTGTAATGTCCTTCATGTTCCTTGTGCTTAACTTTCATTGAAATTCTTAGATCTCTGAGTTTTCATTAAATTTGGACATTTTTATGCCCTTATTTCTTCAAATATTTTTCTATTCCCTCCCCTCTCTCCAGTCATGGCCCCAGTTAGGCTGTAGAAGGCCCCTTGAAGTTGTCCCACAGCTCACTGTTACTCTTTTCATTTTCTTTCAGTCCTTTTCCTCCATATTTCATTTTGAATAGCTTATATTGCTGTGTCTTCAAGTTCATTAATCTTTTCTTCTGCAGTGTCTAATTTGCCTTGGTCCTATTCAGTGAATTTTTTTCACCTCAGATATTATACTTTAAATCTCTAGAAATTTGGTTTTGGTTCTTTTTTATGTCTTTTTTGTTACACGTTAATATGGTTACATTTACTCTAATTTCTTAAGCATATGAATCCAATTATAGTAATTGTTTTCCTGTCTTTGTATATTAATTATATTCTCTATCACTTCTGGGTCTATTTAGATTGGCTGATTTTTTAAATCTTACAATTTTCCTGCTTCTTTGAATATTAGGTAATTTTTTTATTGGATACCAAACATTGTGAACTTTACCATATTGGGTACCAGATATTTTCCATTCCTGTAAATATCTTTGAACTTTGTTCTGGGATGCAGTTAAGTAACTTGGAAAAATTTTTATTCTTTTAGGTCTTGTTTTTTAAGCTTGGTTCAGCAGAACCAGGGCAGGATTTAGTCTAGGGCTCATTTTTCTCCACTAAGGCAACACTCTGTGAAATATTCTTTTTTTTTTCTGCTCTGGCTGTGGGGAAAGGAACTATTCCCAGTCCTTTGTGAGCTCCAGAGAGTGTTACACACACAGATCTCTGAAGTTCTTTCTCTGTATAGCTTTCTTCTTTCCAGGTTCTGCCATATAAACTCTATCTGCCATCGATAGTCTCCCTGGATTCCTAGTTCAATCTCTTCAGGGAGCTCACCATGGTTTGACTGAGTTCCCCTCCCTGTGCTGAGGCCTAGAAACTCTCTCTATGTAATAAACTGGAGAAATCAAAGGGATCACTTCATTTGCTCCATGTTTCTCAGTGATCTCTGTCTTCATCGCCCAATGTTCAAAGTTTTAAAAACCATTTTTTCATATATATTGTCCACATTTTTAGTTAAGGCAGGAGTTGTTCTGCAAGCTTATGCTAAGAATGAAGGGAAATAAACGTATGTGGAAGCAGCTAGCTAAGTTTCTGAAACTTAAAAAATCAATAAAACATTAATGTTTTTTGTTTTTGTTAAGAAATTTAACTTGGCCAGTACAGCTGGCACAAAAAGTAGAGGTATAGACTTGAATCCTGGTTTTCTAAATCCTGGTCTTATACCACTATATTACCAGCACATACCTCTTTTTTGAAGGATCCCGAATTATTTATCACCTGGTTTACAGACCACTCCCCATCATATCCATTTTTTCCCAGTTAAGCAGGTGATTCATAGTTGTCAAATACATCAAAGAAGCAGTTTGGGGGACCAGAATGCCAAGCGGATCCATTTAAATTTTATCAAAATTCTACGTGGTGATATGACTGACACTCCTGAAGTTATCCAAAGACATCACAGTCTGAGGCTACCTTTCCCATTCTTTCCAACCCATGGTGCCATATAAGACTCATTCTTAATACCATTACCCATAGAGCCTTCCTCTACCAGAGATAGGGTGGCAGATAGAGGAATAGAATTCCTAAGAACAAGATTGACCTAACCCATAGAATAGTAAACTGTTATCAGAAATGAAACTATACTCCAAGTCTTTTGATGGTTCACCTACCATAGTAGGGAGAGAATTCAAGGTTATGTGGTCACTTGCACCTGCCGCAACCACATCTGAAACACTGAACTTGGAAAAGAGTTCATTGAGCTACTCCTGTACTCCTCTCTCTTCCTCTTGGTGCACTCAGGTTATCGCATTCGCCTGGGATCTAGCACTGACAAGAAGGACACAGGCCGGCTCCACGTTGATTTTGCACAGGCTCGAGATGACCTGTATGAGTGGGAATGCAAACAGCGTATGCTTGCAAGGGAGGAGCGCCACCGTAGAAGGATGGAAGAAGAAAGATTACGCCCACCATCCCCACCACCAGTGGTTCACTATTCAGATCATGAATGCAGCGTTGTTGCTGAAAAACTAAAAGGTACAGAAAGCACTTAAGCTTTGTGATTAAAAGAACTCTTTGGGAAAATTTAATAGATATATTGGTGTTGTTGGCATTTAATAATTTGAATTTCCCGCTAACGGATCCTAAGCATTCTTGTGTTGGAGTTTTGCAGATTAGAGAAGTATACCAAGTAACTGAAGAAGCAGAAAAACTTGTCCCTCACTCCCAGGGGGTTTGGGTTCCTTCACTGCCTCAAGAGATGGTGTTTTTCTCTATATACATAAGAAGACGAGATGCTTTTTTCCCACTTTTCTACATCAGAGAATTTTAGCTATGATTCATTACTTAGGACCTGTCAGCATCCGATTTCTTTGTGGATAACAAGTTAGTTTTGAATTCTAAATCAGAATGATAGAAGTTGATGTGACCCTGGAAAACTCTGGTTAAAAACACACACACACACACACCAAAAAAAAAAAAAAAACAAAACAAAAACTCCCTTTCCACAGATGAGAAAATGCGGGCCCAGAGAGTGATCAATCACTGTGTCTATTCTTAGATCGCTCAAAGACTTAACTGCAACCAACCAAAAGAGGACTTCTTTAAATACTTAAAATGGCCAAACTTTATTTCACCTAGTGACTATGGAGACTTTGAGACATTGCTAATGCTCCCTTTTGTTTGTGTTTCTGTTGCCCCTGCTTGACTCTCAGAGCCATTATTCTAATTTAATATTAATTGCCCTGCCTGGGCTCCTGCATTAGGTGCTCCAATCCAGTCTTTTTCATTCTCCAAGTATGGTTGATTTTATTGGATGAATGCTGCTGTCCTATTGATATTATTGATGATACCAACCCAGATCTAATGGTATGAATTTTCCCTGATTCTTGTGCTCTAGACTCAGCAAGATGCTGCTAATTCCGCTTTCCTCATTCACCAAAGTTGTTTGTAACATATAGCCTAAGAGATTCATTCACACATTTAAGAAATCCTTCATTTGGATTGATTTTGCCTTCCTTTAAGAGAAGAGAAACACAGAGTACAGACACAGAAATAATGGTACATTTTGAAAAGCTAGAAGGGTGGAAAGCATTGGTAAAACATCATATTCATAGGACACCAAACAAGTTGGTTTGAATTTTTTTTAAAGATGAATGTGTTGGTTATGTGGACCTGATGCAAAAAATGAACAGCAAACATAAAGATTGTATGCAAGTAGTAGAAGAAAAAGCTGCTATAAAGGGGAGGTTTACCTGTCATTACATGTCTGCACTGAAAAATGACAAGAGGCAAGAAGTTCAAATCACAGTGAGAGACAGTTCCAGGGATATAAGGGTTTCTGGCTAGTCAGGGATGTGGAGCCCTAGAAGGGGCCTTTAGTTGGATGCAAATGGATTCTCTTTCTCAGGAGCCTTTAACAGCAGAATTTATAAGTGCCTATCTCAGGAAGCTTAACCAGAAGCTTTGGATAAGCTGTGCTACTATTTTAACATCAGAAAACAACTCCTAACTAGCTGCAGAAATCTACTTGGAGGGTTCCTCAGGCAAGAGAAGCAGGATGTGGAGAAATGTAGAAATAGAATTAATTACATCAAAATAGACTGTGACTGGGACCGAGTGAAAAACCTGGGGCTGTGGACTGAATGCAGGAATGAAGCTATAAAAGGTCAAAAATGTAAGTGTTTATACCTAAAGAACTAACCATGTAACTAACTCTTTCTTAAGGTTCCCTCCAACACTATAATTTCATGGTTCCAGGATAAAGTTACTATCAAATTCAAGTTAAACTCAAGACTCAAATTTACTTTTCCATATTAAAAAAACAGGACTGTAGGATTCTGAAGTTCTCTCATTGCTAATTCATACGGTATATACATGCACACACACACAATCAGGGAGGTTAAGAAATCTGCAATATGTGGAAACTCTAATCAGTAAACTTCTACTCTAATCAGTAAACTATCAGTAGAGAAAACTTTTTTTTTAAAAGAAGAAACAATTCTCCTTCTGAAAATTCTTCAGAAAATTCAACCAATCTGACTACTTTTTGGGTCTTTCATCCTTTCAGGTTGCCTGCATGTGCCCTTGTGTGCTCATGTGCGCACACATGGCTCCTCATCCTCTGCAGTTCATTTATTTTTTTATATAAATTTATTTTTTATTGGTGTTCAATTTGCCAACATATAGAATAACACCCAGTGCTCATCCCATCAAGTGCCCCCCTCAGTGCCCGTCACCCAGTCACCCCCACTCCCCACCCACCTCCCCTTCCACCACCCCTAGTTCATTTTCCACAGTTAGGAGTCTCTCATGTTCTGTCTCCCTTTCTGATATTTCCCACTCATTTTTTCTCCTTTCCCCTTTATTCCCTTTCACTACTTTTATATTCCCCAAATGGATGAGACCATATAATGTTTGTCCTCCGGTTGACTTATTTCACTCAGCATAATACCCTCCAGTTCTATCCATGTCGAAGCAAATGGTGGGTATTTGTCGTTTCTAATGGCTGAGTAATATTCCATTGCATACATAAACCACATCTTCTTTATCCATTCATCTTTCGATGGACACCGAGGCTCCTTCCACAGTTTGGTGATTGTGGACATTGCTGCTATAAACATCAGGGTGCAGGTGTCCCAGCATTTCATTGCATCTGTATCTTTGGGGTAAATCCCCAGCAGTGCAATTGCTGGGTCGTAGAGGAGATCTATTTTTAAGTCTTTGAGGAACCTCCACACGGTTTTCCAGAGTGGCTGCACCAGTTCACATTCCCACCAACAGTGCAGGAGGGTTCCCCTTTCTCCACATCCTCTCCAACATTTGTTGTTTCCTGCCTTGTTAATTTTCCCCATTCTCACTGGTGTGAGGTGGTATCTCATTGTGGTTTTGATTTGTATTTCCCTGATGGCAAGCTCTGCAGTTCATTTAACAAGCACTTTCAATGAGCCATGGCGGCCTCCTTACCAGCATGTTGGGTAGATAGAGACGTGGTTATGTTTAGTGATCTGAAAAACCCTCTCTCTTCAGATGATTCCAAATTCTCAGAAGCTGTGCAGACCTTGCTCACTTGGATTGAGCGAGGAGAGGTGAACCGTCGCAGTGCCAACAACTTCTACTCCATGATCCAGTCAGCCAACAGCCATGTTCGCCGCCTGGTGAACGAGAAAGCTGCCCATGAGAAAGACATGGAAGAAGCTAAGGAGAAATTTAAGCAGGCCCTGTCCGGAATTCTCATTCAATGTGAGTGGAAGTCAGAGTTCTGTGGAAGGGTGAGAGCGCCCTTCACTTAGGTGCCACATTCTCTGAATGAGAGCCAGGCCTACAAAGAGCCATCCTGTGGCATGGGGCAAGGATCCCTTCTTCTTTGCCCTGTGCTCTCCTTATATTGTCAAATGCCTGAGCTCCGGTTTAATGGGATACATGTGGGTACCTCCTATGTTTACTTTTTTGGGTATATCTCCTTCAGCTCCTTAGAAACACTGACAGCTAGACCACAATCTTGTGCTTTTACTTTTGCTTGTTTTCAAAAGTAAGTGATAAGTACCCCCAGGCCTCAGTGGAAAGTTTGGTATTTCATTGTGAAAGTTAGAAGGCAGCATCAGCATTTGTAAGCTTCTCTGCTGCAGATTTGCATCATTATCATACTATGTTTTTCAGGTACTACATGTTAGTGAAAGTATAATTATGTTTCCCAGGGTGATTGAATAGAAACCAAATTTGCTACTTCTACCTATTGTTTTCCCTTTACTTTCTTCTACTTCTGTATTTTTTCTGGATGTTGTAGACAGTGGGCGGAATGGGAAGCCACCAAAATGGCCATTTTCAAAAAGAAGTACTACTCCAAACCTTTTCAAGGTCTCTTAAATGAGACAGATCAGAAAAAAATCTTAAGTGATGTTTTTAGTTCAGCATATTATACAACTATGTGCACACATATTTTGAGTAAGGAACTATATTCACCTTAAGAATAAGGGTATATGCTTCTCCCTCTGCCTATGTCTCTGCCTCTCTCTCTCTCTCACTGTGTGCCTATTATAAATAAATGAATAAAAAAAAATTTAAAAATGGGTGGCGCAGTGGTTTAGCGCCTGCCTTTGGCCCAGGGCACGATCCTGGAGACCCGGGATCGAATCCCACGTCGGGCTCCCAGTGCATGGAGCCTGCTTCTCCCTCTGCCTATGTCTCTGCCTCTCTCTCTCTCTCTCACTGTGTGCCTATCATACATAAATGAATAAAAAAAATTTAAAAAAAAGAATAAGGGTATAGCTTTATTATTTGGCTTTAAACAGTTAAGGCCCACTCTTCTCATATGTGACTTCCCACACTTGACTCACATAATTAGGATTAAAGAAGAGTTCTTTCATTTTCCATTTTTATATTGAAAATATATACAGGCCTAGAATCCAGGCTAAGAAAGTACATATTTTTAGGACCTCAAAACAAATAGTAAAAAAGAGCAGCAAGCATCATGGGACTATAAATCCTTAAATCATTCATAGGATACAATCAGGGCTGTAATGAAAAAAAAAAAGAACACCTCTGGATTTTCTTACTGTGAACATCCACCCAGGAAAAGGCTCTAGTCCTACTGTTCCTTTCCCAGAGAAGTCATGTCTAATTTTCCCTCCTCTTGAACTGGTTAGGTAAAAGCACTAGAATATTTGTATACATTTCTCTGTTTGACATCTTAAGAGACTATGAAAAATACTCTTTGGACTGCACTTACAGTATTCTTCCACAAAACTTCTATTTCTCTGGTCAATGAGCCTATCTATGTAGACTTAAAATAGATTCCCTTCATCTTAGGTTCTGATTTGATGATTCTGGTTAAATATACCTCGGAAAAACAAAAGGGTGGATTCTGTTGAAGTGAAGCATGCAGGCTCATTTTGGAAGGCTAGTTTATGAAAGAGGTCCGTGGTCCAAAGGAGCTGGTACAACCAGCCGCTCGTTGCCACGCTGTGCTGGGTCATTAGTACTAAATCACATTCACTACAACTCTTACCTCACCTGCCTGAATACATACAGACTTTCTGTATTAAAACTTTAGTCACCATTTCACCCCAAACCTTCTGGAGTTTCCTTTCTTTATTCTGTGTATGGATATCTCTGCCTTTGAGTTTTCTTTAAGATCATGGTTCTCCAACATATGTAACCTTTTCTGAGCACAACCGTAGCCTAGTGGTGTCCTGAGAAGATAAAACAAGCCTGATGCATCCCTTATTTCTTTTCTCCTCTCTTTTGCCATCCCTGGATGATACCTCAACCTGATTCAACTGCTGATCTGATGCCACAGTTGAGCAGATAGTAGCTGTGTACCATTCTGCCTCCAAACAAAAGGCATGGGACCATTTCACAAAAGCCCAGCGTAAAAACATCAGCGTTTGGTGCAAACAAGCTGAGGTTGGTAACTTTTTACTCTGGTAGCCCCTCAGGGGGACAGTTTCTTTCTTTAACAAGTTATTGATTTGGAGTTTAGTGATAATTAAACAGTGCCAAGCTCCCATGATCACAACAAGGCTCTAATGAAACACTACAATGTGTTCTCTAGCCTGTCACTGTGACCAGACCATGTGCTGCCGAAAAGGTAATAAATGTGCACGTGTTGTCTTGAATGCATTCTGCTGGATGAAAAACTTAGTGAAACTGCAGCTGTGAAATTGTAAGTTTACTTCTCTAAGCTAGCTAGTCTTGGGTACAATAATTACTGACCCATGTGTCTAGTGTTAGTAATATTAGGGCTGTCTTATATTTATTAGAGCATCTTGACAGTTGAGGCTGGAAGCTGCCTGGTGTTACATTGGAGCATTGAAATTTCTGAGCCTCTTTTATCAAATCCACTCAGCCATCATTATAGGTGGCAGCTTTAAAGGTAACAGAGGACTCTGATTTCAAATTAAGGTTGACACACAGCTCTGTGCTTGTGCTCAGGTGACTTTTAGCATAGAATATATCTGATGTGATTAGGCTGCTATCCTGATTCCAAGATTAAAAACCAAGATGGGAGGTTTGTTTTTGTGGATCTGCCTTTGGAATGGCATATACTTCAAGTTCTTCTGTTCCTGTGAGCAACTTCCTTACCCAACCCCTGGCACTTTTGGTCTGTGCATGCAGCAACTTTTTCAACTTTGTTTCTGGGTCCTCTTTGCTAGTGTGGTAGCAGTCCTGTTATTTCTAGCAGTGCAGGCTATCATATTCCTTAATGTTTACATAGCATTTGTAAGGCATTTGCATTTCATAAAGCACTTTCACATTGGTTGCCTCACCTATGTGAACCTCCCAGGAGATGTGGTATAGTGGAAAGAATGCTGAATCTGGAGTCAGAGAATCCATATCTTAGCTCTGACACATTGCAGCCCTGTGATTTCAACCAAGTTAGTCAACCATTCTTGGTCTCTGCTTTTTCACCTATAAATTGGTGATAATAATGAAACCAGTCTTGTGTGATTAAATGAGATGAGAGATGTGTAGAGTTTGAAAAATATAAATGCTATCTAAATGACAAATAATAATATTTCAGTTTACCATTCACAACTCCATAAGGGATAATAAGTAGGCATGATAGCCATGTTTTACATGTGAAGAAATTGAGATGCAGAAATGTTTACACAGCCAGTAAGTGGTCAGTTCAAGACTAGAAATTCTTTTTGGAGCCCTGGTATAAACTGCCTTGTGCTCTTGAGTGAGCCATGTAATCTTTGTGGACCTCAACTTCCTAACCTATAAAATGAAGATAGCCATCTATTCTTTCCTTCCTTCATGAGAATACATGGCATAGTTTGTGGCAACAATTTGAAAACTGTGAAAAGCATTTAGAGGAAAATAAGCCAAACCATGTTCATAAACTGATAGTTTCTGAGCCATCAGTTCTGGCTCAGCAAAGGGATCTGGGAATCAGTGAGAGGTCCCTGAGGACATCAGCCCAATGGATAAGTAGAGTCATACAAAGCTAGTAATGTTTTAAATTATTTTTAAAAAGAAAATTAGGAACAAAACAGGGAGCTATTGTCTTACAGTAGCACAAAATTATTTTAGAATCCTAGGGATACCCAACTTTGTTGAGGCTCAATAAACAAAATTCCACAGTTCAATTCAAACATTAACAAAAAGCACATTCTCTGTCTGAGGCATTATGACAGGCAATGCAGGACGAGATGGTCTTTGCCCTCGGGGAGCTAGAAAGGTAAAGAAAGTGATCAAGGTGGGGGGAGGGGAGTAGAGCTTAATATCAAAATTAAAAATATCCAAATTCCTTAGTTTGAACAGTTCAGAAAATTAAAGGTTGAGAAAAAATGCTCATTATGTCTTATAATTATAGAAAAGCAGTATTAAGTCTCTACTTTTTTTCAATACATGTACACATGTATCCATATTCAGGGTTGGAAGAAGCTGCCTCAACTGCCACAGCCATTGAGGAAAGCCCTGCCAGTATAATAATGTCTTTTCATAGGAGGAAGGGAGCCTCTGATTTGAGCACTGACTTGCCCAGACCACAACCCTTCTATAAATGACTTTGCAGTAAAATATTTCCATGAATATTATTTATCAAGGCTTTCTATAAGAACTATAGTTCTATCAAGCCTACCTATCTGGTGGGTCTATACTTGAGTTTAATTACCTTCTCAGTAAAGATAGTCAGTAAACTGGACATTTCAATGGGCCTGTAGAGAATGAGAGTTATCCACCCTATCACCTAATATTGTAGCAGACCTTCCTTGGCAGAGTGATGAGGATAAAGGATATGGCTAGCATGACTTGCCAAGAACTACATGTTTCATGATTTATTTTGTAGACTGTGGGAATGCAGAAAAATGCTTCCTGCCTGTCAGATTGGACTAAATTAAGTCCTACCTTGAATACTTCAATCTTGATAAGTAAAACTACTGAAAGTGGAATATAGCTAATGACCTTCCTCTGACATGGCATTTCCTAAACCTTAAAAAGACCTCTTCTACTTTACATGGATACCTCTTTAAATCAGGCTTTTTTTTTTAACCTCTGCATACTCAATAATAGGAAACTCTGTAGCAAGTGACAACCATCCTCTTAAATTGGGGCTGTCTCTGAACATCCCACTGAGAACCAGAGTATATCAGTGACTTAAATCAACTAGACCAGCTTTTTCTTGGCCTATGGATGACAGCTACAACCCTATGTCAGAGGTTTCATCAAGATGAAAGTTTCTGATGTTGAGCCTTTTTTACCATTTGCCTTTGAGAATAACCTAGCTGGTAATCTCCTCATGTCACAGACTACCTGCTCCTTGTCTTACTGTCATCCTACCAGCAGCCAATAGTGTCTTACTCTGGTGAGAGCAGGGTTATGGAGCAAGAAGGAAAAGTCCCCACATTCAGGGAGTCAGGCATTCACCTTGGTAGCATATGCTCAGCATACTAGTTTGCTAATGTGTCTTTCATTGGTTTATGTTCCTTATTTATATGTGTGTGGGGCTCCTGCTGATACAATCAAAAAGGGTAATAAGAGAAAGCTAGTCCCTTTTTACTAAAAATTCGTGTTTATAGTGACTTTACTGACATCTCTGTGTATTGTGCGAACTCTTTTTCTATAGAACTGTTTAAAACCTGCATATTTCTCTCACCGAGAAGCTGGCCTAGATTAGAAGTTAAACCTTAGTTGATATATAGAAACTAGAGCCATAGCAGTAGGCACTAGAACAGACCCCCTTGCAACCTCCCCAGTATAAGATTTTATACCACTGGGCCAGAGGGAAAGGGACTTGATAATTGCTAGCATTCTTGTAAAAGGAGATACTGTGATTGCTAAAATAACTTTCTCTCTAGATTTCCAAGCCTACCATTCCAAACTCTGAAGAACTGTTTGCAGCTAGATGTTCAAGTCATCCACATACCCTGTTTTAGGATCCATGTGTACTAATACTAGCTATTAGCTTTCAGCCATCAGGACACCTGCTAACACAATTTGGATCAACCTAATTTTTATTTCCATATGTATCATACAACAGGCATTAAGAACTTGTGTTTGTGCTTTGCTTCATTATACTGAATGATATCTCAGATTCAAATTTCTACATAAGTGTAGAAGCTATCTGTTCCTTTCCATTCCTTCATCTGACCCCTTCCTCACCAAGTATCCTGTTAATGTTGAAAGCCTAGGTAAGTACAGTTTTGTTACACAATTAATAAGGAACTTTGCTGTACTGATAACCATGTTCCTATCATAACACATGAGTAAGATGAATTTAAGTTCACATAACTTTTCGTGAAACTACAGAGTTAGATACTTAATGTGCAATGATCATGATTTGCTTACTTTCTGATAAATTTAAAATGTCAGCTGGTACAGAGGTGATTCTTTCTGTGCATTTTCCTCTGTCTTGGGTTTCAGTTTGATTCTGTGTAAAAGAGCTTTCTCCTCCATTGTGGAGCAGTGTGCAAATTTCTAAGCATCAGGAAAAGTTACCATTAAAACAGACTCGAAGCCATTATAATGCGTTTTTTAAAAATCACTAGCAGCTTGCTGTTTAAATGAAAACTATCAGAGGTCCACTGTGGGCAAGAGAATGGTATAGATGCTTTAGGAGTGCTAGCTTTCCTTTTTCAGTGTAGTGTCTCTCATTGACACAGCCCAGTCAATTTCAGGTAGAGATTTACAAATGAAAACTTCTGGAAAATGTTTTGGCATGTCATTGCCACTCTTTGGGCTTCAGCACCAGATCCAGGTATCAGGATGGGAAAGGAGGCAAATCTGGGAAGCAGCCATTTCTCTTGCTGCCTGCACTTGAGTGACTCAGAGTCCTTCTCCTACCTGCACTACACCCTGGCTAGGTGGAGTGCCTTCCCTGGGTAAATGCTACCTTTTAGTGCTTCACTCTGAAGGTATTTGTTAGAGTTTGCTTACCAAAGTAGAGCTTTCTTGACCCAACCAGAAAGACAGAAAAAAAGGTATCTTGGATATCAAGTGCTTTAAAGGTAAGGCTTTCAAAGAATCAAAAACTTACTCGGGGGAGCCCGGGTGGCTCAATGGTCTAGCGCCGCCTTCAGCCCAGGGTGTGATCCTGGAGACCCGGAATCGAGTCCCACGTCGGGCTCCCTGCATGGAGCTTGCTTCTCCCTTTGCCTGTGTCTCTGCCTCTTTCTCTCTCTGCGTCTTTCATGAATGAATAAATTTTTTAAAAAAAAATTTTTAAACTTACTTGCTTTAACTTAGACATATATTTACTAAATGCTCCTCATAAGTTTACTTATGGTGCCCTTTAACCTGTGATATTCTCTTTGCCTTTATCTCCTTCACGTGGCTTCGAATGGAATATTTATAGGAGAGTAATAATACAGGGCTTAGTTTCTTTGTAGCTAAAGGGAATTCCCTGATGGTTAGAAAGCTCTAAGCTCTGCCAATTTGCATGCCTATCTAAACAACAGAGAACAAGGGTCCCCTTAGTTTTTCTACCCTCATTTCATTATCTACTAAAGGAACTAGTAACTCTGGTTCCTGAAGTATTTTCAGGCATTGAGGTAAATTTTACCCATAGGTCCTTCTATTTCTGGAGATTTTCTGAAGATGTGAAAGACCTCTAGATAAGCTATATCACTCAGTTATTGAACTTTTTATACTTCTCAGAAGAGATTATTCTTTCTTGCCCAGCTGGAAGCAGAAAGATGTTTTGTGGGTGCTGAGCAGCTACAGGACATGTCTTAGCTCTCAGATCTTCTTGCCCTTGGACATTTCCCTGGAAGGAACACAATTTACTCTTCTGAGAAACACAATAACTTTCCCAGAGTCCGATGACATGTTTGTGAATTGAAAGTTGGTCTCTGCTTACACCCTCTGACAGGCTACATTTTCGTTAGGTGACTAGGACAACCACAACTTTTCCTGATTCTGCAAGTTGTACAGTATTTGAATTTGCCAGTGTCAAACCTCATTATAATCACCTTGCCGGTAACTGTTCTTTGATGATAACTGAAACCCAGACTCCTGAGAGAATGAATTCTTAGAAATGAGCAATTCTTTTCTTCTCTGTGCAACAAGTTTGAATAAGACATAGCAAATCTCTCTCTTGACACAGCCCTTTAAACTTCATTTTTCTCAAGAAAGTCACTGTTTTCTTCTATTTTAAGTAATGTCCCTACATAAGAGATGCTATGTTGGTACTTCTATTTTCTATTACTCCTATTTTTCTATTACGTCTTACTTAACTACTGGTGATAATATTGAGTAGCTTGCATTTTCAAAATGGACTTTTATTTATCTGGCGAAAATTTATCTTGACATGGAAATTATTATTATTTTCCCTAGTAAATGGCATAAGAAAGGAAGATATTAGTTGAGATAGTGATTAACTATAGCATTAATTATTAAGAAACCCATTTGAAATATTTATAACCCCCCTAAATGGAGGCAATTTTCACCAGACAGCTTTGGATATTTCCTGTATTATGGCCCAATTGGGGCTAAGATAGGCAAGTAATTCTCAGCTCAATGCTGAGAAGTCTCTGACAGACGTTAAGTGGCCTCTAAACGATTGTAAGCTGCTCCAAAATGCACAGTTTTCATGCCGACTTTTTTTAAAGTGACTTTTCCAGTGTGATCTCCATCATTTCCAAGGTTCTTCCTGCCTTCATGAAGATCTGTGTTTACTCTGGTAGCTCGTCCCTCTAGCCTGAAGAACTTTCTTCCGCATTTCTTATAGTGCAAAATTTTGGATGACAAATTCTTGCATTTACATTTGTCTGAAAATAGATTTAATTCATTTTCCTTCTTGAAAGAATTTTTCCCTGCATATAGAATTCTGAATAAACAGGTACTTTTATCTCTTCCTGTACTTTAAAGATATTGTTCCCCTGACTTCTGGCCTATATTGTTTCCAAAATATATCAAAGTATTCAAATTGTCTCTTTGTATATAATGTGTTGTTTTTTTTCTTGTTGCTTTTAAGAGTTTCTCTATTTGTCCAGTTTTACTGAGTAGAACCAACATACAGTACTGTATATATTTAAGGTGTACAGCATTATGATTTGACCTACATGGACTGTGAAATGATTATCATAATGAGTTTACCTAACTAAAGAGTTAAACAGTTTCTCTTTATGTTCTGGTTTTCAGCAGTTTGACTATGGTGTTCTTAGATACACCTTTTTCACACATCTCCTGCTTGGGGTTCACTGAGCTCTTTGAATATATAAATTAATGTCTTTCATAAAATTTGAGACATCTTAAACTACTTTTTCTTCAAGTATTCTGAGTCATTTAATCTCTTCTCTCTGTGATTCCAGTTAGTTTTTCTCTATTCTTCAGATTGGATAAATCTGTACTGTTCTCTCTGTAAGTTCTCTCTATGTTCTGCTATCTCTATTGTAATGTTAGGCTCATCCGGTAACTTTTATTTTGGAAATTATATTTTTCAGTTTTAGAATTTCCAGTTGGTTCTTTTCTAAAGTTTCTGTTTCTCTTTTCATTCGTTATGAATGTATTTCCTATCTATCATTGAAATAGTTATAATAGTTGCTTTAACTCCTTATCTGCTAACTTTCATATCTGGTTCATTTTATGTTTGATCTCTGCTGATTTTCTTTTCTCTTCAAGACAGATCATCTCATCCTAGTTCTTTTTATGTCAAGTAATTTGGGACTTTGCCTGCACTTTTTGAATATTTTGCTTTTAAGGTTCTAGTTATATCCTGTTATGTTCATTCTGTTATGTTCTTCCAAAGAAGGCTGACTTTGGTTTCTTTTAACAATTAAAAAAAATTAAAAAAAAAACAGTCAATTTACTTAACTGGGGGGGAGGGGCAAGATGGCGGAAGAGCAGGGTCCCCAAATCACCTGTCCCCACCAAATTACCTAGATAACCTTCAAACCATCCTGAAAATTTACGAATTCAGCCTGAGATGTAAAGAGAGACCAGCTGGAATGCTACAGTGAGAAGAGTTCGCGCTTCTATCAAGGTAGGAAGACGGGGAAAAAGAAATAAAGAAACAAAAGGCCTCCGAGGGGGAGGGGCCCCGCGAGGAGCCGGGCTGAGGCCGGGGCGAGTGTCCCCAGGACAGGAGAGCCCCGTCCCGGAGGAGCAGGAGCTGCACCAACCTTCCCGGGTGGAAAGGGGCTCGCAGGGAGTTAGAGCAGGACCCAGGAGGGCGGGGATGCCCTCGGGCTCCCGGGGACACTAACAGACACCTGCGCCCCGGGAGAGTGCGCCGAGCTCCCTAAGGGCTGCAGCGCGCACGGCGGGGCCCGGAGCAGCTCGGAGGGGCTCGGGAGCGGCTCCGCAGAGGGGGCTGCGGGACGGGAGCGCGAATCCACCAGCGCAGGTCCCGGAGCACAGGGCGCCGGGACACAGCCCAGGATCCAGCCTCCCCCTGGGACAGGCAGAGGCCGGGAGGGCCCAGGACAGCAAGGACGCTCCTGCCCCGAGCTGAGCAGATCAGCAGCCCCGCCCCGGAGCCTCCAGGCCCTGCGGACGGAGAACCGAGAGCCCCGAGCCCCGTAGTTCCTGCGGAGGCTGAATCCAGGCTTCCAGAGTTGCCATAGCAACTGCGGCTGATCCTCCTGGGGCCCCACGGGGTAAACAACCCCCGCTGAGCCCTGCAGCAGGCAGGGGCAGAGCAGCTCCCCCAAGTGCTAACACCTGAGAATCAGCACAGCAGTCCCCTCCCCCAGAAGACCAGCTGGACGGACCAGTGATACTCCCCCGTGTTCCAATACAACTTGTTTTTGGCCACTCTGCACTGAGCAAAATGACTAGAAGGAAAACCTCACCTCAAAAGAAAGAATCAGAAACACTCCTCTCTCCCACAGAGTTACAAAATCTGGATTACACTTCAATGTCAGAAAGCCAATTCAGAAGCACTATTCTACAGCTACTGGTGGCTCCAGAAAAAAGCATTAAGGACTCACGAGACTTCATGACTGCAGAATTTAGATCCAATCAGGCAGAAATTAAAAATCAATTGAATGAGATGCAATCCAAACTAGAAGTCCTAACGACGAGGGTTAACGAGGTGGAAGAACGAGTGAGTGACATAGAAGACAAGTTAATGGCAAAGAGGGAAACTGAGGAAAAAAGAGACAATCAATTAAGGGACCATGAAGACAGATTAAGGGAAATTAATGACAACCTAAGGAAGAAAAACCTACGCTTAATTGGGGTTCCTGAGGGCGCCGAAAGGGCCAGAGGGCCAGAATATGTATTTGAACAAATCCTAGCTGAAAACTTTCCCAATCTGGGAAGGGAAACAGGCATTCAGATCCAGGAAATAGAGAGATCCCCCCCTAAAATCAATAAAAACCGTTCAACACCTCGACATCTAATAGTGAAGCTTGCAAATTCCAAAGATAAAGAGAAGATCCTTAAAGCAGCAAGAGACAAGAAGTCCCTGACTTTCATGGGGAGGAATATTAGGGTAACAGCAGACCTCTCCACAGAGACCTGGCAGGCCAGAAAGGGCTGGCAGGATATATTCAGGGTCCTAAATGAGAAGAACATGCAACCAAGAATACTTTATCCAGCAAGGCTCTCATTCAAAATGGAAGGAGAGATAAAGAGCTTCCAAGACAGGCAGGAACTGAAAGAATATGTGACCTCCAAACCAGCTCTGCAAGAAATTTTAAGGGGGACTCTTAAAACTCCCCTTTAAGAAGAAGTTCAGTGGAACAATCCACAAAAACAAGGACTAAATAGATATCATGATGACACTAAACTCATATCTGTCAATAGTAACTCTGAACGTGAACGGGCTTAATGACCCCATCAAAAGGCGCAGGGTTTCAGACTGGATAAAAAAGCAGGACCCATCTATTTGCTGTCTACAAGAGACTCATATTAGACATAAGGACACCTACAACCTGAAAATAAAAGGTTGGAGAACCATTTGCCATTCAAATGGGTCTCAAAATATACCCTAAAAACTATAGAACACTTCTGAAAGAAATTGAGGAAGACACAAAGAGATGGAAAAATATTCCATGCTCTTGGATTGGCAGAATTAATATTGTGAAAATGTCAATGTTACCCAGGGCAATTTACACGTATAATGCAATCCCTATCAAAATACCATGGACTTTCTTTAGAGACTTAGAACAAATTATTTTAAGATTTGTGTGGAATCAGAAAAGACCCCGAACAGCCAGGGGAATTTTAAAAAAGAAAACCATATCTGGGGGCATCACAATGCCAGATTTCAGGTTGTACTACAAAGCTGTGTTCATCAAGACAGTGTGGTACTGGCACAAAAACAGACATATAGATCAATGGAACAGAACAGAGAACCCAGAAGTGGACCCTGAACTTTATCGTCAACTAATATACGATAAAGGAGGAAAGACGATCCACTGAAAGAAAGACAGTCTCTTCAATAAATGGTGCGGGGAAAATTGGACATCCACATGCAGAAGAATGAAACTGGACCACTCTCTTGCACCATACACAAAGATAAACTCAAAATAGATGAAAGATCTAAATGTGAGACAAGATCCCATCAAAATCCCAGAGGAGAACTCAGGCAACACCCTTTTTGAACTTGGCCACAGTAACCGGAGAAGGACAAACAGTGTATGTTCCCATTCATTTGGGGAATATGAATAATGGTGAAAGGGAATATAAGGGAAGGGAGAAGAAATGTGTGAGAAATATCAGAAAGGGAGTAAGAACATAAAGACTTCTAACTCTGGGAAATGAACTAGGGGTGGTGGAGGGGGAGGCGGGCGGGGGGTGGGGGTGAATGGGTGACAGGCACTGAGGGGTACACTTGACGGGATGAGCACTGGGTGTTATTCTGTATGTTGGTAAATTGAACACCAATAAAATTAATTTAAAAAAATAAATAAATAAACAGTAATATAAATATATATAAAATAAAATAAAATAAAAAAAATTTACTTAACTGAATTTAAGCTGGAAATTTTCTCTCTTAGATGGCAGCTCAAATCTCAGTTCTTTTAGACTTAGCTGTGTTGTTTGGAATCTGTTATGTGCTTCCATGGTTCAAGGGTCATGCAGAAGTTTGAGCAGATATTATACACAGAATTTGGATATCTCTCTCTCTTTGGCTGTCTCCTTTCTGAGATCCCCTCCTCGATTTTCTGTAGCTTTCTCCTTGATTTCTTTAGGATATAAAGATAGTGTTTTCTATTAAAAATATAGCCACCCTGTGAGCTGCTAACTGTGGTCTGCTGTCAGACTAAAAGGCCCTGAAAAAACTGAGAGACCCATATCCTTCTTCCAGATGTCAGCAACTCTTTAGGATATACTTGCTTTTGTTCACTCTACAGTGACATCAAGTAGTTAGGAGTTTGGCTTGGTTTGATTTTGTGTTTTGTTCAGAGTATAGTTACTATCCATAGAAGGGATAGAAGTTCTTCACTCCTGACAGCTCATTTTTGCTATAACTTCTAAACCTGCAAAAGTTAGATTAACAGTTCTGTTGAGAGGGATGCCTGGGTGGCTCAGCGGTTTGGCACCTGCCTTTGGCCCAAGGTGTGATCCTGGAGACCCAGGATTGAGTCCCACATCAGGCTCCCTGCATGGAGCCTGCTTCTCTTTCTCTGATTCTCTCTCTGCCTGTGTCTCTGCCTCTTTTTCTGTATCTTTCATGAATAAATAAATAAAAATCTTTTTTAAAAAAGCAGTTCTGTTGAGTAAATCAGAGGAAGTAAGTGGAGAGGAAAGAGGATGGAAAGATGCAAACTCAAAGGATTTGACATGGGAAAGTGAAAATGGCAGAATCCTTCAAGGAAAGTCCAGAAATCCATGTTAGAGGTAAGAGGCCTTTCAGGACCAGCAGTACTTTCTAACATAGGAAGGATATGAGAATCATCAACTGCCAGAGCTCTAGATATGGAAAGAATGCCTTATGGAAGACAGAATGTACGAAGTCTGCTTTGTCTGTCAAGACAGTCTCAGCCCCAATGTGCCCCTTTTCCCTTGCCTTAAGAGTACTTTGAAGTTTTATCATGTCAAAAAACCCTGCTCCATCTTATCCTTAACTCTGTTCATTTATTCAATGTTTTCTAAACTTTCCCACCTACAAAGCATAACTTTTAATCTTAGGAAATTCGCAACATACATAATGATGAATTAATGGGAATCAGACGAGAAGAAGAAATGGAGATGTCCGATGACGAAATAGAAGAAACCACAGAAACAAAAGAAACGGAAGAATCAGGTAAAGTTAATTCTGCTTTGTTTGATTTAACTAACATGTACTTGCAGGTATGATATTTTTAAACTTCTAACATCCAGTAAGGTATGGACACAAAACCATCAGTCTGGAACCAGCTAGAAACAACTGGTAAAGCCATATAAAGACACAGTGGCTGAATATCAATATCCACAGTAGCTATAGGATCTTCTTATTCACTCCCATCTTCCATCACAGTACTGAATTAAAATTGGACTTTCTTCTCTTAGAAGGGCTAGACATTTAGGTAGCATTGTCCTATATTTGATTTGGATTTATTAATAATATGTTCTATAGTAAGAATCATAAGAGAGCTTACACATAAATAGATAGCTAGCCAAACATCTTAAAAAGTAGATTCCTTTTATCATGTATACCTTACACCAAAATTAGTAACAGATGGATTTAAGATTCAAATGTAAAAAAAAAAAAGAAACACAGCAAAAGAAATTCTGGAAAATGTAGGAGTTGGTTATATAATTTGGGATGAAGGTCTCCAAAGATAGAAATCATAAAAGATACTTTTAATAAATTTATCTTCATACAAATTAAATATTTTTCTTTAAAGAATCACAAAATTAAAAAAGACTCTACCAACTAAGGGAAAATATCTATGTGACAATCTACCTATCTGCTGCCTTTTATCATGGTTACTTAGGGATTTATTAGGAACCAAACAGCAGTCTACGAACAGATGTCTGGGTAAAGGCTTTTGCTCTTACTTAGTATAGTCAGGACCTCACTATGAGACAGGCCATGATGTGGGTCCCCAGTGAACTCATAATACAAACCTGTTGAACAATGTGACACTACACCACCCTACAATTTCATAACAAATCAGGGAGAGAATTACCAGAAGGGAGATTAAAACATCACACAAAAGACTAGTGTTTTCAGGTAAGCCATTCTAAGTAGTCTTAGAAGTCAGTAAGGTACCATGGACAGAGCATGGGACCTAAAGTTAGAGCACCTGAATTCTAGTCCCAACTGTGTTCCTCTGGACTTAGGAAGGACTTGTCTCATTGAGCTCAGATTCCACCCTTGTAGGAAGTATATTATACAACCATTTAACATGAATATTGGGATGGCTAAATGAATTCATTCGTTCACTTAATAACTGTTGCATGCCAAGCACTGTGCTAAACATTGGAGATATCAAAAAATAAATAATAAATAAATAAATAAATAAACATTGGAGATATCATAACAAACTGTCCCTACTCTGTGTGTGTGTGTGTGTGTGTGTGTGAGAGAGAGAGAGAGAGAGACAGAGATGGAGAACCAATTGATTATAATGCAAATCAGAATTTCTTGGTTCCAGTACTTGCATATTGAAGTCAGCAGTTCTTTTTTTTTTTTTTTTTAGAATTCAGTTATATTTTATTCAGGTCACAGTAATTTTTTTTAATAAATTAATTTTTATTGGTGTTCAATTTACCAACATACAGAATAACACCCAGTGCTCATCCCGTCAAGTGTCCCCCTCAGTGCCCGTCACCCATTCACCCCCACCCCCCGCCCTCCTCCCCTTCTACCACCCCTAGTTCGTTTCCCAGAGTAGGAGTCTGTATGTTCTGTGTCCCTTTCTGATATTTCCCACACATTTCTTCTCCCTTCCCTTATATTCCCTTTCACTATTATTCATATGGGGAATATGAAGTCAGCAGTTCTATAGCCACTTGAGTGGTCCTAGAATCTTCATTCCATGAACAGAAACTCTTAAGGAAAGAAAACCACCAGATTAGACTTTTTTAAATTTATTTTTTAGACTTTTTTAAAAAAGATTTTATTTATTCATTCATGAGAGACACAGAGAGAGAGAGGCAGAGACATAGGCAGAGGCAGAGGGAGAAGCAGGCTCTATGCAGGAAGCCCAATGCGGGACTCAATCCCAGGACTCCGGGATGATGCCCTGAGGCAAAGGCAGACGCTCAACTGCTGAGCCACCCAGGTGTCCCAAATTAGACTTTTAAAAAGACATTTGTAGCTGTTATATATGTATTTACTGTATTTCTGCCATATGTTAGATCCCTAAATATCTAAACCTCCATATATATTGAATAAATCCTTTGTAATCAGTAGATAGTTAGCATTTTCAGAACAGTGAACTAATTACTGCAAATAAATACAATAAACTTACAGCTAAAAAAAGAGTTTCATAATAATTGAGCTATTCAAATTACTTAAGTGCTTAGCCAACATGTTTTATAGCTGACTAATCTTTGACTTATAGAACTATCTCCATCTCAGTATCTACAGTATTGTTTATAGTGTTAATTCAGTGTTATCCTGAAATGAATGTAACCATAAGTTTGAATATTTGCTTGATAAATTGCTGAATTTGAGGAGTTATTGGGGGAGGGGGTGTGTATGGGAGATTCAGATTAAATGCACTTACGAGTGTTATATAATTGCATTTTGCTTCTGTATCTCTTTTGAGTTAAAAGCTGTATTGGCTACTGCACAGAATCTTATTCATTTAGAGACTAGAAACTCCCTGACAGATCATCTTATAGCTATTTTCTTTCCTGTTCCACATGCCAGGATGCTGCTTTGTCAAATAAAGCTATCTACAATAGACTTAATGGAGCTTACCAAATAGCTTTTCTCCCAGAAGGTTTCAATTCATTTTCATTCAAGGACTTTTGTGCATTCTTCTTCCCCTTGATCGTATCTAATTTTGTTATCTTGCTTCTGTAGTAGTCAACTGCAGAAATCCTGCTCAATGTGAGCCAGTAAGTGGGTCCTCAGGTTTTATCTAAATCAGCTACATCTTTTAGTTTCACTTGGTTCCAATTAAAAGCATAAGCACTAAATCTCAGAGTTGTTTTTTCTCTCTCCATGCTACCAAACTTGAATTCCAGGAGCCTAGAGCATGTGTCTGGTTAAATTTTACTCCCAGAGAAAGTAAGAGTCAAATCTAGCTGAGCAGTCTCAGTTAACCTTTCTTTGGAGTGCCACAAAATTTTTATTCTTCAAGGGACTCTGTATTACCCAGCCCATATTTGTGATGCAGTACTGGAAACCTTCTTGCTTGCCATAGAAGAAAGGACTGCTGTGCTCAAAGCAATATGTTGAAGAGGGGGAATCACATCAAAGCAAACCATGATAGTGTGAAACTATTTCATTCTATTGTTAGCCGTGATAAAAAGTGCATGTGCCCAGTAAACCTAAGAACAGCTGTTCCTTTTCAGCATCTATTGTCTGCCTTCTCCACTTAAACTAATGGTTCTCAGATTTAGTGTATATAAGCATCATTGGGCTACCTTTAAAAAATCAGATTTATGGGTCACAAGGTTTGATTAAGTAGGTCCATAATGAAGTTCAGTTATTTGTGTTTTATCAGACATCCTAAACGATTTAAATGCTAGTGGTTCAGGGAACACATTTGGAAAATATTGACTGAGATCATTCTCCTTTATTGTTCTAGCCAAAGTTTTCACTTCTCTTGGTTTTCAATCTCATTCCTTCCCTCCCCCCCACCTCTCATTATTCCCTGTTTTATTAAACAGTTTGATCAGTTAATTAATGAGGACTGCATCCTATAAGCTGATGGCAATAGAGGTGCAATGTATGTAAATTTACATAAAATATAAGAAATACCACTTGGCACTTACCTGTAAGAATTTACTGCATTAGAATGCAGCAAGGCCAAGATAAATTAGTGTGGCCAGAGTAGTTGCAGTCAGTGAAAATTGATCAGGGCTTCAAAGATGAATAGATTTGGATGAGAAAAAGGAGAGTAAGAAAGTATCTTGATGTGGAGAGGAGAAGGAATAGGGCTCAGAGAAGGAAACAAGGATGATGGGTATGGGGGATAAAAGATTGAGTGGACATGGTGGGTCCAGATTATGGGGAATCATGAATGCCATGGTTATATTTAGCATAATAGACAATATGGCCCTATAAACATGTCTCAATCATGGTGCTAGTATGATAAAAGCAACATGAATTATATTTTTGGGGAATAATTTTGAATAAAGACCCACCAGAGACTTTTATAGGAATTTAAATATGAAATGATGAAGCCCAGTAACAGGAACTAAGATAAAATGGTTAAAAGGATGTAACAGAAAACATGAGATTAAAGATGCTAGGAGTCATTTCAGAAGAATAACTAAAGTCTTTGGTGCCAGATTAGATACAGATGATGAAGAAAAAAAGCAAGAATTTGAGATGAGGCTAGGTTTTCTAGTCTGGGTGATTGGAGGGTCAGTGGCCATATTAGTTCGCTAGGGTTACTGCAACAAAGTATCACAAACTGAGTGGCTTAAACAACAGAAGTTTGTTGCCTCACGGTTCTGGAGGCCAGAAGTCTGAGATTAAGGTGTCATCGGGTTAGGTTCCTCTTGTAGACTGTAAGGAAGAATCTGTTCCATGCCTGTCTCCTAGCTCCTGATGGTTTATTGGCAATCTTTGAGACTTCTTGGCTTATAGTTGTATCACCCCAATCAATGTCTTCATGCTTACATGGCATTCTCTCTATTTGCATGTCTCTGCATCCAAATTTCTCCTTTCTATAAGTATACCAGTCATATGGTATGACTAATGACCACCCTATTGATCTCCTTTTAACTTGATTACCTCTGTAAAGACCCTATTTCCAAATAAGGTCACATTCTAAGGGCTTCAACATAAAGGTTTTTTTTTTTTTTTGGCGGGTGGTTACAAATTAAACCCATACTAGTAGCACTGACTAAAATGGACTGGTGCCTGGGACTGATTTGTGGAATATGAGATTAGTTTCAGACAGTAGGTATTTAGGAAATAAATATAAAGGGTTTATATTGAAACCATGGTGAAGAAAGTAGAAGGAGAATATGAATGAATAAATGACTGTCAAAGACAAGTGAGAGAAAGAAAAGCAAAAGGCTAAATACAGAGCTTTGGTGGCTGCCCACATCAAAGGAGAAGGAAAGAAACAGGAGTTTGCCGAGCAGTTAGGAAAAGAGCAGTCTAAGGGCACCTGGGTGTCTCAGTCACTTAAGCATCCAACTCTTGATTTTGGCTCAAGTCATGGTCCTGGGATTGAGTCCCATGTCAGGCTCTGTGCTCAGCAGGGAGTCTGCTTGAGAATTCTCTGCCTACTCCCTAGCCCCTACTTAGATAGATGATAGGTAGGTAGGTAGATAATTTTTTTAAGAAAAAAAATCCTAAGAGGCTGGAAGAAAACTGAAAAAGCATCAGATTATTGAGCCCACAAGAATTTATAGAAGTAGGAATAATCAAGATTATCAGATATTACCAAGAAGAAAGGAATCAAAGACAACATTGAGCAAGAACTATTTTAGTAGGATGATAGAGGTAGGGGCCAGAACATACGACTTTAAGGAGAGAAGGTGGACAAAGACCACAAGTCAAAAAGTTGGATACTGACCAAAAGCAAATGCAAGCATTATAAATGGCAACTAGAATTGGTAACAAATTTAAAGTTAAGTTGTTGTTTATTGTTCAATAGAAGGGAAGGGGCCATGGAGAGAGTGAGGTTGAAGATGCTTGAGAGTGAAATAGTACTTATGGGTAATTATGGAAGTGGAATCCTAGAAAAGAATAGGAAGTGATCCAAACTCAGATGGAGTTTTCTTTAGAGAGGGGAGAACCCTCTTCCTCTGAGACAAGAGAGATGAAGCTAAAGGAATATATGGATCCCATGCTGCTGTTGATTAGGGAAATGCTCTGGAAATGAGACCATGAGGAAACAGGAGCAGAGCTGGAATAAATACCCTAGGTAGAATGGAAGGAAGAAATCAGTGAGAAATAAGAGACCTGTGAGCAAGGAACAACATGAGTATGTATTGACCAGGACTGCCCAGCTCAGCAACTTCTTGTAAGAGTCCTCTTCAGCCCAGGATAAGGTGCAAAGTTGAGTTGAGTGACCATGAGCTAGGAATTGGCATGGTAAGACTAGCCAAAGGTTTTCAGGAGGGTGAAAGTATATAAGGTACTAAGGAGTTTGCAGTGGAATCTGTTTAGCCAGAAAATAGTTAATGCTCTGGGTGAAGTTAGCCACTCCAAGAGATTTAAGGTCCCAGAAAACAAAGAGAGCAATGTGGGATCCCTGGGTGGCGCAGCGGTTTAGCGCCTGCCTTTGGCCCAGGGCGCGATCCTGGAGACCCGGGATCGAATCCCACATCAGGCTCCCGGTGCATGGAGCCTGCTTCTGTCTCTGCCTCTCTCTCTCTCTCTGACTATCATAAATAAAATAAAAATTAAAAAAAAAGATTTAAAAAAAAACAAAGAGAGCAATGTCTCAGGGTGATGAGGGACAGTGAGATAACTGACAAATTAAGACATTGTGTTTGAGAGGCAAATTTAGAGATCTCAGAGGAGAAACAGTGAAGTCTCTGGTGCACCAATACTGGTAGAAGCCTCACTGGAGTAATAACCTGCAGAGGTAAGGCTAAGGAAAGGCTTTGGGAGGTGAGGGAATTCACCTAAAATTTTGCCTGAATTGGCCTACAACCACTCAGATCCTCTCCCTCTCTTTCTTTAAACTTTGTTCTTTTGGCTTTTTTCTTTGTGAATAATTCCAGCTCAAACTTTTTTTAGGAACCTTGAGAGGAATGTTGCACATTTTCCCTTCTATAATTTGGTAACATTTGTTACACATCTTCCTTCAAAAATTTGGTGACTTGGGATCCCTGGGTGGCGCAGCGGTTTGGCGCCTGCCTTTGGCCCGGGGCGCGATCCTGGAGACCCGGGATCGAATCCCACATCGGGCTCCCGGTGCATGGAGCCTGCTTCTCCCTCTGCCTGTGTCTCTGCCTCTCTCTCTCTCTCACTGTGTGCCTGTCATAAATAAAATAAAATAAAAAATTAAAAAAAAATTTGGTGACTTTTTATTAAATAGAAAACAAAATTTGGTGACATTGTAATGCAGCTTCGTGATAGTGGCCAACCCCCTGAATTTGATCCCATTAAAATTTTTGTTTTCTTTGTATTACCAAAGAAACGTAGGTGTTAATTTTTTAATAACACAAAATCCTTTTAGATATTTTGTCATAGTAAAACATATCTGGGATTCTGCTCAGAGTGTCTCCCCTAAAAAGAAGAGTTCATAGCTGCCTTCATATTTTCATATTGCCATGATGAACTGGCAGCTTTCAGATCTGAGGAGCCATCCCCATAAAGAGAAATGGTTTTCCCACATAGGAAATAGTCTAAAAGGAGCAACTGAGAACTAATGATGGCAAGGTATGAATAAATTCAGTATACTCTTTAGTATCAGAACTGATGGATTCACCCACTCAAACATATTATTAAAAGGTAATATTGAACTTTTCAATGTTCTGGCAATGTACAAAGAACTCCAACTTCAGAAATGGACCCAATTAATATTAAGTCTGTGAAAGTAAAGACTTGGCACCCTCATTAAAATGACAAAAACCCTCATTTCAGGGAGTGGAAATACATTTCCTAAGTAAGATGCCCTGGTGGCATTAGAGAAGATCACATTCTCTTTTGCTTAGTGACAGGTCCAAACTGGGGAGATTATTATCTGTTCACACTTGGCTTCAGGAATCTATCTCGGCTCATCAGCATGCCCTTTCCCCCCAGGAGAGAAGCAGTCCCTCCTCCTCATTTGCTCAGAGGAAAAATATTTTCGCATTTAAACTGGAGACTATGCCTCTAACCATTCTTCTAGATTACTGCCCTTTTCCACGTTTCTCCACATGACTCGTAAGACATGAGTATAATCACTAGCCTGCAGCACAAGAAGAAACAAAAGGAGGAAGATGAAATATCACTATTTAGTATTGAGCTGCATGGCTTGCCAGAGGAAAAACATGCAAACCAAAGCAGAAATGAATAACTATCTCTCTATAGCAGTCACTTGATTTACAAAGGAACCTCTGTGTTACTCAGCGGAACTCCAGCTCAAAATGCTATCCTTGGGGAAAAAAAAAAATGCTATCCTTGGTACTGACCCAACAAGCAAATCAAATATTTCTTCCCATTTGGCAGATAGCACATGTCCCTTCTGCCATACACTTTCCTATATACAGTCATCTTCACTTTTAGCATCTTCTTTCGGTGTTATGATTGTGAGAAACGCTACCTGTCCAACAAGTATCCCGGCTGCTGTGAGAGATGGCAAGGATAGATAGTATTTACAGTTCTGGGATTCCAACTCTGTGTAACAGCTTTCTCTCCAAAGACACAAAAGCTGTATGATTACAGAAAAAATTAAAATCTGTAATAAAACCAAACATACAATGAATGTGTTGTGCCAAAATTTTTTGTAATTTCTTTTAAAAACTAAAATATAAGGTTCAAACTGCTACATCAGGATAATTGCATAGCCATCCACAGAAAACAAGAGAACATGTTAGCAGGAAGGATTGCCACTCACTAATTTGGATAGAAAATCTGATTACATCAGCCTACATTGGTACCTGATTGTTTCAGGAAAACCCTCAGATCGAAAGCACAGAATTAAGCCCTGCACCCCACTCCACCCGAAGCAGCTTTCTTTTAGGAATAGGAAGTGTTTTCACCCTCAGAATAGGGTTTTCTTCTATATATTTCATCTTTGTAAAGCACAACTTCTTTCCATTTATTGTAGAGAATGAATCTTGTCTTTGAAATCCCTTTAGAGAACTCTTCTTCCACCACTTACAGCTAATAATCTTGAAGATTTTATTTCCATTACTTTCTTTTACTTTCTTATACCCAAAGTCCCACCCCATAAGTAGCTGAAAAAAATCATACCTTTGAAAAGTTGCCTTTTTTAATAATAAATTTATTTCTTATTGGTGTTCAATTTGCCAACATACAGAATAACACCCAGTGCTCATCCCGTCAAGTGCCCACCTCAGTGCCTGCCACCCAATCACCCCACCCCCGCCCTCCTCCCCTTCCACCACCCCTAGTTCGTTTCCCAGAGTTAGGAGTCTTCCATGTTCTGTCTCCCTTTCTGATATTTCCCACTTATTTTTTTCTCCTTTCCCCTTTATTCCCTTTCACTATTATTTATATTCCCCAAATGAATGAGAACATACACTGTTTGTCCTTCTCCAATTGACTTACTTCACTCAGCATAATACCCTCCAGTTCCATCCATGTCGAAGCAAATGGTGGGTATTTGTCGTTTCTAATGGCTGAGGAATATTCCATTGTATACATAAACCACATCTTCTTTATCCATTCATCTTTTGAAGGACACCGAGGCTCCTTCCGCAGTGTGGCTATTGTGGACATTGCTGCTAGAAACATCGGGGTGCAGGTATCCCGGCGTTTCATTGCCTCTGTATCTTTGAGGTGCCTTTTAACATTCTTAGACATTTAATATACAGGTTTGTAATTTTGATCCATTTTGTTAATGTCTTTTTTGGGCTTTATTCTTTGTTCGGAATCAAAAAAGGAATAAACTATAAATGTTTCCATTAATTTGGACTGTAAACCATAACGATTAGTGGAATTTCATTTTTTTACAATTATCATAAACCTGGTACAAAGAAGGTATTCAGTGTTTGTTGAATGAACATCCTCTGATTAAATATTTTATAATAGCTTTTGTGTTTGTTGACCTTGAAAAATGTGCCATAACCATAAATAAAGCTAATTTTCCTCCTGTGTCTTAGGATTTTTTTAATTCATAAATTATTTTTTTAGAGCAGTCTTAGATTTACTACAACACTGAACAAGAAGTAAAAAGTTTCCAAATACCTCTGTCTCACAAACACGCACACACACACACACATATCTCCTCACCACTACTGACATCCTGCTCCACATGGATACATTCCTTACAATCAGTGAATACATCATTATCACCCAAAGGTCATAGTTTGCATTAGAGTTCACTCTAAGTATTATACATTCTATGGGTTTGGACAAATGTTTAAAATATATGTCTCTGTCACTGTAGTATCATACAGAATAGTTCCACTGCCTTAAAAATCCTCTGTGCTCTGCCTATTCATTCCCCCACCCCACCCCAGCACCTGGCAACCAGCTTAGGGTTGTGGGTTTTTTCTTTAATCTTCTTACTGACTCTGTTGTTTTGCCTTTTCCAAAATGTCATATAGTTGGAATCATACAGTTATGTAGCCTTTTCAATTGGCTTTTTTTTTCACTTAGTGATAATGCATTTACATTTCCTCAAGGTCTTTTCATGGCTTGATCACTCATTTCTTTTTAGCACTGAATAATACTCCATTTCTGCATGTACTACAGTTTGTTTATCCATTAATCTACTAAAGAACTTTGCAGTTTTTTCCAAGTTGGGGCAATTATATAATTGCCAGAAGAAATCTACTATAAAATCCATGTGTATATTGTTGTGGGGACATAAGTTTTCAGTTCACTTGGGTAAATATGAAGTAGCATGATTGCTGGATTGTAGGTTAAGAAATTGCCAGTGGCACCAGAGTGGCTCAGTGGCTGAGTGTCTGCCTTTGGCTCAAGTCATGATCCTGGGATCCTGGGATCGAATCCTGCATCAGGCTCCCTGCAGGGGGCCTGCTTCTCCCTCTACCTATGTCTCTGCCTCTCTCTGTGTGTTTCTCATAAATCTATCTATCCATCTATCTATCTTAAAAAAGAAAAAGAAATTGCCAAAGTATCTTCCAAAGTACCAGTAGCATTTTGCATTCCCACCAGCAATGAAGGAGTGTTTGTTTGCTCCACATCCTTACCAGCACTTAGTGCTGTCATTGTTTTGGATTTTGGCCATTCTAATAGGTGTGTAGTGGCATCTCATTATTCTTTTAATTTGTAATTCCCTAATGACATATGACATATAATGATGCTTACTTGCCATATATATTTTTAGTGAGGTGTCTTTTCAGGTCTAATTTTTTGGCATTTATACTGTTTGATGTTCTTTGAATTTCCTGGGTCTGTGGTTTGGCGTCTGATAATAATTTGAAGAAAAGTTCAGCCATTATTGCTTCACCCATTGCTTCCATTCCTTTCTCTTTCTTTCCCTTCTAATATTCTTATGACATGTATCTTTTGTGGTTGTCCCATAGTTCTTGGATATTCTGCTTGTAGTTTTTTTCCATGCTTTTTTTCTCTTTTGAGGTTAGGCAATTTCTGTTGTCATACCCTCAAGCTCAGTGATTCTTCCCCCAACCATGTTCAGTCTTTTAATAAGCCCACCAAGGCATTTTTCATTTGTGTTATATTTTTTAATCTCTAGCATATCTATTTGAATTTTCATCTCTCAGAATTTCCATCTCTCTGTTTACATTATCCATCTGTTATTTCATGGTATCTACTTTTCCCATTAAAGCCCTTAACATACTATACTAATTATAGTTGTTTTATATTCCTGTTTTGATAATTCCAATATTCATGCTATGTCTGACTCTTGTTCTGATCCAGATTCAGTCTCTTCAAACTGTGGGTTTTTGTTTTTTTTTTTTTTTTACCTTTTAGTATTCCTTGTAACTTTTTATTGAAATCTGGACATGATGTACTAGGTGAAAAGAACTCCAGTAAATAGGACTTTAGTGATGTGGTAGTTAAGTGTAGGGAAGCATTCTATAGTCCTGTGATTAGGCCTCAGTCTTTTAGTGAGCATATAGCTCTGGACTGTGCACTTCACAAGTGTTTCTCAGTTTTTTCTTCCCCTCTTACTTGGGGTGGGATGGCCTGAGGAGGCTATATTTGGACATTTCCCTTCTCCAGGTTAGTTAGGCTCTGGTAATATCCTAGCAGGTTAGACTCTGGTAAAATGATTTCTTCTGAAGGCAGGCCTTGTTAAGAAGAAAAAAAATGTTCTGGTGTATTTCAAAATAGTTTCTTTTCCCCTCCCCATGATGGAAGTGCAATATTCATTGTAAGGCTATAGTCGTGCTTTTAGAGATAAAACTCACAAAAGTATAGAGACCTCACTATGACTGGGTCCATCTGAACTCTTTAACAGACTTGTCTACACTGAGCCTCCAGCAATCAGCCAATCACAATTGAGGTTTTCTTATTTCTACCAGTTCCCATGGAGCTTCCTGCTCATAGGTTTCTGGTCTGGTAAACTGTGATTCTCTGGATTCCCCTGCCTCTCCAGTTTCAGGGTCAGCAGTTTGCCCCATGACCTCACTGCCCATGACCTCACTGCTCACTTCAATATGAATTGAAGACAAGTTGTTGATTATTCAGTTTATTTAGCTTTTTAGTTGTTGGATGGAGTGGTAACCTCTAAATTCCTTACACACTAGACCAGAAACCAGTAGTCTCATGTTTTAATTTTGACATTTACCTTTCCTCCGTAGGACAGTAAAGATTACATTTTACAAACAACTGCCGGCAAAATTACGTGTGGACAGTCATCAGTTCAAGACAATTAGTCCTATACTTTTTCATTACAGAGCTCTTATCATTTGTTCCCTTCCAAGTAAAAGTAACAATGTTAGCTGGAAATGCCTGAGTTATATTTGGGGTGGTAAATATGAAACATGATGATGACTTCAGTGTGCTGGAAGCCTGTCTTCATATACAAAAATGGTTCTGTGTGCTTTTGTGTCCATCTCTTGCTGCCATGGCTTCCTCAAACATAATAGAACTCCAATAAAAAATATACAAAAAAAGAGACTTATTGTACATGTCAATTAAAAACTACCAAATTTTCAGGGCACCTGGATGGCTCAGTGGTTGAGCATCTGCCTTTCTCAGGTCATGATCCTGGGGTCCTAGGATCGAGTCCCACATCAAGTTCCCCGCAGGGAGCCTGCCTCTCCCTCTGCGTATGTCTCAGCCTCTCTCTCTCTCTGTATCTCTCATGAATAAATAAAATCTTAAAAAAAACTACCAAGTTTTAATGGTACTAAGGTGAACCACAAAGGGTATGGATAGATGGGCATTCGACATTATATTGATTGTTTAGCCTTAGTATCACAGGCAGAAGCTCTGAAGGAAGAAAACGACAGCCTCCGTTGGCAGCTCGATGCCTATCGGAATGAGGTAGAATTACTGAAGCAAGAACAAGGCAAAGCCCACAGAGAAGATGACCCAAACAAGGAACAGCAGCTGAAACTCCTGCAGCAAGCCCTGCAAGGAATGCAACAGGTAAAGGCCCTTTGGTTTTCTGAGCTTTTAGGAGCTTTTAGCTGCTTACCTGGAAACGGGTCCCCTACCAGAAAAGAGAATAGCAAACCTCTTATTCTTCTTGATATTCTGTTCTCTGGCATAGCTGAGGAAGGGATTATGAGTTATGAAATATTCTGACCACTACAGAGGTAGCAATGGATCACCAATTTTCAAAGGATGAACATTCAGTGAAAAATACTTGACAGTAAAACTACACCAAACATAATCTAATCTTTTCTTTCTGCTTCAGGAGGTAATTTGGGATCTGGACCAGGCTTTGAGGACTTTATGAAGAAGCTCACTTACTTAGATATGAAAAAAGTAGTATCTAGTTGATCCAGTATCTACTATGATCCGGAGGCTGGACCGTATAGCCTCTTAGAAGAAATGGCAGGAATCCTACCCTTGCTTTTTCAGTATCAGTGCTTTGGTCACATAATACCAATCTGCTTTTTCTTCCTTTGTTTTCACAGCCATTTATGTGAATGAGTTTACCTGCACATTATCCCAAGTATAAAAAGTAAAGTAAATAGGTGCATCCAACTGTAACTGCATTCAAATACAACAGTGTGTAATAGATGCTCAATGTCTAGATGTTTTATGTAACCATCACCACAGTGGGCCTACAATTTAGAAGATATCACCATCTGTTCTCATTACAATAAAGAAGTAGTATTTTTGAGTAAGGGTACTATCCCCCTCTGCCTTGCCAGACGACTAGCCATTTTCCTTACAATTTAAATTGAGCAATAATTTTTTGAGCAATATTTTTTTTAATTCTATGCCTTGGAATTATCTAGGGCCAAGCTTATTGCTGGCTAGAAATCACAAATCATGAAAAAGGAGTCTCTTCTGGCACTAAGAGCCCCATGTTCCTATTACTTCTGCTACCACTGTCTTCCTGTGTGACAAGCAATATCACATTAATATTTCACCTTTCCTATTAGCAAAATGTGTGAAGTAATGCTTACCTTCCTTTTACTGTCACTATGGAATTTAATTAGAACATGCAAATTATATCTGAGATCTTTCCACCAAAAAAAAAAAAATACATCTCTTCAGCTAGACTTCAAAGAATTTTGACAACGTGCATTGTACCGTATGTCTTTTAGCTCTTCCAGTGGTCTTTTGCAAGCCTCTGAGAACCAAAACTTTGAAAACATTTTTCATTGTTTTTCCTTCTTACCTTGATTTTGAAACCATTCCACATAAGAACGGTTCTGTTACTGAAATACAATTTAAAGATGATGAACTTTTTTTTTCCATTTCATCACTTCAGAGACCTCTGAGAAAATTAGGTCTCTACATCCTGACAAATTAATTTCGCTCCTTTTGATTACTTTTTCTTGGAAAATAGTCTTGTAAAAAAGATAAAGCTTCTTCCATCTTATCCAAAAAGAAGTATAGTCTAATATAGTGATTAAGAGCATGGACTCTTTTTTTTATTTTTTTATTTATTTATGATAGTCACAGAGAGAGAGAGAGAGAGAGGCAGAGACATAGACAGATGGAGAAGCAGGCTCCATGCACCGGGAGCCCGATGTGGGATTCGATCCCGGGCCTCTAGGATCACGCCCCGGGCCAAAGGCAGGCGCTAAACCGCTGCGCCACCCAGGGATCCCAAGAGCATGGATTCTTAATGGTGGTATTGACCCAACCTGGGTTTAAATCCCAACTTTGCCACTTACTATCTGAATAGCCTTAGGTAAACCACTAAACCTCTGTAAGCCTCTGGATTATGTATCACAGGGTTATTTGAGGTTTATATGAGATCACACATATGAAACCCTATCCACAATGCATGACACATGTTAGATGCTAAATAAATAATATTTTTGTAATCATTAATGATGATGAATCCAGTTCCTTGCCTACTGATATGGAAACAAACATTTGTCAAGTGTTTTCCTCACAGAAATTGAACTTGGCTTGGAAAATGACTATTTGAAAGAATGCTTTACAACATCAAGTTCAATGCGTCAATCAAGAAGTTGTCCACTTGGGATTAACACTACACCCTATCTTTTTCTCTCACTGGAATAGAAAAGTTATGTAATTAGATCAGTTAGTTTCTCAGATGCTCTCTAAAATATAAACAAATCCAAAGGAAGTTCCTAAGAGCTAAAATAACTTTAAGTGAAAGGTAACTTGATTTTCCCTTTGATATCTCTGAATGGAGAAATGATTGTGTGGGCTGGGAGAAAGTGAGGCAGGCCAACCTACTATCTAACTTCAACCAGGGTTTTTAAATGAAGTGTGGCTCCTGAAGACTTGATTGTCTTTGGTATTTCTTGTAGCATCTACTCAAAGTCCAAGAGGAATACAAAAGAAAAGAAGCTGAACTTGAAAAAGTCAAAGATGACAAGTTGCAGGTGGAAAAAATGTTGGAAAATCTTAAAGAAAAGGTACATCAGTCCTCTGTGAACCCTTGCCCTTGCCCTTGCCCTTCCCCTACTCTTCTCAGGGACCGTACAAATGCCCTGGAAGTTCCTGCAGTAGGAATCAGCATGGAATGCTTGGCTGCATGGGAATTAAAAACCCCCGCTCTGGGGTAATTCTTGAATCAAGATCTCTGCCTTTAGATGTGAATCCTTGGCATATCTAAGGATTCTGAAGAGTGCACTTTTCAATGAATAAGAAGTTAGTCCCTCCCTAAAATTCCTCAGTCTTTCCCTCTTGGAGAATCCCAGAGTGTACATCTCATTCAGCTTCATCTTGCCAAGCAAATAGCGACATAGAAAACTCGGGTGACGCAGAGTACCTTTAATGAAACATTTCATTAAAGGAAGAAACACAAGAACATTGGCATTTCTTTGCAGATACTCCATCTAGTGTAATAATGAGCAGTTGCAGGTAAAATAGCCAAAACCCAAAGGGGAGAAAACGTGTGGAAAGTAAATAAAAAGAATATTCTAACACTTGATAATTGCAGCATGAAAGGGCAAGATGGGACTCTCTAGCAATAAGAGCTGCCAGTAAGAACCTCTTGGGGGAGTCTCCTAACATCTGGATAGGTTAATGTGTCACAAGCATGAATCAGGTGTCCAGTCTACTAAAGGTGTGCAAAGTCTACTGATGGTGTCTCCCAACTGTACCTCCCTAATCATTGGTACGCTTGAACATTCAACTAAAGTGAAGTTCTCAAAAGGAAGACCCATTGACTATAACTGCCTGATTTTCATGTCTCAGAAGGAAGAGATTAGGAGCTCAGACCAAGAGCCAGAAATCAACAATTCTACCGTTCCACAAGAGCTCTTGCTCTTTATCTCTGGCACTCAGCTCAGGAAGATGCAATGCATACAGGCCCTGGGTATGCTTGCCAGCACAGTGACTTCCCCCAGAGTGCCATTAAGAACTGGCAGCCTTGGTGTAGTTGAAACAAATGATTGAAAGTGTTTTCTTCTGGAGGCCATTTGCAATATGCTTTTAATTCTTCCACTTCATAAAACCAGCTCACTTTCCAGTTTTGTGGGTGCTATTAAAGAAACGAGCACAATCCCAGAGATATTCATTTATCAAGCATTTAATTGAAAAGTGCCAAAGCTGCTCTGTATAGCAGGAATTTCCCTATATTTTCAGAGCTGCTAAAATGTCTCAGAACTGCTATGTAGCTGTTTCGCTTCTTGCATAAAATGGAGTGCATAACCAGAAGACTATTGATAGACATGAAGTTATGCTTAGAATCATTCTTTAGGATTAATATCACAAATTAATTTAAAGGCATTTTTAGTGAAGAGTATTTTTGGCACTTTAGTATAAGCTGCTTTCTGCTTTGTAAAGTATTTCATTTAAAGAAGCAAGAGGTCAAATGGCACGAAAGAAACTTAATGTATTGTGCCTAAGTCTGTTTTTCATCCTGAACCTGAATATACCACAAAGTGGCAGCTTAAGAGGATAAGCAAAGAGATCTAATAATAAGGAAAATGTGAGTCAGAATGTGTTTTTTTTTTCCTGTTACTGTAAGCAAAGCTTCTTTCAGAGAAAGTCATGACAGTTCATTATAAACTGATCTTCTCTGGGAAGCTGATTTGTGACCAAATATTTCAACCTGACACAATTAGGTTAAGAAGCAAAGTACCATTACATTAGACTGCAAAAATAATTCCAGGTTGAAAAGAAGGCAGTAAGTTTTGGTGAAGAGGGATCTATTTCATTTTTGTTTGGATTTCTTGACAGTAAACCATGATGTGAGTTATTGTCAGTGTTTTGCAATATAACAGTGTGAGTTCTGTCTGTCTAACTGCAGAAAGAGCTAGCTCTTTGAATCTGCCAGTAAAATTCAAGGTGATACCTTCTTATTTTTTAAATGCCAGCTTGAATAAAATTGAAGTCAGGTTTCAATAAGGCTACATTTCTATTCAAGATGGCTAAAACTTCTCAGGATGCCTTTACATCTTAAATCAACCCCAATCTGTAAAACTCTCACATGTAAGAAATAGCTTACTGGATCATTTAATGTTTTAAGGGGATTAGAAGGAGATGTACAACCCATGGCTTAGAAGTGAGCCAGTATTTTAAATCAAACTTGGCATGATGGTTACTGCCTAGATTGGACTCTAAAAGCCAAAGATTGAGGAGGTCATCAAGAAAGGCTTCCCTTCTGACTACAGCCAGGAAGCCTGTAAATCCACAGAACATGTCTTGCAGCATAGACCATTTCATTCAGGGCAACATCCTGGAAGCTTTGAAAGCATCTTTAAAGAAAACAGAAGGACACCTGTCCATGCTGAGGTCTTGGGGAAGGGATGAAGTGACAAAGCATTTGAGTCAGCCATGACCTGCACCCCCATACACACCACAGGAGCATTTCCCCAGCATTTTCTTTTCTAATAGCAGTAAGACTGGAAGCCATGATCCCTTTTATGCCTTCTTCCCAAGGTTCTTCCTTCACATTTATAATACAGAAAAGATGTTCTCAGTACCCAAACAGAGAAAGAAAGATCAATGAAAGGTCTGGAGGTATTTTCAGTTTGATTGTTGGTCATGAATTTCACCTGAGTACCTCTTATGAAACAGACCTGCTATGCTCAGAAAGAGAAAACTTTCAACAACAAAGAAGACCACTGAGTAATGATAATGAGATTTTGGTCATGGGCATTTCTTGATGTGAAGTCAGGAATATCCTAACTGATAATGTCCTTATCAGAGAGAAGAAAGGGCTGATAGCCAACAAATGGAAACTCTAATTTTTAGTTCAAAAGCCAACAGTTGATTACCTGGGAGTAGATTAGCTACATTGTAGATTCCCCACTCAGAGATGGGCCCTGCCTTTAGGAGATTGTGGACCTAAAATTGAAAAGAATAGCCCTTTTGACAGCAGATGACCTGGCATGAAATCTAGGCTCTACTACTTCCTAGAAATGTGATTTTAGGCAATTTATCTAATATACCTGAGCCTCACTTTCCTCATTTGTACAATGGAGATAACACATGCCTAACAATGCCTACCATCTAGTAGGCAGTAAATATTGGGTCTGGTTCCCCAGATTACCTGTATAGAGTCAAGAATGATGAAGCAGGAAAATAAAACCTGGCAAAGATGAATATCTCAATTTTTCTGTGTTTGGGAGCCATATAAAGAAGTTTTAGATGATCTGTGATGTTTTTGCATAAATTAATGCTATTTTCTCTCTGATTCAATCATCAAAATTATACAGTATTGCTTTGGGGGTACTACATTAAGAAGTTCCCCATTGCATAATTGAATCTAAGTTTCCCGTTGCATAATTGAATCCAAGTCTTTTACCCAGTAAGATGAACTGATCCAGGAAGCATATTATTCCCACAGGAAACCTGTGCTTCTAGACTATGTACATCGAGCCAGGATAGTGACTACCCTCTTGAGAAGACCCTGAACAGCAGCCCTATCAAATCTGAACGTGAAGCACTACTCGTAGGTAAGGAACACATGCATACAACATATTGACTATGGTGGAGGAGGGAAAGGGTTTTACCTAAGATGAATATACCCGCCAACCATTTATGAAGCATGACAGTGCATGGACCCAGAGTCCTGAAGATGACAGGATAAGAACAAGTATAGATTTCAGAACAAGTAACAGTAGCTCCCAGTCCTCCTCAAGCTCCTGACATTACTGCCACATCAAATGTGTGTGTGTAAGCACAAGGAGGGGTCTGCTGGAGGAACACATTGTACATTTTTAAAATCTCTATGGGAGGCTAGCTGAGCCCTCTTACTCTCATTCAAGGTAACAGTGCAGATACTGTTTGGCAGAGAGCTTTCCCAGATGAGACTCTGGAGGAAATATGTGCCTCTCTGAAATTTTTTTCCAGGTTATCAGATGATTCAGGAGGCTGTCTGTGGAGTGTTGGACACTAGTGGGCTCTGATGAGATAAATGTTAGAGTTGCTCTTATTATATAAAAATTCACCCACAGAGGCAAGATAGAATAAATGGTTGAGGAGTCAGACAGACCCGATTTCCCATTTGACCCTACCATTTCCTTCCTGAACTTCAGTTCCTCCAACTGCAAAATGGGCGGAATATTACTTGTCTCAAAGGGCAGCTGAGAGTATTAAATATTATAATTCATCTGAATCCCTTAGCACAGTGTGCAGCCCATAGGAAGCCCTCAGTAAAATGAGAACCATTTTGCACTTACAGTATTCAGCACAAATGCTTGTTGACTTGATATTCCATTTAGAGAACAATGGCAGATTGAGGTCCTAAAAATATTCAGTCATTTCCAAGGGGCTGATACTAGGCCTCCACGGATAATCCCAGTTGCCTTCTAGGAAGCTGAATCCCACACAGTCGCACACCAATCCCAGAAGGTCTCCACACTGATTGGCTTTGCATATTTTGAAGATTTATCTCCTTTCTTTGGTAATGGATATTGTAGTCAGATTTAACACTTTGATATGTTAATAAAGATACACAAGGGGATCTGCCATTGAGTCTCAAGAAAAGTGACAATTTATTTCTGTTTTACAACTCAAAGTTCTTTAACAAATTGGCATGGCAACAGGGAGACCTGTCGGAGAAGAGCTGGGGGAAGGAAGGAAGCCTCTGTAAATGGATAGTGCTAGAAACAAAGATTCTTAAACTAAGTGTTTCTTGTTTTGTTTTTTAAAGAATGTAATCTTGGGCTGACAGAGAGAAAGGAAAAATCTATTTTTAAATTGGTTCTTGGGTATGAACCCACAGAAACTGCTTAGTGTTTTGAAACCTATGGAGTTATTTCTTAGCATTTGACAGACAACCTGTCTTGGCCATAAGCACCTAGAATTCCTCTGGGCATGAACTGTCTTTTTTAGAATTTAAGTTCCTCAGCTTGAGTCAGTGTATAGCAATTCAATTTACCTCATCATTTAGGAATCACATAGTATAATAAGTTATAGCATCCGTTTGGGACAGATTTTGAACTCTACCATCAGTTCCTCCTGGATCCCAAGCCTACTTCCTGGCCCTCTGATATTTGGAGAAGTTTCACAAAGAACTGACTTGAACTTCAAGCAGCAACTCAAATTTGTGATATTCCTCATCAGTCACTTGAAGGAATAGACAGGTTGTAGTCTATAAACCAAATCAAATTTACCTTTTATTTCCTGGCAGTTCTCGGCAAACTCAATTCTGGGTATATTTAATGCACTTAAGATCATATGAAAGGAGAGGAATTCAAAAAATTTAAAGAAAGAAATAGTAACCTTTGAACAATTTATATTCTACCTGTTTCCATAGAAAGTAGTATTAGAACAATTAATCTGATGTCCAGAACAATCAAGGCAGTATGTAGAGCTGCCAATCACCCCATAGTTACACTAAGTAAAAATTGTGCACATCCCCAGAGACTGTAAACTTCTATTTTTAAAAAAAAAAAATGTGTTACTTGAAGCGATTTAGAGCTCTAAGCACAAACAAAATGCTAGTGACCACTTGAGTGAATGAAATGTTTGGCTTTTCTCTACAGAGCTACTCACAGAATAAAACAAATATAATCAGCAGATTCTCTTGTGAGAGGCATGAAGTGAATTAGGCAAAGAACCTGATTTGTAATTTTACCACAACAGCAAGACATTATTAATGCATAAGAGACTCAAGTCCAATTTAAAGACTGCAGAAGACTTCCAAAAAAGCCAGCACAATCTAAATTCATTATAAAATTATAAATTCATTGTGAAATGTAGAACTCAAATGGTCTTTAGCCATCATGAATGATGGAAGTGACTCCTCAAATCCCAGCTTTTCTACATGTGATATAGTAAGAGGCAATATATGCAGTGGGTTGTTGTACAGATTAAATGAGCAAAAAATATATGTAAATTTAGAATAGTTTCCAGTATGTAGTATGTGGTACTTGTGAGTTAGCTCTCATTTCAAAGAATATAATGCTCCAGTGTAACCTCCATGGTATTGTCACTATAGGGATTATTTCCACATTTCTTCATGTCCACCCATTTGGAGCAAGCATTGAATACATCTGTTCCTACTTGCACCGTCTAGATAATAAGGTATGTGGGGTCCTGAAATGGGCATGCAAGGGGACATAGGGTAATTTCTTCAAGCATAAGTAAGTCATTAGTAATCTCCCTAACAAAATTTCCCTCACCTATTCTCACTGTGATGCAGTACAGAGCTTCTGTCTTGCAAGTAGGGTGACTGTCTGCTTCTGTTTGCCTGGGACTGAGGGGTTTCCTAGAACTCCAATGCCAGAACCAAGAAGTCGTGGGCAAACCTGAATGAGTTGGCCAATCTCCTTCCAAGATACATCTTAGAAGAATTTTCCTCCTTTCTTTTAATTTATGTTTAAACTGAAAATGACCTATTATCTCTCACTGGTCAAACTTTTGCGATGGGCCTTTAGCCATTAGCAAATGTTAATGTTCAGAACCGGAAGTCTTATTCCAGCCATCACTGTCACCATTGCCATTACCTGTGTTGAAACGATCAAGGCAGGGGCAAAAACAAAACAGAGGAAACAGTAAGTCTGTGACACAGACTCAAGTACTGCTCCCAGCTGATCTCATGGGACACTTCCTTCCCGGGATGCTGTTATATGGGGGACCTCACAAAGCATCGGGAGCAAGGGTAAGTATTCCCTCAAAAGTCAAGGATGCCTCATAGAATCAGGAGGGGACCCTTGACACCTCAGAATAAATAAACTCAGGTTAGATTTTTTTTCAGAAGCTGCATTCAGTTAAACCTGCTCGTGGATTGTATTCACTATTTCACAGGACCCTGGGGTTCTTGGGATGTGCCACTGGAATGCAGATTCCTGACAGTTGGAGGTCCAAAATGTTAAGCCATTTAAGCATATGTCCTCTTAACAGAGGCACTTGCCTACATGGGCATCCAGCTGTGGTGATGCACCTTCCTCATGGCATTTGTTTTAGTTCAAGCTGGCACACACCCCTCATTTAGCTCTGGGAAGTTGGGAAGTGGTACCATTCTGCAACTAAAGAGCCCATTTGGTAGCAAAGGGAGGGATCAAATGTGAGCACCAGGACCAAGTGGTAGGTTGAAGTGGTGTGAAATTGAACTATGTGTCAATAAAAATGGTCTGGTCCTTTTTTAAAAAATTGTAAAAATAATGCATACGTTTTACGTTAAAAATGTAAGCAACGTAGAAAGGCAGTGAAGGGAAAGTGAAAGTGACCCAGCCCCACCCTTCCAGGATCACCACTGTTACCAGGTTGGCATATCTTCTTTCAGACCATTTCCCATATGTGTGCTGCACCTATATTGTACATATACATCTCTAAACATTATATATTTATGGTCTTTGGAATGGAGATTCAGCTCTATATGATACTCTGCAAAGTGCATATTTCACTTAACTGGCTAAAGTCCACTACTAGCACTGGAAGAAAGTATGACCTCACTCCTACTCTCAGCCCATTTTCTCCTGAGCTGCTTCCTGCCAGAGTAGCAACAGGGCCTCCCAAAGAGAGCTTGCAGTGATGCCAACAGAATTAGGAAGTCCCTCCCTCCAGTTTCAGGAATATTCAGTGTGGCGGCAACTCAGGGTTTCTCTTAGGAACCCTGGTGCTCTTCAGTGCCCAGGTTCACAGAAAAGTTGCTACTCATGTCAAGATGACCACCTGAAACAAGTCCTAATAGGGTCCACAGATTTTTGTTTTATATTGGTGTGTGTGTATGTGTGAAGTAGGGAGAAGAAGACAATGCACAAAAGTAGGAATACAGAGCATTCCTTATTTCTGTCATTTTTCCTTTATAAAGCAATGTGTGTGTGAAGAATTCTGCCCTGCCTTCCTCCCCTCCCAAAAAGCTTTTCAGCTTCAGTAGGCCTGCACGCAGCATCACCAGCACTGATCAGCTGTCATTCAGCTGGCTACAAACCCAAGCCTCTCCACGCAACTGACACCAGCTCTTATTAGAAAGCTCGGTGGCAATCAATCCCCAAAACATCATGCTAAGTAAAAGAAACTAGTCGCAAAAGGCTATATGTATTATTATATATTATGATTGCACATATATAAAACTTCCAGGAAATTCAAAACCACAGCGTAAAGATCCAAGTCAGGGATTGGGAGTGACAGTTGACTGCACTGCAAAGGGGCATGAAGGAACCTTCTGTGGGTGATGGAATGTTCTAAAACTAAATTGTGGTGAGAGTTGCCCAATTGTACAAGTGTGCCAAACTTCATTAAGCTCTAAACATAAACTAGGTGAATCTGTTGTATGTAAATTATTACCTAAATACAGCAGTTTTGAAATCCTGACAAGGGAAGCCCAGGGGATTCTGTCTGGAGTTAGAACTGCTTTTGAGTGGAGCTCTCTGTCTGGCCCACAGATCTGCACCAGCGATGTGGAGTGTCTCATGGGCAGACTGCAGCACACCTTCAGGCAGGAAATGACCGGGGTCGGAGCCAGTCTGGAGAAGAGGTGGAAATTCTGTGGCTTTGAGGGCTTGAAACTGACCTGAATTTTGTGGCCTCATAGCCTGAGCTCCTGCAGATAAATGTGTGGTGAACATGCTAAGAAAGTGATTTGTATTCTCAATGGTTTTCAAGTGAGAAGTGCTTTAAATTTGTCAGGCCATTCCTGGAATATCTTTTGAGTTAAAATAAGGATCCTAAAACAGCACCTCAAGCTACAGGCCCTAAAAAGAAATGGACTCAGACCCTCAAGCACTGTAACTTGCTCCTGTTCTGTCGGTGGCTTATGTCTTTTATTAGTGGTATTTGAAAAAGGCCTGAGGCTAAAGAGTATTTGGGGTGTTTTCAGTGTCTGTACTACTGTCGTAGAGTTTGGTATTTTTTTAAACACTGTTAATTGAAATGTTTTGATGATTTGTATGTGATTTGTGTTTCAAAACTTCGCTTCACATTAATGTTGCTACTGGTGAAAGGAATGAGAGGAGCACTAGGTACTCCATAACTGACATGGTGTTATCACAAGGATAAGTGAGTAACACAGCGTCTTCTAGAAGGTGCCTGACCAGGCTCACTTTTTAAAAGACAAAGCATGGTTTATGGCTTTTTGCAAAATTACTGTGAACCAAAAGTTGACAAATGTTCCAAAGTTATTTTCTCTAATTTATCAGATAAAAAAAAAATCTAGATGTATTCACAGAAAGCAAGTGTCCAGTACGACGGGCATGTGTATGTGCTATCAGAATCACCTTGTATATAGTCTGCTTTTAAAGGAGGGCATGTTTAGTTTTCTATGAATTAAAACACATGTGTGCACACGTGCACATATACACACACATTAGCAGAAGGGATTCATTTTAATATGCCTTCCCTCTGGCCTTCTTACAAAGTCTGTTGGTCCCTTTTCTTCTGTCAGCGTGTTGAATTGCAAACTGTGTACGGCTGTAAATACTTTGTTTCCTTCAAGCTGAATGTTTGCAAACAGTTGATATGAGTATTAGTAGAAAACTCCTGGTAATTAATAAGCCCGGGTGTGCGAGGCTTCCTGCAAATAGCTCCACCTGGAGTGCTGACGACTGGGGACACCTCCAGTCCTGTGGCACCCACCAGCAGATTGCAATGGCAGAGTGTACATGGACCAGTCAGGAAGTCCTGCTTGATGGAAACGAAAGGGAAAGGATGAGGATGTGGGGCTTATATCATGAGGCACAGATGATCTTTTCTTCTGTGGTGTTGCTGGTGCTTATAATAATACAAGCATGCCCTCCCATGAGTCTTGATTCAAAATAAAAGAATGTACTAAGTAAGCAAAGCCAATGAAGAGTATTTCAGAAAAATACTTTGTAAATGAGATGTCAGTAGTGTTCAAAGGTGTATTTTTAAAAGATAAATATTCCTTTTTTATACCTCAGTTTGGTGTTCTGTTTTGAATTACTTGCTCTCTAATCCTTTAGTGAATCATCTTCATTTCTTCTTTGGAGTACCAGGATGTTGAAAGAAGATGCTAAACCTTCACCTTGACAACTAGAAATAGGTCCCCATACCAGCTTGGTCATGCTGAAAGCTGGCTTCCCCTTGAAGCACCCAGCTGTGGCACAAGCAGGGAGCTAGGGTTATTTTTACTCTAGCCTCCTCACTGAAGCATCACTGTTATCAAAGTTACAGAAGGCTCTGATTTGTCAATCTCTGAGGTCCTGGAATGCCTGATTTTAAAAATATCTTTGAAATCAGGGAAATTTGCCACTAATCAATTATTTCTTATTTAAATAAGTTAAATACCATGAAATTTTAAAACAACAAATTTTAAAGTAACAACTGCTATACCCAGGCCCCTTGCTGTCCTTCACTTAATCTACTTGTGCTACAAATGGTCTCTATTATTCCCGCCAATTTAGTCCAGGTGTGCTCCTCCCAGCCAGCTTGATTACACTGGTTGTGAGGGGTCAGTCTGTATCAAGTTGGCTAGGCTATAGTGACCAGTTGCTTGATCAAACACCAGTCTAGGTGTTGCTGTGAAGGTATATTTGACATTTTAACTGACATTTGACATAACATTTAAACTGCTAGACTTGAAATTGAAGCAGATTATCCTCCATAATGTGGTTGGGCTTCATCTAATCCATGAAAGACCTGAAGTCTTCTGAGAGAGGAATTGTGCCTCCAGATTGCCTTTGGATTCATGACTGTAGCATTAACACCTGCCAGAATTTCCAGACTGCTGGCCAGCCCTACAAATTTCAAATTTGCCAGCCCCCACAATCACATGAGCCAATTCCTTAAATCTGTGTGTGTGTGTGTGTGTGTGTGTGTATACATCCCACTGGTTCTGTTTCTTTGGAAAACCCTGACTACTATGCTAGTCCAGAGTTGTCATAATGTATAAAAATAAAATCTATTTGCATTATACATAATCCAATTACAGCACATACCATTTCACAATAATATCCATCCATCATAGAAATATATTAATGAAATTATTTTGCTTTAAAAATGCTTAGTGCTATTTATTGTTGTTATTCTGCCCAAATTTTGAAACATTACTCTTGTTTTTTAGGAGCTATAATAGTTAGATTTTTCCAGATAATAATGAATAGAAGCATTTTTAATTTTACAAATGGTTGTTTTTATCTCTCTTCCCAGTCCTGTGACATCTCTAGTTCTGATTCTTTAATATTACCAAGTTGCTTGTTAAATGTCCTCAGTGAAAATGAAATAGTTTTCAGAGCAAACTAAGCACTTATCTATGTTCCAGTTATACAGTTTTGTTTGTAATTGGACCCAAAACTGTAAGTTTTTCATATAATGCGAATAAACTATATCCCTTGAAAAGACAGCATAGATGTAAGAACTTTGACTCATCTGCTAGAACTAGGTAAGCCCTTGGGATTCTTAGCTGTTTTGGACAGTCTCTCAAATAGACTCAGATTCACTTTTCACCACAAGTGCTACCATCTGCTGAGCACCTATTATGCTATCATGCTGTCTACAGTCAACTTACTGCCTGTGTGTCAAGTTACACAGACAAAATGAGAGCTTCAATTTCCTTATAGGTAAATTTAAGGAGAAATAGTACCTGTCAGAGGATGGTGGTAAAGAGTTATCAAGATAACATGTACGAATTACCCAGTCAGTGCCTGGGCCATAATGAGTTCACAATAAAGAGTTATGACTATGATTCAGCCAAAAGTAAGGACAAGCTATTACCTTTGCCCTCACTATAAGAAAAATGTTTTTGTGTTCACACCTAGAATTGTGAAGCTACATCATGTTACTGAGCCTCAAGAATGGAAACTCAGCTGTTCAAAGGTATTCCAAACATTTATTCAGGCCCAGGCACTCTGCCAAGCATTGTGGCATATACAAGGAGTATGCCTGGTGCCCTCAAAGAGCTAGAAGGGTAGGCTTTAACACACTGGATGTAAATCCTTCACTCTGTAGCCTAGACCATAAAATCTCAAAATGAAAAATATTCAGTGTTGACCAACTATGAATGGTGTGAATAAGGTGGTAATGATGGTTCACTCTTGAGACCTGAATTATTATTCTCTGTGGCCCCCATGCACCCCCACATCCAGTCCAGAGTGTAAATTCTAGGAGAGTATGGTCTTCATTTGTCTTGTTCACTGTCACATCCCAAAACCTGGTGCATTGTAGGTGCTCAGTAAATGCTTTTTAAATTAGTATTTGTATAGCATTCTATACAAACTATATTCATAAGCATTAATAATAAAAGCTAACATTTATTAGTGATTCCTACTTAACAGTGATATATATGTGTGTAGATTTATATGTGTGTGTGTGTATATCTATCTATCTAGAGAGGGAGAGAGACTTACTCGTTTTTACTACAACTGTGAATGGTAGGTAGCATTATCCTAGGTTTTATCTGAGATTCTGAGATGTAAAGTAACTTGCTTAAGTTTCTAAGAGGTAGAGATGAGATTTGAATCTTTGTCCAACTACAAACTTAAAACTTCCCACTGCTCCAATGTGTTATTTATCCTTCATATCAACCTAATTGGTATTACCATAAGCCCCACGTTGTTCATTCACATGGCATTTAGAGCACCTGATATGTACAAATCTTGGTCTTAGAAATTCAAAGGGGAACAAAACATGACCTCTTCCTTCAAGAGTTTATACTTTGGTGAGGATGCCTGCCAAATGACACAGTCATGTACAAGGTGCCACAGGGGGACATTGTGGGAGGCTTCACTAATGTTAAGCTTGAAGCATGGTAAGAGGAGAAACAGGCTCAGAGAGGTTAAATTACTTGCCCAAGCTACATAACTAGTGGGGATAAAGCCCAGGATTTGAATCCAAATCTGTCTGGTCAATTCATACTTTTTCTATTTTACCATGATGCCCAAGTTCACTTTCTAGCAATATCACTTAAACTCTCTGAGCTATTGATTTTCATCTACAAAGTGGAAATCTAAGCATATTTCCCTGAAAGTGTCATTCATGAAGCTTTGCTCAATGTAAAGTGCCCAGTACTAACTCTGCCTGGCAAAATAAGCTCTCAATAAATAGCTATAATTATTATTCAATTATAATAATATTAACAATATTTTGATGACAGCAGAGCTACCTTTCTAATGTCAGAAATCCCATGGAGCCACAGGATAACTTAAGAATGAGACCTGCTGAGATATAAAAATCAATGTACAGAAATCTGTTGCATTTCTCTACACTAATAATGAATCAGCAGAAAGAGAAGAAAGCAATCCCATTTATAATTGCACCAAAATAATAAGATGCCTAGGAATAAACCTTACCAAAGAGGTGAAAGACCTGTACTCTGAAAGCTATAAAACACTGATGAAAGAAATTGAAGACAACACAAAGAAATGGGAAGACATTCCATGTTCATGGATGGGAAGAACAAATATTGTTAAAATTTCTGTACTATCCAAAGCAATCTACACATTTAATACAATCCCTAACAAAATACCAACAGCATTTTTCACAGAACTAGAACAAAAAATATTAAAATGTATATGGAACCACAAAAGGCCCTGAATAGCCAAAACAATTTTGAAAAAGAAAAGTAAGCTGGCTCGAGATATCACAACTCCAGACTTAAAGTTATATTACAAAGCTACAATGATCAAAACAGTATGGTACTGGCACAAAAATAGATGCATAGAGCAACAGAACAGAATAGAAAACCCAGAAATGAACCCACAAGTATATGATCAATTAATCTTCAACAAAGCAGGAACAAATATCCAATGGGAAAAAGATAGTCTTTTCAACAAATGGTATTGAGACAACTGGAAAACTACATGTAAAAGAACGAAACTGGACCACTTTCTTACACCATACACAAAAATAAACTCAAAATGGATTAAAGACTTAAACGTGAAACCTAAAAACACAAAAATCCTAGAAGAGAGCACAGGCAGGAAGGTCTCTGACATCAGCCATAGCAACGTCTTTCTACTTATGCCTCCTGAGGCGAGGGAAACAAAAACAAAGCTAAATTATTGGGATTACATCAAAATAGAAATTTTCTACATAGTGAAGGAAACAAACAACAAAACTAGAAGGCAGCCTGTGGAATGGGAGATTTTGCAAATGGCATATACAATAAAGGGTTAGTATCCAAAATAGATAAAGAACTTCTATGATTCAACACCCAAAAAACAAATAATCCCCTTAAAAAATGGCCAAAAGACATGAACAGACATTTCCCCAAAGAAGACCTAAAGATAGCCAACAGACACATGAAAAGATGCTCACCATCATTCATCATCAAGGAAATGCCAATCCAAACTATAATATCACTTCACACTTGTCAGAATGGCTAAAATAAAAAACAGAAACAAGTGGTTGGTGAGGATGTGGAGAAAAAGGAACCCTCTTGCACTGTTGGTGGAAATGTAAACTGGTGCAGCCACTGTGGAAAACAGTATGGAGGTTCCTCAAAAAATTTAAAAGATCTACTCTATGATCCAGTAATTCCACTACTGCATATTTACAAAAAAAAAATTAAAAAACACTAATTCAAAGGGATACATGCACTCCTAATGTTTATAGCAGCATTATTTACAATAACAATACAATGAAAGCAGCCCAAATGTCCATCAATAAGATGAATGGATAAGGAAGAGATGGTATATACATATACTGGAATATTATTTAGCCACAAAAAGGATGAAGTCTTGCCATTTGCAATGACATGGATGAGCTAGTGTATAATGCTAAGTGAATCAATCAGAGAAAAACAAATGCCATATGATTTCACTCATGTGGAATTTTAGAAACAAAAAACGAACGAATAAAAGAATGAGAGAGACAAACCAAGAAACAAACTCTTAACCATAAAGAACAAACTGATGGTTACCAGAGAGGAGGTGGGTGGGGGATGAGCTAAATAGGTGATGGACATTAAGGAAGGCACTTGTGATGAGCACTGGATGATGTATGGAAGTGTTGAATCACTATATTGTACACTTGAAACTAATATAACATTGTATGTTAACTATACTAAAATTAAACAGTAAAAAAATGAGACCTGCTGGTTCAGAGAAATTTAGGATATTTTACTGACCAATGCTCCATTAAAGGTTAAGTAATGCCTGATTCAAGCCTGACATAAGGAAGAAACTGCCTCTACTGTCTTATGATATAGTCTCCAGTATCTTTCCAATTTTACCTTCTGTTCTCACAGGACAGACCACATCCCATTAACAAGGAGGCCAGAGTGGCCTTATCTTCTCTTCATATCTCAAGATCCATAACATCATCCAAATCTTTCAATGTGACAGGAAGCTTTGAAGATCTCAGCTTCCCTAAATTTTCTATCTGGATGGATGGTGTCAAAGGCATACTGAAGTGATTATTTGGGGCAATAGAAGGAAGGAAAAGGAGTTGATTACACACAAACATGAGCATTCAGTCCCAAGTCCAGAGCCTTATGAAGATGATCTCAGATCTTGGGTGGAAAATAGGATGCAGGATATATTAAAGAGTGTTCTACCTAACTGCATTCACTCTAGGTCTGATTAATAGCCCTCTGGAGCATCAGACCTCTGCAATCTTAACTCATTAATATTCCTCAATGAATGCCTTATATCATGCTTTAAAGTGTTTTCAGAGCAACTGTGTACACAGACATTATGTCATCTGATCTTAACACTAGCAGAGGTGGATGGCTCTCTCACCATTATTGCAGCAAAGGAAAACAAGCATCAGAAGGATGAGGAGCCATACCCTAGGTCACACAACTAAGTGGATGGTGGAGCTGTGATTAAAATGTAGGATCCCCGAGTCCTCCCAATGTCCACTCCACTTCATCTTCAGCCTCTGACTAGTATGGTTGAGAGAATGGAAAGTAGGGGTCCTTAACAATTTTTTGTGCCATGACCCCTTAGGATGTCTGATGAAGTCTATGAACCCCTTATCAGAATAACAGTTTTAAATGCATGGGAAAAATACAAAGGAAACCAACCATATTGAAGTAATAATAGTTAGCAAAACACATTTGTGACATGGTGACTTATGTGCTCCTTTAACACATTAAATAGCAATACGTAATGACAGGCCTAATAACTACTATAATTTTGAAATAGTGATAAATGCAAATATTTCAAGAAATCTGGGATAATTTATGATACAATGGTATCTGTGATACTGGTGAAAAATTCACAGATACCATGAACCCCTCTGTACTTTGTTGCCAACATTTGTAATGGAAGAAAATGCTACATTTCAGTTAGAGGTTAGTGAAAATCTAAGTCTAATATTTCTATCCAAGTTCACATGCTTCCTAAATTCTACCCGATCTCAAGGTTGATGAAATGCAAAGTGAGAGCCCCCAAAGTGGGGCTAGGATTAATTTCAGTAAATATGTTAATATTTATAAATTACTTAGAACAGTGCCCATCATATAGTAAGCTCTCTATATATTCATTCAATAGAAACGCATTTTAGATGATGAATTTTATACATGATAGAGAAACTAATTCTTTGCCCAATTAGAAATAATGAAACGCTAAGGCAATGTGTAAATAGCAGGAAGGTCCCTCAAGTGAAGAAGTAACAGATGAGCTTCAGTATGAGCAAATACAAAATACTGAATTTAGGAGAAAATGATCCAAATGCTATTCACAAGATGTAAGTCTCCAAACTATCAGTTCTGGCACAGGAAAAGGATCTGGGAGTTGCTGGAGAGAAGTCCCTGAGGACATCTGTCCAATGTGTGGTTGGAATCATAAAAAGGCAACAAATTCTAAACATGATTTAAAAAATAGAAACAAAGTATGACATTATATTATGCCCTTTTTTAACAGGTTTTGTACCCACACCAGTAAAACAGTGTGTTTCATGTGGCTGGGCCTCAATACCTGAAACTCAACATTTCAATTCACATGCTGCTCACGTGCTTAGTCTGTCCAAGACACTGCCAGCCAACAGCGGATGCAAGGATGAATATGACATATTGAAAAGAAGAGCAAAGAATCAAGAGTGTGGGTGTGTTTTAATACATTAATGAACATGTTCTACTCTCTAGACCAGAACCATATAGTCTGGGAGAGAAAAACTTGGAATGTTGAATTCAGTGTTTTCCACATAATAAGCGCTCTCTCTCTCTCTTTCTCTCTCTCTCTCTTTCTCTCTCTCTCTTATTCTTGGCAGCATTTGGTAAAACCAGTATTACAATCATGCCTTGTTTATTCAGCAAGAGAAAACATCTGAGAATTTAAGTGAATTCACCACGTAACTGAAACACCTTCCAGTACCAATTTTTTTTACTCATTTTAAATGAGAACATTTCTAAGATATTTTACATCATTTCCTGTGCTGTTAAACAGAGGGTTCTAGACCTGTCCTGACCTTGCTGTAATGACTCCAAATGGCCACTAAGGACATTAATTATAATTATAATGTCTTCTGGGAAAGCACATTCTTCCCACTAATTCAACAGCACAAAGAACAGTGAAAGGACTGATTCTTGATAAACATCGTTCCTCATTAGCAGGGCTATTACTCTGAATCTCAACTGTCTAAGGGGCCAAAGGTATCTACTTCTGCTGTCCAAGCTCTGCCCAAATATACTAGTAAGAAATATGACCATGAAAAGGCAACTTGGTTTATTAGGCAGCCACGTCAGGAGAACTGGAATTCTTGGTTCTGTTACTAACCCTGAAACATTAGGCAAGTCATTCAAACTCTGAGTCCCATGAGTGAGACAGCAGGAGAGGGGATACTGGTGGTGCTAACTAGATTTCTCTTTCTCACCTAACAGAACCCAGTAGGGTCATGATACAGCTTTCCCCACATTCCAAAAGTTCATTTTATGCCACTTTGCTTTTACAAAAGACCTACATTAGTACTGTTTTCACTAAGTGAAAGAAATCCGAAGTGGATTTTCCCTTTTCTTAAATAAACGGTAATTGCTTTTTGCTTTCCATCATTTCAGCTTATGCATGTTTCTTTTTTTTATAATAAATCTATTTTTATTGGTGTTCAGTTTGCCAACATACAGAATAACACCCAGTGCTCATCCCATCAAGTGCCCACCTCAGTGCCCATCACCCATTCACCCCCACCCCCCGCCCTCCTCCCCTTCCCCCACCCCTAGTTCATTTCCCAGAGTTAGAAGTCTTTATGTTCTGTCTCCCTTTCTGATATTTCCCACACATTTCTTCTCCCTTCCCTTATATTCCCTTTCACTATTATTTATATTCCCCAAATGAATGAGAACATATGTTTGTCCTTCTCTGATTACTTACTTCACTCAGCATAATAGCCTCCAGTTCCATCCACGTTGAAGCAAATGGTGGGTATTTGTCGTTTCTAATGGCTGAGTAATATTCCATTGTATACATAAACCACATCTTCTTTATCCATTCATCTTTCGATGGACACTGAGGCTCTTTCCACAGTTCGGCTATTGTGGACATTGCTGCTAGAAACATCGGGGTGCAGGTGTCCCAGCGTTTCATTGCATCTGCATCTTTGGGGTAAATCCCCAACAGTGCAATTGCTGGGTCGTAGGGCAGGTCTATTTTTAAGTCTTTGAGGAACCTCCACACAGTTTTCCAGAGTGGCTGCACCAGTTCACATTCCCACCAACAGTGTAAGAGGGTTCCCTTTTCTCCGCATCCTCTCCAACATTTGTGGTTTCCTGCCTTGTTCATTTTCCCCATTCTCACTGGTGTGAGGTGGTATCTCATTGTGGTTTTGATTTGTATTTCCCTGATGGCAAGTGATGCAGAGCATTTTCTCATGTGCATGTTGGCCATGTCTATGTCTTCCTCTGTGAGATTTCATGTCTTTTGCCCATTTCATGATTGGATTGTTTGTTTCTTTGGTGTTGAGTTTAATAAGTTCTTTATAGATCTTGGAAACTAGCCCTTTATCTGATAGGTCATTTGCAAATATCTTCTCCCATTATGTAGGTTGTCTTTTAGTTTTGTTGACTGTATCCTTTGCTGTGCAAAAGCTTCTTATCTTGATGAAGTTCATTTTTGCTTTTCTTTCTTTTGCCTTCGTGGACGTATCTTGCAAGAAGTTACTGTGGCCGAGTTAAAAAAGGGTGTTGCCTGTGTTCTCCTCTAGGATTTTGATGGACTCTTGTCTCACATTTAGATCTTTCATCCATTTTGAGTTTATCTTTGTGTCTGGTGAAAGAGAGTGGTCTAGTTTCATTCTTCTGCATGTGGATGTCCAATTTTCCCAGCACCATTTATTGAAGAGACTGTCTTTCTTCCAGTGGATCGTCTTCCCTCCTTTATCGAATATTAGTTGACCATAAAGTTCAGGGTCCACTTCTGGGTTCTCTATTCTGTTCCATTGATCGATGTGTCTGTTTTTGTGCCAGTACCACACTGTCTTGATGACCACAGCTTTGTAGTACAACCTGAAATCTGGCATTGTGATGCCCCCAGATATGGTTTTCTTTTTTAAAATTCCCCTGGCTATTCGGGGTCTTTTCTGATTCCACACAAATCTTGAAATAATTTGTTCTAACTCTCTGAAGAAAGTCCATGGTATTTTGATAGGGATTGCATTAAACGTGTAAATTGCCCTGGGTAACATTGACATTTTCACAATATTAATTCTGCCAATCCAAGAGCATGGAATATTTTTCCATCTCTTTGTGTCTTCCTCAATGTCTTTTTTTCTCAATTTCTTTCAAAAGCGTTCTGTAGTTTTAGGGTATAGATCCTTTACCTCTTTGGTTAGGTTTATTCCTAGGTATCTTATGCTTTTGGGTGCAATTGTAAATGGGATTGACTCCTTAATTTCTCTTTCTTCAGTCTCATTGTTAGTGTATAGAAATGCCATTGATTTCTGGGCATAGATTTTGTATCCTGCCACGCTACCAAATTGCTGTATGAGTTCTAGCAATCTTGGGGTGGAGGCTTTTGGGTTTTCTATGTAGAGTATCATGTCATCGGCGAAGAAGGAGAGTTTGACTTCTTCTTTGCCAATTTGAATGCCTTTAATGTCTTTTTGTTATCTGATTGCTGAGGCTAGGACTTCCAGTACTATGTTGAATAGCAGTGGTGAGAGTGGACATCCCTGTCTTGTTCCTGATCTTAGGGGAAAGGCCCCCAGTGCTTCCCCATTGAGAATGATATTTGCTGTGGGCTTTTTGTAGATGGCTTTTAAGATGTCGAGGAATGTTCCCTCTATCCCTACACTCTGAAGAGTTTTGATCAAGAATGGATGCTGTATTTTGTCAAATGCTTTCTCTGCATCTAATGAGAGGATCATATGGTTCTCGGTTTTTCTCTTGCTGATATGATGAATCACATTGATTGTTTTACGAGTGTTGAACCAGCCTTGTGTCCCGGGGATAAATCCTACTTGGTCATGGTGAATAATTTTCTTAATGTGTTGTTGGATCCTATTGGCTAGTATCTTGTTGAGAATTTTTGCATCCATGTTCATCAGGGATATTGGTCTGTAATTCTCCTTTTTGGTGGGGTCTTTGTCTGGTTTTGGAATTAAGGTGATGCTGGCCTCATAGCACGAATTTGGAAGTACTCCATCGCTTTCTATCTTTCCAAACAGCTTTAGTAGAATAGGTATGATTTCTTCTTTAAACGTTTGATAGAATTCCCCTGGGAAGCCATCTGGCCCTGGATCTTGTGTCTTGGGAGGTTTTTGATGACTTCTTCAATTTCCTCCCTGGTTATTGGCCTGTTCAGGTTTTCTATTTCTTCCTGTTCCAGTTTTGGTAGTTTGTGGCTTTCCAGAAATGCGTCCATTTCTTCTAGATTGCCTAATTTATTGGCGTAGAGCTGTTCATAATATGTTTTTAAAATCGTTTGTATTTCCTTGGTGTTGGTAGTGATCTCTCCTTTCTCATTCATGATTTTATTAATTTGAGTCTTCTCTCTCTTCTTTTTAATAAGGTTGGCTAATGGTTTATCTATCTTATTAATTCTTTCAAGAACCAACTCCTGGTTTTGTTGATCTGTTCCACAGTTCTTCTGGTGTCGATTTCGTTGAGTTCTGCTCAAATTTTAATTAACTCTCTTCTTCTGCTGGGCGTCGGGTCCATTTCCTGTTTTTTTCCTCTAGCTCCTTTATGTGTAAGGTTAGCTTTTGTATTTGAGTTCTTTCCAGTTTTTGAATGGATGCTTGTATTGCGATGTATTTCCCCCTCAGGACTGCTTTTGCTGCATCCCAAAGATTTATTTTATTTTATTTATTTATGATAGGCACACAGTGAGAGAGAGAGAGAGGCAGAGACACAGGCAGAGGGAGAAGCAGGCTCCATGCACCGGGAGCCCGATGTGGGATTCGATCCCGGGTCTCCAGGATCGCGCCCCGGGCCAAAGGCAGGCGCCAAACCGCTCCGCCACCCAGGGATCCCGTCATCCCAATGATTTTGAATGGTTGTATCTTCATTCTCATTAGTTTCCATGAATCTTTTTAATTCTTCCTTAATTTCCTGGTTGACCCTTTCATCTTTTAGAAGGATGGTCCTTAACCTCCACGTGTTTGAGGTCCTTCCAAACTTCTTGTTGTGATTTAGTTCTAATTTCAAGGCATTATGGTCTGAGAATCTGCAGGGAACGATCCCAATCTTTTGGTATCGGTTCAGACCCGATTTGTGACCCAGTATGTGGTCTATTCTGGAGAAAGTTCCATGTGCACTTGAGAAGAATGTGTATTTAGTTGAGTTTGGATGTAAAGTTCTGTAGATATCTGTGAAATCCACCTGGTCCAGTGTATCATTTAAAGCTCTCGTTTCTTTGGAGATCTTGTGCTTAGAAGACCTATTTAGTATAGAAAGAGCTAGATTGAAGTCACCAAGTATAACTGTGTTATTATCTAAGTACTTCTTCACTTTGGTTATTAATTGATTTAAATATTTGGGAGCTCCCACATTCGGGGCATATATATTGAGGATTGTTAAGTCCTCTTGTTGGATAGATCCTTTAAGTATGAGATAGTGTCCCTCTTCATCTCTCACTACAGTCTTCGGGGTAAATTTTAGTTTATCTGATATAAGGATGGCCACCCCTGCTTTCTTTTGAGGACCATTTGAATGGTAAATGGTTCTCCAACCTTTTATTTTCAGGTTGGAGGTGTCCTTCTGTCTAAAATGAGTCTCTTGTGGACAGCAAATAGATGGGTCCTGCTTTTTTATCCAGTCTGAAACCCTGCGCCTTTTGATGGGGTCATTAAGCCCATTCACGTTCAGAGTTACTATTGAAAGATATGAGTTTCGTGTCATCATGATATCTATTCAGTCCTTGTTTTGTGGATTGTTCCACTGAACTTCTTCTTAAAGGGGAATTTTAAGAGTCCCCCTTAAAATTTCTTGCAGAGCTCGTTTGGAGGTCACATGTTCTTTCAGTTCCTGCCTGTCTTGGAAGCTCTTTATCTCTCCTTCCATTTTGAATGAGAGCCTTGCTGGATAAAGTATTCTTGGCTGCATGTTCTTCTCATTTAGGACCCTGAATATATCCTGCCAGCCCTTTCTGGCCTGCCAGGTCTCTGTGGAGAGGTCTGCTGTTACCCTAATACTCTTCCCCATAAAGGTCAAGGATTTCTTGTCTCTTGCTGCTTTAAGGATCTTCTCTTTATCTTTGGAATTTGCAAGCTTAACTATTAGATGTCGAGGCGTTGAATGGTTTTTATTGATTTTAGGGGGGGGCGGAATCTCTCTATGTCCTGGATCTGAATGCCTGTTTCTCTTCCCAGATTAGTAAAATTTTCAGCTAGGATTTGTTCAAATACATATTCTGGTCCTCTGGCCCTTTCGGCGCCCTCGGGAACCCCAATTAAACGTAGGTTTTTCTTCCTCAGGCTGTTGTTTATTTGCCTTAATCTATCCTCATGGTCTTTTAATTGTCTCTTTTTTCCTCAGTTTCCCTCTTTGCCATCAACTTGTCTTCTCTGTCACTCACTCGTTCTTCCACCTCGTTAACCCTCGTCGTTAGGACCTCTAGTTTGGATTGCATCTCATTCAATTGATTTTTAATTTCTGCCTGATTGGATCTAAATTCTGCAGTCATGAAGTCTCGTGAGTCCTTTATGCTTTTTTCTAGAGCCACCAGTAGCTGTATAATGGTGCTTCTGAATTGGCTTTCTGACATTGAATTGTAATCCAGATTTTGTAACTCTGTGGGAGAGAGGGCTGTTTCTGATTCTTTCTTTTGAGGTGAGGTTTTCCTTCTAGTCATTTTGCTCAGTGCAGAGTGGTCAAAAACAAGTTGTATTAGGAAAAGGAGAAAAAGAGAGGAGAGAAAGAAGGAAAGAAAAGAGAAAAAAAGAAAAAAGGAAGAAAAAATAAAAAAGAAAGAAAAAGAAAGGAAAAAAAGGGTGGGGGAAGCAAACAGAAATCAAAAAGCAAAAACAAAAAAACAAAAAACACGGGGGAGTATCTTCTGATTCTGTAGACTTTAAGTCCCTTGACTTCCCCTGGAACTTGTCCGTCTAGCTGGTGTTCTGGGGGAGGGGCCTGCTGTGCTGATTTTCAGGTGTTAGCACTTGGGGGAGCTGCTCTGCCCCCTGCCTGGTGCAGGGCTCAGTGGGGGTTGTTTACCCCGTGAGGCCCCAGGAGGAACAACCGCAGTGGCGGTGGCCAGCTCTCCGGAGCCCTGGAGTCAGCTCCCACAGGAACTACGGAGCTCTCAGTCTTCAGGGGCCTGGGGGCTCCGGGGTGGGGCCGCTGATCTGCTCAGCTCCGGGCACGAGCGTCCTTGCGGTCCTGGGCCCTCCCGGCCTCTGCCTGTCTCGGGGGGAGGCCGGATCCTGGGCTGTGCCCCCCTCTGCGGAGCCTCTCGAACCCTTCCAAGCTGCTCCCGGCCGCGCAGCCCCCTCCGCACGGAGCCTCTTCCTCTGCGGGAGCCGCCGCCGCCGAGCTGCTCCTGGAGCCGCGCAGCCCCCTCCGCGGAGCCGCCGCCCGAGCCCCTCCGAGCTGCTCCGGGCCCCGCCGTGCGCGCTGCAGCCCTTAGGGAGCTCGGCGCACTCTCCCGGGGCGCAGGTGTCTGTTAGTGTCCCCGGGAGCCCGAGGGCATCCCCGCCCTCCTGGGTCCTGCTCCAACTCCCTGCGAGCCCCTTTCCGCCCGTCCGGGAAGGTTGGTGCAGCTCCTGCTCCTCCGGGACGGGGCTCTCCTGTCCTGGGGACACTCGCCCCGGCCTCAGCCCGGCTCCTTGCAGGGCCCCTCCCCCTCGGAGGCCTTTTGTTTCTTTTATTTCTTTTCCCCCGTCTTCCTGCCTTGATAGAAGCGCCAACTCTTCTCACTGTAGCATTCCAGCTGGTCTCTCTTTAAATCTCAGGCCGAATTCGTAGATTTTCAGGATGATTTGAAGGTTATCTAGGTAATTTGGTGTGGACAGGTGATTTGGGGACCCTACTCTTCTGCCATCTTGCCCCTCCCTCTTATGCACGGTTTCATAGGAATGCTCTACTTTCAGGTAACAGGGGAAACCTGTCCGGTCCACCAGCCCGTGGTGGCTGAGGTTGATGAACATTGTGTCGTGGCCAGGGTTCAGAAAATGAATCTGCAGTGCTCTCAAACCAGCAAGCCAGTGGCAGTGCAGGACCTGTGGCCCGCCGGAGTCCTGAGAGACAAGGGTGCAGAGAGATGCAGGTAGAGAAAGACTTTGCTGCTTCCATCTGCCCATATGAGCCTTCGAGCAATCGTACTCACTTTTTGTGCCCCCACTTGGTCCATGACTCCCTCCTTCTTCACTTAGCAGAGCACGTGAGGACAAAGTAAAATCATTCCCTTCCATCCATAATAAGACTGTCTAGGGCGGCCTGAGTGTAAGAGTCTGGGTCCTTCAGCAACAGCTGCTTTAGTTGCTGCCCATCCTTGAGGCTGTCCTCAGTAAAGGGGACTTGTTAAGCCAATTGGACTCCCAAGTCAGGCTGCTCTTGCCACACTGACTCATGGTGATGGTGGGTGGAAATTAAAACATCTCAGCTCGTGTGACTCACATAAAGGCTATTGGTCCAGAAGTGCATACACTCTCGAGAAGGATTCAGGGGCTCCTTTACTTCTTCGTTTGTCTCTGAAACATCAAGATCACTTTACATGGCATCAACATACACACTGGTTCCCTAGGGATGATACCCTGGATGCACAGGCTACAGATCCTAAGAAGCACAAATGCCTTCCAAGTTCCCTTTCCATCTCTCAGTGTCCTGTTGGGTTCCTGCTGAGTGAATAATACCCACCTCAGCGTCTGATAGCTAATCTCAAGGGCTATTGCCCTTCCTGGCCCTAAGAGCCTCCCCTGGCTGGCAGCACTGCACTGGGAGTGCTGCGGTGACATCTGCTCACGCCAAAGCTGGGAGCTGAGATACAATCAATTTCACTTGGTTACAGGCAGCTGCTTCATGGCACTTACAGACCTCCTGGCACTTGCTCAAGGCCAAGGCAGGCATGTTGTTCTTCTCGCTGCCCCAGGGCAGCAGCATTACAGGTAGTCAAGGGGGCCATCTTTAGGATACCACTCTGCCCAGGAAGAAAGGGAATAGCAACATCTCAGCCAAGGGTCACAAGGCAGGCAGGATTCGCTGAGTCCCTTGGTTCAGAAAATTCCTTAAAAACTCCCAGAAAAAAAGGGAAAAGATAAACAAAAATGAAAATGAATACAAAAGTTTATGCTGTCCTGAGCATAAGAAACAGGCACATCCTCTCTGCTGGTGGGAATATAAACGGTAAAACTTTCAGAAGGGAGAAGCCTTAAAAAAAGAAAGTACAGTCAAAGGATATTCTAACAAGTCTACTTCTAGAAATCTGCCCCTAGAGAAATAAGCAGAGAAAAGGGCTAAGATGAATGTAATGAGGATATTTAATAGTGAGCAAGTGCAAACAATCCAGATGTCCAAAATAATGGCTAAGAGAATACCATGAAGACATGAAAACTGATGTTGATTTGGGAAATATTCATGATATGGTATCCAATGCTATCATGGGAAAAATCATGATATGCTTATTGTTGACTGGGAAAAGCAGGATATTTCATATATGGACAGCATAAGTTTTGCTTAAAATAAGTAAATATATATGTATATGTATGTGTTTGTGGACACACGTGCAAGAACAGACTAATACCAAACTGCTAGCAGTGACTGTCTCCAGATGGTAGGTAGACACAGAGGGCTTTTTTCTATGCTGTTCTGTTTTCCAAATGTATTTTATTGAATATGCATTTACTTTTATAGTCAGAAAAAAAAAGTTATTGAAAGAATGTCTATAGGCAGAAGCAGGAAAAAACTTAGCTATTAGATTGTAACAGTAACAGAGGCTCAAAGCCTTCGAGTCAAGCAGCCATGTAGCCCTTCTCTCCCTCCGGGGGTGTCTATTTTCAGATTAAACATCTCCTCTCTCTTTGTCATGTTTGCTTCTTATCTGTGGGCAGCCTAGGAACCCCATCATCAAACCTCTAAAGAACACAGAGTTGGGATCCCTGGGTGGCGCAGGGGTTTAGCGCCTGCCTTTGGCCCAGGGCGCGATCCTGGAGACCCGGGATCGAGTCCCACATCAGGCTCCCGGTGCATGGAGCCTGTTTCTCCCTCTGCCTGTGTCTCTGCCTCTCTCTCTCTCTCTCTCTCTCTCTCTCTCTCTGTGTGTGTGTGTGTGTGTGTGTGACTATCATAAATAAATAAAAATTTAAAAAAAATAAATGAATAAAGAACACAGAGTTAAGTGAAAAATAATTGAGTAAAGAACTGAAAGTGAAATCAGAGAAAATCATTGGTCTGTGACTAAAATTTTTATTCCCAATTCTATAACCTTCGTATCCACTCCATTTCATACCATGTCCCAAAGCAAAACTCCTTAATAGGGCATTCTGGCCCCAGACTTGCTTTCTAACATGTTTCTTATTTCTACTCCCCTTCACATACTCACTTCTGCCTGACTGAATTCGCTGTGCTTCTCCATACATCCTCAAGTCCAAATACTACTCACTCTTCAAGGCCCAGGTCAAATGGTACCTCCTCCAGGAAGCCTTTCTGGATTCCTCCCACTCCCTCCCCATGTCGGAATGACCTCTCCCTTTCAAAGAGTTTTGCTATAAAGTGGAGCAGACCAGTGGGGCTGAAGCTGAAGAGGGAAATGGAACCAAAGAAAGGATTTTTTAAGATAGAAAAATGACACGATTATTGCACACTGTTGAGAATAATCAAGAAGATAGGGCAAATGATCAAGAAAGAAATTTCACAGGGTGAGTAAATGCACCAGAAAGAAGAAAGGCAAAATGCAAAGGAGAAAGCAAGGGCAAGGGAAAAGAAAGACGGAGAGAGAGCCAGAGAGAATTAAACTTTTCAAGTTGGGCATACAAAAGTGATCTTGTCCATTAGCTCTTTCTCTCTGCTGCAAAGACTGATAGTACAAATGTCAAGAGCAGAGAATCAGATTGCAAGGATACACGTCCTGAATCTGTGACTCTGGGCAAGCTACTCAACCTCCCTGTGCCTTGATGTCTTCATCTATAAAACGGGGATGATAACATTATCTTCCTCATTGGGTTGTTTTGAGGCATAAATAAAGTGTTTAAAGTGCGCAGAGTGTGATGGACATGTGAGCTATCATCATAACCAGGAATTATCAAAGGCCAGGAACCCCCCCACCCCCGGGCCTCAGAAACAACTGGACTGGAGCCACAGAAGGCCTCTGCATGTCTCCTGTCTCTATGTCTATCTGTCATATGACTTCATTCTTTCCTCTCACTACTATCACCAATAACTCCAGAGCTTCACAGTTTAACAAAGCCAGCTACTCAGGGAAGAGATCATTGAACTACCTTCTGATCTTAAATACAGGAACTAGGGGAAGGGACTCATTGGCCAACTTTATTCAAGTACCCAGACCAGGTGGCCTTGGGGCTAGTGCCATGTAAAACCATACACACTCCTGGGGGAACTGTGTAAGTAGATGGGGATGTTGAGCAGTGCCTAGGAGAAATAAGGTGACTGAAGTGTGGGGAGGGGAGGAGAGACTGAAAAAGATAGAAAAAGGAAGTGCTATGAGAGGCAAAGAAGAAGACAGTGAGATTGGAGTGATGTGGTCGCAAGTCACAGAATGCCAACATCCCCCAGAAGCTGGAAGAGGCAAGGAAAGCATTCCCCTTTTGATCCTCTGCAAGCAGCATGGCCCTACTGAAGCCTTGGCTTGAGCCTGGTGAGACTGATTTCAGATTTATGACTACAAAACTGAGAACAAATTTCTGATGTTTTAAACCAAAAATAAGAAAAAAGAGAAAAAAAGTGCTAGTCAGCCAGAACAGTAATTGCCACACCCTCCTCTCCCCATACCCTGCCTTAGTATCATCATCCAAGAAAGGGGAGCCCAGAGAAAGTATGAGGATTCCTTATGGAGATTCTGCTATTATAAAGAGGGTTCTCTCTGGTCCAGACCCTTGATAAAAATTGAAATCTGGGTGTTCAGAGCAAGGAACCTCCTAGCGTAGGGGGTCACAGGAGGCCTGTCTGCTGGTGTACTTGGTTCTCCTGGTCCCTTGATAAATTGCAGCCTGAGACCAGACCCCTAATCCTACCCTAGCCTGGAACATTTAGGCAAGACTGCCCACCTGAGGACTGATGGTTGTCTCTAGACCACTTGAGTCTGAAGGCTGATGAATATTCTATCCTCTTTTCCTGACCTCCCCATTTTGAGCAGCCTCTGCTGCTTGCATAAGCCTCCAAATTGTAAAACCAGTCTTATTTTTAAAGATTTTTATTTATTTATTCATGATAAAGAGAGAGAGAGGCAGAGACACAGGCAGAGGGAGAAACAGGCTCCATGCAGGGAGCCCGATGCAGGACACAATCCTAGGTCTCCAGGATCATGCCCTGGGCTGAAAGTGGCGCTAAACCACTGAACCACCTGGGCTGCCCATAAAACCACAGTCTTGCCAAGATCCAGGATATTGGGATGCCATCTGCACAGCATCTGCACAGCAGAGAAAAAGCAGCTGAAAGCCAGGGAGTCGAACAAGTGGCCATTAAAATTTGCTAGGCATAAGATGGCCAGGGCTTGCACTAGTGATGAAAATAGGACTGGAGAGGAAGAGAAAGATTTGAGAGACATTCCACATACAAAAAAAAAAAAAAGGATAAGTCGTCCCAGGAGCAAAACTTAGTTATGATTATCTAAGCAGGTACTAAAAAACATACAGCCTTTAGGTTGGTTGGGCCTCTGATCTAGAAGTCAGAATAACTTTTCCTTTTTTGTATGGTCTCTCTGATGCCTGATTTTCAGACACTGGTTACCCCGGCTTGGATAATTCCTTCCTTCCTTCCTTCCTTCCTTCCTTCCTTCCTTCCTTCCTTCCTATCAAGTTGAGCACCTATGTGCTTACCATGGCAACGGGGAATAGAGCAGCGAACAAAAGAGACAGAGACCACTTTTCTACTTTTCTTGTGGAGTCAACATTCCAGTGGAGGAAAACAATAAATACATGCATGTGTGTTCTATAGGAGTTGCATGAAGGTATGTGCTATGTAAAAACTAAAGCAGGGAATACTCATTAAGAGGATGAGAAAATAAGTGATGCTAATAGGGGAAGGATATTCTTGCAGGATATTCTTTGCAAGAGAAGAGCAAATACAAAAGCTCTGAGACAAGAAAGTGCTTGGAATGTTCGAAGAACATAAAGAAGCAAAGTGAGAGGACCATTATTAAGAGATAAGCTCAGAGAATTAACCAGAGAAGAGGGAGGAAATGGCATTTGGCCCAATAGACCCTAACAGCTTTTGGTGAGATGGGGAGTGCTGAGGGGTTTTAAGCAGAGAAGAAACATGATCTAGCATGCCCATTAAAAGAATTGCTCTGAAAGCTGCACTGAGAACACACTGAGGGAGGCTGAGGGAAGTGAGAAGAAATAGGAATACAGTGAGGAGGTTCTTGCAATAATCCAAGAGAGAGATGATGGTAGCTTCAGGCTGATAGTAGTGGAGGCCAAAAGTGGCCAAATGCAGGAAATATAAAGATATTGAAGCTGGAATCAACAGGATTTTCCTGATGTGAGATCTCAGAGAAAAAGTAGAGTCAAGGATGGCTTCAAGATTTTTACCTTGAGAAACTAAACGGATGGAGAGCCATTACCTGAGAAGGGGAGGACTATTGGATGAGCAGATTTGAAGGATAATTCAGTTCTGACATGTTATATTTGAGACGTCTATTCTAAGTCCAAATGAAAAATGCCAAATGAGTTCAGAAGAGGTCTGTGCTACAGGTACATGTTTGGGTGTTGTTAGCATATAGATAATATCTAAAGACTATAATTCAGGATGAAGCCACAAAGGGAGTGGGCATTGTTAAAAAAGTAGTTCAAAGACTAAGCCTTGGGGGCATTCCAATGCTAAATTGGCAAGGTAAGTGGGAAATTGCAAAGGAGACTGAGAAGGAGCTGAGAGAAATGGAAGAGGAAAACATTTTAAGGTTGTCACAAAAGTCATTGGTCTATAGGCAGGAAAAGCAGCAGAGCTTAGAGTGTCACCTGCAAAAAGGGTGAGTGGATGAGTTAGGATTAAAATCTCTCACCATTCCTGAGCTGTCTTTATGCACATGTCAGTATATTAAGTAGCATGTGGACTTTAGAGGAGTACATGGGGTCACCAGACAATTTTGCCAAATTAAAGACACAAATCATCATTTGGGGGCATTACTGTTCCACAACCCCCCCCCCCAAAGTCTGGGAGTAAAGTCCTGGTCTTTATTTGATCCATATCTGCATTTCCTTTCACCAAATCCTGTGCTCAAGCCTGGCCTTGGGAAATTAGCTCACTATGAAATACTTAGGGAGATTCTTAACAAGTTTGATTTTCATCTGTTAAACTTGATGGAACTAACAGAAATGTTTTTTAAAAATCTGTGACAACCCTGACAGGAGACGGGAACGCTATTAGCGGACCCTATTAGCGGAGGAGTGCTGGTACTCACCCATCCCAAGCAGCAAAACGCAGGTAGTGGCACTGAGAAACAATTTCTAGGACCCAAGCCAGGTTGGGACAAAGATAAAAAGAGGGGGCTTATTTTTCTTTGTTCATTACATGTCCACTTTTCTTACCACTAAGATACATTAGTTATATAAACACTTCTGGATAAAGAACCCACAGAGAAACAACAAAAGATCTTCAAACATTATGTGCTTCTCTGCATATCTACAGATAAGAATATTAAGTCTAATAGCACTCCTGTGATGGTTCTATAATTATGGCTGAAGCCTGTAGGAAATTCTCATTTTGAAATCCCACCTCTGAGACTTATGATTGAGAGGAAAGACAGATTTAAAAAAAAAAAACCTGCTAATGCCTGTGTTACAGATTCAGTTTAGTGGACCAAAAAAATATCTATGAAAATAGCATATTTTATCAGAATTACAAAATAATAAAGCTGGAGGGGCCCTCTTTGACCATCCAATCCAAGCCTCGCTTTTTAAAAATGAGGAAACTGAGGCCCAGAGTCGCAGAGCAGGAGAATGCAGAGCTGGAACATTCTCAACTCCCACTCCCAGCTTGCTCTTTCTTTTCACTACACTTGAGCATGTACTAATGGAAAACAAATTAAAGCAGAAGATTGCAAAAGGGTTAGAAAAAAACTGAAATTGCTCATAAAGGATTGTTATTTTCTCAACTGGTACTTGGCAGCACTAGAAATTCTACTTGAAGTAATCCACAGAGCAAAACAAAGTGGATGACAGTCAAATACTAATCAGCACTTTCATTTGAAAGCATTGTTATTTACAGCTTTTCTTTATCTTCACAGGGTGATTCCACATAAGTAAAAATTGAACTTAATTCCATTGAAAATTTGTTATAATGACTACTGAAAATCACAGGTGATTCATGATCCCAGAGGTACACCTGTTATGCCAGCTAACAGCTAAAATTTCTCACCAGCATTGTCAGGAATCCAAGGGTCAGTCCCTCTGTGAAATGGACAGAGCAAATTAAACTACTGATGGCACCAGACTGGAATTTTTGTGAAGAGCTAAAGAGATTGATTGTGTGTGCACATATGTAAGGGTCCAAGTGTGTGGAACGAAATGCCACTCTCTCTGGAGCACCATGGAGAGGCTCTGGGAGTCTCCTGGAGTGAGCCATCTCTAGTTCAACTGAGAACTAAAAGGGTAGAGAAAGCCTCTTTCATTGACAAGGGGGAGAGAAAAGGAAACTATTGTGTTTGCCCGCATGCTTTATCCTTTACATATTTTCTACATATGCTTTAAGCGTAATAATTTTAAAAAGTGACTTTGCGATTAAATTTTGCCTTTATGTTGTTAAAGCCAGGAAGCAGCAGCCACTGCAATCAGGAGAAGGTCCTTCGAAGAGGCCAGTCTTTACCAGGGCAGCCAAGGGTTAAAATAGGGGGGCAGCTCCTAACCTTCTCTGCTCTCCAGCCACCCATCTCTCACTATCCAGGTCACTTCTGGCTTCTCACCCACCTCCAAACCTAGAGAGAGATCTACTTCTTCCATGGACATCTTTCCCTTTCCAGAACAAATGCACTGATGTCAACAGATGAAATGGAAAGGCAATTCTAGAAGGCAAAAGTATCATTTTCAATTTTAAGTTGACATTGACTCTATCCAGTGGAAAATATGCCAGACAGGCCAGGGAAGCATTTACAAGCTTAGCATTGCATGGGGGACAGAAGGATAGAGGAGACAGTCTTTGTGGTCACAAAGCCACTATTCCAGTTGGGGAGATGAAATGTACACATTAAATAATAGCAAATAATCTAAGAAAATACAGAGACTGAGTGAACCAGATGCTAGAAATTCACACAAAAAAAGAGAATGATTAGGCGAGAGATGTCAGTGAAGTCTTTGTAGAGGAAGTAACACTCAAGGAAAGACAAGGAGAACTGCATGAACAGGAAGTACAGTGTCAGGGATCAATCCAGGTGTCCATGAACAAGCGAGGACATCAGCCTATTAGGAGGAAAGTGAGGTAGAAGACATGAGGCCTTTGAGAGTCAGACAGAAGATTCTGGACCTGATGGGGCTAGACAATAGAGCACTGTGAAAGTCTAAGCTTAGGAACGGTTTAGGAAAACCAGCACTGCAGAAAAAAAAAAGAAGTAGGATGGACCTAGGAGAGAAATAAAGAGACAGCTTATGGAATGCCCAGCAAGAGACAACAAGGGCTTAGATTACAGAATTGGAAAGACAGTTGAAATTAGCAGGGTAAAATGTGACCGAGCTGAAAGAAGAGAGAAAGGTTAGTATTAATTTAAACTAATTTTGTTTAATATGGCTGCTGTGTAACTTTGATGATGCTGAATGTCATGGCTTTGGGATAAACAGGAATAAGAATCTCTCTTGGAGATCCCTGGGTGGCTCAGCAGTTTAGTGCCTGCCTTTGGCCCAGGGTGTGATCCTGGAGTCCTGGGATCGAGTCCCATGTCAGGCTCCCTGCATGGAGCCTGCTTCTCCCTCTGCCTGTGTCCTCTGCCTCTCTCTCTGTGTGTGTGTGTGTGTCTCATGAATAAATAAATAAAATCTTTTAAAAAATCTCTCTCTATCTCTATTTCTCTATCTCTCTCTTTATAAGTATGTATGTGTGTGTTTTACACACTTAAGTAATTTCCCTTGCTGTTCTGAATGGAAATGTTAGAAAGAAAACAGAGAGAGGGTCATAGGAATTAATACATACAAATACTTGTTTTGGCTTAAATTCATGATATTTATTATTTATTATTTTACATAATAGGAATTTCAGAAGTAGAGCAGACCCCAAGCATAGTCCAATCAAGTGCTGGAACAGTTAGCTATCCATATGATGTAAAGTGAACCTCAATCCTTATCTCACAACATACACAAAAATTAACTCATAGTGACATTCAGAATCCAAATACCTGGCATAGGACTTCTATGCAGAATATATAAAGAACTCTTGCAACTCAATAATAAGAAAGCAAACAATCTAATTTTTAAAACGAATAACAGATTTAAACAAATATTTCACAAATAACATGTAGAATGACCAACAGGCATGTGAAAAGATGCTCAATATCATTAGTCATAATCAAAATGCAAATTAAATGAGATACCACTCACTACTCACCCATTTGAATGACTAAAATTAAAGGACTGACAATAAAGAGTGTAGATGAGCATTCAGATCAATTGGAACTCTCATACATGGCTGGTGGGAATGTAAAATGGTACAAGCATTTTGGAAAACACTTTGGTAGCATCTGGTAAATTCAAAGATTTTTTTTCATTCATTTATTCATAAGAGAAACAGTGAGAGAGGCAGAGACATAAGCAGAGGGAGAAGCAGGCTCCCTGTAGGGAGCCTGATGTGGGACAGGATCCTAGGATCATGATCTGTGCCAAAGGCAGACACTTAACCACTGAGCCACCCAGGTGCTCCCCCAACCCTTTTTAAAGATTTTTTTCTTTATTTGCATCTGCTAAATTTAAACACATACATATAACCATATATCTCAGAAATCCCACTCCTATTTACCCAAGACATATAAAAATCTACATCCACAAAAAAGACTTACAAATAAATGCCCATAGTAGCTTTATATATATGGCCAAAACCAGAAAACAACTTAAATGTCTAATAGCAGATGAATAAACAAATAGTGCGTGTCCAATGAAATTCTAGTCGGCAATACAAAGGGACATATTACTGATACACTTAATACACGTAAAAATCACAAAGTCCTTATGCTGAATGAAAGAAGACATACAAAAATGAACCTAGTATATGATTTCACTTATATCAACTGCTCTACAAGCTAAAATTAATCCAGAGTGACAAGAGCAGATTCATGGTTGCCTGGGGCCAGAAGTGGCGAGATTGACTGTAAAAGAACTTCTGGAGTGATGGGCATTTTCTACATTTTGATTGTAGTAATGATGCCATGGGTGTATATATTGTCAAAACTCATCTAACTATACAATTCAAAAGGGTACAATTTATTGTATGGAAAGATTTTTAATTCTTTATTGTTGATCATGCCGCCAAAAGTGGAGGCAGTATATTGTAGTGATTAATGAGTGCATAGTCAATGCTTCCTCTTTTCTTCTTTTTTATTAAAAAATAGAAAATATGAATGAATTCAAGCATACAAATTACAGAAAATAATACTGCAGACTCTAAGGTAAAACAGGTGTAAATACTTTGTGTTCTGGAGCTCCAAAAATAGAAAAGAAAAAAGTTTTTAAATGAGATAAAACATCCACACCTCCTCCTTCCCTTCCCCCCTCTCCAGAGAAAACCATTTTCCTTAAGGTGATGTTCACTAATCAGTTGTTTGGTTTAATACTCTAACCATAAAAATGTATGTCCATAAATAATGTATAGCATTGTTTTGTGTGTTTTGAATATATATAAATGAAATGTACTGCATAGATCTTCTTCTAAATTGCTATTATCACTTAACATTGTTTTTTAGATTATATATATTGATATAGATAGTTCTAGTTCATTCATTTTAACCACTGTGGATAAGTCACAGTTTATTTAGCCATTCCCCAACCGAGGAATGGTACATTGTTTTAATTTAGCTACTTTTATATAGAGTGCTGAGATAAACCTCCTCATAAGCTTCTGTATTCATTCCTACAAGAGTTTATTAGGGTAAGTACAAACATTCAAACAAAGAAACAGAAACAGACTCCTAAATACAGAGAACAAACTGGTGGTTGCCAGAAGAGGGTGGAGAATGGAATTTTAAAAAAGACATTATTAGGGGAGACATATAGATGTGGAGTTGCCGGTTTGAAGGATGTTTTGGTTATTTATTCTACATAACAAACCACCCTAAAACTTAATGGCTTAAAACAGTAGCTATCATGTAATCTGTAATTTCGCTCATGAATCTGTAATTTGGATGGAGATGGCTCATTTCTACTCCACGTGGCATCTCCTGGATGGTGCTACTGAAACTGGAATAACCACTTGCAAGATAGAACATTCTCAATACTGACAAAATGGAATTGGGCGTCAGCTGGGAGCTCAGCTAGCCCTGCCAGCCAGAGACCTCCGTTCTTCTCTACATGTTAACTCTCTATATGGCTGCTTAGAGTTCCTTGCAGCATGGTAGGTAGATTCCAAAAATTCCCAGGCAGAAGATCAAGGTCTCTTCTGATCTTGTGACTAAATCCTAGAATATCACATCACTTCCATTGTATTCCATTAGTCAAGCCAGATTAGATGGAGGGAGGGACAAAGAATTTTAAATGACAGCCATCTTAAATCTACCACATTTTCCTCCCAATCATAAACTATTCACATTTCTCATGCATGCAAAATACACTTACCCACTCAACAGGGCCTCCAAAAATGTTGGCATGTTTTGATATCATGTACAGGTTTGAGGACCAGAATCTCACTGGTTAAATCAGGTCTAGTTGGGGAGAAGGCTCCTCAAGTGAAGTTCCTTAAATAAAGATCCTCCCCCACACTCCCAGCCTATAATGGCTAGATACATAGTAGCCATAGTAGACACTAATTCACAAAGGAGAGGAACAGAAGACACATAGGACCCCATAGCAATTCTGAGATCCAGCTGTGCATCTATCACTCATTTTTTGTTTGTCTGGTTGGTTGGTTATTAGGGCCCAGTCCTGCTCTCTAGGAATGATTGTCCATAGCTCTTGGCTCCACCCTCTGAAGGACCCTTCCTTATATATATATATAAAAGAAATGACCCAGTATGACAGGTGGACTTCTGGAATGGTGGTACGAGAAGTCTGATGGAACTTTCTGCAGTGAAATGATCATTTAAGCTTTGAAAAATTATTTTTTAAAAATATTCAAAGCCTCTAAAGTTTGTATTAAAGATGTAACAGCAGATGAAGAAACATTCATCCAAGAAAATCCACTAAATCTCAGTAAGAAGAGTGAAAGTCTGGGGCACCTAAACCCTGACATGCTCCCATGCCCCACCCCACAGATCTGTATGATGAAATCTCTACTCCAGGTAGGTGTGGCGAGAAGACAGGTGCTCCCTTTCCCCACAAGTCCTGATTTAGAATTACAGCTTCACCCTGGGAGGGGCAGGCTACCCAGTGTCTTTCTTCCTCCCTAGCCCTGTGTTGCAGAGGCTCTATTCTGGACAGGAGAGTCAGAGAGAACGGAAACTCCATTTCCTCTTTTAGCTCCCACTCACAGGGCAAGGGCTCTGCCTGATGAAAAAGAGGACGAAAACATGAGCACCAAATTGGCACCACCCTGGCTCACTCATACAATAGAGATTCCACTATGGCAAGGGTAAGCTACCATCATCCCTAGAACCCCACAGTAAAACAGGAGTGTCACCCTGGAAGAAGCAGGTTACTGTCCATGCCCATGGCCCCACTGTAGGGGGCAGAGGTTCTGCCCAGGCTGAGGGGTAAGCGCAGACCACCTGACAACTCTGCCAAAGATAATGGACTTTATTTTAAAAAGAGAGTGAAGAAGTTCATACCTGAGGGTATTGTTCAAAAGAATGGAACCTCTGGTGGTGAGCATTTCAGAGACTGGTAGCTCCATGATAGCAATAAAGCAAGATGGCAGGTCAGGCAGAAGATGAATAGAATCTGGGAAAGAGACACCAGGAAGATCCCATCCTGGGCTCACACTCACAACGCAGGCCTAGGTCTCTTTGATGAGACATTGTCCTTATACTTTACTCCTTTAAGCATGGTTTCCTTTAGTTCTTTGAACATGTTTATAATAGCTGCTTTGAAGTCTGTGTTTTTTCCATTACTTCAATCCAGAGACACCAATCAGTTTGCCCCATTATTAGTGGTGTTAATTTGGTCACCTGGTTAAGGTAGTGTCTTTCAGACCTCTGTCCTGAAACAGTTATCTTTTTCCTTTGTAAACAATGCTAAAATTGTCCTAATATTGACAAACAAGGGCCCATTTGAATTAGTGCTTACGTCCTTCTACCATGTTCTCCTAGTGTGGGAGCACTTTGTTTCTTCCTGGCATCACAAATTATTTTAGGCTCATCTCTTTTTTTCCCCAGCCACAGATCTGGACTCAGTCATTTCTCCATGGAACTATGAGAGTGTGGCCCTCAAGGGCTCTAGTTTTATGTATGTGTCTCAATTCTATCTCCTCATCTCATGCAGGTTAACAGGCTTATCTCCTATACTTACATAAACTCCCATAAACTCAGGTGCCTTGGTGCCCAAGACTAACATACCCTGAGGCCAAGCAAGCCTTAGTTCCAGCTCACATACTCCCCACTCAGTTGCAGTTTCCTTCCTAGGCTCTGACTCCTGGAGATTTCCTTTATTAATTGTACACCCAACCAGGCATTTTTTTTAAGAATGAAATATTTTATCTAGCAAAGGTGTTTTATAGTCAGAGAATTGAAAAACTATCTCATTGGTTAACCACCTCTATTTCTAATTGTGGCCTTTGGAAGTATTCAGGACCTGAGAAGAAAATTCAACAGAATTCTATGGGGTTCCTTCTTTCCTGAATAATTTTGTGAACTATTTTTTCCTCTAGGTTGAATGAAAGACTGCAAGGGCCCCTTCTCAGTCCCAGGCCATTCATTCTCTGTGTCCCTTTATTTACAGTGGGCTACAAGCCCTTGTCTTCCTCTCACTTCCTTTCCATAGCTGCTAACACTTCCACTTTCCCATACTTGTGGTTATGGAAGGGGCCTCCCTAGCTTGCTGTCTTCCTTGGGGTTCCAGATAATCACCTGCATTTAAGTTCTTCTCATTTTAAGGGCTTTATAGCTGATCATGTAAGGAAACATAGGGAGGCAACAAACCATGAGAATAAAATACAACTCATAGCTATTATAGTCCCTGTTCTGTTGACCTTTTACATAAGAGGGACCTTGACACAAAATCTGAAGACCAGTATACAGCAGACTGCAAAGAATCAGCTTGGTTTCCCAACAGAAGATCGACTCCTCTTGGCCTAGCCCTGCCTCTCACTGTACTCAGTGAATGATGAGTCCACTATAGGGGATATTGGCATTTTAAAAGATTTCATTGATTATGCATCAACATCTGTACGGCAAGTGTACCATTCAGCAGCAGCGAGTAGGGCACATTGAAATTCTGATTTGAGAACAAAAAAGAAAGATATTCTTCAAAGATCCATTTATGTGCCAGAAAACCAGAACTACTGGAACATCTGCAGCACATTATATTATCTTAGGATTGGGCTTTATTTTGGAGAAGAGTAAGAAGATGGATGTGTTTAGAAGGGGGTTGCTAATTTCTTCCCCATGTGCCTAGGTAAGTTTTAAAAATATGTATTTCTTTTTTTAAGATTTCATTTATTCGGGACGCCTGGGTGGCTCAGTGGTTGAGCATCTGTCTCCGGCTCAGGGTGTGATCCTGGAGACCCGGGATCGAGTCCCACGTCAGGCTCCCTGCATGGCCTGTTTCTCCCTCTTCCTGTGTCTCTGCCTCTTTCTCTGTGTGTGTTTCTCATAAATGAACAAATAAAATCTTTTAAAAAAATAAACCAAAGTCTTTTTTAAAAAATGTTTATTTATTCATGAGAGATACAGGAAGAGAGGCAGAGACATAGACAGAGGGAGAACCAGGCTTCCTGCAGGGAGCCTGATGGAAGACTCGATCCCAGGACCCCGGGACCACGACCTGAGCCAAAGCGAGAGACTCAACCACTGAGCCACCCAGGCGCCCAAAAATATGTCTTTCTATAAGTCAATCTCCCAGAATTTGATCAAATCTCCCTTGGGTAGTTTCATACCAGCTCTCCACAGACAAAACCAAATCAAAGAATTAGGACAACTATTCTCCCCTGCACTTCGTGTAAATGAGCCATTTCATTTTGGCTCTTGAAACCAAGCCTTTTTAATCCTCATGTGTACAAGCATCATTCTGGAAAAGAAAGGCAACCCATGATTAAAACGAAATTTTTTTCAGCCCATGAACATACTGTTCATGTGCCTTGAGGCCAAGAATGAAGGATTCTATGGTCAAAATTCCAAAATAATTTTTAAAAAGTCTTATTCCGTTAATTCAGGGATTCCTATCCTTGGGTTGGTAAATTCCTACAGTCCCATAGAAGACTTCTGGCAGACTTTGAGCTTCTCAAAATTATGTACTAACCTGGGGTGGGGGGTTCGATGGATTAGAGCTTATGTGTATTCTTTTGAGAGCAGGGGCCACAGCTTTCATCAGACTCCCCATGATATTTAGAATGCTTAGCAAAATAGATGATGTAATTGTATTTACCACTGGACTTTACTAGTCCTTCCCTATCCCCCAAATTACGTCTTCCTACAGTTACTTATTACAGTCCATATATTCTCTCCAGGTATTGGTATCCTCAGAAACAATTAAAAAACATTTTATAAATACTGTGTGCCAAGCCCTGTATTTAAGTATGTTTAATACAGTATCATATTTAATGCTAACCATAAAATCCAGTGCCCTATTGCATGCTGCATAATGAAGCAATATGGTTAGTGGTTAGAAGTATAGGTTTAGGAGTGTGACTAAGATTTTACAAAAGATGAAGAAACTGCTGCTCAGAGATGTCAGATAACTTGCCCAAGGTCACACAGATGGTAAGTGGCAGAGCTAAATCACCAGTTTAAGATTATCTGACTCCAGGGGCTGGGTTCTTATTCACAAGAAAAGTTTTTTAAAATATTTTAATGCTATGTTAAAACAATTGTTCATTGGGGCACCTGGGTGGCTCAGTGGTTAAGCGTCTGCCTTCAGCTTAGGTTGTGATCTCAGGGTCCTGGAATCGAGTCCCACACGGGCTCCCCGCAGGGAGCCTACTTCTCCCTCTGCCTGTGTCTCTGCCTCTGTGTGTCTTATGAATAAATAAATAATTGTTCATCAATGTTTATACTATTTTAATGTGGTAGAGAGAAGGTATAAGTACCTAACTTCATTTCCACTTTCCTATGACATTTCCCCTTTCCTTGGTCCTTCTCCAGGTGACAGAGCCTCGTGTGTAGTAATTTGTGCTAACACAAGCATAATGAGACAGAGCCTAGGCACTGTGCATGCATAAGCGAAACAATGCACAAAACCTCCAATCAACTAAGCCATTCATGCCAGATTTATGAAGAGAAAAGGGTAGAAGATGTGACCAAAATTCACTCACTGAGAAGCACTTTTTGTCCACCCCCACCCCTGCATTATTGCCTTGTAAAACAAGAATTATGGCGTAAAGCACATGGCTTATATCGCAAGCAGGTCACATGTGGTGCTGGTGACCTGCAGCTCTTATCTACCCCTAGCAGATTCACTTACAGCCTTCTTCTGTCTCTGCACATTTCCCTAAATATAAACGTGCTTGCTAAGTGCTCTGTACCTTGCTTCCATTCTTCCCTGCACTTGCCTTGAGCAGGGAACACACAGCGTGTTGGGACTAGACATGAGGATCCATAGTGAAACAATAGTCTTTGTTTTAATAAAAAGGGGTAAGGTTACTGTATCTCTGCTGCAGATGGCATTAGGGGAGGAAGAGAAATAGAATATGAAACTGCCTTTCTTTGTATGCAGGGTCAAATTTTCTATTCGAAATTCAGTAAGCTTTGAAAACATGTCGCTGTGTACCCTCCGGGATTGGCAGCTCTTCCTTTTCTGTTGGGACGAGTGCCCAGCCTCAGGGAATAGTTCCTTTAGATGACAGCTATACACCTTGCCCAGACAAAGCTTCTAACAGCTTGACTTATTCCAAAGAACCCCCATAGCAACTGAGAGGCTATTAGCGTGGTTAGATGTCAGGTAGGATGAGCTGCATTTGCAGAAAGGTAGAGAAATGGAGATAAGAGGGATATTATTGATAGAAGCTTTACAATGGGGAGAAAAAACCACTGATAATTTGTTGTAGAATAATCTTAGGCTCTTTTCGCCAAGGTGGCACGATGGTCTACATTAAGGTTAGCTTCAGGAGAATTCCTCAACTCCAGATTTTAGTGTCCCAAGAAAGTATACTCCTTAGGAATGATTGGAACCATTCTAGTATGATACTTGGAAATAGCATTATGAGCCTGTCAACTTGAGGATGTCTGCATTATCACCATATACATTCACTCCTTTGCACAATCATTAAGAAAATATTACAAAAAATATCTTTCATTTATAGAGCACTGGAGACTTTCCTAGCACTTCCATAGGGTGTACTTTATCAAAGGCAAAACATACTATCTTCATTTTACAAGATAATGAATCAAAAATATTTATTGTAAGCCTACCGTATACAAAGGCTACACACACCATACTAGTGTAGAGTGCTTAAGGAAGCTGCAGCTTTAGTTTTTTTTTTTTAAGATTTTTATTTACTCATTCATGAGAGACACACAGAGAGAGGCAGAGACATAGGCAGAGGGAGAAGCAGGCTCCCACGGGGGAGTCCGATGCAAGACTCGATCCCAGGATAGCAGGATCATGCCCTGAACCAAAGGCAGATTGTCAACCACTGAGCTGCCCAGGTGTCCCGGAAGCAGAGGCTTTAGTGATTAAGAGAACAGGTTTAGGAGTTAGTATCTAGCTTTGAGTACCCTCTCTACCACTTACTGACTGTATGACTTTGAACAGATGGCTCAACTTCAATATCTCTCTAACCCAAGCTCCTCGTCTGTAGAATGGAGATCATGACAACCTCATGGAGTTTTTTAAGTATTAAATGAGATAATATATTTAAAGTGCTTGGCACAGCACCTAGCACATATCAAGCTCAGGTAGATATGAGAGGCCACAGGCAGGTAGAATCTACTGAATTTGTTACGCATTAGATGTCAGTAGTAAAGGAGAAAACAAGAAAGTGAGACCTAGATCTCTGAATTGCAATAAAACGCCATCCATGAAGATGAGGAAATCATTAGTTAGGGGGGTGGATTGAGATGAGAAGTTTAGGTTTTTTTCAAATTTCTATTTAAATTCTAGTTAGTTAACATATAGTGTAATATTGGTTTCAGGAGTACAATTTAGTGATTCATCACTTACATAAAATACCCAGGGCTCATCATCATGAGTGCCCTCCTGAAACCCCATCACCCATCTAGCCCATCCCCTGCCCACCTCTCCTCCAGCAACCTTCAGTTTGTTCTCTCTTGTTAAGAGTTTCTTATGGTTTGTTTCCCTTCTCTCGTTTTTTCTTCTTCTCATATGTTCACCTGTTGTGTATCTTAAATTCCACATATAAGTGAAATCATATGGTATTTGTCTTTCTTTGACTTATTTTGCTTAGCATAATACACTCTAGCTCTATCTATGTCATTGCACATGGCAGGATTTCATTTTTAATGGCTGAGTAATACTCCATTATATATAATGTATACATATTATGTATATAATGAGGAGTTTCATTTTGGACATGTTATTTGAGGGGAGAAATATCCAATACATAACTGGATATGCATGTCTAGAGCTCAGGGTAATGCTAGAGATGTGGATTCAGGCATCTTTGGCTATCAGTGGTCATTGAAGACAGGGTTCAAATGAACTCACTCACAGAAAGTCGGGGATATAAAAAATAAGTGAGATCCTGACAAAGAACTATGTTTAAGGGGTGGGCTGAAAAAAAGCTTGTACAATATACTGAGGAATAATCAGAGAGGAGAACCAAGAAAGAATGCCACCATGAAAACAAAATCTAAAGATAACTTCAAGAAAAGAATGGTCTTATTTGCAATGGCCAAGATATGTAAACAACCTAAGTGTTCATCAAAGGGTAAATGGATAAAGAAGATGTAGTAGATGCAGTTGTAGAGATAGAGATAGATGAAGATAGATAGAGATGATACCGATTATGTAATGGCATATTATTCAGCCATGAGAAAGAAAGACATCTTGCCATTTGTGACAATGTGGATGGCCCTTGAGAGCATTATGCTAAGTGAAATAGTCAGACAAAGACAAATACTGTATTATATCCCTTATATGTGGAATCTAAAAATGTTGAACTCAGAAACAGGGAGTAGAATGGTGGCTACCAGAGGCTGGGAAGGTGGGGGAAAAAGATATGTCGGTCAAATAGTACAAACTGTCAGTCATAAAATGAGTAAGTTTGGGGGCCTAATGTATGACATAGTGATTATAGTTAATAATACTGTATTATATACTTGAAAGTTGCTAAGGGAATAGATCTTAAATGTTATCATCTCAAAAAAAGAAATAGGAATTATGTGACATGACACAGTTGTTAGCTAACCCCATGGTGGTAATCGTTTTTGCAATATATAAGTGTGTCAATTAACAAGTTGTACACCTTAAACATACACAACATTATATGGCAATTATATCTCAATTTTAAAAAGAAAACCATAGTTATTATTGACAATTGCCAAAATAAATTGAGTCAGATGGGAACACAGAGTCCATTGGGTTTGACAGAAAGGTACTTATTGGAGTCCTTGACCTTAACTCAGGGGATTAATGGGGAGAAGGGGTGGGAAAAGAACCCCCATGGTCACGGTTTACAAAGAAAGGAGAAAGTAAGAAAATAAATAGTGAATGCAGGCCATTCTCTGGCCTGCATGAAAAATAAAGAATGTAGATGGGGGAGTAAAGAGTTAGAAGCATCCAGAATCAAGGAAGTTGTAGTTTCATTTTTGTTTTTGTTGTTTATCTTTTAAGACTGGATATCTCTGAATTTTCTAAATAAATATCCCATGGAGAGGGTGTGATTTCGTGTACAGGAGTTAGAATTGATAAAACATTAGATAACGTTCCTAAGATGGTCTGTGGGAAGAATGCAGCGATGGCACTGACGGTTTTCCAAAGCAAAGTCAGAGGGCCTGGCATTAATAGACGAGTCTTCTCTGATAATAGAAAGGAAGAAATTTTGCCTAGATGTAAATGTACGTAGATGGAAATAGATGGCTAGGTTCACAGCAAGGAGTTGAGGGAGTTCCTGTTCAGTGGCTTTTGTTATATGTCCTAGGAATCAAGGTTATATTCTAAGATTAAGGAGGGAGGTGCTGGGTAAAGGGTTTGAGAAGAGTTGAGGTTTGAAAAGAGCCTCTGCCGAGAAGGCTAGGGGACACTAAGGACACAGCAGGATGGCCGAGCAGGACTCAATACTAAGGGCCCCAGCAAGGTCAGAAACAGAAATGCGCAGTGATCCCAATATGAACAACGGTGGAATTTTTCTCCAGCAGTGTTCAGCAGCCTGGGTAGAGGAACGAGGGAGTCAGAAGCTGGAATCAATTCGGAGTTTGAATTTCACACGATGGACAAGCAGGAGGAAGAATAAAAGCAAGATTCGAGAGCTGACATGAAGAGCCATGGGGTCTGTGCTACAGAGAGGAGAAAGCTGAATTGCAAAGGGAGATAATGAGGAGAAAAACAAAGTCATTTCAACTACATCGAAGAATAGATACGGTCCAGGTATGAGAGTGAGGGGCTTGGGGGTGCAGACTTGTCCACAGAGGGATATTCCAGGATTAGATACCAAACACGAAACATGAGAAGTTCCAAAGGGCAGCCTTGGAAGTAAATGGCTGAGGGGGAGGTGAGGTGGAGTCAAAGAAGGGTAGAGAAGTGAGAGCCCGGGAGGTTGGATAGAGCATCCAAAATGATGCCACTTGTGTGGAGATGAAGAAAGTGATCTGGGTGGCAAATGTTTCACTAAATAAAAGGAAGCTGGCTAGGCTGGAAAATGAAAGAAGAAAGAATAGAGGACTGTGTACCTGGATAACACAAGCCTTAATGGGGCAAAGGTTTTGACATAAGGGCAGAGGGAAAGTCCATTGGAAATGGCATTTGAATCAAAGATAATACTGACCTGACCCCAGCCTTACAGTTTGTGCCCAGAATAGAACAAGCAGCAAGTACTGAGTGCCCCTCCACCGGGAGAGAGGCAGGACTCATCAGATAGCCCCAGAAGGCACTGTGGAATATGTTCATAGAGAGGGTAGCAGGGCAGTGAGATCAAAATGAAATTGTTGTGGAGGAAGCCTGAGGTGGTTTGAAAATGACCAGGGATGAGATCTTAGATAGGATGACCGTAGAGGTCAACACTGGGGGAGACGCCAAAGAGCAGAGACGAGAAACCTAATGGAATTGACCAGTATCAAAGTTGTTTGTTTGTGTTTTTCAAGATTCTATTTATTTATTCATGAGAGACAAACAGAGAGAAGCAGAGACATAGGCAGAGGGAGAAGCAGGCTCCCTGAAGGGAGTCCCATGCAGGACTCGATCCCAGGAGCCTGGGATCACGGCCTGAGCCAAAGGCAGACACTGAATCTCTGAGCCACCCAGGCATCCCAGCAGGTATCCAAGTTCTAAAAGGAAATAGGAGGAACATTCCCATGCCAACCCACACCCACGCATGGGGGTGCCCTGAGGCTGTACCTCATCAGCTGCGTACACTCTCAACAGCCTACAGCAACTAAACTTTGACTAGGGATTTGAAAAGACCACGGGCTCAGAAGTCAGACTCTTCGGGCTCTAATCCCAGCTCTACCTTTTCCTAGCTGTGTGCCTTCAAAGAGGTCACTTTACCTCCCTAAGCTTCCTCAATAAAATAAGGATAATGATAGTACTGACCTCACAGAGTTGTCCAAAAAAGATTAGGAGAGATGCCCTGGTGTGAGATGCCTGGTATGCGGGAGGCGTTCGGTATATGTTAGCTATATGTGCGAATGTTGGTGAAAGTAATTCTGGCCTCTCCACTGAGCTCCAGACTTGAGTAGCCAACAGCCTACTCTACATTACCACTTGAACATCTCACAGGTACCTCCAATTGTCTCTCTTATCCTCTTATGCCATTCTGCATTTCAATGAATGACACTTCCACCCATCCTGTTCTCCAAATTAAAGAACCCAGATATTATCCTTGATTCCTCCCTATGGAGTAACTATGTCAAACCCATCACTAAACCCTGCCCCTTTTATCCACTAAAGATCACTCAGATCCGTCCATCTCTCTCCAACTCAACTGCTGCAACTTTATTCCAAGAGCCGGAGTATCGTTTTGAATTCTTTTCTTCTTCCTAAAACCCTACACCAATTATGAGCACGTTCCTTCAATTTTTTTTTCAATTCTTTTTTAAACCTTTAATAGGATCTATATCATACATGGAGAAGAGTATATAAAACATATGTACAATTTAAAAAATAATGACAAAGGAACGCCCATTACCAACGACCCAGATAAGCATTTCTGGCACTTTAGAAGTACTGCCACCCTAGTCTTCCCCTGAATAAATTAGTCCTCTCTCCCTCAAAGGTAATCACTCTCCAATTTTTGAATAATAAAGTCCTTGCTTTTCTTTGTGGCTTTACTGCCTGTGTAGGCAAACTGTAAAAATGTAATTTAGTTTTGCCTATCTTTAACTTTCACAGAAATGGAATCCAATTTGCAAAATTGTTGGTAACTTATTTGTTTTACTTAACCAACGTATTAGTGAGATTCATCTATGTTGGTGTGTGTAATTGTAGTGCGTTTTCTTCCATTGCTATATTGTAGTCCCCTGTATATAAATACCACAATTGATTTGTTCATTCTACTCTTGATGGACATCCACATGTCTTATGGTTTGGGGCTATTGCAAACAGTGTACTTGTGAACAGTACCCCAGGGTACACATCTAATACTTCAATTGCTGAGTCATGAGGTATGAAAATCTTCTATCAGATAGTGATGAACCCTTTCCAAAGTGTTTGTAGCAATTTATATTCTTATTGGTATTGTATGAGATTTGCTTTTTTTGGTATTTATTTTTACCATTCCTCACAATTATACCAACTTTATTGAAGGATACTTTACATAGCACAACATTCACCCGTTGTAAGCATATACTTGCATGGTTTTAGTAAATGTATAGAATTGTGTGACTCTCAGTATAATCCAGTTCTACAGCATTTCCATCACCTCAGAAAGTTCTCCGATTGCCCTGTATAGCAAACTCACTCTCATCCTTAGCCTGAGACAGTTTTGTTCTGCTTTCTGTCTCTACCTTCTTGCCTTCTCTCAACATATCATATAAATGGAATCATACAATACGTAGTTGTTCACATCTATCTTCTCTTAGTACAATATTTTTGAGGCTCGCATGTGGCATAGCATGTGTCAGCAACTTGTTCTTTGAATTGCTTTATGGTTTTCCACTGTGTGGCTATATATGGGAGGAAATAATCAAGATGATGTGACCACCGGTGACCCTCAGCTAGACCTGGGCAATAGGAGGCTCCTCACCCCTTCCCGTCCTTGACATGTAAGCTCTGCCTGCCATTCCTACAGTAGGAGCCGTTGAGAGGACACAGGCTTGCGAGAATAAGGTGGCGTTGAGACCATCTGGGCTGTGTGAGTGACTGAATCCAGTTAAAGCCTCTATATAAACTTCTAAGATGCTGGTGGCAGGTGCAGAGATCTACTTGTATTGTGGCCACCCAACACAAGCCTTTTAAGTCAGTTCCCTTGTGTATTAAACCTGCCACCTACCAATCTGGAACGGTCTCCTTTAATCTCTCCTTAGCCTCCATGTACAAGGGCCAGTTTACCAACCAACCATATACCATTTTTTCTCCATTCCCTGGGTAATGGTCATTACGATTATTTCACTATTGTGAATAACGTTGTTACAGGCATTCACGTGTCTGTGTGGACAAATGTTTGCATTTCTCTTGGATAAATACCTAGGCACGGGACTAGGCACATGGTAAATTTGCATTTAACTTTTTAAGGAATTGACCATGGCTGTTCTATTCTACCCACCAGTGCCAGTTTCTTCTACTTTGTATTGCCTATTTTACTCTAGCTATTCTAGCAGGTATTGTAGCAGTATGTCACTGAGATTTTCATTTGCATTCTCCTAATGATTAATAAAGTTGAGCATATTTTTATGTGCTTTTAGCCATTCGTACAACTCCTTTGGAGAAATGTCTATTAAGAACCTTGTCAGGGCACCTGGGTGGCTCAGTGGTTGAGTGTCTACTTTTGGCTCAGGTTGTAATCCTGGGGTCCTGGGATCGAGTTCTGAATCAGGCTCCCCACAGGGAGCCTCTGCCTATGTCTCTGCCTCTCTCTGTGTGTTTCTCACGAATAAATAAAATCTTTAAAACAAAAAATAAGAACCTTGTCAATTTTTGAGTTATTTGCCTTTTATTACTGAATTACAAGAATTCTTTAAATTTGCTTTATATAAAACCTTTAGCAAATATATTTGCAAAAATCTCCCAGTCTATGGCTTATATTTTTACTTATTTAATGATATCTTTTTTAGCTAAACTTTTTATTTTGAGATAAGTGTAGGTTCATGAAGTGTTTCTTACATGAAGTTGTAAGAAATGGGGATGCCTGGGTGTGATCCTGGAGACCCAGGATCGAGTCCCACGTCAGGTTCCCTGCATGGAGCCTGCTTCTCTCTCTGCCTCTCTCTCTGCCTGTGTCTCTGCCTCTCTCTCTCTGTATCTCTCATGAATAAATAAATAAAATCTAAAAAAAAACAAATAATACAGAGGGATGCCTGGGTGGCTCAGTCAGCTAAGCTTCTGACTCTTGATTTCAGCCCATGTCATGATCTCAGAGTTGTGAGATAGAGCCCCATGCTTAGCTCTGTGCTCACTGAGGAGTCTGCTAGAGATTCTCTCTCCCCTCTCTCTCTGTCCCCCACCTCTTAAAAAAAGAAATAATACATAGTTCCCTTGTACCCTATACCCACTTTTCTCCCATGGTAATATCGTGCAAAATGACACAACATTGCAACCAGGAAATTGGCATTGATATGGTCAAGATACAGAATGAGTGCCACTCCCACATGGGTCCCTCACCTTGCCCTTTTATAACCACACCCAACTCCCTGCCAATCCTCCTCTCTTATCCTTAACTCCTGACAAGCCAATCTGTTCTCCATTTTTATGTATTTTTCCTTTAAGATTATTACATAAATTAAATCATACAATATGTAGTAATTCAGGATTGGCTTTTTTCTCTTTTTCAGCTTCATGGAGGTATAATTAACAAATGAAATTGTAATATATTTAAAGAATACAATATTTGATATAGGTATACTTTGTGAGAGGGTTTCCATCGACCAGTTAATTAACACATCACATTACATATTTACCTTTTTTTTTTTTTGGTGACAACACAAGGTCTACTCTCAGCAAATTTCAATTATATAATACTATCAACTATAGTCACCATACGATACATTAGTTTCTCAGACCTTATTCATCTTATAACTGAAGGTTTTTACCCTATTACCAGCCTCCCCCTATTACCATTCTACTATTTCTATGAGTCGTTGTAAATGGCAGGATTTCCTTCATTTTTAAGGCTGAATGATACTCCATTGTGTATATATACCAGGCTTTCCTTATCTGTTCATCTGTTGATGGACACTCAGGTTGTTTTCATACATGGCTACTATGTATAATCCTACAATGAATGTGGGGGTACAGATATCTCTTTGAAATAGTGATTGTATTTCCTTTAGATATATATTCAGAAATGGTATTGCTGTATCTTATGGTAGTTTTATTTTAAGTTTTCTGAGGAACCTCCACAAAGTTTTCCATAGTAGCTATAACAGATTGTTTTCACCAATAGTGTACAAGGATTCCCTTTTCTCCACAACCTCAGCAGCATTTATCGCTTGTCTTTCTGATAATAGATGTGAGGTAATATCTCATTGTGGTTTTGATGTGCATTTCCCTGATGATGAAAGAGTTGAGCATCTTTTCATTTATCCATTTGCCATTCTGATGTCTTCTCAGGAAAAATGTCTATTCAGGACCTTTGTTCATTTTTAAATCATATCATCTGTTTTTTTTTTTACTGTTGACATGTATAAGTTCTTCTATATTTTGGATAATAACCCCTTATTGAATATGTAGGTTGCAAATATTTTCTCCCATTTTATAAGTTTTCTTTTCATTATGTTTATGATTTCCTTTACTGGGCAGAAGCTTTTTAGTTTGAAGTAGCCCCACTTGTTTGTTTTTGCTTTTGCTGCCTTTGTTTTTGGTGTCAACCCCAAAAAAAACAATTGCCAAGGCCAACCTCAAGCTACTTAGCTTCTATGTTTTCTTCTAGGAGTTTTATGGTTTCAGGCCTTATGCTTCAGTCTTTAATTCATTTTGAGTTGGTTTTTGTGTATAGGGTAAGACAGGGGTCTAGTTTAATTCTTTTCCATCTGGATATCCATTTTTCCCAGAACCATTTCTTAAAAGATTTTACATATATATATACACAGAGAGAGAGCCAGCAAAAGAGAGAGCAGGGGGAGGGGCAGAAGAATAAGCAGGCTCCCCGCTGAGCAGGGAGCCTGATGTAGGGCTCAGTTCCAGGTTCCTGGGGTCATGACTTGAGCTGAAGGCAGATGCTTAATTGACTGAGCCACCCAGGCACCCGACCAGTACCATTTCTGAGAAACTATTCTTTCCCCCATTGTCTATTCTTGGCTATTTTATCAAGAATTAATTGGCCATATGTGCATGGGTTTATTTCTGGGCTCTCTCTTCCTTTCCTTTTTTTTTATTGTTGTTCCATTGATTTATGTGTCAGTCTGTATGCCAATGCCATACTGTTTTGATTACTGTAGTTTTGTAATATAGTTTTAAATCAGGAAGTGTGATGCTTCCAACTATGTTGTTCTTTTTCAAGACTGATTTGACTATTCAGTTTTTTACAGTTCCATATGAATTTTAGGATTGTTTTTTCTTTTTTGTGAAAATGCCACTGGAGTTTTGATTGGGATTGCATTGAATCCATAGATCACTTTGGGTAGTATGGATATTTTAACAATCTTAATTCTTTCAACCCATGAGCATGCCATATATTTTCATTTATTTGTGTTTTCAAGGTCTTATACTTTTCAATGTACAAGTCTTTCCTATCTTAGTCCATACACCTCCTTAATTAAATTTATCCCTAAGTTTTTTAGTCTTTTTTATTATAAATGGGGTTGTTTTCTTAATTTCTCTTTCTGATAGTTAATTGTTAGTGTGTAGAAATACAACTGAATTTGGTATATTGATTTTTCATCCTGAAACTTTCCTAAATTTATTAGTTCTAATGGTTATTTTGTGGAGTCTTTAGAATTTTCTATATAAAGGGGGCGGGGCAAGATGGCGGAGGAGTAGGGTACCCAAGTCACCTGTACCCACCAACTTACCTTGATAATTTCCAATCATCCTGAAAACCTACGAATTCGGTCTGAGATTTAAAGAGAGAACAGCTGGAACACTAAGAGAGAAGAGTTTTGGCTTCTAACAATGTAGGAAAGCAGAAAAAAATAAAAAAGAATCAAGTGGGGGAGGGACCCCAGCGAGGAGCCAGACTAAGGCCGATGGAGGAAGCCTCCCGGGACAGGAGAGCCCAGTCCTGGAGAAGCAGGAACTTTAAAAATCTGCACCGGATTCTTCCAGGATGGAAAGGCGCTTAGCAGGGAAATCAGGCAGAACCACAGGAGGGGCGGTGGAGCCTCCAGTTTCCTGGAGTCACTAATAGAGGAAGTGCGCCTGGGGGAGAGCACAGCACACACTGTGGGCCGATCTCAGTAAAGGAATGGAGCTTGAGCCCGGCGGGGCCTTGGGAGAAGCTCAGGCAGCATCTCCGGTAGGAGACCAGGAGCGCCATTCCAGCAGCACAGGCCCCGGATTATTCACCATGATCAAGTGGGATTTACCCCTGGGATGCAAGGCTGGTTCAACACTCATAAAGCAAACAATGTGATAGATCATACCAACAAGAGAATAAACAAGAACCATATGATCCTCTCAATAGATGGAGAGAAAGCATTTGACAAAATACAGCATCCATTCCTGATCAAAACTCTTCAGAGTGTAGGGATAGAAGGAACATTCCTCAGCATCTTAAAAGCCATCTACAAAAAGGCCACAGCAAATATCACTCTCAATGGGGAAACCCTGGGAGCCTTTCCTGTAAGATCAGGAACAAGACAGGGATGTCCACTCTCGCCACTACTCTTCAACATAGTACTAGAAGTCCTAGCCTCAGTAATCAGACAACAAAAAGAAATAAGTCATTCAAATTTGCAGAGAAGTAGTCAAACTCTTCCTCTTGGCAGATGACATGATACGGTACATAGAAAACCCAGACTCCACCCCAAGATTGCTAGAACTCATACAGCAATTTGGCAGCGTGACAGGATACAAAAGCAATGCCCAGAAATCAGTGACATTTCTACACACTAACAATGAGACTGAAGAAAGAGAAATTAAGGAGTCAATCCCATTTACAATTGCACCCAAAAGCATAAGATACCTAGGAATAAACCTAACCAAAGAGGTAAAGGATCTATACCCTAAAACTACAGAACACTTTTGAAAGAAATTGAGAAAAAAAGACATTGAGGAAGACACAAAGAGATGGAAAAATATTCCATGCTCATGGATTGGAAGAATTAATATTGTGAAAATGTCAATGCTACCCAGGGCAATTTACACATTTAATGCAATCCCTATAAAAATACCACAGACTTTCTTCAGAGAGTTGGAACAAATCATCTTAAGATTTGTGTGGAATCAGAAAAGACCCCAAATAGCCAGGGGAATATTGAAAAAGAGAACCAGAGCGGGGGGGCATCACAATGCCAGATTTCAGGTTGTACTACAAAGCTGTGATCAAGACAGTATGGTACTGACACAAAAACAGACACCTAGATCAATGGAACAGAATAGAGAACCCAGAAATGGGCCCTCAACTCTATGATCAACTAATATTTGACAAAGCAGGAAAGACTATCCACTGGAAAAAGGACAGTCTCTTCAATAAATGGTGCTGGGAAAATTGGACAGCCATGTGCAGAAGAATGAAACTAGACCACTCTCTTGCACCACACACAAAGATAAACTCAAAATGGATGAAAGATGTAAATGTGAGACAAGAATCCATCAAAATCCTAGAGGAGAACACAGGCAACACCCTTTTTGAACTTGGCCACAGCAACTTCTTGCAAGATACATCTTAAAGGCAAGGGAAACTAAAGCAAAAATGTGTTACTCGGACTTCATCAAGATAAAAAGCTTCTGCACAGCAAAAGAAACAGTCAACAAAACTAAAAGACAACCTACAGAATGGGAGGAGATATTTGCAAATGACATATCAGAAAAAGGGCTAGTATCGAGGATCTATAAAGAACTTTTTAAACTCAACAGCAAAGAAACAAACAATCCAATCACTAAACGGGAAAATGACATGAACAGAAATTTCATAGAGGAAGACATAGACATGGCCAACAAACACATGAGAAAATGCTCCACATCACTGGCCATCAGGGAAATACAAATCAAAACCACAATGAGATACCACCTCACACCAGTGAGAATGGTGAAAATTAACAAGACAGGAAACAACAAATGTTGGAGAGCACGTGGAGAAAGAGGAACCCTCTTACACTGTCGGTAGGAATGTGAACTGGTGCAGCCACTCTGGAAATCTGTGTGGAGGTTCCTCAATGAGTTAAAAATAGACCTGCCCAACGACCCAGCAATTGCACTGCTGGGGATTTACCCCAAAGATATAGATGCAGTGAAATGGCAGGACACCTGCACCCCAATGTTTATAACAGCAATGTCCATAATAGCCAAACTGTGTAAGGAGCCTTGGCGTCCATCAAAATATGAATGGATAAAGATGTGGTCTATGTATACAATGGAATATTAATCAGGCATTAGAAAGGACAAATACCCACCATTTGCTTCAACGTGGATGGAATGGAGAGTATTATGCTGAGTCAAGTAAGTCAATCTGAGAAGGACAAACATTATATGGTCTCATTCATTTGGGGAATATAAAAATAGTGAAAGGGATTAAAGGGGAAAGGAGAGAAAATGAGTGGGAAATATCAGAGAGGGTGACAGAACATGAGAGACTCCTAGCTCTGGGAAACGAACAAGGGGTGGTGGAAAGAGAGGTGGCAGGGGGATGCATTGACTAGGTGACGGGCACTAAGGGGGCACTTGACAGGATGAGCACTGGGTATTATGCTATATGTTGGCAAATCGAACTCAAATAAAAAAAATACCAAAAAAAGAATTTTCTATATAATATATTATCTGCTAAGAGGGACAATTTTACTTCTTCCTTTCAAATTTGGATGCCTTTTATTTCTTCTTGTCTAACTTCTCTGGATTCCCAATACTAAGTTGAATGAAAGTTGTGAGAGTAAGTATCCTTGTCCTGTTTCTGATCTTAAAGGAAAAGCTTTCGGTTTTTCACTACTATGTATGCTGTTAGTTGAAAGCTTGCCATATATGGCCTTTATGTTGATGTACATTTCTTCTATACTCAATTTGTTGAGAGTTTTTAACATGAATGGATGTTGAAATTTACCAAATGCTTTTTCTGCACCTATTCAGATGGTTATATAATTTTTATCCTTTATTTTCTTAATGCAGTCTATTACATTGATTGATTTGCATATGTTGAACCATCCTTGCATCTGATGAATAAATCCCACCTGATCGAGGTGTATAATCATTTTAGTGTATTGTTGAATTCAGTTTGCTAATGTTTTGTTGAGAATTTTTGCATCTATAACGATCAGAGATATTGACCTCTAATTTTCCTTTCTTGTAGTGTCCTTGTCTGGCCTTGGTATCAGGATAATGCTGGCCTCATAGAAAGAATATGGAAGTTTGCCTTCTTTTATTTTTTTTGGAAAAGTTTTAGAATAGATATAACTCTTCTTTAAATGTTTGGTAGAATTTAATCTCTAAAGACATCTAGTCCTGGACTTTGGTTTGTTAAGATTTTTTTCATTACCCATTCAATTTTGCTATCAGTAATTGGGCTGTTCAAAATTTCAATTTCTTCATGATTCGGTCTTGGAAGATTGCCAAGTTGATTTGACCATGGACTTTCAGGTAGTAGTTTAGTCAAACTGCTTCCAGGCAGAAACCAGGAGATGGATGGATTTTGTGAGTTCCCTCTATGTGGGAGAGCGTGCTCCTGCACCTGTTTAAAAACTGTGTTTTTATTTGCTATAGTTATATGAGACTCATGAATGCTAGCTAGCCCCTTTGGCTTTTTTTTTTTATTGGTGTTCAATTTGCCCCTTGGCTTTTAGAGATAAGTGATTTGAGGGCCCATCCCCCAGATGGCAGACATAAAAATTATAGCAGTAGATGTGTAGACAGTGTCTTTCCAGGGATACACTGGCAACTTGATTTTATCGTTGTAGACACCCAGAAGGAGAAGATCAGGGAAGTGCCCATCAGCATTTTCGGACTCCAGGGAGGATTGCAGTCACCATCTAGCTGCGCACTAATTAGAAGCCCAGGCAGCACCTCGGAAAGTACATAGTAAAACCCTTTCCAGGGCAAGACTGAGAGAAGAGCGTTTTTGCTTGCTCCCTCTGCGCTGAACCTCGGAGGATTACTGCAGTGAATGCCTGCCTGCTGTTAAGAACTGCGTGCAAGCAGTTATAAGTGTTAGAAGCTTGTTCTGTGAATCTCATAAACAGAAGTCCCATTGGTTTTCAGAACTAGGTGTTTTGGGAGCCCACCCCTTAAGTGGGAATCTTAAAAGTTGGGCCACTAGATGTGTGTTCCAAACCTTCTGTTCCTCAGGGAGAAACTGTGACTTGGGAATTCCCTCCCAATTTTAAGGGTCTGTGCTGGGGTTTCTAGCAAGAGTGTGTCTCGGCCTTTCCTATGTTTCAACATTGATATCTTCTCAGTCGCGAATGTTTAGGAGTCATTTATCTAGTTTCTGGATTTCTCTCAGAGGGAATTGCTCCAGATATAGCCATACATTCAATGCATCATGGAAGAAGGGAAATTCAGGAGCTTCCTATGTTGCCATCTTGGTCTGGAATCCTTCCGGACTGGGTCTTTTTAATCAACATAATTCCCTTCAGAATTCATCCAACTAGATGTGTGTATTAATAGTTCATTCCTTTTCATTGCTGAGTTACTACTCCAGTAGTCCATGGTGTGGATGGATAATCTGTTTAGTCATTCACCTGTTGAAGAACATTTGGGTTGTCACAGTTTGTGGCTATTAAAAATAAGCTGCTATAAATGACATATTTAACAAGGGGTTAATATGCAAAATATATAAAGAACTTATACAACTCAACACCAAAAAAAAAAAAAACAAATAATTCAATTAAAAATGATCAGAGACGGAGATCCCTGGGTGGCGCAGCGGTTTGGCGCCTGCCTTTGGCCCAGGGCGCGATCCTGGAGACCCGGGATCGAGTCCCACATCGGGCTCCCAGTGCATGGAGCCTGCTTCTCCCTCTGCCTGTGTCTCTGCCTCTCTCTCTCTCTGACTATCATAAATAAATAAATTTAAAAAAAATAAATAAAAACAAAAATGATCAGAGGACATGTTTAAACATTTTTCCAGGGCACTTGAGTGGCTCAGTGGTTGAGCGTCTGCCTTCAGCTCAGGTCATGATCCTGGGGTCCTGGGATCGAGTCCCACATCAGACTCCCTGCATGGAGCCTGCTTCTCTCTCTGCCTATGTCTCTGCCTCTGTGTGTGTGTCTCTCATGAGTAAATAAATAAAATCTTAAAAAAACCAACATTTTTCCTAAGAAGACATCCAGATAGCCAACAGACACGTGAAAAGATACTCGACATCACTAATCATCAGAGAAACACAAATTCAAACCACAGTGAGATATCACTTCATACCTGTCAGAATGGCTAAAATAAAAAACACAAAAAATAACAAGTGTTAGTGAGAATATGGAGAAAATAGTACCTTCATGTATTGTTGGTGGGAATGAGAACTGGTGCAGCCCCTGTGGAAAACGGTGTGGAGGTTCCTCAAAAAATTAAAAAATAAAATCAGTCTATCATCCAGTAATTTCACTAGTGAATATTTGCCCAAAGAAAATGGAAACACTAATTCAAAAATATATATACACCCCTATGTTTGCTACAGCATTTTTAAAAATAGCCAAGATATGGAAGCAACCCAAGTGTTTGCTCATAGATGAATGGATAAAGAAGATATGATACACAAATACAGACACACACACACACACACACACACGCACACACACTGGAATATTATTCAGCCATAAGAAAGGATAAAGTCTTGCCAGTTGCAACAACATGGATGGATCTAGAGGGTATAATGCTAAGTAAAATGAGTCAGTCAGAGAAAGACAAATACCAAATGATTTCATTCATATGTGGAATTTAAGAAACAAAACAAACAAAGCAAAAAACAGGCAAACTGAAAAACAGACTCAAATATAAAGAACAGCTCAGCAGGGAGTTTGCTTGAGATTTTCTCTCTCTCTCTCCCTCTGCCCCTCTCCCTAACTCCCTCACACATAAATAAAAAAAATGAATCTTTAAAAATATTTTTAGGGACACCTGTGTGGCTCAGCAGTCTGCCTTCAGTTCAGGGCATAATCCTAGGATTCGGGATCAAGTCCCATATCCGACTCTTTGCAGGGAGCCTGCTTCTCCCTCTGCCTGTGTCTCTGCCTCTCTATGTGTGTGTATCTCATAAATAAATAAAATATTTTAAAAAATAAAATTTAAAAAATTTAAAAATAAATAAATATAGCGAACAAACTGGTGGTTGCCAGAGAGAATGTGGGAGGGGGAATGGGTAAAATAGGTGAAGTTAATTAAGAGTACACTTACTGGGGATCCCTGGGTGGCTCAGCAGTTTAGCGCCTGCTTTCGGCCCAGGGCTTGGTCCTGGAGTTCCAGGATAGAGTCCCACATTGGGCTCCCTGTATGGAGCCTGCTTTTCCCCTTGCCTGTGACTCTGCCTCTCTCTGTGTGTCTCTCATGAATAAATAAATACAATCTTTTTTAAAAAGAGTACACTTATTGTGATGAGCACTGAATAATGTATAGAATTGTTGAATCATTATATTGTACACATGAAACTAATAAAATGCTGTATGTTAATTATACCTGAACAAAAATACGTAGATTATAATAATAAATAAATAAAGCTATTAACATTTATGTATAGATTCTTTAAAATTTTTTAAATTTCTTTTTATTGGAGTTCAATTTGCCAACATATAGCATAACACCCAGTGCTCATCCTGTCAGGTGCCCCCCTCAGTGCCCGTCACCCAGTCACCCCACCCTGCCCACCTCCCTTTCCACCACCCCTTTTTCATTTCCCAGAGTTAGGAGTCTCGCATGTTCTGTCTCCCTCTCTGATATTTCCCACTCATTTTCTCTCCTTTCCTTTTATTCCCTTTCATTAATTTTTATATTTCCTAAATGAATGAGACCATATGTTTGTCCTTCTCTGATTGACTTATTTCACTGAGCATAATACCCTCCAGTTCCATCCACATCGAAGCAAATGGTGGGTGTTTGTCGTTTCTAATGGCTAAGTAATATTCCATCGTATACATAGACCACATCTTCTTTATCCATTCATCTTTCGAAGGACACCGGGGCTCCTTCTACAGTTAGGCTATTGTGGACATTGCTGCTATAAACACTGGGGTGCAGGTGTTCCACCGTTTCACTGCATCTGAATCTTTGGGGTAAATCCTCAGCAGTGAATTGCTGGGTCGTAGGGCAGGTCTATTTTTAACTCATTGAGGAACCTCCACACAGTTTTCCAGAGTGGCTGTACCAGTTCACATTCCCACCAACAGTGCAGGAGGGTTCCCCTTTCTCAACATCCTCTCCAACATTTATTTCCTGTCTTGTTAATGTTCCCCATTCTCACTGGTGTGAGGTGGTATCTCATTGTGGTTTTGATTTGTATTTCCCTGATGGCAAGGGATGCGGAGCATTTTCTCATGTGCTTGTTGGCCATGTCTATGTCTTCCTCTGGGAAATTTTTGTTCATGACTTTTGACCATTTCATGATTGGATTGTTTCTTTGCTGTTGAGTTTAATTAAGTTCTTTATAGTTCTTGGATACTAGCCCTTTATCTGATATGTCATTTGCAAATATCTTCTCCCATTCTGTAAGTTGTCTTTTAGTTTTGTTGACTGTTTCTTTGGCTGTGCAGAAGCTTTTTATCTTGAAGAAGTCCCAATAGTTCATTTTTGCTTTTGTTTCCCTTGCCTTTATAGATGTATCTTGCAAGAAGTTTGTATGAATATAGATTTTCATTTTTCTGGAAAGATGATGAAGAGTACACTTGCTTTCTGATGTCTTTTAAAGTACAAGTGTTCTTAATTTTGTGAAATCCATTTATCAACTTTTTTATGCATTTGCTTTTGATGTTGTATCTAACAACTCACAGTCATGAGTTCTCAAGGCCATGATTTTCTCCTATGTTTTCTTCTATAAGTTTTACAGTTTTAGTTCTTATATTTAGCTTGATTATCCATTTTTTTATTTTAATAAATTAATTTTTACTGGTGTTCAGTTTACCAACATACAGAATAACACCCAGTGCTCATCCCGTCAAGTGTCCCCCTCAGTGCCCGTCACCCATTCACCCCCACCCCCCGCCCTCCTCCCCCTCCACCACCCCTAGTTCATTTCCCAGAGTTAGAAGTCTTTATGCTCTGTCTCCCTTTCTGATTATCCATTTTGAGCAGGGTTTTGTATATGACCTTGATGGGGTCCACATTCATTCCTTTTGCACATGGATATTCAACTATCCCAACATCATTTGTTAAGAAGACTTCTTTTCCTGTTTACTTGCCTTGATGCCTTTGTAGAAAATCAACTGACCTGAGGGTAAAGGCTTATTTCTGGATCATCAGTTCTGTTCTATTGATCTATACGTCTATCCTTGTGCCATCACCAGATTGTCTTGTTAACTGTAGCTTTAGTGAAATTTGAAATTGAGTAATATATTCATTCAATTTTGTCTTTCTTTTTCAAAATCATTTTGGCTTTTCTAGGTCTTTGCATATCCACACAAATTTATGATATATCTATTAGTTTCTACAAAAAGAGCCCTGCTAAGATTTTGAAAGGGATTGCAGTGACTTACAGATCAATTTAGTGCAATGGCCATCTTGACAATATTGCATATCCCAATCTATGAACATGAAATGTCTCTCCATTTCCTTAGGTTTTCTTTCATTTCTCTCAACAATATTTTGTGTTTGTTACTGTATAGATCTTTCACTTCTTTTGCTAAATGTATTCCTAAATATTTTTTGATGCTATTGTGAATGGAATTATTTTCTTAATTTAAATATCTGATGGTTTATTATTAGTATGTAGTAATACAATTGACTTTTGTACATTGACCTTGTATCATACAACCTTGCTAAACTCACTTATTAATTTTTTTTTCACTTATTAATTCTAATAAGTATTTTGTGGATTCCTAGGGATTTTCTAGACCATGCAATCTGTGAATAACAGCCATTTTAATTCTTCCATTCCAATTTTGATGCATTTTACTTACTCATTTATTTATTTATATTTATTTTTGCCTTATTTCAGGTATCCCAGTACAATATTGAAAGAAATATTGAAAACGCACATCCTTGCCTTGTTCTCAAACTTATGGGAAAGCATTCCATTTTCAATGTTAAGTCTGATATTAACTGGATGGATTTTTTTGTAGCTACTCTTTTTTAGGTTGAATTAGTTCCCTTTGATTTCTGGTTTGTTGCATCATGAATGAGAGTTAGTTCTTGTCAAATTCTTTTTTTCTTCTCTTGAGATGATCGTGTGTCTTTTCTCTTTATTCTATTAATATAGTATTTACATTAATTGATTTTCAGAGATTAAACTAATCTAGCATTACTAGACTAAATCTCATTTGTGTCATGGTGTATAATCCTTTTTCTATGTTACTGAATTTGGTTTGCTAATTATATTAGTTTTCTATTGCTGCATAACAAATTACCACAAACTCAGCAGCTTAAAACAACACCCATTTATTAGCTCACAGTCCTGTAAGTCAGAAGTCTGGCATGCTATGACTGGGGTCTCTGTTCAGGGTTTCACAATCTAAAATCATGGCATCCATCAAATGGAGTCTCATCTAGAGGCTCTGAGGAAGAAACATGTTTCCAAGCTCTTCTTTGCTGGGAGAATTGAGTTCCTTGTCATTGTAGGACTGAGGCACTTGTTTCCTTTTTGACTAACATCTAAGGGCTGCTCTGAGCAGCTAGAGACTGCCAATATTCTTGCTTTTGCCATTTTCAAGTAGCAATAGCATACCAAATCCTTGTCATGCTTCAGCTCTCTGACTTGTCCTTCTGAGACCAGCCAGAGAAATATCACTGGTTTTATTTTTTTAAAGATTTTATTTATTTATTTTATTTTTTTATTCATGAGAGAGACACAGAGAGAGGCAGAGACATAGGCAGAAGGAAAAGTAGGTTCTCCGTGGGGAGGCTGATGCAGGACTCTATCCCAGGACCTGGGATCATGACCTGAGCCAAAGGCAGACGCTCAACCACCGAAGTGCCCCAATCTCATTGCTTTTAAAGGGCTTATGTTATTTTTTAAAGATTTTATTTGTTTATTCATGAGAGACACATAGAGAGAGAGGCAGAGACACAGGCAGAGGGAGAAACAGGCTCCACGCAGGGAGCCTGACATTGGACTCGATCCCAGTTCTCCAGGATCAGGCCCTGGGCTGAAAGCAGCACTAAACCGCTGAGCCACCCGGGCTGCCCAAAGGGCTTATATTATTAAGTCAGATTCACTTGAATCATTTCCCTATCAGTGAACTGATTTTGGACCTTAGTTACATCTTAAAACCCCCCTCACAGCAATATCTAAATCAGTGTTTGATTAAATAACTGAAAAAAGATGTGTGTACATCTAGGGCCGGGAACCTTGGGGGACCATATTGGAATTCTTTCATACTAATATTGTGTTAAGTGTATTTGCATCTGTGTTCACGAATGATACTGATTTGTACTTTTCTTTCGTTGAGATATCTTTGACTTTTATGGGAAATACTGACCTCATAGAAGAAGTTGGGAAATCATCCTTTTTCCTTTATTTCTGAAAGTGTCAATAATCAGTATTATTTCTTCTTTAAGTATTTCATAGTAAAGCCATCTGGACATGGACTTTCCTTTATTGAAAAATTTTAAGTATTATTTTTTTTAGATTTGTTATTGGTCGATTTTCTATTTCTTCCTGAATCAGCTTCATTATTTTCTATTTCTAGAAATTTGTCCATTTTGTGTAAGTTGTCCAATTTGTTGATGCAAAATTGTTTATAATACCATATGTATTTGATTTAATAGTGTCCCAAAATATTGTTCATCCCAAAGTTCATGTTCATCCATAACCTCAGAATGTGATTTGGAAATAAGGTCTTTACAGATGTGATTAGTTTAAAATGAGGTCATATTGGATTTTGACCATTTGGACCCTAAATCCAATGACTAGTGTTCTTATGAGAAGGCCACATGAAGACACAGAGTAGACACACACATAGTGGAAAAAGCCTTGTGAAGACAGACATTATAGTTATGCCACAAGCCATGGAATGCGAAAGATTGTCAACAATCACCAGAAGCTGGAAGAGGTAATGAAAAATTCTCTCATAGAGCTTTCAGATGAAGTGTGACTCTCTTGATACATTCATGTCAGATTTCTAGCCTCCAGAAGTGTGAGGCAATGAATTTGTGTTGTTTTAAGCCATCTAGGTTTTGGTAATTTGTTACACCAGCCTTAAGAAACTAATACCCACCCCCCCCCCGAAAAGAAAAAAAATAAACTAATACCCCTCCTTATAGTTCTTTTAATTTCTAGAGGGTCAGTAGAGGTCCTTTTCTTTCATTCCTGACTTTGATAATGTGTGTCTTTCCTTCATTTTTGGTAGCCAGTCAAGCTAAAGATTTGTCATTTTTGTTCATGTTTTTTCAAAGATCAACTTTTGTCTTTACAGATTTTTTTCTATTATTTTTGTTTTCTCTTTCATTGGTTTCCATTTCATCATTGTTATTTCCTTCTGCTTACCTTGAGTTTAGTTTGCTCCTTTTTTTTGTTTTGTTTTGATACTTAGGGTAGACGTTTAGATTGTTTATTAGACTCTTTTTTTTACTGTTTTCTGATATAGGCATTTAAAGCTATAATTTTCATATGAAGCACTGCTATTAGTCACATCCCATAAATTTTGGTGTGTTGTGTTTTCATTTCCATTCAATTCAAAGTATATTCCACTTTTCCTTGTGATTTCTTCTTTTGCTCATGGTTTCTTTAGAAGTGTGATATTAAATTTCCAAATATTTGGGTATTTCCAAGACTTCCTTCTTTTGTTGATTTCTAATTTAATTGTGTTGTAATCAGAGAACATACTTTGAATGATTTCAACACTCTCCAATTTATTAAGACTGTTTTATGGGCTAGTGTGTTCTATTTTGAAGAATATTCCATGTGTGCTTAAGAAGAATATATATTCTGTACTTGTTGAGTGGAGTATTGTATAAATATCAGTTAGGTCGTGTTGGTTGATAGTGCCCAAGTCTTCTATATCATGTAATTTTCTGTCTAGATGTTCTATCAAATTATTGAGAATATTGAAATCTCCAACTACAATTGTCAAATTGTTTATTCCTCCTAAGTCACTGTTTTTAGGTGCATATATATTTATAATTGCTATACCTTCCTTATGTATTAATTCTTTTATGTTTTTGAACTGCCTGTCCTTTTTCTCTAATAATATACTTAAACTATATTTTGTTTGATATTAATCTTTTACTTTCAACCTATTTCTGTCTTTGAATCTAAAGTATGCCTCTGTGAGTATCACATAGTTGGATCATGGGTTTTTAAAGCAATTTTAAATTATCATTTTAATTCCTCTGTCAATTTTTTTTACTTTATTTTTTGTTGTTTTGTTAGTGGGTGTGGGTGTTCTAGGGATTACAATATTTATCACAATCTATTTTAGTTAATACTAAATTCTGATAAACTAGAGAAATTTTGTTTCAATATAAATCAGTTGACTCCCTTCACCTTTGTGCTAATATTGCCATATGTATTAGATCTCTGCTAAGAGATCTATTTTAAGTCCAGTAATATAATAATTATTGCTTTATGTGATCTTCTATGTCTTGAAGAAGGGAATAGGTGAGAAAATATAGTCTTTTTTTAAAGATTTTATTTATTTATTCATGAGAGACACACACAGAGAGAGGCAGAGATACAACAGGCAGAGGGAGAAACAGGCTCCACGCAGGGAGCCCGACATTGGTCTTGATCCTGGGTCTCCAGGATCATGCCTTGGGCTGAAGGCAGGCGCTAAACCGCTGAGCCACTGGGGCTGCCCATAGTCTTTTTTTTTTTTTTATTACCCCACATACTTACCATTTCTGGCACATGTCATTTCTTCTTGTGGATTTGAGTGTACCACATGTCACTTCTTTTCAACCAGAGGACCTTCTTAAATCCTTATATCTTTCAGGTTTTCTTTTTTCTTTTTAACTTTAAGGATTTCTTGTAAAGCTGGTGTACTAACAAAAAAATATCCTAGTGTTTGTTTATATGGAAATGTCCTTATTGTGTCTTTATTTTCAAATGATTTTTAATGATAAATAAAATTCTCATTAAATAGATTTTCCTTTTTCCTTCAGCATTTTGGACATGCTATCCCCCTGACTCCTGGCTTCTATTTCTTGTAATGAGAAAGTTGATAACTGTATTGATGTTTCCCTATAATATAATGAGTTTTTATTATCTTGCTGCTTTCAAAGTTTTCTCTTTAGCTTTAAACAGTTAGACTATAATGTGTCTTGGTATGGATCTCGGTGTATTTTTCCTACTTGAGATATTTTTTTTAGGTTCTTGGATGTGTACATTAATATTTTTATCAACTCTGGGAAGGTTTGGACCATTAGTTCTTAAAATATTTTTTGTCCCTTCCCCTTTCTACTCTTTTTCTGCTCCTGTATTTCTCTACTCCCATTACATGTTTATTCATAGGCTTACTGTTGTACCACAGGTCTCTGCTAATTTTTCTTCAATGCTTTTCCTTCTACCGTTTGTGTTGGATAATTTCTATTGAAATTATCTATCTTCAAGTCTACTGATTCTTTCTGTCATCCAGAATCAGTTATTGAGCCCCTATAATACATTTTTTCATTTTAGTTATTATGAATTTCAACTTTAGAATTACCATTTTTTAAAAGATTTATTTATTTATTCATGAGAGACACACACACACAGAGGCAGAGACATAGGCAGGGAGAAGCAGGTTCTCTATGGGGAGCCTGATGCAGGACTTGATCTCGGATCCAGGAATCAAGACTTGAGCCAAAGGCAGCCACCCAACCGCTGAGCCACCCAGACATCCCTTACCATTTGGTTTTATTATTCCTATCTCCTTAATGAGAATCTCTGTTTGTTGACTTATTGTTGTCAGACTCACATTTAGTTCTTTTAACATGGTTTCCTTTAGTTCATTGTACATATTTGTAATACATGCCTTGAATTCTTTGTTTGCTGGGAACACTCAGATACATTTCCCACTAATGTATATTTTCTTGGGTTTGGGTCACACTTTCTTGTTTATTTGTAAGTTTTGTATTTTTTCTTGAAAACTGGACATTTTAATTTAAAGCCAATTAATTAACATATAGTGTATCATTAGTTTCAGAGGTAGAGCTTAGTGATTCATCAGTTGCATATAACACACAGTGTTCATTACGTCAAGTGCTCTCCTTAATGCCCAGCACTCAGTTACCCCATCTCCCCACCCACCTACTCTCCGGCAACTCTGTTTCCTAGAGTTAAGAGTCTCTTACAATTTGTCTCCTTCTCTGATTTTGTCTCATTTTATTTTCCCTCCCTTCCCCTATGTTCATCTGTTTCTTATTTTCACATATGAGTGAAGTCCTATGATATTCGTCTTTTTCTGACTGACTTATTTTGCTTAGCATAATACCTCTAGTTCTATCCACATCATTGCAAATAGCAAGATTCCATTCTTTTTGATGGCTGAGTAATATTTCACTGGAATATTTATATATATAGTGGTTATATCACCTTCTTTATACATTCATCTGTTAATGGATATCTGGGCTCCTTCTGTATTTTGCCTGTTGTGGACATTGCCGCTATAAACATTGGGGTGCATGTGCCCCTTTGAAAGACTATGTTTGTATCATTTGGATAAACACCTAGTAGTGCAATTGCTGGGTCATAAGGTAGCTCTATTTTTAACCTGAAAACTGGACATTTTAGATAAATTTTGTAGCCACTCTGTATTCTGGCAGTTTTCTCCTGAATGTTTTTGTTGTTGTTTTGCTCGTTTGTTTCTCTGTTTAGTAACTTGCCTGGACTAAATCTGTTAAATCTGTCACCCTTGCATTGTGCAAGGTCAATTGTGTATGGTCACTGATGTTTCTAATCAGTTGTTTTTCAATATTATTATTTTTTTTATTTTTTAAGTCTTGCTTCCTGGAGGTTGCCTCTGTATTCATGTAGCCCAATGGTCAGAGGTTCTGCTCAAATACCCAAGCCAGAATCATCTGTGGATCTGTGCTTTGGAAGGAGACTGCATTCAAAGTTCAGACTCTTTTCAGATCTGCCCCTAGTTTTATTTTCTGCCAGGCCCTTTTGAATCTCCTATAAGCATGCATACAGCCTGAGTCGGCTAATAGTGGGTGACTAGTGTGATGCTCTCCAGGTCTTTGCTATGCATTTGAGCAGCCTCAGCTGGGAATAGGTTGTTAGTCACAACTACAACCACAACTTCAAACAAGTAGAGCCAAGCCATTGGCCTTTTCCCACTAGCCAACCTTCTAGAAGTCAATTTCACTGACAGTGATGCTAAGTATGGGCATTGCTCTCTTCTCAAAAGTGTGAGCCCTACCCCTGACCTGTGGCAGAGAAGCTGTCATGTCAAGATCTGGTAGAACTTTCACACCAGCGGAGCTAACGTGGGATAGGTACATCCTTAGGCCAGAATGTCAGAGATAGTCACTGTTCTTACTCAAAGCTCAGCAGTTTGTCAAGTATAAATTAAATACCTCTCAGAATGTTGCATGGCTGGTTAATTTCCAAAATGCAAAAATGGTTGTTTTTGGCATTTTATCCAGCTTTGTAGTTGCTTTTTGGGGAATGGATTTGTCTATTTTTTCACTTAGCCACAGCCTGAAATCTTGCTCCTGACAGACTTTAAAATGTTTTGCCAGTCAAATGAGTATTTAGTGCATTTTCACTATGGTTTTCACTTTCATTTTCCTGATTATTAATCAAGTTGAGCACTTTTTCATGTTTATTGGCCATTGAATTTCTTCTTTTATCAAGTGCGTGTTTGAGTCTCTTACTTTTCTATTAGGTTGTCTCTCTTTTTTTCCTGATCTTTAAGAGTTCTTTATATATTCTGGGCATGAGTTTCTATGGCTTTATAAATGTTGCAAAATCTTCTTTACATTTGTGGCCAGTCTTTTAACTACTTTCTTATGATGTCTCTTGATTAAAAGTTCTTAATTTTATTGCAGTTCAATTTGTATTAATATTTTCCTTTGTGCTTACTACTTTTTTCTTGTTTTGTAAACTTTCTTTACCTTGAGGTTATGAAGTATCTTCCTGTGTTAACTTATAAAAATTTTGCCATCCCATTTAGGTCTTTTTTCCTCCTGTAGTTGATTTTAATATACTTAATGTGTGTTACAAGGATTAGTTTTTTTTCCTATGGAGATCCAATTTTTTGGCATTATTAATTGAAAAATGCACACTTGTTATGCCACTTCAGTTTTACATGAAGCATTAATTTGTGTAGGTGTCTCTGTATCTCTGAACTGTACTCTGGGTTATTTATTTCTCCCCATGAAAATACCACCTGTTATAGTTGCTATAGTTTTATAACAAAGCTTAATTACACTAAAACTATAGATTGACTTGGGGAAGAATTATTATCTTTCATATACTGAGATTACATCTGATTTTTTCCTCAAATCTGTCAAGGTGGCAGAATTACATCAATTTATTTTCTTGTGATAAGCCAGCATGCATTTCTAAAATTAACCTAACTTGGTCATTATATTTTAAAACAGTGCTGCTTTCAATTTTCTAATATTTTGCTTAAGATTTTTGCATCGATGTTTGTGAATGAGATTGACCTATACAGATCTTCCTCAATTTATGATGGGATTATATCCTAATAAACTCAGTGTATATTGAAAATATCGTAAATCAAAAATGCATTTAATACATGTAGCCTACAAAATATCAGAACTTATCCTAGTTTATCTTAAACGTGCTCAGAACACTTAAAAGAGCCTAAAGTTAGGCATATCATCTAACACAAAGCCTATTTTATAACAAAGTGCTGAATATCTCATGTAATGTATTGAATACTGTACTCGAAGTGAAAAACAGAATGTGTGTATGAGTACACGATGGTTGCTAAGTGTATCAGTTGTTTGCCCCTGTGATCACTGTAGCTGACTGGCAGCTGTAGCTCACAGAGTATCACTATATCACTAGCCAGAGAAAAGATCATAGTTCAAAATTCAAAGTATGGTTTCTACTGAATTTGTTTCACTTTTACACCATTGCAAAGTAGAAAAATAGTCAACCTATCATAAATCAGGGAATGTTTGTAATTATTTCATAGTATTCTCGTTGGGTTTTGTTATCAAGCTTCATAAAATGAGTTGGGAAGTGTCCTCTTTTTCTGTTCTCTGGATATGTTTGTGCAAGTTTGGGATTATTTCATTTTTGAATATTTGGTAAAACTCACTGGTAAAGCCATCTGGACCTGAGGTTTTTCTTCACAGGAAGATTTTTAATGACAGATTCAATGTGTTTAATGCTTATTTAAAAATTCAGGTTTTCTATTCCTTCTTGAGTCAGATTTGGTAAGATGTCTTTTTATCTCCAATTTAGCTCTCCCAAAACCACCTTCTACACATCAGCTGATGAAATTGTTCCAAAAAGCAAAGCAGATCATATCATTCCTTTATTTAAAAGCTTTTAATGGCTTTTGGTTTCATTAATAAAACAAAAATGAAAACTACTTGCCTTCACCTACAATACCTTGCTTGAACTTATCCCTGTATAACTCTACAGCCTAATTTTGTTTCACTCTTACCTTTGTTCACTCTGCTTTAGCCACACTGGCTTTCGTTCTCTTCCACAATGCAGAAACAAGCTGGTTCCTACCTCAGGGCTTTCTGTTTGCTATATCCTCTGTCTAGAATGCTCTTCTCTCTAAGCGTCACAATGCTGGCTCCTTATTCTTTATATTTATCTGCTTAAATATCATGTCCTCAGAAAGACCTTTACTGACCACCTCATCTAAATAGGTTCTTCTGGCATTTTCCTTCATGGCACCTAATTATAATTTGTAGTCCTAATTGGTTTTTTAAAATTCATTTAGCCTCTATTTCTTGCTCCAGACTGTAAAGTCTTTGAGGCTGGAATAATGGTTGTCTCATTTTCCATCATATTCCTAGTACTTAGCCCAGTGTCTAGAACATAATAATTTTTCTGAATAATTAATGACCCTAATCAGAGGTCAGATATGGATGAAGGGCATAGCTTGGTTAAGGATGAATCAGGATATAAGCAAATTCACTCCAAAGGGTTAGTAAGGACAGGAAGTTCAAGTGGATCTGATATTCAAAAACAGTGAACAAACCAGAATTGAATAGGGGCCTTGAGTGCTAGACTAAGGAAATTTTATTTTTATCCTAAACACAATTGGAAGCCATTGAAATTTTGGCAGGAATAGATTAAACAAGGTGCCCAAGTTTTAATGGATAATTAAAGCTTGAGCCAGAGTTGAAACCAAGGTCTTTGACTCCAATTTCTCTGTACTGGGTTGCCACCCTAAATAGCAGCACTTGGGGTAGAAATATAAAAGCACAGTAGTTAAGTGATTGGGCTCCAGACTCAAACTGCCTGTGTTCACATCTCAACTCTATTATCTCTTAACTATACGACTTTGGACCCCAGGTTCTACATCTATAAAATAAGAATGAGATGAGTATTTATATAGATGAGTATTTATCTCATCAGATTTTGAGGATTAAATCAGATAGTGTGTAAGGACATAATAAGTGCTCAATAAATGGTAGTTGCCATTAACTACACATATCTTCCCACTTATTTTCCCTTACATTATTTTCTAATTTTTCTACAATAAGCATAATTTGTGTGAAAATACTAAATGGTAGAATCTAAACAGATGAGAAAGTGATTTTTTAAAACAGTATACCTTCAGCGTAGGAGCACCATCTCATCCCATTTTTTGGACCCTCACCTACATCATCTTTTGAAGAGACTAATGTGAATCCTTGGCAATAAATCTCAATCTTTTCTGAATTCTTTCTGATACAATGTTAGAGCAAGGAATGCCAAGTTGAACTTGAAGCCACTATTTTTCAAAGATTATAATTTATAGGGATCCAAGATGCAGAAGAGGGAAGAATTTAAAGAGGAGTATTCATTCATTTTATTCAGAAATAAAATTTCTGAATTTTAACTCTTTCTCTTGTTAAAAGGAGTAGGAAGGATGCAGGGAGAGTTCCCCAGCTGAAGAATTAACTTCCAAACTGCTTGGAATTTCAGGAACCGCTCATGTGAATAAGCTCAATTTCACACTCTATTCTTCTCATCTTCAATATTCAAGAAAGTAAATTCAACAGAAAAAAAGTTCTTTTAGGCAGTGCCACATCAATTTTCCTAGTGTTTCTCAAGTAGTGATGCAGCTGGGAGAAGGCAACTTGGCTCAATTCAAAAGTACAGAAGCATGAGCATTTCTGAGCTACAATGCCCCTAGTGGCCTAACACATTAGCCTATTCTTTCAGTTCCCTTTGTAAGATTGCTGGTTTCCAGAGTTGAGTGACTTAAATGCCTTCTACATGACAACTTTTTAACCTAGGACCCATTGATGGGCTTCAAAGGTTCTATGAACCCCCTAAAATTGTATACTCTGTTTTTTGTGTATGTGATTTCATCAGATTTCCAAAGGACACCACAACCCCAAAGCAGACAGAGCTCTAAAAACAAATGTGGCTTTACATCTATCATTGTTATAGTTTATAAATGCAAAGAATTGAAACCTTACTGGATTTGTAAAGCCATGAGGAAGATCATCAACATGGATTAGAAAGCTGCATAAATGGTTTAAGTGGAAAGACTCTAAAAAGGCCATTTGCCTTAAATATATCCTCTCTATTGGATTACCACAGTGCCTAAAATTCTTTCCATTAGCATATCCCTGTTAGGGGGCTTCTCTGATTAGGCTCAAAAGCTTCTGGGGACTTCCATTCCATTAATAACAGACTAGGTTATTCAGAAGAACCAACCTGCCAAAAACCAAGAAAAAATCCTGGATAAGAAACAAAAACATTCCTTTTAAAAAATTTACACAATTAGAGAATAATGTGAGACATGCAAGGTCATACTTACAGGAGAAATCCTGATCTCAGAGAAGTAAGCTGAATACCAGAATACCAAAGCCACTTGAGCCCTAAGAGCATTTGCTGATACTGTACACTCTGAGCATCAGTTCCACAGTCTCAAGGGGCAAAGTGCAGAGAAGTCAAGGCTCAAGGTCCACCTAAGTTAAGGAGTATTAAAGGAGACCTAACCCACATAAGGCAGACACTGTAAAGGGCTCTAAGTTAGGGTATGGATGAATCACAACTAAAATAGCTCCCCTTATTAATCAGGGTTCAGTCAAGAAAAACAGAAGTCACTCTACATATACCAAGTATGAAGAGTTTTAATACAAAGAAACAGACTTACATGTCTGTCAGAAGGGCTAGAGGAACAAAAGTCAGGGAAGCTGCTGCCAGAGTTCTCACCCTGTAGCACTAAAGTAAGTGATTCTTAAGAGCTCACCTGAAAAACACTGTGAATCTCAAGAATCCCTAGGTAGTTCCATCAATATATATTTCTGACTCCTTTATAGTGAAATTTTCAGTTCCTAATAACATTAGCAAACTTATTTGCTTTATCCTGTGATATATAAAAAATTGTTTCAAAATTGAAATACAATTAGCAATAAACCTAATGAGGAAAGCTGTCTTTGTAGTTTTGTGTGTTAGAATATATCTCACTATGTACAGTATGTGTTCATAAGTATGTGCTCATAAGTTACTTGCAAAAGTATTTACTTTGTATATATAATTGTGTTCTTTGAAAGTGTGGTAGAACTTTGGTGGAGCCATCTCCATCTAGTCCAGAAGTTTTTTTATAGAACAAATTTTTCACAATTAAAAAAATTTTGATAAAAAGAGGAAAGAATTCTACAGTGCATAATCATGTATCTCCTACTTAGATCCAACATTTGTTAACATTTTACCATACTTGGTTTATATAGATAGATAGTAGATGTACACATTTTATTTTTTGCTGAACCATTTGAAAGTTACAGAGATCATTAGAGTTCACCCCTAAATTCTTCAGCATGCATCTCCTAAGAATTCATTCTCCTGTATAACCACAATATTATTATGCCAAACACAATTAACAATAATTCCTTAGTAATATCTATTTCATATTAAAATTTCCCCAATTGTCCTTAAAATATCTATAGCTTTTGTAAAAACAGTTTGTGAAATGCATTTGGTTTTTATGTCTCTAACACTCTTTTAATCAAGAACATTTCCTTTACCTAAGACATTCACTTTTCACTGAGTCCAGGCACAATTCCCTTTTTTTGTATATTTTTTATTGGAGTTCAATTTGCCAGCATAAACTATAATACCCAGTGCTCATCCCGTCTTTTTAACTCTGAGGAACCTCCACACAGTTTTCCAGAGTGGCTGCACCAGTTCACATTCCCACCGACAGTGCAAGAGGGTTCCCTTTTCTCCGCATCCTCTCCAACATTTGTTGTTTCCTGCCTTGTTAATGTTCCCCATTCTCACTGGTGTGAGGTGGTATCTCATTGTGGTTTTGATTTGTATTTCCCTGATGGCCAGTGATGCAGAGCATTTTCTCATGTGTTTGTTGGCCATGTCTATGTCTTCCTCTATGAAATTTCTGTTCGTGTCTTTTGCCCATTTCATGATTGGATTGTTTGTTTCTTTGCTGTTGAGTTTAATAAGTTTTTTATAGATCTTGGATACTAGCCCTTTATCTGATAGGTCATTTGCAGATATCTTCTCCCATTCTGTAGGTTGTCTTTTAGTTTTGTTGACTGTTTCTTTTGCTGTGCAGAAGTTTTTTATCTTGAAGAAGTCCCAATAATTCATTTTTGCTTTTGTTTCCCTTGCCTTTAAGATGTATCTTGCAAGAAGTTACTGTGGCCGAGTTCAAAAAGGGTGTTGCCTGTGTTCTCCTCTAGGATTTTGATGGATTCTTGTCTCACATTTAGATCTTTCATCCATTTTGAGTTTATCTTTGTGTGTGGTGTAAGAGAATGGCCTAGTTTCATTCTTCTGCATGTGGCTGTCCAATTTTCCCAGCACCATTTATTGAAGAGACTGTCCTTTTTCCAGTGGATAGTCTTTCCTTCTTTGTCAAATATTAGGTGACCACAGAGTTGAGGGCCCATTTCTGGGTTCTCTATTCTGTTCCATTGATTTATGTGTCTGTTTTTGAGGCACAATTTCTTTCTTTCTTTCTTTCTTTCTTTCTTTCTTTCTTTCTTTCTTTTTTTTTTTTGAGGCACAACTTCTTATAGGATGTCTCACATTCGGGATTTTATCTGATTGTTTCCTTCTGATGGCTTTAATTTGTTCCTGTATCCCATGAGTTTCTTATAAACTTGAATTTAGATCTAGAGCCGTGCTGTCCAATATGTTAGCCACTGGCTACATGTACTTATTGACTGTTTACAATGTGGTTAGACTAAAATGAAATGTACTGTTAGTATAAAATACACAATAGAATTTGAAGACTTGTAAAAGAAATAGTAAAATATCTCATTAAAAATTTTGTATTGAGGGCAGCCCTGGTAGCCCAGTGGTTTAGCACCGCCTTTGGCCAGGTGTGTGATCCTGGAGACCTGGGATCGAGTCCCATGTTGGAATCCCTACATGGAGACTGCTTCTCCTTCTGCCTGTGTCTCTGCCTCTCTCTCCCTCTCTCTCATGAATAAATAAATAAAATCTTTTAAAAAGCCAAAAAATTTTGTATTGATTCATGCTGAAATAATACTTTGGATATATTTAAGTAAAATACATTATTAATATTAATGTCATATATTTCTTTCTACTTTCAATATGGCTGTTAGAAATTTAAAATTACAGGTGTGGCTTCCATTATATTTCTTTTGGACAGCATTTGATAGAGGCTTGATTAGATTCAGGTTAAATGTTTGGAGCAAGAAAACTTCATTGGTGGTACTGTGTACATCATATTGCATCACATTAGGAGACTATCTTAGTCCATTCACATTGCTGTAAAATAAAGATACCATAGATTGAATGGCTTAAAAAAAACATTTACTTCTCACAGTCAGGAGACTGGAAAGTTTAAGATCAAGGTGCTGGCATATTTGATGTCTGGTGAGGACCTGCTTCCTGGTTCATAGACAACTGTTTTCTCACTGTGTCTTCACATGGTGGAAGAAGCAAGAGAGGTCTCTAGGGTCTCTTTTATAAGGGCATTAATCTCATTCATGAGGGCTCCACCCTCATGACATAATCATCTCCCAAAGACCCAACTTCCATATACCATCAAATTGGGGGTTAGGATATCAACATATGGATTTACAGGGGATACAAATACTCAGTTCATAATATTCCACCCCTCATCATCCCAAATTTATGTTCTTCTTGCATGCAAAATGCATTAGCTCTATCCCAACAGCTCCAAAAGTCTTAACTGGTTCCAGCATCAATTCTAAGGTCTTAAGTCCAAAGTCTAATCTTAATACATCTAAATCAGATACGAGTAAGACTCAAGGTCTCATTCATCTAGAGGTAAATTTCTCTCCAGCTGTGAGTCTATGGAATGAGGTAAAAATTAATATTATCTCCCATTCTATACACTGTTCACTTTCTTAATAGTATCCTATGAAGGAAGAATTTTAAAATGTTGATGAAATTCGATTTATTTATTTTTTTAAAAAATATAATTAACATACAGTAGTAATTAATTAGTATATGATTCCAAAATACAATGGTAGGACAGGTAGTGGATAGACTTCCTTATTCTCAAAGAGAGAAATAAAAAAGAAGGAAGGGTAATGGGTTTCAAGTATGTACAAAACCTAATGGGGCAAATTCGATTAGACTTTAAGGTTTGAAAATAATCCTCTCTGGCTTGATGCTCTGCCTTTCAGACCCACTTCAGTGGCAACATCACCCCTACCACTTGGTAGGGGGCTTCCCATGACACAGTCCTTTGCAGTGGCCCCACTCCTGAGGCCTGAACAAGAGGCAGCTTCATCCTTGGAAATTCCTCCACCACCCAGGCCCTTGGGTCCTGGTGGGAATGGAAGCCCTGATGATCCCTGAATTGCCTTGGGGAAGAGGAGTTCATTCTTCTCTTGTCTTGAAGAATTGTACCTGGTTTCTGTTGAGATGGCTGTTTAACTCAACGGTTCATATCCATTATAATCTCCTTATCAAATCATCGCTTGGCTACACCCCTAGGATTCTCTTTTGAATGTACCTTCTCATTCTTTGTAATAGAGATAGAAAAATTTCCAAATCTTTAGGCTCTGGCTCCTTTTTGCTTAACAATTCTGTCCTCAAGTCATTTTTCTCTTCTCACATTTTACTATAAGCAGTCAGGAAAAACGAGACCACCACTCCAACATTTTGCTTAGAAATCTCTTCAGCTAGGGACACCTGGGTGGCTCAGTTGGTTGAGTGACCAACTCTTGGTTTTGGCTCTGGTCAAGATCTCAGGGTCATGAGATCAAGCCCTGCATACGGTTCTGCACTTGGTGTGGAGCCTACTTAAGATTATCTCTCTCTCCCTCTGCCTCTCACCTACTCTCCTCTCTCTCTCTCTCTCAAATAAATAAATTAATTAATTAATCTTTTTAAAAATAATTATTTTCAACTAAATATCCAATTTCATCTCTCAGAAGTTCTACCTTCCACAAAACACTAATACATGAACACAATTTAGCCAAGTTCTTTGTGACTTTATAATAAAGATCACCTTTTCTTCGTTGTTCAATAACATGTTCCTCATTTCTGTCTGTGATCTCATCAGAGTGGAATTCTGTCACTGTCCAATGGTCATTCCCCATATTTCCATTCACATTCTGTTTATGATTACTTAGGTTTTCTTTATGAGACTGAGGCTTTCTCCACACCTCTTCTCTTCTCTTAACAAGCTCTCATCAGTATTGCCTTTAAAATTCCTTTCACATATCTAGCACACACCTCAAAAGACACCTCACACAACTCAGCCTCTATCCATTACCCAGTTCCAAAGCTGCTTCCACATGTTTACTTATCTTTTACAGCAGCACCCCACTTCTCAGGACCAATTTCTAAGTCAACAAAAATAGTATAACAAAAATACCAGACTGGGTGGCTTAAACAATAAGCATTTATTCCTCACAGTTCTGAAGGCAAGGAAGATGCAGATTTAGTGTCTGGTGACTAAATCTGTGTCTCACTCCCGAGTTCATAGATGCCATTTTCTTGCTGTGTCCTCACATGGTGAAAGGAACCAGAAAGCACTGTGGTGTCTCCTTTATAAAAGCACTAATCCCATTCATGAGAAGTTCACTCTCATTACCTAATCCCCTCCCAAAGGCCCTACTTCCTAATACTATCACATTGGAAGTTAGGATTTCAACATATGAATTTGGGAGTCGGGGGAACACACTTCAGTCCATAACAGAGGCATACAACATCAGATCATCCCATGATTAATTATTTGATTGTCAGGTTTAGGTGGTGACCTCCAGCTATCATTAAGGTACAGTTTTCCTTTTGCAATGACTAAGTAAACTGTGGAGTGATTTTTCAGCACCATATGAATATGCCTTTTTCCTACCAATCTTTTATCTGATGGTTTTAAAATACACCATTGATTGCTGCCTGACCTAGCCAGCAATTATTACATCAACTGTTATAAAATAGTGATATCTCTAATTCTATCATTCTTTGACATTCTACTATGAAGAAGAGCTTTTCTTTTCTCTGCTATTCCTTTATATAAATATAGATTACAACTGATTATGAGAGGTAGCAAGATAAATGAGAGATATATATGTGACATAGATATCACAATGGACTCATGAATTTTTAAAAAAATCAATGTGTTATAAACAATTATAATAATTCTTGTTTTGATGCTCAAATTCTTCCAAATTTGACCAGAGGGTTCTCTTCAAGTTGTCTCCCATGGTCTTTTGATATGAGCCTGTTACTCTTTGAGTATTTTGCTGCTTTCTGGCACAACAGGATGTCCCAGACATCTTGTACTTTACCTGCCTGAACCCCAGAATCAGCTATTTTCATAAAGAATCTTTGTTTTCTTTGAGTAGCAAATAGTATTTAGAAACCAATGTTTGAATGCTGGATAAGCTCATTGATGCTGAAATATCATTACTTCTAGGTCATTTTAGTAGACAGAGATAAGAAATATGTTTTTTGAGTCATGAGTTTATATTAATACAAGTAAAATTACTGTGACAAACATCTTTAAGGAAAGCATATTTTTCAGAGTGCCTCACTGGATTCATCAGTGGAGTATGTGACTCTTGATCTTGGGGTTGTAAGTTTGAGCCCCACGTTGGATGTAGAGATCACTTAAATATTAAAAAATCTTTAAAAACAAAAATAAAGACAGAGGGGCACCTGGGTGGCTCAGTTGGTTAAGTGTCAGACTCTTGATTTTGGCTTGGATCATGATCTCAGGCTCATGGGATCAAGCCCCACATTGGGCTCTATGCCCAGCTTAGGATTCTCTCTCCCTCTCCCTTTTCCTCCACCCCCCAACCGTCTCTAAATAAATAAATAAATAAATAAATAAATAAATAAATAAATAAATATTTTTTCTTCAATAATTTTTATATTCTTAATATTTATATTTTTCTTACTTAGGGTTATTTTTAATTATTTCTGGTTATCAAATGAATATATTCTCACTCTAGAAAATGTACATAGAAACATAAAAAAAGAGCCAAAGAAGTCATCCAAAATCTCAGCAGCAACCACTTCTGATATGCTAGAATATTTCTTTCCTGTGTTTTGTTATATATTTTCCTTGGCTCTTCTAAGGGTGTATTATGTGTAAAATTTTGTATCTTAAAAAAAATAAATTTTGTATCTTTATTTTTAATGTTGTAAGTCTTTTCAAAACTCATTGAATAAATTTTTATCAACACATTTTCAAGTGGTTATTGTATTAGTTTTCTATTGCTGAATAACAAAACACCGCAAAATTATTGGCTTAAGGCACAAATCTATTCTCTCATGCTGTCTTTGGGCCAAGATTCCAGGCATGAATTAGCTAGGCTGTCTACTTAGGGTCTTACCAGGATGAAATCAAGGTGTCAGCCAGGGCTGTGCTCTCATCTAGTGCTCAGGGTCCTCTTGTCAGTTCATTCAGGTTTGTGGCAAAATTCAGTTTCTTGTGGTTGTTTTCCAGTTAGCTGTCTGCCAAGAGTTGCTCTTGGCTCTTAGAGGCCAATCCCAGATCCTATCCCATGGCCCCTCTCACAAGCTAACTAACTTCTTCAAAAACAGACAAGAGAGTCTCTGTCCAGCCTGCTACAGTATAAACATGAGAGTGACCATCTCATCATGTTTATCACATAACATAACCTAGTCAAGGGAGAATTACCCATCATATTCTTATGCCTTGCCCACACTTTAGGGAAGGGATTTATGCTAGGTATACCATAAACTGGAAACTTGGAGGCTGTCTTAGAATTCTGTCAACCACCATTTGCTTCGACGTGGATGGAACTGGAGGGTATTATGCTGAGTGAAATAAGTCAATCGGAGAAGGACAAACATTATATGGTCTCATTCATTTGGGGAATATAAAAAATAGTGAAAGGGAATAAAGGGGAAAGGAGAAAAAATGAGCGGGAAATATCAGAAAGGGAGACAGAACATGAGAGACTCCTAACTCTGGGAAACGAACTACGGGTGGTGGAAGGGGAGGTGGGCGGGGGGTAGGGGTGACTGGGTGACGGGCACTGAGGGGGGCATTTGATGGGATAAGCACTGGGTGTTATTCTATATGTTGGCAAATTGAACACCAATAAAAAATAAATTTATAAAAAAAAGAATTTTATCAACCACAACCATAGAATATTTTATCCTGTGTTTGCACCATGAATTATTTAGCGAGTCTATTATATACCAATTAGTTTGATTTCAATTTCTCAAAATTGTAAGGAAATATAATCACTGAAAATGGCATATTTTAATCAAAATGTTTATAGTTTATATACTTATTTATTTATCCAATTATAATTCTCAAGATGAGAATCGACATTAACACTTCATCTTCACAATGAGGCTTTTAATAAAGGGTTACCCCTTTACTATCATGTGACCCTTGAACTTTTAGACAATGATTTATGAACAGAATGTACCAGGAACAGACATTGCAAAATTTTTACTCAACTCTAGGTCTCCAAAGCAGTCACTGAGTATTGCAATGCTTTTGTGATATGAGCAGATGACAAATGCTTTGTCATTTTTCACTAAGATTTGGATACTTGACCCAATTAATGTGTAAATCGATTCCTAGAAATCACTATTCTGCCTGAAATGTCTAGAACATTTGCTTATCCTTGAGTATATATAGTACAAGAAAAAAAACTCTGAATAAACTCTGTAAAATACAAAAGGGGAGGGAGAGGAACAAGCATCTTGTATGAAGTTTAAAGAGAAAAACTAGTAAAACTAGAGGGACTGAACTGAAATTTAATTTGGATATTTGGGGCTGGTTGCTCCCAGTATTCATCCACATGCTGTATTTGAGAACTGAATTCCTAGAATGAGAGATCTAAGATGACAGCATGGTATTTGAGGTGGCTTCCCAAGGCTCATCCCATCACACACACAGAACATGGGAAAGTTAAGTATAAGTGAGTGTTGGGAGGACGGAGGACAAAGTTCCACCTATAAGAGTGGTCTCTGCTGATACTCAGTACACCTTGCCCTGGGTTATATGCAAAAGCCTCTTTTAGCTCTAGAGTTCAATGTTTGTATGATACTCTGATTTAGCATTCATACCTACTTCCCAAATAATTTTAAATGAGTTTTTAGGTGAAACATAATCCAAAAATAGTACAAAAACATGAAAACAGAATGGAAGCCATTAAGGAAGTAGCGAGACTTGTACTTAATCAGAAACCCAAGGAGACAAATATCAAGGTGACACTTTTCAGAATAGTGATAAACTTTGAGGCATTAGGAAACCACCATTAATATCCTGCTAAATAAATAAGCAGTGGTGCCATTACCTTTTTACTTTTCTTTTTTTTAAGATTTATTTATTAATCCATGAGACACACACACAGAGTGAGAGAGAGAGAGAGAGAGAGAGAGAGAGAGAGAGAGGCAGAGACATAGGCAGAAGGAGAAGCAGGCTCCTCACAGGAAGCCCGATGTGGGACTTGATCCCGGATCCCGGGATCACACCCTGAGCCGAAGGCAGATGTTCAACCGCTGAGCCACCCAGGTGTCCCCACTATCTTTTTTCTTTTGCAGAAAAGGATTTTGAACCACTGGCTTCAGAATCACACTGCCTATGCTACAATCCTGGCTAGCACGATGGATGGCCTTCTGTGATGTGCCCATATCTTTCTGCCAGCCTCATGTCTTCTGACACCCCCTCATCACACTAGGCTCTGGACACACAGGAACATCTGCACTTACACAAGTGTGCCATGCTACTTCAAATCCCCATGCCTTTGTTTCTGTTATTCCTTTGTCCCGAATAGCCTTGCCTCCACCCCCAATCCAACTGTCTAGTGAACACCTGGTCATCTCTCATCTATGAAGCCTTCTCTGAATCTCTCTGGTAGAACTAACCATTTCCTCATCTATGACCCTGCCATGCATTGCAACACTTACCCATTTTAGAACACTTTATATCTTTCCTGATACAACACTATGAACTCCTGCAGGGGAAAGAACTTGTCTTTTCATCTCTGTATTCCCAGTGCCTGGCATATAATAAATGACTAAATTAATCAATTTTGAGGCTAGGTTGTAAAAGCAATTTCATAACTGTTTTTAACATCATTCAAATTATTATATAATCCCACAGTGACTAATTTGAAGGCAAGAACATTAATTTGGGGGATTATAAATTCTGGCAAGTTGTTAAAAATCGGTCACATTAACTTTATCCTCACTTTTCATACTGTGTCCTCAAAGACATTACTAGGTATTAAATTAAGAGATGCTTTGCTTTTGCCTTTGCTGCCATGTAAATTAAGATAGGCCAGGTTTTATTGCAACAGTAAACAATTTCAAAATCTCAATGGGTTAAAAGAAGGTGAGTTTTTTCTTTTCCACTGCAGGTCTGGGTGACCGTCTCAGATAGCTGTCCTCCATTCATTGGCTCAGTATTGCATTTCCATTATCACAGGGCTTCCCCCATTTGACAAAGCAGAGAAGAGACTACTAGAGAATTGAAATCAGTCATATGATCACATCTAACTTCAAGAGAGGAGAAAAGTATAGTTCTACTCTGTGCCCAGGAAAAAAAAGCACCAATAGTAGTGAGCAACACTAACATTTACCACAGTGGGGTGCTGGCGGACCCCATCTAGGCAAGGAACAACGTTCCTCAGGCTACCTTTTGAATTATGAACCCAGTTCATTCATGCTAACTATTTCACTCCTCCCAATATCCCTGCTTTTTCCTTCATCATCCCTTTATTGAACACTCCTAGGTGCCGCACTGTATGCTAGATGATTTCCCAGCTTTATCTTATTGGATTCTCACAACTACCCTAAGAAATAGGTCCTTTTGGGGTGCCTGGCTGGCTGAGTCAGAAGAGCATGTGACTCTTGATCTCAAGGTCTTGAATTTGAGCCCCACATTAGGTGTAGAGATTGCTAAAAAAATAATAATTATTATATTTTAAAAAGAAAGAAGTCCTATTATTGCCTCCATTTGGCAGTTTTGGAAACTGAGGCTGAGAGATTAAATGATATAAACAAGGTCATAAGCTATGAAATAGTCAAACCAGGAAGCAAGAACCAAATCTGGAATATTATAAAACCTGTGTTGTGTCTGTCGTACCACACACAAGCTCCTGTCCAAAGCTGAACTCTCCAACTCTGCTCAGACCCCCTCCCTTCCTAGTAACTCCAAGGGCTTACCCCTCTCTGATTTACTTGAATCTCCGTCTCTCCTCTTCTATCCCCTTCCTGTCAGTTGTTCAAAATCACTTAGTATCCTCCCCCCATTGAAACTGCTTTTCTTCAACCAGAGATCTCCTCTTCTTCTCTCTGCCCTGTTTCCACCCAACCTTTGCATTTACCTGTACCCTATTTTCTTCTTCCTTAATCCTCTGCAGCCTGTCCTCCATCCCCACCAGCCTACTGGCTCCAACTTCTTTGAAGCATCCTGAGTGACCAAATCCAGCAACAAGATCCATGTGAGCTTGTCCACTGCAGTGACTTAGAAACATCCAAAACTCATGGCCCTGCCCTCCAAAAACCCCTTCCCTCCCTCAACCTCCAGAGCGTACCACTCCTCTGACCATCATCTGTCTCCATGGGCTCCTTTGCCTCCTTTTCTCTCTTCATGTGGACATTCTCTCAGGTTCTATTCACACTTTCATTCTTTTTCTTCTCTTCTCTTTCCTTCTGCTATGGACTGAAGCGTGTTCCCTTAAAATCCCTATGTTGAAGCCCTAACGTGATGCTATTTAGAGACGGGACCTTCGGGAGGTAATAAAAGTTAGATAAGGTCATAAGAGTGAAGCGTTCATGATGGGATTAGTGCTCTTATAAGCTCACTTGCATCCTCTCTCTTTCTTTCTCTCTCTCTCTCTTTCTCTCTCTCTCTCTCTCGTGCGTGCACGTACATGCACACACACCCACACACGCACACACACACACAAGGACACATCAAGAAGGCAGCCTTTTCTAAGCCAGGAAGAGAGCTTTCACCAAGGAACCAAATCTGCTAGCACCTTGATCTTGGACTTCCCCCCCCCCCAGAACTCTCCTGTTGTTTAAGCTCCCTAATCTATGGTATTTTGTTATGGCAGCACAAGATGACTAAGGCAGCTTCATTTCCCTTTTACTTGCCTCTCCTCTCCTCTCCTCTCCTTTCCTCTCCTCTCCTCTCTTCTCTTCTCTTCTCTTCTCTTCTCTTCTCCTCTCTCTCTCTCTCTCTCTCTCTCTCTCTCTCTCTCTCTGTCTCTCTCTCTCTCCTCTGTCCCCCTCATCATCTTCCTCAGTAAACACATCTCCTGGAGCTTCAACTATCACCATTACATACACAGCTATGCCACATGATCACCATACAATGTTAGGCAAGTTACTCTGCCTCTCTGAGACAGTTGCCTCATTTATAAAATGAAAGTAAATATGATGCTGTCCTTTATAGCACTGCTGGAAGGACTAAATGATCTGCTGAATGCAGAAGAGTTTATACAGTTTGTGGCACATAATAAGTGCTCAAAGTGTGTGGAGACTTGCTTTCTGTTTTTCTGCATGGCTGAGTAGATAGAGATAATGTAGAGAAAGCAGTTGAAAGTAGAGTAGGGAACCATGTTGAAGAAATGGTACAGACCTCAGACTCTGGCACCAGTTAAACCTCAGTTAAATTCCAGTTCTACCACTTACAAACTGTGAAACCATGAACAACTTTTACTTTTTTAGCTTCCATTTCCTCATCTGTAAAATCGAAATAATCAAGTGATTTCATCAGACAGGCATTTAAGCACCTCCCCTTATACTCTGAGCTCAGTGTATTTTTCTAGTTTTCTGCACTCACTATTTTCCTATATATATCATATGTTGTAGCTAAACCATATTACTCAGTGTTCTCTATGAAGAATTTAATCATTACATTGAATTCTTACAAAGTAGCATAGTGTAGTAGACTCAGATAGACCTAGATTTCAGGCCCAAATCTGCCACTAAGTAGCTATGAAATCAAGGGCAAATCATTACCCTCTCTGAGACTTAGTTTCCTTATGTATAGAAAGAAGCTAATAATGATAATAAACCCCATCTCAGTACCTCAACCTTAGTAGCATAATCCACAAAACCCTTTATGATCTGGCCCAGTTTAATTCTCCAGCTTTATCACTCACCATTCCATGCTCACATCTAAGTTTCAACCAACTGAACTGGTTTTGTCTCCCCAAAAGTCATGCCCTTCTTCACCTCTAGATATTCATACAAACTACTACTTGTGCCTGGAATGTTCCTGCCTCTTCCCCCTCCACACTTTTTTTTTCCTTTCCGTGACTGTGACTTACATTATAGATTTCAACTTGAATGTCATTTCTTGCAGGACACCTTCTCTGCCTCGTCCCAGCCCATGCTATGTACTGCTTCTTTGTACTCCCACAAAACATTCATGCCCCAAATTATACCTTTTGTTTACTTCCCTGTGTCCCCAACTAGTTGTGAGATCTATGAGGGCAAGAGTCAAAGCTGCTCCAATGTCACCCCCACAGTGAGGACATCTCTGGCCACCAATCTAAAATCACTATGTACATATTACTCTAGCTCAATTTCTTCAATCTTAATTATCTTAAATTATCATATTTGCTTATTCATTTATTTATTTGTTCTTTGTCTTCCTTACCAGAGTATAAGCTAGCTCCATGAAAAAAAGGGCTGTATTTGTCTTATTCCTACAAATTTTCAACTTGTAGAAGATACGTGAAACATGATAGGATTTGTCCTCATTTGGTTTTAGAAGATCCGGGGAGTAGAGAGAATATTTTCCAAATTTAAGAAAAATTACTGCAGAGGTGTTTGATACAATTTAGAGTATAGGAGTAAGAACATAGTGAATAGGAGAACTGTGAACAACTTGGAATGCTGAACCAATGCATTTTTTACTTAATCTGGTAAACAGAAGGAGCCAGCCATGGAGAATTTTTGCACTGAGGAGTGACATAAGGTATAAGGTATATGCAGCTGTGCATATATATTGGAAACATAAGAATCAACAAGATGATTAGAAAGCACCCACCATTTTACCCTTTGGAAAACAAAAGAGGGGCTGCCTAACCCACTGTATTAGTCAGGATTCTCAAGAGAAATAGAACCAAAAGTGTATGTGTGTGTATGTGTGTGTGTCTGTACAGAGAGAGAGAGAGACTAAGGAATTGGCTTCTGTTGCTTATGAAGGCTTGGTAAGTCCAGAATCTGCAAGGCAAGCTGGCAGCCTGGAGATCCAGGGCAGAGTGGATGTTGCAGCTTTAGTCCAGAGGCAGTCTGGAGGCATGATTCCTTCTTGCTCAGGAGAGATCAAGCTTTGGTCTCTTAAGGCCTTCAACTGATCATACGAGGCCCACCAACATTATGGAGGGTCATCAACTTTATTCAAAGTTCACCAAGTTATTTTTGGCCATTTTTTGAGGGTGGGGAGGGGCAAAGGGAAATAGAGAATCTTAAGCAGGCTCCACACCCAGCACCAAGCCTGACACGGGACTCTATCTCATGACCCTGAGATCACGACCTGAGTGGAAATCAAGAGTAGGACTCTTAACTGACTAAGCCACCCTGTCCGCCCCCCACTAATGTAAATCTTATCCAAAAAACACCTTCACAGAATAACCCAGAATAATGTTTGACCAAATATCTGGGCACTGTGGCACAGCTAAGTAGATACAGAAACTTAAGCATCACAGCTACACAGAGCCAATGTGTACTGAAAACTCATTACAGGAACTAACTAATCTGTTCTTGTTCAGAAAACCATGCAGCCTGGGGGCCCCTGGTGGCTCAGTTGGTTAAGCATCTGACTTCAGCTCAGGTCTGATCTCAGGGCTCTGGGATCAACCCAATGTTGGGCTCTCTGTTCAGGAGGGGGTCTGCTTCTCCCTCTTCCTCTTCCTCTGTCCCTCCCTCCACTCAGGCTCTCTCTGTCTCTCTCTCAAATAAATAAATAAAAATATTTTTTAAAAATTATAAAACCACACAGCCTACTAGAAATCTAGTATCTTCCTGACATAATCTATATTTTAAAAATAGAAATATCATCCATGACTTCCCTAAACAAGCCCTTTTGCTAATCTTTTCCTAGATATATTAATAAACCCTGCACTAGAGTCTCTAGCAACCCCTGCCATTTCAGAAGCAATCTTACTCTCTATATGTCAGAGTCTTTTTGAGTTTTCAGTATGAATAGCTTTGAGTGTGGTTGGACTGGAGAGAGTGCCAGGGTCAGGGAGCAGGGAGGCATATGTGCTTGGGGAAGGATATATATGAGGTTACAACTGTATTTGTAATATATAATTATTTTAAAACTTGGTGATGAGTGTATTTATGTTTGTTATATTATTATTTTTTTACCTTTGGAGTATTTGGAATTTTTCATATTTGTATTATTATATGATCTATATAATTATATTTTAATATATTATTATATTAACATTATATATATTATATATATAAATGACTCAGTAAATTCAGGTCATATTTCTAGTCACACAGAATTCAAACCCACGATTTTGGGTGATGCCAAAGCCCTTACTGTTTTGTTTTGTTTTTTAAAGAGTTTATTTATTTATTCATGAGAGACACACAGAGAGAGAGGCAGAGACATAGAGGGGGAAGCAGGCTCCATGCAGGGAGCCTGATATGGGACTCGATCCTGGGACTCCAGGATCACGCCCTGGGCCGAAGGCAGGCGCTAAACCGCTGAGCCACCTAGGGATCCCCAGCCCTTACTGTTTTCATTCTGCTTCACATACCCATTAATAATGCCCTCTGTAAAGTTTTACCAATTTTCATCATCAATTGCTTTAGTCATGACTAGATCCCTGTTTCTTCTCCCCAACTTCAATGCAATCTTCACAGCACAGTGTTTGCCAGCTAAGTTTCAGCAGTACTACAAACACAGCCCTGGGAAAACACCATCAAGGAGATTACAAGCAAAGATCCCTGTTTATGAAAACTCCAAAGTATCTGCCATGAGGTCTGGTTTGAGTATTTTCCAGTGTACATTAGCACTACCTGTGTATTGACAATTCTTAGTAATGGTACTACTGCCAGAAGAAGGTAGTTATTGGTATGAATTTGTTGGCTTTTATGCTTGGCAATAAAACACTATTCTTGGATCCTGTTGCTGTCCTGCGAGACTACAGTTACAGCTGTATTAACAAGGCAATAATATAAAAGACCTTATGTTAGCAGGGCCCAGATACATTGGCTTGAAAGCAAGATGGAGAGATGCCTGGGTGGCTCAGCAGTTGAGCATCTGTCTTCGGCTCAGGGTGTGGTCCGGGGGTCCCGGATTGAGTCCCGCATTGGGTTCCTTGCGGGAGCCTGCTTCTCTCTCCACTTATGTCTTTGCCTCTCTCTCTCTCTCTCTCTCTCTCTCTCTCTCTCTCTCTCATGAATAAATGAATAAAATCTTTTTTAAAAAAGCAAGATAGAAAAAACAAAGGTATATCTGGGAAGTGCTGCACAAGCAGAGGACCTATAACAATCCTCAAAAACTATAACTATGCCTAGAAAAATGGTGTTGGCCATCACATCTGCCCTATGTAATCACCAACCAAAACATATTCCTCACAAATCCGCCAAATCTCAGAATAAGCACAAGCAACAAAACAATAAAATGATTTTACACATTCAATAGAAGGTTTGGGCAAGCAATCATAACACTGACACTTGGACATTTTGCTTAACTCCCAAGTACAAGTACAGTACAATGTAATCTAAAGCAGACAAGTCTTGTGTGCTGTGTACTTACTCTTTTGACAAATTTCCTTCTCTGATTTATTAATATCTACCCTTTGGGGATTATGAAAGTATTCAAATTGGGTGTATTAGTTTCCTTGGGCTGCCAGAACTAACTACCACAACTTGGGTGACTTAAAACAACAGAAATGTATTGTTTCACAGCTCTGGAGGCCAAAAGTCCAAAATCAAGATGTCAGGAGGGCCAGGCTTCCTCTGATGAAAAGGAATCTTTCCTTGTCTCTTCTTAGCTTCTGGTATTTGCTGACAATCCTTGGCATTACATGGCTTGTAGACACATCCTTTCAGTCACAGGGACATCTTCTCCTTGTGGGTTTTTTTTAAAGATTTTTAAAATTTATTTATTCCTTAGAGACACAGAGAGAAAGAGAGGCAGAGACAGAGGCAGAGGGAGAAGCAGGCCCCTCGTAGGGAGCCCGATGTGGGACTGGATCCTGGTTCCCCAGGGTAACACCCTGGGCCGAAGGTGGCGCTAAACCGCTGAGCCACCTGGGCTGCCCTCCTTGTGGGTTTTTGCACCATCTTTTCTGTGTGTCTGTCTCCAAATTTCCCTTTTATATACAGACACCAGTCAAACTGGATGAGGGTGCACTCTAAAGACCTCATTTTAACATGATTACCTCTGCAAATACCCTATTTCCAAATAAAGTTGCATTCTGAAGTATTGAGGGTTGGGACTTCAACGAATCATTTTTGAGGACATGATTCAATTCCCAGTGGGAGAGTCAGAAACAATTTAAAAATGGAGAACTTTGGGAATAAATAAAAAGAGCAGAACTGTCTATAACTTATAGCTTAATAAATTAAAAGCAGGAGGACAGGCTCTTGACTAGTGTCAGGGACTTGGTCTAGACTCAGATATGTCATGAATCCCCTGCCTAGCGATGAACAAATAAGTTGACATCTTTGAGTGTCAATTCCCTTTAAAACATGTGGTTTAGGGGCACCTGGGTGCCTCAGTCAGTTAAGCATTTGCCTTCAGATCAGGTCGTGATCTCAGAGTTCCGGAGCCCCACGTCAGATTCTCTGCTCAGCTGGGACCCTGCTTCTCCCTTTCCCTCTGTGTTTTCTCCTTCTCCCTCTGTGCTCTCTCTCTCAAGTAAATAAATAAAATTTAAAAAAAAAACAAGTGTTTTTCAGGGGATCCCTGGGTGGCTCGCGGTTTAGCACCTGCCTTCGGCCCGGGGCATGATCCTGGAGTCCCAGGATCAAGTCCCACATCGGGCTTGCTGCATGGAGCTTGCTTCTCCCTCTGCCTGTGTCTCTGCCTCTATCTCTCTCTCCCTCTCCCTCTCCCTCTCCCTCTCCCTCTCCCTCTCTCTCTCTCTCTCTCTCTCTCTCTCTCTCTCTCTCTTATTTATAAAGATTTTTTAAAAATATTTAACAAAAACAAGTGGTTTGGACATATGGTCTCTAAACATCCTCTGATTTCTGATATACCATGATTTTTTTTATTTAGAGAAAAGCAAACTAAAAAATTGAATTCATAAAAATACAGGGTGGGTGGCATAGGAATATAGAATTTGATTTAACATCCTCTCCAGTCTTGAATGCCATCATCAGATTTATGCAGGGTAAAGAGAAAAAAGGGAAAGGAAAGGAAAGGAAAGGAAAGGAAAGGAAAGGAAAGGAAAGGAAAGGAAAGGAAAGGAAAGGAAAGGAAAGGAAAGAAAGAGGTGGACAATGATTTCCAAAAATAGCCTTTTTTTTTAAACCTTTAGGTCCTTCTGACTTTGCTGATGGGATTGTATAAATATGGATTTTTTTAATTTTTATTTATTTATGATAGTCACACAGAGAAAGAGAGAGAGGCAGAGACACAGGCAGAGAGAGAAGCAGGCTCCATGCACCGGGAGCCCGACGTGGGATTCGATCCCGGGTCTCCAGGATCGCGCCCTGGGCCAAAGGCAGGCGCCAAACCACTGCGCCACCCAGGGATCCCCCCAAAATAGCCTTTATACCAACCATCACAAAGCCCTGGAGCAGCCCACACAGAGGGCCATAGAGACCATAATGTAAGAGTTTCTGGAAGATGACTTGTGCCACGCAATGAGGAAGACACAGAGCCTTCTAAGGAGGAACGGAAAATGTGGTCTATTGCACTAATTAGGTCAGGCACACTGGAAGCATTCGACAATTTGACTTCATTGAAGCAAGATGGCACAATTATGAAGAATCCTTAAATCCTTGGTTTAGGATCCAATGATATTTCTTTTGCCTCTCCATTCTGTTTTCCAAAAACAGCAACTGACAAGAGAGCAGTTAATGGTTGTACAACTACTCAGGCTCTGTTCTAAGCTATTTAGACACATTATCTCATTTTTTGACCTCTATGTAGTAGTTATTAAAATAATGATCAGCATTTATTGACTCCTTACGCTGAGTTTGGCACTTTATATGTATCATTTATTGCCTCAAACAATACTGCAAAGTACAACATACTGTTAAGCACAATGATTCCCATCGTATAAACAAGGCACCTTTGGCTCAGAGAAGTGAGGTAGTTTGCCCATGTTCACACAGCTAGTAAATGGCAGAACTGGACTACCTAGCTTCCAAGCCTAAGCTCCTTATATTTTTCCCCATTTACAGATGAGGAGAGGATGAGGGAGAAGGATGAGGGAGGGAGAGAGAGCATGATCCATGGACCATTAAAATTAGTCTTCTAGAGGATCCCTGGGTGGCCCAGCGGTTTAGCGCCTGCCTTCGGCCCAGGGTGTGATCCTGGAGTCCTGGGATCGAGTCCCATGTCAGGCTCCCTACATGGAGCCTGCTTCTCCCTCTGTCTGTGTCTCTGCCTCTCTTTCTCTGTGTCTCTCATGAATAAATAAATAAAATTTTTTAAAAAAATTGTCTTCTGTTAATATAAGAGACAATGAGAAGGACAAAAAAAAAGGGAGAGACATGCTACACACTGATGGAGGAAAATGAAAGTCTTCTCCAGAAGTGATTCATGGATCATTCTTATCAATCCATCCTAAGTGACTGTGAGGATTAGAGGGGTTGTTGGAGGAAGGGGAGAGCCCAAGAAGGAGGACCAGCCATGAGAAGCAGTTAACAACAGAAGAGAGTGTATGTGGTGTGTGTGTGTGTCTGTCTGTGTGTGTGTGTGTGTGTGTGTGTGTGTGTGTTTGATGAGAAAAATCAAGGCAAAACAGCAGCAGATGCTGAAGTGATACTCTGGAGAAAGGGAAGTTGGGACAGGACATATAAGACAAAAGCAAAAACATCCCAAGGAGACTATTATTGTTAGTACTTATTATCCCATGGAAATGACCTTCGATCAGGATGCATAATCACCATATTGCATCCAATTACAAGTTGAAGATGAAACATGATTGCTGGTGTCATGTTTGTATCTAATCAGAAGTTGGGAGACAATTATGGTAATGATGTGGGGTGCTGGGGGACCTCATTTCAGGAGGAGAGGGCAAACCTTGCTTAAGGAGTCATCTCTTCTCTTCAGAAGAGTAGAGGTGAACTGGGCCTCTAAAGCCATGCTGGCTAAAGGACACTAGAGGGTCTCAGACTGCAGATTTGCACTGTGGAATACCCAGGAATGCCATTGGGGTAGGGAGAGGATGGATCTCACTGACCCATGGTTTTCAAAGTCTGACTTTTGGACTCTGGCATCTCAATCACTTGTGATGTTTCTGATTCCTGGGCCCCATTCCAACCCCCCTGAACTGGAATGTCTGAGGATGGAAGTCCAAGAGACTAAATTTTTACAGAATATCCAGGTGCCAATTCTTCTGATATGTCCATTTAAGAAATGATGGATCAAAGAGAAATGAGATATTTCATATCTCAGCTAATATCAAATATAGGCTCCTAGGTCTCATTGCTTAATATATTTTTTAAAATGTATTGTTATCAATAGTAATAGTGATGTTATAAATTATGGGTGACAAAACACAGAAGTTCTTTGCAGTCTTGAATTTTGATGATTTTAACAATGGCAGATTATTACACCCTTATTATAACTTAGTTTAAAACCTTAATTATGAAACTCTAGGGTGCAAAGAAAATAGACATGTGGATATGTATTTCTTAACCCTCTATACTCACATTTATGCTTTCCTTTTCAAAACACCTTTAATCGGGTCAAATAAAATGAACCAACTCCCAAAGTACACACACATCCAATTCATTACATATTTGCTTTAAATGGTTGTTATTAACATTAAACAACTAGGGGCGCCTGGGTGGCTCACTCCATTAGGCATCTATGTTTCAGCTCAGGTCATGATCTTGCAGTCATGAGATTGAGCTCCAAGTCAGGCTCCACTCAGTGCTGAGTCTCTTTCAGATTCTTTCTCTCTCTCCCCTCCTCTTCCCCTGCCCCACTTGCATGTTCTCTCTCTCTCTCTCTCTCTCTCTCTCTCTCTCTCTCTCTCTCTCTGAATAAATAAAAAAATCTTTAAAAAAACATTTAACAACTATAATTTACTTGGCACCTACTGTGTGTTAGGCATTGGGCTAACCACTCCAAACGCATTACTTCACTGAACTCACTAACAATCCTCAAAGTTAAGTCTCACTATTATCTCCCTCTTACATAGGAGGAACTGAGGTTCAGAGGAGTTAAGTAATTTAGCCAAGGTCACACAGCTGGTTAATGGGGAAAGCTAGGATAATAATAAGCTTTTGAGTGCCTTGCCCCTGCAGCAAAGAAGGAAAGCCATAATACGGATGATATAAAATAATAGGAAATTCGCAAGCCCTTCAGCATTGGCTTTGGAATGCAGTAGGTGATTTTTGGCAGCAGAGCAGTCTCCCTTATTAAGTTTGTTTGGGCCACTATTAAAATTAGTCTGCCAACGCTGAACTCTTGTCAGCTGGGGCCACTGAGGAAAAAGCCCTGGCCTCATTTTATTTATTTATTTTTTCTTTTTTTTTATTTATTTATGATAGTCACAGAGACAGAGAGAGAGGCAGAGACACAGGCAGAGGGAGAAGCAGGCTCCATGTACCGGGAGCCCGATGTGGGATTCGATCCCGGGTCTCCAGGATCGCATCCTGGGCCAAAGGCAGGCGCCAAACCGCTGCGCCACCCAGGGATCCCCCTGGCCTCATTTTAAAAGAGCCAGTGAATAATCCAAACTTAACAGTATTTAAAAGAATATAAAGTGACAGGAGATTAAGGGTAAAGCAAGGAGTCTTAGGAGTGTGCTTGTTCATATCTTAAATAGAAGAATTTGTTTTCACATTGAAATCTCCTACTTCTTCTAGCCAATTTATAACTTTCATCTTCGTGCTCCCCACAGATTTACTCTTTATAGTAATATCCATGTCATCTAATGACAAGATGTGATAACTAATGTGAGGTTGTGGCTGACCCCTAATATTCCCACTCTAAAACTCTATTAGATTCCATATTGACAGCTCCTTCTGACTCCAATCTACGAGCTTCGCACAGAGCCAAAGAGTACAAGGTCCCTCAAGAGCAAAGCAATTTATTTAAATAACACAGTTAAGTAGATGGGAAAATGTGTTGCATTCAGAAAGTCAACATTCTCTTATGGAAAGCAAAAAGCTCAGGGTGGCCGCTCCCAACGTAGTGATAAATTCGGCACATATTTCTCTGCCCACCCATTTCCCACACTTCAATCCTTCTGTTGGGTTATTTCCCAGTTCATTTCAGTGGAACCAGCTAAATTAGTTTCTGAAAGATGTATTTGAAAGAGAGTTGTAAGCTTTCTATGGGGAAAACCCAGACTTTGTCTTACTCTGCTCAACACCCAGGACTTCAGCAACCCTGAGAAGGACAGATACTGAAGAACCAACATGCCTGTGTCCAGATGGGTGCAAAAGAGCAAAAAGTTTGAGCTTCCCACTGTTTAAAGAGTTGCCTGGACTTCTTTCTGTTCAGAAAGATTCAAGGGATCTTGCCTACTATTTAATGATGGAGAACTTCTGGGACTCCCCCTTTGGGAAGGTAAAAACACCTCCTGTTTCTAAGGTCATGTTTACATCTTCCCCTTGCAGTGGTTGGGAACTCCTTGACTGTAAGGCTGTAATGTGTGTAAATGTGGGAATGCAAAGTCTACCCAAGCAGAACTTGAACTGCCATCGATTCCTTTCAACTGATAGAGGTTTAATTGGTTGTGTAATTAGGCTGCCTAGGTGCTGAGCACAGCCTGTGCCCTGGGGAGAGCCATTTATACTGTCTTTGAAGCCCACCAGAAATTATATCAACTTACTACAAGAAGGGCTGAGTCAAATGAGCCAATTGTCAAGTTGTCTCTGACAGAAGCTGGAGAGAATCAATCAGGCCATATATCTTTTGGAGGAAGCCTGGAGGAGGGACAGGCATTGGGAAGTGTGTTCTTAGCATTCTGCCAAAACAGTAAGGCTCTATATGCTGAACAAACTTTTGTTGCTCTTTCTTTTTCTTGTGGCTCATTCTCTTCCTCAAAATATCTACTCTCATTTCTCTTTCCTTTATTCCCATATATGAAAAAGAAAACAATGCTCCATTCCAAGGAAAATCCTTCCACTAATTCCTATCTCAGCCCTCCCCTCCATGAATTCTTTGTACAAATTAACTAGTCTCTTTCTCCCCACAGGCCCCTACCTCTCTGCCTTCAAAGATGCTTGACTCCATAAGCCTTCCGTTCAGGCCCCCAGGCCATCAGTTGCTAAGGCTCGTTCACCTTCCCTCTGCTACCACACTCATTCCTTTACATCTTTGAAATCTGTCTTCTCCTCCTACCATTCTACCAAAAGTATTCTTTAGGGAGGTCTTGCCATCGTGATAACCAATATGGTGGCTTTTGCTTCATGCTCATTCTCGTGACCTCTCTCAAACTGTTGTTTTACAAAAAAGCATTGACCACCAATTGATGTCATTATTCTGGTGCTCAAAAATCTTCAATGGCCCCCTAATGCCTGCTAAATAAAGGGCAAACTCCTTAGCCTGGCATTCCAGGCCATAATATTCCTTCCCAGCCTCACCCCCAACTCCTCCCTGACACACTTCTTTTACTCTGGGCTAAACCACTTCCTGTTTCCATTATACATTTGTGACTATTTTATTTTATTGTGGTAAGAACACTTAACATGAAATCCACCCGCTTGAAAAATTTTAACTGTACAATACAGTGTCGTTAACTATAGGCATGATATTGTACAGCACATCTCAGGAACTTATTTTTCTCATTTAACTGAGACTTTCTGCTGATTGATTAGTAATTCCCCATTTCCCCCTCTCTCAGCCACTGGCAACCACCATTCCACTCTTTGATTCTACGAATTTGATTATTTTAGATACCTGTATAAGTGGAATCATGCAGTGCTTGTTTTTCTGCTACTGGCTTACTTCACTTAGCATAATGTCCTCAAGGCTCATCCATGTTATCACATTTTGCAGAAATCCTTTCTTTTAAAAGACTGAACAGTATTGCATTCATGTATATGCCATATTTTCTTTACCCATACATCATCAATGGGCATTTAGGTTGTTTCCACATCTTGGCTATTATAAGCAGTGCTACAGTGAACATGGTATAGGTACCTCTTTGAGATCCTGACTTCAATTATTTTAGATAAATATACAGAAGTGGGATCACTGGACCATATGGTAGTTCTATTTTTTTATTTCTTGAGGACTTTCCATACATTTCCTGTAATGACTATTTTTGCCTTCCCACCAACAGTGTGCAAGGCTTCGAATTTCTCCACATCCTTGCCAACACTGGTTACCTTTTGTTGTTTTGTTGTTTTGTTTTGTTTTATAATAGCCATCCTGACATTGTGACTGTTCTTGCCTCCACAATATTGCTCACATGATTCAGTCCATTTGTGATGCCCTTTATCATATTTAATCTAATTCCATTTTAATATTTCTTGAGCACCTAATTTGTGCCAGAGCCAGATCAGATATCACTTCCTTTGTAAAGCTTTCTCTGGTCCTACCAGCACTGGATCCCCAAAGATTTTTTTTTCTTTTTTGTATTTTCCTGGTGGAAATTCAAACTCTCCAAATATTTTAAAGGTTGTTCTAGCCCTCTATTAACTCATATGATCTTTAAGGAGAGAGATCATGTCTTTGTATTCCTGCTGTATCCAGCACAGTGCTTTCTTTTATTCATAACACACATTCAGTAAATTTTTGTCAAATAAATTCAGACCATGCAATTAATAATTCCTACTCATAATTCCAATACATTCTGAGACATTTATCCTACTAGGTCCTCACTCTCTCCAAGTTCAACAAGACAAATATGCCCCTTTGTACCCCTCTGCTGGGTAAGAATAGTGAGGCTCTAGGAGCACCATATGCCAGCAGTACTAAACAAGGCATATGCAAGTGATACCTAAAAGGGCACACTATTTCAAAAAAAAAAAAGAAGCAACACCAAAGCTGCAGAGATTATCAGATGCCAGAGCCAGCAGCACCATATGACAAAAAAGTAAAGCCAAAGGTGTGAGTGCAGTGTCACATAGGAGATGAAAAAAAGCATATAGGTCTTCTGAAAATGTGACATTTTGGATTTCCTATATGCTCCAAGTCCAGTGCTAGCATCATTGTCACAAAGATACCAAGACTCCAGAAAATCCTTAGACTTGAGACCCTTGTGTTTGGGGCAGCAGTAATCCACCTGAAAATAAAAAGCTGCCAGAAAGCGGATGCTTAGTGGGAGATGAAAAGGCTGAAACATCAGAAACACCTTTGTTTCATGGAAATAACACTAATTTAATGAAAAGGGGACACAGGCTTTGGAGAAGAAAAATATATAGTTCCACCAAACTGTAGGTAACAAACAGCTCCTTTTCTCTGGGTTTGAAAGCGAGTGAAATGAGCAGCCAGGGTAGCTCAAGGGCTAAGGAACATGTTTGGGGCTGGTTAGCTCTCACCTTGTGAGAAATGCTTCTCATTTCTGGGGTAAGAACAATGTGTCTGGGAAACATCATGGAGTGGCAGAAAGATCACAGGCTTTGGGGCAGATCAATCTTAGTTCAAATTCTAGCCTTGTGCTTATTAATTGTACCTTGGACAAGCTGTTTAAGCCCTCTAAGTCTCAACTTTCTCAACTATAAAATTTTTGCAACTATAAATGCAAAAATATTTTGCAGGTGGCTGAAAGGCTAATAATAATAGCAATAGCACTCACTGGGTAGCAGGCACTCTGAGGTTAACACATGTGTCATCATCTCACATGTGGCATCACACGAGCATCCAAGCTAAGCTCTTTTAGCTTCCCCATCTGACCTATGAGGAAACTGAGTCTCTAAAGAGTGAAGTGAAGTGATTTATTACAGGTCATACAGCTAGTTGAATGAAACATCCAGGGCTGCAATCTAAATCTGGATGTCCTCTTATTCACTACAATAGTCAGCCTTGCTAAATACCATCTACAGAAGTAGTCATGCCTTTTCCCCAGGGCTAAGACTGGGGACAGTTGTCAGCCTATTCCTTACTCCTGTTGCTTCCAAACTATTGTTCCTCTGCCATATCCCAAGAACCTTGTACTATCCTATATCCAGCCATGTTGCCCTATCTGGCAAGAATTCTGGTTATTAGACCCTGAACTTTGTCTTTTCAAGGCTATTGGATGTATTTCACAGTAGAGGCAGAGATAGTCGCAGTGGCAGTGATAGCAACAATAACAGAGACAATAGCTTACTGTTATTGACAGTTTGCTATGTATCAGGCATTGCACCAAACACTTCATGTATGATGTGAGCTCACTCAACCTTAACGACAGCCCAGTGGGGTGGGCACTATTTTTTTAATAATAAATTTATTTTTTATTGGTGTTCAATTTGCCAACATACAGAATAACACCCAGTGCTCATCCCGTCAAGTGCCCCCCTCAGTGCCCGTCACCCATTCACCCCCACCCCCCGCCCTCCTCCCCTTCCATCACCCCTAGTTCATTTCCCAGAGTTAGGAGTCTTTATGTTCTGTCTCCCTTTCTGATATTTCCTACCCATTTCTTCTCCCTTCCCTTCTATTCCCTTTCACTATTATTTATATTTCCCAAATGAATGAGAACATATAATGTTTGTCCTTCTCCGATTGACTTATTTCACTCAGCATAATACCCTCCAGTTCCATCCACGTTGAAGCAAATGGTGGGTATTTGTCATTTCTAATGGCTGAGTAATATTCCATTGTATATAAACCACATCTTCTTTATCCATTCATCTTTTGATGGGTGGGCACTATTTTTAAATAACATAATGTATGTTAAATCCCTGGTTTACTCTGTAAGCTCAAAAATTGCTCCATTCTTATCATTAATATTATTTTTCAGTAGGTCTGGAAAAATACAAAGCACCCAGAGAAGGGATGGACCATCATGTTTCTATTAAGAGCAACTGTCCCAAAGAAGGCAAAGGACAACTTGAAAGAAATTAACTACGTTAGGTTTTATGGGCAAGAAATAGAAGAAATCCCATTCACTTGTTTTCACAATAAAAGTAAAATTGTTCAATAAATAAAAGTAACTAAAGAAAACTTTGCTTACATTTTATGTGTAAATAAGAGAGAGACCTTGGATTAGATGGGCGGCAGAACAGAGAGAAGCAGCCACCCTCTGTCTTTTAGGGGGTTCTGGATCTGAGCGACTCGGAGAAGCTTACACAAACTACAGATCCTTCCCCTCCCTGAAATCTCAAGGAGCTCATAGACTCTCTGAAACCCATCCTTCACACTCTCTATCCCAGGAGGAACAGGGAGAGAGAATGAAATCAAGGCAAGAAAAAGAGAAGAGAAACAATTTTATTTTACACAGCCAGCATGCTCTGCTTGACCTTTCAGAAGCCTTTACCCCTACACCCCTTCCAGCTTTGCCACCCTAATGTCACCTCCAGTTATCCCTCAGCAAGGTTAGCATACTGAAGATCATCAACCCTCTCACCTTCACTAACTTCCTCTCAAACCTAATCATGCTCAGCCCAAAGGTGGTGCAGACTCCATCACTTTTCCCATTGATATCATCCACCCAACTCCTCCCCCTGAAAACTAGGTCTCTGTGCAAAGCACCTCTCCCTTTCAAAGGCCACCTCAGGCTACTAAAGCCTGCCTCTTAACATCCACAGGTCTCTGTTGGATTAATGCAATATTCATACTGGACTTGACTTGAAGAAATTTTCTGTACATGAGTCTGGGTTCATGTAGGAAGAGAAGGGTAAGAATTCAGAAAATTGCTTCAAGTTGTTTTAAGTTAAGCCCAAGGTCACATCCAAATGATAGGTCAAAAGTTTCTATATCTTTGCACTATGATATAAAAATAGTTTCTCCTTCTTGCTCTTGACTCTTTTCTATGTCATTGGAAATAGATATTTTCCCCAGACAATTTCTATTTTCAATCAGGGCTTTGGTGCACTAACCTATTGTACTTCTCTGAGAAAGCCTGATATTATGATGTATTATAAGACTTCCAGGGACTCTAAGCACTAGAACTCAAGTGCTCTTGCAATTCATTGATGGAGAATGGAAACAGGTGTATATGTATCATCTGTATGTGAACAATGAGTATTAGTGATCACAAGATTGGGCCAGAACTACTGCACGGAAAGCCATTACTTTATTTTTTTAGTTTAGTTTTTTAAGCGATCTCTACATCCAACATGGGGCTTGAATTCATGGCCCCAAGATCAAGTCTCACGCTCCATCGACTGAGCCAGCCAGGTGCCCCAATGAAAGCCATTACTTTAATATGTCATGTATGTGCAATATTCATGATAAAAGATGAACCTTGTTTTAAAATGAAATTTCTATTTCAGTCAGAAGGAGCATCTGCTGGGCAAGTAATTTTCTGGAAGGAATGGAATTTTACACCTGTCACAGAGACCATTCCCTGTTAGGTCTTTTAAATTAGAAAAGGTTAATTATTTCATGTCTGGTTATAACAACTTCATCGAGGTTTCTTGTGAAATCTGATTAGAAGGCAAATACCTGATTGTTGGCCTGATAGAGATCACCACTGTGTCTTCTGCAGCTGGGTTGGCATGCCTAAGCTGAAAGAGCACATGTGGTGTTTGGTAATGAAGAGTAGTGAGTTAACATTGAAGAGTTTAGAAAGTTGGCACTAATCAGACATACATCACTATGGCTTATTCTTTGAAACTAAGGAATTTAAAAAGTGAAAGCCTTGGCATTTTCCAATGTTAGGCATGATAGAAATCAATCTTATTTTGACTATACCAGGATATTTCTTTGTTTTGCAACACAGTCATTTAACAATTGAGGTTAAAAGGCTATAATACTCTAAGTATTGCTTCTGTCTCAAAAACTATAGGAATTTGGGGACACTGTTGCAGATGATATGGTTCCCATTGCCCATCAACTTGCGACCAATGTTAACACGTTCTTCATTCCCTGCCCCCCTGCCAGCTGTTCAGTTGGCCACTACATTCAACTTTGGCCTCGTGTCTACAATGTACATGAATGGGCCTCCCTTCGAGGGCTTCGTTAATAGCTTTCAGCATCTGCTTGCATTCCAAGCATCGAGTACTAAATCCAGAGAGGGTTCTGGGATCAAGTCCTGCATCGGGCTCTCTGCTCAGTGGAAAACCTGCTTCTCCCTCTTTCTCTGCTGCTCCCCTTGCCTGTTCTCTCTCTCTCTCTCTCTCTCTCTCTCTCTCTCTCTCTCTCCTCTTTCCTTCTCTCTCTTTCTCTCAAAGAAAGAATCATTACAAAAAAGTGTTCTAGACCTCATGAATTCTGTTAATTTCTATTCCTTGCCATTACTCATTTGGTACTCCCATTTGCTAGTGGTATGATTTTAAGTCTAACAATTTCTATTTTGTTTTCTTATCATCAATGAAGGATTGGGGTTATAAACAATCATATGAGTCTTGGGCTGATTGGATAAAGTTAAGGAGTAAAGCATAAGTTTCTGTGCATTCTGTAGAATGTAAGTTTCACAACTTCAGAGATCTTGTCTGTTTTGTTCACCACTACACCCCCAATAGCTAGTATTTTTGTCCAACATAAGGCATGCATTCAGTAAATATTGTTGGGTGACTAGATTGAATAAATGTTCAAATCAAAAGACAAAGTGAGCTACTCAGATATCTTTGTGGTGAAAGACCAGAGGATATGCCATGTAGATGGCAAGAAAAGAGAGGAGAACTGCTTAATGGAAAAAAACCCAGGGACGCCTGGGTGGCTCAGCAGTTGAGCATCTGCCTTTGGCTCAGGGTGTGATCTCGGAGTCCCGGGATCGAGTCCCACATCAGGCTTCCTACATGGAGCCTGCTTCTCTCTCTCTGCCTATGTCTCTGCCTCTCTCTGTGTGTCTCTCATGAATAAATAAATAAAATCTTTTAAAAAAAAAGGAAAAAAACCCAACTGAATCTGACTGGATGAGCGACCTGGGACAGGTCTTTTCCTGTCTCTGGAACTCAATGTCCTCATTTGTCAAGTGAGATAATTAGAAAATTTATAGTATTCAAACTTTACAATAATGGGCCCATATTATTCTTTTTGTATATTTTTTATTGGAGTTCAATTTGCCAACATATAGCATAACACCCAGTGCTCATCCAGTTAAGTGCCCCCTCAGTGCCCATTATCCAGTCACCTCATCCCCCGCCCACCTTCCTTTCCACTACCCCTTGTTCGTTTCCAAGAGTTAGGAGTCTCTCATGTTCTGTCACTCTCTCTGATATTTCCCACTCATTTTTCTCCTTTCCCCTTTATTCCCTTTCACTATTTTTTATATTCCCCAAATGAATGAGACCATATAATGTTTGTCCTTCTCCGATTGACTTACTTCACTCAGCATAATACCCTCCAGTTCCATCCACGTTGAAGCAAATGGTGGGTATTTGTCGTTTCTAATGGCTGAGTAATATCCCATTGTATACATAGACCACATCTTCTTTATCCATTCATCTTTCGATGGACACTGAGGCTCCTTCCACAGTTTGGCTATTGTGGACATTGCTGCTATAAACATCGGGGTGCAGGTGTCCTGCCATTTCACTGCATCTGTATCTTTGGGGTAAATCCCCAGCAGTGTAATTGCTGGGTCGTAGGGCAGTTCTATTTTTAACTCTTTGAGGAACCTCCACACAGTTTTCCAGAGTGGGCCCATACTATTTAAAAGAAACTCAAGAGCATGTAAAATAGTTACAAAATAAATATTCACACAGTTGTGTGAGATGATGTTCACCTCACATTGATGATGGTTATTTGTGGAGGTTTATTTTCATTTTGCTTTCCTCAAGTTCTTGAATATTTTATAATGATCATGTATCATTTTTACAAAAACAAACATCATTGCACTATTTTAAAGTGATGATCAGCATGTGAAAAAAAAACAAAAGAAGTATTGCAATTATCCAACATGATTAAAAGGAAGGCCTGAGGATTACAATTCCTATGGGTAAGATCAAGCCTTTTCCAGACTTGACATGTCTCCTGAGAAGGTGATGGGAGTACCCAGTGTCATGCATGCTCCTGTTGACACCACCACTCCACCTCACCTTGTAATCTGTGTTACCAACTGCTATGCACTGAATAAGGCACTAGACCCAAGAAGAGGCCACATTTAAAACTGCTCCTCAGCCAAGAGATCACTGGGACTTATGCTCTAAATGTCTATTTACTTCAGTCATCACAAAAGTTCAAACCACCTGATCATCTATTTTCACTCACCTTCTTTTCCACATGAAAATGAATACCTAATCAGACTCGGTCTACCACTTCTCCCCCAACCTCCCCAACCATTCTGTATTGCTCTCTGCAAAATCCCTGACATCCTCAATTTCCCTAAAATTTCCCTTGAACTTCATGCTTTATCCAAAACTTGACTCCCTTCTGAAGACACTGCTTCCTGTATAGCCTTCTCAAGTGGTGGCCATTTTTCTTCATACACAAATGTTCCATTGGGCTGAGAAGCAGGATATATGTCCTTGCTCTTGCACTTTCTGTTCATGGGTGCTCCCTAAATTCCCTGGCCCAGATCCTTTTAATCACTTTGCTATCAGACCATATCACCTACTACCCCTCCTTATTGCAGTCATCTATTCTCCTCCTATTCGATCTCCCTATTCATCGATGGTTTTAGGTTCACTCTTTCTCACAACTGCTCATGTCATCATTCTTGGAGGTTTCAATACCCATGTGGAGTCTATGCACATGTGTGCATTGTCTACATTGCAAACAATCCATCCAATGCTCTGGCTTCTCAGTTGCTTCACTTCCAATCCAAAGATCTTATTCTCTTACCAAGCTCAGCCATCCATTACACACTCTTTTCTTAGACCTTGTCATTACAAATTACCTCAGCACCTTAAAAATCTCAATTTTAGTACCCAGTCTCATCTCTAATTCCCTTTAATAAATCTACTCCACCGATCCTCCTACCCCTAACCATTATTTTTTGCTCTCTGTTACCCCCCTCATATCATTTCCATGTTTATCCAAGTTAGATCCCATTGTCCATTATTATAATCACTCTGTGGCATCCCTTCTCAACTCCCTCTCCTGGAATGACACTTATCTGGAAAAATCTGAACCAAGACTTAATTGGATTATCCATCTTCCTTATATCTGCATTCCAGCAACTGATCCTACCTAGCTGGAGCAAGTTTCAGTTGAAGCTTCATGACCTCAGGTCGTAAGTGGGTTCTCATGCTTGCTAGAAATCACTCCCAAATTTTTGTCTCTAGCTCCAAATCATTTCCTGAATTCCAGGCTCATATAGCTTCCTGCTTGCAGTACTAGACATCTGCACTTGAATGTCTAATGGGCATCTCAAATTTAATTTGTCCAAAATCAAATTATAATTTTTCCCCTAAATCGGTCTTTTTTGACATTTACTATCTCAGTTCTTGCTAATTTCATCCTTCCAGTCTCCTAAGCCAAATGCCTTGGAGTCAGCTTGCACTCATCTTTATCTTAGGCTTCACTTTGTATTCATCAGCAAAGCTTTTTTGCTCTACCTTCAACACATATTCATAGTACTTCTCACTACCACTATTCCTGCCCCCCAGGCCCAAGCTCCTCTTATCTCTTGCCAAAATTACTACAACATCCTCCTGTTTTGGTTAAATGCATCTCCCAAAAAGGTATGTTGAAGTCCTAACCTCTAGTACGTCAGAATGTTACCTTAGTTGGAAATAGGCATCATTGCGGATATCATTAGATAAGTTATGATGAGGTCATACTGGAATGTGATGGACCCTTAATCCCATATAACCGGTGTCCTTATAAAGAGAGGAGAGAATCACAGAGGGGAGATTCCCATGTGAAGATAGATACACAGGGAGAAAGCTACATGACAACACAGGCACAGATGGAAGTGCTGCAGCTGCAAGCCAAAGAATTCCAAGGATCAACAACCAACAGGAAGAGGCAAAGGTAGATTCTACCCAGATAATCAGAGGAAGCATGGCCCTTGATTTCAGACTTCTAGCTTCCAGATCAGTGAGACAATGAATTTCTATCGTTTTAAAGCCACCTCATTCATGGTACTTACTTACGGTCCAAAAAAACTGATATACCTCCTAACTGGTTTTCTAGTTTCTACCCTTGATTACCAACTGCCTAGTTTTAACACAGCAGCCAGAATGATCCTGCTAATAAACCTCTGAGTCAGATCATGTCTTTCATCTGTTTAAACCCTGCAATAGCTCCACTTTTCATGCAGAGTAAAAGCTTTACAAAGGTCTCTAAGTTCCTATAAATCTCTTCCCCTTTTATGAATCTGGTCCCTTCTATTACTCCCCCCCCTTCACTCTACTCCAGCCACACTGACCTACTTTGCTGCCCCTCAAACTTCCACACAGCTTCCATCAAGTCTTCTCATTTGACGTTCTCTGTTATTACAATAGCAGAGAGTTTGACCCAGTGCATACAGGCTGGAACTGGTGGAGGGAGAAGCATAGTTTTACAAACTGCCCACTTGAAAAAGCCATATAGTTTAATGGCTAAGTAAATAAGACTTAGGATGTCCAAAAGAGCTAAGTTAAATCATCAAATTACTTAATGGTAAAAAAATGAAGATGACCTATCTGATTTTTACTTTATTTTTTTTTAATTTATGATAGAAAGAGAGAGAGAAAGAGGCAGAGACACAGGCAGAGGGAGAAGCAGGCTCCATGCACCGGGAGCCCGATGTGGGATTCGATCCCGGGTCTCCAGGATCGCGCCCTGTGCCAAAGGCAGGCGCCAAACCGCTGCGCCACCCAGGGATCCCTGATTTTTACTTTAAAAAGAATCACTGCCCACCCCCAGCCCTGGACCTGTTTCCTCATCTATAAAGTGAGAAAATAAAAGTTAACTGCACTCTTAAATTAAATGATGTACGCAAGGTGCTTGCCACATAGCAAGCATTTGGTAAATATCAGCTATTATTATTACTAATCAATGAAATTTAAAAGAAGTTTAATTATGAGTACTGAGAAACCAAGAATAATTATTTTGAGGTCTACTGAAGAATAAGCTAGGCTAGCATTTAAAGGGACACATTTTCCTTCAGGACAAGTGTGGGCTTAAAAATTTCCTTTTTTAAAAAAGATTTTATCTACTTATTTGAGAGAGAGGGTGAGAGCAAGAGAGAGAGAATGAATCAAGAGAGAGGCAGAGAGAGGGGCAGAGAGAGAAGCAGACTCCCTCCCAGGACCCCAGGACCATGACCTGAGCCAAAGGCAAACATTTAACTGACTGAGCCACCCAGGCACCCCAGGCTTCAAAACTTAACAAAATTCATATCATACATTTGTGGAACCCTAGGATTTTACCAGGTACAGATAGAAAATGATGTTGTTTGTTTAGGTCTTTCTCAGCACTTACACTTTCTGTGTACAAATTATGTATTCATCATAGCACCCGTGAACTGGTACAATCCTGGGTCCTGCAATGGGCTTGGTTCAAGGCCAGAGTTCCCCAGAAAGTATTGCCACCCCTAAACACCTCCTCAAATAAACCCAGCTCTGCACCCCCCCCACAGAAACACCCCAATATCAGGATTGATTTACCTTTTGAACAAAGAAAAATTTTTTACCCTTTTCTCAAAAACTATCAAACTCACAAAAGAAAACTTTTAATTTTTTTTTAATTTTATAAATTAATTTTTATTGGTGTTCAATTTACCAACATACAGAATAACACCCAGTGCTCATCCAGTCAAGTGTACCCCTCAGTGCCCGTCACCCATTCACCCCCACCCCCCGCCCTCCTCCCCCTCCACCACCCCTAGTTCATTTCCCAGAGTTAGAAGTCTTTATGTTCTGTCTCCCTTTCTGATATTTCTCACACATTTCTTCTCCCTTCCCTTATATTCCCTTTCACTATTATTCATATTCCCCAAATGAATGAGAACATACACTGTTTGTCCTTCTCCGGTTACTGTGGCCAAGTTCAAAAAGGGTGTTGCCTGAGTTCTCCTCTGGGATTTTGATGGAATCTTGTCTCACATTTAGATCTTTCATCTATTTTGAGTTTATCTTTGTGTATGGTGCAAGAGAGTGGTCCAGTTTCATTCTTCTGCATGTGGATGTCCAATTTTCCCAGCACCATTTATTGAAGAGACTGTCTTTCTTCCAGTGGATCGTCTTTCCTCCTTTATCGTATATTAGTTGACCATAAAGTTCAGGGTCCACTTCTGGGTTCTCTGTTCTGTTCCATTGATCTATGTGTCTGTTTTTGTGCCAGTACCACACTGTCTTGATGAACACAGCTTTGTAGTACAACCTGAAATCTGGCATTGTGATGCCCCCAGATATGGTTTTCTTTTTTAAAATTCCCCTGGCTGTTTGGGGTCTTTTCTGATTCCACACAAATCTTAAAATAATTTGTTCTAAGTCTCTGAAGAAAGTCCATGGTATTTTGATAGGGATTGCATTATACGTGTAAATTGCCCTGGGTAACATTGACATTTTCACAATATTAATTCTGCCAATCCATGAGCATGGAATATTTTTCCATCTCTTTGTGTCTTCCTCAATTTCTTTCAGAAGTGTTCTATAGTTTTTAGGGTATATTTTGAGAACCATTTGAATGGTAAATGGTTCTCCAACCTTTTATTTTCAGGTTGTAGGTGTCCTTCTGTCTAAAATGAGTCTCTTGTAGACAGCAAATAGATGGGTCCTGCTTTTTTATCCAGTCTGAAACCCTGCGCCTTTTGATGGGGTCATTAAGCCCATTCACGTTCAGAGTTACTATTGACAGATATGAGTTTAGTGTCATCATGATATCTATTTAGTCCTTGTTTTTGTGGATTGTTCCACTGAACTTCTTCTTAAAGGGGAGTTTTAAGAGTCCCCCTTAAAATTTCTTGCAGAGCTGGTTTGGAGGTCACATATTCTTTCAGTTCCTGCCTGTCTTGGAAGCTCTTTATCTCTCCTTCCATTTTGAATGAGAGCCTTGCTGGATAGAGTATTCTTGGTTGCATGTTCTTCTCATTTAGGACCCTGAATATATCCTGCCAGCCCTTTCTGGCCTGCCACGTCTCTGTGGAGAGGTCTGCTGCTACCCTAATATTCCTCCCCATGAAAGTCAGGGACTTCTTGTCTCTTGCTGCTTTAAGGATCTTCTCTTTATCTTTGGAATTTGCAAGCTTCACTATTAAATGTCGAGGTGTTGAACGGTTTTTATTGATTTTAGGGGGGGATCTCTCTATTTCCTGGATCTGAATGCCTGTTTCCCTTCCCAGATTGGGAAAGTTTTCAGCTAGGATTTGTTCAAATACATATTCTGGCCCTCTGGCCCTTTCGGCGCCCTCGGGAACCCCAATTAAACGTAGGTTTTTCTTCCTTAGACTGTCATTTATTTGCCTTAATCTGTCTTCATGGTCCCTTAATTGATTGTCTCTTTTTTCCTCAGTTTCCCTCTTTGCCATTAACTTGTCTTCTATGTCACTCACTCGTTCTTCCACCTCGTTAACCCTCGTCGTTAGGACTTCTAGTTTGGATTGCATCTCATTCAATTGATTTTTAATTTCTGCCTGATTGGATCTAAATTCTGCAGTCATGAAGTCTCGTGAGTCCTTAATGCTTTTTTCTAGAGCCACCAGTAGCTGTAGAATAGTGCTTCTGAATTGGCTTTCTGACATTGAAGTGTAATCCAGATTTTGTAACTCTGTGGGAGCGAGGGCTGTTTCTGATTCTTTCTTTTGAGGTGAGGTTTTCCTTCTAGTCATTTTGCTCAGTGCAGAGTGGCCAAAAACAAGTTGTATTGGAACACGGGGGAGTATCACTGGTCCCTCTAGCTGGTCTTCTGGGGGAGGGGCCTGCTGTGCTGATTCTCAGGTGTTAGCACTTGGGGGAGCTGCTCTGCCCCTGCCTGCTGCAGGGCTCAGTGGGGGTTGTTTACCCCGTGGGGCCCCAGGAGGAACATCCGCAGTGGCTATGGCAGCTCTGGAAGCCTGGATTCAGCCCCCACAGTAACTACGGGGCTCTCCGTCCGCAGGGCCTGGAGGCTCCGGGGCGGGGCCGCTGATCTGCTCAGCTCCGGGCAGGAGCGTCCTCGCTGTCCTGGGCCCTCCCGGCCTCTGCCTGTCCCGGGGGAGGCCGGATCCTGGGCTGTGTCCCGGCGCCCTGTGCTCCGGGGCCTGCGCTGTTGGATTCGCGCTCCCGCCCCGCAGCCCCCTCCGCGGAGCCTCCGCCCGAGCCCCTCCGAGCTGCTCGGGTCGGTCCCTCCGTGCGCGCTGCAGCCCTTAGGGAGCTCGGCGCACTCTCCCGGGGCGCAGGTGTCTGTTAGTGTCCCCGGGAGCCCGAGGGCATCCCCGCCCTCCTGGGTCCTGCTCTAACTCCCTGCGAGCCCCTTTCCGCCCGCCCGGGAAGGTTGGTGCAGCTCCTGCTCCTCCGGGACGGGGCTCTCCTGTCCTGGGGACACTCGCCCCGGCCTCAGCCCGGCTCCTCGCGGGGCCCCTCCCCCTCGGAGGCCTTTTGTTCCTTTATTTCTTTTTCCCCGTCTTCCTACCTTGATAGAAGCGCGGACTCTTCTCACTGTAGCGTTCCAGCTGGTCTCTCTTTAAATCTCAGGCCGAATTCGTAGATTTTCAGGTGATTTGAAGGTTATCTAGGTAACTTGGTGGGGACAGGTGACTTGGGGACCCTGCTCTTCCGCCATCTTGCCCCTCCTCAGAAAACTTTTAATTATAAAAAATATATATATACCAGTCTCATAGTTCCAAAGGGAGGGTGATCTATTAGGACAAAATCACTGACAGGGTAGTTGTGGCAATTTCCACCTCCGTGAAAATGTGAGAAAACTGCAAGAACCTCAAGAAGGTTTGTGCTACTACCTAGGGCAGAAAGGTAGAATTAGAACCTAAATAGAAAAGCCAATGTTTTGACAGCCATGATGTAGCCCACAGACTACATCTTCTCATTCTAAAAGTAAAGTAAGCAGACATAAGATAAATGAAAGGGATACCAGGATACCCTGCTGGTGTTGCAAAAGATGGATGGAAGTTCATTTGAATGATTTGTTAGATTTCAAAAAATACGACAGTATTTTATTTTCCGAATTTTGTATGGTCTTTGATGAGAGTACGCCCTCTGGTGGCTATAGTCATGATTTGCAAGTGAATGGACCCCTTGAGTGACTTCAACTTCTCTAGAAGTGAAAAAAGGAAAATGATCTGATTTTAACTTAAAAAAAAAAATCACCTGCCCTTCAAAAGTTTGTATCATCGAGTTCAATTTATTTTAATAATTATCTTTTTTCAACATAAGGGAAATATACCCAGTGTTCACTTTGTCTTTGAGTGAGGAGTTCATGTTTACTTTCTTCTTTTCTCTAATAAGCATGCATTATCTTTCATTTTCAAATTTTTTATTTGGAACTATTATAATCAGATAGAAAACTGTGAGTACCTGTGTATATTCCACTCAGGTCTCTAGGAATTTTATAATATTTTGCCATTTTGTTTCAGAATTTCTAATTATTTTTATTTTGAAACCTACATGAAAAGTGACGGATACAATTCGGAGCTTTATTTCCAGTTGCTGATTTGATGTCCCAAATACTTTAGTATTTAATATGAGCAAAGACATTTTCCTACATAATCACAATATAATAATGAAAATTTTCAGACCACTGATTGTCTCAATAATTTCCCCATGGTAGCTCTGATAACCCATACCAGACTCCTCCCCTCCTGCCTCCATGTAGAGCATAGCCTTGCTTACCTTGTTCAGGATCAGAAACCTGGCACACCTCTCAAAGATGCTCTCCTCATCCAGCTTGGGCTCATATTCCCTCACCAAGGCTTTTTCTGAGTAGATGCCTTGCTCACACTGTTCAGGATCTGACACACCACACCATGCCACTCACATGTATGGATTCCCTCCTTACATTGATCCAGCTATGATTCCCCATGCCAAGCTGCCCACACAAAAGAAGAATATCTTAACCTTGTTTAAGCTTGGTTATGAGTTGAATTATGTAGCCACCCTCCCACAAAAGATATGTTGAAGTCCTAACCCATAGAACCTCAGTATGTTGCAGATGTAACTAGTTAAGGTGAAATCATACTTGAGTAGGATGGGCGCCTAATCCAATATAACTGGTGTTCTTATAAGAAGATGGCCATATGAAAATGGAGACGTACCGAGAGGGTATCATATGACAATGAAGGCAGGAATTGTGCACTTGAAAGCCAAGGAATACTAAAGATGAGTGGCAAATCACTAGAAGCTAGGAGGAGGCAAAGAAGGGGAGAGCACAGCCTTGATACCTTGATACCTTGACTTCAGACTTCCTGTCTCCAGAACTGAGAATAAATTTCTGTTATTTGAAGCCATCCAGGTGTGGTACTTTAAGGATGCCCAGAAAACTAACACAGATTTTGGCATTGGGAAGTGGGGGTACTATAAGGCTGTAACAAATACCTAACAGTGCGACTTTGAAATTGGTCATAGGTAAGGGCTGTAAGAATTTTGAGGTTCATGATAGAAGAAATATAGATTGGTTTGAGGAGAATATTGCTTGAAATATGAACGTTAAAGGTGCTTTTGATGAGGTCCCAGACAGAGATAGCAAACAATTTGTTGGACACCAGAAAAAAAAAAACTGATCCTTATTGTAAAGTGGCAGAAAACTTGACCAAATTATTTTCTACTATTGGGAGGAAAATGGAACTTGTAAGTGACGAATTTAGTTAGCTAAGGAAACTTCCAGGCAAAGCATGGAAAGGACAACCTGGTTTCTCCTTACTGCTTGTAGTAAGGTGATAGAAGAAAGAGATAAAGAACGAATTGTTAAGCAAAAAGGAACCAGAATGTAAGGATTTGGAATATTCTCAGTCTAATCACATTGCAAAAACTGGGAAAGTATGCTCTGGAGAGAACAAAAAGGTATAGCTGGACATTCTCTGACTAAGAGATTATGAGTGTGACTCAAGGATCCAATCAACCATCTCAGCAGATGCTAAGAATAGAGATACAGTTATCCAGTTAAGATCTGAGGAGGGATGCCTGGGTGGCTCAGGGTGTGATCTCTGGATCCTGGGATCGAGTCCTGCATCAGGCTCTCCGCAGGGAGTCTGCTTCTCCCTCTGCTTATGTCTCTGCCTCTCTTTGTGTCTCTCATGAATAAATAAATAAAATCTTTTAAAAAAAAGATCTGTGGAGAACCCTCTTTTCTGATGGCTTGACATCTGGGAATGCAGGGGAGACTGGCAAAGTTTTTGAGAATTTTCCTCCTCACAAACACTACCAGCATGGACTAGAAGGAACAGAGAGGAACAAAATGAAGAAAGAATGACTGGGAGAGCCACTGATGCAGGCACCTGGGCAAACCGGGCCTCGTGAGTTCCAGAGAGCAGAGTCGCCACGTCCTTCTAGAGGGCAGAGCCACTGCCCAGGAATGAGAGGGTAGAGCCACCATCTAAGATAAAGGGGGTGGAACTACTACTCAGGAAAAGGAAAAGGGGGTGGCCACGATATGGGGGGAGGGAATCATGGGACTGGTCATGTCCTGGGTTTCAGAGATCTGAGCTCCCTTCTGGGTTCAGGGACTGGGGCCTCTTCCCAGGGCTAAGAAGTTCAGGTCACCATCTTGTTTCCAGAGGGAGGAACCACCTCCTCAGCTATAGAGGGTAGGGTAGGTGCCCAAGACTAAGGGGGTGGGACCTCCACCCAGGGACCAGTCGGTAGGGTTATTGTCCAGGGGTGAGGGTCAGGGAGGCCACCTAGAGCCAGGGGCCAATCCATCTCTTCTTTCCAGATGGTGGGCTACCACTAAGAGCTGAGGACATGGGTCCAATGAACAGAACCGAGAGAATTACTCTAAAGCTAGAAACCCTAATGGAATTACTCTGTTGTGTTGTAAATTGCTTTAAGCCAGTGACACTTTTTTTCCTTCCAATTTCTCCCTTTTCAGATGGAAATATTTGTCCTATAACTGTCCCATGTCTGTCTCTTGGAAGCAGATAACTTGTTTTCTAGGTTTCACAGATCCACAGATGGGAAGGAATTTGCCCCAGGATGAATCATACCCTGAGTCTTACCCATACCTAATTTAAATATTTAGATGAGATCTTGGACTTAGCCTTGATGCTGAAATGGGTTAAGACTTCTGAGGCAATTGGAATGGGGAAAATTGCATGTGGGAAGGCCATGAATTTGGGGGGAGGGGGCAAAAGGCAAACTATTATTGGTTGAATCATGTCCCCAGAAAAGGATATATTGAAGTCCTCACCCACAGTGTCTCAGAATGTGACCTGATTTGGAAACAAGGTCATTGTAGATATAATTAGCTATGTTAAAATGAGATCATACTGGAGTAGCATGGGCCCCTAATCCAATATGACTGGCTCCTTAATAAGATGACCAGGAGAATTCCATGTGACAATGAAAGCAGAAATTGGAGTTATGCAGCTGCAAGCCACAGAACCAAAGACTGCCTGCAAACCACCAGAAGCTAGGAAGAGTCAAGGAAGGACTCCTCTACAGGCTTCAGAAGGAGCATGGCCGTGCCAACACCTTGGAGATAGTGGCATCTGTGCTCCTTCCCCATGAACCTGGGTGGACTTTTGTAACTGCCTCAACCAATAAAATGTGGTGAAAATGATGCTGCACGACTTCTGGGGCTAGCATATAAAAGGCAACATAACGTTCACCTGGTGCATGCTCAAATCTCTCTCTCTCTCTCTCTCTCTCTCTCTCTTTCTCTCTCTCTCTCTGTGTGTGTGTGTGTGTGTGTGTGCCCTTGGAAAGCAGATACTATGTTGTGAGGAAGCCCAGTTAATATGGAAAGACCAGATGTGGGTATTCTGGCTAACAGTCCCAGATAGGCTGTTAACCAGTATTTAGCATCAATTGTCACACATGTGAGTGAACAGAGCTTCAAGATGATTCCAGGCTCTACCTGCAAGTCTTCCAACTGAAACCCCAGACCTCATGGAACAAACTATACCTTCTGATGCCCTGTCTGAAACAGAAGCCAAGGAAGTAATAAATGGTTTTGTATTGTTTTAAGCCCCTAAATGGAGGGGTAACTTCTTACCCAGTAATAGGTAACTAATGCAGATTGTTCATAGTTGATAGTTCTCTGGCATAACAAGAAGCTACTTCTAGATATAATCATAAATGACAAATCCAGGACTTTGGGGCTGATGCTATAATTGGATAAAAGTTTCAGGGTCTTGAGAGAGGTAAGTATATTATGCTTATAGAGGAACATGAACCATAGGGACCAGAGGTGGACTGTGCTACATTGTTAGATTAATCACCTTCAATTAAAACACTTCTCTATATCCATGCCCTTGGTTAATCTTCTCCTAGGCTTTGACCGATGTGATTCAAAATCTTTAAAGTACCTGTACTTTGGGGCTTGTCCTTTCTCAATGCTGGGAGCCCTAAGACCACTGTGTGTAGAAGCATGGGCTTACCTGCTAGAGGATAAAAAAAAAAAAAAACTCATGAAGAGAGAGCCTGATTATCCCAGTCATTCCAACTGAGGCCCCAGAATTAACCAGGCAAAAAAGGAGCATAGTTATGCAAGGCAGTGGTGACAACATAAGCAAAGGCAGAGTTATGAACTAGCCAGCTGCATGCAGAGGAGCAACTAAAAGCAGTTCTGTATTACTGTAGTGTCAAGTTTTAGAGGTGGTATTGCGATAGTGTCTTGGAAGACCAGGCCACAAAGATATTTTATCCTTTGCTTTCATTCTTCCTGAGCGTCATTAGGAGTTTTAAGCATGGGAGAGACATGATCACTTTGCAATTTAGAAAGATCATTCTTATGGCAAAATGAAAGATGGGTTGGAGAGGTGAAAGATGGAAGAAATACAATAGTGTGGCTATGATAATAGTGAGGACAAGACATGATGAGTGGCTCAATTGGGGCAGTTGTAGAAGAAATGGCAAGAAGGAGAGAGATATGGGAAATATTTAGGAGGCAAAAACAGTAGGACTCTGGGATAGATTGAATGTCAATGTTACAGGGAAATAGAGGCTTCTAGGTTATTAGCTTGGATAAAAGTGGTACCAGTCACTGAAAGAGGAAATACAGGAAGAATAGTGAGGCCTTTGTTTTGTTCTGTTTCACTGAGGGGAGGTTGAGTTGAATTTTGAGTATGTCGATTTCAGTTGCTTGTCAGACATCCACATTGAGATGTTTAGCTTGTGGTAGAGTGTATCACCAGGCTAGAGTGTTAAATGTGGGAGTTATAATTATATATGTGGAATTAAAACAAGAACACATGCAAGTGTGCAGTGCATTGATTAAGAATAGAGCTTTTGGGGGCACCTGGTGGCTCAGTGGTTGAGCAACTGCCTTCGGCTCAGGTCATGATCCCAGGATCCTGGGATCGAGTCCCACATCAGGTTCCTCACAGGGAGCCTGCTTCTCCCTCTGCCTATGTCTCTGCCTCTTTCTGTGTGTCTCTCATGAATAAATAAAATCTTAAAAAAAAAAGAATACAGCTTTTGGAGGGAGCCTGGGAAGATGACAGAGTAGGAGGAAACTAAATTCACCTCATCCATGGATACACCTAGATTACAGCCACATCTGTACAACTGACTCAGAAAACAACCTGGACTGGCAGAACACTCTCCACAGTCAATCATAAAGAGGAGGCCATACCAGGATTGTGGGAGGGGCAGAGACCCAGCAGGAAACGAAACTCTTAGAGAGACAAACCACAAATTGGAGGGACACCACAATCATGGAGACAGGAAAGAACAGACCCCACACCAGGCACCCCACACATGGAGGAACTATACTGGGAAGACAAGTCCCCAGTAACATTTGGCTTTGAAAACCAGTCTGGCTTAACTTCACTAGTTTGTACAACCAGCAGGACTTAACTCTGGGTACCTTAAAAATCAGCAGCCTTGGCTCTGGGACAGCCAGATGGTGATAGGAAACTAAGTCCTCACCCTTAAAGAGACAGCATAACAAACAACCCCTCAGAGATACAGCATAGAAGAAGCAGTTTCAAAAGTATCTGGAGTCTATGGGAAGGATATTTATTTACTAATTTCAGAACAGGTGCTGGAGGGGCTGGGATAATTAGGAGACTCCTTTGAGAGCAAGAGTTGGAGGGCAACATTTCTCTCCCCACTCCTCCCAGCCTAGACCCAGACAACTATGAGAACCAACATGAACACTCTCCACCTAATTTATCAACCCCAAAATGCAAACCCCACCCATGCATTTTCCCAAGGATTCTCCCCATCCAAACTGCCCTACTCAGCAGGAGTCCCTCCAAACTGGAGTCTCATTGTACAAGCAGCTATGACAGTGACCAGCACCACTTCAAAGTAACTCCTGTCCTGGGGAGAGGGGAAGATAACTACACATACCAGTTCAACTGCAACCCCACCAGTGGGCTGAGGGCAGACATCTGATCTGACTGCTGGCCCCACCCACCAACAAAAACCTCAGAGTGGGCAGCTCAAAGAGAAAGGCCTGTACTTTGGGGTCACTGTAAACCCAACAGTAGACTGGAGGCAGAATTCTGGTCTGACTGCAGGCCACACTTACCAACAAAAGCCACTCAGGGGTCAACACAGGGAGAGTGCCCTGAAGTTTGGTGCCACCACAGCCTCTGAAAATGGGCTGTGGGCAGGCATCTGGCCTGATTCAACTATAATCCCAAAGCAACCTGAAACTGGCCCCTTAGGAGCACAGGGACAACACCCTGCCCACAATGGACCAAGTGGACTGTTGGAGTTGACCGGAATAAAGGCAAAGGCAGTTCAGCCACAAGAGTAGGGTGCATGCAACACACATAGGAGAGACCCCTAAAGCACCTGGTCCAGGTGAACAGGGGACACTGCACTAAAGGATCTCTTCATAAAGACACTACTCTCAAGCTCAGGATTCATAGCTGATTTTCCTAATACATAGAAACAAACACAGAGTGGCACCTGGGTGGCTCAGTCGATTAAACAACTGCCTTTGGCTCAGGTCATGATTCCAGGGTCCTGGGATTGAGCCCCATGTGGGGCTCCCTGCTCAATGGGGAGCCTGCTTCTTCCTCTACCTCTGCATGCCACTCCCCCTGCTTGTTCTCTCCCCCCACTTTGAAATAAATAAATAAAATGTTTTTTAAAAAAGAAAAAAACAGAGAGTTGGACAAAATGAGGACACAAAAGAATATGTCCAAAATAAAAGAACAGGAAAAAATCACAGCAAAAGCGCCAAATAGAACAGAAATAAACAATATGCCTGATAGAGAATTCAAAGTAATGGTCATAAAGACACTTAATGGATTTGGGAAAAGAGTGGAGGATCTGAGAGAGACCTTAGACAAAGAGAAAATATAAAAAAGAACCAATCAGAGATTAGGAACTCAATAGCTGATATTAAAAATACATTAGGAGTACTCAAATACATAAAACAACTATTAACAGACATAAGGAAGGAATCAATAGTAATACAATAATAGTAGGGGACTTTAACACCCCACCTACACCACTGAATAGATCATCCAAATAGAAAATCAACAAGGAAACAGTGACTTTGCATGACACATTGGGCCAGATGGATTTAACAGATATATTCATAACACTCCATCCCAAACCAGCAGAATCCACATTGTTTTCAAGTACACATGGAATGTCCTCCAGAATAGACCACAGGCTAGGCCAAAAACAAGCTTCAACAAATTCAAAAAGACTGAAATCATATTGTGCATCTTTTCCAACCATAAGAATATGAAGCTAGAAATCAACCACAAGAAAAAAATCTGGAAAAAGCACACGAATACATGGGGGTTAAATAACATGCTCATAAACAATAAATGGGTCAACCAAGAAATCAAAGAGAAAATTAAAAGAATACATGGAGACAAATGAAAATGAAACAATAATAGTCCAAAATCTTGAGGGTGCAACAAAAGCTGTTCTAAGAGGGACTGTTACAGTAATACAAGCCTATCTAAAGAAGCAAGAGAAATCTCAATTTAACCTTGCACTGAAAGGAGCTAGAAAAAGAAAAACAAATAAAGCCTAAAGCCAGTGGAAGGAAAGAATAATAAAAATTAGATCAGAAATAAATGATATAGAGACTAAAAAAAATAATAGATCAATGAAACCGGGAAGTAGTTCTATGAAAAAAGTCAACAAAATTGATAAACCTTTAGTCAGACTCATCAGAGAGAGACAGAGGACACAAATAAATAAATCAGAAATGAGGGTGGAGAAATAACAACTGACACCAAAGAAATACAAAGGATCATGAGAATTTTATGAAAAAATATATGCCAAAAATCGAACGACCCAGAATAGATAAATTTCTAGAAACATATAACCTTCCAAAATGGAAACAGGAAAAGATAGTAAATGTGAACAGACTTATTACTAGCAAGGAAATTTAATCAGTTTGGTAGTATTCACCTCGGAAGCCCTTTGGTCCTGGACTTTTGTTTGTCAGAAGTTTTTTGCTTACTATGTTCTATAGTAAAAGAAAAGAAAGAAAAGAAAAAGAAAAGGAAAGAAAAGAAAATACAGCTTTTGGAGTCAGTTAACTTGGGTTCATATCTCAGCTGTGTCACATAATAGCCACTGCCATTGCAAGCAATGTCTGCATCTGTAGAGATGGAGCAAACATAGATAAGGTGTTGTGAGGCTTAAAAGAGATGAGTGTTGAGCATAGTGTCTGAAATTAGTAAATTCCCAATAAAAACTAGTTATTGTTACTAAATGGCCAAAAGAACAAAAAAGTGGACCAAAAACATGGAGACAGCAAATGGCCAACAAGCATATGAAAAGCTGTTCAACATCACTAATCATCAGAGAAATACAAATCAAAACCACAATGAGCTATCACCTTACACCATTAGGAGAGCCACTATCCAAAAAATGAGGAGAAAAAAACAAATATAAAATAACAGTGAGGGGGCATCTGGGTGGTTCAGTGGTTGAGCATCTGCCTTTGGCTCAGGGCCTGATCCTGGGGTCCTGGGATCAAGTCCTGCATCAGGCTCCCTGCGGGGAGTTGGCTTCTCCTTCTGCCTATGTCTCTACCTCTCTCTGTGTCTCTCATGAATAAATAAATAAAATCATTTTTAAAAAAAGCAGTAAGGACCTGAAGAAAATAGAGCCCTTGTGTACTACTGGTGAGACTGCAAAATGGTGTGTGATCACTATGGAAAACAGTACAGAGGTGCCTCAAAAATCAGAAATAGAATTATACGATCCAGCAATTTCACTTCTGAGTATATAGCCAAAAAACTTTGAAGTAGGGTCTCAAAGAGATATTTGCACACTTCTGTCCATAGCAGCACTATTCACAATAGCCAAGAGGTGGAAGCAACCTAAATATTCATTGATGGTTGAGTGGATAAAGAAAATGTGGTGTATACATATAATTTAAAGTCTTAAAAAGCAAAAAAAAAAAAAAAAACCCTACTACATGCTACAACATGAACAAATCTTGAGGACATAACGCCAAGTGAATTAAGAGAATCACAAAAAGAAAAATAACATGTGATTCCACTTATATAAATGATCTGAAGTAGTCCAATTCTTAGAAACAGAAAGTAAAATGGTGGTTACCAGGTGCTGGGGGGAAAGAAAGAGGAGTTAACGGGTATACAGTTTCAGTTTTGGAAAATTTAAAACTTCTGGAGGTCTGTTGCACAACAATGAGATTATACTTAACACTACTGAACTATGCAGTTAAAATGTTAAAATGTAACTGTACAGTTAAAATGTTATCACAATAAAAAGTAATTTTTTTATCACAATAAAGAGATACATAAAACAACACAAAGTACAAACTCCTGACACATCAGGTGCGGTTTCAGCCTTTAATGTATTACCATCTAGTAAGCTCCTAAGCAGCAGGAACTGTTTTACTCACTATTGTCTCCTCAGCACCCAGTTCAGTGTCTGGTATTAGAGAAGGCACTCAAAAATGTTGGCTAAGCTAATGGGAAGGGAGAAAAAAAGAAACAGGAGAAAGGGAGAGAAAGGGAGGGAGAGGAGGCCAGATGGATGAAGAGCCCAAGTCAGGAAAAAGGAAGACAAGGGAAGAAAGTATTGAACCCTTAAAAAACTATTGCCCTATGTGGAATCTGGAGAGGTGGTATGCATAGGGCAAGGGGGGTGCTTGGTGTCTAAAAAGTCTGCAGAGGTGGAAAGCCGAGCTAAGACAAACTACACAATTACTACTACAATCAACACATGCACACGTGTTGAACAGAATCATGGCTGGTTGGGGGGGGGCAGGAAGAATCGTAAAAATTACAGCCAGCGACCCACTGACAAAACTTGATACATTCTGGCTTAGTCTAAATGAGGGGTGCTACTTTTAGCGAGAAACGTAATCTGCGTGCGCTCTCACACCACCCTTTCAGACCACTTGCCCAAATTCTGAGGCACTAAAAGCTGCGCATGCGCCGAAGGTTCGAGGCAGCAAGGCAGCCGCAGTGGTAGGTCGTCCCGGCTCCCTTTCACCTCCCGGGGGGGCTACGCGAGTTGAGGACGTCAGCTCTCCAGCGCAGAAGGCTTCACAGTGAGGGGCGTGGCCTAGAGGACGCGTTACCCTGGCGACCACCATCTTGGCGGCCCAAACTTGATCAAAGCGTAGAGCGGGAAAGGTGTACTTGAAGAAGAAAAACGAAGAGGGCTCGCAGCTCTAGCCCCCGGCACCCTGGGGGCTGATGGGTGGCCATGGATCTGTACCTCAGCAACTGCTATAAGGCTGCTGAAGCCGCTGCCACTAAGGCGGCCGCCAGCAGGCTAACTGCCGACAGAGAGCAGTGCGACACCGTGAGTGGTGGCCAGCCTGTAGTCACCCTCCTCCTAGCCCCTGGGCAGGATCTCGGGAAGGCGGCGGACGGAAGGGGCGGAGAGCTCATCGGAACGGGGGTGAAAGAGGCGGGTGCTTGAACACTCCGCTTCAGGCTCCCGGGCCCGGCAGCCCGTAGCGAGAGCTTGCCTGTGGCCGGGACCAACCAGCCTTGGGTGGAGCCCAGAGATCGGGCTGGTAACCCGGGGAAGCTGGGAGGCCTTCCAGGTTGTCAGCAGGGTGAGCTCTTTCAACCCCGAGTGTAGGATTCTTTGGTTTATTTGGAGGTATTAGCCCATTTTAATGTGAGTAGATCGATCTCAACTAAAAGAACAGTTCTTAAAAATAGTCTTTCTCATTGTATCTGACAGGGCTCACACAAAAAAACCATTCCAGAGGTCGGAGCAGCTAATCTTTTGGATCTTCCTCTTGGGGTCAAGCTGCCTATTATCCCAGGAAGCAACAACGTATTCTATACTACAAATATAAGTGAAAAGGTAAACTGAGTTTTAGTGGTGCTTAAGTTATTTTCTTTACCCTTTTCAGCTTGCTATTAAACTCGAAACACTGCGATGATTTTGCTTTGAGTCAACTTCAATTTCACATACCACGTGAAGTTAAATAAATTGATTAGTGTCTGAACTTCACTTTAATAATGGAAAACCTCATGTTGCCCCCAGCCATCCAATTCAGCCTTATCTCCAACCCAGAGCTTCAGTTTCCAAAGGTTGGGTGGGGTCTTTTCTGCCTACCTACACTTATCTTGCTAATTCTTACTTCAGTGCCTTTGTCCGTCTGGCTTCCACAACCTGCCATGCACTCTCCTCCCCTTCCCGACCTCCAATTTGAGCCATCTTTTAAGAACTACTATGCAAAGCCTTTCCCAACTGTCACAACACCTATCTCATCTTTCCTTGGAACTTACATGCCCTTGGTCTGCACTATGTTACTCAGCACTGTTACTGATACAGTGTGCTGCACTCACATTATTTATTACACACTTTAAGTCCTCTGCCTGATACCCACCCCCTGGTCCATAATTTAGGCCAAGTCTGAAGGAGGTTCAAAACTTTCTAGTTGAGAATGTGCTTGATCACAATAGCAAAAGATTCTACAGGAATAATTCTGATATCCTTACCCTTCCACTATCCAGCACATCATCAAGGATGACTAGGGGCTTCTTGGTATTTCTGATACTTCTCTAATATATAACAATTTTTCAGGGTTTTTTGCTGGAAAACATAGTTTCTCTTTTGAAAACGCATAGTGTTCTACTAAATATAAAATATATGCCCACCTCACAGAAATTGACTGAGTCACACTCCCACAAATTAACTTTCCTGAAAAATTCTCAAAACCTATTTCATTGCAAGTAATAACACTGCTTTCTGCTTTGTAACTGTATCCTATTGTTTTTTTCCTCGAATAGCGAGGGGAATATTAAAAAAGAAAACCATAGCTGGGGGCATCACAATGCCAGATTTCAGGCTGTACTACAAAGCTGTGGTCATCAAGACAGTGTGGTACTGGCACAAAAACAGACACATAGATCAATGGAACAGAATAGAGAACCCAGAAGTGGACCCTCAACTTTATGGTCAACTAATATTCGACAAAGGAGGAAAGACTATCCTCAAATATCTTCTATTTGCTATAATTCTATTCTGTCCTGTTGTCTACTTATTAACTACTTATTTCCAGTTTTTTTCTATACTAAATTATAATGATTATCTCTATACTTTATTATATTGATTACCCCCAAAGTATATGCACTTAATCATGATCAGGCATTACATTCAGCTCCCCTGAAGACTACCTTTTAGCAGGATCTCCTCAAGGAAGTAAGACTTTATATTTACACCTTTAAGTGTTGTGTTTTTGTAACTCATTTTACCCTCATGACCACCTTGTAAAGGTAAAGCTATGATTTATCTAAGGTCACAAGGAGATGGTAGCAGAGTTCAGACCATAACCACTGTCTCCTGACAGGCCACACTCCATCACCTGCCCTTCCTGCTTCCACAACTGCAGACCACTTTAGCAGATCACCACAGCAACAGGAAATTTAAAGGTCTTTCATGTTATTTTGAATGCAGATAGAATAAAATTATGGTGTTTGTGTTTTTCTCAGTCAGATTAAAATACAGCAATGTAACCTACCTGTCTTTAGCTATGCATTAATCCAAACTTGACAACTGAACCTATACCTCAACATTTTGATACCAAACTGATTCTCAGGTAATTTATTTATAAATGAACTTGTTTATTAGTATACTTAAGGTAGCAACTGTTCACAAACTCCTTAAATTGCTTTTATTGAAAGTTAATTGTAAATACTTTGTCAATTAGCTTAGACATTCTGCTTTCATGAAAAGATAACATGTGAAGTAAAAGAACAATTTGCATACTTTTAAAAGTCTCTGCCATAACCTCCCACTGGCACATAGTGATGATATAATAGACTCTTCAGTTCAGGGAAACTAATTATTGTAATCAACAATAGACAGTTTATCCTGGCCTCAACAAATGGATATTTGTCTCTTTCTTGATTGGTCAGTAGCCCAGAGTTGGTCAGCACATGTCTGTTGCCAACAATAGTCAACATCTAAAAGAAGAAGCAATAATCAACCTCCTAATTGCAGCACTGCTTAAGTTGCCATCACTGTTGATCATTTCTCTTCTAGGAAAGATATGGGCTTCCTATCTAGTTCCACTGTAAATTAAATCATTGCCCAGAAGGACATCTTTCTTTGCCTTTTTAAGGTAGCCAGGGAAACCAGTTTCCTGATATAGGTTCATTAAGAAAGACAAGAAGCTGGCGTCAAATAGTCATAAATTTATAAAGGAAGCTTCTAAATGGAAAAAAAAAAAGCTAGAACCCTATTACACCTTGTCTTTTCCCCCTGCCCACATATGAAGCATCCTACTTGCCTTCAGGACTCTTAGGACCACACCTCAGTGTTCATAAATTGGACTGACATTCAGGCTACCACCCCCAGCCCAAAGACGGCTTTGGTAGAGGAGAGGGGAAGAGAAATGCACTTCAATTTACCTAAATCAATCCATTTTCCAGATTCCCTCGCTTTAGGTTCTGCTTGCTTGTTTTATTTTTCACTGGCCAACCTATCGGTTTAAACAACTTGAGGTTTAAAGTGAAATTTCATTCATTTTACCTATGTAATACTTTTGAATCTGTGTGTTTGCAGCTTTATCAGCCTTCTTTCGACTTTAACTTGTCTGATCCTTATTGCCGACTTTTGGAAACCAGCTATAAAAGCCTGCATGATCCCCATTTAAAAGCTTACCATAAGCGAAAGGATATCCTAAAGCGATTAAAGAAGGGCGGCTACATCACCAGCAATAATAAAGTAGGTTGAAGCTTCCTTCCTGTTAACCAGCAGAAATTTAGGAACATGATAGACACTTGCTCCCATACTTCACTAACCTGCATCAGCTTTGGCTAAATAGTAAAGAATATTTATTAGAAAACTCAATTAATTACTCAGTATTTGGATTTCTAAATAAGACTAATTGTTACTGCTTGACCTTTTTTCTTGGATAACAGCACAAGACCAGCACCAAATGATTCAAATATGTAAAGACAGACATACAAATGTATTTATTCATGTATTTTCTCCCTGGGGTAGTATAGCACCTCTATTCTGGCTCTAAAAGTAATAAAGGCACAGTATACCTATCAAGGAATAGTTCCTATACTTTTGGAGAAGACTAGAGACAAAATGGAAACCTAGCAGAAAAATAGCATGATGAAATAAATTTGGAGGGGTGTTAAATATCACTATTATACTGGTGTTTTAATAACAAATTCATTGGGAATTGTAAATTTCTGATTACAATGTGAACCAGATTACTGAAATAATACTATTTAGATAGAAATTGCTTGGTGATAGAGCAATTTTAGATACCACCTTCCAAACCACTACCAAAATGTGTTTTTATTAACCTTCATCCCAAATTGTTACTAAAAAGAGTCTTCTTATGACACTCTCCTCTGGAAAGGTTTATGATTGTTACAACTTTCTGTTTATACCTTTGGCTTTTGGTTTTGCTTTTATAGGTCATATGTACCTTGAAAGAATTGAATAAGTACAGGCAGTATCTGACCACTTTAAAATTAGACTTTGAAAGAAACTATGTAAGAGAACAAGTAAGTTAATACTTAAATTTGTTTTATTTGGGGTCTGTAAGATAGTTTTATGTAGAGTTTGGAAGAAAGGTTTGGTTCTCTGCAGAATATTTATTTATAATAACCTGACCTAGAATTATTGAGGTAACAAATCAAATGATATCTCTAGAGATTTATAAGAGATTAAAAAATGAGACCTTTGCCTTTAATTTACAGAGAGATATTTTCACTTATCTGGAATGGAGCCACACTAGACTTAAATGCAGGTTAATAGAATTAACCATTTGTAAAGTACAGGAGGTTTACCAAGACCTAAACTTGGTAGGCCTTACAAAGGACAGGTTTTTTTTAGCCAGTATAAAGGTTTCCATTTTTTTCTCTCAGAAAATGATTGAAAAACAAGTAAATAAATTGCACAAAACCAGAAGAGCCTATGACACTTATGGAAATGCACATTTCCAAGAATGGCTGTTACAGGAAGGTACACAAGCAACTCCAGACCAAGAGCTGATAATAAAGCACAGGTATGACTGAAGTTGATACATATTTCATGGACACACTATAGACCCCAGAAAGCTGTAAAGTACTAGAAAGAGTTGAAAGCAGGAGCCCAAAAAAGGATTAAACACTATTTAACTCCCTATAGTTTTCAATGTGGAGAAAAAGGAAAGTTGATTAAGAGGTAGCAGGGCGGGATCCCTGGGTGGCGCAGCGGTTTGGTGCCTGCCTTTGGCCCAGGGCGCGATCCTGGAGACCCGGGATCAAATCCCACGTCGGGCTTCCGGTGCATGGAGCCTGCTTCTCCCTCTGCCTATGTCTCTGCCTCTCTCTCTCTCTCTCTGTGTGACTATCATAAAAAAAAAAAGAGGTAGCAGGGCTTGGGAGGAGAGTTTCTACCTGGGAAACTGGACTCACTAGAAGTGAGGGTAGGCCAAACTGAATTTGAAGAAATCCAAAGTCCAAATCCCTTAGCTTGGGTGGGCAACATCGATAGTAGGAGAGAGAGAGAGAGAGAGAGAGAGAGAGAGAGAGAGAGAGACTCATGTTTCAAAATTAAGTTGAAGTCACTGCAGGTTCAGAAAGGGAGAGTTCCTGTAACTTTACCTGACGCTAATACAAACAGGTGTTGTTCCCAACCAGTCGTGTGTGTTCATTCAGCTACTGCCCACACACATTCACTGTTCCCATTCAGACACCAAGCCCAGGTCCCAGGAAGCAGAGATGAGCTATATAGTTCTCTCTCTTTCTCCTTAGCCTACCTCTTCAATTCCATGGGTTCATGTCATAATATGCCAGAATACACACTGATCCACAAGGGTCCCAGACTGGTAGTCCACAGACTTCTGTGTACATGGAAGGTCATTCAAAGACTTGGGAATTACAGAGAGGCCAGTACACATTTATTTGTAAAGGAAATTCAAATCAACTTGTGTTTTGAAGTCAGTATTTAGGTTGATTTCAGCTGTTTTTGGAAATTCGTGCTCCTAGAACTGCTGAGCTGTATGTCATCTCTGTGTGAAATGCTTTTAATCACTTTGTTCCACATTTTGCCATTGTCCCAACCACAACAACAGACTCGTATAACAGAGTCTGGTAAAATTAGTACAGTCTGGTGTGCTGGCATATCAGGTTAGCTTAAAGGTCCCTGAAAAACTCTACATTTTCTGTATTCAAGAAATAAAAAAAGCAACTTGAAAGGTGATTTGGGAGCATCGAAATTGATAACACCATCATAAGGGAAGCACCTAATTTACCTTCACTTATATTTGCACTTTTATTCAGATATTTAGATATGATTAGTAGGGAATTAGACAAGGTTGAGCACACGGCAGAACAGCAGAGCATACTCCGGATGAAGGAGGAAGAACAACAACATCAAGACCACATCAGAAGAAAACTTGGTCTCCGCAGACAAATTGAAGAGGTGAGGAAAACCAAATTTTAAACATTGAAAAGGAAATTACATATGGTTGTTTCACTGATGAACAGTTTTAGCAGTCCCACCATATTACCGAAAGCTATTTCAGGTCTGAAAATTAAACCACTATTAAAAATAATAATAATTTATAGAATAAATCACTATTGATCTTTTATCACTGTTACAGTCGACAAGCTTTTACTTAACATAGTGAGAGTGATACCACAAACTACATATCTGTTGCATTTATGGTAACACCTCATCTGTTCTTCAAGTTTTAGAAATTAACTCTAGTGAAAAATAATCATGCATGAATTCTCTTATAATCCAATCAAGCCTATTTATTTATCTTCTCTACCAAAATACATTTAAGGGCAAGAGATTACATATGATATATCCTTTAGTTAATTAAGAAAAAACCCTCTCACCAACATCTTTTTAGAGCCATCTTTAAGCAAGGCTTATACATGAATTAAGTTTCCATAGCAAAATAATTTTCTTCCTTTTGTCATCCCATTGCATCCACCAACATATTCCCAATAAAAAGCCATAAAAGAAGCCCATCCTAAGGCCAACATAAGATTTGCCTTATGGTTGACCCAATTTTGGTAAGGCCCTTGACTTGATCTAATTTGCTTGTTGACAAAGAAAAAAAAAAGATAATGAAAGAGAACCCCTGCTAACTACCATAACATTGTGTGCCTTAGGAATGGAAGACAAAAGAAATGTTACTTCTGACAAAGATTGGAGAAGAAGTAAAAAGAGAAGCAAGAATTGAAGAACAACATAAAAAAGCCAGGGAGGAAGCTCACCGGAAGGTAAAGTGAGCTTTTACTGATAACTCGGGCTATTTGAGGAAAAGCTTTTGCCAATTTTGATATTTTAAAGAATGAATTATCAAAAATGGCCTAAGCTCATGAGGATAGCTGTGGGTGGACAGGCCCAACGTGTCTGAACCTGGGCTTCAAAGACTGGTGGGAAATGGGACCAATCTCCAGAAAAAGCACAATGAATTAAATTGGATCTAGTTGTTACCACGTGTTCTTCTTAAAGCTGGACAACAAATGGGAAGATATCCTTCCTTCCATCCTAGCTTAGTACTCATTGCGACTTCAGAAATCTCAAAATAGGAATGAGGGCGCCCTTCAATTTGAAACCATCAGATTTCAAATATCTGTTTTGCATTTCCAGTGGCAAGCTGCTTTTAAATTTGTAAATGTTAAATATATTTTGTTGTTATTTTAGAAACAAGCACTTCTAGAGAAAAGGATCACTTATCATTTACAAAAAATACAAAAAGATGACCTTAAGAAAGACAAACCAGAGGGAAATATATTTGAAAACAAAGGACGGGATGAAAGAGAAGGTGAGAGAGAGACAATAAATGATAAAGTATCTAAGTAGAAGATACATATCTATATATTTAATATTGGTGGCTTAAAAAAAAACCCTCTGTGTTTATGTGGTGAAGTCAGAAGACCCTTGGAAAGGGAAATCCTAGAAGTTCACACTACCTATGTTAAGCACTATGCAAGGTACCTTCCATTTACAGCTTACATTGTAAAGAATACACACACGCACACACACACAATATCATGTACATTATAACAAATGTAACACTTCTATAAAGTGGCTCAGTAGACAACATTGCCCATACCACAGGTTTGAAAAGGAGGCGGAGGTGCCTGGGTAGCTCAGTTGGTTAAGTGTCTGACTCTTGATTTTAGCTCAGGTCATGATCTCAGAGTCCTGAGATTGAGCTCCACCTCCGGTTTTGTGCTGGGTGCAGAGCCTTCTTGGGATTCTCACTCTCTTCCTGTCCCTCTCTGCCCCAATCACATGCATGCTCTCTCTAAAAAAATTAATTAACAATTTTAAAAGGGAGCCAATAAGAGGAGACTGTACTAAAAACAGATATGACAAAGAGGGACAAAGATATATGTACAGTGAGAGACAGAGAAAATGAGCCAGTAAGAGAAAACATTACCAAAAAATCAGATTGAAACAGGAGACAAAGAAAAATATTTTTTAAAAGAACAGGGCAGGGCAGCCCTGGTGGTGCAGCGGTTTAGCGCCACCTGCAGCCCAGGGCGCGATCCTGGAGACACGGGATCAAGTCCCATGTCAGGTTCCCTGCATGGAGCCTGCTTCTCCCTCTGCTTGCGTCTCTGCGTCTCTGTGTGTGTGTGTGTGTGTGTGTGTGTGTGTGTGTGTGTGTATCTCATGAATGAATAAATAAAATCTTAAAAAAAAGAAAGAAAAGAAAAAGAAGAACAGGGCAGCCCCGGTGGCTCAGCGGTTTAGCGCCGCCTTTGGCCCGGGGTGTGATCCTGGAGACCTGGGATCCAGTCCCGCGGCGGGCCCCCTGTGTGGAGCCTGCTTCTCCCTCTGCCTGTGTCTCTGCCTCTCTCTCTCCCTCTCTCTCTCTGTCTCTCTCTGTCTCTCTCTGTGTGTGTCTCATGAATAAATAAATAAAATCTTAAAAAAAGAACAAATTTTAATTGAGGACTAATAAGAAAAGATTATTCAAACAGAGAGCAAGCTAGCAAGAGAAAGAGAAAAGGTTTTTTTAAAGGGAGACAAAAGAAGAGTCATTTAAACTATACCAAGCATGAAACAGAAACAAATAAAAAAATAAGACCAAAAAGATTAAAAAGGAAGAGGCAGTGAAAAAAGATGGTACAAAAAGAAAGAAATGAAGAGAAGAGGGAAAGAATGAATAAGAAAAAAAAGAAAACTGAACAGAAGAATCTAGTTATGAAACACACATACACACACACGCTGGATGAAGGAGTAGGGGGAAAACAAAGGCAAAGAAATAGGAGACAGAGACTAGAGGAAGTAGAAAGAAAGACAAACAGGCAAAGAAAAAAAGAGTGAAAGAGAGAAGAAACAAATACAGGGGGAAATAAAGGAACAAAGAGTGAGAAAAGGAGATGGAAAAGAAAGAAGTTTAAAAAGGAGAAGTCAGTAGAACAAAGCCAAATAAAAAGAGAGATTGTGAGAGCGAGAGACAAAGGAGTTTGGAAGAGCGATCTAAAAAGAAGTCAGTTTAGGGGCCCCTGGCTGGCTCTATCAGGAGAGTACTCAACTTGATCTCAGGGTCATGAGTTCAAGCTCCATGTCAGGCCTGGAGCTTACTTAAAAAAAAAATTTTTTTTAAAGAGGTCAGTTTAAAAATACATTAAAATTAGATGGATGGGTCAATCAATGAATTCATACATATATACATACATTCATGTACAGACACATAGCCAGAACTTTTAAAAAGAGAAGCCAGTAATAAAGTAAAGACAGGACCAAAAAAAAAAGAGAAAAAAGGAAAAATCAAAGTAGTGAATATAATGAAATTAAAAGAAATGGGGGGAAGTGGAGAGGGGGGTTAGATTAAAGGAAGGAAGGGGCAGGAAGTAAAGAAGTTTATTAAAGGGATAAGTCTGGGTAAAGGAGTAACAGAGTATGGACATGAGAGACAGAGGATGCTGAAAAGAAGAAGGTAGTGAGAAAATTAAGTACATAATCATGGACATGGGGATCAAGATCTAAACAGAAGAAATTAGTTAACAAATACAGTAAAATAAAATAAATACATAGAAAAGATTGGACTTTGAATGTACAGTCCACTAAAAAGGAAAAGCAGCATGAAAAAGATTAATAGGAAGACGTTATATGAAGCAGGTGTGACAGCTGAAGAAGGGAGGAAAAGATGGAAGGATGGAATGGAGGGAAGGAGAAAGAAAGCAAAGAATTCTGAAAGGGATGAGGCTAGGAAAATTGATAAAATAAAAAACAGGATGTGAGAGTAAGGGATACAGGAGTTTTTAATTTTTTAAAGATTTTATTTATTTATTTATTTATGAGAGACACACACACAGAGAAGCAGACATAGGCAGAGAGAGAAGCAGGCAGGGAGCCTGATGCAGACACGATCCCAGGCTCCAGGATCATGCCCTGAGCTACCCAGCTGAGGGACACAGGAGTTTAAAAGCAGGAGCTACTGTGAGAATTAAGTACAGTTGAAGAAGGCAGGGAGGAAAAAAAATCTAAAAAGAAATTACTTAAAAATAGAGTAAAATAAAGACAGGCAAATTGATGAGACAGCTCAGCAGTAGTGGATGGATGGTTGGATAGGTAGACAGACAGGCAGATAGGATTTCAAATAGGATAAACCAGTAGTAAGATAGGACAAAAAAAGGACATACAAAATAAGAGAGAAGGAAAGAAGTTGTTATAATGAGAGAGAGAGAGAGAGAGAGAGAGAGAGAGAGGCAGAGAGAGAGCAGAAAGATGCAAAGAAGGAAGAAAAGTTCATATAGGATGAGTCTGTAGGGGAAATGTTACTTAACAGTGGAGGGATGTGAGCGTGGAAGGGAAGACCAGTAAGAAAATCAAGTACAATTGTGTGGTGTGCAAGAGATTTAAAAACTAGAAGGCAGGGGATCCCTGGGTGGCTCAGCGGTTTAGCGCCTGCCTTTGGCCCAGGGCGTGATCCTGGAGTCCTGGGATCGAGTCCTGCGTCAGGCTCCCGGCATGGAGCCTGCTTCTCCCTCTGCCTGTGTCTCTGCCTCTCTCTCTCTCTCTCTCTCTCTCTCTCTCTCTATGTCTATCATGAATGAATGAATAAATAAATAAATAAATAAATAAATAAATAAATAAATAAACTAGAAGGCAGTAAAGGAAGACAATAAAAGACAGAAAGATGATCATAGCTGTATAGACAGCCATCCAGGTGTATAGGTAAGAAAAACTGAGTTTTTAAAAGATTTTATTTATTTGAGAGAGCGAGAGAACATGGGGGGGGGAGCAGACCCCTCCTCTCCCCCTCCCCGCTGAGCAGAGAGTGGGGTGGCCAAAGGGCTTAATCCCAGGACCCTGAGATCATGACCAGAGCCTCCTGGGACCCTGAGATTATGACCTGCGCCAAAGGCAGATGCTTAACCCACTGAACCACCCAGGTGCCCTGCCAAAAATGATTTTTAAATAGGAGAAAGCATCAGTGAAGACAGGACAAAGATACATAATGAAAAAAATGAGAAAGGGGAAAAGCTTAAAAAGAGGAGTAGTAAAAAGAGAGTAGAAGAATGGCAGGCAGGAAGGAAAGAGGTAGGAGGGGAAACCAAAGAAAGGAACACAGATGGGGGATAGGGTGAGTGGTGAGCAGATGGGTACAGGTAAGAAAGAAGGAAATAGGAGAAGGCAAGGAAGGATGAAGGAAGTGGGAGGGAGCAGGAGGAAAGGGAGGAAGGAAGAAGGCAGCAGGCAGGCAGGGAAAGAAAAGAGAGAAAAAGAGACAATGAAAGAAACGGAGTTAGAAAAGGTAAAGGGTATCTGGCAGAAAGGGAGGGAGGAGGGAAAAGGAGGAAAGGAAGAATAGGGGATAGAGAGATCTAAAGAGAAGTTAGCTAAACATGAGGGTGCAGGTATGGAGGAAATCAGGTAGATAGGTAGACAGGATCTTCTGAGGAGGACCTCATACAGAAGACAATAATATTAAAAGGTAACAGGAGAGAGTGTGAAGGAGAAAAAAGTTTAAAAGGGGAAACAGTAAAAAAAAAGAGTATATGAAGAATAGAAGGGGGGCACCTTGGTGGCTCAGTGGTTGAGCGTCAGCCTTTGGCTCAGGTCCTGATCTCAGAGTCCTGGGATTGAGTCCCGCATCAGGCTCCCCACAGGGAGCCTGCTTCTCCCTCTGCCTATGTCCCTGCCTCTCTGTGTGTGTGTGTCTCTTGATTAAATAAATAAAATATTTAAAAAAAAAGATCAGAAGGAAGGAGGGAGGAAAGGAGCAGGAAAAAGAAGAAAGGAAAGGAGGGAGGACTAGACAATAGAGGGAAAGCAGGAAGTAGGGGTGGTGAGGGAGGAGGGAAGGCCAAAGTGCAGGCTCACCAGAAGACAAAGCAATCCAGCGGAGAAGAGAGAAATGAGTAGGAAGGAGACATAGAGACAGGAGGTGGAAAGGTAGAAAGGAGAGACGAGGAAGGGAGTGGAGAGAGGGAAAGAAGAAGGCAAGAAAGAAAGAGAAGAATTCTAAACAGGGGTGAGGCTAGGAAAATAACAAAATTTAAGAAAAGATAGAATATTGGAGACACAGAGGAGTTGAAAAGGTGGGGCTAGTAAGAACACAAAGAATAGAATGGAGGACGGGTAGAAAGCGATCTAACAAAAGTCAGATTAAAATTGAGGGATGCCTGGGTGGTTCAGCGGTTGAGCATCTGCCTTCCGCTTAGGGTGTGATCCTGGGGTGGGGGTGTCCGGGGATCAAGTCCCATATTGGACTCCTTGCAGGGAGCCTGCTTCTCCTTCTGACTATGTCTCTGCCTCTCTCTGTGTGTCTCTCATGAATAAATAAAAATAAAATCTTTTTAAAAATTGAGATAAAGGGGCACCTGGGTGGCTTAGTTAGGCATCTGCCTTCAGCTCAGGTCATGGTCCCAGGGTCCTGGGATGGAGCCCTGCTCAATGGGGAGTCTGCTTCTCCTTCTCCTTCTGCCCTTCCCTCTGCTTGTGCTCTCTCTCGTGCTCTCTCTCTCTCTCTTTCTTTCTCTCTCTCCCCTCTTCCTCTTCCTCTCCCTCTCCCTGCCTCTCTCAGATGAAGAAAATCTTTTTTAAAATTGAAATAAAGATGGAAGGATGACAGATAGATGGTAGGTATGTAGGTAGAAGGTAGCTAGATGGATAATAAAAGGTTAAAAGGTGGAAGCCACTAGGAGAGAATATACAGAGAAGGTAGCATGGGAGAAAGAGAGGAGAGAAGGAAAGGCAAAAGGTTTGGAAGTGGGAAGCCAGTACAAAGAGAGTAAAGGGAGGATGGGAGGAAGAGGGGGGGAGGGAGGGAAAAGTGGGGTAGAGGGGAGGAGGAAGGGAGGGAGAAATGAAGATAGGAGGGACAGGGAACAGGGTGGGTGGTGGTGAGGAGAGAGACAGAAACAGAATGTAGAAAGGAGAAGAGAGGAAGAATGAAAGGAAGAGCAGAAGCGGAAAGTAAGGGAGAAAAGACCAGTGTATGAGCGATAAGTCCACAGGGGAAAGTGTTCAATAAAGGAGAGGAGACAATGTGAGAGTGAGAGGGAGTGGCGACTAAGTAAAGCAGGTGCTATTGTGTATGATGAGGGGGAGTTTACAAAGTACAAGTCAAATGTGTGCCCAGTATACTTCAGTAAAAAACATGAAAGTCAATAAAATATACAATATAATAAAGATGGATAGATATCTAGGTAGGTAAATGTGGGTAGATGATGGATGGATGGATGGATAGATAGATATGCATGGATAGAAAGATAGATATCTAGATAGATAGACCTGATTTCAAAAAGGAGAAACCAGTAAAGAGTGCATCAAAGAGAGTTAGAAAGGGAAAGAGATGGGACACTCAGTGGTTGAGCGTCTGCCTTTGGCTCAGGGCATGATCCTGGAGTCCCAGGATCCAGTCCCACATTGGGCTCCCTGTGGGGAGAACTGCTTCTCCCTCTGCCTGTGTCTCTGCCTTTCTCTCGGTGTCTCTCCTAAATAAATAAAATCTTTAAAAGAAATAAAAAGGGAAAGGGAATAAATGGAAAACTTTTTTAAAGTGGGCCAGTATATAGTAAAAGAAAAAGAGTGGATGGATGGATAAAATAGGTCAGAGGAGGATAGGATAGAGCAGGGAAGAGGAGGGAAGGGATGCAAAAGAGAGAGAAGGAAAAAGAATAGAGAGAAAATTTTAAAAGGAGTACAGAAAATAAAAGGCGTTTGAAAGATTTTATTTATTAATTTATTTGAGAGAGATCATGAGTGGGGGGGGCAGAGGGTGAGGGAGAAGCAGACTTCCTACTAGGCATGGGGCCTGAAAAGAGGCTCCGTGCTCCATCCCAGGACCCAGTGATTATGACCTGAGCCAAAGTCAGCCCCTTAACCAACTGAACCACCCAGGTGCCCCTATATGAAGGGCTTTTTAAAAAACATGAGAGAAGGGATCCCTGGGTGGCGCAGCGGTTTGGCGCCTGCCTTTGGCCCAGGGCGAGATCCTGGAGACCCGGGATCGAATCCCACGTCGGGCTCCCGGTGCATGGAGCCTGCTTCTCCCTCTGCCTGTGTCTCTGCCTCTCTGTCTCTGTGACTATCATAAATTAAAATAAAAATTAAAAAAAAACATGAGAGAAAATGTATGCAAGAGAAAGTTTTTAAAGGATGAAGGAGTAAAAATAGACAATGTTGAAAGGAAGGAAAGAATGAAAGTTTAGGAAAGGGGAGTCAGTAAGAAAAGCTCATAATGTAGTTCAGTGAAACAATGAGGCTGTACCCTCTGCCTCTGAGACAAAAAAATCACTTTAGCAGGTATATTGCTTCCTCCATCTTTGTTAACTTCTACTTCAGGTAGGTAGAAAGTTACAGGTAGGCATCTTTTTAAAATTTTTTTATTTAAATTCAATTTGCCTAAATAACTAACTAAATAAATAAATAAATTCAATTTGCCAACATACACTATAACACCCATCGCTCATCCCATCAAGTGCCCTCCTTAGTGCCCATCACCCAGTTACCCCATCCCCTCCTCCTCCCCTTCCACAAACCTTTGTTTCCCAGAGTTAGGAGTCTCTCATGGTTTGTCTTCCTCTCTAATTTTTCCTCACTCAGTTTTCCTCCTTTCCCTTCTAGTCCCTTTCACTATTTCTTATATTTTGCATATGAATGAAACCATATGATGATGTCCTTCTCCGACTGACTTATTTCACTCAGCATAATACCCTCCAATTCCATCCACGTCAAGACAAATGGTAGGTATTCGTCCTTTCATTACTCAGCCATTAAAAAGGATGAATACTTACCATTTGTCCAGGTAGGCATCTTAAAGAGTGGCCAGCTCAAATGGTTTTTAAAAAGGGAAATATTTTTTAAAATAATGTTCATAGTATCACAAAGGTAACAGGAGAATGAAGAAATCTCTTTCACATGTGAAATAGGCTTATACCACTATAATAAGGCCATTGTCTTCCACCATGTAGACACGGAGGGATGTACATCTTTTTTAAAAAGATTTTATTGATGTATTTATTTGAGAGAGAGAAAGGAGAGAGAGAGAGAGAGAGAGAACAAGTGGGGAAGGAACAGACAGAGGGAGAGGGGGAAGCAGGCTCCCCACTGAGAAGGGATCCCAACCTGAGCCAAAGGTAGACACTTAACCAGATGCTTAACCAATTGAGCCACCCAGGTGCCCCAGGCATGCACATCTTAAAATTCTAGTGAAAATCCAATCAGCACATAGTTGGGAATCCTTTTGTCTATCTAAATGATTAGATACAGGAATTGTTGTCACCTCTTTCACAGCTGAGATATGAGCATACTGTTGCCTCTGCTGAGCTCTGAGGCACAGCCAAGGATGATCAGGAGCACTTTCATGGTGTCTCCAGCATAGTTAGTGCACTACTGGCATCCCCACACAGAGAAGAGGCCAGGTTCTCATCATTCTCATTGGGCAGGATGGAGGGATGCAGTTTTTCCCTTCTCCCAGAAAACAACTCTGTTTCCCTGAGTATAGCTTTAACTATACAAGATAGTACCGTAAAAGCCATTGTCCTGCCTCTCCATCACATCTCTTTCTCAAGGTTTCTCCACCTTGCCGCTACTGACATTTTGGACCAGATAATGCTGCGTTGTGGGAGCTCTCCTTTGCCTTGTAGAATGTTTAGCAGCATCCCTGGCCTTGATCCACTAGATGACAGGAACAACCAACCCTCCCCTGCCACATCTGTAACCACCACCATGTCTGCAGACATTTGCATATGTCCTCCAAGGGACCAAATTGCCTCCCACTTGAGACCCCACTACTTATCCTCTCCAGTTCCTCGCTACAACTCCATATGTCTCTCCTCCTATTGGGCACAAAAAAAAAAAAAACCCTAGAATCTATCTTGGATTACTTTGTCATTTCCACTATTTTAAAAATAAATATTTTCTTGTTTTTCTTTAAGTTGCTTCAAAGATAAAACAAATGATACTACCAGTGACCAGAAACTACACCAAGGACAAAAACAAAATTGAAATGATTATGATTAGAAATGCTAAAATAGTAATTTGTGGGAAGATGGGACTTGGTACTGACCTCATCTGCTTACAACGCAGAAAAATCCTCTATCCTGTTAGAAATAATGGATTTTGAGTCATGTTTACCAACAGTGCTACAGCCATTCTTGCTGCCTGCTTTAGCTTCCCTAATTTCTCACTTCATGTCATTGCCTCCATATGCCCATGAGCAGGGCAGCCCACATTCTGCAGCTGACAAGTCTGCAAGCCCCCAGTTGAGGGCCCTGCTTCTCCATGGCGTCTACTCCTAATCTCATTTCTGTATTTTTCCATTGCCAACAAGATCCCGAGGCATTTTTTAAACCTCTTCCTCACTGGCTGCCACCGCCACTGCTACCACTCTTTGCCCAGCAGTCCTACCTCCCAGGGAAACTTTTACCTGCATCTCATTTGTTCCATTCGCCTGGAGAGTCATCCTTGCCAACTGCCGACTAGAGGTGCCACTGGTGTTCTGATGCCAGTGGCCCTAAGGACCTGGTGAGGACCAAGACCCCAACCAACACTCCTTCTCAAAACCTTGCCCTTCCTTAGACTTTGAACTTCCCAGGCTCGAAGTAACTTCTGTCACCTCATTGGCAGCAGAGACGTTTCATGCTGCCACATATTTTTCTGCAACAGTGGAGCAGAAAATAGTGCTCAATGTTGCCCATTCTCGATCCCCTGCTCCTTTGAGAATAGTCTGAAGAGTAGCAGGTGTTATCGTTCTGAAATTTCAACCTATTTCTTGCATAGGCTTCTTTAATATGTGTAAGGCCAGTACTATTTGCCAGATAGAAGTGTCTGCCTTCCTTTTTCTTTCTCTCTCAGTAGTCGATTTTTCTAACATACTCCTCTAGACTTGACCTTTGTGGGGGCCCCCCTGTAATGATGCATACTTTCAGGAAGTGTACACCATCTTTCTGTTTCTTTCCCAAAGATGGTGTCCAGATGTCTGGGGTAGGAAGTGTGGCTTATGTTCTTATTCCTCTATGTGTCAGCAGTATGGGCATCACCTAAAGATATTATTAGAATTACAGATTCTCGGGCCCCACCCCAGGCCTACCAAATTGGAATCTATATTTTCACAAGATCTCCAGTGCTTTATAAGCACTTTCAAGTTTGGGGAACAGTGGCTTCCGTGACCTCATGGAGGTGGAATAAAGTCATGGTGCTTGGATGAAATGTCTTCTGCCTCCTCTGATCTCCAGAGAGCTGTCCTTATCTCCACTGAGATAGTACTTGGCCAATTGGGCTTTCACAGTTGAATTCAACCATCAGTCCAGTGACTCCTGACCCATTCTCACTAAGCTTAGAGCCCTCTGGCTTTTCCATTCCACCTCAATTCTGGTTGCCTGCTCCGTAACACTGAGGGTGGAGCCATCGCACCTCCTCCCCAGTGACTCCCATTGGCAAGCTTCCCAGCTAGACTCTCAGCCCTTTCTGGGCATGTCCATCACATAGAAACCAAGGGTGGCTTAAGAAAGCAAAACCTCAAAGAGAAATAGGAAGAGGTTGGTAAAAAGGTACAAACTTTAGCTACAAGATGAATAAAGTCTGAATGGCTAATGGAAAACATGGTGACTATAGTTGACAGCATTGTATATAATTGAAATTTGCTAAAAGCAGAACTTAAAATGTTTTCAACAACAACAAAATATAAATATGTTGGGTGATGGATGTGTTAATTAACTAAATGGGGGGTCCTTTCCTAATATACATATACCAAATCACCACGATGTACACTTTAACTATGTTACAATTTTATAGGTCAATTATATACATCACTAAAGTGAAATTAAAAAGAAGTGGGGGTGGGATAGGAAAGGAAGGAAGGAGGGACAGACAGACAGACCAACCTTGCTCTGCTTGACCATACTATATTGCAGAGTTTCTGGGCCATGTCCCCAGTGCGGAGAAGGAGGCAGCAAATGAGGGGCAGCCTGAGATTTCTTTCTAGAGTCCTAAATGGGGAGCAGAACAATAGTTTTCTCTCTGTGCTAACTTCACTTGTCTGAAGCAACCAAGGCCCAAAGTAAGAAAAACAGATGAGTGAAGCCTCATCTGATTTCTTTGCTCTCCAGCCTCTCCCACCATCCTTCCACATTCCCACCATCTCTAAGCTATAAAAGGAGTGAACTCTACTCCCCAAACTAACTTTCCTTAGGTCATATCTTCCTTCTTTCTGAGTCCATATAACTCTTCTTGTGGAGTAGGGTATCTCCAGTACACTAAGGGAGAGTTTTCTGAGCTAAGTATTCCAGTCTGCTGCTACACAAAAAGGAAGGTTAAATTTCTGGACGTTCTCAAGCCAGTTGTATGGCTTGCAAAGAATACTGTGTTGGCTGTGTCATCCTATTTTTGAATGACAGGTGCTGAATATTACTTGGGTATTTATTGTGGCATTCCTCCTGTTAAAAATTCTAACCTCCTCTCCCCTAGTTCCATCCCCAAGCAGGTAGACGACTATGGAAGACTAGAGCAGAGTTCTTGTACTTAGGAGGTAAAAAATGAGAAAATAATATAAAATTTTGAAGCAATAGCCCTGTTGCATAATGGCTGTTTCACATCTCTTAAGCCCCAAAAGTAAGCACAACAGAAGATAGGTCTCCAGACCTACATCTAGAAGGTATACTCACTGTAAAAAAAATGTAAAATACAGAAAAATATGTAATATATAGAATGAAACAGCCTAATAAACATGGGGAGAAGGCATGAACATTTCACTGAAGACGTACAGATGGCAAATAAGCACATGAAAAAACTGCTTAATATTATTAGTCATTAGGGAAATACAAAGTAAACCACAATGAGATACCACTACACACCCAGTAAAATAGCTAGAATTTAAATAATTTAATTTAAATCAGTATTTTCAAGGACTTGAAGCAGCTAGAACTCCACAGACATTTCAGGTTGGAGTATAAAATTGTAGAACCACTGTGGAAAACAGTTTGCTTACTTAAGTTACCATATGATCCAGCCATCCCTCTTCTGCATATGTGCCCCCCAAAAATGAGAATATGTGACTTCTAGCAGCATTATTCATAATAGCAAAAAAAAAAAAAAACCCTGCAAACAACCTAAATGCCCTTCAGTGGGCAAATGGATAAAAATAGCACATCCCATTCTATAGAATATTACATAGTAAGAAAAAGGAATAAACAATTGTTGCAGACGACAATATTGATGAATCTCAAGATAAATATGCTAAATGAAGGAAGCCAGACCAAAAGAGAAAGAGAGACAACATCCTGCTTGATTCCATTTATAGCAAACTCTAGAAAATGCAGTTTATAGTGACAGCTGATCAGTGGTTGCCTGGCAGACAGGGAGAACTAGAGAGAGGAATGAAGTATAAGGGGGAACAAGGAAATTTTTGGGGGTGGTGGAAATGTTTATCTTGATTGTGGTGTTGGTTTCATGGGTTTGTACATATGTCAAAAGTGAACAAGTGGTATGTATTAAATATCTGTGGTTTTACTATACTCCAATCATATTTTGATAAAATTGTTTTAAAGCTATCTAACTTCTCTTTCATTTACTTTTATGATCAGGTCAGCATTCTCATACTTTTGTAAAGATTCCTGCCAAAAAATCATCAGTCTTCATATCTTCTCAGCATGACATACAGAAAAATAAAACAGAACAAAAGGTAGATGCTCTGTATTGATCATTCATTTACCTTGTTAACTGCTATTTCTATGGGATATCCTCCTCACCGGCATGATACTGACCGGTTAGAGTTATGGGGTCCTATACAGGTCTGGATCCTCTTCCTAGCAGAGAAGGCTCTGAGTCAGCTTCATGTTAAATGTACCATATGGTTTAGCAGAAACTGACATAAATATTTGATGATAGTGATGATAGCTAATGTTTACTAAGAACTTGCTGTGGACCAGGGCCTGTATGAAGACAGAAGGGAAAGGGGCAAAACAGTTGACATAGGATACAGAGATGGAAAAGACATCATCACTGCTCTTGAGAACTCACTGTCCAGGGATTAGACACATATAAACAAAAATCCTGGGGATGCTGGGTGGCTCAGTCGGTTAAGTGTCTGCCTTCTTCTCAGGTCATGATCCCAAGGTCCGGGGGTTGAGTCCCATATCTGGCTCCCTGCTCTGCGGGGAGTCTGCTTGTCCCTCTCCCTCTGTGCTCTTCCCGACTTCTCTCTCTCAAATAAATAAAATATTTTTAAGTCCTTACCATAAAATAAGAGAAGAGTTTTGATTCGTACAAAATGCAGTGGGAGCATAAAGGATTTAGAGACTAGTCCTGCCTAGAAGTTTCCAGATGAACAAATGTAGGTTACAGTGAAGCAGTATTACAGGCAGATGTGAAAGTTTTAAGTGAAAGCTGCACTGTGAGCCAGCAAAGCCAGGGCAGTGCAGGAAAGGAGACTGGAAAGGTAGGTTGCCACCAAGGCTTTGTATACCTTGTTGGAGATTGCATTTATCTTCTCTATAGTAGAGATCCATTGCTGATTTTTTAGTAGAGATGTGACATAAGAATGAAATGGGTCTTAAAAAGATAATCTGGGGGCACCCAGCCGGCTCGGTTGGAAGACATGTGACTCTTGATCTCAGGGGTCATGATTTCAGGCCCCACTTTGGGTGCAGAGATAACTCAAATAAAAGCAATTAAAAGAGAGAGACAGAGAGACAGAAGTCTTTTAAAAATCAAAAATAAATAAAAAGATCATCTGGCTAAAGTGTGTGACATAGATGCAGTGTTTGAGAGAGAGGAGATTAGAGGGAAGATTTGGGTCTACTGGGATGGTCCAGATAAAAATAAGGCAGTGGCAATGAGGGTGAGCCACAGGCCACAGATTTAAGACATTTCAGAATCAGACTATGTCAGAATTTGGTGACTTAATAGATGTGTAGATTGAGAGAGCGGGAGAGGATGAGGATGTGGATGATGATTTAATTTTTGTATATAGGTTCTCTTTTTTATTTTATTTATTTATTTTTTTTTACTGGAGTTCAATTTGCCAACATATAGCATAACACCCAGTGCTCATCCCGCCAAGTGCCCCCCTCAGTGCCCATCACCCAGTCACCCCAACCCCCCGCCCACCTCCCTTACCACTACCCCTTGTTCATTTCCCAGAGTTAGGTGTCTCTCATGTTTTGTCATATATATAGTTCTCTTGAAGTGGGATGTCTTTTCTCTGTGCTCCTGTAGTGCTCAGGCTTGCCTCTTTCCCAGAACTCATTATCCCATATCATATTTTTTTGTCTGCTCTACTGGATGATAAACTTCTTGAGGTCAGGAATTTTATATCCTATTTCAATTCTAAGCAATGTGCTAATTATATTGGATTGGATTGGCCCTATCTGAAATAAATGGAATAACTCTAAGCTTTCTAGAAGGGATCATTGGATGCACTGTTAAGTCTTTAACCAAAAATGAGACAGAGGAAGAGCAAGTTTGGAAAGATGGGACTGCATGAGCACATGATAATAAGCTTCATTTTGAACAGGTTAGTTTAGGTACATGTGAGAGATACTCATCAAAGAGGTTGATCTTATATACTAGCATTGAGACCAGAGCTTAGAAGAGAGAGGTAAGGGGTGGGGAACAAAGGGGGACACTGTATCAATCTGATTGCTCTATAGCCAGCAAGTCTCTTTTAGAAGCTTAATTACTAATGACTGTTTTTTTCTTGAATGTTAAACCATACAGAAAGATAAAGAAATGACTAAAACAGCACATACTCTAAGTGATGAAGGTAAGAAATGAATAATATTTATGATTGCTCTGTTGTTATCTTTCAGTTACATAATTATAGTTTTGTCATAGTTTTCCAAGTTATGCTTTTTTCCCCTGATTATAAAATCTGTGATTTTTTTGATAAAGGAAGATATAAAGATTATTCATGGTTATAAATGTTAGTATCCCACATTTGAGTGATTGCTAGGTGAATAGGCCCTTTGGAATTTGCAAAGCAGGAAGAAGTTAGAGTCTCTGCTGGGGCTGCCTATACTTATAGGCAAAGTAAGTTTCTGAAGTACTATGATTTGTGCAAAGAATTCTCCCCAGGAAAGCCTCTATCCTCCAATGCCACCCTTTATCCCCAGACATAAAAATACATCCAGTTTCCCACCTCCACAGCTAGACTAGAGGTTAGCTAATTCTCTGTCCGTCTCAGCAAAAGATTCCCATGCATATTCCATACACACATCAGGAGTGTTAGGCCATTTCTGCCTGGGTGGCCAATCAGCATCTCAAATCCAGTACGCACAAAGCCAAATTCATCATCTTCCAGTGACCCCTAAACCTGTTCTCTGTTCCTCCTTTTAGGCACAAAGCCAGAGTCAGCTTAGACTCCTTCCTGTTGCCCATGCTCTTATGTCCAAAAGTTATCATGTTTTGTCCAATCTGCCTCCTTTAACTATCTCAAAATCTTCCCCTCCTTTCCATTCACACCACCCATGCCCTTAACTACTGCAATAATATACCTCCAGTCTCTTTCCTCCTATTCATCTATCCTATAGTGGGTTGTGAATGTAATCTTCTCAAAATACAGTTTTGAGAATTATAATTCCTCTATTCAAAAGTCCTTGGTGGGTTCCTCTTGCCTACTGAATAAAGTGCAAAGCAGCTCATTCTGGGGCAGGAGGAGTGGTGGGAAATTAAGCTGACAGAGTAATTTAGGGCCACAAGTTAGGGAATTCAGGCTTGTCCCAGACAGTGGTAGTGAGACACTGGAAGACATCTTATATTTGGAGATACTGCCTTTACTTGCATGAAGAAATATATCCCTGACTGTGGTAATTCCAGACATTATGGCAGTAAGAACTATTATCATTTTTTCATATTAAAAGGTACCTTTTCTTCCCCCCCCCCCAGAAATTAAAAATAACTCACTTCAAGCTCCAGGAGTTTCTGCTAAAACAGCAAATGTCCCCAGACATTCCATACAGACTATTTTGAAACAAGAGGCAAGTAATATTTCTTTTGTCCCAGATACAGAGCAAATGAAGTATGAAATTATGATCAATATGGGTATAACACAATTTCATTCATTGAAAGAAAATTCAAAGCAGCCTTATTCCCTGAAATTAACCCCCCATAGTAATATTTTATAAAAACTGAAATGCAAACCCACCGTAATGATGCTGTGCTACTTCAGACTTCCAAAGCTTATAGCTGCCAGTTAATGTTAGTGTTGTCATACTGTAAGTACAGGGACGATCAGTGACAAGTTGTAAACCAGCAAAAGTAGTAGGACTGAGACTTTAAATGTGTTAAACAGATCCAAAGTTTGAATGTTATATTTGCCTCAATTTAATAGAGATTTACCGGAAGCAACTTGAATGCTCCCACTTAGCCCTTAGGTTAGAGGCTCCCTAAATGATGAGCTCCAAGAGCTTCAAAGTACACACTTGTGTCCTGCAGAGAAAGCAACAAATGGGCTTTGAGAATCATTTTCTTCTAGTGCTGATCTTCTAGTGCTGAATCAAATCCATATCCCTGGCTCTATTAGCACTGCATTAACTGACTCAGCTGTTCTAAAAAGTTAACATGCTTTGAAAGAGAGGTCATCAAGCAGGAAATTCACCAAAATCTTCCCAAAAGTCTGCCGTCACAACTAAGGGAGAAAGTAGCATCATTTGCAATGTCCTACATGAAATGCATACTAAGCAACAGGCTCAATTATATATAGCTGCCCAAATGTAGCATGTTAGCCACAATATGCTTCTCCATATATGCAAATATTTGTCGGACACCTGCTGTGTACAGGGCACTGTATCACTCTGTCAACATCCATAATTGGTATGCTTAGTTTCTGAAGAAAAGAAACTTAACTGCTTTGAGATAGTTTAGTAGTCGTACATCAGGAATTACTTTTCTTACTAGCCTCACTATAGACCAGGAAAAAAGTATGCCCTGAGTGTAACATTGATGACAAACCTCATACTACATACTTTGCTCCAAAAAGTCAATAAATAAATTTAGACTTTTTAAAGGTGGCTTTAAAATACATGTGAACAATATGAGTACATCAGATGGCTACATTTATTTTGAGATTTATTTTGAGAAATAGCATGACCACTTTTATTATAATAGAATATGCTATTTCCCAACTTATTTCACCCATTCCATCAGTGTCAGAAAATGTACTTCCAGTGGCTTCTGTTAGCTCTCAAATCTGTGCAAAAATAAAGTCTACTGTGTTAGATTTATCTTTCTATACAATTATCCAAGCAGGTAGAGCTCTTGGCCAAATCAAACAGTCACATCCTGTATGTGCGCTCTGCCTTCCAGCTTTCTAAAATCATGTCCCCTATAGCTAACTTTGTTTAAAGACCACACATAATCTTTTTGGCTGCTCAGTTGATTACCTTCCATGCTGCTCAATGCATTCCTCAGTTAATTTTAGAATAACAATGGATTCTACAAACCTGTGAATTCTGTAAATAATACATGTACTATAAACCAAGTAAAACATGTACTTTTATCACAAGTGGACTTTTAAAATCATTTTCTTAAATGTGTTATTTTAAATGTGAGAAATAGCCAATGTTCAAATTCTTTTGAAGCTCCTTCGAGGATTTTTATTGTTTTTTTTTCTTGTGGCATAAATAGGTGACATATGCTGATTCTAATGATAAAAGGGCCAAGAAATCAAGCTTTACTTATGAGTCAGGTAAACATTAGCAACAGTTAAGTAAATCCTGCAATCTACTAACCCATTCATTCCACTAACATTTATTGAGCTTCTGCTACATGACAGCATTATGTTAATTACTGCGTACATGCAACGTAGAAAAGTCATGGTCCCTATCCTCGGTTTTACAGTTTAGTGGGGGAACACTAATGCCAATAATCACGACCCATGATGATAAGTGTAATGGAGATATGTATGTACGTAGTTCAGTGGAAGCATAGGGAAGCCAGGGAAACTTTTACAGAAGAAGCCACAATTGGGCTGAGACATGAAGGATAAGAAAGAATTTTCTAAGCAGATGAATGGAAGGAGAACCTTCCAGGAAAAGGAATAGATTTACCAAGACAGCAGAGCATTGTATGTTTTCAGAAATACAAATTTTCTTAGAATTGCTTTATCTAAAAGTTCAAGTTAGAGAATTACAGGAAATGAAGCTAGACTGCTAGAGAAGGGTTAGATCATTACATTTCTGGTAGGCCATGCCAAGAAATCTTTTATCCTGTTATTGAAGGACAACTATCGAAGAATATTGGCAGTGGTGTAATATAATCAGAATTTGTCTTTTCTACAAAGGGAAAAAAGAATTAGAGGTGAGAAGACAATAAAAATAATAGCATTTATTGAACACTTACTATATGCCAGTTAACCATGCAAAACTCTTTATATCCTCTCATTTAACCCTCCCAACAATTTAATGAGGACAGAAGTATTTTTATTTACCATTTTGCATACAAATAAACTAAGTCTCAGTGGAGAATTACCCTGCCAAAGGTTTCCCAGTGTATGTGACAAAACCAAAATTTTAGCCCAGGTCTGTCGTACTCAACCAATTCTAGCTGTGATGCCATGCTGCTGCTTACTACCATCCAAGAGACTGTTAAATAGTCAAGGCTAGACCACAGCAAATATCATTCTCAATGGGGAAATACTAGGAGCCTTTCCCCTAAGATCAGGAACATGACAGGGATGTCCACTCTCACCACTGCTATTCAACATAGTATTGGAAGTCCTAGCCTCAGCAATCAGACAACAAAAAGAAATAAAAGGCATTCAAATTGGCAAAGAAGAAGTCAAACTCCCCCTCTTTGCAGATGACATGATACTGTACTTAGAAAACCCAAAAGACTCCACCCCAAGATTGCTAGAACTCATACAGCAATTCGGCAGTGTGGCAGGATACAAAATCAATGCCAAAAAATCAGTGGCATTTTTTTTAATCAGTGGCATTTCTATACACTAACAATGAAACTGAAGAAAGAGAAATTAAGGAGTCAATCCCATTTACAATTGCACCCAAAAGCATAAGATGCCTAGGAATAAATCTAACCAAAGAGGTAAAGGATCTATACCCTAAAAACTACAGAACACTTCTGAAAGAAATTGAAGACACAGAGATAGAAAAATATTCCATTCTCATGATTGGAAGAATTAATATTGTGAAAATGTCAATTCTACCCAGGGCAATTTAGACATTTAATGCAGTCCCCATCAAAATACCATGGATTTTCTTCAGAGGGTTGGAACAAATAATCTTAAGATTTGTGTGGAATCAGAAAACACCCCGAATAGCCAGAGGAATACTGAAAAAGAAAACCAGAGCCAGGGGCATCACAATGGCAGATTTCAAGTTGTACTGCAAAGCTGTGATCATCAAGACAGTATGGTACTGGCACAAAAACAAGACACATAGATCAATGGAACAGAATAGAGAACCCAGAAATGGGCCCTCAACTCTATGGTCAACTAATATTCAACAAAGCAGGAAAGACTATCCACTGGAAAAAGGACAGTCTCCTCAATAAATGGTGCTGGGAAAATTGGACAGCCACATGCAGAAGAATGAAACTAGACCATTTTCTTACACCATACACAAAGATAAACTCAAAATGGATGAAAAATGTAAATGTGAGACAAGAAGCCATCAAAATCCTAGAGGAGAACACAGGCAACACCCTTTTTGAACTTGGCCACAGTAACGTCTTGCAAAATACATCTTAAAGGCAAGGGAAACAAAAGCAAAAATGAATTATTGGGACTTCTTCAAGATAAAAAACTTCTGCACAGCAAAAGAAACAGTCAACAAAACTAAAAGACAACCTACGGAATGGGAGAAGATATTTGCAAATAACCTATCAGACAAAGGGCTTGTATCCAGGATCTATAAAGAACTTTTTAAACTCAACAGCAAAGAAACAATCCAATCATGAAACGGGCAAAAGACATGAACAGAGATCTCACAGAGGAAGACATACACAAGGCCAACAAGCACATGAGAAAATGCTCCGCATCACTGGCTATCAGGGAAATATAAACCAAGACCACAATGAGATACCACCTCACACCAGTGAGAATGGTGAAAATTAACAAGACAGGAAACAACAAATGTTGGAGAGGATGTGGAGAAAGGAGAACCCTCTTGCACTGTTGGTGGGAATGTGAACTGGTGCAGCCATTCTGGAAATCTGTGTGGAGGTTCCTCAAAGAGTTAAAAATAGATCTGCCCTACAACCCAGCAATTGCACTGCTCGGGATTTACCCCAAAGATACAGATGCAGTGAAAAGCCGAGACACCTACACCCCAATGTTTATAGCAGCAATATCCACAACAGCCAAACTATGGAAGGAGCCTCGGTGTCCATCGAAAGATGAATGGATAAAGAAGATGTGGTCTTTGTATACAATGGAATATTACTCAGCCATTAGAAACAACAAATACCCACCATTTGCTTCGACGTGGATGGAACTGGAGGGTATTATGCTGAGTGAAATAAGTCAATCAGAGAAGGACAGACATATGGTCTCATTCATTTGGGGAATATAAAAAATAGTGAAAAGGAATAAAGGGGAAAGGAGAGAAAATGAGTGGGAAATATCAGTGAGGGTGACAGAACATGAGAGACTCCGAACTCTGGGAAACGAACAAGAGGTAGTGGAAAGGGAGGTGGGCGGGGGGATGGGGTGACTGGGTGACAGGCACTGAGAGGGGCACTTGATGGGATGAGCACTGGGTGTTATGCTATATGTTGGCAAATCGAACTCCAATAAAAAAATATACAAAAACAATAAAAAGAATCTTAAAAAATATAGCTAAATAGGGGATCCCTGGGTGGCTCAGCAGTTTGGCGCCTGTCTTTGGCCCAGGGCGTGATCCTGGAGCCCCGGGATCAAGTCCCACATCAGGCTCCCTGCATGGAGTCTGCTTCTCCCTCTGCCTGTGTCTCTTCCTCTGTATCTCTCTGTGTCTCTCATGAATAAATAAATAAAATCTTTAAAATATATATATATATATATATAGCTAAATAGAGGAAAACCATTACCTAGAGAAAAGCACTTTTTCAGGTTTTGTTTTTGTTTTTATTTTGTTTTGTTTGCTGGTGAGGTGGGGTAGGGGTGGGTTCTATTCAAGTTTTTTGCCATAGTTTTATGTTAAAAATACATATGTATATAACATACATAGTGTATGTTAAAATCTTTACATTTAGGTACTTAAGAAACAATTTCAGATTATATAAAGCAGTATATAGGTTTATAAATTTTTGGAAAATAAGGGACAATATGAAGACAAAAATAAAAACCATCCAGATTCAAGGAAAAAAACTAGTCAAGGCTAGAAATGAGTCCTGAACAAAGTCAGTGGCAGTGAGGATGAAGAGCTGGGTACAGATTTGACTCAAACTAAGGAGGTCAAATGGATGAGATTTGGTTACTTATTGAATATGGAAAATGAAGGAGTTGAAGAGAACTCAGATTTCTAGACTGGGCAACTAAATGGGTAGTGAATAGTGGTGCCATTCAGTAGACAGGCAGTACAGAAAGATGAACAAGTTTGGCAGAGAAAGAATTAGTTCAACTTTTCTTTTCTTTTTTTTTAGTTCAACTTTTCTAGGTAGATTATATTTTGTCCTCTAAATTCCCTTGTCAATCTGAGAATTCTCAATAAGTATGTTTCTTAAGTATTGAGAAATTAATATTTTAGGTCCCAGTTTTTAAATTAAATTCACAGAATATAACCTGTAAATCTTTAACACATTGGAGTTTTTTTAATGTTTTTTTTTAATTTTTTATTTATTTATGATAGTCACAGAGAGAGAGAGAGGCAGAGACACAGGCAGAGGGAGAAGCAGGCTCCATGCACCGGGAGCCCGATGTGGGATTCGATCCCGGGTCTCCAGGATCGCGCCCTGGGCCAAAGGCAGGCGCCAAACCGCTGCGCCACCCAGGGATCCTGACACATTGGAGTTGTTAAGGTTTTCTTTGTGGCCAAATATGTGATCACTATTTGAAAGTGCTCCATGGACATACCAAAAAAATATATTCTCTTCTTGAAGAATAGACGACTTTAAATAAATATTAAATTACGTTTATTGAGTATATGTCTTTACTGATTGTTTTGTCCACTAGACTTTTTTATGTCTACTAGATGTGTCCAGCCGTTAAAGAGCTACACTGAAGTTCTACATTGTAATTGCATTTTTATCAAATTCCCATTGCATTTGTAATAGGTTTCACACAGGCTCTTCAGGATATTTAATCCACCATATTCCCAGAAACTGTAGAAGAGTTATTTATTTTTGTAACAGTCACATTAATTATCTATTACTAAGTAACAAATCACACCAAAGCTTGGTGGCTTAAAAACACACACACACATTATCTTACAGTTTCTGTGGTTACGAATCCAGGAACGATCTAGCTGAGTGATTCTGACTCAGGATCTCTTATGAGGTTATGGTCAAATTGTCATTCAGGGCTGTTGTAGTCATTTAAAGGCTTAACTGGGACTGGAGGGTTCACTTCCAAGATGGTTCACTCACATGGTTGTTAACAAGAGTTCTTGGTACCTCACCTAATGGACCTCCCCATAGGGCTTCTTGAGTATCTTCATGATATGGCATCTGGCTTCCCCCGAGGGAGTGATCCAAGGTAAAGGGGCTGAAACCACACAATATATTTTATAGCCTGGTTTCAGAAGTTTTACACCATCACTTCTACCCTGTACTGTTCATTAGAAGCAAGCCACTGTGTCCAACCCACACTCAAGGGGAAGAGAGTTAACCTCTCTACTTCTTGGAGGGAATATTACCAAAGAATTCGTAGACATACATCAAAACCACCACAACAGTATTATCTTCACACTTAGTTTTTCAGGCTCATACACAATTAATTCCAGCTCCTTCCTTTCCAAAACTGTACACCTGCAAAAACATACTCATACACAAGGAAACTCAAGAAGGCACATAGAATTTTAAGTGAATGTTTTAAAGCAGATCATTGGATTTTACTGGTTACTCACAATACACTTTACATTTATTTGGAAAGATAAATAGCAATGTGCCTTGACTTTGAACTGGCTCTAATTGGTAATACTATTTTCTATTATTCAGAGCGATCTGTTTGTCTAAGACTGTTTAGTGATGTAGATGTATAATTGACATATACCATTCCAGTATTCCTATGGAGATATTCTACATGAAGTCTTACTTTACTGTAATTATCTGTATATATTTACTAATTCCACTTATGGAACTTTGCTAGATAGCGTACAAAGCATGTTAGACAGTATTTGAGTGGGAAGAGATTAGTGACTGTTAGACTAATAAACAAACATTGATCCAACACCTGTGTTAAAGAATTGACTCAATAAATAAGTGTTATTGAGTGCTTACTATATGCCAGACACTGTAAACCATTGTAAGTCCTACAATAGAAGGAAGTTTAGGGTGCTTTAGAAGCTTTGGCAGAGGATGCCTGTCTGTGCAGACAGATTTCAAGGAAGGCTCTCTGAAAGAGATGACACAAGCTGAGTGAATCCTAAAAGATAAGGAATTTAGAAGAGTGATATTAGAGTTATAAAGTAAATAGTAAGGGTGCAGGCAAAGGGAATCACGTGTTGTTCAAGATCTCTGGAACACAGAATATATGTAGAATGGTGACCAGAGATGAGGCTGGTGAGGTAGGCAGTGGCCCCAGATTGTAAAGTATTTTATGCCTCCCTTGGAGTCCCTGGAGGGTTCAAACACAGTAGTGACAACAGGGAATAAAGACCTGATACAGAGCTATTAATGGACATTAATTACAGTTTTACAAGTAGCCTGTGAAGGATACCAACAAGTAGTAATTTTCTTTTTCTCTCCAAAAATTCAAGGAGCTCAAGGAGTCTTCCCTTCTTGTGATTCGTCAATTAGGTAAGTAAGAAAACTTAATAAATTAATGTGTTATTTTAAATTAACCTCTTAATAATTACACAGGAGTGCTGCTTAAGGGCAGATGCTCCCACAGAATCATCAGTTCTTATAGTTCTAATTGCATTCATTTTTTTGCAACCTCTTGGACTAAGCTAAAATTATAAAGTAGGTGGAGTTATTTCTGTTCTTATACCTTACCTCTAGTCTCACTTTTTTGTTCTATACTCCCCTAATACCCAGGGCCTTCACTCCCCTTTCAGGTAGCACTACCTCTTCCTTCCAAGTAATTTTCTGGGATCTAGATCTATTCTTTTCCCCTGTCCACATTCAAACATACATTACTTGTGCCTTTTGAAGTTATTGGTTTTCTAATAATGATGAATTAGTTTACATATAGTATTAATGACTTAATCTGTTACCCCATCCTGAGGATATTTGCACTGTAATCTAAAGTAATGGATCTCTAATGATGCAAAAATCAAGGACAGTGGAGATTTTTAAAAATATATATTTTATTTATTTATTCATGAGAGACACACAGAGAGAGAGAGACGCAGAGAAATAGGCAGAGGGAGAAGCAGGCTCCATGCCGGGAGCCCTGTATGGGACTTAATCCCTGGACTCTGGGATCATGCCCCGAGGCAAAGGCAGATGCTCAACTGCTGAGCCACCCAGGCATCCTATTTTTTAAAAAGATTTTATTTATTTATTCAGGAGAGATACAGAAAGAGAGAGAGGCAGAGACACAGGCAGAGGGAGAAGCAGGCTCCATGCAGGGAGTCTGACGTGGGACTCCATCCCAGTTCTCCAGGATCACACCCTGGGCTGAAGGCAGCGCTAAACCGCTGAGCAACCGGGGCTGCCCATCATCCCCCTTTTTTTTAAAGGATATTCTTTTTTTGGCCTAGGTGCCTTCCAGCCCTCAAACTGTGGTGGCCACTTATTCTGCTAAAGTGCAATTCCCCTCAAACTTGAATGTTTCATGCATATAAAATAACTCCTGATGGAATACACATATCCAACACCACCATCTTTTAAACACTCAAATCAAATGAGATCCAGGATAGGTCTTATAAATTCAAAATTCTGATGAAAATGGTTGGGTAGGTGAAGTAGCATGTGGTGGTAAATGGTGTTGACATTCAGAGCAAGCTTTGTAGAAGAAGGATATTATGCTTAGGAGTGATGAAGTCAGTTTGACTTACTGAGTACTCATAAGATGCAAAGATGCTGAAGAAAGGAAACTGACTAGCCCAATATTAGGATAGTTTAAAGAAATAAAGGTGAAGAATTATGATTATGTAGTTTTAGAAAGTATTAATTCCTGCTTCCCTCTTCCTCCTGCCTTCCCACTACCCTAGACTACAGAGCTAAGAATCACTTGAGTCTTTTCAAAAGCAAATGCTCTGGATACCCTTTTGCTAAAAATCTTAGTTCAGCTAAGATGAAGAGCTCTGCATATGACTTGGAGCTTCTTCCCCATTCCCCTCAAATATATAGCATCAAAGTACTTTTAGCTATACCTAAGACAATCCCAGGCCAGAGCACAACAAAGCATAGCTAACAACACCATCTGATCTGGCTCTGCCCGATGCACCCGTCACATTCCCTTACCTTACAAAGAGGAACACAGGTTCAAGGGCTTGGACTTAGTCCTCTTTCTCTGATGCAGCTCCTTGCTTCCCAAGCCTCAATGCTAGATGCATCATGCCTCTTCTACCACTTACCTCTCTCCCTTCTCTCCTCTCAACTCCTTAGTTCTCTGTTTTTTCTAATACCTACACAAAGGCCGTACTGGCAAGCTTAACAAAACAGAATTAGAAACCAAAGAATTCAGGACAAAAGAAAGCAAATGTGATAAGATAGCAGTGGGGTAGACAGTTGGAATAATTAAGCTTTGCATTTAGATACTGAGTATGTTCTTATGATTGGGTTGGAAGATGAGAGGAGAAACAAAATAAAGAAGACAGCAGGTCTTTCATGCTGAAGACTGTCCTCAGAAGTCTGTATTTCATTCACTGGATGACAGTCTAATGGCTTTGAGGAGGGATGTGATATTATCAAGTCAATAACTCTGCCGAACACCTGTGACAGCAGCATGTAGGACAAATGGAAGATAGTTAAATAGGTGCCCATTACAGAAGTCCATTAATGATTTGTGGCCTGCACAATGGCCTTCCTTTTGGAGTAGAGAGAAGTATGCATCTAAGATTTGTAAAGTGGGAATTTACGTGCCAAACTTTCTTGAGAACATACTATGTTCAAAGTATGGTTCTGGGTATTAGAGGGATACCAAGATGAATAAGGCACTACCTCTGACCTCAGTTGTGCTTTACAAAGCATCAGGACAAAATACAGTGAAATTTGAGGGACGCCAGAGATTAAACTGAGGGCAGGGCAGTGGATAAAACGTCAGGAAAAAGGAAGGCCGCCCGTGGTACCACCCAGATTTTGGCTTTCAGATAAAACCATTGATGTTAGGATACAGAGGTGCTGCTTTAAACTCCCATTTGGCCACTGGAATGAATAAATGGATTTGACAATAGAGGGACTATGTGTGTGGATGAGTAGGATGTATCAGGTATCACCTCAAAGCTATGAGCCTGAGATACAAATAGAAAGCCACCAATTAAATTAAAAATTAGATATTCAGGGCAGCCCTGGTGGCTCAGCGGTTTGGCGCCACCTTCGGTCTGGGTTTTGATCCTGGAGACCCCGGATGGAGTCCCACGTAGGGCTCCCTGCATGGAGCCTGCTTCTCCCTCTGCCTGTGTCTCTGCGTCTCTCACTCGCTCTGTGTCTCTCATGAATAAATAAATAAAATCTTTAAAAAATTAGATATTCATCATTAGGCAGACTAAAACTTAGGTTTGTCACATTAATCCTCAAGGGGGGGCTGGCCAACCATGTGGTATCTTTTAAATTATCTTCTGGACTAAAGTGAGTTTGTATGGAGAAGGTCAGAAGCAAAAAGGTGTATTTATAGTTTTGTGATATGACAAGTTAAACTGTGAAAAAAGTGTGTCTTCTCTTTGGGGCTTCTGAACTAATGGTTATTAATATCACTGCCCACGTTATTTAAGAAGTAGGAAGTTAGCAGTGCAGATGACCTAAATCTTAGACAGTTTCCTCTAGTAGCATCAACCTATTGAGGAAAACCACCTAAGACTAGGGAAAAGTAGATGGAATACCATGTCACTCCTGGAATGATGATGGAACTTTCCAATGTAACAGCAAGTTCATTTGCATGTTTCTGTTCAATTGCATGTTCTGTCCAAGAATCTGATAATTTGTTGTGAACTGTAGATTGTACCTGATATTACAACTATTTTCTAGTGGCCTTATATGAGTCTTTCTCATCTGTCTGGTTAGTTTTGTTCTCAGTTCTTTGCCATTTCCTTTTATCTAAATGCATGTTTTGGGGGCAGAAAGCCTGTGGGGACAGGTAGCAACAAATACACAGGACACTCTGGGTTCCACTTGCTGCCTGTAGTGTGAGGTAGAGAAAGCAGAAAAAAGAATCTGGATGCATTAGGTTCCAGAGGACCTACAAGAAGAAATTGTACTGGAGTTGGCCTAAGAAACAGTCTTAGAAAAATAAAGCCAAAGTTAGGAACTGTATCACCAACATCAGCATTCATGTTCCAGGTTCCTCATTACAAAAAAAGTAGTAATCTGAGGATGGGCTACTGCTCCCTCACCCCAGCTGAGACCCATGAGTTTTTCTTTTCCTACTAGGAATTAGGTTGTAATTTCAGAGATGAACTGTATTTCTCAAAATTGAATTGTAGGCCTTGGGGAAAAAAGTAATTTTGAGAACACAGTAAGGCCAAGTAAAAATGAAGATAGAGTACCCTTTTTCCTTTAGGAAGGTCAGGAAGAAAAGAGGCAAGTGATCCATGTAGGCAGGAAAATATGAAAATAAATCGTAATTAGAGTCTCGGGACTTTTTTTTAACCTTTTAAAGTATTTTATAATTTACATGATTGTGTTGTTCTCTTGCTACAATTTAGTAATATATATTTTTCTTTACATTTGGTAAATGATAATAAATAATTTTGATTAAAACATATAATAGATTGCAATGACATGGATGGATCTAGAGAGTATAATGCCAAGTGAAATAAGTCAGCCAGAGGAAGATAAATACCATATGATTTCATTTATATGTGGAATTTAAGAAACAAAGCAAATAGCAAAGGGAAAAAAGGCAAATCAAGAAACAGACTTTTTTTTATGATAGTCACAGAGAGAGAGAGGCAGAGACACAGGCAGAGGGAGAAGCAGGTTCCATGCACCAGGAGCCCGATGCGGAATTCGATCCCGGGTCTCCAGGATCGCGCCCTGGGCCAAAGGCAGGTGCCAAACCGCTGCGCCACCCAGGGATCTCAAGAAACAGGCTCTTAACTATAGAGAACAAAAGCATGGTTACTGAAGGGGAGGGGGTGGGAGGGATGAGTGAAATAGGTGATAGGGATTAAGATGAGCACTGTGTGATTAAAATAAAAACTTTAGGGCAGCCCGGGTGGTTTAGCGATTTAGCCCCGCCTTCAACCCAGGGTGTGATCCTGGAGTCCTTGATCAAGTCCTATAAGTCAGGCTCCCTGCTTGGAGCCTGCTTCTCCCTCTGCCTGTTTCTCTGCTTCTCTCTCTCTCTCTCTCTCTCTCCCTCTCTAATAAATAAAATCTTTTAAAAAAATTAAAAAATAAAAACATTAAAAACATTGAATAGAATATTATACCTAGAAAATGGCTATATCTAATTTGGTGTTGCATATGATTAGAAACCCATTATTTTAATCCATGGATCTTTTCCTACTATTGGGTGAGGGGAGAAGACTAGGAATTTTGAGGAGGTGGGCAAAAAGCAGGTTATCAGGAAGCTCTGATGAAGAGGCAGAAAGGACTAGTGGGCCCTCTCTGTCCCCAACCCCATGCTCTTCCCAACTCACTATGAAAACAAACATGGCTAAGTAGTTCATGAATAGTAATATTAAAGAGATGTTAGTTTATGCAACAGCTGTTTACTATTCTACTGTGTATTCAGCTATCATTCTACTCCTACTCCTGTGAGTAATGGAGCATGTCCTATACCTACAGGCCAATATCTAAGTAGGAGGCTAAATAGGGGGATTAAACAAAAAATAAAGCTTATTATTTTTTGTGAATTGCTAGACAGAAAAAAATTCTCCCAAGCACAAAGGAGATAATCTGATTCAATGTTTAGGAATTTGGCGGGGGGGGGGCATTAGATAAATTATTGATCAGAAGTAATAAAATCAATTTCTTTTTACTTTTCAGACAACAGAATGGCTGTCAAGAAAAAGTATGTACGATGAAATTCATTGATAAAGCAACACGTTAAGGATATTTTATAATATGAAATTAGATAAAAATCTGTGAATTACACAATGAGCAAAATCATATGTTGACATTAGTCAGTCTCCCTCTTTGCCTTCTTCTCTTCTCAACTTTCACTCTCAGTTAATCTGGAGTTTTGCAGAGGTCCAAAGTTACTGTTATTGGCCCTTTGGGCAGAGGGCTCAGGAAGATAGGTTGAGGGAGCACTAGGAGACTTAGTTATCATGAGAAAAGCATCAAATACCACAAACCCGCTCCATAATGGGAAGCTATCAAGGGAAATGCCTTTGCAGACCACTGAGATCTGGCTTAGGGCTGAGCATCCTGTCCCTTGGGCATATGAGCCAGGATGCCTAGATCTGTCTCTTAATTTTTCCAAGAGTAAGAAAAATCTTAGGATGGTACTCCATCAAGAGAAGGGACCTGGTCACCTGAGAACTGCAACTTAGACCAAGTAAAGATGAAGGTGAACATGAGCCCCAACTCATGAACACGAGAGGGGTTCAGGGGAATAGTGCACCTACACATTCTTTCACATATACACTGCTCAATTCAGAGAACATGCAACAAACACAAAGACCTAGACTTCTGGCACCAAAAGGATATTTCTTGGTTTAATAGTATAGTGAAAAGAAGCTGAAAATCAGATTCTGTTTATTACATTTCATTTCATTAAAAACTTTAGGAACGCTCCTATTTTATATATATCAAGGTTGAAAATGCCTCTTCTCAGCTACCTTACGAGTAAGAGTGTGGGTCTTCTGTACTTTTTCTCTGGTATTAAGAAAATAATATATATTGAAATTCTTAGTTACTATGTATTAGAACAGATTTGGACCAATTTAGACCAAGAAGGTAAGTAACTTACCTATTAATGTTTAGCAGTTATTCCTGGAAGTGTTTAATTTAGGACATGTTTATGTAAAACAAGTGTTTTTCAACCATATGTTGTTATCCCAAACTATGTTTTTCAAACTCAACAGCCATTTTCTAGTCGGGGCAGTAGGTGACAAAGAATGCATTAAGAGAACCAGATAGTGGTGATGTTTGCACAACATTGTGAGCATGCTTAATGCCACTGAACTGTATGCTTTAAAATGGTAAAATGGTACATTTTATGGTCTGTGTATTTAATAACAATAAAAATGCATTAAAAGATTTGGGAACTGAAGTGGAAAAAAAATGGCTTTTCCTGGAGTGGTTCTCAGACCTTCTCTAATGGATCAGGAGAGATGTGCTACATACGACAAAGTGTTAACTTTTCATTGAATATTAGCCTAAACCTGAATAATCTGGAAGCTAACTTTGAAGGTAACTGGGAGACAACCACCACATTATAGGGAAGCTGGTGCCCAAATGCCAGGATATCAAATAATGCATAGCCAGAATGCCAGGCATCCAGCCTTTGTGGCCACAGACTTGCATCCACAGCTTTGAGAAATGAGTTTCTGTAGAAGGTATGCATTCTTGATCTGGCTGTCTTGAGGGTAACAAAAACTTAAAAACATACTATTTTATTATAGGCAGGAGGATTTTTAAGTTCCTAAAATATATCTACAATAAGTAGAAGTACATAAGCCAGTAGAGAGTTTTGCAGGTACACTTTGCATCTGCCTCCAGTCCAGTCTAAGCTGTGACCATAAGTACAATTAACCCTTGAGGGAAAGGCCATTTAGGTCTGGTCCCTCTGGGTTTCTACTTCAGCTCATAGTGAAGGCTTCCCTCTACTGCTCAGCCTTCTGGCCCTTTGAGTCCGTCCCAGTTCTAGCTCAGCCTTTTCAACCTAAATGAATGTGTTTCTTCATGAACCATTCTCTGCCTCCCTCTCCAAAACAGTTGACACTGATAACCTTTTGCTGGGCCCAAAGCCTGTTCATTTTCCCCAAATCATCAGTGCTAGTTGTTGACCATTAATTAATCCCTAACACGTAGCTGTAGTTATCTGCATATATTAAAACACAGTGAACTGACAGGAAGGCAGCAAGAGGCAGGCCACAGAGGCCACAGGCTGACCCCTCCACTGTGGTACTTTTTCACTCTTATCTACCAGCAGGACAGATGCCTACATAAAAGGAGGCTATCTCTGCAAAGGCATATAAATGTTTTGACTGCAAATTTGTTTTGTGTTAGAGATAATCTGGTTTTTATTTTTAAGAAATATGACTTGGATCATCAACACAGTCTTACTTCTTGCCAAAGCATTTGTGTTCTGTGAGCCTAGACACCCACTTATCTTTATTTTTTAACCAGGAAGCCATTTATGCTCAGCAATAAATGCTGAAAATCAATGTTCCAAGGTATTTTGAATCAAAGGGAATCTTATTCAAAAGAATAGATTATAGCCACAGAGAATAAACCAACTTGAAATTAATCTCTTCATCTAAATAGATCCTTTCCAAAAATAAAAAATAAATAAAAAATAAATAAATAGATCCTTTCCTGTGTTCTCTCTACACACCATGGCTGGATTCTAGCTATGTATTGTTTGATAAAGGAATGAAAGGTTAGCCCTGTCCTTACAATAGAGTAAATTCATATGTGATTTCCCTTGTGTCCTGCTTACCTCCTTCCCAGGTAACTTCAGAAGAACTGAACAGTATAGTTCATAATATAATGACCTGGGTTGTGGCTGCAGTAACCAGTATATTATATCCAGCCATCACAAAATATGAAGAAAGGTTGCAAAATATTGCTTACCCAATGCCTGATGACACTACCCTCTCTTCCAGTAGTATGAGTTGCTGCAGCACATGCAGTGAAATGCTTCTATATGAAACAGGCATTCAGGCAGCAAAATTTCAGGCAGAGGCCTGTGCAGACACAGCTGATAGGTCAGTAGGGCAACCAGTGGCACCCGTAAAACCATCTTCTGCCCACAAAGGAAAAACAGTTACAGGGAAAACACATCACAGGAAAGAACAACCTAAAACCTCTGAACCTAAATGTGATAAGACTGCTGAACCCCCCAAGCTTACAACCTATAAACTCGATAGTCACCTTTTCACACGGACTGAAACAGGTACAAAGAAATCTGAAGATGCTACCACTAAAACAGATGGCTTAGAACACCCACTGTCTTCTGATGAAAAAGCAAAAGTTGTAAATGAGATACAGGAGTTAAAGAATGTTTTTGATAACTTTAAATATCACCTAAAAGAGGAATCTGAGTCAATTTTAGAAAATATACTTCATGAAATGGTGTCTGAATTAACCAAGACCGTCCCCACTCTCGCTTCTGTTACGGCCGAAACTTTGGTTGATCACACTGACACTGACAAAGGAGACTTGCTCCCCAGTGTCAATATCTCCTCAGCAGCGGCTGAAATTATGGAAAATGTGCTTGAGAAGCTACAGTCTGCAGTTGAGAAAACATGTATTGAGGTATTTTCGCAAGAAAATCAGTCAGTTCACTTTAAGTCAGACTTAACAGCCAGTAGGGAACATTTCATGTCTTCAGAAGAAAAAACTTCAAAAGCTTCACTGCCTTACACTGTGGAGAACATGAGTGGTATTGCAGAGGATATAATTCACGTGATTTTAGAAAAGTTGACAGCTCTTGCATCTTCTAAGCAAAATGAACTTGCTCATCTTGAAATCACGACTGACCCTGCTTATCGGCAACACAGGGAAGATCCAGTATATACGTTCCTTCAAAGAGCCAGCAAAAGGAAATCCAGTGCTGAACCTGATGCAGCCAATTTGATTGGCAAAGAAGACATACAAAACTTGGTGTCAAAAATTTTTTCCCAATCCTCTCTGGTTGGTTATATAGAGGAAGCAATCAGCACTATACTAAATTATATACAAATTGGACTTAATAATGAGAAACTCATTGCATCTGAGGAAACAGTCATCATCCTTCATCTACTTGATGATGTCTTGACTCAGTTACATCAGAAACCAGCAAAAACAGATGTCCAAAAGAGAAGACACCCCAGACTGAGTAGTCCTTCTGGTCCTGAGGAAGAGCACAGACTCGCCAGCACCAGAACAGCTAATGATTCTAGACATGGATGTCTCTTTTCACCCATTAATGTTCCTGGCATGGTTCTTTATTCTGAAGATGAAAACAAAGAAATAGACAAGATTGTGGAAAATGTACTGATTTCATCTATCAAAGATGAAAAGGCAAAATTACAAGAACAGGTTTCTGATCACTGCTTAACAAGGGAAAATGCTGATTTGAAGTACGAAAGAAATGTGAGCTCACCTACAAAACCAGCTTATCAAGACCAAGTAGCATTTTACAAATGGGGATTAAAGACTGACCTTCCAGCTTCTGGTAATAAGGACCTTTTTAAGGACAAGCCATGCTTGAATAAAGACCTTTTGCTTTTCAGCCAAGAGGAAAAGCATCAAATACAAAAAGCCTCAGAAAATATAATTACAAGTATTTTAGCACAGATGCTCCAAGACATATCTTCTGGGCCCTCTGGTCACTTCAATTATAAAAATGATAAGGAAGCTTCACTTCTTACCTCAGGAAGCCCACAAGATCTGTCCAATCAAGAATGGATGAACCAGATGTTCTCTGTGTCAGAAATCCAAATAGTAGCTCAAGAAATTGTAGATGCTGTATTAAAAATACTTCACATAGCTTATAGTCACATTATCAGACATTCTTCATCAGTACCTCAAACTCCTCTAGATAATGCTGATATACCAAATGAAGAGCCTTTAGAAATATGGCTGGAGAGTAAAAGGAAGATGAAATTTTTATCTGTACTTGACACAGACCCTACAAAACATCCCCGGTTAGAACCTGAAGAAACTGAATCAACACCTGAACCTGCAGTTCACATTAATGATAAGATCACTTATACAATTTTTAAGAAGCTGAACTCATTTATTAGTCCAAAATTGCAAAACCACCTTAAACCAGAAAGCCCTGCAGACCATTCAAAACCTGCACCTGACAAGAAATCTTCATTTCAATATTACCTTAGTACTTACACAACTAAAGTAGTAAAAATTGTTTTGGATGCTATCCAGAAAGAACTGAAATACAATAAGAAAAATCTAAATCTTGGGAAGAGTGACCCTCCCAAAGGCTTTATTGATACAGGAGTTTTTGCTGACAATGAAAAGGAATTAGACTCTTTTGTCACAAAGCTAAACAATGACATTATGACAGGTTCATTAGCAGCTTGCATTTATGAACTGTTGAGTGGAAATACAGGTAAAAGCAATGTTCTGCTCCCTTCAGATAAGCTAAGGTCTAAAGTCTCATATGAAACTTCTGACAATGATCAACAAAAACTTGTGCCGTCTCAAAGTCCTCATATGCTAGAGGAAGTTCACAAATGTACCGGATTGCAAGTGTTAGACAGAATTGGGGATACTTTATATGATATGATACACAAGCTCATAGGAGACCATCCATGCTCTCCCCTATCTGATGAACAAAACAGAGAGTGGATCAAGAATTTGAGAACAACTGCATTGCAGTCTAATATTCAGCTCATTTCTTGTATAATTCTAGAAGATGTCATTAGAAAATTATGTGGTGTTGAGATGGATCACATTTTCACAAATTCAGAATTTAAAACTATCTCAGAATATATTGATACTGACAGCATATCATTTGCTTTGCTTATTGAGGAAATGGGCAAATGCTCTGACATAATCTCCAGCATGGTGTCCAGTGTGATCCAGCCAGGTGGTCAAGGGGTGACTAACGACAAGGGAAAGACAACTGCCCCCAAAACAGGGACCACAAAAGAAAAGCACCCAAATAAACTGGAAGTCATGGTTTCCAGTATCTTTGAAATGGTTTTTGCTAAGTTGAAAGAGTTTGCCAAAAGAAATTTAGAAACTCTGGGCGCTATAATCAATGAAAATAAAAAGAGTAGTAAGAGGTACTGGGAAAGTGAAAGTATCAACATCTGTACAAACACATGTGAAAAACAATTGCAGTCTGCTTTATACATGCATGCAAAGAAAGTATCAAGTACTATTTTGAAGGCTATTCAAAAGGAATTAAATGTAAGCTTGCCATATTTGGAAACATGCATAACCAAGCCACTACAAGAGAAGGAAGTGCTTAAGAATCTAGTCAATTTAATTTTAGATGTAGAGCCCCCTCATATATTTAATGAAACTGAACCAGAAGAGCAAGGGATTGAAAATTACAGATACAGGCCAACTTATGGAAATTTTCTTCCAGGAGGGGCTGACCCAGAGTCACATCTAGATGATCCTGCAGATATAGAGAAAGAAAGTGCTGGGGAGGAAATCTCACCAGAAGAGACTAAATCAGAATCTCTTATGCAATGGGAACTAGAAAGGACATTTAAAAAATTTGAAGTAGAACTCAAAGAGCCAGAAAAGTCCCCAGTTGTGCCCATTATAAGAAATATTTTGAATGAAATTTTTCAGAATGACTTAATTGATCAATTAAATGTGCTTACTCTCTCCCAGTCCCATTTATGTGACATTCCTCATCCTGGTGATAAGCCAGTTGCTCAAAAATCAATTCAATCTATGGATAAAAGAATGGATCTTTTAGTGTCTGAGGCAGACATAACCGTTGTTGCAGATAACGTTGTTAGAACCATACTTCAAAAACTTTATTCTGCTGTCATGACAGATAGAAGTGCAAGTGAAAATACATATAACACTATCACCTACCCAGGAAATATCTCTTTTCCTGAATATGCCAGTGGAGAAAAGGCCTCTCTTCACTCTACCACATTGGACAGAAATCCATGTACATTTCAGTCCACATTTAGTAGTGGTAAAATGACCAAAAGGAATGTAGTTGAAGGTATTATACAGTCAGTTTTAACAAATTTAGAAACATTTGCTACTTCCAAAGTGACGGCTCTCTTTTGTCCTCATATCAGCTTCACAATTCCATTGGCTTTGCCTCTACGGGAGGATGAGACTGCTTTAAGCCAACCATGGCTATCAACCAAAGATTCCTATTCTGATGATCAGTTTTCCTATTGCTTAATGGATCATAACAAATCAGGAAAGACCACCTCAATATGTCAACTGACTGCCTGTAAATTAAATACATATGCAACAGAAGTGGCTAGACAAGTTTTACAAGAAATCAAACGTGAGTTAGATAAAGAAACAAAAAGTTCATTCTTAATCCACAATATTGTGGTTTCTGACAGTATCCCAAGTCAGATTGTTAACACAGTGTTAAGTATTGTGTCTACTAAAGGCAAATATGAAAAAAACCTATTTGACAGAGAGATTAATCCAGATCATCCAGAACATATTGTTGAAAAGCTGTTCAATAAAAGTGATTATCAAGAAAAACTTCAATTGCAAATACTAGATACTATTAGGAGTATCTTAAGTGACATCTGTGAGAAAACACTAGATGAGAATAATCTCCTACTTGCTGCGTCCACTCTTAATAAATTTAACATAAGTGGGAAACATTTAGAAGCAAACTCTGCAACAAACCCCAAGTGTGTAAATAAGGCTATTTCAATGCTTTTAGTTCCTAAGTCGTGTGTCACTATGATTTCCAGTGATATGGTGGATATTGTTCTTAAAAATCTCACTTCTGCTATCATGCTTGGCATAAATTCAAAGGATTCTATTTCTCTGAAATTGCCCCTGACATTTTCTGATGCATTTCCCAAAGCAGAGCATCGACAATCTCCTGTTGCAGACTCAATGAATGAGGTGATATTTCCATATGCAAGAAAGGGAAGAGATGTACAGCTGAAATCAGTTTATTCTGATGATAATCAGACAACTGTACTTAAAAAACAAGATGCCAAGAAATCTGCTTCCAACCCATATGAGGAAAATGTTCACTTCATTACTAAAGCCATTTTGAATAGATTAAAATCTTTTGCCACAGAAAGAATTAATTTGCTACTTACTCCTGATACTCAGTCTACAGAAAAAACATATGTTGGCCCAGAATTTACAAAGTGTAAACAAAACAATAGTGCAATTCTTGAAGCAAACCAAATGCCATCAGATGTGAATATACTAAAAATCTCAACAGCTAGAACCATTCTTGGTCAAGAGGTCACAGATTACACATTTTCTAATTACAGGGAAAAACATGGACCTGCAATTCATATATCACAAGCCAGTCTTAGGGATTATGCTGACATAATCACCAGTACCATTTTGATGCTTATAAAAAATGACATAGATATAGAAATCCAAAAGATGTATTCATATCCAAACAATACTTCATTCCAAGAAAACATAATTGCAAGTGAAACTGTCAACAACATCTTAAAGAGTTTACATGATAAAATATCTTTAAAGACAAGTAGGTTTTACTCACAGCAGAATTCTAGCCTGTTTATGCAACTACCTGTACAAAGTGAAATATTGCCGGGTCAAAGAAAGATGGAAGACAACGCTGAACTGTCTCTTTTTTCAAAATACCCATACCAAAACCAAATTATGTCAGAAGCAGAAAACCTGAGAAGGGTTTTGGAAGAAATATTTAGAAATGGAGAATCTAAACATGAAAAAACAACTGCTTTGTTAAGTGCAGTTAAGGAAATTTTAAAGAAGGTGTATCAAAGGGTAATGGAAGACATAGACAATTGGCCTCCATTTAACAAACCCCCCCACTTTATATTTGATTCTAAAATGAAAACAGCAGCAACACGGAAGAAAACCTTGCAGTCACATATAAACAACGTTGCAAATGACATAGTTGAAAGTATTTTCAGAAAAATGTTTTCAATAGTAATGACATCCTTATATGAAAAGAATGAGACCAAGGGAGAATTGGAAGTATCTGGCCATGACGAATTACTGGTGAATCCATCATGCTTTCAGGAATTGAAACAAGCAGAAAGAAGTGTTCCCCTTGAACATGGGATACTGCAAATTTATCCTTACACAGGCATCAGAAGTGTCACTTCATTAGAAAACACCTTGTTGCAATTTTCTCCATCACGAGTGGGTGAAGAATTGGTCCAAAAGGTCCTCAAAAAGATCACAAATTTTGTTTTGCCATATCTAGAAGAGAATTTGTCCCCTAAAGATCAGTCTGATGGAGTGCAATCTCTGAGACCATGCAGTTCTAGTCTCAAAGGGAGCCCTAATGTAAGTTTTAAAACAAACCTCAAAGCAAAATCAAACGTTATCTCTTCACCTAAATCTGGAACAAAACCACAACTAGGACCTAGTGGTGCTAAAGCCAAAAGCAAGTCCAAGTTAAGTCCTAGGGAGAGGACTTTCAGAGGCAGTCAGTCCAATACTGCCATTCGTTTGCCATGCCTGGTATCAACAGGAGATGCCAAAAACTCCTTAGTGAGAACAAAACTCCCCACTGCGGAACTAAAAATGTATGCCAAGGATATAATAATCAATATTCTGGAAACAATTCTGAATGAATTTGAAAAGGTGAGGCAAAATAGACTAATGGTAAATGTAAATACTTTAACTTCTGATCAAATCATGACAGCAAGTAAAATAGTTAATGCAGTTTTGCAAGGATTATATACTACAAAGAATGAAAATTTGGCCAGCCAAATAAAAGGCTCATACTCACATGATCTCAAACTTTTACAGGGGAGTTTTAGGACAATCTTTCTTGCAAATCCAGAGCCCCATTTCTCTTTGGAGAATGTTTCTTCTCCACTAGAGAAAATCTTCCCTAAAGAAGATATTTTTAGACAAATGTTTGATAAATGGCAAACAGAATCAAATGACATGGAAAATGAAAAATATAAACTATTGATGATAGCCGAGACTGTTTTGAATGAAATTTCAATGAAAACAAAGGAATTAGAACAATCTGTTTCACTTTTAAATTCCTTACCTCTTGAGGCTTGTGAAAGCAGGTACCATAACTTTAAAAGAGCTGCTTCTGGAGCTGAGGGCTCCCAAGCACAAATTAATATATTTGGTCAGGAAATTGTTAAAAAGCTATTAGAAAAATTAGAGGTATACTTCATGACTCAGATGTTCATAACAGATGGTAAAGAAATGCTAGAAACCAAGAAAGAAACTACTACTAGAAGTCAGTGTGGCTCCTTAAAAACAAACAACCTCAACAGTGTTCCTATATATCACACAAAGTTGGAAGACAAAATATGTGGGGGCTTTAGCCACCGAATTGCTCAAGAGATCATGGAAGGGGTTCTGAACACCTTAGAATCATTTGCAGACCTACAGTTTAAACATATCTCTATGTATGCCTTTTCTGAAATTGTGAAAATACCTATTGAAAACTTTTTTGCTGTCCAACAGAAGCCATTAATGAAAACAATACTGCCCAAGTTACAACCACCATATAAGTTTCCTAAGGAATCTAAATCAAGTAATATGATTTCCCAGGAGTACACGCACAACACCCTTCGACAGCTTCACTCGTTCCATTCAGAACTGCTTACTTATACTGCTAACACTGTCAATGACATGCTTGGTATAATTAAGAACGGGTTAGACAAAGGAAAATGCCAAATGGAACCATCTTCAATTAGCACATTTGAAGAAAACATTGTGGCAATTCAGCTCATCAGCACACTGATGGACCAGTGTACTCATTTCTATGAGTCGAAGATCAAAAGCCATCCAAAGCAAAATCTGCCCCAAGTAGCTGAAAATGCCTACACTGCCAGCTGGCCCAGATTTGCAACAGGGGTGGAAATGTTCACTTCAAAGTCAAAGGGAGTTAGCTGTGGGGATGATCTTCCACAAATCCCTAGCTTATTTTTGTATTCAGAGGAAGATAGAAAAGCAAAGGAGAAGACGTCATCAAATCTACCTTTGTATGTCAGATACTCTGCAGAAGATACTCCTAAAACCACAGAGCCATTGGAAGAACTTGAATCAGAACTTAAACCATTATATTGTAGAAGTGAAGGCCAAGGCCTCAGCCATTTTGATCAATCTGTGAAGGGAAACAGCTCTCTCCCAGAAGACAATGTCTTACAAAAACTATCTCAGAAATCCAGTGACTCTGTGGAAGCAGCATCACAGCACCCCATGTCCTTTATAGAAATGGAAGAAGGTAAAAATCCCAGAGTTCTTCACTATGAGCTGCCCAAACCAGTTCTTAAGCCAAACCAAATACAGACAACAGTTTCTCCACTTAAAATATGTGTAGCTGCCGAAAATACTAATACCATGCTGTTGAGTTATGATCTTCCAAGTCAAACCCCACATATTAATGAAAGTATAGAAACAATGAAGCCAATTTTTATATCAAAGGCAGAGCCTTTGTCTATAATGTCTGAAGAACAAAAGGATGAGAAAAGCTTGCTTAAAATATGGGAAGAAAGAATTAGCTCTATAACCAAAGAAAAAAATAAAAATCTTACAGCAAGTGGAGAAGATTTCACTTTACTAGAAAAGTGGAAAGACAAGTATCCAAAGTTAGAGATAACAGAACCCCGCAAAGAGACTGAAGTCATTACTTTTGCAGATCAGGAACTGGGACCACATGAAATCCATCTTGTAGCAAGATATGTTACTACAGCTGTGGTCACACATTTCAAGAACTTTGAAACCAGAGGTGAGTGAGGAGGGATGACTTATAAAGAGGTGGCATCATTTTAGAGGAAAAAAGTCAATAAGTCTTATTTGTAACTCTCAAATCCAAGAAGCTCCATTCATTGCTTCTCTGAAAATAGCCTTGGATTTGGGGTGGTTGTTTAACTATGTGTTTTTCAACTGGTCAGTATGCTAAAGGAAAAAAATGTTGACAGATTTACATAATTTTTATTTGGAGAGGTGTTGTTCAGTTTTCACTATCAACAGATAGAATTAAATGGGCATAATTTAAAGTAAGATATTTTGATTGGGCATGAGGTATCGCAATGACATGATGATGTCTTGCTTGGGACATATAGGTGCCCTAAAGGCAATTCCCAGGTAACAGTTCAAAGAAGGTTTGCTTTGTCTTGTGTTTATTTTCTTAAAAGAGACTTCTAACATTATAGTCAGACTACATACATAGTTGACTGTAATGATCCAACTTCTTTTTGAGATATACAGTTAAAGTCTTTGCAATTATTGATGATACAGTTTGTAAGAACAATGGCCTTAAACTTCTGTTCATGTTCAGTGTTCTGACTTAAGTTCTTTTTAAGTACAATACTCTAAATCCATGCTTACAAATAGGATATCTGCACTCCCTTCCTGTAAATGCTGAGATGCACATTCTGAGTTGAACCATATGAAATAACCATTTTTATGTGTCAAAACTGTCAAACATCAGAAATTTCATCCAGTTCAATTTACTGTGTACTATATAGTCCCAAACTGGATAATTAGCTAAACAGTTGAAAATGGCTTCAATAGTTAAATGAGGTCTGTAATCATGACTAGAATCACTTTAGGGCATTGCAACTAAAGCTGAAAATCATTTATCTGCCCCAGGATTTCGCTATACAAGGAATAAACCAGCACTTAGAGATCTGAATTTTATTAGGCTGTTTTCTTCCTTCTGGCCAAAATAAAGTTCCACAGGTGGGATATAGAGATTTGAAGAAAACTCAGTTCCTTTCTTGACTAGGTCTTTCTATTTCTTGAATTCATGTATAAAAAATTGCTAGTGTTTTGAATGCTCAACATTTTCCCTTAATGCATGTTAAAAATTGTAATGTTTTCTGCTTTAAGGTCCTCTTGATGACAAAGTATCTATTGCATCCACACTGTTAAGGAAAAAATATGAATTCAAACAGCCTCTAGGAAGCATTAACTATGATTCTTCACTTTATCAATTTTGTGAACATCTCACTGAATTGGTTATTTCCTATATAATGTCAAGGCTGTCTGATTGTACTGAAGATGATGGACCAAAACAGAAATCACTGGAAAATCAAGATTCATCTTTTAGCAAGGTTATTTTAATTCATTCACAAGTATTTCCAGTTTCTATCAGAGGACTTGCTTTAAGCATTTCTGAAATCATTATTCGAATCCTTTTTAATAGTGAGCTTTTAAAGGTGGACTCTACACAAGAAGTCATTTCTGTGAGAACAAAATATATTTACTGCCCAAGAGTGGCTGTGGCTGACTTTGACAATCTCTTTCAGGATCTCTTAATAGGAGTAATCCATGTTCTGTCCAAAGAAATAGGAATAAAGCACCAGCCTGACAGCAGAGGAAGAAACAAACGACTCTCCATGCTGAAAAGCCATAGTTTGCCCATTCACCACAAAACCAAAACTATGAAAAGACAGACAGGCTCCAGAGATTGGAAATCATCTCCTACTCACCAAATTAATCAACTAGTACAGAAAAATCAACTAAACTCTCTGGAATGTAAGTTAGGCACTCTGGTGGGTAGCCTAAAAACTCGTGATTCCAAAGAAGTAGTCAATAAAATTTCCAATATTGTTTTCAATTTGGTTTTGCCAGATGAATGCCCAAATTGGGATAGGGATTCTGGTAAAATACCACAAAAAAGTTTCCTATCTTCAAATAACCAGCAAAGTCATAGAATACCTAGAAATAACCCAGGGCTCTCCCCAAAATCAGTTTTTATTCTGAATCTTGTATGTGAGACACTTATTAAAATACTTTTGGAAGAATGTACAGCCAACAGCCTCCTTACAGATGGTTCTCTTTCTGGTGAAATACCAGCAGAAGGTCAACTGCGCAACATACTTCCAAATATAGAGAATTATTGCAAGGGAACAATCGAACATGGCTCACCACTTGAGGATTATGACGTGTCAGGCCTTTTGGAAAATCTGGCAGAAATAGATCAAGAATCTATGCTTAGTATTATTTCCCATACCTTGGTAAAATCTTTAATGGAAAAACTGTCCTGTGGTATATACCAACCTCCCAGAAGTCCACTTTTTGCAAACAAGCATTTAACGTATAGAACAAGAAAAAGACTCCCTGGTTTCCCAAAAGGAGAAAGGCCAGAATTAAAACATTCAAGACAGGGTAAATGCTCTGTAAGACTCATGAGTTATGACAGCAAGCCTTTGACAGAACCACTGAATAATCTCAGGGTGATTCATTCCAAAATGAAAGCCCCATTTGGTAAGCAGTTTTCAGGAAAATTCCCTCCTCTACCTCCTCTTCAAAGACCAGGTAAAAAGGAAGTGAATGCAACAGCCATTCTTAACACACGATATCCAGGAGGCATGAACACAGGAGTTTATTCTGCCACATTTCTGGAGGAAATAATTGCAGACATTTTCCTTAAGCTCTCCACCTCATTGCAGAGCAAAAATGTAAACATCACTGAAGCTCAACTCAATGAGGTAAATATATTAGATGTCAACTCCGTGGTGAATGAGTTTAACAATGCTCAAGTCACTGTTTTACGAGATGTTGAAGAAAGGATATGTTTTCCACCAATCGATAAACAAACTGTTAGAAAGATTGTTGACTCAGTTAATAGTGATGTTTCATGGGAATATGCACTACAAGTCACTGGTGGAAGTCGTCTGACACATGCTACCGCCTCAATAGCAGAACAGATAACTAATGGCATATTGAAAGAGAGTGTAGACTACCAACTCCCATTGTGCTTTGTAGGAAAGCTCATGCCTAATTCATATTACCCTCTTAAAGCTGAAAATGTATTACAGAAACTTCAAAACAACCTGAGAGAACTTAATTACCAAGATCAACATTCAATGGGCTATACTACCGTGTTATCACACTCATTTTTAGAAGATGTCATCAGAAAGCTATTATCTCAGCTAATTTTTCCACCTTGGAAGGCTTCATGCTTGGGAAAGAAGTATTTATTGACTTCAGATTTTAATGAGATATCCACCTGTATAATAAATAAGATTTTGTTAGCCATTTCAAAGCATAAGATTTGGCTCACTAAATATGACTGTCAACATCTATATACAGAAAAAAACCTTCAAAATATGGTGGAGTCTGTTTATAATAATGTTTTACAGATGTCTGACTCTCTTGTGTCAGTCCAGAAAAGCATAGTAAGCCAAAGCCCACTTATGATTGACCGAATAGCCAGTCTCATTATTCAAGAGATTATTGAAAATCATCTTCAACCTTTTTTGTGTGGAGAAGGCTTACCTTGTTCAGTGACTCCACTGGATGAAATATCAAATATGGTTAAAGAGGTTATCAGTGAGGTCACAGAGTCCCATAGACCCCAGAAGCCATCATCACTAGGAATGGACTTTTATCCTAATGCATTTGTAGAAGATATCATTGCCAGGCTATTATCAAAGGTCTTCAGTCCAAAATATAACACTGAATGTGAACTGGATAAAATGACCCAAAAAATAGTAAACTCAATAAATAACCATTTTAGCAAAGCTAAAATCTGCATTCTTCGTGATAACCAAGAGCAGGCTTTCCCCACTGTAGATCTAGACACTGTGGATGAACTCGTCAATTCAGTTTACAGAAATATTCTGCAACAGCATGGGCTAACCCTTGAGACTGATAATGAAGAACTCAAAGACAGTGATATTTTTGCAGAAAATGTTACCAATTTAATTGTAGCAGCTATTTCTGATTATCTTCTTCACCCACTGTTTTCTGGGGATTTGTCAGCTTCCTCCCATGCTACTTTAACAGCAGAGAACATTATTCAGAACATCTTTAGTGGCCACAGTGAATCTACCAAGCCAAGCCTGCATTTATCTCCATATAATACCTTGCTGCCATACACACTTTTAGAAGACCTAATTAGAATGCTATTATCTAGAATATTTCCTTCCACATATAACATTGTTCCATATGGCAAAACCCCAAAAGGCAGATCAGGAATTAATTGTGGTGAAATCTCTTCAAAGCTAATCAGTGATATTAGGATGAAAATTTCCCAACATGAAATTCGATTTTCAAAAGATGAAGAAACCAAATCTATTTATTCAGAGGATGATGCTCAGCATCTCGTTGATTCTGTGTTCAGAAATATGTTGCAAAACTCTGAGTCTCAAGAAGCATTTGAACACGATATCATAAGCAGTAACAATGTTCTTATTGATAGAATAGCATGTTTTATCATTAAAAATATCTGTCAGCAGCATCTCCATCCATTTGTGTATGGAAAGTCATTACTTCCTCCATCATATACACACTTTGATGATATGAGAAGGCAGGATTTTTTTGCTGGTGTTTACTCCTCAGCATTTTTGGAAGATGTGATCTCTGGGGTTTTAAGCAAAATATTCCACAGGGTGTTAGGTATTGTGCAAACAAACCCATTAAGAGATTCAGGAAAAGAACTATTGGAAACAGCTGAAAAACTCATATATTTGATAACAGAAGAATTCTCAAAAGCTCAAGTTAGTATCCTAGAAAATGCTAAGGAACAATTGTGTTTGCCACCAGTACATACAGAAGTAGTGACTGAAATTATTGACACAGCATATAGCAAAGTTTTACAAGAATATGAACTGGAAACTGATAAAGACTTTCTCAGTGATACAAAAACATTGGCTGAAAGAGTAACTAAAATTATCCTGGCTGAAGTTTTTGATTTCCAAATTCATCCAGATTTCATAGCAAAGCTGCCCTTTAAACCATATTCAAGACTCAATGCTGATGCTTTGATAAAGAGAATTCATTATGCTATTAGTAAATTAAGAATCCGAAGACAGACTTATACAACATATACCACCATATTATCACATACACATTTAGAAAAAATTGTCACTCAGGTTTTATCTCAGATAAATCCATTGAAGGACAGTGCAGAAGATCCAGACTTTTTGCAGTCAGACTCCAGCAACACAGTTGTGAGGCTGGTTGATGAGATCATGTCAATAATTTCTAAACATGCAATATGCATTATTAAACATGGAAATGAAAAACAAAATGTGATTTCAGAGAAAGATATCCAGGCTATGGTTGATACCATTTATACTGATATTTCTCATTCAAATCTATACCAGTCTCTTACAAAAGATAAAAAAGGCATAAGTAATATACCCATTACAAAAACAGCAAGTTATATAATAAAAGAAATATTTAACCATCATCTTGAGTCATTCTTATCTGGAGACAAAACTCTTGCTTTAGGTACAGTGGGTCAAACTTCTCATCAGAGAGCAACAGATCCTAAACAAAGGGAATTATTGCTTATTGTGAATTCAGCCGTCTTTTTAGAGGATGTAATTTCTGAGCTTTTATGCAGAATCCTTTATGTATTCTCACATAATGTCTTGGCTGCCAAAAACTCATGTAAAGCAAAAACCAATGTAACTAACATTGTTACTACATTAGTAAAATCAATTGTGCTGGAATTCACCACATCAGAAATTTTAGTTGCAGATCACTTGGATGAAAGTCTGCATTTTTCAGAAGGATATAAAGAAATGGTTGAAAAAACTGTCAGCCTAATTTATGAAAAAATATTAGATGATTATAAATCTCTGATTCATATTTATAGAGCTATACAAAGTGATGCCATCAGTTTTGGGGAAAAATTATGTTATTTGCTATTAGGAGAAATTTATGATTATCAAGTGGAGTCATTAGTTTCAGGAGAATTAGCAACTTCTTCCTATTCCTTCCTCCAAGAGGAGAACATCATCAGAAATGTGCTTGACAAAATCAACAATGATAGCCATGTTTTACCATCATGCATCACTGTATTGCCGCGTTCTCTTTTAGAAGATATTACTTACAAGCTTCTAGCACATATATTCCCTTCATCTGAGACTGAAACTGAACTAAATGAGAAAGAGGTGCCACTAGATTATGAGTTTGTGAATGCAGCCTCAAAACTGGCTGATGAAATTATAACAGAAATTTCTGAACACGAAATTAGACTTGCCACAGCAGAGGAGCATGTAGAAAGTATGGAATTAGGGGCAAGTGAGAACTTCGTTAACTCCATATGTAATGATATTATGAAAAAACTTCAATTAGAAAATGAAACATGGAGTGATACATACAAAAAAGGAGGTTCATTCCTCAAGAGAATAGCCGGTTTCATTATGAAAGAAATTGTGGACCACCATCTGCAGCCATTTTTATGTGATGAAGAATCATCTCTCTGTGACTTACCCATAAATGACCATGTCATTGAACTCTTAAACCCTGGTAAAGAAAAAATACCAAAAGGCTTCCCACAGGCTTCTGTGTATAGTGCTACATTTTTGGAAGATATTATAATTGACCTTGTTCGCAAACTTTATACTCTCCCAAGTATTGCTGAAAACCCTAAGGAAAAAGAGGTATCAGAAAAAGACTGCATGAGCATGGCTATAAAATTCGCAAATGCCCTGATAGGGGAATTTAGAAAAAGTGAAATCAAAGTCCTAGCTAATGCTGGAGAAATGTTTTCTTTTCCACCAATAGATAAAGAGACAGTCAATAAAGTATCTGATTCTGTGTACAATGAGTTCATAGAAATGTATGGATCTAACAACCTTCAAAAAGATGACAGAAGTAACATCGTTATAGAGATGATAGCTGCTTTAGCCAAAAAGGCAATCTCTGCTTTCAAGATTCAACCACTTTTTTCAGGAGACTGGTCTTCCACCTTCTTTTCATTTCTAAATGTGGATAACATCATCCAAAGAGTTCAACACCTACCATATAATACCTTTACAAAAATAAATAGAAGCTTGAAGGACAATCTAGTTTCTTCACTAGAACAATTACCTACACTTACTCCTCTAACCTCAGGCCTAAAAGACATAATGGACTCTTTAGAAATAGGCAGAGGAGCACTTAATAGAAAAGAGAATTTCAAAAAGGTAGAGGCATCTATGAAGACAGGCAGCATCCAGGAGCTGTTATGTACTGCTATAACTCACAATAGGAAGGGCAAATTAACTACCCTAGCATCAGGGTTAGGTGGAGGCGTGGCAGATAAAAAAAGGGGGGATGAAAAGAAAAAGGAAAGTTCAATTGGAAAAGAGAATGAGAAGGCATTAAAAGTTACTTCTCAAACAACTCATGTGGAAAGTGAAGATAGTCGGGGACCAGATTTGAGTATGGCACTTAGAAAGAATGAAAGCAAAAAGAAAGACAATTTGGGTATAAAAGAGGAGAAAGGGCAAGGTGCTGAGATATACCAACATCTTTCATTAGCTACTGATGATACAAAAAACAGAAAGGTTGTCCTGGAACCAGATTTAAAAATAGATAAAAGGAAGAGTGAAAAGAAAAGAGGGAGTTCATTAGAAAAAGAAAATACACCTTCTGAATTATCATCTCTGAAATCCAAAGTGAGAAACAGAAAGATCCAAGAGAAGAGAGATTCTCCAGTTTACGGAATTACAGATGACAAACAGATCTTGCATCTTAAACATGTCCAAAATGTCCCTGAAAGCATTTGCATAAATGTTTTAGAAATATCTTCTTTCCAAGGACCAGTAGATGATTCAAAATCCCCAAATTCCTTAGGTGATAAAGAAGTATATATAACCCAAGTAGATGTCAAGGATTTTTCCCAGCCTGCCTCAATAAATCCAGCTAAATATGGTGCTCCTGCAAAAGAAGAAGAGAATAAAAAAAGTAAAGATAGAGAGATTAAAAGTAAACCTAGTAAACTAGACAATCCACAAGAAATTAACTGTGGGGTTTTTCCTGCTAACTTTTTAGAAGATGTTCTGTCTGAAATAGTTAACAAATTGGTTTTTAATTCTTCATGGGGTACCGATGATGCATGTCAAAATGTAACCAATACTGTAAATCAATCTGAGCTCTGTGACACAGCTATGAAACTGATTAATTCTCTGTTAAAGGAGTTTTCAGATGCTCAAATTAAAGTATTAAACCCAGGTCAGAGAAGTCAGTTCCTCCCCTCTGCAGATAAAGTTTCATCAGTTCACAATGTACCTCTAAGGCAGAAAGAACCATCTGTGGATAAAGCACCTCGAAAGAAAAAAATGGCAGCTGCAACTAAGACAGCTTCTTTTGATGAGGCACCTTCTATGGCTAACATACCATCAAGCGATAAAATGCTGGTCAACAAGATTGTTCACTCCTCTATATGCAATATTTTGCGGGAATATAGATCTCAAGACTCCATTTACAAGGACATAAATAGTAATGGTGAAAATTTGGCAAGAAAGCTAGCTAATGCGGTGATAGAAGAAAGTTTTCAGCATCAGCTAAACTTGCTACTTTATGATGAGGTTCCGGCTGCAGCATGTTTGCCCCTAGAATCTACGGAGGTAATGAAAAAGGTCCATAAGGGCATCCAAACAGCCTGTAAAGAATGTCAAACATCATCACCATATACCATAATGCTACCTCATGAATTTTTAGAAAGTATAATTTCTTCTCTTCTATCAAAAATTTTCTCAACAGTAGCCAGTGCTAAAACAGAAACATCTGAAGATAATTTGCACGCAGAACTGGATTTCCTTCAAATGAAGTTTGTAAGTACAATTATGACAGAGATCTCCAAAGATAAAGATATAATTGTACAATATGTACAATCCTTACATCCTAATGATGATGAAATCATTCAATTAGTGGTTCAAACTATTTATAACAATCTCTTGCCACAATTTGGATCTCCAGAGAGCATACAAAATTGTGCCAGCAGTGGTTGCAAAATCCTTTCAGAAACCATAGTTAATTTAGTTGTACAGGAAGTGGCTGGCAACCAGTTGCAGAACTACTTTTCTGGAGAGCTAACACCACATCAGTGTACAGAAATTGACAGTGTTGTTGAAAACATCCTTAAAGATGTCATCCAAACCACTGAAGTTCCCCAGCCTCAGCCATCACAGGCTTACAAACTGCCTTTTCCCATAATAGAAGAAATTGCTGTAAATTTTTTGTCAAAGCTTTTATCTATGTTTTCAAAAGCAGATAAGAAACAAAACAATTCTCTAAATGCTGAAATGCAAACAATAATCTCAAAAATCTTAAGTTCATTCCAAGAATATCTCTCTAAAAGTCAAATTACAGTAGTGCCACAGGCCAAAGAATCACCCACTGTATCTTTAGCAGACAGTACCACTATTGAAAAAGTAGTTACTTCTGTTTATAACAGTGTTTTAAAGCACTCTGGCTCCCATATTTCAGTGTATAAAGATTTAATGAGTAAGAGCAATGTTCTCTCTGATATAATAGGATTTTTAATGGTGAAGGAAATTTCCAATTCAGAATTTCATCCTCAAGTAGAAGAAGCATCAAGTTCAGAGTTAGTTCTGGAAGCTGCCAAAATTATGGAAAAAGTGGTTAAGATCATTGATGACCTTAAGTCAAAGAAAAAGCCTTCAACCAAAAAGGAGACTGTGTTAAACGCTAGGATTTTAGAGGAAACGCTGGCCTTGTTCTTGGCTAAACTAGTAAAGGTGCCATGGGCCTCAAGCAGAGATGTGAAAAACTTATCAAAGTCTGAGGTAAAGAAAATTGCATCTCGACTGACAAAATGTGTGACAGCTGAAATTTCCAGAAATAACATTAATGTTGTCGCTACTGATCCTGAAGAAACCTTTTTAAGTCCAGAAAGTATAGAAATTATTTCTCAGATGGTTGATTCTGTTTATAATCAGGTACTGCAACAATCTGGAACGCATGAAGAACTTTATTACAACATGAAAGGTACAAAGAATGTCTTCCCTAAAGAGATAGCTTCTTTACTCATCAGTAAAGTTTCCAGCTGTTCATTAGAAACAGTTAGCCCCAAAGATTCACAGGCTGATCTCTTTAGCGATTTGGATATTGATCAAATTGTCAAAAAGGCACATGAGTATGCTGTTAAAAGCCAGCCGGAGCTAGAGCAAAAAGAATTAGATCAAGACGTAAGTGAAGAGGCACTTCCAATTAAAATAGTTCCTCACCGTGGGAAACAGCCAATCAATATCGATCCAGACATTGTTGCAGAACACTTAGGAGTCATTTCTATAAAAACACAACCTCTTGAGAAACTGCAGCTGGAGTGTTTAACTAGAACTGGATATAGCATCGAGGCACTGAGAAGGATATCATTAAGTGGGAGGAGTCACTCAGTGGACAAATCTGATGCAGGAAAGCGAAAGCAAAAAAAACGTGTTTCATTGGATGAGGTGGGACGACTGAACCTAAGACCATTAGAGGTAAGTGCTAAACGCAATAGTGAAAAGAAATGGTAGTTACTGAGACCTGGTTGTCCTGTGATTTCCCTCCTCAGGCAGATCTATGGGAATGCATTTGTAAAATATGGTCAATTTTCTCTTGCCCAGCCCAATAGAATTGGGACACCCCGATTCAAGCAATTCTCTGCTTTCCTAGGACTCACCCCATCAGGAGTGTGGCTCCATGTAAAAGGTGGCAGGCTATTTTTCATTAGCTAGTCAGACTAAACTGCCATTTCCTGAAGAATGGGAATGCAGGGAGATGTCCTTACCAGCAAACAGGACTGCCTAGACTTGTAGTCCTCATTTGGCAACATGGAAGAAATGCAATTTTTATAATCCCCACAGTTCTGTTTTATGAATATACATTATCATAGTATTATATGAGTCCAAATGGGCCAGTTAGAATAACAAGTCAACTGGTTAAAGATTTAAATCCTCAAATGTAAGTCTCCACAGTAGTATTATTTTTACTTAGCAGCATTCATCAATAGTACTTTAGAATTCACTTGTTTCTTCTTATTTCAATTTCATTACATACTACTTTCCCAGGTCTCTATACTCTTATACATTCAGGCTGGACCCAGTTTCTTTCCCATTCTACCTTTGCTCTAGACCCAGCTGTCTTCCTACTTCTATTTTTATGAACTAGTTTTTCTGCAGTCTTGTATCTGGCTCCAAATATACTTTAAAGAGGCCAAAAATGCCAAAACACTGTCCTTGGTATAATATAACTATTGAAAAAATAGTTCTTATTACAGATCTTAGGGCAATAGGGCATAGGGATGGTCTTTCCAGGAGATGGAGTTATACTCATCCAGCCCCACATTCTCACATAACACCAAATTCCCTCCATATAAATGAGCCTCTTACAAGGATGATGGTATGTACTCACACTCAGGATATAGTCTCTGATTTACAAACTGAGCAAAGTTCTAGAGAACCAGCCTGCTTGGAGCATAAGCCTAGGAGCATGTTTTCCTTAGAATTATTTTCCAACCCACTGAACTAAGTCTCAGAGCTGGAGAATACATTATGGGTACTTTTTAATCTCAAATACTGAGATGGTCATAGACACCAATGGAGTCTTCTTGGTCCTTAGTTTCTTGGACCAGATGAAAGTCCTTTCCAGCTCTAAAATGTCCTTTTCTCTCTGGGTTCTCAAAATTACATTAGCATTTACTTAGTAGCTTTCATTTATATATAAGTAACTCCTTGGGCACAAAATCTATGTGTCTCAACTACAGAACATTACCTCTAAGTCATTACTTCTTAATCATCTGTCAGTTTTGGCTACCTGCTTTCTTCTTTTACATCCTTTATCAGTACTTTATCTTTTTATAGCCCACAGAAATTTGGAAGAGAATATCTAATCCAAATCAACTACTGCCGCTACTCATAATGGAAGCGAAAGCTGTCTCAGGGAAAGCAAATAGACCTAGCCTAGCTCAGTTAAGACAGATGCTTTGCAACAATCTGGATAGCAGTGCTGTCCATCCCCAACGTGGGCATAGAGGTTTTGGAAAGAACAGGAGATCAGTTTAAGGAACCCAGGCAATTCCCAGGCTAGTCCTCAGTCAGTGATCCACAAGCAAGGCTTTGTTTGCTATTCTGAGATACCAAAACTTCTAACACACCAGACACAGGCCTATCAGACTCTTACAGTGACACATAGAGAGCCATAGAGACAATTTTAAGCTTTTGATCCACTATTTCTCTCCACCAGCACAGATCATCAAGACTGATTATGATTCCGTTTCTCACGAAAGATACTACTGTAAGGTAGCATTTATCTGAAACTCTGGTTTGCAGTTTTATAGAGATTTAAAATTGATAACCCAAATTAATGTAAAGGTTCTATGGCATCATCAAAGGCTACAGAAATGGGAAAAGTCACTTATGACTGTCTTTTCCTTGATCTGTCTTTACCATTGCAAGATGGAAAGTGACATTTGACCAGGGAAGTGAGGAGGAATGAAGAGTTATTCTTTGAAGCTCCCTTTGGAAAATATGTTTAAGGGTTAGAATGTGGAGGACGAAAAGTGAACATGCAAAGTCTTTCACAATCATATTTTAAAATCAGGGTCAGCCAATACCTTGTCTTTTGTTCATGAAGATATCTACATTTAGATTGCTCTATGATTTGTCGCCTCAGTAAGAAGTTTAGAAAAAGACGTCCTATCTAAATCTGTTACAGATCTTTCCAGGTAAATGGTGAAAACAATGTAATTAAAGGATTTGTGCCTTTTGCAGTTCTTGGAAAGTAAAAAGTAAAATTTGATGCAGAAGACAAAACTTACTAGGGTTCCCTTCTTTGGACTGGATGACACTATTCTTAGATGCAAAAAAGAAAGAAAGAAAGAAAGAAGAAAGAAAGGAAAGAAAGATTACTGAATGAGAAAATATTGCTTATGATTTTTATTTATTTCTTCTTTTAAATATATCACTACTCTACCAGTAAGTGGCATTTGAGGATAGTTTTACTCAATTGAAACTGAAAACCATATGAAAATTGCTTTATTTCTATATAGAACCACAGGAAAAATGACTAAGATAATAGTTTTTAATATTAATTTTCCCTTCAATTCCAGACTGCTAGTAGGAATTCATTCCAGAACTTAATAAAGCCTGACATCACCAAAGTGGAGCTTTTAAAAGATGTCCACAGCAAAAAAGATCTTATCATTCGGTTGGTAACTCATGATATTGGTCAAGAAGTTTCAGAAAATAAAGTGGAAGAGGGCTTAACTTCCAATGAAGATGAAGTTGTTTTACAAAATATTGTGAAAGAAGAACTTCCAGAAGACCTGTTTGATGATCAAGCAAAAGAAGAGATAAAGCCCATAATGGGCACAGTGGCTCTTCACAAGCCACTGATAAGCAAGAGAAATTTGAAAAAATTTCTGTCTCTAGGGAAATGCTGTCATCGCAGATCTACTGTAACTACAACAAATACTGAAGCATCACCAACTCTGTCTGAGGAGACACAACAAAGACTTGTTTCTAATACTGATGTGACTACCTCCAAATCCCTGACCAGCACAGATTCTTCCTTTTGGGAGAGAAAGACACAGCTAAGCGTAAGTTACAAATGGGACTCTCAATGAGACTGGGTTTCTATAGAAAAGGTATAGAGTTTCACAAACTTAGTCCAAGAAATTTACATTGGGTAGGAATAAGAGGGCATAAACTGAATCTGGACAGGCTCTCCCCACTTTGATGATATTTGCAACAAAAGGGAAATGACGAACAGATGAAGCCAGAAACCTCAATTGAAGAAAAATGGATCATGTAAAGGGTCCTAGGTTAGTTAGAAGGACAAGAAAAACAGAAAGTGGAAACAACTTAAGAGAAATGCAATCTAATTATTTAAAATCATAGATTTCATTCTTTTTTATATTCTGACCTCTAAGTACTCACTGGAAGTTTTGTTTGCAGAAACTCCATGCCAGTGGGCAGACCAGAAGGCGGGCTGGAGGGGAGTAGAAAGATTCATGCAAATTCTGCCTATCTGGGTTTGAATTCTGGCTTTGCCATTAGTAGCGGTGCGACCTTTGGGCAAGATACTTAACCAACTTTTTCCTCAAAAAATTACCTCACTTGCTGAAACATAGCAAGTTATTCAAAGTATGTTGAATATTCTTCCTTCCATAAGCCCCACTATCACTCTGACACACAGCTCTTATCTCTGGTTCTGTATTGTTCTAGTAATTGGTCCAGGCCTTATCCTCTTGTGTTAGCCCTATCAAAAAAAATTGCACTGTACATGCGTTTGGGAGATGCCCATGGTTTAGGATTTCCTGATGAGACAATCCCTTTGAATATCCCTCTGCAACGATTACTAGGTTAACCCAGAAACTGCAGTGAACCCGAGAAAAGAAAACACAGAGATACATACAACTCTGGCCAATCCAGAAGTTCACCACGACAATAGCCTCAACAGAAACTCAGGTCTATTTATCAGGATCTATTTATTAGGAAGCCATGTGAGATTTTAGGAGCCAACCCAGTGTGCCTGATCAGAAATGCTACACAGATAACTAAGGAAACATTATATTTTACTTATTTGTTACAAAATCTTCTTATAATTACCTGCCTTGCACTTTTCCAGAGAGAAGAAATGAAAGCTAGTACTGAATCGTCATATTACTTACATAGAATTATGAGTTCATCTTCATACAATGAAGAGGATCTGCCTTCATTTTCTAGGTACAGTCAATTAAAGCAATATGAGTTAGCTAAGAAAATAGGAACCCAAAATGAAAATTATGTTGGTGCAAAGCATGGGCACCTCAAGTAACCATGTGAGCAAGCCAGGGGCTCACCCCTCCAACTCCCCATACTCCTTTCCCTTGTTCTCCTCTGTGGTTACTTCCTGAGTGTCCCCTTTTCATGTTGTCTCCCATCCCTACTGATCTGGTCTCTACTTCCTTCTTCCAGTATAGTGGTCCAATCAGTATAGTTAGATTAAGTGTTTAATGTGTTAGATTCTAGAACCTAAGAGACAGGCCCTGCAGGTCAACCATAGTTCCTGCACTGATGGCTCACCTAAAGGGCTTCCTGCTTAGTTTCCTTATGTACCTAAACACGCAGCAGTGTGGCACTGTTGCAGGGATCCCCAACATGGAGGGGTTATGTAAGGTGGAGCATTCAGGGAAGAATGTTCAAAAGCAGTGGAGTTTGAGTTGAGCCTTAAAATCTGGCTGAGCTTTAGACAAGAACATCCAAGTTGGGGAAGGCTGGAAGAGAAGGGGTGCACTCTGCAGTATCTATAGGAGACAAGGGAGGAATACAGGGCACTCTAGATTTGAAGTCTGATTAACGCTTTTTCTAGAATAGCCGAAATGTGCCTAAAATTGTTCTTATGTTTATAAGAATATTCACAAACTGGGAAGGGTAGCACTCTGTATCATGGGAAAAACTAGGGTAGAAGGAGAAACATCTACCTGATTGTTAAATATATTCTTTTCCACTTGGCACTATGAAATTAAAGTTTCTTTTCTACCTGATGCCATTTTAGGACACCTACCCCTGGCCCACCATTGATCCTTTCTCCCCTCATGATTGTTGTAACATACAGAAGTAGTACTGCAGGCGACTCTCGATTATTTGTGTCACTGGAGAAGAAAAGAGGCGCATATAAAACAAAATAAAAGTCGATATAGCAGTCATTTTCACATGATTTGAGAACTCAGGGACATACCATTCTAACTTTCCTTCTATATGAATAATGATTTTGACAGATTGTTCTTTTACTTAACCAGTATTCCTTCATTTATTAAATGCACAGAAAATCAAATGTCTTTTATCTTTTTTTAGTGATGATGATGATCGTCCCTCAGATCCAAGTGCCAAAATAACAGAAGGTTGTACTGATTTTTTTTCTTAGATACTATTTAAAGGAGACTTTGTTCTTTGCATCGATAAAGTTTCCTATTGTGAAACATGAAGTGAACACTGAGTTCTCTAATAGGTTGACCTAATATAGGAGAATAATTAACATGAGCCAACTAGTTTGCTTTTTCTGAATCACTAACATCTCATTAATACATTTGGTATAAAGTACATGGTGTGATATTATGAGTTTAAAATTGCCATGCTCCTGTAGGAAATATACAGGAAATATGGGTTTATCACATCTATATGTGGACTAGAACTCATGCTACTAGGGTTTAATCATTTCTTTTTTAAGAGTGTATGCTAGCTTTGTAGGACTAGCTTAGCCCCAGTAAAATATATTTTTAAAACTTTTTTTATTTGTTTAAGATTTTATTTATTTATTTTTGAGGGAGAGATAGAGAGAGCATGAGCAGGGGCTAAGGGCAGAAAGAGAGGGAAAAGCAGGCTTCTCGCTGAGCGATCCCAGGATGCTGGGATCACGACCTAGTCAAAGGCAGATGCTTAAACAACTGAGCCACCCAGATGCCCCATAAAAAAGCTTTTAAAGCTAAAAATTAAACCTAAATTTATTTGTTTATGTTAGAATCTAGCTAGGGTAGACTCCACTTTATCTTTTGGATCTGTTAGAACTGACTCATTAGTATATTTACAACTTGAGTTTTTGGTCCCCTATTCTTTTAAATTGCTCAGGATCAATGTGGTTCTAACAGTGGCAGCACTGGTCTACAGTTGGGAGCGTACTCTTCATTATAAAGGTGGCCTTGAAACTAACTACAGGGCTGGAGTTGACCTTGATTATTTCAAGTCTGCAACCCACTCAAAAAGTTACTCAAGAAAGCTATCCTCTCCATTTGTAAGTGGAAATAATATTTATTAAAAGATGAACCATAGAGGCGCCAGGGTGGCTCAGTCTGTTAAGTGTCTACCTTCAGCTCAGGTCATGGTCCCAGATCAAGCCCACATAAGGCTCCCTGCTTGGCGAGGAGCCTGCTTCTCCCACTCCCTCTGCCTGCCGCTCACCCTGCTGTGCTCTCTTTCTCTCTCTCTCTCTCTCTCTCTCCCTCTCTCTCTCTCTCTCTCTCAAATAAATAAGTAAAATCTTAAAAGATGAACCATAGAGTACCATTAAGTTTGCCAGAATTCCATGGACATGTCATAATCAGAGGATAAGATCATATATCACTGGTGTGCAGTCTGCAGTATGGAATCACCATAGGCTTTAGAGCCAGAAGGAAGCCATCTAATATAACCTCACTTTAAAGATGAAGAGCCTAAGGTTCAGGGTGGGGAAGTGACTTATCCAAAGTCATACACGGAGTCAGTGTATAGACCCTAAGTCTCCTAACCCTGAATCTGTTGCATTGTTTTCCTCAACTTCATTGCACTGTGTCATGCTTAATTCCTCTATCCTTTGGTAATATTGGCACCTGTCCAGTTTATTCATTCAATCACATTCAACAGAGATTTTCTGAGCACTTTCTTTTCTTTTTAAAAAAATATGTTATTTATTTACTCATGAGAGACACAGAGAGAGAGGCAGAGACAGGCAGAGGGAGAAGCAGGCTCTTCGCAGGAAGCCCAGTGCGGGACCTGGGGATCACACCCTGAGCAGAAGGCAGCCACTCAACCACTGAGCCACCCAGGCATCCCTCTCTGAACACTTTCTTTGTGTCAGACACTGTTCTGAGTTCCGGAGATAACGCCATGAGTGAGAGAGACAAAGTCCTTACCCTCATCCTAACTTGGGGGGGTGAGGGGGGTCAGGGGGCAACATAAACATAATATGTCTAGATAAGAATAAATACCCCCATCTCACACAGAGTCTTTACAGGGGCTTACAAGGCCCCACGTGCTCTGGACAGTACTCTCCCATTCCCTGTACCCTCTCTGAGCACTTTTCCATACAATCCCTCTTAGTCACTCCAATCCAGCCACACATACCCTCAGACATGCCAGGCACTCTCCTTCCTCAAAACCTTTGCACTTGCTGAGCTGCCTAAAACATTCTTCTCCCAGGTATCTGCATAGCTCACTCCTTGTCTTCTTCAGATCTTTGCTTAAATACCATCTTCTAAGTAAAGCCTCCTGTGAGCGCCTTCCTCAAAATTGCAACCCCAGCACTCACTGCCACCCCAGTATTCCCTAACCTCCTTCCCTGCTTTATTTTCCCTAGCATTTATACTATCTGATAGATTGCATGTTTTTATTCATTGGATCTCTCCCTCCCCTAGAATTTAGCTCTATGAGAACAGGTATTTTTGTCTGTTCACTCTATCCCCACATGCCTAGAAAAGAGGCACAGAGTGGGCACTCAGTAAATATTTTTGGAATTCATGGAATATGAAGAAAAGAAAGAAGGGCCAATGTGATAGAGAGTGGCTGGCTAGATTAGTTTAGTTCAAGAAGTCCAGAAACATCAGATCTTAATGACAAAAGGAAGCAGCCACAGGAAGATCTGGAAGCAGAGGATCCCAGGCATAGGGTAGAGTAAGTACAAAGACCCTACGAGGGGGGTGACTTTGGCATGTTAGAGGAAAAGAATAAAGACCAGTACCTGGAGCCCAGTGAGAAGGGAAATGGGTATGAGATGGAGTTAGATAGCTAACCATCAGGTCATGTTAGGGCCTGTCACAGACCGTGGAGAAGAGTGTGGATTGTTTTTTGGGTTGCAGTAGGAATCCTGTGGAAGATTTTAAGCAGAGAAGTGATATAATCTAATTTATGAATTTTTTTAAAAATCCCTCTGGCTACTACTTGGATAGTGAGCTGAGTAGAGAGAGGATTAAAGCAGAGAGAACAGTTAGGAGGCTTTTACAATAATCCAGCCAAGAAATGATGGTGGCTTGGTTGTAACAATGGAAGTGGTAAAAAGTGAACAGATTCAGCATGTATTTTGAAGGTTGAATCAGCAGGAACTGCTAATGGAGTGGATGTTGAAGATGGGGGAAAATAGAAAAATCAAGGATGATTCTTCCTACAGTTTTGACTTAAGCAACTAAGTGGCTTGTGGTATCATGTGGTGAGACAGGGAGGGGAACAAAGGTGGAGAGGGGAGAGGGAACAAGAATTCTGTTTGGGTTGTGTGAGACTGAGGCTGTTAGACACTCAAGTGCAGAGATCACAGGAGCAGTTGGATAGTTAAGTTTAGAATTCAGTGCCGAGGTCAGGGCTGGCAATACACATCCTCAGTTTCACAGAGGAGACAATAAAATCTCAACTTGACCCTGACTCTCTGGTACTGTCCATTTTTCCATTTCCTCTTTATCAAAACAGCTTCTTAGACATATCCAGAAGGGATGCTATGCATTTAGCCTAGACACTTAAAAAATTATATTGAAATGGCCCCAATCATCAAAAAAAGTCAAATCTGTACAGCATACAAGACACTTTAAGGTAGGAAAGCACATGCAGACACTTTTGAACAACTAGCAACTGGTAATAAAATTTAGTGGGTATTCTGGTTAACCAGTTTCATCAGATAATTCAAGTAATGGGACCTCTCTCATATTTAAGATACCTGAGGTTTTACTGTATTTTCTTCTAGAATCCTTGGCTCAAAGGGTAATCCAGAGAGAATCGTCTCATCTTGGTTTTTTATGATTACACATGTATAGAATGTCTATCAAATACATATACATTACTTCAGCTGGTCCTCTTGAGAGAAAGTAGTTCCATCTCCTTTGTACATATGAAGAAACAGAGTCAGAAAAGTTAGAATTTACCAGTGTTCACTGAGCTCTATATAGTGAAGCTAAGATTCAAACACAGTTTTTCTGACTCCATACAAGTCCACTGCTCCTTTTACTACTCACTCCCTCCCTAGCTGTGGGTCTTTTTGAAACTTTCCTCTTGGTATCATTTCTACCTCCTTCGGCCAAATTTCAATGCGCTGATATCTCCTGGAATTCAGGATAATGCCTCAGCTGGCTCTTCCGATTTTCATAGGAAGTAACCATATCCTAAGACCAGCTACCTTCCTTTCTAGCATTCCTTTAGCTATCAACCTCATTCAGTTATTTCAACTGTCTACAACCAGGGAGCTGCAGTGGTCCTTAGAAGTCACCCACCACCTAATTTCTCATTTTACAGATGAACAAAGAAGGCCACAGAGCTTGAGTGGTTGCGTCAGGATACCTAAGCTAGTTGCAAACCCTTCTTTTCCTGATGTTCTGGCCAGTGCTCCTTCCACCACATCACACACCATCTTTCCCAGTTTGGGAGTAAAGAACCAAGACCTGTGCCCAAAATTCTAGGGAATCTCACCGCTTTTCAACTTTTTTCTGTTTGCCTCATTTCCACAATCCTTTGATAAGACTATTGAGATAATGTTTGTGCCACAATTTGTGAATGTCTCTGAAATAACTGTTTTCCAATATTGTATTTCTATCACAGAAAGTTTTGAATTTTCAGATATGGAGAATGCAAGCAGTATTAAGGTAAATATTTTTCACTGGCCCCTCATTGTGAGCCGGTGAAGCCCTGATAGAAATAAGGGACTGCTTGGGTGGCATGCTTTGAGGGGCATTAGGAAGCATTCCCTTGTTCACACCTTCCCACACACAAACCTCTCCCAGCTGAGGCCAACCTCTGGTGCCTGAAAATCCTTTCATCCAAATCCTCGCACTTGGGTTAAATTATTGGCCTTCTGCAAATGCATAGAGTAAGCTACAGCCCTCCTTAGCACCTTAGAACAGTGCCACTCAGTTTGATTCCTGTAGCCTCTAGAGAAAAGCTGAAGAGAGTCACAGCACACCTCAGGCAGGCCCAGGAGAGGGACCTGGTGAGGCCAGGGAGAGAAGAGATACTCCGAAGAGAAAGGGGTGCAGCTTGAAGAAAATGAGTCCTGATTCCAACCCCTTCCCAATGTCCCCAAGCACACTGACCCTTCACAGGCAGCTTGCCAAAAGGCTGGCAACTCCTCAGTGTGATCCCAAGAAATGCCCCTTCCCTATGGCGATTTTAGGAAATTTCCAATAATAGCCAAAGCCATAGATCCGCATGCACCCTCCTTTCTGTTTTGTATTACTTTGGCTTTCCTCTAGGTTTACTCTAAGCCCTCCCAGTGCATGCCCCCACACATGCGCACACACCTGTGCACACCCCTTATCAGTTTTCCAGACACTTCTCATTTAGCAATACTAACATCTATTTGACAACCGCAAGCATCACTTAGAGGGCAGTCTGGAGGCCTGCTAACAGGCTTTTCCATTGCCAAGCTGAAGCTGAATCCCTAGCTCATCATGACTCTGCTGATTTTTCTTCTCACTTGCTAAGTTTTTTCCCATTACAAAATTATAGTTAAAGGCATGATCCATTAAGATATTCAGTGTTCTTTATTGAGTAGCACAGAAATTCCTGCTTGCATTCAGCTCCAGGGAAACATTAGTCACTGTACATATGAATACATATATTCCCCAGTGTCAGCCACAGAAAAGAAGCCATCATGTTTCCCTTAATACTAAAGTCCTTACCATAGTCTACAGGGCCCTATATGAGCTGCTCACCCTCTCTCTTCCCAACCCCCATTACCCATATGTCACTCTGTTACCCCTCTGTCCACTCACTGCCATTCTTTCAGCCACACTGGCCTCCTTACTTCTCCCCTAAAATGCCAAGCATGCTTTCACCTCAGGGCCTTTGCACAACACTCAACACTCAAGTCACTATTCAGTCAATCGTTCATTCATTTAACAATTTTTTTTTATCAAGTGCCTACTATGGGCCAGGCACCGGAGACTCAGTAAAGGAAGAAGACAAATATTCCTGCCATCATCTTCTGGTAGACTTTATATTCACTTGACTATAAGCTTCATGATGGCAAGGGCTTTGTTTGTTTTGTTCATAACTGTATGCCCACCACCTAACACAGGACTGAAATATAGCAGATGCCCAACAATATTTTTTTGAAAGAACAGCCTTAGCCATCAGAGCCAAATTTAGTCTCTTTGTTGGGAGTTTTTTTTTTTAATAAATTAATTTTTATTGGTGTTCAATTTACCAACATACAGAATAACACCCAGTGCTCATCCTGTCAAGTGTCCCCCTCAGTGCCCGTCACCCATTCACCCCCACCCCCCGCCCTCCTCCCCTTCCACCACCCCTAGTTCGTTTCCCAGAGTTAGGAGTCTTTATGTTCTGTCTCCCTTTCTGATATTCCCACACATTTCTTCTCCCTTCCCTTATATTCCCTTTCACTATTGTTCATATTCCCCAAATGAATGAGAACATACACTGTTTGTCTTTCTCCGATTGACTTACTTCACTCAGCATAATACCCTCCAGTTCCATCCACGTTGAAGCAAATGGTGGGTATTTGTCGTTTCTAATGGCTGAGTAATATTCCATTGTATACATAAACCACATCTTCTTTATCCATTCATCTTTCGATGGACACCGAGGCTCCTTCCACAGTTTGGCTACTGTGGACATGGCTGCTAGAAACATCAGGGTACAGGTGTCCCGGCGTTTCATTGCATCTGAATCTTTGGGGTAAATCCCTAACAGTGCAATTGCTGGGTCCTAGGGCAGGTCTATTTTTAACTCTTTGAGGAACCTCCACACAGTTTTCCAGAGTGGCTGCACCAGTTCACATTCCCACCAACAGTGTAAGAGTGTTCCCTTTTCTCCGCATCCTCTCCATTTGTTGGGAGTTCCATAGCCCTCTCCCCATTAGTCAGATGTACAGCTATATTTGGGGACTACTACACAGAGCAGAGGTTCGCAACCCTGGCTGCACATTGGAATCATCTGGCAAAATTTCTAAACTGATTCCCAAGCCTCACTCCCAGAGACTCTGATTGGTCTGGGTTGCAGCCTGGGCCTTTGGAGTTCTAAAGGTTACCCAGGTGATTTTAATGTATAGCCAACATTGCAAACGATTGACTTAACCTACTTATTTCAGACCATTTAGGAGCATCTGCCTCCTCCCCCCCATATGCGCCCCCTTCCCCCTTCCTTTAGCTCAGGAGTGCTAAGCCTGGCTGCACATTAGGGTCACCTGGGCAACTTAGAAAATAGACAAATGCTTGTCCCACCCTCAGGGATTCCTGTTCAGTTGGGGTGGGGCCCAAGCATGCCTGTTTTTAATATTTATCCGGATGGTTCTATCATGCTGCTAGTGTTGAGAACCAGTTCTTTAGATTGTCCCTGCCTGGGTTTATCCTTTTAAACATCCTATTTTGTAATGTCTTAATCCATAAAGTGCCTCAAATCCTCTTAGAAGTATTAGTCAAACTTTTACAATAATACTATGCCCTCCACACCATCAATAGGAAACACACTTCTCTCATCTTGCATGCATTTATGCCTTAGTTCATGGATTGGCCACTTCCTTTTTAACTGCCACCACCATGGAGTGGCTACCCTACTGCCTGGTAACCCCCACCCCCAGCCTATTTTGTGCCCTTCTGGGATCATGCTGCTTCTAGCATTCTAGGAGGTGATAAAGGTCCATAGAGCAAAGCCAGCATCTGAGCCACTATCCCCGCAGCCCCACATTGCCACGTATTTGCTCCAGACCTCACAACTGTTAATAACTATTTAAAGGGAGATTGGGGTAGTGGATTAGACAACCTTTCTCCCCTTAAGACCTCCTTCCATCGTTATCTTCCCTCAGAAAAGGACTTAAAACATATTATTTATTCCAGGCCCCAGGAGGGAGGGGGTGTGCATGGCTGGCATCTTTTGCCACCTGGGACACTTGAGCCCTTGAAATTATCCTACAAGGGCAGCACATCTCCAAGCCTGGGGCCAATCCTGGGTGACATAATTGGCAATAATTCTGAAAAGTCGTGCCTAGAACAGCCAAAATCCCAAAGGATAATTCTTTGAGCCTGCAGAGTACCAACACAGGGGTACAGAAATGCCACATGGTTATTTGTGCTTTGTGCTTTGGGGGTTTCTAGATATTTCTGGTGTTCATTGTCCAACAAAGGACAGAGACTTAAGCTAGTACTTCACCTCTGTCTTGGCAGTTTATCACCCTCTATCAACGTGAAAGTGCTCTGGCCAGCCTGTGTCCTTCAAGTGATGGCACTTCAGGTACAACATATTTATGATTTTATAATAAAACTATCAATTATGTCATTCTAAATATATTCACTCCCCCTGCAGTGAGTGGCTCTTGCCTTGCACCCTTACCCACCACCAATATGGGGTTAAAATAATATTACTATGTATATAGTATTGCGATTTGCAAGTTGTTATGCGGTTCTCTGAGCTGAACCTCACAGCAAAAGGGTGGCAGTTCCTGGCAGTAACCTTTATCAAGTATTGGCTATGTACCAGGCATTCTGCTAAGTGATTTTCTCACATCCACCCTGTGAAGCATCATGCCCATCATATTGATGAGGAAGCAGAGTCACTGACCAATAACTTCCCATACTGTGCTCCCTCTACAAGTCCTCAAGGAGAGAAAATGGAAGCAAGTGACCTGCCTGACATTGCAAAGCCAGCAAGTTGTAGAACCAGGGCTCTAACCTCACAGGTCCTGTAGCTTTTATCCTACATTCTTCCTGCCAGCCAGGGGCTACATCTCAGAATGGGTAGTGACCAAGGACAGCCTGCAGCGTTTGGTAGCAAGTAGGAAATATCCCATCTAGGTTTCAACTGTCTATCCAATCCAATAGTAAAATCACATTCTTCTGTACCTTTAGTATGACGGAGACACGTCCCCTCAGCCCCTGCATTCTGCACATTACAGGAACTCACTGGCAGCAGCTATGACTTCAAATGACACATTTTTGCTTTGATAGGGCTTTTGGAGGAAGAAAGACACAAATGCCAACCTGGTGCTTAAAATAGTAAAAAAAAGCCCACAGAGGAGAATTGATTAGAAATTACAGGGATGCCTGTTTATGAAAACCCACAAGAAAAAGAGGACTTTTAGACCAACACATGCCCATTACAGCTTACAGTGTTTGTTTTTTTGTTTTTGGTATTTTGTTGTTTACAAATATGGTTGTATTGGGAACCTAAATCAATTCATAGCATGAAGTGTCATTCTATAGCACTTGGCATGCATCATGGCAATTTCACTTTGGCCATAAACACATCTCACAACCATGTGAGCCCCACTATACTGCCCACAAGCTATTTAAAGCAGCATCATGGTATCTTGCAAGACAGTTGGTCTCACCACGCTGGCTTCATTTTGATATAATACCTAACTCCTACTTCCAACACACCGTGAATTTCATGCCCACTGATTGATTTCCCTTTTCAGGAGTTTTGCTTTGAAAGGAGGAGTAATTGTTAGTCAAAGGGTTCACTGTGCCCCTAGGGATGAGCTTTGTGTCCACTGTTATTCTAGCCAGTGCCAGTCTTGAACAATATGCAGCACCTACCAGGGCAATGTCCCCACGTGGTGTTTAGTGCCAGCTTGCATTAGGATCACCTAGGAGACTTATTAGCAATGCAGAATCCTGACCCCTCCCCAGAGCTGCCCAGTTAGTATTTCTGGGAAATGGGAGCCAGGCATCTGCATTCCTAAGATCTTCAAATTGCAAAAACAAAGCTTCATTTTTCCTCTCCCATGAGATTTTCAGAATATGGCCTTGTAGCACATGGCTCAATCCTATAACTAAAAGTCTTAGTCTTGCCTTTTCAGACTGTACATCTCTCCATTTGAGCCTTTGTCTTTGCCTATGCAGATTTTTACTTTTTCCATATTAATTTCTAGGTTGTTCTTATTTCGTCAACTACTAGCACATTCCAGTACTGCATCATTTTTTTGAAAAGCTAAACTTTCCCCCTTATTTGTGAGTGAATTTGCTATCTCCTACCTTACTTTTAATTATAGATTGAGATTCCCAAGGTTATATTGCAGAGAGTAAAAGCTAGATAACTGCAAAAGCTAGAGGAGAACTTTGTCGTTTACTAGAAACAAGAAGATATGTGCTTTATTACCCTGTGTCTTTTCATGACATTCTATCGTGATGCATCAGCAACATGGATAAATGTTCATTTCTGTCCTTACAGATACAGTTAGCCATTCTGTTAACATAAACTATGATAGGATTTGCACAAAACCAGTGGTGCAGAAAAAATGGTTCCAAATGGGGACTCATTGGCCACACAAGTCCTTTATAGCTCACACAGCAAACAGATCATTTGGTGTCAGTCAACTGAAAATTTACCCAAAGCAAGTGAGAAATGATAACCTTTTTTAATGCACTGCTGCTTTTACCTGGACATTCTGAAATGGATGCCCACACTGTTGAGAATTGGAAGTTACCTTTCCATCTGGAATTAGCTCCTCAGGCTGTTTTGGATAGTTATTGGATGGCATGAGGGAGAAGGTACTGCTGAGCCTGGCTCAAGAAGCATCAGAGTGCAGGGAGTACAGAGATGTACATCAGAGCCTGGGCTCTAATGCCAATTTGCCACCTGCCCACCTCATCTGAAGTCACTAAGGTCATCTAAGAATGTCTTAGAATTGACATTATCTTATGAGTGTCTCTGGTTTCCTTCCCAAGGGTGTCAGAAGGAGAAAATGAAGAGTCTTTGTGTTATCATGATGAGCACTGAGTAATGTATAGAATTGTTGAATCACTATAGTGTACACCTGAAACTAATGTGCCACTGTTTACTACAATGGAATGAAAATGAAAAACTAAAAAAAAAGACTCTTTGTGAAAGCACTGTAAAACTCAGAAGTTATTATATAAATGCTTCTTTCTGAATCCTAAATCATCAACCCCTAGCCTGACAGCCTTAATTGGAAGCCCAATAAAAGACCAGACTTCTTTTTTGGTTTGTTCACAGATGCTGATAAGCCCAGTACTTCCAAAAAGGGGTCTGAAATGATGAAGAAGGGATCATCAGCTCTGTCCAAAGTGTTTTCAAGATCTAATGCCAATGTTTCGAAATCTTCCTCATCCTCACCCCATCACCAGGACAGAAGCTGAGGCTGCTACACCTAACATCGATAAGGGTGCTGACCTTCCTCAAAAAATAAATGGTTTTTGAAACATGACATTGTGTCCTACACACTCATTCTTATAAGTACTTTTAAATTCTTATAAATAAATAAGAGCAAAGAACATACAAAAAGGCAGCTGGAGAGAAGAAAGGTTTGACAAATGTTTCTGATAGGCATTTTGGCACAAAAAAGAGGGAGTGCCTCCCATTGAAATACATCTGCCAGGCAGTGTGGGATTCAGTCTGCTCCTGAGGGCACTGAAGCCTTGCTTGGAAGGTAAGACTTACTTAAAAGCAAAAGTATAACACCAGTAAGAGTGAGTCATCATATATTTTGTGTACTCTAGGAGTTCAAAGAAGGGACTCATGGTTGTGAGCTAGAGTGGTCAGTATGAGTTTCCTGGAAGAACTGCAATCGAGGCAATCCTCAAAGGACAGGTAGGATTGGATAGGTCTAGAAAGCACCAGGAAGGCTTTGCCTCTGGTTTCAGAGCTGCATACAATGCCACTATGCCTGAATGATCTAATTCAGTGCTGTCCAATGGAATCCTCTTGTCACACACTCTCTCTCTCTCTCTCTCTCTCTCTCTCTCTCTCTCTCTCCCTCTGGGCACATTTTCTTTCCAGTACAGTAGCCACTAGCCCCACATGGCTATTTAGTCATTAGTATGATTGAAGAACTGAATTTTTCATCTTATTTCCATTTAAATAGCCATTTAGAGTGAAGCACCTGGGTGGCTCAGGGGTTGAGTGTCTGTCTTCGGCTCGGGTCACGATCCCGGGATTCTGGAATCAAGTCCTGTATCGGGCTCCCCACAGGGAGCCTGCTTCTCCCTCTGCCTATGTCTCTGCCTCTCTCTGTGTGTCTCTCATGAATAAATAAAATCTTTTTAAAAATAAATATCCATTTGGAGCTAGTGGCTCCTTTACTGGATAGTGCCAGCCTAGTCAGCACATGGCCTCAGGCAGTAGCATGTTCATATTAGGTTGAAGAATTCCCTAAGGGGATCCCTGGATAGCTCAGCGGTTTAGTGCCTGCCTTCAGCCCAGGGCGTGGTCCTGGAGTCCCAGGATCAAGTCTCACATCAGGCTCCCTGCATGGAGTCTGCTTCTCCCTCTGCCTGTGTCTCTGCCCCCCCCCAACCTCTGTGTCTCTCATGAATAAATAAATACAATATTTTTTAAAAATTCCCTGAAAGTCATTTCCAGAGTCTATCCCCCAAACACCTACGACAGTGCAAGTATCTGACTCCTCAGAGGGGATTTGAAGCCTCCAGGCATCCTCTTGGCCCCTTCAAAAGACACATAAACAAACCACCAATGTGGCCAGAGGGACCTCATGCTTTCCAGTCACATCTCTGTTCCTGCACTTGCCAGAATTCCACTGATGGAGAAAGGACAGGCCCCCTCTAGAACCACCAAAGTCAAGGAATCACAAGAGTATATCAGGACATGTACCTTCCAACTGGCCTCAAACAGTGCTTGGCTAGAAACTGCTTCCATGAGACAGAAACACCACTCTAGCCTCCCTCCATCCTCAGTAAACAGGAAGATGATCCCAACTAGTCATTCCATACCTCAGTTTTATCCAAAAAGTTAGGTCAGAGGAATGTCAAGGCCTTATCCAAAACTCCCTGGGGAAATATTTCTAGGCAAGTAAATTTCCCTTATGCTGTACCTATAGGCCATAAATGTTAACCCAACTTTTGCAAATAAATGGCAGGCAGTTCTGCCCAAATATCACGTATCCCCAAGTTTGGCTGCCTTCATCTGTTTACTCATTCCTGCCTTTAGATACTGAAATTCATCATATGCAGCAGCCTAAGTTTTAAAATCATTTTTGAGCAGCCCAGGTAGCTCAGCAGTTTAGCGCTGCCTTCTGCTCTGGCTGTAATCCTGGAGACCCAGGATCGAGTCCCACGTCAGGCTCCCTGCATGGAGCCTGCTTCTCCCTCTGCCTGTGTCTCTACCTCTCTCTCGCGTGCTCTGTGTCTCTCATGAATAAATAAATACAATATTTTTTAAAAAGTCATTTTTAATGGTTTGCAATGATGACAAATACTGATCTTACATATGGATTTAATTTGTCTTTATTAATAAATAATATAAATCCAGTTTGGAAGTCAAAAGTACGAATGGTATGGTGTAAAGTAAGCCTCTTCACTTCTGCTTTTCTAGCTGCTACCTGGTTCTCCTCTCCAGAAGCCATCTGTTTTACCAGTGGATCTAGTGCTCTTCCTGAGATATATACTATATGAGTAACAAGTATATAATGTATAGCTTTAGAAGGAAGTCTAATTGAATATCCTCCCTCCTAAAGGCAGAAAACAGAGAGAGAGGAAGAGATGGGAGGAGGTGAGAAAGGAAGGAGATAGAGAATGCAAACATGCTATTGGACAGATACTATTTCCTTGAGCCACTGATTTGGTCTGTTTCTCTTTTTTTTTTTAATTTTTATTTACTTATGATAGTCACACAGAGAGAGAGAGAGAGGCAGAGACACAGGCAGAGGGAGAAGCAGGCTCCATGCACCGGGAGCCCGACGTGGGATTTGATCCCGGGTCTCCAGGATCGCGCCCTGGGCCAAAGGCAGGCGCCAAACCGCTGCGCCACCCAGGGATCCCTGATTTGGTCTGTTTCTATGGTTGCATTTGTGACTTCAAATAAAGTCAGCCCTCCTTTTAAACAATGCTTTTTGTCAAATGAACTAAATGTCAAAAGGTAAATGAATACTACAATGGGAAGAAAGATGCCTATCATAGTGGTTCAAAGCCTGCTGGCCAAAATACACTAAGCATGTTTGAGCTGGTAGCTACAGTCCTTAGAGATGGAACCATGTAAATGTAAAGAAATAGATGAAAGTACTAAAAGTAAAAATGCACAGCTTCACTTGCAATGAAAGAAAATGCAAATTAGAATAACCTGAAGGCATCACAATAAACATTCCAGAGAAGAGAAAAGGAATAAAATAATAAAATCCAGTGCTGTCCAGAATGCAAGGGAAAAACTCTATTTGAGCTCTACATTGCTGATGGTTCCACAGATTTTATCTTTCTAAAAAGCAATCTAACAATAAGTAAGACAAGTGATGGTTCTGTTTGTACTTTTGGATCTGGTAACTCCCCTTTGGGGAATGTGGTCCAAGGGGATAATACAAAAGGAAAATTTTAAAAAGCACTCTATATAAAAATGTTCAGCTGCCTTCGGCCCTGGGCATGATCCTGGAGACCCAGGATCGAGTCCCACATCAGGCTCCCTGCATGGAGCCTGCTTCTCCCTCTGCCTGTGTCTCTGCCTCTCTCTCTCTCTCTCTCTCTCTCTCTCTCTCTCTCTCTGTGTGTCTCTCATGAACAAATAAAATCTTTATTAAAAAAGTTCATAACAGTACTATTAATTATGATGAAAAATTAAAACAATCCAAGCAGGGGGAACTGGTACAGTGTATTAACAAGAAAGAATGCTATACAGACACTGAAAATTACAAGGATAGTGACAAAATTAAATAGAAATGTACATTGGAAATAAACAAAACCAGCTTGCAAAATAAGATGTGTGCTCTGACAACACCCACAGAGTATACTTTCTGATTTGTTAATCATATGGCATACTAACAAAAAAAAATCCAAAGAAGTTAGAGATTTAATAATCATGAAGGTTTTTGGCTGTTGTTAGCTACTTGCTAATAAATGCCTTTCTCTTAAAGAAACATCCTGATCATCATCAACATCACTTCTTAAGCCACTCGTAACCCTATCCTAAGCTGAATGGAATGATAGCTAATACCTCAGTTTCTCATGAGGCAAGAGAAAAAGGAAAACATCAGTTCAGACTTTTTAAAATGGCTTCTTTAAAGAGGCTAGTTCATCTCCAATCATCCTCAAAGTACTCTTCTAAACCCTAAGCTGGCAAAAGGTAGTCCTACATTTTTTATTGAAGTTCATTGTAGAGAGTATATTGGCCTCAAATTAAATATACAATCACGGGCAGCCTGGGTGGCCCAGCGGTTTAGCGCCGCCTTCAGCCCAGGGCATGATCCTGGAGACCTGGAATCGAGTCCGGTGTCGGGCTCCCTGCCTGGAGCCTACTTCTCCCTCTGCCTGTGTCTCTGCCTCTCTCTCTCTGTGTCTCTCATGAATAAATAAATAAATAAATAATATTTAAAAATAAATAGATATACAATCACAACAACCATAATATGTATACACTTCATTTTTTAAACAAATCTTTTCCACATATACTTTAGAGTAACTTATTAACATATATCATACGGTTTTGCCCCTTTATAGGACCTGGCACATTATTTCAGTATTTTTAATGATTTATCTAGGGAACAATGTATCTTTGATGGCACACTATTGGTCATAATTTATAGAATACCAAATGCTTATCATAAATGTAATTGTTATTTCCTACTGAAAAATATGACCTGCTCTTATCTATTTTATGACGCAGTTTCCAGTAACACTTGTAGAAATCAGGAGCCACTTATTTAGTAAAGGAAGAACGCTAGGTTAAATCCTTCTAGTGCAAATAATCACACCCCAAATTATGTCTTCTAAGTTTACATTTTCAGATAAAATAAAAGACATCAGGAAACGCTTAACTTTATTCTTTGGTCCTAACAGCACAGCGAGGAACACTTTACACTTCACTAGAATCCCACTTAGACAATAACCAGGTTATTCCTTTCCAAGAGCTTTGAAACATGTTTACAGAAGGGATGTCCTGTACCAGATAAGGATCATTTCCAATTTAGGATTCAATGAATCCATAAACTGCCAAGATAGATACTTATTACGCTCATGCTCCAATGGTTCAAAGGAAGCAAAAATGGACAGACTAGGGTGTTAGGCCACCATGAAAGAAATCCTGATACAGCAAGAACTGACAAACATCATATTGTCTCATTCATTTGGGGAATATAAAAAATTAGTGAAAGGGAATAAAGGGGAAAGGAGAGAAAATGAGTGGGAAATGTCAGAAAGGGAGACAGAACATGAGAGACTCCTAACTCTGGGAAATGAACAAGGGGTGGTGGAAAGGGAGGTGGGCAGGGGGTTGGGGTGACTGGCTGACGGGCACCGAGGGGGGCACTTGATGGGATGAGCACTGGGTGTTATGCTATATGTTGGCAAATCGAACTCCAATAAAAAATACAAAAAAATGAAAAATATTCTTTTTTAAGATTTTATTTATTTATTCATGAGAGACACAAAGAGAGAGGCAGAGATACAGGCTCCATGCAGGGAGCCCAACGTGGGACTGGATCCCAGGTCTCCAGGATCAGGCCCTGGGCTAAAGGTGGCACTAAACCGCTGCGCCACCGGGGCTGCCCCATGAAAAGCATTCTTAATGAGCACTTCATTCAATGTGGTTGTTTAGCCTTAAGATCACTGGAAATTTGTCTACCAGTGAATTCCAACTATCTTCTGCAAAGTGAATCCACAAAAGAAACAAGTAAACATTCACCATTCCCAAAGATCTGCTAACACCAGTTGCTAGCTGGTTGTTTCAGGCCTGGCCCAGTGCAGGGTGAATATGCACCTCTCAGATTTCTGACTCCAGGGAGCACAAGTGATGAACAGCCACAGCTGCTGAGCTCTGAAATCCAATGCTGCTGCAGCTGAAATCCATTATCCCTGCATTTTCACCAAGGCCAAACTTCCCACAGGCTGCTTGTCAATGACTGAATGTGGCAGGGATATTAAGACTGGCCATTCCTGTGAGACACGGGACTTCCTTAACAGGTGACACTAAGGGGGGCACTTGATGGGATGAGCACTGGGCGTTATACTATATGTTGGCAAATTGAACTCCAATAAAAAATATTACTCAGCCATTAGAAACGACAAATACCCACCATTTGCTTCAATGTAGATGGAACTGGAGGGTATTATGCTGAGTGAAATAAGTCAATTGGAGAAGGACAAACATCATATGGTCTCATTCATATGGGGAATATAAAATTAGTGAAAGGGAATAAAGGGGAAAGGAGAGAAAATGAGTGGGAAATATCAGTAAGGGTGACAGAACATGAGAGACTCCTAACTCTGGGAAACAAACAAGGGGTGGTGGAAAGGGAGGTGGGCAGGGGGTTGGGGTGACTGGGTGATGGGCACTGAGGGGGGCACTTGACAGGATGAGCACTGGGTGTTATGCTATATGTTGGCAAATCGAACTCCAATAAAAAAAATATATACAAAAAATATATATACAAAAAATAAGAAAACAGGTGACTTGGAGTCAGAGATGCTGCCAGGGAGGATCTCCAACCTCACAAAGGATAGCAAGGACTAGACCTGTCACTACTTAACAGGTGTAGAAAGTAGTGAAACTTAGTGGGTCAGAACAAGACAACTTATTACAGCACAGCAAACAGCATCAGCAGGAGTTATTGGTGTAGTTTTGCCAGTTGCCCTGTTCCAAGTCCCACAGACAATGTAATGGGCTCAGGTGGATGCCACCAATGCAGTGGTCTGCATGGCAGCTGAGGAGCCCAGGGTCAAGGGTCCAGGACTTTGAGAAATGAGCAACAAACCAGCATCCCTCCCCTAGGAAGCAGTCAAACAGTAGTCCCACTGTGGTCCCCTTGTTCTACAGAAATGGCTCTGTATTAGGAGACTGGTAAGCCTTGCTTTAAAAACCCTCACCAAGAATGTACAAGGATGCTCACGACCCACAGTGGATGCCTCTCCCAACAGACCCATTTGCTTTGCCAGAATGTTTCTAGAACTGTACCAGATAGTCCAAGATCTTTCCTACTCACCCCTCCTTCATTCCCTCTCCTCCACAGGATTTAGACCTGCATCGAGTACTGTCTGGCAGTTCTGTCCGCCACCCATTTTTCATCAAGGGTGCTTTCCCTAGTAAGTCTCTAATATGCCTAATCCTACCTTGGCATCTGCTTTTCAGAGAACCCAAACTGGCACAAGTGGTGCCACTGATGGTCCAAGAAAACAGGCTGTGATAAGATGGGGTTCCGGGACAGCATCAGTCATTGCCTGGTGAACAGAATAGACACTGTCCTCATGGCGGTGTGGAGTAGAGATAGTCCCAGGCACAAGAGGGCAGCCCAACTGCTAAAGATTTCTCTGGAAGTAACCTGGGAAAACTGGGAGAATGATCTTGCAGATGTAGGGATTCAGATTTTTTAAATATATGAGAAGGATAAGGCCTACAAAGACAGTAGAGATGTCTGGACACTGTTATGTTGTACTGACACCCAGCAGCAGGGTAATGGAAATGGTTGACAGTTAATAAGTAGCTAAAGACGAAGTGTGAGAGCCAGAGGGCTTCTGTGGAGCTTACAAAGTCCTCTTCTGCAGTGGAGGAGCAGATAAAGGGAGAGCATAATGGAGTGGCAGAACTCAAGGCAGATGAAATACTCAATACTTAACGTGTGGCGAGTCTGCTTTGCCCAAGTCAGGGCCACATGACTCCATGTGGTTGGAAAATCCTGGGACCCTGACACATGGAGTGAGAACATCTGGCCAGATATTCCTCAGGGTGTTGGCTCTGCAGACATCCCCACTCAGACTTCAGTTTGCAGAGAGGACTCTTCCCTAATAACAGTATTTCCTCTGTGCCGGAAGATGCTGCAGAACCTAATTCCCCCAGAAGGCAACTTGTGTTCCCCTCTAAGAGGCTGTGTCCAGCCCCTCTTCTGGTTACTAAACTGCTAATTAGGATTAAATCCCAGCATAACCTGGCCACATTAGTCCTGAGTCTAATTAAGAGAAGAAAGTCTACACCAAAGAACTGCAAGAATTAGCTGACAGATACTGACAGGAATCAAGGAAGCCCTGGGGTTGGATTTCAAGAGTGCTGTATCAAGAGGGGCAGAAGAGCAAAAATTCAAACTTGGGAGCACATTCTCAGAATACAGATTTAATCCCCTGGTAAGGGCCCACAGGGGATATGAAGTCTCTACTAAGGTGGTTCTTAGAGGCCTGGAGAAAGCAATGGTTACCACTGAGCAACGTAGGAATGTCTGAGCTGTCCTGACAAATGGCAAAAGGAATGGAAAAGCAGAGGGTAGCGGACACACTGCAGTGGAGAGATTGCATGAGGTCAAAAACCACATTACAGAGTAGTGTTCCACAAGGGGAGGCAGCAGACACCTCATTTACCAAGGCCATCAGGAAGGCAGTGGCCAAAGGGGCATCAGCATCACTACATTCAGAGGTGACCTCCTCTGTAGGTCAGGGATGACAGTAAGAGACCATCACGGAACTGGGCACCGGAGTAACAGAGAACAGGTAGAGGCACAACCTACCAAGAGCCAGGAGGCTACAAATACCAAAAACAACCACAAGGCCTGAGGGGCAGCCAAGGAAGTTTACCTACAGGGAGTTGCAGAGATGGCAAATGGACTGTGTCCCTAGAAATGATACAGATGGAAAGCCAGCAAGGGTATCAAGATCTACAAGCTGAAAAAGACAACAGTGGAGGAGCAGAGGTTTGAGGGAGGTTTCTCCAATGAAAAGTCCTAATTTCTTGCTCAGTTTCCAGACCTGGAAGAGGTAACTGGGTCCCTAGAAGGAAGAACAATGACATATATGCCCCAGGACCTCCCCTAATGGGACCTATAGTCACTTACATCAGTGTCTGTACACTGGGGAGACAGCCAGACACTCAAGGAATACTGGACTCAAGATCAAAGTTAACATTGATACCTAGACACCTGAAGCATGATCATGGCCCTATTTGACTGGGGGCTCCAGGGCTGAGTAATCACTGAAGTCTTGGCCTCAAACAAGACTCACAGGGGGGCCTGCAGACCTAGTGGTCATTTCCCACTCCTCAAGTATGTAACTGGAATTGAGTTGGTACTTAAAGAGTATTCCCCACATGCGTCCCTGGCTTGTAGGGCAGGAGCTGTCACAGTGAGGAAAGTCAAGCGGAAACCTCTAAAACTGTTCTCCTCCACCTTGGACAAGAATACATTGAATGGTTACTTATCTGTGTCAACTTGGCTCAGGCTGTAGTACCCAACTAGTCAATCAAACAACAATCTAGGTGTTGCTATGCAAGTATTTCATAGATGTGATTAACATCTACCATCAGTTGATTTTCAAGAGATTATCCTTGATAATCAGGGTGGGCCTTATCTAATTAGTTGAAGAACCTAATAGCAAAACTACGATTTCCCTGAAGAAATTCTGCCTATGGACTGCAGTATCAGCTACTGCCCAAGCGTTTCCAGCCTGCTGTCCCGCCCTATAAATTTCAGACTTGCCTAACCAGTCCACACAATTGCATAATTCAATTCCTTGCCATACACATACACACATACACACACAGGCAAACCTCAGAGCTATTGGGGGTTTAGTTCCAGACCACAATAAAGCGAGTATCACAATAAAGCAAGTCACATGTATCTTTTCATTTCCCAGTGCATATAAATTTATGTTTACACTATAGTTTACTAAGTATGCAATAGCATTGTATGTAAAAAAAACAATGAACATATCTTAATTTAAAAATACTTTATTGCTAAAAAATGCTAACCAATATCTGAGCTTTCAGTAAATCAAAACCATCAATCACAGATTACTGTAACAAATGTAATAATAATGAAAAAGTTTGAAATGTGATTATCAAAATCTGAGAAACGAAGAAAATGCTGTTGGAAAAATGACACTGAGACTTGTTTCACACAGGGTTGCCACAAACCCTTACTTTGAAAAAAAAAACAAAAAACAAAACAAAAACAACCACAGTTTATCTGTGAAACACAATTAAGCAAAGCATAATAAAATGAGGTATGCCTGCATGTTTTCTCATTAGGAATTGGCTTACAGCAAGATATACATATCCTACTGGTTATTTTCCTGGTAAAACCCTAATTGATACATAAATCAAAACAATATTACATCTCAGTGGAGCCAGAGTAGATCAGTGCTACTATTAAAAACCTAGAAGATGCAAAGAATGGTAGCCCCTCTATCTTTGCACCTCTAGCCAAATGGGGGTCCCTGTATGACCAGCTGAGGCAGAAAACAGCTTGAGCTTGGTTTTTATGTGGGTTCGTTCAGTATGTGGACACAAAGTGATGATGAATGGTATCTGCCTTACCGCCACAGTCAGGGGTGGAGAAGGAAACATCTTCCAATGAATGGGATCTAACGTAGTACACCTGACTTGGTGTAAAAGAAGAGGCATAATGTGAGACTCTTTATTGGGTATACACAGACTCCTGGGCAGTGGCCAGTGGCCTGGCCATCCAGTTGAGAGACTGGAAGGACAAGAGGTAAAAATTAGAGACAAGGAGGTATGGTGTAAAAACTGTGGACTGACATGTGAGAGATAAGGCAAAGTGTGAATACTTTTGTATCACATGCTAACATTCATCAGAGCATCCACCACGGAAGAGGCACTAAACTGCCAGGCAAACAAAATGACTGAGGTGCATAGGCCTTTTGTCAGTGGCTACTACACAACTGGGATGATGGACACATAAAGAGAGTGCCATGGCCCAAGAGCAAGGACTCCTGCTTACCAAAGCTGATCTAGTGGGAATCCTCTGACAGGTGCTTTGGCTCTAGGACTCCCATTTCACTGGTCTTGCTCAAACATTCTCACAACTCCATAGCAGTTTAAGCCTTTTTCCTACCCAACCTTCCTTCTTGCCTTCCCTCTTCTCCAGAGGTTAGACTTCTATCAGAGTCTGACTGCTTTTCCAGACTTCTCCAGCCTCCTTTCCCATTTTCTTTCATGGGCATTTTCTCCTAAAAACAAAGTCTCTTGCACATCTAATCTTGGACCCAAACTAACATACCAAGTAAACTAATTAAATGTGCTCACTATTAAAGCTCTGTTCCTTTGTTTAAAGGGTCAGAAGTGCAAGCTTAGTAATTCAGCAGCGGTGTTATGGTCCTGCAAACTAATTCCTACCTAACTCAATAAGGGACTGACTGAAAAACTAAAAGGACAAGGTTCTCAAAATGAGAAAAAAAACAAAAACAAAAAACCTGTCAAGGCGACCAGAGAGATACGCAATGAAGCTGACAAAGTGTTCCCATCTCAGCAAGAACAGCTACTTGAAAAGGAAATGGCCCAAAAGTGGCCTGGCGTGTCTGAAATGTGGAAACACAGCTGGCTAGCCAAAAGGTAGAAACAATCCAAATGTCCATCCACCAAGGAATGGATAAACGAAATGTGGTCTATCCATGCCATGGATAGCCATAAAAAGGAACAAAGTACTGATCCATGCCGCAACATGGATGAACCTCAAAAATATACTAAGTGAAAGACACCAAACACAAAAGGCCATATATTGTACGATTCCACTTGCATAAAATGTGCAGAATAGGTAGTTCTATAGGAATGAAAAGCAGATTGGTGGCTGACAGAGACAAAGAGGGGGGAATGGAGAGTAACTGCTTAATGGGCACAGCGTTTCATTCTGGAGTGATGGAAATGTTTTAGAACTACACAGGAGTGGTGGTTTTACAACACTGTGAAGGTACCAAAGGCCACTGGATCATTCCCTTTAAAATGGTTAATCTGATGTTATGTGAATTTCACCTCGATCTAAATAAATAAATAAATAAATAAATAGTGAGGCGGTGCATGGACATTGAAAAACAGATGTTTAAAAAATGTTTTAAAGGAGGGCAGGGGGCAGAGAGAGGGGGCTGGTGTTAAGAATCACTATCCCCTTCCCATCAAGCTGTCCAAATCTAGTTAAACCACACTCTTCTATTCTATGGCTATACCTGCCAACTGGCTTGCCACCTAAACATCTAGCACAAAGACTAGAATCCCTAGATTGCCTGGTATTTCCCCTTTCCTGGCAATTATGTCATAAACTGGGGTCGTAAATTCAAGGGCCATATTTACGAAACCAAATTTAAGTCCTGAGCATGTTCCCAGGAACAATGGATTTTGTCAAAAGTATAGGATATGTGGCTGTTAAGACTACAGCTCTCGATGACTCTCATACTCAAGGGATTTGAAGAATTTAGCCCAGAGATTTTACTCACAGTAACAGTAAAAGTGTAATTGAGTATGACTGCATTTTCAAGATCAAGTCTATTTCCAGTACTAGTAGACTGTCAAACAGGCCGCAGCTTCAGTGGTGCCTGCGGTCACTGGGGTTGGAGGAGTCCCGGTCACGCGAGTGCCGGGCCCTCTTATGCCTGTGCGATCTCTCTCGGCTCCTGCTTCTACCTCTCCGGCTATGCCCCTCAGAACGCCCATTGTGCCGGCTGGAATGCGTGTCTGAGCTTCGGCCTCTGTCTCTGTCTCTGTCTCTGTCTCTCTCTCTTTCTCTCTCTCTATCCTTCTCTCTCTCTCTATCTCTGTTCTTTTCTTCTCTTTCTTTCCTCCTGCTTGAGGACCTACGTTCGTGCCTGGGCTTCTCCTTCCTCGGCTCCCTCTCTCTGTCCTCTGCTCTGCTGCGGCAGGTGGTCTTGACCTCGGGAGAGCTGTGGTGGTGCTTGCGCACCTCTCTGGGTTCTGACTTCTGACCCCTCTCTGGGTTCTTGGTGCTGTGCTTTTTAGAGCCAGGGTCATCCTTTTCCTTTTCCATCTGGTTTTTGGGGGATGAAGAGGAGACTGGCTGCTCTGCCTGTACTTCCTGGTCAGTCTTCTCTTTGTCTTTCTTTCTTCTCTTTTTCTCCTTTTTGTCTGGAGGGAAAAAGGGGCACAACCAATAAGGAAAGGAAGAGGGGGAAGGGGGAGGGTATGCCAAAGGAAAGCACTGCTGGTAGCATTGGGAAGCACTCATAATCTATACTTCCAGAAAAGCATCTGTGAGAAGTCAACTTGGACAACTGTCCCCCTTGATAGGTCAAGTCACTGGATAAGGCAATCCTCACCCCAAATTACCTTTCTAAAGACCCGACCTCCAAATACAGTCACATTCTAAGGTCTCGAGGGATTAGGACTCCAACATATGAAATGGGAAACAGAATTCAGCCCATGATATTAGTCTTCCACTGATACCTCTCCTTTCCCAATTACTATAAGGTTCCCCACACCCTTCCTCTTCACACCTAATAACTGATTACCAATTCTTAGTGAATGCTAGGAGGAGCAAACACTAAGACTGCCCAGAATCTTCTCTCAGGTCTTAGTGCTTTACCTTTTTTGTATTTTTTTGTGGGTTTGTCATCTTCGGAACCCTCAGATGAACTCACGGAGGGGGTGTGAGCCCCACAGCCCTTCTCCTGGAGCTCTTTGGTCACATCGTCCATTTCTTCTGAGTCCTTAGGAGCCCGATAGTTAGACACATGATCCACTCGGATAGTTCTTCCTTTGATCTAAGACAGACAGGCAATGCTTCAGCAGAGAGGGCCCTACTTCTGAACTATTTGAACCCAGCTGCAGAAAGCCATGGTTCAAACCACACCCTTTACCTTCCTGCTAATTCTATTTCTGGGGAAATCTCTAAGCCAGACCTGCCCAACTGGTATGTCACAGCACATGTACCTAGATAATAATCTGCCCAGCCCCTGGGGCAACCAGGTAGGCAGCTGGAGTCCCTGAGGCAACTCTACCAGGCAGCCTCCTCAGTTTACCCCAGGGTGCCACACAATAACCTTCAGGTTCTACATATGCAATTAAATGAAAAAATGCTCAGCAGTACTGCCCCAAAGCACAAGCAGCAGGGAAAACTGAGAATTTACATGCATAAACAATGAATTACCCTCAATCACATTAATTTGCAGTAAAACATACCATGGCCTGGCAGTTAGAAAGAACTCCTGAAGCGAGTGCAGCACTACAGCTGTTTTCTTGATACAGCAATTAGGATGAGGTCAAGGCAGACCAATATTTGGGAAAGGGGAAGGAATTTGTTTTCCTAAGCTCTCACGCCTTGCTCTACCCCCACCATACTGGAACAACTGGCTCACACTCATTTATGCTGTGGATCACAACTCTCTGGGTGAACAACAAAAAATTAGCCCCTCACTTAAAAATAGGCAGATACAGACGTATTCTATAGGCAAAAATCATCCAAAAGTTTATGTCTGGCTTTTATTGTTCCTATACAAGAACAGAGTTTCATTCTTACCTTTAAGCCTGAACTTAAAGGTCATCTTTCCTATTCCCCTTTTGAAAACATTTTAGAAAATCTCCCTTTCATGGAGATTTTCAGCTGTTCCATACTGCTGCAATCAGTGACAAATTCTCCAAGTCCAAAGTCACCCCCAAATCTATAAAAAATGCTTATCTAACTGCAGTGCTTTTCCTAAATAAGCAGAGGAACCAGGGAGAGCACAGACAAGCCAGACTTGTCTATCACCTTCTCTGGCCAAGAGTGGTCTGAGAGGGAACAGACAAGGGAAAACTTCTGAATTAGTTACTTTTGTAGAATTTGTCATCAGACTTCATCTAGAGAATTCCAAGGCCCAGGCATGCTAAGTCAATGGAGACATAGGACAGACACACAAAGCTATATCTTAGAGGATGAAGCCATAAGAGAGCGCCAAATCCTCTGACACAGCATAGCATGGAAGAGCAGTATTTGCTAGTCTTTTTACTGCCCAATACATCAGAGATGAGAGTAGGGTGTGAGAATGGAAAGGTGAGAAACCAGAGGCTTGGTTGGGGGTGAGGGACATGGTACCTATGTTCCTGGGAAGATGAACATGAGGAAAAGGAACAAGTGTCACCATGGTCATAAGCCAATGAAATTATTTCCTGGGATCATTTCCTGGTCAGTATGTCCCCACACCTCTACAACCCTCATCACATCCAGGTGACTAGTACTGTCCTTGAACTTGGGGCAATCAGGTGGGAAATTAAATCGAACCCTTACATACAGGAAAAGTCCAGCCAGATCCTGCTTAGTGAACACACTCACCTTGATTCCATTAAAATTGTCAACAGCCAAAATTGTGCTCCTCTGGTCTTCATAGCAAAGGAAACAGAATCCTTTGGATTTCCCAGTCTTCTTGTCCCGTACCAGATTAATGTTAACAATCTCCCCATATCTATTTATTTTATAAAAGAGTAAGACACTATTGATTTAAAATGCAAAAACTTTCAGATTGAATGACAAAACAATTCAAATAATATAATCTATACAAGAGATACATCTAGGAAAAGATGACATAAAGTTAAAAATAAAAATTAGACAAGGACAGAGCAGGAACATCCAATTACAAAATGAGTGGTAATATTAAGATCGAAGATGAATTCAAGGCCAAAAAAAAAAATAGTTCCCCTTAAGCAGGACTAAGAGAGCTCTTTTACACTAAAAAAGGTCCTAATATATTACAAAAATATGTCATGAAACTTTATACATAAGTTCACAAGTCAAAAATTTTAACTTAAGAAACTCTTAGAAATTCCAAGAGAAACTAATAACAAAAGTTATATTTTAGCATACCACTTTAAGTTTATAACACATAAAGCTGAAAAAAATAAGGTCAGAGGAATTAATACCAACATATAATTATAACATTAATATAAACAATAATATAACAATTATGTTGTTAATAAATATTAATGTTAAACTAGTGGATATATTTGAATCTTACAAAAAGAGTACCATTTCAAGAATCCATGAAACATGTATTAAAATGGACTATAGAATAAACTTAAATCACCTCCAAAAACAGAACATGTTCTCCAATCACAATGCTATACAGCTGGAAATAATATTTTAAATAAAAAATACCCTACAAGCTAGAACTTGAAGCCTATTCTCCTAACAACTGGATGAAAGAGAAATTGAAATAAAAAAAAAATCAATGGTAGACTATTTAAAAAATAACACAAATGAGAATATATACCAAAACTTACAAGATGCAGCTAAAACTACACTCAGGAAAATCTGTAACCTTAAAGAATTTTACTGTTAAAAAGGTAGAATAGGAGGCACATAGGTGGCTCAGTCAGTCAAGCATTTGCCTTCAGCTCAGCTCATGATCCCAGACTCCTGGGATCAAGTCCTGTGTTGGGCTCCCAGCTCTGGAGGGAGTCCGTTTCTCCCTCTGCCCTTCCCCTCTACTCAAGATCTCTCTCTCTCGCTCGTTAAATAAATATTTAAAAATAAAATAAAAAGGCACAATGAATGTAAAAGAAAATAAATCTAAGGAAAGCAGATGGGAGTTAATAAAGATAAAAGCAGAAATTAAATAGAAAATAGAAAAAAATCTACCTTATTCCTTATACAAAGTTAAATTCCAGATAAGTTAAAGATTCATAAATTAAAAGGTAGAGTCATAAAAATAAAACAAGAATTGATGGATACTTAATAACACAATCATACACATACATCTGGGCCAGATATCTTGTATCTTACCTAACAAAATACAGGTTTCCCCCGCTACCCGAAGGTTCACTTTATGCCACTTTGCTTTTACAAAACACGTACTTAGTCCCTGTTTTCACTAACTGGAAGAAAGGTGAAGAGGATTTTTGCTTTTATGATTATGGTAACTGCTTCACCACTTCACGCATTTTTAGCTTAGAAAGCTTTCGTAGAACAGTCTACCTTCAGAGAGCAGGGGAAATCTGTACTGGAGCTGATTCAGCTTAGGTCAGGAACTATTTCACACTGTTTAGTACAGTAGGTATAGGCCAATGCAATTAGGAGAAAACATGCAAAAAATGTAAAAAAAAAAAACTAAAACTATCTCTATTTGAAGATTATATATAATACTCTGGATAGAAAACCCAAGCAAATCAATCATGAACAATAATAAAAACAAACAGTATAATAATTCAGTAAGGTCACAGGATATAAAGTTAAAAAAATAAAACTCTCTTACGTACAAACAATAATCAGAAGATATGTAATCAAAGAAAAACCCCCCAAAAAAGAAAAACCCCATTTGAATTAGCAACAAAGATAAAATACTTAGAAATAAAGTTAACAATAAACAGTGTACAAAGTCTACATAGAGAAAACTTTTTAAAACTGAAAGACACACACATAGATTTAGACAAATATAAAAACATCTCTTATTTTTGGATAGGATGACACAACATCATATAGATAGCAACATCCTCCCCCAAGTTAATACTTAAATGTAATATAGTACAGGTTGTGTTTTATTTTCCTGGAGCTGGATAATTCTGAAGTTCTTGTGGAAAAATGAGCATGTAAGAATAGATAGAAAATTTTCAAAAAAGAACAATGAGGGAGCGTAACTCTGCTAGACATTAAACATACTAAAAAATTCTATGATTAGTTAATGTGGTACTAGCACATGAAGAGAAAGACAGACCAAAAGAACACAATAGAAAGCCAAGAAAGAGACTCAAGTATATATGGAAAAATTAGTAATATAAGTGTGACATCCCAATTTGCTGGGGGAAAATATGGACTTTTTTATAAATGTGGGAACTGGATACCCATTGGAAAAAAACCTGAAATTGGATCCATGTCTCACACTATACATAAGAATAACTCTAAATGGATCAGATTTCAATGCATAAAATTGAAACCATACAAGTACTACAAGAGAGGACAGTATTTCTCCCTACCTACCCATCTATCTAATTATGACCCAAAATTCAGAAGCAATAAAAAAAAGACTGATAAATTTGGCCATATAAAACACCAGAGCATGAGACTGTAAAGAGTCAGCACAAAGGAGTTTCTGGGGAGATGGAATTATCTTCATCCTAATTGTGGGGGTGACTATACAAATCTATGCACGTATTAAAGCTCACGGGACTGAGATACCTGGGTGGCTCAGTGGCTGAGCATGTGCCTTCAGCTCAGAGCATAATCCCAGGGTCCTGGGATGGAGTCCCAAATCAGGCTCCCCTCAGGGAGCCTGCTTCTCCCTCTGCCTATGTCTCTGCCTCTCTCGGTCTCTCATAAATTAATAAAATCTTTTTTAAAAAAAAGCTCACAGGGGGATCCCTGGGTGGCGCAGCGGTTTAGCGCCTGCCTTTGACCCGGGGCGCGATCCTGGAGACCCGGGATCGAGTCCCATATCGGGCTCCCGGTGTATGGAGCCTGCTTCTCCTTCTGCCTGTGTCTCTGCCTCCCTCTCTCTCTCTCTCTCTGTGACTATCATAAGTAAATAAATAAAAATTTAAAAAAAAAGTTATAAAAAAAAGCTCACAGGACTCTACACCCCCTAAAAAAGTCAATTTTAGGGCAGCCCGGGTGGCTCAGCAGTTTAGTGCCACCTTCAGCCCAGGGCCTGATCCTGGAGACCCAGGATAGAGTCCCACGTCAGGCTCCCTGCATGGAGCCTGCTTCTCCCTATGCTTGTATCTCTGCCTCTCTCTCTCTCTCTCTCTCTCTCTCTCTCTCTCTCACACACACACAAATAAATAAAAATCTTTTTTAAAAAGTCAATTTTACCCCCCCCAAAAAAAAGTCAATTTTACCATATAATTTAAACACATAAATGAATAAAAAATTTAAGTTTTGCACAGAAAAACATCAGAACAAAGTCAAAAGACAAATGACAAAATAGGAGAAAATACTAACAACTCATATCACAGATAAAGGACCAGAAAGCAATTTTTTTCCTTTTGCTATAAAGATCATCTGGACAACTGGTGAAGTCAAATAAAGTCCACAGATTAGATAATAATATTGTATCAGTGTTAACTTCCTGAATTTGCTAACCATACTGAAGTTAAACAAGAGAATGCCCTTATTTGGGGGGAAAATGCATATTGAAGAATTTAGGGATTAATGAGCAACATGTCTGCAACTCTCAAATGGTTCAGAAAAAATAATAGGTATACATGGGGAGAAATAATGACAAAGCAAATGTGGTAAAATGTTAACATCTGGGGACTCTAAGCGAAGGGGAAACAGGCATTCTTCATATCACTTTACATAATTTTCCTATTTTAAGCCTGAAATAATCTCAAAATAAAAAGTAAAAGAAAAAAATATAAGAACACGTTTATTTTTTTATAAAAGATTTTATTTATTTATGAGAGAGAGAGAGAGAGAGAGAGAGGCAGAGACACAGGCAGAGGGAGAAACAGGCTCCATGAGGAAGCCTGATGTGGGACTCGATCCCGAGACTCCAGGATCATGCCCTGGGCTCAAGGCAGGAGCTAAACCGCTGAGCCACCCAGGGATCCCCCCAAGAACACATTTAAACAGACTCCTATAGACCAAATTGGGACAACTGGAGCATGAAGAAATAATGATGGCAATGTAGTATAACACATCAAATTAAGTAAAGTAAGTCCACAGTAAACAACACATGACAAAGTGGTATAACAGAATTAAAGCCACTAAGAGTTTTTGTAAAATCACAAAGAAAATGAGGAACACACCAATAGAAGAAAACAAGCAAAGGACACGAAAAGACATCTTAAAAAAAAAAAAAAAAAAAAACAAGAAATAATGGCATGTACATCTATGAAAAGATTCTCTAACTCACTGATGATTAAATAAAGGCAAAGTAAAATCATAATGAGAAACCATACAAGTATCTTAAAAATAACCACTGCCAATTAGGATTCCAAAAAAAAAAAATGGGCATTCTAGTTAGAGTAGAAACTGGTACAAACTTCTCAGAGAGCAATTTGACCATATTCATAAAACATCTGAAAAATGCTAACATATTGACCTAGTAATTTCACTATGGAAACTATCAGGAATGCATACAAAGGATATATATTCTACAATGTATAGTGTAATACAATTTATAACAGCAAAATATTAGAATACCCAACATTTTAAAAAAAAGATTAAAAAAAGATGATAAAGAAATACACCAAAATGTTAAGTTTTTCCTTAAAGTACGTTCTATTTTCTTCTTTATGCTTTTCCTTTTTTGCCAAATGTTCTATAATGATTATACATTACCTTGATAATCAGAAAACAAAACATTTTTTGAAAACCACTGTTACCAATGGCAAAGACAATCTTCATGGAGAGCAAGGTATACAGCCAGAATAGAGAATTAGAATAAGCAAACACACTAGCTGATCATCACTCAATGCAAATAAGACAAAAACAGCCCCTATGAAGGCTGGACCAGACAGAGGTATCATAAGGGGTGGAAACTACAGGCTGCACCTGCTGTAAACTTTCAGCTGCCCAGAAGTCAGAGAAAGCAGCCTCTGTCTCTCTTGGGCGCTCTGCCAGAGTGGGCTGCCGAAGCCCTCTCTCATGGCCCTCTCATGGGTACTGCCCAATTTCTTTTCCATGGCCCTCTCCCCCATATGCTACCCCACCACTCAGCCATGGTCCTCTTCCTGTTGGACGGCCCCACCATCCCCTGAGACATGGCAATGTCTCTGCCACGGTGTGCTGGCAGTGTTTGCTTCTCCAAATCCTTCTGCCACAGTCCTCTGCCCTCAGGGTCCCTATGGCCCCATGGACTGTCTAACCACTCTGTGTAGCTCTGGGTTGTGCCCAGCCCCTCTCCCACCAGCCGCCACTACCAGTGCAAGATGCTCTCCCACCCAACGCTGCTGCTTTCATCTATGGGCAGAATGAAGAATATAAGGTTCACTTATTCATCCTTGTTCCTCATCAGCCCATAATTCTCAGCTTCTGGGTAAAGAGACCGGCTCTGCTTAGTAATCTTATACCCATCTAGAAACAAGAAAACTGCCTAAACTTTTTGCTTTTTCTCCCATTCCTCTGTGCTTTGCCCTAATCCTACAACACCACGCAGGTGTAGGCCAGAAGGGCCCTGTGATCATGGATTACCCTTGGGTTTGCAGGAGCCCAAGGAGTCCAACATGGTAGCTTCCTGTGAGTTATAGTCTATTCTGGTGTAGGCACAGGCTGAACAAGCCTCACTTAAAAAGCAATAAAAATAGACCAGAATCCCCAAGACAGCCTCCTAAATCATCTAACTTCTTGGATTTTCCATATTGGGAGTTCTATAACCATGTCCTGGGGCTGATCTAGACTAGAGCAGAAGCTCCAGCCCTCCCCATGCAGGGAGCCCAGTCAGACTAGAATAAAACAAATAGATTTTGTGAGGCCACAAAATGTATTAAGCAAGCATACTTTGATGATCCAGAAGGCAGGAAATGAAAAAGGACTTACTGTGAGAACACACAGATGATGTCCCCTTCAGTCAGTTCATAAGGAAGCCCTCCTAGGAGAGAAAACCACATTTCAGTTCCACAAACATTTACTAAGCATCTCCTCCATACCATGCACTAGGCCCAGCAATGGGGGTGCAAAGAAGAGTAAGCCACAGGGCCTGCCCTCAAAGAACTCACAGTCTGACAATTTAACAGAATCATATATAAGATGCGGCACTAGTGCAGCAAAAGGAGTGATTAACTTCATGGAAAGGTCAGTGTCATCACTAACCAAATACTCCCCACACCCAAAATCTTGCAAAGCAGACAGTTTTCAGCATAAAACTCTGTTCCCATAAACATATCTTGAACTCACCTGCTTTTTTTTAAGATTTTATTTATTTATTCATGAGAGACACAGAAAGCGAGGCAGAGACATAGGCAGAGGGAGAAATGGGAGCCTGATGCAGGACTCAATACCGGGATCCAAAATCACAACCTGAGCCAAAGGCAGACGCTCAACCACTGATCCACCCAGGTGCCCGGAACTCACAAACTCACAGCTAAGATTACAGCAAAATCAGTTTAAAAATGAAACTATTACCCCACCTCACACAGACTAAGGAATCCTTGGTTGTCTATAGACAACTGTTCAGCATTTCATAGGAAATAAATTCCCCTGCAAATCTTTCGTTCCTCATCTGTAAAATGAGGATATTAGTACTTATTTCACAGAACTGTTGTAAGAATTAAATAAAACAATGGACATAAAGTGCTTAGCACAATATCTGGTGCAATAACTTCTTTGACCAAACTGTCATATTATTGGATGCGACACAAGTGAATACAGAGATGACAATATGGCCACGGACAGAAGGCAGGAGTTAAGTAAATGAGGAAAATGAATTCTGAGGGAAGGAGAAGGGGGGGGGGCGCTAGCAGTAATACAAGATGGTGGTTAAGATAATCAGTTCTAGAATCCCATAGTTCTGGTTGTTCCACTTACTACCCATTTGACTTTAAGGAAGTCCATTAGCCTCCTCAGCTATGTAACAGGGGGGCGCGGTATGATAACAGTCTCTGAAAACAAGTGGCAAGGACCACAGTGAACGGCAAAGGTAACTATCATGGTCACTGACTTGGCAGGAGGAGCAAACTAGAAATGGAAGAGAAAAGAGATACAGAAAACGGATTTACGGGACAGCCAGCACAAAGAAATCGAAGTGCGTGATGAACGCCAGAAGGAAGGAAAGGCGGGAATGCTGAAAGGTTAGGAAGCGCACCAGGAGAGAATGACCCTCACCCAGGAAGATCCAGGCGCTGTCCTTGTACTCAGAGTGCCAGGACACCTTATCTGCCACCCCAAGCTGGACCTCACGCTCATTCAGCTCGTTGATCAGCTTCACTTTAGTTAAAGGGCTGCAGAGAGAGGCGGAAAAGCGGCCGTTAAGTGTGGCCCGGCCAGAGGGAAGGAGAGCAGAACTAGAGGGCTAGTTCTCAGTCTCCGCGCCTCTCCCACCCCTCGGCCCGACAGGCTCTCTCCCACCCCAGCCCCGGTGGGCAACTTCCCGCGGCCGGTCCCTACTTCTTAAGAGGTAAACTGAGGCCTTACTTCATCTCCTCAGGTTCGCGCTCAGCACGGAGACGTTAACTTCCGGGTGAGTCTGTGTCGCGCATGCGCAGCGCTGATGCCGTGCGCCCATTGGGCTCCGCGGAGTTCACGCCGCGCCACGCCGGAAGGACGGGCGCGCTGGGGAGCTGCGCTTGCGTAGTAGCGCAGAGAGGCCCTTGGCTCGCTCTGCGTGTTTCGCTCTCCTAGGGACTTTTTATCTAGCTTCTCGCTTAGTCCGTCTGTGAAACGCGGCATGGGTGTGAAGCGGGTTTATTACAGGACCCTCAGCTGCTGGAGGACGCCTGGCATTGATTGGGCTAGCTATAAATGTTTACTGAATTGAGATTGAAAAAGGTGCTGCTCTAGCAACTGTAGTCCCAGGCTCTGCCCTCAGTGCAAATCCCCTTTCGGGCTTCCACTCCCAGCCAGTCGCTCACGCACACACACCCCTCAAACCATCCCTGATCAGAAATTGCAGCAGAAAAGTGAAGAAGGTATGTGAGAGGGTAAATCATTTTTTTCTCCCTTAAATCCAAATGCATAGGCAACTAACCAGTATGATCGAATACCCAGATTTGTCTAAGAGCTCACCCTTTTCCCATAGTCTCGCTCCTACTTAAGCAGGAGGCAGAAATAAATAATGAGAAAGCTAATAGTTGAGCATATGCTACGTTGTATGCTAAGCAATTCACTTGTACTGGCCCTCCCTCCTCATAACTACCCCCATGGAGTCTATACATACAATTACCTTCCTTGTACAGAGGAAGAAACTGAGATTCGAAGGAATTAGTTAACTCAAAGGATGTCCTCTGCCTCTACCTATCAGGTCTTGTTGACTTACTCAGTCCTTACTGAGGATCTGTATTTGTCTTGTACAGTAAAATCTCTAGACAGGAATGTAAGGTGAAGTCCTCTGCCCTCTGGAGCTAATGATATCATTAAGGAGACAAAATATATTTGCTTGGTAGATTTCACTCCACAAATAATGAGGAACCCATAGAAGGTATCGTGGCATATGATGTGTGATATAAGCCATATTGAAGTTTTGAATCCATCTTGTATGTGTCCATATCAATAACTGGTATCAGACCATGCCTGGTCTAAAAGTGAAGTTCCAGAGCTGGGTAGTTCTCTGTGTAGGCCCCAGCTTAGAGCCCCAGAAATTAAGCATTTCATAAAAGTACTTTGATGATGGGATTATGACAACTGTACCTTCAATGACTCATCATGTACCCACATCCTGCCAAAAGCAGGAGACTCTCCACCAAAGTTTCCCTTCATTCATTCTGTGTTTGTGCCCCCACCCCGTCCAACTCAGCTATTCATTAACTTTATGGAATTATCTTGGCAATGAAAACTAAACAGTGACAGATTGCATACAGGTTTTATCTGCTCCTGGGAATCTGAGGTTGCTTAGATGTAGGGTTGAAGTAGCCACTGCAAAGTGGTAAACTAGCATGCAGCATTATCTGGCTGGATTCTTCAGGCAACTGTGAAATGAGAGAAATGGGGCTACATCTGGATCTTGATCATCATGAAGTTTCAAAAGGAAGCTGAAGCAAAAGAGTAGATTAAGAACAACCAAAGGGAAGGACAATTTAGTTGGAAGAGGACATGGGAAGACTGCTACTATCTAGCTAGTAGGTTCGGCAGAGATATTCTGAACCTGGGAGTTCAAACAATCCCAGTTTGCCTGGGACATCTCCAACAACATGCCTCCAGTTGGTAGGAATTGGTAGGTCAGATGGTGTCTAGAGATTTCCATAAGTCTAAGCGGAAAGGGGATGAGGATCCAGGGGACCTTCTGAACTTAGTGTCTGAGAGGAGGACCAGGGTTTGCTGTTTAAGTTTTAGTGATCTCCACTAGTTACATTCATTTGGCACCCACTGTATGGAGAGCTCAGGTTTAGGTTCTATGGGCAATGCTAAGGAAGCCAAAAGCAGTACTCACATTCAAGGCAAGGTCAAACAATGAGTCTAGCTAAATTCATCTCTTCACTTCCCACCATACCACATCCCAAAACAGCCTTCCCTCCTAACTTCCCTATTTCAAGCAAGGCTATAACCATTTTCCTGGTTGCCCAGGTACAAAAACAGGGGTTTCATATTTCCATGGTCCTTATTATTCCTCACCCAAAGATTTCTATCCAATCACCAGATCCTAATAACTGTGGTACTGCAATGTCTATAAAATGCATCTCATCTAGTCACAGTTCTGTTTCATTAGCACATTCCTTCAAGTTCTTTCATGTTATCTCCCCAGAAAGTATGTAAGATCCTGGAAAATAAAGGTCCCTCATTTTTAAGCCCACAGCACCTCAAACCTCAAACCTTTTCTGCACACATAGCAAGCCACCAATACAACTATTGGTCAATGAAATTAAAAATACACAGAGCTATATAGTAACCTTTAGGGAAACAGATGAGGATAGGAGAAAAGCTTTTACCTTCCTTTTGTTTCTTTCTATATTGTTTGAATTTTCTTCCCTTTATCCAGATATCACTTACATATTTTATTGCCATGTTATCTTGGCAGAGATATCATGATCTTTATTTTCTCACTTTTGTCTTTTGTTCATTCATTCAACAAATATTTATTGAGCAACTATTACATGCTGGACACAGTTATAGGTGCTAGGTTTGTATCAGTGAACAAAGCAAGGAGAGTTCCTGTCCTCATGGAGTTTACATTCTTGTTGCGGAATAAGGAAAATAAATGTATAAATATACATGCGATGTTGAAAAGTGCTATGAAGGGTAAGGGGACAGAGAGTGATGAAGTGTTGCTATTTTTTAAAGGTGATGGATCAAAGAAGGCCTCCCTGATAAGGTGACATGGAGGCAGAGACCTGCAAGGAGATGGGGGAACAAGCCAGAGGGTATTTGGGAGAAGAATGTTCAGGCAGAGTGAACAGTAAGCGCAAAGGTCCTGAGACAGGAGTGTGTTTGAGGAACAATAAGGAAACCAGAGTGGCTGGAGAGGAGCATGCAAGAAAGAGAATGACAGATTTTTTTTTATTTAACAAAATCTGATTTCATATCCATCATGTACCAGACACTGTTCTAGGTACTTTACATACATTAACTCATTTACTTTTCACAACAATCCTATGTGGTAGATACTATTATCCTCATTTTGCAGATGAGGAAACTGGAGCAAAGAGAGGTCAAGTCACTTGCCCTATGTCACACAGCTGGTCAATGGTAGAGCCAGAATTTGAACCTGGGTAGTGTGGCTCCAATGTCTGCACCCTTAACCATGATGCACAGGATAAGTGGGGATGAGAGGAACAGATCAGGCAGGGACATGTTAGGTTGCAACTTTAGATTTAACTAGGTGAGGTGAGAAGCCAGCAAAGGATTTTAATCTGGCTTACATTTTAGCAGAATCACCTTGGCTGCAAACTGTGGGGAGAGTGCCTAGGGTAGAGGCAGGGAGACTAGGAAGCTTTGCAGTAATTCAGGCAAGAGATGATGATGGTTTATCTCAGACAGCAAAGGAGAGGGTGTCCCATACTGGTATTTTTTTAAACTAAAAAATATATTTTAAAAAGCAGGGGATCCCTGGGTGGCTCAGCAGTTTGGCGCCTGCCTTTGGCCCAGGGCGTGAACCTGGAGTCCTGGGATCGAGTCCCGCATCAGGCTCCTGGCATGGGGCCTGCTTCTCCCTCTGCCTGTGTCTCTGCCTCTCTCTCTCTTTCTCTCATAAATAAATAAATAAATAAATAATTTTAAAAAATAAAAAATAACACACATGACATCAACAGAAAAGCATATTCTATGTTTATGAGTGCTCAGGTGGTGAGGTAGGTGCTAGGGCTACTACAGGAAATAAGACCATAAGGACCACAAGACCCAGTCCATGCCCTTGAAGAGCTCACAGTATTGCCAGATAGTTGCATTTATGAATAAACATAATACAAAGGTATGAGAGTCAAAATGAAGGTATGAGTGAATGTTATTGGAACCAGTTGAGAAATCAATTAATTCTGACCCCTATGGGGTCAGGGAGCTGGGAGTGGACAACAGGTTGTCAGGGAAAGCTACAGCGAGTCAAGGGATAGTTCAAAGGCAGGGAGGAAGACTGGTTTGGGAGAAAACTGATGAATTTTGTTGGAAAATTGTTGAGTCTAAAGCACCCAAGGAGCCAACAAAGGAGACCAAGGAGGAGGATAGATGAAGATGAAGCAACAGGAGAAAGTAGGATTCAAGAAGAGAGCAAAAAGTGATCAATGCTGTCAAACACTGCAGAAAAGTTCTCTTGGTGGAAGCACCTTTAAGTTTTCAGTGTTCCTGCCTACTTATGCCAATTGGTCCAAAACAATGTCTGTTTCTTAATTATAGGTTGCCTGGAGGAATATAGAATAAAACATGATGTGTGTGTTAACAATATCTTACCATCTCTTCCAGGGATACTAACCTGAATCTATACATGGGCTTCAGGACCTTGCATTTGTTTGTATGATGTGTATGTTACATGAACATGTGCATTTTTAAGGAGAAGGTCCATAGCTTCCAAAAGATTTCAAAATGGTTCCATGGTTCAGTAAACAACAGCTCAACAGCTAAGGACTGCTGCCTTAGAGCATCTAAGCATTATCTGTGAATATGATCATCCACAGATAGTTCAGAGAAGGTTGCAAAACTTGGCAAGAACTGTTGCAAGAGAACTGGCATGAGTTATGTGAGTCAGATATTGATAAATTGGAAGCATACTACACCCCCACAGGCTCCCTCTAAGCTCAGCACAGCTACTTGCTCCCAGCAATCTGACTCTTAGGTATAATCTTGAGGATCTGGACAGAGAATCCCAAACTCTTGAAGAAGAGGAGACCAAGTCACTTCCAGGGGTGAATATGCCCTCTAGAAGATATATGACAGATGCCCTTTTATCACCTGCTTGTCATTGTTCAACTTTCCTCCAGCACCCAGGACAAAGCAGTGGCTTTCCAAACCCCACGCAGGATAAATTTCAGAAGTGGATAAGGATTCTGATGAGCTGATTTTAAAAACAGAATCCAGTTTCAGGGAAGAAAGGAAGAGAGTAAAGAAGAAATTGCTGTGGCAGTAGACAGCTCCAATTCAAGTGGAGCCCACCTATAATCACAAATGACATTTAGTCTAAATTCATGATGTTAAATCCCTGTTGGCATACAGGCCTAAGGACCATGCGTGCAGAATTGAACTGAATAGGATCATCAGACCAGGTGGGATGAGGAGTAGAGGTGGGCCAATCGAGCTGGAGTTGAATAGAAAAGTATTTTTAAAAGATTTTATTTATTTATTCATGAGAGACACAGAGAGAGAGGCAGAGACATGGGCAGAGGGAGATGCAGGCTCCCTGTGGGGAGCCCGATGTGGGACTTGATCCCAGGACCTCAGGATCAGACCCTGAGCCAAAGGCAGACACTCAACCACTGAGCCACCCAGGTGTCCCTAGGAAAGTATTTTTGAGGAATGACAGGACCCTGCCTAGAGCAGGAGTTCCTAAAAGCAGGTCAATATCCAAGTCAATGACTAATGAGTGCCCTACCCTTTAGTCTCCAAAATATTCCTTGCATTAACAACTTTTACCCTCCTCACAGTGATTCTCACTATTTTGAGCCAGACTTCTGGGGTGTTCTGTTGCTGAACCACATCATAGGATGACATATTGAGGCCAAAGTGAGAAGCCAGTTAGCAGGAGTGCTAGGTGAGACACTGATCCAGAGATTAGGAGACAGTCCAAAGATTAGGGAAAGGGGCAGGTGGCCACACGGCAGAGAAGCCAGACAACTGAGACACATCCTTATAAAGACAAACTGAGAAGCAAGCGAAGCCCTCAGAAATGAAACACAGGTATCTTGGCTCAAGGCCCAGTGACACTGCAGGTAGGCTGACTGCCTTCTTCTTGTGCATGGTGGATGCTGACATCCGTCACGAGGCTGGGCACAAGTTTTCAAAGCCATAGGATGGTGCCATACGGCTTTTCCTCTGCCTCTGGTCAGCAACTCACATTTCTGTAACATTACAATTCTAGAGACCAGGTGGCAGAGTTAGATGAATCTAGATTCTGAGACTTGGCAGACCTGGGTTCAAAGCCCAACTCTACCACGTGCTAGCTGTGGAACTTGGGGGATTTAATTAGCTCTAATTAACTTCTATGTGCACTGGTGATAATATCACCTTGAGGGCATTAAATGAGATCGTGCATGTAAAATGTGTGTGATAAGAAGTATTACTAATATTAATAATAATCGTCTTCTCAGATTCCAAATACCCCCAGCCCTTGTTCAAATGCCTCCGCTTCTGCAACCCCCAAATCCTAACCCCAGATCTTCCTCGGGAAGAAGCTGGAAATGGCTGTCTTGAGAGGGCTACAATCTAAAACTAGGCTGGAAGGGCCCCCTGGAGTGTAGTCTTTCATGAAGAATACCCTGAATAGCCTTCAAGAAAGAATTGCAATGAAAAAAAGCAAGAACTGTTCATTGAATGTATATGTCTCCCCTCACCCCATCTCCATTGCACCTCATCACCCAACTCCTAATCTTCAGGGGGAGGGAAGGCTTTCCATGCACTTGCCCCAGCAATATAAATAAATAAAAGGAGAAAGAAAGTTCTGAGCCCGGGGTGGCAAATGAAAACATCTTTGTACTCGCTGTGCTCCTCCAGCCTGCATGAAGGCATAGCTAAGATGCAACACAATCAGAGCAACCCAAAAGTGCCGAGAAGGATCTTTCTTCCTTTTATTTTTTTTATTGGAGTTCAATTTGCCAACATATAGCATAACACCCAGTGCTCATCCCATCAAGTGCCCCCCTCAGTGCCCGTCACCCAGTCACCCCCACCCCCTGCCCACCTCCCTTTCTTTTTTATATATAAATTTATTTTTATTGGTGTTCAATTTGCCAAGATATAGAATAACACCCAGTGCTCATCCCATCAAGTGCCCCCCTCAGTGCCCGTCACCCAGTCACCCCCATCCCCCGCCCACCTCCCTTTCTACCACCCCTAGTTTGTTTCCCAGAGTTAGGAGTCTCTCATGTTCTGTCTCCCTTTCTGATATTTCCCACTCATTTTTTCTCCTTTTCCCTTTATTCCCTTTCACTATTTTTTATATTCCCCAAATGAATGAGACCATATAATGTTTACAATGGAATATTCCTCAGCCATTAGAAACGACAAATACCCACCATTTGCTTCAACGTGGATGGAACTGGAGGGTATTATGCTGAGTGAAATAAGTCAATCAGAGAAGGACAAACATTATATGGTCTTTCTTCCTTTTATTTTTTTTCTTTCTTTCTTCCTTTTAAAGACCCCTTTCCTATTTATATAGCTAGACTGGAGCAAAGCCCTTCCAAGGATTGCTTTCTCCCTGCAGAGTGCCTGCCCTCTGCTGGGCTTCATGGTCATTGGCATTTGGCACCTCAGGCCAGCAAGCTGCTCCTTCCTGGATAAGTAGTAACCTTTGTAGGATCACAACTAAATGTCTCTTGGGCGGCAGGCACTGCCAAGCAGCAATATAACCAGGACCCAGTTTTTTAATTGTTTCCTTATATTAATCCTTTAGTTTAATGTATGAGTGTCCTATTGCTGCTGTAATCACCACAAACCTGCTGCTTAAAACATGAGTTTATTATCTTCCAGTTCTCGAGGTCAGAAGTCTGAAATCGATTTCACATCAAAGCATCAGTAGGCCCGATTCCTTCTTTTTAAAAAGATTTTATTCATTTATTCATGTGAGGGGGGGTGGACAGAGTCACAGGCAGAGGGAGAAGCATGCTCCATGCAGGGAGCCCCATGTGGGACTGGATCCCAGGTCTCCAGGGTCACGCCCTGGGCTGAAGGTGGCGCTAAACCACTGAGCCACCCAGGCTGCCCTAGGCCCTGTTCCTTCTGGAGACTCTCGGGGAGAATCCATGCCCTTGCCTTCTCTAGTTTCTAGAGGCCTCTTACAATTTTTGCTTGTGACACCTTCCTGGCATCATTCCAACCTCTTGCTTCCATCATCCCCTAATACTGCTCACTGATATTCTGCCTTCCTCTTACAAGGACCCCTGGGATTATAACCTTGAGCCCACCCAGAAAATCCACGATAACCACTCCATCTCAAGACTCTTCCTTAATCACCTCAGCAAAATCCCTTTTGCCATATAAGGCAAGATATTCACAGGTTCCAGTGATGTGAACATGGACCCTTTGGGGGCCATTATTCAGCCTACCGTACCCAGGCTTCTGCAGCATGGAGTAGCAAAAAGCTAATGGATAAGGAGTGATAAGAATCGGGATGCTGATCCCAGCTCTGCCACTGCTTCCTATCTGGGTCACCTCAGGCAGGTCCCTTCGCCTCTCCAAGCCTCAGCTTCCCTTGTAAGCTGGGGAGAATAACACTGAGCTCACGAGGTGTCACTTGAACGGGTGAAAAGCTCTGAGCATAGTAGTGAGCACAGAGCAGGCACCCCGTAAACACACTGGGAGGGTACGTCAACATGGGGAAAGAGAGGACAAGCAGTTAAGAGAGGACGACCATAGTGCAGATGAAAGAAAACATAGTGCTAAATGAGAGGGTACTAGCAAGAATGGAAAGCAGGAGTGGGAAAATAAATGGAGAGATATACGTGAGTCCAGAGTCCTATATTTCGTTGAGCTCAGGGTAAAAAATAATTCAATCCTCATTTTCCACAATCCCTTGGCTTTAGTGACCCAAAAACGGGGGGGGGGGTCTTCTACTTAATTTCAGCTCAGGCACCTGTGAAAAAACCCAAAGCATAGACATGTCAGATTGTAGGGCAGAGGTCATAGGATGGACGAAGGCACAGAGGCACAAACTGGCAAGAAAAGGAGACAGCATGTAGTCCCTATGGTTGATAAGAGACAAGACAAATTCCTGGTGGCTGTTCCACACAGGCTTCTGGCATCTCTGACAATTTCCAAAACCTGCTGCTTATGAGCTGTGCGGCCTTGGACAAATCAGCCACCCTCTGCAGGACTTCGTTTTTCCCATTTGTAAAAATGAGTTATTAATAGTACCTACCTTATAGAATTTGGGGGAGGATTAAAGGAGAATATGTTGTATATTTAACACAGCACTCAGCTTTTAAAGGCCCCATGTATGTTAGCTAGTATCACTGCTACAAGGCAGCTCAGAAGCCCAAGCTGTCTAGGGCTGTTGCCTCAAAGTGCCTCCCACCCCAAGAAGAGACTAAAGCCTCAAATACTGTTTTCTCCCATCCTATTTTGCCCTGCCACTTCTCCCAATGCACACACACGCACACTTCCTTCTACAAGTACCGCACAAGCAAATAACAACAGTACGAGCAAAAGCAAATACATAACTATGTATATTTATATATAAAATGTGTACGTGCACCACATACATTTTTGTGTGGTCCGCAAAGGCCTTTGCAAAGTGGTGTCTGAGCTGGAGTGGGGAGGAGGTTGAGGAGGTTTTTTCTTTTGAAATTATATGAATACCTCCTCACTGTGAAAATACATAACAAGTCAGAAGTATTCAAAGTAAATTGTGACAGTCACCCTTCAAACTGCCCCTGGACCCACTCCCCTCCTCAAAGTTACTCTCCATTAACAGGCATTTATTGTGATTTCTATTCATTTTTTACACACATAAAGTTGGGGCTTGGGGCTTTATGTTCCAAGTGGGTCCAAATGTACATATTGATGTGACTTGATTTATCCATCAGCAGTATGCCTTGGAGGTCTGTGTCAGGACATATAAACCTATCCCATTCTTTTCATACCACTGCATAATATTTAATAGCAATGGAGGCAGCAGTCTAGTCATTCAAGAAGCAATATTAAATGTGACTGCTGCCTTTGTCTCTGGGCATGATGCAGCTAAACCACAGAGGCAGATGGCTGGTCTAGGCACCACAAGGAACCAGGCGTGACTTATTTTGGATATCTTCCTAGAACTCCTCGCCCAGAGAGCTGGATCTGAAGGCAGCCTCTGTTGAAGCCTGGCTTCTCCTCCACTCCCATTCCAATTGAAACCTCTGGTCCTTGGTCCCATGGCCTCAGGGTGGATGAAGCACCGCATTGCATCTTTGGTGACAGCCCACTACAATCAGCATTCAATGTGTTAGTTACGGGATAGTTTGGCCATTGAATAAGCTCTCTCATCCTTTACCTTGCTTTGTCAACCCCAGCTTGTTTACCTTGTTGGTGCTCCACGCTGGAGACTCTGAGAACCCTCAGCCTCAGGATCATGAGGACCAAGCACTGACCTTCCAAGAAGGAACCACGTTCTCCATGGTCTTGATCCCCTGGCATGGGCACAGCCACAGGACCCACAGCTGAGTCCATGCAGTAGTGCGAGAAAGGGGACAGAAAAGCCCAAGGAGGACACAGAGTTGGGGATCGCTGAGAAAGAAGGGAGGGGGCTAAGGGAGAGAAAAGACTCCTAGGGTCCCATCAAAAACAGGCTGCATAGGGACTTAAAGCCAGCTCAATGGGAATATCAATGTTTTGCAGATGTTTTACACCACTGCAGGAATTCCCTCTAAGGCCCTCCCAACATGTGAGGATTCAGGCTCTGCTTGCATACTTCCAATGACAGGGAGATCACTACTTTTCAAGGCTGCCAAGGTAAGTTTATTTTTTTGAGATTTTATTTATGTATTCATAAAAGACACAGAGAGAGGCAGAGACATAGGCAGAGGCAGGCTCCCTGTGAGGAGCCCGATGTGGGACTCCACCCCAGGACCCCGGGATCACGACCTGAGCCGAAGGCAGACACTCAACCACTGAGCGACTCAGGTACGCCATGCCCATGAGATTAGTTTAAATCAGCTTGTGGGTGCCTGAGAGGACAAGACAGAAAACAAGAGAGCATTGATGGCTAAAAGAAATAAATGTCTAGGACACACATAAAGGAAGATTACACTGAGAAGAGCATCTTTAGGGGATGGTGGGGAAAGACATAGGCAGCAGAGAAGACTGGTGTGGTAGGCAGAAAAATGCCTCCTCCCAAAGATGTACATGTCCTAATCCCCAGAACCTGTAAATATTTTACCCCACACAGTAAAAGTCACTTTGCAAATGTGATTGAGTTAAGGATCTTGACATGCAGAGGATATCGTGGATTATCCAGGTAGACTCAGTATAATCGCAGGGGACCTTAAAAGAGGGAGGCAGGAGGGTCAGAGAGAAGCAGAGGTTGGAGTGATGTGCCATGAGCCAGGGAATGCAAGGCAGCCTATAAAAGCTGAAAAAGGGCAAGGAAGCTGTCCCCTAGAGCCTCCCAAAGGAATCCAGCCCTACCAACACCTTGATTTGAGCCCTGTAAGATCTGTTTTGGACTTCTGACCTCAAGAAGGGTAAGATAATACCATTACGTTGTTTAAGCCACCAAGTTTGTGGCGGTTAGTTACCATAGTAAAAGTAAACTAATATACCAGGCACTTGAGAGTGAGAAGGAGGAAAGGACAATTTTAATGTGCCTACAGATCACCTGGAGATCTTGTTCCAAGGCAGACTCTGCTTCAGTAGATCTTGGGCAGGGCCTAAGATTCTGCATTTCTACCAAGCTCACAGGTCATACCAGTGTTCCTGATCTGAAACACACTTTGATTAACAAGAGACTAGAAGACACTTAATAAAAATACCTATGTAGATTTTATAGTTCATGAAGCCTTTTAATATCCATCATACCTCAGGGACACTCAGCTGGCTCAGTCTATGGAGCCTGCAACTCTTGTTCTCAGGGTCATTAGTTCGAGCCCTACACTGAGTGTCCAGATTACTTAAAAAATATCCATCACGCCTCATTCTGTCATCCCCACAACCCTGTGACATAGGGGCTATTGTCCCCGTGTTACACATGAGGAAGCCAAAGCTAAGTCAGATTTTGTCCAAGCAAAATCACAGAGATTGTGTTGGGCTGGGTCCCAGGTGTCCTGACTCCAGCCGCCTGTGTTTCTTGCCCCTGGCAGGACATTAGAATCACATGAGGAGCTTCCCAAGCCCCAAATGCATAGGTCAGACCCCAAACTAATGATATGAGAACCTCTTGGTGTATGACCCAAACGTCTATATCTTCAGAATCACCAAGTTATTCCACAGCACAGCTAAGCTTAAGAACCATTTCACCAGAGCAGTGGTTCCCAAATGGGGTCCCCAAATCAGCATCACCTGCAAACTTGTTAGAAATGCAGATTCTCAGGCCTGCCCCAGACATAAAGAATCAAACCTTGGGGTGAGGCCTCAGAACCTTTGTGCTAAGATGCCCTTTGAGGGACTCTGACACACTCTCAAGTTTGAGCATGGGCTTCAGAAGGACCATCTTGACTCCAAGCTCTGGAAACACGAGCACAGCCTTAGATGCAGGCATAAAATGAGGCCAGGTGCTATGCAACCGAAGTCAGCTTCCTAACAGGGGTACCAAAGAAAAAGAACTGTTCTCAGACTGGCAAATGGAATACTGAGTCCCCATGCCACAGACCTTCCGATCCTTTGTGAGAGAGACATCTGTCAAGGGCCCTCTCTGACTGTCAAAACATACTGGAATATAATATTTGCCTCCAACCCTGTACCTTGCTCTCCACTCCCTCACTTAAAACACTAACCTTTCCCATTTGTGCTCTCACCTGAAATGAGTAAATAAGCTTCAAACCACTCTTCTCCCCACCCGTCTCTCCTTGGTAGCCGAGAGTAGCAGGCAAAAGGTTAGTTCTAATGTACCCGAACAAATGGATATACAACCTAAAATAGGAGTGCCCTACATGGCTGCCCTGCCTGAGCCCATCTCACCTGTCTCAGCAACACTGCAACCCTTCAGCCTAATGCTGTCCACCCTGGAAATGGAAACTTCCATGATCAAACAGAACAGATACCCTCAAGGATGCAGCCCGCCTCCTTTTGTCACATCTCAGGGAGATCTTGGGTCTGCAGGATCAAGAATTACAAGGCTAAGGGTGCCAGGGTGGCTCAGTGGTTGACAATTGGCCTTTGGCTTAGGTCATGATCCCGGAGTCCTGGGATCGAGTACCACATCGGGCCCGCTTCTCCCTCTGCCTATGTTTCTGCTTCTGTGTGTCTCTCAGGAATAAATAAATAAAATCTTTTTTTTTTTTTTAAAGCGAAAGGTTGGAGGCCAGTACTTGTGATCAGGGTCATGTTTTCAATGAGTATAGCCAAGGATAGCAGCTTTAAAATAGGGTCTATTCTAAACTGAATAAGCACCATTCACAAGTTTCTCCTTTCGTGTTCCTGCCCTTCGGAATCAGCTGAGTTCTGATGGATAAGAGGGGAACAGCACATCCTATTCGAGAGAATTAGAATCTGAGGTGTTAGGAAGCAAGAGATTTTTTTAAAAAGCAGCTTAAATGTGTGGTAACTCCCCTGAAAAAGTATGCTGGGCGCTGAAATAGCCTGCCCTGCCTTCACTTCAACTGATTATGATCATCCTGCTTGATTGAAAGCAGTAATAGTATTGACTGAGAATTCATTATGAAGCAAGTACTAAATTAAGCTGAGATTAGTTGTTAAGCTAGTTGAGGCTGAGGAAAAGAAGGGGAAGTTTCATATAAAGCGATGGAGGAAGAAAAAGTGTGATTAGGGGATCCCTGGGTGGCGCAGCGGTTTGGCGCCTGCCTTTGGCCCAGGGCGCGATCCTGGAGACCCGGGATCGAATCCCACATCGGGCTCCCGGTGCATGGAGCCTGCTTCTCCCTCTGCCTGTGTCTCTGCCTCACTCTCTTTCTCTCTGTGACTATCATAAATAAATAAATAAATAAAAATTTAAAAAAAAAAAGAAAAAGTGTGATTAGAGTCCGTTATATCTTTTGTCAGACAGGAGACCTGATGAATGCCCGAGTCCCTCCAAAGAAAAGTCCTCAAAGCATAAATGAAGGAAGAGAGTCTGGCCAGACAGTATGTACCAGGTACTCAGGAGTTGTCTAGTAACTTGGTTGTTGGAGGAGGAGGGACTAGCTCAAGGCCCAGGGGGAGGTCCGCACTGGGACTGTCGCCTTCAGAGTGGGAGAGGCAAGAGGCTGAGGACTGAAAGAGAGGGGGTGAGGGATTCTTCGTGACCAGCAGGATCTCAGAGATGGCAAGCTGCCAGCCTGTACTGCCAGTGGTGGCCAGACCTGTGCTGCAGCTCTGAACCCACCTCTTTCTCCCCTAGTCCATGAGAATCTGAGCCAGAGAGCCAGCATGCCCTGGTAAGTGGAAGTCCTACCACTTCAAGACATGGAGTCATCTTTCCCATTTGGAGTGATCCTTGCTGTCCTGGCCTCCCTCATTATTGCTGTTAATGTGCTAGTGGCCGTGGCTGTGCTGTTGTTGATACACAAGAATGATGGTGTCGGTCTCTGCTTCACCTTGAATCTGGCTGTGGCTGACACCTTGCTTGGTGTGGCCATCTCTGGCCTGGTCACAGACCAGCTCTCCACCCCGGCTCGGCCCACACAGAAGACCCTGTGCAGCTTTCGGATGGCATTTGTTACCTCTTCCGCCGCTGCCTCTGTCCTGACAGTCATGCTGATTGCCTTTGACAGGTACCTTGCCATCAAGCAGCCCCTCCGCTACCTCCAGATCATGAATGGGCTCATGGCAGGAGCCTGCATTGGTGGGCTGTGGCTGGTGTCTTACCTCATTGGCTTCCTCCCACTCGGAGTCCCCGTATTCCAGCAGACTACCTACCACGGTACCTGCAGCTTCTTTGCTGTGTTTCACCCACGCTTTGTGCTGACCCTCTCCTGCGTTGGCTTCTTCCCAGCCCTGCTCCTCTTTGTCTTCTTCTACTGTGACATGCTCAAGATTGCCTCCATGCACAGCCAGCAGATCCGAAAGATGGAACAAGCCGGAGCCGGGACTGGAGCGTGCCGGCCTCCGCGGACTCCCAGTGACTTTAAGGCTGTTCGCACCGTGGCTGTTCTCATTGGGAGCTTCACTCTGTCCTGGACCCCATTCCTTGTCACTGGCATTGTGCAGGTGGCCTGCCCGAAGTGCTACCTCTACCTGGTGCTGGAACGGTACCTGTGGCTGCTCGGTGTGGGCAACTCCCTGCTCAACCCACTCATCTATGCCTATTGGCAGAAAGAGGTGCAGCAGCAACTCTACGAGATGGTCCTGGGAGTGAAGAAGGGGTTCACTTCGTGCCTTCTCCTTCTCTCAGCCAGGGCTGGTCGCCCTGAGAGGCCCAGGGAAAATTTCTGTCCTATCGCCACTATCTCCCACTCACAGCTTGATGGCTAAGACGGTAAGGGCAGGGAAGTTTTAGAGTGCCTTCTGCCTCCCCTGTCTGGGCCCCAGCTAGGAAATTAGATGGAGCTAGGGAATGAGAGCACTTGCTTCAGGCAGCCAACCACCTTCACCCAAGACTGAGAGGAACTGAGACAGGGTACTAACTTTCTTCTAGAATCAATTTCCTCATCTGCAAATCCGTGTTCTTCCCTATCCTTCTTTTGTAATGAGTCTGTTTCTCCTGTACAGGTATACTTCCTTAAAGAAATGTACTACTGAAATGATGCTAAAAAAATCAAATCCTATTTTTGAATGCACTAGAGCAGCACTCTCCAGCAGAAATATAATGCCAGTCAAATATAATTTTAAATGTTCTAGTAACCATGTTGAAAAAAAGGTAAAGGAGAAAAACACCAGGCAAAATTAATGTTAATATTTCATTTAACCCAATATGCTGAAAACATGGTTTCGGTATGTAATCAATATAAAAATTTCTGCACTAAGGTTTTCATGCTAAATCTCTGAATCTGGTGTGTATTTTACCTTTACAGAACATCTCAATCCAAAGTAGCCCTATTTCAAATGCTCAGTAGCCACATATGACTAGTAGCTACCATAGCAGCACAGCACCAGAGAAATGAGATTGTTCCTCTTAACTGTTTACTATAGTGACTGACTGTGGTAAAGTGAGGAGTCCTGCCCTCCCTGATGTAAATCAAACTTTCTAGGTAGTGAATTTGCCTAAAGTGTAGGAACCTGAATTGGATTCTACAGCTTGTGTTCTTTCACACTTCATGGTATTCAAAACACTGTTTTCTTTGGAAATGGCCAATCTTGTGGTTATTTCTGCTACTGTCCCTCCTAATCTAACCACTCTTCTCTTCGGTGCTCCATCCTCTCAGTTGGCTTCTTATGTCACTTGTAGCTACTTGCTGATGACAGTGATGAACCACAAATTCTGAGACACTGGGAGAAGGCAGAGGAAAAAGGGGTAGGTGCCAAGAAAGGCACTTCCAGGCTATTCACACTGGGCCCACTTTTTCCCATCTGAGCTTGACCTTCTTAAATCCACATGTTCCTAAGAAACTCAGTGGCCTAAGAGGATGCCCCCGACCTGTCCCAGGAAACCAACCGAGGAAGTGGTGTCTCATCCTGCTTTCTGTGGGTACAGGAAATGGCTGTTGGCAGCTGGGAATTATGGCCAGGCTCCCTCTGGGCAACCCTGGCAGCAGAAATTCAAGAACAGATTGGTGAAGAAACCCAGGAAATACGCTCAGTCTTCCTGAGCTTCCCTGTAACCCTTTCCTTAATCTCCTGGTCGCCACAGTGGATTCCTAGAAAGCTTGCCTCTTAAGGCCCTCAACTAGATTATTTCCCTAGAAAGCTGCTGAGTGGACAACCAAAGAAGGCAAGAAGAAACCAATACAGAACAGATTAAATTTGTCTGGGATTTGGTGCCAAAACAACCTTGGAAGGTTAACCCCTTGGTATGTCCAAAATGATGGCCTGAGGATGCATTTGAATCTAATGTGTAAAGGCTAAAGCCAAGAGGCCCATGAAATTTTTCATTCAAATCTGAAACTAAAATGTTCAGAACCAGGATGGAATCTGGCCATCCTCCTCTCTACAGGATAGTACCACATCATGATGTTTTGCACTTGGGTTTTAATTCCCCTTCAGTCTTAGATTAACTCCCAGCTGGCTTTCCTCAGTCGTTTAGAGGCTAATGATCATTCCTTTCCATTTCCATACTCTGGAAAAGTCCCTTCTATTTTCACCCTCTACCTTCAGCACAAATGGCCTGTTGCTCACTGATCCATTCTAATACACATCAACCCTCCTTTGGTAGAATTTTTTTTTTGCAGTTGCTCCATTTACCACTCTGTCTCAGAGGAGGGCCATGCTTGCCTTCACCATAGCAGGCTTTATGTTCCCATAACTGAAGAACTTCTTGGCTTTCAAGTGGACGATAGAACCCAACGTGCTTTGAAGTGCTGAGCACCAAGAATTTACCACTTATGCCAGCAATAAGACACCTTCTTGGACTGGGTTGAGTTACTGGGAACTACACAGAACACAAACAGTAACTGGGTTTGGGGACAAGATGGGAAGCTGGTTCAAATCCATGCCCTCCTTATTGGTGGTTCAAAGTTTAATTTCCTGACCTTGATGCAGATGACTGATCTTGCCAAGGTAATACAAGCAAAGTGGAATGGAAATTAGTTACAAGAAAAAGGAGCTGAGGGGAAGCAATGTGACTGTTGTATTGTCAGGTCCAGTGTAAGAAACCTTGCTATCCCTGGGAGGCAGTATGTTGAGTGGAAAAATCATAGGCGTTGAAGTCCAATAGACCAGTGTTCAGACTATGATTCAGCTGTTTAAACTGCCAAAGCTACAGTTTCCTCATTTGTAAAACTGGGGTAATAATGCCTACCTTATATGATTATAGAGAGGATTATCTCAGATAATGTATGGGGAAATGCCTAGTAAACTACAGCACCTGGGTTAGTGCTCAGAAAATGTTTTCTTCCTCATCCTTAAAAATCCTGAAGAAGGGCAGCCCCGGTGGTGCAGCGGTTTGGCGCCGCCTGCAGCCCTGGGTGTGATCCTGGAGACCCTGGATCGAGTCCCATGTCAGGCTCCCTGCACGGAGCCTGCTTCTCCCTCTGTCTGTATCTCTACCCGCCCCCCCTCTGCATGTCTCTCATGAATAAATAAATAAAATCTTTAAAAAAAATCCTGAAGAATTAAATATTCAGCTGACCAATTTAGGGAGTCTGGCATTTCTGTAGATACTATGGCCTCTAAGACAAGGACAGTTAGCTCCAAACTGTGAATTACTCAACTCCTGAATGTTTTTGAAAATGAGTGAGGACTCAGGTTGAAAAAGACAAACAGTAAATCTAATACCTTAGCAGGATCAAAAGACAGCAGATACATCAAGGCACTATTATCATACACTTGAGTTTAAGAGTAGCTGCAATTATGAACACGGTATTTAATAAGTCACCAGGAGCAGAGGTACAGAATGCTATGCAAAAGTCTAATGGTTCTCTTTGACACAGGTCCCAGCACAGATAAGGGAATGCACTGGAGAGGAAACACTTAGATTTCATTCATGCATCCAATGTTGTCTCCTGATGAACTGGCAAAGAAGCCAGATCCTGTTCAGCAATTTGATCAAAACAGCCAAAAGATATTAAGATCTTGTAGGACAGAATGCAGGTCAGTCCCATTTATAATTACCATAAAGAGCTTATGAATTTGTTATAAAAACTGTGTGACATAACTAAGTTTTCTACTAATTCTTTGGGTAGCTGACATTATGCATAGCACACCTGTTTCAGAGGACAACTCTTAAGAACATAAGAACACACAGCCCTCTGTACAGGGGCATTTGAGTGCAAGAGGCAGGTTGCTCTGATCCACCAAACTCTCCTTCTTGTTTAATAAGCCCATCTTTGAGAGTTGGCCAGCCAGAGTTAGCCTTGGGATATCTTCTCCCCATATGGAAAAGTATTTACTGAGTCAAATGGAAAATGAACTCTCATGACTGATTTCATTCACACTTGCTCAATCAATGGCCAAACTGAATAGAGACCAATTAAAATAGCAGGCACAAGAGATATTTCAAGGACACACATATTACAAGAGGCAACATGGTGTTGACAGCTGGGTAACAAGAGCAGCAACTGACCCAAGGCCAGACCACAACTCCTTAGCTGTCATTGGCCACTCACTTATTTTGTGACTCCTTCAGTACCTCCCATGCCATCCTTCAAACTGCTGACTGGTCTGGAATCTTCTCCTTTGAATTAACAAATCTTCACTTGTCATTTTTGCAGTCATATAAACTCGATAATGGTACCTACAAGTGTCAACTGTTATTCATTCGTCTGTCCATCTATCATTCTACCTACTCCACAAACATCTTTTGATAGCTAGGTGCTGAAATTGCCCCAGCTTTGCTGGGATTTCTTTCAGAGATAAATATTGATGTATATATGACATTTGGTATTCTTTTCTTATTATTAAAACAATTTTTGTTCATTTCAGAAATTTTTGAAAATACAGAAAATCATAAAGGTACCCATGATTGTACCATCCAGAGATGATCACTGTTATTCTCCATGTGTTTTCTTCACTTAACATTATATTGTGCATATTTTCCTATGTAATTAACTTTTCTTCAAAAACATGACTTGTGGGGCCCCTGGGTGGCACAGTCGGTTAAGCAGCCAACTCTTGGTTTCAGCTCAGGTCAAGACCTCAGGGTCTTGAGATTGAGGTCCCTGTCGGACTCTGAGCCCAGAGAGGAATCTGCTGGAGTTTCTCAATCTCTTTCTCCCTCCCCCACCGCCCCCTGCCCCGTGCTCACTCTAGCTCTCTAAAATAAATTTTAAAAAATGACTAGTAATGGTTGCATGTTATTTCAACATGAGTACATAATATTTTAACCATTTCTCTATAGTTGCATGTTTGTATTTCCAATTTCTCATTATAATACCACTATAAATAACTTTGTGTATAAATCTTTTACCAATCTGTTTAATTCCTTGGGATAAATTCTACAAAGAAGTATTACTAGGTCAAGGAGCATTAAACATATAAAAAATTTTTGATTTATATTTTTGCTGGCGTTTCTTAAAGTGTAACGTTTGTCTAGGATATTTGCTAAGAGAAGTCAGGAGCAAGACATAAATGAATAGACCACACTGATGTGAAGATCTCAAAGCAATAAACGTACATGGCTTCCTGAAAGTATAAACCATGCCAAGGGGTTAACCAGTTGTTTTGTTTTTTGTTTTTTCAAGCAGAAGCCTATTGACATGTCCTACTGCTAGAGTTAATCTATAGATTTAGAAATTTGGACTTACAGGGCACAGCAGTTTAAGAGCACCTTTTACAATACAACTACATCATCAGTATGGACTGTGTAATATCCAGCTATCAATTTCAGTGTGTTTTCCCTCTTCAAGTTTTCTGAGTTAGTTGCTTTGTGCAACACCACAAAATGCTAAGTAGGCATGAGAATATGAAAACATAATCACATAGAGCCAGGAGACCAGCCCTGATGCACTTGAAGCCTTGAAGCCATAGTTTTGAAGAGTTGCTGAAAGGGAAAGATGTGCTCCACCTAATGGATCGACTGAGCAGGGTAAAGTGCATGAGAGCTTAACATGCTACTACCCAGCCATATGTTCACTGGATTTACAAGCTGTTGGGACCATAATCAGTCACTGGGCTCAAAGAGCCCTCTCATGAAGAGTCCTAGAAACAACCAATACAGCTGTTAAGGGTCTGAGTCTGTTTTAATGCGCAAAGCAGTTCCCAGTTCTTTAAAATGCCTTCTATACAATGCGTCAGGCAGGATCCATTTGCTCCAGCACACTGGACAGGACTAAACGAGGGCCTCTTTTTTGGTTTAGGTTTGTTTTTATTTGGTGCATGTTGCCAAACAATCCCATGATTGAATCATATTTCCTATTTACTATAATAAATCTGTATCAGTTCCAGTTCTGTCTCAGTTTTGTTGACATTAAGGCACTAAAAAGCTGATAAACATGCTGAGATAAAAGTTGTTGGCCCAGTAAAATTCCACTGTCTTATAAAACTGTTCATTGTGCTTTTGCCGCTCAATATTTTTACAGATTTGCACACTGAGCCATTCAACAAATACTAAAGCATTTTCTATAGAAGAGCAAACTGGTGTCATGTCATCTCAGAAGTGGCTTAAAAAGAAAACTAGGAGCACCTATGTGGCTCAGTCGATTAAGCATCCAACTCTTGATTTCGGCTGAGGTCATCTCAGGGCCGTGAGATACAGATTCACCTGTGCTGGGCATGGAGCCTGCTTGATATTATCTTTCTCCTTCTCCCTTTGCACCCCCCCACCCTGCTTGTTCTCTTTCTCTCTCTCAAAAAAAAAAAACCCAAAATCAAAAAAGTAAGAAAACTAAACCAAGAAATTATAGCCAAATGGCTATGAGGTTATTTCAAGTGTGGAAAAGATTCATAATCCAAAATTCCAACTACCACTTTAAGATCACCAATTCCCTTAGTAATCTTATACAATGATGCATTAAATTGTTTTTCTTATCTACTAAATAAATAGGAACGACAAGGATGCATAGTGTTTATAGTGAGTTAGGCACATCCCAAAATACAACTGAATTCTGATGCTCAGAAAGTAAACAGGGAGAAGAAACATCCTTTAGTGAAACTGGAGGAATTAACACAGAGTAGCTATTCTGAGAAGATATTTTTTAAAAGGCAATTTTATGACTAATTTACATGCAATATACTGACTAGGTTGGCCTAGCAAAAATATTACCCCTTAAGTGATATATTTTGGTGAATAGAAAATAAGTATTTATAATCAGGTTCTTAATAGTCTAATCATTCCTCCCATAAATCTATTTCTATGCCTAAGAACATACTTGTTTGCACTGGAGGAGAACAGGTGAGAAATCTAGCCCCTTGTCCAAATCATTCCATTTCAAACTCATGGCACCTGTATCAATAATTCCAAGTTCTTCCATTAATAGTACAACATACAACAAAAACAAGTTCCTATGTGTATGGTGAACTGTGCTCACACTGGAGAAGGAAGAAGTAGGCTGGTGAGGAAGGAGCGTGTAGAGAAAAAAGGCCAACAGATAAAAGAGAGGAAAGAAGTAGAAAGTGGAGGGACGCTGGGGTGGTTCAGTGGTTGAGCGTATGCCTTTGGTTCAGGTTGTGATCTTGAGGTCCAGGAACAAGTCCCACATTGGGTTTCCCTGTGGGGAGCCTGCTTCTCCCTCTGCCTCTTCTCTGTGTCTCTCATGAATAAATAATTTTTTTGAAAAAAAAGTAGAAAGTGGAGAATAAGAAGGATATTATATATTTGCAGTTACAGGTCTCCAGAAAAAAAATAACTTAAAGCCAGTGTTACAGTTAAGTGTCAAAGAGTGACCAACCACGACAACTATTGACCTTCTTTCTCCCAGGGTGCTATAAAGATAGGGGAATTAATGAAATCAATATCCTTTACTGCTCACCTGCCATAAACTTTGTGACCCTGGACAAGGCTGAGTCAGTACACCCCTAGCATAGTGATTATAAGCATGGGTTCATGAGCCAGACTGCCTGAGTTGGAATCCTGGGCCTGTCATTGCCTAGGAACGAAGTATTCTCTCTCTCTGTGCCTCAGTTTCTCACCTAAAAGTAAGGATGGTATCTACCTCCTAGAGTGGTTGAAAGAATGTAAAGTTTTATAAACACAATACACTTAGAACAGTATCGGACATATAATAAATCCATATAAGTATTAGCTATTATCATCTGAGTTGCCTCATGATAATAGCCTCTCAAAAGAAAGGAAAAAAACATTGAAAGTTTTTTTCACCCTATAGCCTATATATTTGATCTTCTGGTTGCTGGTAACATGATGGATTTGCTGATTCTAAAGGAAAATATCCATGTGATCCTCTGGAGTTTATTCATTCTTTTAATCAATCTTTATTTTATGACCAAACAGCTTCATTGAAATTCCTCACTGGCCATCCTAATCAAGTTAAACCACATGCTGGGTTTTTGAAAAGTTTTATTGAGATGTAATTTACATACCATAAAGATCACCTGCTCAAATCATACAACTCAATGTTTCTTAGTATATTTACAGAATTGTGCAACCAGCAAACATAATCTAATTTTAGCCCATTATCATGCCAAAATGAAACCTTATACCCACTAATAGTCCTCCCCCATTTCCCTCAGCCTTAGGCAATCATTAATTTACTTTCTATCTTTATGGGTTTGCCTATTCTGCACATTCTATTTAAAACTGGAACCATACACAGGCACCTGGGTAGCTCAGTCGGTTAAGCATCTGCCTTCAGCTCAGGTCATGACCCCAGGGTCCTGGGATAGCCCTGTGTTGGCCTCCCAGCTCTGCGAGAATTCTGCTTCTCCTTCTCCCTCTGCTCCTCCCCACACCCACCTCCCACCAGCTCATGCTCACTTGCTCTCTCTTTCTCAAACAAAAGCTTTTAAAAAAATAAAGCTGGAACCATATAATATGTGGACTTTTGTATCTGACTTTTTGCACTTAGCATGTTTTCAAGGTTCATCCATGTTGTAGCAATGTGTCAGCCCTTCATACCTCTTTATGGCTGAATATGCCATTGTATGGACATATCACAAATTGCTTATCCATTCATCAATTGATAGTTATTTGGGTTGTTTCCATATTTTCATTATTATGAATAATACTGCAATGAACATTGGTGTACAAGTATCTGAGTCCCTGTTTTCAATTCTTTTGGGTACAGAAATACTGGGTCTTATGGTAATCCTATACTTTTTTACATTTGTTTTTATTTAAGTTTGATTTGCCAACACATAGTATAACATCCAGTGCTCATCCCATCAAGTGCCCTCCTCAATGCCTGTCACCCAGTTACCCCATCTCCCACCCACCTCCCCTTCTGCAACCCTTTGTTTCCGAGTTAGGAGGCTCTCATGGTTTGTCTCCCTCTCTAATTTTTCCCACTTAGTTCCCCTCCTTTCCCTTATAACCCCTTTCACTATTTCTTATATTCCACACATGAGTGAATCCTATGAGTAATCCTATACTTTTAAGGAAGTGCCCAACTATCTTCCAAAAGGGCTACACCAAAAACAAAACAAAACAAAACAAAACAAACAAAAAAAAAAGGGCTACACCATTTTACAACCTCTACTGCAATGTATGAGTTCCAATTTCTTCACATCCTCGCCAGCTCCTGTTATTGTCTGGATTTCTTTTTGATATGCTGGGCTTTTTAGCTGGGAAAACCATTATTTCTCTTCCAAATCGGTGCCTGCTCACCTTTGTATTACACCCTTTCATTCTGAGCACTTAAAAAATTAACAGACTATTTTTATTCATTCTTTTAAAGATTATTTATTTGAGAGGGAGAGAACACAAGCAGGCAGGGAGGAAAAGAGAGGGAGAGGGAGGAGCAGACTCCCTGCTGAGCAGGGAGTCCAATATGAGGCTCCATGCAAGGCTCAATCCCAGGACCCTGAAATAATGACCTGAGCCAAAGGCAGATGCTTAATGGACTGAGCCACCCATGAGCCCCAGTTGCTTTGTTTTTTAGAACAGTTTTAGGTTTACACATAAATTGAGCTGACAGTACAAAGAAGAATTTATCTTGTTTTGTCTTTTGACAAGTTTTCATCCAAAGTCTTTAGTCCCCCCCCAAAAAAAGTCTTTAGTCCCTTAAAAGATTATCTCCTTGTACTCACTGATTCTGAAAGATTTCCCTTATCAATCTACCTTCAAAAGACACTGGTGGGTCTATTTCATACTCGTTATGTCCCTAAAAAGTTATTTTTCAGGCAAAAATTGCAATTCAATATACAATGGGGAGCTGTTACTTAAGGGAACTCTATGGTGAATATTTTTGTAAAACACAATTCTTCACACATATAAAGTAATCCTCTTCAAATGTTCTGTAGTAAGAGTCATACCCTTACTTACTCTCTGAGGCATCCTTACTGTGTGTAGTAGTCTATTTCACTATAGAAATGGGTTAGTCCTTAGTGTTCATTCAAAATACTCTATACATCATATTGGTTACCTGAGGGGATACTTCATTATTCCATGACTAAGAATAGGATTGGAAAATACACCTAAAACAAAAATAACAAGTCAAATTCTTTCATTTGAATTACCTACTCATGATTATGGCTACCATAAAAGCATCAATCTTTAAAGATTTGGTAATTTGGATAAAGATAGCATCTTCAAACTCTTTTTCTTCAAATTTTATATTGAAAATAATTGGCCCTTCCTACCCTTTTATACCTTTTCTACCACTAGAATATTAGGGGTTTTTTTATACTTCAGACTAGTTTTTCGTCATCACTGGCCCACGTTTAGTTCTTGAACCTCTTCTCTTGCTACTATCACTCCCTTGGTGATCTCATTATCATCACTTTAAGCACCATATATATGCTGATGATTTCCAAATGTACATCCCTGGCCCATACCTTTCCCCTGAACTCCACACTTCTATGTCTCACTACCCACTCCACATCTCTATTGAAATCTAGTAGGGGGATGAAATCTAGTAGCCATCCAGGGATGGCTCAGTAGTTGGGCATCTGCCTTTGGCTCAGGTCATGATCCTGGAGTACCAGGATTGAGTCCCATATCGAGCTCCCCAGGGGGAGCCTGCTTCTCCCTCTACCTATGTCTCTGCCTCTCTGTATCTCTCATGAGTAAAATAAATAAATCTTTTAAAAAAGGAAAAAAATTAGGACAGTTCTATAAGGAGAGACAAGTACTTAGTTAAAATAAATAAAATATAATCTAGTAGGCACTTCAAACTTAACATGTACAAAACAAAATTAGTACTTTCCTGACCAAAAACAACCTGTACCTTCCAGAGCCTTCTCCACCTCTATGGCAATACTGGCCTTCTAGAGACCCAGGCCTTGGAGTAATTTTTACAACTGCTCGCTTTCTCTCTTACAACACATATCCTATGCCCTAGCAGGTCATTACTTGCTCTTCTCCAAAATATATGAATTTCAACCACTACTCACAGCTTCCACTGCTGCTACCCTCATCCAAGCCACCATCACTTTTTCCTTCAATCATTAAACTTCAAGTACACCCTCACCTCAGAGCCTTTGCATTTCCTTTAACTCTAGATTGGCTCCTTTTCTCACCCCCTGTAGACTTAAATTTGGCTTTCTCCTTATGTGACCCTGTCCCAATATTCCCCCTCCCCTGCTTTATTTTTCTATGAACTATTTATCACCATCCAGTATACTATATTTTACTGATTAATCTTTTTGTTAGGTCTCCCTTCTGCAGACAATAAGCTCTATGAGGCAGGGATATTTGTTTAATGAATAAAAAGATAATTTAAAAGATTAGATATATCAGGGCACCTAGGTGGCTCAGCCAGTTAAGTATTCAACTCTTGAAATCAGCTAAGGTATTGATCTCAGGGTCATGAGTTCAAGCCCTGCATTGGGCTCTGCACTAGGAGTGGAGACTATTATATAAAATACTTGTAATAATAATAAATAAAAGATTAGGTGCATCTCCCTCAAGCACCTCTATGTATCCTTAATATCCTACTCTTTATCACCCCATCCTTATCTAGTAATTCAAAACTTAATTTCATTCCATTTATTTTTTCCATTCCATTTAAATCCTACAGAATTTGTTTAACCTTTGCTGTATTTTAGGCATTTTATCAGAACTTTGGATATAGGGATCCCTGGGTGGTGCAGCGGTTTAGCGCCTGCCTTTGGCCCAAGGCGCGATCCTGGAGATCCGGGATCGAATCCCACGTCAGGCTCCCGGTGCATGGAGCCTGCTTCTCCCTCTACCTGTGTCTCTGCCTCTGTGTGTGTGTGTGTGGCTATCATAAATAAATAAAAAAAATTAAAAAAAAGAACTTTGGATATAGATAAATTTATTTTTTCATTTTAATATTTAATGAGTATACATAATAATGCCAGGCATGGAGAACATAGGAGTAAACAAAATCAACAGAATCCCTATTTTTATGGAGCTTACAGACTAATGGGAGATATTGATATTAATCAAATAATCACACAAATATAGTATGTAGTTATAAATATGTGGTATAAGAAATTATAATGAGGAAAGTTATTTAGATTGGTAGAGAGAAAATCAATGTAAGGTTTCCTTAAAGGAGTAACATTTAAGCTGAGATGGATAGAAAGCCAATTTCCTATATAAATCCTTTAAGAAACTACCTTTCAGTATATGCCCTTGTGAAAAAAAATGGCTTCCTTTTTTGCTCATCTATTCAGGAATGAGTAAGGTATCTTACTGGTGTAGTAGTCTTAAAAAGTATATACAATGGAATATTATTCATCCATAAAAAGAATGAAATCTTGCCATTTGCAACATGGATGGAGCTAGAGAATATAATGCTAAGTGAAATAAGTCAGTCAGGGAAAGACAAATACCATATGATTCCACTCATATGTGGAATTTAAGAAACTAATGAACAAAAGAAAAAAAGGAAGAGTCAAACCAAGAAACAGCCTCTTAATCATAAAGAACAAACTGATCAGGCAGCTCTGGTGGCGCAGCAGTCTAGCGCCGCCTGCAGCCCGGGGTGTGACCCTGGAGACCCAGGATGGAGTCCCATGTCGGGCTCCCTGCATGGAGCCTGCTTCTCCCTCTGCCTGTGTCTCTGCCTCTCTCTCTCTCTCTCTCTCATTAATAAATAAAACCTTTTTTTAAAAAAGAACAAACTGATAGTTACCAGAGGGGGGGAGATGGGTGGAATAGGTGAAGGGGATTAAGAGCGCACTTGTCATGATGGGTAATGATTAATGTATGGAAGTGTTGAATCACTATATTATATACCTGAAACTAACATAACGGTGTATGTTAACTATCCTGAAATTAAAATTAAAAACTTTGGGGCACCAGGGTGGCTCAGTCGGTTAAGCATCTGCCTTTGGCTCAGGTCATGGTCCCAGGGTCCTGGGATCAAGCCCTGCATTGGGCTTTCGGGTCAGTGGGGAATCTGCTGCTCCCTCTCCCTCTGCCTACCACTCTCCCTTCTTATGCTCTCTTTCCTTCTCTGTCAAATAAATAAAATCTTTTTTAAAAAAGTAAAAACTTTATTTTTTTATTTTTTTTAATTTTTTATTTATTTATGATAGTCACAGAGAGAGAGGCAGAGACATAGGCAGAGGGAGAAGCAGGCTCCATGCACCGGGAGCCTGACGTGGGATTCGATCCCGGGTCTCCAGGATCGCGCCCTGGGCCAAAGGCAGGAGCCAAACCGCTGCGCCACCCAGGGATCCCTAAAAAAGTAAAAACTAATTTAAAGAAACTTTTTAAACTGACAACTGAAAGAGAAAAAAATAAACAATGAGATATGACTACACACCTATAAGAATGGTCAAAATCCAAAACACTGACACCACTAAAAGCTGGCAAAGATATAGAGAAATAGGAACTCTTGTTCATTGTTGGTGGGAATGCAAAATGGTACAGCCCTTTGGAAGACAGTTTGGCAGTTCCTTACAAAACTAAACATACTCTTATCATACCATTCAGCAACTGGACTCCTTGGTATTTATGCAAATGAGTTGAAACTTATATCCAAACAAAAACTTGCACATGAATATTCCTAGCAGCTTTACTCATAATTGCCAAAACTTGGAAGCAACCAAGACATCCTTTAGTAGGTAAATCGATAAATATAGTGTGGTACATTCAAAAGAAAAGAAAATGAGCTATCAAGTCATGAAAAGACATGACATGAAAAGATTAGACCTTTGTGCATATTACTGAGTGAAAAAGCCAATCTGAAAATGCTATATACCAACTATACGACACTCTGGAAAAGGTAAAACCATAGAGATAATAAAAGGATCAGTAGTCAGGGGTTAGGGGAGGGGGAAAGTCAAATAGGCAGAGCACAGAGCATTTCTTGGGCAGTGAAATGATTCTACATGATACTAAAATGGTGGGTACATGTCATTGTACTTTTGTCAAAACCCACAGAATGCATAACCCCAAAAGTGAGTCCTAATGTAGATGATGATTTGGAATAGATAATGATATGCCATTGTAGCTTTACTGACTGTAACAAATGAATCACTCTGGTGATGAATTTCAATGGGGGGAAGCTGTGCATATGTAGGGTTAGGGGTACATGGGAAATCTCTATACCTTCCAAACAATTTTGCTGTGAATCTGAGACTTCTCTTAAAAATAAAGTCTACTAAAATTAATTTCAAAGATAGTACTTTTGGCTGATAGTTAAGAACGCACTATGGAGTGGTAGAATGAGACATAGAAAATATCTGAGAACTATGTACTAGGCTCAAATCTGCCACAATCCAGTTATGTGACTTAGGACAAATTGTCTTCATTTTTGTGGACCATATTTTGTCTACCTGTATATAAAAATTAGATTTCAGTGGGTCTTAACTTTTTTTCAGTTGTTCCCCTCCTGGCTACCCTCCACAACAAGGTTATCTTTCTAACAACTAAAAGCTGGTTATATGATTCCCCTATTTTAAACTTCCTTTACCTACCCCTCCTGCTCCAGGATAAGAAAAAAATCACTTTCTTAGTGCAAATAAACATCCCTTGGGCTCCCTGGGTGGCTCAGCCGTTTAGCGCCTGCCTTCAGCCCAGGGCCTGATCCTGGAGTCCCGGGAGCAAGTTCCACATTGGACTCCCTGCATGGAGCCTGCTTCTCCCTCTGCTTGTGTCTCTGCCCCTCTCTCCCTCTCCCTCTCTAATAAATAAATAAATAAATAAATAAATAAATAAATAAATAAATAAATATCTTTAAAAAAAGATTCCTCATAATTTGACCCTTTTGGTCACACAATTACTTCATTTCATTCCAGCCCACAGTTCTATACAAGTGATTCCCAAAGTGTAGTCTAAGGACCACCTGTATCAAGTACCTGTGATGAAATCAAATGACTTTGCCCCCCAAATAAGGTTAGGATCTCAGGCAAAGGAATATAAGAATCTACATTTTCATAAGATCTCCAGGAGATTTGGCCTTGCAGAGTATTTGACAACCACTGCCCTACATTTTAGCCACGCTGAACTTTCCCCTATTTCCTTGCTCCTAATGTCCTTTGCTGCCTTATTCATATGAGGTAGATTTGCTATCTACCTCAAATGTCACCTCTGCTATGAAGCCTCTGGCCAATCCCTAGGTAACTGGCTATTCCCTTCTCTGTGCTTCTAGCACTTTGTTCATCTTCCGTATAGTACTTAGTACCTACTATAATTATATACTTACATGTCTATTTTTCCTCCTATAATGTGAGCTTGAAAACAGAGACTATGACTTAACTTATTTTTATATTCCCAGCACGTAGGACATAATAGATATACAATAAATGTTTGTTGAACAAATGAATGAATGGATAAAAAGAGCTAAACTAGCCATTCCACAAATATTTTTTTTGATTTTTAAAATTTAAATTCAATTAATTAACATACAGTGCATTACCAGTTCAGCAACCCATCAGTCTTCTATAACACCCAGTGCTTACCACATCACACACTCTCCCCAATGTCTACCACCCAGCCACCCCATTCCACCCCTACCCAGCAACCCTCAATTTGTTTCCTATGATTAAGAGTCTCTTATGGCTTGTCTCCCTGATTTCACCTTGTTTCATTTTTCCCTCCTTTCCCCTATGACCCTCTGTATTGTTTTTTAAATTCTGCATGAATGAGATCATATAACTGTCTTTCTCTGATCGACTTATTTTGCTTTTAGCATAATAACCTCTGGTTCTATCCACAAATATTTGAGTGCCTACAACATGCTAGGCACTGTTATAGTACAAGAAAAGAGCCAGAACTTTTTGCCTCTAAGACAATTAGAACCCTGGACACATAGTTCTATTTTAAGTCTCTTCTTACATTTTATCTGTAGAAACTTCCAAATGAGCCACTTGTTTATTCATGCTTAGGAAATAACCATTTATCTGGTGTTTATAAGTGAGCAGCATTATGACAAGTGGCAGTGGGAAAACACAATGCTCTTTGTCTATTCCCATAAATGTGCTTTAAGAGTCCAGACTCAATTTCATAGAAACCTTCTCTTTATCACTGTCTAGAGAATATAACTTAAAGAGATGGCGAAGAAGAAAGCAGTAAATGAAGACCAAGCCAAAGTGATTTTGCCAATAAATACTTTAATGAGAACCGAGGTCTGTAACATACATAGCAGTAACTGCCCTGGCCTATGCCTTCTGCTCTAGCCCAAATCTGGGGCTAATCAACTACATTTAACCAACATTTGAAAAGAAGGCCATGTTGAATGTCATCCATCAGTATCCATCTTCATAGAAGATACCAATCTGGGGCCAGAGTCGTAATGTTAACACTTCCTCTCAGGGAAAAGTTAACATGGTAACACAAACACATGAACAATTTTGAACCACCCTAGAGTTCTTCCATCAGGAGGCTTGGGAGACCAGCAGTTCAGTAAACACAACTTTGACAAAATACATTAGAACATGGAAAAAAGGGAAAAGAGTAGAAAGGCTGGCAGGGCTTGGCTCACATATAATTCAGTCCTTAGATTTGAAGCCTCTTGAGCTGCTCATATGTAATAAAAAACTGAGGAGTAAGTCATGGAAGATCACTGGGTTGATAGTGAAGCCTAACCCTGTTCTAAAAGTGTGTATTGCATTCTCTTATACTGAGTAGTGTGTGCTCTTCTGAGTTACACTTGCTTAAGTCTTTTTAAAACCAATACCTGGCAAGTCAAGATGTGTTGAGTGCCCATTATGTGCCCATTATGATTTGGCATGTAGCAATAAAAACAGATTAAAACTCTAACATACTTATAGTCTTCAGGGGCAAACAGGTCACTCACACACACACACACACACACACACACACACACACAAGAACGTTAATGACAACATATAATTCAATGCTAAGAATAGTTACAGTCTTCAGGTGATTAGATCAATCCCAAAAGAGAGAGATACTATCTCCCTCAGCCTATAGACTCCACAAGGGCAAGGAATCAAATTTCACCCTGCAATCCTCACAATACACAGAAGCCATACACAATATGCAATTCACCTCTCTGCACAGAGGAGGCACTCAAACACAAGCTAAAGAAACGAGATCCACCCATGAGGAAAGAACCCTACTTGGCCTGAATTCCTTTGCTCTATGAATGTTTTCTGTTTTATTATTGCCCCAGTTATTTTGGTCCTATAGTTAGGAGTAGGAAATATGGACCACCTCAGCATGTTGGGCAAATCCCAACAGGGTTTCCAAACACTTTGTAACCCCTTCCAGATTTGGTTGTCCTTAAAGAGGAAACCTTGGTACATCTTTTCTGCGGCCTTTAGTTTGTACTAGACTCCATCCTAAAGCCATTTCTCTACTTGGTTCCATCCTCAATGGTCACCACTAGATTGCCTGAGTTAATCACTTGCCTCAAGGTATCAATAATCAAAATTTCCTTCCCATAGCCTAGAATTACCTGGGAGCTTGAAGCATCTGTTTTCATTCTCATATTCTAAAAGGATACAATGATGTTCCAGGGTCCAAGTCGAAGCCAGTTTGGCCAAAATCCTTTATAGAGTGCAAAAAATCCCTCATGTTTCCACATCTGAGGGAAAGATATAATAAAAAATATAGTGAATTCCCCTTACTATTTACATATGACACTTACTTTTCTTTTAGTACTCCTCTTCTATGTCCCTCCCCAACAACTTATGGCTCCATGAATGCTGTTTTTCTAAAGACATAATTTTGAATTCATATGTACTCTAAATCTACCTGCTCATTCAACAAATATTTAAGCACCTTCCATATGCAAGGTACTCTTCTTGATGTTTACTATACTCTTCTCTGGTTTACTATTATTAATGTTATAATTATTTTCTATTATTACTATTATAGCAAGCCAAAAAAGTGTGGTAGCCAGCCTCCAAAATGACCCCAATGAAAGCTACTACCAGTTTTCCATACCCTTGTATAACCCCTCCCACAACATCCCAGGAGAGGTCTGTGTCCCCAAGAGAATACAGCAGTAGTCTGTCACTTCCATGTTATGTTCTAAAAAATGTTTATCTAAAAGGCTTCTGCATCTGCCTTTTTCTCTCTTGAATTGTTGAGAGTAGAAAAAGCCAGAGGTCATGTCATGAGGAAAGGCCCAGATGGGTGAGAAAATATGGCTTCCAGCCAACAGCCAGAGAGGAACAGAGGCTTCCTGCTAATAGACACATGAGTGATCTTCGAAACAGATATCGAAGCTCCAGTCAAGCCTTCGGATGGCTGCAGCCCTAGCTGACATCTGACTACAATCTCATGGGAAAATCTAAGCTGAAATCACTGAGTTAAGTTGCTTCTGAATTCCTGACCCATGGAAACTGGGAGATAATGTATGCTTGTTTTAAAGCACTGAGTTTTAGAGTGATTTGTTATACAGGAAGAGAGAACTTACACAGTCCTTGCTTTTATGGAGTGCATACTCTAGCAGAGCTGACAACCAAATACACAGACTGATATATATTACATTCAGAAATAATAAATGCTAATAGGAAAATGAAAGTAGGGTAAGGCAATAGGGAGTTGGGCAAGTCACTATCCTTCTGTTTCATCATATTAAATTCTGTGTAATGCCATGGACTACCTCATATAAATGCTTTCAAGATTACATGAGGAACAATGTGAATTGCTTTGAATTTAGGTTTCCTGTTTTATACTATGGGGGTCCTATACACACCAACTGAGTGGTTATTAGAATTAAATTACAAATTATGCATACCAAAGATCATAAACTGATGGTGTGTTGAATTCACCCAACAGAAAAAGTTCCTATTTAGTGGACTGTTTTGTTTTTTGGTTTTTTTTGTTTTTTTTTTTTAGTGGACTGTTTTAAAATATCTATTAAGTAACTACTGTATGTTAGGTACATTGAAAATGCTATTCTGCCCTTCCACTGGTGAAGTAAAATCCACCACTATACTAAAAATGGATATATTTGGATAAGACTATTAATAATATGAGAATCCAAACTTATAAATATCCTCTATTTTCATCCTATAGTTTAGGAATACTAGAGATAATTATCTTTACTAACTACTTTTCTGAACCAACAGTAGCAGAATAAAGGCACCTTTTATAGAAACATAGTGGTAACAGGCTCCCCCCCCCAACAGATTACCAGCAAATGCTGAAGGTCTCAGACCAAAATTAATGTTAGAAAATTGTGAAACTCAGCCAAAATAAAGCCTAGATGAAGATAACCTAGAATCACAGACTGCTAAAATGGCAAGGGACCTTAGAGATACATCCAATATAATAAACATAGTTAATTTATATATTAAATTATAAGTAGTATCACTTTCCTGCCTGGTGCTCTTCGAAGGCTTCCCCATGGATTTCATTCTAATTGCACATTTTCTATGATGACCTGTAAGATCCTACATGACTCAGCCCCTACCAGTCTCTCCAGGTTCATTTCCTGCTACTCTCTCCTTCACTTACCACACTCAGTCACACAAGCCTTCTCTTTAACCCTTAAACATTAGCAGTTCATTTCCAACTCAGGACCTCTATACCTGTTCCCTCTTTATGAAATGTTTTTCTCCTAAATCTTCACGTGGCCACCTTCTTCTCATGAAGAAGAGACTTGATCTCTGCTCAAATGTCACATCCTCACAGTGTTTTCCTGGGTAGCCTAGCTGAAGTTGTTGCCTATCATCATTACCAAGTCACTGTCTAATGCTCTATTAATGTCTTCACAGCATTTACTTCTACCTGAAATTATACTATTATTTGTGTGTTTATTGTCTGTCTCCCTCAACTAGAATGTGGTCTACAGGACAACAGGGAGTATGCTTGTCTTGTTTACCATTATATCCCCAACAACTAACACTGTCTGGCACAAGGAAGTTTCCTATAAATACCTAAATGAGTATTTGTTGGGTAAATGAACATACAAATACAATGAGGGTCTCTGAGCCATATGAATATTAAAAAGCTCCAAACAGTGACCAACTCCTTCAGAACATTAAGACTAGGAGGCCCATTTTTTGGTTTTAGGCAGTTTTGTGAAAACAAGAACTTTTGTAACAGAGACAACAGACTACTTCATAAAGTTATGCATTCATTCAATAAGCAGTTTGCTGTGGATAAAGTGATAAGATGCACACAGTCCTGCCTTTACAGTCTGGGGGGGGCAGGAAGACTTTAAAGCAATTAAAATAAAATGTAATAAGTGTGAATAAATATAATATAATCATATAATGGAATATTATCCAGCCATAAAAAGGAGAAACACACTGATACACACTACAACATGAATGAATCTTCAAACGTTATGGTAAGTGAAAGGAATGAGTCAAAAAGGTCACATATTGTATGATTCCATTTATAGGAAATACCCAGAATAGGCAAATCTATAGAGATAGAAAGTAGTTCAGTAGTATCCTAGGACTGGGAGGAAAGGAAAGGGGGATGATAACTAAAGGGTACAAGGTTTCTTTTTGAATTCATGAAAATATTTTAAAATCGACTGTGATAATGATGGCCACACATCTGTGCATATACCAAAAACCACTTTGAACAGGTAAATTTTATGATATGTAAATTAGTCCTCAAAAAAGATGTTTAAAAAATAATGTTGACAGAGCAAGTACAAGAAACTATGTACAGATAACCTAGTTCAACAGTCAGGGAAGGCCTGTATGAAAAAGTAATGAGATCTGAAGAATGAATAGGAGCTAGCCAAGTGAAAAGGATATTTAGGCTAGGGTAGGGGCATCTATTTTTTTAATAATAAATTTATTTTTTATTGGTGTTCAAGTTGCTAACATATAGAATAACACCCAGTGCTCATCCCATCAAGTGCCCCCCTCAGTGCCCGTCACCCATTCACCCCCACCCCCCACCCTCCTCCCCTTCCACCACCCCTAGTTCGTTTCCCAGAGTTAGGAGTCTTCATGTTCTGTCTCCCTTTCTGATATTTGGGTAGGCGCATCTAACAAAGCATATGGCATGGATGAAAATTTGAGAATGAAAGAAAGTCTACCAGTAGAAATTGTACAGTCCTTCTGGAATGTAGAATAAAGGTAGTAGTGATTAAGCTGTAGGAGGAAAAAGGGGCCAAATCATATAGAGTCTTGGGTCAACGAGAGGCCATTTAAGGATTTTAAGATAGAAGTAACAGGATAAGATTTGCAGCTGTTTGTTTCTATGTCAGAGATGAATGCATGACTTCACTCACCAGTGCTCTGGGATTGTTACTGATGAAAAAATAAAGCATGATGCCATCATATATAATGACAATATAGAGCAGTCATTATAAAGAATTTTAACAGCAAGTGAATGAGTAAACATAAGTAAAGGTTACTGACAATATGAAAATATGATTCTGGGATGCCTGGGTGGCTCAGTGGTTGAGCGTCTGCCTTTAGCTCAGGTAGTGATCCTGGGGTCCTAGCATCAAGTACCACATCTGGCTCCCTGCGGGGAGCCTGCTTCTCCCTCTGCCTATGTCTCTGCCTCTCTCTCTGTGTCTCTCATGAATAAATAAAATCTTTTTTAAAATGGAAGAAAATGGGGATCCCTGGGTGACTCAGCAGTTTGGCACCTGCCTTTGGCCCAGGGCGCGATCCTGGAGTCCCGGGATTGAGTCCCGCATCAGGCTCCCAGCATGGAGCCTGCTTCTCCCTCTGCCTGTGTCTCTGCCCCCCCCCCCGCTCTCTCTCTCTCGAATAAATAAATAAATCTTTGAAAAAAAAGGAAGAAAATATTATTCTGGGGCACCGGGCTGGTTTGGTCAGTTAAGCATCATGCTCAAGTCATGATCCCAGGGTCCTGGGATTGAGCCCTGTGTCGGGCTCCCTGCTCAGTGGGGAGTTTCCTTCTCCTTCTGCCCCTCCTCCTTCCCTCATGTTCTGTCTCAAAGAAAGAAAGAAAGAAAGAAAGAAAGAAAGAAAGAAAGAAAGAAATAGAATCTTTAAAAAATATATGTTTCTGCCAATACAACACAACATGGAGGTTCTAAGTATAAATTTTGGTGTATACTTTGGTATAAACTTTTTAGGTGTATAATCTTGGGTAAGCCACTCTGATCTGAGCTCCCTTTTTTATAAAATGGAAAACATATCTACTCCACAGGATAGTGTGTGGCACATAATAAGCATTCACTAAATGCTACCTATTACTCTATTATTGTACCTTCTGTCTCCTCTTAGCCAACCTTCTTGAAAGAGTATTTTACACTTGCCTACTTACTCTTGAATCCCACGGGTTTATCTGTCTCAATTAGAATTAAACTGTCATGAAGGCTAAAATGTTTTGTTCACCCAACTAGAACAGCACCTGGCACACACAAGACTTAAACATTTTTGTATTCAACGAATGAGTAATTAAACACACTCTTCATACTAATCTAGCTTTTGCAAACACAAACCCAGAAAACTCCCTCTAGAACATAATAAATCCAATAGAAATTTTTAGTCTTTATACTGGATCTCTCTATTCCAGTTGACATTAAATAAGTACTCATTTCTTCTTGAAACTCATTACTCCCTTGGCTTCCATTACTCTTGTAAGCTTCCTCATTATCTTCTGTTATCTTTTGGTGTCTTTCCTAAATTCCCCACCTGCCAAGCCCTTAGCAACTGGTAATTCCCCAAAGTTATTTCCTTGGCCCTACCCTTTGTCCCTACAGCAGCTATTGTCAAGCCAAAGGAGAAGCATGTCAGAAATATCAAGGCGGAGCTTTTACCAAACTCTACTCCCCAGAGTCTGAGAATCACTTCCTCTGTGAATCACTATTAATGGAAGTACTTCATAATACTCTAGTGTGCTAGAAAGGGAAAAAGTTGGGAACTCCTCTACCTTTTCTCCTTGATCTTTCCCTCCACAATTGCGTAACACCTGTACACTACTGATTCCCCAGGCTCCATCTATACCCCTAAACTCTCCCGAGTTAAGAGTAAGATATCCAAATAGATCCACTGGGTGTTCCTCATGCGCTTCAAACTAAGTGTCAAAACTGTACTGTCTCCCCAAAAACCTGCTCCCCTATGATGTCTCTGTCAATGAGTACCACCACATGGTCACCAAAACAAAACAAAAAACAGGAAGTCATCTCTGACACCTCCTTTCTCCTACACCTCTCCACACCCAGTCAATCTAGTCCTGTTGACTTTATCAACTAAACTATTCTCAACTCTATCCCACCTTCTGCATCCCCACTACAATGCTCAAGTTCAGGCTTCATTGCCTCTAACTTAGATTACTATAAAAGCCTTCTAATCAGCTTATCTCTAAATCAGGGTTTCTCAAAGAGTAGTACACAGATTAGCAGCCTCAGTAGCTTCTGAGAACTGGTTATAAATGCAAATTCTCAGGTCCTACTCCAGACCTACTGAATCAGAATTTGGTCATGGGGCCTCTGGTCATGGGGCCCAGTCATCTGCAGTTTAATAAGCCCTCCAGGTAATTCTGATGCATGTTAATATCTTAAGAACCACTGCTCCAGGCTTATCGCCTTAGATTAATGGCTTTCAAATTAGGTAAACACCGCAATCACCTGAAGAGCTTTAAATACTTTCAACCTGGGTCCTACCCTAGGAAGTTCTGATTGGTCTATAAGGTAGATGCAGGAGCTGTTTAAGTTCCCCAGGTGATTCCAATGTGCACCTAAGACTGAGAACCACTGTCTTAGATTCAATCTCTACAAAGCCAAAGTGATCTAAAATACAAATCTGACCTGATTAAAATCTTTATTATTATTTTTTTTTATTTATGACAGTCACAGAGAGAGAAGGAGAGAGAGGCAGAGACACAGGCAGAGGGAGAAGCAGGCTCCATGCACCGGGAGCCCGACGTGGGACTCGATCCCGGGCCTCCAGGATCGCGCCCTGGGCCAAAGGCAGGCGCCAAACCGCTGCGCCACCCAGGGATCCTGATTAAAATCTTTAAATAGCTCCCCGTCAAGTAAAAAGAAAAAAGCCTAAGCACCTCAGCATAGCATTCAATAGCCTTTATAACATAATTAACCCTTGGCCGTCAACATGAAAAAGGCACTATAGTATAGAGGTTAAAAATGTTGGTTTGAAACCAAATGGTCTGGGCTGAAATCCCACTAGCTGTGAAACCTTGGTCAGGTTAGTGCTTCAGGATCTACTTCATGGGATAATGATGAGGATTAAGTGAATGAATATATGTAAGTCTCATTAGAACAGTATCTCATACACAGTAAGGCATTCAACAGATGTGAGTTACTATTATTCAAGATGCCACCAACTTAGACTAAAATTCCTTCCCATGGGTCCCTGAGTTTATCACTTACCAAGCTGTGTTGGTTATCTGTATACCTGCAGTATACTCTTATTTATCTGTATCTACTAAAATGGTGCCTGTTAGATAATAAATCGTTGTTAAACTAAACTGATAGCAGCAGAGAAACCATATGGAAATGTCATATTTTAGCTGCAAATTTGCTTTTTGTAGATGATCACCAATGATTATATAATACATTTCTAATATTCAGCTTCCTACATAACAGCAGAAACTTTTCAAAGGCAAAGTGTGAACAACAGCACAATATTGAACTGAAATTGAGTACCAGATTTTCTATTACAGGGTCCCCATCTTGTATGAAGCAGCCAAATGTGGGATATGCTAAGTCCCTTCTCTCAATAATTCTACATGGTACTATCAATAAAAATATCCTGCAGTCTCAAGCATTCAAACTGGAATGATAATTATTAAGGACCACTGTGTATCAGCAGATTGCCAAGGAAACATCTTTTCTACCTGGGAATTATTCTGAGAGGCCATTAAAATATACATAATGATTCTTCCATCTTCAAAATGATACATAGCAACTAAGAATAAGGACTGAATGTCTGAGACATCAAAGAAAATTAAAAATGCAAACCAAGCTTACAGTGTGCATACCTTTAAAATACCATCCAAAGTACCCTTGTAGAGGTCCACATGTCCCACAATTGCTCTCTGGTTCATCATGCGAGTTCGAACCACATCAACTGGATTGGAAGCCAGAGCCCCGGCCAAGCCACATGTAAAGCTGGAACTAAAGGTGAAAACTTTAGGACAGACTGCACCACTTCCAACCCTGACTAAACATAAATGCATAAATGTACAATGAGTCAGACTCATCAGATAAAACCTGGTACTTGCCTTTTCATTCCAATCTAAAGAAAAAGGAAATATTTTCTAAAGAAACAGGACTCAAAATTTATTCCCATGGGGTACCTAGCTGGCTCAGGCAGGAGAGTATGCAACTCTTGATTTCAGGGTAAGTTTGAGCCCCTTATTACAGTAGTTGGCTGGCTCAGTCGCTTGAGTTTCTGACTCTTGGTTTCAACTCAGGTCATGATCTCATGGGTTGTGGAATTGAGCCCCTTGAGCCCCTGGGGATTGGTGATTCTCTCCCTCTGCCCCTCCCCCTACTCATGCTCATGCATGCTTGCTCTCTCTAGAATGAACAGATAATTTTTTTTTAAAAAGTTATACTTTACTTTTTAATCCAAAACTCAGCCTTTTGCAGGGGGGGGGGAATTTATAAGTCTAGCAAGATCTCTAAGAAGAAAGTATCACTCATCATCTATTAGTTACATTAAGTTTTCATATCACAGCATCATATACCAAATGCATCTCAGCAGTAGTGTCATAAAAGCTGCAAGATGGAGAGAATGTAAGATGAGATTAACAACAGTTTTCAGCCCAAAATTGTGGTTTTGTTTCACAGGCCCTATAAATTTTCACTTTTTTGTGATTCTCATTGAGAAAAGTTTACTTTCTAATAAAAAAATTAACCAAAGCGTATAAGGGATAAGTTTAGATATAGAGGCTGTGTATGAACAAATGCAAATCCTATAGACATCTGATAGGCTATTGTAATAGACACTGCTACCAAGTACCAAAATACCCATCGTATCTGGTATCTCTGTACAAGTACTGGAAGGCTTGAAGTTCTAGTGATAAGAAAGACAGGGGTATTTAGACCATCTGTACCCATTATTGATTCTATATGAGGACTTCAGTGAAAGATGCTTTTTTGTGCTCCAAATAATAGAAATATGGAATACGTACAACCTCTCACACTTACACAAAGTGAGTTAAAATTGTGTCTCCCATCACCCCTGACAATATTAAGTGCTTCTTTGTAATATCATAGACTGGCAGCTCTACACCCACAACGATGGCAGCCCGCTGGGCAGTTGGGACAACACCCTGCAAAACATAAGTGATATTACACACCAAAAAAATAAACAAGTAGTGACATAAGTCTAAAAGTGAACAATATAGTTTGAGAGTTAGAAAGTAACATAACATAAAAATCCAAGTCTGAGGTACAGAGGTCATTCTTTCAAATCAATGACTAATAGTGGAACACTTATAAATCCAAATTTACTTATTGTACTAAAAATAATTGATATGACACCCAAAGCACAAGTGACAAAAGAAAATAAGCTGGACTTTATCACAATTAAACATTTTTGTGATTCAAAGGATATCATCAAGAAAGTAAAAAGCCTACGCAATGGGAGAAAATTTTGCAAATCTTATATATCTGATAAGGGACTAGTAGCCAGAATGTATAAAAACTCTTACAACAATAAAAAAAATCCCAATTTAAAAATGGGCAAAATATCTGAATAAACATGTCCACAAAGAAGATACACAAATGGACAGTAAGAATATGAAAAGATGAGCAACATTATCAGTCATTAAAAAAGGCAAATCAGGGGATCCCTGGGTGGCGCAGCGGTTTGGCGCCTGCCTTTGGCCCAGGGCACGATCCTGGAGACCCGGGATCGAATCCCACGTCGGGCTCCCAGTGCATGGAGCCTGCTTCTCCCTCTGCCTATGTCTCTGCCTCTCTCTCTCTCTCTCTGTGACTATCATAAATAAATAAAAATTAATAAAAAATAAAAAAATAAAAAATAAAAAAGGCAAATCAAAATCACAGTGACATAATATCCAATAGGATAGCTATAATAATAATAATAACAATAATAAAAAGTATTGTTGAGGATGTGGAGAAATTGAAACTCTTATACACTGCTGGTGAGAATGTAACATGGAGGCAACCACTGTAGAAAATACTTCAGGAATTCCTCAAAGGAGTTAAACATAGAATTACTATGTGACTCAGCAATTTCACACCAATTAATTATTATTCAGCCATAAAAAGAAATGAAGTACTAATAAATGCTAAAACACAGGTGAAACTTGAAAATAGCATGCTAAATGAAAGAGGCTTGTCACAAATGCTGCATATTGCATGATTCCATTTATATGAAATGCCAGGATTGGCAAATCCATAGAGACAGAAAATAGATTAGTAGTTGTCTACAGCTGGGAGGGTTGGGGAACACGGAAGTGGTTGTTAATGGTTATGGGGCTTCTTTTTGTGATGATTAAAATGTTCTAAACGTACACACTGGTGATGGTTGCACAAGTCTGAGTAAACTAAAAACCATTAAATTATACTTTAAGGGGCGCCTGGATGGCTTAGTCGGTTGAGTGTCTGCCCTTGATTTCAGCCCAGGTCATAATCTCAGGGACCTGAAATCAAGCCCTGCATCAGGCTCCCTGCTCAGCAGGGCATCTGCTTAGGATGCTCTCCCTCTCTGCCCCTCCTCCTGCTCACGTGGCTTGCTCACTCTCCAAAATAAATAAATAAATCTTTAAAAATTACACACCTCAAGATGATGAATTTTATGGTATGTGAATTATCTCAATAAAGATGTTACAGGGGCAGCCCCGGTAGCGCAGCGGTTTGGTGCCGCCTGCAGCCTGGGGTGTGATCCTGGAGACCCAGGATCAAGTCCCACATCGGATTCCTTGCATGGAGCCTGCGTCTCCCTCTCCCTCTACCTGTGTCTCTGCCTCTCTCTCTGTGTCTATGAATAAAAATCTTTTTAAAATTTTAAAAATTTTAAAAATCTTTTTAAAAAAATAAAGATGTTACAAAAAAAATAAAACCATGACACAAAAGTGAGTGGAGAGAGGAGAGCTTCTTAGTTTAATTTATAGAATTTTAGGATGTGCAGAAAAGATACACCAGGATGACAACAAAGGTATAATGCAGCCAGGGAGGCCAAGATAAGGGGGTACTTCCTTACAAGTCCTCCTGCTATCAGCTTTTCGCTCCCTAGCAGAATATTCCTATTACAAATCATGTTATAGCACAGGGATGCTAGAACATTAAAAGTCATGCTTTTGAGGAATATTAATAATAGAAGAAAATGCTGATAACATTAAAGAAGGCAAGACATTTAGTATTAATCTAACTTTGAGAAAAAGGATATATGCACACACACAAAATTTTTATAAAGGATTAGAAAGAATACAGCAAAATATTTTTCTTTATCTGGAATTAGGGTAAGAGATAAGTTAATTTTCATTGTTATGCCTTTATATATTCTAAAAATTCACAATAAATGTTTTACTTTCATAACTCTGTTTAAATATAACTTAAAATTAAAAATAACACTCCACGGGGACAACTGCTTTCTGGGATACCTGTTATATTAAAGTTCTCAATCACCTATAAATTCCTAAACTCAATTTATAAAGTGGAAGCAGTATAGCTGTACTATCACCAGGAGATATCAGATTGTGCTGATCAGGCTGGCTGGCCCAATGGTGCCTTTCTCTCTGATACTTCCACCTGGTCAACTGTGTTAGAAGATGATCTTCACAGAAGTCTACCTTGCTGAACAGTAAGGCCCCAAACTGGAGCCCATGGGCCAAATTCAGGCTATAGACATGCTGTGTGCCCTACACAGTATTTCTAGACAGCTGAATTAGCTGTCAACATAAATAAACAGGATACTTCACATAGGAATGCAGATTTCCAACTTCTCTTGAAAGCCCAGAAAATTTGGCCACACTGGATTCCCATCATGCATGACAGCAATGAACAGGGTAGGTGCTCTCCAATTCACCAGTCCCCATCACTCTCTACAGTCTCTTCAACTCTGATATAAGTTCCAGTTACTTTGTTACTGCACTTGAGCTGTTAATTCTTACAATGGAGTCCGAAAATAAAATGTTATCAGTACCCATGTGACAAGCAAAGCAGGAAAAGAAAACACTGACAAAGAGGACCATGTGTTTGAGGAAAAATGCAAACCTATTTTCTTGTTGAAATGAAAAAATATTCATGTATTTTAACAAGCAAATAATACATGGCTGAGTTAAAAGAATACATAACACAATGTACTTCACTTCTTTATCTTACATGTCTGGAGGATGTAAGCAGCCTGGATCATAAAAGTAGCTATGCTCCATTCCTCAAAATATTAGACATAGAATTACCAAATGATCCAGCAATCCCACTTCTAGGCATATACACAAAAGAACCGAAATCAGAGTCTTGAAGAGATATTTGCACACCCATATTCAGAGTAGCATAATTCACAAGAGCAAATATATGGAAACAACCTAAATGCCCATTAACAGATGAACATATAAATAAAATGTGGTATATACACACAATGGAATATTATTCAGCCTTTAAAAAGGAAGGATATTCTGATACATGTGACAACATGAATGAACCTGGAGGACATTATACTAAATAAAGTAAGCCCGTAACAAAAACAGAAATATTGTATGATTCCACTTTACATGAAGTACCCAGAAAAGTCAAATTCATAGAGACAAATAGAAGGATGGTCACCAGGGGCTAGGGAAAGGGGGTAATGGGGAGGAGTTGTTTAATGGGTATGGAGTTCTAGTTGTACAAGATGAAAAGCATTATGGAGGCTGGCTAAATAACAATGTAAATGTACTTAACACTACTAAACTGTATACTTAAAAATGGCTAGGATGGTAAGTTTTATGTTATATGTATTTTACCACAATTAAAACTTTTTTATTAAGAATAAAGTAGCTATGTTCCCCTGACAAAATCTCCCTATTGTATTTATTGTTCTTTGTCTTTCCCTTAGCATTACTTTGTGAAAATTTGCTAGTTAGATCCATTTTCTGGTTTTAAATTAGACTAGTCAAGAAAGTACACCCTCTGTTGTCAAAAAGCAAACCTCAAGGATCATTAATGGATGCTAAGATCATTAGGTGAAAGGTTATTAAATAATAAAATATATGCATGTTGTTATAATGTCACCCTACAGATTACCCACTAATTACAAAGGGGGAAAACTTTTATCTTTTATGATGGTGAAATCTGGTGGACATCATCTTACCAAGTAATCAAATTCAGCATCATTAATTGTGCAATAACCTAACATGTACTTATTGCTGTGATACAATATGAAATATACAGTGGCACCAATGAAGTTCTCTTATCAAAATGTTTAACAGTAATCTAATCAAGCCAACACATCTAACTTCCAGTTTGCAGGAAATACAGGGGAAATATTCTATAAGAAAACTGATCTGGGGATGCCTGGGTGGCTCAGCGGTTAAGAGTCTGCCTTCTGCTCAGGGTGTAATCCTGGAATCCCAGGATCAAGTCCCATATCAGGTTCCCTGCGTGGAGCCTGCTTCTCCCTCCACCTGTGTCTCTGCCTCTGTGTGTGTGTGTGTGTGTCTCATGAATAAATGAATAAAATCTTAAAAAAAAAAAGAAAACTGACCTGATGTCATCAATAAAGGAAATCTGAATATAAACTAGATATTAGATATTAGGGACTTTTTAACTTCCTTAGGTGTGATAATGGTATCATTATTATGCATTATTATGTAGGAGAATGTCCTTATTCTTAGAAGGAAATGCATAATGAACTATTTAGGAGCGGGCCATGATGTCTGCAACTTCCTTAGAAATAGTTCGGAAAAAAAAAAAAACAGGGGCACCTGGGTGGCTCAGTGGTTGAGCGTCTACCTTTGGCTCAGGTCATGATTCCGGGGTCCTGGGATTGAGTCTCACATGAAGCTCCCCACAGGGAGCCTTCCTCTCCCTCTGCCTATGTCTCTGCCTCCCTCTCTATGTCTCTCATGAATAAATAAAATCTTAAAAAAACAATGAATGTGATGTGTACATTTATCTGTGTATACTACACATGCATAGAGATAAAGAAAATTTAGCCAGACTTTAACAGTCATTTAATCTGGGTAGGTAAGGTGTTCACTGTTGTTCTTTCAACTTTTCTGTATGCTTGAAAATTTTTATAGGAATTTGGGGGGAAATAACAAAGAAGAAAAAAAAAGCTCTCTTCTTTAAGAGTCTATTAATGAATTTCCCATTCTACTCTCTCTGTATATTCTACTAGTAGTCCTCTTTAGTATTATAATATTAAGTGATTAAAATAAGATAAAAAGATATAGGAACAATAAAAAAGGAATATAGATATAAGACTGGATAATAATATGACAAAATGTTAACAGTGATTATCTCTAGCTAGTAAAAGTACTGGTTTTTTTTTCTCTTTAAAGATCTCAGTATTTTATAGTACAATTTTTACTTTTTATAAGGTTAAAAAAGTTGTTTTAGGTAAACAGAGACCATCATAAACATATATTGCTGTGTTAGTATAAAACTGGTGGCATATGCACCCCGATGTTTCTAGCAGCCATGTCCACAATAGCCAAACTGTGGAAGGAGCCTCGGTGTCCATCGAAAGATGAATGGATAAAGAAGATGTGGTTTATGTATACAATGGAATATTACTCAGCCATTAGAAACGACAAATACCCACCATTTGCTTCAATGTGGATGGAACTGGAGGGTATTATGCTGAGTGAAGTAAGTCAATAGGAGAAGGACAAACAGTGTATGTTCTCATTCATTTGGGGAATATGAATAATAGTGAAAGGGAATATAAGGGAAGGGAGAAGAAATGTGTGGGAAATATCAGAAAGGGACACAGAACATAAAGACTCCTAACTCTGGGAAACGAACTAGGGGTGGTGGAAGGGGAGGAGGGCGGGGGGTGGGGGTGAATGGGTGACAGGCACTGAGGGGGACACTTGATGGGATGAGCACTGGTTGTTATTCTGTATGTTGGTAAATTGAACACCAATAAAAATGAATTTATTTAAAAAATAATTAAAAAATAAAAAATAAAAAAATAAAAACTGGTGGCATAATATATATTGAAGAACTAAATTCACTGTGAATTTGAGCAAATCAGAATGACTACCTCAAATAATGTAGTAACTTCTCTCAACCTCCAAATATTAGACAGAAATAAAGACAACTGGAAAGCTTTGATCCTTTCATAGGTAATAGAAGCTCCTTACCTTATCCTCTGGGTTACCAAGAATCAGTGTAAGATGACAATTCATAGGTTTATGGCTTTATATATGCAAATTATATGAAATGGGCATAAAACGATACCAGGAAAAGAGTACTCACTCTCCACAGACCCCTGGTACCTTCTTGTTGATATATATCGATGAAGCTGCCAATCATGCTGCCTTGGAACAAGCTCCCCTGAGCCTGCATTCGAATCTAAAATAAGAAAGATTCTTATTCTCTGTTTTACCAGAGACCAAAATAAGATGTTTCACACATTCAAAATAAAGAAAACAGTATTTGGGAATTATCAGAAATATTATCCTGCTATTATGATAAAATTAGTGACAAACTATATGTTTTTAAAATGTAATTTGTGTCAAAGTATATTTTATAGAGCAGCCCCAGTGGCTTAGTGGTTTAGCGCCGCCTTCCGCTCAGGGTGTGATCCTGGAGACTGGGGATCGAGTCTCGCGTCAGGCTCCCTGCATGGAGCCTGCTTCTCCCTCTGCCTGCTTCTCCCTCTTTCTGTTTCTCTTTCTCTCTCTCTCTCTCCCTGTGTCTCTAATAAATAATCTTTTTAAAAAAGTATATTTTATAAAAATGATTTTCATCAGCCTTTAAATTCCTTATACTTAGCCCATCAATTCTGGAGCTGAAAGAAATTTTGCAAAAAAAGAGAAAACCAGTATTCAGTGAGGGTAGAAAATGATTCATTTAAAATTTGATTAGTTTAGTAAAAATTAGAAACAATCCACATGTCTAAAAGCAAAAACAAAGGATTGGTTGCATAAATTATGATATGTCCATTTAATGGGATACTATGCAGCCATAAAATTTTGTTGTAGACTATCTGTTGACACGGAAAATGTCAGCAATTAATCACTAAACTGAAAATGCATGTTGCAAAGCAGTTATGTACGGCTATGTCATTTTTATTAAAAACATGTAACTTATGGGGTACCTAGATGGCTTGGTTGGTAGAGCATGAGACTATGAGACTTTTTTATACACTTTTTAAAGATTTATTTATTTGAGAGTATGCACATGTGCAGAAGTGGGAGCAGGGGGAGAGGAAGAGAGAGAATTTCAAGCAGACTCCCTGATGAGCACAGAGCACATGGGGCTCCATTCCACATCCTTGAGATCATGACCTCAGCACAAATCAAGATTCCGATGCTTAACAAACTGAGCCACCCAGGCACTCTGAGCATGCAACCCTTTACCTTGGGGTTTTGAGTTTGAGTCCCATATTGGGTGTAGAGATTACTTAAAAATAAAATCTTTAGGGGTGCCTGGTGTGGCTCAGTTTAAACATCTGCCTTCAGCTCAGGTCATGATCCCAGAGTCCTGGGATCTGGCCCACATCGGGCTCTCTGATTAGCAGGGAAACTGCTTCTCCCTCTCCTCCTCGCTTATGCTCTGTCTTGCTTTCTCTGTCACTATCTCTATCTCTCTCAAATAAATAAAATCTTTTTTAAAAAATCATGATACCATACTCTGCAAAGTAGCCTTTGAGAGGCACAAGAAAGTAGAGCTAATATTAAAAAGCCCTGTGAAAGATTTGGTACAATTTCCCACTGACTGAACACATAGAATCATAGTAGTTAGTCACTAAATACTAGTGGCCCAAATGTGGGCCTGATTTTCATGACATGCAACTCTAGGTTTCAATAAATGTTTTTGGGAAATCCTGAGACAACAGTATGTTTTTATGTGGAATGTCAATTGCTACTAAGAGTTTTGAAATAAAAACCTAAACTCGGGCAGCCCGGGTGGCTCGGTGGTTTAGCACTGCCTTTGGCCCAGGGTGTGATCCTGGAGACGTGAGATTGAGTCCCACATCAGGGCTTCCTGCATGGAGCCTTTTTCTCCCCCTGCCTATGTCTCTGCCTCTCTCTCTCTCTCTCTCTCTCTCTCTCTCTTTCTCTCATGAATAAATAAATATTTTTTTAAAAAAATTCAATTCAATTAAATTGTAATAGAAGCTATCACAAAGACAAATGGAAACTACAAATATCCTATTCTAAATAGGAGACTTCTTTAAGGAGGTGATTCCTGAGCAGGGCTGGGACTAGGGTAAGGTAAGTGCGGTATTTTCTTCTGGCATAAAATGTAGGAGGAAGACTCAAAAAAAACCTCAGTAATCCAGACAAAAAATAATGCAGTATTTCGAAATGTATGCACAGGGACACCTGGGTGGCTCAGTGGTTGAGTGTCTGCCTTCGGCTCAGGGCGTGTTCCTGGGGTCCAGGGATAGAGTCCTGCATTGGGCTCCCTGCGGCGAGCCTACTTCTCCCTCTGCCTGTGTCTCTGCCTTTCTCTCTGTGTCTCTCATGATAAATAAGTCTTTACAAAAATAAAAAATAAAAGAAAATTTATGCACAAAACCCCACAACGAACCAAATATCAAAACTCACTAAAGACAGTATCCAAAGGGATGAGGTTAGGATGAGGGGAGTGAGATAAATTATAACAAAATATTGGTATTTTATTCATCAAAAATATTTTATACTCATTTTAGTTTTTGAAAAATATGCATAAAAATGTTATTTCTCTTGATTACTGGTTTTTTATGCCCCCTTCCATTTTGCATCCAAGGGGAATATCTCACTTATCTCATTCTAGTCCTGGCCCTGTTCCTGAGCAGCTTTGAAGGATTAATTCATGATGCAAGAGGGAAAAGGCATTACAGTCAGAAAGAGAGCTACATATACCACAGCAAGGAAGCAACACATAGTAGATCCAAGAAATAGTTGTCCAAGGATATGTGAAAGGACTCAACAGCTCAACTGTGATTATATATCCTACATTGGTACTGTCACGGTCTAAGTTTATGATTCTCCCCACCCCCACCACCCTCAGTCCTACCTAGGTGTAAGAAGGGAAAAAGTAGATTATAGTACTGGTCAATGGTTGTAATTGTACCAGGCAGGTGAGAGGGACAGGAAATTGAAGCAAAGCACTTAGGTGATTAAATCAAGGATCCAGATGGATAAGAAAGGAAACTTTAGGAAGTTAAGTATTATTGTTCTTGAAAAGGTCAAGTGTAATTATATAATAAATATTTTACAGTTTTAGGATACAATCCTTTTCATAAACACTTGCTCTGTAAGTCTAAAGTGATATAAAAATCCTGTAGCTACATTACTATTAGTTTAATCCAGAAAGATAATTTCATATCTCCTTTGGTTTCTTTCATGTGTGCTGTTTTTCAAGTCACTCTCTCAGTTCTCAAAACTCTCTGAATTGCAATAGATCTCTCTTTCATAACCCAGTCACCTGTGGTTTCAAATAAATAAAGCATATGTCCTCTTTTTTCTTACATTCCCCAAATGTGAAAAACTTAGGACTCTCACATTTTACAATCATATATTTAATGCTTTTAATTAATCATAAGTTTAGGTTAGTAACTACATAGAAAATGTATACCATTTTATGAAATAAAATGACTACTGATGTTATTAAATGTTTCATCCTGTGTTTTGATAAAATGTGAAAAAAATCCAATTAAATTTTTTAAAACTCCAGTAGCCATGCTGTTCTAGTTCTGAATTCGGACTATCCCAATACAATCCAAAATATAACATTTTAAAGTCAAATCTCACCCTTAATGGAAATATAAGTGAGCCAAGAAAATACAGATGCATTATAGACTAAGGTACCTCAATTAGCTATTAAAGGAGGCTTCTCCAAAAACTATATTTTGATTATCCTTTGTCTGGCACCCTAGATTACATACTAAGATTTGAAATGGGTGGGGAATATGCCTTTCTGTAAAGTGGGGAAAGAACTATTAAAAACACATATTCATTCTCAGATCAGTTTTAGAAGAAGACAAATGGAAGTAAACGATCTTGAAATTGACTCCCTTAAAATTGCATAGTCCTTGGAAAGAATTGTATAGGGTTCGTATACTCTAAAGACCAATGGATTAATGAATATAATAAATTAACTACTATTTTATATATTATCCCTAATCCTAAACAACCCTATGCAATAAGTACTGAATTACCTTCATTTTACAAATGAGGAAACTAAGGCTTAAAGCAGTTAAATGATTTGTCCAAGGTTTTCCAGCTGGCAAGTGACAGTATGGAACTCTAAACCCAAATGTGACTCAAAGTTCATGCTCTTTTCTTTTTTTTTTTCCTTTTTTTTTCATGCTCTTTTCATATCACATTGCATACATCCAATGCTACCAGGCTGCTCTTACCTTTAGTACATCAGTGGGGTTGGCTATAGTGGAAGATATCACTCCTGACACTACCCCACAGATCATATTAATTAGAAGAGTTTCATCTGTAAAAAGGAAAAAAATGTCTGGTGTATTAAGTACGAATTTCAAAGAACAGAGTACTCATCTATCAGAGTAAAGGAACCCTGGGCAGAGAAATGACTGTAAGAAACGAACCACAAAGCTTATGAAACTGAAGAAACTTGTATTTCTAGATCCCAAGTCTACTGAAATATAAATCATTATTTTTTAAAGTATTTCTAAAGGACACTAGAACATGTCCTATTATTCTATATACAGCAAGCAACTGCCAGTAATCTACATAAATGCAGAATGTGGTATTTCTTCAAACATTTCAAACACCTAAAGAAAATTCTTTTGTCTTTTTCTGTAGAATCATCAACTCTGAAGACTTAAGAACCAAATGTTAAAAAATGAAAACTAAGGGCAGCCTGGGTGGCTCAGCGGTTTAGTGCCACCTTCAGCCCAGGGCATGATCCTGGAGACCCAGGATCAAGTCCCGCGTTGGGCTCCCGGCATGGAGCCTGTTTCTCCCTCTGCCTGTGTGTCTCTGCCTCTCTCTCTGTGTCTCTCATGAATAAATAAATAAAATCTTAAAAAAATAAAATAAAATGTTTAAAAGAATAAAAATGTAAAAAATGTATAACAGAAAAAAATCAGCTAAATACTAATTTTGACTGACCTTGATATCTACTAGCTTCCATTTATTTAAAGAAGGTTTCTGTAGACAAGTATGAAAAACCAGTCATTTGAAACTAAATCCGTTCGAAAGAAAAAAAAAAGAAAGAAGAAACCACAGAGCATAATGTTCTAAAATGAAAATTTCATCTTCACCATGCCTCCTTACCATGAAGAGCCTACACAAATAGAAACTAGGTAAACCCAAGTGAAGCATCTGTGAAAGGAAATTATTTTAGGAAGCAAACCCTTCAGAATCCTTAAAGAAGCTCCAGAAAAAGTCAATTTAGGACAATAAAGTAATTCAAAGGACATTACTAATCAAAAGGCTCTCCAGCTATCCCCACCCATGAAACAGTCCCAGGTCTTTGGTAAAATACCCATTTAGTACAGTATCAGACTGGAAACACTGCAGCAGCAAATTTAAAGACATAGGATAATGCTAAAAGTGGGTAAGGTGGCCACAGGTACAAAAGAATCTACTATAGCTTAAAGTTACTACATCTAACAAAAGCTTATCAAAATTAGCAGCTAGAGAATTGCTTATAACTGAAGTCCTTTTGTTGATGAGGACAGCATTAGTTTTCTGGACAAACCTGTCCATGGTCCTTCTGTGATGACCAGAAGCCTTTTTTTTCTTTGATAGTAAAAGGAACAAACTTAAAGAGTAGGTCCGTTTAACCTACTAATCACCTCTGCAAGGATTAATCCCAAGTTAGTAGGAGCTCACTTTGTCCTTGTGATGACTATCACCCACTCTCAGGCATCCCATGATAAATAATACTTCTCAGTAAGCATGATTTCAATGAACCCTTTCAGTATTATTGCAAAAGAGAATGAGTCTATACTGACCTTCTAAACGTTCTACAAATAATCTCTTCAAGCTTTGGTAAATGCCAATTTTGATGGTGCCATATGATGCCTGTCTTAGTAAGGCAGGAGCAATTCTGCCAAAAAAGAAAGAAAAAGTCAAGTATACTCAACATGTACTTGCAGATTATACATATCTAGATAGTCTACTCATTTCCATTACTCACCTCATTCCACCCAACTATATCAGAATATGCATTTTTTCAAGCACCCAAGGAACATTCACCAAGAGAGAGCACGTTTGGATCATAAAACAAACCTCAACAAATTTAAAAGAATTAAAGTCATATAGAGTATGTTCTCTGACCATAATGGAATTAAACTAGAAATCAATAAGGAAAATCCTCAAACACTTGGAAATTAAACAACACATTTCTAAACAATCCATGGTCCACAGGAACTCTCAAAGGAAATTTTAAAAATACATAGAACTGAATGAAAATGAAAATTGAACATATTAAAATATGTAGGATACAGCCAAAGCAATGCTAAGAGGGAAATTTATGGCACAAATGCTTACGTTAAAAAGGAGTGAAAGTCTCAGGCAACCCTCTCAGGTCCCCTTCCCCTCCGGGAGCTTTGTACTATCACTTTACTATCACTCAATAAACTTTGCTTTGCTGCCCACCAAAAAAAAGAAGAACAAAGAAGAAAAAAGAAGAAAGAAGAAGAAGAAGAAAAGAGGGACAGTTTCAAATCAATAATCTAAGTCCCTAACTCAAGAAACTGGAAAAAGAAGAGCAAACTAATCCCAAAGCAAGCAGAAGAGGAAGAAATAATAAAGAACATAAATTAATAAAATTGAAAACAGAAAAATAGAGAAAAATCAATGAAACCAAGAGATAGCTCTTTTGGAAAAAACCAGTAAAATTGATAAACCTCTAGCAAGGTTCACAGTAATAAAAAGAGAGAAGACATAAGTCACCAATATCAGGAATGAACCAGATCAGCATTTAAAGGATAATAAGAGAAGGCTATAAATAAATTTATGCTCATAAATTCAGCAACTCAGAAGAAATGGACTAATTCCTTGAAAACTACGAACTACTAAAACTCAAAATGATATAGATAAAAATATGAGAATCATCAAAAAAGATGAAATAGATAATCTGAATAGTCCCATAACCATTAAAACATTTTAATTCAAGGCAACCTTCTCAGGTCTCTTCCTTTTTCAGGAGCTTTGCATTCTATCACTCAATAAACTCTACTACTGCTCAAAAAAGAAATTTTAATTCATAATTAAAAGGTCCCAAAAAAGAAATCTCCAGGCTCAGATAATTTCACTGGGGAATTCTACTAAGCATTTAAAAAATCAACACTGGGGATCCCTGGGTGGCGCAGCAGTTTGGCGCCTGCCTTTGGCCCAGAGCGCGATCCTGGAGACCCGGGATCGAGTCCCACGTCGGGCTCCCGGTGCATGGAGCCTGCTTCTCCCTCTGCCTGTGTCTCTGGCCCTCTCTCTCTCTCTCTCTCTCTCTCTCTCTATCATAAATAAATAAAAATTTAAAAAAATTTAATATTTAAAAAAATAAAATAAAAAATAAAATAAAATAAAAATCAACACTAATCTTACACAATCTCTTCCAGAAAAAAGAAGAGAGAATACTTCCCAATTCATTTTGAGGCTAGTAATACTCTGATACCAAAACCAGACAGAAAGAATACAAAAAGTAAAAAAACATATACCAATATATTTCAGGAATTTAGATGCAATAATCTTTAACAAAACATTAGCAAACTGAATCTAGCAATGTAGAAAAAGAAGTATACACCAGTATTCACCTCATGGAGATTTTGGTGGGGGGGGGTTATACAGTATTATTTTTTTATTAAATTATTTTCTATTTAAATTCAATTAATTAACATATAGTATATTATTAGTTTCAGAGGTAGAACTCAGTAATTCATCAGTCTTATATAATACCCAGTGCTCTTTACATCATATGCCCTCCTTAATGTCCATCACCCAGTTATCCCATTCCCCCCACCGCCCTCATGGAGACTTAAAAAATCAACCTTACTCCCTTACAGTTGTAGATACATCTTTAATCTATCAAGGAGGTACTAAGCCAAGATTTCACCCTATTTAATTCTGCTTATAAACTGAAAACATTCTCACTCATACCTCCTTTGAGATTCTTCCAAATTGCAGAACTACACTTTAGTAGTTAAAAATAGAAAGAAGACAGAAGCTTGGACGGTTATGATTTTTAAAATGATGACTAAATATGCTTATTTCTGACATTATTGCTTGCTATTAGAAAAAAATAATCTTGGATTATCCATGCTGATTAAAGAAAGGTAGAACAGCTGATCTATGATTCACTAGTTTCAAGATGTATTACTTGATTTTTTTTCTCTAAGAAAGCTATCTTTTAAAATGAAGTCCAACACAGGTTAATAATAAAATTGATGAAAAAATAGTAATAATAAAATTGATGTCCATTCTCTGAGCAGTAAACTGGCAACCTAGATGTGGGAGTGACCTAGAAAATTGGGAGCAGATACATGACAAAATGGATGATAAAACACAAACCTACAGCTAATTAAAAGTTGACCAAAAAAAGAGGAGTCTCAGGACACCTGAGTCGCTCAGTGGTTGAGCATTGCCTTTGGCTCAGGTCATGATCCTAGGGTCCAGGGACTGAATCCCACATTGGGCTCCCCGCGGGGAGCCTGCTTCTCTCTCTGCCTATGTCTCTGCCTTTCTCTTGTGTCTCTCTCTTGAATAAATAAAATCTTAAAAAAAACAATGGGTCTCTAATTCTGCATTTTATGTTTAAACTGCTAGAATAGTATTTCTTTAAAGAGGAATATTTTTTAAAGAACTGAGTATTTTTTTTAAGAACTGAGTATTTAGCAATTCAGGAAGAATATCATGGAAATAGACAGTTAATTGGTGCTGCTATTCATAGTGGCTATCGAGGACTCTCAGGAAAACAGGAGAAAGCCACTGCTGCAATGAGATATCCATTTTAAAATGTATCACTTAAAGCCAGATGAACACAAAATCCAAAGCTCAGGACCTACAAGCAAGTGAAATATAAACTGGTAGGTTAATATTGAATTACAAGTTGGAATGAATACGAAGGGCACATACTATCAGCTGAAATACATGGCTTCTTTAAAAAGTATTTCTATTAATGACGTAAAGAAAGAACCCAGTCTCACCCAGAATACAGAGCCAATACACCTTCTTCTTTATAGATTCGGAACAAGGCATGAAACATTCCTCGGTATTTTATCTCTTTGAAACGGACATCAATGCTTTGGCCCTGAACTTGAAGTCGCGTTTTGGTCAGATCCACAGGGAAAGTTCCTGTGAAGGGAAACACTGATTTATATGTTTTTCCAAAGAGTCACAGTTAAAATTTTGGCCAAATTTCAGCCAATGACAATTTTAAAACATAAGACTAAGGCCTTTTTATATAACACATAGAGGGTATCTCTACTAAGAGTACCATTGTCAAGAATCCCATGTGGTAAACTGAAATATACTGTACTGTATCTAGGCAGTAGGATTTACCCACAGTATAATTCAAACTGTGACATAATAAAGTGCTTTAAGATAGTCCTAATATACTGTAAATACAAAATAATTTAAATGATGTTTTAATTTCATCTGTTAACATACAATTTGGCATTTGTCTCTTCCTCTGTCCCCCATCTCATCTAATTTCTTCTTCACAAAATCTCCCCAGATTTTCACAAAGATAGAAATTTTTGTTCCAGGTACCCTTATATACTATTAGAAAGTTTTGGGATCCCTGGGTGGCGCAGTGGTTTAGCGCCTGCCTTTGGCCCAGGGCGTGATCCTGGAGACCCAGGATCGAAGCCCACGTTGGGCTCCCTGCATGGAGCCTGCTTCTCCCTCTGCCTATGTCTCTGCCTCTCTCTCTCTGTGTGTGTGTGACTATCATGAATAAATAAATAAAATCTTTAAAAAAAGAAAGTTTTGTGGTTTTTTTCTCTTTTATCTGTTTACAAGAAACAAATAGTTCCCTAATATTATGAAAGATAATGGCAAAGTCCTATTTGGTCTACCCATCTTGGTTTGCAGGTAATTTGGGACTAATACCAGCAGGGTGCTTAGGAAATTTCTTCAACCAACTTCTTTTATTATATCAACACACAGAAGTGGCCATTACATCGACAAAATATGTTTCAGGGAATATTTCGAAGTATAAAACTAACAAGGTGATTATGTAGCTCTGGTCACTGATGACCTTGATATCACATCAGAGCATTTGCCAAGAAAAGTCAACAAAGATTAATGGATTACAGTAGCTTATAAATAGTTTAGGAAGGAGAAATTTGGAAAATGAGAAAAACATAATCTAAAAATATTTCAAAATTAAATCAAATAGAGAAGACTCTAATTTGATCCTATTAGTCAATTTTCTTCTAAAATGGGACAGAGGTTTGAAAGAAAGAAATCTGGATACTTACTAAGAAATCTGGATACTTACAACTCAGCATAAAGGAAAGACCATTAATACAAAAATAGAGCAGAAACTCCTATGTTATCTAACTCCCTTTATCTTTTCCCATATATTACTTAAGCCTAGAACAAATCAACAAATCATTAAACTATCAAAAGAGCTTCTCAAGTTTGACTTTTCTTAATCTCACTTACCATGTCACTAGTACTTTCTCAGAACAAACAGAATGAGCATTACTTTTTCTCTAGTTTTCATCAAAAATAACTGCCACCATAAGCTAACCATCTATACCATAAGCACATTTGTCAGTTTTCACATTCTTACCAAATTCAGCAACAATAGAGGCAAGGCCGCCATATACAAAGGGTTTCCAATTCAGACCAGACATCTCATGGCTTACAGTGGCACTGTTCTGGTGCTAAAAATAAACATAAATCAGAACAAGGCACAAGAGTGAGGAGCATTTGTTAGTATCTGATCACATTATTTATATCAACAAAATTGGCAAATAAAACAGAAGTAGAGGAAAAACCCTACCAAATGGAATGTAACAAAATGGAGGATCCTGTTTTATGTGATAGATGATGATGAACATGTTCTTTATTGCCATTTTGTATGGGTAGGCGTGCAATTCCCTCAAAGATGAACTTGCACCCTTCATTCTCTCCAGTTTAATATTATCCATGTCCCCACCCGAAGAAGAGGATTCAGTCCATCCAGCACAATCAGCTTAGACATTCAACTAGACAATTACAAGTGAAGGAACGTGGAGTTCAAAATATATAGGCTGAGGCATCTCATAAAAGCAGTTCATGGTATTCAGTTACCTTGATTCAGGTGCAAAGGAAAGGCTGACACCACTACCCTCTCATCTCTCCACTAAACTTCGGGGTTTTAGCCCATCTAGCTACTTCCAGCTATACACAACTTCTCCCTATAAAGTCCAAGCTGAACTAAGTACTTTTTCATCTTCCTTCTGGTTCCCAGAGGAATGAAACAATAAAAATGATGTCTCTCTTCTAACATTTAATGTACATCCATCTACTGAATTTCTTTTTCCCTGGCCTTTGAAAGAACATACATACAAATATTTTTTCTTTGATGTTCAGACTCTTTAACAATGTGTTCCTACTCCCGGCCCTCTCTCCTTCTTCCTCATCCCGCCCCCATTAGATCTGTCATCTTCAATCTTTTCATGTTTGTGTTTCCTGTCACTCTCAGCTATTTCTCTCTTGGATTTTATTTTTTTTCCACAGGTATGCCCTTTAGACCAGTGGTTTTCAATTTTTAGGTGCACCAAAATGATCTGAAAGGTGGATTAAAACATAGAGTGTTGGGTCTCATCCTCAGAATTTCTGATTACCATCCTGGATTTGGCCTGAGAATATGCAAGTTTCCAAATAATGCTAGTGCTACCCACGGCACTAATCAGAAATTCCAGATCATTTTGGTAGTGTCACGACTTGAACCTAGGCAGTCTGACTTTTGTCTGAGTCTTGATTTCTGACCATAAAACACTTGGGAGATGATTTTGAAATTCATTAGTATATGTACTAATGATGCTCCATGCATCACCTACTAAATCCTGGTCCAGCTGGAAGTAATCTCTTTTAAGATGGACTCTCAGATTTCTTTTACATATTCCCTTTCCAGAACTTCACAGTACCTATACTGGGTACTGCCACTTATGAGCCCTGTGACCAAGTTACTTAACCACTCTATGCCTGCATTTTCTGAACTATAAAATGGGGACAATAATAAATACTATATTATAAGGTTATTGCAAAAATTAAATGGGGGCAGCCTGGGTGGCTCAGCAGTTTAGCACTGCCTTCACACCAGGGTATGATCCTGGAGGCCCGGGATCGAGTCCCACGTCGGGCTTCCTGTGTGGAGCCTGTTTCTCCCTCTGCCTGTGTCTCTGCCTCTGTCTCTCATGAATAAATAAATAAAATATTTTTTAAAAAATTAAATGATGTATGTAAGATACCTAGAAAAGTACCTGGCACGTAGTTCAACTATTATTTTTTTAGGTTTATTTATTCATTTTTCTTTTTTTTAGTAATCTCTACACCCAACCTGGGACTCAAACTCACATACTTTTCCAACTGAGCCAGTCAGGAGTCCTCTAGTTGAATTATTAGCTATTTTCATTACTACATTTTTTAAAGTACTCAAATTTGTATTTTAGCAAATACTACTTACTGCCCACCACCCCCACTGCCCAACTTGAGGTTAGCACCACTGAGTCACAGTCTCTTTCTAGGGAAGACTATGTATTGCTTTATTTCCACAAAAGGCAATCTCTGTAACTAAGCACAAATGAACAATGTCCCCAAAGAGGACAGCAAACAAGCAAATGTTTTTAGTTACAGGCCACAAAAATAAGTATGGGCACTTCCTTTCAGGCATAGTATGATTGGGGCAGCCCAGGTGGCTCAGCGGTTTAGCACCTGCCTTTGGCCCAGAGTATGATCCTGGAGACCCAGGATCGAGTCCCATGTTGGGCTCCCTGCTTGGAGCCTGCTTCTCCCTCTGCCTGTGTCTCTGCCTCTCTCTCTCTCTCATGAATAAATAAATAAATATTTTTTTTTAAAAAAAGCATAGTATGATCAGCCAGTCCATCTGATATACAGAGTCTGGAATATGTAGCTCTTTTGGAAGAAAGTTATTGAAAGAAACTCTGAAAAGCAGAGTAGAAATAGGCACTTCAAGAACCAGCTACAGTTTGAAATGAGTCTTAAGTACTAAATATTAACTTATTAACACTCACATTTTATTACAATTGATAAACATGACACACATAGTGAAAGGGTAAGCATAGAAAAGCAAGAACCGTGGTATATTCTCTTAGTCAATGGAGATATTCCTAAAGTCAAACATTTCAAATGGCTACTATGCTTTTCTCCAAAGCTTTCTTTTTATAACTTCTTTCCACTCATCTCATTACAGAGAAAGCCTCTATAAGAACTTTATTATCTGCTACCTAGACTTTTAATAAGGAAGATGCTCCCAGGGTTCAGGGAATAATAAATCAATTAAAGGCAGGGGGCAGAGCCATAGCAGGGAATGGAATTTTAGGTCAGCCCAGAGATTCTTTAATGAAGTTTTCACAATGAGGTGAAATGAAAATAAGGGCACCCAGTGCCTCTTTCTTCAGCTGAATATACTTAATTTAGAGGATTATCTATTAGGAAATTATGTTCTTCCTCCTCTTGGAACATTTTTAAAAATCACCTTTCCTGTATGAAATGTAGTTGGTAGTTGATTTTGTTTAGTATTCTTCTCAGCAAAATAAGACTGGCTACCTTAATTTGTGCCTCCTCCCCACACTATCACTTAATATGATTGGTCCATGAAATCCATAAGTCTAGGGGCCACTGGCTAAATTCAACACTGCTACCACTCCCCCATCTGTCAGTAAAATCCCTTTTACTCCATGTTTGGAAAGAATCTTGTTACAAAAAAAAGTCCTTTACATCTTTAATTAGGTCTGCTTTTAGACATTCTTTCCTCATACTGAGCCAAAAGTCTGCTTTTCTCTAGTTTTCACCCATTTGGGGAGGTAATATTAAACAAACTTATTCTTTCTCCCTTGGGGGAAAAAGACCTCCCCCTTGGGGGGGGGTCTTTCAAATTTTTAAAGAAAGCTATCATGTTCTCCTACATCTTATCTTTCTCAGTGTAAACATTCACCATAATTTTCTTCACTCACTATATTATACTCCACTTACCACAGCTGAAAATTGCAGTCACTTTTGTGGGGGCCATATCACACTACTGAAATCATTAAAATGTCAGCTAAAACCTGTAAGTCTTTTACATAAGGATGTATACATGCATGCATGTCATTGCATATCTATTCCACAGTTGTGTACTGTTTTTTGAATCTTCATTTACCCCCTACTATATCTTAATTTCAGACACCCATGATGAAATTTCTCTTCCAGTTGCCCCATGCTATTTTCTCTCTTAACTAGGTATGATCCCTGAAGGCAAATACCATGTCTCACAGTACTTCTCATAACCCTTGTACAGAATTGGGTATATATATATCCATTAAATAATTAGTTGATGCCAGTGTAATGTCCTTTATCTATGTATGCAGTGTGTATGTAAAAGATTATATGAGAAATTAGAAAGTTAACTTGTGGGACCTGAGCAATGCTACACACTCTGTACATAACATTTTGTTTTTATTGATCCTCAGATTCTCTAGTTCTCTTCCCTCGCTTTTGTTGCGGAGAACTACTTGTGTAAAAGACCCTAAGCATGCTAAAAATGGTTTTTACCTGTGGGAACTATCCTCAGATATGGGTAAAAAGGAAAGAAGTCACTTCGGAGTTAAAACAGAAATACACTACCTTAAATATTTATCGCATAAAGAAGCCAATGAAATATGTCTATAAAATGCAAACGTGTATTCTGAAGTCTAAGGAAAATCTGATAGCCTAAAGAGTGAGAGGAATATCCTACAACATAAGTTACACAGCACTACACTATTCCAAATATCTAGTCAGAAAAATCTGGGTGCTTTTCTCATTTTCTCCTTTAGAAAGGAGTAGCCATTACAGATTCTCAGACTTGGGAGGTAATAATGGAGACAGAAGCAAATATTTATTGGAAGCATACTAAATGCCCAAAACTGCAACATGCTATGGGTATAAACATCATGTTAAAAACAAACATATGTTCTAACACATGACAATATTTATCATTCAACCTATCTTTCCCGGACAATCAAGGAGATTGGGGTAGGAATAAAGCTGTATGAAATATAGTACTTGCCTTTCAAGAGCTTATAGTCTGGCAGAAGAAATCAAAGTAGTTCATTAGAGAAAAATTAAGTACTAAATTATATAGCACAAACTGCAAGAGCAGGAGCATGGAAAAGGAGACAATCAACATGGGCCTGAATAATTTGAAAGGCTTCTGGAGGTGACAGACTTAAAATGGGCCTTGACAGAGTGCAGGTAGAATCAGAATAGCTGTAGATAAGGGAGGGGTAGAGGAGGAAAACAGGATGAAGAGAGACACAAATGTGGGAAAAGCACAGCATGTGGAGGCAGGCATCAGTATAGTTTGTTCCAAGAACAAAGAGTGCAAAATAACTGGAACAGAGAACTCCCTTAACAGACTGAAACAATTATGGGACAAGTATGATAAGAAAAAAGACTGAAAAGCTTGAAACTAAAATGTGTGTGCGGCAGGGCAGGAAGGATACTGTAAGGTTTTGAACAGGGAAGGGACATGAGGATATCCACATCTTAGCATACTAGGGCTGCAGGAAGCAGTGGATTACAAATAAGAGAGGCAAGGAAACTAGCATAGGATTGTATGAAGTAAAAGGACAAAATAAAGCAAAGCAAAGCAGACAAGATGTTTGTTGGAAATGAGATTAGAGATAAACTTCTAAAATGGAAACACAAAGGAACTCGATGATGTAGGGAATGAAGACAAGAGTTCACAATAACTCCAAGCATCCCTAGCCTGGAAAAAACAAGGAAACACTGGCAGAAAACTATAAACGTCCCTGCTGTTACCTTGTCTGAGAATCTAATTCATGTTGATAATGGCTGTCATCCCAATTAGTTAGCTGAACTGCATTTTAATAGATGCCTTCAATGCCTTGACCTCAAGGAGTGGCAGGGGGTAGAAACTGAAAGGGAGCATCTTTTAACAGCATCCCTCACACTAACACAATGGAGGTGTTTGCTTACTCCGCTTACAATCACCGCCGCCGTTGCAAACTTCACCCTTAGAAAAATTAGGATTATTCCAGGAAAGATACCCATTCACCCTCTGGGTAGCAGGATCTTGCCAGTTCCTCAGCTGTCAGAGCGAGTTCGTGGAGAGAAGGGAGGCGCCTCAAGAAGGCGGCCTCCCAAGGGGGTCGAGGAAGCAGGGTTCAATCGAAGAAGTAAAACCACCGATGCCAGAAGAGTGAAAGACAGGGAAGGGACTCGGCTGAGGGGAGAGAGAGATCAAAGGACCGTTAAGCCCCTCCCAGGCCGGGAACCAGGCCAGCCGGCCCCGCGCGGCCTGGCGCGGCCCAGCCCCGCTCCCCAGCCTGGAAGTCCAGGAGCTCCCCCTCACCTGCTCGGGCTCAGCGGACGACTGGGAAGCCGAGGCTCCCACAGTCGGAAACGCCACCGCAATGCCAACCCGGAAGCATTGAGACCAACGGAAGTAACCAAGTCGTCGCCTTAGCAACGGTGGCACACGCATTCCAACACCGCCTCCTCAAAGCCTAAAAAAGAAGGCGCAAAATGAGAGGTGTAAAAGACAGGGGTCCTAACCGGGGAGTAGAGCAGGCTGCGAGTGCAAAGACCCAGAAAGGGCAACCTTTCGGGAGGTGTAGGGAAAGAGAACCAAGTCGTGAGAATTTGGCAGCTTCTGCAGTTCACGTGCTCGCCAGGGGGGGTAGAGACGTCACCTGGTTACCGCGTTACCACCCACGATGCGTGTACTAGGGCTGGGAAAGGGCGGGGGTAAGAGGAGAGGCCTAGCGGAATGTAAAGGACGCGAAGGGCGGGACAATCGTAGTGAAGGGGCGGGACAATCGTTGTGAAGGGGCGGGGCGCGGCGCGGCGCCTGCGCGCAAACTACAAAAAAGGAGGGAAAGTGAGGGAGGCGGGGCAGGGGACTTAAAAGTAAGAAAATGAAGGAAAGGAGTGAGCAGTATTTAGTGAGGTGCCCGAAATCGAAAAGAAAATAAAAAGTAAATAAACCGCAACACTGAAAGGGGGCCAGGTATTAGGGACTGAGGAATCAGACTCAAACCCTTAGTCAAAGCACACAGTTTAGAAAAAAAAAAGGTTGGAGGGGATCCCTGGGTGGCGCAGCGGTTTGGCGCCTGCCTTTGGCCCAGGCCTCGATCCTGGAGACCCGAGATCGAATCCCACATCGGGCTCCCGGTGCATGGAGCCTGCTTCTCCCTCTGCCTGTGTCTCTGCCTCTCTCTCTCTCTCTCTCTCTCTCTCTATCATAAATAAAATTTAAAAAAATTTAAAAAAAAGAAAAAAAAAAGGTTGGAGACAGAGAGACCATAAAAACTTAAAGAATCTGAAGAGTAGAAAAGCTAACAAAGGAGTTCAAATTAATCCGTACCTCACAATCAGCCAGAAAGAGGAGAGCCTGATGTCCGGCTCCTGGCTCTAACCCCTTGGGGGACCGGAAGGAATGGTTGCAAAGCACCCTGGGTAATTCCATTGTCCAATGGGCTATGTTTTCTTTTTAAACCTCTCACGAGAAGATTCCATAATCACGCGAGAATACAAAATGATACAGTTTGTGTGTTGTGTACAAGTAAAAGCGGCAAGGTACATGGCCCTAGATCATTGTTGAATTAATAAATATTTAGAATACTTTGTTCCAAAGGGTTTTTCTCATTTTAGTTAACACTTTGGTTTTCACCCATTAAAAAGATGTCTTCAGGCAGCACACATAATATTACCTGATGTGGAATGCTTACCAAGGACAGTGCCAAGAGCTTCATGTGCAGGCAACTACATGAGACAGGTACTATTTTTTTTTTTACCCTTTTGATAAAAAAAAAACTGAGGTCTTGAGAGAGTAACTTGGTATTAGCAGAGCTGAGACTCAAATTTGGGTCTGACTGAGAAGCCTAGACTCCTAAAAAAAAAAAAAAAGATGTTATGTATTTATTTGAAAAAAAGAAAGAGCCCGAACAGGGGGAGTGGCAGAGGGAGAGGGGAAGCGGACTTTCCGCTGAGCAGGAAAGTATGTGGGACTCCATCCCAGGACCCCAGGTCCATGACCCCAATGGAAGGCAGATGCTGAGCCAACTAAGCTACCCAGGCGCCCCTAGAGCCTAGGATCTTAACTACCATGCTATACTGTTCTCAACTTTAATAATACCCGTTACCTTCAGAAACTTCCTTACTAAAAATAGATAATATAAAAAACATGTGCATGCATTCCAAAATGTGAATTCCCTTCGATTTATATCTCAGCAAAGCACTCTTCCAGCTAGACAAAGAGGGTTGTAGCTTAAAGTCCTTCTTACTTGGAAGGACTGTATTCTCCCAGTGATGGGAATTTTATGTCTCCAGTTCTGGCCTGGTCCTGTCCCTCACATCCAGGTCACTGAACCTTACAGAATTAAGGTTCTTCTCTGTGAGCAAATCACTGTCTTAACTTTTCTACAAGACCGCACTTTTGCCTCAGCTGCAGCCACCACCAGCTAATATCACTCACTGACCACCTAGGTAAACTTTGTTAAAAAGAGCTTTGTTTTCAAACAACTTATTTTATTTTATTTTTAAAGATTTTATTTATTTATTTGACAGAGCGTACAAGCAGAGGGAATGGCAGGCAGATGGAGAAGGAGAAGCAGGCTCCTCACTGAGCAAGGATCCTGATGTAATGCTGGATTCCAGGACCCTGGGATCATGACATGAGTGGAAGGCAAATGCTCAACCAGCTGAACTACCCAGGTGCCCCTCCAATGACTTATTTTAAAAGTTCTATAATAGATTAAATAAAAATAGCATTTCTGGAAACATAGACGCATACCACACTTTTATTTAACATATTTGCTATTTGATTGCTTAGGTTGTTTTCAACATTTTTCTAAAACAACATAAAAAAGATCTAATCCTCATTATCAAAGTTGACCATTTACCTTTTTAATTACCTTCTATTTGTAGTCACTATCTCATAGATAAGTATTTGATTATACTCTGTCTTGTGTTATGCCTGAATTCTGATCTCTCCAGGAGATAAAGTATTCAAGAGGATAGAATACTGGAATCCTCAAGTTGGAAGGACACTTAGAGGTCCCTTCTATAATATTTACTATGGACAGTTATTCCAGTCTTTGCTAGAATACTTCCAGTCTAAGTATACGTCACAAGTCAGCCCATTACACTATTGGATAACTGATAGAAAGTTTTCATTTATGTTAAACTAGAATGTGCTTTCCTCTATCTACTCTCCCAAAGAAACACTTTTCTTCCCAAAGAAACAGTCTTTTTTTAAAAAAGATTTTATTGATTCATTTGAGAGAGAAAGAGAACAAGCACGGGGATGAGGGCAGGGCGAGAGGGAGAAGCAGACTCCCTGCCAAGTAGAGAGCCCAACGTGAGGCTCGATCCCAGGAACCCGAGATCATGACCTAAACCAAAGGCAGATGCTTAACGGACTACCACCCAGGTGCCCCGAAATACCTAGTCTTTTCTTTTTCTCTTCCCAAATTACCTAGTCTTAAGATGAAAAAAGCATTGTATTTGAAACCAGAAGAAAAAATTTTTTATTAAGGTGAAGTTTACATCACTAATACAATATGATCTCAATTATATCTCAATAAAACTTTAAAAATAACAAAAAATATATATAAAATCGAGAACATTTTTATTTTTATTAAAAGGCACAATTAAGATAGTGAAAAGGCAAGCTACAGGCTGGGAAAACAGACTTCTAATCCATGTATCCTATAAAATCTCATATCTGGTATAAATAAAGTACTCCTAACTTCAGCAATAAAAAGACAGGCACCTCAATGTGTATGTATGTATGAACACATATACACACTATAGAATATTACTCAGCCCTAAAAAATAATGTGATCTTGTCATTTGTGACACTATGGATGGATCTAGAGAGTTTTATGCTAAGTGAAATAAGTCAGACAGAAAGACAAATACCATATGATTTCACTTATATGTGGAATCTAAAAAACAAGCAAACCACAAAGACTCATAAACATAGAGAACAAAACTGGCTGTTACCAGAGGGGAGGGGGATGGGGGAATGGGTGAAATAGGTGAAGTGGATTAAAAGGTACAAGCTTCTGGTTATAAAATAAGTAAGTCACAGAGATGAAAAGTACAGCATTGGGAAGATACTCAATAACATTGTAATAACATTGTATGGTGACAGATGTTAAGTATACCTATCATGGTGAGCATTGCATAACATATAGAATTGTTGAATCACTATGCTGTACACCTAAAACTAATATAACATTGTATGTCAATTCTACTCCAATAATGAAAAAAATGTTCTTAAGTCTGCATACATAAAAAAATAAAGACAGGCAACTCAATTTTTTTAATGGGGAAAATACTTGAGAGGCATAGTATATCCAAATGATCAACAAGCATATGAATAAGTATTCGACATTATTAGTGATCTAGAAAAGTGAAATTAAAATTACACTACACATCCACCAACATGGCCAAAGTTAAAAGGACTGACAGTACAAGGGGATTGATGGAAAGCATGTCAAATTCTCATATGCTGCTGGTAGAAGGATGTATTAGTTTTCTATTGCTGCATAAAAAACATTGCCACAAAGTTGGCAGCTTAAACCACCACACATTTAATTGTCTTCCAGTTTCTGCAGATCAGGAATCCAGGCATGACTTAACAGGGTCCTGGGCTCTGGGTCTCACGAGGCTGCAAATCAAAGTGTTTTTATCTCAAGACTCGATTAGGGAAGAATTCACTAATGAGAATGAGAGACACACACAGAGAGAGGCAGAGACACAAACAGGCTCCATGCAGGGAGCCTGATGTGGGACTTGATCCCGGGTCTCCAAGATCACACCCTGGGCCGAAGGCGGCACTAAACCGCTGAGCCACCCAGGCTGCCCAAGAATTCACTTCCAAGCTCACTCAGGTTGCTATGAAATTTACTTCCTCGCAGCTGTAGCACTGAGGGCTTCGGTGTCTTGCTGGCCGTTGTCCAGAGGCCACTCTCAGCTCCTGAGGCTGTCCTAGTTTCTTACAGCATGGCCCTCTCTGTGGGTAGTTCACAATATGGCACTTGCTTCACCCATGCTGGCAGGAGAATGAGAGCCGAAGATGTGGTTTTATCAACACAGAATATAATGGGACTATTATTTTCCGTGATGAAGGCTACACCTATTTTTCAAAATTACCATAGCTTCTTTTTCTGATTATTAAAAAATACATAATCATTATAAAACATTGAAACTGTACACAGAAGTGCAAAGAAGGTAAAAATCACCCAAAACCCAAACATCCGAAGGCTACTACTCTCAACAGTATGGAGAGCCTCCTTCTAGTTCTTCCTCCATGCATACACACCTACTTATACTATCATTCTCGTGATGTGCATGTTCCTGTCACATGTTCCTGCATGGTGGCCTTGTGCTGAAGTCAGTATCCCCTGCTACCTCTTACTTATGGTCCTCCCACATTTCCCCCATTTTCAAACTTTTGTATCTTTATGGAAGTAAAAGGAAATTATAAAAACCATAAACAAAGGGATAAAAATGCAAAAAAAATTTAAAATGTAAACATTACCCCCACTACCCAGATAACACCATTAACATTTCTGTGTGTTTCCTTCCTGCCTTTCCATTGTTTATATAATTGTATATATACCTCCTAAACCTTGCCTCACCTCCTGACTTCTCACAAATCTCACTCCCGCACATGCTGGACAGCCAACCTCTTCCTCCATTTATCCCTCCTATTAACTTCATGTTCTTCCCAGTGTACCAAAACAAGAAAATCTTCTTCTAACCCCATGTCACCCTCCAGATACTGCCAGATCACCTTCCATTCATAACCCTGTAAAATTTTTAACAATACTTAACCCAGTATATCCAAAATAATATCATTTTGCGATGTAATCAGTATAAAAAGTATTGAGATAGTTCAGTTTATTTATATACTAAGTTTTTGTGTTTTTTACACAACAGCCCATCTCAGTTCAGACTAACATTTTAAGTGCTCAATATCTACATGTAAGTTGGCCACCATACTGGGCAGCAGAAGTCTAACTCATTGCTCCATCTGATGTGATGTAGGAAAGACATTAGGGTTCAAAGCCGACAGCCAGGAAAGAATTCTTGAGACATCTTTGGTGCAAAAAGATGGTTTTATTAAAGCACTGGGACAGGACTCTTGGGCAGAAAGAGCAGCACTCGGGCCATGAGGAGTTGCCCATTATATTTATTTTTTTATTTTATTATTATTTTTTTATGATAGTCACAGAGAGAGAGAGAGAGAGAGAGAGAGAGAGAGAGAGAGAGAGGCAGAGACATAGGCCGAGGGAGAAGCAGGCTCCATGCACCGGGAGCCCGATGTGGGATTCGATCCCGGGTCTCCAGGATCGCGCCCTGGGCCAAAGGCAGGCGCCAAACCGCTATGCCACCCAGGGATCCCAGAGTTGCCCATTATATACTTTCAAGTTGGGAGGGGGTTAGGGATAGTGTAAGCCTCCCAGGTATTTTGGAAACAAGGTATCCAGGATTGTGAGGAGGCTAGTTATTCTTAGGAAATCTCATTTATTACTGTTTAGTAAAAACTAGTCATGAGACCCTTCAGATGAATATTGGTAGGTCATATACTTGTGACTATTTCTCTGATCAGAAAATTTTCAAAAATGCTCTTTTAATAAAACTGGGATATAGAGAGAAAAAAGATTTTTTTAAAAAAACTGTAATCCCATTATCCAAAGACACTTTCACATGTTTATACAGATTCTTGCAGGATTTGTTTTTATGACAATTGTTCATAAAAAAATAAAAGGTTTATGGTGCCCCTGGTTGGCTCAGTGAGTTAAGCATCTGCCTTGGGCTCAGGTTGTGATCCTGGGTCCTGGGATCCAGCCCTGCATTGGGCTCCCTGCTCAGTGGGGAGTCTGCTTCTCCCTCTCCCCCTCCCCACCGCTTGTGTGTTCTCTCTCTCTTTCAAATAAATAAACAAAATCATTAAAAATAAATAAATAAATAAATAAATAAATAAATAAATAAATAAATAAATAAAGGTTTTGTTTGTTACCATGGAATTCTGAACATGCTTTTGAAGGACTAATATTTTATAGATGCCTTAAAAATATACCTTTTTTCAAATAATATGTAGCTATCAGAAATTGTTTGTGAGAACTAGAGATCCCTGGGTGGCTCAGTGGTTTAGTGCCTGCCTTCAGCCCAGGGTGTAATCCTGGAGTCCTAGTATTGAGTCCCACGTTGGGCTCCCTGGATGGAGCCCACTTCTCCCTCTGCCTGTGTCTCTGCCTCTCTCTCTGTCTCTCTGTATCTCATGAATTAAATAAATAAAATCTTTAAAATAAAAAAATTAAGAAATTGTTTATGAGAACTGGCAATCATAATAATAAGCTTTATCTTCTATTGAATGCCTTCTGTGTTCCAGAAACTTGACACGTGCTGTCTCTAATCCTCACTACAACCCTGTGTAGGCTTTACCATTGGATGGGCCAGGTTTTGCCAGCTGAGCAGTCTTGAGTGAGTACCAACCATCCTGTCCCTACATTTCCTCACCTGTGAAAACAAAGAACCTACTAGCACCTACCTCTGGAGTTACTGAGCATTCAAATGAGATGATCCACATAAGGCACTTGGAACAGGGCCTGGCTAATTATCAGCCCTCAAGAAATGTTTATGTTCACCAAATAAATTCTAGGTGCCCTGACAATTTAAACATGAAAAATGAAATCCAGCAATGACAATATTCACAGTACTCAAAGAATAGAATATACTAGGGGTGCCTAGTGGCTCAGTTGGTTAAGCGTCTGACTACTGATTTTGGCTCAGGTCATGATCTCAGGGTTGTGAGATAAGCCCCACATCATGTATGCTTCCGTGCTGGGTGTGTAGCTTTTTTTAAGATTCTCTCTCTCTCTCTCTCTCTCTCTCTTATTCTTTCGGTCTCCCTCTACCCCTCCCCCAACCCACACTCTCCACCACTCTCTGAAAAAAGAAAAAAGTATATATCAGAAGTATAATCCCGCAGGTGGGGAAGACCTTCTGAGCACACCATTAAAGGTAGAGACAATAAAAGCAAAGGATTATCAGAACTGACCACACAATAAAAATTATGGCTGAGTGACAGGAAACACCAAAAAGTTAGAAGATAAATCATAATTTGGGGAAAAATCATAACTAATTTGACAGACAAAAATACCTTTAATATACAACATGCTTTACAATTTAAAAAAATACGAACAATGGTATTTTCCCAGGAAAAAATAGATAAAGGATAGAAACAGTCAAACAAGACAGTCTGATGTGGCCAGTTTCTGCATAGGAACATTTTGATAAGCCCTACTGACACAGTTGCCCTGACACAGCCACCTGTTTCAGCTGTCCCCAATGCGGTACACTCCCCCAGCCTCCCTCTCTCCCCATCCTCCAGTCCAGAGAACTCTTGCTTTGTATTTTAGTTCTTTCTGTGTTGTTTTCTTTTACAAAACTGTTACTTCTAATCAAAAAAAAAAGAAAGAAAGAAACATCTTTTAGACAGAGTGTTAACCTCCAAGGGGAAACTAAAATCATCTTTATAAGAGAAATTTTGTGATATTAAATATAATGTCTGCATACTCAAATCCTGAGAGAAGTTGAGAATTTCATTGAGCTTTTCCTCTACATTCTGGAGCTGAGAATAAGAAATCTTATGTGCTCCAAATACCTTCCTTCTTCCCCTCTACACATTGTCCATAGATAGATGCAGTATATTCGTCCATTCATTGAATAGGTACTTAAAGAGCACCTGTTGGGTGCCAGGCATGGTGCTATGCATGGGGATCTAGCAGTGAACTAGAAACAGCCCCTGCCCCCATGACGCCAACAGTCTAGTTGGGGGAGGAGCAAACACAAAGGAATTCAATATCCATGTGAATTTCACCATCCAGTGTGAGGAATCATGAGGCAGGGAAAGGACAAAGAGAATGGGGGAGGGGGGCTGCCGTTTTACATTAAATGGCCAGGCAGAAAGATTTGAGGAGAGGCATTAAGGAGGTGAGCGAGTGAGCTATGAGGATTTCTGAGAACATTCCAGGCAAAGAGAACAGCAACAGCAAAGGCCCTGAAGCAGGAGGTGTGTTTGATGAACTTTGAGGTCACCAGGGTGACTGGAGCAGAGGGATAAAGGGAGAGAGCAGTAGCAGATGACGGCAAAAAGTTCAGGGGTTGAGGGAGATCAGGTAGAGCTGTGTCTGTCATGGTAAAAACTTTGGATTTTATTTTATGAGTCTGGGAAGGTTGACATAATCAGAAGAAAGCAAGCCTACAAAAAGAAGAGGTGTGTCTATCTTATATTTTTAAACAAAAGGAATAATTTCCATTTTCATTTTCCAACAAATAATTTAGTTCTATGCGATTATAGACCAAATGGTGCCCAGTCCCTAACCACTCCCCCATCACTGAGACCTTTACCTCAAAGGTAAAGGGCAGGGGTTGGCAGGGGTTAGCAATAGGGAATTTGAGTGTTACAAGGGATGAGTTAACATAACAGGTTTGGTGGCTCATTTCCTTGCCTATCTTCCTTGCCTAGGGTCCAGGATAGACCCTAAGGAAACCCATGAGAATGTGTCTCTGAAACTGATGATTTTGTTGTGTACACCTAGAATAATAGGCAATGCCATGCCACCTTGTTAGGATTACTTTGCACAAACATGAATATTGATAATGTGAACCTGGTTTCATTGTTGGGGTCAACAGTATTGAGGTCCTGAGTCTCCTGGTCATGGCCTGTTATCAATAAGACATACATATGTGATCAACCCTCCTATCTGTGACCCAAACCCTGAGACTCAAAGTGGTCTCTATGGGCACAGGTATTCTGCATATGTCCCTGGAATTCACAGTTATAAAACAGGAAAAGGGGAATTAGAAAGTATTTTGAACTAAATGAAAATGAAAACACAATATAGCTAAAGCTGTGGGATGCAGCTCAAGCTGTATTTAGAAGGGAATTGATACCACTAAATTTCTATATGAGAAATGAAGAAAGGCTTCAAATCAATGTCTCCACCTTTGATCCTCAGGAACTAGAAAAATAAGAAGAAATTAAATTCAAAGTAAGCAGAGGAAAGGAATTGTTAAGGTAAGGGCAGAAACAAATGAAATAGAAAACAGGAAAAATAGAGGAAATCAATGAAACAAAAAACTAGTTATTGCAAAAGATCAACAAAATTTATAAACCTATATCCAGGAAAAAAAGAGAAGATACAAATTATCATTAGCAGAAATAAGAGCAGGGATATCACCATTAGACCCTCCAGAGAGTAAAATGATAAGGGAATATTATAAACAACAAACAATATAGGAAATTTAGGTAAATTGGAGTTCAAATTTAAAAATTTTTGTGTCTTAAAAAATCAAATTAAAAAATAAAAATGTTTGTGTCTCAAGGTACACTACCAATAAAGTGGAAAAATAACCCACAGAAAGGGAAAAAAATATGTGCTAACCATGTATCTAATAATAGTTTAGTATCTAGAATGAAGAACTCACAGAACTCAGCAAAAAAATAAACAAGTCAATTAAAAGTGAGTATAAGGGGGCGCCTGGGTGGCTCAGTCGGTTAAGCATCTGCCTATGGTTCAGGTCATGATCCCAAGGTCCTGGGATCAAGCCCTGACAGGCTACCTGCTCAGCAGGGATTCTCATTCTCCCTCTGCCCCTCCCCCTGCTCATGCTTGTGTGCTCTCTCTCTGAAATAAATAAAATCTTTAAATAAATAAATAATTACAGGGGCACTTGGGTGGTGTAGTCAGTTCAGTGTCTGACTCTTGGTTTCAACTCAGGTCCTGATCTCAGGGTCATGAGGTCAGCCCGGAGTTGGAAAGTTGGGGCTCCAAGTTCAGCACAGAGTCTGCTTGAGATTCTCTCTCATTCTCCCTTTTCCCCCCTCCCAAATAAATAAATAAATAAGCCTTAAAAATAAATAAAAGTGAGTATTATCAGGGAAAGAGAAGGATAATATGTGATTATAAAAGGATAGGGAGGTAAATTTTGCAAGAGGATATACAATTCTAAGCATTTATATACCTAATAACAAAGCTTCAAAATACATGAAACAAAAACTGATAAAATAGAAATGCAAAATAAGCAAATACACACTTAGAGATTTCAAAACACCTTTCAATAATTGATAGTAAAGTAGACAGAAAATCAGTAAAGATATAGAAGACTTAGCACTATCTACCAACTTGACCTAATTGAAATTTATAAAACACTCCAAGGAACAACAGAATATACATTCATTTCACATGGCCAGGGAACGTTTACCAAAATAGATAATATCCTGAGCCACAAACCATTTAAAAAGTATTAGAATTAGAAAACATGTTCTCTGAACACAATGCAATTAAATTAGATTTTACTATATTAGATTAAGTTAGATCAGTAAAGCAAAGGTTTCTGGAAAATCTCCAAATATTTGGAAGCTGAAAAACAAACTTTTAAATAACACATGGGTCAAGGAAGAAATCAAAAGGAAAATTATAAAGCATCTTGAACTAAATGAATATGAAAACAGCAAAAATTGTGGAATGCAGATAAAGCCATGGTTAAAAGAAAGTTTATAGCAGAAACCATATCTATTACATTAGAAAACATTAAGGATCTTGCAACAATGACCTCAACTTTCACCTTAAGAACCTAGAAGAAGGCAGACCACGCTGGGTTGCAGCCACCGCTGCTGCCACCATCATGCCAGCCCTTCTGGTCTCAAGGAGCCCGGTGACACTCCAGAATGGGAGACAAGCCAATTTGGGAGCAGATGGGATCCAGCTTCATTCAGCATTACTACCAGTTATTTGATAACCTCAGAACCCAACTAGGCACAATTTATATTGATGCATCATGCCTTATGTGGGAAGGACAGCAGTTCCAGGGGAAAGCTGCCATTGTGGAGAAGTTGTCTAGCCTTCTGTTAGACACACAACACAGCATCACAGCACAGGACCATCAGCCCACGCCAGATAGCTGCATCATCAGCATGGTTGTGGGCCAGCTCAAGGCTGATGAAGACTCCATCATGGGTTCCACCAGAAGTTCTATTAACATTGATGATGCTTGGGTTTGCACCAATGACATGTTCAGGCTTGCCCTGTACAACTTCGGCTGACCTCTTCCCAGCCAGGCACTCATGCTGTTTCCTCCTCCCTCCCCTTCCTGATACTTACTATTCACACTCCTCCAGATGCTCCAAATACACACAAATGAGCAGGGCCGCAGTGGGAGCGGGCACAGTATGCTGCTACTACCGAGGTATTGTGCATGATGTTTGGATGCTAGACTAGTTGCATCTGACAAGAGAAGTTTGTGTTGTACCAGCGCATGCCTTGGAAAGACTTAAGTAATGCAAAAGGTTGTCTTTTTTTCTTTTTTTCTTTTTAATCTACTGACAAGTTGCTCTAGTAACCCAAAGAAGAGAAGGAGAAAGCAGCTGCCTCACTGCCCAGATATTGATTTGTTTGGATGTCTCAATGGCACATGATATAATAAAACCACAAAAACTTTCTTAAAAAAAAAAAGAACCTAGAAGAAAAAGAGTAAATTAACCCTAAAGTAAGCAAACTTAAATCTAAAGTAAACATGGCAGAAATCAAACACACTGAAAATCAAAAAAAGAAAAACAACAACAAAGAAAAGCTGGTTCTTTGAGAATGTCAATAAAATAGATAAACCTCTAGACAGATTAACCACGGAAAAAAGGATCCAACTAACCAATATTAAGGTTGAGAGAAAGAACATAAACTATAGATCCTACAAATATTGTAGCAGGTAGACTCTAAAACCGTCCCCATTGGTGCTTATCTCCTGGTATTCATGCTTGTGTAATACTCTCTCCTTGAGTATGGTGTAAAGTTGTAACTTGTTTCTAAGAACAAAATACAACAAAGGTAGTGTGATATCACTTCCATGACTAGGCTGTGACTATCATCTTGTGATATTCTCCCTTTTGCTGGCTTTAGTGAAGCAAGCTGCCATTTTGGAAAGGCAAAATGGCAGGGAACTGAGGGCAACCTCTTGCCAACAGCCAACAGAAAAATTGATGCCCTCAGTCCAACAACCCACAAAGAACTTAATCCTGCCAACAGCCATGTGAATTTAGAAGTGAATCCTTCCCCAAGTCAAGTCTTTAGATGAAACTCTGGCCCTAGGTTACAGCCCTGTGAGAGACTGCAAACAGAGGACTCAACTAAGCCGTGCCTGAATTCTGGATCTGCAGAATCTGTGAAATAAAAAATGCATGTTGTTTTAAGCTGCTAAATTTGTAGTAATTTGTTATGCAGAAATAGGTCACTAGTACGAATGTTAAAATAAGGAAATATTATCAACAACTTCATGCTAATAAATTTGTGAACTTTGATGGAAAGGAAAAATGGACAAATTTCTTAAAATACACAATCAAAACTCATTCAAGAATAAATCGATAGGGCAGCCCCAGTGGCGCAGTGGCTTAGCGCCACCTGCAGCCGGGAGTGTGATCCTGGAGACCGGGGATCGAGTCCCACGTTGGGCTCTCTGCATACAGCCTGCTTCTCCCTCTGCCTATGTCTCTGCCTCTCTCTCTCTCTCTCTGTCTGTGTCTCTCATGAATAAATAAATAAAATCTTAAAAAAGAATAAATCAATAACCTTAATAGTCCTGTAACTATTACAAAAATTTATTTGTAGGGGTGCTTGGGTGGCTCAGTCAGTAAAGTGTCAGACTTTTGATTTCAGTCCAGGTCATGATCTCAGGGTTGTGAGATCAAGCCAGACAATGGTTGTGCTCCATGGTCAGCAGGAAGTCGGCTTGAGATTCTTTTCCTCTGCCCCCCACCTCCCTGCACATTCATGTGCACTGTTTCAAATAAATAAATAAATAAATAAATAAATAAGTAAATAAATAAATCTTTTAAAAATTCATTTGTAGTTAAAAACTTTCCCACAAAGAAAAATTTGAGCCCAGATGACTTCCCTGGTGAATTTCCCAAGCATTTAAGAAATAATTATAATTCTATACAAACTCTTCTAGAAAATATAAAATAATACCTCCCATTTTATGAGACAAGCATTACTATGATACCAAAATCAAAGACATTTTACGAAGGAAAATAAAGACCAATATTGTTCAAAAACTTAGATGCAAAAATTCTTAGCGAAATTTTAGCAAATTGAATCTAACTATAAGTACAAAGGATACTTCATTGTGACCAAGTGAGGTTTATCTGAGGAGTGCAAAGTAGGTTGAACAATCAAAATCACTGTAATTCACCATATTAACAAAAGAATAAAGAAAAAAACATATCATCATCTCATTAGATACAGAGAAAGCATTTAACAAAATGCAACATCTTAGCATAAAATCTCTTAAATAAAATCTCTTGGGGATCCCTGGGTGGCTCAGCGGTTTAGCTCCTGCCCTCAGCCCAGGGCATGATCCTGGAGTCCTGGGATCGAGTCCCATGTTGGGCTCCCTGCTTGGAGCCTGCTTCTCCCTCTGCCTGTGTCTCTGCCTCTCTCTCTGTGTGTGTGTCTCTCATGAATAAATAAATAAAATCTTTAATAAAAATCTCTTAGAAAACTAGGAATAAAAGGAATCTTCCTTAATCTGAAGAAAGGTAACAACAAAAGACCTACAGCTAACATCACATTTAATGATGACAGACTAAAATGTTTTCCCCCTAACATCATGAACAAGGCAAGGCTATCTACTTGTACAATTTCCAGTCAATATTATACTGGAAACTCTAGCCAAGCCAGTAAGTCAAGAAAAAAATGCATCTAAACTGGAAAACCTTAAGGAAAGGAAAACATTAAACTCTCATTAGTCATGGATGATAAATTGTCAAAACAGAAAATCTTCCAGAATGTATAAACAAGCTACAACAACTAGTAAGTGAGTTTAGCAAGTTTGCAGGATATAAAGTCAATATACGAGAATCAGTTGTATTTGTATATATTAGCCATGAATAACTGGACATTTAAATTTTTAAAAAGATATGTATTTATTTGCCAGAGAGTGAGAAAGCAATAAGCAGGGGGAGCAGCAGAAGGAGAGGGAGAGGGGATCCCTGGGTAGCTCAGCAGTTTAGCACCTGCCTTTGGCCTGGGGAGCGATCCTGGAGTCCCGGGATGGATCCTGGAGTCCCGGGATGGAGTCCCACGTCATCGGACTCCCTGTGTGGAGCCTGCTTCTCCCTCTGCCTGTATCTCTGCCTCTCTCTCTCTCTCTCTCTCTCTCATGAATGGATAAATAAAATCTTTTTTAAAAAAAATAAAAAAAAAGAAGTAGAGGGAGAAGCAGGCTCCCCGAGGCGCAGAGAGCCCTATACAGGGCTGATCACAGGACCCTGGGATCATGACCTGAGCTGAAGGCAGATGCTTAACAGACTGAGACACCCAGGAGATCCTAAATTTTTTTAAGGCTTCAAAAATACTAAATAATGGGGCGCCTGGGTGGCTATGTACTTGTATTTGATCAAATGTATTTGATCATGAAGCTCTTTACTTGCACATTAGCAATATTCTATGAAACACACTTTAGGGGATCCCTGGGTGGCGCAGCGGTTTAGCGCCTGCCTTTGGCCCAGGGCGCGATCCTGGAGACCCGGGATCGAATCCCACGTCGGGCTCCCGGTGCATGGAGCCTGCTTCTCCCTCTGCCTGTGTCTCTGCCTCTCTCTCTCTCATTCTACGTGACTGTCATAAATAAATAAAAATTAAAAAAAAACACACTTTAGAAACCATGATTTCTTCAACACTTTTGCTTTACTTGTGAGGAATTTGATACCCAGAGACAGTAACTCACTTGACCAAGACCACTTGCCTAACAATGTCTCCAGGCATAAATTCTGCATTCCTTGCATTACACAACAGATTATCATTTTCATTAGGTATGGGATATATCTTGAAGGTTTCATAAGCAAGTACTGCTTCTACTTCTGTGCTTCCACTAGTCCAGGGGCTGGACTATTATAGCACTTACCATTATATAGTACAATTGACTACAGTAGACTGAGCACTTCCTCTGCCCAGGGAATGTGGAAGGATCATTTTTGTTTTGCCCAGTTAGTTCCAGTGACTAGAATATAGTGGAATCTCAGTAAATGTTCCATAAATAAAAGGACTTGGGGTGGGGGAAGGACTTCTATGTGAACCGTCCAATAACAAGAGTACAGGTATCCAAGAAAAGAGTATAAGACTCCAAGTTGGGAAAAACATGCTGAAGAACAGTGATCTAGGGGAAGGAGATAGGATGAAGAAAAACTAAAACCAGTATTCTCACAGTAAGGAATCAGAAAAGTAGACCCAATGAGATATAGTGGTGTCACCAATGCAGAGAAGACGTTTGATTCAGGACAGCTGGTGCATTATTGCATAATCTCTAAATAATTAGCTATACTAAATGCCAATAAAATGCTCTGCTCCATGCAAAAAAAATAACACATTATGACATAACCATATTAAAATGATTATTTCAGGGGTGCCTGGCTGACTCAATCAGTACAGCATGCAACTCTCAACCTTAGAGTCCTGAATTCAAGACCCACACTGGGGTGGAGCCTACTTTCAGAGATAGATAAATAAGTAATTATTTAATTTGGATAGCACAGAATATCTATCATAAGTATCAGTTCAATATGTTGAGGGAAATTTTTTTAAGCTTGTTATTCTCACAATAAAAATGGAATATAATGAAAACAAAATTACATCACAAAAAGAACATTATTAATCATGACAAGCTCTTGGCATACATAAGCTCATTTAGGTTTAATAACTACTCTGTGAAGTGAACATCTCTCTGTTTTAAAAAGATTTGAGGAACTAAATCTAAGAATCTGCAGTTCTGTTATAAGAATCTGGGTTACCCCAATTTCCCCCAATAATTTTCAAAACCAAAGTTGCTCTAATGTGGTGAACTTCTCCAATGACCTTAATTTTATAAAGAGTTTAATTTTTCTGACTCACAACTTCTTGTTGAGCATTTTAAAATGATAACAGGTGCATTATCTTGTTCAGGACAAAATGTAGGAATTCAAAACAGCTGCCTCTCTAAGGAGCATCCAAGACTTTTACAAGTCCCTAATATGGGTTTTGTATCAAAATCAATTTGTAACCTTTCATGGGAAGAGAAGATAAAGAGGAATGAATGCTATAGAGAGCTTAACAAATTCCAGATATCGTGCTAAACACTCTAAAAGCTTCCTGTATATAATTCTTACACCCTCCTTACAAGATAAAGTGGACCTTGCTTTCAGAATGTTTATAAAAAATTACGACTTTTAAAATTTAGAAAACAAAGGACACAAATGGGATAAATGTTTAAGAATGGGAATTAGTCATAAATATACATAAACTAAACTCATAGACAGCACTACTATAGGAATAAAATCTAATTTAACTTTAAACCTAAACTTCTATTCATTGTATCACTCATTTCATTGACATTTTAAATAATTGTCCACAAATAAGGCAAATATATTGATACTATTTCCTAACCCCACTTGGAAATATTAGTTATGTTCTATTCTAGAAAACCACTTAGATGAGAGATCTTAAGATTAAGTTTAAATTGTAAAGTTTAGCCTATATTCTTCACTTGGGAAAAAACTAAATCTCATTACATTTGTATTTACACAGATGCAGTCAAAATCGTGTCCAATAACTCTACCACAGGAAAGATTCATTACAACACAGTTCTATAGAGCAGGTGTTTATTGGTCCTGCCTTCTACCCAGCACTTAACAAAATTCAACCCATTAAAAGTAAAGGCAGGCCCTCTGGTTTGATTTGATACTTTTTTTAAGTCATTAAGTTATCTCCAACCAGTCCAAATTCCAAAGCCATCTTGAAATAAGTGTGCAGCCCAAATGGCTGGAAATTCCAGCCCTGTACTGGCTTTTCTATAACTGTCATGTTTCATATATCATAAACTATATTAATCTGATCTTGGGAGGGAAATGGAAAGGGATGTTCAAAAAATTAAAATTCTTTTTACATAGAAGACTCTATCCCTAAATTCCTAATAAACAGCAAGATCAGAGGGTGACTCATGAATACACTGTTATCCTTTTTAACTAGTTAAATCAAATGACCCCTCTGGCATTCACATTTTAAATCTGCAAGTCTAGACATTACATCAAAATTGAGATGTCCAACTTGCAGAAGTTGGACTCCAGCCCCAAGAACTACCACCCAAAGCAGATGGACTTCATGCTACCTAGTCTCTACATCGCCTTTTTTTCCTTCTTCTTTCTCTTTTTGTAAACCTCGGCAGAACTCCAAGATGCCATGGAAAATTCTCATTCGGCAATGAAGTCGAGCAGGTTGCTCAGCTGCTCATTGATCGCTATGAGTGGCCATGCGCTGCTTTTGGCATTAATCTCTAAGAGGTCCTAAAGCTGAGAAGAGGGGCTCAGTGGGAGACAACCAAAGCCCAAAGTTGAGAATGCGAAGATGAGGCAGGGCATCAGGAAAAAGGAAGAAAGTTGGGGGCTCTAGGGTGACTTCCAATGTCCCCTACTCATTCCCAAAGCAGTGTGAGCAGGAGGTGGGAGAACTCGGGACGGATGAGGGCTCAATTCGGTGTCCCGCCAGCTGGGTGGCCAGGAGAGAAGAGAAATGACGCCCACCCTGCAAGGAAAAAATTGACATGTTGCAGGAAATACGTCTTGGGGGCGCCGGGTTTGACCTACTGCCTAACATATCCAGGCTGCTCTGTGGTCGGAAAGCTCCCCTCTGCAGGCCCAAGGCGCATTGTTAAAAAGACACCGACCGCTACTGTCACTCTCGCCTGGCCTGCTCCCACTTTTGCTGCCCCGTCTGCGAGCGACCAGCCATGGACGCACCGAGCCCACGAAGCTCGCTGCGCACGCTAAAGCCAAATGCTCTCCCACTTACCGTAGAGCCCAGGCACTTGCACCAGCAGAGCCCGCCACGGGCTGGCTAGTGACTATGAGTCACCACCCCGCTCAGCTCGTCCACGTGGAGCTGACTCTGAGTTCAACACCCTGCACAGAAGCCGCGGACCAGGGGCGCCCCTCCCCTCGTCTGAAATTGCCTGCCACCCTCTGGCTGCATCCAGCCACCAGGATTAAAGTTCCCTTTGGCTCGTTCACGTTGGGCCAAAGGGCTCTGGGTCTGAGCGGGAGCCGGGGATGCTTCCAGCCCGCCCCTTTCTCCCTGGACACCGTGGCCGCCACCACCCCACCCCTGACCCCGCCAGAATTGAACTGGTGGGTCTTGGGCAAGCACTTGTTCCCTGGGGTGGTCTCAGTCCGAGACATGGCCTCAGCTCCAGCCCTGGCGCCCTCTAAGCCTGAAAAAGCCCCTAGTTAACACCTTAGTCCCCAGCCCGCTGGCGTCACCCGCGCGGAGGAAGTAGGGCGGGTGGGGGGACGCAGAAGAGGGGGCGGGAACCAAGAAAGACCACTGTGCTTGCCAGGACAAAGCCCGCAGTGGGCGGAGGCGGGCTGGCGGGAGAGGTTTGCAGGCCCCCTAGGGAGCCCAGCGCGGCGGGCATGGGCACAGCCTACCTGCCCGCCTTCTCACTCTGTACTCTGCCTCGAAGTGCAGCCAGGAGAAGCAGCTGCAGACGCATCTGGATCCATCGCCTGTGGGCTGGCTGTCATCCCCCGGCAAGTCGCGCTGGATGCAGGAGACTTAACGCCTGGGGAAGCTGCACTGCGCACGGCGTGGAAGATGCGCGCGCGTGGGGAAAAGGAGGCCAGGCCCAATCGGCCCATCTCTGCCCACTCTGAGTAGGTTTTGGTTGGTCAAATTCAGTGTGGAGCCCAATGCAGAATAAAGGGCAAAACCGCCCTTGAATTCCACAAAGCAGTGTGGGCTTCATGTTTCCAAACACTACAATCACTCAACCCCCTCCTTGTCCACAATCATTTCCACTCACCTGAATCCTGTTCAGGGCAACGGAATTGTGCAGTGGAACCAGTCCGTGGAAATGGATGAGAGCAATCCTTTACGTTTCACAGAAGTGAACCAGACAGGTTTTGTCAAATAGGCACAATCTGGCACAAGTTTTGAACTTGGCTTGAGGAAAAAGCCTCAAACGGAGAAAGAAAACATTACTAAACCCCTATTGTGTTCAATTCAGGGAAGTAAGTAAGGACTTCTACACTGACAGTCACTTTTTGGGTCAATGAATGCAGTTGAACTGGCAAGCCCAAGCAGAAGACACAGTTCAGAGAAAGACACACCCAGAGTAATAAATTCAAGGAAACAGCCATAGCTGAGGGCAACACCGTGGCAAGAAGGAGCCTTTGGTACTCTGAGTTGGATGAAAACAGAAATATAGATTCAATGGAAAATATATGGATATAATTCCTTACAAAGGAAATTTTCCATCAGGGAAGGCAATTGTAGTTTGGGGATGAGGATTTCCAAAATATCAATGGCTAAACAAGACCCTGTGGCAGACAGACCCTGTGGTAACTTCCCCAATATCCACTCCTCATGTTAGTAACCACCTTCTGTTTAATGTTACATCCTTGCCCTGACCCCCTTCTGATAGTGTGATTACAATTTTAGCAAATTAGCATAATTCAAATTTAAATTAATCAGTATAATCCTACTCCCTGCCATTGATTGGCTTTGAGCATGACCCAACTGGGCCCAGTGAATGTAGCAATTTCCTGGGAGCTTTGGGAAAAGTTTTTCTTTTATGTTCTGGATGAGTTTCAGAGGTAATCCCCTCTTCTGCACATGCTCAAAGAAACAAGGAGCCCCATTCTGTGGGCAGCCATATATCAATATAACAAAGAGCCAAGCTAAAATAAAGCAGACATCAAGAAAACATGGCAGAAGGAAATCTGACTTTGCTGCCAATTTTGGTCCTTTGAATAGTGGAATTTTTCATATATATTATGGCCCATAATATTTTATACATTATTTTCCTTGATAGACTGCAAATTCCATCAGGGTTGGAGCTTCCAGGCCCTTTCTACAACATATAACTAACACAATAGACACTTTAAAAATTGGGGTTGGAATGGTATCTATCAATCACTTGACATTAGAACAGAAATAATTTTTATACTGTAATGAAGTCTTTGCATGTGTCATTGTTAATTATTTTAATGACATTTTATTATTCTTACCAGTGGATTTCCTACAATATAGCTCTGTCCACTTGGGACTAGAGCAAACAATATGATATAAAAATTAATAATAATCAAGTTCATGCCTTTAGTTCATGGCATGTCAATCACCACTGAACTAAAATCCAAGATTGAGATCTACTCTATCATAAGCTAGGTTTAGCATTTAATAACAGTTCCATCCTGCTATTCTTCTCTTTCAGCCAGCAAGAATATCCCACCCCTGGGATTCCCTGGTAGAAATTTTACTTATGGGACACCTGGGTGGCTCAGGTAGTGATCCCCGGGTCCTAGCATCGAGTACCACATCGGGCTCCCTGTGGAGAGCCTGCTTCGCTCTCTGCCTATGTCTCTCATGAATAAATAAGTTAAATCTTTATTTTTTTATTGGAGTTCAGTTTGCCAACATATAGCATAACACCAGTGCTCATCCCATCAAGTGCCCCCCCTCAGTTCTTGTCACCTAATCACCCCAATCCCCCGCCCACCACCCCTTGTTCATTTCCCAGAGTTAGGTGTCTCTCATGTTCTGTCACCCTCACTGATATTTCCCACTCATTTTCTCTCCTTTCCCCTTTTATTCCTTTTCACTAAGGTAAAATCTTTATTAAAAAAAAGAAATTTTACTTATATTTACTCTCTGAACATTGGTAGATACGATACAAAGATTTCTCTGAACTTTGCTAGTATTCTTGTTTATTTTTATTAAGGTAAAATTCATATCACATACAATTAACAATTTTAAAGTGTTCGATTCATAATACATTCATTATACATTCATAATGGCCCCTTCAGTTTCAAATCGTCTCGTCATCCCAGAACACCCTGTACCAGTAAAAAATCACTCCTCATTCAGTCCTTGACCTATGCTCGGGGAACCACTAATCTGCTATCTCTATGCATTTGACTATTCTAGATATTTCACATTTTCAAAACTCATATAAAATGTGACCTTTCATGTCTGGCTTCTTTCAGTTAGCATTACATTTTTTAGTTTATTTATTTAAGCAATCTCTACACCCAACGTGGGGCTCAAACTCATGACCCAGAGATCAAGAGTCACATGCTCCTCAGACTGAGCCAGCCTGGCACCCCAGTTAGCATTATGTTTTATTTTTTTAATTATTTTTAAGATTTTATTTATTTATTCTTGAGAGACAGAGACAGAGAGAGAGGCAGAGACACAGGCAGAGGAAGAAACAGGCTCCATGCAGGAAGCCTGATATGGGACTCAATCCCAGGACTCCAGGATCACGCCCTGGGCCAAAGGCAGGTGCTAAACCGCTGAGCCACCCAGGCTGCCCTAGCATTATGTTTTAAAGGTCCATCAATGTTGTAGAATGCATCAGTCTTTCATTCCTTTTTAGAACTGAATAATATTCCATTTTATGATTTTACCGCATTTTGTTTAACATTTCATCCATTGAAGGACATTTGGTTTGTTTCCACCTTTTGGCTCTTATGAATGTTACTGCTATAAACATTCATGTCCAAATTTTTATGTGGACATGTTTTCATTTCTCTTGGAAATATACCTAGGAGTAGAACTGCCAGATCATGTAGTATTTCTATGGTTAACTATTTGATGAACTGCCAAACTGTTTTCCATAGCTGCTGCACCATTTTACATTTACATCCACCAGGAATGTATAAGAGTTCCTATATATCTATACATCCTCACCAAGATGTTTATTATCCACATTTTTATTATACCCACCCTAGTGTGTATAAAGTGGTATCACATTCTAGTTTTGGTTCACATTTCCTTAATGACATCTTTTCATGTGTTTGTTGGTCTTCTGTATGACATCTTTGGAGAAATGTTTATTCAAGTCTTTTGCCAATTTTTCATTGGGTTGCTTGTCTTTCTGTTGTTGAATTGTGAGAGTTATTTATATATTGTGATTGTCAAACCCTTATCAGAAATATGATTTGCAGGGTGCCTGGGTGGTTCATGGCTCATTCAGTTAAGTGGCTGCCTTCAGCTCAAATCGTCATCCCAGAGTCCTGGGATCAAGCCCCATCCTCCAAGCCTTCTCCCTCTGCTTCTCTCAGTGTCTCTTATAAATAAATGAGTATTTTTAAAGAAAAGAAAGAAATGGATGAGTTGGTCATAAAATTCATATGAAATTGCAAAGGAGCACATGAGAAAATGCTCTGCATCACTTGCCATCAGGGAAATACAAATCAAAACCACAATGAGATCCCACCTCACACCAGTGAGAATGGGGAAAATCAACAAGACAGGAAACAACAAATGTTGGAGAGGATGTGGAGAAAGGGGAACTTGCACTGTTGGTGGGAATGTAAATGGTGCAGCCACTCTGGAAAACTGTGTGGAAGTTCCTCAAAGAGTTAAAAACAGATCTGCCCTACAACCCAGCAATTGCACTGCTGGGGATTTACCCCAAAGATACAGATGCAGTAAAACAGCAGGATACCTGCACCCCAATGTTTATAGCAGCAATGTCCACAATAGCCAAACTGTGGAAGGATACTTGATGTCCATCGAAAATGAATGGATAGGGCATCCCTGATGGCCCAGCAGTTTGGCGCCTGCCTTCAGCCCAGGGTGTGATCCTAGAGACCCAGGATCAAGTCCCGCATCAGGCTCCCCGCATAGAGCCTGCTTCTCCCTCTGCCTGTATCTCTGCATTTCTCTCTCTCTCTCTCTCTCTCTCATGAATAAATAAATAAAATCTTTAAAAAATAAAAGAAAATAGGGATCCCTGGGTGGCGCAGCGGTTTGGCGCCTGCCTTTGGCCCAGGGCACGATCCTGGAGACCCGGGATCGAATCCCACATCGGGCTCCCGGTGCATGGAGCCTGCTTCTCCCTCTGCCTGTGTCTCTGCCTCTCTCTCTCTCTCTCTCTCTCTCTCTCTCTCTCTGTGACTATCATAAATAAATAAAAAAATTAAAAAAAAGAAAATAAAAAGAAAATGAATGGATAAAGAAGATGTGGTATATGTACACAATGGAATATTACTCAGCCATTAGAAACGACAAATACCCACCATTTGCTTCAACATGAATAAAACTGGAGAGTATTATGTGAAGTAAGTCACATGTGAAGTGAAGTGAAATAAGTCAATCGGAGAAGGAAAAACATTATATGTTCTCATTCATTTGGGGAATATAAAAAATAGCAAAAGGGAATAAAGGGGAAAGGAGAGAAAATGAGTGGGAAATATCAGAGAGGGTGACAGAACATGAGAGACTCCTAACTCTGGGAAACGAACAAGGGGTGGTGGAAAGGGAGGTGGGCGGGGGGTGGGGGTGACTGGGTGACAGGCACTTGACAGGATGAGCACTGGGTGTTATGCTATATGTTGGCAAATTGAACTCCAATAAAAAAATATACAAAAAAAAAGAAATTGCAAAGGACACCAAATAGCCAAAACAAATGTAAAAAAAAGAATGTAGGAGGATTTCCATTTCTCCATTTCAAAACATACTACAAAGCTACAGCAATTAATAGAGAGTGGTCCTACCATAAGGATAGAAATATAGACAAATCAAATAGAATGAGAGTCCAGAAGTAAGCCTAGACAAATATGGTCAGTTGATTTTTTACAAGGGTAGCACAACCATTTTGTGAAGAACATTAATTTTTTCAATTAATCCTTCTGGGACAAGTGATACATACATACATACATACAAAAAATACAAAAAAAATACATACATACATACATACATACATACATACATACAAAAGAATGATTTTTGTCCCGTATCATATAGTACATACAAAAGTTAAAACAGGTCAAAGATCTAAAATTATGATTTTCTTAGAATGTATATGTAGAAATCTTGACTTTGGGTTATTCAGGTTTCTTTTTAAAGATTTTATTTATTTATTTGAGAGAGAGAATGTGAGCACAAGCTGTGGGGGGAGGAAGGGCAGAGGGAGAGGAAGAAGCAGACTCCCTGCTGATCAGGGACCCAGAGGAGGGGCTTGATCCCAGAACCCTGAGATCATGACCCAGCCAAAGGCAGCTGCTTAATCATATATCTCATACAAAGCTAGTTCAGAGTACAGAAATAATTTTCTAAACTTAGCAACAAAGATAAACAATCAACTTAAAAACAATCAAGTTCAAAGAGCTTGAGCAGACATTTCTCCCAAAATGACTAACAAACACATAAAACGATGTTCAACAAAATTCCAATGCAAATCAAAATTACAATGAGATACCATTTCACATCCACCATTATAAGTACTCAAAAAAAAAAAAGAAAAGAAAAGAACAAGTATTGGTAAGAATATAGAGAAATTGGAACCCTTGTATATTGCTGGTGGGAAAGTAAAATGGTGTAGCCACTATAGAAAACAATTTGGCAGTTCCTCAAAAGTTAGACATATAATTATTATCTCAGTCGGCCTGGGTAGCTTAAACAACAGATATTTATTTCTCATAGTTCAGGAGGCTGGGAAGTCTAAGGTCCAAGTGCTGGCCAATTCTATTCCTGGTGAGAGCCCTCTTCCTGGCTTAAAGATGGCTGCCCTGTTTCTGTATTTTCACATAGCTCTCTCTCTTTCCTGTCTCTTCTCTCATCATGGGGGCTATACCCTTATCACCTTATCTAAGCCTAATTACCTCCCAAAGGCCTCAACATTTTTTTAAGATTGATTGAGTTTGTTTGTTTGCTTGTTTGTTTGTTTGTTTTAGAGGAAGAGAGAACACAAGCAGGGTGAAGAGCAGAAGCAGAGGGAGAAAGAAGCAGACTCCCCGCTGAGCATGGAGGAGAATGTGGGACTCCATCTCACCACTCTGAGATCATGACCTAAAGCTGAAATAAGAGTTAGATGCTCAACCAAGCCACCCAGTCGCTCCCCAAAGGCCCCAACTTCTAACACCACCACATATGGCTTAGGACTTCAACATTTGAATTTAAACGGGACACAAATATTTAGTCCATAACAATACCATAGGACCTATCAATTCCATTTCTAGATGTATGCCCAAAAGAACAAATATTTGTACCACCTGTGTTCATAACAGCATTATTCACAATAGACAAAAGGTGGAAGTGTCCACTGGCAGATAAATGGATAAACAAAATGTGGTGTATGTTTACAATGAAATATTATTCAACTTTAAAAAAGGAATGATTTCTAACACAATGCTACAACATTGATGAAACTTGATAACATTATGCTAAGTAGGGATCCCTGGGTGGCGCAGCGGTTTGGCGCCTGCCTTAGGCCCAGGGCGCGATCCTGGAGACCCGGGATCGAATCCCACCTCAGGCTTCCGGTGCATGGAGCCTGCTTCTCCCTCTGCCTGTGTCTCTGCCTCTCTATCTCTCTCTCTCACTGTGTGCCTATCATAAATAAATAACAATTAAAAAAATAAAAAAAACATTATGCTAAGTGAAAGGAGCCAGACATAAAGGCAACATTATATGATTCCATTTATATGAAATGTTCAGAATGGACAAATCTAAAGAGAGAGCAAGTAGATTTTTTTTTATTAGGATTAAAGGTTTCACAGGATAGGGAAATGATTGCTAAAGACTATGAGATTTTTATTGAGGTGACAAAAAATGTCAATAATAATTGGCTGTGGGGATCCCTGGGTGGCTCAGTGGTTTAGCGCCTGCCTTTGGCCCAGGGCGCGATCCTGGAGTCCCAGGATCAAGTCCCACGTCGGGCTCCCGGCATGGAGCCTGCTTCTCCCTCCTCCTGTGTCTCTGCCTCTCTCTCTCTCTCTATGTCTATCATAAATAAATAAATAAATCTTTAAAAAAATAATAATAGGGGGATCCGTGGGTGGCTCAGCGGTTAAGCGCCTGCCTTTGGCCCAGGGCGTGATCCTGGAGTCCCCGGATCGAGTCCCGCGTCGGGTTCCCTGCATGGAGCCTGCTTCTCCCTCCTCCTGTGTCTCTGCCTCTCTCTCTCTCTCTCTCTCTCTCTCTCTCTATCATAAATAAATCTTTAAAAAATTAAAAAAATAATAAAATAATAATAATAATTGGCTGTTGGTGATGGTGCATATATCTATGACTATACTAAAAATTATTAAATTGTGCAGTTTAAATGGGTGAATTTTATGTTCATAAATATATGTCAATAAAGCTGGTTTTGTAAAAGATTTTATTTTTAACTAATTTCTACATCCAACGTGAAGCTTGAACTCACAACGCTGAGATCAAGAGTTGCATGCACCACAGACTGAGCCAGCCAAGCACTCGTGTTTTTTTAAAAATGTATTGTTATATACTTGCATAGAATAATCGAAAGCAAAGTTAAGAAAAGAATTGCAGGGACACCTGAGTGGCTCAGTAGTTGAGCGTCTGCCTTTGGCTCAGGTCATGATCCCGAGGTTCTCGGATCAAGTCTTGCATCAGGCTCACCACAGGGAGCCTGCTTCTCCCTCTGCCTGTGTCTCTGTTTCTCTGTGTCTCTCATAAATAAATAAATAAATAAAAATCTTAAAAAAAGAATTGCATTTAAAATAGAGTCAAAACTGATTTTAAAAATACTATGTAATATTATTAACCAAAGAAGTAAAAGACTTACACACTGAATACTACAAAATATTGTTGAAATAAATTAAAGTAGGCATAAATAAGGGGAAAGCCATTCCAGTTCTATGGACTAAAGAACATGATATTGTTGATATAGGAAACTTCCCAAATTGATTTAAGGAGTAAAAAGTCTATCACAACCTTCCCTTTTTTGCAGAGATGGACAAAAGAAAAATATCCTAGAATTCATATGGACTTGAAAAGTACCCTAAAGAGCAAAAATCATATTGAAAACATAGGGGAGTGAGGGACGCCTGGATGGCTCAGAGGTTGAGCATCTGCCTTCGGCTCAGGGCGTGATCCCAGGGTTCGGGGATCGAATCCCACATCGAGCTCCCTGTGAGGAGCCTGCTTCTCCCTCTACCTTCTCTCTGTGTCTCTCATGAATAAATAAATAAAATCTTTTTTTAAAAAAAAAGGAAAACATAGAGGAGTGAAAGTACAGAAATCACCTCACACATCAATAATCGATTTTCAATGAGGGTGCCACAACCTTTCAATCAGAAAATAATTATCTTTTCGACCAATGGTTTTAGAAGAAATGGATATCCATGCGCAAAGGAAGAATTTTGTCCCCTACCTCACACCATAAGCAAACATTAACCAAAAAAAGATCAAAGATCTAAATGTTGGACTTAAAAATCTAAAATTCTTACAAAGAAACATAGGTGTAAATCATTGTGTTCGTAGATTAGGCAGGGTTTTTTTTTTCACTACTAGGTATACACCTAATGAACTGAAAACATATGTTCATATAATAACTTGCCATGAATGCTCATAGGAGCATTACTCTTTTTTTTTTAACATAAGCTCTACACCCATGGGTAGAGCTTGGGCTTGAACTCACAACCCCAAGATCAATAGTCATGTGCTCTACCAACTGAGCCAGCCAGGCACACCTAGCAGCATTATTTTTTTTTTTTTAAGATTTAACTTATTTGAGAGAGAGACACAGAGAGCATGAGTGAAGGGGAGGGGCAAAGGGAAAGGGAAGAGCAGACTCCCTCACTTAGCAGGGAGCCTGATACAGGGCTTGATTCCAGGAACCTGGGATCATGACCTGAGCCAAAGACAGACGTTAACTGACTGAGCCACCCAGACACTCCAGTATTATTCTTAATACCGAAAAATTCGAAAGAACCCAGATGTCCACCAACTGATTTATGGATAAACAAATAAGGTAAATCGATACAATAAAATACAGCCCTAAAAGGAAATGAAGTACTGCTATATGCTGCCACATGGAGGAACCCTGAATACATTTTGTGAAGGGAAAGATGCCAGAGCACAAAAGGCCACATACAGTATGATGCCATTTATATGAAATATCCAGAAAAGACAAATTTATAGAGATAGCAAGTATATTTGTGTTTGATTGGAGATGAGAGACCTAGGGGTGAAAGTTGTATAGCTAAAGTATAGGGAGTTTCTTTCGAAGTGATAAAAATATGCTATAATCAGCTGTGGTAAAGAAGATATACAAATGTCCAATAATCACATGCAAAAAGATCACTTGTCATTAAAGAGATATATCACAACAACAATGACATGCCACTCACACTTACTAGGATGGTTATTTTTTATATTTTTAAAAGATTTATTTATTTACTTTAGAGAGGGGGTGGAGGTGGGGAGGGGAAGAAGGAAAGAGAGGGAGAGAGTCTCAAGGAGACTCCACACTGTGCACAGAGCCAGACACAAGGCTTGATCTCACAACCCCCAAGATCAGGACCTGAGCCAGCACCAAGAGTCAGATGCTTAACCAAAAGCGCCACCCAGCTGCCCCAAAGATGGCTATTTTTTTTTTAAAGGAAAATAAGTATTGGCAAGAACATGGAGAAATTGGAACCCTCGTGCGTTGGTGATGGGAATGTAAAATGGTACTGTGGCTGTGGGCAACTCTTTGATGGCCCAGCAATTCTATGCCTAAATACACACCCTAAGAAAAGAAAAAAATATGTTCACACAATAACTTGTAACCAATGTTCATAGCAGAATTATTCTTGATAGCCAAATAGTGGAAGCAACCCAAATGTCCATCAAATGAAAGAATGAGTCAAAGGAGGTAAACCCATAGAATGCAGTATTATACAACCATAAAAAGGAATGAAGTACCACATGGATAAACCTTGAAAACATGCTATGTGAAAAAACCAGACACAACAGACTACATGTTGTATGATTCCATTTCTATGAAATATGCAGAAGAGACAAATATGTAGAAACACCTAATAGAATAGAAGTTGCTTATGGTTAAGGGAGAAAGAAAGAAGGTTAGTGAGTGACTACTTAATGAGTACATGTTTGCTTTTTAGGGTGATGAAAATGTTCTGACATTAGATTGGTGATAATTACACAATATTTTGAATATACTAAAAAACATTGAATTATATACACTTTTAAATGGTTAATTCTATGGTATGTGAACTACAACTCAATAAAATCTATATGTTGGCAAATTGAACGCCAATAAAAAAATAAATTAAAAAAAGAATAAAACTATATTTTCTATAAATGAGCAATATAGAAACAAATTACAAAAAATATACTTCACTTCTAATCCTACCAAACAGCCAATAAGGACTTTTTGGTATGTTTTCTTTCCCTTATAATCTGTATGTGTGTACATATATAGCATATATTTCAAAATTAAACGTGAGATCAGATTCAAATATAATTCAACCTAAATATATTTTATAAAAAAATTCATACCCTTGTGGTACCTGGCTGGCTCAGTTGGGGGAGCATGTGACTCCTGATCTTGGGGTGATGAGTTCTAGCCCCATGTTGGGTGTAGAGATTACTTAAATAAATAAAACTTTTAAGAAATGCATACCCTTATAATATAAATAGAACAGTATAATTAACCTCCATGAATCTACTATTTGGATCAACAAATGTTAAACTCATGGCCAATTTTCCTTCATCCTTACTTCTTGATTAATTCAAGGCAAATCTCAGACATCAATTCATATTATCCATAAATATTGAGCATATATATGTATGTATATATATCCCATATGTATGGGGTATGTCTTAAAACTACGACAAAAATACCAGTATTATAATTTTAATAATAATTTTAATAGCATCAACCTTTCGGTCGTGTTCAGATTCTTCCAATTGTGTCATGAATGTTTTTTAATACAGTTTGTTCAAACTGAGATCCAAATAAGGTTACATACTACAAATGGTTGATAGGTCTTTAGGTGTCTTTTAATCCAGAGCATCTCCCTCCTTCTCTTTCAACGCATTTGTTGAAACAATACTGGGTCATCTATCTTACAGTTTTCCATAGTCTGAGTTTTCTCATTGTGTCCTTTACTGTTTATTTGTCCTCTGTATTTTCTGTGAACTATTATTTAGAGTTAGAGTCTTAATAGACTTCCGTTTTATTTTCCTCAAGAATACTTCATATGTGGTGTTGTATACATGCCATCAGGAAGCAATTAATGTCTGCTTGTCTCTGTTTTGGGAAAGTTAACAGCCACTGAAGATCCTGTCCTAGCTGTAATTTTTCGCTAAAGATAATAAATTTATGACATTCTATCATCTTCTTCACTTATTAGCTGGAATACATCTGTAAAAAAAGAAATGTCTCCTTATTAATGCTGTGGATACCCTTAGGTACAATATGTGTATGAAAGGTATGATACGATACTTCACCCTTTTTTATTTTCCAGTTTTTAAATTTAGCAATTTTTTAGAGTGTCAGTCTGGCCTAAAGAAATAGATTTTATATGTTTCAATCCATTAGTTGTTTTTCTCATGGCTACTCAAATTGTCTCCTCTTTGAGCACCAACAGGATTTCAGGCTTTCACCAAGAGCACTAAAGGCTCTTGAGTCCTTAGCATCATCCAGTGGTCTTTGATACTTAATTGCTGATATGACAAAATGTTCCAGGATCGTCTTGTAATTTTCTGCTCCAATCCTAAAGTCAGCTATATCTCCAAGGGGACCTGGAAAAGATGATTCTTAATGGCTGCATGTTATGGGTATACTATTATTTATGTAACCAGTCCATTATTTGGAGGGAACGAGCTTTAGACAGTTTCTAATTGTTCTGTATTATAAATTAAATACTGAGCTATTTTATACAAATAGTATATATATAAATTGACTGATGGTATGCTTATAAATATTTTCTTTATTATTTAATACTTAATACAAGCCTAGTCAGTTGACTCATTTATGGCCTGACTCATGAACTAATGGACATCATTAATGTATTAGAAACATCTGCCTATAGAGTGAGGGGGCTTGCAAATGATGAATTAAAAGGTGGCAGCAAAAAACTTTTTTTTAAAAGGTGGCAGGAAAGATGAAATAAAATCTCTGAAAGGAAAAGTATGTATTTTTAGTCCCTTAATACTCATTTACCCTTAAGGATGTTCTGCTTCCTGGTACTATATTCCCTTGTCAGTCCCTGGACATTTCATCACTAGCCAGGAAGATACGACAATGGGAATAAGATGCCTTGGAGTGTTTTTGTTATTAAGGTTCATTGGAGGTGGCTTACTTTTTGTTCATCTCTGCGAGAAGCTTTTATTTAGAAAACTACTCCCTTACTCCTAAGAATTACAAACAGAAAGTCACTCTCCCAACCACCTAAAATTACCTATTTTGTTGCTTGGTGATATTTGTATTGGCTAAAATGTTAGAATGAATTAAGCCATATCATACTTAGTATATATATAAAGGCAATTGGCATATATTTTGGAGTACTAAAATTTTTTAAATTTTTGAACATGATGCTTCTAATTCCTATTGATATGTTATAAACTCTCTCTCTTAGAATGTTTGAGAGCGATTATCAAGACTCCTAGACATGTGCAACAACTCTTTAGGAAGAAAATGAAGCATTCTCCAGAGAAATGCCAGCACATATTTTCATTTTTAAAAAAATTTTATTTATTTATTCATGAGAGACAGAGAAAGGCAGAGACATATGCAGAGGGAGAAGGAGGCTCCCTATGGGGACTCGATCCCAGGACCCCAGGATCACGACCTGAGCCAAAGGCAGATGCTCAACCACTGAGCCACCCAGGTGCCCCTATTTTCATATTTTTTTTAATTTACCACGTATTTTCTTTATTTACTTAAAGACTCATTTCATCTGTATTTTGTTTTTTTGTTTTGTTTTAATTTTTTTATTTATGATAGTCACAGAGAGAGAGAGAGAGAGAGAGAGAGAGAGAGAGAGAGGCAGAGACATAGGCAGAGGGAGAAGCAGGCTCCCTATGGGGACTCGATCCCAGGACCCCAGGATCACGACCTGAGCCAAAGGCAGATGCTCAACCACTGAGCCACCCAGGTGCCCCTATTTTCATATTTTTTTTAATTTACCCCGTATTTTCTTTATTTACTTAAAGACTCATTTCATCTGTATTTTGTTTTTTTGTTTTGTTTTAATTTTTTTAATTTATTTATTTATGATAGTCAGAGAGAGAGAGAGAGGCAGAGACATAGGCAGAGGGAGAAGCAGGCTCCATGCACCGGGAGCCCGATATGGGATTCGATCCCGGGTCTCCAGGATCGCGCCCTGGGCCAAAGGCAGGCGCTAAACCGCTGCGCCACCCAGGGATCCCTCATCTGTATTTTGAAAGAAATGTAAGTCAGGTTCTATGAGATAAAGGTACTTTTGGTCAAATTTCATTAAATAAAAGTAGTTGCAATTCATAGTGTATTTGGGGAAAAAAAGACTTCATGCTCTGAAATAGTTAATAGGGGAAGTGACTCGCCCTTAAAATTATAGAGACCCCAGGCATGGAATGCTTATAACAGAACTCAGTGTGCTTGAATCTGTGTAGAATTTAACATGTTCTGCTGTCATGCTGTCTATAGTCTACCGTGGCAAGACATAAAACTGGTTTGCATACAATCCTGTAGGCTATGTTAATTTTTCTTTTTGTTCATTTTGCTAATTGTGGGGAGAGGGGTATATGGATGAGTGGAGTTGCCAGATAAAATACAGGCCATACTTACATTAAAAACTATGTATTGTTTATCTTGAAATTCAAATTACCTGGGAGTCTTGATTTTTCTTTCCTAAATCTGACAGCCCTACTTATGAATAGAGAGTAATAGTGACTTATCTTTTTTAAAAAAAATTTTTAAGATTTTATTTATTCATTCATGAGAGACAGAGAGAGAGAGAGAGAGAGAGAGAGAGAGAGAGAGAGAGAGAGGCAGAGACACAGGCAGAGGGAGAAGCAGGCTCCATGCAGGGAGCCCAACGCAGGACAGGATCCCTGGTCTCCAGGATCATGCCCTGAGCTGAAGGCGGCGCCAAACCGCTGAGCCACCCGGGCTGCCCTAAAAAAATTTTTTAAAGATTTTATTTATTCAGGGCACCTGGGTGGTGTAGTGGTTGAGCGTCTGCCTTTGACTCAGTTCTGATCCCAGTGTCCTGGGATCGAGTCCCATATTGGGCTCCCCACAGGGAGACTGCTTCTCCCTCTGCCTATGTCTCTGCCTCTCTCTCTGTGTCTTTCATGAATAAATAAAATCTTTTTTAAAAAAGATCTTTTATAAAAATATTTAAGTCTTTAAAATTTAAAATCTTTAAAAAGACCTTTTTAAAAAAATATTTTATTTGACAGAGAGAATGAGAGAGAGCACAGGCAGGGGGAGTGGCAGGCAGAGGGAGAGGGAGAAGCAAGAACCACCAGAGAAGAGTGGCCCAGGAGGGGCTGGGGGCTCAATCCCAGGATCTGGAGACCAGGAGGAAGCCAAAGGCAGATACTTAACCAGCGCAGCCACCCAGGTACCCCATGACTCAACTTTAGAAATTAAAAAGGACTACATATTGTATAATGTAAAGCAGCACTTCTTTTTAATTTTTAATTTTTATTTTGAGAGAGAGGAAGCTCAGGTGGGTGGGGGGAGGAGAGAAGGAGAGAATCCCAAGCATGTTCCTTGCCCAGTGCCGAGCTGGACAGAGGCCTGTTCCCACAACCCAAGATCACCACCCCAGCCGAAATGAAGAGTCGGATGCCTAACCTTATGAGCCACCCAGGCACCTGTAAAGCAGAATTTCTAAACTTTAATGTACATACAAATTATCTGGGGTGCTTGTTAAAAATTAGATTCTGATTCTGAAGATCTGGAGTGGGACCAGAGGATATGCATTTTTAACAGCTGTTGACAATAATGCTGGTCTGTAGACCACCTTTGAGCAAAGCTGTGGTGGAAAATTGAGTGTGTGTATACACAAACGCGTGCACATGCACACACACACACACACACATGCAAGCACGCACAGAGGTGCATGGGCATATGCAAACACAGGTTTTGACTGCCCAGCATTGGAACTCACTTTCGACACATAGGAAATTCACCAGTGTACGATTCCTGGAGGAAAGTAGAGCCTGGTTTCCACTATGGAAGCTGATAGAAGGTGTCAAATACTCTTCTTATCAGCCTCTCTCGCTCCTTGCAGCCTGAATGTAGTTCTATGATCTACACTGAACCAATCAGAAGCCCCTACAAAGGGATCTGAGTCAAGAATGAGTATCATATAAAAACTATGAGAGCAGTGAGTTGTGTCTCTTACAAGAGACGGAGCTGTGGCCATAATGAGGTCCCAGGGCGGTAGGTAGGGGTGGTGGAAGAAGGGGCAGAGTCCAACACGAGCAGGAGCATCAGTAGCAGCAGTCCTTTCGGGGACGCGGTGGGGTGGGGGCGAATCTGCAGCATGATTTTAGGCATTGTTCCTGACTGCACAGCTCTGAACTTGGTTCCTAATCCTTATAATGATTCTGTGAGCTGCTCAATTCCCTTCCTACCTCAGTCACTCAGAATTGATCTTTGTGGCTTGAAACGAAGACTTCTGATCAAGCCAAAAGATCTGCTAGAGGCTAGTTTGTACTGCCCTGTCTGTTGGCACTATACGTGTAAGATACTATCAGGTCACCACTCAGGGTCACCTTTGCCTTGCCTCATAGGGTGAGCTTCATTCTAAGAGAGAGGAAACCCCCACCCATGGGAAGGATATCTATTTCTTGGCATACATTTCTATGTCTCTTATTATTCTGGTGATGGTTGGTCTTGGCTTAATAGGACAAGGTTCGTATACCCACCCTATCACTAACCAGTTATGTGATTTGGGAAATCACTTGGTCTCCATTTCCGTAGCTGCTAAAGGGAAACAAGACTACATGATTGTACTATCTCTTTTATTCACGTTACTTCATAATAATTGTTTTTTTACAACCTTACTGAGATACAAAGTACACATCATAAAATTGACCCATTTCAAGTGTACAATTTAATGACTTTTAGGAAATTTAGCAACTTGTCCAACCATCACCATAACCCAGTTTTAGAACATTTCATCATCCCAGTAAGATCCCTGGGGCCCATTAACAGTTAATCCCCATATCCACCCTTAGGACTGGGCAACCACTAATTTACTTTTTGTGTCTATAGATTTGCTTTTTCTGGCCATTTCAAATAAATAGGATAGTTCAGTCATAATTATTTGCTATACAGGTTTTTTTCTTTATATATTAATTCCCAAAAGTCCTGTGTCTAAGAGAAGAAATTAACAAAACTGAAAACAGACAATAATCAGTGAAACAAAGAGCTGGAAATTTGAAAAGATAGTAAAATTGACAAATTTCTCGCAAGTCTAACAAAGGGAAAAAGGCACAATTACCAATATCAGGAATGAAACAGGGAATATCACTACAGATTCTGAAGACATCAAAAGGATAGAAAAATGTTACAAAAAACTCTACACACATGTATTTTGGAATGTAGATGAAGTAAACTAGTTGCTTGAAAATCACAAACTACCAAACTCACTAAAAACAAAAGAGATACTCTGAATGCTCTTGTAACTATTAAATAAGACTAATTCATAATTTAAAACTTCCTCAATAAAAAAGAAATCTGCAGTCTCAGATGATTTTATTGAATAATTTTACCAAACATTTAAATTCCACCCAACCTCTTCCAGAAAATAGAATAGGAGGTAACACAATACAATGAGATCTTCAGAAGAATATCTGTCATAAACTTGGACAAAAAAATCTTCAACAAAATACTAGCAAACAAAATCTAACAGTTTATCAAAAGAATTGTGCACCACAGCCCATGCAGGATTTATTCCATGTATGAAAAGCTGGTTCAACATTTAAAAATCATTCAACGCAACCAACCACTTCAACAGCCTAAAGAAGAAAAATCCTCTGATCCTATCAATCGATGCTGAGAAGTATTTGTCAAAATCCAACTTCATTCAGAATAAAATCTCTCAGTAAAATAGGAAGAGAGGGAACTTCTTTAACTTGATAAGGCACACAGGGCACCTGGGTGGCTCAGTGGTTTAGTGTCTGCCTTCGGCCCCTGGATGTGATCTTGGGGTCCTGGGATGGAGTCCCACTTCGGGCTCCCTGCATGGAGCCTGCTTCTCCCTTTGCCTGTGTCCCTGCCTCTCTCTGTGTCTCTCATGAACAAATAAATAAAATCTTTAAAAAATAATAAAAACCTACAGATAACATTATACTCAACAATGATAGAGCATCATACTCAACTATAAAAACCGAATGCCTTGCCTAGGGGAGCACAGTCCACCTATGTGGCCCCAAGAGAGGATCTTCTGTCTAGTCTTCTCACCTCCCTTTGGCCCAGCCTCCAGGGAGTGAAGCAGCTAGAGAGAAAAATTTGTCTTTCTGCAGCGGAGGTCCAAGACTCTGGGGCCCCAGAACCCTTGTCTGCTTCCCTGGCGGGGATGTGTGGCAGGAGATTAGCCTAGGGCTAATGGAGAATCTCCTTGCTCGAGCAGCCCTCACCCCCACACTTGTTCCCCTTCCCACTCGGCATCCTTTCTTCCACAGCGTTTCTCCTTTGAACCTTCTCCAGGTCTGGACCCCATCATCTGAACACCTTGATATTTTTCTCTACAGCAAAAATAAATGAGCAAAGAGAGTGTTTGTTAGAATAGTAATTGGCATTTCTGTCAAGATTTGTACTAAACGTTCCACTGCTGTCCAGGCTTTCTTAACAGACTGCATGGAAAGCAATGTCATGGAGACTTCTCAGTGAGGAGGAAGAAAGAATGCATCCCTCCTGCTTCTTTAGCGACTCTGTGATGAACCCTTTCAACATTCTTGAGTGGTCTCTAATAAAAGAATCTTAAACTGATGAATTTCTCATTTTGTTTTAAGCTGTGACCCATTCAGAGCATTTGATATATCTTTTACTTTTTATATCTGAGGAGGAAAAAAACAGCACCACTCCCCCCCTGCACATACTTTAAGATTTACAAGCCATAACTGATGCACACATTTGAAAAAGGATACTATATTGTGCCTTGCTTCTCACTTGCATTACATCCTCCTGAGACTGTGGCTGACATGTAGCCCATGGTATTCCTAAATATGATTGACGTGGATAATTAGCAAGGTAGTGAGAAAGAACAAAGAAAGTGATATCAAACTAGTACATGCAGGGACATCGGAACAATGGCTTCAGAGCTTGAGGACTTAGTGGACCACCCTAACTCTGCACAGATCCCCTCTGAGACCTTGCCCAAGTTAGATCAACTGGATGTATCTTTGCTTCTTTTTAGTAAATTAAACTATTCTTACCATTCCCTTCTCACAAGTATGTTATAAAACTAAGCTTCTATAATTGAGGTGAAAATATTGACAGTTTTTCTTGGCGAGGAAATGGAGAGTTAGATGAAAGGAGCTCTGGGTGGAAGATTCAGTAGAAGAAAGCCATTTGACCTTCATTTTACAAGCCATTCATTTAATTAAATTCAATAAACTTCTATTGAGCCCTAACTCTGTATATGCAGCATTCTTCATTGTGTGCTATGTGGTCTTCACAGGAGTTATAACTCAGGGGAGCCAGCCTAATGCCTGGGTCCTCTGACCTCTTATGCCTATGCCAGTTCCCAGCCCTGACAATGGTCCATTTTCACTCTCTTTCTATTTGTGCTCAAAGGCTGAAGAGCATTCTATATACAGGCACAAAAACAGTGTGGAAGTTGGGTTCCTCCATCTGATCCTAAGTTGTGGGTTGGGACTCAGACATCTCTGGTTACTCCAGTGACTGAGGAGCCTCCTAGGAGAGAATATGTCCTCTAGGAAGAAGAAACCAAACACAATAAGCTCGAGCCAAAAACAAAGACTAGGTCAGCAGAAGGGAGAGATCCTGTGAGCCCAATTTTGTTGTCTCCTGGCCTTTGAGTCCAAAGGATGATGGTATGGGATGGAGTGAAGAGAAAGAAGAGGGAGGAGGGAAATAGGGAAAAGCTGAAGTATCTACTTCAAACTTTTCAAACCCCAAACTTCGTATTTATTACACATGTTCTCATTTCTTACTTTACTTGAAGGATCAAGGCATCAACACAAGTGCAAGCAACAGAATATCTGACTAGAAGTGACTTTTTTAAAAATAAAAAATGTATTTTCTTATATGTTTGGGGGAAGATATCAAGGTTGGTTAATTGAGTAGCTCAAGTACATAATCGAAGACCCTGGTGAATTTCTTCTTTCTACTCTGCCATCCTCAGCATGATGATAATATCTCCTGTCAGGGCTACACCATTGCTTCAGCATTCCTTGGCATCAGATGCAAATGGAGGCATCCAGCAAAGAGGGATGATGCCTTCCAGACCTGTGATTGATTCCCTACATCCTCTCTCTCAACAAAGAAAGGAAAAACCTTTCAGGAGGCTTCTAGCAGAATTTCCCTTGGGTCCCATTAGGCAAAATTGTGTCACGCACCCATCCTAAACTAATTCCTTGTAAAGGGAATGAGACTAATCATAGTCAGCGCCTCATGCTGAGGAGGAAAATCACCCTCTCAGAACATGTGGCAGAGTAGGCTCCAACATCATACTTTTCCAGAAATAAGGAAGGGTGGCTGTGGCTTAGGCCTCAAGTTCCTTCAACTTCCCTCTCCTCCACTTTAAAGGTTTGTACGTACTCTACCGTAAAATGTTTGTGTATATATCCCTCTTAATCACCTCTATATTGTTCTGTCTTCGCCCAGATTCTGTAGTATAAATCTGAGGGGTAATAACCCTCCATTTCAAGACCTGGCCCTCTGTATATCTGATAGATCCTCGACCTTGCTCTTGTCCTAGTTCCTCACAGCAATTCTGGAACCACACCTACAGGCTGCTCCACGTGGCATTCCATAACTGAAATTCAGAGAAGATCTGAAATCCTTTTCTTTGTCCCAGGAGTATACAAATTTAAAGATTCGAGAACACTTTCAAACCCTATAGGGTAGGGCAGGAGTGGGGATGGAGAATCAAGAACATGCTGTATTGTTTCCTACCAGAGTTCTATACCCAAGGATTTTCTGTCCAACTCTGGTATGTAGGAGTGACATGTATCCACAACCACTTGACTGGGGTATGTTTTGGGGCCCACTCCTTTCCCCACCAGCCATAATCCCCTGGAAATTGAATTCCACTGTAATTTTCTATGTCCCATCCTGGAGGAAATCTGAGAATGACTGAAAATGACTTGGCTTGAACTTGAAACTTGTTCCATTGTCTTACACGTCACTGATGCATTTATTCATTCAACAAATGTTCAACTCTGTTTCAAGAACAAAATGGTAGGCAGACATTGGTGAGTGAATCAGGGTTCCCAACCATCATGGAGCTTACTTTTGGGTGGAGGAAAGTGTTTCTCTCATAAAATTTGGCTTGAAATTCATGGCTTTCTGGCAGGGACCATAATGGAAACAAAACCTAACAACAATGCTGAGTTATTAATTCTATACAGTATAACTCATATTTTAATCCTTCACAACTACTATTATTTTTAAAGCATTTTGATATTTGTACAACTCATATCACATTTTCACTGAGGGCATTGTTTCAATTACAGTTTACAACAAGATAAACAAATACTGTAGGGCAATGTACTTGTGGTACAATATGCTTTAGTCACAACATGCCTTGTCATCTGACTGGGCTAAGCCAAGGTTAGATGATTACAGCCAATGTGGAACCTGTATCTGATCCAAGTCTACAAGCCATCAGAGTCATTATCCTTTCTCTGCTCATATTTAAAAATCAATCTGATTATTTAACAGAATAGTTTGTAGATGTGTTTTTAGGAGATAAAGCATTTACCCTCACCTTTGGCTATACTTACTGGAGAATATATGGTAAAATAGAATTTTATTTTCTATTTTAATGTTTCAAAATTCACCCAAGTTTATCATTTTTGCTCAGAAAAATGTTTCACAAAACAGCTACATTGTATGGAACTACAATACTTTTTTTTAATATTTTCTACTTACAGTAGTTTTGCTTCAGATGATATCATGGACCTTGGTTTCTCATTTATTCTGACAGTGTCCAAACTGGAACTAAACCAATTTAGATATCTGAGAGTCTGAGAAGATGGATGTGGAATGAGTGCATTTAACTGAAATATGACTCCCAGGCAATCTGAATGAATTCTCCAACACCCCAGTTCAGGAAAGAACCTGTAAGGGTCTTAATCTTAACTTCACTCACAATGAAGTGCATGATTCCAAGCAAGTCACTTAATTTATCTCTGTGTCTTGGTGTCCCCACTTTACAACAGGGTTAATAGGACCTATAGCACAACTGCAGTTACAGAAGAAAAGAGAATTGCACCCTTTCTGAAATATACTTGATAATTATCAATCATCAAGAGGAATTTACTGAGCCTTGCATGTACCCATCATTATATGCTCAAAGCCTAGTAAGTACCTTATATATAAATACTGAAGAAATTTTTGTTGCATGGATGAATGAGAAATATGAATGAATGAGCCATTTACTGAGAGCCAGGTTCTGTGCTATAGAAGATCTGAGATGCATCCTTGCCTTTAAGGAACTAATCATCTGGTCAAATAAGATATATACAGATCAGTTATTTAGCAATTTAAGGTAGTAAACACGAAATGAATGTTATAGTTCATTATCCTTAAATTAGAATTTCCAGATTCTCTGCTTCATTATGAATTTTTCCCTAAAATTTATCTGCTTGAGGATACCCCTATGATTTTATTGCATAGAAGTGTTTGACGATGTTTAATTAAAGACTTCCAAATATAGAAATATATTTCATTAGGATAAAATTCTGTAGAGAATTGGAATGGAAATGTAAGTTCAAGGGGAAAAAAGAAAGAATATGTCTTATGAGATTAGTTCTCATTTCTAGGATTTTAAACAAATACTATCACTCACTGTACTCTCACTCACAATGGTGATATTAAGATTCATCTATATTGTCCCATGTATTCATAATTTGTTCATTTTTATTGCTGTATTCCATTGTATAGATATGGCCCAATTACCATTGTATACTACAATTTGTTTATTCATTCATCTGTTGATAGACACATAGGTTGTTACCAGTTTGGTCTATTATGAATAAAACTGCTGTGAACATTTGTGTACAAATCTTAATATGGAGATATATTTTCTTTTTTTAAAATTTTTTTATTGGAGTTCAATTTGCCAACATATAGCATAACACCCAGTGCTCATCCTGCCCGGTGCCCCCCTCAGTGCCCATCACCCAGTCACCCAAACCCCCCCGGCCACCTCCCTTTCAACTACCCCGTGTTCGTTTCCCAGAGTTAGGTGTCTCTCATATTTTGTCACCCTCACTGATATTTTCACTCATTTTCTCTCTTTTCCCTTTAATCCCTTTCATTAATTTTTATATTCCCCAAATGAATGAGACCATATAGTGTTTGTTCTTCTCCGATTGACTTATTTCACTCAGCATAATACCCTCCAGTTCCATCCACGTCGAACCAAATGGTGAGTATTTGTCGTTTCTAATGGCTGAGTAATATTCCATTGTATACATAGACCACATCTTTATCCATTCATCTTTCGATGGACACTGAGACTCCTTCCAGTGGACATTGCAGCTACAAACATTGGGGTGCAGGTGTCCTGCCATATCACGGCATCTGTATCTTTGGAGTACATCCCCAGCAGTGCAATTGCTGGGTCATAGTGCAGTTCTATTTTTAACTCTTTGAGGAACCTCACACAGTGTTCCAGAGTGTCTGCACCAGTTCACATTCCCACCAACAGTGCAAGAGGGTTCTCCTTTCTCCACATCCTCTCCAACATTTGTGGTTTCCTGTCTTGTTAATTTTCACCATTCTCACTGGTGTGAGGTGGTATCTCATTGTGGTCTTAGTTTATATTTCCCTGATGGCCAGTGATGCGGAGCATTTTCTCATGTGCTTGTTGGCCATGTCTATGTCTTCCTCTGTGAGATTTCTGTTCAAGTGTTTTGCCCATTTCATGATTGGATTGTTTCTTTGCTGTTGAGTTTAAAAAGTTCTTTACAGATCTTGGATACAAGCCCTTTGTCTGATAGGTCATTTGCAAATATCTTCTCCCATTCTGTAGGTTGTATTTTAGTTTTGTTGACTGTTTCTTTTGCTATGCAAAAGCATTTTATCTTGATGAAGTCCCAATAATTCATTTTTGCTTTTGTTTCTTTTACCTTTATGGATGCATCTTGCAAGAAGTTGCTGTGGCCAAGTTCAAAAAGGGTGTTGCCTGTGTTCTCCTCTAGGATTCTGATGGATTCTTGTCTCACATTTAGATCTTTCATCCATTTTGAGTTTATCTTTGTGTATGGTGTAAGAGAATGGTCTAGTTTCATTCTTCTGCATGTGGCTGTCCAATTTTCCCAGCACCATTTATTGAAGAGACTTTTTCCCAGTGGATAGTCTTTCCTGCTTTGTCGAATATTAGTTGACCATAGAGTTGAGGGCCCAATTCTGGGTTCTCTATTCTGTTCCACTGATCCATGTGTCTGTTTTTGTGCCAGTACCACACTGTCTTGAAAACCACAGCTTTGTAGTACAACCTGAAATCTGGCATTGTGATGCCCCCAGATATGGTTTTCTTTTTTAAAATTCCCCTGGCTGTTCGGGGTCTTTTCTGATTCCACACAAATCTTAAGATGATTTGTTCCAACTCTCTGAAGAAAGTCCATGGTATTTTGATAGGGATTGCATTAAACGTGTAAATTGCCCTGGGTAACATTGACATTTTCACAATATTAATTCTTCCAACTCCTGAGCATGGAATATTTTTCCATCTCTTTGTGTCTTCCTCGATTTCTTTCAGAAGTGTTCTGTAGGTTTTAGGGTATAGATCCTTTACCTGTTTGGTTAGGTTTATTCCTAGGTATCTTCTGCTTTTGGATGCAATTGTAAATGGGATTGACTCCTTAATTTCTCTTTCTTCAGTCTCATTGTTAGTGTATAGAAATGCCATTGATTTCTGGGCATTGATTTTGTATCCTGCCACAGTGCCAATTGCTGTATGAGTTCTAGCAATCTTGGGGTGGAGTCTTTTGGGTTTTTTATGTACAGGATCATGTCATCGGCGAAGAGGGAGAGTTTGACTTCTTCTTTGCCAATTTGTTTTTTTTTTTTAAAGATTTCATTCATCTATTCATATACACAGAGAGAGAGGCAGAGACACAGGCAGAGGGAGAGGGAGAAGCAGGCTCCAGCAGGGAGCCCGACGCGGGACTCGATCCCGGACCTCCAGGATCACTTCCCAGGCTGCAGGCAGCGCCAAACCACTGCGCCACCGGGGCTGCCCTTCTTTGCCAATTTGAATGCCTTTTATTTCTTTTTTGTTGCCTGATTGCTGAGGCTAGGAATTCTAATACTATGTTGAAGAGCAGTGGTGAGAGTGGACATCCCTGTCTTGTTCCTGATCTTAGGGGAAAGGCTCCCAGTGCTTCCCCACTGAGAATGATATTTGCTGTGGGCTTTTCGTAGATGGCTTTTAAGATGTTGAGGAATGTTCCCTCTATCCCTACACTCTGAAGAGTTTTGATCAGGAATGGATGCTGTATTTTGTCAAATGCTTTCTCTGCATCTATTAAGAGGATCATATGGTTCTTGTTTTTTCTCTTGTTGGTATGATCTATCACATTGATTACTTTAGAGTGTTGAACCAGCCTTGCATCCCAGGGATAAATCCCACTTGGTCATGGTGAATAATCTTCATATACTATTGGATCCTATTGGCTAGTATCTTGTTCAGAATTTTTGCATCTGTGTTGATCAGGGATATTGGTCTATAATTCTCCTTTTTGGTGGGGTCTTTGTCTGGTTTTGGAATTAAGGTGATGCTGGCCTCATAGAACAAGTTGGGAAGTATTCCATCTCTTTCTGTCTTTCCGAACAGCTTTAGTAGAATTGTTTCTACTTTAAATGTTTGATGGAATTCCCCTGGGAAGCCATCTGGCCCTGGACTTTTGGACTTTTGCGTCTTGGGAGGGTTTTATTTTTTAATATATACATACCTTTATTTATACATTAAAATAAAAATATATACATACCTTTAATATAATACCTGTTTACATGCTGTTTTATTTCTATAAATTTATTTTTATTGGTGTTCAATTTGTCAACATATAGAATAACACCCAGTGCTCATTCCATCAAGTGCCCCCCTCAGTGCCCGTCACCCAGTCACCCCTCCCCCCACACACCTCCATTTCCACCACCACTTCTTCATTTCCAAGAGTTAGGTGTCTCTCATATTCTGTCATCCTCATTGATATTTCCCACTCATTTTCTCTCCTTTCCCCTTTATTCCCTTTCAGACCTTTTTATATTCCCCAAATGAATGAGACCATTTAATGTTTAACCTTCTCCAATTGACTTACTTCACTCAACATAAACCCTGCATTTCAATCCAAGTTGAAGCAAATGGAGGGTATTTGTCATTTCTAATGGCTGAGTAATATTCCATTGTATATATAGACCACATCTTCTTTATCCATTCATCTTTTGATGGACACTGAGGCTCATTCTACAGTTTGGCTATTGTGGACATTGCTGCTATAAACACTGGAGTGAAGGTGTTCTGGCATTTCACTGCATCTATATCTTTGGCATAAATCCCCAGTAGTGCAACTCCTGGGTCCTAGGGCAGTTCTATTTTTAACTCTTTGAGGAACCTTCACACAGTTTTCTGGAGTGGCTGTACCAGTTCACATTCCCACCAACAGTGCAAGAGGGTTCCCCTTTCTCTACATTTTTTCCAACATTTGTTGATTCCAGTCTTGTTAATTTTCACCATTCTCACTAGTGTGACGGGGTATCCAATTGTGGTTTTGATCTGTATTTCCCAGATAGCAAGTGATGCGGAGAATTTTCGCTTGTGCTTTTTGGCCATGTCTATGTCTTCCTCTGTGAAATTTCTGTTCATGTCTTTTGCCCATTTCATGATTGGATTGTTTGTTTCTTTGCTGTTGAGTTTAAGAAGTTCTTTATAGATCTTGTGTACTAGCCCTTTATCTGATAGGTCATTTGCAAATATCTTCCCCCATTCTGTAGGATGTCTTCTAGTTTTGTTGACTGTTTCTTTTGCTATGCAAAAAATTTTATGTTGATGAAGTCCCAGTAGTTCAGTTTTGCTTTTGATTCCCTTGCCTTCACGAATGTATCTTGCAAAAAGCTGCTGTGGCCAAGCTCAAAAATGGTGCTGCCTGTATTCTCCTCTAGGATTTTGATGGATTCTTGCCTCACATTTATATCTTTCATCAATTTTGAGTTTATTTTTGTGTGTGGTGTAAGAGAATGGTCGTTTCATTCTTCTGCATGTGGCTGCCCAATCTGCCCAGCACCGTTTATTGAAGAGACTGCCCTTTATCCAGTGGATAGTCTTTCCTGATTTGTCAAATATTATTGACCATAGAGTTGATGAGCCATTTCTGGGTTCTCTATTCTGTTTCATTGATCTTTGTGTCTTTGGTGCCAGTACCGCACTGTCTTGATGATCACAGCATTGTAGTACAACTTGAAATCCGGCATTATGATGCCCGTGGTTCTGGTTTTCATTTTCAATATTCCTCTCCCTATTTGGGGTCTTTTCTGATTCCACACAGATCTTGAGATTACTTGTTCCAATACTCTGAAGAAAGTCCATGGTATTTTTATAGGGATTGCATTAAATGTGTAAATTGCCCTGGGTAGCATTGATATTTTCACAATATTAATTCTTCCCATTCATGAACATGGAATATTTTTCCATTCCTTTGTATCTTCCTCAATATCTTTCAGAATTGATCTGTAGATTTCAGGGTATAGATCTCTTACATCTTTGATTAGGTTTATTCCTAGGTATCTTAGGCTTTTGGGTGCAATTGGAAATGGGATTAATTCCTTAATTTCTCTTTCTTCAGTCTCATTGTTAGTGTATAGAAATGGCAGTGATTTCTGGACATTGCTTTTGTATCCTGCCACACTGCCAAATTGCTGTATGAGTTCAAGCAATCTTGGGGTGGAGTCTTTTGGGGTTTCTATGTACAGTATCATGTCATCTGCAAAGAGGGAGAGTTTGAATTCTTTCCTAATATGAATGCATTTTATTTCTTTTTCTTGCCTGATTGTTGAGGCTAGGACATATGTTGAATAGCAGTGGTGAGAGTGGACATCCGTGTCTTGTTCCTGATCTTAGGGGAAAGGCTCCCAGTGTTTCCACATTGAGAAAGATATTTGCTGTGGGCTTTTCATAGATGGCTTTTAAGATGCTGAGGAATGTTCCCTCTATCCCTACACTCTGAAGAGTTTTGATCAGGAATGGATGCTGTATTTTGTCAAATGCTTTCTCTGCATCTATTGAGAGGATCATATAGTTCTTGTTTTTTCTCTTTTTGATATGATCTATCAGGTTGATTGCTTTGTGAGTGTTGAACCAGCCTTGCATCCCGGGGGAAAGTCCCACTTGGTCATGGTGAATAATCTTCTTAATGTACTGTTGGATCCTATTGGCTAGTATCTTGTTGAGAACTTTTCCATCCATGTTCATCAGGGATATTGGTCTAGAATTCTCCTTTTTGGTGGGGTCTTTGGTTTTGGAATTAAGATGATGCTGGCCTCATAGAATGAGTTTGGAATACTCCATCTCTTTCTATCTTTCCAAACAGCTTTAGTAGAATAGGTATTGTTTCTTCTTTAAACGTTTGATAGAATTCCCATGGGAAGCTATCTGGCCCTGGACTTTTGTGTCTTGGGAGGTTTTTGATGACTGCTTCAATTTCCTCCATGGTTATCGGCCGGTTCAGGTTTTCTATGTCTTCCAGTTTTGGTAGTTTGTGGTTTTCCAAAAATGCATCCATTTCTTCTAGATGCCTAATTTATTGGCGTATAGCTGCTCATAATATGTTTTTAAAATCATTTGTATTTCCTTGGTATTGGTGGTGATCTCTGGTTTCTCATTCCTGATTTTATTAATTTGCATGTTTCTTCTCTTCTTTTTAATAAGGCTGGCTAATGGTTTATCTATCTTATTAATTCTTTCAAAAAACCATCTCCTGGTTTTGTTAATCTGTTCCACAGTTCTTCTGGTCTGTATTTCATTGAGTTCTGTTCGAATCTTTATTAATTTTCTTCTTCTGCTGTGTGTAGGATCTATTTGCTGTTTTTTCTTCAGCTCCTTTAGGTGCAAGGTTAGCTTTTGTATTTGAGTTCTTTCCAGTTTTTGGATGACTGCTTGTAATGCGATGTATTTCCCCTGCAGGACTGCTTTTGCTGTACCCCAAAGATTTTGAATGGTTGTATCTTCATTCTCATTAGTTTCCATGAATCTTTTTAATTCTTCCCTATTTTCCTTGTTGACCCTTTCATCTTTTAGCAGGATGGTCCTTAACTTCCACATGTTTGAAATCCTTCCAAACTTCTTGTGATTTAGTTCTAATTTCAAAGCATTATGGTCTGAAAATATGCAGAGGACAATCCCAATCTTTTGGTATCGGTTAAGACCTGATTTTTGACCCAGTATGTGGTCTATTCTGGAGAAAGTTCCATGTGCACTTGAGAAGAATGTGTATTCAGTTGCGTTTGGATGTAAAGTTCTGTAAATATCTGTGAAATCCATCTGGTACAGTGTATCATTTAAAGCTCTCGTTTCTTTGGAGATGTTGTGCTTAGAAGACCTATCAATTGCAGAAAGCACCGTGTTCAAGTCTCCAAGTATAAGTGTATTATTATAGAAGTATGGACATATATTTTCATTTCTCATAGGTGAATACCTAGAACTGGAATGACTGGGTCATATGGTAAGTATAGGATTTTTAAAATTTTTTGGTAGGTTTATTTTAAACTTTTCTAGTTGAGGATAGTTTACAGACAGCATTACATCACTTTCAGGTATACAACATGGTGATTTGACAAGTTTATGCATTATGCTGTGCCTACCACAAGTGTAGCTACCATCTATTATCATACAATGCTATTACAATATCAGGTGACTGTATTCCTTATACTGTACCTTTTATTTTCATGACTCATTCATTCCATAACTGGAATCCTGTATCTCCCAATCACTTTCACCCATTTTGCCCACCTCCATCCCCTCAACTCTCAGTTTGTTCTCTGAATTTATCGTTCTGACTCTGCTTTTTGTTTATTAATTTGGTTTTTTTAGATTCCACATATGAGTGATGTCATATGGTATCTGTTTTTCTCAGTTTGACTTATTTCACTTAGTGTTAATACCCTCTAGATCCATCTCTGTTGTTGCAAATGGCATTATTTCATCTCTTTTTGTGGCTGCATTATATTCGTGTGTGTGTGTGTGTGTGTGCATACACCACATATATAAATACCACATTGTACATATATAGAATATATACCACATCTTCCTTATCCATTTGTTTATCATTGAACACTTAGGTTGCATCATATCTTGGCTGTTGCAATAAACATAGGGATTCACATATCTTTTTCAATTAATGTTTTCATTGGGGGGATAAATACCCAGTAGTGTAATTATTGGATCATATGGTATTTCCCTTTTTAACTGTTTTTTTTTTTATGAGACACAGAGAAAGAGAGAGAAAGAGAGAGGCAGAGACACAGGCAGAGGGAGAAGCAGGCTCCATGCAGGGAGCCTGACGTGGGACTCGATCCCAGGTCTCCAGGATCACAACCTGGGCTGAAGACGGTGCTAAACTGCTGAGCCCCCTGGGCTGCCCCCGTTTTAACTGTTTTTGAGGAACCTTCTTGCTGTCTTCTACAGTGACTATACAAATTTACATTTCCACCAACAATATATAAGGGTTCCTTTCCTTACATATTTTTGCCAACCCTTATTATTTTTTGTCTTTTTGATTTTAACCTTTCTGACAGATATTAAGTGATATCTTAGCGTGGTTTTGATTTGCATTTTCCTGATGATTAGTGCAGTCGAGCATCTTTTCATATGTCTGATGGACATCTGCATATCTTTTTTGGAAAAATGTCTATTCATGTCCTCTGCCCATTTTTTAGTTGGATTATTTGGGGGTTTTGGTGTTGAATTGTATAAGTTCTTTATATGTTTTGGATATTAGTCCCCGATGAGATGGATCATGTGTGAATATCTTCTCTTATTCAGTACACTGTCTTTTTTTGGTGGACCTTGTTTTGTTGGTGGTTTCCTTCACTGTGCAAAAGCTTTTTATTTTGATATAGTCTCAATAGCTTATTTTTGCTTTTGTTTACCTTGCCTTAGGAGAAATATCTATAGAAATACTGCTGTGGCCAATATCAAAGAAATTACTACTTGTGTTTTCTTCTAGGATTTTTATGCTTTCAGGTCTCACATTTAGGTCTTTAACCCATTTTGAGTTTATCTTTGTATCTGGTTTATGTTTAAAATTTTCAAAAACTGACAGACATTTCCAACATGGTTGTATCATATTATATTCCCATCAGCCAAGTATGAGATTTCCAATTGCTCCACACCCTTGCTAACACTTGGTATGGTCAGTTTTAAAATTTTTATCAATTCTAATGGGAATGTGATGGAATTTCATTGTGGTTTTTAATTTTAATTTCTCTGATAACTAATAATGTTTAGTATTTTTTCATTACCTTATTGGCTATTTACATATCTTCTTTTGTCAAGTGTATGTTCAAGTCTTTTGCCTGTTATTGTTTTCTCTTCTTATTATTGAATGTGTGTACATATTTTTTTTCTAGATTTAAGTCCTTAGTTTGATATATGTGTTGTGAATAATTTCTCACAGTATCTGGCTTGCCTTTTCACTTTCTCCATGGTGTATTTTAACGATAAAAAAACTTGCTAGAGCTTTGCTTGTGTTTGTGTTATACATAAAGATCATTGGGAAGAATCATCATATTAACAATAATGAGTCATAAACATAGTATATTTCTGTATTCAGGTATTCTTTAATTTCTCTAATGTTCATTTTGTGGTTTCCATGTAGAGAAATTTAGTTAGATTTTTTATAAACATTTTACATGTTAGTGCTTTTGTGAATAGAATTGTATACTGAGTTTCATTTTCCAATTGTTTGCTGTTAGTCTATAAGGATACAATTTATTTTTTACATTAACCCAGTATCCCTTGACTGCTAAATTCACTCACTGGTTTTAACATTTGATTTCTAGGTCTTCTAAGATTTTCTACATTAATAATTATATCATCTACAAATAGAGACAGTTTTGCTTTTAAAAAATCTTAATGCCTTCAGGGGCAACCGGGTGACTCAGTCGATTAAGCATCTGCCTTCAGCTCAGGTCATGATCCCAGGTTCCTGGGGTCAAGCCCCACATCGAGCCCCACACTGAGCCCCACATCGAGCCCTGCATCACATCGGGCTCCCTGCCCGTGGAAGCCTGCTTCTCTCTCTCACTCTTCCTGCTATTCCCCCTGTTTGTGCTTGCACGCTCTCTTAAAATCTTTTTTTAAAAATCACCTTAATGCCTTCAATATGTTTTTCTTTCTTTTTTGCAATGGCTAGGATCTCTGGAACCACATTGAATAGAAGTGGTGATAGTGGCATCCTTGCTTTGTTCCTATCTTTAAAAATTGTAATTCAAACTTTCATCATGATTGTTATGTGTTGGTGTTTTATAGATGCCCTTTATTCATTTGAGAAAGTTCCTTACCACTTCTACTTCTCTAAAAATTTTTGTGAGGAATAGATATTGGATTTTGTCACGTGCTCTCTGCATCTATTGAAATGATCATATGGGTTTTCTCTATCCTGTTGATATGGTGAATTACATTGATTGATTTTTAGATGTTAAATTAACATTGCATTCTGGGATAAACCTTCCTAAATATTGAAGTATAATTCTTTGTATATGCTGCTTATTTTATTTGCTAATGTTTTGCTAAGAAAATTTGCCCGTGTACTGATGAGGGATATTGATCTGCAATTTTTCAAAAAATACTTTTCTTATGTTTTGGTATGAAGGCTCTGCTAGCCTCATAAAATAAGCTGGACAGTGTTCCCTCTTTCTTTGTTTTCTGAAAAACGTATCTTGTAAGAAGTTGCTGTGGCCAAGTTCCAAAAGGGTGTTGCCTGTGTTTTCCTCTAGGATTTTGATGGATTCTTGAATCACATTTAGATCTTTCATCCATTTTGAGTTTATCTTTGTGTATAAGAGAATGATCTAGGTTCATTCTTCTGCATGTGGCTGTCCAATTTTCCCAGCACCATTTTTTTATAAATTTATTTTTTATTGGTGTTCAATTTGCCAACATATAGAATAACACCCAGAGCTCATCCCATCAAGTGCCCCCCTCAGTGCCCGTCACCCAGTCACCCCCACCCCCCACCCACCTCCCCTTCCACCACCCCTAGTTTATTTCCCAGAGTTAGGAGTCTCTCATGTTCCGTCTCCCTTTCTGATATTTCCCACTCATTTTTTCTCCTTTCCCCTTTATTCCCTTTCACTATTTTTTATATTCCCCAAATGAATGAGACCATATAATGAGTTTTGACCTTCTCTGATTGACTTATTTCACTCAGCATAATACCCTCCAGTTCCATCCACGTCGAAGCAAATGGTGGGTATTTGTTGTTTTGTTTTGTTTTGTTTTGTTTTTAAGAGACTGTCTTTTTCCCAGTGGATAGTCTTTCCTGCTTTGTCGAATATTAGTTGACCTTAGAGTTGAGGGCCCAATTCTGGGTTCTCTATTCTGTTCTACTGATCCATGTGTCTGTTTTTGTGCCAGTACCACACTGTCCTGATGATTACAGGTTTGTAGTACAACCTGAAATCTGGCATTGTGATGCCCCCAGATATGGTTTTCTTTTTTAATATTCCCCTGGCTATTCAGGGTCTTTTCTGATTCCACACAAATCTTAAGATGATTTGTTCCAACTCTCTGAAGAAAGTCCATGGTATTTTGATAGGGATTGCATTAAATGTGTAAATTGCCCTGGGTAACATTGACATTTTCACAATATTAATTCTTCCAACCCCTGAGCATGGAATATTTTTCCATCTTTTTGTGTCTTCCTCGATTTCTTTCAGAAGTGTTCTGTAGGTTTTAGGGTATAGATCCTTTACCTCTTTGGTTAGGTTTATTCCTAGGTATCTTCTGCTTTTGGGTGCAATTGTAAATGGGATTGACTCCTTAATATCTCTTTCTCAGTCTCATTGTTAGTGTATAGAAATGCCACTGATTTCTGGGCATTGATTTTGTATCCTGCCACACTGCCTAATTGCCGTATGAATTCTAGCAATCTTGGGTTTTTTTTCTGAAAAATGTTTGTAAGATTGGTGTTATTCAGTAGTGAAGCCATCTGGCCCTGCAGTGTTTTTTTTTTTTTTTTGAGAAATCTTTTTCTAACACATCTTATTTGTTTAATAGATAAAGGGATACTTAGATTTTCTAATCCTTAAGTATATTTTGGTAAGTTGCATTTTTTCAAGAAATATGTCCTTTTCATCTATATTGTTGAATTGACACAGTGTTATTCATAGTGTTTTCTTCTTATTATTCAATATCTGCAGGATCTGTGCTGACAACCCTTAGCCATAATCATCATCAATACTATATATGCATTTGTCATGTATGTTAACATATAATAGATATTACTATTGCTAAAACAATTAATAAATAACATTAATTACATAAACAATAAGTAAATTTTAAAATCTTCACACATTTGACTTACCAGAGTTTGGTTTAAGGAACACTCGTCTAAGACAAGATGGTTCAAATTTCAGTTATCACCATATATGGAAGTGTAAGGGAATATTATCCTTTATTTATTTATTTATGACAGAGAGCGAGTAGGGAGATGGGGCAGAGGGGGAAGAAGAGGGAGAGAGAATCAGAAGCAGACTCCATGCTGTGGAACCCCACTTGGTATTCAATCTCATGACCGTGAGATCATAACCTGAGCCAAATCGAAGAGTCGGACACTTAACTGACCACCAAGGCACTCCTATGCACAATTTTATGTGAACAAGTTAGATAACCTGGATGAAATAGGCAAATTCCTAGAAAGACACAAGTTATGAAAACAAATGCAAGAAGAAATGGAAAAATCTGAATAGGTCTCTACCAAGGAAAGAAGTTGATCTAATAGTTCAAAATTTCCCACACAGAAAAGTCCAGGACCAATCAGATTAACTGTAGAATTCTACCAAACATTTAAAGAATAATTAACACCAGTGCTTCACAAATGCTCCCAGGAAATTGAATAGGATGTGATGCTTCCCAATTCATTCTATGAGATCAGTGTTACCCTAATACCAAGACCAGAGAGAGACATCATTTAAAAAAAGAAGAAAAAGAAATTGCAGACCTATATCCCTACGGATATAGACTCAAAAATCCTCAATATGGCTTAAATAAATGGAAAGACATCCTGGATTCATGGGTTAGAACAATTAATATTATTAAGACAGCAATGCTACCCAAATGATCTACAGATTAAATGCAATTTTTATCAAAATTCCAACTGACTTTTTCTTCCAGAAATGGACAAGTTGACCCTAAAATTCATATAGAAACACAAGAGACCCTAAAATGCCAAATAGATATTGAAAAAAAAAGAACAGTTGGAGGATTCACACTTCCCAATTTCAAAACTTAGTACAAGCTACAGTGATCAGGGTGCCTGAGTTGCTAGGTCGGTTGAACATCCAACTCTTGATTTCAGCTCAGGTCCTGATCTCGGGGTTGAGGGATTGACCCCTGAGTGTGGCTCTACACTCAGCAGCATGGCAGTACAGTACTGGTATATAACAATAAACATAAAGATCAATGGAATAGAATTGGGAGCCAGAAATAAATTTTTGCCTTTACAGTCAACTGATTTTTGACAAGAATGTCAAGACCATTCAATGGAGAAAGAATAGTCCTTTCAGAGAATGGTACAGGGACAACTGGCTATCCACATGAAAATAATGAATTTGGCCCCCTATGTCACACTGTATATAAAAATTAAATCATAATGGATCAAAACCCTAAATGTAAAACCTAAAACTAAAAAACACAGGTAAATGTTTGTGACCTAGATTAGGCAGCAGATATGATACCTAAAGCATAAACAACAGAACAAAAATATAAACTGGATTTCATCAAAATTAAACTTTGGTGCATCAACGGACACTATCAAGTAAATGAAGACAATCCACAGAATGAGAGAAAATATTTGCCAACCATATAACTACATATTGTAGTATCAATCTAGTATCCAGGATGTTTAAAGAACTCTTACAACTCAACAATAAAAAGATAAACAGTCCGAGTAAAAATGAACAAAGGTTTTAAATAGACATTCACCCAAAGAAGATATACAAATGACCAATAAGTACATGAAAAATGTTCAACATACATTAAGTGCAATTCAAAATCACAATGGATTACCACTTTATACCCACTAGGATGGCTTCACACCCACTAGGATGGCTTCACACCCACTAGGATGGCTATAGCAAAAATAAACAAACAAACAAAAGCCCACCACCAAACAGAAAAGAGCAAGTATTGACAAAATTGTGGAGAAATTGGAATCATAATAAATCCTAGTGGAGATGAAAAATGGTGCAGCCACTGTGGAAAATATTGGCAGTTCATCAAAAAGTTAATCAGAGTTACCATATGATCCAGCATTTACACTCTTAGGTACATACCAAGAGAATTAAAGAAATGTGTATATGAATGTTCATAGCAGCATTATTCATAATAGCCAAATGTGGAAACAACCCAATCACCCATCAACTGACAAATGGCTAAATAAAATATGCTACATGCGTACCATGATATATTATTTGGCCAGATAAAGAAATGATGTACATGCTATAACATGAATGAACCTTGAAAATACTATTCTAAGGAAAAGAAAAACCAATCACAAGCAATGACATATTATATGATTTCACCTATACGAAATGTCCAAATCAGGGAAATCTTTAGAGACAGAAAGCATAGTAATGGGAGTGCCTTGGTGGCCCAGTCGGTCAAGTGTTTGCCTTTGCCTCAAGTCATGATCTCAGGGTCCTGGAATCCAGCCCCACGTTGGGCTGCCTGACCCAAGGGGAGCCTGCTTTTCCCTCTCTTCCCTATTCATGTTCTCTCTCTCTCTCTTTCTCTCTCTCTCTCTCTGTATCTTTCAAATAAATAAATAAAATCTTAAAAAAAAAGAAAGCAGAGTAGTGGTAGCCTAGGGCTGGGGAGCAACTGGTGGGTGGATAGGGACATGGCAGTTAATGTGTATGGGGTTTCCTTTTGGGGTGATGAAAATATCTTAAAATTGACTATGGTTAGGATCACACATATCTGTGATTGTACTAAAAACCATTGAATTATACAATTAAACAGGTGAATTGTATGGAATATGAAGCTGTTTTTTAAAAAGTCTTGTAAACCAATGTTCATAGCTGTATTATTTATAATAGCCCCAAAATTGAAACAATCCAAATATCCATCACTTGAAGAATGGATAAACAAAAATATGGTGTAATCTATATGGTGGAATATTATGCAGCCATAAAAAGGAATGAAATACTGATACATGCTACCACATGGATGAACCTACCTCAAAAACATTATGCTAAGGGAAAGAAGCCAGACACAAAAAGCTACATATTGCATGATTCCATTTATATGCAATGTCCAGAACAGACAAATCTGTAGAGACACAAATTTGATTAAGGATGATCAGGATATGTGGGCAGTCACTCCTATGATTAGGAGTGACTATTAACAAGTATGAGGTTTGGGGGATGAAGGAGATGTTCTGAAATTAGATAGTGATGATGGTTACACAATATTGTGAATATATTAGAAGCCACTGTATTGTACACTTTAAAATGGTGAGTTTTTAAATATATCTCATTTTTCTAATTGCCCTGAAAAGACTATATAGGAGTAAATTCTCATTTAATGACAGTACTGAAAAAGAAAAAAGAACCAGTCGCCAGTTAATCAAGAGAACCAACAGAATGGTTTTCTAGAAGCTTGGGGAGGAGTTTTAAGGAGAGTCAACCATTCAAACAATTTCCCATGTGTTGATTCCATTCTCACCAGGCATCCTTTTAATTATAGTTTGGCTTCTTGTGCACATTTCCCTTTTTAAAGATTTTATTTATTTATTCATTAGAGACACACACAGAGAGAGGCAGAGACACAAGCAGAGGGAGAACCAGGCTCCATGCAGGGAGCCCGCCGTGGGACTCGATCCTGGGTCTCCAGAATCACACCCTGGACTGAAGGTGGCGCGAAACCGCTGAGCCACTGGGGCTGCCCTGCACATTTCCTTTTGAGAGAAAATTTGCTTACCAGGGTTTTCTAATCTTCTTGGTTGTTATATTTTCCACGAAAAAAGAATAACTTGGAGTGGAATTTTGATTTGGTTTGTAAATGTTTTCTGATCATCCCACTGAGGCAATTTGATGTTTCCCTCTCCTAATTTTAGTATGGATGTGGAGGCAGAGAAAAGTACGTTGGGTCTTTAGTGTCTAGTGAGTAGGACTGGGGAAAAGCTTCCCTCCATGGGCTATAGATTTGCAAGTTTTAAATTTCATGTCTGTGCCAAAGGAGATGGTGGGCAGGCTGCAGATTGGTATAATTCAGTGACTGAATTTGTGTAAGTGTTAAGATTTTAAGTCTGGGTAATTTGAGAATGGGGCAACTAGTGCCATAGACTTTCTGAAGGTCTATTGGGAGAAGAAACTTTGTTTATTGTTCAGAACACACGTTTAGAGAGTGTGCAAGCAGTATCTTGGAACATGGTTTTGGTTTTTCTTTGGTAAATGTATACTTTTCTTAACATTTTAATAACATAATAGTTATTATGTCATAATAGACATCTATATGAGAGGAATAACAGAGTTGCAAGTGAAGCTATATTATTTAAAACAAATTTGATGACATTAACCAGTAATCTAAATAATCTTTTATTCCTTTTACTCATCTGGTTTATGTCTTTGCCTCTCAGGTACAATATCTCTTTTTATTGGTGTTTCTATCTCTTACATAAAAAGACGTTCCGAATACACATCTTCATAGTGTGCAGCCCAAATTTCAAGATTGCAACTCAGGTTGAACATTGAATTCACTGAGGAGATTGGCAACAGCGTGGGACCTTTAATCCTGGCCCTCTGCCAGCAGCTCAAGTCCCACGGCCCACTGTAAGAGTACCTTTGCCTTCGAGAATGTGTAAGACCACGCACATGTGCGCACCGCCCTCCACTGTCGGTTAGAAAAGAAACCCGGATGTGCAGGGGCGGGGAGGAGCTGGCGTCTACCCATGAGGCACTGCGCGTAGTTATATACTTTTGCCGTGGTCTGAGGCGCTCATTCCGCGCTGGGAGGCGCCGAGGCCGCCGCTGTTTTTGTGGCCGCCGCCTAGTGTCTTCGCGCTCCTCCCTTTCCTCCTCCTCTTTCTCCTCCTCCTTCGAGTCCCAGTCAGGGCGACCTGCACAGCTCGCGGTAAGTGATCCCCCGCCCCCGCCTGCTTCTCGCTGAAGCAGGCAGCGGCTCCGCCACACGGCCAGGGCCTCATTGCTCTGAGGGTGGCCGCGACGGCTCGGCTCTGAGGGGGGCAGGTTGAGGGTCTGGATGCTGGTGTGTGTTGCTAGGATCGCCCAGGGAGCGGGGGAGGGGACGAACTTGGCGGCACGGTGGCGGGTGGGCCACCATCTTGCGCCAGCCCCGGCGGGGGAGGGATCTCGAGAAGGTAGATGCTCGGCGGCAGGGTTTGGCGGCCCGCTCAGGCCGTGGCCGGGCGGGCCGCCGCCACCGCTGCCTCCTCACCACGCAGGGCCTATGCGTCTGTCAGTCCTCAGCTTGGTTTTGGCTTTTCTTTCTCAAGGCAACTCCCTTTGGTCTTTTGTATATTCGATACCAATATTTGGGGAGACCCGCCCACCCTCAAGTCTCTTCAGTCTTAAGAGACCAGAGAAGGTTCCGAACTTTCTGGCTTCTGGGTCCCTTAGGCCCCTCCTTTCAGTACAGGTTTCCTCATCCAGGTTACTGGTCATTCAGTGCCGATACCCTTGTTCTTGGCAAAGGGACTGTGCTTCACATTGTAGAAATCGTGCTCCATTCAGTTATTGTCTAGAAGAGAAGAGCCCTAAGGAGAAACGTGGAGTTAGATACGTAATTTTCTAGCAGTGAGCTGTGCACGTTTGGCTGAGATGGAAAAAATTATTTCATTTTGAGGTTTTATCCTTCCCTAGACACAGAGGGAGTTCCTCTTAAGTTATCTCAGTTTTAATGCTTTTTTAAAGGAGAAATCATAGAAGAAAATATCAAGTGTACCTAGCTTTTGCTAGCACAGGAGATCTTCATCCAAGGGATTCTCTTTGTTTGCAGAGATTTTTTAGTGGTTTTTTATCTGTGAACTTAAATTCTGCCTTTATTGTTTTCACGTTTGGACTGAATTTTAATGTCTTTTAGGGCCATTAAACATAAAATTGAAACCAAGAAATAGAGTTTCAAACTACAAAAGTCTCCTCTTAGCATTTCTGAGATGTCCTGTTTTGGGGGTTACTGTAAAAACTCAAGTTGTCTCTTAAGGAGACAGAACTTTACTGAGCTTATGAGGGAACTGGTTTGCTTATAAGTTAGGGGTGTGTGCCCTTGGTGCTTTAACTTCGGTACAAATCTCGCTATAATTGCGTCTTTCATTTGTATATTCATTGATAATCGTTCCTTTTAATGTTAGCTGTGGAGGGTTGGTAAAACTGTTTAGAAGGTGAGGAGATAGCCTCAAGGAGAAGACTTTCCCTGAGGCCACTTTGATAGGAAATGATAGAAGCAGCTATTGAACCTAGGTCTTCTGACTCCTCCAATGCTCAGTTCACTGTTATGCCCTACTTTTCATGGGAATGAGGTGGTCCAGGAGAGTAAGCAAGGACACTCATCTAAAAAAATATAGGAGATATTTTTCAATCCCCCTTTCCTTTTTATGTTTTTATTTTTAAGGCTTCATATCTTCTCAACTTTTTCATATTTAACTAATCTCGTTACTATTTTCAAACATGTTGAAAAGTTGAATAATAGCCCATTCTTCCATCAGAAGTAGTTATGATGTTGAAGGTCTCCAAATTTCAGCTTCCCTGTTCAACCCATTTTTCCTCACTTACGTTTTCTAGTCCAATCTGGTTTTTTCAGCACAATGTTTTACTACCCAGCACCAGCCTTTTTTTTTGGTAGAAAAGTTAAGTGGAAAGAGTATATAATTCTGTACCCCTGCTTCTCTCCCATTTGGCTTTTTTTTTAATTCTAGAGGACATTTAGAACCATACAAAAAAAATTGTTGCTGCTGTTATACTAATTGTACAGGAAAAATACTTAGATGAGAAGTGATTTTTGTGAATAGAAGGTAATCCATATTTTAGTGACAGGATATAGGAAACTTCTACTGAAAACATAGCTTGTTATTTCATAAGTAACTTTTTAGAAAAAAAAAAAACTTTTTGGGCAGCCTGGGTGGCTCAGTGGTTTAGTGCCGCCTTCAGCCCAGGGCGTGATCCTCGAGACCTGGGATCAAGTCCCATGTCAGGCTCCCTGCATGGAGCCTGCTTCTCCCTCTGCCTGTATCTCTGCCTCTCTCTCTCTCCTCTCTCTCTCTCTCTCTCTCTCTCTCTCTCTCTCTCTCTCTCTCTCATGAATAAATAAATATTTTAAATAACTTTTCAAAGAACAGAAATATTTATGATATATTCACTCATTAAATATATAACCCTGAATAATTTTTTCTGTCCTTCTGCTTCAGAGAAGGACTTAAAAATGTTTGGTTTTCATCAGATTTTAAATAATGACTCAGGAAGATGTGTTTTACTCAATAATTTGTATCAAAAATGTGTTTTTGATTCATTCTCTGCAAAGCAGTTTTCTTTTAAGGAGTGGTTTTATTAACTCTCACTATATCAAGGAAAATAGTGATCACTGTATCATCTGGATAAAATGGACCATTTTTACTTTATTTTTTATATTTTAAGTCATTTTACAAATAATTTTCATAAAAATAGTGAAATCAACTTTATTAGATATTTAACAAGGATTGAAACATGGTGTATTTATTTGTATATATTTAGAAAAAATACATTTCAGAAACTGATAAAAATAATTCAGCTATCTTTTATTAAAACAGGTATTAAAGACATTTGCAAAAATAAATCAGTTCCACTCTTCTCATTGAATTCTTTGTTTTAGAAAATAGTTTTAGAAAATAGTTATCTGGGATCCCTGGGTGGCGCAGCGGTTTGGCGCCTGCCTTTGGCCCAGGGCGTGATCCTGGAGACCCGGGATCGAATCCCGCGTCGGGCTCCCAGTGCATGGAGCCTGCTTCTCCCTCTGCCTGTGTCTCTGCCTCTCTCTCTCTCCCTCTGTGACTATCATAAATAAATTTAAAAAAAAATAAAAAAAAGAAAATAGTTGTCTTCATTAAAAATATATGAACATGTAATGGATTTATTACTTTAAATAATAGTGAACTTTTTTTCTCATTTTCAATTTCTAATATGGTAAGTATCAATAGATCTCCATATAAACAAAAAAGCTCATTTGTGTCCTCAAGTTTTAAGACTACAAAGAAGTCCTGAGATGTCCTGAGACCACAAAGCTTGAGAACTATTGATATGGTATGCTTTATTGGTAACAGTATCTTTACAGTTCTTTATATAAACTAGAGTATTGTTTTTCTTTGTAGCGCTTATATTCATCAACTTGCATGACTTCCAGTAAAGAAGGAAAACTTGAGCAAAATAAAGCCAAGTACTGTACAATAAATTTTCTTGTGCTTTATTTAATCTTCCCAATAGTGCTACAGGGAAGATATTACTGTTTTTATGTTACAGGTAGTAAAACTAAGCTCAGAGAGGTCGATTAAACATCCTTTAGGTTTGGCAATCAAAGTGGTAGATTGAAAATCCTGTTATTCAGCTCCTATGTCAAGTGTTTTCATTATTATACTCTACTCTTTTATTTGACATTTTCCATAGTGGGTAAGTTTAACTCCTATAAAATGTGAATTAACTAATAAGATTTCCTGAGGTTACTTTAGTAAGTAGTGGTTATAGAATATCTTATGAAACTTATATAAAATATTTTATTATGTAATTTGGCTTTGAAAAGTCAATTATTTTAGTCTTTTCTGCAGGTTATGCTTTTTACGTATGAATTACAATAAAAACATATTCTTATAGGTAAAATCTTTACCTGAATATGATACAAAAATTACTTTGTGGGGCACCTGGGTGGCTTAGTCATTTAAGTGCCTTTGGTTCAGGTCATGATCTTGGGGGTCCTGGGATTAAGCCTCACCTTGGGTTCCCTTCTCAGGTTCCCTTCTTCCTCTCCGTTTGCCCCTCCCCCTCACTTGTGTTCTCTCACTTGCTCTCTCTCAAATAAATAAATATTTTTAAAAATTACTTAGCAGAATGTAAATTTTATTATAGTGCTTCATCCCAAAAACTAACAAAAAATTTTTAAAATATAAGCAATCTTTGCAGTGTTATGCTATTGAACTTAAATCATAATGTCAGCTATTTTCCACAAATAGATGAAATCTGAAAGTTGACAGAGATAAAAAATTGAAAACCTAAATAAAATAAGGGGGAATAGTTATTACAGTTATTAAAGAAATATTTTCTCAAAATATGCAAGGATTTATGTGTTCAGACTTTCAAAAAAATTCCCACAATATAAAAACTTGTTAAACAGAAATAAGATGTGAGCCTAAGTTTTCCTTCTAAATTGTATGTGATTTGTTCCAAAAACCTGGTTTGAGAGTATCAATTGTTTAGGTACCAATGAAATTGTCTAAGGAACCAAGGTATAATCCAGTGTTTCTTGTATTTGAGTACCATACCGATTTCTCTTATTAGAAAGCATTTTCTTTTTTTTTTAAGTATTTTATTTATTTATTTGTTTGTTTGTTTGTTTGTTTGTTTATTTGACAGAGAGCGAGAGAGACTCCGCAAATAAGCAGAGTGGAAGGCAGAGGGAGACGGGGAAGCAGGCTCTCCCCTGAGCAGGGAGACTTAAGTGAATTTCGATCTCAGGACTCTGTGATCATGACCTGAGCGGAAGGCAGATGCTTAACCAACTGAGCCACCGAGGCACCCTGAAAACATTTTCATAGACATTTTCCTACTTAAAATGTTTTAAATATTTCTAGATGGGTGCATGGGTGGCTCAGTCGAGTAAGCATCTGCCTTTGGCTCAAGTCATGATCCCAGGGTCCTGGGATTGAGTCCTATGTCAGGCTCCCTGCTCCTCAGGGCATCTGCTTCTCTCTCTGCCCTTCTTCCTACTTGTTCTCTCTCTCTCTCTCCCCAAATAAAGTCCTTTAAAAATTAAATATTTTGGGCAGCCCTGGTGGCTCAGCGGTTTAGCACCACCTTTGGCGCAGGGCGTGATCCTGGAGTCCCAGGATCGAGTCCCACGTCAGGCTCCCTGCATGGAGCCTGCTTCTCCCTCTGCCTGTGCCTCTGCCTGCCTCCCTCTCTCTCTCTCTCTCTGTGTGTGTGTGTGTGTGTGTGTGTGTGTCTTTCATGATTAAATAAATAAAAATCTTAAAGGAAAAAAAAGTGCAGTACCATGTTAAAAAAATATTTCTAGAACTCTTACACAATCAAAAACAAAATAATCAAAACCACAAAACCAATGCAATTGGTTTGAATTTGAATCAACTTTAATACATTGAGTATTGTATTTTGATGAAACAAAGTTACTACCTACTTGTATTGCATTTTTCATACCTATCTAAACAATGACAAGATTTTTCTATTTGAATCTTTTCAATACCATCATTTCTATAGCTAACCGTACTGTCATTTGTCCTTCCTTTAGTGCAATTTTATCATTTAGATATTTTCTTCCTATATTCTTTAGTTTGTTATTAGCAGCAGCAAAACTGACAGTACTTGATGAAAATGGAGTAGTAAATACAGACAAAAACAGGACTACTGATATGATCCAGCAATTTCCACTTCTGGGAATTTATCTGAAGGAAATGAAAACACCAACTCTAAATAATATTTGCACCCCCATGTTCATTGCAGCATTATTTACAATAGCCAAGACAATGAAACAACTAGTGTCCATCATTGGATGAATGGATAAAAAAAATTTGGTGTATAGATATAAAATGGACTATTATTCAGCCACAAAATGATGGACCTTGAGGGCTTTATGCTAAGTGAAATAAACCGACAAATACTGTATGGTCTCATTGATATGTGGACCATTTAAAATAAAAGGAATATAAGGACACAGAGAACTTCTAGATACAGTTCTGGTGGTTGCCAGAGCTGGGGGTGTGGGATGGGGAGTTTGGTGAAGATAGCCAAAAGGTAAAAACTTCTGTGATATGTCTTGGGGATGTAATGTATAGCATAGTGACTACAGTTAATAAGACTGTATTGTATATATGAACATTTTTAGATAGCTAAAAAGTATATTGTTTTGGATAGAGCTCTCGCACTATCTGCAATATGTCTATTTACCACAGAGATCTGTTTGAAAAATATAGGGGTAATAAGCCACTGATGAGTGTGTTACTGTTCTTGAATGCAAGTACCAGAAACCTAGCTCAAGGTAAATTAAAACAAAAATAAACAATTATTCCTTCTTTTAGCTGAAAATTCTCAATAGATCATCTACTTCAAGCATGGCTAGCTTCAGGTATTTAAATGGTATTATCAGAACTTGAATATTTCCCTATCCTACCTTCTCTTCCTCTACCCCAGAATCTTATGGTTTTGGTATTTGTTGGTTTCTTTCTTAGACATTCTTTCTCCACATAGTGACTCCATCACTCCCAGGGTTATACCCTATCAGCTTATTATTTTTTCATCAACTTTACTGAAAGAAAATTCACATAATAGGGGCTCCTGGGTGGCTCAAGTTGGTTAGGTATACAACTTGATTTTGGCTCAGGTCACGATCTCAGGGTCCTGGGATCAAGCCCAGTGTTGGGCTCTGCACTTAGCAGAAGTCTGATCGAGATTCTCTCTCCCCCCATCTCTCTGCCCTCCCCATCCCGCACACTCTCTCTCTCTAAAATAAATAAATAAATCTTTTTTTAAATTTTTTTATTTTTTATTTATTTATGATAGTCACAGAGAGAGAGAGAGAGAGAGAGGCAGAGACACAGGCAGAGGGAGAAGCAGGCTCCATGCACCGGGAGCCCGATATGGGATTCGATCCCGGGTCTCCAGGATCCCGCCCTGGGCCAAAGGCAGGCGCCAAACCGCTGCGCCACCCAGGGATCCCAAATAAATAAATCTTTTAAAAATTCACATAACATACAATTCAACCATTTGAAGTGTACAATTTAATGGTTTTAATATAGTCACGGTGGCATGTAACCATAACGACAGTCAATTTAGAACATTTCATCACTCCCAAAAGAAACCCCATATTCATTAGGAGCTACTCCCCACTTCTCCAACCCTCCCAGCCCTAAGCAACCACTACTGTACTTTCTTTATGAATTTGCCATTTCTGGACATTTCATACAAATGAAGTCATAGAATACATGGTATTTTTTATTGGTTTCCTTCACTTAATATGTTCCCAAGGTTCATCCATGTTATGGTATTTATATCAGTATTTTATTCCTTTTATGACTGAATATTATTCCATCATATAGGTATAACACATTTTGTTTATCCACTCATCAGGCATGTGGGTTGTTTCCACTTTTGGCTATTATAAATAATGCTGCTATGCACATTCCCATGTACAAGTTTTTGTATGACCATATGTTTTCAATTCTCTCTTACTTGGAGTGGAATTGCTGTGTCATATGGTAACTATGGTTTAACATTGTAAGTGACTGCCAAAGTATTTTCCACAGTGTCTGCACCATTTCATATTCCCACCAGCAGTGTATGAGAGTTCTAATTTCTCCATATCCTTGCCAACACTTGTTATTATCTGCCTTTTTGATTATAGCCATCCTAGTAGGTATGAAATGCACATAGCATACAATTTACCATTTTAACTATTTTGATCTATTAACATTTTTGAGAATTTTGTAGAATTGAACTCTTAAAAAAATAGATGAATTTTAAATATATAGAAACTGAAACCATAAAACATCTAAATAGTAATTATAATTATTTATATAAGCAGTTTCCAAAAACTGGATTGTATTCCAAGAGGTCTCTCATTAGTTACTTGGAATTCATTCCCCCCCCATAGGAATAGTGTATTAAATATGGGCATAGTATCTCTATCTGAGTCAATAGCTGAAGTAGAGTGTTCTTTTCTGTTCTTCCTATTTTGGTGCCAGCTCCGAGTTGCAGAAACTAGAGACCCTCTGGAGCTGCTATTATGGGAGCTCTAAGGTCCCCATTGCTTGTTTTGCTGGGTTTCTTTGACATTTCTTTGCCAGATGACCTCCAATATAATTCCTTGCATTGCCACCAAAAATCTGAAATTATGACTTGAGAGGTTTTTTCTGTGTGTGTGTGTGTGTGTGTGTGCGTGTGTGTGTGTGTGTGTGTGGTGATAGTTTTGCAGGGCTTGACTGCCTTATTGGATAGCACAGCTTTAGATGAAGTTACTATTCTAATGACATTTGAGGATTTCTGATTTTTTAGAATGTTTATAAATGTACCAATTGAAGCTCTTTGGTGGCTGTTACAGGCCTCAAAATTCATCTCTGTAGTCACAGGCAGTGGATATGACTTGCTTATATAAACTACTTGTACGTTTAATACTAATTTTAGGCTACTTGTGCCAATAGATATTTTATGTGAGCATTTAATAAAAGTGTTATACATGAATCTTCATTGGCTATGTAGTTGTGTTTCTTTAAAAAAAATCTGTTGTTCCTGGTAGCATTAGGTTTTTAATGCTGAGCAAGAATTGACATGTATTTATCTACTTGCCATATGCATTACCTTAATTCTAGTTTAGGGAGAAATGGTAACTATTCAAATAATTGAGTTAAAGATATTTGAATAGTCAGATCTCAAAACCAGGGAAATTTACTTAAGTACAGGATTCACTTGAGATCTTGTGATAGTAATTCAAATATTCATACCTGTAACTTCTTCTGAAGTTAAAAGTAGGTTTTTTTCCTTTGGTCTAATTCAGTCTAAATAGTTTGGAATTGGAAAAAGCAGCAAAGCTTGCTTTTACCAGTCTGAAAATAAACACAAATGTGAAGGCTCAGCTCTGTTTATCCTAATACTTTAGATTTCTGATGACTACTTTTTTTTACTTTTTTTGTTTTATAACTGAAATAGGTTTTTTTTTTTAAGATTTACTTATTTAGGGATCCCTGGGTGGTGCAGCGGTTTGGTGCCTGCCTTTGGCCCGGGGCGCGATCCTGGAGACCCAGGATCGAATCCCACATCGGGCTCCTGGTGCATGGAGCCTGCTACTCCCTCTGCCTATGTCTCTGCGCCTCTCTCTCTCTCTCTCTCTCTCTCTCTCTCTCTGTGACTATCATAAATAAATAAAAATTTAAAAAAATTTAAAAAAAAGATTTACTTATTTATTTGTGTGTGTGAGAGAGAGAGGATGCACGTGCACACACACACAACCACACACACAGAGGGAGCAGGAGCAGGAGCAGCAGACTCACCACTGAGCAGGGAGCCCAGTGAAGGACTGGATCCCAGGACCCTGGGATTCTGACCTAAGCTGAAGAAAGACACTTAATTGACTGGGCCACCCAGGCATCCCTGAAATAGTTTTTAAAAACACATTTATTTTGTTTGTAAAGAATATGTGTGCATAAGAATTCAGAACACAAATTCCTGCTTTAAAGAAAGCAATTGAAAAAAAATTGATAATGTTTAATATAAGTGCCTTTTTGAAAGCCCAAAGAACTATAGATATATTAGACTAAAGGCACGGACTATGATTTATTCATCTTAATTTTTTCCCTAGAACTGAGCATATCACTTCGAGCACAGAAGACAATGAATTAATGAATTAATCTATGATGAAGTTTATGCAACTAATTTTCTCTTCCTTACAGTTAGTGTTAATAAGAAATAAAAATATAGGGCAGCCCCAGTGGCGCAGCGGTTTAGCGCCGCCTGCAGCCCAGGGCGTGATCCTGGAGACCCGGGATCGAGTCCCACGTCGGGTTCCCTGCATGGAACCTGCTTCTCCCTCTGCCTGTGTCTCTGCCTCTCTCTCTCTCTCTTTCTGTGACACTCTATGAATAAATAAATAAATAATCTTTAAAAAAAAAGAAATAAAAATATATAAACTAAAACTTTTTTGTATGTGTTTTCCTGTAATATTTATTTCTGAAATACAGAAAATAAGTAATGGTTAAAGATGTCACTTTAGCATTTCAAAATTGAGATTAACTAAAACATGTAGTACAAATTGATTACTCATATTTACAAAAAGGTGCTTTTCAAAATTTATTTGTAATTTAATAATCTATGAGATTTCTTCAAGTCATAAAGACTTAATACTTTAAACATTTTATTTGCTAAATTTGCATTTACAATTAGGTTAAGTGAGTAGCATGTGTATATCAAACCTATCAAACTCAAAAGGTAAGATTTTTGTAGGAGAAAATGATTAAATGTGAATACATTTAATAAATCCACTCTAATAGTAGGTATCTTTATTTTACAGGGCAGAAAACTAAGACCTAACTTGCTGTCTTCTCTTGAGTCATATGGTGAGTTTGCTGGAGATCAAAATTAGACCCAAAGATTTCTGAATCCCAAGTTTCATGTTTCAATATTTGGTGTTAAAGGAATAAAGGAACTCATAAAATTGGTGGTTGTTATGTGTTGGTGCCTAGGTGACTCTGCAACTTGATGGATGACGACAACGACAACCCTTCTCAATCAAAAAGTAAGTATTGCTGCTGCAAGTGATACTAGTATGCATGGCTTTTGTACTGATAATCTTGCTTCATGAGAATAGATGAGAGAAACAAGTATGCACATTTAAAAAATACTTAAATTTATTAAAGTAATACATGATCATAGTAAAAGAAGACAACATATAATAAAAATGTCTGTAAAGTAGAAATGAAGTGTTTCTCATCTCCAGAGGTAACTACTATTATTGTTTGTTGTACATAATCGCAAACTATTTTCTCTGCATAGACAAAAAATAAATTATTTCTAAATAAGACCATATTATATATGCTATTATGTGCCTTTAAAATTTTTTTACTCAACAATCTATCTTGAAATATTGACAGTGGTAGTACCCAGTTAAAAAAATGAGGAAGACCTATGTGTCAGACGTGGTATCAAGACTATGGCATCGACATAGATATAAATGATTTTTATATTTTTTAAAGATTTTATTTATTGATTTTTCTATTATCTGTATATATGTGCCCTTATTTTTTTTTTTATTTGGCATTGCCTGACTGCCTAGTTTCTTAGTTCACTGATTATCATGTTAAGGGCTGATGCTTATCCAATAGACTACCATGTATAGGAGGAGATACAAAGGAAAAAGAAAGTAATTTCTTCACTCTTACTTTGTATCTTAGTTTGGTATGAAACGTGTACAGTTAAGAAATACACATCAAGAGGGATGCCTGGGTGGCTCAGTCTGTAGAGCCCTGACTCTTGATCTCAGGGTCATGAGCTCAAGCCCCATATTAGGTGTGGAGCCGACTTAAAAAAATACACTTTAAGAAACAGTGAGCATGGGATCCCTGGGTGGCTCAGCAGTCTGACGCCTGCCTTCGGCCCAGGGCATAATCCTGGAGTCCCGGGATCTAGTCCCACATCAGGCTTCCTGCAAGGAGCCTGCTTCTCCTCTGTCTGTGTCTCTGCCTCTCTCTCCCTCTCTCTGTGTGTGTGTCTCATGAATAAATAAATAAAATCTTTTTTTAAAAAAAAGAAACAGTTTGAGATCATATAAAGTTAATATTGAACTGCATGGCATAGAATGTCAATGTAGTAAAAGGTGGAGGAAAAACAAGGTCTACTGGTTTATTGAGGAAGTTGTAACTGAACCAAGAGTTGGGAATTAAGATTTTGTTGAGTATTTGCTTGAGGTTAGGTTAGTATTTTATGTAACGTTTTTCTCAGTCTACATTGCCACTTCTATTAGGTAGATATTGTACCCATAATAGAGTTGAAAAAACAAGATACAAGTAATTTGACCTGAGCCAAAGGCAGATGCTGAGCCACCCAGGCACTCCCTCAGTACTTTTTAAAAAGCATAACAATGCATGCATAGTTTTAGAAAAGAAATAATCTGGAAATTATAAGTACATAACCAGTTTCTTGAACGGTAAGTGTGAGAGAGAGTGGTGTGCATGTGTTCTGGGCCTGTTACTCCTTATTTTCAATAGTTGAACTTTTTTTCTAATAGTTATTTCCATATTTCTAAATTTTTAACACATTCACACATACCATATATATATGTATGTGTGTGTGTGTGTATATATATATATATATATATATATATGTATACTGTTCTTTATCCATTTATCAGTCAATGGACATTTGGGCCATTTTGATAATTTGGCTCTTGTAGATAATGCTGCTGTAAACATAGAGGTGCATATATCCCTTTGAATTAGTATTTTTGTGTCCTTTGGGTAAATACCTAGTAGTGCAGTTGCTGGATTATGGAGTAGTTCTGTTTTTAACTTTTTGAGGATCCTCCGTACTGTTTTCCAGAGAGACTGCACCAGTTTGCATTCCCACCAACAGTGCAGAAAGGTTCCCCTTTCTCCATATCCTCGTCAACACCTGTTGTTTCTTGTGTTCTTTTATCCTTCTAACAGGTGTGAGGTGATATCTCATTGTGGTTTTCATTTACAAGTTTTGGATTTGATTATTCTTAAAATTTATTGGCAACTACTAATAACTACTGTTGTCTGTTACTTAGCTGGCTAGCTTAATTTTACTAGTCTAGATCTTAGAAATTGAATGGCATTTCTTATTTTTAGTAGCAGGTACTGACTGCAAATATCAATTCAGTAATTAACATTAAGATTGTTAAAGTATATCTTAACTATCATACTATGCATTGCAAAAAAGTTATTTAAAAAAATAAGATGTGGGGGCGCCGAGGTGGCTCAGCGGTTGAGTGTCTGCCTTCAGCTCAGGGCATGATCCCGGGGTCCTGGGATCGAGTCCCACGTAGGGCTCCCTGAATGGAGCCTGCTTCTCCCTCTCCCTCTGCCTCTGCCTTTCTCTCTCTGTGTCTCTCATGAATAAATAAATAAAATCTTTAAAAAAATAAGATGTGTTTCTCCTTTTGAAAATTAGATAATTCAAAAATGGCAGAACTCTTTATGGAATGTGAAGAAGAAGAGCTGGAACCATGGCAGAAGAAAGTTGAAGAAATTCTGGATGAAGATGATGATGAGCTGATCTTTGTTGGAGAGATATCAAGTTCAAAACCAGCCATTTCAAGTAAGCATTTATTTCAGGGAAGTAAAGTTTTATAAGTTGCTGTTTCTAATAGGAAAACACGTGGACTGTCTTATACATCCTTGTTATTCTGTAAGGAGTTGGAGCATACAGGTCAGTAAGAATTTGTGAGAATAAGAGGGAGGATCTGGTTGGGGACTTGAGTAGGGTGAAGAGGTTGAAATATCATTTGAGAGAAAAGGGAAATGTTAACTAAGTTAACTAAAGATTAAGATTAACTAACAGCACTATAAGCCCTCTGAAATTGGAAATCATAAGTTTAGTGGAGCTAAGTAGCCTATTCACCTCTTAATTGTTAATTTTTCTTTTTCTCCTTTAAGCCCAAACATACTTAGAAAAGGAAGTGTTTGGAATGCCTTGCTTAAAATATCAGAATACTAAATAAGTTTGTGTTAGTCTATGATGGGGGTTCTCATATCTAGGCAACTACCTCATTACAGTGTCATCTTGAATCATGGCTACAAAATGAACAGGCACTGCATGATTATACAATCTCTAGTATGTGTACCACTATGGGCTATAGTTTCTGGCCACACCCATCTTCCAGCAACTCCTCATTATATTCATGAAGGAAGGAAGGTCTGGTCTTTAGCCACTGTACTTGTACAGTGCAGGCAGTTAGCACACTTAATCATCTTGGCCTTCTAGCAGAATCCAGTAATTTGGTGGATTGTTAGATTTCAGTTAGAGTAATTAGACTTGATATTGTGATAATGTTATAGTGATGGCACTTGTTAAAGTGAAAAGTGTGTATAAACTGCAGAAGAACAATATACTGAATTTCGGGGTACAAAGATGAAGTAGGTTCTTTTTCATTATATTTACTTTTTTTAAGCCAGGATGATTTAGCAAAGAATGTAGCCAGCATACCAGTGTTCTCTTACTTACCTAGGCAGTGTGTAATATTGTGGTTAAGAAATGAGTTTTTAATTTTTTGAAAACTCTGTTCTTCTCTTGACTCTAAACTTCGAATAGCACTTCTATTCAGTTTTATCAGAGAGAGAATAATATAATTTAATTCTCAATATCATTTCCTGCGGCAAATTGAGAGATGCTAAGTGGAATGCCACTTCAATTATAAAATGAAGTAAGTATGTTGGCATGTTTGTTGCTGATAGTGGAACAGAATATTATAATTTTTGTTTCCTAGTTGCTGTGATTATTTTTATCCTAAAATATTACCATATTTCAAAATTATTGTTCAGATCATCTTATTGAAAGCATAGCCGTTCACGTTGGATTTATATCAACTGTAGATAACTGTTGACTAGGATAATGTGTATTAGTTTTAAGTGATTCTATCAGAAAGAAACTTGACCCCAGTGAAATTTCTTTTCTAAATGAACTCAAAATTTAAATGATTTTATTGATGTTTTTTATGTGTGAGCCATAAAATATTTTTGGTATATGGAACATGAGCTAAATATTTATTTTATTTTTTTTTTTGGCTCTTACTCATTTTTATTCAACAATTCAGCAACATACACTTAAATACAAATCTATCTGTGGCAGTTCACAAAGTGCTATGTTAGGAAAGGGGGTTTTCAAGTTTGATTCTTTTTTTTTTTTTTTATGGAACTGGAGGGTATTATGCTGAGTGAAGTAAGTCAATCGGAGAAGGACAAACAGTGTATGTTCTCACTCATTTGGGGAATATGAATAATAGTGAAGGGGAATATAAGGGAAGGGAGAAGAAATGTGTGGGAGATATCAGAAAGGGACACAGAACATAAAGACTTCTAACTCTGGGAAATGAACTAGGGGTGGTGGAAGGGGAGGAGGGCGGGGGGTGGGGGTGAATGGGTGACAGGCACGGAGGGGGACACTTGACGGGATGAGCACTGGGTGTTATTCTGTATGTTGGTAAATTGAACACCAATAAAAATTAATTTATAAAAATAAATAAATAAATAAATAAATAAATAAATAAATAAATAAATAAATAAATAAATAAATATTTATATAGAATCATCATAGGGCAGCCCAGGTGGCTCAGCAGTTTAGCGCCACCTTCAGTCCAGGGCCTGATCCTGGAGACCCGGGATCAAGTCCCATGTCAGGCTCCCCGCATGGAGCCTGCTTCTCCCTCTGCCTGTATCTCTGCCTCTCTCTTTCTCTCTCTCTCTCTCTCATAAATAAATAAAATATTTTTAAAAAAGAACCATCATGAAGTTGGGGCGATGATAAAAAGTTGTGTTTGATAGATTACAGTCACCAAAAAGTACTACAGGTTTAACTCTTTAATGGCTTGAGTAAATACTTATTTTAAATTTCTGAATGAAAACAATATCAAGTTGGTTGAGATTTTTCTCCTAGAAGACTTCTGTAGTACGCAGTCTTAGAGTACTGAATTTCCATTATCATAAAACAACCCTACTGTTGTGTGACCCTTTACTTTATGGAATTATTCTATGACATCTGATTCTTTTCTACTGGGAGGAGAAAAAGGAAAAATTTTGAGGTTTTATGGTATTTTTAAAATGCTTCCACCTTTTCCTGATGAGCAATTTTAGGCAAATCTCTACTTTTCCAAATTTTTGATTCCTTAATAACCTAGAAGTTATGGGTTCACATGGGTACAGGAGTGAGCAATCTTAAACTGATACATAGGGTTGTGAGAGACTCAAATTGACTTTCGGTATAATAGTAGATTTGAGATACTCTGGTAAACTCTAAATTTAGTCTGCAGTCTTCAGTAGTGTCCTTTTCAGAATTTCAGTGGTACAGATACTATGATCAGCTTACCCATGATGAAACTTCCAGGGTTTTAGGGGTATGAATGTGGCATGGGGAATGGGGAAGGGTTTGATCTGGAATCACCATTGAGAGAAAGAAATATACTTCAATTATTAGTTGTCTGTGGATATATTTTTGGAGTTTTCTTATTTTAATATACAAATAATGAATTTTAAAATAAATACAATTTTTGTAGATATTTTGAACAGAGGCAACCCCAGCTCATCTTCAAAGGGAATAAAGAATGAGACACTCACTCAAGGTATAGCATTATTATACCATTTTAATCTTAAAGTGAAATATTTTGACAAAATTGGTTGTATAGAAAAATATTCAGTATATTGTGTAATTTTAAAATGCAGGTGCTACTGATCCATTCAAGCCTGCAAGTCAACACTACAAAGATCCAACATCAAATCCAGTGGCTGCCTTGCCTAAATGTCATCCTGAATCTAAATCTTCACAAAACTCTGCTATTGTTCAGAATGTGTCTAAACCTGTAAGTGTTTCTGAAACTACACAATTAGCTCAGGGACACATTGAATATTATAACACCCATTTCGAATTGTGGACTATCATAGCTAGTCACCATTCCATAATCACGATCAGAAAATGTCACTATCTTTATGACAACTCAACCAATACCTGTAACTGTAGGAACTAACCAACTTGTCAATAAATCAGGTAATATGCTTAAATTAACTAGGTATAATATTGAAAACTATGCTATCTAAAGGTGAGTAAAAATAGTCAGTAATGAATGTTGTATAATGGCAAAATTCCTAAGAGGGTAAACAGAACCAGGTATTCTTATTTGGGAAGATTGTTCTGAGGTCATTGTTGCTGTTTGCTTTGAAAACATATTTTCATGGCTTAGCTTTTAAAAATTTTAACAGAAGTAATATTTAATGGTATTATTTAACATTTGTTATTCTGTTGTTATGGGTAAGTCTTTATTCTAAATGCTGTATATAAATTAATATATATTTTTTTAAATTAATATATTTAATTCTTCTGATTTCCCTATGAGGTAGGCATGATTATCATCTCCATTTCATAGTTGAGGAAACAGACTCAGGCTAAATAAATCACTCAAGGCCATAGCTGGTAAATCAAGGATGGATCTGGGATTTGCTGAGCAGGGAGCCTGATGCAGGGCTCAATCCCAGGACCCTGAGATCATGACCTGAGCCAAAGTCAGATGCCTAACCAACTGAGCCACCCAGGTGCCCCAGCCCAGAGGTTTTAAAATATGCATGTACACCTATCCATTCATACATTTAAGTATTGCTATACATAGAAATGTTGCCTTAAAGCAACATTATAGTTCACAGAATATTAGGGTTTCCATAAAACCTTTTCAGAGGTTCATGAAGTTAAAACTGTTGTGATAATTATGCTGAGACATTTCTTCTTTTCACTGTCAGCATTTGTACTGAAGATGCAAAAGCAATGGAGGGTAAAACTGCTGGAGCCTTAATTTGAATGAAGGCAATGGCACCAAATGGTACTGATAGTTTTTCATTAATGACCATCAAGCACTCACAGTAGAAAAATTTCACTTTCACTTGAGAATAACCTTGAAGAAGTAATAAATTACTATTTTCATTAACACTTATTTTGAAATACTCTGGGATGAAATGGGTAGTATGCATAAAGGACTTCTGTATCTACACTATGAAGGTTTTCTTGAGGAAAACCACTTGAATTGCAAACTGAACTAGCTGCTGTTTTAATGGAACACCATTTTTGCTTGAAAGAATGATCGACAAAGCACCATGTATTAATGATTGTAACGTAACAATGGTATCACAAAATTCAGCAGCTTAAAGCAGTATACACTTATTATCTCATGGTTTCTCTTAGGAGTCAAGGCATGGCTTTACTGGGTCCTCTGCTTCAAGGTCTCAAAAGGCTGCAATCAAGGTGTCAGCCAGAGCTGCTGTATCATTTAATACTGCTTCCAAACTCGCATGGTCCCTGGCAGTATCCAGTTCTTTGTGGGTTGTCAGGCTGAGGGCATCAGTTTATTGCTGGTGTCAGCCAGAGACTGCCCTCAGTTCTTTGCCATGTAAACCTTCCTCACATGGTTGCTATTTTAAAGCCAGCCGTGAAAAGTGAGTCCTCAGCAAAATGGGCGAACACAATCATGTACATTCTCTCACATTTGCCACATTCTGTTGGTTAAAAGCAATCACAGGCTCCCCCCACACTCAAGGAGAGATTACACGAGGGTGTAAATATCAGAAGGGAGTCATGGGGGCCACTTCTAGAATCTGCCACACAGTTTTTCAGTCCTTAAAAATGTACAAAGCATGCCTGTGATAGAAAAAAAAAAAAGCCTGATTGTATTCTTGCAAATGATAAGATTTGAGCTTTCAAGCAAAAATTAGATTTTTGTGGGTGGGGTGCCTGGCTGGCTCAGTTGGAGGAGCATGTGACTCTTGATTTCAGAGTGGTGCGTTTGAGCCCCACATTGGGGCTTTAAATAAAACCTTTTTAAAAACTAGATTTTTGGCAAACTTGTATCTGTATTCTGAAACAATTAATAGTAATATGAGTCCTGGAGGAGTAGTCCAAGAAACCTAGATGGAAAATGAAAGACTTGAGTGTTGATACTGTTTCTAGCTAAAGCATTGTTATAACCTCAGTGGGCTTCACTTTCTTCATTTTAAAAAGATTTTGTTTATTCATGAGAGACAGAGGCAGGCTCCACACAGGGAGCCCCATCCCAGGACTCCAGGATCATGCCCTGAGCTGAAGGCAGGTGCTTAACCACTGAGCCACCCAGGCATCCTGCTTTCTTCATTTTTAAAATGAGAATCTGGACCCAAACCACTGGCTCTCAAACTTGGATCCTCTAGGCAACCACAGCTGTTCTTAATAAAAACTTAATAGGTGTTCCTGATAACGACAGGCTGCCGTAAATGCTAAAATTATTTTATTTTAGCTGGAATCAGACTGATTCAGTGGTTTCTCATGCTATCATAAGCCGTTTGGCATTTAAGAAAAGCAAAATCAAAAACAAAACAAAAAAGGAACATGATTATTTACATGGAGACAGATGAAAATTATTAGGTCCTACCTTGGACCTAGGGAAGGAGAACAATGGAGGGGTAGTATCTTTCATATTTAAAAAATTAGAAACTAGAGCTCATTCAGACTCAGGACTTTTTGTTTTTGTTGGCATGGTTGTTTAATCCAGGCTCCCCAATCAATTTCCCAGTCCACCAGACCTTTAAAAACAGGTTTTTGTCATTTGATCTGGGGTGAGGTCTGGGCGTAATATGTTTTTTTTTAACTCTCTAGGTGATTCTAATGTGAGCCAGGGTGGAGAATGACCGATCTATATTTTCAAATAAATTGAAAATCCTATGTAAGGAAATTTTCTCTGAAAATTTTAAGCTTTTTTTCTTCTTTTTACCACAACAACTCTTTAGGGCAGTCTAGAAGATTATTATTGTCCCTTTTAATGTCAGTGTGATATAGCTTAAGGGCCCAGGCTTTTTTTTTTTTTAAGTAGGCTCCATGCCCATAGGGCTTGAACTCAGGACCCTGAGATCAAGACCTGATCTGAGATCAGGTGGGACGGATGCCTTGAGTGCCTGAGTCAGTTAAGTTTCTGGCTCTTAGTCTCAGATCAAGTCCTGATCTCCATGCCCAGAGCCTCCTTAGAGAAAAAAAAAAAAAAGAGCCAGATGCTTAACCCACTGAGCCACCCAAGTATCCCAAGAACCCAGGCTTTATAATCAAGCCAACCTCGGTTCTAATTCCAGCTTTAGCATCAATAACAAGCTGCGTTGTATTGGGAACCTTACTTAACTTTATTGAACTTTAGTTTACCTATTTATAAAGTAGGAAATAATATTAGGTCTTTATTAGTACTGTTGTGATAACTACTTGATATAATACATGTACTGTAAAAGAGTCAAGTACATTTTAAAATAGACAGTAATTGATGGCTGTTATTTCAGTTGGAAAGGTGAAAACTTGAATCTCAGAAGTGAATGGCCCAAGGCTCCACAGTTAAATGAGGTCTTTTTTTTTAAGGATTTTATTTATTCATGAGAGACAGAGAGAGAGGCAGAGACATAGGCAGAGGGAGAAGCAGGCTCCCTCCTGGGAGTCCAATGCAGGACTCAGTCCTAGGAGCCCAGGATCACGACCTGAGCCAGAGGCAGACGTTCAACCACTAAGCCACCCAGGCGTCCCTAAATAGAGGTCTTTTAAACCCAGTCTTTTGCTTCTTGTACCTCGCTGTTCTATTTGTTATCTTTCTGAACTATCTTGTGAGATATAAAAAATTCCCAATTGGAGAATTATTTTAATAAGTTATTTGTTGAATAATATGTCTGCTCTCTGAAATGGTGATACTTAATTGGCCAGAGTTATCACCTAGGAAAAGGTTTAAAATATTAACTTTATTCGGAGGAAATTTTGTGAAAGAGCTGTTTGGAGAATTGCTAGTGAATATTTTCCATTTTTAAGTGCAAATATTTGGAGAAAATATGTACCTTGCAGGAAGATTATGCTTGGGTACAGTTAAGTCATAAAGCCATTATCGAGTCATATAGCCATGTTATATAAAAAATGTCAAGGCTCAAATGCAGAAATCTGTTTTACGCTCAAATTCTAGGAGTGGAATGGTTTGGGTCAGTTTAGTATGTGCCTCCATAAATTCTTACTAAACCCATGTAAACAGAAAATTTAATAACAAAGTAAAATTCTTAAAACCTGATTTTTCTCAACTTGTAAGCACAAAACATGCAAGCAAGAGCCTTATATTCCTATTGTAAAGGTACTATGTATGGGGGTGGTATTTAGAAAAGAAACAGAAAATGATACATATTGTACTTCGATTTTGTTTTTTGCAGATGGTTAGTGTGTATAGAATATATCAATTAGAATTATTTCATACACAGATATCTGTTCTTTTTTACTGAATTTTATATTGGAAACATTTTTCTTTGTTTTTGGTTATTTTTCAAAAGCATGATGTTACATTAGTCTATCATTTAATTTATCTAACAATTTCTCCTCCATTGTTGGACATACAGGTTTTTATTTTTTCCTATTATAAATAATTCTCCATTAAATATTTTCATTTCGTTAACATAAATTCATGTAAGTGGAATATTTGAGTCAAAGGATATGAACTTTTTGGGCACTTGGGTGGCTCAGTCAGTTAAGCATCTGCCTTCAGGTTAGGTCATGATCCCAGCCCTGAGTCCAGCTCCCTGCTCAGTGGGGAGTCTGCTTTTCCCTCTCTCTCTGCTGCTCCCCCTGCTTGTGCTCTCTTGCTCTTTCTGCCAGACAGATAAAAGCAAAATCTTTTTAAATAAAGGATATTAACTTTTTAAAGCCCTTGATAAGATATTGCCAAAATTTTCTTGCAGAAAAGCTGTACCAAAATGTCTACTTTGCCAATAATATTGTGATTATTTTTTAATTATAACTTCATTTCAAATTAAATTTAGATTTATAGAAAAATTACAGAAGTAATCCGGAGTTCCCATATAACTCATACCTGCTAAATGCTAATTTTGAGAGAAATAATTATCTCAGTGTTTTATAGTTTATTAGTAATTATTAAGGTGTTATCTTTATAGTATTGTCATACAGTTAAGTTTACCTTTATAAAAGTTTATGAAACAAAATACAACTTTTTTACAGGATTTTACAAAGAATTCGTCGCAAGTTGAATCGGATGATTCTTCAGATTTACTGTTTGACTTGACCCAGGATACAATTCCATTGTCTCAAGAGGGATCAACAGTTCGTATAGAAGGTTTGGCTTAGCACTTTTCTGAATATAATAAAAAGAAACCTGATGAATATACATTGTGGAATGCATTTCTATTTTAAAACCCATAACTTCATGTTAAGCTTTTCCATATACCATAAGATAGAAGCTATAAACCATGAATGCCTTTCTTGTGTGATTTTTTTTCTATAAATTTCTACTTAATAATAGGATATTGTATTTCTTTCTATTAAGTTAGCTAACATGTATTTCTTGAGCTCGTTCTCACTTGGAACCAGCCATGGGCTGAAAAATCTTAATATAATTTCTGTGAGTCTAAGCAGTCTCCTGGTGGCCTAAAACCATTAAAAAAAAGTATTAATCATTTAGAAGGCCATGAATATGAGTAAAAGTACATGGTTATAGTTTATTTTTTAAATAGGCTAGTGTCTTTCTTTCCAAATAAATTATGTTGATATGATAGTTAAGTATGATTAAAGAATATTCTTATAAAAAGGGAATATTATAAAAATAGTAATTTGTACATAGTAAAGATCCATTGAAAGAAAAATGAAAATTTTCAATTGAAGAATTACAATTCTTTGTGTACAATAACAAAGTTCTTCATTAACTTGAAATAAATTAGTATACCATGAAGGAATTTTATTTAGTTGAAAAATTCCCCATAATCAAAGCAATTGCTGTTAGTATATTAGTAAATTTGTTAAATTTCACTAAATGGACAGATGTACATAGAATTTTTTAATGTTTAAATTGTTTACTAACAAAGTCATATATATTTACCAAATCAAAATAGAAAAAAATTATAGTGACATGTTTGCCAAAAATACTTTTTCCCACTTTGATAAATGTGGGTGGTTACTTATCTACATGTCACTTATCTAGTTAGTAAAATAGCCAAGAACCAAAATAAACGATGAGGTAAAGTAGTCTGAAATTTGATTTTATAAAGTACATGATCATTATTCATAGAAAAAGTCTGAATTATTGAAGATTCTACCCGGTAATGACAGTGAGGCCTACTGTCTCTCTAAGTTGTTGTATTTCAGGGAGTGGAACTTTGCCTTGATGGTAAATAGGGTGACAGTCGATTAGGAAGGTGTAGGTTTGAGCCTGTATCCTAAAGATTTTTGTAGCCTTTATCAAGTCACCTCTTTACACTTCAATTTTCTCATTTTATTGAAATATGTGCTTTTATTTTTCTCAGGTAATACATTCATTCTCCAGACCTGAAGTCCATTTGAAGATATAATTTTAATTCTTGCTCTACTTATCTCAGGGCTGTTTTGAGGCTCAAATGAGATAAGTGACAAATGAAAAATGCATTAAACCTTTAAAGGATTTGATAATAAACAGTTCTTAGAATAATAATTAAGAATGGTAATATGTATTATGTGTTCAGAAACATGCTTAATGTACTCCTGTCAAGGATGATCACAGAAAGTTCTTGGAGAAGGTTTGATTTGAAGTTGATTTTGAAGGAGAATAGGATTTTTACTGGCACTGTTGAAAATAGTGAACAGCACAAGCCGGAGGCAATAGAGATAAACAAGTTAAAGGGTTAAAATTTAAAACTATTGAGCTCAGAGTGATTTTATTTAACTTGGAGATTCACTCATGGTTTTAAAAATTATATACACAACAGTCTATTTTTACTATACAGCCTGCAAGATAACTAGTTGCCAAAATACCAGTACTCATTGGTAACCTAAGCATCTAGGAATGTTAGTGATTACACAGAATCAGTCCCAAATGCCTGCAGTATAGCTGTCAGTAACCATGTCCTTGAAGGTGGAGAAAAATCATTTCTGTGGTATCTCAAAGAATGAAACACAGATTTGACAGAGGAGCCCACAATGCTCTCATCTTCCTTGTATTTCTCTATTCTACTCCTTCTCTTAGTGTACAGTTGGGAGCATTAAAATATGATATGATGTGCAGTTTTATTTTTTATTTTTATTTTTTTTGATGTGCAGTTTTAGAATATCACAAAGTACAATTGTGTGTTATTTTCAAAAAGACTTTTGCTATGTCTGGTTATTACCTAAATATGCCCACTTGTCTTGCAAATGCCCTGAATTACATGATCCTTTAGCCTTTAAAGTGATGGTTTTCAAGCTCAGAACTATGTAGTAATGAAATCTCCTCAAAAAGTCTAATTTTTTAAAACAAAGGTAAAAGAAGAGTTTTTCTATCTGCCTCAGGAATATAGTTTGAAGACCATTACTAGCTTTTTAAACTTTTTCATATGAATGAGCAAAGTATTGTTCAAGATTAGTTGTTTGTTCATAAGGAATAAACAGAAAATTTAAACCCATCATATTGTTAATAAGTGGGAAAAGAACCAATTTGAGTTTTCCATTAGACATCTTAAGGTTTTTTTTAAGTATCTTAAAAGGTTTCTCCAAATTTTTAGAATAAAGGTTGTTTTTGTTCTCAAAGCCAAATGTATTTGAGCATCTAAAGATAAATTCAGGGATCCCTGGGTGGCGCAGCAGTTTAGCTCCTGCCTTTGGCTCAGGGCGTGATCCTGGAGACCCGGGATCGAGTCCCACGTGGGGCTCCCGGTGCATGGAGCCTGCTTCTCCCTCTGCCTGTGTCTCTGCCTCTCTCACTCTCTCTCTCTGTGACTATCATAAATAAATAAATAAATAAATAAATAAATAAATAAATAAATAAATAAATAAATAAATAAATAAAGATAAATTCATTTGTGGGAATTGAGTTTAGAACATTCTTTGTAAAAAAATAAAAATAACAAAAGATAACAAAAAAGAACATTCTTTGTGCTTTAATTTTTTTTCTTTTTTTGCTTAGGATTCTTTTGGTCTGACGTCTTTTATGATACCTATATATATTTCTTTATTTGAAAGTATTTTTAGAGTTTTCTTGTATTAAAAAGTTTATTTCATGAATTGTTCAAATATGTGTAGTTCAAGATAGCTGTTGTACAATTTCTTTCTACTTACTGATCTTATAAGTTTTTTGATCATATAAATTTTTATCATTCTGTCATTTGTATTATCTAATTAGATTATTTAGCTTCAAAACGTTTTTACTTGAATTCAAATATAAAGCCATTTTAGTAGCATTTGTAAGGAGTGTTCTATACCAAAGTATTTACACATATTTCTCCCACTATTTAAATATTGTAGGTATAGATCAGACTCTACCTATATTAAAACGTTCTTCTGCTTCTAAAGTAAACAGTGTTACTCCAAAAAAGCCAAAGACCAACGAAAGTGTTTCTGAAATAAGTCCTTGTGCTTCATTGTCTTTAACTAACTCTCCTCCGGCGACATCTTCCCATGTTATGATATCAAAAGGTAAATACGAATCTGGCATATAAAATAGAAATTATATTATTTATACATAAATTTTAGAAATTGTGATGAATTTTTAAACTTTTATTACTGGTTATTTAATGTTTAAAAAAGAATTTGAGCCTTAAAAGTCCTTAATCTATTTTAGGTACAAATACCTCATCTCCCCATAAAACTGGAACACCTTTTCTAAGATCTTGTCCAAAGTGCAATGTGAAGTTTAATCTTCTGGATCCTTTGAAATATCACATGAAGGTAAATCTTTTTCAAAGGTTGATTTTTAAAAATATTGACAAATCTCTGAAAAGACTAAAGATTGGAATATAGTAAATGCTAGTTTGTCCAGGTATTTAGATAAGAAATCTTCTCCTTGGTATTTCTATATAACTTAAGTAAAAATTGATATTCATGATGACTATCTTTATACAAGATTTTAAAATCTTTCCCAATCATGAAATCTTAAAAATTAGGCTTATATGTACGATAGTATATGCATATATTTTGGGGATGAGTATTAGAAAATACCAAGCAATCCTTGATAATTTTATTAGATGTAAAAATGGCTTTATCAACCATAAAATTTTGGGTAAAATATCCATTTTCTGGAACTGGATGCCGAAGTAAGGTGAAATTGACAATGTGTGGGAGTTGCTTTAAAACTAAGGATGCTAGATCAAAGCTTTAGTTGTTGCTTTGTCTGAGAGATGTGGTTGTCATTGATCTCTCTGAGACTTGAGAAAATACATTAAACACAGTATATAGTACTTTAAGAAATGGAAGAAATAGACCTAAGTGAAGAAGGGATCTTCCCTATCTCTGACCTCTTTAAAGTATTATATCTAGAAGACTTTGTAAAAAGCCCAGTGTTTCTCTTAGTGACAGCCCTAAGAGTGTTTGCAGATGTTGGAGCTTTCCCAGGTAAATAATTTATTTCTCAGATCTTAACATTTCTTTCTCTCCATTTCTGGCATTTTGCCATTGCCGGGCAGATCTCTGGGCAAATCTCATTTGTAAAATCATTTGCCCCAACCAGCAAAAATGGTCCAGGAGTGGTTTATTCAGCTCCAAATGGTTCCCAGATAAGTGAGTCCTGCACACCACAGCCACCGAGTCATGCAGGAGCTGCAACCTTTGTCCGGTAGGGTCCCCAGGCAGCTGGCACACACATGTGGCATTTGAATCTCTATGTATATGTAGGGTGCCTGAGCGAGACAGTCAGTTAAATGTCTGACTCTTGATCTTGGCTGAGGTAAGCCCTTGATATTAGGGTGGTAAGTTCGAACCCTGTATTGGGTGGACCCATGCCCAGGGTGGACCTACTTAAAGAAAAAAAAAAGAATCTCTTTGCATATTGTGTTTTAGCTTTTAATGAAAATAATGTATTAATCAGAATATTTTATTGACTAGGTCATGCCATTCTTCAAGCTTCTTGTAAGACAGGCATTTTGTTTGGTGCTTAATCTTTCCTGTAACCTAAAAATTCCTTTTTTTAAAGTTATTTTTTGTTTGGTGACATATGCATGTCACATTATTCAAAATCTTAGTCTTACATTTTGATGTCTAACACTCAGACATAAACTCCTAATGGTGGAGCATTTCACAAGAAATGATAGCGTTAACTCAATCCAGTATATAGTTATAATTGTTATAAACTCTAGCTTTATGTTGGTGTAGGAAGCTCTTTACGTAATTTTCAAAGTACTAATAAAGTATAAGGTCCAGGTATTACTCCACTTAAAATATTTTAGAAGATATTGCAGTGTTCTGTGTGTCTGTGGAAAGGTAGTCTGTATTCTTCTTGCATGCCCAATATAAATGGCAGGAAGTGGGAAAGGAGGCAAGAAAAAAGGCAATGCAGATTATATTCAGGAAAGAGGGGATAAGAAGAGTGCAAGGCAAAGAAGCAACTTAGGAAAAGTTATTGCTTGCTGTTTCAAGATTGGCAAATTTTTCATTGAAATTTAGCATTTTACAAAAAAAATGTAGAAAGAAAAGAAGTGTAAAATTCCAAATACAGTTACTTTATTCTTGAGTAAAATCATATTTGATTTATTATTTTAAAGATTTTATTTATTCATGAGAGAGAGACACAGGCAGAGGGAGAAGCAGGCTCCATGCAGGGAGTCCGATGCGAGTCTTGATCCTGGGTCTCCAGGATCACACCCTGGGCTGAAGGCAGCACTAAACCACTGAGCCACCCGGGTTGCCCAGGGTTTTGGTTTTATATAAAATTCTACCAGTGTTTTCAATCTTCCTGTCTAAGTAATATTGTATAGAGATACTTGATGTATTTATGTTTTGCATCATAGATGGAAAGAGAAAAGAAAGGGCTGAGTAATTTGGTTTTTTATTTAATTGGTGGGAAGGGTAATATAGTCACGTGAATCAGAAAGTATATAAAGGTAAGGTAGATGTTCATCATCCTTTACTATCAAGGAAATGCAAATTAAAACTACAATAAGGTATCACCTCACACCTGTCCAAATGGCTAAACTCAACAACACAAAAAACACAGGTGTTGGCAAGGATGTGTAGAGAAAGGAACCCTCATGCGCTATGGGTGGGAATGCAAACTGATGTGGAAAACAGTATGGAGGTTCCTCAAAAAGTAACAGAACTGCCCTACACCCAGCAATTGCATTACTGGGTATTTACCCAAAGACTACAAAAATACTAATTCAAGGGATCCCTGGGTGGCGCAGCGGTTTAGCGCCTGCCTTTGGCCCAGGGCGCGATCCTGGAGACCCAGGATCGAATCCCACGTCGGGCTCCCAGTGCATGGAGCCTGCTTCTCCCTCTGCCTGTGTCTCTGCCCCTCTCTCTCTCTCTCTCTGACTATCATAAATAAATAAAAATTTAAAAAATAATGTTATAAAAAATACTAATTCAAAGAGATACATGCACCCTTATATTCATAGCAGCATTATTTACTATAGCCAAGACATGAAAGCAGCCCAAGTGTCCATCAATTGATGAACGAATAAAGATATAAAGATGTGGAATATATACACAATGAAATATTTGGCCATAAAAAATGAAATATTGGCATTTACAATGACATGGGTGGAATCAGAGAGTATAATGTTAAGTGAAATAACTCAAAGACCAATACCATATGATTTCACTTATATGTGGAATTTAAGAAACAAAACAAATGAGCAAAGGGAAAAAGAGAGACAAACCAAGAAACAGACTCCTAACTATAGAGAACAAACTGATGGTACCAGAGGGGAGGGGGGATATTGGGTAGAATAGATGATGGAGATTAAGGAGTGCACTTGTGATGAATACCAGGTATTGTATGGAAGTGTTGAATCACTATATTGTACACCTGAAACTAATATAACACTGTATGTTAACTAACTTGAATTAAAATAAAAATTTTAAATAAAAAAGAAGGTAGACAGTCAAGAATCACACCCCATGGGATGCCTGGGTGGCTCAGTGATTGAGTGTCTGCCTTTGGCTCAGGTCATGATCCTGGGGTCCTGGGATCAAGTCCTGCACCAGGCTCCCCACAGGGAGCCTGCTTTTTCCTCTGCCTATGTCTCTGCCTCTCTCTGTGTGTCTCTCATGAATTAAAAAAAAAGAATCCCACCCTATTTGTCTAGTTCCCAATACGACTTGCAAAGGAAATCATTTTTTATTAACTTGTTTTATTTTTGACTTAATTTCTGAATATACAGGCACACATGAATGTTCTTATTTTCCATCTATTTTATACACAAATCATAGCATATTATATATATTTCTGCACCTGAAGAAAATGACAAATGTTCTCTAAAATGTAGTTTTTATTTCTTGTAGCATTGTTTGTGGTTAAAATTATATGAGACTTTTACATTTTAGCTTATGCATTTTCATATATATCAGTTACATTTATATAATGTCAGGATTTCCATTTTGAAAAAAAATGTGAATTTTAGATTATTTGTGAATGACCTTTTGCTGTTGTTATAAATAAGTAGATTGGTATACCACAAAGATAATATTTTCATCCAAAGGAAGAATTTTTAGAATGTAAGTCGAACATCCTATCCATTTAAGACACAGCACTAAGCTTTGAAGTGTTATTTCATTTAATCCTTAGGAAATTCTTTAGGCCAGATCTTTTTCTTCTTGCTTTATGGCCAATTAACTGGTATAGCTGAGATTCAAACCTCAATCACTTTGATGGCAAAGCCCAGATTCCCACATTTTTCTCCCCATTTTGAAAACCGTATGGGCTGTTTTCTTGAATATTATATAGAAACTTGAAAATAGGGGGTGTTTTTTGCTTTTAGAGTATGGTATTTGATAGTTATCTATCAGATCTAACATACTAATATGTTATTGAGGTTGCTGTATCTTATATTCATCTACTTGCTCTGTCATTTTTTGAGTAAGCTTCAGTCTCAAATTAGCAATATTTTCCTTGATGTCTTCCAATTCTGTTTTATACCCATTACTATTTAGGGTAGTAAATAGATCTGTTGGATCTATCTCTTTTAACTTCATTGTGAATGTATCCTTTAGCATTCTTATGAAGTGTTCCATTTTTCACCTGGATTTTATTATATTTGACATCAATTTCACAATCCTTGTTCTCTCATTATTACCATTTGCCTGTTATATTCTTTATCTTTTTATTTTCAAGCCTTCCAAATCACTTTGTTTTTGTTATATTTCTTGCTTTTACATAATCATTTTTCTTTTGTAATCCTATGTGAAATTTCTTTCATCAGTAGCGGAGTTAAATCCACCTATTTGTATTCATTGATAGGATAGATTTAATTGGTCTTGATTCTGTCACAGTTTTTTGTTGTGCTTTATTTTTCTAAGATTTTCACTTTGTGGTTGCATTGTGAGCATGTTGAGAGAGGCAAAGACATAGGCAGAGGGAGAAGCAGGCTCTTTGCAGGGAGCCTGATGTGGGACTCAATCCCGGCATTCCGGGATCACGACCTGAGCCAAAGGCACATGCTCAACCGCTGAGCCATCCAGGCATCCCTGTTGTTTGGGTTTTTAGAGAAGTTTATATTTTTGCTCTCTGGTTATTCTCAAAGAATTCTAGAGAAATTCCACAACTGAAAATTGTATACATTAAATGAACAGTTTTATCTCCTCAAAAATTACAAGTTTATGTATGAAAGTATTCCATATTAGGGTCAGTTTGTATGAGGTCTTGATTTTATTCATGAGGTAGATTTCCCCTTCACATATTTCAGCATTCTAGGTAGAATGTGTTGAAGTTTTTAAATTGTAACTAATGCTTCTTTTTTTGTGTCCCATACGTTTTCCATTACCTTGAGTCTGGGGAATGGCAGGTTATCTGTGCTCAAAGTCTAGAAGTTTCAACCAGGCCTTACCAAAATACTACTATATTATTTGATAATTTAGCATGTACATGATGGCATATAAAACTACCTTTCCTTTTAAGCTGTATTTTAACAGATATGAAAAGAATGATTTTTGGCCAAGGATCAAATTATTAACTATATCTGAAAATTATAATTACAAGGAAAATAATGTTAGATATATAGCCATCCCTGGTTTTATGTTTTTAATTTGTTTTTGAAGTTATTTCTTTATTAAGATAAGAGATGTTTATTGTTGGAATTTTTTAGACTATAAAGAAAGAAGCCAACATTTTGGTGACTCTCCCCAGATATCTTGCCAAGCATATTTTTACATTAGCTGGCCCTAGTTATAAATACAGAATCATTTTTTGGTATCTGATTTTCTAAAGAGACCTAGTAAAACTTACATATATTTTTTTTTCTCTTTCAGCGTTGTTGTCCAGACATGGTAAATAAATTTTTGGAAATGATTAAAGCAGAACTTGAAATTACTGAAAATAAAAATAAGACTGGTGCAGAGAAAGGAAAATTAATTATGTTAGTTAGTGACTTTTACTATGGAAGACATGAAGGAGCTGTTGATGATGAACAGAAGACTTACACAACCTTTAAATGCTTCAGTTGCTTGAAAGTTCTTAAAAACAACATTAGGTATGTAAACACTTATTTCTCTTTCTATCTGAAAATTGGAATGCTGCTGATGTAAATATGTCTTTATTTTCCTGTGCTATTCTAGATAGAATAAAGGCAGATTATAATGTCAAAGCTTTTGTCTTTTATTGTATTTTAAGAATTTGATACTTGGATCCACTTAGTTGTATTTCTTTAATACAGCTTAAGGGGCAAAATTTATTTTAACTCAGAGAAAAATCACTTGTCTCTATCATTGAACTCAGAATTTTCAATGAGATATTTTATTATTTAGCTTCTTTGGAATCTACTTTTCCTATCACAGGAAGAGCTACTATATCCAATTTGAGCTCTTCCATATTAGTCTTATTTAATGCTCCAGTTTTTCAATTCATATTTATCATTTTGACCACATTTACCTTGCAGAGAAAGTGATTTTTTTAGATGATCTTCTTTAGAGAAGTACTAGTTTATGAAACATGTCTGCTTTGAGTTTATGATTTAACACATTTTAAAAGTAGAGATTTAGTTCTCAATTTTGAAGATTTTGGAGATTTATGCATGTATGCTTTACATTTTAGGAATTTCTACTTTGTATTCTTTGAGTAACATGGCATATTACATATCTATTGTCCTAAGTAAGATAGTAACCAGAGCAAAGTAACAGGACATATTGATATTTTTCAAGATATTTACCCTTGATGACTTTCCTTTGTAACTAGCATTCTTAAGTATCCTATAGGTCATTTCTAAGCCTGAAATTTATTTTATTTACTGATGAATTCTTAAGTCCAAAATGAAGTACATAGAAAAACCCTGAAATACACAGTAACATAAACCTAAAACAATTATGGATGCTACCTTTGTAGTAATGCTTTATAGTGTTTGGAGATCTTTTACATATGTTATTCATATGAGTTTTCATACTTCTTTATCTCCTTTTATCAAGCCCTAACAGCCTTCAATTGCTAATGGCCCAGTAGCTTAACAAAAGAGAATTGTGCTTTGAGATATAACACTGAAACACTGTTAAAATAGAACCCTGTGACCTGCTTCCATATGTTTATCTTTTTACAGTAAAATATATCAGGAAATTAAATTAATAAATTTGGTAAAATTCAGAGAAAAGTGGGTCACTGTTTAAGTTCCTTATACTTAAATGTTAGACATATGATATTAGAAATTCTTATCAGCAGTAGCTTTTTAGTTTTTCCTCCAAGATTATTCCATTTAATATTAAACATGAAATCTCCTTTTTTTTGTTTTTATCCCAAAAGACTGGCTACAGATTTCTAGACTACCAGAATATTTAGAAATTTTAAGCTAACTGTATTTTATAACATTTAGAAATTTTGTAGCATTTCTGACATACTGGTTAGTAAATAAAACCTCAACAATAGATACTGGGTAACTAAGATGTTAATATGTGTTAAATAACATTTTACCTTAATAGTAAAATCTAGGGTGGCAAATCAATGGTTTTAGAGGATGATAGAAGCTAATAGTTCAAGATTTCTACTCTCTGCCCTGTGAAGATATTGTAGGATCATTTTTTCCTACATTGTGTCACTAAAACCAGATAGGGCTACTTTATTCTGAGAATAGCTTTGTGAGGGTGTTGCTTTTTCCCACATATCCATCTGCTGGTTTGACAAATGTGCACTGCTGATTGGGGGCAGTGTAATAATTAAGAGATAGCTAGTTAATTAACAGATCATTTTAAACAGATTTTTAAAAATTTTTTATTGGAGTTCAATTTGCCAACATATAGCATAACACCCAGTGTTCATCCCGCCAAGTGCCCCCCTCATTGCCCATCACCCAGTCACCCCAACCCCCCACCCACCTCCCCTTCCACTACCCCTTGTTCATTTCCTGGAGTTAGGTGTCTCTCATGTTTTGTCACCCTCACTGATATTTTCACTCATTTTCTCTCCTTTCCCTTTATTCCCTTTCACTAATTTTTATATTCCCCAAATGAATGAGACCATATAATGTTTGTCCTTTTCTGATTGTCTTATTTCACTCAGCATAATACCCTCCAGGTCCCTCCACGTCAAAGCAAATAGTGGGTATTTGTAGTTTCTAACGCCTGAGTAATATTCCATTGTATACATAGACCACATCTTCTTTATCCATTCATCTTTGGATGGGCACCGAGGCTCCTTTCACAGTTTGGCTATTGTGGACATTGCTGCTAGAAACATTGGGGTGCAGGTGTCCTGGCGTTTCATTGCATCTGTATCTTTGGGGTAAATCCCCAGCAGTGCAATTGCTGGGTCATAGAGCAGATCTATTTTTAACTCATTGAGGAACCTCCACACAGTGTTCCAGAGTGGCTGTACCAGTTCACATTCCCACCAACAGTGCAAGAGGGTTCCCTTTTCTCCACATGCTCTCCAACATTTGTTGTTTCCTGTCTTGTTAATTTCCCCCATTCTCACTGGTGTGAGGTGGTATCTCATTGTGGTTTTGATTTGTATTTCCCTGATGGCCAGTGATGCGGAGCATTTTCTCATGTGCTTGTTGGCCATGTCTATGTCTTCCTCTGTGAAATTTCTGTTCATGTCTTTTGCCTATTTCATGATTAGATTGTTTCCTTGCTGTTGAGTTTAATGAGTTCTAAACAGATTTTATTTATTAAGTTGTGAGCTGAAAGTTTAATGGCCCATGACCATTATATGTAAATATTTAGGCAAAACTAGTTTTTTTTAAAAAAAACATTTTAATAGAGATGATGTTAAGATTAAAGGAGGAAGAGCACCTGACTGGCTCAGTTGACAGAGCATGTGATTCTTGATCTCAGGGTTGTGAGTTCAAGCCTCACATTGGGTGTGGTGCCAACTTAATAAAAATTAAAGGAGGAAAAAAGATATTTCAAAGTGTACCATGGGGATCCCTGGGTGGCTCAGCAGTTTAGCGCCTGCCTTCAGCCCAGGGCGTGATCCTGGAGTCCCAGGATCGAGTCCCACATCGGGCTCCTTGCGTGGAGCCTGCTTCTCCCTCTGCCCGTGTCTCTGCCTCTCTCTCTCTCTCTGTGTCTATCATGAATAAATAAAATCTTAAAAGTGTACCATAAGCAGGAGATGTGAAAAAATAAATGTTAAAGCCTGCATGTTATGATTGCTATCTAGGTTGATGACATAATCACTTCAAGATTTTATCCTTTAGGGATGCATAATGAATAACTTAATATTTGACTCATTATTAAAGTTAATTTGACTAACTTTACCTTGAAATTCAGTAAAAAGTTTCATCAAGCCCTCTGAAATAGATCTGCCTTTTTATATTTTACCCTCTCCATTGAAAGGTCTTAGTTCCTTCTCATAAGAAACCTATTAGAATCTGACACAGCAGCATGTAGAGCTAAAAAATGGACTATGCTTCAGAGGTTGTGGTCTGTGAAAAATGCAGTGTTTGTGCTTAACAGTAAACAAGCATCATTAAATAAAACAAAAAGTTCTTTTAAATTGCTTTTACACAGATTTACAAACCAAAACACAAATAAAAATACTAATTTGTCTTTTAAGCAGCTGAAACTTATTGTATGCCTTTAAGGCCTTTAAAAGTTTTTTCTCAGAGTGCCTGCAGGGCTCAGTTGGTTAAGCATCTGCCTTAGGCTTGGGTCATGATCTCAGGGTCTTGGGATTGAGCCCCACATTGAGCTCCTTGCTCAGCAGGGAGCCTGGTTCTCCCTCTGCCACTCCTGCTGCTTGTGCTCTCTCCTCTCTTTCTCAAATAAATAAAATCTTTAAAAAATAAAAGATTTCTCTTATGACTCTGTACCTGTTTTTGGTGGTAGGGTTTTCTTTCTTTAAGGATTTTATTTTAAAATGTAAATACTACTTCATGTATGGAAAAGAAACTTGTTCTATTTTTTAATATTTTATTTATTTAAGAGAGAGCAGGAGCAGGGGGAAGCAATAAAGAGGGAGAAGCAGGATTCTGAGATCATGACCTGAGCCAAAGGCAGACACTTAACTGACTGAGCCACCCAGGCACCCCAAAGCCTATTGTTCTTAACAAAAATTTTTAAAATCTGAAATAATGAAAAGTTATAGCAAATTAATGGTATTTCATAGGAACTATATCAATGGCTTATTTTAAAATGAAGATACAAAGAAAAATGACTACTGAGCCATTTAATGAAAGTGATCACTTTTTGATACTGGGCGGCTCAGTTGGTTAAGCGTCTGCCTTCAGCTCAGGTCATGATCCCAGGATTCTGGGATCAAGCCCCGAGTCGTGCTCCCTGCTAACTGGGGATTCTGCTTCTCCCTCTTCCTGCTACTACCCCTGCTTGTGTGCTCTCTGTCAAGTAAATAAATAAAAATCTTTTTAAAAAATTAAAATTGCACACTGTCCTAGAGGACTTTAAGGCTTTGGAGATACTATTTTGAGTACTACAGCTGCATTTTTAACATTTAGGTTCAAATCCTTATTTGTGAGTTTTTTCCTTGGTTATAAATCTGAATATTTACATCTGTTTACAATCATTTATAGGTTCATGAACCACATGAAACACCATTTGGAACTTGAGAAGCAGAACAGTGAGAGCTGGGAAAATCATACCACCTGCCAGCACTGCTACCGTCAATATCCTACACCATTCCAGTTGCAGTGTCACATTGAGAGTACTCACACTCCCCATGAGTTTTCTAGTAAGTCACAGTTTTATTGAAGTCTTGAACAGTAATGATTTTGATCATCTAAGCTATGATGAATCCTTAAGAATTCTGATAAGAATCCTAAGAATAAGAAATAGACTTTGGATTTGAAGGCACAGTTGAAAAACAAATTTTAACTTGTATAAACTTTTCAATAGAATTGCTTTCTAAAATTGAAGTCCCTCTTATAAATAGAAACTTCCTTTGTATAACACATGCATTCATTGTATGCAGGGGGCTAAGTTAGAAAATTCAGATTCCCTGGTTTGCAATTATGAAATCATTGGCCTTGATTTACACTCTAATAAGAAAAGTAATTGCAATGATAGTTAAAAATCACAGAGTCTGGGGTTAGCTAGGATTTAAATTCCAGTTCTGCATCTTAATATAGCTGCAAGATCTCAGACAAGCTGTTAATCTTTCTGTGCCTCAGGCTCTTCATCTGCAAAATGGGGGTAAAGTTGCAGTACTCTGTCAGAGATGGCATGAGAATTCAGTAAGTTAATATAAGTAAGGTCCATAGAACAACGCTACAGAGTTAACAGCCATATAACTGTTGGAACCAGCACCACTGTTACTATTATTACTTATTGCTGTTGTTGTGTATGTACAAAAGGAATCTTTACATCTTTAAAATTGTATAATGTGTTTTTTTCCACTTTCAGCTATTTGTAAAATCTGTGAATTATCATTTGAAACGGAACATGCTCTTTTGCAACATATGAAGGACACTCATAAACCCGGTGAAATGCCATATATTTGCCAGGTATATATACATTTTATCATCTACTTAGGTGTTTGTTTTACTCTCATGTGCCACAAAATAGTATTAATCTATTGAACTTTTTAACCATTTGAGTAAAATGAGTTGCTAAAATTGAAGACCCTCTTCAATAGTGGAAACTCCCTTGATATAACTCTTATATGTGGGGATGGTAGCTTGGCCTTGGACAGGAGGCCATAGTTCACTGATCCCTGTACTAGACAAACAAAATGCCCTGCTCTATATGGATCTTCTTACCATATAGAGAAGAATATAGACATGGCAGAGAAATTTTCCAGAATTTGAAGTGGTTCCCAAAAAGATAGCAAGATAAGGAAAATTGCCTCTGTCAGAGCCTGGATAGTATTTAAAATCCAAAGAAAAGAATGGTCTATTTTTTTTTTAAGAATGGTCTATTTTAATAGCAGGAAAAACTTTCTAGGACAAGAGGTGTCAGAGTTTGAAAATTCAAGCAAGATGGTGGGGGGAGTAGTAGATCTGAAAAGAAAAAGGAAATGCAAAAAAGAAAAAAGAAAAAAAGAAAAAGGAAATGCTAAGTTATATTTAGGAATATATCCCTAAACTTTGAAAGATAACTTTTCTATTTCAAAGAGTATACTTGGTATTTTCAGCAATAGAATTCTTGGTTGTATAGGCAACAGAGATGAATTTGTAAAGCATAATGTTCCTCTAAGCAAATGACTCTTCATTGCTACTTTGATGTTATTGTGTATCAGTTATAAACTTTCAAGTTAAACTAAACCTTCTTTATATTTCTAGGTGTGCCAGTTTAGATCATCAACATTTTCTGATGTAGAAAGTCATTTTAGATCAACCCATGAAAACACTAAAAATTTGCTATGTCCATTTTGCCTCAAAGTTAGTAGAATGGCAACTCCCTACATGAATCATTACATGAAGCATCAGGTGAGATTTAGCAGTTATTGGTTCATTTTGTTGTTGTAAAAAGGTAGGTATATAAAACTTTGAGGATTGGTTAGATTTGCTCTAAAAACAAAGTTAAGTGGTTCTAAATGACACAATTATTTATATTTTTTGCTGAATAACTTGTGAAACTTCCACTTTTTTTTGTCTGCTTCCTGGTGGTGATGAGGCCATTGACTAGTGAAAATTTGGAAGGATAGGTAGAAATAGGAACCCTAGAGTGGAGGGAAAAAAGGAAGATGAGCAAAATATTTTTTTAATTAATTAATTTATTTATTTATGATAGACATATATATATAGAGAGAGACAGACAGAGACACAGGAGGAGGAAGAAGCAGGCTCCATGCCGGGAACCTGACGCGGGACTCGATCCCGGGACTCCAGGATCACACCCTGGGCCAAAGGCAAGTGCCAAACCGCTGAGCCACCCAGGGATCCCCTAGCAAAATATTTTTTAAGTTGAATATCTCAGGGGAGGGATCGCTGGGTGGCTCAGTAGTTTAGCGCCTGCCTTTGGCCCAGGACGTGATCCTGGAGTCCTGGGATCGAGTCCTGCATCGGGCTCCCTGCATGGAGCCTGCTTCTCCTTCTGCCTGTATCTCTGCTTCTCTCTCTCTCTGGGTCTCTCATGAATAAATAAATAAAATCTTAAAAAAATATTTCAGGGGTCTAAGAGTGATAAGAATGGGAATGATTTTTTTAAGGTTTTATTTATTGATTCATGAGAGACACAGAGACAGCAGAGGGAGAAGCAGGCTCCCTGTGGGGAGCCCAGTGCAGGACTCAATCTCAGAATCCCCCGAGCCAAATGCAGTCACTCAACCACTAAGCCGCCCAGGCATCCTGAGAATGGGAATGATTTTGAAGGTTGTTTGATAATTAAGAGCAGGGAAAGGGATATGTTTGAACTGGGGAAGAAAAGATTGAGGACTCAGTCTTTTTTCCCTCTGCTTCTCTTCAAAGTTCATTTCTACTTTCTAGCTCACTTTTTATTATGAAAAGACATGTGGTTGTCATTAGCAACCCAGAATGGTCTTTTGTAGCAACCAGTGACAAAGGAAATAGCAATGACACTTACTTCTAGATATGTGAACTATGCCAGAGAACTATATTTAGGTTATAACTTGTTTCCTGGATGACTTTTGCCAGTTCTGCTATGTAATTTCTGGGATACCACTGTTAGTACTTGCACCTTTCTCTTGAATTCTCATTTTATTCTTACTGGGTCTTTTCCTGACACAAGTAGACCATCCTTTAGTTAGGCTGAAAACTCTGATGAAACAGTAAGCCTATTTTTTGAGTGTTTGAAAGAGCAGTGGTACCTTTGGCAAAATTAGAAGTCACTGAGTTTACTAATGTGATTATGTAATCAAGTTTTGTCTCTTCACTGATCAGCTCATTACATTTTCTTATTATTGTTTGCATTGTCATGGCCAGTTTACTCAGTACTACTGCTAACATTGTTTTCAGTTCCAGTCATTAGATGATCATGAAATCAACTTGTAGTTGTTACTTGAAAAAAATTATAAAAGTAAAAAAAATCCAGATATATTCAGGATCACCTATGCTATGACTGGGGTGATTCCAACTTGCTTATATGCCATCTCACCCTTAAGAACCTCTGGCAAAATCTTTCTTTTCTAGAGTTTCCCCAACAGTGTTCTATCAGATGTTAATAGATGTTTCACTCTAAAATCGCTCCTGGAAAAAGAAATTCATTAGATCGCTGGATTTACAAAAGTAGCAGTTTTTTATTTTTAAAATTAGGGCTTTTAATATGCTTGAAAACTTCATAAATCTCTAAGGAAAGGGATATTTTATATATTGTTCCCAAGACTTATTTAACTATTTGCATAATACTTATTAACATTTCTTGAGAAATAGTTCAGAAAATGCTGGTGTTGGTGCTCTATTTCTTTTGACCTTTGATTTTGAAAGGAAGAATGAGATGTAAAACAGTAGATCTAACTATTTCATTATGAGGGTTTTAACCTAATTCTTTCTGCCATGCTTTCCTAAGCTCCAGAGAGAAATATAGATGTAGGGAGAATAATAGTATCCTTAGAAAGGTGAGAAAGAGATGGATATGCACACTGTGTGGACTATGTCTCTTAAGTGGTTTACCTGATCTGTAGTCACTCTTCATACCCTGAATTATGTGTCTTAACTTGTCATGTATGTATAGTAAAGAGTTAACCCAGCAGGTCTGAATTGTTCATGTACATTTTCAGAAGGATCTACTTGCATAATTGGCCTTTGGCTAATTTCTGGAAACTATGCCTTTGCTATTAGTTGATTAATGCTTTATGTGCCTGGAACCTTGAGCCATATTGTACCCACTTTTCTAGATCATTTGTACAAAAAGTATGATTATGGTGAGCACCTGCTTTTATTCTGGGAGACTGAAGATTTAGTGACTGAACCCTGTAAAAAAAATCCTGGCCTCTTAGACCCAAGATAACTTTCCTGGTAAAAAGCACTTCGTACATGTTGCTGCAGTTAGTTGCTGGGGGATTGATTAAGGCATGTCCTATGCAACTCCATTGGGAGAGAGCACTTGGAAACTGGTGCCACTGTCTTCCACACTCCACCCATTTTTTTTCCTTTATTAATCCTGCTCTGTATCCTTTCACTAGAATAAATCATATCTATGAGTATAACTTCTAAGTCCTATAAGTTCTCCTGATTGATGAAACCTGGGAGTAGTCTTGAGGACTACTGACAGACCATTGGTGCCCAGTTTTTGTGAGTTTGGAGTACCTAAGAGGTAGGCAATCAGCAGTCAACAGAGGAGAGACTCTATTAATCAGGCGGATCATCAGGCATTTTTCAAGGTACTTGCAACTTACACAGTTGTTCACAAAAGACTAAAAAACCAGGGCACCTGGGTGGTTCAGTCAAGTCAGTTAAGCATCTGCCCTCAGCTCAGGTCCTGAACCCGTGATCCCAGGATCAAGCCCTGTGTCGGCTCCCTGCTCAGTGAAGAGTCTGCTGCTCCCCATACTTGTGCTCTCATGCTTGTGCACATTCTTTCTCAAATAAATAAAATATTTTTTAAAAAGACTCAAAAACCATAGGTAAGCAGAATTATAGACTTGTAATTGAGGTGTAATGTAAGTGTGATTTTAGATAATAGGAATTATTGAATGTATGGCTCATTTTATTCTTTTTGAAGACTTTAGTAATCTTTTCCTAAAAATGATGTATTATCATGTCTCAAGTGATTTTAGAGCTAACAAATACAGTTTGTACAACTTTTAAGAAGAATGAAGGATTTCATATATGTTAAATATTGTTATTTTTGATCTTTATAAAGATCACAGGTAGTTAATATATACTAATCACTGGCCATATGATAGTGTTTTTACTTGCACAGTGTTTTTACTTTGTAGGGTAGTCCTCTCAACTACCCTACAAAGCAGGTATGTGATCATTTTCATTTCATCGATGAGGAAACAAAGCTTTATAGAGTAAGTTACTTGCCCAGTGTCACATTCTCTAATAAATGGCAGAGCCAAAAATAGACTTAAAGCCCAAGGTTTGACTATAGAGCCATATCCTTCACTGACATTAAAGCAGATCTAAAGGAGATATAGTCAGAATTAGCCTTGAAAATTCTTCAAATCACCCATACAATACAGTATATTTGTCAAAAAGTTAAACTCAGGTTATTCTCTATCCCTGGAACAGATCACCAATTTTTTGTTGAATGTCATATTATTTTAAGATGTAATGTATTATCTATCTTCTTTATCACATCTCAAGAATTACATGCATAAGAGTGATATGCAAGACTTGAGTCCAACTAAGGGAATAGTAGATTAATGTCTCCGGTCTCAGGGCTCTGGGGAAATGCTTATTGAATGAAATGGCAGACATTTTGAACTAGTTAAATTGTGCCTGCTTCTCATGTGCACACTCTCAATCTCTTACTGTCTTCCCCACTATTTATTTAACAAATATTTATTGAGTGCTTAATATATGCCAGGGACTGTTTTCTACAGAAGTGAACAAAACAAGGTTTATGCCCTCTGGAATCTGTGTTCTAGTGGAGAAAGTATATGTCTGAATAGTGTCTGAATGTATATGTATGCCAGTTGGTGGTAAATACCATGGGAAGAAAACACATGAGGGTAGAAAGTGCCAGGACTTCGGAGGTGAAGGAGCTGTTTCTGTTTTTTATATGGGGTGGTCAAAGAGAGCCTTTCCAAAGAAAATAAGAGGATTAGCTATGTGGATATCTGGGAGAAAACATTCCAAGGAGAGGGAATTTTAAGGAGGCAGTGAGGTGAGCATATATCTAGGTCTTGAAGGAGTGGGAAGGAGCACAGTAAACAAGTGGGAGGAAGAGTAGTAGGAAATGAGATTGTACCAATAGAATGCAAAGCAGATAGTGTAGGGTCTTGTGAGCCAGAGTTAGGATTTTGGTGTGGTATGGAAAGCCATTAGAGGCTTTAAGCATGTGAGAGGTGACTCTGGCAGCTATGGAGAGAATAGACTGTTAGGAGGAGAGGGTGGAAACGAGGAGAAGGCAGGAGGCTGTTGCCAGAGTACAGGTAAGTGGCTTGGACTGATAGGGTGGCTGAAAAGGTTATAAGAAGTGGAAAGATTGCTTTTGAGAGTGAAGCCAACAGGTTTTATTAATGGGTTGATGGATGTGGAGTTTGAAATAAAGACTAGAGTTAAGAGTAACCAAGTTCTTTTGTCCTGAGCCACTGTCAAGAATGGTGTTCCCATATGCTGAGATATTGGGAAAACTAGGCAAGGAACAGATTTTTTTTTCTTTTTGCAAGGTGGATGGGGGAAAACCTAGAGTTCAGTTTTGTCCATGTTGATTTGAAATGCCTATTAGATGTCAAGTAGTGATGTTGAGTAGGCAGCTGGATAGATACTATTTAAATCATGAAGCTGAATGAGGTATAGGTACAGGCAGAGAAAAGACATCTGGGAAATGTACTTTGGGGAATTTTCTATCTTGTAATCTTGCTATCTGTTTCTTGACTGAGATCTTTTTCTCCTCTCTTTTGAGCACGTATGAGGTGAATCTGTTTACATTGCCTGTACCTATGATATGATCTAATGTACCATACTTCTAAAATTTTCTTTAAAATGAAATTAAAGCAGTATTATACAAACATATTTCTATATTGCTTTGAAATTTTTTAAAGATTTTATTTATTTATTCATGAGAGACAGAGAGAGAGAGAGAGAGAGAGAGAGAGGCAGGCAGAGACACAGGCAGAGGGAGAAGCAGGCTCCATGCAGGGAGCCTGACGTGGGACTCGATCCCAGGACTCCAGGATCACGCCCTGGGCCGAATGAGGTGCTAAACCACTGAGCCATCAGGGCTGCCCTGCTTTGAAATTTTTAAAGAACTTTTATTTTATCAAGTGCCTGCTGTATAGCAGTAACTGCTTAATTAATGAGACTGTATACATAAAGATTGCAATTGATAATATATAGTAGAAGACCAACTAGCTGTAAGCAAATGACTTAGATTTCTCTTGGGTCCTGTTTCTCATCAATAAAATAATAGGCCTGAGTCTGAGAAGGGACCTAGTCAAGGGGCTCTCTGACAGTAGATTGGGATCAGTTCTGATTTGTACTTCTACACTCATGCTGTCCAATATCACAACCACTAGCCAACTGTGTCTGTTTAAATTTAAATTAATTAATTTGGTTTTAGGAATTTCAATTTTTGTGAAACAAATATAAATTTTAAAAATTAAAAATAACTTGGTCTTCTCTAGGAGCACATTCACAGTATCATGTACTTAATGGCTAATACTTCTAATTTAGTTAAAAAATTTTTCACATTACAAAGGTATAGGACTCATCACACTTGAACCTAAGTGATGAAATTTTCATTTTGATTGCCTATATGGTAACAAATACTTTGTTTTTTAAAGATTTTGCCTTTAACTAATCTCTACACCCAATGTGGGGCTCAAATTTAAAACCCTGAGATCAAGAGTTGTATGTTCTACTGACTGAGACTGGAGGCACCCCCCCAAATACTTTTGAAACCCAAATATTGGGATCCCTGGGTGGCGCAGCGGTTTAGTGCCTGCCTTTGGCGTGATCCTGGAGACCCGGGATCGAATCCCACGTCAGGCTCCCAGTGCATGGGGAGCCTGCTTCTCCCTCTGCCTGTGTCTCTGCCTCTCTCTCTCTCTCTCTCTCTCTCTCTGACTATCATAAATAAATAAAAATTAAAAAAAGAAACCCAAATATTAATGCAAACAGTGTTTCTAAAAATGAAATAATATTTTGGTATTATTTATGATGGGATATGGTAAAATACTGATTTTTAAAAATTATTTAGCTATTACAATTAAGAGCAACTTCAGGTCCCAGGATTTGTGGTGGTAGAACTTATTATTTCTGATAGTATTTTTTATGTTTTTTTTGTAAACAGAAAAAAGGAGTTCATCGTTGTACCAAATGCCGACTACAATTTTTGACCTGCAAAGAGAAACTGGATCATAAGACCCAACATCGGACATTTATAAAGCCTAAAGAGCTAGAAGGACTGCCTCCTGGTACAAAAGTGAGTTTTAAATATGTTGTATTTTAACATTTTGTGTGATAACAGAAGTAAATTAAATATAGTAATATTTATCTATAATATTAAAAATTAACTTCTGCTTGTCACTAATATTTAATTTAAGGTTTTATCATTCTTAAGTTTGGAAAGAAAAACTAATATCCTTTGGGGTTTTTTTGTTTTGTTTTGTTTTTAGTTAATTTTGACATGTGCTATATTGGAGCATATTCCTTTGTAGTGAGTGCAACTAGATTAAGTGTAGACTGAGCCAATGAGTTGTTTCAGTCTTCTATAGGCTGTTTATGAGCTCTTCCAGTTGGCAGCATATATGTCTGCTTTAGCTGCTAGACTGTAAGGTTAAGAATCATGTTTAATTCATCTTTGTGTCCCTAGCATTTATCATAGTGCCTTGAATGCCATACTTTGTTAAGTTGATATTATTGAGTCTACTCTCAGAAAAGCAAGTTCTCCTCCTGAATAGCATTGCTGTGTTGAGTGAGCAAACACACATCTGACTACAAATTTCCTTTTCCCTACATGCCCTACATACACCTGTTTTCTCTGACTTTATGTAAAGTCAACTCTTGATTATTTGCACCAATGGAGGGATACATAATCCAAATTAAAATAATTCCCAAACATTTATATTTAGCTTTTGAGTACTTACCTTTGAATGTAAATATGTCTGCTATTTGAATTAATTAAAATAATGTAAAGCAATGCTTTGGACACCTACAGTGAGAGAAACTATCCCAGTATTCTTCCCTATAATCCATTCATTCCATGCTGGGACTAGATGTGCAGAAGATTAATATAAGTAGTGCAATCCTCTCTCATACTTTCCCTTGTTAATAGTAACAGGGCAGCCCTGGTGGCGCATCGGTTTAGCGCCACCTGCAGCCTGGGGTGTGACCCTGGAGACCCGGGATCGAGTCCCACGTCAGGCTTCCTGCATGGAGCCTGCTTTTCCCTCTGCCTCTCTCTCTCTGAATAAATAAATAAACAAATCCTTAAAAAATAATAATAGTAACAATAAGTATGTTATGATAATCATGATCATAATAATAGATGTAGCACTTTAGAATTAAGCTCTCTGTGCTTTTTCATACATTCTATTTAATCCATGTAGCAATTTAATGAGGTAGACAAGACAGGTATTATTTCTATATTATAAATGAGGAGCTTAGAAAGGATAAGTTACTTACTCAAGGTTACATGGCTAGAAAGAGGCAGTATTGAGATTTAACCTGGGTCTTTTGACTCCTAGTTCAGTGCTTTTTACATGATACCAAATCACATGTATTTCAAAGGACTTGCTCATTGGCTGGTCCTCAAGTACATGGGAATAATATAATGAAGTGATTAAAGAGAATGTTAGTAGGTGAGTGTGTTTTCCATTATTAATCAATGGGTATAATCGAACATTTTCTTTTTCTGAATACTAAATGAGAAAAGTTACATTAGCTCCCTTTAGGGAAATTCTGAATATTGTTAAACTCTTCATGCTGTATAATGAATTGATGTAACCTCCACAATAACCTAATTATAAATTCTGACCAGTAAGCTAAACAGAGCAGGTCACATTTACTGGAGATCTGTTTCATAGTCACCAAAGAGTAATGCAGAACTTTCCAGAGTTGTTATTCTAGTTTTGGGATTTAAATTTTGACCTCTACGTTTGTGCAAGCTACTTAGTTGTATTAGAACATAAAATAGCAAGGGAATTTTTTTTGCTATTCATATAGTTTGCACTAACTCCTAGTTATCCGTTAATATCTGTTAACATATAAACATTATCAATACAAAACTATAATATACAACAGTAAATAAATGTCAAGGGTAAACATCATTTAATTGGTATGACTGTTTAGAATAAATGAGAAACTTAACTGTATTTGCCATTTTCAAAATGATGTTTAAAATTTGAGTTGCAGTGATTTTTTTATAACAGCTTTATTGATATGTAATTTATATATCATACAATTCACTCACATAAAGTGTATATAATTCAGTGGTTTTCAGCATATTCACGGAGTTGTGCAAACATCACTACAAACAATTTTAGAACGTTTTTACTACCAGAAGAAACCCTATATCCATTAGCAGTCACTCCCTATTTTCCCTTTACCAACCCCAGACAAACTTTAATCTGTTTTCTACTCCTATGGATTTTCCTATTTTGGACATTTCATAAAAATGAAATTCACAGGATGCCTGGGTTGCTCAGTGGTTAAGGATCTGCCTTTGGCTCAAGGTGTGATCCTGGAGTCCTGGGATCGAGTTCCATGTCGGACTCCCTGCATGGAGCCTGCTTCTCCCTCTGCTTATGTCTCTGCCTCTTTCTTTCTGTGTCTCTCATGAATAAATAAATAAAATCTTTTAAAAAATGAAATTCACTTAACATTTCTAAGGTTCATCAGTATTAAGGCTTGGATCAATAAGTACTGCTTTCTTTTTTATGGCTGTATCAATACATTATTATTTTATATATCCATTCATTACTTAATGGGCATTTGGGTTTTTTCCACTTTTTAGCTGTTATAAATAATGCTCCTATGAAAATTCATGTACAAATTTTTGTGTGGACATGCTTTTTTGTTTCTCTTGGGTAGAATTGCAAGGAGTGGAACACTTAAGACTAGAATTCCTAGCTTATATAATTCTCAAGTTTAACATTTTGAGGAACTGCCAAACTGTTTTCCAAAGCACATTCCTACCAGAAATATATGAGCATTGCAGTTTCTCTACATCCTTGTCAATACTTGTTATCTGCCTTTCTTTTACTGTAGCCATTTTCATTGGTCTGAAGTGATACCTCCCTGAAGTTTTGATTTGAATTTCCTTGATGACTAATGATTGTTGAGTATCTTTTCTAGTGCTTATTGGCCATTTATATATCTTTTTTAAAGGTATGCTTATTCAGATAATTTGCCCATTTTTTCTCTCTTTTTTTAAGATTTTACTTTTAAGTAATCTCTACCCCCAATGTGGGGCTCAAACTCACAACCCCAAGATCAAGTTACATGCTCCACCAACTGAGCCACCAGGCATTCCCATTTGTCCATTTTTAAATTCAGTTGTTTGTCTTTTTATTGAGTTATAAGACTTCTTTATATATTCTGTATACAAGTTTCTTATTAGAAATATGATTTGCAAGTACTTTTTCTCATTCTGTGGGTTGTCTTGTCACTTTCTTAACAGTGTCCTTTGCAATACAAAAGATTAAATTTTTATGAAGTCCATTTAATCTATTTTTTCTTTGGTCACTTGTGCTTTTGTTATTGTATATAAAAAATCATTACCTAACTTCAAATCATGGAGATTTACTCCTATGTTTTCTTCTAAGAGTTTTGTAGTTTTAGTTCTTACGATTTGATCCTTGATACATTTTGAGTTAATTTTTGTATCTAGTATGAGGTAGGGGTCCAGATTCATTCTTTTACATCTAGATATTCAGTTGTGCTAGCACCATTTGTTTGATAAGACTATTGTTTCTTCTGCTGAGTTGTTTTGGTACCCTTGTCAAAAACCAATTGACTATAATGTCAAGGCATGCAGTGATCTTTTTAATATTAATGTGATTAATTTTCTAAAATATATATATGTATATATTTTGCCTTCATTATATATTGCCTTCATTTTTATAGGTTACTATTCGAGCTTCAATTGGACCTCTTCATTCAAAACCGCTTACTTCATCTCCCAGTAGTAGTGTTCCAAGCACCTCTTCTTTTCAGCTCTCACCTCCAAAGTCTAAAAGTACAACTGCTAAAAATGCTACCAAATCAAATACAAGTAAATCTAAGACAAGTAAGCCTCATGCAACTACATCCACTACAAGTAAACCTAATGCCAATAAGCGAGGTAGAGGTGCATCTAAATGCAAGACAAAAACCACTTACAAGCAAAAGAAACAACGCAACAGAAAGAATAAAATTAGCATAGCTTTGAAGAACTTAAGGTAATATCTTTTATTCCCTGTACATAGTACTAATTGAATATTAAATATTTATTTTAATATAATTTACCATATCACAAAGCTCCCTTACAGTTACATGCCATTCACTGTCTGGAATAAAGGCCAACTGCTGAGCAGAGCTGGAATTAGTGTTCATTGTATAATTATCAATTACCCTAATATTTTGTGCTTATATCTTGTGATAGTTGAATTTATTAATGTGATCCTTTTTATTCTAAGGAAACATTAACTGGTGTTTGATTTTTGACACTTATTCTAGCTTATTGTTTTGAATCAAATTTTCAAATTCTGTCTCTGCTTAAAGATGTTAATTTAAACAGCTTCAGTTAATAAGGCTTTACCTTATTTTTGTTTTGTAACATATTTTCATCTTTTTCTGTGTGTCTGTAAGGTGTCGTCGGGGAGTTCACAAGTGCATTGAGTGTCATTCCAAAATAAAAGATTTTGCAAGCCACTTTTCAATATATATCCACTGTAATTTTTGCAAATATAACACTAACTGTAACAAAGCCTTTATAAATCATATGGTGAGGTAAGTTAAACATGTACACTGCCAATCAAAATTGCCATTTAAGATGTTTGTTTTTTAAAAATAAAGTTGTCCTATTATTGTCACATCAGGGAGCTAATAGGGAACTTCTAGGATATTATTTAATATTATTTTCCAATGTAATAAATCATTAAATTAGGGGGACAGAAAATTTCAAGAACAGACCAATGAAATTAGAATAGATTTGCTTGGGAAATTTGTTTTTCAAACTCTTTTAAAAAGTGGTTATTTTTAAAATAAAAATTTTAATATTTTCAAAATATTTATCAAATAAATACATGTAACCACATGAGTGTTGTTTTCTTTCAAAGCATTCACTTTGAGAGACTCCAGGTTTGTCAGAGATGCTAAGAATATTACTGGCACTCACATAAGTGCACTCTTTCCCTCCCACCCTCCTTCCCTTCTCTCCCTTTCATCCACCTTTCTGTCCATTAGTCTTTCAAGCCATTTATCTTTGCATTCATTCAATGAGATGTGAAATGAGAGACTATAGGGATATTCTAGTCATGATGCTACTGTTAGAATTCCTTTTCATATATCAATTCAATTTATATTATTTGAGCACCTATCATGTACTCTCTGCTAGAGAAAGACTTCAAAGACTACATTACTTTCATTTGGACATCATTAGTAGCAACTTTATTCTTTCAAGAAGGATTTTTTTAACATGTACAAATTGTTCAGATATAAATACGCTAAGTTGATTACTCAAACTGAGGTAGTTCCATTTATTTTCAGTCAGAAATAAGATATAGCCAATTAAAGTGGTTTTTTATGGATCATAACAAGACCTGTTACATGTTGTACCCCCTTCCCTACCACTGTCCCAGCTTAGCTCAACATATACAATATTGATTCATTTTGAATTCTCATTACCCACGATTTTCAGAGTCTTGACTCCTTTCCAGTCCAGGGCACCACTCTAACTTATTATCAACCTCATCCTTATAGTCACCTGTTTTGAATGTTGCTTTCTCTTTGTTCTAGAATCTTTTATATCTTCAGTCATGCTTAGCCTTGCTATCCATGAATCTCTTTTCGCTGTGTACCTTTCCAAACTACCAAATTGCTTTATATAATTATCTCTGGATTTGTGATTCTTAACTTTAATTTGGTTCTGGTTTTTTTTAAAAACTCTTCTTTATCTACAACATCTGTTTAAATTCTTTTCAATACCCTCAAGATTTTATTCTAGTCTCTTAGTTGTTAGTCTCTTTCCTACTAATTACTCAGAGGTCATCCTTCTCATTTTTCCAAAGATTAACTTTTTCTACCTAAAGTTTTTCTCCCTTTATCCAGACATTAGTTCCAGAAAAAGACATTTCTTGCTTTTTGTTTTTTTTTTCATTTCTTGCTTTTTGAAAGCAAATCCTGCCCCTCATCTCTTCCACTTTCTTCACAACCTTATTCAGTTATTTTGTACCTTCATCTCTTTCTATCCACGTTCCTTCCCCTGCACATATCTTCAGGTATTTTTTTTAGGATGAAGGAGATTTGCCTTCACTTTGCATATCTTCTTGTCTTACTATCTACATTTTAAAGAGTTTTCTTTACTATCTTTTTTTAAAAGATTTTATTTATTCATAGAGACACACAGAGAGAGAGAGAAGTAGAGAGAGAGACAGGCAGAGGAAGAAGCAGGCTCCACGCAGGGAGCCCGATGTGGGACTGGATCCCGGGTCTCCAGAATCACACCCCAGCCTGCAGGCGGCACCAAACTGCTGCATCACTGGGGCTGCCCTTCTTTACTATCTTTAAGCTCAGTTTGTCTCAAGGTATCATTTGCGGAAATATGGAACATCAACTGAAAATAATACACTTTAAGTTTCTGAAGCCTTGATCTGCCACCATTCATAATGGCTTCCTGAATGTCCACCTTCTGCAATTTACCACTCTGCCTCCCAACTACTGCAAGGATTTCTTCCCATATCTTAGTTGCTCTAAACCAGGCCCTAGCAAATCTTATTTTCAGTACATGCTAGGAAGAATGCTGGTATTTTTTAATTAAAGTATAATTAACATACAGTTATATTAGTTTCAGGTATACAATAAAATGATTAAACAATTCTATACATTGCTCAGTGCTCATCAAGTGTACTCTTTTTTAAAGATTTACTTATTTGAGGGAGAGGATGAGTGGGGTGGGGGAGGGGCAGAGGGAGAGGCAGATACATCAGTTGCAAATTTCTTCTCCTATTCAGTAGGATGCCTTTTTGTTTTGTTGATGGTTTCCTTTGCTGTAAAGGCCTTTTATTTGGGGGGCACCTGGGTGGCTCAGTTGGTTTGGCTTCCAACTCTTTTTTTTTTAGTTTTTTTTTAATTTTTTATTTATTTATGATAGTCACACACACACACAGAGAGAGAGAGAGAGGCAGAGACACAGGCAGAGGGAGAAGCAGGCTCCATGCACCGGGAGCCCGACGTGGGATTCGATCCCGGGTCTCCAGGATCGCACCCTGGGCCAAAGGCAGGCACCAAACCACTGCGCCACCCAGGGATCCCGGCTTCCAACTCTTGATCCCAGCTCAGGTCTTAATCTTAGGGTCATGAGTTCAGGCCCCATGTTGGGTTCCATGCTGGGTATAAAGCCTACTTTAAAAAAAAAAAGAAAAGCTTTTTATTTTTGTGTAGCCCCAGTAGCTTAATTTTGCTTTTGTTTCCCTTATCAGAGGACACATACCTGGAAAAATGTTTCTACAGCTGATATAAGAAAAAAATACTGCCCCCCCCCAAAAAAAGAAATTACTGCCTATGTTTTCTTCTAGGAGTTTAGCTTCAGGTCTCACATTAGGTCTTTAATCCATTTTGAGTTTACTTTTGTGTATGGTGTAGGAAGGTGGTCCAGTTTCATTCTTTTGTATGTAGCTGTCCAGTTTTTATAGCACCATTTGTCAAAGATACTGTCTTTTCCCCATTGTAGATTCTTGCCTCCTACAATTCATAGATGAATTGACCATATAAGTGTGGGTTTATTTCTGGACTCTCTATTCTGTTTCAGTGATCTGTATATCTGTTTTTGTGCCAGTACCATACTGTTTTGATCACTACAGCTTTGTAGAATATTTTGAAATCTGGAATCATGATACCTCGAGCTTTGTTGTTTTTCTTTTTTTTAAGATTTTATTTATTCATGAGAGACACACACACACACACACACAGAGAGGCAGAGACATAGGCAGAGAGAGAAGCACACTCCCCACGGAGAGCCTGTTGCAGCACTCGATCCCAAGACCCTGAGATCATGCCCTGAGCCAAAGGCAGATGCTCAACCACTGAGCCATCCAGGTGCCCCTGTTGTTGGTATTTTGATAGTGATGAAGAATGCTGGTCTTTTGTTCTGTGCCAAACACATGGCTGCCCCAATGGAGCTTTAATTCTGCCCCTAATTTATAAGAGATTAAATTGGAAAATATTTTTAGTGTTTTTTATACCCCTAGTCATTCCATCCTCCTGTCTCCCATTTTTCATAGGTTCTTCAACTGTCTTGCAGGACCTCCAATACCATCCTATCCCAAAATATTCCCAATTGGCCTCAGGCTTCTTTATAACCTTTTCCTAATTTCCAGTAAGCCCCAACTTTGCACTGCGTTGTCATCACACATGTCATCACTTACTCATTATTAGCCTCATAAAGAACTGAAAACTTCCACTTCTACTTTTCTAAGGGCCTTTGTATTTCCCTAATTCAGTGGTGCCTTGGTTCCTTTGTGGCCTTGGGTACCTCCCCCTGAATGGTACACCCTCACCCAATGTGGACTTTTGTCATAGACTTGAGCTCTGTACCTGCAGAAGTCTCATTTTCTTAGAGGTTGTGGACCTTTATTCTCAGCCCACATTAACTCTCTAACAAGTCAGGCCTGCCAATTAACCTCCCCCAACATTGAGTTTATTTCGTATTCAATATCTAAAGTGGCTTTCCTTATTCTGTGCTATTCCTTAGAATGCCCTTCTCAGTTGACCTGTGAAGAATCTAATCACTCATAGGAATCATTCCTTCCTTTGAGTTCTGTACCATTCAGCTCTTCTGCCTCATTAAATATGTGTCCATTTTATCTACCTGAAAGAGCAGTTCTTTGTATGCAGCATGGCATCTATTCTGCAGCTATTTTCATGGGGCTAGAGCTAGCCAGAACTGTTCTTTTCCTGTGCATATGTGGTATGCTGGTGATCATTTCCATTCATCTAAGGATAATCATTGACCTGGTGTGGTGGCTGGTGTTTCTCAAACTTTGGCCTACATATGAATCACCTGAAAAATATGTTGAAACTGATTTCTGGGCCTCACTAGCAGCGATTAATTCAGCAGGTCTAGAGTGGGACCCAAGACTTTGTATTTCTGATTGAGTGGGAAGGTGATATGGATGTTACTGGTCCATGAACCACCTTTTGAGTAATCCAGTGCAATGCTAGTCCTGGCTAATCCTGCCTGGTTTTTTAATACAGGAAAGCTTTCGTTATCAGTTTGAAAAAGGGTAGAGGGATGCCTGGAGGGCTCAGTCAGTTAAGTGGTTTACTATCAGCTCACATCATGATCTCAGGGTCTTGGGATGGAGCCCCATGTCAGGCTCCATGCTCGTCTGCTTGAGGATTTGCTCTCCCTCTCCCTCTCTTTCTGCTCCTCCCACTACGCTCACTCACTCACTCTCAAATAAATAATCTTTTTTAAAAATGAAAATAAAAGGGGGTATAAAAGCTGTTGCCATGGATGAAAATTTTAGTGGTTTTTTTGTTGTTGTTGTTCTGTGCATAGGGGAAGTATTGTTTTAATTCATGAGCTCTGTTTTGCTTTCCGTAAAGGCTCTCCTAAAAATTGCAAAAGATTCTTTACATGTGGGCAGCCCGGGTAGCTCAGCGGTTTAGTGCCGCCTTTGGCCCAGGGCATGATCCTGGAGACCCGGGATTGAGTCCCACATCAGGGTCCCTGCATGAAGCCTGCTTCTCCCTCTGCCTGTGTCTCTGCCTCTCTCTATCTTTCTCTGTGTGTCTCTCATGAATAAGTAAATAAAATATTTAAAAAATATTCTTTACATGTTTCATTTTACTGATGGCAAATAATGTAATTTAGCCCAAGTAGCATTTGCTTCAAGGATCATTCAGATTCTCCCCCCTTGCTAAATATATTACGATAAGAAAGTGATAATTATTATTCATAACAATTTATATTATAGCAAAACACATTATTAACAAATACTTTTTAAATTGTCTTCAACTCTTAATAGTTGATAAAATTTAATTGATGTTCTTTGCATTTTTAACTTTGAGAGCTCTTTTTTTAGTAATGGTGAGGGTACTGATTAAGAAATTTCTCAGGGAAAAAAATATTCTCAGGGAAATACATTGTTAGAAAATACACAGGCAAAATGTAAGATAAAAAACTTGATTAAAAGAATAGAATTTAATAACTTAGGTCAAAATTTTTTCAAAACTAAGAAACTAAACATGGACTTTGAAATATGGTCATAAAATTATTATGACTTATTATATAATAAAAATCTCATTTGTCTATTATCTCTCCAGCTCTCATAGCAACCATCCAACTAGACGGTTTTATATTTTTAAGAAGCATTCTGGAACTCTCAGGTAACTAGTTGATCTTTTTCCATTATCTCTATTGAAAAATTGTAGTAACTTTTTTAACCTGATGCTTAAATATCTAGTTTGGAAAATGAATGATTGCTACCAGACATAATACACTTCTATTCATTATGTCATAGATCAAGGAGGAAATAATCTGTTTTCTGGCTAAACTTTGTTTCCATGGTATTAGGCATTAATCCATGAAACTTTCATGGAACTTTCATGGATTTGCATTGAAAAAAAATAAGGCTCTCTGACAATATTTGAAGATTAAAAAGATGTTTAAGTTATCTAGTAAATTGACTAATACTTTATTGGGGTTTTTTTGGCTTTTTTTTGTTTTTGTTTCCATTTTTATTTTTTTCAATAATAAATTTATTTTTTATTGGTGTTCAATTTGCCAACATACAGAATAACACCCAGTGCTCATCCCGTCAAGTGCCCCCCTCAGTGCCCATCACCCATTCACCCCCACCCCCCGCCCTCCTCCCCTTCCACCACCCCTAGTTCATTTCCCAGAGTTAGGAGTCTTTATGTTCTGTCTCCCTTTCTGATATTTCCTACCCATTTCTTCTCTCTTCCCTTCTATTCCCTTTCACTATTATTTATATTCCCCAAATGAATGAGAACATAAAATGTTTGTCCTTCTCCGATTGACTCATTTCACTCAGCATGGTTTTGATTAATATATAGCCTTCATAATTCTTAGAGGTTTTTTTAAATTTTGAAATAAAGAAAAGTACACAGCCTCTTTACAAAAGGAATTGCTGATGAGCATTTCTAAAGGCATTGATAATTAACTTTGATGATACCACACATACTTAGCTCACAACCCACTAAGCATCATTTTTTCCGCATTCTTCTGATTTCTTTTGACTTCATCTTCCTATGTTTAATTATTTTGTTCATGTTGTTGTTGATATTTGAAATTAAAGTACCAAGGTCTTGGTAGCACCAGGCTAAGACATAGACTTAAGTTTAGCCAGTACTTGTTTAGATGCTCTGATTTAGTGGGAAAGTGGAGGACGGGATGATATATTTCAAAATCTTGGTATTTATTATTACTTTTTTAAGATTTTATTTATTTGAGAGGGAGAGAGAGAAAGAGAAAGCAGGAGCAGAGGGAGAGGGAGAAGCCGGCCCCCCATGGAGCTGGAAGCCTGATGTGGGACTCGATCCCAGGACCCTGCAATCCTGACCCAAGCCAAATGCAGATGCTTAAGCAAATGAGCCACCCAGGCGCCCATGCATTTATTATTCTTTCTGCCTCGTTTACTCTTCCCTAGATATCTGCATGGCTAGCTACCTCACCTCCTTCAAGTCTCTAGACCAATGAGTGAGCCTTTCTTTGACCACTCCATTTAAAATAGCATCCTTTCCCCTGGGCCCCATTCCCACCACTCCCTTTCTCCCTTTATTTTTTTTACTTTTCTTCACTTTTTACTTTCCAACATGTTGTATACTTCACTCTTATGTTTATTATCTGTGTCTTCTCACCAGAATGTGTGGTTTGGTTACTTGTCTAAGCCAGTTGTTTACCAAGCATTGAATAGTGCCTGACACATGGTAGGCATTCTGTAAATATTTTGAATAAGTTAGTGTATATGTTGAAGATGACATGGGGATGATGTCAACATCACCAATAGCTCATAGGTAGAGGCCAGTTTGATTCTATTGTAAAAAATATACTAATGCTATTTTTAAAATATTACAACATTTAAGGAAGTAGAATTTTACTGAAAAATTTTATAAGAATGAAAAGAGTTTTATTAATTCTAAAGATGAGAGTTTAATTTTATTTTTATCTCATTGTTGTCAAGCTCAGTTGTGTGCTTTGTGCTGATTCTTGAATTGATTCTATGACTTTTAAGATCTGAGATGCTTTTTTAACTTGAGTGGGCCTCAGATTTAAATAGAAAGTTGAGGGGATCCCTGGGTGGCTCAGTGGTTTAACGCCTGCCTTTGGCCTAGGGCGTGATCTGGAGACCCGGGATTGAGTCCCACATCAGGCTCCTTGCATGGAGCCTGCTTCGCCCTCTGCCTGTGTCTCCATGCCTCTCTCTCTCTCTCTCTCTCTCATAAATAAAATCTTTAAATAAATAAAATAAAAAGAAAGTTGATAAATTTCTGTGTATGGGACTTAGCATATTTATAATTCTATAAAACAGTAAATGTTGTAATTACTGTTTTGTTAAAATGCAATGTTCATTTTTTATTTATTGTGCACCTATTATGTATAACACAGTGTAGCAATTCCCATTAAGTTGACAGTGATGAGGAAGGCTTGGTACCAACCTTCAAGGAATGCACAATTTATGATAAGGTGTAAATATAAGTAACTACAATAATATAGGAAGGTTCATAATAAGTACAGTTAGAGCTACTGATTTCAAAGGGAGGAGAGAGAAAAACAAAGGGAGGAGAGATTTCTACTTGGAAGAAGCACACTGGGTATTATACTATATGTTGGCAAATCCAACTCCAATAAAAAAATATACAAAAAAAAGAAAAATAAATGATGAATACCCACCATTTGCTTCAACGTGGATGGAACTGGAGGGTCTTATGCTGAGTGAAATAAGTCAGTTGGAGAAGGACAAACATATATATGGCTGCACTCATACGGGGAATATAAAAAATAGTGAAAAGGATTATAGGGGAAAGGAGAGAAAATGAGTGGGAGAAATCAGAGAGGGTGATAGAACATGAGAGACTCCTAACTCTGGGAAATGAACAAGGGGTCATGGAAGGGGAGGTGGGCGGGGGGATGGGGTGACTGGGATGAGCGCTGGGTGTTATATGTTGGCAAATCGAACTCCAATAAAAAAAATATGAAAAACAAAAAAAAGCATAAGAGCATTTTAGTTAGAAGAAATAGTATAAATAAAAGTACAGAAAGGAAAGAGGAAAAGGCATACAAAATGAATGACTAGTGGTGCAATTTAGATGGAATATGAAGTTTATATAACTTAGTATTGAGATTAAAGTCGGGGGAATAGTTTTGAGCTCAGGGCTACATTGTGGAATCCTTGAAAACTAGGCTAGGGAGTTTGGACCCATTGGAGAAACTATTGGAGTTTTGTATAGAATCAAGGAAGATTAATTTGGAGAGTATATGAGGTAAGATGCAGCTGCATGAGACACATAGACTATTTAAGACTATTATGGTGGGACGCCTGGGTGGCTCAGCAGTTGAGCGTCTGCCTTTGGCTTAGGTCCTGTTCCTGAGTCTGAGGGTCAAGTCCAGGGTCAGGCTCCCTGCAAGGAGCTTGCTTCTCTCTCTGTGTCTCTCATGAATAAATAAAATCTTAAAAAATAAGACTATTGTAGTTAAGACTGATTTAGTAAGAATCTGGGTTCAGGTGGTGAAGTGGTATCACACTGTTTAAGAACATGGGCTCTGGAATCAAAGGGCTCACTTTCAATCTAATTTTGGCCTTGGTAGGTTATTAAACTTGACCCTGTCCTTTATAAAATTATAATTTATAGCACCTACCTCTTTGGTTTGTTAAAGGATTCAGATGAAATATATCTAAAACTCTCAGCCTGGCACAGAGTTAAATGCTCGATAAATTGTTGATATTATAAAATATTTGAAATATTGACTGTTTTAAGAAAAAAGATAATTTTGAGACTTTGGTTTTTTTTAAAGATTTTATTTATTTGTTCATGAGAAACACAGAGAGAGAGAGAGGCAGAGGGAGAAGCAGGTTCCATGCAGGGAGCCCGACACGGGACTCGATCCCGGGTCTCCAGGATCACACCCTGGGCTGAAGGCAGCGCTAAACCGCTGAGCCACCCAGGCTGCCCAATTTTGAGACTTTGTGTTGGGAGCATGACATCATAAGAAAGATTAGTTAGGAGAAATGGTTTTCGGGGGTTGGGAGGAAAACATAATTTCAGTTTATGAAGGTCACTTTTGATGTGCCAGTGTGACAGCCAAGTATAAATATATAGCAGGCTGTTAAGACTAGAGCTTCAGTAGGGGTGCCTGGGTGGCTCAGTCAGTTAAGTGTCTGACTCTTGGTTTCAGCTCAGGTCATGATCTCACAGGTCATGGGATCGAGCCCCTGAGGTAGGGGTGGGCTCTGCGCTCAGAGGGGAGTCAAAGATTCTCTCCCTCTGCCCCTGCCCTCACTCCCATGCAGGCTCGTGCTCGCTCTGTGTCTCTCAAAATAAATTAAAAAAAAGACTAAAGGGGGATCCCTGGGTGGCGCAGCGGTTTGGCGCCTGCCTTTGGCCCAGGGCGCGATCCTGGAGACCCGGGATCGAATCCCACATCGGGCTCTCGGTGCGTGGTGCCTGCTTCTCCCTCTGCCTATGTCTCTGCCTCTCTCTCTCTCTCTCTCTCTCTCTCTCTCTCTCTCTCTATCATAAATAAATTTAAAAAAATAAAAATAAAATAAAAAGACTAAAGCCACAGGGGGAGAAGTCAGTCTAAGGTATGCTACTGGTTTTTATTCCTATACAAATGAAGTACTTAAATTTAAAGTATCCAGTGAACTGTAAAAGTATGTTTATGCTCATTAACTGACTGATAATAACAAAATTACATGATGTATTTTTAAAACCTTCCCATTCCTTTTCTGATTTTATCACCACTAAAATAAGACACTAGATTTTAGGCTCCACAGAGTTTACCCTCTTTTGTTCACTTTTGCATCCACAACACCTAGTAGTACGGAGTGTGTAAAGAAGATCCTCAGATGGGCAGTCCAGGTGGCTCAGCGGTTTAGCACCGCCTTCAGCCCAGGGTGTGATCCTGGAGACCTGGGATCGAGTCCCACGTCGAGCTCCCTGTGTGGAGCCTGCTTCTCCCTCTGCCTGTGTCTCTGTCTCTCTCTCTCTCTCTGTGTGTGTGTGTGTGTCTCATGAATAAATAAAATATTAAAAAAAGAAGATCCTCAGAAAATGTATATTGAATGAATATTATATCCTTGATTTCCAGATGGGCAAAAGCACAGAAAGAATGGGATGACTTGCACAAGCTGTACAAGTTGTTAGTGGAGCCATGGCTGGGTTTTAGGTCTAACTCCTGTCTTTCAGCAATCGATATGAGAAGGAACAGTTTATAAAGCACTAAATGTTAGCATAATTTCAGCATACTCTGTCATTTTCTAGAGTACTATTTCAGATAAATCAGGCTTATATAACAAAATTGGAAATTGATGGTCATGACACACAAAAAGCAAATCAAGAGTTATTACATGGAAAAATAATTACTGAATTTGCATATGGCTTTCATAAAAGATTAAAAACCTTTACTTTCTTTTTTTCTTCACAGGGGCATTACTCTGGTGTGCCTTAAATGTGACTTCCTAGCTGATTCTTCCAGTTTAGACCGTATGGCTAAACACTTATGTCAACGTAAAACTCATACTTGCCAAGTTATAATAGAGAATGGTATGTATTTATAATTGTGTTAATTTGAATTTCTGATACTTTTTCCAATATTTTTGATCAGCCACAATATGGCTCTTATGTATTAAATTGATAGCCTTACTCATTATCTACACTATTTTAAATGTAAAACTCTTCTAATTTCAGTTCCTGAAAGTACCTCAACTTCTGAATCCACTTCTGAGTAAGTTTAATTTTCATTTAGTGTATTTCTCTTTGATGGATTTTAGCACTGTTGCATTTTTAAATGTATCATTAATAGAAATGAAAAATATTAAAGTATTTTGTTTTTGTTTTTGTTTTTAAAGCCGCTTGTTGAAATAGATTCCTGCTCTATGGAGCTCGTGCAACCTGGTGCAAGACAAGTTGGAATTTCCTAAGTTCAAAGTTCTGAAGTGTTTTCTTACACAAAGGCAGTTTCCTAAGTTCAAACTTCTGAAGTGTTTTCTCACACGAAGGCGGTTAAACAGCCAAGCTCATGACACTAGCTCTGATTCAGCTCTTTTCAGCTTTCAGATGGCACTAGATTCTTATTCCACCTTATCTTTGTGTCAGGTTAACATATCTTAACATATGCTTTTTTCTCCAGTTGGCTCTCTCCAAAAATAACTTTTGTTGCTATGGTCTTTTTTTGCTTTGCCTAAAATAATTTGTGTTTTTCTCTGCTGTACTTGCCTTCAGAATATTGCATTCCAAATGATATGGCTATTCATTTTCTTTGTCTGTTTTGTCTGGTTTCTTAGTTAATTTCTTATAAGTCTTACATTTTTAGGTCAGATAGCTGTCTTTTTTCCTCTTTCCTTGTCTGTCATTGTTCTATTTTTCATATTTTTCAGATGCAGAAGCAACACAGAAATTTCAAAAAATGTCCAGGATACTCCTGGTCAGTGTCCCCCTTCGATGGACACAACTGATGCCTGTTCTCTCTTTCCAAGGAATGTGAATTATTTGACTGTGAGACCTCCTCTAGATTGTGGCCTTAAGAAATCAGACCTTGGGGAGAGTCCCTTCTTTCATGACTGGCCTCCCATAAGGCTGATGCTAATTTGGCCAGAGATGACCTCAAGGCCCACCAAATTGAGCACAACTTCCCATTGGGGGCTTTGGTTCTTGATCTTATGCTTATGGGTTCATTCTAACCAAGAAAGACCCATCAAATCAATGCTTCAACATCCAAGTTGAAGTTTAATCATTTTGGCTGCTGCCCTTTAATCTTTGTCTAGTATGCATGCAGTCCAAGGAATATAAAAACTGGTTTGTAAGGAACCAAGGTTACTTTCATGTTCTTGGAAACAAATTTCTAAAATTACAGTTCCAAAGTTATAGTTATTTGTACTGTCATTTAAAGTTTTATCCAGTATTAACCCTAGGAGTTTTCAGCAATACTAATATTCAATTTTTTTATGTTTAATTTTATCTTGGTTTTACGTGGTTCTTTACCAGATTTATTGATGTGTGTTTTGTTATGTCCACTTTTATCTCTTCTCTTTAAAACTTTTGTTTTGTGTTTGTTTTGTTTTGTTAATAACTTCAAAATTCTTTAGAATTCTCTATAAATTTCTTGTAGCTACCTATTGATACCTTCTAGATTTGGTAATTATTCAGACCTTTAGACATTATTACCATACTATCTTGGGATTATCATTATCTTAGTAATTATCAGTTCAAAGACATAAAGAATTGGCAAAAAAAACACTTCCTACAGACCTTAAAACAAATTTTAAAGTTATGTTTCTGTACATCTAATACATAATATCTTCTTAGCCATTAATGTAATTCCTTTGGATAAAGATAATATATTCAGAAAATATTGGGACCAAAAAATGCACTTGTTTCTTGCCCATATATATATAGATGTATATTTTTTTTATTTTGGTGTTTGTTTATTTTGGTTACATTGAATATAGATTTGCTGAACAGTTTGATGTTATTACTTATTTTTTTAATAAAATTTGTATTGGTAAAGTGCCTCAGGAGTTATTCATGTAAAAGCTGTAGAACTTATGACTAGGAGCATTGCTTTGCTTCTTACACGGAAGCCTGATTACTTGGCCTACAGATTGAGAGCTTTACTGTGTGCATCTTGCAGTTTTTCCTCTGGCACAGTTAAAAGATCACTATGTGTATGTTTTACTAATTTCTTGAACTTTAGAGGCTGGCAAAGTCCCTTTGTGATCTTTAATAACAATTAAGGTGGTCAGGCTCTGAAGCGGTTTGACTCAGCCATGAGTGTTTTTTTCATCTTAACATGAAAACTTCTTAAAAAAAAAAAAAGAAAACTTCTTGTATCTTGTACTTATAATTGTACTTTGAAATGGTCTTAGTCCCTTTGGGCTGCTATAACAGAGTGTCACAGACTAGGTATCTTATGAACAATGAAATTTATTTCTCACAGTTCTGGAGGCTGAGAAGTCCATGATCAAGGCACTGGCAGATTCAGTGTCTAGTGAGGACCCATTTCCTCATTCGTAGAAGGATTTTGCTATATCCTCCTGGCAGAATGGGTGAGAGTTCTTCTGGGGTCTCATGTATAAGGATACTAATCCCATTCATGAGGGCTCCACCCTCATGATGCAGTTATCTCCCAAAAGCCACACCTCCTAATACCATCATATTGGAGATTAGGTTTCAACATATGAATTCAAACATTCAGCCTATAGCAGAAACGTATTGAAAGCCAGTTCCAATGACCAACTGTTAACGTAGTCTTCTTGTAATTCATAGTCAAAAAAGTTGAATCCATTAGTTTTAATTTTCCAGACTGTAAATGATTTTCCAAAATTTCCAAAAGTGTTGTTTCTTAGTAGTGTTTCTACTAGTACTTGTTTCTTAATAGTAGACTTAACAATATTTAAGTCTTTATTTCCATACCTGACCCCAGAATGTTTTTCCATCCACCATCTTTCTATCCACTTTTTTTTTACTTTTCAAAAATTGTGATGAAAATACATAATAGGGGCAGCCCGGGTGGCTCAGCGGTTTAGTGCCGCCTTCAGCCCAGGGCCTGATCCTGGAGACATGGGATCGAGTCCCACGTCGGGCTCCCTGCATGGAGCCTGCTTCTCCCTCTGCCTGTGTCTCTGCCTCTCTCTCCTCTCTCTCTCTCTCTCTCTCTCTCTCTCTCTCTCTCTCTGTGTGTGTGTGTGTGTGTGTGTGTTTCTCATGAATAAATAAATAATCTTTTAAAAAAAGAAAATACATAACATAAATTTTGCCATCGTAAACATTCTCAAGTGAAAAATTCAGCAATGATTAACTATACTAAGTTTTAAACTTTTGTCCAGATATAACTTGTTTGTGGTTTCAACATAAAGTATAATACTCTTAAAGTTCTATGTCCCTATAGCACCATTTTTTTACTTTGTTTGAATAAAACATTTCAAACACTAAACACTTGCTTATAGGCAGTTAGTTGAATTTTAATTGGTATAAATGAGTTTTAGCTTGACATTTTGATCCCATTACCCTCAGGCTCTTCTAAATAGTTCTTTCATTTGATTCAGAAATAGCCACCTCTTGTATGTGTGCTTTTTAAAAGGTTACTGCTGAATAAAGGTGTTATTGGCTCAGTTTTAATCCATCACCATTCTTAGAAAAATAACCTCTGAACTACAGAGACTTAGTCTCTTGCTCTTTTTTGTCAAACTGCCAAAACATCTCTTTGGGCCTCACGTACTTGTTCAGCAAATATTTATTGAGCACTTACTATGTGCCTAACACTATTCTAGGTGCTGGAAAAGCAGACTGAAATCTCTTCCCTGGTGGAGCTTACATTTCAGTGGTGGAACACAAGACGATAAAAAATAAGAAAATTAAATAGTATGTTAGATGATGATCAATGCTATGGAGAAAAATAAAGTGGGCAAGGAGGATGGTAAGTATGGGCTGGAGTTGGGAGGCTGCCATTTTAAATTTGGTAGTCATGTTAGTCCTCTGTGAGAAGAAGACATTGAGTAAAGACCTGAAGGAAGTGAGAAAGTGGGCCACTGGATTATCTATTGAAAGAGCATTCCAGAGAGAGAATAGCAAATGCAAAAAGTCCTGAAGGGAAAACTAGAACCCTCACACATTGCTGATGGGAATGTAAAATGGTTCAACAACTGTGGAAAACAGTTCAGCAGTTCATCAAGAAGTTAGAATTACCATATGACCCAGTAATTCTGCTTCCAAATATATATCCAAAAGAATAAACCCAGGGACTCAGATACTCATATATGCATGTTCATAAAATGTTTAGAAACTACATAAAGATGGTTATATGACATTGTGAGTGTACTAAATTCCACTGAATTGTTCACTTTTTTTTTTTGAATTTTTTTTTGAATTGTTCACTTTAAAATGGTTGACTTTTTAAATTTTGATTGTAAGGTATGTGAACCTCACCTCTACAAAAAAAAAAAACCTAAGCTTAGTAAATTAGGATGATGAAGGAAACTTTTTTAAACTAACCTAATAAAAATCAGCTAACATAATGATGAAAAGTAGAAGGAACAAGTCCTGAAGTAGGATCATACCTAGCTCAAGGGACAGCAACAAGACTGATGGGGCTACAGTGGAGTGGGGCTGGACAGGGGAGTGTGTAGTAGGAGATGGGGCCTGCAGGTGATGTGGACCACGTAGTAAAGGGCCTTCTAGACAATTATAAGGGCTTGGCTTTCATTCAAAGATAGGAAGCCGTAAGTGGATTCTGAATGGAGAAGTCTTTTCTATCTCAATGAAAAACAAAAATTATTTTTTTTAAGTAGGCTTCATACCCATTGTGGACCCCAGTGCAGGACTTGAACTCAGGACCCTGAGATCAAGAGTCAGATGCTTAATCAACTGAGCCACCAGGCACCCCCACAAAAATTCTTTATTACAGTCTTAACAGGGTCACCCTAGCTGCTGTCTTGAGAATAAGCCACAAGGGGCCAAGGACAGAATCAGGGAGATGAGCTAGGAAGCTGTTGTAATAATCCAGTTGAGAGATAATAGAGGTTTCATTAGGATGGTGAGAGTGTAAGTGATAAGTGGCTCAAGTGAGGGTATATCCTGAAAGTTGAGCCAACAGAATTTGATGGTTTGGAGATGAAGTATGAGAGAAAAGGTGCTGTCGAGGACAGCGCAGTCATTAGCCCAAGCAGCTGGAAAGATTATTAAGGTATAAATGATTAACTGAAATGGAGAATAGAGAAGACTGAAGAAAGAGTAGATTTGGGAAGGAAGATGAGGACTTTGATTTGGGACAGGTTTGCATTTGAGATGCCTAATATCCTACGGGGGGATTTCATAGACATCCTGATGTGTGAGTTTGGAGTTTAGAGGAGAGGTCCAAGCTGTCAGTAACCTTTAAATTTATTAAAGAGTCACAAGACTATGAGATCACCAAGGAATAAAACTGGGATAGAGAAAGGACAAGGTCCACAGACTGAGCTCCAGGGCATTCCAACAATAAGAGGTTAGAGAGATGAGAGGGAATCAGCAGAGGAGACCGAGGAGTGGCCGGTAATGTGAGATGAATGCTGGGGGAGTGACAGTGTCCTTGATCTCGGACACCCTATTTGTACAAGTGGGCACTAAGTTGTTCTAGAGTTCTTGGATTCTGTGATGCTAATTTGGTTATATCTAAATATCACTTACAAATTGTTCTTAGGAGGAAGTGAGTTCAGAATGCCACCTACCACCATCCCCAATAGCAGAAACAGAAAGTCTTTCAACATTGAGATTGAAATACCCCGATTACTCCTAGGCATAGTTAACTTCCTACATGGGATCTTGTAAAAGTAACACTCTTCCACTTGTCCAAACAAAGTATCTAGAGCTGGAATGAATGTCCATAATTTATGAGTGGTTTGTAACCTAAAGGTACCATGGTCAAATAAATGTAGGAAATACTGGGTTATATTTGCATAGTTTAATATGGGATTGTTCGTGCTACATGTGTCTGTGCTTCTCTAGAAGAATTTAGTAAGCACTTATTGGGCCTTGGAATTTCACACACACACACACACACACACACACACAATAACTTCTAAACATTAATCTCCATAAGATACAGTGTGGAGAATACTAACCTAGATTAATTATTGTCAGATTTTCTGAATTGAAAAAAAATAGTTGAATGAAGGCATTGACTAAGATGAACTTCTAGACATTTCATTCATGTTTGTGAATCATTTGTAAGGTGGCGGATGTAACTGAAGACTAGCAATATCCATTGTCATAGTCTTAGAAATTATATCAGGAAAAAATTGTATGCTCCTTATGTTTATAAAATCTGAGAAATAGGGCAGCCCAGGTGGCTCAGCAGTTTAGCGCTGTCTTCAGTCCAGGGCACGATCCTGGAGACCTGAGATCGAGTCCCATGTCGGGCTCCCTGCATGCAGCCTGCTTCTCCCTCTGCCTGTGTCTCTGCCTCTGTGTGTGTGTCACATGAGTAAATAAATAAAATCTTTTAAAAAATTCTAAGAAATACATTAATGGAACAGACCAGTAATTTGTGTTGAAGGGGATCGTCATTTTACATCATTTCAAACTCCAGAACCTTCAGACTCTTACCGTAATAATGTCTAGCTTCTTTCCATAACTTAATATGCTTAGCTTATCAATCTACTTGCCTACTTTTCTTGAAACCATTACTATTTTCAGCCTATTATTATATATTAAGGAGTTTCTTCCACTGTAAAGTTTGCTTCCTGCTTACACACTTCAGGAGATCTTCCTTGATACTAAGATTATGAGCTTCAATACCCGACTCCAGAGTAAACTCTCCCTGTACCTTAAAAGGGGCAGTGTGTTGGAGTGGCTAGGAACCCAGGCTCTGCAGCAGACTGCCTGGGTAGATGGAGTTCCTACCCTACCAATGACTAAATATGTGTGACTTTGAGCTCTGTGCCTCAGTTTCTTCATTTGTAAAATGCAAACGACAGTACGTACTCATAAGGCTAAGGGAATTAAGTGACTACATACATGTGTATAGCACTTGGAACAGTGATTGGCACACAAGAATATAAAGCACCATTGTTACCATTATTGTTAGCTTATTACCACCCTTCCTGATTTTATTTTTGTTTTCATTTTATTCAGATAGAATGGCCCTAAACTTCACCTAATTTTTCTTTTATTTATTAATTCATTTATTTAATTTATAGAGAATATGTGCAACAGTGGGGAGAGGGACGTGGGAGAGGGGATCCCAAGCACACTCTCTACTGAGTTTGGAAACTGAGCTGGGGCTCAGTCTCATGACCCGAGCTGAAATCAAGAGTCAGATGCTTGGGGAACCTGGGTTGCTCAGTGGTTGAGGATCTGCCTTTGGCTCAGGTTGTGATGCTGGGGTCCTGGAATTGAATCCCGCATCAGACTCCCCACAGGGAGCCTGCTTCTCCTTCTCCCTCTGTTTATGTCTCTGCCTCTCTGTCTCTGTCTCTTATGAATAAATAAGTAAAATCTTTTTTTTAAAAAAAAAGATGCTTAACCAACAGAACCACCCAGGTGCCCCCACCCTGTTTTTCATTATGACCTTCCTACAATCATTTTTGATAATTTTCTTTTCCTAACCCAGTGTGTCTTTCTTGAAAGTCATTGGTGAAACACATAGTACTAAAAGTCAGCATGCCATTAGATTTTAGTGTCTCAAGCTCACCAGACTTCTATATATATGGAATGTCTATGAATGCTCCTAGGTTGAATCCAAATTGCCTTTTTAAATAGTATTAAGGTATTTTCCCTAAATTATACTTTCCCTAAATTATACCCTTGACCACACCATGGTTCACCTCACACTCAAACTCCCCTCACTTCTCTCATTTTGAGATCCTTCTGCAGCCTCACTCCTGTCACTTTGCTATTAGACCACCTGGAAAAGCTTGTTGTCTGTCATCAACAAACTCAGAAGCTAAGGTGTATCTCTTCTACTGTTTTTAATCCTTCACGCTGAAAAATACCTATTTATCCATACCACTGTGATACATGGTGGTATACATGGAGTTAAGCCTTGAAATAAGACAGTCCTAGGTTTACATCCTGGTTTTGTGTTTAGCCAGCTGTGTAGCCTCAAATAAACTACCTCAAGCCTCAGCTTTCTCATCAGTGAAAGGTATGTAATGACAGTTTCCTCATAAATTTGCTGTAACAAGTAGAGTGAGTGAGTGAGTGTGTAAAATTTGGCACTGGCTTGACAAAAAGGCATTCAACAAATGCTGCTTCTCCCACTACTACCACTCATGTTAGTGCTTTTCCTGCAACTGCTACTGCTGTTATTGCTTTCGTTGCTGTTACTACTATTACCACTGCTCAGAGGAGACCCTGGAAGCTACTACTCCTCAGTGGAATCTTCTCCTTGACAGTTTTTAGTGGCAGTCCATCAGCCCTGTGGTTATCTGTAACTTTGTATTCTAGTTCCCAGGTCTTGCAATACATACATTCCTCAGAACTGCTGGGTGGATGATGTTCCACCACAGAGCTTCAATTACATGTATACAATTACATGTATAATTCTTTAACTTTGGAAATGAGTGTAGTTCTGTCCAAAGGCTATGAAACAGCACTGTCTTGTTGAAAATTAGTATAGAATCCAATCTGCTTTGGAGGAAAATTTGTCTTTTGCACTTAGAGAGTCCTTTCCTTGCAGGAGGCTTTTTAGTAATTATTACCAGGAATTCATTTCCAGGAATCTTGGCTACTTATCCAATACTATTGATTCTGTGGAAAAGCTTAATTGTAAACACCAGCAGTAAAGTGGCCTTTTTAAAAAAGATTTATTTATTCATGAGAGACAGGCAGAGACATAAGCAGAGGGAGAAGCAGGCTCCCCACGCGGAGCCTGATGTGGGACTCGAATCTGGGACTCCAGGATCACACCCTGAGCCGAAGGCAGATGCTCAACCGCTGAGCTACCCAAGCATCCCAGCCTTTCTTTTTTAAAATGATAAAGAAGTTCCCTTTTTTCAGAGGTTAAGGATATTGTTACTCAGTCTTGGAATTGTTCCATTTGCACCTTATCTCCTTTTTCCTTCTCCATCTTCAGTATGTGTAACCTGACTAGATTAATTATAACATAGAAGGAACATTTTAAGTTGTACAAGTTTCTTGATAAAATGGTGAGAATAGAATGGGATAATTCTATCTAGCAAGTCTTGAGAGCCTCAGAGCATAAGAATTCCTTTTTTTTTTTTTTTTTTATTAATTGGGGGCGCCTGAGTGGCTTGGTGGTTGAGTGTCTGCCTTCAGCTCAGATGGTGACCCTGGGGTCCTGGGATCGAGTCCCACATCAGGCTCCCTTCCTATGTCTCTGCCTCTCTCTGTGTCTCTCATAAATAAAATATTTTTAAAAGATTTATTTTAGTGCACATGCATGTGAGTGGCGGGGAAGGGCAGAGGAAGAAGGGAAGAGAGAATCACAAGCATACTCCCTACTGAGCACGGAGCCTGATGTCAGGCTCAATCTCACGACCCCGAGATCATGACCTGAGCTGAAACCAAGAGTCGGACACCCAACCGACTGAGACACCCAGGCACCCCTGGAGAATAAGAATTCTTGAGTGAATCAGTAAATACCTCAAGCTTAGAAAACTAGACTGTTTAACCAATTGTCTCTTATTGATTAAATCGGATGTCCTAAAGACCACAATGTGAAGTGATTTTAAAAGTTTATTTAGTTCTTTCAGTGACTTTCAAGTGGCTTTGTGGTCAAATTACTTCAGTTATGAATAATTTAAAAGAAGAATATATTCAGTGCAGCTTTATTTTCAAAACCGAATGATCAGTAAAAATCTGAGTGGTCTTCCATTTTCATTTCTTCCCAGTGCTCTTTATATCAGAGGAATTGAATAAGTATAATATACAAACTTTTTTCCATGAACTACATTTTCCATGTGTTATCTTAGTTAAATCTTCAAAAAAATCCTGTAAAGATGATTTTCAATCCTGTTTTACAGATGAGCAAACTGAGTTAACTTGTCATTCTGAAAATAGTATCAGGATGTCCTGACTTGTTCACATTACAGAAACATTATCCTCAGGATCCCTGGGTGGCTCAGTGGTTTGGCGCCTGCCTTTGGCTCGGTGTGTGATCCTGGAGTCTTGGGATTGAGTCCCACGTCGGGCTCCCTGCATGGAGCCTGCTTCTCCCTCTGCCTGTGTCTCTCATGAATAAATAAAATCTTAAGAAAAAGGGAACATTATCCTCCCTGCCCCAGTTTTCATCCAATCTGAGCATTTTCATTAATGAAAGATATGGGCAGTTTCAAAAGTGACTTCTGATCTATAGACAAAGAAACCTTATTAGGAGGCCTAAACCTGCATTGTCTTCATAGGTGGTGGAAAATACATAAGGACATTGGAAAAAAGTTAATGCATGATCACACTGTTTGTTAATAGGAATGGAAAACTGAAAAGAATCTTAGAGGTCATGTCTTCCCATCTCAAATGGTGCAAGAAGCTCTTTAAAATACCTCTTTTGATGGGATGCCTGGGTGGTTTAGTGCGTTAGCGCCTGCCTTCGGCCCAGGGCATGATCCTGGAGTCCCGGGATTGAGTCCCACATCCGGCTCCCTGCATGGAGCCTGCTTCTCCCTCTGCCTGTGTCTCTGCCCCCCCTTCTCTCTCTCCCCATCTCTCATGAATAAATAAATAAAATCTTTAAATAAAATAAAATACCTCTTTTGAAAACTGTTCCGATTGTTAGAGCCAGACCATTCCTAGACTTTCCATCTCCCTCTCTGACCCTCCCTTCCTAGAAAGACAGTTGGATCCTCAATTGCCTAGTTTGTCCCTGCCCCCAAGTTCTGGGCCTGTACCTGACCTGAGTTAATGGTGATTAAACCCATTCAAGACCTGGCATCTAGCATCAACTCCCAACTCATCTACCACTTAGTCCTAAATGCAGCAGGAGTAGAGCTCTTAGTCCCAGGGCCAGGAGTACATCCTCCTCCTCTCAAGCTTAAGAGAAATAGAGAAGAATAAGATTAGCATCATGACTCTAGCTCTGCAGCTAGATCTTAGTCAAACCTTGCTCTAATACTGGGCAGCATTGTGACCCTGGGCAAGCTACTTTGACCATTCTGTACCTCAGAGGTTATTGTGAGGATTACACATTATAGTCCATGTTAAACATATCAGAGTATTTAGTGCATAGTAAACAATGTCGGTTGCCATTAATAATTGCCATTATTGGGGATCCCTGGATGGCTTAGCGGTTTAGTGCCTGCCTTCGGCCCAGGGCATGATCCTGGAGTCCTGGGATCAAGTCCCACATCGGGCTCCCTGCATTGGAGCCTGCTCCCTCTGCCTGTGTCTGTCTGTCTGTCTCTGTCTTTCATGAATAAATGAATAAAAATCTTTTTAAAATTGCCATTATTTCAGTTGGAGGAATAGAGGTTGGAAACTAGGCCAGATCTGATATTCTTCCCACATAATGATCTCCGTGGAAGGATAGGCAAAATCACAATATCTGGGGTGCATCCTCTTTATCCCAAAACATTGGGATTTCTGCCTGGGATTGGTGGGTAAGGATCAGGTCGGTCAGATTTCTTATCCATGCTTTTACTTGATGCTTCCTCCAGTACTTTAAGATCAAATGCAAAGGGTCCTAATACTTACTTTATCACTAGGGAAGGGACTAAGTATCAACAAGAGTCAGCTCAGGTCATGAGATCCATTTCTCAGTCTATTTCAACTGGCGTAGAGGAATATTCTTGTGCCCACGATGGTACCTCCTAAGACTCTCAGGGCTCCTTACCTACCCAGCCTCATAATCTATTTCCCTGGGAAGGTGAGGTGCTTCTCAATGTCTCCTCTTCCTCCCTGATGCTGCTAGTAGTTCCTACCAGGGTCCACAGATTTCCCTTAGGAGAGGTGAGCCCCAGTGATTTGGTAGAGGTAGCTTCTAAGAGTAACACTTAACATGAGATCTCCCTTCTTAACAAATTTTAGGTGTTCTTACCACACACACACACACACACACGACACAAACTTTTGGAGGTGATGGATATGTTTATTATCTTGATTGTGGTAATGATTTTATGGGTATATGCCTATATCCAAACTCATCAAATTGTATAAACAAGTTCAGCTTTTATATATTAATTATATCTCAATAAAGCTATTTTTTAAAAGTAGTAACCCTTCTAGTTTCAGGTGTCTAAGTGCCCAGACTTGGACCAGGATTAGCTCCTTCTGTACAGGCTTCCAACCCAGGAAATGGTCAGTACCAGTCAGAAAAACTCCTACTGGTAAACACTTTCCAAACTTCACTAATTTTAACCAGCAGAGGGCACACAGCAGACGTGCAAATCTCTATTGAACTATCGATCTGTGTCTTGCATTGAGTGGTCCTCACAGCATAGAGGTGTTTATACTCGGATTAGTTCTTCAGTTGTCTCTCAGAGTGAAAAGGCTCTTGCCTAGTAATTTCAGACAAACATCCTGAGGACATTTGGTATGACTGAACATTTTCATCTATCCTAAGAGGATCCTGAAAGGATCTGCCTCATCAGAGTTTTGAAGCTCTGGCTTGGGAAAGCTAGTTTCTGATTTGACAGTTGATCAGAAAGCCTGGGGACACCCACCTACCCACACAGAGAGAGAATACTTGCCAGAGAGAAGAGATCTGGGGGCATGTGAGAATCAACCATGGACATTTTAAAAATACAAATTCCTGAGCCCTGCCCCCAGATCTGGTAGATCAGAGTGTCTGGGGCTACTGTCTAACAAGTTGCCAACTGAGTTCATGTGGTTGGTTATGAGCCAGCGTTTAGGAGCCACTAATCTAGGGGAATTTCTGGGCCTGCTATCTCAGTCCTGCTGCCCCAGCGCCAGTTGTTAGGGTCCTGGATATTCAAAGGGACTTGGAGTTAAGACAAGATTTGAAACCAGTGGAGCCTAGGCCAGCCCTTCCAGAGGAAGCAAAACCTCTCCCAGTGAAGGAAATGAGGGATGGTGAGTGGAGGAGAGCCTATAAGTTAAGACAGTGACTGTCCCCTCAGGTATTACAAGAGGATAATCATTTACCTCTTCTGCATCTGCCACTCATAGTGGCTAGAGAAGCTGAGCCTTGCTATCCAGAGAGCTCTCAGCATATTTCTACACCCTCCATCCCCACCCCACACTCAGGATGGGCTGCAGTAGTTTCACTCGAGGGGTGGGCTGCTCCAGCTCCTCTGGGCTGGGTATCCCTCCCAGGTACTGCTATAGGTGATGGTGCTCAGAGCAGCATCTGGTCTTGGGCTTTCTGGCTGAAGGATCCTGCTGATATAGTTCTCAGCCTCACTGAGCTGCGCCAGAGCAGGTCATCAGACTGAATCTGGGGGCCTGAGAAAATGTACAGACACTAGAGGGTGGCTAGTTCTGGGGGGAGGGGAAGTGACAATATTCTACAGCCCCAAAGGCTGAGCAGCAAATTCCAGCTGTCTTTGTGGTTCTCAGCTATTGTCCACAGCAGGGATATCTTGGGACTCCTTTGGCTCAGAACTGACAATTTTGTCAGCCACTTGGGCGTCTTGCAGAGACCTGGTCAAGGGCAGCCCATTCAAGGAGGAATGTTCCCATTCTGGCCTCCTGGATACCTGCTTGCCAAACCCCTATGGGTCAGGGGGACTGGCTGGAGTGAACCTGCAATCCCTGCAAGGGTTCTGGAGCTTGGAACTAGCTAGAAAAGTCATATAATATCATTGAAGGAGCCTAGACTTGAAGTATGAAAGATCTTGCCTCACCATTTACTATATTGGACAAGTCACTAAATCTTTCAGCATATCTATATTCATATATGTAAAATGGAAATCATCCCCACCTCCTAGGGTTGAGGGAGCATTAAGTGAGCTAGTGAAGGAATGTAGTGTTTTAGCAAGGGCCCGGCATGTAACAGGCATTCAAATGTTAGTTATTTCTCTGGGTCCTATCTCTTAAACAGGTGAAGACTCAAGGGCATAGTCCGAAAAGTGAAGAGGAGCTGTAGAGGAGACATACTGGCCATCTCGGATCATTCCAGACACATAGTGAGGCTGAATGAGAGGCCTGGAAGCACCTCACTTCACTTTATATTCCCTGCTCCTCATCACCCTCACAGCAACAAGTGTGTCATGGTTCTCTGGCCTCCTGATTCCCCTTCCTCTGGTTGCATTCTGGAAACAGCCCATTCCCAAATCCTTTTGCTCAATCTGATGGAGGGCTGAGTGCCACTGTGCCACCCTGCTGATGCCAGCAGAAAGTTCTAGGGCTGGGAGAGTGGGACCCAGAAATTCTCAGGATTCCAAGGCTTCTTGACTGTTCCCAGGCACCTGAGGGAGAGCAGTGTTATTACTGCAGGAAAGGACAGGATCACAAAGGTGAGGCTCAGAGGACTGGTGAGTGCCTGCTAGCACTCAGCAAAATTACCAGAGTCTTGGCAGGACCAAAAGATGACAGTCTTGGGGAAGTTGAGAGTGGTTTTTAAGATGGGGACCAGCTAGCATGGAAATGACAGCCATGAGGTCCACACTCAGGAGTCATCCAGGAAGACTGTTTGTTCCTCTCAGAGGAGGTATGAAAAGTAGAAGAGTTTTCCCTCTTGCTGGTCAGCAAGCTTGCTGAATCTTTCCAAAGATTACCGAGTCTAGATGATGCTAAAACCTTCCTCTGGCTTCCCACTGTGCTTAAATAAAATCCCAACCCAAAAGGCCTGGCCTTACCTACTTCTCAACCTCACCCCGTTATTTTCCCCCTTGCTCTCACTAGCCTCCTCTCTGTTCTTCAGATGCACTGACCTCACTTACATCTCAGGGCCTTGGCATTTGCTGTTTCCTCTGTTTGTGGTTCTTTCTGACCTCATCCCTGGTTGCTCTTCTTCATCAGGTTTCCACTCAAACGTTATCTCCTCAGAGGAACCTTCTGTGTTCTCTTTATCTAATATGTTGCCCTCCCCCACCTCCCTCACTTTCTATCCATTTACCCTGTTTTATGGCCCTCAGAGTCCTTATTACTCTCAAATTCTCTCATCATGCATCTCGTTTCTTGTTTAGTGTCTATCTCCTTTATGAGAGCAGTATTTTATATTGTTCACCTGCATAACCCCAGGACTTAGCACAGTGGCTCATAGTAGATGCTCAGTAAATGCTTGTTGAATGCCTAAAAGGTATCAGAGGCAATTTGGGTCTAGAAGAGGCAATCCTGATTAGAAGACCTGGAATGTTGTTCTCTTGACCTTGTTACAGCAGAGAAGTTTCCTGACCAAGACCAGAACTTGGACTGAAATGTACCCATTAGAATGGACAAGTGAAAAAAAAAAAAAGAATGGACAAGTGTACCTGCGGCCACTGTGAGATGGCCCAGCCCTGCAGCCAGGTCAAGAGCCAAAAGACACCACAACAGCAGGTCCTGTCCTGGGTAAGGAGTCAGCATGAAGTCTGAGACAAGGCCCAAGGTTTTTCTGTTGGGAAGAAGCATAGCAGCAGGGGTTTCAGCAGGCAGCTCACCATCAGACAACAGGTGCCCAGGCCCTCAGGTGAGATTCAGGTGCGGGGCATTGGTGGGGACAACCAGTAAGAAAACATAGCCCTAACTGAGATAGTAGTCAGGCTCCAAAGACAGACCAAGGCAGAAGCCAAGTGACGAAAACCAGACTGGGGGCTGGGACTTGGCCTGAAGTCAAATGAAGGGTAGGATGGGGAGGTGTTGGGGAGTTAGCCAGTTCTGGATGAAGAGGGTTGTAGGGACAACTAGGCAGGACCAGACAGGCTACTTGTTTGGGTGGGAAGTGCATCTGCTATTATTATATCTCGCTGGGGTGGCAGGGAGGACAGGAGACATTCACTTACCAGAGGAAGGTGCTCAGGGGCTGTCTGCCTGGGACCCTCTTTCCCTGGGCTCTTGACAGGAGAACTGCTTAAGGAGCACCCCGAAACAAATCTATATGGGGCTATTGTAGCTACGTCTTTATAGCCGCTCTTAGTGACTTTAACAATCAGACAGGGGGCTTTCACATCCATAGGACCAGACATTTAAAAAATACCTGCAGGACTCCCGCTGGAGAGCCACCAGAAACCCCCACTAACTCAAAGAGCAACAAACCGTCCAGCCTCTCGTGTCAGCGTCCCCAACCTCAGCTCCCCACTAGGGCTGCTCAGCTCTAGTCCTTTCACTCAACCCCCAAGGTCATTCCAGCCTCCCTACGTTGGCCCACTCCCCTCACTTTACCAATCCAAATGTAACATTTTATTCAACACACAAAATAAAGTCAGTTATTTTTCAACGGTTCCTCCCTGATGTCCAGTACGTAATGCTCTATACGTAACACTCCCAATTCCCACAGCACAGCCTCCAACGGGATGATGTTGTTGTCTAATTTTTGCTTGCAAGTAGTTTCAGTGCGCACATTGTTTCCACTTCTTTGAATATAGGGAACAAATCCTCCTCTTTTTTTTAAATTTTATTTATTTATTCATAGAGACACAGAGAGAGAATGAGAGGCAAAGACACAGGCAGGGGGAGAAGCAGGCTCCATGCAGAGAGCCTGACGTGGGACTCGATCCAGGGTCTCCAGGATCACGCCCTGGGTTGCAGGCGGCACTAAACCGCTGCACCACCGGGGCTGCCCACAAATCCTCCTCTTGCTATGTGTCCTCCCTAGCACCTGGGATCTGGGGGCATAATAGATTGTTGACTTGAGCCCTGCCCTCTTCAAGAAAGAGTAGGGAGAAAAGACCACTCCGGGTGTCAGAGACTGCATGATGAAACATGGGAAGCAGGATTTCACTACTTTGCAAGCAACTGGGCCCCTTGGGCAGCCAATACTTTTTATTTTTAAATTTTGGGAAATTAGGAGAGAGCCACCTACTTTCAACCTCCAGAGAACCTAGGAAATATTTATGAGTCAACATCTCCTTTAAAGATTTCTCTATCCACCTCCATTGGCACCCTAGAAAAACATATCTGGCCTGTATCCCACCTCTCTGAGTGTTTCTTCCCACTGATGACACCGAGCAACAGAAGGCCTAAGTCCTGAAGAAGTGACTTGAATGATTCAGGTGGCGTAGAAGGCTGGTAGGGAGTGTGCCTTGGCAAAGTGTATCATTCTTTTTTTTTTTTTTTTAGAGAGAAAATCCTTTTTTTAATTTTTTTTTTAATTTATTTATGATAGAGAGAGAGAGAGAGAGAGGCAGAGACACAGGCAGAGGGAGAAGCAGGCTCCATGCACCGGGAGCCCGATGTGGGACTCGATCCCGGGTCTCCAGGATCACGCCCTGGGCCAAAGGCAGGCGCCAAACCGCTGCGCCACCCAGGGATCCCCAAAGTGTATCATTCTAACAGGGCTGGCTGCTCTTCTACTCAGCACAATCAGAAATGTCTTCTTGGAGGAAAGCAAGACATGAAGGCATGTTATAATCTATACAAATTTTATTTTGATATCAATTTGTATGGAAACAAGCAGGTGTCAGCGTTATGCAGGCACGGAAAAAAAAGGGAAAGAAAAAAACTCCAGTAATAATGGATCTTGTATTTACACTATTTGGTTTCAACAGGGACAGGAAGTTTTACTGTTAGCTTCCTGTGGGAACTCCAGTTTTTGCACCTTCCCCTGCTGCCTCTCAGCATCACGATAGAGCAGGGATTTCTGAGCCTTTAATCGGCAAGCCAGGCACATGAAAATTGACTCCACGTTCTGGCTCTCTTTGGGGTCCTTGGCCGAAGTCTCAAACAAGAGCATATTGTGGGCATCAGCAAATTTCAGGGCTAAGTTGGAGGGCACCTGGATCTGTTCCCTCAAGTCACACTTGTTGCCCACAAGCACTTTGGGAACTAGTGGGGGCACGGCATGCCCATTGCATTCTTGAATCCACATTTTGAGGTTGGTGAAGGATGTCATCTTGGTGACGTCATAGACGAAGACCACTGCATGCACATTGCGGTAGTAATGCTCAACCATGCTTTTGCGGAAGCGTTCCTGACCTGCTGTGTCCCACACCTGAACCTGAAAGATACAAAACCAGTATCTGGAGTCAGAAAAGGAAACATGAATGTGTCGAAGAAAACATGGTTCTGTGATCTTATAAAAATGTGAGAAGCCCTGACACAGACTGGCAGAGTGGACTTACCAAAGTATAGACAGAAATTTCTCTCAGGGTTTGTAAAATTTTTCTTAAAATTTTTGGTTGAAAATCTTGAGTCAAAAAAATCTTAAGGCAAAAAAAATCTTAAGGCTTTTAGTTGAAAAAGTGGGATGGAAATTGGTCAACTTTTCTGGAGAGCAATTGGGCAGCATTATCAAGAACTTTGAAAATGTTCACAACTCTTCAAGCCTATAATCTCACTTCCAAAAATCTATACAAAATAGCAGAGATGTGGTCAAAATTCTGTACAAAGGTCTTAATTTCATTGTTATTTATACTTAAAAAAAAAACAGGAAACAACCTAAAAGCTCAGTAAGAGAAGAAGAGCTAAAGTGTATGTACATATCTATATAATGGACTATTATGCAGACACTAAAAATAAAATTTGGAGGCACCTGGGTAGCTCAGTTGGCTAAGCATCTGCCTTCAGGTCAGGTCATGATCTCAGAGTTCTGAGATGGAGCCCCGCATTGGGCTCCCTGCTGAGCAGGGAGCCTGCTTCTCCCTCTCCCTCTGCCCCTCCTCCTGTTTGTGCACTCTCTCTCTCTGTCAGATAAAATCTTTAAAAAAATAATGTTTTCAAAGAATAAATGGTGGAGGAAATTCTCATAAAATATCAGAAAGTGAAAAAAGCCGGATACCACATTTTTCATATGCTATGGTCCCAATTTTTAAGAAAAATATTAAACAGACTTATGCCTAGGAAAGATGAGAAGTGTTCATACCAGGACATTAGTGGTTATTTATGGGCCGCAGGACTATAGGTGGTATTTATTTTTTTGTATTCTTCAAATTTTCTGCTATAAACATATATCACTTTGTCTTAAGTTTTTTGCATGATGTTTTAAAGAAAACAAAGTGTTAAAATCTCCCCTTTTAGCTTAATTTATTTTAAGTTCACTTCTTTGGTATGTAAAAGGATTTAGCTCACTGGATTTTTCTTCTGCATCTCAGCTTTTGGGATAAAGGCCAAATTATGAAGGAAAAATGCTGATATCAGTAACATATACAAAGGCACAACTCCCAAGGGATACCGTGGAGTTCGCACACATTCAACCCCATCTGTTTCCCTTTACACTTCCAAAGTCTTGGACAAGAGAAATTCATACTCAAAATGATGGTCCCAAGGCCCTATACAATTCTCAGTTATCAAAGAAAATCGGATTATGGTCACTAATTGACTACTACGGCTCTTAAAACCAAGTATAGCCTTTATTTGGAGTTAGCAGTCAGTATCTGGTAAGTATAATTGAATCTGTTTGCTGAGTGAAGATTTTACAGGGCTCCAGAGTCATCATCACTCTGAACATCAATTTTCATTGTCCAGGCTCCCCTCATCTCCTCTATTGACATAACTGCCACATGCCATTGGCACAATTGTCAGAATCACCCCATCTTTTATTTTGATTTCCATGTCCCTAGGCCAGACCCTCCTCTCCTCACTCCAGGGCTACAGCAGAGTCTTTTGGATTCTAGATGTCTCCACTCCAGTGCTTCCTGCATACTTCTTTCAAACTAGCTAGGAATCCTGCTTAGATCAGGATGGCATCCTCCTCTTCGGAAAACCATGACCACCCTCTTCTGCATGTAGCACCAAAGGGAAAAATTTCTGTCATAATTTGGCCCCACCCAGCCTGGTTTGGGGCTGCTTGGCTACACCAATTCATTCCTCTGCCAGTCCCTCCTTCCCCTGAAGAATTCGATAGCGCCCCCTTGTTACCCTATCCGCATCTCACCCATCCTTCACAGCTCAGCTCATGTCCGCCTTCTTCCCAAAATTCCATTTTTTCTCCAATTTCTCTTAAATTCTCTTTCCTTAAAACTTTCTAGTACACTTTGAGTCTGTACCACATCATTTATTTTTTTAAGATTTTATTTATTTATTTGAGAGAATGAGCTGAGGTGGAGGGATGGGGCAGAGGGAGAGGGAGAAGCAGACTTCTTGCTGAGCACAGAGCCTGAGGCGAGGCTCTAACCCATGACCCTGAGATCGACCTGAGCTGAAGGCAGATGCTTAACCAACTGAGCTACCCAAGTGCCCTAGACCACACCACCATTTAGAATATATTATTTGTTCTCTAGTTGTTTCATCACTGCTCTTGGAATTTCTCCAGCCAAACTTGCAAACAGTTTTTGTTCTGCATCAGATCACTTGTCACCATGGTTGCCATCATCATCATCAAAAAGCAGTATTGCCCTGAGCCACCAGAACTACAAGCAGTCTGGCATCCTACATTTCTGCCAAGGCTTTCAGAGAAAACATTTTACTTTGGTAACACAGAAAAATATAAGTCCTTGAATACTGATTTGCTTCAGAAAGCAGAGACACAAAATATTTCATTTCATCCACCTCTCCAGTGCTCTAAGCAGGAAGAAAGGGAGAGCAGGCCAGGACAGGAATGGAGGTCAGTGGGAAGAGAGCGGGTATGGCACAAGAATATCATTACCACCTGGTTCCTAATCCCCACCCCCACTCTCCAGTAGTCCTAACTCCTGCCTCTGAGTAAGGCTGAATCCCTACCAGTCCTCAGGCATGTGGCAGATGCTTTAACACCATGAGCTCAGAACTCTAAAAATACCTGCCACTAGCAGGAACACGGGTGGGATGTGTGAGATGTTTGGGGCTGAGTAGGTTGGCTGTTTGGCTTTTCTTTGGCTTCGGAATTGTATACACCATCCAAACTGCCAGAGCTGAGGGGAAGACCCTTACTGCCATAGACCTCCTTTGCCTTCCCAATGCCATGGGGAACCCTGAAGCTTTTGTTTGGAGGCTCAAAACTTTTTTAAAAATATATTTATTTATTCATGAGAGACAGAGAGAGAGAGGCAGAGACACAGGCAGAGGGAGAAGCAGGCTCCCCACAAGGAGCCTGATGTGGAACTCGATCTCAGGACCCCGGGATCACACCCTGAGCCGAAGGCAGACGTTCATCTGTTCACCCAGGCATCCTTGGAGGCTCAGAACTTAAACTGTAGCACTGCTCCCATTCAAGCTCCTTACAAACCCCGCCCTGAAGTTCTTTGCACCCCTGTCTGTGGCAAGCAGTGAGCCAGGAACGCGGGCTGCTCACAGCAGAAAATCAGAATAGATGGCACAGCCTCAGAGTCATCACAAAGGGAGAGCGCAGCAGTTGGTTCACTGCACATAAATGACCTCATTTTCTGTTTTGGGGTTTGGTGTCCTTGTTCTTAGCATCCTCACAAACCCCTGATCCCTGCCAGCCGGTGAAAGCATCTCCTTCTGCTTTCCAGCTGGTACTCCTCTCATCTGTTCTTCCTTTCCTGTGGGAACTGCATCCACACAGTAGCAAGGAGTACCGACCTCCCCTTAGCCACATACATGCTCCCCAGATCCTCTTTTCTCTGCAAGGACTAGTGGGGGCGTAGTGGAGTCAGGCCAATTAGGGTACAAACCTCAGCACAATCTTGTGCTCCTTGTCAGGTGTCTGTAGGCTAGTTACTCTATCTTCAGTGTCCTCCCCTGGAGACGGAGGGTAACCTCAGCAGTCTCGTGGGGATGCTGGAAGGGTTAGTGTTGCTTAGAAGTACATGACACAGTGCCTAATGCGAACTCTCCCTCCCTGGCCAGAAATCACCACCATCAAGTCTGGCCTGACAACTAATTGAGTAGTGCTGCAGAGAATGCAGCCAGCCGCAGCCTTGGAATTGAGACCCCGGTTCCAGCTCCTCTATTTGGTAGTGGGAGTAAATGATTAGGCAAATTGAATAACACACGGGAAGGAGTTGTTGCAAAATAGAAGTGTTCTGCAAGTGCTAGTTGTTGGCCATTGTTTCAGAAGGCCCATCGGCCGTCCTGGTAGCCTGGTCCTTGGAGCCACTGGTTCTCCTCCTGGAAAGCACAGAGAGTTTGGCTTCTTGATGATGGGCTCAAGCCAAGGCAAAGGCAGTTACTGGGGAGGGGGGAGGAGAGAGTAATGCCAGCAACATGCCACGGGTGTTGGGGGGCAGGCCCAAAGTGACAGAGGTGTTGGAGAAGGGTCAGGGGACACAGCGTGGGGAGCTACCAAAGATAAATCTAGTCTTTTAAACCATTTTCCTGGGGCTACCGCTGCCTGAGCAAGTTTCAGCAAGTGCCCCATCCCTTCACATACTCTAAGCTGACATGGGTATTTCTTTTCCCTGTGGAACATATCTGGCATCTTTCTAGAGATGAGGCATGAATGTCCTTTTGTTGGAGGCTGGTGGGGGAGGGTAGAAGTGGAAAAAGGGAGACAAATACATCTGTAACCTTTGGAGGATGCCCAAGTGGATGATGGAAAAAGCCTAAAACAAATCTTTTCTCAACTATCCAGACAGTCCCATCTGCATCTAAGATAACACACACATTCACACACAAGACTGGCACAGAGAATGGCAAAGGAAGACAGAGACTAGGAGAAATTCACGTGCAGAGATAGAGGCAGCAAGGCAGACAGAGACACACACTGATAGATAATTAGCCATTAAGTGAACTGGCAGAGGATGGAAGTTCAGAAGCCCTAAGGAAGACATGATGTCATCCTGACTGCAGGCAGCTTCTGAGGGAACGCTTAGCTCAGCCTCTGTCCATGCAGTCATGTAACACCGCAAGGTGTTGGTCCAAGTGGTCAGCAGAGGAAGAGAGTCCTGGGGGGGTACCTGCCCACGGCCATCGCTGACCTGGTTCGGGGGGCTGGGGCAGAGGGGGTGCCCAGCTGTGGGGGAAAGCAAACTAGACTGGAGCAGGGGTACTTCCATGAGCATTTACCAAGAATGGCTCACAAATTAGTTCTGAGCCTCCCCTCTGTGACCTCCCCCGTCCCACTCCCCACACACTCCTGTCTGGCATTTTCCAGTGCTTTTAGACTGAGACAAGCTCAAGATGATTTAGATAAACCTGTAGGAGATGGACACATCATGTCATTAAAAGAAGCCCCAAACTTCCTTTGGGGTCAGGGAATGCCTCTGCACTTCCTAGGCTGATGTCAGGAAGAGCTGTGATCTTTCCTAGACAATGCCCCTCCACGTCCCTGTCACAGGTAACTGCATGGTTGGACACACCATGGGACTAGCCCAAATTGCTAGGGAGGAGCACCAGCCAGGGAATGGGGAGACCTGAGTGGTAGCCCTGTCCCTCTGTGTGATCTTGGGCAAGTCACTTTCCCTTGGGTTCCTATCTGTTAAACGAGGAACCTTGGACTAGAGATTTTTCAAGGTCTCTTCCATTCTCTGGTTCTCATATCCACAGGAAGACAGTAAAGTAAAACCCAGGCACTCAGCTCAGTGTCTGGGGTGCAGTTGAAGGAGAGACATCTTTTTTAAAAAAAGATTTTATTTATTTATCCATGAGAGACACAGAGAGAGGCAGAGACACAGTCAGAGGGAGAAGCAGGCTCCCCGTGGGGAGCCTGACGTGAGACCTGATCCCTGGACTGTGGAACCAGGCCACGGGCTGAAGGCAGGCGCTAAACCGCTGAACCCCCCGGGCTGCCAGAAGGAGAAACATCTTGAAGGCTCTTGAGTTTCAGGGCTATAACCCTGGGCTCCTGGCCTAGAAGAGCCCACAATGCTGGCTGCCTGGCCTGCCACCACCCACTGAGCACACTGCCCAGGGCCAGAAATTACCCCCCAGAGCAGAGCAGCAGTAAAGATCATGGGCTCTGAATCCATGTGGAAATCCTAACCCTGTCCTAGGGAAGGCAGGGTACTGAGAGAAGTGTGTGGGCTCATGTGTCAAAGACTGGAGCTCAGATCCAGGCGCTCTTGGGCAAGTTATTTAATCTAAGTTTGATCTCCTTATCTATGAAATAGGAGTGATAATAATAGGCCAATTTGCTTAGGGCAAATTAGATGTGAAGATGAAATTAGATGGTGCAAGCTAAGCCCCTAGCCCGGCTCTTGGTTTAGTTAAGAAATAGCAGTTTCTTTAGTTAAGAAATATTATTATTATTATTATTATTGCCTACTCATTGAAAGCTTTTCTGGATGTTCGTGTCAACCAGGAAACACTGGATTATAAATGTTGTGATCGGGAGGGAGTGGGGATACATGGATTGGATACCCCAAATGGGGCTTTGAAACCCTAGAGATGGCCCTGGTAATTAAGACAGTGGCCCCCAATTGGGTAACTCTGTCAGCCCCCTGCAGGATTTGATGTCCCTGCTACCCTGGAACATGGGGAGGCAGCCCAGGAGAGTCCACACCCTACTCTTGTGCCAAGAAAAGAGCTTGCAGAGACCTCTCCACCATTCTCCTTTGAGGGCTGGCACTTGCAGCCTGACAGCCTTATGGCTGGCTGTGGTCTAGGTCTACTTCAGCCTGTCACACTGGACTTTTCTCCCTCCCCCAAAGGGAGAAGCCTTTGGCAGTCATCTCCTAACACGGATTTGGCATTTGTTCCCTGAAAAAATCCAAGCCAGCCAGAGTGTGGGGCACAATCTCCTCCTATCTAGATCATGTGCTAGCTGCCATGCTCTGCCATCTTCCCACAGACATGCTGCTCTCGCCTGCTGCCTTTGGTCCTGAAGCTGCAGCAGATTTACAGGAGGCAGGGTCACTATCTCCTGGCTCTGACACCCCACCCTGAGCTCCCTCAGAATCTGCACTCAGAGGGCTCCTCCATGAGCAGAGTCACAAGGCTTTGCCCTCTCAAAAATATCATCTTCCCAAAAAAGCCTGTATTAAGCACTTATCGGCACATGGTGTTATGCTGAGCTGTTTCTGGTGAGTCACACTGACACAGGCTCTGCCCTCTGGGAAAAAGTCTGGAATTTTTGGCAAAGACTGTAAAATCCAGTTTAGCTAAATACTGGGGTGTTGGAAAGGAAGGAGTCTTTCCAAAATTTCCCCAAGGCCATTGGGCAGTGGCCCACTTCCACTTGTTTTCCCTCCCACTTCCCATTTTCTGACTCCCTCCTCTCCTCTCTTCCCATCCTCTCTCCTCCCTCCTCCCCAAAACTCCCAAACACTTCTTTTATTCCTCCATATGAACTTCAGGTAGGCTTATTCCCCCCTTTTTTCAATCCAGAGAACTCTTTGGCTCAATGTGCAAGCAATAGCACTAAATTTTAAGATCTTTGAGGGTTCAAGAGAACACCCATAAGTATGTTTCCACTTTGGATTTTAAAAAGGCATGTTTTAGAAATTCCAGAACCTTACAACCTTATGGTAAAGAAGTTAGACACACCAGAGAAAGTCCAAACCAAGCAAACCTCAACATGATAGCCCTAGGAAAGGATAGATATGGATAGCTACTTTGACTTTAAAAAGGAAATATAGCAATTCCCCCTCAAAATGCAAGGGATGAAAAGGTCACTATTTTAAAAAGGTGCCCTATCTTACTGATGCTGGGGCTCAATTGTTCTTCAGAGCTCTCCCTTACCAGTACTGAGCTGCCCATCTTCCTGACATCCAGTGCCTCTGCCCAGTCTCTGAAGCCATTTTAAAATACATCCATTTAAGAAATAATGATGAAATAAAAACACATTCATTTTAATAATCAAGGACTCCAGACTTGTGCACGGTTTAGAATGCTTCATCATTCTCCCTACTACTACTCAGCCCTTCTCTCCACATCACTCAGAAGAGGGGCCTTAGGGTCATTTGGGCTCTTTGACCAGCGGGAGGGAGGGTGACCTTCACCCAACAGGGTCACACCATAGCCTCAAGAGAAGACCAGCTGTGGGCCTAGTGGAGTTGGTCTTTAATGTCCAGTGCCTTTTGAGGTGCCTTCCTGCCCATCATCCTGCCCCCCTCTGCTCCCCTGACACATGAAGCCGCCCTTGCCATGTCCTCCTTCTGCACATAGGAATATTTCTGCACAATGAACTATTTCTGCCCTGTTGAGTTTCTGCCTTTTCTGAATCAAAATGAACATAAATGGTCAGACAAGAATATCGTACTTAGCCTATTTGATAAATAAACTAATGAAGGGGGGAGGAGCAAGACACTTTCCCTTGGCCTTCAGATAAGTTGCTCTGCATTTTTACAAAGACCTACTGAAGACAATACCAACAGAATGAGCAATTAAGCAGTTCATTCATTAGGTATCCCAGAAAAAAGAAGATAGCATTGGAAAGAGACTGCTCCAAAAGAACAAGTTTGTCTGTTATGAAGGGCTGGCAGGTGACCCTGTCTCAATTGCTTTAAAAGGGCTCATGGCTTTGTGCCAGAACCACCCCACTTCACCCTTATTCCACCTCAGTCCTAATCTTAAACATAGGCTGTCATTTTTTTAAATATTTATTTATTTATTTATTTTTATGATAGACATAGAGAGAGAGAGGCAGAGACACAGGAGGAGGGAGAAGCAGGCTGCACGCCAGGAGCCCGACCTGGGACTCGATCCCGGGACTCCAGGATCGCACCTGGGCCAAAGGCAGGTGCTAAACCGCTGAGCCACCCAGGGATCCCCGGTAGGCTGTCATTTTAAAATAAAGTGGTTTTCATTCACTGTGAATTTCCACACACACCCCCCTCAGCTAATGCCTCAGGGGTAAGCCAAAGTGGGTTTTTGCAGCCCATTCACACCCAAGAGGTAGAAGAGACTCCAGGATGTGTAAAGTGCTTTGGGATCTATCCCACACACCAGGACCAAGAGATGCCTCATGCCTCCTCTGCCCTCTGCCCACAGGTGCCACTGCTCCTGGCTTAGGGTCAAGGATGGGATCAGACAGGCTTTCCCTGTGGCAGATGTCAGGTAGGGGCAAAGGGCAGGGGTGTATCCACTCTCGCCAGCTCTAAAAAACAAAACAGAACCCCAAACAACAACAACAACAACAACAACAAAACAAAACCGGGCGAGGTGGAAACCAGGCCACTGAGAAAGGTGAAAGGGAGGGAATGAGGAGGTGCTGAGGGTCTTGGGCTCTGTGAGCAGCGACAGGGCCACACGCTGGAGGTTTAGACCAGGAGAGCAATGCCTCTGGCGAAGCCCCCTCCCAGATCCCTCCCTTCCCGGACCTGACCATCTGGATCACCTTGATCTTCTCGCCCTCGATTTCCACGGTCTTCTCCCTGAAGTCCACGCCAATGGTGGCCTCTGTCTTGTCCGGGAAGGTCCCCCCGCAGAAGCGAAAGGTCAGGCAGGTCTTGCCCACGTTGGAATCCCCAATCACGATGATTTTGAAGATGCGAATCTGCACGTACTGGTCCAGCGACGAGTCGAGCTCCAGGGACGCCAGGCCCGCGGCTGAGGCGGGCTGCAGGCTCCCATGGCCCAGGATGGGCTGCGCCATCTCCCCCGGACCGGACCCGGGCCCCAACCCCCCTCGAGGGCTCCACACAAAGAAAACGGCCACGTTAGTGCGCTCGAGGCGAGCGAGCTTTGTGCGTGTGTGTGTGTGCGTGTCTGTGAGTGTATGTCCGCGCGTGTGTGCGTGCGCCCGCAACGTGTGCGCGCGCGCGTGAAGGGGGTGCCTCTCACCCCAGGCCCCCCTCCTCCGCCAGCGCACCCTCCTTACAGCTCCCAGGCACCAACACAAAAGCCAGGAAGCCGGGGAGAGAGAAGGAGGGGAATGAGCCGGCCGCGAGCCTTCCCCTTCTGCCTGTGCCCTCGGACGGGACGCTCGGGCAGGCGCTCCTATGGCGCTCCCCCAAGAGGCCGCCGCCGCCGCCGCCGCGCCTCCACCTAGACCCTCCCCTGCCTGGACCCCAGGGACACACCGGAGGGAGGAAGCCTAAGGAGGGGGTGAGAGCGGCACACGCTGCGAGGGAAAGGTCTTCCTTTCTCCTCGTCCCCATTTATTTTATAGGTTGCGGGCTCCCCGCCCCCACGTTCCCGGAGCGCACGGGGTCTTTGGGCTGGGAGCACAGCTGGAGAGGACAAAGAGAGCTGCACCCTAAAGCATCTCTGGAGCTCTTCGGGCCCGGAGCTACACTACTTGGGGGGGAGGGGCAGAGATACCTCTTTCACCTCCCGCGTCTCCTCGGCCCCTTCCCAGGCCTTGGGATAAAGGGATACTGTCTTATTGAGTAAGCAGGTGCACTCGCGCGCCCCAAGTAGCCGGGGAGGGCGCTGCCAAGACGTGCCGTGGGCTGTGGGGGCCCGCGCAGCTGACACGAGGGAGCCAGGGGCACGGGTTGTGCGTGTGTAGGGGGAGTTACTGTCTCTGTCACCGACTGCCAGATGTAGGGGGGCGCGTGCCAGGCGCCAACCTCCCCTTATCACACCACGAGCACCCATCCTCTGAATGTTCAGGAGAGCGGTTTCTATTGGCTGTCGCGGTCGGTTGTGTCTGGCTGGCCAATGGGGAAGGCCCGCCGCCGGAGAGGGCCATACAGGGGGTAGGAGAAGGGGGGAAGCTAGTGGTAGCAGCTCCAGCAAAAGGGAACCTTGTTTCCAGGGCTAACCATTACAGACCCAGGTGGAGGGATCGCAGGAACTGGCATAAACCTCACAGTGTCTCCCATATGATATAACGTCCGGATAATAAGTCCTTCCAGAATGGTGGAGTTTCAAAAGGAATTGAAACACACACACACACACACACACACACACACACACACACACACACACACACCCGGGAGGGTTCAACCCTCTGCAACTGAATGTAGAACAAAGTGGTTGGGTCTAATTTGCCAGAAGCCTAGATTATGCTTGGAAGATGATAAATGAACAGAACTTTCTTACGGTATTAAGGGGCAGCTTCCCAAAGCTTACTAAGCATCACACATCTTAGTGGAGACCTGCATTCCTTCTCCTGAGGGTGATTTGCAGGTTCAGAATTGGCTTGTTTGAAATCGACTTTACTGAGGTACATTTTACATACAATAAAGTGCACCCATTTTGTTTGCTTTTACGACTTTATCCCTCCTCTAACGCATTTCATAGGCTAAGGCAAGGCAATATTGACATATGTCAGTAGCACAGACATACGAGTTATTTGCTAATGCCATCAAAGTCAGGTTTCCAGCAGTGCACATGCACTGCCATCTTACTTGTGTATGAAGCTGAGTGGCAGAAGAGACAAACCTGACAGTCCATTCCCCCATGAGAATAACTAGTGCATCGGTGATAGATCTGTAAGCAAATTGGAACGTGATTGCTCAGCCAAGTCCAAGTTACTCAAAATGTCTGGGAAAACTTGGGGTCTTCTAGTTAATAAGCTTTTTAGCTGAGTTAGCAGATATAGTTATAGCTAACTCTTTTCCAATACATGTGAGTCACCCATTTCTAAAACCCTAGATTATACTATTCAATATTAAAACCATCTCGAGAAGGATTTAATCTTAGGTGGCTAATCCAAGGTCATCATGATGAATACCAGCTACTGTTGTACAGTATGAATAGCAATCTTCACTGTATAGTATTTTGGTTTTTTGATTGGCTGATGTCTAAATAAAGTTTGCTGCATCATTCTCCTCTGTATTTACAATGCTCCTGGTGATCATTATCTACAGAAGAGTAGTTATAAAAGGGGAGGGGTAACTATTAATTAGGCATATCCAATAGGTACAGTGGAAAGAAGCTCTGCCAACTCATCCCAGAATCAATGCTTTCTGAGAGATATAAAAGAAGTTACATCTGCATAAGACTATTTAGAGAAGTACATTTATTTATGCACTTCCAGCAAAAACTTGTCACTGAGTCCAAGAGTTTATAGTCGTAAGGTGGAAACATTGATTGCTGGAAATATGGTATCTCAAAATGGGCACCATGCCCTAATAAAAAGTGCTCGTTACCTGTGTGGGATGAAGTTTTGGAGAAATTCCACTTATACTTTTGGAGTTCATTTGTTGTGTGTATATTGCTTTTGCAAAAAAAAAAAACATGATGAAATACAATTTTTAATTAAAGAGATTTTTTTCAGGTACGCCTGGGTGGCTCAGCAGTCGAGCATCAGCCTTTGGCTCAGGGCATGATCCCAGGTTCCCGGGATCGAGTCCCACATCAGGCTCCTGCATGGAGCCTGCTTCTCCCTCTGCCTATGTCTCTGCTTCTCTCTGTGTGTGTCTCTCATGAATAAAGAAATAAAATCTTTTTAAAAATAAAGAGATTTTTTTTCAAATATTTTATATATTTGAGAGAGAGAGAGGAAGAGAGAGAGAGAGATCATAGAGGGATAGTGAGAGGAAGAATCCAACTCCCAGCTGAGCAGAGAGGCCCATGCAGGGCTCGATGCCAGGACCATGAGATCATGGCCTGAGCCAAAGGCAGACGCTTAAATGACTGAGCCACCCAGGTCCCACTAAATATGTTTTTTTTAAGTACTTCATTGCACCTATTGCAAAAATAAATGTGCTATACAGCACCTTTTCTTTGTGTTAATTGTGCATCACTAAATGCCTTTCAAATATACCCAGCCATTTTCTCTCTTTTTAAAAGATTTTATTTATTTATTTATTCATTCATTCATGAAAGACACAGAGAGGCAGAGACATAGGCAGAGAGAAAAGCAGGCTCTCTGCAAAGAGCCTGATGCGGGACTCAATCCCAGGACCCCTGGATCACGACCTGAACCAAAGGCAGACACTCAACCACTGAGCCACCCAGGTGTCCCTACCCAGCTGTTTTCATAGGCACCTGATCATCATGATTGTGACAGTGTGTTCCAAAGTCTCTTTCACCAACAGATATGATTGTGTATTCCATGATTATTATTGTTATTAGCTTCTAGAAATGGCAATAAATATCAACGTCTGTAAGGCCTTTTAATATATTAAATACATATAATTTTACCATATTGAAGAAATGATATTTTCAATAATTATGTCCCTAAACAGCCCTAAAAAGTCACCCATTATTTGTACTTCTGAATATTATTTGTAATGAGTAAGAGAACCCTAGATCATTTTCACCCAATTAAAACTGCTTCCTGAGTTAAACTTCCTAAAACAAGGACTTTGTGATTTCATTCTCTATCCCTATTCCACAGAAACAAATAATAATAACTTCATCACCTACATGATTAGGGCCAAACTCTTTTGCGGGGTCAGATCTGGCCCCACCAGATTAGCGTGCCCTTATCTATTTACTAGTATGTATTCTTTGCCATTGTCCCAAAAAACGTGCTGGGGGGTTGGTTTACTTGTTTTATACCTCTAAGCCTTTTAAACAGCATGGTGCTTCCTTTAAGATACTTGACAACTATGAGCTCATTTAATCTTCTTAACAACTCTAGGAGATTGGTAGATGAGGAAAGTGAGGCAGAGAGTTAAGCAATTTGCCCAAGTGGTAGAACCAGGATTCAACCGGGCAAGACTGGATCTAAAGTCAAGGGGTGCCTAACCACCAAAAATATTACCTTTGGTCCCAGTGTATTCACCATCTGAAATGTCATTCCTCCGCCTCTACTGTCTATTTAAATTTTACTATTCATCCCTCCAGACAGCACAGCTCAAGTAATACTTTTATGAAGTCCTTCCTTAGCTACTCCATCCTATACACTTTTCTCTTGCTCTGGCACTGAGTGAGACATTCTGTATTATTTAAATGATAGTATATGTCATCTCCCCAACTAGTGACTACTTCCTATACTTTCCACATGCCCCAGAACCCCTCTCATAGTATAGTTCAAGTGGCAAGTGCTCAGTAAATACGTGTTAAATGAATATATAACTCCAAACTTCAAAAAAGGCATATGACTATGTTTTGCAAGAGCCAAAAATTTATTTCCAATTTAGCTTACAGTTGGGAGAATCAAAACACCTCTTTACACTCAGCCCCTCACCCTACTCCTCCCACAACTCGAAGGTCCTGCTTAGCATTTCTCTGCAAAGCAAAAAAACTTTTTGCCAGCATCCTTGCTTTCAAGCACAGAAGCCTTAATAGTAGGAGACTATACGCAGCACCTGGTACAGCATCTAGGAATAGAATTGCACAATATAAAAACGATATGGGGAAAGAACGGAATGATTACTTCTCCTAGAAAAAGGGGCTGGGTGGGAAAGTGCCAGCAATTTGTGAAGGGCAGAAGTCCACTCCGAATCTGGAAGCTAGGTACTCTGGCCTGGACCCATGGAAAGACTGGAAGTGGACTACAGCCGGAGAATCCGGAAGGCTTAGTGTACCTAATAGTTCGTAGCCTAAAATAGAAGAACAAAACGCGGTGCTACGGCCAAGCTTGGTGAGGTGCTGTTATCAGTTCCCGCCATCGACACCGGGGCCGCACTGGCCACAACCGCCAAGCAAGGCGGCCTCACGGCTCTCTCCTCCGACAGCTTTCCAAACTTGCTCAGCGGAAAACGCTACCACCAAGCCGTGGAAACCTGCAAACACCTCCCGCCGGGTTCTTTGCAACAGGGCGGGCAGCTAGGCGCGTGCGCAAATCTCTCGCCGTACGAGCCAATCTCAGGGCGCGCTGAGTATTACGCCTGCGCAGTAGGGCTCCAGTCGCTCTTCCTCTCCCCTGCTCTAGCGGCCGGCTTAACTGTCCAATGCCCTCCCGGGGCTGGGAGGAGGAGCCTGCGTAGAGTGCGTGTGAAGGGAGCTGAGAGGGGAACTGGCCCGGCCCGCGGTGTTTGGCCCATCAGTCGGTCCGTGAGAAGAAAGGAAAGGAGAAGGTACAGAGTAGCGGTTGCCGAGATGTTCCGGTGTGGAAGCCTGGCAGCAGGTGCTTTCAAGCAGAAGCTGGCGCCCTTGGTGCGGACAGTGTGCGTCCGAGGCCCGAGGCAGCGGAACCGGCTCCCAGGTGACTGACCCATCCCAGGCAATCCCGACCTCGCAGACCAAGGGCCTGGGTTCCATAGGCTCCCTGCGCCTCACAGCCCTCCCCCTGCCTCCTCCCCGGGAAAAATTTAACCCGCTCACAGCCGCGTGAATTCTGAATTGGCGGGATCCAAACCATGAGTTTCGCGAGCTGTGCTGACCTGACCTTCAAGGGATTTGAACCCAGTAGTCCGCTTGGGGCCTTTTCCTGGGAGGGTTTGCTGTTCAGAGATAACAGAAGAGCTGCCTGTCTCGTATTGTCCAATACCACCTCCCGGCCACCCCCAGTCTGCCTTTTTAGAGCAATGAGGTCAAGTAGACTTTGTCATTTGCCGATTGTGAGACTTGAAACAAGGCATTTAAGCCCAATGCCTTAATTCTTTCTGTGAATGAGGATATTACCTGTTCTACTTTCCAAACCCCAGATGAGATCCATATATTTGAGTGCCCTGTGAAAGAGAAACAGTGCGGTTCAAGTAAGGAGCCAGTCGGTTGTGCGCCAGACACCAGGAGAGTCGACCCAGAATTAATTTGAAATGTCTGGTCCGTGTTATTCTTGATAGTCTTTATGGCTTCAAAGAAACAGTTTGCAGAGAACATTGTATTTGCCCTTCGTGAAGTTGTTTCACCAGATTTTAAAGCTGGAAGAGATTTTGTGGTAAAGTTCAACCCACTCACTTTATAGATAATAAACAGAGACACAGAGAGGTGAAATTATTTGCCCAAGGTCACATACCTAACTAATAGGTGGAGCAAAGGATAGTTTGCCAGTCTTTATGCCCCTAATCCACTTGCCACAACTCCATGTGCTTCCTAAATTTTGACCTCAAAAAGTTAAGAATACACCAATACACCCAATTCCCCTTTAGCACACTGTGCATGAGATTTCCATGAACTTATCTGAGCATGTCTTGAGCTTGCTCATTTTCAGCCTGCACAACTTAATGGGGATAATGAATTATCCACCTGTAGGAAATGCTGGATTTTTAAATATCTGTTTTTGAATGACCACCTAGGACACTCACATTTGCTACATCAGAGGTTATCCTTGGAGGCCTTTCCAATGTGGAACCACCTTCTGGATGCTTTAAAAATAAAATGTGGAAAATATTTCCCTTAAAATGTTAGAGTATTTGCAAATGTGCATTTAAAAAGTTTTTTTTCAGTTGCTATGCCTCATGAAAGCATTTCCTAATTTGTCTTCCTGAAGACATATCCTGAAACAAATTGCTCTTGGAACTTAAAAACCTCTGCCTTAGCTTGTAAACTAACACCCTGCCTATGTATAATCTGTATGGGTTTTATGCATTGAAATGATAGTGCTCCATGTAAGTTGTATAGAAATTTACACAGAAACTTTGGTAAGCTGAAGATTATCATCCATACTAGCCTTTCAAACTTTGTGTACTTATTTTGCTTACAATTCACAACTTTTACCAGCACTCTGAAGTCTAACCAAAAGTTCTTATTTAAATAATATGGATCCGCAAAGCTAAACTGATTTATTAGATATTTGAAGGTGGTTGGTGATATTAGAACTCCTGAAAAATGCAGACTCAAAATGGTTTCTTCCATTGCATTATTTTGTTTAAAGGCAGTCTGTAGAATATATTCTGACTTCTTGACATACCTATCCATCTCTTTCTATACACTTACTGTCCTTTGGCCAAGCTCCACAGTACAACATCATACGCCTTTAAAAATGGGCGGGGTGGGGTTACAATTTAAAAAAGAAATGATTCTGTTATTGTAGGAATTAGCCCTGTTTTGTAGCTTGATTACTAATTGTTTATAATTGATTTCTTTTTCACATCATAGCATCTCCTGTGTGTTTTTGCATAGGTAGAGGAGAGGCCCTCTTTTTTTATGTGCCATTTCTCCTCGGTTTTCCCCTTTCTCCTCCCATCCCCAATTCTTTGTCAGGATGTTAGCAAACTTGACACCCATCTTTTTTTTAATGTTTTATTTTTTTATTCATGAGACAGAGAGATTGAGAGAGGCAGAGACACAGGCAGAGGGAGAAGCAGGCGCCATGCAGGGACTCGATCAGATCCTGGGTCTCCAGGATTAGGCCCTGGGCTGAAGGCGGCGCTAAACCGCTGAGCCACTGGGCGGCCCACTTGACACCCATCTTAAAGTGACCTCATCCACATCTGTCACCATTGTCAGATTCATTTTCATTATATGCTGCCTTTTGCCTTAAAACCATGATTGTTGGGCAGCCCCGGTGGCACAGCGGTTTAGCGCCGCCTGCAGCCCGGGGTGTGATCCTGAGGACTCAGGATCGAGTCCCACGTCAGGCTGCCTGCATGGAGCCTGCTTCTCCCTCTGCCTGTGTCTCTGCCTCTCTCTCTCTCTCTCTCTCTCTCTCTCTCTCTCTCTCTCTCTGAATAAATAAATAAATCTTTAAAAAAATAAAAAAAACATGATTGTAATTATTTATTTATTTTATTTGGATGCTCTCTTTCCAGAACCGATTGAAGGCAATTAATTGTGACTATTTTATGTCTGCATTTGGCACTGAGGAGCAGATAGGTTAGGTAATAGGTATCTTCTGTTCTGTAGTATATTATTTGGTTACCAAACATTGTGCTGCCCATGTGATCAAAGTGATCACCGACCCCTGACCCGAGGGTTAAATGTTTGAACATTTTTCTCTATTCGGAATCCTTCTCACCTCCTTAAAAAGGAAGCTGGACTCCTTGTGGGCAAAGATCCAGACTTCTTGAGAACTGCCAAATGATACTTTTTTCCCCCAAAGCCTAGAAGCCTAGAAGTTGAGCCTTTCCCCACTTTTTCGGCTGAGGCAAAGCTTTCCAGGAGAAAAATCTGTGGAAAGTCAGCCTTTTCTGCATCCAGATAATAAGTTATATTTTCTAACATTTTAAGGGTGTTGCTGCATCGTGTAACTTTTTTTCTAGATCATGTTTCCCAAAGCTGTCTGATCTTGTGAAACAAGTGGAGGGCTGGCCCCAAACCTACTGAATGAGAATGACCTAGAGACAGCCCTGGGAATTTATATTTTAACAGGTCCTTGATGTAATTCTTATGATCAGGCAATTTGGGAAATACTTTGTTAAGGCTTAAACAAACTGAGCAACCTTGAGTCTCATGGTTTGTTTTAAGTCCATTTTCTGATACTCAGAATAGTGACAGCCATTGTCCCATCCTATACCATGCACTACCTGAGGCCAGAGATTATGTCCTATTTATTTTTGTGTCCTCAGCGCTTTGAATAGTCTCTAGCATGTGATAGATTCTCAGTGGCCGAACCCTAGTAACGTGAAGGACTTTGCAGAACAGAGTGAGATTTCTTTTTTGTCATTTTTCCTCTGGTGCCTTTATTCAGTGTGGTTCACACTACTGTCTAGTTATTACTACTATGATTCATCTAAAATAACAGCAGGGGTTAATGCTAAAGAAAAATGAGCGAGCTGATGAAGGGAAATAGTTGTTGCATTCTTTACAAAGAGGTACCTAGTTACAGTGGACAGATCGTGTAGGCTTGTCCTGTCTTGTGTTTTATCCATGTTAGAAAAGTCAGTTTGACATTCAGAAAACAAGACTCAAGAGCATGTGGACTTCTTAACAATTTGAGAGCCCTAGGAGCTTCAGTTTTTTGGATGTGTTTCTGGAAAAGGCTTTCTGGGAGTATGAAAAAACAAGAGATTATTAAATCTACAGAAATGAACTTGCTGATTTAGGTACTATTCTAATGCTAGTCTATAGTATTTGAGGTTACTAATTTATTATTAAGCAACCTGAAATATATGAGATCTGGCTAAACTTCTTTGCAAAGAATTCATCGATTGTTCAGTACTTATTGTAGAATTGGAAGGAGTTTCTTTCCTTCCTGCATTAATTGGTTCAACAAATATTTATTGAGCAAACACCTACTGTGTGTTAGGCACTAAATACAATTGTAACAACAATTCAAGAATCAAATCCTTGAACAATATAGTGAATATAGACAATATTGTATTCTAATCAGACTTGCTAAGATTCTAGACCTTAATTATTCCAGCGACCAAAAAGAAATAATTATATGATAGAGGTGCTGATTATTGCTACAATGGCAATCATAATATAGATGCATCAAATAAAAAAAAATTGAATCCCGAGTGTGAAGAAGAAAGTGTTACCACTTTGTGTGGTCTGATTGCAGAAAATCTCAAGGAAAATCTAAAACACACTGGTGCCATAAGTCAAGGAGTAAGTTGGCTTCTCACCTTAGCAAGACAAGTGAAAAGACATGTTTGGCCACGATGTAAAGTTTCCTAAAATTTTGAAGATACGAGGGAAAGGTGTAGGAGTAATTTTATGGGTAAAAGGAAACTAGGGGCGGTGGGGGAGGGAGGGAAAAGGAAATATAAACATCCATACAATACTTACCACACTCTTGCAAAATTAAAGTCTTTTGGGAGGTATGTAAAAATTTGGTTTGTTAATAATAATAGTATATTACATTTCTTTTCAGGAAGTAGTTTAAATGTTATCCAATTTACTTTTTAAAAAATTAATTTACTTTTAAGTGTCTTTTTTGGCAAATCAAGGCAAAAACTGCTGAACTTTCCCAAATCTACATTCTTTGTTTTATCAGTTTGTGAAAAGCCAGCAAAAACAGAGTGAACACATTAGTATCACATTAAAACAAAGTTGTTACATCTGGATGTGGGATCTTCTAGAGGGATAATAAATGGAAATTGTTTTAAACAACTTATTTTCAGTAAATGAACTTGGGGTGGAGGTGGGGGACACAACTAGATTTGTTTAACTAAACCACGTGGAATTTTTTTCTACCCAATTTCATTTACTAAGCTCTGGGAGTTGTCAGTTTCTACTTCTGGTGCTTAATCATTTTATGGGTTTCTGAAAATCAAAAGCTTGCCCATATGAGATACACTACTCTTGCACGTTTTTATATTCATGATTTGTTATTTCCAAATATAAACCATTTTTTTCATATGATGAAGGATTCTAAAGCAGGTAAGAAATAAAAACGGTAAAGAAAAATGCATTTCCACTTCTAAGGGTGTAGGTTTATAGTCTCTTATGTATAATTCAAGAATCAATAAGACTAAAAATCAGGTTTTTAGGACTCATTTGCCAGTGAAACCTGACCCAAACTGGAGTGAAAGGCTGCTTATAATCTTCTGTTCATCCCACTCTGAAATTTTTCATGGAAACATTAATGTGTGTGACTGTGGGTTGCTGCCCTTTTCTGTGCTGGGCGTTATTTACTGTATGATATATATGCTGTATACTTAAACAGTTCTGAGTTCTGGAATACACGTGTTCCTAAGGATTTCAGGTAAGAGACTGCAGACCTGATTTGGACCTTTTTTTACTCTTCCGTGCCCTGAAATTGTAGAAGCAAGGAGGGAAGCTCCATATTTCTTATATGAGATGCTACAACCAGTGCCCATTCTGTTGTCTTTTAAAGCCTGGTCAGACCAGGAATCTGCCTCTAGACCGCTGGTTCTAGAAGTGCAGACCAGCAGCATAAGCATCACCTGGGAACCTGTTAAAAATGCAAATTCTTGAGCCCCCCCCCCCATTCTAGATCTCCTGACTCAGAAACTCTGGGAGTGGGTCTGGTCATCTGTGTTTTAACAAACTTTGCAGAGGATTCTGATGCATGCTCCAGGTTTAGAACCACTGCCCTGGATCTACATTGGCAATTTGCAGCCCATAGGCCCAACCCACATGCTTTTGTATGCATGCACCTTGAACTAAGATTGGTTTTTACATTTTCTTAAATGGCTGAAAAAAAACTAAAAATAACTGTTTTGTGACACGTGAAAATTATTTAAACTTCACACTTTAGTGCTCATAAAGTTTTATTAGAAAATGGTCGAGCCCATTCATACGTGCCCACATATACATTGTCTGTGGCTGCTTTTGTGCAACAGCAGCAGAGACTGTATGGCCTGCAAAGCTGAAAATCTTTACTGTCTGGTCCTTTACAGAAAAAAATTGCAACCCCCTGCTCAAGGTCAGTAGTCAACATGAGGACTATCATAAGCAGAGAAGGTACTGAGACCTTCCTTTTTTTCCATGTATGAGAGTTGTTATAATTATCAGATAATTACATGGACATACAGAGTTTTACATCAACATAATTTTTGCATTATTTTGGAGGACTAAGAGCCAAGTAGTTGATATTTTAAATTTCATCATTCTAAAAAATATTTTAAAAATATTTTAAAACCTGAAGTTCTTTAGTTCTTTGGAAAAGATATACCCACTTAAAAAATCCTTTTATTTCTTATTTTGTGCTTTAACATTTCTGTCTTCCAGGACACATCACCTTTCACAAAAAAATGAACTGTGTCCTGGTTAGGTTGTGTTGCAGGGCTTTATTATTTTGTGCAAGGTTTGAGCCAGCCATTTAAATTACTCCTTAAGTGGTGGTTATAATGCCCTAGGCAGCCTACAGTTAACTTTTTGTACCTATTCAGTCATCTCTCTGTGTTTACTTCATTTATAGTGAGAATGTGAAGAGAGAAGGGTTTTTGATGAACTGCCCATTTGTTTTTCTTTCTTTTTTTATAAATTTATTTTTTATTGGTGTTCAATTTGCCAACATATAGAATAACACCCAGTGCTCATCCTATCAAGTGCCCCCTCAGTGCCGAGTGAAATAAGTCAATCAGAGAAGGTCCCATTTGTTTTTCATTATCTTTTCTGGAAGCTATAAATTTCTTCTGTGGCAGCATTAAATTATACTCTTATTTAAAAACCCCAACAATTTAAGTGTGTAGATTCTAATACCTGTAGTATTTGTACAGTTTTGATGAGTTTTTTTTTTCTTGGTCATTTAACAGTGAGCATCATGCAGCCCATTGGGCAGTTAAGCCTTTACTTGTACAATGCACTGACCTCTCGTCATAAACATGTATTAACTATTTTATTTTTGTATGTGTGTGTGTGTCTTAATAAATTGTGTTCCTTAGGCAACTTGTTCCAGCGATGGCATGTTCCTCTAGAACTCCAGATGGCAAGACAAATGGCTAGCTCTGGTGCATCAGGGGGCAAAATCGATAATTCTGTGTTAGTCCTTATTGTGGGCTTATCAACAATAGGAGCTGGTGCATATGTAAGTAGAAAAGCAGCTTGTGTGAAGAAGCTGCCAAACAGCTCCCATTAGTAGACTCAGTACTACTCTGCTTTAACACTTTTGCAACTAATTCCCCTTTCTTCTTTTGGAAAAATTTCCAAAGAGCCTTCTTTAAAGTGCCTACTGTTTAATAATCCTGGGAGAGCCAATTTGGGAATGACGGAACTTTAATCTCGTGTCGATTAGCTTTGCTCTTTTCACTTGTCTTTTTACTCATTACTTGAAAGCTACTGTGTTCTCTTAGATTGGACTAATACACAATATTGTACCCATTCTCTTGGATATGACACACTAACCTGTGAATAGGTCAGAATGCATTGCAGCTCCTTAGCACAATATTTGATTTTGACCCATTTGTCAAATACTTCTTCCTCAGCTTGGGATAGACATTAAAAAACAACAACAGCTTTCAATCCAAAATATTAAATGTTCCTAAAAGGAGAACTATCCCTGAATCTCACCCAAAGAATCTCACCCAAAGACTAAATTATGGAAGTTAGTTGGCCTAAGATCTACAATTTTAGAATGGAATTTGTGTGAGGTGAGAAATACAGTTTTAAATGCTATGTGATATTAACAGTTATATCTCCTTAAATGAACTCTGATTGGCTTAGTTGGCCACAGAGGAATTATTCTGTGGGTGTTTTTTTTAACTTGGCAAAGTTTACTGTGACTAAGCAGATCATCTAAAATTGGATCACATAAGGTTGAGTGAACCAACTTAGATAACACTTAGTAATACCCTTGATTGAAGGAAGCTGTTTGTTTCACTCCCCAAGAGTGAATGGTTGGATGCCATTACAATGTTTTTTCCACATTGGTAAGATGGTGAAATTATCTTTGTTCCTTGGTCACTAGATTATAAAAACAGGGAGATGAAAATGACTTAAAGTTACCTAGATTGTCATTCCCTGACCTGACTCCCAAATGCACAAAGAGACAGTTTTTGCCACTTGTGAATCAACCCAGAGTCAGAAGTAGGGGAGCTCTGGCCGATAACAGACTCTGAGGAAGTACACATCCTCTTCCAGTCCTGGAGCAGCACTTTTTTCTTTTTTAAGCACAGGGTAACGAAAAATGCTTCCCTGCCTTTGTGTGGAATGTTTCTTCATTAATGCTTAGTGCTTTTTCTATTTCCTTTTGTTTCTTTCTTGGCCTTATCTTTACCTACAGTCGTGCAGTGTGATCATCTAGGATCCCCTTCTAGATCACTAGCGTCTACAGGTGCTTCTGTGAAAGATGGCAGCAGCCTAGTATACTTCTTAATTGTAGGAGCAACAGTCACTGGGGCAGGAGTTTATTATGTAAGATGCTTACACTAAAATATATTTTGGGGTGGGGGGTGAGACCATGGCACTAATGAAAACTTGATCCATTAGAATATAATGAAATATCACAGCATGTGCTTTCTAGGTATTTATTAAAGGGACATTGTCAGTCACTAGGGAGCCCTCAGACCTCATCTTTCAAACTGTTGAAGTCCTACCAGATATATCTAAAGCCATACATTTAATGATTATTTTAAATCCTCATCATTAACCCTTCCTTTGAAACTTTCACCAAGTTCATAACCCTTTTTTAAGATGCTAAATTATATTGTGCTTTAGTGCTGCATACCTAACAAGATAGTCTCAAAGAGTAAATATTGAATAAGCAAGTAAAAGTAGCTTGAATGCCATCCATTTTGGATCATTCTAGGTAAAACTTAATTTTTGTGTTTTGTCAGAAATAACCCCACTTTTATTGTGAAAAGGCATTTTATTGAATGCTTCTGAGGAGGTCCAAAAAGCCACAAAATTACAGTACTCTCCCCATCCACCCCCAGCCTCTATTTCAAAGTAAATTCATTTGGCAGTGTCCCTTTTGTAATCTCTAATTTGGTCAAACTAGTGGCTGAAGTGGTATAAGCTAACACGTTCATGTCGACTGCTTTTGTAAATGCCTCTCATTCACAATTTAAATACTACCCTCTGATTCTTTACCTTTCCATTTCCTAGCTCTTGACTTTTGCCATCAGTTCCACCCCATTCATTCAAAAATAGGTGTAAAGTGTTTGCATCTGATATGTTTGTAACAGCTGAAACCTATTAAACCTCTGGTTTATGTTGCTGTACCAGAGTTGGATGGCCTTCACAGAGCTGGCCAGGCAAATTTCTTGATGCCAGGCCTCAAGTCAGAGCCACGAGTCACTGTTGCTTTCTTCCGCCTTGGAAATACCTCCACAGCACAAGTTCCTCTCAAGCCATTCACTTAAATGCCTCATTGCCCTCTGTGTTTATCCAACACTGGTAATAGTAAAGCTACTAGATTATAGTGGTTTCAGGTTAAATGATAAGCTTTTGTCTACCTACCACTGTTATTGAACCATTCTGTAAAGTTTTATATTAGGTTTTACATCATTTAAAATGTGATCTGAGGTCACTTAGGTTTTTATCCTCCAAAATTGCTCTTAGTCTCACAAGAACTGGTAACTTAAAAATAGGAGTTCAGATTTGATGAGATGTAGCAATAAGTTATTTATTGTTTGTCAGTCTGCCCTGACTGCCATAACAAAAGAACACAGAATGGGTGGCTTAGACAAGAGAGATTTATTTTCTTATGGTCTGGATGCCAGAAGTCCAAGATCAGGGTGTCAGCATGCTCAGGTTCTGGTAAAAGCTCTGTTCCTGGCTTGACCACCTTCTTCTGTGTCCTCACATAGGGGAGGGAAGGAGAGAGAGTCTCTTATTATTCTTATAAGAGCACCAGCCCTATTGGATCAAGGCCCCACCCCTATTTAACCTTTATCACCTCCCAGATATCTCATCTCCAAATACCACCACATTGAGAGTTAGGGCTTCGAACACACAGAATTGGAGGAAGACACAGACATTCAATCCACGGTGCTATTCCTTCATAACTTCTCTCTCACATGAGGAAGTGTTCCTAATTTGAGTACAAACACTACTTTAGGGACTCCTGACTTGGGATCTCTTTATCACCCACTCTACCCTCCAAAACCAAGGGAGTGGAACTAAGAACAAGGGACATTTTTCTAAAATGTTTCTTTGAGGTCTGTACTTTAAACCAGTTATTTTTTTACATTTTTTTGCCACAGTTCACAGAAAATTACATTTTATCTGGCAACCTATTATCTAACTACAAATACATTAGACTCAAACAAAATTCAAAATAATACTTAGTAGGTGTGATATATGATATACTCTGATAGTTTTATTCTCTCCTATTTGTTTTTTAATGCTGATTATAACCTTACTAAATTGATTTTATAGCCCACCATTGGGTTGCAACCTCAGTTTGAAAAGCACTGATCTGAATAGCACTTCTTTGGCTTAGTTCGCAAATAGGAACTCCTGATTGGCATGGATGTGGGCATTCCTCCTCCTCTTTCTAGTGACTTTCTCTAGGACCGAAGGCAGATCTTCTGACCTCAGTTCTGTTATTGGTCAGTGAGCAGGCCTACGTGGCCTTTAAACTTTTTAATGAGATTTAGAGTTGGGGCCCTTTGTCCAACTTGTTCAACTGGTTGTTCAACTGGTAAAATCATATTGCCTCACAAAATGATCTTTTTCCTTTCAAATTTCTTCATGGCAGATAAATACCACCATATAAATCTGTTTAGAAAAGTTGTGTTCAGTGATATTTTTCACAGATTTGTAGTTTTTCTTAATCTGACATGTATTCATGTCACCAACTGGAAATCTGTGCAAATTGGGAATACAGCAACACTTGGGGGAAAAGTAAGTTTTTATTTAGTATGTCTATAAACAGTTTCATATCAGAATATTTACTTAAAAGCTAGATACATAAATATATATGTATAGAAATATATGACAAACCTCATTTTTGTCCTTTCTCCACTAAACCTCAAGGTATTTCTTGGTCTGCTTTACCCTTCACGTGTGAAGGCATTAGGAGGTGTAAGAGAGCCTAGGCTATTTTTGGATATCTCTGTCTGAACATGACCCCAGTTTATTTCTCTGTTCACTCATGTTGACCAGCTTAAGCCATCTTTTTAGGTCAAATTTCCTTTCTTAAAAGAAAATTTTTTAGGTATGGGTAAATACTGGATTCGTGTGTAGTATCTGATGGCAAGGTAAAAGCTTTCTTCCTGAAATTGATATCAGTTGAATTCAGTTTATTAATTTTATGAATTTAGTGGTGAATTCAAGGAATAGCCATTCACTTTTAATGTACAGTACTTAATTTTCTTTTTTTAAGATTTTATTTATTTATTTGACAGAAAGAGAGAGCATAAGCAGGGGGAGCAGCAGAGGAAGAGGGAGAAGCAGGCTCTCTGCTGAGCAGGGAGCTGACATGGGGCTCGATCCCAGGACCCCAGGATCATGACCTGAGCTGAAGGCAGACACTTAACCGACTGAGCCACCCAGGCACCTCAGTGCTTAATTTTCTAATCCATTCATATTATATGTTAGATATTTCCAGGCTGATAAATGTTAAGTGCAGGTCTCAGGGTCCAGGTTCCTCATTAGAGCCCACTGCCTAATGGGCTGCTCTGTAAAGGGCTCATAGAAATATTCTTCAAACAGGTTTTATGTCCTTACTTTCTCTTTGATTAATTAATGATCTGGGATTTCAGTTGACATCAGTGCCTTAATTTTCTGTTTTGTTAAGCCTTTGGGGTACAAAAGAGCAAAAGTGTTGTAACTAAAACAAGTCATTCTTGCCCATATTTTTTAAATCTCCAAAAAACTCCAATGCTGTATGTTTAAAAAAAAAACAAAACAAAACAAAATTATGGGCAGCCTGGGTGGCTCAGTGGTTTAGTGTCGCCTTCAGCCCAGACTGTGATCCTGGAGACCTAGGATGGAGTCCCACGTCGGGTTCCCTGCATGGAGCCTGCTTCTCCCTCTGCCTGTGTCTCTGCCTTTCCCTTTCTTTCTTTCTTTATTTCTCTCTCTCTCTCTCTCTCTCTCTTTCATAAATAAATAAATAAATAAATAAATAAATAAATAAATAAATAAATAAAGTCTTAAAAAAACTAGTCATAATGCTAAGGGACCTGTCTTCAAGTTGAACAGCTAGAGAAGATAGTAGATTTGAAATAGGTGATTAAGGAAGGTGTCTGACACTTGGTAAATATCATTGAGTGTCAGAAGAAGGATAGACCATTAAGGGAAAGATGAGTTATTCTATGAGACTAGGATATAGGCAATCATGTTTCAGGACAGCAGTGGAGTACCCAGCAAAACTTTGGACATCTACCAGGAAAACATAATGTCCCAGTTTCCTATCCAGAACTGTATAGCTTGGTTTCACAGCATGATTTCCAGCATGGTCCAAACCTCCTTTTTATAAAATTTAACCCTGGGGCACCTGGGTGGCTCAGTCAGTTAAGCTACTATCTTCAGTTCAGGTCACAATCTTGGGATCCTGGGATCAAGCCCCACATCAGGCTCCTTGCTTAGCAAGGACTCTGCTTCTCCCTCTCCCTTTGCACCTCCCCCTGCTTGTTTTTTTTCCTCTCTCTCTTTTGAATAAATAGGTAAAACTTTAAAATCCAATGAAGTTTAGTCCTTTATTCTTCTAGTATAAAATGATTTTCTTTTTTTCGTTAGCTGTACCTTCAGACTTAAATATAAGGAAAATTCTTTACATGTAGCTTAAGGAAATTTGAAACTGGAACCTTTTTATCTGCATACCTTTATTCTTTCTAGACCAAGTGTGTATATACCGATTATTTTTTTCTTGAGAAAATAATTTTGCCTTAGTGATTTTAACATAGAAAAACTTCATTAGACAAAAGCTTCTCATTTAATTGAAAGATAATGATATTACTTATGATATGAGCTAGCTCTATGATGAAATTTTCTCCATGTTTGGATCTGCAGGCCTACAAGACTATAAAAGATGATCAAAAAAGATACGATGAAAGGATGTCAGGGTTAGGGCTAACACCAGAAGAGAAACAGAAAAGGGCCACATCACCTGGTGAGTATTATTTGAGACTCAGTATTTGAGGGGCAAGTTAAAAATAGTTTGGGTGCTATGCTTTGCAGATGTCTTACACAATGATTCTATGAGATTGTAAACTCTAGAAACTATGGAATTACCCCACGCCTGGGAGCAATTTATTAAGGTATTTGACTGGAATTTGGGTTTGAGAATAGTCATTAATGATGATTACGATTGGTTGGTTTTCTATATTAGACTCTTAAAATGCAAACTTTACATTCAAAAGGCAAGCTTGGTGAAGAAAATTGTTGGGAAAGACATGAAGGCCTTTTTTCAATGAAGAAATTATTTTGGTCTGTTTTGTTCTGCTCTAGAGTCCTTGGAGTTTCAAGTTGTTAAAAATAAATTTGTTTTCCTAAAGCAAATAGCCCTAACCATCCTCTTCCATCCCCATGACTGGCTTAATTTTTCAGAGAGAGGAGTGTTTTAATCCTTTAATAAGCCCCACAACTCTAGGTGGGCAATTTACATTGCTTTCTTCAAATAACTCCTTTTTCTTGAACATCGTATAGTCATCCCCAGTTAACCTGCTGGGTTTTCCCCCCTTACTGCTAACAAAATGTGAAACTGAGCTTAATATTTTCCTGTTGGTCATTAGAAAGTTAATGGGAAGAGCAGAAGCTTTCTGATACATACTTCCTGACACATTTTAGAAATAGATAGATATTTAAGCTAGGTTCTAATTGTGAAGACTTAATGAATGAATGACATTGGCCAAATCATTCACCTCTTTGGGGGATATTTTTTACTTATGAAATGAAAAAGATATGTGCTTTTCTTGTCCCATCAGGCTCCTGTGAATTTGCCAAGATTAATATAGGTACAGTGTTTTATTAGCTTTGTGTAAAGGATTGAAATAAGTGAAAGGTGATTTTTTTTAATAGAGGTACCTGGGTGGCTCAGTCAGAGGAGCCTCCAACTCTTGATCTTGGGGTCATGAGTTCAAGCCCCATGTTGGGTGAAGAGATTACTAAAAAAGTAAATAAATAAACTTTAAATAGCGGTAAGGAGTCATCTGAGATTTTAAGAAAATTCACCCTGTCTGATCTGTTGCTAACAGCTCCGGAAGGAGAACCAGTTCCTCAAGTCAGGGTACCAAGTCATGTTCCATTCCTGCTTATCGGTGGAGGCACTGCTGCTTTTGCTGCAGCCAGATCCATCCGGGCTCGGGATCCTGGGGCCAGGGTAAGGCACACACTATTTTGCTTGGCACGGAGGGTATAGTCTGCAAGCACTTGGCCAGTGTAAAACCTTTGACATCTGCCTCTTAAGTGACTTGGCCATGATAAGTATCATTATTTTACACTGAAGGTACTGATTGTGTCTGAAGATCCTGAGCTGCCATACATGCGACCTCCTCTTTCAAAAGAGCTGTGGTTTTCAGATGATCCAAATGTCACAAAGACGCTGCGATTCAGACAGTGGAATGGAAAAGAGAGAAGGTGTGTTCACTTATATAAAATGGGCCTGACTAGCAACTTCATCTAAGCACAGGGGATCAGTCAGGATTTTACAGACTGTGTACAGTGCATAGGAGAGATGCCTTGGCTGCACACTGGAGTCTGCTGGGGTATACACTTGGTACAACTTAGAGGCAGCAGGCTCCCGTGGCAGGAGTCCTGGATTCTGTTACCAGATCTGCCAACAAGTAAAGCTGTAATGTTGGCCTCTGAAGTACGAATGCTCCTATTTCCAGGACCTCTGCTGTGAAGATCAACTTGGCCTGTGTTGTCATTTCCACTTGCCGAGGTGTCTCCCATGAAAGCAAAAGAAAAGACACTGTTCTCTGGCATTTTCTTTGATACCCTAGCAGGCATTCAGAATTGCAGGAATAGAGTGGGAACACTGTAAGGAAGAAACTCTTTATTAAAACATTTGCACAAAAGACTTGGAAATACAGGTCCAGAAGCCTTTTCCTTCTAAAGGACTCCATTGATCTCTTGATTTCAGTACCATGTTTTTGGGTCCGTTTTTTCTCACTAGTGATACTTTTGATACTGGACCAAGTTGTACAACTCTGCCTACCCCCCTCACCCCCATTATCATGTTCTATTGTCAAGCAGGATGCATACTGTCAGTTATGTTAGCCATCCCTTAAATAATACTTAATAGGTAATGTCTACTATTTAAGGCAAAATCCTCTCGGGAGCTAGACCTACCTAGCTGTCCATTGACCAGCACCATTCTGGACACACATTTGGGTTGAGGTGTGAATGCCAGCTCTTTGGGTGGTCTTCTTGTTCTAATTTTGGGGTTTTTGTTGTTTTTTGTTTTGTTTTGTTTTTGAAGATTTATTTAAGAGAGAGAGAGAGGAGAGAGAGAGAATCTCAAACAGAATCCCCACTGAGCACAGAGCCTGATGCAGGGCTTGATCTCATTATTCTGAGATCATGACCTGAGCCAAAACCAAGAGGCAGACATTCAACTGACTGAGCCACACCAGGGGCCCTTTCTTCTTCTAGTTTTGAAATGAACCTAAATCCAGAGCAGAGTTTCTCAACCTTGGCACTATTGGCATTTAGGACTGGATAATTCTTTGTTGTGAGGGCTGCTCTGTGCATTGTAAGATGTTTCATAGCATCCTTGACCTCTGCCCACTAGATAGCAGAAGCCTCTCTCCCCTCTGCTGTTACAGCCAGAAATGTTTCCAGACCTTGCCAAATTGCCCCCAGCTGAGAACCACTGGTCTGAAATACCTCTGTGTAAATAAGTCATGACCAAGATAAAGCAGCCTTGGAAACTTTACTCTGGAAAATGTTCCTAAAAGTTTTTCATGATTGCAACAGTTATACTAAAGCCGTGGGGGAACTGCTATAACATTTTCCAAGTGCTTATAGCATTTTATCCCTCTTCTCTGCACAGCATATATTTCCAGCCACCATCTTTCTACGTCGCTGCTCAGGACCTGCCTCACATTGAGAATGGTGGTGTGGCTGTCCTCACCGGGAAGAAGGTGAGCTAGTAAGCTGCTTCCCTTGTCAAGCGCCATGTGGGCAGCAAGTATGGTAACTTGTATTCCCACTTTCGTTTACGTCTGTCCTGCCATTGTAGTTCATCGAAGAAGAATGGAGTCATTTTAGGTTTATTTTTTTTAAGATTTTTATTTATTTATTCATGAAAGTCACAGAGGAGAGAGAGAGGCGGAGACACAGGCAGAGGAAGAAGCAGGCTCCATGCAGGGAGCCCAACGTGGGACTCGATCCCAGGTCTCCAAGATCAGGCCCTGGGCTGATGGCAGATGTTAAACCGCTGAGCCACCCAGGGATTCCCCATTTTAGGTTTAATATTGCCAATCTTCACTGCTTAGTGTTTCTTCCTGGGGGAAGAAACAAATCTTAAAAAGGCAAATCTTAAAGCCTAGAATCACATGTCAACTTTCTGAGAGAAGTCAAACCGTGGAAGACAGTGTGGCCCTGAAGCTGTACTCTCTCCAGATTTGCTCCTCTGCCCTTCTTTCTTCTTTCTACTTTCCACACTAACATTTCTTTGAGATTATTGATGACAAGAGACTATATTATTCAAGATAGTAAAATAAGTATTAGGTCAGCATGGGAAATATCATTAAACTTTACAAAAACTAGAACCTGAGTAATGGGGGCAGTTATTGGAGGGAATTTGTGGGGTCCAGGGAGGGTATTTTGTTGTGTTATGTTTCATTTTTCTTAATGGGAGGTACTAGAAAGTGTTTGTAAACTAATGGCAATGTTCCAGTAGAGAGGGAAGGGTTATCAGAAGGAGCAAAGTCCAGAGTAGATGGGATCCAGAGCACAAGTGGAGGGATTGATCTTTGCTAGGGATAAGCCCACTTCTATAAGGAGACTTATGCAGAGGAGGTGGATATAGGTTTATGGATAAGCTGGTAATGAGGCGTTAGGTATTAAGTATCCTCTGTGTGTAAATAACACACAGGCCCTACCCTCTAGGGCCTAACAGTATTTTTTTAAATTTTATTTTATTTATTTGAGAGAGAGAGAGAGCACATGAGTGGGAGTGGGGAAAGGCAGAGGGAGAGGGAGAAGCAAACTCCTGACTGAGCAGAGAGCCTGATTTGGGGCTTGATCCCAGGATCATGACCCAAGCTGAAGGCAGACGTTTAACCAACTGAACCACCTAGGTGCCTGGCCTGACAGTATTTTTTTTCAAGATCTTATTTATTTATTCATGAGAGACACAGAGAGAGAAGCAGAGACATAGACAGAGGGAGAAGCAGTCTCCTCATAGGGAGCCCAATGTGGGACTTGATCCCCAGATCCAGGATCACACCCTGAGCCAAAGGCAAACTCCCAACCGCTGAGCTACCAAGGTGTCTCCCGGCTTAACAGTATTTACAGAAAAACATGAACAGACAATCATAACACATAGATGTGGGGTAAGAAAGACAGGCATAATGTGTTGTGGGAATCAATGGGAAACATGGCCAGTATTGTGATTTCAGGAAAGGCTTCCTGGAGGAAGAGGTCTGAGAGAATGGGAAATTTTATGTAATGAAGAATTGACCAGATTACTGATAAGTGAAGAGAGTTCAAGTAAAAGACAGCATAAGCAAAGGTACAAGGGTATGAAAAAGCACCTTTTGTACAGGGCGACAAGCAGCTAGCTACTGACAGAGCAGAAAGTGTAAGCTAAAGAACAGCAAGAGATGAAACCAAGAAGGTACACAGGGGCCTGACCATGGAGAACTCTGTCATGGAAGAGAACTTGATCTTTATCCTGTGGGCACCAAGGGGCTATTGGGTTATAAAGCAGATTGAATTTTAAGTATTCCCTCTGTTGCCTCTGAGGAGGATGGATTTCAGGGGGACAAGACTAGAGGGAGACCATTTTGAAGACTATTGCAATAATCCAGGTGAGAGACGATGGGAATCCAAATTAGGGCAGTAGTGGCAAGGATGATTAAGAAGTAGTAGTAGTAGCAGTAGTAAGTACAATTTTAAAATGCTTTATGAGCATTCTCATTTTCTCATAATAATCTTGTCAGGTACTATTATTGTTGCCATTTTATATAGAGAGAAATGAGATTAAAAAGAGGTCAACTGGGTGGCTCAGTCAGTTAAGTGTCTGACTCTTGATCTCAGCCCAGGTCGTGATCTCAGTCAGGGTTTGAGTTCAGACCCTACACTGGGCTCCACGCTGGGCATGAAGCCTACAAAAAAAAAAAAAAAAAGTCAACTAACTTGCCCAATATCATACAGCTAATACGTGGTAGAGGCAGAATTTGAGCCCAGATCTGTCTGACTCCAGAATTCTGACTCCAGAGCCCAAGCTCATAATAACACCATGGGATAACTTCCTGATAGAGAAATGACAGAGTGGGAGACAGTGGAGACATACTTAGAAGGCAGCCTTGATGGGCTGTGGTGATAGATTGAAGGTGGAATATTAGGGAGAGGGAGGGGGCAAACTTGCCTTTCTGATTTCCAGCTTGTGTAGTAGATGGTGATGTAGCCCCAGCTGAGAGAGACATTACAAGAAGACCTAGTTTAAGGGGGAAAGAAAATTTAGTATTGGAGCGTTATATATGAAATGGAATATTTCTGTGGAGATGGCCTGTGGGCAGTTGGTTATGTGATAATGACTCTCAGACAAGGGGTCTGGGCTCAGAAATTTGGGAATCATCTACGTATGTGTAGGAGTTGAAACCATGAGAACTCCTGTGGAGAACTTTGTAGTCAGAGGGGAGTGGGGCAAGGATGGAACCCGGGGGAAACCAACTTTTAGAGGCAGGCTGAAGAAGAGACCATAGAGGAAACTAGGAAAGAAGTTAAAGGAGGAAAGCCCAGGACAGGGGCTGACCGAGGTTGGAAAGAGTCCTCCTTGCAGCAAAGAGGTCTGGCAGGAAAAGAACTGTAAAATGAGCCATAAAGACTTAGTGGCTCAGATGTCATCATGAAGTCAGAAAAGAGGCTAAAGTACCCCCTCAAAAAGTTTAAATGAGGAAAGGAAGACAGCAGTTAGTAGGAGCTTGAGGAGGACAGAGTCAGAGGTATAACCCTGAGAATGAGAAAGAGGTAAGTGTGTTAATGAGCCGCAGAGAAGGGGGCAATGAGTGGTAACTACCAGGAGATGGTTCTAGGTGAGAAGGGAGGGGGATGGGTGTCAGGCACAGAAACAGCACAGAAAGGACACCTCATCCCAGAAGCTGGAAGGAAGGAAGGAAGTTTTTCTTCAGGGCTTGGGAGGTGGGAAGCCACAGAAGATCATATTTAATGACTTCACTTGTTCTTATAATAAAGTAGGATACCAGGTGGTTGGTTGTCTGAGAGTGAGCAGCATGATGGTTGAGTTAGTAAGGTTGGGTTGCTTACCCAAGGACAAACCAAAGGTGGCTATAGAAGCTACTCACCCACCTAATCATTTCATGTCATTTATGTCACCCATCCTATCATTTATGTCATTCAGTGTATGTCATTGCCTCCAGAAGGCTCAACTGAGGGCACCTATCCCATGTTCCTAAAACTACCTGTACTACCCTTACCAGAGCATTTCTCACTCTTGATTATAGTTTTTGTTAAATTGTCTGCCTTGGCTACCAGACTCTGGAGACAGGAAATGTATGTTTTTTTACCATTGTGTCCCCAACACTTACCTCAGTTCCTGACATAGTAGGTGCCTAAAAAGTATGTCTTGAATGAATGGCCTCGCAGCTAGTAGGAAGGGTAGTAGAGACTGAATCTCTAGTCTCTCTGACTCCAGATCTCAGTCTTTTCACCGTAAGAAAGAGTAGGGTGCAAGGAAATTAGAGGTGGTAGCAGAAGAACAGTTCAAGTGATGATTTAGCATGGGCCCAGATTACTTGGAATGGAACAGCCCACTGGGTAAGCAGAGAAAATCAAAAGCAAGTACAGGTGACAGCAGGACTGAAAAAAAGCTGGAAGAATGGAAAATTGTGACCCCAAAATGGGCTATTCAAGGTAGAAGTACAGCTTGAAGAGATGGGATTCTGGGTGTGGCTCAGAGGAAAAGCATGAGCCAGGTTCCAACGTCTTCAGTGAATGAGGAGTGACCGGGAGGTGGCTGGATAACAGTGATTAGTAGGATGCAGGTTGGTGCTTCTCAGAGGGGCATGAGGGTGCAAGAATTTGGAGGGAGCAGCCAGTACCCACACCCCTGGGTGTGATGGGGGACAAGTGTGCGTGAATGGGCAGCCTCTACATGTGAGCCATCCTTGGTGGGAGTGCTGAGTTTGAGGGAAGGGTAAGAGTTAAACTGAACATCTTGTAAAAATGTTGAGGACGTGGGAACATTATTAAGAAAGAAGGTTTCTAAATAAGCCAAGTGAAAGTCTGTCTCTGTTTGCCATTTCCACAGATTGGGAAGGGACTTTGGGGACTGTAGGGATTTGTTTTCATGTTGGCTGCTTAAGAAACTGTGACTACTTGGGACGCCTGGGTGGTTAAGTGGTTGAGCATCTGCCTTTGGCTCAGGCCATGGTTCCAGGATCAAGTCCTACATCAAGCTCCCTGCAGGGAGCCTGCTTCTTAAGGATCACCTTAGGTCAAGAACAGATTCTTCTCGCTGGGCTGTTGGCTGAAAGGTACAAGGGTTCCTTTTGGAGGTAATAGAAATGATCTCTAATTATAGTGGTGGTGGCTGCACAACCCTGTGAATATACCAAAAACCACTGAATTGCTTTAACATGTTAACTTTAATGTTATGTAAATTATGTCTCCATATGAAAAGAGTTTTAAGCTAACTCATCTCTCCATCTTTCTGTGAACGACCCAGGTAGTGCATCTCGATGTGAGAGGCAACATGGTGAAACTTAATGATGGCTCTCAGATAACCTATGAAAAGTGCTTGATTGCAACAGGTGAGTGAGTGTCTCTGGAGACGAATTCCTTTCCTGGCAGGACTCATTCGAGTTTTAATGTAGCAGGCATTACTTAATCTTAAGAAAACCAAAACCCAGTCTTTCTGAAATGGGTGTCTTCTTTTGTTGCAAAGCCCAGCTAACTACAGGGATCTGATCAGCAATCCTTCTGGACTATCCTTGCTCTTCCTTCGGGTAAGGGCACAGATGGGTACGGAAGAGGATGGCCTTTTTTTTTCCCCTCTTGCCATTTAGCCCTCACCCTCTCCTCTCTGCCCTGTGCCCCGGAAGTGATACAGCCTCATGGCTTCATTGCCGGAATTCCAACCAGAAATCAAGAAAGGAGACTGAAGCAGTCGCTTAAACCAACATAGCATGCTTTCTGGTGACACCCCTAGAAGGGGTTGGGGAAGCAAAAACTGAGGCCTTGTGGCCATCTCTGGGGAAGACGGGCCCTTTGTAGAGAGACTTTGAAATGGCTTCTCAAAAGAAATTTACAGAAGCCTGCTGGGAGGACAGGGAAAAGGAAACAAAGCCTCCCGGCCCAGTGGATGCTTATAGGCAACACAAGCAAGGACCATGCTCGCCACTGTGGTACCTTTGTGGGGCGTGTGGGGGGGGGGCGGGATCATTTGAACTAGCTTCCTGCTTGTTGGGCTAAAGGATTTTCCTCCTATTTCCAGGAGGCACTCCAAGAAGTCTGTCTGCCATTGATAGGGCTGGGGCGGAGGTGAAGAGTAGAACAACACTTTTCAGAAAGGTAATTGCTTTAGTGCCTTCAATGTGTTGGTTTTTGAAGAGGTGGCATAATCTTGTGATCCCCAAGTGATCACCTAGGAATTGGGAGATGGGAATTCTATTTATGGCTCTTCTATAGACTTGTTATCTGGTCTTGAGCAAGTCACTGCCTCTCCCTGCACCTCAAATATCTCACTCAAGAGTTTTCAGCTCCTGGGTGAAAAATACATTTAGTGTTTTAATTGCTTGCTGTAGATCCTCCCAATTGCCCCTCCATAGTGGGTTTTTTCCTGATGTATTTGAGTCATTGAAACTCCTTATAGCCTCTTGGCATTTTACATTGCAAATGCTACTGTGGAGACTTTGAGGAGAAAACTCAAGTACCTAAGTGAAAAAGGAAGTGGCGGCTTTGCTTCCTAACACTGTGCTTTACTCATGACACCTGCTGAAATTTTCCAGCCACTCTTACAGGCATTTGAAAAGATTGGTTTCATCTTTTAAATTTTTGATAGAATAAGGTTTTATCAGCCTTTGCATCATTGACATTTGGGGCTAGATAACTGTTCATTGTGAGGAGCTGCCCTGTGCATGTAGGATATTGAGCAGCATCCCTAGCCTCCACCTGCTAGCTACAAGGAGCACTTCCAGACCCCCAGTTGTGACAACCAAAAATGTCTCCAGAAATTGCCAAATGTCCCGTGAGGGAGAGGGGGCGAGACTGCCCCCAGTTGAGAATCAACTGATGCCAGAAGGAATATTACAATGGAGAGAGATATTTACATCAATAACAGAGGCTATATAATTGTGTTAACTTCATACAAGGAGATAATTTTATGTGCAAATTACATGTCAAATATTTAGCAGAAAATATTTCTTGGTATTATCCTATGCCCCTTTGGGAAATCAGTGGACTAAACTGGTGTGATCCTGCAGATTGGAGACTTTAGAACCTTAGAGAAGATTTCCCGGGAAGTCAAGTCAATTACGATAATCGGTGGGGGCTTCCTGGGTAGCGAACTCGCCTGCGCTCTTGGCAGAAAGGGTGAGTACTGGGCAGTGACCTCGATTTTTCTTTCTCTGGTCTTTTTTAAAAAGATTTTTATTTATTTATTTTAGAGAGAGTGTGCACACAGAGAGTAGGGGCAGATAAAGAGGGAGAAACGGACTCCCCTGCTGAGCAGGACGCCCAATGCAGGGCTCGATCCCAGGATCCTGGGACCAAGACCTGAGCTGAAGGCAGATGCTTAACTGACTGAGCTACCTCTTCTCTTGTCTTATATCCCATACTTTGTGGGGCTCTCACAAATTCCAGGGGTGCATTTGCCAGGATCTGTAGAAAGATTTTGATTAAGATTTATATGGTAAAGGGCACCTGGCTGCCTCAGTCAGTAGGGCATGTGACTCTTGATCTTGGGGGTGTGAGTTCAGGCCCCACGGTGGGGACAGAGTTTACTTTAAAAAAAAAAAAAAAAGACTTCTGTGGTGAAAAACTAAGCATGGAGCTTAGTTCTCATGAGGAATCCCTTAGTGACCAAAAAGCTGTCATGACCAACTGAGCAGAAATGCTTTGTTTCCCTTCCTCTAGACTCTAAGCCAGGACTCCTCAGAAATAAAATATTAAGGGAATGCCTGGATGGCTCTATCGATTGAGCATGTGACTCTTGACCTCAGGGTGGTGAGTTCGAGGCCCACATTGGGTACAGAGATGACTTAAAAATAAAATCTTCAGGGGCACCTGGGTGGCTCAGTCCATTAAGCATCTGATAGATAAATCTCTTTTAAAAAATCTTTTAAAAAAAAGAAAATATAAAGGAAAGTGAGTTATTAAGACGGTAAGGGGAGGGCAACGTAGACTACAGAATTGTATGTATATCTGAACTCCTCTTCCCTATAAAAGACTTTCTTCAGATACATGATGGTTCCCAGTTCGGCAGATCTATGTGTTCCAGTTTGAATGTTTCATGGCAACCGTTTTCCTTAATGTTAGTTTTCAGCTGCGTGAAATCAGGGTGTCTTCTCAGGAGGGTGCTTCCTGTTCAGAGATCACAAAGCACATGTGTGAGCCTGAGCTGACACCTGGGTATAATGCACTCAGTTCATGGTGTGTAGTTCAATCTGGGGACGACAGATCTGGCACCTGTTGTGTTTGCCCTGTTGGTGTCCTCGTGCCCCAGTGCCCCACAAACAGGAGGTCTGGCCTGGGTCACAGCATTGTCCTGTGTGTAGTGAATGGCTACCTGTTGCTCCTTCACTTCTCCTCCTGTCTTCCCAGGATTGGCTTTTGCCTCCTGTTGTACCTACTCTTTTTCTTCTTCCCAGCTCGAGCTTTGGGTACAGAAGTGATTCAACTCTTTCCTGAGAAAGGAAATATGGGAAAGATCCTCCCTGAATACCTCAGCAACTGGACCACAGAAAAAGTCAGACGAGGTAGAGAGACTTCTTTCCATATGCTGCCACTCTTTCCTTTGAGTTAGACCTAATGCAAAGTTGGCTTCTGTGGGAACTCCCTTGACATATGCCATATCACCTGGCAGATGAAATATTTCCACCATTCTCTACTCAGCCAAGTTCATGTAGGTGTTCTGCATCTGATGCACCAAATTCCCAGAAGTACTGGAAATGAGCTGTGGGTGTGAGTTCTTGCAGTTCTCTGAGGCTGCCTGCGTACTGATGATTACTGGTTTTATGATGGGGTGCCTTTAGTCAGCTTCCCTACTTGTCATGAAGGGGAGGTGCTCACAGGCTCAGCCCCAGGTCTTGTTTGCCTTCACAGAGGGGGTTAAAGTGCTTCCCAATGCTATTGTGCAATCAGTTGGAGTCAGCGGTGGCAGGTTACTCATCAAGTTGAAAGACGGCCGGAAGGTAAGGAGGGGAAGATGGGCTGCCAGACCTTCCAGGTCTGCCCTCCCCTTTCTCATTCTTACTCCTTCATTTGATAACAGTAGACAGTTTTCATGGCAGCCACCATTAGCCTGTCATAATTTTCTGAATGAACTGTTCCCTCCATTAAAATAAGAATGTTGCACTGCTGGGGATTTACCCCAAAGATACAGATGCAATGAAACGCCGGGACACCTGCACCCCGATGTTTCTAGCAGCAATGTCCACAATAGCCAAACTGTGGAAGGAGCCTCAGTGTCCATCGAAAGATGAATGGATAAAGAAGATGTGGCTTATGTATACAATGGAATATTACTCAGCCATTAGAAACGACAAATACCCACCATTTGCTTCGACGTGGATGGAACTGGAGGGTATTATGCTGAGTGAAATAAGTCCATTGGAGAAGGACAAACATTATATGGTCTCATCCATTTGGGGAATATAAAAAGTAGTGAAAGGGAATAAAGGGGAAAGGAGAAAAAATGAGTGGGAAATATCAGAAGGGAGACAGAACAGGAAAGACTCCTAACTCTGGGAAATGAACTAGGGGTGGTGGAAGGGGAGGTGGGGGTGACTGGGTGACAGGCACTGAGGTGGGCACTTGACGGGATGAGCACTGGGTGTTATTCTATATGTTGGCAAATTGAACACCAATAAAAAATAAATTTATTAAAAAAATAAAAATGATGAGAGCCAGAGTAGACACCTGTGAACTACTTTTGCCTTCCTGTCTATATCACAGATTTTTGAGATCTTACAAGGGTGGCAGATTTCTGTTATGATGTGGTGTATGTTTGTGTTCAGAGGATCTTTATAAAGTAGAACATTAAATCTGTTTACCAGGGTTATGTAAGTTAATCAGTGATTTGTTTTTAAAGGTCCAGTTCTTAGTAAAATAATATGCAGTTGCTATGTCCATAGACATAGGTGAAAACTGTGGTAATTAGCTGAATTACTTCTTTTTTTTCCCCTCAGGTAGAAACTGACTACATAGTGGCAGCTGTGGGCCTGGAGCCCAATGTTGAGTTGGCCAAGACTGGTGGACTAGAGATCGACTCTGATTTTGGTGGCTTCCGAGTAAATGCAGAGCTCCAAGCACGTTCCAACATCTGGGTGGTAAGTGTGCTATAGCATGAGCAGGGATGGTTCCTTGTCCCCAGCCCATGAGCACATCTGCCCAGCAGTGTGTGAAAGCTCATCAGCACCTTGCCCAAATAGAGTCAGAATGTTTGGAGGCCAAGGGTAAAGAACAGAAATCCAACTACTTGATTTACAAGATCAGGTATGGCCTCATGCCACAAGCTAGTGGAAAAGGAAATGAACAATGTGTGTGCCTACAGAAATAGAGTTCTTCCCGTTTTACGGTTGGCAGCCACCATCGGCATTCCCCTGATGGACATGTGCCCAGCTTTCAGATTGATCTGCTCTTCCCTTTGCCCGAAAGTGAGCCCAGGGAATGGAGGATGAGGCAGTTTTAGAACAGTTTCTAGAAGGGAAAATTACTCTGTTTTCATTATCTTTGAGCACTATTTTTAGCTGTTTTAAAAAATCTGTTATGACACAAACAAGACTATAGTATGTAGGAACCATGAGGTAATTTCCCCATTGTTAGATCATTACAAGTGTATTGTGTTTGATTATGGACTCTGTAACTAAGGACATAGAAACTTTGAAGGGTGTTTTTCCCTTAAAGCTTTTTTTTTTTTAAAGATAAAGTGTACTGGATTTTAAAATATATATATTTATTTATTTTAGAGAAAGAGTGTGTGTGAGCAGGGGGAGGGGCAGAGAGAAAGAATCCCAAGGAGATTCCCCACTACTGAGTGCAGAGTCCGACTAGCGGCTCCATCCCAGGACCCTGAGATCATGACCTGAGCTGAAATCACGAGTTAGACACTTAACCAACTGAGCCACCCAGGCACCCCTAAAGTGTACTGAATTTTTTTTAAACTTATTATAAAAGCAAATGCACGGGCACCTGAGTGGCTCAGTTGGTTGGGAGTCCAACTCTTGATTTCTCTGTGCTCAGCAGGGAGTCTGCTTGGGATTCTCTCTCCCTCTGCCCCTCTCCTCACCTCTCTAAAATAAACCATAAAAAAGCAATATGCACTCGACGTGGAAAACAGACAAGAATGGTAAAGGAGGGAAATCACCTATAGCAACCACCAATATGTTGGTGTATTTCCTTCCCTTCGTTGTCTTGTGCATAGGGTTTTTTTCCCTGTTGTAGTTGGTCATAGTAAATGTGCTATATATAAACATTTGTATCCTCCTCGTTCTTACCATTCTCATGTATTTTCCATGTTGCTTCAGATTCTGTGGTCTGATAATAATAGTCCACCACATAGATTTCATAGTTTGCTTCACCATTGCTCACACGTTGGATTTTTAGGTTGCTTTGGGGGAGTCTGAATAACCACAAAGGTTTAGAGCACTCACGTGCCACATCTTCAGTGAAGTTGGCCTTGTTCACTTTCAAGCCAAGGCGCGCTCTCTCTCTCTCTCTCTCTCTGCTTGAAACCCTGATCTCACTTCATCTGTATCTGTCCCATGACACACTGCTGGTTTGCATTGCACTATAGTGAGGAATGACGCTGCATCTTCCTCCACTAGATTATATGCTCTTTGTGGGGGGGTCAGGTTTGTCTCAGCCACCCAGACAGTATGTACTTTGTACAGAAATAAGTTCTCCATATATTTGGTGAATGAACGAATAGATACTGAATTGACTGAAAGAAAATCGTATCTTGGGAAAGATTTCTAGGTCTCACACCTGAAAAATGGTTTCCATGCACAGGAAAAAATATTCTACAAATCATGGTTGTTAAATATTTGGTCTCGGGATCCCTGGGTGGCGCAGCGGTTTGGCGCCTGCCTTTGGCCCAGGGCGTGATCCTGGAGATCCAGGATCGAATCCCACATCGGGCTCCCGGTGCATGGAGCCTGCTTCTCCCTATGCCTGTGTCTCTGCCTCTCTCTCTCTCTTTGTGGGACTATCATAAATTATAAATAAATAAATAAATAAATAAATAAATAAATAAATAAATAAATAAATATTTGGTCTCTGCTAAGGGCAGAACGAGAGCAGAAATAGGTGTGAGCTGCAGCATAAAAGATTTAGCTTCACTTTGTGGAAGCATAGAATGGCTTTTTGTTTTTGGGGGGTTAGCATAGAATGGTTTTTTTGTTTTTGATGGAATCTCAACTTTTTTTTAATAGCGTAGGTGCGATTCTGGCCTATAAATGGAAAACACTAATTTGTTAACAATACAAGGTTTTTTTTGAGCCCTCAAAATATATATTCTGTCTTTAGTTTGCTTTTTTATCATGTGCTCATGTAATGTATTTGTTTCCAAAGGCAGGAGATGCTGCATGCTTCTACGATATAAAGTTGGGTAGGAGGCGGGTAGAGCATCATGATCATGCTGTCGTGAGTGGAAGATTGGCTGGAGAAAATATGACTGGAGCTGCTAAGCCATATTGGCATCAGTCAATGTTCTGGTAATAGTTTTGTACCTTGCAGATTCAACTGCTTAGAACATAGAATTAATGGAACTCAGTTAGTTTCCTTTCCATGTGGGCCAATTAGCTTCATGCAGAAGAGGAAGAGATTCCATTTTTCCATGCATTTTCCACCCAAGCAGCCTTCCGGTAAAAGGCCTCACCTGGCATAAATTAGACTGGATGAATGAGTGTAGATGGCATCAACACTTCCGATAAAATAGCTCAGAATTTGAGCTACAGTAGGTGATACAAACATGTACTCTTAGCTATAAATGGCAGCATATTTTTATTTGTTCTTTAGTGCTAACCCTAATGAGCATAACATACTGACAAAAAAGGCAGCCCAGGGGTGCCTGGCTATCTCAGTCAGTGGAACCATGAGACTCTTGATCTCAGGGTCATGAGTTTGAGCCCCATGTTAGGTGTAGAGATTACTTTAAGAAAAAAAAAGGCAGCCTACTCATATATCCTTAAGATCAGCAGTTCAAAGTCAGGCACATATAGGCACTTCTCTGGATAGCAAAAAGTTACCAATGGATGTTCCTGAGTACTGGGATTGGCCTTATTCGACACACTCTCATCTTGTTACTTTGAAAGATGGGATACATAAAAAACTTCAAGGTTTCAGAAGCCTCTAAGCAGTTTCAGTTGAGGAAATTCTCAGCTGGTGAGAATACATTTTAGGACAATCACACACAGTCTTGTGGGTGGGCAGCAGAAATATAACAGATGGATTCCAGGGTCAACACATACAAGAATACAGTTAGGAAAAAAAATAGTCCATAGCTATAGAGTTAGCAGTTAGGTCACAGGAGCAGAATCCAAGAAGTTATTGTAGACTATTCCCTGAAGACACCAGTCCAATGAGCTTCTGTGGTCAAGAAATGACAACACTGTAATAAAAAGCAGAGCATAAGGAATTTAGTCAATGATATTCTAATAGTGTTGTAAGGGGACAAATGGTAGCTATGCTTGTGTGAACACAGCATAATACATAAACTCATCAAATCACTAAGTTGTACATTTGAAATTACTGTAACGTGTGTTAATTAAACTCAAATTTTAATCACTTAATTAAATGAGGACAAAAGGTAGAGTACCAGAAACAAAACCACGAGTAGTGGCCTCACATGATTACAAAACCATGGTGTCTGTGCCACAAGTACTCTTGAAGTTGCTGGCATATTAAGAACAGTGTGATGATGATAGGAAAAGTTTCCAAGAACAATTGAAACAACCAAGTAGATAGAGGCATTCTAATCTTGAAAAATGAAGGCTCAGAGGAAATACTGCCCATTAACGAAACTTTAAAATATCTCAGATTGTGAATTCCATAAGTATGGAACACTCGTTAAAGCTTCAAAAACACAGTTTTAGGATGACATAAAGGAAGGTAGGAAATAGTAAAGTTGAACCCATCACTCTCCAAGTATGGTATGGGGTAAAAGTGTGGCTACATTTAAGCAAGTGTAGATCGTTGTATGGATATGTATGTATAATAGAAAAATAGAAGGAAAGGAAAATAGAAGCTACTTTGGGATAATAATGCTTTCTCCCAGTTGTCCCCAGATGCCCCAGCAAGCTGACTGATCGGTTTGGCGTTTCTCTTGTTGCACATACCAAATTCTTTGGTTGGCACAACCCAAAATGTGGTGTCTTAGACAAAATTAAAATACATCACCGTGTCATTCTTTGTAGTCCCTTGACAGAACACCCTCTTCTCTCTCTCTCCTTCCTTAGGAGTGACTTGGGTCCTGATGTTGGCTATGAAGCTATTGGTCTTGTGGACAGTAGTTTGCCCACAGTTGGTGTGTTCGCTAAAGCAACTGCACAAGACAACCCCAAATCTGCCACAGAGCAGTCAGGTAAGGAAAGCCAATTGCTTCCCTTGGAAGAGTGCTGAGAAGCAGTGGTCCAAGTCCTCCCAAACAAGGGTTTTCTGTATTGGCCAGAGGGAAGTGTCTGTGAAAGCCTTTCTTCATGTTGTGCTTTAAAATAAACCCAGCCCGAAGTCCACACTCCTTTGTGGTCTGAGAGCTAGCAAAATCAGGCTACCCCGGTGAGAACGGAGACTCAGATGTTGTGGGTGTTCATCCTTGCCTCTGGACGGTAGCGAGTTCAGCCACTCTTGCTCAGTGTGCCTCTAGGGACTGGGATGCCCTGCACGCTGCAGAAAACCTGAACTTTTAAGATTTGTGTATTTTTTATCATTCTTATTTACTTCCCACTAATCGCAGGAACCTTAGTTTAGGCCTGAGAACCTTAGTGTAGGACCTTCTATCCTCCATGGGACCTGGGTGGTGAAGAACTGGGCTGAGTGATTCTTGAGCTGCCTGTAATTCCATTTGTCACATCTTCCCACCGGGTTTTCTTTAGATGGGAGGCACCTCTCATGGAATGAATTTCTCTCCCACATGCATCTCTTTCATTAACTCTTAGACCTGCTCTCTCTCCCTTCCATGACCCTAGCTGAAGTTATTTAACCTTTGTGTCCTCTTGTCAGAGGCGTTTCGAGAACAGGCTGTCCTTTAGGAAGGAGAGAGCAGGATATTATATGGACATATAGGTCCTTTTTCCATGTACTCCAGGTGGATGGCATACACCTACTCCTTCATTCAGCCCTCTCTGGAGAATCAGATCCAGGAGAGGGACCCAGAGACTTATAAACTCCGGATCACTACTCTGTACACCGGATAGTATTATTTGCAGCCTGGTGGTTCTCAAAGGACAACATGCTCCCTCCCCAGGAGGAGACACCTCCACTGTGGTTTTCCCATATGGAAGCGCCCTCTCCTGCTTTGGCCAGAGTGCCTCTCTAGCAGCACTGTCCAATAGACCTTTCTTCTCTAATGGCAGTGTTTTATTTCTGCTCTGCCCAATACATTAGCCACTAGCTGTATGTGGCTGTTTGGCACTTGAAATGTGGCTAGTGCAAATGAGGAACTGGATTTTACATTTTATTTAATTTTGGTTAAAATAGATTAAATTTTAATTATTTTAACTAATTTTAATTAGAAAAGCTGTTTGTGGCTAGTGGCTACTGTACAGGACTGTGTAGCTCTAGAATGTTTCTCAGAGGACAAGAGCAAGTCTTCTTCAGTCTGAAGAAATCCAGATACCAGGAAATCATTAATAGCATAAATTTAAAATGAGATAATAGGGGAAGTTTTGGGTCAGACTAGACCCAGTGCCCCAGAGCCAGCAAGGAAGAGCTTTTGTTGGCTTTGTCAATGGAGAGGAGCTGGAGAAGGCCAGTGTTTACTGAGGGGAGCATAAAAAACAAATCCTCTAGATGCAGCTTGAAGCAGATGTCAAAAGTTATTTGCCTGCTAGAATTTCCTAAGTTCCTAACTGACTTTGTTGTGTTTTGATTTTGTTTGTTTTGGGGGTCGGCCACAGGGACTGGTATCCGCTCAGAGAGTGAGACAGAGTCTGAGGCCTCAGAAATTGCAGTTCCTCCCAGCAATCCTGCAGTCCCCCAGACCCCTGCCCAAGGGGAAGACTACGGCAAAGGTGTCATCTTCTACCTCAGGGATAAAGTGGTGGTGGGGATTGTGCTGTGGAACATCTTCAACCGAATGCCAATAGCAAGGAAGGTGGGTACCTGCCAGAGCTCCTGAAGGAAGATGGGAAGCACGGGCCAGAGTATGCACCTGGGACTTCAGCGGGTGCCCTGCTATGCATTGTCCACCTGGGTCAGACCGTGCCTGAGCAGAACAAAGGTGTAGCCTTGGCTCAGGAGCATTTCTTTTTCACGCAGGACTTGGCTGGGTGGCTCGGGAGTTGGTATGCATTCACTTGGGGTTGACAAAGCTGTTCACACAGCTTCCTCCCCGTGCAATGCGGGGGCTGGCCTGGGCTGCCCCATTGTGCAGGCCAGCCCTAGTGCACACAAAGTGAGTCAGTGACCCCTTGTCACTCTCTTCCTCAGATCATTAAGGATGGTGAGCAACACGAAGATCTCAACGAAGTAGCCAAACTGTTCAACATTCATGAAGACTGAAGCCCCCAGCAGAACAGGCAAACTCCCTGCTGTCCTTGACGGCAGCTTGGATGAGTAAAGGAGCATTTTTTATTCAGCAGACTCCCTCTGTGTGTATGAGTGTGAATGGCAAAGTCCTTTGTGAATATTTCAACCATGTAGGCAAATTCTTAATGTTCACATCACTAAATAAAACCTGATTCTTCTAAATTAAATTCTGTTCTCTTTGAGAGGGAACGGGTGGGTGAAAGGAGGAGAGCTGTGCATATTAGCAGGCAAGCACACTGGAGCTACTAGCAAGTGCATGATTTTTCTCAGCTTTGTTGTCCCTGCTCTGCACTCTCAACTATTTCAGTTCCCTGAATGTCTCTCTTGCCCCATCCGTTGTTGAATGAGCGAACACATAAACATGGAATAGACTCTGCTTTACCCAGAACAATTCCTGTCGTCCTGTTCAGAACTGGCTTGGACCCACAAGGGGTCAAAAAGGTCACTTACTGCAAAAGAAACAAGGGTTCAGAGACCTGGTGATTCATGGCTAGACCTGGAGACAGACTCCTTGAAGGATCATGATCTCTGAACTCCCATCTCTCAATCCCTCCATGTACTGCCCCTCAAACTAGAAATTCGCTCTCCCCTAACCCCTTTTTCGTAATAGGCTTATAGACAAGCCTTGCTGTACAGATGATTTCCTGAGAACAGAAGTCAGAGTTTCATAAATCAACTTATTTTTTACATTTCAAATTACTTTTAAAAATCAAATCTTGGCAGGATCCCTGGGTGGCTCAGTGGTTTAGCGTCTGCCTTTGGCCCAGGGCGTGATCCTGGAGACCCGGGATTGAATCCCACATCGGGCTCCCTGCATGGAGCCTGCTTCTCCCTCTGCCTGTGTCTCTGACTCTCTCTCTCTCTGTGTGTCTTTCATGAATAAATAAATAAAACCTTTTAAAAAATCAAATCTTGGGATGCCTGGCTGGCTCAATCAGAAAAGCATGCAACTCTTGGTCTCAGAGTCGAGTTCAAGCCCCATGTTGGGTGTAGAGATTATTTAAAAATAGTTTCTTAAAAAAAGAATCTGCTGCACTAGGACAGATTCTTACTATATGTATACAGGTTTAGTGAAATAGGATCTGATGCGTGGCACACCCAAATCCATATGTAGAAAACTCACCTAGCATCCTATGAAATAGGAATTATTCTACAGTAATAATCACTACTTACAAAGATGGTGGTAGTTCTAAGATCCTGAAGCACTTCACAAATCGTTTTTAAAAAGATCAAATTGTGATGTGTCTTTTTTTTAGTGTTATGTGCAATTTCATCTAATTTTTTGACAGTTGTTATCCTTGTATGGAGTGTCATTGTAATTCAGTTAAGTAAAATGAAATGACTTATTCACCTAGTCAGTGTTCATTGAGTGCCTAGTGTGAGTCAGGTAGATGTCAGAACAGGAAGATGGAGGAAACATGACCACTTCAGGAACTCCTGGCATCAGCTGAGGAAGGCAGAGATGTGTACACAGGAGTATAATACAGTAGGATGTGTCCACAAAAAGACAAAATACTGTGGACACACCAAGGATGGTGACCAGCCAGCGCAACTGTCCTTCGTCAACTATTGCTGCTAGATCACTTCCTGAAGTGTCACTTAGTCCACGTCTTCCCAGCCACATCCCCACCCCCACCCCCCATTGTCATCAACCATACCAAGTCCAAAGTCCTCCACAGAGCTCCTGATCTCAGCCCACTCTGCCCCCATCCCACCCAGCCTCCTTTCCCACAACATACACACATGCGTGTGCACACGTACACATCTGGTAGACACCTTTACACTTAGGTTCATGCTCTTCACATCTTCACATATTCATCCCCATTCCCTTTTACCTACCCATCCTGCTTACCTCTCAAGGCCCAGATGAAATCGCACTTGGTAACACGGTACCAGTTGGCTTAGCACCCGTGCATGATTTCATCTCTGAACTCCCAATTGTACCTATTACCTTTGAGCTTGATTGTTCATTAAGTCATTCTCTGCATTATTAGTGTTCACTCACTCCCTAAATTGATAGTAATGTATCCCAGAACAGAGACTTTTCTTTTTTCTCAGAAGGAGGACAGCATGCCCCATCCCCCCGAACCCTGGCAGAGTCCTGAACAAGTCCCTGGTTGCTTGGTTGGACAATGTAGATAACAGGGCTTACTGCAAAAGTGACCCTCTACCTTGTAACCTCTGTTCTCTGTAATCCAGGTTATCAGACGCCCGCCCCCATCACTTCACCCACTGCCAAGACTGACCACATATACCCAGGATGCATTTGGTCTGTCCAGGCCCCCAAGGATTGCAGGGACCTATTTCTAACCATACAGACGAGGAGCAGTACCAGTTGAATTCTGACTCTTGATAGCTGGCCTGTGAGTAGCTGGGCCACAGCACAGTACAGAACACAGCTCCCCATGCCCTGCAGAGAAGGGCTGAGGCTCTGCCAAAACACTGGTGTTTGGAGCCCACCTGCCTGACTTCAATTTTACCTTGCTTTGCCACTTTGCCAAGGATCTCTGATGGCACTTCAGCACCACATCATGGTGGTCCTGGCCTTTGCCTGGCCACCTGTAAGGTACCCGGAAGATGTCCTCATACTTTAGCTGGAGAGATGGACCTGAGTGAGGAAAGCACGTTTGTCTGGAAAAGAGGCACAGTAAGCCTCTTAGTGGAGGACGAGGTCAACATATGTGATTGGTTGTTGTTCTAATCAACAGGGCCCATTTGGGAGACGAGGCTTGGAGGAGAAAGGGGTAGGGGCGAGGATCCATGGTGACCTACTACAAGGCTGCTTCCTTGAAGGAAAGTTCGCAGCTTCTCTGGAGACCCATTTATACAAAAGAACTCCCCCCTCCCTTCCACCACTACCCCTTCCCTTTCCCACTCCTCTAAAGTTTGGCTGCTGTGATATCCCCTCCTGTCCTTCCCTGACCCCACTTAAGGCTGGGCACCCTTGCTTCCCTGGAGATTGTTAGAACTCCATCCTAGTACCTCGCTCTCCAGGCAGAGGGGAAGTCCTACGGGCCCAGAGGTGAAGTAGAACCGCCTCTGGCCTCTTTGCCAACTTATCAGGGAATTTCTGGCAGGCACAGACACATGTACACAAAACTACACACAGACACACAGCCCAAGCCAGTGATGACGTTCCCTTGCCTGGCTGGTTCTACAGATGGGTGTGACTGGGTCAGAGTACAGGGAGGGTCTAACATTTAGATACTGGACTGCCAAGCCCTGGTTGGAAAATAGGAATCATCTCAAAATGGATATTTTGAGAAAGAGAGATGCAGCCCCTGACATCCGGAGGTGGGTGGGCCTGGGACTGGTGGCGAGGCAGTGGCATTACGACAAATGGGCCTGGCACTCACCATTAGGCCCGGGTATTCTGTTTAATGTAAACATACTCGCAAGACATTAGCTTCATACGAGGCCATTCTGACCATGGTGGATGCAGACGGAAACAAGACCACTTCATCATCATGTGTGAATACAGGCAAAAACATGAACATTGACCAAACCACAGAAATGACCAACACCCAACCCCCCATACTGTCTGATGTGAGCGATTGCTACTTCCTTACCAATTACAGCTTTTGCTTCACTCTAGTCTGGCCCTCCTATAGGATAAAATTTATTGAATAAGGCATCCAATCGTTGGATTTTTCGTGCTTAACTGCATCCAATCCAAAGCAAAGCCCTGCTTCCTTCAACCCTCCCTCCAGTCACCCAGCCTGGCCCAAATCCTCTAATAAATCCTTCCTAGTACCCTTCTGCCCCACTCTGTGGTTCCCCATGTTGTGCATTCCCCATCACTGCAGTGAGCATTAAACCTAACTTGTCCAAGACCAGGAGAATCCCACTGCTCTTTGGCTGGTGGGCGTTGGCAATTTGGAGACAAAAAGCCAAAATACCTGCCAGAAGCCACCAGGCAGAGACCCTCCTGAATTTTGCCTCATCTTGTACCTGCCCCAAGATGTCCCAGTGGAGCCCCCAAGGTCACTTGGGGCTGTGTGTCACTTGGGAAAAGCCCAGGAGTCGCATCTGCTGTCTGTGGACAGAGGTGCCGGGCTTCCTGGGCAAGTTCCTACCTACTGCGATGCCTTGGGCACTTGCTACTCAACACAGGGATGCTTCTGGAGGAGCACCAAACATGGGCGTTGAATTTATAAATACACCAGCTCATAAATGGATTTACTGGTCAGCTAGCAAACATGTGCTGCACAGTTACTGCATGCCACGGTACGATAGGCCCTAGAGATAAGAGGGTGAGTAATGTATAGTCCCTGCCCTCATGGCCGTATAACCTAGTGGTGGACACAGGATGGGCAGCACCAGTGCTAGGAGTATGACGTGTGAGTTCAAGTCGGAGCTTCACGATTCCTCACGTTGCTCCATTGTTCTGCTTCTATCTAGTCTAGGCTTTTCTTTCACCCACCAAATCACTCCATCCTATGGTTGTATCTTGTCATCTCTTCGAACAAAACATGAATATGTTTATGCTTAAGTGAACATGTGTGATAAGCTTATTACAGAGGATGGAGCTAATGTTCTTCTTGCCTGAAGAGATGGAGCTAATGTTCTTCTTGCCTTTCTCTCACTTTTCCTCAGCCCCTTCATTTTCCTTCTTTCCTCTCAGAATCTCTGCAATCTCCCCCACTTGTTTTCCTTCTCCCTATGTGTCTTCCTCAGGTGCCAGTAAGTGCTCTCTGCCCATACTTTTTTTCCTCTCAAGTAGTAGAGTGCAGTGGAAAGAGGACCCCTGGATTTGAATCTCAGCTCTGCTGTTTGAGCCTGGATAGCCAGGGCAGCTACTTACCTAGGTCTCCATAGCTTCATCTGTAAAACGAGGAGAACAGACTAGACTATCCCTCCACCCTCAGTTTTAACCTCCTGTGTATGGAAAAATCTCTCAGGTACTTCTACAGGTACTCACCTTGCATTGGACTCAGTTGCCTTTCATTTCTAAGGTCTAGAGCAGACACTAAATGGACTCAAAGCTCTTGGCAAATGTCTCCCACATGGCCTCTGCTGTCCCTTTAGCTCAACTAGATTTACAGGTTTGGTTTTTTTGGTGTGGTTTTTTAGTTTATGACTTGTGATTCTCTTTTGACTCAGCAAGTTATAACCAGAACCCCTACAACTCCTAGGAATTGCACCTTGCTTTATTTGCCCTCCACAGAGAGGTTGACAGCCTCAAAACTGGGATCCATGAAAGGTGGCATCCTTCAGCCCCTAACAAATGTTGGCTTCAAGCCCAGAATGTCCCCAGGAAGGCTTTATGATGGGACTGTTCTTAGTCATGATCCTAGCACATACATCCCTACCCAACCATTTAATGGTTCCCAGTCCCTAACAAACACACCCTGCAGAGCTGGCAGGTGGATAGCCACCATAACCCAGGGCAGCTGTCACCTTGATGCTGACAGAGGAGCTCACAATGCCACCCCTCATGCCACATAAGCCCTGATCCCCTAGACCAACCTGTACACCCACTTTGCTCTTGGTCCATAGCCATTTTACACTGGTTATGGCCTTGGCAGAACCTTGCCCTGAAGTGCAGCAAGCCAGGAAGCTTGCAAGCTTTACCACCCAGCTCTTACCATAGAGACAGCTGGGAACTGTATACAGGGAAGGAAAGAAAATCCAGCATCATGATTTGCTGGGTGGACAAGAATGCTTAAGGATCACTGCCCTGGGATCCCTGGGTGGCGCAGCGGTTTGGCACCTGCCTTTGGCCCAGGGCGCGATCCTGGAGACCCGGGATCGAGTCCCACATCGGGCTCCCGGTGCATGGAGCCTGCTTCTCCCTCTGCCTGTGTCTCTGCCTCTCTCTCGCGCTCTGTGACTATCATAAATAAATAAAAATTTTAAAAAATAAAAAAAAAGGGATCACTGCCCTTGGAACCCCTAGGTGGCTCAGTCAGTTGGGCAACTGCCTGCCACTCAGATCATGATCCCAGGTCTGGGAGATAGGGTCTGAGAGATGGAGTCCTGCATCTGGCTCCTTGCTTTTCGGGGAACCTGCTTCTTCATCTGCCTGCTGCTCCGCCTGCTTGTGTCTGCTCTCTTTCTGACAATTAAATGAATAAAATCTTAAAAAAAAAACTTTAAAGGATCTGCCCCTCCAGAGGGAAAGGGGAGCTTCAGGTGTTTCAGAGGAGGCCAGCAGAACCCCTCAAGCATGAAGCCTACCCTGACCAGGCCCTGAAATGTCTGGCCACCTGGTTGAGACTAATATCCCAAGCAACCGGAGGAATGGGATTCTGGTCTTCTCTACCCCCATGGGAGTCCTCAAACTAGTGGCACAATAGGGGTAGGGGGAGGAGAGGAGTGCTACAAACAGGGAATCCTTGGTCTCAGAGTCACTCTCACCTCGGCCTGGGCTGGGCCCATACCAAGTCTTTATTTTTTTTTAAGATTTTATTTATTCATGAGAGACACGCAGAGAAAGGCAGACATAGGTAGAGGGAGAAGCAGGCTTTCTGCCGGGAGCCTGATGTGGGAGTTGGATCCCAGGATCCTGGGATGTGGTGATCAGGACCAGAGCCAAAGGTAGAGGCTCAACCACTGAGCCACCCAGGTGCCCCTGGGCCAGTACCAAGTCTTAGGAGGAAGGGCCACAGTGACCTTTCAGGAGATCAGCTTGACTTAATGCAGGAGTGGAGGGCAGCTCAAGGCTCAGAGCACTCTACACTTGTCCCTTTGGTGGTGAATGTCCTTGGAGCTGGTCTGTTCATTCCAACAGGAGGTTCCAAAGAGACCTCAGCTACCAGGTGAACTCCCTGGCCCTTGAGGAGGGAAGGAGGTCCCCAGATGCCCTCCTCTCAGCAGGCTTGCCCTGTGTGAAGTGGATAATTGCAAAAAAACACCTTGCTGGGAGTTTTGCCGGAGGCTGCAAACATGCAGCTCCCCCAGCATTCCCTATGTGCCCCAGAAAGGCGCGGAGGGGCCCGGCTGAGACTGAAGCGCAGAGGTCTCGGTGAGATGACTCTCTCCCGCCACTCTCCCAGCTGCCCCACTGAGTCCTCCCCGGGAGTCCTCCCATGCTATTCTGACAGGACGGGAAGAAGGGGCGGGGGAGAAGGAAAGAAGGGATTGAGGGGGAAGTTTCAAGGGGTGTGCCGGGGATGGGGGAGGATTCTCATGAGTCAGCAGAGCGAGCTCAGTGTGACTTCATTGCTTCCCGAGAAGAGGCGCCCGGGGCAGAAGGCCGCTCAGAGTGCAGCAGCAGGAGTGGAAGGTCGGAGCCCCCGGCCGCCTGCGGCGGGCAGGGCGCGGGCCAGAGCTCGGGGCTGGCCAGGTCGCTCGGGGGGCTGGGGCGGGGACGGGAGGCCCATGCCGGGGCCAGGAAAGCTCTGGGCAGAGGAGACGACCTCTCCTCTCCTCCTCCACCCTCGCGGTCGCCAGTTCCCGCCTTGGCCCGAGACGTCGTGCAGCGCGCGTTCTGCCTGCAGGTGGCGCTGCAGAGGCGCCCTGGGCGCACCGCTGGGGGTCGGGGGTGGAGCTCGGCCCCAGCGGCGATCCCGGGTTTGGAAGGCGCGCGAGCCCAGAAGGCGCGGGGCGGGGCGGGGTCGGGGGTGGGGGTCGGCGGCCAGGGAGAGGAGGGAGGGGCCGCCAGAACCTCCACTGCCTCTCGGATCCCGTGCTCCCACCCAAGTGGCGGGAGAGTCCGGAGTCCCGACCTGCTGCGCTAGCACCGCGGCATGGGGCTGGCCCCCGCGTGCTTCTTAATAGTTAGTCCCCGCGGCCACTTCCCGGGTCCCGCAGAGCTTAGGGCGCTCACCTTCGGCAAAGGGATTGTGGTTTAGGGGCTGTCTTTCCTCTCTGCGGATGGCGCTCTTGACCCGCGGGCAGTAGAATGGAAACTTTGAGTCGCGTCTCGGGCGTTGGGGGTGGGTTTCCCTGAACTCTCTAGCCTGGCTCCCCGGAGACCCAGAATGCATCTCCTGCACAGGGACAGGCTGGGGCTGGGGCTGGGGTGCAGTTTGGGGCCTGGGCTCAGCCTAGGTGAGGGGCAGGGGTTCAGCTTTGGGCTGGAGGTAGGGCGAGCCTTAGGGATTCCGCGTGGCTCAATCCAGTCTTTGGCAGCTATAGAAGAAAAAAGCTAAGAGGCCCCTTTGGGGCTCAAACTCTCAACTTTGTTCTCAGTAGATAGACACTTGTGTTCTACCTCTTTGCAGGCCCTGAGCTCTAGAAGTCATGATGCTGCTGACCTTCCCATGTTGGTTCATGGTTATGCGGTGGCTCTTTAGTTAACATATTGAGAGTATCAAGACACAAAAATAACCTGTGGCCAGACACCTTTAAGCTGAAAAAAAAAAAAAGTTGTTGGGGGCTCCAGCCTCATCCTTTCCAGAGGCTCCCCTGGCTATTCCCATGATACAACCTCACATATAAATATATGGGTAGAGTGTGTCTCCCGTTTCTGTGCCAAGACATCAGAGCTATGCCCTCTGCTAGTGTTCCTGGGTGCGTCTTCTCTATCAGTCCAGCTCCCCTGCTTTCAAGATGTGCAAAACCATCTGAGAAAGTTATCCTTAGGATTTTCCATAAAGAAGAGGAAAGGGGTAAAAAAAAAAAAAAAAAAAACCCAAAGATCCTAAACGTTTCACTGTGTTCACTGTGCGCCAGGAGAAACACCGTCTGTCTCCCGCCCAGACCTCAGAGCCCGGGCCTCCTTCCTACAGGGCGGTGCCCAGCTATTCCTGGAAACCCCCTCCTTTCGACCAACCCCCTCCCCAAGGTGTCTCCTCCCAGAGCACGACCTGAGAAAAGGGATTGTATTGTCAAACCTGAGGTCCCCAGCCCCTCTTTATGGCCCTAACGTGACCCGTGGCGGTCCCGGGCCTGCCCACTGTCTCGACGCCCTCGAGCTGGCTTCTCCTCTGGGAACCAGGCCTGAGCCGCGGCCTCTCCCTCTGGCCTGGCCCTGCGCCCCGCTAGGTGACCGGGAGAGGAGCTGATATACTAATTTGTGTTAATGTGATAATGGGCGCTAATGGGGTCACGTGCTAGCCACAGGCCAATTTCTAGGCCGGCCTCACTGCCTCAGCCCCGAGTGGAGGCTGTGGGGATGGGAATTTCTGGCTGACTAATGCCCACGGCCGCTGGAGGGGGAGGGGGAGGGGGAGGGGGAGGAACCGACGCCCCGGCCGATCCCAGAGCGCTGGTGCCTCGGTTTCAGTTTCATCCTTGGCTGACACTTTCCTCCGCTGCCGAGTGGAATTGCTTTGCTTTGCGTCCAGGCCCTCTCTCCTCCCCAGCTGCCCCCCTTTTGGATCGCTAGCCTCCCTCAGCCAGCCCTTCGCTCTGTGAGGGGAGAGATGGGAAGATAATTTGGCAGTGATGAGGAAAAAATGTACACGTAGACACCCTCGGACGCACAGGCTCACATACCACGCTGCCTCGCAGACACACACACATGCGCACGCCCTCCACAGACACACACGCACGCAGGAGGGGACCCGCCACTCCCCTCCGAGAGTCAAGCTCACACACGTGCATGCGCGCGCGCGCACGCACACACACACACACACACACACACACAACCCCCCTCCTAGCCATGCTTGCACCCTCACTCACGTCTGAGAGGCTCACACGGACACACACATGGGCAGGCAAGGCCCTACAGAGACTCGTCCCACACACAGACACACGCGCACGCGCGCGCAAACACACACAGACCAGCAGCAGCAGCCCGAGTTGGATGGCTTCCTCAAGAGAAGGCTGGAAAGTTTGTTTGCTGCCAACGAAGGGGCCTAGACATTCCGCGAAATGACTCATACTGCACCTTTATAGACATTAAATGTTGTATTTTTCTGGATGAAACAACAACAACAACACCCCCCGTTGTGATGGCAGGGTGGGGAAGTTTCATGGCTGGCTTCCTACTGGGTCTCTGTCTGGTGCACATCTCTGGCTTGTCCTTGCCTCCCTGTGGGAGGGGGCGATCCTGAAAGAGCAGAATGGGCTACCTCCTGATACAGACCTCAGCCCAGAACCGCCCCTAGGCAGGATGTGCGGTGGGTGACATTCTGGCTAACCAGCCCCCTTCCCAGCCTCTCCCCACTCCTCCATTTCATCCCCAGACTCTCTGGAGTCGGGCCTGGTGCCCCCACTCTGGGGTCCCAGTCTCCACCCTTCCTCATCTCTCCTTCCATCCAGCACCCCTCCCCACCCCTCCTGGGTCTGTCCGGACTGCCACCTCTGAGCACAACTCTAGGGGGCGCCATTCACCATGTTTATAATATGCATCACCCCAAGCGTTGAGACTGGTGCCTCATCCACTCCCCTGAGCCTCCTCTCCAACTGAGAAGGGAACACCCAGCTTGATGACTGCCTGCTCCCTGTCCCCCAGCACACTCAAGGGGCCACAGAAATCACTTGGTGCCCTGTTCAAAAAAGGCCTTTAGGGGATCCCTGGGTGACTCAGCGGTTTAGTGCCTGCCTTCGGCCCGGGGTGTGATCCTGGAGACCCAGGATCAAGTCCAGCCTCGGGCTCCCTGCATGGAGCCTGCTTCTCCTTCTACCTGAGTCTGTCTCTCTCTCTCTCTCTCTCTCTCTCTCTCTCTCTCTCTCTGTGTGTGTGTGTGTGTGTGTGTGTCTCATGAATAAATAAATAAAATCTTTAAAATAAAAAAAGAAAGGCCTTTATATGCTGACATCCCTCTGTGCCCCCATCCCAGTCTCTGGCCCCTAGCAGCAGCCCCTTAGGCCAAGGTCCCCTTAGGCCCACTCATTTTTTCCTGCAGGTTTTGAGGGGAAGCCCCTTAGAGTGTCACTTGGAATCTCCACAAGGCTGTGGAGGAGCACAGTGGAGCTGCCAGCCACACAAGATGGATGTTGGACTAGCAGATGGCAGAGGTTGAAGACCTAAATCTGGCTCCACTGGACAGTGCCCCTCAAACACTGGATGCCACTCTGCCTGTGATAGGTGCCCCTGAATAAGTGCTTGCCCTTGAATCTGGTCCCAGGGACTTTCCCAAGCTGATCCCTCACTCCAAGATAGGGGCTAGGGGCCAGTAGGATTAGATGTTGGGGGACTTGCCCTCATTTGCTGAACTCTGCCAGAAGCCACTTCTTCCTGGTTTTGGCAGATGAACCAAATGATCCGGTCCCTCCTCCTCCCCACCCCATCTCAAAAATCTCCCACCAACCCTAGAGGGCTGGCCTGAAGTGCCCTTCTGGTTTCCCAAATATTCCCAGCAGCACTCCCCAGGATGGACATATGAAGCACTGACTCAAGGCCCACAGCACCTGCAAGTCAGGTTTTCCTCTCACTCCAGGCAGACCGCTGAACTGCCATCCAGCCCTCAGAAAAGTGAAACCCGATGGTCCTCTGAAGTTTTTTAGGGGATCTTATGGTGCCAAAGTGTGTCCCAGCAAAGGCCTGGAAGGGAAATGAATAACTCTCCATTTTAATGAGAGCAGCGTGGGGTGGGGGTGGGGAGACCAAGTGGCTTTCCAAGAGTCTCAGCCAAGGAAGGTGGCTGGGCAGATAAAAGTCATGACCAGGGAAGTTGCTCCCAACTACACCTTCGCATCTGCATGCCTGTGCTTTGGCCTGGGCATACCCCACTCCTACCCCCATTAACCTCCACCCCCATGTGGACCTGGGCAAGCAACTGCCATCCAGGGAAGGAGCACTTTGGTATAACTTATCGCAAAGAATTGTTATGCTTTGCAGCTACCCAACAGTCTTATTTTTATTATTTTTTTCTCAACAATCTTTTTAGAACAAACACTCTTTATGATGCTCACAGCCAAAACCTGGGATGTAGAGATTTCTGTCCGTCATTTGGAGCTTTCTAGAGCCTTGTCATGCAAACCCAATAGAGGCAAATCTGGAACTATTGAATGTATCAGAGGAATGGTTGCTGTTTGTACAGAAAGGATTATAGGGGGCTTCTCAGCTTTACAGATGGGAGGATTTCTTTTAAACTATAACTTCTCTCCTGGCTTTTGAATATGCTTCTCATTCTGAAAGTCTGATTCATGGGTAGACTTTCCTAGCCTGTGTCTTTGGTGCAAAGTAAGGGCCATGGCTATAGAAGCTGTGGCACTGTGGTATTTTGTTCTAGCCACAGGTTTGAATAGAATTCGTTGAGGCCAAGGGGTTAAGGGAGGGGGAAGCAACTGGCCACCTTGTCTCTAAAGAACCTGGGGTGATTTGCAGAAGAATATAGGCGCTGCTTGAAAGAGGGGAAAAAGAGGGCCTGAGAAAGCTGCCAAGGTGGAAAGGCACGTTGAATACAGAAGCAGCGACCTGACTCTGCACGGGCCATGGGCAGCCAGGAAGCCAGGAGGCCCTCTGCTTGTCACTCTTGGAGGGACCCAGGTTCTGAGGCTTGAGAGGACTGAATCCGAGTTGAAGAGTGGGGGTGGAGGAAGACTGGAAGGCAAGAGGCTTAGAGTGCACCATGGATGGTGCAGCCTGGGCATCTGTGGGCAACTCGAGAAGGGGAATTCCTGCCAAGTCAGGGAATGAGCCATTGGCAGAGACAGCTTGGCTGTCTTCTGGGGGAGTGATCTCAGTCTGCTGGCCCCACCTGGCTGGGGCTCACTCAATGGGAAAATGGAAGGAGCTAGGTGGGGAAGGGCTGGCAGGCTGGGGAGCAGCAAGGTCATTGGGAAGGGCAGCCTGGCTGACCTGGAGCCATGAGCCAGGAAAGTCACTCCTGTGGCCCGTGGCTCCCCATGGGGAAGTCAGCACAAGATTTCCATCAACGGGGGTGGGGTTTGCTTTGGCTGTGACTCCCAGATCCTAGGGCTGTGGTTAGTTCCCGGTGGCTGGGGAAGGTGGGAACCTATGAGATTCCCACAGGTGGGCTCCAGGTCATTGGCAGGTATCCGGGCCAGTCACTGTTAGTGGTTAACTGGTCAGCACAGTGCTTGCCCTCTCTCCCTGCCCTTTCCAAGAGGAAGATCTCTCCTCTGCTTTTTCCATGCCATAGGCTTCAGCTCTGGTTTAAACCACAAACACTCTTAGGAGGGATCCACCATTAAGTCCTCAGCAGCTTCTGTCCTAGCCTTATCAGACTTTCTCCCAGAAGCTGGGCTTGAGAAAAGTTGAAATGAGGTTGAAGATACCGCTGAAGGTAGCTAACATCGATTGAGGGCTTACTAGGCACCAGGTGCCACTGCCAAAAACATAGGTTATCTCATTTATTCATCACAACAGCCTTTTCTTTTCTTTCTTTTCTTTTCTTTTCTTTTCTTTTCTTTTTTGTTTTTTTCTTTTCTTTTCTTTTTTTAGAGAGGGAGAAGTGGGGAGGGGCAGAGGCTTGATCCCATGACCTGAGCGAAAATGAAGAGTTGGATGCTTAACCCACTGAGCCACCCAGGTGCCTTTGGTTTTTTTTTAATTTTATTTATTTATTCATGAGACACATAGAGAGAGGCAGAGATGCAGGGAGAGGGAGAAGCAGGCTCCATGCAGGAAGCCCAACACGGGACTCCATCCTGGGTCTCTAGGATTACGCCCTGGGCTGAAGGCGGTGCTAAACCGCTGAGCCACCCCGGCTGCCTGTGTGTGTGTGTGTGTGTGTGTGTGTGTGTGTTTTTAAGATTTTATTTATTTATTCATGAGAGACACACAGAGAGAAGCAGAGGCATAGGAAGAGGGAGGAGAAGCAGGCACCATGCAGAGAGCCCCATACTTGATCCCAGGTCTCCGGGATCAGGCCCTGAGACAAAGGCAGAGGCTCAACTGCTGAGCCACCCAGGCATCCCCCACCACAGCCTTTGGATGTAGGTCCTTATTATCCCCAACTTAAAATAAGGAAAGTGAGGCTCAGAGAGTTTAAGTGACTTGCGCAAAGACACACAGCTGGTAAGTGATGCAGCTGAAATAGGAAACCAGGTCTGTCTGACGTTAGAGACCACTGAACTCTTAGCAGAATGGAAGAGTATGTGTGTTTGTGTCCATCAGTGAGTCTCAAGGTCAAGATAGAGAGGGTTTAGGGATAGCTACCACAGTTTCAAGAGCGGTGCCTCAGGGACAAGAGGCCAGCAGAGAATGGTGTGGCTCCAAGATCAGGAATCCTGTGAAGAAAGCATGGCCACTTAGAAAAGAGAAAAAAAAAAAAAAAGAAAATCTGCTCTAGGTGCTTATTTCAGGGCCTTGGCTATCAGTCGCCAAGAGATCTCAAGGGTCAGTGCCCCAGTTCAGCCCCTTGGTTTTTCCCCGGAAACTTATGATCTGCAGCTGCCTTCACAGCCATCATCCACCACCATTCTTGTCCCCCCACCCCAGTCCTGTGCCAGGGACCATCCTTTCCCAAGGCTGGGGAAGCAGGTAGATGCTGGTGGTTGGGCAGATCCCTGAACTTCGGGCCCTTTGGCCACCCTTGCCCCTCAGAGGGCCCTCATCCTCTTCGGCTTTCCTGCTTTCTGCCAAGGAGGTGCCAGGGCTGAAGCACGGATGAGCCCCTCTTCCAGATCATGTAGAACCATAAGAAGTGACTATTTCCAGCCATCTTCCTCCTAGAGCCTCCTCAATGTGGGACCAGGTGGGATGTGGGGGTTTGTATGGATTCCAGGCAGGCCAGAAGAGAGAGAAGGGGGGAGACAGGATGGGAGACTGGGATGCCTCAAGCAGGGCAGCTTGTCTTTGGAGAGAAGGGGGCATGAGCTTTTTCCCAGCACCCCAAGTCTGTCTGCCTTTGCACCTGCTGTGGCAGTCTCGCTCCCCCCCCCCAGCCTCCCCACCCTGATTCCTATCTGCCGGGTCTCCCCCATCAGGAGTCCTAGGCTCCACTTCCCTAAGAAGTCCTCCAAGCCCTCCAGTCATTCCAAGCGAGGATGATGCATTTGGCCGAGGATTGTGCAGTGTTTGGCATATAGCTCCCGAATTGTATCCTCTGGGCATTTCCTGGCCTCACCACGCGCTCCGCCCGCCCTCCCGCCAGGTCCACACAGCAGGCGCTCAATACTCTGGAGTGCTAGGGTGTGGGCCAAAGGCGTCAAGCCAGTGGCGTGTGGAGGACGAGGGGGCTGGACATAGCCATCCAGGGTCCCCAGAGAAGAGATTTGTCTCCGAGGCATTGTGTGGGGGCTTCCCGGCGGGAAGGGCCCCGACAGGGGGCCAGGAGCCCCGACCCCGCCTCGTGGCGGGGAATGAGGGGCGCGGGCCAAGAAAGGGGCGCGCGACGTGGGTTCTGCAGGGTCCCTGCTCTCGTGGTCCCCGGGGGCGAGCGAGCCGTGAGGGGAAGGAGAGGCCGCGCGGGCCCCTGGCACGGCTCCCCCTGCCGTGCTGGCGACCGCGGCGGGCCGGGGGTGGAGGGGCGCTGTTTCCACCAAGACGCCTCGTCCCTCCCTCGCTCCCTCACCCACCCCGCCCGCCCGCCCGCGGTCCCTCCCGTCGGTCCCTCCCTCCGGCTCTTCCCTCCCTCCCGCCCTGCCTCCTTCGCGCCCGCCCTAGCCGCCGCCTGCGGGGACGTGTGTGTCTCTAGTGCAATTTCCCCTTTCGCTCGGGTGTCTCAGTGCAGGTCTCCGCTGGCTCGCGCCCCCTCCCCGGGCGCCCCCGCCGCCCCCTCCCTCGGCGTGGCCCTCCCCGGCGGCCACCCAGCTCCCCCCGCACTCCACCCCGCCCCCCGGAGTCGTTTTATCAGGGGCGCCGCCGTCTCACCTGGTATTTGCATCTCGCCCTCCAACTTGCCATTGGCGGCGCGACGTGTGGGAGAGCCCTGCGCCTCGCCCGCCCGGACCAGCCTGCCCCGGCGCCGAGGTGAGTCACGGGCGCAGGGCCGCGGGGGCAGGCGGGCAGGGAGGAAAGAGGGAGGGAAGGAGGGAGGGGGACGGTGGCCCCGGCGGCTGCGGGGACCGACCGGGCGCCGCGCTCAACTTCCACTTCTCCTTTCGCCGGCGCCGAGGTCCCGGCGCCACTGGCCCGGCCCTGCTTCCGAGGGGAGTAGGCGGGCTGGGGGGAAGGTGGGGGCCGCTGGGGACCCTCGGCTGGGCCCCTGGAGCGGGGAGGGGACTGCAGCGACTGACCCCAGCCCTGCAACCGAGCCCACCCGGCCTCAGGTACGTCGATGGCGCCGGTTCTTCGAGCTTTCGGGGACCTCGAAAAGTTTGCCTGAAGGCGGGATCGGGGACGCTGGGTCCCCGGAGTGTAGGGCTTGGGGGCCCAGGGAATGGTGGGAGAGCCGCGGCGTGTTGAGTCCCGCCCTTGCCTCGCCCCACCGCGTGTGTGTTGGGGAACCCGGGCTTCTGAGCCTGGGTTAGAAACGGAATCGAATTCCCAAGGCAGGGTGGGGGGCCGATTTTCCCGCGCCGCGGGCCCCGGGGGTTCCGTAGCGGGGCCGATCGTGACAGAAGGCCCCCTCAGCGCTCGGTGCTCCAGGGCGGGAGGTCAGACCGCGAAGCGCCAGGGCTGCCAGATTGATCGGGCGGCCCCCAGCGCCTCTGGGGCCAGGCGCCTTGGTAAAACACACACTCACTAGTGTAAAACACGCGCGCGCGCGGACGGACACACACACACACACACACACACACACACACTCCCCTATGACTTGAATAATTGGATTGCCAAAATAGAGACCTCTTGGCAGGGGCCAGAGTTTCCGTGTGAGCAAGACGCCAGCCTTCCCGCTCCCGCGTTCCCGCTCTCCCGGTTTCTCCCGCCTCTCGGTTCCCTCCTCTGCTGCAGGCAAGGGGATTGAGCGGCCACACAGCGCGGGGTGCCTTGCCGGCAGCGCTTTGCTTTGGGGAACTGCCCGGGCGGTGTCTGCTTTATGAATTTCTGGTGCCTCCACCGCGCCCTAACTCTGCTGTGCTTTCCTCTGGACTGTGTGTAGGGAAATAGACCTCCTCACCAGAGTCACCTCCTGACCCCTTGGTACCTCAAAACTGAGCCAGGTTCTCCCTGGCTGCTCCCCACCCCACCACACACACCCCAGCCTTGGGATTTGATGGCAGTTTGATTCCTGCCCCTCATCCCTGTGCCTGAGATTGAGGCCTGTCTGGTCCTGCAGCTTCTTCTGGTTAATGTTTGACAGTTCATTGTGGCTAATCATTTTAATTAGCTCTTAAAGTGGGGAGGAACAGTTAACCTTGGACTTCTCGATTTTGGCCTGGTGGGGCCTCAAATGGGAGGAGTGCAAGGGAGGTGGGGAGGTAGGAGCGGAAGTGAGGTCACCACCTCAGGGCCTGAGCCACCACTGCTTGGCCCCAACAGCTGGTGGGCACGCCCATCGGGGACTCACCCCCTGCAGGCTGACCCCTGGCCAGAGTGCCAGGTTGGAGAGGGGTGAAGGGAACAGATCTGGCTCTCCCCTTGGGGGAGACAGGACACTTTGGCACCAAAAATGGCCAGGGAACACGTATGCCCAATAAGAATGCAAATCCCTCCTTGCAGTTGGTTACACAGGGTTTTACCGGTTAGAAGGCGCTTTCTCAACCATTGATTCAGTGGACCCAGAGCGTAATGGGGGTGCTGTCTTGAGTTAAGTGAAAGGCTTCACTATCTTGGAGGACTGGTTATCCTAACCGATGTGGGGAAGAGGCTGCCTTGCATGTGGTAGTTTCTGGGACTGGGTTCTGTTCAAACCCCAGGATGTTTTTTCGGGGGGGGGGTGTTGAGCAGACTCCACGTTGCCACCCTCACCCAGCCTCTAACTGTGAGCCGAAGGAGTGGCTTGTTTGCAACTATGTCTGGCATTCCTCCCACTGCTCCACTGTTTGCTCGGTGGTTGCTCAGGAGCTGGCGCCCACCCCAGGACAAGGTGGGGGCCTGCAATCCACTCTCCCCCTGCCAAATGCTAAGTGGTAGCACGGTGGCTTCTGTCTTCTCTGTCCCATGTTGGGATCTAAAAATGAAGGTGCTGTGGTCTGTCATTCATACGCCTGACTGATAGACTATCCAAAATGCCCATAGCCTGCAAAGTTCAGGACTTTTGTCTCTGAAGAGGCCCAGCCAGGCACAGGCTGAGGGGATTGCTTGCCCAGGGAAACCCTGGCTCCTCAGCTTGGCCTTGGACCTTGCCACTCCCAACCCCAACTTCCATGCCTAGAGCCAGACTATCTGGGTCAAAAACCAGCTTTGTTATTTACTAGCGATGTGACCTCAGTCTGTTGTATGCCTTGGTTTACCCATCTGTCAAATGAGCCCTACCTCATAAGATTGCTGCAAAGATCAAATATATCGAGATACATAAGCTGCTTATTAGAACAGTGTATGGCACATAGTGAGCATGGACCAGCACTATAGTATTATCTAATACAGTGTCTAAAACTCAGATTCCACTCAGCAAACATTTGTGGAGAGCCAGTCCCCGTGGCAGGCATGGGTGAAGTGGCAGTGAGGAAATATGGTGGTGAAGAAGACTCCACATGCCTTCCAGGATTGTGTATAGCTTCTGCTGTAGGCCAGAGTTGGGGTGCAGGGCGTGGGAGGGAGCCAGGGACAGTGGCAAGGTCATATATAAATAACCATAATTCAAAGCCAGGCTGGAATACTTGAGCTAGTGTGGGGAACCAGGCATCCTAGGTCTCCTTGCCTGGGGACCCTGGCTGGGTCTTGGTCTGGTTGTACCCTCTGAACTGCTTTGGGAATTGGATGAATGATGGGGAAATGGAGACCTCCTTTCTTCATGGGCTGCAGGTGGCATGATTCGTTGGGTTCCAGGGCAGGATGCACATTTACTTAGCGCCATCCCCAAACACCCCTCTAGCCCTCTGCCATACCCCCACCACCTCCCGGAGGTCCTCTGCTGAGCTGGGAAGGGCTTCAGGCAGCCTTCTCCCCTCAAGCTTGGGCCTGACCCTAGCCTGGGCTTGGTTATCTCTCCAGGATTTCTAAACTGCAAAGAGGTTTCTGGCTTCACTGCCGATTTATTCCCTTTGTGGTTTTCAGACTGAAAACTAGTTCTGCAGGGGAGGAAGGAAACTCATCCGAAGTACCCAGAATCCCATGGGCACTTTCCTAGAGGTCAGGGGCTTTTCTCATCAACACCAACCTGCCTGCAAACCTCTGGCCGCTGAGCCTCGGATGGCCGGTAATAGTGGCCGCGCCAGTAATGCCCTATAGCTCCCGCCCCAGTGCTGGTTGCCAAGGAACTGCTGGTCGGGGTGCTCATGAGGGTTCTGACCTCACAGGGGCTGTTGAGTTTCAATTCAACAGCCATTTATTAACACCTACTGTGTGCCCAACCTGTGCTAGGCCTGGTGGAGGGGCTGAGCCAAGGAGGTGCTGGGGAAAGATGACTAAGATGCTGAAACAATCAGAGGCGAGGATGGGCAGCCAGGTCAGTGGCTGGTCAGGTGCTAATTGTGCTCCTCCAAGCAGGGGCCAGAGGCGGCCAGGGCTCTGAGGTCGGCATCTGGAGGAGGGAGGGAAAGCTTTGTGAGGGCCTAGGCAAGCTAGACCTTGGGGGTGGGGCGCGGGGGAGATTTGGCTGGGCCAAAAAGGGAGAAAAGAGGCCTTTCTCTGTCTTCCCTGGCCACAGACTGACCTTCGAAGGCTGGATAATTGTTTGGCAAATGCGTGTCACATAAAAGACCAGGTCAGTGAGCGTGGGTGGCTCAGGGCAGACCCCGATCTCCACTCCAGGAGATAGAAAGTGGCCGGCCCAGACCCCAGACGGGGAGCCGGGGGAGCCTGGCGGGTATTGATAAGACACAAAGGGTAGGCAGGCTTCCCTGCCACCCAAGCTGAGGGGATTTGATTTCGAGCTGCCCCCCACAACACACATACACACACACACACCACACACACACACACACACACACACACACGGACCCTGGGGGAGGTGGGTGGAGAGAGAGGAAGAGAGGTAGAAGGCACCAAAGGGACAGGAAAACTGACACACCAGTGCTGTTTGCAGCAGGCATGGGCTGGCCAGGTCCCACCTTTCCCTAGGGTGTTGGGATTTCTCTGGAAGTCAGGAGGCTTAGGTGGAGGATAGAGATTTTCATTTCCTCAGACAGCTGGGAACCCAAGAGTCTAGAGAGTCCCACATGTTTCTACCCAGACCACCCTGGCAAGGGCAAGGGATAGCTATACATTTCTTCTGCTGCTTTTGTGTCTCCCATGGCTGACTGTACAGGGGAACTTGGCTCTTTCTGGGTTTAACTGGAGCAGAACACCCAGACACACACATATCCTCCCCTCCCCCACATAACTTTTCCTCTCCCACTGCCCTCTTTCCCTGCCCCCTCCCCAGCACATTGCAACACCACTGGGACACACCAGAGAGTGCCCTGGCTTCTTGGCTGGGGAATCATGTCCTAAGGTGAGCTTTTTGGCAGAGACTCCAGCCTTCTATCGAGAAGGAGGTTCAGGGAAAGGTGTTTCACGCAGGAGGGTCTGCAAGGGAAAGTGCTGGAACATTTCTCAAACCAACGAGAAGAAAGGTTAAGCAGCTTGCCCAGGTTGAGCAAGCTATGCCTTAGATTCCCACCTTCTTGGAGGACCATTTTATTGTCCCAAAACTGGTACTTCCTGCTTCTTAGGCCAACTGCCCTTCCTGAAGCTTCCTTTCCTCTTCCAGTCTAACCTAATATCCTTCCAGAGAAGTGCGTTGTCTAGAAGTGGGGAAGAGCACAGTCTCTGTATGTTAATATTCCAGATCTACGGCTTAGTGACGGTGTGAGTGTGGGCTGGTCTCTTAAGCACCCTGGATCTAAGTGCCCACCCTCCAGGGTCACCATAAGGATTAAATGAGATAGTGCAGGGTCAGCACTCAGCATCGTGCCTGGCACATAGCTACTGCCCCCCAGGTGTTAGCTGTTATTATTCCTGTGGCTGTTGCTGCTGTCACTTCCCTTCGCACACCCTTGGCTTTGCTAACTCCAGGGATCATTTGGCAGGGCCTGCCATACTCATTCTCCAAACTGTGAGGGAGACTGTCCATCTCTTTCCGCTAACCCTTTGTTAAAGTCTGCTGTCACACAGGAGTAGGAGGGGATGTGTGTGTGTGTGTGTGTGTGTGTGTGTAATAGATAGTTTTTCTGAGTGGCAGGCAGTGGTGCTGTGAAGACCAAAAATCAAGTCCTTTTTTTAAAAAAAAGTTTTTTTAAAGATTAATTAATTAATTAATTAATTATTTTTTCATGAGAGACACAGACTGAGAGAGATACAGAGAGAGAAACAAAGACATAGGCAGAGGGAGAAGCAGGCTCCTCACAGGGAGCCCAATGCGGGACTCAATCCTGGATCCCAGGATCACGACCTGAGCCAAAGGCAGGTGCCCAACCGCTGAGCCACCCAGGCTTCCCCAAAAATCAAGTCCTTAATGTCTTTATTAACATTGCCATCTTTATTTCTTGGCCACTCTCATCTTGAGTATCACTTGCTGCAGGAATAGGGAGAAGTTAGTTCCTTTGAGAGAAGGCCTCCTGTTGCACCGCTGGCAAGAATTTAGCAACCATACGTCTGTTGTTATTACCCTGCTGGGTGTTGAATTCTGGGAGCCAACTGACCAACCACTCCTCACTTTCTCCCCCCTTTCACTAGAATTAGATGATGCATCCATTCTGGGCCAGTGCCCAGAGGTCTCCGGTTGGAGCTGGGGTACCTCATTTGCTTAGAAGAGCTCCCAGGGCCTGGGCACCATCCCCACTCCAGAGGCCTCCCAGAAGGTTCCTTGGAGGTTCCATCTGCTATCAGATGGATTTTGTGTTTGCCCAGGATAAACTGGATCACCCATGGACCACCTGGGAGCCACTTCACTCAGTCCCTTGGTCTCCGTACCTCAGGTTAGAACTACTAGGCCTTGGGGGGATGGGAGAGTGGGCAATTAGTCTTAACCTCCCCAAAGTCCCGATGACCTGATAGCAAGGAGGTACTTAGACATAGATTTAGGAGATAATCTGCCTTTTTTCCCATAATGCCCCCAGAGGATAAAAGAGGCTGGTTCAGCTCTGCTGATTCTGTGAGAATCCATGCCCAGAAAACCCCTATCTCATTACATTCAGTGACCACTTTCTTGATGCCACGCTGATCCAAAACAACAACAACAACAACAAACAACAAAAAACCACCACAGCAGGCCCAGCCCCCTGCTCTGAAGAATCTAAATCCAGTTCTAGAGCTGTAGTAATACACGTGCACTTAGCGTCATAGTGGGCTATTTGCATATTGTAATATGGTTGCCATTGTAATGATAATTAGCACCTCTATCACCATACCTAATTATCCTTTCTTTTTCGTGATTAAAGAGCAATGCAAGACTGTGTGGAATTAAGAGACTCTAGTCTCTTAGCAAGTTTGATGATGATATATTTTTATCTATATTCACTATACTGTTTATTAGAGTTCTAGGGCTTATTTACTACTCATTGTAATAGTTTGCATTTTCTAGGGTCTTCTATAATGGAATCATATACCATGTACTCTCTTTTTGTATGACTTCTTTCATTTGGCATGTTTAAGATCTGTCCATGTTGTTACATACATCCATGTTTCATTCCTTTTTATTACTAAGTAGCATTCCATTGTATGGAGATGCCATATGTTGTTTATTCATAGTGGATGGACATTTGGTGGCTTTCTCTCCCCATGTTTGGCCATTACAAACAAAGCTGTTATGAATATCTGAGTACAAATCTTTCCATAGCTCTTAGATGTCCTTTTCTCTTGGTTAAATACCTGGGAATGGAATGGTTGAATCATACAAGGGTTGTAGGTTCAGCTTTTTAAGAAACTGTCAAACTGTTTTTCCAAAGTGGTTGTACTATTTGACGTTCTCACCAGTCGTGTGTGTGCCTTCCAGTTGCTCCACGTCCTCACCAGCACTTGGAGAGTCTTTTTAATTTGAGCCCTCCTAATGGGTGTGCAATGGTATCTCATTGTGGTTTTAGTTTGTACTTCCCTAATTATGTACTTACTTGTCACCAATATATAGTCTTTGGTGAGATATCTGTTTAAATCTTTTGCCCATTTTAATATTGATTTGTGTATTTGTGTAGGGGCGCCTGGATGGCTCAGTGGTTGAGCATCTGCCTTTGTGATCCCAGGGGTCCTGGCATCAGGTCCCACATCGGGCTCCCCGCATGGAGCCTGCTTCTCCCCCTGCCTATATCTCTCTGCCTCTCTCTGTGTCTCTCATGAATGAATAAATATAATCTTTTTTTTAAAGATTTATTTATTTATTTATTTATTTATTTATTTATTTATTCATGAGAGACAGAGAGAAAGAGGCAGAGACACAGGCAGAGGAAGAAGCAGGCTCCACGCAGGGAGCCCGATGTGGGATTCCATCCCTGGTCTCCAGGATCTCACCCTGGGCTGAAGGCAGACGCTATACCGCTGAGCCACCCAGGATCCCAATAAATATAATATTTAAAAGTAAATAAATAAAATAAAATAAAATTGATTTGTTTTTCTTGTTGAGTTTTGAGAATTCTTTATATATTCTGGATACAAGACCTTTATCAGATAATACGTGCTTGGTAAAGGTTTTCTCTGAGTCTGTGGCTTGCCTTTTCATTCTCTTCATAGTATCTTTTGAAGAGCAGAGGTTTTATTTTTTTTTAGTTTATTTTAAAGACTTTATTTATTTATTCATGAGAGACACACAGAAAGGCAGAGACATAGGCAGAGGGAGAAGCAGGTTCCTCCTGAGGAGCCTAATGCAGGACTCAGTCCCAGACCCCAGGATCACAACCTGAGCCGAAGGCAGATGCTCAACCACTGAGCCACCCAGGCGCCCCAGAGCAGAAGGTGTTAATATCATTGAAGTCCAACTAATCAATTTTTACTTTTATGGATCATGCTTTTGGTGAGATCTCTAAGAACTCTTTCCTAGCCCTAGGTCACTACTACCTTCCTTATCTTAGGTTTTCTTTTATAATTTTTACATTTTTAGGCTTTACATTTTGGTCCTTGATCCATTTTAATTTTTCTATATATCAAGAGGTATGAATTCACATTCATGTTTTTGTTTTTACATATGGATATCCAATTATTCCAGTACCATTTGTTGGAAAAGCTATTGTTAGGCTACTGGAGTTGTCCTTATGAATGTGGGCTTATTTCTGGACTCTATATTCTGTTCTTTTTTTAAAGATTTTATTTATTTATTTGAGAGAGAGAGTGACCGAGAGAGCACAGGAGCAGGGGCAAAAGGAGAAGCAGACTCCCCTGCTGAGCAGGGAGCCTGACATGGAGCTCCATCCTAGCACTCTGGGATCATGACCTGAATTGAAGGCAAATGCTTAACTGACTGAGCCACCCAGGCACCCCTGTTCTTTTGGTTTTTTAAGATTTTATTTACTTATTCACTTCAGAGAGAGAGAAAGAGAGAGCAGGAGTGGGGGTGGAGGAGCAAAAGGAGAGGGAGAAGCAGGCTCTAATCCCAGGACTCTGGGATCCTGACCTTAGTAGAAAGCAGACACTTGACAGACTGAGCCACCCAGGTGCCCCTCTATATTCTGTTCTGCTGATCAGTCTGTTTATCTTTCCGCCAATGCCAATTTTTTTGATTACTGTAACTTTATTTTTTTGATTACTGTAACTTTATAATCATTTTTGAAATCAGGTGGTGCTAGCCCTCCAACTTTGTTATTTTTCAAAGTTGTTTTTGCTTATTTTAATTCTTTCACAATTCCATATGAATTTTAGAATGAAATTACCAATATCATTTTCTTTTAATACTCAAATTTATCCTATTTACAGTAATTGTTATAATGTATGTTTGACTGTGCTTTTGTGATCTTATTTTATAATAATGGGTGACCCTGACATAATTGTCATTTTATTTTATTTTTTTTCATAATTGTCATTTTAGAAGATGGTTAATCTTTTCATTGATATCCTTCAGCTAAAAAGTTCCATAAGTTTACAGACTTACGTATTTTTAAAAATATTCTATTTATTTATTTATTTATTTATTTATAGATTTATTTATTTATTTATTTATTTATTTATTTATTTATTTATGATACACACACACACAGAGGCAGAGACACAGGAGGAGGGAGAAGCAGGCTCCATGCTGGGAGCCTGACCCGGGACTCCAGGACAGTGCCCCGGGCCAAAGGCAGGCGCTAAACCGCTGAGCCACCCAGGGGTCCCCTACTTTTTTTATTCATGAGAGAAACAGAGAGGCCGAGACACAGGCAGAGGGAGAATCTGGCTCCCCTCAGGGAGCCTAACACAGGACTTGATCCCAGGACCCCAGGATCATGACCCAAGCCAAAAGCAGATGCTCAATCACTGAGCCACCCACGGGTCCCTACAGACTTATGTATTTGCAAAATAGGACCATTTATTATTTGCCCTTCATTTATAAACGTTTGGTGACTGGGTCCATGATTATCTGCTCTATTGGTCATTTTATAGACGCCAATCATATCCCTTTCCAACCTTTTCTGTCTGGATGACATAAGGCCTCTTTTTTAAAAAGCTTATCTTTGTATAATTACCCTCACACTCCATTCTTTTTTCTTTAAAGATTTATTTTTTTTTTCCAGAGAGAGAGCATGCAAGCCGAGCAGGGTGTAGAGGGAATGAGAATCCCAAGCAGACTCCCCACTGAGCATGTGGTTGGTCACAGAGCTTGATCATGACCCTAGCTAAAATCAAAAGTCAGAACTCCTAACCAACTGAGCCACCCAGGCACCCAACCCTGTTCTTCTGAATCATTTTAAGTCTTAGACCTGATCCAGAATCATGAAATCTTTCCAGAGAGTCCAGTGATCAGATCAGCACCTAATATTCCCAGGGTGGAAATGCTGTGGTTTTGTACAAAGAGAGATGACTTGATTGATCATCAACCACCTTCTCAATGCAGCTTGGAATAAATGACACTAGCTGGTATGTGTTTCCCCAAACAGAGACAGGGAGCAAGCGAAGATAAGTAATGTTTGTGGCTGGGTACCTTTGTCCCCCAACTTTATCCCTATCCTCGCTCTTAGATTGTAGCTCTCAGATCTGTCAGGACCTGGGGTCCCTATTCTAGAGATCTCACTTGGACAGAGACTTTGTGTGAACTTAATTCATGAATATCGAGACCTGTCTGTGCTAGAATCAGGAGAAGAAGAGCTAGGCCTTGGTCCCACGGATCTGCTTGCCTGTTGGGAAAACAAGATACATACATGAAATAAAGAGCAATTCAAGCCTGTGTGGCATTAAGAGATCATTTGGTCGAATTTGGGTTATGAGTGTTTAGAAAAGGGTGCTCCATAGGTATGCACTCTACTTATCAGGGTGCAACCAGCTCCATGGTTTTGGGGAACTTGGTTGGGATCTTGCTGGATGGGCATTATTTGATTAACCAAAACAGAGCAGCAAGGGCATGGCAGGCCTGAGAAACTCCGTGAATGAGCCTGGAATGTTCCCTCAGGGGACCATGAGGAGACCACTGGGCTTCAAGCCCAGGCTTGAGTTGAGAAATCATGGGAAACAAGGCTGAGTAGGTAGGGTGGGGTCAGACTGTGAAGGACCTTTGGAAACCAAGCAGATGAGTTTGGACTGTAAAGCTCTGCCGAGTACAGCTGGTAAGGCCACAGCCATAGATCTCAATATGTGCCCTGGGGTAGGAGTTGGTGCCAGCTCAAAGGCTGAGAGAGGAGCTAGGCAGAGGCAAGGCCAGGACTGGAAGTTCATCTTCCTCACACCCAGTTGAGTGGGCCTTCTGCTGCATCAGGCCTGGTTGTTAGCTTTTCGAAGCCTTTCACATCTGCTCCATGCAGCTTCCTAACAGGGACCACAGGCATGGGGAGTGGGTGGTGAAGGCCATATCGCTCCATAGCTAATGGTGTGAGGGGAGGCAGAACCACTGAAAAATACCCACCTGGCTCACCTGCCTACTGGCCTGCCCTACTCTTGCCCCAGAGTCATTCTTTAGGCTAAGGCAAGGTAGCTCCAGATGGCCTTTTTCAATGAAAATGTGTCAAGGAGGGAGGTGACATGACACATTAACCTAATATCACCCATAAACACATTAACACCACATGGTTTGTGCTTTTTCAGAGTGGTGGGAAAGTCATTCCTGGGGAGAGGGGATGGTGGCCTATGGAATCCCAACTGCTACTCGGGTCAGTCAGAAGAGCTCAGGAGCATGAAGTCTATAGTGGAGAGGGGGGCAGGAGGCCCAAGGCTGGGAGAGCCATGTGACTTGGCTTGCCTGTGGTTATAGGGCCCATTACTGACAAAATTGCCTTAGCAGAGTTTTTCCAAACTTTCCCACCTAAGTGCCCCCAACTATTGAATTATCTCCTAGAGGCCTAGAAGGACACAGTCTCAGACATTTCTTTGAAGTATGGCATTTTATTGTAAGTGTGAATGTTGCGCAGCCTATTGCCTAAATATATTTTAATTGATTTATCAGCAAACAACATGGAAGGTCCTGAAAGATGCCCTGGGTTTGGAGTGCGGCTTTGACTCCTGCTGTGTCACTTGGTCAGCTTTTAGCAAGCAGGCCCTGTCCCTCTGAGACCTGCTTATGGACAGGTCAGAACTTACACTTTCAGGATCTTTGCCCAAAGTGCTGAAAGACATGTCCATCACCTGCAGCGTGTTCATTTGCCTGCTGTCCTTATCCCAGTCCCCCTCCTTGGTTCAAACTTTTTTGTTGGAAAAATCTAAGCTCTTGTGTTCCCCTAGAGAAAATCATTGGACTTGCTCAGTGGTTAGCTCTGGCCTTATCTCAGCCTTTGGTGGGTGAACGGATCCCAGGATGGGATGGAGACTGTGGGCTCCTGAGACTCCGAAGTGGGTATGGATTGGCTGAGGCTGTGCCCACAGATTCCCCTAGCCTTCCCTCCTCCACCATGCTCAGCCTGTGGCCCCTCATTCTGTCCCACCTTTAGCATGGAGTGTTTACAGTACTCTCAGTTAGAAAAAAGAAAACCTGCCTGTATGTTCTCAGAGCCTAGCATCGCCCCTGCTCATCTCTTGGTGGCTGAGAATAGAAGAGCCGTCAAGGCTTCCAGGCCAAAGTTATCCTCAGTGACCCAAGGACCTCATTCCTGTCCTCATAGCCTGCAGATAGAGATAATGACAACATACAAAGACTGCATGCCCTCCTCCAGCTTGGGCAAAGTGGATTAAGAGCCATGAATATTCAGGTTTCACTCTGGCAGACAGTAAGCCTTCATCCACACCCCCTGCCTGCTAGAGGTGCAAGGGGGTTCCAGACATGAGTGCCTGGAGTGATGAAACCACAGCAGGTAGGGCCCTGGGCAGGCTGTCTGGGCTGGGTGGGGCGGGGCAGCCTGGCTGGGCGAGGCCCAGATTCCCCAGGCTGATAAGATGGCCTGTAAACACCCAGCAAGGGGAGGGGGCAGAGGGCAGGCCACCAGATGGCAGGAGAAGGGGGGAACCGGAGCCCAGGCCTAGCGGCAGGAAGTGGGGCTTGATGTGGAAATATCCTGTCCAGCAGGGGCTAGAGCTGTGGCCCTCAGCAATCACTCCCTCTACCAAGGAGGTGAGCTCAGCACGAGGTGGGGCTGCTGGGGCACCAGGCCAAGAACCCTGCTCCCCACATCTCCAGAGGACATGATCAGTGGGTCTCTATTATGGGTTTTTCTACCACCTAACGCTGCTGGGGGGGAAATCAGAACCAAGCTCCCCACCACCACCACACACGACTGCCACCACGGAGAAACCCAGCAGTGGAATTGTCTGAGAGAATCTGACTCTCACACTCTCACAGAAAAGTCCCGGTCATCACTATCAGTGAGGAGCATCAATTGGAACACCTAATTGTGTCCAGGACCTCCTGCAGCCCTTGGAGAAGAAGCACATATTTGACACGCCATTCTGTTGCATCTTGTAGTACTTTATAATTAGAACCTCTGAGGGTCAGAGCTTGCGGAGCCTTTCACGAGGGAGCATCGGATTCATTTGCTTTACTTTAAAGATGGGCACACTGGGATCCAGAGAGGGGCAGAGACTTGATGATGCCCGTGGCAGACCTAAATTAAAGCCCCTGGTCTACAGTATTTTCCACTGCCTACCCTGTTGCTTGAGGCCCAGCCACCAGCCCTCATGCCTGCAGCCGGCCTGCTTTGCACACTCGCTGAACCTCAGCATTTATCCTTGTTTAGGGTTGTGGGGAGGCTGACAGAAGGAAAGATCCTCAAAATCAGAAATCAGAAGTCTGGAGTCTGGCCTGAACTGCTCTGTCAACTTGCACATACATGGCCTTGAGTGAGTTGCTGCCTCTCTCTGGGCCTCATCGTTTGTTTGTTTGTTCTAAATAACATTTTAATTAGGGGCACCTGGGTGGCTCAGTGGGTTATAAGCCTCTGACTCTTGATTTTGGCTCAGATCGTGATCTCAGGGTTGTGAGTTCAAGCCCCACATTGGGCTCTGCGCTGGGCATGGAGCCTGCTTAAGATTCTTTCTCTTTCCTCCGCCCCTCCCCACCCCCAGCAATCTCTTTCAAAATAAAAAAATTAAAAAATAATAAATAACAGTTTAATTAGATTTAGTTCATTGCCATATAATTCAATTATATAATCTAAGTATACAATTCAGTGGCTTCAGTATATTCACAGAATTTTACTTCCATCACCACAATCCATTATAGAATATTGTCATCACCCCATAAAGAGACTCTCTACCCAATAGCAATCACTCTCCATTTTCTGCCAACCCCTGGGCCTCAGTTATGGAGAGATACTTGCTATAGATGTATTCTGGGGAGAAAACCCCAGCAATATTGATTACACAGATGGGGTAACCCAGTTTACCGGGAACTTAGATAGAAAGAGAACCTACCTTGAGAAGAATAGGGTGGGCCTGGTGATAAGTCCCTGACCATGGACCTGCTTGCCATCTATGAGGTGCTCAGGGCTGACTTGCCATAAATATTTGAATAAACATGTTAATCAAACACCCCGAGATAAGAACCTAGACTTATGTGTAAGCTGAGAGCAAGTGTATATTTATGGGGCAGGGCCATGACATGGCCACTCCAGGTCTGGATCCAGGAATTCTCTGGAAACAGTAGGCCCCTTGAGGTACAGGAATAGAGTCAGTGTCTTCATCATCAGAGCTGAAAGCCTCCTGCTCCACTTACCCTTCCCCCATACCTGGCCACAGGGGCTCAACTTGTCACCATTTTGGTGAAGACTTGGCCCAGAAAGTTAGGATTCACTTATTAGATGGAACTTTGGTTGAGGTTGGGAAGCTTTTGTTGAGGGGGCATCACAGAGGTTCTAAGGCTTCAAATTTGTGTGTTGTGAGCAAGTCCTGGCCTAGGGATCTGAGCAAATGGTCACCAGCATGGGACAGTGGGAAAGGCACAGACTTTGAGATCAAGGACATACAGCCTGGGTTTGAGTTCTGCCTCCATTCGTTTTCATTTTCTTTCTTTCTTTCTTTCTTTCTTTCTTTCTTTCTTTCTTTCTTTCTCTTTCTTTCTTTCTTTTTTGGACTAGGAGAATAATTTAGTTTTGTTTGGAGATATGGGCAGCTGCTGAGTCTCAGAACTTCTGGAGTTGTTTTTTTTTTTTTGGTGCTGGCAGCATTGCTGGCCTTAAGCACGTAGAAGAGCACAGTCTTGCTCAAGGGCTGGCACTCACCCACTGTGACCATGTCACTAATCTAGAGGTCCCTGAAACAGGGGACAGGTGTACAGACATGTTCTTGTGGCATCTCTTGAAGCGGTTGTACTTTCGGATGTGATGGGAGCAGTCTTGGTGGAGGACACTGGTCCTCTGCATCTTCATCTCCATCACCATGCCAGACAGAATCCGCCCTCCCATGGAGACATTGCTAGTAAAGGGGCATTTCCTGTCAGTAGAGGTGCCCTCAGGGGCCTCGTTGGGCGTCTTGAAGCCCAGAGTGATGATTTTGTAATATCGCGGGAGTGTCTTCTTGCCAGTTTCTCCAAGCAGGACCCTCTTCTTATCCTGAAAGACCATCAGCTGCCTTCGGTAGGCGCACTGTGTCCCAATGGCCGCCATCTTCCCCGCCACCTGAACAAAGAGGCTGCCTCCATTCTTGCCGGGCAGTGTGACTTTGGTCATGTTACCTAATCTTTTCTTAGCCTCACTTCTGCTGTTTTTAAAATGGAACTATTGAAATGGGATAATTATCAAAAGATATTTCACTAAAAATGAAGTTCAGAGGGCATAGCAGTTGGAAATAAACCGCAGTTCAAACCCTAGCTCTGCCACTGACTAGCTACTTTGTATGGATTTTGTAGAATTAAAGAAGATAGTCTCGGTGAAGTGCCTGGCACCACACGAACTCCACAGCTCATCCCCAATAAATGTAAATCCCTGCCACCTTCCCTATGCTTCACCCAGTCACTCTGTAATTTTTGCCATTTGGCCCCTTTCCCCAGATGCAGAGGGGACAACTTGAAGTGATATCAGAGGGCACACAAGAAAATCTTACCCACATTTAAACAATACCCACACCCCTCTGCTCCTCCCCCAGCAGGCCCATGGCAAGACCACAGTGGCCACACCCGCCATCCCAGGCCCAGCACCAGCTCAGATCAGTGCCAACCCTGCAAGCACTTGCCCCGAGCTGGCACTGATCTCAAGTGCTTCCACCCCCTCCACCCAGTCTCGATGCTCTTTCCAAACACGTGCCACCAGCTTTGAGTCGGGCTTGTAACCAAACCCTGGCTCTGGGTTTGCACTGCAGATGTAAGGAGGGGCTGGCAGAAGCCCAGATGCACATCCAGATGTTGTCTCCAAGGCTTCCTTGGCGTCCCCCATACCAGCTGTGAAGCAGTATTTACTCCAAAATGCAAGGGTGGAGAAGCAGGCTTGTGTGGCGCCCGATCACTGGGGCACTGGGTCCTATTTGCCCTGGTCGGGGGTCATGTAGGGAGAGAGGACAGGGAAAAGAGAGACTCTGTTCTCTTGACAGGAGGACTGGCTGGGCAGAGCTAAGTCACAAGAGGATGACTTCTCAGAACTGAGAGAGGTATCAAGACCATCTTCCCATCCATTTTTGTTGGCTCACTCAGTACCATTATGTCTTGGGGGTCCCCTTAACTTCTCTTACTGCTGCTTGGAGCTCAAGGAACAATATTACCACAGGGGGACCAAAGAGATTGTGTCTATCTACTACTGGGCCCCTGTCCCCAGCATCAAGGCTTCTAGAACCATTATCATGTACTTGTAACCTGTTCTCAGGAGGACTGGCAGCTAGGCAGAGGGCCAGGGCCTCGGGCTTCTACTGCTCCTCTGACCCATTGCCAAGGGAAGGCCCGGCAGATCTGGTTGCATGCCTACAGGTCCCTCACGGGCACATAGCCCCAGTGCTAGGAGCTCCACCTTGCAAGGGCAACTGGGAGGTATTTACAAGTGGAAGTCACCACACCAAATCAGTAGCAGCTATGGAATGTGATCGCTTCCTGTTCCATCACCCAGAAAATGCCGCTACCCTTGACCCACATGTACTATAATACTTTGTTCTCCATTGTTGTCTCTGGCCATTGGTGCTAGGGACAAAAGTATGCAAAACTGTGAAGTGGCATCGATTTCACTGTCACCTGCCCCGCCCAGTTAACCCTTGTTGTTAGCCTGCTTTCCCTGGGCTCTTGCTTCAGCTCACCCCTACATCCTAAGCCACTGGGGGCTGGTCCTCAGCCCAGGTGGACATTGACCTGAGCACAGAGTCCAGTCTTGCAACCAATCCTGAAAGGCCAGGCTCATTCTGTGCCCGCTCCCTCAAGACGACAGCTAGGCAAGGTGATAAACCCACTTCTCCTCAACCACTAGCAGGAGAGGGTTTGCCCAGACACCCTCCCGGTCCCCTCGCCCGCTGGCCCAAGCGGGCTGGCAGTGGAACTGCTGGGGCGTCCCCTTGTATAGACAGCTGTCTCCTAGGCCTTCCTGCTAGGGATCCTCCCCCGTCCCCCGCAGGGCCCCTCCTCCCCTCTCTTTGCACTCTCTGACCTGTGTGGGGCAGGGGCGGGGCAGGAGGGCCTGCAGGCCCTGGAGGGGAAACTACTGAAACCCCTGGGACAGGAAGTGGCAGAGAGGGGCTGTTTCCTCTGGCAGAGCAGGGGTGCAGTGAGAGCTGGCCTTCTCTCTTGCTTGACTGCCTGTCTGCCGTGGCCGGGTAGGCTGGGGAGAGCCACACACCCTTCTTCCCCTGGCTCCGCCCCCACCAAAAATGGATGCTCCTGGCCCACCGATCGGAGGGGTGGGGGGCTCCCAGAGGAAGCCATCTCCATTTTGACGGGAGAGGACTTCACAGAGAAGGGCAGACAGGTCAGCTAGAAGGGAAAGGTGGGGTGGGGCAGGTGGGTATGGGGTGAATCCCCCCCCACATACACACGCAGTAGTAGCGGAAAACCACAATTGGGCAGGGGAACCTTCTGTAAGCTCTTATTCAGAGAGAAGATGATCAGGACTGTGCTCAAAACTGCGTGAGTTGGACATGCAACAGATGGCTGACTCTGTAGGTCTAGGAAGGGACTTAGACCATCCAGCCCAAAACCCCTCACTGGGCAGTGGAGGAAACTGAGGCCCACGAAGCAGAAGCAACTTGCTCAAGGTCACACCGTGGGCTGAGCAGAGGCCAGGATTTTCTTTCTGATGAAAATCTGCCGAGTTTGTATTTGGTGTTCCACACCTCCTTCCTGGCGCCTCTGAGGGCTCTGTGACATTCTTCTCAGAAATGAACTTAATCAATCTATTCACCCTGGGGGTGGTGGTGGTGGTGAAGCCTTTAGTCCAGGAGCCAGTACACTTTTCCTGCCAATGGATACTAAATATTTTAGGCGTTATGGCCCCTACGAACTCTGTCACAACAACTCAACTTATAATGCAAAAGCAGCCACGGACAATCTGTAAAGGATGAGCATGCTGCATCCCAATAAAACTTTATTTATGGACACTGAAATTTGAACTTTGAATAATTCTCATGTGGCATGAAATATTATTCATCTGTTTATTTCTTTCCTAATCATTAAAAAATGTCAAAGCAATTCTTAGCTGATGGGCCATCCCAAACAGACGGTGGGCTAGATTTGGCATACAGGTCGTAGTTTGCCAATCAGTACTTTAGTCTAAGATGCTTAAAGTGTTGGGAGGAGGCGGGGGGAGAATATACTCGGTGGGGAGGAAGCAGGTAAGGCTGTGAAAAGGGGGCAATATTTGCTTCAGATCTTGCATACTGGGTGGGAATTGGAGCTGCAGAAATTTGAGGAAGGGAACAGCAGGCCTAAGGCATGGTGTGAGCAAAGGCATGGAGGTGGGGAAGTTGCTGCAAAAGTTAAATGTGTTCTGCACAGTGCAGCCTCATTGCTATTTGCCAGCCCTGGGTCTTTGGCTGCTGTCTGTTCTCACCAGAGAAAAGGGTTGGCTTTATTGAGGATGCCGAGAGACAATGAGGAGGGGAAGAAGAAAGGTCACCTGAGAGTCATAGCGACTGGTTGTGTGACCTTGGACAAGTCATTTATCCTCCCTCAGGGGTTTGGTGTCTGCAGTTGGATGATAGGATGGGTAGATGCCATGATCTTTCAGGTCCCTTTTAACTTTGATACCCTGGAACTCTGAGTCAGGAAGAGGCTTTGAGCAGTGGGGGTGGAGTGGGGGAGGAGGAACCCCAAGAGTTCATGGTGACATCAGAGCTGAAGCTGCCCTCCCCTCTGCCTGCATCCTAATAGGCTGTCTTTCTACCTCTGCTTGCACCCTCCCCTCTGTGCAACACTGGACTACCCTTTGCTTTTGCTGGCCTGGGAAGCAGCCGGGTCCCAAGGGTAGGTGGGTGGGGTAGGGTACGGGGCATTTGGAAGGGGCACCCAAGCAAGCAGCGAAACCAGCCCAGCCCCTGCCGTCTGAAGGAGTCCCAGATCTGAGCAAGGAGCCTCCGCATCAGTTTCTAGGACACGGGCTGGCACAGGCCTTGACAAAGAACACTGTCCCTTCAATCAAAGTTATCTGACTTAATATCCTGTTGGTGCCGAGTCAAAGATTACCCCAGCTTCTAAAAAACCCACTAATGAATTTAATTAGTCTCTGGTCAATGTTTCTATTACCCTCCCTCCCCCCACCAATGGAAGCAAGCAGGCCTTCCTGGGGGCAGGGGCGAGGTGTGTGCCATTTGAGGCCACCTTTCATTCATCACATGCTACTTTCTACCACAGTATTGTATCTGGGTTCCCAGCCTCACGGGGCCAGGCCTGCTCCTCTGGCCACTGAAGACTGAAGGCCTGTAGAGATCCTTCCTGCCTATGGGGTGTGTGCATCTGCGCGCGCGCGCGCGTGTGTGTGTGTGTGTGTGTGTGTGTGTAGCAAAATGACTCTCCAGGTCCTCTTTTTTCACCTGGGGTTTTCAAGATGATCCCAACTTCAGAATGTCCAAGGTGAGTTCATCTTCTTGCCATCTTTCCTGCCCCAATCACTTCTTATTTTTTTAACATTGTTTACAATAAGAACAAGCTCCACATCTCGGGGTCCCTATCACTACTGTATTGCCCTACACTCTGTCATTTTATTTCTTCAGGGTGGCTCTGGGCTTCACCTCCTGGGTTCCAGCTGCCTCATCACCAGGTCTCTTTCCATCTACTCCACCCCTACACTCAGACTGAATGGATCTGCCTAAAGAACTGCTTGCCTTAGGCCCCTCCCTTGCTCAAGAATCTCCAGGAACTCTCAGTAGCTGTCTATGTTAAGTTCAAGTTCCACCAACTGGTGGATCTTGGGCCTATGCACTTATCCCTCTGATTTCCCAGACCTCCCAGCCAGTCCGTCTTCCCCATAGCCAGGCTAGTTTCCTCTCTGTTCCATGAGGTTTGTGGTTGTCGGTTATGTCCTCCCTCACCTTCGGCTCACCCCATCATCTCCATGTCCCTGTCTTCCCGTCTGTCTAGGTAAAGATATACTGAATATTTGATGAGTGACTGTAGCCAAAACGACACAAATCAGATCAGGAAATTGAAAAAACATGTTTGGGACATAACAAAGAGTTTTCACCTACATTAACTCACTGGCTTTGCACGACAACCCTGTGAGCTAGGAAGGATGTCCCCATTTCACAGAGGCAAAAGGTGACCTAGCCAAACCTCAAGGCAAGGCTAGATTTTCTCACTGGGAGGCTCATGCCCTTATGGTCTGCAGGGACTTCTGGGGTCCCCTCCTAGACTGTATTGGCAGCCCACAGTACTGGGTTTCGGTAGCTGCTCTGGCCTAGGCTTTGCCTTCTTTCCTGTAATGTGTTCTCCTTGCAATTGGCTTGTCCTTCACTTCCCAGAAGAGCCTAGTGACCCCTTGGTGGGTCCCTGGAGCGGTAGAGATAAAGATGTGGAGGCCGCAGGCACCTCCAGGGGGTGCTCTTTTGGCTTTCTCAGACAAGGCCCCTGGGAGTCAGGACTGGAGAAATAGGTTCGCTTTGTCAGTAACCTTTCCCTCCCCCCTCCTCCCGTACTGGGGCTTCTGTAGAGCTCTTCTTGCCACATAACCACAACCCCAAGGGCTGGGGCGGGGTGAAGGTGGTGAGGACAGCAGACTGGGAACACCTCTTTGACCAAAGCAGCCTGCCTCTCCCCGCGGGGGGCCCCCAACCCCCTCGAGGAGCCAGCCCCTTCAAAGTCAACAACTGGAAGCCTCCAGCCCCGCCCTGTCTATATTCTGGAGCCAACAGGGGACTTCCGGGGGCTTCACGGGGGTGGTGGGGGGGCAAGCCCCCTTTGCTCTCCGGGAGGTCACCTGAAACTCATCTTATGGATGACTGATTTTTAATTTCCAAAGTGCTTTCCCACCACCATCTTCATTCACCCGAGACTCCCCAGTGAGCATCTGCTAAAGCTGGCTTACCCTCAGCCCTCCCCCACAGTAAGGGTGACAGAAACCACAACCCAGAAAGTGGCTGACTTTTCCAGGGTCTCACATTTGCTTGGGATATATCCTTCCTCCTCCTTGGGACGGGGCAGCGCACACTGTGGGGTGAGCTTGTGGGACTCCTGGAGAAAGGGGAGACCCGTCACCTCCTGCGGCCCTAATCGCCCCTCCGCTGGGAGAGCTCAGGGCCTGGGAAGGTAGAGGCTAGGCGAGAACTGTGAAAAGGCAAAGGGCAATTGGAGATGAGCTCTGGACCTCCCTCGCCATTGGAGTTGTGGCAAACTCTACACTGGAAGCAGGCAGTGACCCAGGGCCAAGGAAGGAAACTGGGTTTCTTGTAAATAAGCAAAGAGAAACCCCAACCAACAGAGCTTGCAAAACCTTTATTTTTTTCCTCCCTCTTCCTGATTTCATCTCAAATGGAGGGGGTGGTGAAAAGAAAGGGATAGAGGAGAAGGAGCTGACCAAATAGTTGTGGCTGGGGCCCCTTTACTGGACATTTGCTCAAGGAGGAGGGCTCTGCTTGCTGATGGGAGTCAAGGCTGTGGGGGAGTCCCATGGACGGATTACTTCTGCTCAGACCATGACTACAGACTGGACCCCTGGCTCTGGCCCGCTGGCTCTTAAATACACACCACTGGTCACGTGGTGCTGCATGCAAATTTGCTTCTGGATGACTATTAGCCAGAGGAGGGGCTGTTTTTAAGTGGAGGGTACAGCTGTTCCTGGGGTAGTTTCCATTTTGTTTGTGGTTGTGGGGGAGGGGCGTTGAGAGAGTGGGAAATGGCATGAAGGAAATTGTCACTTCCTTTCCAGAGAATTCCAGAAAGGTTTCATGGAGTCCTGGGTATTTCGGGAGTGAAGGCTGGCTCTGAGAGGATGAGGAACCGGAGAAGGAGAACTCTGCTTTGTGGCCTGGCTGACCATCTGGCTCCCATGTTTCCTGGCGTGCGTGAAAATGCCACGGGTGTTACCAGCAATTTTGTGAGAGCCATTGGCTCAGCTGAACAGCTGTAGATTTAAAGTAGCTCCACAGAGCCTGTGGATGTGGCTTTCACATAGGGGCTGCTTCCTGTATGCAGAGGAGGCCCGCAGGGGTGGGCGCTGGACACCGCTTGACTCGCTCCAGTGACAACCTCAGAAAGGGTCTGTACGTCTGAAGGGGGCCCAGCTGTGATGACGCAGGAGCAGCCCAAACCACTTCTATTTAGCTCTTTTGGTTTTGAAATGCACTCAGAACCACAGCGAGCCAAAGGTGTGCATCCGCAGGCTGGGGATGCAGGCGCCCTCGCTTGCTTGCTCCCTCCTGTGGCACTCATTCGCTCACACACGGTGTCCGGGGCCATATGCTCTCCAGACGCTTTGCTTTCTGTGCAAGTAGGACAGGCCCTGGGAGCCAGGGATCCTACAGTGGCCTCCAGGGGAGTGAAGGGAGTAGAGCTCTTGCCACCCTGGGAGCAGGCTCTGCCTGGAGCCAGCTGTGATCTGTACAACGCTGGGGCGGGTGGGGAGCTTCCCAGGCACGTCTAGCCAAGTATCTGTGTGTACCCACCTAGTGCCCCACTCCCCATCGTGTCTCAGTGTGTCTGTAAGGACAGCAGGGAGGAGTGCCCCTGGTGTGGGCCTCTCTGGCCTCCAGCAGGGCGGGCCTTCTGGGGTGGTGGTTTTTTTGGTTTCAGGTTCCTGGGAGAGGGAGGTTATTTTGAGGGACTGGGGAGGGGGTGGTTCACTCCTCTGCCGGGGAGAGTGAGTGAACATGCAAATGAGCCTCTCCCCACCTCTCACTTTCAAATCCTCAAACATCTGAGGGGGGAGGGGAGAAACTTTCTGGACTGGAAGGTTCCATGGTGGGGCTGGGATGGGAGTTTTCTTAGCCTTGGCCGAAAAGTAGGACGGCTACTTCCTCCCCCCACAACCCCTTCACCTTCCTAGCTGTAGGCCGGAGCTCCGGACAGTACAAGACCACCAGGATCAGCCTTGGGTGCTGGGTGCAGCAGCCTCACAATGCCCCCAACCCTGGGTCAGCAGAACCTGCACCAACCAAGTCCTGAATTTAGATATTTAGACACTTGAATGCAATTGGATTAGTGTCTTCCTTTATTTCAAACCTCTCTACATCGATGGCCAAGGATTCCATCCAATATTCTGTGGGGCTGCCTTCCTTCTCCCACCACATCCATATACTGCGGCTGGCATTTTCTTCCCAGGAAGCATAGGACTTTGAATTTTCTGTAGCTGGGGTGGAGGGGGGTGCTAGCGGTGGCAGCCCATCCCAGCCCTGTTTGCTGCAGCCTGCTGGAGCCAGCATTAGCCCAGGCTCTTCATTCTTATTCTGGAGAAGGCAGGCCTGGAGGAGGAGGAACCCACAAGCAAGCTTGTGGCGCTGCTGGTCCAACCAGGGAAGCCCTCTGACACACAGAGGCCCTCAGGCACACATCCCCACACTGGGGACACACCAGCACACCCTGCACACAAGTACATTTGTGGTGTGCTTGCACACCCACAGTGAGAGCTCCCATTGTAAATTACAATGCAAAAATACACAGATGTAACTAACATGCACAGAGCACACATTTCTCTCTCTCTCTCTTTCTCTCATAAGCCTGAGTGCACAACACCCACCCCACAACCAATGTATACATGGATATATTTTTTTAGGGAGGGGGAGGGAGGAGAGGCAGAGAGAGAGAGAGAGAGAGAGAGAGAGAGAGAGACTCTCAAGCAGACTCCCCGCAGAGCCAGACTCACAGAGCTCTATCTCACAGCCCATAGCCTTGAGATAGTGACCTGAGCGGACATCAAAAGTCAGACACTTAGGGCATCTGGGTGGCTCAGTGTTTGAACATCTGCCTTTGGCTCAGGTCATGATCTCAGGGTCCAGGGATTGAGTCCTGCATCGGGTTCCCCACGCCCTGCTTCTCCCTCTGCCTGTATCTGCCTCTCTCTGTCTCTCATGAATAAATAAATAAAATCTTTTAAAAAAAGTCAGACACTTAACTGACTGAGCCACCCAGGCGCCCCACATGGAAATACTTCTTGCTGGGCAGCCCCGGTGGCGCAGCGGTTTAGCGCCGCCTGCAGCCCAGGGCATGATCCTGGAGACCCTGGATCGAGTCCCACGTCAGGCTTTCTGCATGGAGCCTGCTTCTCCCTCTGCCTGTGTCTCTGCCTCTCTCCCTCTAAATAATAAATAAATAAATAAATAAATAAATAAATAAATAAATAAATCTTAAAAAAAAAAAGGAAATACTTCTTGCCCAGAAAATACACCTCACTGGTACTGACCAACCAATATCATTCATTCGTTTGTTCGTTTGTTCATTCATGTGTTTATTCTGCAAAAATAAATGGAGTGTCTGCTACAGGCAGCACAGTGTGAGGTGCTCGTGTTTCACTGATGACCAGCACAGTTGTCCCTGCCCTCCAGGAAGCCACTGCCTAATGGGGGAGGTCGGGAAGGTGCACGGGAGGGAGGTCGTAGGCAGAGAGCACCAGTGAACTCGCAAACGTGAGGTGCTGATCTGTGAAGAGAAGCCCTAGAGATGAGCAAACCTGGAGGGAAGGGCTGCGGCAGAATGACCTTGGGGGGGGCAGACACTGGAGTTTCGTGTTTAGACAAAGTGGGATTAGGTGAAAGTGATCCCTTTCATTTGATTAGTATGAGAATGCTTCCTGGGGGCAGACAGCCGGCCTGAGGGAGGGCGGGGAGCTGCGGAATGCGGGGCCTCGGGGCGCTGGGGCTAGCAGAGACAGACCTTCCAAGCATAAATGGTCCTGGGAGGCTTCTCCAGCGGGTCACAGGAGACCGGGTCACCGGCAGGGCCCAGTGGGGGTGGGGTGGGGTGGGGGTAGGGGGGACTCAGGCCCCGGATTGTAGACCGTATTTTCCCCAGGGCCGCCTCTTCGTCCTAGCAGGGTTGTCTCCTTCGGCAAGGGAAACTCAGACCTGACAGGTTGAGTTGGGTGACAGTCTTGAAGTTTTGTGTTCAGGGTGGGTGGAAAGGTGTGGGGGTGAGCGGGGGGGGGGTGAGCAGGCGGAGCCAGCCCTGTGGGCTAACGGAAAGGAAGTGGGAGAGGCCTGGGTGTCTCCTGTGGGGGGAGCGGTCATCACAGAGGTCACCCGTGGTCCTCCTCCCTTTCCTCCCCTTTGCCCCTCTCTGCAGTTCCTCCTTTCTTTCGGAGCCAGGAGAAGGGTTGGCCACCCTGGCACTGGCAAAGGTGTTGTCAGGGAGATAGGAGTCAGATGTGTTGCTCCTACTGTGGGCCGTGGACCCAGTTCCTCAGGCATTCGCAGACCCACTGCATGGAGGCACGCACGAGGATACCATGAAAAACAAGCCCAAGGGCCCAAGCTGTGGTACCTGGACATGGCGAGGTCTGAGTGTTCAGGAGTAGAGGAGCAGAGTGGGCTGGCGGGAGGGGCACGGGGGAGGGAGGCGTGGGTGTGACCACGCAGCAAACACAGGAAACAATTGGAGGCCTGGTGTCGAGTGAGTGAGCACCTGAGGTGCAGACCGGGAGTACCAGAGGCTTTGGGGCCAGTTGGGGCCTGGAGAGGCATGTGGGCTGCAGCACACAAGTTTCCTGGAAAGGGAGGGGGGCCAGAGCCAGCCCCGGAGGATGGAGAAGATTCTGGGGGCCCCTCCCCAAGCTGGGGCTCTCCTCTCAAGTTCCCAGGGTGACAGTTCAGTCTTGAAACTGAAAGCAAAGCTGAACCAAGAGCGTGAACCCACACAAGGCACAGAAGCCACCCGCTCCTGTGGGTAGCAAGGGTGCCAGGCAGCGATAAGGGCTAAGGGCACAGAGCCTTAGGCCCACCTGTCCCTCCAGCTCTGGGCTGTCTGGGGGCGTGGCCAATTCCGAAAGTCCCCTCCTCAGGAGCAGAGTCAGATCAGCACTAGTCCTGGCAACAACCCCCCCCCGCCCCCCCCCCCCCGCATGCTGAGATATTTCTCCCTCTATAGACTCTGCCCCCTCAGAGCTAACTGGCCTCCACTTCCAAGGTAGACTAAGCCAGGCAGAGTCTGGAAGCACACCTGGTACACCCATGTATCCCTAACCCACACCCATTCACACAAGATTCTTTCTAAGCCAAGGAAATCTTATGGATTCTTCATGCTGCTGTCCCATCTATAGGGACGTATGGGGTGCCCTGATTTCCCCAGTGGCCACACCCTGGGGATTAATATTCAGGGTGGAGAGAGCCTAGAGTCCCTCTGCCACCTCCAGAGGAGGCAGGAGAGAATGGAGGGAGGGCCAGCTCAGGGGCAGATGCTGGTGACAGGCTGACACTGAGGCCCCGCCACTTCCCAATGGACGCAGCTCAGTTCACTTCCTCTTTTTCCTTTTTTTTTTTTTACCTGCTTCCTTTCTTCTTCCCCTTTCTTCTCCCATCCCTCCCAGGCTAGATGGCAGTCTGCCCCGGGCAGTGGGGTCCCTGTGGTTGGCTAGCTGTCCTGGGAACAAATCTCAAGGAAGGTGACTTGCTCATTGCCCATCTCTCCCTTCTCCTTAGGTCACTCCTGCGGTTTGCCCAGCCCAGCATGCAGCCTTGAACCTGGCCTAGGCCACCACCTACTCCAGCTCTCCACACCCCCTATTTTACTGTGGCTCGGGGTATAGGCTCTAAGCTCCAAGGTACCTGAGCAGCATTTCTTCGTCAAGGATACCCCCTGCAGCTCCAGAGGGCCCTGCGAATCCTGCTGTCAGCTCTCTGAGGAGACAGCATGGCTATTACCTTGCAGCCCAGTGACCTGATCTTTGAGTTTGCAAGCAACGGGATGGATGATATCCACCAGGTATGGCCCCAGAGAACAGAGCCCAGTTAGCCGAACAAACTATCAGATAGACACACACAGGCAGGCAGACAGCAAGCCAGCCAGCCGGCCCCAGGACTGGCCAGCCCTCAAGTATTGATCAAGCACCCTCTGGGTCCAGACCACTGGGCTTGTGTGCCAGCCAGACTGTGTGCCTGCACGTCACTCATGCGGCCAGGCACTAGTCATTTGGCGGTCATTCTGCGAGCCAGTTGCCTACGGGCAGTCACCAAGCCAGCTGTGCAGCTATTAAACACAGCAGCCGAGCTGTCAGGCAGGCAGCAATGTGGGCTGAATGCACCGGTGCACATGGACCCTCACGTGCATGTCCATCCCCTCCCCTCACCTGTAATGTCACAGTGAGAAGGCTGCGGGGACACCCACATAGCAAGAGTGAGCGCTGCCAGCTGGACCCACAGGGCAAAGACCAACCCCCAGTCCCTGGTTGATGAGCCCTTCCATAACCATCTTTTCAGCCTCAATCAGAGGATTCAGATCTGGAAATGGGTTTCTTTGGTGGGGGAAAGGTGAAAGAAAAATAGGGCAGAATTTCGGCACTTAGGCCCCACCGCTCCGTATCTTGCTATGTGCTGAGGCTAAGAGAGCATGCTTTCCGGGTGCTTGACTGTACCCACTGGATGGTGTCTTGGCACACTCATTGGCCCCCTCGACTCCTCTCCTTCCACAAACTGGAGAAGAGGCAGCCAGGTACGGTAGAAGGAACAGAAGGCTTAAGAGTCAGGAGTCCTGGGTTCTCATCCCAGTTTGGCCACAGAGTCACGTGGGCAAGTCCCATCCCCTACCCTATCTGGCTGATATCTCCCCATCTTCACCAAGAAGAGATCCAGTTGGATTATCTCTAAGGGCATCCCAGCTTAATACTGCCATTCTCTGTGCTAAATCCTTTTGAGGACAGAAAACTTTGTTCTCCCTCTAGCAGCCTACCGAGGGCTGCCCCCTAGCGGGCTTTGAGCGCATTGCATGTTCTGTCCTGGGTCTTCACCTAGAAGTGCTCAGTCTGATCCAACACCTGGGCTGTGCCTCCCCTTGTGGAAGGTATCATGGGAAGGAAAGGGAAAGGGAAGACAAATCTAACCATCTCTGTGTTCTCAATACTGCTAGTCATTTTTTTTCCTGTTTTTGGTCTGCTTAGCAGCTGTTACTCTGCTTCATGGAGGCTGTTCCCTTCCACATTCACACTTGCCCCTCTGCCCTCAGACAGCTTCTCCTCCAATTCACAGAGAAGCTCAAAGCCAAGGACACCCTCTGTCTCCCTCCCTTCTTCCTTTTACTGATAAGGAAAGAACAAGAACAGTTTCCTTCCCGTGGGCCCAGGAGAAAGAACTGTCCCTCTTCCTTCCAGCAGTATCTCCTACCTATACTTGTCTCCTGCCTTCAAGACCTCAACCCAATGGTCACTTCCAACATCTCTCTCATAAGTCCTTAAGACCTTCCAGACCTTTTTCCTCAACCTAGAACATCTCCCCAACCCTGGAAGAAACCCTTCTTTCCTTTCTACCTACCTCCTTCAAAATACTGCCTCCTTAACTCCCTTCTCTTCATCAGTATGGTCTCCACTCTCTGTGCTTACATTCTTACCTCCTTTCTCTCCCTTTTCAGGAAACGGTTTGTATTGAAAAATGTGTCATTAATACAAAAGAGTGTATACATATATATGTTGAAGAATAATTATAAAACGAACACCCATGAACACACCACCCATGTTAATAAATAAAGCATTACAAGTCTCCCAGAAGTCCCTGATACCTAAAACACTCGATGAGAGCCTACTCTACACCGAGCCTGTTCTATGGGCTTTACTTGCATTGATCTGTTCACACAACCCTATGGGGTTAATATGACCACCCCAATTTTGCAAATGAGGAAGGCAATGCACAGCAAGATTAGGTAGCTTGCCCAAGGCCCCACTGCTAGTAAGTAGCAGAGCTTGTTTTCAAGCCCAGGCTGTCTGGCTCTAGATTAGGACAAATCAATGGAATTTTCTGAGGCACTAGAAGTGTTCTATATTTGCCCTGTCCAATTCTGGGGCCACTAGTTACAAGAGACTATGGGGCACTTGAACTATGGCTAATGCAGTTGGAGGACTGGACTTTTAATCTTGAAAAATGTTTACATTTACATTTAAATAGTCACCCATGCCTAGTGGGTACCATATTGGGCAGATGGCCCTCAACTCCATGGCCTTCATCACTACACCCCAGTAGTGGTGTAGTAGGACGGCACTTGTCCAGCCTCTCTGAGATCCATTGTAAAGTGTCCCCTGAAAGTGTTCTAGCCAGGCTGACTGCCCACTGGCCAAACCCAATGGCGGTTTATCAATTTTTATTTTTCTGGCTTGTTCAGAAACATTAGGCAGAACTGAGCATTGTCATTCTTTTTTCATGAAAAAAAAATTAACAGCCCCATGAAATAAAATTTGCAAAATACAGAAAATTTGAAAGAAAGGGAAAAAAGTCACCCAAAGTTGCTCCTGATATAATCCCTTCTCTACATAATTTTTAAAGAATTTGCAGGGTACCTGGGTGGCTCAGTTGGTTAAGCGTGTGCCTTTGGCTCAGGTCATAGTCCCAGGGTCCTGGGATCAAGCCCAAGTTGGGCTCCCTGCTCAGTTGGGAGTCTGCTTCTCCCTCTCACTCTGCCCCTCCTCTCTTCATGCTTGCTCAAGCGTACTCTCTCTCGGTCTCTCAAATAAATGAATAAATAACTTTTTTTTTAAGACAGTTGTTTTTTTTTTAAAGACAGCCTGGGTGGCTCAGTGGTTTAGCATCTGCCTTTGGCTCAGGGCATAGTCCTGGGATCCCCGCAGGGAGCCTGCTTCTCCCTCTGCCTATGTCTCTGCCTCTCTGTGTCTCCCATGAATGAGTGAATGAATGAATGAATGAATAAAGACAGTTGCAATCACATTCCTTTTTTTAAAAAGCTTTTATTTATTTACTTGAGAGAGAGAGAGAAAGCATGAGCAGGGGGAGGAGCAGAGGGAGAGGGAGATAATCTCTACTGAGGGCCCTATCCCATGACCCTGAGGTCGTCACTACATGAGCTGAAACCAAGAGTCAGATACCCAACCAATTGAGCCACCCAGTCGCCCCAATCACACTCCTTTTTCATTTAGCTTTGTTTGATTTGAGAGCAGCTACGTCTTCCAGGGGTCAAATTCTCATCCTGATTGTTGTTATCCACTCTAAGAGATTTAGCAACCACCCTTTTAAGCTCTTGGACACGTATTTTTGACCCACTGATAGGTATTTCCGTGTTAAATATCAAACTCACAATATCCAGACACTGTTCCCCTTCTCTTTCTCCAAAAACCTGTTTCTCCTCCTCCACACGAGCAGTGTCCCTATGCACCCAACGAATCAAGCTGGAAATTGGAACCCTCTCCTCCAGACAGGGACTGGGCCCTCACTTTACCTCTATAATGCCTCTGTTCTGTCTTCATTGCCAGAGACTGAGCCCGAGAACTACAACCAATTAAAAATGCCCGCCCTTGACTGAGTGCAAGTGGCACAGAGCTAGCCTGTCTCTGTTAATCAAGAATCCACTCAAAGCATCACCTAGTGAGGTTGGACCCAGAGCAATGTCATCCCATACAAAAGACAGCTCTGAGGGCTCCAAGATTTAGGAATTGCAAGAAGGGCCAGATTCTGGTAGGGAGGGGTTCTTGGGAGAGGCAGGTGAGCCTTAAACCGGATCCCTCTCTTGTCCATAGCTGGAAGACCCCTCAGTGTTCCCAGCTGTGATCGTGGAGCAGGTGCCCTACCCCGAATTACTGCATCTGTACTCAGGACTGGAGCTAGACGACGTTCACAATGGCATCATAACAGATGGAACCTTGTGCATGACACAGGATCAGATCCTGGAGGGCAGTATTTTGCTGGCAGGTTTGTTTCTTTCCTGAGCAGGGAAGTGTGGGAAGAGAAAGGGATTGTGCCTTCAGGAACTATAGTAGCCCACGATGGCTTTCAGTGACCCCATGCAGCAAGAGCCAGGCCGCAAGAGTTGGAGATTATAGATAGGGTGGTTAGGATAAGCAAAAGGTGGTAGAGGAGGAAACCATCCAAATGGATCTGTGGTCTTTCAAGATGGAGTGGGACAAGGAGGAGTGGAGATCAGCTGGGGTGAGTGTAGAGAAAAGCTGGAGAGTTACAGTAGGTGGCACACGAGCCCCTTCCAGTGGTCCCTTAGCTCCTTAACACTATCCTCTGGGTTGGCCCTGGTGATAGCTATACCCCTGCCCTATATATCCTGAGGGAACTTTTTTTCTGCCCACTCCCCCACCCCACACCATGGAACTTGGAACCAGATGACAATGAAGCAACCTCACAAACCATGTCAACCACTGAAGTCTTGCTCAATGTCGAGTCTCCCAACGACATCCTGGACGAGAAGCAGATCTGTAAGTCTGAACCCTGGTGCCTTTACTCAAGGGAACAAAAAAACGCCATTTAAAAATATCACATTGTGTACTAGAGTCCCAGGCACCTGTGTACACGGGCATTGACACATGTCAACGTGCTCTTGAGCTGTGACAGGATGGGAGAGGGCAGAGGGGCACTGTAGACAAGGGAAAGGTGGCCAGGGGGACTTCCCTTTTCCAATTTTTAAATTGTTGCAAAACACACGTAACATAAAATTGACTACCTTAACCATTTTTCAGTGTCCAGTTCAGTGGTATCAAGTACATTTATATTGTTGGGCAGCCATCGCCACCATCCACCTCCAGAACCTTCCATGTTTCAAAACAGAGACTATGTGCCCATTACACACTAATTCCCCATTTCCCCCTCCCCTCAGCCCCTGGCAGCCACCACTCTACTTTCTGTCGCTATGAATTGGACTATTCTGGGGACCTCACATGAGTATAATCACGAAGTAGTGGTCTCTGGGGACTGGTTTATTTCGTTTACCATAATGACGTCAGGGTCTGTCCATGTTGTCACGTATGTCCGAATTGCCTTCCTTTTTAAGGCTGACTACTGTTGGCCAGGGTGACTCTTCGGTCCTCTCTGCTCTCTTGCCGGGCCCTCAGGAAGACTGTGCAGGGGATGGCTTATCTAGAAATGTGCCAGGCTCGGAGCTTGGCCCCCCATCACCCCAGAAGGCCCCCAAGGGAGGCTCCTGCCCCAGCTCCCTCTGAGGCCTTTCCCTGATTCATGAACACAAGGACTCCTTGCCCTAACTGCCCCTTCCCAAGGGGATGCTAGGATCCGGCAAGGGGGAAGAGAGCCTGAAGCTGCCAGTTAAGCATCCTAGCACTTCTGTTCCCAACCCTGTCACTCATGTTCCCTCGGGCTTCAGCAAATACTTGATGAATCACTTGATACTGACTTGCTGTGTGACCTTGGACACATGCCCTGCCATCTCTGGATCTCAGTTTTCTTATCAGGAAAGCAGAGGAATTGGGCTAAATGATATCTAAGCACCTTCCAGTTGTAAAACAAGTGAATGACTAAATCAAGGTGGCCTTTTACCCTGGGTGTTGCCTGGAACTCCCCACTCCCAGCAGGGGGCTGTGAATGTGGCAGCTGTGATTGGGGCCAGCTCATGCCCACAGCCCTGCAGATGTTTCCTCTCCTCATGGTGTGAGATGTAGGAGGCATTTTCAGGTGTATCCTGTATCTGGGGCTATGGGGAACGGGTCCTCAGCCTTCCCCGGGAGCGTGCCATCCTCTGAAGTGCTGGGTGGAGGGTGGATCATACACTTGCCCAGCACTGGGCCTCGGGTGGGCGCCTCAGGCCTTTCTCCTTGCAGTCAGCGCCTCCGCCTCCGAGATGCTTCCAGACTCAGACCCTGCTCCGGCTGCCACTCTGCCCAACTACCTGTTTCCTGTCTCTGAGCCTGATGCCCTGAACAGGGCAGGTGACACTGATGACCAGGAGGGGCGTAGTCTGGAGGAGACGGTCCCCAGAGAGGAAGGTGCCAAGAAGACTGGAAAATCAAAGAAGAGAAGTAAGGAGGGGGGGATGTGTGTGTCTGTGCACTTGCAGGGAGGGGGGCGTAGTAGGAAGGGGGGCAGGTCAGGGAGACCATAAAGGATGAGTGGGTCAAGGATCATAGACACATTAAGGGGACAGCTCTCTGGTGTGACAGGGATGGATGAAAAGTCCTCCCTCCTGTAAAACCTGGCCTCATAGGTTGGCCTGCCCAAAGCCTGACATTTCCCATGCCACTCCTGTCAGCCTGGCATGTACGGAAAATCGTGCAGAAATGCCAATGACCCCACGTGGGTTGAATCCTAGTCTAGGTGTTTCGGACACCAGGCTTGGCCCCCTGGCCAGTCCCTGGCCCTCTGTGAGGGTTGGAGAGTGCCCTCTGCCTGTAAAAGACGCCTTAGGCTGCGTGCTTATCTTCCTTCTCAGAACTCGTGGAACTGGGGCCATCTATGGGAGAGGACTTTGGGCTTTCCCAAGCCCCAGTGTTATTGATTTACTCAGGCAATGACTGGTTGATAGTGCCTTGCTAGTGTGGCAGCCAAACCCCCAGTGCCACACTTACTTGGACAACAGCTACACCTTTAGGCTACCTTTTCGTTTCCAAAATTGGGCTGAGCCCATTGGGTTCTTCTAGAGGTGACTCATTTGTAAACAGCACATTCCTTGCCCCGCATCAGCAGGAGGGTTCTGCTGTGCTTTGGGGGCCTGAAAATGACAGCAGGCCTTTGGGCAGGTGCAAGAACCTGAGGGCTGTGGTGGCAGAGATGGATCTCAGGCCTCTGGGCCTAGTGACCTGGCTCTCCCCCACTCTGCCCTCTGCCATGGCACCCACTCCAGTGATCCCTGGGGCCCTCCCTCCCGGGAGCCTGCCCTGGAGCACTGGGTGTGGCCTCATTCTCATCCTGCACCCCGCCTCCTTTCCCCTCACAGTTCGGAAGACCAAGGGCAACCGCAGTACCTCACCAGTCACTGACCCCAGCATCCCCATACGGAAGAAGTCTAAGGATGGCAAAGGTACAGCTGGGAGGCTGGCTGGGTGGGAAGGGGGCCCAGGGCCCCAGGCTGTGCCTTACCACCTGCTTCCTCCCCCTCCCCTGCAGGCAGCACCATCTATCTCTGGGAGTTCCTCCTAGCGCTTCTGCAAGACAGGAACACCTGCCCCAAATACATCAAGTGGACCCAGCGAGAGAAAGGCATCTTCAAGCTGGTGGACTCCAAAGCTGTGTCCAAGCTGTGGGGGAAGCAGAAAAACAAGCCTGACATGAACTATGAGACAATGGGGCGGGCACTAAGGTAGGGGATGCTGGGGCACTTGGTGCCTGCCCTGGGGGCCCAGAAGTCCCTCCTGCTTTAGGGTCTGCTAACTCTCCCCTGTTCTTGCCCCCATGGAGGGGTTGCTGGTTCCCTATGCCCATCCTCTGGCCCCTCCTGGGAGGCACAGTCCCCTCCCTTGAATAGCTCTGTCCTAGCTTTTTTCCTCTTTTTATAGCAGAAGAGCCTTTTAGGGCCTTTCGTCCCCACGAAGGGCGTTCTGCCTGCCAGAGACCTAGGGAGACAGGCCCGAGTTACCCATCAGGGATCTCTCAGGCTGGGGGACAGCTGAGCTCCCCATCAGCAATCCCCTCCCATCCCTCGCTCACCCATTGTCCTTCTCCCCAAAGCAGGGCATGGCTAGCATTTGAGACCCCTTTTCATGGCCCTTGGTGTCCTCAGGGGGAAACCTTAGAAATTTCATAAAAGCCTTCTAAGTCCAAGAGTTGACCTTACCCCTTCCCTTGACCTTGGGGCTCCCATTTGGCCACCTGACCAGCCTCCTCCTACTGCCCGCCCTGCCTAACTCCCCACTCTGTGCCCCTTGTCCCCCAGATATTACTACCAGAGAGGCATCCTTGCCAAAGTGGAAGGGCAGAGGCTGGTGTACCAGTTTAAGGAGATGCCCAAGGACCTGGTGGTGATTGAAGATGATGAGGAGAGAAGTGAAGTCACGGCGGCCTCCCCTCAGGCCTCCACTCCCTCCACGTCCTCCACCAGCACCACCCGCCGAGCCAGCTCCAGGGTCTCCGCCAGAGCTGCTCCCCAGGCCAAGGGAGGCCCTTCCTGGGAAAAGCCAAAGGTTCAGAATGTTGGCTTACAGCCATCTGCGAATCTGGAACTGGGACTGTCTGTAGATGAGGAGACCCCCACTACCTCCAGTGTGCTTGCCTCTCTACCGGAGAGCCAGCCCAAACTCGCCAAAACCGTGAGGTAAGGGCCCCAGAGTACACGTCTTCCCATCATACCTGTGTTGGCGGGGTGGGGGCAGTTAGTGGGGAGAGTTTTCAACCTCTTGCAAAGTTCTGCTATGTCTCCAGTCTCGTGGGAACCTCACAGAATCCCTGGGAAGCCACTGGGGCACTTGTTGGTCAAGAGGGGAAAAGTGACCTGCCCACGGTCACACACCAAAAGAATGGCAAAGCCAGCACTTGGCCTAGGTGACATCTGTCACCAGCTCGGGCTGTGCCAGTTATCTCTGAGTGCTCCCCCAGCAGCCACCAGGGACCTCCACATCTGGGCCTATCTCCCCAAGCCTCCTCCACTCTGGAAAAGAGGCAACAGAGAATGTTACATAGATGCCTGTTCTGCATTCCTTGGGCCCTCTAGGCAAGCTCTTGCTACTTCTTATCCATGCCACATGTCTCCAGATTTTCCTTGAGAAGGCTGGGCTTTGAGATATGTGTATGTTGCTCTCACTATACTGGCATGGGCGATGTGCCCTTCTGGGGACGGAAGGCAATAGAGTGGAGTGGTGAGGAACATGAGCTCTGGGGTCAGAAGGCCTAGATGTGGGTCCCTGCAACTAGCTGTGTGGTCTAGGGCAAGCTGCATAGCCTCTCTGGGCTTCTGTTTCCCCAAGCTGTAAAGTCAGGTTATTAATCTTACTCAGCATGTGGGCTATTGGGAAGATGGCTCAAAGTAGTGCATGCCAGTCCTTTAGGATGATTCCCAAACTCTACTAGGTACTCGGTAGATGTTCACTGATCCAACCACAGAGGAACCGAACACCTTCAGCTGGCTCTGTTCCTCACAGGCGCTCCTTCCTGGCCAATTGGGAGATGCCTCTTGCCTTAATCAAATCTATTTCCTCTCTTCTCAGTACTTCAGTGCCCAGCAACATCCACCTAGGAGTGGCCCCAGTGGGGTCAGGCTCAGCCTTGACCCTGCAGACAATTCCACTGACCACAGTGCTGACCAACGGGCCTCCTGCCAGTACTACTGCCTCAACCCAGCTTGTCCTCCAGAGCGTTCCGCCTGCTTCGACCTTCAAGGACACCTTCACTTTGCAGGCCTCCTTCCCCCTGAACACCAGTTTCCAAGAAAGTCAGGTGGCAGCACCGGGGGCTCCGCTGATTCTTAGTGGTCTCCCCCAGCTTCTGACCGGGGCCAACCGTCCGACCAACCCGGTGCCATCCTCCGTCACCGGGGCCGGACCAGCTGGGCCCAGCTCTCAGCCTCCTGGGACTGTCATTGCTGCCTTCATCAGGACTTCCGGTGCCACGGCAGCCTCTGGGGGCAAGGAGGGGCCGCTGAGGCCCTCCTCGTACATGCAGGGGATGGTAACTGGGGCCCCCATGGAGGGGTTGCTGGTTCCTGAAGAGACCCTGAGGGAGCTCCTGAGGGATCGGGCTCACCTTCAGCCACTTCCAACCCAGGTGGTTTCAAGGGGTTCCCACAATCCGAGCCTTCTGGGGAACCAGACTTTCTCTTCTCCCAGCTGCCCCACTGTTGGGCTGACCCCAGTGGCTGAACTTGAGCTCTCCTCAGGCTCAGGGTCCCTGTTCATGACTGAGCCTGGCGTGACCACATCTGGGAACCTGCTGACCAGATCCCCGACCCCAGCCCCCTTCTCCCCATTCAACCCCACTTCTCTTATTAAGATGGAGCCCCATGACCTGTAAGCAAAGGGGTTGAGGGCAGTATGCCTCACCAGGCAAAGTTGAGCAGCATTTTTATATGGACTTTCTATAGCAGAGACTGAAGCAGCACACCTGCCCTTCTTTTCCCATGGGATCTCAGTCCGCCGGATCCCCTGTCCCCGACCCCTGCCCGGTGTCACCATGGCCCAGCCATGCCCAGCTGGGGCACCCCTGGTGTCAGACCATGGCCTTCAAGAGCACTAGGGGATATGCTCTTGTCAGGGTAATGGGCTGACTTGGTGATGGAGGGAGAACCTCCTGAGAAGTTTGTGGCCAGGGCCGATGCAGGGGCTCCGAGGGGAACCTCCTATCCCATATGTGAATATCTCTGTATGTATTTGTGTGTACTCGTGGGTCTGTATCTCTGTTTCTTTGGGAGGATGGGGGTGTAGCTGTGAGATCTTCGAGGGTGTGTGTCTCCATGGGTCAGCTGCAGAGATGGGGATTTGGTTTGAAGAGAAAGCATTCTCTAGTTCCCTTTGTACAAACCATTCAGTTGCTCTGAGGCTACAGGGTACAGGCTGGATCCCCCCAACTGGGTGAGATGTCACAGAGCCGGAGCAGGTCCAGGGTAGGAGAATTTCAGTGGGCATGTGTGCTGGGGAAGATGGCGTTCAAAGGGACAAGGGCCTGGGCCGTAATACCAGCCTATCCCCCCGAGCCGGGGATCTCTCCCGGTCCGTGTTGCCCCACTAGCTCCCTGCTGTCTGGCCTGGCTGGGGTAGTCGTGTAGCGATGCACACCAGGGCTGCTTCCCTTGGTGCTCGTGCGTGCCTGCTGTTCAGCCTGCCTCCTACTCACCTTGTAGGTTTGCCAACCCACCCACCTACACGATGGCTCCCGCAGATCTCAAGTGGACCGTTGGCCCTCATCCCCAACTTTCGCACCTAGCCCTGACTCTTACGCCAAGAAGACAGGAGCCAGCGGATGTGAGCGCCCCTGCCACTTCTCCTGTCTCTGCCTGGCTCCTTGCTTCTCTCTTTCCTCCTCCTGAGGAAGCATCAGCCGATCCTCTCTTAAGTGAACCTCTCTCTGCTTAAGCCCTCCTTCCCCTTTGAGTTAGCTCACCTCTCTCAAGCCAAATTTGGGGGTAAGGCTAAGAGCTAGGACACATCAGCCTCAGAAACAATTCTGTTATCTGGTGAATCTGGTTAGTGTGAATTGGTGCCTCGGGCCCTTAGCTATGTCCTCAGTAAAAAAAAAAAAAAAAAAAAAAAAAAAAAAAAAAAAAACCACTTGACCTAACCACCTCCCCAGATTTTTCTCTCTCTTCTTCGGGTCACTGCCAAGCCTCTGAAGTCTTCTCCTACCCTCTTCTTGTTCTTCCCCTTTCCCTCCTTGGGAAGGAACCATTTATGGGCATGCAGGTGCATTTATCACCTGTCTCCAGCACTTGGTATCAAAACGCTTTTTTCTAATATAATCAGTTTATCAAGACAAATTGCTGATGGTGGAAAGTGAAACATCCCACAAGAGTCACCTGTAAAAAATTTGCACGATGGTGCTGCATGGGTTAGGGGTGGCCCTGCCTCCCCCAATTCCACAGAACTCATCAGCTGAAGGTCATTGATACCCTCACAGTGACGTCAGATGTCTTCTTCACGGTTCTGGGTCCCCATGAGCCTTCTCGGCTCATGACACTACTTACTACCCCCTCCCGCACTAGCTGGGCTCTTGTGCTTCCCCCGCTGCCTGCTCTGCTCCCTGTGCCTGGGCTGGCTCCATGTCTGCCACCTGCCACCGTGAATGTGGGTGCGCCCCCCCCCCCAAGGGTTTCACCCGTTCTCCTGGCTCTAGCTTGGCTCTTTGGGAATGGGTCTGGAGTTGAGAGCAGCAGCCCCTACTACTGTCCTCGGCTCCTGCCTGCTGGACATTTCCATCCAGACGCCTGTCGTGCCCCAAAGCCAGCCCCTCTATCAGAAATGAATTGTGAAGTCTTTATATACATCCTGGACTTTATTTTTTTTAAGATTTTATTTATTCACGAGAGACAAAGAGACAGGCAAAGGCATGGGCAGAGGGAGAAGCAAGCTCCAATGCAGGGAGCCCAATGTGGGACTCGATCCCCGGACCCCAGGATCACACCTTGAGCCGAAGACAGACGCTCAACAGCTGAGCCACCCAGGCGTCCTTACATACTGGACTTTAGAGTCTTTCCTTACACACACACACACACACACACACACACACACACACACACACACACCACCTTTCCCCTCAAAAAGCCAAAGGAAAAGCTTTCATGACTTGCCTACTTCTATGAATCATACCACCATTTTCCTGACCTTCTAAGCTTGACATTTCAGAGCCATCTGATGGCCGCCTTCGTGTGACCCTGTCCCCTCCCCCGGCTCCTGAAGTCAGACTGTTTGCCACATCTCTGACATCTAGCCTTTCTTCCACATTCCCAGAGCCTCCAACCTGGCTCACACCCGGAGCTCGTCCCCGCTCCCAGACACATCACCACGCCCCGCACCGTGACCTGTCTCACCCCCTCCAATCTGCCAGGGCACCAGCTCTGTTCTTTTCTCTGCTAAAAAGCCTCCGGTGGCGCCCCATAGCCCCATAGCCCATTGGTGGAGGTGATGCTCAAGATAGGGAGCTGCCAGGCTGTTCTGGGCAGCTGGGCATTAACCCCGTATTTGCTGAATCTCGATGCAGTCCAGGGGTCTGGGAGGAGGGCTCAAGGCTTTCATTTCAAGTCGTTGACCTGACAAGGCCCTTCCCCATGAAGTCCCCTGTCATCTCTCACTTCGTTTCCCTGACCCCCAAAGTCGTGCTTCAGTCAGAGTCAGGGATTTGCTGTCCTCCGAGCGGGCCTCTGTTCCAAGTTTCTCACTTTTGTGGTTTCGCTTTACTTGGTTATGCTCGACCAGGATGCTCCTCACACCTTGCTGGTACCGATTCAATCATATCCATCCTCTAAGACTGTGGAAGCTGCTTCCCCAGACCAGCCTACCCTTACGTGAAGTCTTTTGTTTTAGATTTGTGGCAAATTGCCACTCTTTTGGCAACTGATCAAGAACAGCCTGTGACATCTCCTGTGTTAAGATCACAAACTGTTACTTAAATCTTCATGACCTGGACCTATTTTGTCTCCGCAGTTAGTGTGTTACCTTCTGAGGGCAGGGGGGGCTGTATCACCCGCAGAGCAGGGCGCACTATGAAGCATCTAGTGAGCACCAGCAGATATCATGGGTTGAACTAAGCTGGTGAGAGAAGGGGACCAAAGTCTGAGGCTGGTGACCTCTGTCTGACCTTCCCTCTGCATAGACACTCACTCTAGGTGCTCCACTGCCCAGGGCCAGGCCTCCCTGGCTCAGTGCCCTCATAGTATCCTCACTCCCACCCCCCAGCCTGGCACCCAAGAGTTGTTACTACTTTGAACATCCCCTGCCCCTAAAGAAACTTCCCTGTCCAGTTTCTTTCCTAATTCAAAGTGTTAAATTAGCTAATCTGGTCAACTAACCTGTGCTGATCAAGTTATGGGAGAGGGCTGGAGGAGACCCTCAGGAGACAGGTGCATTTGCACCAGAGCCACAGGGCAACAACATCCTTGCCTTTGTGATGGTGTGTAATGGAGTCAGGAGACACACTCCTCACCTGCTAGCAGCCGATGTATTACTCTTCCTCTGGGCTCCCACAGCACTTTGTGTATACCTCTTATTGTAGCACTTAGCACATGGTAGCTCCTTAGCTATGTGTTTATGTACGTTTCCCCTCCAATAGACTGTGAGCTCCTCAAGGACAGGGACTGTGTGTTAGTCACTGATGTATCCCCAGCGCCTAGCACAGTGCCTGGCACACAGTAGGTGCTCAATAAATGTTTATTGAAAGAACGAATGAATTTTGTCTCTAATCATGGGGATTTCAGCCCTAGACTGTGACAGGCAAAAGGGGGAGGAGCAAGGCAAGCCACACTTGAGAGCTTTCACAGCTTTTTGGCCCTTCATGTAACACTGCAGGCAGCTGCTTCCTTCTTCCTTGCCCAGGCCTAGGCTCCCCCCGCAACAGGGTCCACGGGGAGCCCTAGACCGCCATCAGCTGTGCCTCTCTCTGACCCCATAACGTATTTTTCAAGAGGCGGTTGTCGCTGTTTCCAAAGCCGTGACCCGGGGTGGGTGAGCTCATTCCCCTCTACCAAGGCCGAGAGGCCCAGAAGGTCGCAGCCTCCGAGAGCCTCGGCCCCAGGGGCGCCGGGCGTAGGGACCAATGTCCAGCAGGTGGCGCTGTCGAGCTGGCGATGCGGGGCTGACGGCCCAGCAGAGCCCGGGAATGGAGAGGCGGCTGGGGTGGGGCCGCGGTCTTCCCGTCCCTCCCGCCGGACTGCGCCCCCGATCGTCCCTGGGTGGCTCCAGCCCCCACCCAGGCCTTCCAGTGCTCCCGAGCTTCGAATTTCCCCTCCCGGACCCCACCCCTCCACTTTCCAGGGAGCTTTTAGCTGGGGCCGAATGCCTTCTCCCCATTGGCCGGTCGCGCCCGCCCCCCGCAGCGGTCCCCTCCCCCAGCCTCCTGGACCGGCAGGTGAGCACGCGGCGGCCCCGGCCGGCGCCGCTCCCGGTCCCCCCACGGCGGCCGCCTTAGCTGCACACCCGCGAGGCGCCGCTTTCCACCTCGAGATCAGAGAGCGAGCGCGGCGTCCGTTTGCGGGCGGAGGGCCCCGACCGCCGGCGGCGTGAGCCCGGGCGCCCCGCGGCGTGCCAGCTCCCCTCGCGGTGGCCCCCGGGGTCTGGGGAGCACGAGCGGTCCCGGCCCGCCCCGCTGCGGGGTCCCGAAAGCCGGAGCAGCTACCTCCCCCGGGCCGCTAAGCAGGCCGCCCCAAGGGCGGACCCCATTCTCCCTACCCCCCCCCACTCTCGTCTTAGCGGGGGCGGGACACAGCCGAACACTCAGCAATCTTCCCTGTTGCAGGTTAGATTATGGAAGGGACACTAACTGCCCAAATCAACCCCCCTCCAGCCCAGGTGGGGACGCAAGGGAAGCGGATGGTCCTTTCCCCGGAAGTACGGAGACTTGAACAGGGCCTCCCTTTAACCCTGCACCCCAAAGAGGAACATTCTGGTAAAACCATCATTAACTGTAGGCCCACGACCTCGGTGCGCAGGAGGAACTAACTTCAGCTAAACAACGCTGTTTGCTCCGTAGGATTCTCTTCCTTGGTGGGTAAACGGAGCCCTGCTTGGCAGATGGAGCAAGGAAGACAGAACGATTAGGTTCTCACCGGAGGTCAGCCTAGGTGGTAGGTGCTGAGCTGGAGCTGGCTCCTTCCCCTCGGCCTCACTGGAAGGATGAAGAGATCTGTTGGAAAAGAGGCCACTCCCCTCACCCCAGTCTGGAGCAGGGATGCAGGCTTAGTATCACAGCCCATACCCCCTGCCCTGATCTTCCCACATTGGCAAAGGGGCAGTGAGATGCTCTAAGGAAAGGTGTGGGGACATGAGCCTGAAGACAAGAAAACAAGGAACTGCTGGTTGGTTTTGCTTTTAACTTGCCTCCTTTCTGCAGGGAAATGAAGGGGCCTGTGTGACCACACACCTGAACCCAGATGCCCATGGCTGTCCACAGCTCCCCAAAGGACCCTGGCCTAATCCCCTGGGGTCACTGTGACACTGCCCGTGGCATCTCGCTCTCTCTTAAATGGAAGCCTGAGTACCCTCACCACTCTCCCTTCAGCCTTTCTTCTGAATCTCAAGCCTTTCCTTTCTTCCTCTCCATCTGACCTACCTCCAACACACTTTTACAAGTTCATTAAAACAAAAACAAAACCCCTCTCATTACCCAGTTTAAAGTTTTCCCATGGTTCCCCATCACCTAAGGCAAAAGTCCCAAGCTGTGCTCCTTGGCACACCTGGCAGGACTCATACCCCTCCCTCCCCATCTGTCCCTTCCAGCTGCAGTGACACTCAAGTGGGTTGGAGTTCCCTGCACACACTACTCTCTTGTCTCTAAACCTTTTCCCCAATTGTCCCCTCAGTTCAGGGACTCTTCCTGGCCACCCCTAATTCCTATGTTTCTACTAAAGTGTCAACTGGGCAGCCTCTCTCCCGGAAATCCTTCCAACCACCCCAGTGCTCTTGCTCATCCCTTTGAACTGAATCCTTGCACTCACCACATAGCTTTCATGACCTTTTGACACGGCGGATTTCTTGACTGCAAGTTACAGAGGACTGAGCTAAAATCAGTGTTGTGAGGTTGTTTGGGAACATGAGAAAACAACTATTCCAGGAGGACAAGATCAGAAAGTGGGTAAGCAAAGGCCAACAAGGAAAATTAATGTTGTGGCTCAAAGAACAGATGGATGTTCCTCCGTCTGGGCAGAAAGACCTGGCTCGAAGCATGCTCCTTGGGGCCTAGGTAAAGGGCAGCTCACAGTTCACTCCTGGGGTTGGCTAGACTACAGTTGGCCAGACCCATAGATCCCCTCACCTGTACACTCACAGGGCTCTCCAGAGAGTTAAGCCCCAGGGAGAGGTTCTAGGAATATAGCTGAAACATTCCGGACTTGTCGAACATCCCCTTCCCCTCAACCAGTAATGGGTACATTCTGGAGGCAGGAGTCAGAAGGAATTGGAGTTTCTACCACTGTTTTTCGTAAGTGGGAAACCTGTGCAGGTGAGCAGGGGGAGCACAACAGTGAGGGCAGTGATAAGACTGTGGTCAGATGTCGATGTGGGTGGCCCAGGGCAAGAGAGCCGGCAGGCAGGTGATTTCCTTGACTTAAAGAGGATCATTCCGTATAGTCACCTAAAAGGGCTCCTCCTTCCAGTCCTGCTACTCCTAAAGCAAACAAGCAACACACACGCATGCACGCACGCGCGCACACACACACGCACGTGTGCCTGAATGGATACAGGTCAAATTCTCCCCACCGCTCCCCTCCCCTCAGGATGTGCCCCTGCCTTCTTTCTTTCCAGATCTTGCCCCAGTGGCCCAAATGTTTACCAGCCCCGTCACCTTGTCCTCCTTCATCATACCCAAACTGCAAGGCAGGATCGGGAGGTTTCCCAGGACTTCATCAGGACACCCGTCTGTTTTAACCACAGAGAATCCAATACGGGGAGCAGAGTAAAGACAGGAGACAGAAGCCCTGACACAGGTTTTTCAGTATGCAAGTGTTTTTGACTCCACAGCCAGTTGCTTAAAATGAAACATAAAGGGCAGCCAGAATACACACCCAAATGCAAAAAGGTAAAGGCAAACATAAAATAAACCACACGATACCATGAACCCCCACAAAACCAAAAAATTAAAACCCAAAACCCCTCAACTTTATATATATATATATTTTTTTAAAAAGGGAGAACAACTGTTCAAAACCAACTGGGCAGTATGGTGGGGGTGGGGAGCAGTCCTACAGAAGGGGGCCGAGAACATCCCCCTGGGAACAAAGAACAAACACAATACAAAGAAAATAACCACCAATGCTCCTGCATGGGTCAGGAGTCTCCAGAGAACAGATTGTCCCATCCTCAAACTGGCTTTTTTTTTTTTTTGCCTTTTTTTTGTCTTTTTTTTCCATTTTCTTCTTTTGTTGTTGTTGTTTTAGCACCTGTACAATAAAACTGTACCATCTCCAACCAGAGCCGGCCACAGTGAGGCCCTCCTGCCTTTGGATGGTACATACTCTCTACAAGGATTGTTTGGAAAAAATAGCAATTGGTAGAAAAATAAGAACAAGAGTAGGAAAGACAATGCCACAGAGGGGGCAGGGACAGGGAAAGGGCCCAAGCTCCTCCCTCTCGCCCTCTCTCTCCCAGAACAAATCCAGCACTGGAGGCCAAAAGGGAGGCCCACCAGGGCCACACAATCAGCCCTGGGTCCCTCGGTGGAAGTGGAACCCAGCTGGAGCCCTGCCTCCTGCCCTCGCCCAGGAAACAGCTGAGGCCTGGATCTCACATCTGGCAATCCATCCCTGAGCCCTCTGCAGATTCCACAGGAGGATGGGGGCAGGAGAAGCAGGGAGCAGAGAGGAAGGGGTTGCGGAGTCTGGCAAGGGGGAGAGGTGAGGGTCAAGGGCTGGGGGCTGAGAGGCTCAGCATCCAGAAAGGGTGAAGGCAGAAAGGGGCAGGGTGGCTGGAGGAGGCGGCGGGTGGGGGGAGATGTGGGAACAAACCCATATTGTGCCCTCTGAGGGGAGCAGTGAAGGAAGTGTGAGGAGGGGGAGACCTCAGCCTTTGGGCCCATTCTTGACTCTCCCCAAATACAGTAACCCATGAACCCCTCCCCCTCACAACCCACCCCTCCCCAGAAACACTCATCTCAATATAGTAGGGCTGCTGCAAAGGGCAAGTGGTGAAACAAGAAAAAAAATGGGGGGGGGAGGGAAGCACCAAAGCCTCAGGATTACCCTCACCCCCCAGCCCCAGGCCAGCACCAGCCACCTTCATTAGTCATGGGTCCTGGGGGGGGGAAGCCCCCCCACCTCTCCTGCCCCCTCCCCAGTGGGGTGAAAACAAACCTGGGCATCACTTTGTCAGAGGGAAGGGGCAGCTCCAGAGCTGATCAAGAAAGACGAAGAAAGGAGGTGAAGAAAGTCCCTCAATTCAACAAGTTGTCTCAAATCGTCACAGTGATACAGACTTATCAGAAACCAATGAAACAATACAAATTAAATACTAATAAAATAAATACTATGGAAGACAGAAGAACACAGGGGAATGGAGGGGGCGCTCAGAGATTTGGGCTTTGCTCATTTCTCCTCCGGACAGGCCAAGGCCACCCAGGGCCCACGTGTGGTCCTGTTCATACACCAGGAGGCCAGTCCAAGGGACCCTGGCGCCACCTCCCAAATATCCCCAGGACCTCTTGCCCTCAGACGTGAAGTTCAACTTTCCACCCCCATCACCAACCACAACAACAAAGACGATGACAGGGAGATGAGAACTAATCATAACCGGAAAGAACAAAATCCAGTCACTAATGCTGGCATTGATAAGGCGGCTTCTTGTTGGTCCGTATTATTGCCTCATTCTGCAGTCTGGTGCTCGGTGGGGGGGAAAAACATGGGAGGTGGGGAAGGGCGAACTTGGGAGGAGAAAGAAAAGGGAGGGGCTGTGTCCCCGTCAACTGTTCCAAGGCTGGAATTCCACCTCGGACCCCAGGAGCCGAAGGAGCTCGGGCTCGTACCGCACCAGCTCCACAGTCTCAGAGGAGCCTGGAGCGGATCTGTCGTCCATGCCTCCGGGCCTCTCGGCTGGGGTCAGAAGCTGACTGGAGGCCACCTGCCGGTAGAACTCAGCCTTGGGCAAGGTGGCAATTTCAAAGTGCGGGAACCGAGCCTGAAAGATCCTGGAGGAAAGCTTCAGCCTCTTCAGGACGTCGGTAAAAAGGAACCAGTTGCAGGGCCTGGAAGAGGCAAGAGTGGGAGTTAGGGAAAAGGGTTGGGGGGAAGCAGTGGGGTGCTATAATGCCGGGGCAGGTTGCCAGTCCGGCTACTCCCCACCAAACTCAACCAAGGGTGCCTGGCATGTCGCTGAGGCAAACTCTCCCTTTCCCTACAGTGGCCGAACCATCTTTCAGCCCAGTCACGGGGCCCTCAACCCCATGACTGACCTCTCCCCAAAAAGTGGGAGAGCAGGAGGGAAAGGGACCTTCCAGAACCTAAAAGTCAGAGGAGGCAGCCCCAGGCCTTCCACCACACCCCACAACCTGGAATTCACCATCTGGGCCAGTTCTTCCCCCCAACCAACCCCTGCTACCCCCACCTGGTCTCCTTTCCTTGTTCTCACTCCTGCTTCCCCTGCCTCCCCTTGTTCTCCGAGACCTTCCCCAACAGACGGGGAGCCGTGGAGAAAGGCCTAAACTGCGGGTAATCTAAAAGGCATTTCTCTTTGGCTCTGGAATGCATTAGACAAGTTTTTTCTCCAGCGGCAGCACCGTCCTTTCTGCAGGGCCAGAGCTCACGTTACAGCCAGGCTGACTTTGCTGAGCACACCAGCCCGGTGGCGGTGGCGGCCTGGGGACAGCTGGGAGGGGTGCTGGGGAGGCCGCTTAGGGGCCATGCGCTCCCTTTGACCAAACCAGGAAGACATACTGCATCCCCATGTTAACGGTCTCCATTCCAAGGCGTTCCCCCCTCCCATTGCACTGTCCTGCTCCCAGCGTCCCCATCGGCCTCTAAACTGGTTCCCCTCTGCCAAGAGTCACTCTGCTGCACCCCCACCCACCCTCATTGGATCGATCCTCTGTTACTATTTGTTTTCTACAAAGAAAATCTGACCTTCTCACTCTCTGAACTGCTTTCGATGGATCCCCAGTACCTCCAGCAATAAAAAACAAAAACCAAGACAAAAAAAACCATCCGAATTCTTTACCACGATATTATTACAAGACCTTTCTTTTTTTTTATTTGACACAGAGAGAGAAAAAACAAGCACAAGCAGGGGGAGCAGCAGAGGGAGAGGGAGATGCAGGCTCCCCACCGAGTAGGGAGCCCGACGTGGGACTCAATCCCAGGACCCTGGAATCATGACCTAAGCCTAGGGCAGATGCCCCTATAAGATCTTTCAAACATGAACCCATTCAACCTCTTCAGCCCAATCTCCCCCCATAACACATACACACACACTCATGGTCACACACACAGTGTATCACCCACCTCTCAAGTGCCAGCCATTTGATGGATAAGCTCTGCTATCTAAACTTTCTAAACTTGTAAGCCTTTGCTTGTCCCATGCCCTCCATCCATATCCTCAGCCCAGCTTAGATGCTGGATCACCTGTGAAGCCTTTCCCCATGAAACTGGTCGCTCATCCCATCTTCCATAGTCTCATGGCACTTGGTTCACATCCCTTTTATCATACTTCTAACACAGCTCGTTTCAGAAAGGATACAAAAGCCATGTAAACTGCGGTTCTCTCCGTGGCACAGGAATGGGGGGTAGGCTGGGGTACCTGGAAGGGTAGACTGGAACTTCTACTATTTGCCTGATACCTTTCTGAACTGTGTGACACTTTTATAATAATAAATCTGCTTTAGAAATTTTGTCTTTTATTAGAGCTGATTGCATACTTGTCTGTATCCTCCACTAGACTGGAGATTTTTGAAGGCTATATTTTGGCCCTCATGGATTGACCTGGTGTGCCTGCTGAAGACAGTTATAGAAGCGAGTGTCTTGCAAGACACATACCACTTCTACCCAGACCCACACTCCTTCTCCCTAAAATGCAACACTCTCCCCAGTGACAGTAAATGCTCTTCTCACACCATCAGGAAATGGGGTGCTCTGGGTTCAGAGAAAAGGACTACAGATACCATACATTTGGACCATCACTTTCAAACAGTGGAAAAGAAGCCCCTGAACATTAACAGTTGGTAATCAGAATTCAGCTTTGCTTTGTTGATTCCGAAGGCAGTTCTGAACTCTGCAGGGCCTCAAGGTCATCATTCTACACCCTCCCTACTTCTTTTAAGATTTTGTTTATGAGAGAGCGTGCACACACACACACGAGTGCACACCTACCAACACAGGAGTGAGGAGTGGGGGGAGGAGCGGGGGTGGGAGGAAGAATCCTAACCAGACTCAGGGCTGAGTGCAAAGCCCAACTGGGAGTTCAATCTCATGACCCAAAAACGAGAGTGAGGAGCTCAACCGACTGAGTCACCCAGGCGCTCCTACACCCTCCCTACTTCTTGAAGAACCTACATTTCCCATTGTGCTGCAGCTGTGGGGAAGGAAAGATTCAGAAGAGGCATGGGAGGACTTAACATCAGGAGAACCAGCTCTGCCTGTGCCAAGGTCTCAACTGAAAACCTGCTTGCTGCCTGGCTTGCTGAGTGGCAAGTGGCTCTCGGTTGCCCTGTGTTCCATCCACACCTAACGCACACTACCCTGGTCCTTTTACTGCCTGGGTCCCAAGATCCTGTTTCAGAGAAGGAGGTGCTGAATACTCTGGAGGAATTAATTAACTGTGCAATACTATATCCCAGAGGCTCCGCCCTGCCCTCAGGGATCAACTGATGCCCAGAAGAATAAGGACCTAAAGCCCCTGAAACTTGAAGCCAACTAGTATCATCATATAGGCTATTTTTATTCTTATCAGGCCCTGGGGGAAGGGATGCACAGAAACTGGTGGCCAAATGGTTAGAGTTGTCAGATTGGAAGGGACTCACATGAAGGGCTCCTAACCCCTTGCCCACCCCTCTCCAACCCATGTGCACTTTATGTGCTTTCATTTTTTGAAAAAAAAAAACAAACAGGGTCTGATATTTTAAAAATAGATATCAAAGAAAAAGTCTCCTTAAGAGTGTTTACAAAGGTATTTAAACTATGTGAAGACAGCAAGGAGAAGAAAACACTTGATGATGGACGCCAAGAACAAGAGGACAGTCCATCCAGCATCCTCCCAAGCAGCACTGCCACGCTCTGTCACCCGGTGAAAGCCGGCCAGAACCATGGCCCTGCAGGCTGTCTGATCCCCTTCTGGACCATCAAACACAGATTAGACTGGGTTCCATCTAATGGTGTCAGGTATAGTCTAGTCCCCGAAGCTGGGTGACACCCGTTAATAACATACACAGTAATCTGAGAGGACAGTGCTGGTGCCATCACCTCACCAACATGAAGGCTATGAGAAAGCAGCCTGTGGATTACTTAAGGACCCCAGCAGCCCCTTAGCTATGGCAACCATATGTTGTGGCTTTTCCAAGAATCTCAATTTCAAATATTCTGTCTGGCTGTTCCCAGAAACCACAAAAATGTTCCAGAGATTCTAATAGTTCATCAGCCCAAATATCTCCCATATCATCTCTTACACCCAGGAACAGCAGCAGGATCCTTCAGAGAGCGAATCTAGATTTAGGGTTTGGGAAATACATATAGTCAGTATATCTAAAGTTTACAGCCTCTGTTCTGAACATAACTGACCAGGGTGGGAAAGCCAGGCTGACCTTGGTCATAGGGCATCTTTCCCAAGCTCGAGCGTTTGTTCACCAGGTGGCTGCTTCCTTCTGGAGAACTCTATCCTTCCCAGGGAGGCAGGCCAGGAGTTGCCAGGATCCTGGCACTCGGTCCCTCGAGATCTCTTAGACACTTACCCGCGGGACACTGACACTTGGAGGTTGTAGCAAGGGAGAAGAGGCTTGTCTGAGAGCTCAAACATAAAATCATCCTCTTCCACATCATCTCCTTCTTGATCAGAGTTCCCAGGAGGGTTATGCAGGAGGTCACAGGCAAAGCCATCTTTTTCCTCTGTAAGGAGAGCACATAGGATATTAGGACTTCGCTACATGCACAAAACTAAAAAGAAATGCTCCAACAAGAAAAGAGATGTAAAGGTGGGTGATTAGGATTTAGACACCAAACCCACACACCCCTGGTCGGGGCCCAGTTTTGCTGATCCCACGGCTGATCCCAAGGGTGGGAGGGCACATGAAAGTTCTATCCCTAGAAGACATTATTTTGTGGCCAGAAATTCATTATCCTCCTCCACCTTTCAGTTGGAAAAAAGCCAGGTGATGTAAAGGGTGACTTGCTCGGCTGTTGGAGATGAAGCCTGCCGATACAACCAGCAGTCAAAGGCAAGGTAGAAACACCTGCCCAGCCTGCTGGGCTCTCAGAAGCCCGGAGGGGCCCCTCAGCCAGTTCTCTTCCCCAGCCGGCATGTCTGGGTGTGGTTCAGTTCATTCCATCCCAGCCTTCTCCCACTCCAGCCTCCCCGGGGCTCGGGGTGGGCACCTCCCCCAATCTGCGGCCCTGGCCCAAGGGATGAGTGCTAGCTGACGGTCACAGATAAAGATTCTCCCAAGAGAGGAAAGCCTGGATCAGGGGCTAGGGCTCCGGAGACAGCAGCTGCCTCAGAAAGCGTGTGTGGTGGGGGCAGGGCAGGGAGGGCTTGAGAGTGGCCAGGTGAGGGGCTGGGGCTCTTGTAAACAACGCCAAAAGAGAGGATGATGCACACAGAGGCTTCTGGCAGTGTTAAGACAAAACAAGGGAGGAGGAGGGCACCTGGGGGACAGAGAATGAAAACAATACCCAGAGCAGAAGTGGGAGAGGGCTACTGAGGGGTGACTTTGTGGCATCAGAGTCCAGGGGGAGCATGGGCTAGGGTTTGCATTGAAAGGGTCTGTAAGTTACCAACAGGTGGAGAAAGGCTGCCTCCACAGGGTCACTCCTGTCTTTGAGAAGAATCCAGGAAACCCAAAGCCACCCCCTATCTCTGAGCCTCTGAGCCATAGACAAGCATGGGAGGCATGGGAGGAATCTGACTCCAAGCTTACCCAACACAGAACTGCTGTAAAAGTCCCAGGACACGCCAGGGTCACCCTCTGCCCGGCCCTGAAGATCTGAGAGGTGATCTGATGAAAGAAGAGAAGGCAGTGAGACAAGGAGGGTAGGCCGCAGAAGAATCTAGAAACAAATTGTGTCCATAGAGGGCTAGGAGGATGGGAGAAGGGAAGGAAGGACCACAAGAAGGCCTGGGAGCTACCAGAGAGAGATGTTTCCTGCTATTGATTAGAGGTTGCTAAATAGCAGATAGGAGCCAAATCTAGCCCACTGACCACCTGGGGTGTGGCCCAGTGTTTTAAACCAAAAAAAAAAAAAAAGTTAATTAACGTCAAAGATTTTAAAATTGAGATATTTCACTTAAAAATCCAGATTTCCAACTTTTCTTGAAAAAAAAAAATCAGAAAATCTGGCAACACTGCGTCCCACATTCCTGCATGTCAACAGTTGGCTGGAGGCAGAAGCGACATGTGCGTGCTCTGCTTCAACAGTCCCCACCCAGCCTGCTCTGCTCTCTTACATGATCAGCCTAAAGGCATTTAGGTCTGTGATCCCTACTTTCAGTGGTGTAGGGAATGGACTCTGCCAGCAGAATCTTAGACCTATCCCAAGATTTCAATTTCCCGCAGGTTACAATGTTCACATAGCCAATCAGGATCTCTCCAATTCAAAGTAAGATAAGGCAGCATAATTCCTTCTGTTTCATCTTTGAAAAACATGGGGGAGAGGGCCAAGTTTATCCTCATAAAAACCTTTTGCTTCCACTCCTAGGTATATAACCAAAAGAATTGAAAACAGGTGTTCAAACAAAAACTTATACACAAATGAATGTTCATAGCAGGTCTACTCACAATAGCCAAAAAAAAAAAAAAAAAGTGGAAATGACCCAAATGTTGTTAAGCTGATGAAGGGATAAACAAAACACGGTCTAGCCATATAATGGAGTGCTATTCAGTTGTAAAACAAAACAAAACAAAACAAAAAACAAAACAACAAAGTACTGATGTGCGCTACAACATGAACGAACCATTACACTAAATGAAAGAAGCCAGTATATGGCCAGACACAAAAGGCCATATACTGTATGATTTCATGTATATAAAACGTCCAGAATCTAGAGAGACAGAAAGACTGGTAGTTGGAAGGGAACAGGAAGTGACTGCTTAATAGTTGCAGGGTTTCCGTTTGGGGTGATGAATGCACTTAATGTCACTCAATTATGCACTTGAAGATGGTCAAAAATAATGCATTTTTCGCCATAAGTATTTTGCCATAAGTATTTTGCCGCAATAAACACATTTTAAACCACCTTCTCTTACTTGGCCTGGGGACAGACAGCAGGTTGCCCCCTCGCCTCCTCATTTCCTGGCTCAACAGCACCTAGGCCATTGTCTCACTGTGCAGCCCCACATGGGCAAGAAGCATTTTCCTGACAAATTCAACTGTGTCATCTGCGGGCACATGGCCTGGTGGTTGCCAATATGCCACCTCGCACGGCTGGCAAGCTGATTGAGCTCTGTGTGGTTGCTACGTGCCCTCAAGTGACACCTGGGAGAAAGGACAGGCAAGAGTCCAAAGTGTACAGGTGATGTGAGGGTGCCCTCGGGAAGCCAAACCCCAGCAGGAATGTGGCGGCTGCTCCTCAAGGCACAAAGCTAGTTTCCCCCGTTGAAAGGCGCCGCTGCACTATATCCTCTCCTTTTGGGTCACACATGCTATCAGCAAAAATGCCTATTGGCTGTTGTGAGCTACTGAAAGAAGTAACTTTTTAGCAACCTTCTAGGAGATGAAGGGTTTCTTCTTGTAGGAAAAAGCCGCCAGAGAGAGCTTTCAAAATACTGGCTGAGCAGCTACGGGGGAAAACCTTTAGTCACGTACAAGAGATCTTTTTTTACGTACTCTGCAAAAAAAACTCTGGAGGTCATGACTGCCAGTTTATGTGCTTTTCTGTACCCCATGTCCCTTGGGAGTTGGAAGGGGTTTCTTCCAAAAGCATCAGTTAGGCAGATGCCCATTCTGTGCCTGGCCTTGTGCTAGGTGTCCTGGGAGACAGTGGCACAAGATCGTAAGTTGCCAAGATGCACAGACCATGCCTGTCTTGTTCATCATGATCTCCCCATGGCCTAAACCCGGGTGCCTGGCACGTAGTAGGAGTGTAATAACTACACAGGGAAAAGAGGGAGGGAGGGATGACTACAAGGTGACACCAAAAAGTAATATACTTGCTTAAGCAGCACAGGCCAGAACACGCGGTCCTGATGACTGCTGACCCCACCCCCAACTGCTGGGAGGCCACACGACAACTCCATCACAGCAACCCTAGCTCACCACATTCCTGGGGCTCCTCTCTAGGGCCTGCCTTCGGAGCACCCCTGCCCGCCCCACTCCCCCAGCACATGCCTTAATGCTCCTGCCAGTGAATCTTTGTCATCTGCAGGTGGATCTGCCTTCTGGAAACAGCCCAACGTGAGTGGGCAGGAGCAGAGATGCAGACACAGGAGCAGGCCCACGAGCCACACACAAGAAACTTGACTTGCCCTCCCACAATGTTCAGTCCTTTACTCTTTTCCCCTTCTTCAATACAGGCCCTCAGCCTGGCAGCCCCGCCCCCCCGGGTATTTATCCAAAAGAATGGAAAACTCACACCATTCCCTGACAGATTGTGTTCCCAGCAGCACTAGTCGCAATAGCTGAAAGGCAGATACAACCCAAATGTCCACCAGCTGATGAATGGATACAGAGAATGTGGCAGAGCCGGACGACGGCATACTATTCAGCTATCAGAAGGCAGGAAGTACTGAGACGTGCCACCACGTGGATGGACCTTGAAAACGTGACTCTACGTGGAAGAGGTCAGAGGCGCAAGGCCCCACGGTGTGCGATTCCCTTGTGTGCCGTGTCCAGAGGGGACAAAATCACAGATAGGAAGTAGATGGGTGGTTGTTGGGGGGCTGGAGGGAATGGAGAACAACTGCTCATGGGCTGTGGTTTTGTTTTGGGGCTGATGAAAAGGTTTTGGAACCAGAGAGTGGCAGTGGCTGTAGGATGTTGTGAAGGCACTAAATGCCACTCAATTGCTCCCTTAAGTGGCTGATTTTACGTTCTGTGAATTTCACCTCGACAAAAGAAAATGTTTAAGTACTCACTGTGGGGCGGCCCCCTAGTCATCAGGGATTCTCTCTTCCTCACAGTCCCACCATACCACTCCTTGTGTCACCAAGCAAGTCACCAGCCCAAGGGACATGAAAGGAGGCCAAAACCAAAAACAATTGGTCTTCGACATGGGGTCACATGGCAGAGGTCTCCGGCAGGAAAAACAGAACTTGTGATGCAGTGACCCCAAGGGGTATCCTACTAACCCTTTCTTCGGTGAAAGGAAAAGCAGTCCCGATACTTCCCTGGAGGCCTCAAATTAAACGGCAGCAACTTCCCTCAGCCCCCACATTCTCTGACAGAAGAGGGACACAAATCTGTTTTCCCTTGACTAGTTTGGATATTATTCATTTCTTCAAAGGGTCAAAGGCAAATCAATCATATGCCTGCCTGTAATTTGGCTCAAGGAGGAGGTCTTCCAAAGACCTCCCCAAGGGTCTGGATGGCTTGGTGCTTCCAGCCTGAGGACAAGAGAGAAAGGGTCCACTGCCTGACCTCCGGTACCCAGTGCTATACCCAAAACCCAGCAGGGGTTCACTAACCACACAGATGAATGAATGGATGAGGGGTGTCACCACACCGTTCCTGGTCTCAGGAGAAATGGGCCTCACTTTAAGTCAACTCAATACAGAAAAACCCACACTTACGACCCAGATGAATTGCCAGCATCTTCTGCTTTGCAAAAGGATTCACTACAGGATACTTGTAAATAGTGACATTCCTTTGTGTATTTAAAAGAGGATTCGATTCCCAGACTTTTCCAAAACAGCGGCCTCGCACAAAAGAGAGGGGAGCTCTACAGCAGGAGCAACACAGAGGCTCTTGCTCAGCTTTTCCACCTGCAGAAAATGGAGCCCTTCGCACCCTACAGGGATTTGCCTTCATCTTCTGCCCAGTGGGATCTCCACCAGGGGAGGAAGAAGACAATTAATCTACAGAGAGTCTGGTCAGGCAAATGCTTGGGGATGGAAAGCAAAAAGCTTTTTAAATACCTCAGCCAGAGAGGCAAGGTTAAAAAAAATAAATCCAGAAGTCCACCCAAATGCATCCAGGTTTAGGAGTTGGTGAGGTGAGGCAGTGAGGGAAACGCCTCCCAAACTTCCAACCCCATGGTGCCTCCTACAGCCACTATGCGGCCCTATCCAGTGGTTCTGTGAGATTTGGTGTGTGTGTGGGTGGGGGGGGCTACCAGGATTCAAAAAGAGAAGAAAATACTCCGTTCAAGGAATTAAGCTCCTAATGATGTGTATATGATATTGTGAATACTAAGTGCCACTGAACCATTCACTTTCAAATGGTTATACTAGGTGGATTTCACCTCAATTAAAAAAACCTGAGTATTGTCTTCTCATTCCCCCAAAACAGACTTTGGGCCCCAAGTGCCCTCTCGCAGGAGCCAGCTGACTCCTGCCAGTGACTGTCTCCCTGGGGTGTGGAGCCAAGGCCCTAGCCTGGCTTGCTAGCACTTTCCCAAACAGCCAGCCAGAGGTCTGCCTTTAACCAGCACTTGATATTTAATTTACATGGTCGAGAGGTGGCCCTGTTCTAACACTCCTTTCATTTCCTGGCCCCCACTAGGAGGCTATAGCTCAGTGCCTATGAAGTCGAGAAGCAATGTTAAGATCTGAATGAAGGTGTTTGGCCTGGACAGGCTACCAAGTGCCAGAATTAAGAAAAGTCTTCTCTTGGGGCACCTGACTGGCTCTGTTGGTAGAGCATGCAACTCTTGATCCTGGAGTTGTGAGTTCGAATCCTACATTGGTTACAGAGATTACTTAAAAATAAAATCTTAAAAAAAAGAAAAAAGTCTTTTCTTAACTCTGCAACGTGGGCTGGCATTCGGGTTAGCTTAAAGAGGCATCAAAAGGCTGGCTAGTAGTTGGAATTAACTAACAGAAATGAGAATAGGGAAAAATGTGTTTCTAAATTTTTAACTACTGAAAATGGTTTCAACATTTGAATTCCTTTGGGATTTTGGAGAACGGGTCAGGGAAGAAAAGAGTTTGTCCACTTACTAATGTGTTCAGAGATGGCTCTGTTTGGATCCAGAGCAGCCCAAGACCCCCAGGATGACAGTTTCTAGCCCCAAGAGAGGCCCCTGGATGAAATCTGTTGATCAGAGACAGAGCTTCATGCAGTGCTTTTATCACGTAGAGAAGTCCTAGGTGTTCATCAGTGCCAGCTTCTCCTGGGAATCAAGTTGAGTGTGTGTGTGTGTGTGTGTGTGTGTGTGTGTGTAAAACACTCCATGTGGCACATGGTATATGAGAAAAGGCCACAAAGTGTGTGTGTGTGTGTGTGTGTAAAACAGTCCGTGTGGCACATGGTATGTGAGAAAAGGCCACAAAGTGTGGCTTGTCCTGAGCCTGCGCTCCCATGATGGTGCACCCAAAGTAAACAAAAGTCATCACTAGCCCAGGACAAATGACAGAATGAGCATCCGCAAACTGCTCTGCCCTTCACGGACAGGGGCCTTGGACCTCAGAGCTGGGAGGAGGAAAAAGGCAGTCCTGCCCCTAAGCAGGGACTGGGTCCCAAAGGGAGGCCTGAGGCCTGTAGACAGTGACTATAGGGTTTAGTCAGGTTGACTGGAGACTAGATGAAGGCTGGCTGAGCAGGAGTCAAGGCCTCCCTCCACAGCCTCCCATCACTTTCCCTCAGTTTTTATTAGTATCAAGGTGGTGCTTCTCACCTAGTCCTCCTTCCATGGGACCTTTAGTTCACATTCCTTTGTTTCTCCCTCCATCATCAGCTATCTAGTTAATCTTTGTTCAGTAAATAAATTATACCCTGGTTGGGAGCCCTGAATTGGATCTTTGGGGAGGTGGGAATCCAGGACTAATGAGGGCCACAGCCTAGGTTGGAGTGAGTGGCCTTGGGCAAACCCTTGGTCCTATGGGCTCCCGGTCTAAGAGGGGTTCCCCCACAAACACAGGACCCTCCACACAGGGTCAATGAGACAACAGCCAGCTGCTTCATCTGTCCAGCACTCTGGCAGTCTGAAGAAGAAACTGCTAGAGCAAGGGCCGAGTTGTGATGTCACTAAGGAGGGGGAGTTCCTTTATCAGATCAAGTCTGAGGAGAATCCCAGTGAGCATGCCCATACTAGACGTCCGTCCTGCCCTCTGCCCTGCTGCCCGGCTCAGTAGAGCTATCTAACTATAGACAAACAGTGGCTCTCCACTAATGAGAAGATAAATGCATGTTGGCTTGTGGCCCTTGCCATAACGTATTTTTCTAGAGAGGCCAGGTGAGGGAGGAAGAAAAAGGAACGGGGTGCAGAGCGAACATCAGTGACCATAGGTAGGGGCTGTGAGAAATTGAGCATCAAGGGGCACCTGGGAGGCTCAGGGGGTTAAGCATTTGCCTTTAGCTTGCGTCATGATCCTGGGGTCCTGAGATCAAGCCCCTGGAGTCAGGCTCCCTGCTCAGTGGGGAGCCTGCTTCTCCCTCTCCCTCTGCCCTTCCCCGCTGCTCATGCTTGCTCTCTTTCTCTCAAATCAAATCTTTGATTTTATTTATTTATTCATGATAGACGCACACACAGAGAGAGAGAGAGAGAGAGAGAGAGAGAGAGAGAGAAGCAGAGACACAGGCAGAGGGAGAAGCAGGCTCCATGCAGGGAGCCCGACATGGGACTCGATCCCGGGTCTCCAGGACCACACCCTGGGCCGAAGGTGGCATTAAACCGCTGAGCCACCTGGGCTGCTCTAAACAAATAAAATCTTAAAAAAAAAAAAAAGAAACGCATCAGGATGGGTCCCAAGGGTTCCACTCTGATCACCAACAAGGAGAAAGTACAAAGACAAAGGTAAATGCTAAGTGTCATTTCTTTGTAGCTAACATCCCACTCAGAACTGGGGTCAACACATTTTGCCCCCAGCTCAATCTATCAGTGGGGCTGCACCTACCCCACATATCTCGCTGGGAAACAGGTCCCTGTGGGCTGCCATGTTCCTGAAGAGGATGCATGCGATATGGATGCTCATGGCACGGGAACAAGAGGAAGTGGACCTCTGGGCTTTTCAAAGTGTATAGAGATTTCTGAGACACTTCAAGGCAAGCCTGTAAAGAGGGCTGACGCCCCTCATGGGAGCTGTTTGAGATGGAGGGAGATGAAAGATATCTCCTCAGGAGTTCAGGAATCAGAGGCCAGCCCCAAGGATGATGGCTTCAAGCCCCGGCTGTGCTTACCGCTGAGAAAGCGCTTCATGGTGTCACTGCTGGCCAACTTCATGGCTGTCTGTCCCGAGTAGGTAGCCAGTGTGGGATCAGCCCCATAGGACAGCAAGAGCCAGATGGTCTCCAGGTTGTCATTGACCACCGCATCATGAACTGGCCTGCGGAAGTGATACAGGGTGAGGACAACAGGGCCCAAGTGGGAACGTGGATGTCTAGCCCCAAGCTACTTTATCAGGGGAAAGCCAAATAAGATGAGCCCAGAATCATATGGGTAAGAGTCAATGTGGAAGAACCACCTCTGAACTGCACCCCTTGCTCAGATCTCCCCACTTTCTTCTCCTCTGCCTCTTTTCTCCTCTCTCCCATCTCTCTCTCTTAGGTTCCCTCAATATTTTGGGACAGTCCCTAAGGTAACAATGTAGCTCCACTGGAAGCTCTGGAGTTCAGGAGAACCTGAAAATAAACTTAAAGCAGATGCTAGGGGTATGACCACCCAGGAGCAGGGTTGAGCAGAGTGACTCCACATGTCAGGTGGCAGCGAAGCAAAACCTGCATCTTCTAACCCAAGTGCCCCTGCTTAGTAAGCAGCTCATGTCTCAATTTTGCCCATGAAGTAGGCCCTCTGACAGAGTGGAATGAGTGTGATTTCTTGAAGACACAGCAGGTATCTTTTTTTTTTTTAAAGCATACAGACATCAAATCAAGAGTCAAATCTGGGATGTTATACCCTACGTCAGCCTCCCATTTCCTAGAGCCCAAGACACTACCTGAGACAGATGCACCACCAGGAGGATTGGGAGGGACACCTGAGTGCTGTTTCTGGTAAAGCTACATTTGATAGGATGATCCCTGGACAACCCCCACCTCCCTTTAGTCGCCAGTGTGGACTGGTCAGCTAGGAATATATTCCCCCCACCTCCTGCCCTAAACTGCCTCCCCCTGCAGTCCGGGGTCTTCCCGAGAAATACTTCCTGACGAGGCCTGGTGTGCTGGGAAGGCCCAGGCTGCAGCAGATTCTTTGGAGAGAGGTGGGGGGGACAGACGGACGGGACACGACAGGGGGGGGAAGTGGCCTTCTTGCCTTGTGCCATCCTGCGCGCTGCAGTTCACATTGGCCCCGTGCTCCAGCAGGATGTTCAGGATGTCAGTCCAGCCCCTGGAGCAGGCCTCATGCAGGGCCGTGTAGCCAGCGTTGTCGCGGTGATTCACGTCTTCACTGTCCTTCTGGAGGCAGTAGAGCACGACGTCCTATAGGGACAGGGATGGCTCTGTGAGCAAAGAGAGGCCTAAATTCTTGAAATCACCCCAAGTAGGTTCGAAGGTCTCCAAATGTCCAAAGAGGAAGTCGTAGGGCCTGCACTTTATTCCAGGGACTAAGGGGCATGTCTTGAAATCTTTTGTCGACAAAGTGAGTCTTGAGGTGCCATGGCCAGGGTCTCCATTCTGGGCTATTTCCTTAGCAGTGGGGAGACATTTCTTTTGACCAAGAATACTCACTGATCTGGTGTGAGTTGTTGGAGTGAGGTCCGCAGAGAGACTCACTTGCCTGCCCAGAGCTCAAACTCTTAGGCCTCAACTCCCTGAGCACTGGTTCCCTAGTCTGGGGCTTTGCAAGGCAGCAGAAGACCAGAGAGATAAGGCAGGTGGTGACAAGTACAGCCTCTGGTGGTAATTGGAGTACAAGGAGGAAAGAATTGGTTTGAGTGCTATCCGTGGATGCTGGTTTTAATTGTTTTAAGCACTGTCCCAGTTCTAGCCCTCCCCTCAAATCGGGATTGCTCTGAGAATAATCCAGTGGGGCCATTCACTCATATACTAGTGATTAGCTTCCCTGAACTACAGCGTAGGACCTGAGGCAGGACTCCAGGACTAGAAGCAAGCACCCCAGCTAGTCTGGCATGAAGTCAGTGGATAAGCTGAGGGGGGGGGGAAGAGGTGGGCAGCAGGACCAGGGGCCCATTACCAGCATTCTCCCAGGCCTGGGCAACATGGGTGGCTTAAGCATCCTGTCTGACAGCTAGCTCACAGGCTGGCCGGCTAGAACTGGTGAGTGAGGAAGTGAGCGAACATGCAAGGGAGTGTGCGCTTGTGCTGGAGCTGCCATCTCTTGGATATAGGAACTATCATGCTCCCTGTACCCAGGAGAGTGCAAGGCCCCTTACCCGCACCAATGCAGACAGCGTTCACCTATTCCCTCAGGCCTCAGACTACTCCTCCCTCCTGTGGCAGGGTGCCCAACCCGCTCCTGGCCTGTCCTGGTTGGTTCTCTCTGCTGTGGTCTCTTACTTGCTGGTTTGGCCCCAGGTAAAAGAAGATTAAACTTGAGGGCAGGGGTTGGTCATCTTTTCTCCTTAGATCTCCCTTGGCACCTATCCCGGCCCCCACACTAGGTGCTCAAGAAAGATGGGCAGCTTGCCAGTGAGACACTGTCAAGGCAGTTCTCCTGTGCCGACCAGCCTGGCTGGGAGTGCAACCATCTTTAAGTGAGTCAGTTATACATATTGGAAGCCTTAAAGAAATCAAGGCCTGCTCTAAAACCCAGCAGCTCTACCCTTAAGGGCAAATCCTTAGGAACTCATCAGTGTGGTGGGCAAAGATTCCTGGTCAAGGAGTTCATATCAACAAAAATGTCTGAAAAACAAACAAACAAAAAAAATGTCTGACAACAAAATTGAATTATGGTCTTGGAGTAGGCTTCTACCCTACCCTGGCATGCGGGAATCAAAAAGACCCTGGTGTGAACTCAGACTAGTTGAATGGTCTTGGACACATCATTTAGTAGTGCTAAGCTTTGATGTTCTTGTGGGTAAAACGGGGCTAATAAAACCTATCTCCATAGGTCAGTGGTAAAGATAAAATGATATGAAGAAATCAGAGCTCTTAATGGGACAAAACTGATGCTTGACAAATGCCAGCTTCCTTTCCTGCTTTCTTTCCAACCCACAGGGAAGTAGCCTCTTGGAAGGGGAGCCCAGCCCTGCCCCTCCGAAGCACTACTGACTCCTCCACTATTGGAAGCCGAAATGAGGGGGAGCCAGAGGGTATGAAGAGTGAGCAGGAGCCCCTGTTCCTCTCTGAGTAGGGTGGGAAGCACCACAAAGAAAAATTCAAGACAACATCAAAATCCCATTTCTGGTCTAAGAATGTGTTGGATTAGCAATATTTCAATTATTTTCATTCCCAATTGATATTCAAACAAGCTTGCATTCCCATACTCCAGGAGGGCAGCCAGGTGGCCCCAGAGGCCATGTGGGCACTAGAAGAGAGTCCAGTGGAGGCTGAAGCCCCAAACAAAGCCCTGCCCAAGCCCCAGAAGAGTCATGGAAGCTTTTCTGCAGATGCCAGGGCAGTGGCATCATGCCACTGGGGGAATCTCCCTACCTTATAGCCAAGACGGGCCGCCCGCTGCAGGAGAGTCTCGCCTGCATTTTTGTTCACTATGAGCCGACGTGCCTCTGGGGGGATCTGCCGGGCTGTAGGTGACTCAGTGGCCTCCTCTGGGCCGGCACTTCGGGACTTAGAGGGTGTGCATGGTTCCGTGGGTTTTGCTGGGGTGGGAGATTTGGGAGATCGTGTCTTCTGCTGGCTCCAACGACCTTTGCCCTGGAAAGCAGAAATGGGGTCCTGGATCAGCGCAGGTTCCCATCTATTCCTACCCAAGTAGATGCCAAGGAACTCAACTCCTCAATCACATACGCCAGCAAATGATCAAGGGATTGGAAATCAGAGACGGAGGAGACATCCCAGCTTCCCCCAAGGACCCTGAATGCCTTCTTTACCTGCCTCAATTTCCATTTGTTTTTACAAGTCCTATTTCTAAATCATCGAAGTGAACTGAGAATAGAGAAGCGGAGACAGGTATCTTTGACTGGAGAGGCATAGCTGCTAAGGCCTTCACTCTTGTTGCAAAAACCTGCCTTCTGGGCAGCCCGGGTGGCTCAGCGGTTTAGTGCCACCTTCAGTCCAGGGCATGATCCTGGAGACCGGGGATCAAGTCCCACATCGGGCTTCCTGCGTGGAGCCTGCTTCTCCCTCTGCCTGTGTCTCTGCCCCCCCGGCTCTCTCTCTCTCTCTCTCTCTGTCTCTCATGGATAAATAAATGAAATCTTTAAAAATAAATAAAATTTTAAAAACCTGCCCTCTAACCTGCCCCAGCCTCTTCCCACCTTCCTCTGTACCACAGCCCTAGATCACATTCATGCCCACATCGGGTAGTAGGAAGCACTCAGGCTCAAGAGTCAGACAGACCTAGGTCTGGAATCTTGCCTATGCCACCCACTAGCTACAAGACCTGAGTTAAGGCCCAACCTCTCTGAGCTTCACTTTCTCCCTCATGGGCTCCTCAGATGAGGAGGAACTGTGTTCTAGCAACTGTACTCAAGTAACCAGACCCAAGGAGCCTCATTTGCACCTGGACCTAATTTAGATGATGAGATTCTAAATTGGGAACTGGGGGCACCTAGGTGGCTCAGTCCATTAAGCATCTGCCTCCAGCTCAGGTCATGATCTCAGGGTCTTGGGATGGAGCCCTGTGTTGGGCTCCCCACTTAATGGAGAGTCTGCTTCTCTCTCTGCCTCTGCCTTTGTTCATGCTCTCTCTCTCTCTCTCTGATAAATAAAAATTTAAAAATAAAAATAAATAAACTGGGAGCTGACATCCTAACTGGACAAAACTTCGGGGGGCCTCGGGGAGAGGTGGGTCAGCCTTGCATGTGGGAGGGACATGAATCATTAGGCACCCAGGGGGCAGACTTTGCCCTCACCAGCTTCTAATATGGCCCCTGATGACCCCTCTTGATATTTGTGCTCTTACATAGCACCCCCTGCCGCCCCACTTGACAGGACTGACTGGTGTAGCCAACAGGAGAGTGCAAGGGTGACAGTGTGTGACTCCCAAAGCCACTTCCTAAAAGACAATGTGACTTCGGCCTCACTCTCTTTTGAATCACTTGTTCTGGGGGAAACCAGCTGCCACATCATGAGGACACTCAAGCAGTCCTTTGGAGATGCCCACAGGGCAAGGAGAGGAGGTGTCTCCTGCCAATGACCAGCCATGTGGGAGAGCCCCTCTGGAAGTGGACTTTCCTGCCCCAGTCAAGCCTTTGGTTTAATGGAGCCCTGGATGATACCCTGACTGCAAGCTCATGGGAGACCCTAAGCCAGACCCAGATAAGCTGCTCATGAGTCCCTGAACCCTAGTAGCTGTGGAAGATAGTATGTTTGTTGTTGTGTTGAACTGCTAAGTTTGAGGGTAATCTGTCAGACCACAATAATCAACTAATACCTACCACTTATCCAAATCTCGTGAAAATCCTGTCTTCTATAACATTGTACAACACTCTAACCTTCTTCTCCGCATACTCAGAACACCTAGCCTACAACAATCTGGTGCCTGGTGCCAGGCTTTTAACTTCCTTCCACTATTTCATGGACAAGTCTGGCCTCCCCTTCTAGATTTGAAGCTCCTTCAGGGTAGGTTTTATATTGTCATCTTCTCTTTTGTTCCTTACACACTTTACTCGGGGCTGGACACATCATCACAACAAATATTTGTTGACTTGATTCAAGCCATCTCTGTGCAGAGCCCTGGGCAGACAGAAAAGTTACCTAGAAAATCATAAAGCCCAGAAAGGAATGGCAGCAGGGAAAAGATCAGAGCCCAGGGCATTTGTCTCCTCTGGTAAATCCCAAGACAACCAGAGCTGCTATCCATCCCCGTTCCTAAAGGGAGGAGAGGCCCAGTCACTAGTAGGAAGGCACTGCCTATGAGTGTAGAGTTTTGCTCTACTGCCATGAGGACGGAGGTAGATAATGGCAATACTGGAGAATGCAGGGTAAAGTTCCCAGGTTTTTGCTAAGCCAAGTCAGGAGCCAAAGGGTAACACTCCTTCTGGGGGCAAGAGCTGCCAGAGACAAACGGAAGCTGCCTGAGAAGGGGAGGAGCAAGGATAAATGGGGGCCCCACCCCTCCCTTCATCCCCCCTGGCTAAGAGCCCCTGTGAGAAGAAGCCTTTGGCCAGTGCCCCAGCTTTAGTGTCGCAGGCACATACCCCACCCTCCCCCCACCTCACTTCCCACTACAAAGCACCGTGCCAGGGGCATCCAGAGCAGGAGGTGGTGACTGGGAAAGAAAGAAAGGCAGGAGGGAGAAAGGGAGGCTCTGTGAAGGGACAAAACCTCTCTTGGAGGAACATTTCAGCAGACACAGTGCCAGGCGGAATAACCAGACGCAACCATCAGCGTGTGCTGCTGAATGTCAGGAGGCCGGTCACCTTTGTGTGGGACAGGGTCATCTGAGTGTCTGGGGAGGAGCAGCGGGGGAAGAGGAGGGGGACACCCACCTTTCACCAGAGCTGCTCAGCGTTGCAGTGTGTCCCTGACTGGCCGCCCCCACCCCGATGTCTCCTGATACAGACAGAAGCCACCCATTCACAGGGTGGAGGCCCATAGAAAGAGCTGAGGCAGTCAGGTCTGCTTCGTGTCCCCACTCCATCACTTAGAACCACTAGGTGACCTCGTGCAAGACCCCTAACCTCCCAGAGCTTCAGTCTCCTCATCATAAAATGAGGACAACAATGCCCACCTCTAACAGCTGTTGTGGGAATTAAGGACACCCATGTGAATGGAGCTCTCAGCACAAAGCAGAGTTCTTTCTTCCTCCTCCTCCCCCCCCAGGGGTCTGAGGGAATGGTCACTACTATCTTGCCACTCCATGCCTCTGTTCTCTCATCCTTGCCTTGACCTGAAGCTCAAGAGTGTACACCAACCTCAAAGAGCACTTTACAGTTATCAAAGCCTTTTACATCCATTGCCTACTTTGTTCCTCCAAGCACCCTTGTGAGATAGAAAGGATGTGAAGTATCATCTCCATTTTTAAGGATGAGGAAATAAGCTTGAATACCTTGTCTGAGCTAGAACCAGATTCTAGGAGGAGAAAGGGAAAAAGAGGGGGAGACGAACACCTGGGTCTCCTGCCTTTTGCCCGTGCCACCCAGGGATCCCTGCTCTGGAGCTGGAAAGAGCTAGAAAAATCCAACCGCCAAACAAACCAGTATGATTTTTTTTTTTTTTTGGTCGCCAATGACATTTGAGCCTGGATCTTTGATTCTCTCAAATGTAAAGCTTACTGAGGACTGAGGACTATGTGATTTTTTTTTCAAATGGTACAATGTAGAACCTGAAACCCATGATGTGAACATCAGACCCCCCAAAAGATGTCAGTTATAAACGGGGATTCTAGAATGCTGGCCTGGCTCCTGATTGGTGAGTGCCCACATGCCTGTTCCTCTGCTTCCTGTAGAAGCAAAGAACTGGTGAGCTGGGGATGGGGAAGGTCAGCTATAACTCCTTCAGCCCTACCCTCAAGTAACCTTTGTCTGGACATCAACACCGTTGCTTCTACAAGTTGTTTTCTACCTTGATTGATTCAGAAAACTCTGACTGGTTTCCAGGGAGTTAAGCTCAGACAAAAGCTTCTTGATTGGATGTTAACATGCTATTCAGGCTAACATCCTGCCATATTCTTCAACTCTTTCTTAACTCAAAGGAGATCCAAGGACTGTTGAGGAAAAACCATTAAGAACCAAACCTGAGAGCTTGCAGACTCTTGTTAACTATAACTTTAGTTTCCATTCTTCAAATGCAACCCCCAACTCTTCTAGAACTACTTCAAAATACTTTAATAAATATGAGTTAAGGGGTGCCTGGGTGGCTCAGTCAGTCAAGTAAGCTAGCTGCCTTCAGCTTAGGTCATGATCCCAGGGTGCTGGGATTGAGTCCTGTGTCTGGGTCCTGGGATTGAATCCTGTGTCTGGCTCCCTGCTTAGCAGGGAGTCTGTTTCTCTCTCTGCCCTTCCCACTGTTGATGCTTACGCTTCTCTCTCTCTCTCTCTCTCTGAAATAAAGAGATAAAATCTTAAAACAATATATGAGTTAAATTGGTCCTCCCCATCCACTCACTCACTCATTCAGAGGACTATGGATCGGGGAGCCTCTAGAAAGCCCGCCATCCTAGCCTGCTCCCTTCCCATCAACTCCCCTCACTGGCAACGGTACCTTTGCCTCTTCTGAGACATTTGCCATGTGCTTGGTCTTGCACTTTCGTTTTCCCGATGGCTTTTCTGAATTTTCAAGGCAGGCTGGCTCCTCCAGGTTATTTGGGAGGAAACCATTTGGTGAATCTGAGATCCCCTGGGCTTTGTTGGGCAAGAGAAGGTTCCTGTTCCTGAGTCGGTGCTCCGAACTTTGGGAGGAAGTCTTCTGCTTACGGGCCTTTAAATCTGAAGGCAAGAAACAGGAAAAAATGGGCATCAGGGAAATGGAACACAGAAAAGCAATACCTTCCTCTAAGATGAATCAGAAAGTTTTGGGGATTAGAATCTCAATGCCAAGTTGTCTAACTATCAGCTACCAGTGTCTAGTGTGGTGCCAAGAATTCCACTAAATGTCTCTCAAGTGGACACTACCTCAGTATCAAAGTCCCTTCTCTCCAAGCCGGTGATGACTCCCAGCCCTGCCAGCAGGGGGCAGCCCATCTAACTGTCCCCAAGATGAGGGTAATTTTAAAAGGATTTCCCCGTAGCCCAGAGCAAATCAGAGCTTTCTTTTCAGCTCTTCCCCCATCCCTTTGGTCTCTCTCTCTATTCCAGTGTGAAAACAAATTTAGCAGCTCTGCTGAAGCAAAGTATGAAGTATACTAGGGTGGGGCATAAACGGAGAAGTCTTCCTTCATTGCCTCAGCTCTCCTACCTGACTGCCTGGTTGGTCACTCTCTGAGGATACCAAGATCGAAGCCACAGAAATTCCCTGAAACCATAAAGTGCCATGGGCCTACTTAGCTGGTGGGCAGTGACAGAAAGCTGCTGTCTGCCCTGGTTGAAAATCAAGTCACTGGAATACAATGCACAACATCTCAGCCACAGCTCACTAGACAAAGCACTTTCTGGATTCAAAAAGCATGGCTGCGATTCAAGGGGCCCCTGGGTGGCTCAGTCAGTTGAGTGGCTGACTCTTGGTTTCAGCTCAAGTCATGATCTTAGAGTGGTAGGATTGAGCCCTGAGTCAGGCTCCAAGGTCAGCATGGAGTCTGCTTGAGATTCTTTCCCCTTCTCTCTCCCTCCCAGTCTGCTCCTCCCCCAACTTGCCTGGCACACATACTCACATATACTCTTGCTCTCTGTCTACAATAAATAAAAAAAAATAAAATCTTTTGTAAAAAAAAAAAAACAAAACAAAACAATGAAAGAGAAAGTGTGCTGTGATTCTTACAGCTCTTTCCACATGCAGAGCACAGATCCCTGAGTGGCACTGGGAGCTTCAGTGCCAACAGCCTCATCTCACAGGTCAGTCCTAAACCCCAGGTATAGAGGGGATAGATTGGGTTTACCCTCATCTCTTAACTAATATTTGTGTTACATGGCTTGGCCACTACTGTGTGATTGGCTAGAGGCAAGTCATAATCTCCTACAGCCTCGGTTTCTATGTCTATAAAATGGAGAAGACATATTCCACCTCAGAGGACTGGTGTGAGAATTAAAATGAAGTAACATATACAAAACCCCTTTATAAGGTACTATAAAGAAGTCATCCTTATCATATTATCACAGTGCAAGCTACTTAGGGAGGGCCATGCCCATGTGTTCTTTATTTCCCCCACAGAACTGAACAGATGGCAAAAGATCAGGATGTCTAGGAAATGAATAACTGCAGCCTCAGTTTCTCCAATTTGTGAACCAAGGGGGTTGAGCAAGATCCAAGAGTTCTCAACTCGCCTCCTTCGACTATGGCATGTATTCTTACATGTGACATTACCAAGGGCAAATCCAGATGTTGGAGCCATCACTAGAGTATGAGGAATTGGCTCTAGGTTACACACAGCTCTTAGAAGGCCAGCTATCATACCAGTCCTTTCTCCCAACTAGCCCCAACCCACCAGTGGGTCCCCACACCTGTCTAAGAACTGTTGTGTTACATGGCTTCTAATGGCAATTCCAACCAGAACATTCTAAACCAGGGCTTTTGATGCAGCAAGTCTGGGCTGAGGCAAAAGAGGAAGGAACAGAACTATGCCTTGTGAGGGAGGACCTCAGGAAACATGGGGAAGCCATATTACAGCATTCACCACCACAGGAAAAGCAGTAGCTCCCTACACCGTTTACCCAGGGCAGGGCAGGCTCTAGAGTTTATTCAATTGCAGTGGAGCAAGAACTTCAGAGTAGCATGGAAAGAAACAGAGTGGAAGTAGTAGGTGTGGAAGTGGAAGTGGCTCTTCCTATCCTCTCTGCAGGTCAAGGAGGGAGATACCAAAGTCCAGGACAAAACAAAAGGTCATGAGGGTGCCTGGGTGCCTCAGCCGGTTAAGCGTCTGACTTCAGCTCAGGTCATGATTTCGGGATCCTGGGATGGAGGAGCGTTGGGCTTCACGCTCAGCAGGGAGTCTGCTTTTCCCTCTCCTTTTGCCCCTCCCCACCCACTAGTGCACAACATGCTCTCTCTCTCAAATAAATAAATAAAATCCTTAAAACAAACAAACAAACAAACAAACCCGGAAAGGCCATGAGACTCAGACAGAAGTAGGGTGGCCTATCTATAGTTTGGCCTCTGCCTGACTCCCTAATGTCAACCTGAAAGATTGGTAGTAATAGGAAGGATCCGAGCTTTCCTGAGAAGAGAGATGTTTGCCAGGCAATCTCTTCATGAAGGTGTCACCATCAGTCTGGAGAAAGATAACTAAACCATAAGCCAAAGCCAACAGCCTTGACTCAAGACCCTTAGACATGTGCATGGAGGGATAATAACCTGCGTTCCAACAATTGAAGCTGCCCCCAAATCAAACAGGATGCCTTGCTAAGCAGTGTTCTCCATGCTCCTGGAGGTGGTTAAGTAAAGGCCACCTGTCAACAGTGCAGTGTTCCAGAGATCTCTGCTTTGGGTGGAAAACAGAACCAGGTAACCTCGAAGGTCCTTCTGATTCCAAAACCAGTAAGTTCCACAGGAAGCGTCCAAGCTTGTAGGAAACCAGCTCTCCTTAGAGAAGACTGGGTGACACAAAAGTTCCTCTTCATCCTAACACAAGTGGCTGAGACCAATGGCTTGACACCTCATTCCTGACCGATCCCTTACGGCTCTGGCAGGAAAAAGGGAAAATTATTTCCATTCTCTCATACAGTTGATGAAAATGAGCTCCATTGTCCTCTGCAGTGTAGGGATGGCATTGTATACATCTCTACACAGAACTGGAAATGAGGTTTAGCCTTCTTTGCACTGCAGCAAAGCCAGAATCTACTACCCCCTCAGAACGCAGTTATTCAGTTTTCAAGAAAAGGGAGACTGTAGATATTTCCCAGTGGCTCAAGATACATACATTATCAGAGACAATCAATTGTTGCTTCAAGGGAAGAGGTCAGAGGGAGAGAGCAAGAGACAGACGTGCTCTTATGGAACCCAGAGACACACTTTTTGCTCATCTAGAAATCCACTACAGAAATGTGCCCCCCCCAAAAAAAAAAAAAAACCATGAGGAATGGGCCCAAACAGTACTTAGCAGAACATACTGATAACACTGATAAATTAACTTTGGTGACAGTCTGTGCCTCCATGATTACATATGATGCATCTGATGTAGCCAAAGAAAGCCTGGGTTTCTCCTTGGTCTGCCTGCTTTTCCAACTCAGGTCCAACAAAAAATGATGCCACCTCAGGTCACCTCAAAGCTTCACTCTGCCTCTTAATAACCTTTGTAGCTTTAATTGAGAAAGCAAAGTTGTGCCCGCTTCTACTTGAAGTTCTTCTGTTAACTTGAGGAAACTTTGTACTTCTTTTTAGTGTAGGGGCTGGAGACATCCCAGGAAAGGCAGCCAATGCCTCTTTCTTCTTGAACCCAGGATTCTAGGAGAGAGAATCCAACCTCCCAAGACCCAGCTCCCCTCAAGCCAACCAGAGAACTCCCTGGTAACGAGTTGTTCTACGCCAAGGATGCCACTGTGGCCTTGCCCACAGGTTCAGACTCTTATACGAGGGCTCGGGCCTTCATGTCCTCCGCTCACCTGCAGGTCAGTCCAGACTCATTCGATCTGAACCCCAAGCCAAAACCTTGGGACTGGAGTTGAGTGACCCCCTCTGGCAGCTGGAGCTCATAGCACCAGGTTTCTATGGGTGCAGAGGCCTTTGGCTGGCGAAGAGAAGGCAGAGATGGGAACACCCAGGATGCCCGAGGGTCCCCAGAGGCCAACATCACTGTGGTTTGGGGACGAGTGACAGCAGCTCGCTGGGGCACAAGCCCCCAGCCTGCCTTACCTGCTCTCCCTTTCCGCTGCTGCTCTTCTTCTTGCTCTGTCAGGTACTCTCCAGTCTGATATTTTCGGCTCTTCTGTCGTCTCCGCTTCTTCCTCTTCACCAGGCCTTCCTCCTCTTCTTCCTCCTCCTCCTCGTTGGTGTCCCACATTTGTCGGGCAGCCTCTGTCCTCCAGGGCATTTCTCGGGCTCGCCATAGATGCCGGCGGCCCTGGCTCAGCAGAGTTTTGTCCTGGGCATGGTGGCTGCGATACTGGGTGTCCCGTTGGGTCTTCCTCACCTTTCGACGCTTAGCTGGGGTGGGGGTCACATCTTCTTCCTCCTCTGTGGGGAAGACCTCCTGGCTTCCCATGTCACTGTCTGCCATACCAGCAAAGGAGCTACAGATGCTTCCTGTGGACGGGATGTACAGAGGACGGTCAGGTACCTCTTCAAAGGACAAAGAGTACGATGTCGAAGCAAGTGCCCTGGATTAGAAGCTTGAAGGTCTGGGTTCAAGTTCAGGCTCTGCCAGTTATTAGTTGTGTGCTCTGGGAAAAGTTCCTTCACTTCTGTTTCCTCCTCTATAAAACAGGGACACTGTTCTCTGCCTTACTGGCCTCACAGGACTGTTATGAGGCTCAAATGAGATAATCAGCCCATAAGCACTTTACAGAGTCCAGTATACCACACAAATATTGAGAATCCAAGCCACATGCCCTTCCTTATCCATGTTGCCATGACTTTAATTCATTGCACAAACTCTGACTTAGTGGCTTACAAGTCACCAAGCGTTATGTGAGGAATAGGAGGGGGTCATAGGTCCCTGCCCTTTGGGAAATTAGGGTTCAGCAGTAGGTGAGAGAGGGCAGATCAGCAGGGCACCCCCACCCCTGCTCACTATGTGACCACCAGTCTCACTGAAAGAGCTACTCTGGACAAGCAGAATCATCACAAAAGAGTCTCAGGAAGATCGAAGCCAGGAGTCCCTTTCATGTGACACAGCCTGGGTTAGTCCCACTCAAAAGCTCCTCCATCCAGGCCCTCTTCCCTTTAATTGACCCCACCTCCTATTAAGTGGCCAAGAGTCCAGGGGTGGAGCTCCCTCCCTGCATGCCCCCTCCTCCCCACTGCAGCTGTTATTCACTGCCACTGGGCAGGCACTGCTCTCCCCTCTCCCCAGGACCCCAGTGTCATGGTACCCTTCCTGCCCACCTCCATCATCTTGCCCAGAGGCCATTTCATCCCCACTGCCTCCTTCAACTCTGCTAACCATAAAAGTATGATCCTAAATTGGCCCAGTTTAGCACAATAGCAGATCTGACAATCTTCTTCAGAAGTAGCTCTGAGACACCACCATCTTTCTCCCAAGGACTTGCTATTAACTCGACAATCCCCAAACACAAGCGAGGTCAGTAGAAGAAAGAAATGGTTTCAAGGCAAACAGAGCAGCCCTCAACCAAAGCTTGAAGTCAGTCAGATTGTTTAAAAGACAGCAAATATCCAGTAAAATTTCCATATACAGACCGGGCAGGGCACGAAGTGTTCTGGTTAATCTAATATTCTGGTTAATGTGGAATCACCATAGAGATCACACAGGGATCACCAATTTCCAAAGAATCAAATACAGTACAATGTGTTTAACAGTAAAACGGGACTGGGCATAATGTAATCACTCTTTGATGATTCAGAAGACACTTCAGGATTTTGCAAGGCCTTCAGGCCATCATTACGAGCCCCAATTACCACTGCGCTTTCTATGTGCTGAGATGCCAGTTAATAGAATGTCAGATAGCTGAGTTTACACCATGCCCTGCTTCCCCATTCTATCCACTTTGCATGGAAATACGGGTGAACCAGGGCAACCACTTCTAGTGCTACATACCAATGTGGAAACTAGCAGACAACAGTGATGGCTAGAGAGAACTATCTTTTTTTAGACACTGAATACAAAACCAGGGAACCAAATGTGACTCTATGGGCCCTGACAACTCAATGACCATTTCCTATTTTGTTGATACCTGTCACATAGGGCAGTAAGTCCAAAGGCTGTATATCTGTGCATGAGACTGGCCCTGATAATCAGGAGGTGCCAAAGCTTGGAGTAGGCACATTTACCCAAGTGGCACAGGCCCTTCCTCTTTCCACCACTGGCTGCCAACCAGAAATGTCAAATCTCTGTTCGGAAAAGCCCTGTTTGGAAAAGCTAAGCAAGCAGTCCTACAATTCTGGGCCATGTCCCCCCTCCCCACCCTGGGCTCTCTTGACTCTGCAAGGAGCTGGGCATCTAAGCACAGTTGGTCCAATTCTCAACTCCCCACCTGGGCTAATAGCAAAATTGCTCGACTGGACTTCTACCTCTCTCTGCAGAGAAGAGCCAAGATGGGCCACGGCTTCCGCCTCACTCACCAGACTGACTGCGCGTCCGTGTGCTCAGAACCACGGGGATGAAGTCACGGAAACTGCTCTTTGCTTTCTTCTCCAAGGAACCTGGAGCGATGTGTGGTTTCAGGGCAGAAGGCAGAAATATCACAATCAGGAGTCCAAGAACTGAAAGCCCCACTGGAGAGGCTCGGGTGGAAAAATCAAGGGAGGGTTTGTGTTTTCCCTGGATCACATTTATTAGCTCTCCTGATGCTGCTCTAACCTCTGTACATCTCCTGGAGAAGGAGGAGCACTCCCCGGTGGTTTTCGAAAACTGGGAGTTGAGTCATTTTTGATGACACCAAGAAAAGACTATGTACAGAATCGATTCGCTGCATGCCCAAAAGTTGAAGGCCTGGCTGCCTGTCTGACTACAAGGCCGCAGCACCTCCATGAGGTTAGAACTAAGCTGGGGCATGTCCCAGACAAGGGCAACCTCAATGGATTGTAGAGCACCGAGCGAGGCAGGAAGATGGGAGGAGGGAGTGGTGGACAAAGGAAAACTACTGTATAAGAACAGACTAGAAAAAGGCAGGTCATGTCAGACAGGCAAGGCCATGAAAACAGGCTACCATGCGCAGGAACACTGGGGTGTCTCTCTCAGATGAGGGCACCAAGGAACTGGTAGTGGCAGAGCGTACAGGTTAAGTACATACCTCCCTACTCCAAACAGACTGTGTGTCCCTCAATAGTAAGGGTTCAGGATTTCCCTAAGCACTTCTGGCTAGCTAGCTGGGTATTAATTTTTAACTTTTTATAATAGGAGTTTTCAGATATACCAAGGTAGAAAAAAAGGTGTAATAACGAGCCCCGTCCTGCTGTTTTAGTCCCAATCCCCGCGAACCGTTTCTTCTCTGAGCCTAGACCCATTGCAGGGTAATGGGTCAGCTCCTCCATTGTAGGACTGACTTTTGTCTGAAAACCGCCTTCGTTGGCTCTCAGGGTGTCCCTTATCCTTAGTGACCAGGGTGAAGAGAATCAGCCCCTTCTCCCTTGCCTTGGATTTCAGAGGTGTCAATTATATCTTCCTTCCATACTGAGGAAGTCTCACTTTTCTGGGCAGTCCAGAGCCATCTCCACTCCCCACAACCTGCCACCAACCGGCCACAGGGACCTCTCCAGCCCAGTCCAAAGGGCAAGGACCTGTGGAGCCTACCTTCCTCGTGGCCATCGGCTCGTTTTCCTGGAGACTGGGAATCTGGCTTTGCTGGCTTCCGGTGCTTGTGCTTTACCCTGACTCCATTGTGCTCTTTTCCTGAATCTGAAGCCCCCCTGGGGCTTTTCTTGGTGGGTTCCTGGGGGTCACTAGGTGGCTTCCGGCACTGTGGAAAGGTAGAGAGAGTCAAGTCTGAGATCAGTTTGGCTGTCCTAAGAAAACTTTGCCACTGGTAAGTCTGGTGCCCCATTCTGATACAGACAGGAGCTGCTGGGTGAGGGAAACAGGGGGGTACAGGGGAAGGGACCGCCTGCTGCCCACCACTGTGGGCTACCAAGGCTTTCTGGGCCTGAAGCCCATGCTCTAGCTAACCCCCATGGACAACCATACACCATTATTTTTACAGGTCTATGGAGGATGCATTCACAAGCCACATCGACCCCCAAAGTCATTTTCGAAGATGCAAAGTTAGGCCCATGCTCTCTATATCCAAACAGCACAAAAATGCCTCCTTGGCAAGTAAGGTGACCACACTGGTCAAATAACTTCACTGCAAGTGATATGGACACCAACAACTGAAAACAATTCTTCATCCGGGCCCACTCAAGAAATGGCCTATCTCCATGTGTAACAGATTCAGTGAAGGCGAGAGGAAAAGCATGACACGGGAGCAATTCATATCTCCCCGTACGTATGGAAGACAAGGAAATGGCCGAGGCATCGTTAATGATGCCACTTTATACTCTGCAGTATCTTTGACACTTCAAAATGTCCTCTTCTCTTTTATTTGATTTGATCTTCCTGACAACTCCAAAAGGAAAAGCTAATATCATCTCTACTGAACAGACAAGGAAACTGAGGCTCCAAGACTAGAGCTTAAATGCTTTGTCTGGGGCAACATACTGCCCTGGGCGTCTACTCACTTGAGGGAGGCTGCCGCTTACCAGGCAAATCTGCAAATAAGCTCATTTGTGCATGCAGTGAGCAAGTGGCCAAGGTGGGACTGAGACCCAGGACTCCTGGCTCCCCGCCTGGGCCGCCCTCTGCAGCAGCTCTTACTCTTCTCCTTCCCTACTCTGTCCTCTACTATTTGTGCTCAGGCCCGCTCACTTGGATAGGCACAATGCATGCTTATGCAGCATAAGGAACTTGCAGCCTAACAGTGGCATATGCTCCCAAACTTTGAGGTCTCTCCACACCACCAAACAAGAAATAGGGCAAAGTAGGGATTTCCATCATTCTAGCATCCAGGGAGTGTAGAATAAGCAAAATGTTTTAACAATGAAAGTGGGCCCTAGGAAGAAAGGAAGAGTTGTCTTTCCCCTAAGCAGACCCACGTGTACCTTCTAGAAGGTTATCACTGTCTAGCTCCAACTAAGGGGATAGCAGATGTCTTATCAATGAAACACTTTTCTGGGTGTTGTGTGGGTGGGTAGAGTTTTCTCAATTCTCCAGGGATAGGGAGTGACTGTTCCCCATCAAATTCCCGGGACTCCTACTATCCCATGAACTCCTGCTTCTTACTCAGCAGAGGGCTGAGCTAAAAATTCAAGTTCAGGGGATCCCTGGGTGGCGCAGTGGTTTAGAGCCTGCCTTTGGCCCAGGGAGCTATCCTGGAGACCAGGGATCAAGTCCCACATCGGGCTCCCTGCATGGAGCCTGCTTCTCCCTCTGCCTGTGTCTCTGCCTCTCTCTCTCTCTCTCTCTCTCTCTCTCTCTCATGAATAAATAAATAAATAAAATCTTTAAAAAAATTCAAGTTCAATTTCCCCCTTGGCTTGCTGCTGGTTCCTACAAACCAAAGTGCTAAGAAAAAGAAAGAACTGTAATGGGGGGGGAGAGAAATATGGGGAACTGTTGCTTAAAATCTCACCTTCAGGAATGGCCAGAGAGAGACCACTTGAAGTCGGGGGGGGGGGAGTGTGAAATGCACATGAATCTGAACATGTCTTATTTCTGAATACCACTTTTAGCTAGCTCTTTCAAGTGCAGATCATTAAGATTTCCTCAGATAAACAAAAACAAGTAAAACAGAACATCTAGAAGGGATTTCTGTCCGTATGTTCCGCAAGGGCAGCGCCTAAAGGAAAAATGTATTTGCACGCTCCAACTTAGGCAAAAAGTTGGGCGGATGGGGAGACCATGTAAGACGAATGTTCTGGTTAACCGAGTTTTGAAAGGTTTTCCAAAGAATTGATGAGAAGACAATAAGATACACCCAGTGCCAGATGAAGCAGAACTCTTGCTCTGTGGATGATTCAGCCAGCCCTTCAGGATTCCATGAGGCCTTGAGGCAGGTGGTGTAGGGGACTGGAGACTATTCTGATTCTAGGCCATACCCTGAAAGGGGTTATTTGCAATTAAACACTGATCTTATTTTGCTTATCAACAGTTTCTTTCTTGGGAAAAATGGAAGATAAGAAACAAAAAAATCAAAGTTATTTACTCTCTCCCCAAAAATGGACAGTTGCTAAATCCTTCCAGGAAGCTGCTCAGAGCTGCTGCAAGACACCCCGATATTCTAACTTTATTCTCTGCTCTTGGCATCTGTTAGTGAGCCCAGTGAACTGGCCATCTAATATAGCAAGGGGCAGTGCCTGCTTGCTATATTACAGGAAGGGGCAGGTGGCCTGTAAGACATAAGCTCCATGAGAGCAGGGAGCACATCTATTTAGTTAGTAATACTAACAATAACAACCAGCATCCATGAAAATTTACTGAGCACTCACATGCTATGTGCCAGGCACTGTTCTAAGCATTCATATGTATCACCTCATTTGTTTTTTTTTAACATCAGCTTTATTGGTATGTAATTTTTTTGAGATATACCATACAATTCATTTGATTCAGTTTACAAGTCAATTGCTTTTAGTACAGTTGCAGAGTTGTATAACCATGATTTAGTTCCCAGAACTTTTCTACTGCCCCAAATGGAAACCTCACACCCATTTCCCCATCTCCTCTAGCTCTTGGCAACCACGATTCTACTTTCTGTTTCTATCGATTTGCCTATTCTGGACACTTCACATCATCTCATTTAATCTTGACACAACCCTGTGAAGAGATGCTATTACTGTCTCGTTGTACAGATGAGAAAACTGAGGGCTAGTGAGTTTAAGTCATTTGACTGACAGCACACAGTTGAGAAAAAGTAGGACTGAGATTTGAACTTGGGCACTGCACCTGGCTCTGGAAAGCACATCCTCACCACAATGCTGTACTGCCCTCCTAAAGATGTACCTCAGTGCCTGGGAGGGGCTAGCATGTAGTAACCACTCAATAAACACTTGCCAAATGGTCAGTGAAACAGTTGTACCTAAGGAGAGTAGAAGATAGCTGAAGATGAATGTGAACTTTGGAGCCAATGACCAGCGTCTGAGTTCCAGCTCTGCCATTTAGTAGCTGTGCAACTTTCGGTAGCTTACCCATTCAGTCGGTTTCCTTCATTTTCTTTCTTTTTTTTATTTATTTATGATAGTCAGAGAGAGAGAGAGAGAGAGAGAGAGAGAGAGAGAGAGAGAGAGAATGGCAGAGACATAGGCAGAGGGAGAAGCAGGCTCCATGCACCGGGAGCCCGATATGGGATTCGATCCCTGGTCTCCAGGATCATGCCCTGGGCCAAAGGCAGGCGCCAAACCGCTGCGCCACCCAGGGATCCCCGGTTTCCTTCATTTTCTTATCTGTAAATTGGGTATAGCACTCACTTCATAGGGTTATTGTAAGGATTAAGTTAGAGGACATCTGTAGAAAGCACTTGGCATGCAGTATATATGCTGTATATATGTGTGTGCACATGTGCGTGTATAGCATACAGTACTAATGACATGAATTGTTATTCCTATTACCACCAAAGCCAAATCAGTTACTTGAGCAAAGTAACTATGATTATGTCATGACCTATGTTCCTACTTGGCATGTCTCTGCTATACAGAGGTGGTTGTGAGGTCATTGAGAAAACCCACCCAAACTCTATCCCTGGGGTTCTTAATTTGGAGCCCATGGGCGGGCTTTGTGGAGGGGGAGGGCCCATGAACTCCTTAAAATTACTGGCAAAACTCTGAGGTCATGTTTCTGTGGACAGGGTCTTATGAGCTTCTCAAACATTCTATGATCCAAAAAAGATTAAGAAAAATCTTCTGGGGGATCCCTGGGTGGCTCAGCAGTTTAGCGCCTGCCTTCGAGCCCAGGGCATGATCCTGGAGTCCTGGGATTGAGTCCCACATTGGGCTCCCTGCAGGGAGCCTGCTTCTCCCTCTGCCTCTGTCTCTGCTCTCTCTCTCTGTCTCTCATGAATAAATAAAAAAAAATCTTAAAAAAGATAAGTGGGACTGTTCACAGCTCCTTCCTTTGGGGAGGGCATCTAAAAAAAAGAAAAGAAAAAGCTTTTGCCACAAACCCGAATTCATGGTATTCTGGCTAGAAATCCGTTACTAGTGTATGTCAACATTCAATTTGAAAATGAAAAATCTTAAAAAAAGAGCATGGCTGCATTCCAATAAAACTTTATAAAAAAATAATAAAATGAAATTTAAAATATTGCAACCAGCAGCCCGGAAAAAAAGCAGAGTGCCTGGGTGGCTCAGTCAGTTAAGCATCTGTCTTCAGCTCAGGTCATGATATTGGGGTCCTGGTCCAGCCCCACGCCAGGCTCTGTTCAGTGGGAAGTCTGCTTCTCCGTGTCCCCCCGCCAGCAAATAAATAAATACATTTTTTAAAAAACCATTCAATTTAAAGACTTCTTAACATAACTTCAAATTGCTCCATATTTTTTTAAAGTTTTTTTATTTACTTAAATAATCTCTAAATCCAATGCAGGACTCGAACTCATGACCCTGAGATCAAGAGTCACGTGCTCTCTACTAAGCCAGCTGGGCACCCCTAAATCACTCCACATTTTTGAGAATCTCTTTGGATCACCAGTGGCTTCTGGGCCCCCTCTGGAGCACCAACGGATTCAAGTCAGGTCCTCCTGGTCCACCTTTTTTCCTAGCTCCCTGCCACCATTAAGAACCCAGACCCATGGGGCAGCCCGGGTGGCTCAGCGGTTTAGCGCCGCCTTTGGTCCAGGGCGTGATCCTGGAGACCCAGGATCGAGTCCCATGTCGGGCTCCCTGTGGGGAGCCTGCTTCTCTCTCTGCCTGTGTCTCTGCCTCTGTGTGTGTGTGTGTGTGTGTCTCATGAATAAATAAATAAAATCTAAAAAAAAAAAAGAAGCCAGACTCAGATGCCCACCTGCCTTGCACACTAAATTCCCCAAGGGCCTAAACACAAGGCTTCCACCCCAAGCCCTGGGTGGACAGGAAAGTGGTGGATGAGCACAGAAGCCAAATTGGCTTCAGCCCCCACAAGACTCCAAGCATACCCCGAGCAGGTTCCCCCAGTGGTACAGAGAACAACCCTGTCAAAGGCCCCTTGCCTCCCCTTGAGAATCCCAAGTTCTCAAGGCCAGCAGTTATCTCAGAAAAGGAAAAGGAAGAATGGTTATGGGGGAAGGGCCTGTTATTAATTGATTTCCCTCGTCAATCCCTTCTTCCGCTTTCCAACCTCATCTGGGACAATGGCTTCCCTGGCCTCAGGGACCAAATCATTTCCCACATCCTACAAATCCAAGCCAGCCCCTCCCTGCTACAATACCATATATGGACAACGTGACTCAAAAAAGGGGATAGCAGGTCATTATTCACGTTACACAAGCCTTCCAATCAGTTCAGTTCACGGAGCTACTCAAGAACACCTCCATGGGGAGGTTGACATCTGCAGGATAAAGCAGACCTCTAGTGTCCTGGCCCTGCCCTCGACCTCTACCCGGTACTCACCTTGGGTCCATGGGAACTCCGGGCTATGACCTTGGCTTGTGGTGGCTGCTCCTCACCATCCTTCTCTTTGCCATACTTCATTTTCTTGGGCGGCAGAGATTCCGTCACCCCATCGGTCACCACTGAGTCTGGCTGCCACTTGTTCTTGCAAGCAAAGATACCTACACTTTCCTGTTTCACTCGAGCCTGCCCAGCCTTATTCCGAACTTCAGCTTGGCCCCTCTGGGGAGCTGCTGGGAGGCCATCGGCCCGGAAGCAGGTGGCTAAATTGAAGACCACATCACCTTCCACCTTTTCCATTTTCACCCGCCCCAGGTCCACCTGGGTTCCAAGCTGTGAAAGCTCTGTGCTGGAGCCCCTCTTGCTGCTCGGGACCACATCCAAGATGAGTTCCTTGGGGCGGTTGTCATGAGGTAGCAAAGGCAGCTCAGGTATCTTGTGCAGGTTCTGGGGGGTAGCCAGGACCAGCTCATGGGACATGTAGGTGGCCAGCACTTGGTTTTTAGGCTTCGTGTCTCCTGCCAGCTTCAGGCCACAAGCCCCCTGGGGACCTTCTATCTTAGGAGTGCTGTCAGGGCAGAGGTGGCTCTCTGACTCCTCGGGCCCCTGATTCACTTTTATGTCCCCACTGCTAGGCTGGACAGACAGCGCCAAGGTCCCTGTCTGAGGGCTGAGGGTCAGGAGGACAGGGTTGACTTGCTCTTCGTAAGGCTTTGCAGCAATCCGGCAGGTTTTGCCCTTGTTGCCAGTGTCCTGCTCTGGAGCAAAGGTGCCCCCAGGCCGTGGCTGCCCCTCGGGAAGTCCATGCACAGCTTCACTGGGGCCAAGTGGGGGCACACCCGAAAACTCAGAAACGACGTTGGTGGGCCTGATGGGAACCCCTTGACTCGGGGTCAGTTGCCCGGCACTGGAAATGCCAATGGAAAGCAGAGACGCCTGGTGGTATGGTGACCAGCCAACAGGCAGGACCTGGGTGCTGGTGGGTTTCCCATTAACTGAACACCGGGGGTAAATATTTGCTGGCCCAGTAGGCTTCCACAGAGAGAGCTCCTTGGTTTGGCACCCCGGCAGCCCAGGGGCAATGCGGGCTGGGGTGTATCGTTTAACTGTGCTTGGCTGTCCCTCAGTCCCAGCCTGGCTGCTCTTCTTGCCACAGGGGGCACCGGTGCTCTTAGGCTCTCCTTGATCGATGATGGAGATGGGCTCCTGCTTGGGAAGATGGCGGGGGTCTCGGTTGAGGCCCAGGTTAGGGTCTTTGTTCAGCAGCAGGGATGCAGGCACTGGGTTGGCCACTCCCACATAGGTGCCAGGAATGGTGCTGATCAGTGCGGTTGAGTTCTTCACCCAGGTGCTCGGGTCCCCATTCCTCACGATCTCAGGAAAGATGACAAAGGGCGAGGAAGTGGAACCCAGGCACGAGGTGACATTGCTACCGGCAGCCTGGGTTGTGCGCTGTGACCTAGATAAGACCGTGGAGAGGAGGGCCTTGCTGCTGGTGTGCACAGGGGTCAACACAGGCATGGGGGGCGTCTTGCGTTGGTTCGGCAATGGAAGCTTTTGGCGGTTGGACTTGGAGGAGAGGTCGAGGGGCATCTCGCTGCACTCAGGTGGAGAGGCCATCTCTCGCTCCAGCTGTGGAGGTGACTTGAGGGGAGAGAAGGTGACGGAAGTCCCTTCTGTTTGCTGCTCACCACCACCTGGCATCTTGGCGGGGTGCGGCGGGGCCGAGCTCACGCTGGGGGCTGGCAGCAAAGGCTGTGGGGTTGGAAGCACCTTGGCAGAAGCGGTAGAGAGGGAAGTATCTGCCAAAGGCCCCGGGACCCCATCGGGTGCAGGCTGGGTGCTGGTACTGCCGGATGGGGATGCGCAGGGAAGCCTGTTCACCTCCAGAGAGACCAGCTTGGAATCTGAAGTCAGAGGCCGGGCCACAGAAAATGCGTATGGGTAAGATCGTAGCTCTGGGGAGGCCAGCACACCAGGGAGACACCTGTCCTGAAGGTAGGAAGGCAGGACAGGTAGTGTAAGAGTGGAGGAGACCCCCAAGGTGGTCGGCAGTGTGGCCACACTGAGTGGCTGCCCACAGCTCGGAGGCGGGATGTAGACCAGCGGCTGGCTTGGGGTCAGTACTGTCCCTGGCTGAAATGACAGGGGGACTTTTTGCATAGCTGGTGTCTGAGCTGCAGGAAAACACACTCGACTCAAACTAAAGGAGGCTGGGATGGGTGCAGAAGTGGGAATGGCAGTTGGTGTGGCCGCTGGCATGGGCGTGGGGGCCGGAGTAAAGATTGGGGCTGGGGTGGGTGCAGGCACCGGCGCAGGAGCAAAGGCAGGGATGAGGGTGGGGGTAGAGGGTGGGCCGGAAGATGGAGTTGGGGCAGGCATCGGCACTGACGGAGGGGCAGGGGCTGCTGGAGGCGTGGATGCCGGCATGGGAGCCAGAACCGGAGTGGGGACAGGCGCGAGGACCAGGGTTGGAGCTGAAGGGGGCACAGAGGCCTGGATCAGAGCCAAGGGAGGAGCTGAAACAGGCACTGAGAGGGGAGTTGGAGCTGGAGCCGACAGGGGAACGGGACCTGACGGGGGAGCCGAAGCTGGCACGGGCACCAAGACGGAGGCTGAAACTGAAAGGGGGCTCGAGTCAGAGATGAGCGTGGGCACTGATGGTGGTGCCGGGGCCAGTGCCGGGACCGGTGCTAAGGGAGGGGAAGGGGCCGGAACCGAAGTGGCGACCTGGACGGGAACTAGCCCAGAGTGGGGCACCGGGGTGGGGACAGAAAGGGGAACCTGGAACGGATCTGGAACAGATGGGGGCACTGAAGCCGAACTGGGAGCAGGGGGGCAGATGGGGGCGGGCAGCTGACTGAAGTTAGTGGTAACCAGAGGCAGGCTTCCCTCCACGGGGACTCCAGTTCCCAGAGTTGCCAGAATGAAAGTATTCTTCTCCCCTACGCCATGCCGAGAGTCCAAAGCCTTCACCCCAGCTGCTGAGCAGTCCACCTGCTTGCTCATTTGGGTGCCGAGGGGTGCCCAGGAGCAATTGGCCCGGCTGTCACCAGCCTCGGTGCCGTCAGGAGCAGGCAGTTTGAGCCCGTCCCCTGGGCCGCTCAGCGGCACCAACAGGCCTTCAGCCTCCGCCACATTCCCAGCATAGTCCATTTGCGGCTGGGGGTCGTCAGGCTTGTCTTCTGACTTGTGCCCAAGTTTTTCTGCTGCACTGCCATCTGGGTCTGCCCCCCGGGCATTGCTGCCACTTCCAACTGCCGTGAGCTCCACCTGTAACGACAGAGCAGCGTGCCCGTCTTAGCTAGCTCTCTGTGGATGGTGCATGTGTCCCGAGGCCCAGGAGAGGCGACTGCGGGTCCTCTTTGCAACTCGACCAACCGGGTCTCGGCAGAAGCAAAGAGCAGCTGGCCAATTTCTGTCTCACATACAGCAACTCGGGAAATACCCTGTTCCTTCCTGCCCCCCTTCTTGGGATGGCAGACTGGGCACATCGCCCGGACAGTTCAGCTCCGCCCTTTGGCGGGTGACATGTGGCTCCACGTGGCCCCTTACCTTGGAAAAACTGCTGCTGACACAAAACTCCTGAGATCCAAAGCGCTGGCAGTCACCTGTCGTGGACTCCTCATCAGAAAGAGGTGCTCTTCTAGTATGGAAGACACAACCAGAGAAGGGCCATGAGGCCTAGTCTTTCGGCCACCACCACCTTCGGCAGAACGCCTCCTGCCTGCCTGGGTTCCCAATTTTAGTATATGTGCTGCCGAAGCGAGCGCTCTGCCTGGGTTCCCATGAAACCTTACTGTCTCACTGCCCTGGGTGACTTGGAAGAAGGCATAAGGAATCAGGGGTGGTGGGGGCAGGTTGCAAGCCAGAGCCTCCAAACCCAGCTTTGCAAATTCCTGCAAAGGAGCCCAATCTGACTAGACTACCCTTATTGGGCTGTATGTCCTATTCTCTGGGGCTCTCACCAGAAGTGTAGGGAATAGCCCAGCCCCTTTGCCTTGTCCCCAGAGCTTACCCATCAAGGTGACCAACCAGGAGGTAGGGGGCATGGCCAAAAAGGGATAGGTGAATCACAGAAGTTCTCAAAAAGCATATGCAAACCAGTTTTTTCTTAAGTGCAGTCTTATTTTAAGTCTATAAGGGAAGCTGGCTGCTGGTATTATAAGGGTAATCCTTTTCTAAAACAAATAACCACCTCCATTGTGTATCATGTTCTAAATCTGAATCATCACCTATTCAGCCGATGGGGTTACCTAGAGCAGATACCCATTTATTAGTGCATATAATGCTACTGATTCGAGGCCACCAGGTCACTGGGTGCTGAGGAGCATTTCAAGGGCAGGACTTCTTTCCCTCCAGGGTACCACCAAGCTCCAGCCAGTGCCTGACTTCCTACCTTTCTATCCTTTCCTGTATCCCATGTCTGACCAGCTCTTCACTCTCCCTCAGTTCTCCCAGCACACCACCACATTCTTTCCTATCCTAAAGGGAGGCCTTCAAGGCCACATACCCCAAATTTGATGTAGCAGGTTGCAAAGAGAAGGGCTCAAGGACAGAGAGCTGGGTCACAAAGGAGGAAAACCTAACTGAACCCCAAGCTACACAAAAAGTCTTCTCCAGATTTTCAGCAAGAACCTTAGGGGAAAAAACTAAAGACTAGGAGGGTGAAGTTGAAGACAGGACAAACACCCACTAGAAGTTTAGTTTTTTGGGGTATAGAAACCTACCACTGTCTGCCCAAGGGAGGACACTGATGGGGCAAGAGCCCAGGTGAGTGGCTGAGTAGGAGGTCCCAGTACAAGAATAAAGCTCCAGCAGAAGTGCTGTGGTGCAGTTCTGAGAGGGAGAAGCACAGGAATGCTCTGTGGCCCTCTGGGAAGGGGGACTGCCCTGGAGTTTGCCCCTCTTCTTTTCCCTCAGCTCTACAACAGCCCAGGAAGAAGCCAGCATCCACCTCACCAGCCACCCCAGCCTAGGATGGTCAGGGAGCCCACAGCCAACCTCCACAAAAATGGGGAAGGTCCTGCTAACCCCTTCCCTTTCACTGGAACAGGCCACCACTGATGGACTCCAAAATTGTACCTGGGGCAAGAGAAGCAAAAAAGGCAAGGGAGATCACCATAGGCCTCTCCCTGTCAGTTCAAGGCTTTGGAGGGGGCTACCTGGGGTCGGGGGGAGATCTGTTCCCTTTTAAAGGAAGCTAGGCTGGCAGAAGTGGGAGGGTTCCACTGCTGGCAATGACTGCTGGTGACAAACAGAAATGACTGTAAGGACAGGCAAGGGCTGGAGAAGCAGCCAGGGGTCTTGAGGCAGGGGAGGCAGGCGGCCCTAAGGGAAAGGGAAAACACACTTGGACATCAGCTCTCGGGAGACCAGAAAAGCGAGGCCCACACTCAGCCTTGGGCCAGGGAGAAGCGCATTCCAATTAGCCTGGCCAGTGATGGTTTGGGGAGGACAGCAGCAAGGGGAAACAAGCAACACCGCCTCCCTTCGCCAACTCCACCTGACAACTGCAGGGGAGAGATGTTATTTCTTTCCATCCTGTCCTGTCCTGACCATTCAAAGAGGGAGCCAGCTGTATACTCACCCCCTGCCTTTGCCAGGCTCCCACCCCACATAAAATCACCTTGAACTGAAGGCAGAAACCCCACCCTCAGAGGCAGTCACCTGCCCTCAAAGGCAGACCAGCACAGCCGGCCAGGCCTGGGGACTCTGGAGGTGGCAGCAGCAGTGAAAGCAGCAGTCCTGGCTATTCTAGCCATACCCAAGCCTGAGTGCCAGTCCCCGAGGCTCTGGGAAATCATCATGTGGCCATGTTTCAAATTCTCTGAGGAGAGGGGTATGCAAAGCTACGCAAACATTAAATTGCTCCATGGAGAGAAGAGTCTGGGACAGGAATAGCTTTTACAGGGAAGGGGTGCACAAAGAGAAGTGGGTCAGTCAGGCAAGGTTAGGAGGGTGCAGACGGGCAGGGAGGAGGGAGCAGGGGTCAAAGCAGGCTCCGGTCAGGCCTGAAAATCAATCCCTTTGTTTCTTCCCAGTAGAGATGACCCCAGGCTGTTGTGCTCAAGGCTTTGTTGAACTTAAACCAGAAATGTCCATAACCTATCAGGGTTGTTTTCCTAATTAGGAAGGGCTAGGGGGATCCCTGGGTGGTGCAGCGGTTTGGCGCCTGCCTTTGGCCCAGGGCGCGATCCTGGAGACCTGGGATCAAATCCCACGTCGGGCTCCCCGGTGCATGGAGCCTGCTTCTCCCTCTGCCTGTGTCTCTGCCTCTCTTTCTCTGTGTGACTATCATAGGTAAATAAAAATTAAAAAAAATCTTAAAAAAAAAAAAGGAAGGGCTAGTACCACTGTTAAACCAGACCTTTTCTCATTCCCGTTGGGCCCTGACCTCACCACACACATCATTAGGCTCCTCATATTCCAGCCCCTGTAGACTTTCCCTGCCTGAGTCCCACCACACCCCAAGACCACCTTCATGCCAGCCAGGGTCTTCCCCAAACAAACCATGTGGGAAATACCAACCCTCACCTCAAACTCCTACTCATCCCTCAAGATGAGCTCAGATGTCACCACCTCTGGAAAGCCTTCCCTTATTCCCCCCAGGAAGCCAGCTGTTCTTGCATCTAGACGCCCACAGGACCTGTACGTGTCGCGCTACAGCACTCACCATCAGTGCCCCATTACTACTGCTGGTTTGCTCTTAATAGATGTGTGTCCAATGAAGAAGTGAATGGATACGAGAAAGGAAGCAAGCAAGCGAAGCGAGGAGACAGAGAGTTAGCCGGAGGTCTAACTACAGTCAGCCCCCTAGGGCCCATAGGAAGCCCCTGTCCCTGTTCCTGTAGTCAAATGCCTCTGGTGAAGATGGGCAGGTTTCTCAAACACTTTTAAGAGCAGACCCCCTTGTACAGCCTGATAGCCAAAATTTATAAGTCCTACAAGTTGTAAAGGGCTGAGGAAGATGGTTTTTAAATAAAGTGAGACCACATTTCGGAACGCAGCTCTAGCTCAGCCTAGACTGTAGAGGAAGGCGACAATAAAGGGTAGATGAGATCAGAAGTGACAATGCTTAAAAGGTCATCTTAACTAGTAGGCATATTTGGTAATTTAACATCCCAAGAAAGGTCCATAAAGAGGGAAAAGCAGGTTTGGGGCTCACTTCTGGTTCCTTTTTCAGCACGGATTTAGAATGGAGAGCGAACCAAGGCAACCTGTACACTGATCTGTTAAAGGCTCTAGTCTAGATCTCTGCACCCAAGGCTCAACTGCCTAGAACAAGTGGCCAGTGAATGCTTACGCAAATCAGTACCACCACCCTGTCTTCCCCCAATCAGCCTCTTGGTAATTATCTAAGGACATACCTCACATGCAAAGGAAAATATCTTTCTTCTGCAGATCTGAGAAGAATTCTGTCTTATTTTCTTTAGTCCTGACTTTTATATTCTAAAATAAAATTCCTTTTAAGTCCATCTCTAACCTGTTCCTCAGTATAGAGAACATTAAACTATTAGGCACTAATGGCTTTTAAAAAAAATAAAAAGGTCTATTCTCCTAACCTGAACCTCAGACAAGTACACACTTCTCCTGTGGAGCGCAGAAGAAAAAAGAAGATATGCACAAAGATGCACATTCCTTTACCCTTCAAAATTGCCAACATCCCCCATGTGCATACACAGCCATGCACACTTCCGAGATTCACCCAAGGAAACACCGGAGTTGAATCTCAGAAAAAGCCATAAATGTTCAGTGTTCTAGGGGATTGATCTGATGCATTTGGATTTAAACAGTCGATGAGGGATGCCTGGGTAGCTCAGTGGTTGAGCATCTGCCTTCAGCTCAGGTCATGATCCTGGAGTCCTGGGATCGAGTCCCACATCAGGCTCCCCACACGGAGCCTGCTTCTCCCTCAGCCTGTGTCTCTACCTCTCTCTCTGTGTCTCTCATGAATAAATAAATAAAATTCTTTTAAAAAAATAAATAGTCAATTGACTGAAACAACAGCTAAACACCAGCAAGCGTGCCTTTTCTAAAAATGAGAGAGACAATGCAACTATCACCCATAGCTCTTGCTTTGGACGAAGGTCATGAAAGTCAAATATAAAATCTGAAGACCATTTTGAGTGTCCTTCCTACAGGGCATGATCAGTAAATGGCATAGCTTGGCCAACTAAATATCATGGTGAACAGAACATTTAAAACACACGCGGATTAGGCAGGCATCACCAACTCTCAATTTCGTATGACAACTATATTAAGCGGTTGGATCTTCCTGAGATACTTCATAAGGATCGTACTGCGAATCGTCATTAGCCTCGTGAGGCAGGAAAGCGCTGATCACCAGAATACCCACTAACAGCTCCCAGTATACAGCTGAATAATAAAACTGCCTTTCTTCCAGGCTTAGATCAAGGACCAAAAATATCTTATGCGTATCCTTGAGCACCGAACATGGATGCAGCAAATAAAAATTGCAATCGCCTGAGCTTCCCCTTACTCTACAGCCTGACAGTCCTTAATGAGTAGACAAATGTTAGTTGGCAAAAGGTCATCTGTTGGCCTCCTTACCTTCATCTGAACAGGGACAGCAAGGCAGGGCAGGCCATTCACACGGCCCCAGCTCCATCCCATCCCAGGGAAGTTAGAAACAATGGGAAAGCTCTGCCCCAGGATCCCTCCCAGGACCTTGCCGCAGCTGGCCCTCTGGTGAGTAGGTACAGCTCACAGGGAGCCAGAATGGCCACCTTCCCAGCCTCCTCACCTCTCCTCGTTGATGCCACACATGCGAATCCGGTCAGAACTGGTCCAGTTGTGCACGCCGCTGTAGAGTGGTGCTGTCGAGATCATGACAGCCACTCACCACCAGATAGGACCTGCTGTGGCCGCTCCCCCTGAGGAAAAAGAACTCCAAAAAATCAAAACTCCTGACAGGGACAGCTGCTTGAACCACCTTTATTGGGGAAACATTGAAATAAAGGCAATAATAGCACCAAAATGGCAAAGCAGTCTCTCCCACAAGCCAGCCTGCTATGGAAAATTAAGGTCCAAATGAGGATGAGGCCACACCAGCTTTCCAGGAATCCATAGGTTTCAGGATGGAGACAAGGGTGCTGTTAATCACCTAGAGCGATTTTTAAAATTATCTTAAAGACAGATATGCTAGAATGTTCAAGGAAATTCAATCTATTCCAGACAAATGAGATGACAGTATATTTTTCCACACACATTTAGCCTAACCAACTACAATTAGAGGGTTGTTCCCATATATGAACAATGCATTGAAAGACTACTGGGGATCTTTTTCTCGTCAACTCTCTAATCCATGGGTACTGAAGTATTTGAGTGACGTACCAATTTAAGTTCTCCAGAGGAAGCACACACTTTCTTTATAAGCCCTTCAAAAATACTGTTCTGATTTCGACTTGGGAATTCTATAGATCTAACACACATATTTAAGCGGGTTTAAAGCTCCCTCAAAATCAGATGCAATACTCCTTCTACTCTGACCACAAACAAGCAAACAAACAAAAAACAATGTTCCATCACAAACCACACATTTCTGTCCTTGTCCCTTTCTATCAGCCTTGTCATCCCTGTGACCTACCACCCCCTTCAGCAGCTAATGTCCAGCTGTCGCTGTTGACAACCACTGCACAGCCAATTCACCTAGAGAAAGACGCATCGGGGAAAAAAGAGGTTTACCCAATGAGCTTGTCTTGAGACCCTTTAACTCCCGAGTTAGCTAAAAGTCTTCTTCATCAAAGCTCGACTGAACAGAACCCTACAGTGATCAGAATTTTCTGCTGTTCTCCACTTTCCCAAGAAGTAAATCAGTACAATACAGTCACATCAGGGGTTTGTTTCACTTATTCTCTATATAATTTTCAGAGATTGTCCATGTTCAACATAAGAGCACTTATTCATTCAACAAACATTTATTGAGCTCCTACTATGTGCCAGCGCTCTCCTAGGCACCGGGGAGTCAACCATTACCCAAAAAGACCCCAAACCCCTGCCTTCATGGAATTTATATTCTAGCGGGATGAGACGGACAATACACATGTTAAATGATTCCTATTATAGGATGTTAGAAGGTGGTGTAACACACACTAAGGGGCATGGCGATGGTGGGGGCGCACAGAATGGGCTACGGTTTTCAGAGGGAGGTAATCAGCATAGGCCTGGCTGAGGAGACATTTAAACATCCTAAAGAAAATAAATAAACAAACAAACAAATAAACATCCTGAAGGAAGCGAAGGGGTCAGCCATGTGCATATCTGGGGGAAGAGCATTCCCATAGAGGGAACAATCTATGCAAAGGTCCTAGGGCAGGAGGCTATGTGCTAAGATCAAGAAAGAGCCAGTGGGCCAGATGGCTGGTGCAGAGGCTCCAAGCAAGGGAGGGAGGCAATATGGGGACAGTAGAGCCACAGCCCCCCATTCTCGTTCTGGTCCATATCCTGCTTCCTCTCTCCACAGCATAGGATACTGCTGCCCTTGCCTATCTTTGTACTTGCCCATCTCTTGGTTTTCCTGACCTGGTGCCTGCTTGTTTCTCCAGGGATTTCTCTCTCTCCTCCCTCCCCAGAACCCTAGCCTGAGTCCTGCTTGTCTCTCCTCACCTCTGCCAGGCCCCATCTCTTCCCTTTGCCTCTTTTTTTCCCTACCCCCATCTCACTCTCTCTCCCTTCCCCTTTCCCTCTCAATTTCTCTTTCTAGTCCCCTCTATTGCTCCTCCTCACCTCCCTCTTCCCCCTGTTATTCTCCCAGCCCCCCCTCTTCTTTGCTCCTCCTTTCCCTCTCCCATTTCTCTTGGCACAATTGGCGCACCCCCACCTCCTTCCCCTTCCCACCTTTCTTGCCCATCCTTTCCTCCTTTCTTTCCTCATCCTTGTTTTCCCTCCAGGCTCCCCTCTCTCCTCCCTCTCCTCCTCCTCCTTCCCTTTTTTCCTCCCCCTGCACCCCCCCCTCTACTCTTTGTCCCCGCCACAGCCTTCAGTCTCCCTCTCTTGTCTGTCTCCTTCTGTCTCCCTTGCCCTTTTTCTGCCTCTTTCTGTCTCTCTTAGCTCAGCCTGGCTCTCCCTTACCCCTCCCCTACCCCACCTCTCTCCATGAGTGTGGGGGGGGGCAGGTGGGTGTGTGAACCCTGTCCCTCCTCTCCAGTTCCTGAGCTCCCCTAGTTGTAACTCTCCCTTTCCACCCCCCCCCCACCAAAGACTTCCAAATCTGTATCTCTAGCCCTGACCTCTCTCCTTAGACCCAGACCAGAATTTCCAGCTGCCAGCAACTCGCTGTTAATTGGATGTCCACCAAGCCCCTCAAACTCAATGTGTCTCAAACCGAACTCATTATCTGTTCTCATAAACCTGCTCCCCACCCCCCACGCCCAGCATGTTTCCTATCTTAGTTAATGGCACCAGTATCCCCCCGCCTGGAAATTTCAGCGGCTTGTCTTCAACTCCATCGCTGCCCACAGCCAATCAGGAGTCAAGCCTTAATAATGCCATCTCCATCCTCTCCTTCTGCCCCTTCTTGCCACCACCCTGATATAGGCCCTCATCATCTCTCACCCAGAATATTACAATAGCCTCTTAACTGGTCCCTCTGCCTCCCATTTCTTGATTTTACAATCAATTCATCTTTTAAAGCACCAGTTCGATCACCTCACCCCCTCCCTCCTCAAAAGCTTTCAGTAGCTTACTGTCTTCAGAATCAAGCCCAAATTTCTTAGCACAGCAACGTGGGCTAAGAAGCCTCCCTGACCTGGCCTCAAACCTCCTCTGGTCTCCTCTTTGGCCACATCCTGCTATTTTCCTGCTGCCTCTGCCATCCCAGCTCCTGACCCTTCCCTGAACAGATCATCCAGTTTCAGGACTTTGCTGTTTCCTCACTAACCCTGAAATGGCCTCTTCTGCGCCCCTCCTCCTCTCTGTCACCCCTCAAAGCCTGGCTTAAATGTCATCGTGTCATCTCCCCAGCCCCTGATCCATTAACTCTTCCCTCCTCACGGCACTGATTCCTACTCTTTGCAATGTGGTTAGCCAGGGGTGTGGCATGTGTCTCCACCAATCAAGTTACTTAAGGTAAGAAATTCTGTCTTTTCTGTCTCTGGTTCCTCTGCAATGTCTTGCGGATAGTAAGTACTCAGTAAATGAGTGTTATGTGGAACTGAATCCTGGATGAGAAATTGAGGTGGTGACCCTGAGAAATTACAAGAAGCAAAATCAACCCCCCCTAAAAGTGTCCACCAGGCTTAGTTACTGTAGACAAGAATGCTGTATTTCCCTGAAAGCACCATGCATTGCCCATAGCTCACCCTTAGCAGCTACCCCATTGCAGCATAGTTCATTGTCTCTGAGCTATTTTGCACCTCTGTAAATTGCAGGTAACTGATGGATATGCAAACTCTGTCTTGTTCCATAGAGTTTGGATTGACTTCCCTCCCCATTGTGGAAAAACCAGTTTTGCCTCCATTTGCAATTCAATTCCTTTACTCCATATAAATTTGTGCTTTTGGACTTTTTCTTTGAACCAGCTCTAACATCTATCTGGTTCCCTTGTTGATTAACGAGTAAAATAAAATCTTTAACACATGTTCATTTTTATATCTGTACAAGACTCATGGTTTTACCTTTTTCTGACAATTATCCTTAACATTCCTAAGACAGTTATGTGGGTTAACACATAATTTTAGAAAGATTTCAACAAAGGGTAAGACAAATGTATTGACTGTCCCCCCTGTTTCACATCAGTTTACCAGGACCCCATCCCATCACTGAACTTCCTGGTCCATCAAGTTTTAACTTTTTCTTAGAATATCTTGGGATATTAAGATATCAACAACAGCTCGGGGGCACCTGGGTAGCTCAGTCAGATAAATGTCCAACTCTTGATCTCAGCGCAAGTCTTAATCTCATGGTTGGTAGTGAGCTTGAGCCCAAGTTGGCTCAACTTTAAATAAAGCGCAAGTCTTAATCTCATGGTTGGTAGTGAGCTTGAGCCCACTTTAAATAAAAAACCAAAACACAACAACAGTTCAGCCTACTGACTGATATGCCAGTTACTTTTAAAAAATCTTTCCTCCCTATGAAGCATTAGAAGAATCAAGCAATAAAAGGGGTCATACTTGCATAAAATGAATTTTAACACAAAGTATAAGTTTTAGTGTCTATCTGAATACCTGCAGGCAGCAGATATAAGTCAGTCACCATTGCTTTTTCACTCTTGGGTTTATTTTTGTTCTATTTAGAGGGGGTTGGTAGTTTGTAGGGCCTGGGACAGAAATCAGAGGCAGGCAGGGAATGAATCCTGGCATTTGAAAACAGAACATACAAAATATCACCACCTAGATAAAGGAGTTTTTAGATCCCCCAAAACCACAATAACAACAACAACAAAAAGAAAACCAAGCAAAAACCAAAGTAATTACTAGACAAAACCACACATTTTAGCACTACCTGGAGGCACCATCATTTTCACAAGATCCTGAAGACAGAATATTTGCTTCACCTTGGCTTCCCACTCTTCTGTTAGGAATTTCTTAGGGCAACCTCTCTTCCTATGTAGAGCCCACTGCTGCTATTAACAGTAGCCGTTGCAGAGGAGGGGAGGAGAGGGGTAGAACTCACAGACAAGAGGGCACTGAGCTAAGTGGTCTACATAAGAAGACAAGACTGGCCCTCCTGAGTCAGAGAACAAGCAAAGGGAACTTCCAAAGAAGCACTGACTGGTGTCAATGTCCACACAGCATAGGAGGAGTCAAAATGGCTAATGTACACCAATGTTTCCTAAGCCAGAATCACCAAGGTACTTGTTCAAACTAGAGGTTCATAAGTTTCAGCCCTGGAGATTCTGGTTCAGTAGGCCTAGTGTTTGGTTTCGTCCTTATCACATCCAATCAAATTAGTAACCATTCTACTGTACACTACTTCTCAGGAGAGGTAAGCAAAAAGGAAAAACCCTATAGACATACCACACTTGGTAGATTCTGCTGGTGTGCACACTTAGGTACCGACTTGCTTCTGCTCACAGAGCCCGACTGACATGTGGTATGCTTTCTCAATGTCTCTCTTGCTCTTTCCGATGGGAACCATCACATGAAAGGCTGAAGGCAAAGCTCCTAAAAGGAACTTCGAAGAAACCTGGTAATCCCGAGTGGCTCAGGAAGCACAGGCACAAGGATACAAAATACCTCAAAGGACTTTCCCAGATATCACAACCATGTAATTGTTAAGAAATGAACAGCTGCATGGCCCCAGACTCAAATGCTGGTCACTGCCTGGAAGGCAGTGGGACCACTGTGAGCTATCCCCACTTTGGAGGGAAAAACTCAAAAGGCACATCCAACTCACAGTGAGAACAAAGGAGAGCACATGCTCCACCAACCCGACGGGATAAAGCACTGGCTGAAAAAATAAAGACATGCACCATTTCGATTTAGCAGGCACATGCACACACCTTAAGTAGAGGGACTGACCGAGATCCAAGGGGATGAATCTAGCAAGCCAACAGCAGAAAGTAAGCAGTCAGACATAATTGGCACACCACAAAACAGGGGAAGCCAAAAAGAAAATGGACTAACAGGAGAGCAATAACTTTAAAACGGTGAAAATAGCAGCTAAGCTGAGGGCGAGCAGGTAGTAGAAGACAAACCATAATGAAGCAGAGATCTTTCCCCCAGAAAATCCAAAAGAAAAGAAAAAACCACTAGAAGACAAGGGCAGGTGTGGAAGGCATAAAAGAGAAGCCCACAGAATACAACAACTAAAAGAGAAAAAATGAAATAGGGGAACCTGAGATATTTCACCATCATGGGCCAAACTGAAACACTATGGGGAAGCACTGAACACAGACATTTTAGAAAAGTTTAGATAGAATATGTTATCAAAAGGGGAAGAAAATCAAATTATAATCCAAGTCAGGGTTAGGGGAGCTGGTAACAGGGAATGGGCAGCACAAAAATCGCAAAGGAGATTTTACAGATTGGGTGGACATTTTTTGTTTTGTTTTGAAATGAAGATGCCAAAACAAGCAGATTTCACAACTACAAGCAAAAGTATGGTCATCATGCGTATGAGGAAGAGAAGGACATGAAAGGCGGTAACACAGCATCTATCTGACAAAATGTCTTTACCTTGGTAAAACGTTAACCTCGAACATGGCCGGACAGGGTGTTTCTCCAGTGAGTTCCCCAGAATCAAGTAGCTTCCTTGGTAACCAAAGACCCCCTATGTGCAGAACAATTGGGCACTGGTAACATATGCAATACAACTAGGCCCCTTACACATAGCACGAAACCTGCCTGTTTATTCATGGCTGGACTCTTACCACCTAGCCAATACATTAGAAATTCAAGATTAAGGTCTCAGTTAACTAAATCTGGTAGTACTCCTCCAGGCTTCTTTTGGTTCATGTTGTCTGGTGACCTGGAAGCAATTATGATTTTAAAAAATGAAAGAGCCGGAAAATATTCTTCTTGAAGCCTGGCCCTGAATCTGTTCTCAAGAGAATAGGCGTGGCCAGTAGATGTTTAAGAAGGAGGGCTGGGTCAGTGATGACTAATGTGTAAAGAAAACCAACTTTGGGACCTATTGCTCCAGCAGAAATTCAGAGCTCTGGGTACAGCTCCCATAAGACAGAGACATCCACCTTCAAACCTCACAAAATCAAAGGAGAAGCCAGCCCATTACCCCACTCTGGAAAAAGTGGCCTCTAAGACACCCCCAAGGAGATCCAAGAGACCATTGGCATTTAGATCCAGGGGCTGAAGGGAAGAGGCTAGGACTTCCATCTAGTCATTGAAGTGCCTTTAGAGAGAGGTCAAAATGTCTCAAAATCAGTGTTTTCAACAGGAAAGTGTACCCATACCTAATAAGGATAACTTTAACCTGCCTTTAGATATGGAACCCCTACCACAGATCTGACTCTCCCTGTTGCTTTGCCTTCTTCCATGTGTACTCAACAGGAGACGAGTGTTCCTATTTTCCCTGCTTGATCCTATATCCCAAACCTCATCCCCTCATGAGGAAGTTCTCCCAATGTAAATTGTCCTAATTTAATGATTTCCCATAGAAAGATATTCTAATATCTTCCACAGGCTTTCCCTCCAATATCTACATCCCCTTACCTTTCCCTACCATTAACCAAATATCATTCCCTGAAACTCAAGAGTCCCTTATACATGCCCCAATCACTTTACTTTGCTTCCCTTCATGCAAATAGATTCCTCTATCACTACACACCACCATACACAAATACACACACACACACACACACACACACACAAAATCAACTAGAAATAATCTGCTGGGCAACTGAAAGGAGGAAGGGGCCCTCTGCACTGTTCATCCCAGCCTTCTGCCTGACTAATCTACTGTAGCACTTTCTAGTTTCCCTGGGGGGGGGGTTTCTACCCAAATATTTCTACTGGTTCTACCCCAAGGGATAAGTCTTATAGGAGACACTGCATCTTGTTCCCAGATACATTTAATTCCTCTATTTACTGAGAAGACTAAGTAGTTGCCCGCACGAGGCTATAGCATGAACACCTTCATAGACTCCTTGCTACCTCCATGTTTAAAAACCTGGCCCCCAAAAAAAAACCTGGCCCATAAACATTTATGAGACTGTTGGATACAAAATTATTTTAACTATCTGTTAAACATACAAGAGTTTGGGACGCCTGGGTGGCTCAGTGGTTGAGCATTTGCCTTTGGCTCAGGGTGTGATCCTGGAGTCCTGGGATCGAGTCCTGAATTGGGCTCCCTGCATGGAGCCTGCTTCTCCTCCCTCTGCCTGTGTCTCTGCCTCTCTCTGTGTGTCTCTCATGACTAAATAAATAAAATATTTTAAAAATAAATAAATAAACATACAAGAGCTTACTCATTCAAATGAATGTAGTTACCTCCAAAGTAGTCACCTTGGGAGGCTAGACATTCATCTCAATGGACTGGCCAGGGCTTACAATCTCCCTGCGCACTTCAGGGAGATTACTATTACCATCCTAACCCTTTCCAATCCCAACCATACCCTTTCTCAATTGCCTCACTAGTGCTGGATCCCCACTCATTCAGAGACAATTTGATGTTTAAAAACTGCCAAAATTGGGCAGCCCGGGTGGCTCAGTGGTTTAGCACCACCTCCAGCCCAGGGTGTGATCCTGGAGACCCGGGATCGAGTCCCATGTCAGGCTCTCTTCCTGGAGCCTGCTTCTCCCTCTGCCTGTGTCTCTGCCTCTCTCTCTGTGTGTGTGTCTCTCATGAATAAACAAAATCTTTAAAAAACAAACAAACAAACAAAAACCCTGCCAAAATCCATTCAGAGCCTAGATCTAGTCACACAGCAGCAACACTGCTGAAGAGTGATATAGTCTATTATCCACAGCCTATACTATGTGTGTGTTGGAGGGTAGTTGAGGAGAGCATTTTCAGCCCCTACCTGCCAGCCTCTCTAGTCCCCCATTATGTCCATTTACTGCATCATCTGCAAAATGGGAATAAATGAGTCCCTACTTCAAGTTGAGAATAGGAGACACGGGGCTGGGTCAGTCAGGAGAGTGTATGACTCTTGATCTGAGGGTCATGAGTTCAAGTCCCACGTTAGGTGTAGAGCTTGGTTTAAAAAAATAAAGTTGAAGGACCAAAGGTAATCAATTCCAACAATGAAGGAGGCAAAAAGCAAAAAAGTTTTCATCTCTTACCATTTTCATACCACCAGTTCGTTTAGCTTTTCTACCCACTGCCATACTTTTTCCCTATTATTCAAATAGTACTTCCATCTCCTGCTGTAAGGAAGTAATTTTACCCCATTTAAGGAAAACATCTCATCATAGCTTTATACTAGCTAGACCTAGGATCTAGCCACAAGACTTTATGCCACTTCTAGGTATCACCAGTTGCTAGAAAACCTAAGCGATCACCATGAAATTCATCAGTCCTTTTCAAAATGCAAAGCCACCTCAAAATGGCACTTTAAGTAACTACGGTCATTTTTGTTTTTAGCACTTCTCATTTCTGCTAGATCAAAAATAAGAGTTGGCTTTCCTCAGAAGAACCATGTGAATATTTGGTGTGTCTTTCACACTCAAAAGTTGGATCATTGCAATCTGAGACCTGAATCCCTTTTGGGAGCTTCTGTGTCTTCCATGCCACGGACTGGGACAGTGGCCCTTGGGCATCTCCATTTCAATATACTGCATTCATGATATGGAATTTTTCATCTAATTTTTTTTATTTTTTTATTTATTTACGATAGTCATACAGAGAGAGAGAGAGGCAGAGACACAGGCAGAGGGAGAAGCAGGCTCCATGCACCGGGAGCCCGACGTGGGATTCGATCCCGGGTCTCCAGGATCGCGCCCTGGGCCAAAGGCAGGCGCCAAACCACTGCGCCACCCAGGGATCCCTGGAATTTTTCATCTAAAGTGGATTTCTCCTGGGATCCCTGGGTGGCGCAGCAGTTTAGCGCCTGCCTTTGGCCCAGGGCGCGATCCTGGAGACCTGGGATCGAATCCCACGTCGGGCTCCCGGTGCATGGAGCCTGCTTCTCCCTCTGCCTGTGTCTCTGCCTCTCTCTCTCTCTCTCTCTCTCTCTCTGTGTGACTATCATAAATAAATAAAAATTAAAAAAAAATAAAGTGGATTCCTCCTCAACAAACTTTTGCCTTTTTTTGTCTCCTGGACCTCCCACACAAATAATTGGAAAAGCCATTATCAGACTATTTTTTCTACTCTCACCAACTCATTTTATATAAATTACTCATATATATAAATATATACACATACATATATAGTATATATACACATATATACTCAGTATATATACGATAGAGTATATACATATAATGCATATGTATGTGTATATACAGTATATAGTATATATACACATTATGTGTATGTGTATATATAATATATAGTACATACATATAATGTATGCATATATATCATATAATATATATTATATTAATGTATGTGTATATATAATATATAATATATACATATAGTATGTGTGTATATTAATGTATGTGTATATATAATATATAATATATACATATAGTATGTGTGTACACACACACAATTACCTCACAGAGTTTCGAACTCTCAGTATTGACTCAACCTCTTTCCGATCTACAGGTTCCCCAAGGCTAGAAAGAATATTTTCTATTTCTTTTAATCACCACTCCCAATAGTGTCTAGCATGATACAAGGCATATAGTATGTGCTCAGTAAATACTTGCTAAACTACTGGGAAAAACTGAAATCCTCTCTAGGTCATATGGAAACCAAGAATCCCACGTAAAAAGCACTGGGTCTGTGGATGCCTTTTACTTCCCTTGCTCTCATATACACTTTCTCTCCCTTCTTTTCCTTGCTTCCATAATAAAGACAGTCACAGAAATACAATCAGGGCAGGGCAAAACAAAGTCAACTTCCGGTTATCTGAGCGTGGTTTAGCCGCAGCTAATTTTTAAATCCAGCCAATTGATGGACTTCCTTCTGCTACTTATAGTAGATGTGTACTCAGGGAACAACGCATTTTAACGTCTGCCTAAGCAGAATATAAATTGGAAGGTAAATCTGCTGGGTAGGGGGACAGGTAGAGAATAACACATTTCCAAGCCAAAAAGAAATTATTAATTTGTGAACTAATCTATTGTTTGAAATTGGCCTGCTATCACTCTCTCCCTATATTGGCATAGCTGACTGTTGGCATCAAAGTCCACTCTGGCTGCAGAAAGGATCTCTATATTGTAGCCCATCTTTTTTTCAGTGTTGAAAAGTTTGGTTTGGTGATACCTGAAGTATTCAAAACATGTTTTCAACCATCCAATCACTGATGAACATCCTTGTCATAGAGCCATAAGAGACCCAGGCTCTATCTACCAGCCTTTGTAGAACTTCCAGATGTCAGAGACATCTGGAAAGCCCAACCAGTCATAATTAAATACAGCAGCCCTTTTCAGAAAGCAATGGTTGTTTAAAATGTCACCCTAGTAAACTAGGCTTGGGTCATTTTTTTAAGCATAGCCCAAAATGTCCCCTAAAGTTTCAACTGGATATACAGTCTTCAGTTCCTGCCCTAAAATACTGAGCAGTGTTACAGCACAGCTGCTAAAGAAGCTGCCACTTTCACCTCAAAGGTGGATGCAATAATGGAGTGATGAGCCAAGCTATTTCTTCCTATCACACTGTAAATGCTAAATATGTACTAATACAACAGGAATATGGAGAAAGAGCACAGAAAATCAAGATATATGGGGAGTGCTCAGGAGCTATTTATGGTTTTTATTTGCCACCATGTTTACCATAGAGTAATATAAAAGGTCATAGGACTCAACAGAATAAGAAAAACTAGATTATAATATAATAATAGATGCCACTTATTGGGCTCCTGCTATGGACCTGATCTGCTATGTAGATATCGTCTTGTGCAATCCTCAGAGTCCCGTGAAACTGGGGTTATCATCCCCGTTTTATAGATGAGAAAACTGAGGCTCAAGAAAGTTAAGTGATTTGCTTCCTGTCACACGGTTAGGGAGTACAACAGCAAGGACTCTAACTTAAGGCAGCATGTCTCCGAAGCCCTCCAGGTGATTCTGAGACATGCTAAAGTTTGAGAACCACTGCAAGACACTAACCTATATGAGGTGCGACCAAGTTAAACTGAGTAAAGCCTCATCATCATGAGACATCTAATCACCTCATGGATCCAGGTATAGAGTGCACTGACTCATCCTGGGGATCAGTCATGTACAGTGCACTTCTCTATAGAACTTGGAAAAATGAAAGCCTGCTTGTTTTCCTGGTCCCCGGACACCAACATTATAGCAAAACTTGACTATACCCTTAAATGGCACTAACACTAAGATTTCTAGGCATACCTTAGCAATGAGGTAACAAATTTTGTTCCTTAGCCGACAGTTGGTAAAGAAGCCTGAAACACAAAGCTTTGCTGCCCCTCAGTACTCTCAATTCTTCACGGACACTTAACTTAAGATCTTCTTAAAATCCAAATGAAGACATATCCTGCCTCACATACTCTCAATGAATAAATCTGAAAATTACCACATTTTACAAATAATAAATCATCACTCTTCAAATTCATCACAATTCATTGACCAGGGAAAATATGACCTTGACATGCAGCCTGCAGCCACTTTTTAAACAATTATCCATTTTTAAATGTTTTATGGGGAAAGGATGGCATCTGCTTAAAAAAAGGGGCGGGGAGAGGGAAAAAGAACAGCATATTTGAATTATGGGGATTGAAGGCAGAGTTAAATTTTACTCCTGACCAAAATTCAACTTCAGTTCACCAAAGAAAGTTTTTGTCATGAAAGACTGCTTTCAAGTTATGAACAGTGGGAAAGGGTACAATTTAGAAAAAGAACAGCTTCTACATTACTTAAAGGATAACCATTCAAAAACTGGCATTAGGAAAGCCCAGTTAGTATGTAAGATTATGTAAAATATTGTACTAGCATCCTAGTGGCCAAAAGATAGATTACCTCTTATTACCTCCCTCTTTGGCCATCCTGACACTACACCTTCTGGCAAGCACAGACTCATACCTCACTGGAACTCCAGCATTAAGAAATTTCCTTTCATTCTGAAAACTCAAAGGTCTAGGGTCTTCCTTCCCCACTTACATAATCATCAGTGGCTTCTCCTCTTTCCCATCTGCTTTATACCAACAATGTCCACTTTCCCCCATGCTCTCTCTGTGCCACTCTAGTTAGTGTTCATTTTGCCACCCATCTTAACCATGAACTCCTCCTCTCTCAATCCCAGATGGTGGCTGGTGCTGGAAAACAGCTCTCTACCCTACTGTGGCCGTTCTATTCCTTCTCAAATTGAGCTCAGCTTGTAATCAATGAACCAGTCCAGATGCCCAACCCCTGATTAGCACCTCTCCTCCATATACCCCCCCTACCCCTCAATTCTGGCCCAAGGCTCTAGGGCCGCTGTTCTTTATCCTGTTTCACTCTGGAATTTCCATAATTCACCTCCCTATATCTAGGATTCCTTCCACTTGCAGATGGAAAAACTGGTGTATTCCCACATTCTCCTTCTTTTAAGGCCATTCTACTTAGGTCAGTGAATCCCTTACCCCATCCAGTACCCTTATTCTAGTCTAAATTTTCTAACTAATGCTTAGACTTGTGAGCCCTGGATCTCAGCTAACCTCTACTTCCTGGGGTCTCCCAGGACAACAGCTATCCAAGGCAACTTTTTACTTTCCCTGACACTAGCTCTACATGACATGTGAGCAAACAAACATCTTCCCCCTTTGGCTCCTTATTCCACCCTCTTTCACATTCTGCATTTTTTAGCCTATATACTATCTCTAAATTCTCTATTTCCCTATGGGTATACATGTATATTTCTTCCTATAAGCCAGTTTCTCTCCAACCCTATTTTTACTCAAGATCGTCCTCTGTCTTGCACCAACCTTAGTGATTCTAGCATGAAAGTGTAAAGAGTCTTCAAGGTTCTTCGAGCTTTTTACTTTGGAAAACCTTAGCCTGGAAATTTCAGGGTTCCACTTTTTCCTTAGTTGGCCCTAACATGAAGCCAGTGATGATCACTTTTCTCCCCCCTTCATTGCCTAAACCCCCTCTTGACTTTTCCTTTTGTCTTCCTTCTTTCTAGTATTCAAGTCCTTTTCTCCCATAATTCTGTTCCCCTAAAAGAAGCCCCTCTCCGAAACCCATAAGCCAAACTCATCATGTGAGGTTCTCTGGCACCTGTACTAAACTTTTTTTTTCCTATGTAGTGAACTACAGCATGAATAAAGCAAACAGACCCCTGAAGGAAACCCTCTTGCTTCCCCAAAAAGTCTAGGCCACAGGGAGTTTATGCCTTACCAGCTCTAGGTCATCAAAACAGCCAGATCGCTGTGTGTCCTTGCTGCTGCCACCATTTCCTCTGGAACTCCCCTCCATTCTGCCCAATTCAGACTCCAACAACAGAACTCGCCAGGGACTTAGCTTTCTTCTGCTCTATCCCAATAATTTGCTGTATTTTCCTTATGGCCTATTCTAAAGAAACAGTCCTCCTTAACCTCCTCCTCCATCTAAGACACCGGGAGCCAGAATAGAAAGAAACCTACCCTTGCTGCATAGCTGGTAACAGGGTCAGCCCTCTTAAAGTCAATTTGAGTAAGGCTCTGTGCCCAATGGCCTGTGCCTCTTATCCTTCCCATCTATCCCAAAGGTGGCTGCCTCAGTTGCTTTATCAAAAGATGAGTCTGCCTATCAATAGCCACATAGCAGCTTATGCAAACCGAACCGACCATGTCCCTCTTAAACTCTATCAACCTTCAGATTCTCTTAACTTGAATAACTAAGTCCCCTGCTCCTGCTAGCTCCCCTAGTCCTTCTTACTAACTTTGCTTTTCCATAAAAAATTTTACAGGTTCCTCCCCCAAACTTCTGCTTCTATTTGGAGCCTCTGGGTGATTTCGGGGATTGGGTTATCCCATTTAATCCCCAGTGGGATCCTCCAAATTTCTTTAGTACCATATGCTGACATGGCCATCCAATTTGAGTACCCCTAAACTCTGCTCCATCTCCCCCAAAATAAAGCTCCCTCTATCCCAACATTCAAGGACAGGTCAGGTAAACAGAGAACGAGATGACCTTTAAAGTCCCTTCCAACCTTGGGATTTTATTATAAACCTAGTCCACTTCCAACACCAAATGCGTCCCCTGTTCATTTCCCCAACGTTTGTCAGGGGCCAGACTTTGAGAAATCCCCTTCTAAGTTGAAAGAGCCATGTGGCCAACCAGGATAACACTAACGTACAACTGCACCCCCAGAAGTCTCATCAAAGATTTTTTGCAATTGTACTCCACCTCTGTGCGACGGGGACAATCTCCAAACTGCCTTGAGAGTATTCAGCTCTCGCACGAAGTTAGCAAGCCCCCTTCCCGCTCTCGCGTAAAGAGCCCCTAAACCCCGAGCTAGTCGCATCCTCACCAAGCGATGCCTGTCCTTACTGTCTACTCTAGGAGACACCAATAATGAATAAGTATCACCACATCGACAGCTTCCTACAGCCAACACTGAAAATTTCAAAACAATAAAACAAAAACATAGTGCTGGCCCTGGGGGAGGGGGGAGGTGCGGGCGGAATAGAAGGGCACCTCCAATGGCCTGGGCTGTTGGCCTCCGGCTTTCGGTGTGCTTCCCTCTCGCCTTTCCCCTCGACCACATCTTTCCCTACAAAAATCTCCCGCCCCTCCATAACACGAAATCCCCAGCCGAGGTGCGGTCGGCTCCTCCCAGCCCTACCCCGGACGTCCCTCTGGCCCAGCCTTCCCCTCGGCGGGACCCCGGCGAGGAGGGCCCCCTCCACCGTCCAATTCACCTCCCTGTCCCTTCCTGGGCCTCTGGGCGCCCCTGCAGGGCTCTGTCCCGAAGCAGAACCTCAAGGAGCCAAGCCCACGAGGCCCGTCGCGGGACCCACCCCCCCCTTCCTTCTCCCAGCACCTCGTCCTCCATGCACCCGGCCCCCGGGGCTCTTCGTCGTCGTCGTCCGGGCTCGTACCGCCCCCCGTCGGGGGCTCCACCCCCCGCCTGCCCCCGCCCCCAGGCCGGCCCCCTCCCCACCACGCACCGCCTGCGCCCTCTGCCCCGGCACGGGACTCCCTTTGGCCTCCGTTCCCCGCCCAGAAGCGGCGGCGGCGGCGGCAGCAACGGCTGCGGCGGCCCCAGCAGGAGCAGCAGCGGCGGCGGCAGCGGCGGCGGCGGCAGCAGCGCCGCCCCGGCCCCGCCCCGCCGCCCGCCGGAGCCCCACGCCCCGCCCGCCCGCCCCGCCGCCGGACTGCTCCCCCCGAAGCCCACCAGTGAGCCCCCCCCCACTTCCCAGCCGTGATCCGTTCGAATCCAGCTCCGCTGGGCCTGCTGTCTGTTCCTCACGCCCCTTAGGACCCGGGGTGGGGAGCCCTGGGGTTCGCGGCCATCCCTCTCCCTCCTTCAAGGGCTGAGGGATTGCCCCTGATCCCGAAACCCGGCCCCGTAACCGGAGCCTCCCTCCTTCCACCCCTCGGCTTCGCTCTCAGACCCCTTGCCTCAGGCCTGGCGCGGAGCGGGTGGAGAGCTTGAACGCCGGATCTCCCCCTGGCTTGCCGGGGCTAGTATGAATTGCCCCCATCTCATCCTCCTTCAATTTAAGCCCCCTCCCCGCCGCGCCCGGCCCGGCGGCCCCCGCCCCTACAGCGAGGGCAGCGGAGCCAGGGTGCTCCGAAGTCATCCCCCGCCTTTTTTCCAGGGACTCGGATAATTGCCCCTGCCCCCATCACAGCACTCCCACTCCCGAACCCAGGCCCCGCCGCCACCTAGGGGTACCCCTTACCCTATGGTTCCCGCACCCCAACACTGAGGAGAAAGCAGCCCTGAAGAGCAACCGTCGCACCTCCCCTCAGAGGTTGGAGGGTATTTTCTCCAGGTCTCTTCAAGACTTCATCACGGACAGCCGCCCCCCCCCCAAAAAAAACAAGCCCTTTCTCGCCCTGCCCTCCTGGCCAGCCTCCCTTCGGATCACTGGATCCTTGGATGGCGGGGGGGGGGGGTGTTGTTAGGGCCAGGTAGTTAACAAGACCGTAGCCTCCACCTCCCTTTCTGAGGAGTGGGGTAATTCCAATGGTTCCCCCCCAGGATCAACCCGACCCCCGTTTCCATGGAGACCCCCGCCCAGCCAGGAAGAAGACTCTCAGATCGTGGCGAACAAGTCTCACCTGGCTAAGGGAGAAGGGGGTGAGGAGGGGGTAGGGTAGGGCAGGGATGGGGTACGAAGGTGGAAGTGGAGGGGAGCTGTCCCGAAGGGAGGGGCGAGGGCAGAGCGAGCTCCAGGGAGCGCTACGTCCGGGGACACGAAGAGGACGGCGCCCCCGGGGGGCAAGCGGAGCGGCCGCGGGGCGAAGAAGGGACAGGGTTGAGAAAAGGCTTAAGATAGAAAGAAGCGGGTGGGGGGATACGAAAAAGCCGGGGAGTCAAAAGAGGTGGAGGGGTTGGGGGAGAGAAAAAAAAGACGCACCTGTTCCCGGGTCGGCTCCGCGGGGAGGCTCAGGCCGCCACCCGGGCTCCCTCTCACCCACTCTGAGCCTCCACCCGCCTAATACTGCCCCGATCTGATGCCCCCCTTCCGCCCCTTATCGCCACCGACCTCCTTCTCCTCTCTCTCGGCGGCGGCGGCGGTCGGACTCTAGGAACTGAGAGGAAGAAGGGAGGGCTCGGCAAAGCGGAGGAGAGACAGAGCCACACACTGGCAGCAGCCGCGGCAAGCGAAAGAGTGAGGGGGAGAGCGGTGTGTGTGTGTGTCTGTGTGTGCGAGCGAAGCCTGGTGGAGTGGGTGCCGGTCGCAGGGCTCGACGGGAAGTGGAGTCCGGCGGGGTTCGCGGGCGGCGCCAGCCGCCGCTCCACGGGACTACAACTCCCAGAATGCCACCTGTCGGGGGGAGGAATGGGGAGGTGGAGGCGAAGGGAGGGAGCCAGCGAGAGAGGGAGGGACGAAAGCAGGGAGCAAGCGGCGGCGAAGGGGGCAGAGCCAAGCAGCCCCGGTGACACTGGGAGGGGAGGGGAGGAGGAGGGGATCGCTGCGAGGACCAAGCGGATTCCGGAGAGGGAGGCAGCAGCAGTGGCTGCAGCAAGCCGGGCAAAAAGCTAGACTCCCAGGAGAGGCGGAGGCACTCAATCCTAGGGGCTGCAAGAGCCCCACGCCCCCAGCCCTCAATGTCCCTCGAATGAGAAGATTGAGGAAAGGAAAAGATCAGGGCGCCAAGGCCAGGGGTTTCTGTTTCTTTCCCCCAAGCCTCCCCACCATATGCCCCGACCTGACTTTCTCAGGCCACTGGTGCCCGATCCAATGTGCAAATCCAGAGACCCCAGATCTCCCCTGTCGGGCAGCACAAAACAGACACATTCAGTCCCCTTCTCCCAGGAGCCTGAGGGAAGCCCCCTTGCTGGCAGGGCGTGACTCCCCCTTCTTCCCCGCCCCCGTGGTCGCCACCCCCCATGCCCCTCTCCAGAACCCCTCCCCTGAAGCCTGGGCTCGCTTCTTCCTACCTCACAAGAAACGGAGTCCCTCCGGGGGCGACTACCCAGCCCCCTCCTTTATACTGGGTCGCTACCCACCAGTATCTCCTTAGCGTTGCCCCCCTCACCGAAGTAATAGTGGGGGCGACCCAAGTTGGATTGGTGGCTACTTTCCCTCAGAGACTAGCCGTCCTTGGCCACGCCGACCCTGTGTAGAGATAGAGAAGCACATTAATACCGCCCCCCAAAGTTCAGATCCCCGGGGAAATGGCTTACAAGGAAAGTGGGGTTGGTAGTGGAAGTGAGCTGGGGGTGAATCTCAATCCTCAAACCTCGCTGTAGGCGTGGAAACCAAGGGATTCCTCCCTTTCCTTGGAAGCCATCAAATCGCTTGAGGGGGGAATGGGGGTACGTTATCTTAACCCAAATGTCCACACGACTCGAAGCGACGCTACATATAGGAATAAGATACGAACTAGGCTGCTGCCGCGGGAGGGAGAGTATACTGCCGCCCCCGCCACGCCGTCGTCCACCCTCAAACACACACCCCTAGGGGAGTCAGATGGCCTAGGAAGTGGGGGGAGCCGGTGGGAGTGCAGGAGAGTGAAAGGGTTGTGGTAAGGAGGGTCCGCGGCCCCCTGAGAGCAAAATCCAGATGCTAAGAGGTGGGTGGGGGGTGCGGCATAAATGCAGACGGTGTCTTTCCTTGCTTTTCCCGGAATCGCCGCCAAACACCGTCTAACACTCGTAGTTGCTTACCAGTCAGTCCCCTAGCCCCATTTGTGCGCGTGAGGCGGCCGGAGCCCGGGAAGCCCGGGCACAAACTCCGCGGAAGCTGGCCTTCGCCGCCGCCGCGCTGCTGCGGGCCTCCCTCCCTCCGCTGTCGGCCCCGCGGATCTACCTTCGCCCCCGGCCGAGGCCAGACCCCGCTCGCAACTCCACGCCCCTACTCCACCCCCGGCTCCCCCCTTCGCCCTCTCCCCGCGGGTCCGGCCCAGCCCCTAGCGCCGCCCCGCCCTACCGCTCGGTCCCGAGCCCAGCAAGTGCCCCGAACTCGCCCCCCGCCCCCACGCCCAGGCCAGTCCGGCGGGGCCTTGTTTCCCCCTCCCGCCGCGCCCCGCCCCCGAATCCACGTCCTACTTCGCCACCCAACTCGGCCCGGTCCGGGTTCGGCCCGCACCCAGGCCACTGGAGTCTCTGGTTCGGTCCAGTGTACGGCCACCCACCCCGCCCTTGCCTGGGTGCCGGCCTGGCCCGCTGCCTGCGCCCGCCGAGCCGGCCCAGGCGCGCGGTCCGGGTCTGGGTCCCGGTGCCGGCCTCGGTCCCAGCGGCGTTGCCGCGTCTCGCCACGAGGGCTCGGTCCACGCAAGATCTGAACCCGCGCGGGGTGGGGGCCGCGGAAAGCAAGTTTCTTTATCTTCCCTCCGCCCCCGCCGCAGGGCCGCGCCATCCCCCACCCCCCACGGCGCCCCTTCACCTGGGCAGAGCCCCCCGGCCGCTGTCGCAACTTTGCTCTTCTCCACGCCGCCGGGGAAGCGGGCGAAGCGAGAGGAGGAGGGAGGTGGCAGGGGGGGGTGCTGGGATCAGGCCTCTGAGCTCCGGGAGGACACGTGGGGGAGGAGGGGAAGGAGGAGGAGGAGGAAGGGGGGGCGGGCCTGCAGTTCTCGGGGCTCCCCCTGCCAGCCCCGGGGAAGCCGGAACCTCTCCGGGCAGCCACAGACCCCGCACTGGCCACGAGGGAAGAACGGAGCCACCTTCCCCGGCCAGCCCCCAGCTCCAGGAAGGGGGGGCGGAGAGCAACGCCGCTCGGGGTCGGAGAGCGAGCGTTTTCGCTCGTGCTTTATGTGTGACTCTCTATCTCCGTTTAGCCTCCGTATATGGGGGGGCGTGGGGTCTTGCATGCAAGGGGCGGCGCGCTCCCGCCGGACGCCCCGCCCCTTCCCCGGCCCCCCACTTCCCTAACCCGGGCGACCTCGGTGCAAGGCTCTGGCGCTCGTGCACCGAGGCCGCCCGCGGGCGCAGCCCCAGCCCCGGCGCCGAAGTGGGACAGGTGCCGGGGAAGGAGAAATGCCGGGGCTCGCTGCCTTGCCTCGCGTCTCCCGAGCGGCCCACCCTTAGTGGCAACCTTCGGTGCTGCAAACCCCCAGGGCTGCCTTCAAAGGATAGCCCCTGGCCTGGGCGTGGAGGCACCTTTGGGGGGGGGTGCCTGGAGCGAGAGGCCCGAGGGAGGTGGGAGGAGGGAGGAGGAGGGGGATGAAAGGTCTGTAAATGGGGAAGCCTGCACGACTTGGGGATGAAAACCTGGCTCGAGGAAAACTCTTGGCTTCTGCCCGTCCCCCAACCCTCCCAGGCTCCTCAGTCACCAAACCGAGCCCCCTTGACCCTTACCCTTTACCCTAATGACTCCCCGCCTGGCCAAAGGAATAAATCCTCATATGTGTTTACATCCCAGGCCATCCTGCCAACCCCAGGACTGAAGAGCCGAGAAGCCTGCGGTCCACATTGGAACTCTGATGACTTTACATTAACTCCGAGGAGGAGAGTAGCTTTCGAAGGAGCTGAAGCTAACGGCAGACTTGCTTTCAGTATTAGGGTGTTTCTTAGCAGCTCCAACCCTGAACCCGTGGTTGGGACTTCAAAGGCATTGCCTCAGCCTAGAGGGTATACGGGGAGGTGCCCAGCAGTTCCTGGAGGGTTCAGGGCTTTGTAAACACGGAATGTAAAATGAATAGCAGGAATTTGAAAAAAAAAATCTTTATGTGCAGATATATTGATATTATTTATTATATATTTATCTATACTAAGGAAGCCAGAGGGTCATTTGGACTAGAAGGAAGCCCTGACGGATTAATGTCTTCCTCCTCCTCCTCCTCCCTGCCCCCCTCCTTTGTCCCAGGCCCACAGAGGTTCCATCTCTAAGCTATGGGGTGTCTTCTTTCTGTTGAAAGGACTTTAGAGATGGCAGGTGAGACTTGCCGGGTATGTCTCCCTCACCTGGTTTAAAGGAGGAGTATTGTGGAGGAGGGTAAGCCACAAAGGTAGCAGTGGCTTTTCTGTTGTCTAAGGCCTGGTGTTCTGTGACCCCTATGGATTGTCCTCAACAGCCTCAAAATGTACTGCCAGCAACGTGAACATATCCCTTGCCATTTTGCCTGCTTTGGGAACTTCTTCCCTAGCTGTCTTATTTGGTCATTCCCACCCTCCTGTACATACTCCGCCCCCCAACACACACATACTTTAAAAAATGTTTGACCTAAGTTGCACCAAGGGAAAGTGAAAATTTGAAAAATATTCCTTTAAACTAATCAACATACAAATTCTAAAGGTATTATTAAGGTCTGAGGTATCACCTCTATTGGGCCTAATAATGCAGGCCCCACCGATTCTGCTTTGATTTAAATTGGTTGTCTTTGCTGATTTTAATTCATCTGGTAATTACTAAATTTCCACTTCTCTTAAGGGTCTTGGGGCCCTGGGGCTTCTTTTTTCTTTGCTTTGAGGCTGAAATGGATTCTGGACACCTCTGTTCCCCATTCATCTGTATCTCACCATTTGGCTGCATCATTTATCTGGTGAAATGAAGATTGGGGCAAGATGGTTATTTCCTGGCTCAAGTTCTAGCTTCTCTGAGCCCTTCCTGTTGGGGGCCACACTTCCTGCCTATGGGAGGTGATGGGAAATCAAGGAGCAGGGTAGGGAGAGCTGTGGGAAACCTTGTAAAGAGTAGAGATTAATGATTATTTTATTTGAGGCTAGAACCACAACACAATCATAATAATACCTTTGTACAATGTCGGGGTCTACAAAGCCCTTCCACTTGTGTTATTTCATTTGTTTCTCACTACAACTCTCGATTTTGTAATTGAGAAAACTGAGTCTATGAGCATCTATGAGTGGCTTATTTAAGTCATATGGTGGGGCAGCCCGGGGGGCTCAGTGGTTTAGCGCCGCATTCAGGCCCAAGATGAGATCCTGGAGGCCCAGGATCAAGTCCCACATCAGGCTCCCTGCATGGAGCCTGCTTCTCCCTCTGCCTGTGTCTCTCACTCTGTGTCTCTCATGAATAAATAAAATTTTTTAAAAATAAAATTGTCACATAGCTAGTGAGTTCCTGAACCAGGACTCAACCCCAGCAACCCTGACCCCACATCCAGAGTTCTTTTCAACATGGCATAGCACCCCCATGTCATGCCAAAATGTTCCTTTTCATGGAGATTTTTAAATAATTGTTTCTTCCATCAATAACAGCTACTGGCCTGGACTCTCAGAGAGTCAGCATGGTGTAACGGAAAGAGGACTGTTTAGAGAGTTCTGAGAACCAAGTCTTAGTTCTGTCTTGTTGATGGCTAGCAGTAGGACCTCAAGCAAGACCCAACATTGGAGTAGTGCTAGCTCAATGCCAGATACTATGTTTTGGGTCTTCCTCTCAATTCTAAAATATGGAAATCAATGTGTCTGCCCCGCCTCTCTCACAAGCACACCCCTGAGCATACAATGTGATAGTGTATGGGAAAGAATTTTGTGCACCATAAACTACTGGACTCAAGCAAGTGTTACTATTATCAGCATCAGCATCACCAGCCTCCCTAGAGCAGAAATCTAGGGGTGACACAAGCCTGGGCTCTGCCCTCCTGAAACCAACCAGACAAAACAGGGCATTTGGGGTTCCCTGGGGTAATTTAGACCTCAAACCAACCTCTGACTTAATTCATAGGATAAGTGCTTCAATTCTCTGCTTTGTTCTGAAATCAGAGGCCTTCCTTGTGTCTCTGGTAAAACAGCCCAGTCCTGTGACAAGGACAGCAACAACAATGACAACAATTTCAGTGGTTTAGATTCGTTAGAGTGTCAGAAGGAAACGAATTTGAAGCTTCTGGTCATCTCTTTGTCCCCTGCCCGCCCCAGTCAGTTGAACGTGAAGTCAGATTTGGAACTCAGTTTCAGGACTGTCAAAGGGCTCATTTTAAGCCACCTCAGTTGAAAGCAGACTAGGGGAGAGAAGGGTACAGAAAGAGCCTTGCAAGTTCAGAAAAGAAAGAGTGAGGATGGTACTAGATTAGCAGGGCTGACCGAGAGTTACATACACTATGTGCTGGGTAGTGTTTCCCTTTATGCCCGGGAAGGGCCGTGGGGGAGAAGTCCTTGACCCTGTTCACTCTTCATATATCTCGCATGCACAAACTCTACTGCAGCAGGTTGCTGCTGGAGAAGCATTCCAACAGCCCACTGCACGCTGAGGAAAGCCTATTCTCTGCCCCCTAAGAGCCCTAGGTCTAGATGGGGAGACAGCATGTCTGGTTAAACTTAACTCTGTAAACAACTAACAGCCTTTCTGGATTTTATAGCCAAAGGGGGAAAATGAGGAAGGGGGCTAAAATCACCCCAGAGGCCTCTCGAGGTCAAGCTCCCTGCTTCCCTAAGACTCCTAGGCACTTAACAAGGTTTTTAATCAAACAGACAGTGTTAGAGGTGGAAGAAACTAAGATATCATCTGCCTCCTGGAAAACCGGCAGTGGCTGCCCACTGCCAACAAAATCAACTCCATAAGCCTTCACCTAGCTTCCACGGCCCTTCCTGATCTTTCTTGTTCCAGCCTCCTTCTCATCCATGTCCCTCACAAAGCCTCTGTTCCCACCAAACCAGCCCTCTCACTATTCCTCAGACAAGATAAGCGCTTTCTTGACTGCTCCTTCAGCATTTTCTATGCCCTTCTGGGCTTGTTTAAATCTCATTCAACCATTACTCAAGCTGGTTCTTCCATGCATTTTCCCTGGCCCCCACTCCCTCCCCATGGAAGTTAACTGCTCCTGGGGGTTTCCCCCAACAGACTGAGCTTGGCTTTTTATTAAGCACTTCTACAGTCTGCCTGCTGACTCTCCAACAACATTCCCACTTCCTTGGATAAAGGGACCCAATATTTCTCAACTGTCTATCACAGCCTCCTTTCTCTCCTGCCAAAATCTCTTACTATGGCATGGGGTAGGCCTTCTACAAGTAATTTGTCAGTGAATGAATGGATGGATGATTTAATCTAATCCTCTTATTCCATAGTGGGGAAACTGAGGCCCAGACCTGGCTTCTCTTCTTGCCCATTAAGGACTCAATTCTGAGTGTTAGCTTCCTTTAGTCTTTCTCTTCCCATTTAGCGCCGACACATGGTCTCTAAAGTTAGACAGACATGGTTGGAATCCTGGCCCTGCCATTTCCTAGTGATGTTACTTTAAGACCCTTAATTTCTATCTGAGCCGCAGTTTTCTCACTTATAAAATGGGGGCTAATAAATACTTCCCGAAAATATTACAAAGATCAGATGAGTTCTTGGATGTTAAGCACTTAGAACAGTGCCTGGCACCTAGTGGATACCCTGCAGTAGTTTTTTTTTTTTTTAAGCATGAGAGTTTTTATTTTTTATTTATTTTTTTAATTTTTACTTTAAGTAGGCTCCATGCCCAACGCAGCACTTGAACTTGCTACCCTGAGATGGAGAGTTGCACACTCTACCTATCGAGCCAGACAGGCACCCCAACCAAGCACAAGGAGTTTTTTGAGTCCAGAACTTGGGAGCACCTGCTTAATTCAAGCCTGGGGAAAAAAGCACAACCCAAACATAAAGAAAAAAAAAAGGTGTATTTTTGGCAAGGGGAATGGAATAAAATTTAACAAGACCTTTCAGCGAAACTATTCTCTCTTCCCCCAAAGAGGCTAAAGAATATTGAGAATAGCACCCAGTTCAGTAGCCCACATTCTATGGGGGCTCACTCAATTCCACTTCCTCTGGCTATGGTGGTAATTCTATGTAGGCTCAGAGATGTTGGCACGGGACGGAGATACCCTTTTGAACTTACACATCTCTTTTTTTTTCTTTTAATTTTTTTTATTTTTATTTTATGATAGTCACACACAGAGAGAGAGAGAGGCAGAGACACAGGCAGAGGGAGAAGCAGGCTCCATGCACCGGGAGCCCGACGTGGGACTCGATCCCGGGTCTCCAGGATCGCGCCCTGGGCCAAAGGCAGGCGCCAAACCGCTGCGCCACCCAGGGATCCCAAACTTACACATCTCTATGCTCACTCCTCTCCATTTGTCTACACTTGAGTTCTGTTCCACCTGGCCAAATACTTCAAGCCCCACTTCCACGGAGCTGTCTCTAAAGGCTTTTGCCTGGTAAGTACTGCTTAGCACTTAGTGATTTTCTGTGCTGTGTGACTTAGTTCTACACACACACCCCCATCTGAGGGCAGGCACTTTGCCACAGAAAGCAGCATCCCCCCCCCCCCCCCCCCCCCCCCCCCCCCCCCCGCAATGCCTGGCTGTGTTTGAGCAGACAGCACTCCATGAATACTTGGGGATTGATTGACAGTAACGTTCAATGGGGGCATGGGTCCCCTCAAGTATTGCCCAGCATGCAGTTTTCCAACCCCCCATTCCCCACTTACACACCACTTCTTAAATCCAGCACTCACATGATGTCCCAGCCTGTTCAGTAGCCATCTTGTATGCAAGAGTTTGTCAGCATCCAGAAGGCAAGGGCCACGTTTTACTGTGTCCTCCACACAGCCCAGCATAGCACTTCCAACATTCACCGAATGGAGTAAGCACATAGTTTTGCTGCTATAGATAACTTGGTAAATATACCATTCTTATTTCGGGCATGTGTGTTTATATGTATTCCTGTGTGTCTTGTTCTTGCTCATTAAACTGCAAGGGGCTCTAGAGGAAGAATTGTCCATTTTGGGAAGAAAGTCCCAAGATGATCAAAAAATAAGTTGAGACCTGGGATTTAAGTTTTTGAAAAATCCAGAGAACAGAGTTCTGCCTGTCACATACATTCAGCCTAAACTCTCACACCAAATGTTCTCAAACTTTAATATACATAAGAATCACTGGGGGGGGGAGCTTGTTAAAATTCAAATTCCAAGGCACCCTCCCACCCAGGGTCTTCCTGAATAGGTCTGGGTGGTGCCTCCTACTCAGAATTTCCAACAATGTCTACTGAGAATTAGAAAACAGCGGGCTCTTGGACTATACACTGAAATACATGGAGCACTTTTCCCCTTTCATCTTCACCAGGGATCACCAAACTTATTACTTGCAAGGGTTTGATTACGTCTCTCCCTCCGTGGATCCCATTAAACACAGTTATATATGGCTCAGTATGTACCAGGCACTGTTCGGAAGATTTTACAAATAGTAACGTGTTTAATACTCTTAACGATCTCATAAGCTAAGTGCTATTATTTCTCCCTTTTACGGTTGGTTTTCATCACCCCAAAATGAAACTCCATACCTGTTAAGCAGTTGTTCCTCTTCGTTCCCTACCTCTAGCCTCTGGCAACCTCCTATCTGCTTTCTATTTTTATGGATTTACCTATTCTGGATATTTCATTTGAGCAAAATCATTTATCTGTGGCTTTTTGTTTTTGGCTTCTTTCACAGCATATTTTTTTTAAAGCAGGCTCCCCGCCCAAAGCAGAACTTGAACTCGTGACCCTGAGATCAACTGTCTTATGCTATATCAACTGAGGTAGCCAGGTGCCCCAACATGTTTTTGAGCATGTCTTGAGCCAGGCACCCCAGCCTGTTTTTGAGGTCCATCTGCATTGTAACATGTATCAGTACTTCATTCATTTTTATGGCTGAATAGTATTCCATTGTATGGATAGACCATTCCTAGCTAATAAATTTTGAAGTTGGGGTCTGAATCCAGGCAGTCTGGTTCCAGAGTCTGGGCTCTTAACCCTCTGTGTTCAAAATACTTATCTACTTAAACAGGATGTATTTTCAAGTAATAATTTGCCATTTAAAAATGTATCAGACCATATAATGTTTGTCCTTGGGAAAGGAGAAAAAACGAGTGAGAAATATCAGAAAGTGAGACAGAACATGAGAGACTCCTAACTGTGGGAAATGAACTAGGGGTGATAGAAAGGGAGGTGGGCAGGGGGTTGGGGTGACTGGGTGACGGGCACTGAGGGGGGCACTTGATGGGATGAGCACTGGGTGTTAGGCTATATGTTGGCAAATTGAGGGATCCCTGGGTGGCGCAGCGGTTTGGTGCCTGCCTTTGGCCCGGGGCGTGATCCTGGAGACCCTGGATCGAATCCCACATCGGGCTCCCAGTGCATGGAGCCTGCTTCTCCCTCTGCCTGTGTCTCTGCCTCTCTCTCTCTCTCTCTCTCTCTCTCTCTCTCTCTCTGTGTGTGTGTGTGTGACTATCATAAATAAAAAAATAAAAAAATATGTTGGCAAATTGAACACCAATAAAAAATAAATTTATAAAAAAATAAAAATAAAAAATAAAAAGAGGTCAAATTCTCATGAATAAATAAATAAAATCTTTTAAAAAAATAAAAATGTATCAGAGGGATGCCTAGGTGGCTCAGTGGTTGAGCATCTGCCTTTGGCTCAGGTTGTGATCCCAAGGCCCTGGGATCAAGTCCCACATTGGGCTCCCCACAGGGTGTCTGCTTCTCCCTCTGCCTTGTGTCTCTGCCTCTCTGTGTGTGTGTCTCAGGAATAAATAAATAAAACCCTTAAAAAATGTATCAGAGATGGGATGCGTGGCTGGCTTAGACAGAAGGATGTGGGGCTCTTGATCTCAGGATTATGAGTTCAAGCCCCACATTGGGTATAGAGATTATTAAATAAATGAAAAACTTCAAAAGTGAAAAAACAAAAATGTATCCTATACAAATAAAACTATGCCAGAACTTCTGATCAGCCCAAGATAGTCACATTGAGGTCATTCAACTCCAGCTAAAGCCAACAACACTTGATGTTGTAGTTAACCTCTGCAGTGTCATGCAGATATGTTTCACTAGATTTTATGAGATACAGATATAATTCATAGACTCTCTCCCAGGATTTTATGGGTTTGGAGTCTCTGATTTGAGATCTATTGATGACAACTCCCTGTGAGGTGCCTGATCAACAAAGAGAGGTTCCATCAAGTTGCTCAGTAGACTCTAGTGACAATTTAAGAAATGAGCTCATGCCTGTTAGAAAGATTTTTCACACCAAGAAGGTAAACAAGAAAGGAGCTGGAAGTTAACCTTCACTAAATGAGAAAATTCCAAAATCCAGGAATCCATTCATTCTTCCCGAATGTTCTAGTTAACTAACCAGAGCTTTGCCACCAAGAATACACATGGCCATATACTGACGACCAATAAGACAGCCGTGTAACTTCCCCCTGAAAGGTGACAGCATGAGATGGACTTAGCAGAGAGGCCTTCCAGATCCAAAGCATCTGCTCTGACAAAACCTGAGGTGAAAATTCTATTCCAAAACAACACTGATCCCATGATTTTTCTGCTGACTTGTCAAGTGTGTGGATAAATAAATAAATAAATAAATAAATAAATAAGCCATGTCTCTTCTGGAGTTTGTGACACCTGTGCTCCATGTCTGAGAGCCCCATTTGATATTTTGAGCACTTCTCTCTCCAAAGGGGTCCTTCGTTTCCCCATTAGAGATGGAACAACCAGACTAGATTCAAAACTAATTGCCCCGGTTTCCCTCAGCAGAATAAAATGAACATGGACGCAAGCCTTTGAAGGGGAAAAGATGCCACAAAACATGTTGTTTGAGAGGTGAGAGAGGAATGGTGAACGATGAAGGCTTCTTCATTTTCGTAGCCCCAGGGCCTTAGAGGAAGGCTTGGCACAGATGAGGAAGCACTCAGAACGTGTTTGTTGATTGAATGACTGAAAGAGAACCTTCTTCTTGGTCTGGAGGTCATTATGGAGGCGTTGTAGAGCTGCTCTCTGGGGATGGAGAATGGAGTGAGGTTGGCATGTGTATGGAGTGCCCTGCCAGGACCTACACAGACAATGTTTTTCTCTGCCTGAAAATTTCTCCCAGGCAAAGTTCTCAGAGCCTACAAGTCTCAAAAGTAGATTCCTCTGAGATCACTGGGTGCTTTATTTTACTGAACTTAAGTCAGAAGGACTTAAAAGTGGCATAGTGTTATTGGGAGAATCCGATGAGAGCACCTGTATAAAAGCATATTGAAAGAGATAGAGAGCCAGAGAATTCTTGTTAACTGAGCCATACTGGCTTTGCATGATCTAAATGACTCTGTGCCTTTTGGCCAGGTAACTTTCTATCTATGGGTCTTATCACTGAACACAAACGTGTGCAGACACCACCTCCCCCCCAAAAAACACATATTTTATAATGCAGTAAATTCCTGTTTGCCAAAATCCAAATAACCACAACTGTTGGAGAATCAGAATGTTCTTTTTTTTTATAATAATGTTCTTTTTGCAATATAGTGCAAAACTCCCTTACATTCACGTGGGGCTTTGCAGGTCACAAAGGACTCCCCCATCCGTGACCCCATTTGTTTGTTGACTGATGTTCAGAATGGTCCTGAGCCTTTTTAAGCATCTGGAAGGCCTTATGAGGAATCAAATAGCAACGGTTTGTGTGGTGTCAGAGGCCTTGGCTGTGTGCTGGGCCTCTGAACACCAGCTTTCTTGTGGCAGACACGTCAGGGGTACGGTGACTTGCTGCTATTGACTTGCAAGGATGTACCAGCATTTGGGGACTGGGCTGGTGGGATGGAACTCCTATAGCTGAAAGAAGTGAAATACATTTGCACATGATCAGAACTGTAGTGGCAGCAAAGGAGGCAGAAGGCTTGGAGCACCCCTCTCTCTTTTCCTTCTATCAGTCATTAAATGGGCAGACATTGGATCTTTTAGCTCCATCCCCCAGCTTGTATCGGCTATTGAGGGCACAAAGACAAACAAGACCTTTCTCCTAGACTTCTCTGGCCATATGATTCATGAGCTCTCCCCTTCAAGTCTCTCCTTGTTCATCATTGCCCATTTTGCCAGGGAACAAATGATGAGGGAAGGGTTTCCACCTAATCTTCCCCTCCTATTTCCTTTCCTGTTTCTCTGTCTCTGTCTCTCTGTCTCTCTCTCTCTCTCTCTCTCACACACACACACACACACACACACACACACACACACACACACGATGCTTCAAATGCCCCAAGGCTAACCTGTCTGTGTTACATACCTCTATTAAGGAGAGTATTGAATAAACTAGATCCATGGGAGCAAAATGAAAATTTGTAATGCATAGTAATAATAATAGTAATCCCTCACATCTGTATAGAACTTAATAGTTTACAAAACACTTCCATCCCTATTCCTGTATTTGATCCTGTGTCCTGTCATCATCTCATATTCAAAGACAATCTTCTGATTGTGATCTCCATCTGTGAGCGAGGCAAGACAAAGACAGGGCTAAGAGTCCTGCCCCCTGGTTTGTTTTTTTGCACCTTTTTTCCTTCTCTCCTGCTGTACTGTCTGGGGAAGTTGCCTGTGACTCAGCTTCCCAGACTGGAACCCTAGAGAAAGGAGCTGCTGACCAGTAGCTCTCCAAGCTGGGCTACAAAGCCTTTGGCTTCTGCCAGAATCAGTGTCACGGGGAGGGAAGACTTTCCTCTTTGGGCAGCCCTAAAGTGAGCAGCAACCCACCTCAGCAGATTGGGCAGGCCCCTGAGAAGGGGAGGTTTTCAATAGAACAGGGAAAGGAGTGTGCTGTGAAGCTATTAGTAGGTTGTGAAATGGGGCTTTGAAGCTGGGGAGGCAACCGCTAAGTGCAGGCTTTGCAGGGTGCAGGCATACCGAAGGAACCTGGGCTTGCAAGAGAGGATCCTCCTAGAGGGCGAAGAGGAGTCCCCATTGTAACCACTGGGTTTGTAGACCCTTTAAAAAAAAAAACCCTAACTATTTCATTCATCCCCATTATACTTCCATATCTTCTTCATTCCTCTAGTCTCTTCACTGAGCCCCTCCTCTACTTCATTCCTCTAATGTAGTAGCCTCGATTTTCTGAGCTAAGGATGCTTTTAGTGAAAGGCCACCCCAGAGAGTTCTCAAGCCACCCCAGCCAAACATTCTCAAATTCCCCCATCTCTCTCCCTGCAAGGTACTTAGCCCATAGCGATGGCCACACCAGTCACACCCTCCACCTAGCCCAGAGCTGGCCCCATATGGGAATTCCTGAGAAAGTAGGGAGCAATAGCAGGTATAAAGCCACTGCTCTGGTGGTTTGCAGCAGAAGATCAAAGCTTGTCCTCCTTGGTAGGAGGGGTCAGGGCTGTCCCGGCCATCGCAAGCAGAGGTGCCAAATAGCAGGGAAAAGCTGCTTTTAGCTAGTGGCCCGGTTAAAAAGAGATGGTGATGCTGTGTGGCTGCCCTGCTGGGCTGGGGATGAAGACCCACAAGCCCCTCCCTTTACCCCTGGTTATTACCAGCAGACAGTTGAGGCTTCCAGCCTTGCCCAGCCTCGGAAACCCCCTTCCATCAGAGAAGGAGCTTCATTCCAGCTCAGGAGCCCTGGCCGAGCTCTCTTCCAGCCCCTACCCTGATGGCTGGGGCCAGCCGAATTAGTACTGTCGCTTAGGCAGTGGCAGCCAGTGCGGGGTCGGGAGTGTGTAATTGCAACCACTTCCTGCCCCAGCTTGCCCTAGGGCTGGCCCCGCCCCTGAAACAGTCGGGGCGGAGCCCAGGTATAGTAAGGGAGTCCGATTGGTGGGGTGGGGGGGCTGCGGAGCAGGGCGGCTCTCAAGGGAAATCAGCTGAGACTCATAAAGGGAGGGGGTGCCTTCGGTTCGAGCCAGCCACCGCGAAAGGGCCCGGTTCTCGGGGCATTCTATTGGCACAATACGTCCCTGCAAAGGATCCAGAGAACAGTCCCTCTCCGACTGGTATTCCACCAGTTCCAATATTAGCTTTATTCATGAGATCTGAACACTTCAAAGCCCAAAAGGAGAACAGGAGGGGAGAGCTGGGGTCTACACCCATAGGGGTGATCTCCACTCTGGCGTTGGCGCTGCTCTCTCTGAGCAAGTTAGGACAGAGAGAAGACATTATGGGTGGGGGCTGCTGAAAAGACCCCTTTGGTACACAACACCAGGGTTGGTAACTGCCTCTCCCTTCCTGGAGATTCCAAGATTTGCTGTTTGTATCCTCGGTCTGTCTACCCAGGCTTTGGAATGCCCATCGTGAACAGAGCCAGTCCTACAGCAGGTAGCCTGGAGGTACAAAAGAAGTAGAAAGGCGGCTCTCTCCCTTTGGCGAGCTGGACATCAACTGGGCACTAGAGTGGCAAGAGGGTAAAGTGTGCACTCTGTAGTCAAAGATGGAGATTGTGGTATTCGCTGTGTGACCTTGGGCGGCTTGCTTATCTTCTCTGAGCTTCAGTCTCCTGGTGTGTAAAATGAAGGTACTAAGATTTGACTTACAAGGTTGTAGTAACAATAAAGTCAGACACACATGGGAAAGCGCTTTGAAAGCTATAAAGCACTCTACAAAGGCAAGGGAGGGATGGTCCTGTTAAGTGGGGTGGAGATGGGAGACAGGACCCTGATGGGGGAAAATGAGTAGGCACCAACAACTAGGGTGAAGGTATCCATGAGAACGCTAAAGGAGTATGCTGTAAAGGGGCTACCACAGGCCGGTGGGGGGTTAAGTCTGCGTCCGCTTCCAGTTAGAGGTAGCTCTGAGAAAGGAGATCCCCCAGGGAAAGGCGGGCAGGCGAGGTGGAGAAAAAGCCATAATTTCTCTCCTTCTGAGAAGGGCTTGAACAGTCCTGGTTGCCTTAATCATGCCCATGTGAAGAGAGGCCAGCGGTGGGTAACAGTTCTGTTTGGGGGGGAGGGGGTTGCCTGTCAGCCCTCGAAGTGTAAGGCAGCAGCTGGAAGTGCGCTGCTTACTTACATACCAAGCCTGCAGCGTGCACAAGGCTCGCTGGAATGAGCCCGGAATGTCTCCCTCTCCTCACCCTCTGCAGACAGAGGAGAGCCGAGGGGAGTGGGGCGAGCCAAGCACATTCAATGACAGCTGCAAACCTGTAGGCTTCTCTATCCCTTTCCTGCTCTGGGAAGGGCCGCCCAGGCCCAGGGTGACCCCTACCCTCCCTTCCCCGATGAGCAGACAAATGGGGGTGGGGCCATCTTCATTTGTGAGGTGGATGTTGGGGGAGGGGGTTCCCGTGTGTAGGGTGTAGTGGTGGCACATGTTTCAAGGATGCACCCACATCTCTGTGTGTCAGCAGCCACTTGTGCAGATCCAGGCAGTTGTCTGCATACAAACATGTGTCATACATGTGCAGGCTCTAAGTGGTGAGAAGGTGGGACTGACATTTCTGCCGCCATGGGACTTTGGATATTCTCATCTGTAAAATGAAGAGTGTTGTGGCAGAGCATCTCAGAGGGCCCTCTCAGCCCAAATGTTCACTGTTTCTACGCATAGGGCTATGGCTGCTTAAAAAGTTAGGGTGGTGAAAAAAAACGAACAGTGGAACCAGTTGTGACGTTGGCCGTTGACACTTTAGATGTTTAAGTTTGGAGATTCAATTTTCAAAAGGCCAGTTACTTGGCATCATGTAACATCTGTTCACTTCCCAAGGAGCGGTCTTAACACTGACACCCAGACTGTGGCATGATGATGTTGGTCTATTTGCTGTCTGTGTGTTTACACATGTGCGAGTGCATCTATGGGTGCATGTTTAAACTGCATCACAGAATGTTAGAGCTGAACGAGATCCTGGAGGTCATCAAATTGAATCTCTTCCATTTCTGGTTCATTTATTTAACAGCCTTTTTGTGAGCTACTATCTGTGCAGGGAGCTGCAGAGATAAATAAGGCATAGTTTCTGCCCTCCAGGAGCTCACCGTCTAGCAGGAGAAACATGTAAACAAATAATTACAATACAATGTAATAATAGAGGAATAAATCCTACTGTGCTATGGGAACATAGAAGACTAATTCCGCCTGGGGGTGAAACTGAGTTTCACGAGCACTCCACAGCTAGTGAGTTTTTACCTTCACCTTCCTACTTCCAAACTATTCATCCTGCTCTCGTCACCCTCTTCCTCTCAGGAACTCTAGGAAGATGTCTTCACCACCTGAAAAGGATTGGCCAAGTGGCATACTAAGATCCACAAGGCCCACTGGGATCCACCTTGACCTATATCCCTCTCAGCTACAAGCCCAGAGAGGCTCAAGTGGGGCTAGCTGAGGTTGCCTTTGGCACTGGTGTAACTTATGTTGGGGTGGGGGTGGAGACTCAGAGGGAGGCCAAGAGAACTGAGAATTCAGTCCTTCCTGCCTGGCCAAAGGAGTGTGCAGAGAGGAAAAGAGATCACCTTCAACAGGGCATGCCCTTTGCGTTTTTTGCCCCAGAATGGCTGCATTAGGCATCGCGTCTCCCTTGCCCCGTGCCCCTGGTGAACAGCAGTGCCCGCTAATGAGATAGATGGTTGCTGAGGATGATGGGGCAGCCTTAATGTGCAGGGCAGATGGGAGGAAAGGATCTAGCAGAGGGAGGTGAGACAGTAACCCTGGACTCAGCACCAGGTTCCACCCTGGGCCCTACCTGCCCAAGAGATGGCCATGGGAGGCTAAGCTCCAGCCTTCCATGTCCACCCAACCTAGCGCCTTTCTCCCTCTCGGGGAAGAAGGCGAACCACCCTCGGGGCCTACCACCCCACCAGGGCGGGAGCACTCCCTCCCCCTCCCACCCCTCGATCCGTAAAGCCCGGAGATGCTACGGCGAAGGGAACCCTGGGAGTGTGCCTTGAATGACCCCCGAACACATCTGGATTTTTGGAGTTCAGGCCAGCCCCCGAAACGGACCCCAGGGAAGTGCGCCAGAGGGAGGGGGCGGGGGAAGGGAGAGGCAGCGCGGAGTTTGGGCCTGCCGTTTAGGACTCCCGGCCCCACGACTAGGACCGTCCCAAACTTCCTGTTTCTTCCGGCCGCTCTGACCCCGGGGCTGCAGCTCCGAGATAGCTCGGGGCCTGGAAGTGCATGCTGGGTAAGCGCAGACGGACGGAGTAGGCGAGCTGCTCACTGTCGCCGCGGCGCAGGGCCGGTGTGGGCGCGCGCTCGGCTTCCTTCCCCGGCGGTCACGCTTTGCATGTGGGATGGGCAGCGGGCAGGTGGCAGGGAGGCCCCCACGCCGAGGGCCCGGGGCGGAGCCTCCGCCCGGGCGGGGGCGGAGGGCGAAGGGGGAGGAGGCGGCCCCAGGGGCGGGGGTGTGGGCTGGGAGTTTCTGCATTTTCAAGGGAAGCCGAGTTGCCTTCGTCGGAGGCCGAAGTTCGAGCAGACCTCGCGGCGCGGAGCGCAGGAAATCCTGGAGGAGCAGCGCGGCCAGCGCGGCGGGCGCGGCCCGGGCGGGCCCCGAGCTCTCGTGCCCCCCTCCCGAAGCCCTAAGGGGGTCGTTTAGGATGAGTAGAAGGCAGCCCTTGTTTGCTCTGTGGGGAGAAAACTTAACGGAACTGGTGACCCCTACCCCCAAAGGCGGGCCGCACGGAGGATTTAAAAAAAAGTGCGGGCAAAAGCGCGACTCCAGAGAGAAACTAAGGCGATCCCAATCACTGAAGGGTGGAGGTCGGGACGGACGACTGATTCCTCAGTGCCTCCATCCTCAAGATAGACTGCAAGGGGCGAGGGGGGCGGAGCTGAAGCAAGCGACACCTGCCTGCTGTTCCTGAGGTGCCTTCTCCCCAACAACCCGCTTTCCTCCCCAGTGCTGCTGCTGCTTCAAGATGGTGGGGGAGAAGAGGGGCCGTGGAATGATGGTTAGATCCATAAAGATGGTTACCTCCGAATAGAAGGTTAACCCCCCACCTCTACCCTCACCTTCCTTTGGGGCCCACACCCCATGTGTGCAACCTGCAGCTCCCACTCCCTCCAGCTCTGCCAGATGTTTGCGTGCATCTTGAGGAAGCACTTACGGCTCTCACTCTGGCTCTCACTCTGGGGTCGATGTTTGATATAGGACCAGGCAAGGTGGGAAGTAGGGCACACAGGGGCTCACTTCACAGATTATGGCTCCCATTTTGGAGATGAAGAAACAGGCAGCCCCAAGAGCTTAAACATTTACCGAGCTCACATTCCAGGCATTAGTAATAGAGGTTAAAACACAGCTTAGAGATGATGGTGGAGATGGTGGTGGTGGTGGTGGTGATGCTTAAGACTCAGATTAAGCAATCACACCCCTACCAAGTCTATCCAAACTCCCTTCCCACTGCTAGATGAATGCTACCTAAGCAGTCTTCTCTTATCCCCCCTCTGATGGCACACCAAGCCAGGGCTGTCTGTTTCTGTCACCCATGCTAAACTATGAGTACCTCAATGATAGAGACAGGGTCTTAATACTTATTTATCTCAGTGCCCATTAAAGTGCCTGGCATGTAGAAGACACTCATTAAGTATTTCTGTACTGACTAGAAATTAGGAGTCCAGACTCTGGCCCTTTTCAAGTCAAAATGTTCCTTATTCACTTACACACCTGGCTAGAAGTACCCCTTTAGGGACAAGATCTTTCTATTGTTACATATGGCTGGTGCTGGATTCTGAACTTAGACGGGCTTTCAAAAGTAGGCACAGAAGGTGAAGGGCTATCTTGGGCTGGCTGGTGAGCTCACCTACCCAAGGGCAGGCTCAAGCTGCCCAGTTACAAATCTGTTATGTATATTATGTTCTGTGCCCTGGTGCCATTCTCCCGAACCAAAATATAGCAGGCAGTGCAAACATGTATGCAAATGAGCCAAGAGCCCTGCTGCTTTCAAAAATAAATGATGGAGCCCGTATCAGTAGTCGCAGTGTGTCTTGGCAGGGTTTGGAAGGGGCCCTGTCCACCCCTTGCTAGTTCTCTCGGGAAGCCGGGCACAGTGAGAAGCAGTGTCCCCTACCCCTGTCGGTTCCCCCTCCCTTCCAAAACTACAAACAGCCACAAACCACATGGCCCACAAGCAACAGAGATTTGTGGCCTTTGGAACCTCCCAGGGCAGGGGTCAGTCAGGAGGTCAACGGGGGTGTAGGCATCACACAGTCCAGAGTCATTACTCTAATGCCCTCTGGGAGAGTTTCGAATCAATGGGCCTATTTGTCCTCCCTCCAGGGAGGACTGGGGGTAGGGCAGTGGGGGTCCATTATCAAGCCCACCCCCACCCCCCATAACACTGCCTCCAAGAAGCTCTCTCTTGTCCTGGCATCATGCAAATCTCACCAATACCCAAGAAAGAGAGAAACCGGAAGTGGGATGATTTCTGTGGGGATGGTCAGATAGGACAGGTCCTTTGGATTCTGGTAGAAAATCTAGGGTCTAGACTTTTATTTGGGAGGCTGTGGCATTTATGAAGCCAACGGGATGACTTTGCAACCCCCCCTCAGCCCCCGCCCTGTTGACCTACATTTTGGTGAATAGCCAATTTCAATGGGGTTGTGCCCTGGCCCGTGATTGTGATTGTCCTTGTCCCTTCTGGGAGAGTTTTAGAATCACTCTTTGTGGGAAAGAGATGGGATAGTCTAGTGGTTAAGGGCCTGGACTCGTGCATTGGCCAGGCCTGGATTCCAAACCCAGCTCTGCCACTAACCAGATGTGTGACCTCTTCAAGTTACCTTCTCCGAACCTTACTTTCCTTATCTGTTAAACTGGGGTATTTATAGTGCCTACCACATGAGACTGTTTTTGGTATTAAATATGCGCGCTATGTACTTGGCACTTTCGAGGTGCTCAATAAATTGTAGCTTTTAAAATAAAAGATTTTATTTATTTATTCATGAGAGACACACAGAGAGAGGCAGAGACGTAGGCAGAGGGAGAAGCAATCTCCCTGTGGGGAGCCCAATGTGGGACTCAATCTCAGGACCCTGAGCAGAAGGCAGATGCTCAAGCTCTAAGCTACCCAGGCATCCCATTCTTTCTAGATTTTATTGCAAGCAGGTACTGTTCTTGGTACCAGTCAAGCCTGGGGCATTTCTCAGGTCAAGTTCCTCCCTAAAATCCTGGAAAGATGGAATTCTGTCTGGCACCTAATCTCTCCCCAGCATTTGGATAATTTGTTATTGGGATGGGCCTGGGATATGCAAAAGGTACAGCTAGTGTGGCTTTGGCCACAGGCAATATCCCCTGAGGGGATTTAGTTTTATTGAGTAAAACGGTTTTAAGTGGTCAGTTGCGGGGCTCCAGGCAACTGTCCCTCTGTAGGCTCTAAAATATATACTCAGGGTATCTAGGGCCAGGCTAGTCACCATGGCTCTTGCCACTACCTAAGTGCGCATTTGCAATGAGGCAGCTTTGAAAATGTTTTGCCTGATTTACTTGATAACTTCCATCTTAAATGGCCTTTGTTTAAATTTTTACCCTGGTGTGGAATGAAAGAGTTCACTTTTAAATTCCAAATTTTGGCTGTGGGGGTTGGTAGGGTGCGGAGCAGCAGTGCTGGGCTAAGTGCTAAGCGCTGAGCAAGGTGGGCAGAGAAGCACGATCTAGCTCTGCCAGAGAAGTTCATGAAGATGTAGGTCCAGCTCTGCTTTTGCGTGGCACTTTCATCACACTTATAGATTCGTCCTTTTTTATCGAGTTTGTACTGCATAGAGTTTGTCTCTCCCATGAAACTCAAGCTCCTTTAGGTTGCAGACCTCGTCACCCGCACAGACCAGGAACCTTCCGACGGCGGGGCCCTGAGTCCCCCCCGCCCCACCCCCGGCACTGAGGCTGCCGGTTCCCCAGCCTGGGAACGTAGAGAGCTGCCTCTGTCCTCTGAGCGTCTCCCCCCACCCGCGACCGGTGCATTCCTTGGTATTCGAGAAGCCCGGAGGCTCAGCACCCGCCCGGGGAGCGATTGGCGCGAACAAGGCCGGGAAGGGATGGTGGGGGGGGGGGCAATGAGGGGGGTGGCGAACTCCCCGGACCTCTGGCTGGAGAGAGGAAGGGGGAGCAGCACCTGCCCCCAGAGGGAGGGAGCCACGTGGTGGGGAGCTGCAGTAGGGTGCCCCCGAGTCTGTCCGGGCCCTTTTGTCTGTCCCTCGCGCCGAAGCCCTCTCCCCAAATCAGGCTGGCAGGGGCGGAGGGCAGGAGAGAGTCCCGGCGCAGGGCGGGGGAGGGGAGAAGGAGCGAGCACTATGGGGGCTGGGAGAGGCTGGAGGAGTGGAGGGCCAGAGGCCGAGCCTAAAGGAGCAGCCGGAGCTGCCCGAGAAGGCGAGGAGGAAAAAGCGGAGGAAGGAAACCCATCCTGCCCCCAACACCCGAGTGTCTCCTGTTACCAACCGAAAGGTGCAGCCTCAGGAAGAGGTGATCGGAGCCGTTGAGAGCAGTCACGTGAACCGAGAAAAAAGAGAGAGAATGAGAGAGAGGGAGAGAGAGAGAGAGAGAGAGAGAGAGAGAGCGCTCCGGAGAGCCAGCGCGAGAGAAAGCCGACAGACAGACCGACCGACAGACAAAGAGCCTTAGAGGGAGGCCGGCGGGGACCGGGAGAGAAAGGAGGAGCGGGAGGGAGGAGGGCGGCGCGCCCAGCCCTCTTCTTCCCTTTCCCTCTCCGCCCCCCCCCCCCCCCCCCCGCCAGCTTCAACTCTCTGGTCCCTCATTTGGGGGGCCCAGGGACTGAGTGGGGCCCGGAGAACCCCTCCTCCTGCCCAAGGGGGCCCTGGTTGTTCGCGGTCTCACTGCCCATGAAGCTAGGTTTGAGGCTCCCTCACTCCTGGAAAGACAGAATCATTAGGCCTGGTGAATACTCCTTGCTAGCTTGCAAAAGAAGGGCAACTCCCTGTTATCTGCAGGGGTTCCCCCAAGGCCCTGAGAATCCGGAATCTCCGGGCCATAGAGATACCCCAACCACCAGGTCTATGAGTCCATTCAGCCGGGTGAGAACAAATGAAGCAAGGGCTAGGAACCCACTTTGCCAGGCACTGTGTTAGGTCCAGGGGAGTTGCTGAGATGGATGACCCAGTGGGAAGGCTGAGGCCTCCCTTCTGGGAGCTTCTCTGGAGAAAGAGGAGGTCACGGACAGAAACAGCTAATGGTGAAAGGGGCTCTACCCAATGCCAGTAATGTGCAAGAGGGAGTATGGCAGAAAAAGAGAGGACTGAAGAACTCTGAGTCCTCTTGGAGGAAGTGGGCTTTGAACAAGGCTTTGTGGGGTGAGGGGAGCTTTGGATTCTGGGGGATGTGCATGCAGGTGGCGGGCTTCTTCTGAGCAGAAGGGCTGGAGTACCAGCCGGTTCCTTCTAGTGGGAACCTGCACTGGTTCCCAATGAAAAAGGGAAATCTGTTGTTTTAAAACAAATTGAATTGTAAACATTGCTATTTTTCTTTATCTAATTGCAGGCCTTACCGCTGGCCCCTTGTTGATGCTGATTACTGGGAATTGGCTATAATTTTCCAAAGTGCTACCAGTTCAATGAAAACTTTCCTCAGTGAGCTTTTTCCATTGGGGGAGCTTAGGCCAGGAGGAAATGAGATCATTATCCTGTCCCATATCCCCCTGCCCCACAGGAATAGGAGGTGGCCACCCCCTTGGTGAGTATAGAACAGGGACACCCAGAGGTTTGCCTTAGCCCTGCCCTTCCCTCTCATCATGTGCTTGGCGTAGCCGACAGAGTCACTGAGCAGGGATTCTAAATCCAGATTCCAAGTCCCTGTAAGCAGGTCAGGTGTTCTTTGGCCATCCTGGTCCTTTCTTACTGGCATATTAATCATGTGAATTCCTTTCTCTGTTACCCTTTTTAGCTTGCAAAAACACAGTCAACTTCCTGTTATCTATAGGAGTTTCCAGGGTGCTCTAAGGCTCCAGCATCTCCCTGACCTTAAACCTCTTTCCCTTCCAGCCTGCTAGGAGCTGGGGCCTGGCAAACAAAGGGGTATTTCAGTGTGGGGAGGGACACAGTAGCAATAAGCCTTGGATGGCAGGCCCAGTACGTGGAGTCCCCAAGGCTAGGGATATAACTAGAGATATGACTGGCTGAGCTGCTCAAGGCAAGGGCACCCAAGCCTCGTAGGAAAACTGTAGACTTCATGGCACCCTTCTCAACATTCTAGTGAAAAGGTTGAACCCTCCCCAGGCACCCTGTGTACTTAAGACATTAACATCATCACGATTAACTTGTTCATAAATGTTACTCCAGTATTGCTTCATTCACTCTTTTGTTCTCCAAACATTTGTTCAGCACCACTGTGTACCCCCTCTATGCTCAGGACACAGGACTTAGTCCCTCTTCACCAGGAGCTCCTGCTCTGCTGAGAAAGAGATCACAGATTCTGTGGAGCTGGAGAGAATGCTGCCCTTTGTTCCTAATCCAAGAAGGATTAATGAGATGAAGAAAGGGACAGTTGGGAAAAGGTAGAAAGCACATGTTCACTGTCAAGAATTTGGAAAATAGAGAACAGCAGAAACATAATTTGTAATCAATAATCTTTAATGATGCCACTTCTGAGCTGTGTGGATTTTAGTGAGTTGGCCTCTGGGAGCCCCACTTTTCCCTCCTGTAAATTGCCACCCAGGGTTGTTATGCAAAGGCATGCAATAATTTAAGTAAGTTTAAAAAATAATTTAAGTAAGTTAAATGCCAAAGGCAGAACCTGGTACTCAAGGGGTTCTTCACATTTTGCAGGTTTCTAGTACTGTTGCACAGCTACCGTCCAAAACCAATCAAATGCTGCCAACATTTTGGGTGAATTTCCCTCCAGTTTTTTTTTTAACTGCATTTATTTTTCTGTGAGCAGTTTGTGATTCAACTCAGTATGCCATTTTATAGCTTGACTCTTTGGTTTTACTTAAAATTATAACAAGAATTTCCTCATGTTATCATAAAAGGTCCCTGAAAACATCATCTTAGTGGTCACGTAATAGTCCATTGTGTTGATTCCTGTCTCTTTCTTTCTTTCTTTCTTTCTTTCTTTTTTTAAGATTTGTATTTATTTATTTATTTGACAGAGAGAGAGAGAGAGAGAGAGCAAGTAGGCAGAGATGCTGGCAGAGGGAGAGGGAGAAGAAGCAGGCTCCCTGCTAAGCAAGGGAGCGCCTTGAGGGGTTCCATCCCTGTGCCCTGGGATCATGACCTGAGTGGAAGGCAGACACTTAACGTACTGAGCCACCTAGGTGCCCAGCCTAACAGTATTTTTACTGAGCCACCCAGGCGCCCGATTCCTGTCCCTTTCTAAAAGCTCCCAGGTTATATGTCAGTTATATCTCAGTAAAGCTGCAAGACAAATAAAGAGTGAGAGCTTTCCAGCCCACTATCTCCTTTATCCTTCACCCATCATGACCCTAGCCATACCAAATCTTTACTGAAGACAGCTATGGAACTACCTGTTTCCCACCCCTAGCCCCCTCAGATCCAGTTATTTCTTGAGACATCAATTGGGATTGATCCTTTCACTTGGGCATTTCTGCCCTATCATACACTCATTGGCAGCCAAGACATTCTCAGACCTTGTGGTACCCTGTTGTAACTTGACACACCACTATCTCTGAGGACTCCTCCTCTCCCCCTTCCACATTTTTACCTCTCTCAATTCCCTAGCCTGCCCCCTAACCATGGGCTGGAGGTTCCTCAAGGATGCCAGTCCTGTTTCCACCTTTGCAGCCAGAGATGGAGCCTCCACTGCCCTACAAAATCAGTTTTGATGTCACCAAGAAAGTAGGCCAGAAGGCAAACAGTGTAGCCACTGGAGGCCTCTGGAGGGCCAGATCAAGCTCCTGTGTCAGGAGGAAGGTTAATAGGTCCCCTTCTCACTTCAGTTTTGCCACAGGTGAGAATGAGAGTTATAGAACAGGGAGACAGGGAGGGGGTGGGCTGAGAATGGGTGTTTGTCTTGGGCCATTTCTTTTTCTCATTAGGTAAATCCCTGTAACCCTTTTGAGTTTCTTCAAACTGGAGCAGACTTGTCAAATAGATGGCTTGCTGCAGGGAGACCCAAGGCCAGCAGAACTGTTTCCAAATACAGTCCTCCAGCTTTTAAGACAGGGAAATCCTTACCTGTCCAGAGGGCTCAGTATCCAGCAGATGGTCTGGGGTTCTAGAACATGACACTTTTCCTGGAGAGAAGAGAATAGAAAACCCTCTGGGTTTCTAGGAGAGGTGTGGGATTCTAGTCAATAGGATAGTCCCAAGGGTGAGAGACCATTCAATAGATAATGTCACCCATTTCAAATCAGTGGGGGAAAGAATGGATTATTTAATGAATGATTCGTGGATATCTGATTATTTGAGGGGAGGGGGAATTAGCGCTGCATGCCATCCACCAAAATAAATTCCAGAGTTATATCATCGTAACCTGATCAGCCAGGTTCTTGGTTGCAAACTACAGAATCCAGTTTTAACTGAAGCAGAAAAGGAGTTTGTCAGAAGGTTATTGGGGATTTCATTGTGAGTGGAAACACAAAGAACCAGCCTCAGGAAAAGGGTAGGAACCCAGGGAAGCAAGTACAGTCAGGATCATGCCACAGGGTGGCCTTGCTCAGGAGGCCACAAGTGTGTGGCCCCCTCCAGAGACTTGCTGCTGTTCTGGAGGCCTGGCTGCTGAGAACTTCAGTAATAATTTAAAAAATATATTTTATTAAAAATATTTTATTTATTTATTCATGAGAGACATGCAGAGAGAGGCAGAGACATAGGCGGAGGGAGAAGCAGGCTCTCTGCAGGGAACCTGATGCGGAACTCGATCCCAGGACCCCAGGATCATGCCCTGAGCCAAAGGAAGACACTCAACCACTGAGCCACCCAGGTGCCCTGACCTTCAGGAATAATTGATGCTCTCCCCTGCAGTGCTGTACTGCTGAGGAACCAAAGTCCAAAGGGAAGGAGAGCATCTGACTGGCAGACCCTGGGCCACATTCCCACTATCTCAGCTGCTAGTGGATGGGGGAGGGAATATCTATCTACCTTCCTTGTCTCTTGAGATTTGCTTCCAATCATCAGGGTATGTGGATACTGAGCAACCAAACCCAAAAATGTCCAGTTACAGTCACTAGTGTTTCTGGAGCACTAGTTATGTGCTAGGTGTTGAGCCAATTGCCTTACATATATTATTTCATTTAATCCTGAAAACAACCATGCAAATTGGAAACTTATTTATCACCTGCTTTATAGAGGAGGACTCTGAAGATGCCCTTGGTCACACATCTAGTAAGTAAGGGGTGGAACCGAGGTATGGTCCCAGAGTGGGAACTTGTAGTGTTTATCCATTATGCTCCAGAGAGGTCAAGAATGAGAGAAAAAAGGCAAACAATAAGACCATATGCAACCTAGAACAAAGTAGGTGAATGAATATTCCTTTGATCTTGAGAATAGGGAAAAATCTTTCTAGGCATGAAGATAAACCAAGAAATAATAAAGGACACAAAAATACAGATTTGGCTATGTAGAAATGTAAAACTTCAGCATTTCAATCCCCTTCACCCATTTTCCCCTACCCCTCACCATCCCCCCTACCTCTAGCAACCACCTATCTGTTCTCTGTATCTATGAACTTGTTTTGTTTTGTTTTTAGACTCAACATGTAAGAGAGATCATTTGATATTTGTGTTTCCCTGTCTGGCTTAAGAAAAAAAATATATTTTAATAGTGATAATGCCACAAAGTAAAATTAGAAGGCCTAAAGGCAAGGAGTACTTGCAATTTATGATGAAGTTGTAGTAACTTTGAGATATAAAGAAGTCTTACAAATCCACAAGAAAAAGACCACTATCTCATGAGAAAACCAGGCAAAGGACAGGAATTGGCAATCCACAAAACAAGAAATACTAATGGCCACTGAACTAGGAAAAATATTCCATATTACAAAAGAAGCACAAATCACATATTGAGGTACATTTTTTTAGTAATCTCTACAACCCTCCTGGGGCTCAAACTCATGACCCTGAGATCAAGAGTGGCATGTGCTACTGACTGAGCCAGCCAGGCATCCTGGTTGACATGTACTTTTTTGCTCATCAGGGTGGAAAATATATATGTATACATTTTTATTTATTTTCATAATATTTATTTATTTAAATAATATTCTGTCAGTTTAGGAAATCAGCTTTATTGAGAGATAATTAGTGACATCCATTTAAGTGTACAATTTAATGAGTTTTGACATATGTATTCCCCTATGAAAGCACTGCCACAGTCAAGATATAGAAGATACCCATCACCCCCCAAATTAGGCTCATTCCCCTGTACAGTCCATTTCTTCTTCTACCTCTGTCCTCAGGTCACCATTGATCTGCTTTCTGTTATTATGGTTTCATTTGTATCTTCTAAAGGTTTATATAATAGGGTTATGCACTGTATAATATTTTGGTCTGCTTTCTCTCACTTAGCATCACATTTTTGAGATTCATCCATGTTGTTGCATGTATCAGTAGCTTGTTCTTTTCCATAACTGGGGGGTTTACTCTTGTAATAAATATATCATTTAAAAAAATTATTTCACCTGGTGGTAGTCATTTGGGTCGGTTTCCAGTTTGTGGTGACTGGTATATTGTGAATAAAGCTGGTATGAATATTCTGGTAGGAGTGTAAACTAGCAAGATCTTTTAATAGGTCAATTCAGTACTGTGTGTCAAAATATTTAAAATACATTTACTAAAATTACATGATGTCTGGGATTTGCTTCAAAAATAATCCATAGGTAGGAAGAAATGAGTAAGGTGTAGGTGAAACAAGATTAATGATTAGTTGATAAGTATTAAAACAAGGAGGGATGCCTGAGTGGCTCAGCAGTTGAGTGTCTGCCTTTGGCTCAGGGCGTGATCCTGGGGTCTGAGTCTCACATTGGGCTCTTGGCATGGAGCCTGATTCTCCCTCTGCCTAGGTCTCTGCCTCTCTCTCTCTCTCTCTCTCTCTCTCTCTCTCTCTCTGTCACACTCTCTCTCTGTCTCTCATGAATAAATAAAAATCTTTAAAAAAGAAACAAACAAAAGAAACAAAGAGATGGGTATATGGGGGTTTGTTACACTACTTTATTTTTGTGTATGTTTGAAAGTTTCCATCATAAAATTGTAGTATACATATGTCTTGATCCAGTTGTTCCTAAAATCAGATATGCACAAAGGATGTTCACAAGGAACTATATCGTAATAATGGAAAAAGGGTAAACAATCTAAATACCCAACAAAACATAGGGTAAATAAATTATGACACATTCGATGGAGTAATAGTACAGAATCTCTAAAAATTATGTTTTCAAAGAATATTGATTGATATTAGAAATACAATGTTACATTTTATATGAAAAATACAGGTTACAGGTTACAGATCAGTTATACACAGCATTTTTACATTTTTATTTAAAATATATAATAAAGGGATGCCTGGGTGTCTCAGCGGTTCAGCATCTGCCTTTGGCTCAGGGCATGATCCTGGGGTCCCAGAATTGAGTCCCACATGGAGTCTTCCTGCATGGAGCCTACTTCTCCCTCTGCCTATGTCTCTGCCTCTCTCTCCATGTCTTTCATGAATAAATAAATAAAATCTTAAATATATATAATAAATACAAATAAAATACTGGAATGTTAATGATGGTAAGTTATGTAGTGGGATTACAAGTGATTTTTATGATCTTTATAGTTTCCTGTATTTTAAGAATGACTACAATGAGCATGTGATACTTTGATAATATTTTTAGTGGAGGAAAAGCAGTATTTCATTTCTTTTTGGTACTTTGCATGTTTTCAGATTCTTTTCCCTTATGTTGTCTTATTTTTAACATTACAAGATCAATAGAACAGCTTTTTTAATATTCCCTCAGACCCAAAGTAGTGCATTCTCAGAACTAGATAGAACCTTAGAGATTAAAACTGATTCCTCAATTGTTGAGATGAAGCAGTTGAGGATCAAAGAGGGGAAGTGACTTGCTTGACACCAGGCCCACTCTAGGGACCTTTCACTGCCTCTTAGAACAAGGGATCCCAGTTAAACCTAGTTCCTGACAGGGACTGGACATTCTTGAATAGGATGCCTCAAAGATGAGACAATTGCCCTGACTTCTAATCCTGGTTCTAACCCTGACCACAGGCTGAATCCTCTCCTGGTTAATCCAGGCACCCACGGACGCCCTAACTCCACACACGGGCCAATCTCCCCAACCCTGGCCAGAGCCTGAATTCTACACATCTCCATTGTACAATGAGGCTTTTCTCCCTCCCATCCCCCCATCTTCCATCCTCCAAATCTGTATGTTCCAAAGGGGGACGCGCAGGATATATGTAAATCTGTACAGCCTCTTCCCCTGAAAGGTCAAGGGAGGCACTTTCTTATAGGCAGGCAGAGGCAGGTGCAGGCACCTTTTAACTAGAAGGGCAAGGGCAAGTCCATGGCTCCAACGGCGGATGCTCAGAGCTAGCTTCTGACTTGGGGAGAGTCTGGCTTCTCTTAAGGACAGCTCTCTCGCTAGCCCATGTGGCTATCGGGGGCTCTCCACAGGCTGGATCAGCAGAGGAAGGCCCAGAGCCTTCCCCTGGCTCTTCAAGTTAGCCCCGGGGAGGGAGTGGCCCTGCACGGGGCGGTTCTTGAAAGGCCTTTGGGAAACAGGGGCGGGGCCCAGGGGCGGGGAGTGTTGAGAGCTGCTGGAGGAGCGCCAGAAAAGATCGAGGGAAAAGAAGATGCGATCCGTAACGCCTGGTTAAAGGAACTCGAGTGACAGAAAGGAATGGACCATCCCCTCTTCACCTCCATTTCCAGAAGCTCTGCCAAAACTCCTCGATGCTGGGAACCCTAGCGGAGGTGACAGGGACTCCCCCAGGGATAAAGAGGTCGCCAAAGCTAGCAAGGAAATTCCCTTGCTACGAGATAATTTGACCAGTCGCGTCTCCCTAGGTGCCTCAGTCTCCAGCCCCGCCCTTCTGTACAATGGGCAGCATAACCTTGGGAACAGAGAAGAATGCACAAGGCAGAATTGGGTACATTCTTGCAGCATCTCTAGTTCCAGGCTCAGCTGGGAGGGAAGCAGAGGTAACTGTAAGAGAGTTACAGTTAATTTTGGTGCCTTTGCTGACAGGCACTGGAAGGCTGGGCATTTAGCTTAGACCTTTCTAAGGGCCAGGACTCTGCGCCCCTGCTCCCTCCCCCAGCTTAAATTTGGTGGGGAAGGGAGCTCAAACTTTGCCTCTCAATCCTCCCTGGCCTGGCAGGGGAGACCTATCCCAACTGTCACTGCTCAGAGATTAAGGTGATCCCTCAATGCCCAGCAATTTGCTAAGTGGAAAGAATTCCTTTGGTGGCATGATGTGGCCCCATTTCAGGGTCTGCGGGACCCTGTCCTCCCAACACTTTCCTGCTCAGAGCTCCTGAAATCTGGAAAGTGGGCTGTGTCTTTCTAGCTGTAATTGTGTGTGTAGCAGAGGTTGTTTTTGTTTTGTTTTGTTTGTGGGGTGTTTTTTTTTTTTTGCAGGAAGGGGGCAAGGAAATGGAGCTGGGGGAGGTGAAGTAGATATAGGGGAGGGAAGTGGGAGGTAGTGTTGCAGGCATTAACATGCCCAATAGATTTTGCTTTTCCTCCCACAAATGCTTAGGAAAAACGACTTGCAAAGTTAGAGAGTAGCTTCAGGGTGAATTTGCTGTGGCTTAAGGCTTTTCGGACCCCAGTTAGCCCTCTACCCACCTGAGCAAATGAAAGAGAAGAAGGAAAAAAATAAAAAGGAGAGATCAAGGTAAACACGTGGATCTCCTTTACACCTCATGATCTTTGTAGAGAACATGCCAGTGGCTGCAAAGCTGGAAACCCAAGCAACAACATGGAGGAAGCAAGAGGACCATGGGAAGAAAAAGGAAGCTGACCACGTGTCTTTCTTGAAAGACTTTCCTTTATTTCTCTGTAGCTGAAACTGTGAGCTCACAGGGCTTAAAGTGTGGTCAAGGAAACAGCTTACAAGAAACAACTAGAGAACAAGGCAGGAGAGCAGAGCATCAAGATTCGGGTGAAAAAGAAAAAAAAGAAAAAACCAGACCAGATGAAAATGTTGATGAGAGACATGCAGAATCAGGGAAGGCTTCTGGGAGGAGGTGAGTATTGAAGCTTGACTTGGAGAATTTAGTTTTGGAGAATGGTGGGGGAGGATAGCCCAGGCTGGAGGAACACCATGAAGCCATCCATGTGGGGTGGGGGGTTGTGTAAAAGAACAAAGGCTGCAAAGAGCAATGTTTGTTGAGGGAGGCAGCAGGGCTGAAGAGGAGGGTGCTGGTTGCAAGGTCATTGTGGAGATCTGAAGAGAATGTACTGTACTGGTGGGAGCAGGAAAGAGACTTTGTTTCCCTTTTGAGAAGGATGGTCCCAGGAGACTGAGACTGTGGGGGAGGCTTCCTAATTCCCTCAACTCCTGGGCAACACACACACACACACACACACACACACACAGGGCTCAGCCCTCTGTCCCCTCACACTCCCCCCTCCATGCTTGCAGGTCTAAAGGGTGACTTCTAAAATGAGCAGACTGATCCCACAGATAAAACTCAGTGTATTATTTTACAATCCTACTGTGAACATGCGGCTCGCTGCGTGGGTGTGCGTGCGTGTGTGCACGCATACTACTCTGTAAGGGCACACACAAAGCATGTCTTGTACTCTGTAAAACTGAAGCAGAGCAGGTGGCAGCCCGTTTGGCACCCTTTGAGGGAGGCTGCAGGGCACAGTGAGAGTGGCACAGGACTTGGATTCAAATCCCAGCTCTGTCACTGCCCATCTGGGGGGGACCCTTCACCTCCCTGAGCCTCATTTCCTCATCTGTAAAATGGGGGTCACAGTACCTACCCCATAAGGTTGTGGTGAGGGTGCAATGAGATAAACTGTAAAGCGCCTGGTTCAAAATAGGTACTTGAGCAGGGACAAATTTTATAATAGTTGCCCATTCTTCCAGCCCCTGTCAGTCCCAGAGCTTGCCCTGCAAACCTGGATTCCCATTTCCCAACAGGTCCCAGCCCTCTTGAAAGTGCTGTGCCAGGCAGTACAGGGACCATTTATGTGTGTGGGGGGACACAAACATGAAGCAGAAGCGTGGCGAAATCTTGACAGCTGTGGAATCCAGGTGATGGGGTTTCAGCTGGATGATCCTTTTCTTTGTGTAGCTTGGAGATCCAAACTATAAAAGGAAGCAGAGGCATTTCTTGTCCAGGAGAAGGTTACTTTATCTCATAGGAGAGAAGCAAAAGCCAGCAACTAATTTTTATGTCAGGAAGAATGTGCAAGGATGCCCTCAAACAGGACTAGGAGGTACCCTGTACCCCTGCTGGAGGGAAAGGTGACCTCACCTGCTGCATGGTGGGCCACTTCCTGGAGGCAGGGGCAGTTCAGCCTGTCCTTTGAGAAAGGGAATTTGATTTGCAGAGAAGGGGGGGGAGCCCTGGTTATAGTGGTCCAGGCTCAGAGAACAGGTGCCAGCAGCACAGACTTTGGAACAGAACGTGACTGGTATGCTTTGAGAACTGCAGTCCAGTTGGGTGTGGCAGGAGGGAGCACACATTTTAACTCCTTAGTAGTCAATAAGCAGGTGTGGAGAGGGCTTAACTGATCAAGTTAACCTGCTCTTTCCTGGTTAAGTGCAGAACCAGGAAGGGGCCTGTTTCAGGGCTCCACTGGGAGATGCGGATGATGGAGAATGGAGCTTGAGAACTCACCTGGTTGCTGGGGTGGGGGTCCTCCAGATGTAGAACTGCAGAGCAGACTGCCTGGGTAGTCTGCTTGGGGGCCTGAGTTCAAGGCAGGACGTACAAGCAGGCAGAACAGAGCATGATGGACAGTGAAGGGTGAAAGTTTTCTTCCGCGCAAGCCACCTCAGCTTGTGGAATGCCCAGAAAGCCCCGTGGTCTGTTTTCACTCTTTTCTAGGTACCTTGAGGATTTTTTTTTCAAGTTAAAAAGGCCACTACACAGCTACAAGACCCAGGGAGGAGGTGGCATGTTAAGCCACTGTCAACTTCACTCTTTACCTGTGTGGAGAGGCTTTTTTTTTATATAAATTTTTATTTATTTATGATAGTCACACAGAGAGAGAGAGAGAGAGAGAGAGGCAGAGACACAGGCAGAGGGAAAAGCGGGCTCCATGCACCGGGAGCCTGACATGGGATTCGATCCCAGGTCTCCAGGATCGTGCCCTGGGCCAAAGGCAGGCGCCAAGCCGCTGTTCCACCCAGGGATCCCCTGGAGAGGCTTATCTAAACTAGGACTTACCAATCTTTCAGGTGGAGAGCAAGACTCTGAACTGGAAGGGATAAGAGGAGAGGGGAGTGTCAGTGGAGAACAGGGCTGCCAAGTGAAGAGGGAGACTTCATTTGGCCGAGGATGACCTTCTTGGCAGGTGATGGGGAAGATAGTGGCTTCAAAAGTAGAGGGTGGGGCAAGGAAGCAAAGACCAACAAGTTTGTCTAGGTCAGGGTTATCTCTCTTGGTTGTCCTGTGTACCCCTCTCCACCTTCCTTCATCCGCACTCTGGCCCCTCTCAGTACTGTGATTCCCACCTGTCTACACACACAACAGGAGAGAGGCAGTCAAAAACAGCCCAGAATACTCTTTACAGGACAGGTCTGGCAGACTGGGGAAGGATGTCCAGGATGCTGCCAGGCTGGTCTTCACCTGCAAGTGCCAGCTTAACCCAAGCTTCTTAGGCAGGTGTCAGGAGAGAATGCCCCAGAATCCAGCAACCCTGGGACAGGACATTGATCCTTAAGGGCTGGAACTAATTGCACACAGGTGACAGGGATAGCCTTAAGAAGTTGGAATTCACCAACCCAAAGCATCCCTTTGCCAGTTGTGTTTGGGAGGGTGTGGGGACACCAGGGGTCCTCACTAGGGATCTACATTCACCTTTTATGGCTAATACCTAGCAACCATAAGTCATTTCATTTCCATCTGTATTGAATGCCTACCACTTGCTAGGTACTTTTTGTTATCAGTAATGGCTAATAGGCATCGAACACTTACAATGTGGCAGGCTCAGTAGCAAGAACTTGACTTGTAGTATAGCGGTTCATCCCCACAACAGGCCTGCGAGTGTCCCCATTGTACAGAATAAGAAACAGAAGGCCACACACCTAACAACTGTGTAGAGGCAGGACTCAAACTCGGATCTTACCAGCTCTAAGCCCACATACTGTGTGTTTTAGCTGCTCACTCCACAGTCTCCAGCATGCTTTGCTGCCTTGTTCCTCACCAGCTCACAATTAGTAGATTAGTCATGTGTTGACACTTCTAGTCTCAGTCTAATGGCTTGTTTATTTAACTGATGGATGCTGCTCCCCATTTGAGGCCATTAGCATTTAAACAAAACAAAACAAAACAAAACTGTTGAGCCTGGCAAAGTGACACTGTGTTTACTGTTTTGCTCCCAGTGTTAATTGTGAGCATTTTCCAAATATGTATTTTGATGTGCTAACGGTCCCTAAAGAGAACTACCCAGATTTTAGTAATCTTTTCATGCAGCTCTAGTCCCACTCCCCTTAATTTCCTTGTGAGGGGGACAAATGGCCCAGGGAGCCAGTCTTGGCTAGGATGAGGAAGGGGAATGGTGACAGTCCTATTCTGAATAATTAGGAGGCAGAAAGGCTGGGCTGGGCGGGCAACTCTGTTCTTGGGGGCTAAGCCCTGGAGCACCCCCCCTTTCATGCTTGGGGAGGGTATTTCCTATTTCTTTCCAGGACAATAAGAACATCTGTGCCAAGGCAGAGGAGGAGGCCGGGCGCTCCGAGGCATCTCTGCCCGAGTCTCTTGACACTGTCCAATTGTTACTGTTTCAGTTTCTGCTTGGATCACTGACCATGTCCATTTAGAGCAGGCTGGCTTGGGTGAAGATGGTGTAAGGGCTGAGTAGAGACAGAGAGGACCTGTCTGCCTGGGAACAGGGTGTGAAGTGGGCAGGGAGCTGGAATGACTCTAAAGCAACCAGGTTACAAATGAGCCACTGCAAAGTCCAGAGTGAGTCTTGCACTTGCACTGTTCCTCCTTCCCTGGAGTTAACGGCTCTTGCTGATGTCCAGTTGTTTGTAGCCTTCTGCCTCTGATAGATTGGGGTTTAGCTTGGCCTTAGGGTAAATGGATGAAGAACTACAGGTTTGATCCATATATGGGACCTGTTTGCTTCACGCTGAGAAAAAAACTGGCTACTTCCTTCCTTCCAGATCCAGTTGCAAACTGATGGAAGTTACAGTGGAGAGTTTATGACTCCGTGCAAACCCACTCCCAGTACTGGAAAGTCACATCACCCAATGTGTCCTGATAGTGAGTGCGAGGGGATCTGGCCCCAGCAAATTAGTCACAGAGCGGGAATGAGCTAAGGCAGCTCCTTAGTTTCTTCCTCACTCAGGACATCCAGTTCTGGAACTGGGAGTTCTGGGGATCAGGAGGAGGTAAGCATCTGCCTCCTGCATAATTAGCTTCATCAGTCAAAAAACATTCATGGCCCATCTCTTTGGGCATCATGCTGTGCCTGACACGAGCTAGTAATCCCTACCCCGTCCTGACCCTCCCAAGTTTACAACCTTAAGACACACAATAATGACACAGATCCCAAAGGCCAGCGGTTAACACATACACTTGTCTGCCAGTCACAAGGGATCCATTGATTGAACCACAGTGACTAACAGGGCCCCCTTCAAAGAGCTTCTAGTCTGGTGGCTAAATACGTAAGACTAAGTGAGGACTTAGAAGAGGTTCAGGAGAGGAAACATGGTCAACTTGGGCATCAACGAACAGGTATTTTTTTGAAGTATCTATGGGCACATGGCTGGGTTTTCTGTCCACTTGAGCCGCGTCCCCAAAACCCGGATAGAGGGGTTTTTGCCAGTTCTCCACGCGGGTCAGTACAAAGGGCCAGAGGCAACATCGCTCTGTGCGGCGTGGTGGGGGGAGACCCAGGCCGGGTCGGTCGCGAGGGCGGGGGGGGGGGGGGGGCGGCGAGGCGCTCGGCCTCTGCCTGGGTGGCCTGTCGTGTCACCCGCCCTCGCCCCGCCCGGCCTCACGGTCCGCCGCTGAGTGAGGTCTCTCGCGGAATTTTCGGGACAGCCATCCCCCCCCCCCCCCGCCGTTCCTCTACCCTCGTGTGGCATTCTGGTGACACAGATTTGGGGAGGGAGCCGGGAGGAGGCTCGTGTAAAACCAGCCCGGAGGTCCGGTCGCGGCGTCTCACCGGGCGCTCCAGCGAGGCCTGGGCTGCGGGAGGCGCCGCGGCCCGCCCGTCGCCCAAACACTTCCGACGGGCGCCTGCTTGCCGGGAGGCTTCCGCGGGCCGCGCTGGGCTGGGCAGGGGCGACCTGGCCGGGGTTCGCGCTCCGGGGTCGTGTCCCTGCCCGTGAGGTGCCCCTGGCCCCAGGGCGCCGAGGCTGCCCCGAGGGCGGGCTGCGTGCAGCTCCCGGCCGTGCCACCGCACGGCCTGAGCGAGCGAGGGAGCGAGCGAGGCGGGGCGGAGGGAGCGCGTGTGCGGGGGTGGGAGGGAGCGAGCGGGAGCGCGAGCCACCAGCCCGGGAAGGGTGGGTCGGGGAGCGGCGGCGGTGGCGGTGGTGGCGGCGGCGGCGGCGGGAGGAGCGAGCAGGGAACCCGGGAGGACTGCCGGCTGGCGGGCCGGAGCTGCGGGGGGGGAGGGCGGAGCGCGGAGGGCGGAGATGGGGCCGCGAGAAGGAGGGGGCCGGCGGGGCGCGGCCAGGGGGCGGGGCGCTGGGACCTGGGGAAGATAAGAGCGTGCTCGCAGGGAGCGAGGGCGGGAGTGAGGGAGGGGCGGGGGACTTAGAGACCAAAGAGGAGACAAAAGGACGGGGTGGGTGGGAGGGGCATAGACCAGCGGGGATAGGGGAGGGGCGCTGGGGGACGCCTCGGAGGGAGGGGTATGAGTGTGGGGGGGCCATGGTGTGGGAGGGACTTAGGGACGTGAAGGGACAACATAAGAAGGGAGTGCGGGGGTACGGAGAAAGGGGGGGTGGGCCGGGAGTGCTCCACCACGCTGGCCACGGAGGGGAGGGGAGGCCACGAAGGGGAGGCCGTTGGGAGGAACGGCCACACGCAGGGAGGGGGATCCTGGGGATGGACAGTCCTCGAGGAAGGGGGGCCGGGGCTATGGCAGGCTCGGGAGAAGGGTGAGCAGACTCGGGGAAAGGGAGTGCTGCGCGAACCCGAGGGTGGAGGCGGATGGGCGTGCGTGGAGCGCAGAGGGCAGGGATTTAACACTGCTGATCGGGATGACCAAAAGACCACACTGGAGGCCCGCACAGACGGGACGGGGCTCCCAAGGCAGGACGAAAACTGCCCAGGGGAAAGTGGGACCTACGAGGGCTGGAGGAGGGTGGCGGGGGCGGCCTCGGGCTCGGCAGGAAGGCGCCACCACCGCCCTCTGCCCGTCCCCAGCGTGCCCCGCCCCGTCCGGGGGCCCTAAGGGCAGCGGCCTGGGCCATAGGGGAGCCGAGCCAGGGCGGTACCATTCGGAACAGAGAGGGGGGCTTGGGGGGGAAGGGAGGAGCCAGGGGTCAGAACCCTGTTGGGGGCGGGGGGGCGCCACACCCTGGGAAAAAGGCTTGGGCACATCCAGAATGGACCAATCAGAGAGCAAGGCCAGGGTGGCGTCAAGGGGCAGCTTTGACCAATGGGAAGGGAGAACACTTCGGAGGTTCGGAGGAAGAAAAGAAAAAAAAAAAGCTCCACGAAACAACAATCGAATCCGTTTGGGGGCTTGAGAGGCTGGGAGTGGGCGTCGTTTATAGCACGTTCCAGCGCCTGCCCTCCCCTTTGAAGGATGGGGTCGCTTGCATCACTCCTGGGCTGCGGGGTGCACAAGGAACTGAGGAGGGTCCCGGGAAAGTAGATGAGGATTGGTCGTTTCCTGGGGGCACTTGATTGGGCGCTTCAATTTGGGGGGTGGGTGAGACAAGGGTGGAAGCTTTGTGCGCAAGAGTGAAGATAAGGTTATGGTCTCTTAAACAGAGGCAGGAGTGTGCCCGGGTCCCCCCCACTGACTAAAGTGTCAACCAGCAAGTGGATGGAGGATAATCTCGAACCAATGGAAAACTTAAAAAAATACACCCTGGGCTCCAAACCCGATCAACATATTCATTTCCCTTCCCAGCCCCAGGCTGGCTTTTGAGAAGATAAGCAATGGTATTAAGGGCCCACAGCTACCGCTAGGAATTTCATAGAAATTTATGGTGTGGCTATTGGCTTCGGAGTTAGTCTCGGTTCCTAGTGTCTACTCCGTCATTAATGTGTAGCACTAGATATATCACTCTACTCTGTGTTCTTTGGCCTATAAAATAACGGCATTGAGACTAGTTACCTAGCTAGCTCTAAACATTTTGGAACTGATCTGGTGAGTGGTGTGTTGGAAAACCTGGGCTATACCGCTTTGGGGGAGGATTGCAAAAGAAAACTCCGTGGAGTTGTAGAACTTTGGGCCCAGGAATCCCTAATGTCTGTAAAGTTCCTCTAACTGTATGTAAAATGGTGTGCATGTTTGTGCATTTCTCTGGTGAGGGTTCATAACTCCCATCAAATTCTCAGAGGTGTAGACAAAATGAACTCACATCTTGGTCTAAAAGGGCCAAGGAGTCTAACCTCCAAGGCAGGGGGTTGTCATACAATAGTGGTTATGTCCTCTTGGAATCTTAGCAAGTTTCTCCAATTCCTTGTTAGAAATCTCCGTTGGGGGGGGAGGGGGACTCTTTCCATATATATGTCAATCAAAGACAGGCAGATTCTTCAGAGCTGAGAAGCACCTGTGAACTGCCATAAAGCAGTTGGAATGAGATGCTGGTCCTGAGTTAGGAAGGAAAGAAAACAGAACTTTACTTCTGGAAGTTCAGCTACCTTGTCTGTAAGGTAAAGGTAAAAACTGTCTTAAGAATGAGAAAAGTGCCAACTACGCCAGACCACAACCCCTGCAAGCTCTGAGGCTCACACATGACAACAGTAGTGGCTGGACTAGAGCTCAAGCTAGCTTCAGCACCTGCTGAGGACCAGCCCAGGGCACAATCCACTTGCAGTGTGTGTACATGCTGTTTTTAGGTTCAGAGGTTAAGAGTATATGGTATTTAGTCATTATCCTGGACTCTTCAAATTTATTCTAGAGGATCATGCCTGATATGTATTTAAGATCAAAGGCTATGGTAACATCTCTCTAATTTAGGACTAACTACATAAACTTAGGTGAGAAAGTGAGGTTTCCCTGACAAGTGTGACTGGAGAAATGCAATGGGGAGCACCCAAAGATGTCCTGTCTGACTTGTGACAACACAGGATACACTCCAGTTAAATAGATAAAAATGCATTTATTTCTAAAATGCGGCTTAACTACACTCACAATGTGCTAAGCCAGCCTGCAAATTGATCCTGCAGCTTGGAGTAAATCCGGGCCAGTGGAGGAGCAGTCGGGGTTCCTAGTTCTGGGCACCAAGATGTCAGTCACTCCTCTAGCAACTCAATTTACAGAGTTTTTCTTCAGCTGTTTTTTGTGACGTGTGGAGAGTTGTTTTGGATTCCTCTGTACAACAGAGAGGTCCGACCTTGAGGAAGACCGGTAGCCCACATCCTCTGCTTTTATAGGCTTAATGATGTGACCTGGCTTGGTGACAACCCTGGGTGTAGTCAGCTTTTGGAAGGCCCTCTGTGTGTTCCACGTAGATCCTATAGGGGTCTGGATGGTCCTTTCAAATTGCTGATGGTGGGTGAATGGATATGGAAGCACTCGCACCTGGAAAGGAAGGCAGAGGGACTTGTCAGGAGTCAGGCCTGGGGTGCAGTCGGTAAACTCTAATGGCAACTGGTTGGTAGTTGAGTGCATAAGCCACAGTTCTACATGGCTGCAGTGAATGAAGCTACAGAGAGGTCAAGGAATCCCAGTACCCCCAGTCTAACCTTAGAAGTTCCAATGTGCTGAGGACATCTGGGATTGGAAGACATCTAACAGGGATGAGACAGCCCCCCCATCCCCGAGGCTTACCCAACAATCTAGGAATTGAAAACCCACCCTGACACTGCCCCTGTAGTGCAGGAACACTATAGTAGCTCCAGGGCTGCTATAACTCTAAGTGGGTCTTCCTATCCAGTACTGTGAGACTGCAAGAAACATCTGGGCATTTATCGATCCCTGTGAATGTTGTGACCCTCCTACCCTCTTGGAGCTCTCAATCAACCTTGCTTTTTCCTCTTTGATACACAGGACTGACGTTTTAAAGAACCCAAAATGGTGAACCTCACTGGGCTGTGATGCTTAGTTAGCTTCATCCTCTTCTGGCATCACAGAATGTCAGAGCTGGAAGGCCCTAGCTAATGGAAAAGGTCATCTCCCTTGGCCCCAGAATCTGGCTTAGAGAGGGGAAGGGATTTACCCAGGTAAATTAATGAACAGTAAGGGAGAACAGAACCCAGGGCTCCTTTCCTTGCCTAGTACTACCTTCAGACATTTAAATCACCTTTAAACACTTGACCGGAAGGCTGAAGAAGAGGGGAAAAAGAACATAAGCAGGAAAATCAGGAAGTTACGATCAGTAGTCTCTGGAGATACTCAGTGGAATGCTCAAGAGAAGCGGAGTACTGCCGGGTGGTCCTGGTGGTAGTGAAGGACACAGATTCTCTTCAGGTTAAGGGAATGTCTTATGTCTTATTGGGTGGGGTTGCTGGCTAATTTGCGCATGTCACGTAAAGTGAGAGAACAAAACACCTGGGCAAAATAGTCTTGGGAGGGGCTTTTTTTCCTTCAGTTCGAACCATACTTTATTCTATTGCATCCTGGGACCTGCAGTCTATAGCTTATTAAAAAGATGAAAAAAAATCAGGGAGATTCTTGGAAAACTGTCAGTTTACTGTGACTGTATTTTTTTCTAAAAAGGCAAAGCTCCCGATTTTATTGAGGTCCACACTGCCCTTCCTATCCCGGTGAAGCACCCTTTTTCTCTCTCTTTTATTCTGTAACTGCCTGATCATCACCTATTTTGTGGTTATAGATCTGCAACTGGGATGAACAGTGGTTACAATTCAATTTCTGCAGGGACTGGTTCACAAAATAAGATCGATAGAGTATTACTGAAGTGATCATTTCTCACTTCTTCTTTATACCAATTAAATAGTTCCCCCTCTTTTTCAGAAGAAAAACTACAACTCATTTCAGTATTAAATAGGCTGGGTACAGATCTCAGGGTCATAGACTTTCAGAATTGAAGGGAACAGGAACACAGAAATCATTGAGTCCAGCCAGTCTCCTCTACACAGACTCATATCCCCAGGGCAACCCATTCTCCCTGTGGACCAGCAGAAAGTTTTTCCTGTTTTTTTTTCTTAAGTAGGCTCCATGCCCAATGTGGAGTTTGAACTCAGGACTCTGAGATCAAGAGCCACGTGCTTTACGGACTGAGCCAGCCAGGCATCCCAGAAGGTTTCTCCATGCACTGAACTTCCTGATTTTCCTCTAACTGCTACTTTATGTGACTGCACTCCACACAACAGCCTTTAATATACTCGAAGACCATGATCATGCTCCAGTTTGCTTCTCTCTTAGGTAAACATCCCTGGCTTGTCATAGTACACAATTTTAATTCCACTTGCTATCCTGAATGAGTACCACTTTGTCTTCATTTTTCTTAAGATGCAGCTTAAACCCATAGCCTCTCAATGTTATCTTGACTATGAATACAAGCCTGAAGAACAGGAACTCTTAGTTTGGTGAGAGCCATCTGCATCAGAATCATCTGGGGTGCTAGCTGAAAACTCAGATTTGGGGCTCCACTATCGTTGTCAAGATTTTCCTTTAAGCCTCAACCTCTTCCAATTCAGAAATTAAAACACCAGAATTGACCTGGAATTATTCATCTCAGAGCCAGTCAGTGAAAAAGAGAACAGCTTTGATTCTGTGGTCAAGATCACACATCCTTCTTTGACCACACAGCACTAGAATATTCCTCTTAAGCAAGGGAGCAAGGGAGCAAAGAGTTTCTCTCTCCCTCACCTGATGAGCTGCTGCATGGACATTTCGCTTCTCATTGATAATCACATTTGGCAAATTCTTGTCTTTTCTTGGAGGACCCTCCGGGGCTTTAATGAGAAACCTGGAAAGCAGAACAACAGGACATCTAAGAGCATTAAGGACTTAATCAAAAGGGCAGGGAAGACGTAAGAGGGTGAGGTGGGAGAACCTGGTGCACTTCTGATAGGCTTTCTTCCCTGTTCTTACCGGCGTCTCTTCTTGGCACTGGGCTTTAGGCCCACACCACCCCACTCGCCCCAGCCAGGCAGAGTCAGGTCCACGTCCTTTGGCTTACTCGCCTCCACAGCTTCCCTCTTCTCTTTCAAGAAGTCTCTGATGACATCATCCCCAGCAAAAGCTTCCTTTATCATCTGCTTTTGATGTCTCTCCTCTTCAGCTTCCTGGGAAGAAACGAGAGTGAGAGCTACTGCTTGCCTTAAGAGCCAAGGTCCCTGGCGAGAAAGCTAGAATTTTTGGGTTGTGACGTTTTAGCGCCCCCTAGGGGGAAAGCTCTGAACAATGATGGTCTGGCAATATAAATGAACTGGTAGCCAATCATGCTCCAATTTTCTTTTCTCTAGGGTAAATATCCCTAACTCATTATCATATGACACAATTTTTAAACTTCCAGTAAGGAAGCTGCAGCGCGGAGGAAGGAATGGCCTGTGTAGGAGGAGGAACTCCAAGTGGCCTGGACAGAATGTGGGTGCCCTCTGGCTTACATCCCTGTAAAGACAGGTGCCAGAGCCCCTCATTCAAGCAGTTTCAATTACTTAATCGGGCAGTCTCGAATCGTTTCAGATCCTAGTGAATGGAGCACAACTTTGGCAACAGCTTAATGACTCACCTTTGAGTTGTCCTGCCTGGGATCTGGCCAGAGCTTTGAGTGCCTCCTGCTTTCCTCTGAAGGAGGTTTAGAGTCACCCCAGGGAGGGTTTGGTGGCTCTGGATTTAAGATGTGGGAGTGTCGGCAGCACTTACATATTTGCATCTATTAATGGTCATGGGGGCCAGCCTGGCTCCATACTATTCCGGACCTTTCAACTACTGACATGTGCCCCCGGCATAACAAAACTCCACAGATTCTACTCCTTGGGCAAGAAGGGCATTTTCTGCACCAGCTCTGATCCCCCACAATGGCCCACGCCCCTGGCTCTGCTCACCAACTCCTCTACTGTTGTGGGTACTGCCAAAGACTTCACAGAAGGAGATTTTGTGGTTAGGAGGTTCTGTAGATCAATCATTTGCTCCTTCCTTTTCTTTTCCTTGGGAGCACCAGGCAGATTATGTGGGTTCCTCTCCAACTGCTGCCCTTCTACCACAGGCCTGGGGACCTCCTTATTTTGAAAACATCCTTCTTTCCCCAGCTCCTCTAGCTCCTCCATAGTGTGTGCTCTCTCTAGCCTCTGCATCAACAGGGGCTCCTCTTCTGCCTCGGTAGGTTCCTCTCTCTGGACTGGCAGAACTGTCCTCAGTGAAGTCATGTTCTGCTTCCCAGATCGCTGGTTTGCTTTGTTGAGTTTCTGAGACAGTGCCCTCAGTTCAGACAGCACCTCCTGGCTGCTAGAATCTAGGGGAAGAAATGAAAGCTGTCAAGTAAAGGAGGCTAGAAGTTGCCTTACCAATGAGCACACTCGACAAGGAGCATTACATGCTCCCATTCATGGGACTGGGCACTAGAGGGAAGAGAGGATTCCATTTGCTATATCTCTTGGAGAGTTCACTAATCATTGCCTATCATGAAGCAAGCAACAGAGTTTAGTAGTTAAAAGAAGCATGTTGGGAAGCAGATGTCCTGGGTCCTATTCCCAGCTATTTAAGTGACTCATGGCATAACTGGAACTGTGGCTTAATTCCCCTTGCAGTAAACCTCACTTGGAGAGATGGCCTCAAGTTCCAAATTTTTAAAAAGCCATTTTTACAGGTAGCCTCTGAATGCAACGTAATTCTAATTTATTATCTGTCATTTATGACATTTTTTAGTCACTGGCAACATCTGAGCAAATACCACCAGGCTCAGAGAGTCCTGAGGGAAATATGGCAGCGACACACTTCTAAACTCTTCTTCAGGGCAGCCCGGGTGGCTCAGCGGTTTAGCGCCGCCTGCAGCCCAGGGCGTGATCCTGGAGACCTGGGATCGAGTCCCACGTCGGGCTCCCTGCATGAAGCCTGCTTCTTCCTCTGCCTGTGTCTCTGCCTCTCTCTCTCTCTCTCTGTGTGTGTATCTCTCATGAATAAATAAAATCTTTTAAAAAAAACTCTTCTTCATTTGACTCGAGTTGCCTCCATTCCCAAGTTCATCCTGCTCCCTAGCTGTGGCTTGAAGCCACTCTAAGAAGCTACTTAAGTCTGCCCTTTGGACACTTGTATGTTTATTCTGCAAGGATCAAGGTCCTTGCTCATTTTATTTGGAGTCCACAACTTTCCACTATTTTAGGACTATTTGCTTGAAGGTTTGGGAACATTCTATTAACTTATCATCCAAAGAAATCCAAATCTACCTTTCATACCACAACCAACTGCTCTATACATTTAGCAAGATGACCCGCTTTTGAGAAAGCTCAACAGGATACGGCTGATGTCCTGGGGTCAGTTAGAGACAGACCCACAATCTCGGCCTGCAGTGCTGCTTCCCAAAGTCCTCCTGGAAGTGACTGCTTGTAACTATTGATCTCAGCCCTCTCCAGCTGAGAACCCCAAGCAAAGGTCCTATGATACATGCTAAGCTACAGCTCTTTCCAAATATTTTTTTTTCACAGAAAAACAGATTCTTGCCATCATCTGAATGCATTATTTTTATAGGACATAAAATCAGACCCAAGGAATCTGTCCAGATAGCCAAACGATTTCTGAATGTAGTTTCCTAAGCAGACTTTCTCCCCAGAGTGGGAGCCTTCTGACCCATCTCAAGGGTGCTAAGGTTATTAATATAAAATCTCTTTAAGATAACAGAAAATAGGGATCCCTGGGTGGCGCAGCAGTTTGGCGCCTGCCTTTGGCCCAGGGCGCGATCCTGGAGACCCGGGATCGAGTCCCATGTCGGGCTCCCGGTGCATGGAGCCTGCTTCTCCCTCTGCCTGTGTCTCTGCCTCTCTCTCTCTCTGTGTGTGACTATCATAAATAAATAAAAAAAAGATAACAGAAAATATAATATACAAATCGACTCTGAGCATGGGGTGACAATTCTAATTTGCCACGTAGCTTGTGGAGTCATTTGTTCCTGTTGAGAAAGTCCACCCCCCCAACATCTATCAACTGACATCACGAAGTGCTGAAAATGCCATTCCTGCTTTATCAACAAAACTGAAAACTGCAGCAGTGATTCGAAATTTCATAATGCCTCCATGTTTGTGGGTGGGAGCGCAGTTCCCTCCACTTTGTGGGCACCAGTCAAGTCAACTCCTGCCCTTACTTCAAGGGTGGTGCACTTCTGTCTTTTGATGACCACATAGTAATGCCTTCCAAGATGGGTATTATGAAATCAGTCTTCTCTTCAGGGACCCACGGCCCTCTATGGGGAGTCCCTTGAGCCTAGCCACACTGCAGTATGTGTGTGTGGATGGTTTTCCTGCCTCAGCCCGTCCACGGCACTGGCACCAGGCAGGTCTCCTATCCAGCCCACCACAACTCACCTTCTGACTCTTGTTTCCTCAAAGGCTCGGCATCCTGGCTGAGCCCAGACTTTTTCCTAAGTGCTCGCCTTTCCTCAAACGTATTTAACAAGATGTCTTCTTCAGCCCCTGGTCTTTCTTCTTCCTTACTTTCAGAAGCCTCATGGGCCACAGGCTCCAGAAGTTGCTCAGCGTCCTGGACTTTGGCCTCTTTTGGGCCATTGAAGGGATTCCTGAGCATCCAGGGGTTTGGCCCATCGGCATCCCTCTGAATCTCATTCACTGTATCGGGGACAAGGAGTTCACCCTCTTCTTCCACACTCCCCTTCTCTTCCTCACTGTCAGAGGCTGCCTGTAGCTTCTGCGTCAGCTCTTTGTTCCTGGCCAATTGTTCCTGCATAGCCTGGCGAGCCTGAAGGAAGGAGTCACAGCACAAGCGCCTTGTCATTAGTGACTGCAATGACACCTTTCCTGGTTCATTTCGTAAAGCTGCCTCCTCTCAATTTGACTTTAAGTATTTCTTACTGGTGCCTACTGTTTAAATTGCACTATATCACTGCATTAACGGCTATGGAATAAAATGGGAGACAAATTCTTTGTCCTCAAGGAAATGAACATGTGAAACAAGGTAGGAAAAAAAAAAAAAGCTCCTCTCCCCTTTAACTGGACTTGCCTTCAATGCTGTTTCCCTTTCATCTCTCCTTTTCCACCTTGTTCCTGGTTCTTTTCCTTTCTGCCTTAAGAGATTTTCTGATGCCTTTTTAGAATCCTGGTTTTCCATTCTTCCTCAGGACTTTTCCCCAACTCTGCTTCTGCTAGCATCCTTATGGACTGATTTTCCTTTCTTTCTTTTTTTTTTAATTTTTATTTGATTTTCCTTTCTGTCCTCCAATTCCATCTATTCTCTCACCCCGATGATCTCTTACCTCCAGGTCATATTTGGCCATAATTGCCTTTGCCTTGGCCCATTTCCCACTGTTCTGGTGCTTAAGGCTCATTCGTTCCTGGAAAAAAAGGGCAGAATGAGCTCCTTACCACTTTTTGGGGAAAGCTGGTTCAAGGGGTGGGGGTGAGAGGCAGCCTCACCATCATTCTGGCCTTTTCTATTTTTTCCAGTTCTTCCAGTGCTGCGGTAGGATTGACCTTCTGCAGCTTCTCAAAGTCTTTTAGGGCTTTCTTGGCCTTTTCTTTCTTCAGGACCTTGTGATACCTACAGGGTGAGAGGGCAGAGATTTAGCTAAAACACGGGCGCCACACACAAAAGGTGTCCCCGCTCCCCAAGGGGTTTCCCTATGCAGGGGCTAGAATGGACATCACAGAGCTGGCTGACTATAGGGAACCAGTTTGGGACCTGAGAAGACTGGCAAGCCTCTCCGTCCCTGCAGCCCCCAGGGGCACACCTCTGCAGAGCAAAGAGTCCCCTCTGCTTCTAGAGCGCAAGGCAAGAGTAGAAGAAGTTCCAAAGAGGCAAAAAGGCAGGAAGGAAGCCCTACTGGCCTCAACAGCTGTAGAATTCAGAGCTCATTCTGCAGAACCATTCCGTGATGTCCTGGAAGGGAGAGAAAGTAATTGAACAGTCCTCTTTTTAGCAAAACCAAGACTGAAAGCCAAAGCCAGAGGAGAGGGCGCTACCGAAGCAGGCAAAACTATGAGGTTGGACTGAGGAAAAAAAAAAGCTAGTCACTCCTATTTGGGACCTCTTCCACATGACCCCAGTTGCTACGTCAAAGGCTTTCCTATGGACTCATGATTAGCCAGATCACTTTCTTCCAGAGCACCCGTGGCCACTTCAGTAGGGGCCTCCTTACTTTTTGCTCTTGATTTTCTTTTCTCTTCGAGCCCTGGCCTCATAGTAGGACTGCAGGGCCCGAGCCCTCTGAAGCTCCGCTCGGCGCATCTTAGCCTACAATGAATGACATTCACAGTGACTCCTGGGCTTGAGGGCAAATACTGGAACAGAGCATGTCTGGGTGTATCAAAGGGCATGTTACACTTACCTCTTCCAGGCTCATGGCTTTGAGAGAGGCCTTTTCCACGGGAGTCAATAAAGGGTCTGTCACTGGCTGCTTGTTCTTATGGAGGATGTTAAAAACTTCGTGCTCCAGAGGAGTTCTTGCCTTAAGGAGGTAATAGAACATTCTAAGTCTTAATCCATGCTCCTAGCCTCGCTGTGTACAATCTTATGACCATCTGCTTTATGACACTATAATGGGAATCACAAACTGGAAAGGATCGGCTGTTACAGCAAGAGAAAGGGTTCCAGTGTTACTGTTCAGCAGTGTAGATAAAACCTCATTTTCTTCCGATTTAAGACAACTTCAGCAAGGGGATTCCAAAGCTACTCTCTAATATTACTGAGGGGATCACTCTGTTCAGATTACCAAAATATGTAAAACAGAATACCATTCTCTTAAATATCAAAGCAGGATGTCCTTAAGGTAAATGCTGGCAGGATGGAGGAACAGCAGTACCAAATTGTCAGTTTTGATAGTGGTAAAACAAAATGGTTCCTGTATTATGTATATTTGAAGTATCTATGTGTATTAACTGTATAGCAAGGAATCTAAGACTCATTTAAGCCTCCTTTAAAGAACATTTCTAGAAGAGAGGAAAAGTTAAGTCTTAGCTTCCTGACAGTTCAAATTTAACTCTAGTCATTTTCTATCTTTGGTTCCAGTCCCTTATTTTCCAGTGAACTTTGCATGCTAGGTAGTCTATATATATGAAATGAATGGACTGAACCACTTACTTCACATGTTAACAAAAGATGCTGTTACTGTTCAATTGATACCATGTAGATGGTTAAAATAATCAGGCTGATCATGCCATGGTTCACTTTGGTTGGCAAGGCGCAAAGATAGCCCTAGGCTACAGAGCCTGTTTCAAACCTCACACATGTATTACATGTGATTTTCTTTAACAGCCATATACATCATGGTCGGTATTAAACTTACAAATATCTGGACAGATGCATAAACACACATCATCACATGTTACATGGCACTGTTGATTTAACCATAAGCCTATTCTAGTGAATGATAAAGGTGTAATGTTCTTCCATTTTTAGTATTTACAGTAGTGATCAATCACAGGCTACAAAATGATTTATATTACAATGTTGTAATCTTCCTCCAATTCAATTTACAAACATTTATTGATTGCAGCTACATTCCAGGCACTTGTGCAGGGTGCTAGGAATACACAATTGATTAAGATCGTTCCTGTCCTCATAGAGCTCATAGCCATTCAGAGGGAAAAGACACATGTACCACTGGCAACATAATGGGTCACGTGTTAGTCCACAGGAGCGATAACAAAGGAAGTGAACAATGAATTTTGATTAGGAGGTGGGTTAGGCTTGGGGAAGGATTTTTTGAGTGGCTCTGAGCCATTAAGTACAATTCTGTAAGGGCAGGGGGTGGTGATAGCAAATGGAGATGAGTGTAAATAAAAACAGATATATGGACAGGAGAGATATATAAAGGAAAATGTATTGTCCAGTATAGCTAAAATGCTAGGTGCTTCTCTTATTCTATAAGTGGAGAGCCTTTTGAAGGATTTGAAGCAGGAGAGTGACAATCGGTTTTGTGTTTCAGAAAGAAAATTATGGCGATCGTGTAAGGGGTTATATATAAAGTGTCAAATGACAGGTGACAATGGAAATGAGAAGAGGAACCGGTTTCTGAGAGCTATTAAGGAGAAAGTGCACAGGAGTAGCCCACTATGTGGGCTGGGGAGGAGCAGCAGTTAAGGGTGGGGGGAAGGAGGAGGAAGGGGAAGAGGAAGATGATTCAGATGGTTGAGGTTTCCAACATAAGGGACCAGGGCAGGGAGTTCTGCTATTGACTCAGTTACAGAATGATGGTGGTGGTTCAGGGTTTGGGAGTCTGGGGAAGGAAATGCCAAGCCTACTTTGTTGTGTGTGAAGTTTAAAGTGCCTATGAAAGACCCAGGCGAGGCCTACTGGTCCTATGGAATATGAGAGTGGAGCTCAGAAGAAGGCGTTGAGAGTGATCTGTAGTATCTATGGGTGATAGCCAAGAGCCACGGAATTTACAGAGAATAAAAACTAAGGAAAAGTTAGATATATTAAAAAAAAAACAACAAAAAAACCCCAGAAATATGTTATCACAGAAACCAAGGGGGGGAGAGTTTTTGTTGTTTTGTTTTTTAACCAATGTGATGTGTCAATAGGACCCAAAAGGCTAAAGCCTCAGAGGGCTTGGAATTTGGTGATTCAGAGGCCTCTCACTGATGCCCGCTGAGAGAAGACTCAATAGGGTCGTAGGGAAAGAAGATGAGAGAACGGAGGCAGCAGCAAAGACCAGCTCTTCCTAAAGTGTGTTCCTCATCAACTAACAAAATTTACTTTATTATTTTAAGGTTTAAAGTTAAATTTATTTGATTTTCGTTTGTGCACTCTGGGTTAGAAGAAGTCAACGAGGTTTCTTTATTGTCTTCTCATAGCCTTTAAAATGCTAGTGTCTATTATGAACTGCCAATCTCCAGCAGGGGCATGCAACATTTCTAGCAATGGAACCCCGCTTTTTTGAGGGCATATTGAGAAACTAGGGTTTTGAGAAGAACACTTTGGGTAATGGCTAGTGTAGGGTGGGAAGTAACCTTACATCATTTCTAGCACTTTGCAGTTTACAAATGCTTTCTTATGCATTATACCATTTAAATCTTCTTGGAGTAAAATGGAATTTTAGGAATCTGGGCTAAAACTATAGTGCATACTTTTTGGATTCTTAATCTCCAGTCCTTGGTACTTTGCATCTTAAGTTGTAAGAAGAGAACTTAGTTGTTAATCAGAAAGCATGCCCTGAACTAAGCATTTCTTTGTTGCTCTGTACCATACTGGCCTGATTTCTCAAAAATGAATCTTAGAATAAATGCTACAGTGGATTCATGTATAGCATCTGGGTTGGGGGGGCCTCCACTCTGTCTTATGCAGGGAGTTCCTGGAGAGTAGAGGTTGCACTACCCCCTTTTTTTTTTTGAGGTTTTACTATTCTTAATGCAAGCCTCCTCCTCTACCATCTCATGTTTAATAACCAACTAGGCATTTTCCAGCTATCTCCAAGATTACACTATCATTTGGGAAAAGCAAGGTGCAGAATGATGTGTAGTAGCGTATTACTACTCTTTAATTTAAAAAATGAGGTAAACACAAATATAGCAATTATATCCTTATATTAACAACAACAAAAACTTACAAAAGTGGTTATTTCTGAGTGAGTATGGTGGTAAAAATGAGCAGATTGGGGGGACAGGGGCAGGGATCAGACTTTTAGCTATGTATTTTTTTTAAATTTTTGAATCCTACAAATTATTACCTCTTAACTTTTTTTCCCTAAAGTCTCCCTTCCATCCTGCAGTCATACTTTAAACCTGATCTCTTTTTCATGTGGAAAAGGAAGCATCCTAGAAAGAGACTGGTAATGACTTCAACAACAATATCCAAAACAGAGCTTATCCCCGAAAAAAAGCAATGACTTGCTCGATGTCTACCTATGGCAGCAAGCCATGTTTACTTGATTAGTGTTAGCTCAACTTCCCGACACGTAGAACATTATTATTTCTGGATTTGTAGAAAGCAGAGAAAAAGCATAAAGAAGGCATCTATCCATAGTTTCATAAAAGAAAAGCTATTTCAACACTATTAAAATGGAAAGTATGACCTCTTAGTAAAGAAGAGCTGGTTAACTTTACATCTGTCGTACTTACAATGATCCTTTTTGCTTCAGACGAATGAAATATTTGCCAGGGATCAGTGTTTGGATGACCCAGCCCTAAGATAACTTTTTTATTTTCTGCAGCTCAGAGTCGTATGGAGTTACTTACTAAACTTCTAGTCATTACCCATGGATACATTATATTTTAATGTGGTAGTCCTTTACAAGCAAACGTTGGTTCTCTAGCTCATATGAAGTCGTACTAAGGCTCATTCATGCTGCTGAGTTCCTGATTTTCTGCAGATCAGAATGCAGGTTTAAAAACTTTTTAAAAACGGGTGTGAAACAGAAAACATCACTGTGTTCCCTCTCTATGGGCAATCAGATGCTTTCACACAAAAACATGGAAAGAACCATGTACTGTGTGCTACCAGCAGAAGAAGGGTGACTACAGAGCAATGCTGGCAATGGCACGACTGACCATGAGTCCCACTATCCCCACTCCCCCTTGCTAGACTGCTACATTAAAGACTGCAGCTGGGGTTTTAGCTTACCAGGTCCAATCACATCAATCTCACCTGCCAAGGTGCAGTTTCTTGGTGTTGCACTCACCTTCCAGCCACTGAGCACATGTTCAATGGGAGCAAAGGCAGACTGCTCCTTCTCCAGGGGAAAAACCAGCTGCTCTGCCTGCCGGTTCTTCAGGATGATGGGATCCCATTTGGAGAGGGCTTGTGAGGTTTTATTGAATGCCACTTCTCTGTGGATCTGAAGCAGGCAAAGTATACGAAAGAGCCATGAAATTAAGCACTGAACTCAGAGGATCTGCAGGGAATCAGGTGTCAATGTTTCTCAGCCCAAGAGTCAGGATGTTAGAGTAGCTCCTGCTTACTTCTCAGGATGCACTTCCCCCAAGAAGTATTTTTATCTTTCCCCTGGCAATCCATGGGATTCCCCCTCCCCCCCTGCAGTTCCCAGCTCCCCCTCTTCCCCTCTTTTTCCTTGTTAGTCTGATTTCTTCCCCTTAACAGACCACTTTCTCTATAACTCACCCGCTCAACCTCTTCATTGTTGAGGGGTAACTCCAAAGTCTTCTTTGATCTGACTCTATTCAGTTGCTTTTTCACGGCAGCCAATGAAGATGAAGTTTTAATAGGCCCAAGTAGATCTGAAAGGACTAACTTTTCTCCTGATCCTGCAGAAAGGCCAAACTTTCTGGTCAGACTGAGAAATGAGGCAAAAATATCAATATAACATTGGGAGACGCCTCAGTATAAAATGCTGGTAGACAGATGTGCAGGGAAGCAGGAATAATTCTCTTACTTTAACCGCCAGCCACAATGACACCACCTTCCTACATTCCCAAATGTGTTGGAGGGTAGCAAAGAGGAGAAAATTATTATTTATTTTAAAAAGTCACTTGTTTTTTTCTTGGTCCTTCTGCTTCCACTTTTGCCTCACTGCACTTCATTCTTCACAGGCAGCCAAAGTGGTATTTTGAAACTGTAAGTTACAGCATGTCAGGATCCTGCTGAAAATCCTCCAGTGGCTCTGCCTTTATACTTGGAATTACATCATTCCAAAGGACATGGCCCAGCCAAACTAAAGCAGCCACTTAAGTCACTTTACTGCATCACCATGTTTTAATCCTTATTGTCTCCCACCTTGATCTTCCCTAAGAATGTTAGACCCCATGAAGCCTTTCTCACAGACATCACTGTAGCCCCAGTATCTAAACTGCCCTGAAACTGACATAGTAGAAATAGAATAAGTATCTGTTGAATGAATAAGCTTGAATACATTATTATTTGTTCTGAGGGGTTACATTAATGGTTATTAGAACCATTTAACTCATTCAAGCTGCCTAAATTGTGAATATGGTGAAAAAGATATGGCATCCAGACTTCCTATCAGCCTAAAATTCCAACTCTGCAATTTCCTAGATCATGTATTCCCAGTAGGGTGATATCAGTTGCCCACAAGGGATGAAAATTGGTTCTGGAGGTGGGGGGAGTGGTGAAAAAAATCTTCAATGTTCCCAAGTTCTGTGTTCCTCCAAAGCTCAACCCAATCCAACAAAAAACTTATTCCCCGGTATCTGATTTCCTGGCTTATAGGAGTGGGAGTATGTGTGTGTGTGTCAGGGTGGGGGGAGGCAATGAAAAACAGTCTAAAAAGACTTCTTGGGGAATAAAACAGGTTGAGAAGCATTGTACTAGGTGAAGGCCCCTGAGTAAGTAACTTGACTTCTCTGAGCTCCAGCAGATTATCTGCCTGTCCAAACTCTGTAAGAACTGAAATAGAAATAAAAGCATGGATGCGATTAAGCTAGTGAGAGGCAGCAGTCTTCATCCATGTCCCTGTACCCTAGAAGCAGCTCATCAGTAGGAGATCTTGACTATGACCTTTAAGGCTTTCTTCTAGAAATGGAAAAAAAAACTCAAGGGCATCTGACTTTCTTTGACCACTCATATAGGTATTTATGGTAGGATCCATTAACCACATTGAAAACAGTTCTGAAGGTGAAGTGATCATTATGCTTTTAACTCCACAAGCTCCACACACAGATGGCTTCCTTTGTTAACTTACCTTCGGAAGTGACATTGAACTCTGATACCTTCAAACTAGCTTCAGATCTCTCAGCCAATTTCCACCTGAAATTAGGCAAAGCAGAATATAGTAGGAACGAACACATTTTGCTAGGGAACCAACACTTCTCTTTTCAAACAAGGCTTTGTTTTAATGTATTGCTCTTCTAGAATCAGGTTTTGTCACAAAGAAACCAGGAAATCTGTTCCTAACCTGGGCTTGGTTTTCTAGCCATCTCTTAATGTAGACTTAGTCACTCAAAAACACAAGGCGATATGAGGTAGGCATAGTGGAAAAGGTATTGGACTTGGCTTCAAACATTCCTGGATCTGCCACTTACAAGCAGAATGACTATGGAGCAAGGCAATTAACTCCTCTAATGGGGATAAGTTCCTAGTCAATGCTTCAAAAGACTAAGTATGGATGAAGAATTCAAACACACAAAGGCCTCTAACACAATAATCGCTAACAATTACATAATGCTTACTATATGCTGGGCATTAGTTTAAGATCTTCATGTTTATTAACTCATTTAAATGTCATGATGACCCTCTGAGGTAGGTAATGTTATTAATCTTATTTTCTAGTTGAAATTGAGGTGCAGAAAGGTTAAAAATTTGCCTATACAGTCTGTCTCTGAAGTATGTGATCTTAATAATGATGCTGACACTTGTGTCTTCATTATCTTAGGCACGTGATGTTTATTTTTAAAGATTTTATTTATTTAAAGATTTTTCTTTATTAGAGAGAGAGAGAGAGAGAGAGATGATGCGCGCACATGCGCACATGCGGTAGGAGCACAGCAAGTGGGGGTTGGGAGAGGGACAAGCAAACTCTGTGCTAAGTGCAGAGCCCAATCAGCTGGATCCCAGGACCCTGAGATCACGACCTGAGCCAAAACCAAGTGTCAGACGCTCTAACAGCTGACCAGCCAGGGGCCCTGGCACTCAATAAATGTTAGTTGCAGATTTGTCTCATGGAATCAGCTAGTTATAACCTGTCCAAATGGATGGGAATGTTACCTATTCTTTCCATCAAGGGAACTGATTGCTTCCAGAAGCTTTTGATGCTTTCTCTCTCCATCAATGTCACCCTAGACATAGAAAAGGAAAAACCATCAGGATGATAAGGGAAAGGAGCATGGAAATCTCTTGTTCTTTTGGTGAGTGGATGACTGGGGAATCAGGTGAGGTCTAGTGTGCAGGCATTCAAGCTCAAACAAAGAACTGCTTCAAAAGCCAAACTTCTTCATTATTAAGAACCACAGTGTCTGATGATCTGTGGCTAATGTCATGTCTCTGTCTTAATCAGTCTCAAGAAGAAAAGTGCTATGAGAATGTTTCAGTATAGTATAGCATGATCTGACACAGAAATACTGCCATTAAAAAAAACCCCACAATAAGTAGTTTTGTCAAGAGAATAGAGTTGGAATTCCTATAGCATCTGTTGGAAAGCCAGCTTAATTATGTAGATGTATATTTCAGTCAGATACAGACAAGCCATTACTTATGATGGTCTGACTTAATATTTTTGAATTTATGATGGTGACACACGTTCAGTAGAAACTATATTTCAAATGTGAATTTGATCTTTTCCCGGGCTAGCAACATGGGATAGGATTCTTGTGATGCTGGCCACTGGCAGTGAGCTGCAGCTCCTGGTCAACCACATGGATCATAAAGGTAAATAACTAATATGCTTAGAACCATTTTGTACCCACACAACAACCATTCTATTTTTTATTTTCAGTACAGTAGTCAATAAATTACACAAGATATTCTCCACTTTATTATAAAGTAGACATTGTGTTAGATGACTGTCCAATTTTAGGCTAATGTAAGTGTTCAGAGCAAGTTTGAGGTAGGATAGGCTAAGCTATGATGTTCAGCAGTTAGGTGCATTAAATGCATTTTTAACTTAAAATATTTTCAATTTATGATGGGTTTATCAGGATGTAATGCCATCTTAAATTGAAGAAGATTTGTAATTTTTTTTTTAAATTTTTATTATTTATGATAGTCACAGAGAGAGAGAGACAGAGAGAGGCAGAGACACAGGCAGAAGGAGAAGCAGGCTCCATGCACCAGGAGCCCGATGTGGGATTTGATCCCTGGTCTCCAGGATCGTGCCCTGGGCCAAAGGCAGGCGCCAAACCGCTGCGCCACCCAGGGATCCCGAAGAAGATTTGTAATTAAATAATGCTACAAAAATCCAAACTTGGGAAACAGGGAAATCATAAAATGAAGACCCCATGTTTTGGTCTTATATACTCAGCTATACTTGGGCAACTTGAAAACAATGTATCTTATACAGTCTTCAAATTTCCATAGCACTTAATGCAATATCTTATACATGAAACACTATATAACTATTTGTAATCTCTTTGCAAGATCTGAGCAAATATAAACAATGTTGCCACCATTTTTCTGTCTAGCCACGAGCTGTCTAACCTAAGGGGAAATGGAGAAGGCAGTTTAGCAGTTGTCACCCACCTCATCTTCACTGGGACTCAAGGGGTAGTCTTTGGGTAAATCCTCTAATTCTTCCTGTCGGCTTAAAGCCAGAAGGCTGTTAAAGGAGGCAAAAGAGAATTATTATCAATTGGAATAACTTCTATTATAGCAAAGAATGGCCCTTTTCCCTGGAAGAGGTACGAACCAAGCAGAATGGGTATTTTAGAAATTTGTCAAGACATTAAATTTAGACTTAAGTCAGGCATCAACCCCAAGGGGTGGGAAGTGGGTGGTGACACCCCTATACAACTGTATGGAGTGACAAAGAGCTAACCTTCAGTGATTGGTACTGCATTTTCCACTGACCTCCGGGAGGCTGTAAACATGTCAGACTCTGGGTAAGGTGACAGAAGGCACTGTTGCTGGCCCTTGAGGCAAAGCAGTTTAGCCATTAATATTTCTAAGCATCCTCCACCTTATAAAGGAAGACACCTTTATAGGTGCAGCTTCCTCAAAAGTGACATGTTGATTACTTGTTCCCAACAATGGGGAAAGGGTTAATTGGATGAAAGCAGCTAAGTACACCAATTTTCCTGGGGTTTCCTCAGCAAAGTGGATGCCTAACTGGTACCCTGAACCAAATTATAGACTCTACTATTACACAACAGTATGTACCAATGTTTACAAGGCAACCATTACTAAACGGATTATATTTAGCTCGCTTGTTGGGGGGCGGGGATGAAACATCAGAGGAGAAAATGTCACGAATGACTCCAATCAAGATAAGGGGAATTTATAACGCAGGCACTCCCTGCGCAGTCGAAATGTGCCCCGGCAGCAGCAGAAAAAGGAGTCACGTGATGAGGAAAGTGCAACAAATTAGCTGGAAAAGGGTGAGGCCACATCCGAACCAACAGGGATGAGGCCAAAAAGCTGGGGAAAGGAGAAAGAGAATTAAATTAAATGAAAAGGACTTTTCAAGGATGTTATCGCGGAAATTGTAATGAATGATGAGGTCTTGGAGGAGGAACAACTGTCGTCTGTTAAAAGGCAGCTTCCAGACCCGGCCCCAAACGAGACCCAGACCTCCCGCTCCGATCTTTAGCCCTCACCTTTCCGCAGCCCGGACCGTGCTCATCTCAGCAGCCTGTCTCACACATGGGCCAGGAGCGGAAGCCGAAAGGAAAGCAATTTCCGTGCCGGCCGCAAAGCAATTTCTGCTTCCGCCAATCACGCGCTGCGTGTCGCGTCACTTCCGCTCCGCCCCAGGGCGTGCGAGAAACTGGAGACTCCTCTGGAGGGGCCTGCGGGACACTGGGAGACTGGAATTTAAAGCCTGTCGGCGGGCGGAGCTTTGTCCCCCCCGCCCCGCCCCTACTCCCATCTTCTCTGCGGAGCGTCGGTGTTCGCGCTCCCGGCTCGTGGTTTCCGCGCGGCCCGAGGTGGGTTGAGCTTAGGGCGAGGGCACCGCGCTGTCCCGGAGTGGCCGAGCCTTCGTTGTCCCTGCCTGATCCGAAAGGAGAGGCTCTGGCGACCGTCCGTGTTCCACAGCGTCCTGCGAGTCTGCCGCCGGCCAGGGCCAGTTCAAGGTTTTTTTGAATACCGGAGAAGTGGCCAGCGTTGTGCTAGGCCCCCGAGATTTGGCAGTGAACAAAGCAAGTTTCCCCCGCTCCAAAGGAAAAATCTCCTTGCGTCTTGTGCCCCCTTGTAATTGCAGCACCAAGTTCCTCCTTCCCTAGGGAACAAAGGTTCATCCAAGAATGGGCCTCTGTTGGTGGCTGCAACTTCCTCACCTCCCATCAACTGTTAAGAATGTTTTTTTAATTAAAAAGTAGAAAAGTACGAAAACGTTCGTGCCATCTGTTTTAAGCTATTTCCGTTTTGCTTTTGCCCCACTGTTCCACTGAAACTGCTCCAAACAAGATCCTCAGTGACACTCTCAGCTGCTAAAATAAAATGGATATTTCTCACTCTGTCTTCCCAGAACTTTGTGTGGTATTTGGTACTGTTAGTTTGTTTTCTTATTCATATTCAGGTTTTGACCATTTACTATGTGCCAGGCCTCTAGGCATATGGGGACATTAGTGCGCTAAACAGACACGTTCCATGGCTTATAGATTGACTTTCTAGTGGGTTTACAGATGATTTTTTCATTGTCGGAACTCCATTCTGGGCTTGCATGACAACACTCTCTCCTGGCATCTTAGCTTTATGGCCATCTTTTTCAGTCCTCTCTAAATGATGATGTTCCCCAGGCTCTGTTCGCAGCCTGTTTGTCTACTCCACATGCTCTTCTTTTTCTTTCTTTCTTTCTTTCTTTCTTTCTTTCTTTCTTTCTTTCTTTCTTTCTTTCTTTCTTTCTTTCTTTCTTTCTCTTTCTTTCTTTCTTTCTTTCTTTCTTTCTTTCTTTCTTTCATTCATTTATTTATTTATTTTTAGTGATCTCTAAATCCAACATGGGGCTTGAACTCACCACCTGGAGATAAAGACTCATGTGCTCCATTGACTGAACCAGCCAGGTGCCCTTCCACATGCTCTTCTTAGGCCTTTAACACTTGCATGAGAAATCCAAACTCTATTTAACTCCGATCTTTTTCAAGAGTTCCAGACTAGTATTTCTGATTGCCTCTTGGCAGTCTTTTTTGTTCTACAGGCACATCAAACATGATTTGTCCAATAACTTCTATCTTTTCTACCAGAGTTCTGTATTTTTTCATCTCTATGACTGACACCAAACTACTAGTTAGGCAAGTCAGAAGTCTGAGAATCATCCTTGATTCTTCTCTACCTTATGCTTCAGAGTTGCTCCTCTTTTTTTTTTTTAAGATTTACTTATTTTAGAGAGAGCACACAAGCAGGGGGAGGGGCAGAGGGAGAAGGAGAGGGGGAGAATCTCAAGTGACTCCCTGCCAAGTGTGGAGCATGACATGGGGCTCGATTTCACAACTCTTGAGATCATGACCTGAGCCGAAATAGTAGGCCCCTTAACCAACTGAGTCACCCAGGTACCTTTCCTCTTCACATTGTTGGTTTTACTTCCCAAATCTCTCTTGAGCATCTCCCCAACTTTCCATCATCATCCATCAGACCCTTGCAATTTCAAGCTTGTCGTATTGCCATAAACTGTTCTAGTGAAGGGGAGCATTATAGCATATCGATAAAGAGCATGACTTGTGAACTGGACTCCCTGGGTTTGAATCTTATCTCCGCTACTTACTAGCTTTGTATTGAGTAAATCACTTCCCTGTGCCTTTATTTCCTCACCTTTAAAATGGGTATGATAGTACATTGGGTAGTTACAAGGACTAAATGAATTCATATACATAAAGCACCAGAATAAATGGAAAGCTCTTAGAATAATATCTGTCACACATTAAATGCTCAATAAATGTTAGCTATAAGAATTTTGTACTGTCTTTTCAGTCTTTAGTCTCTCCTCATCCAATCCTGTAAGTCTGATCATGTCACACCCCTACCAGAAAGATGCAAATAGACCCTCATCACCTTCAAGATAAAATTTAAAAAATCTCTAGTCTTTGCCTACCTCTCCAACCTCTTTGGAATTGCTTGCTGCTTCCCCCAAGACACTCCAAATTATATTTTTGTGGACAGATGATGTTCTCTTAATCTTATAAAAAGTACAAATAAAACCATTATAAGAAAACATTGACATTTTTTATTGATCTATACTTAATCTAAGTAAAGACAGTGTGTTTGCTATGCAAATGCAGCTTTGAGGCAAGTTCCCTAGGTACTCCCCTTCTCCAGCTCTAACCAGACTGATGCTCCATTTCTCTCTTACATAGAATTATGAAACAGCAGCCATTTCAGCTGAGACCTAAAGGAGAAGGAAACAGCACTGCGGAGAAAGGGGAAGTGTTCTGGGCAACGGAAATGGTGTATACTTGGACGCTCTGGTCTAGGAAGAGTTTGCTATATTCTAGCAACTGAAAGGCCTGTGTGGCTGAATGGTGGTGAGCGAGAAGGTAAATATAACAGAGATGGATGGAGAGATGGGCAGGATTCAGGTCTTGTAGGGCCTTATAGGCCATAATAGAATTTGGATTTTACTTCACAATTTGTTATGTAGAGGTTATATAGGAGAGTGACATAGTAGAGATTTTACTAAAATCACTTGGACTGTTGTGCAGAGAATGCATTGGTAGGGGTGGGGGCACAAGTGGAAGCAGAGAGGCCAGTCGGGAAGCTGCTATTGTGTAGTACAGCAGGAGATGGTGATGGCTTGCAATAGGGTGGTGGCTTTGGAGATAGAGTCATTGATGGACCCACCAGAGGAATGTGAGGGGTAAGGGAAAGAGAAATATTATGCTTACATTACTGGTTTGCAAGTACAGTAGGCTGTTTGTTAAGATGTAGAATCTATGGGTGCCTGGGTGGCTCTGTCTGTTAAGCATCTGCCTTTGGCTCAGGTCATGATCCCAGAGTCCTGGAATCAAGGCCTGAGTCTGGCTCTTGGCTCGGTGGGGAGCCTGCTTCTTCCTCTCCTTGCTCATGCTCTCTGTCACTATCCGTGTCTCTGTCTCTCTCTCAAATAAATAAATAAAATCTTAAAAAAGATGTAGAAGACTAATAACAATGAAGGAAACAGATCTGGGGAGTGAGACCCAAAGTTCATTTTAGTACTTTTGTGGTTTGAAAGCAAGGTACCTAAGTGGAGATAGTAAGTATGTAATTGGCTATAAGAGTTGTGAAAGATAATTAGCTAAGGGCCTTTGATTTCAACTATAGCCATTAGCGATTATCAGTAAATATAAATAGTTTTATCCCTAATGTTTATATATTAACTGATTAAACATTTCACAAAGAAGACCCAGGCTCAGCCAAAACTTGCAAATAGTAACAACTGTGATTTTACTATAAATTTATGATGTTGCATACTCTGCAGCGTCAAACCTAGTCCTTGAACAATAATAAGGGATTCAGTGTTTCTTAAATTCATGATTAAATAAAGCCATAATAGTTCCATGCTATTCATTCTCATAAAAATGCATAGTAATAATTATTTGTACAGGCAGAGATATTGTGGATCTGGTTCCTGACCACTGCAATAAGCTGAATACTGCAACAAAGTGAATCAAATAAATTTTTTGGTTTCTCAGTGCATTTAAGTTTTCACACTATACTTTAGTCTATTAAGCATACAGATAGCATTATATCTAAAAATGTAAATGCCTTAATTAAAAAACACTTTGTGCCATGGGCAGCCCCCGTGGCTCAGTGGTTTAGTGCCACCTTCAGCCTAGGGCGTGATCCTGGAGATCGGGATCGAGTCCCATGTCAGGCTCCCTGCATGGAGCCTGCTTCTCCCTCTGCCTGTGTCTCTGCCTCTCTCTCTCTCTCTCTCTGTGTGTGTCTCTCATGAATAAATAAATACAATCTTAAAAAAAACACTTTGTGCTAAAACATCATCTGAGCTTTCAGTGAGTCATAAGCTTTTTGCTGGTGGAGGGTCTTGCCTTGATGTTGATGGTTGCTAATTGATCAGGGTGGTGGTTGATGAAGGTTGGGGTGGCTATGGTGGTTTCCCAAAATAAGAGAACAGTGAAATTTTCTGCATCGATTGACTTTCACAAATGATTTCTCTGTAGCATGTGATGCTGTTTGATAGCATTTTATTCACAGCAGAACTTTCAAAATTGGAGTCAATCCTCTCAAGCTCTGCCCCTGCTTTATCAGTTAAGTTGATGTAATGTTCTAAATCATTTGTTGTCATATCAACAATCTTCTCAGCATCTTCCTCAGGAATAGTTTCCATTTCAAGAAACCATCAATCACTGATCACCATAACAAATAACAATAATGAAAAAGTTTGAAATACTGCCATGAATTTCCAAAATGTGACACAGAGATATTAAGTGAGCAGATGCTATTGGAAAAATGATGCCAATAGACTTGCCCAACACAGGGATGCCTCAAAATTTCAGTCTGTAAGAATACAATATATGCCAAGTGCAATAAAGTGAAGCACAATAAAAACAAAGTGTGCCTGTACATAATTTTAGAATTTGTAGGGTGCTTGCTATGGTGTGAGTTTGTATGTTGAAATTCTCATCTCCAAGGTGATGGTATTAAGAAGTGGGGCAGTTTAGAGGTAATTAGGTCTTGAGGGTAGGGCTTTCATGAATGAGTTAAATGACTTTATAAGAGACTTAGAGAGTTCCTTTGCCCCTTCTGCCATGTGAGGCTACAGCAAGAAGGCACTGGCTATGAATCAGAAAGAGGGCTTTCATCCAGTCAGGCTGGCAACTTGATCTTGCACTACTAGCCTCCAAAACTGTGAGAAATAAATTTCTATTGTTTATAAGCCATCCAATCTGTGGTATTTTCATTATAGTGGCCTGAACAGATGAAGTGCTTTTACCTTCATTGTGCCATTTTAATTAAGCATTTTATTAAACTTTTAATTTTGAGATAATTGTAGGTTTGCATACAAATTGTAAGAAAAAATACAGAGATGCTGTGTATCTTTTACCTAGTTTACCCTATTGGTAACATCTTACAAAACTCTAATACAATATTACAACCAGGATATTAATACTGAGATACAGTCAAGACACAGGGCAAGGATCAGTCATATTGCCCTTTTTTAGCACATCCACTTCCCTCCCATCACAGCCTCCTTAACCCTTGGCAACCACTAATCTCTCCATTTCTATAATTCTGTCATTTCAAGAATGTTCTCTAAATAGAATCATACAGGATGCAACTTCTTGGGATTGGATTTTCGCACTGGAAATTCATTCAGATTATTGTGTATATCAATAGTTTCTTCTTTTTTTTGTTTTTTTAAGTGTACAATTTGGTGGTTCTTAGTATACTCACATAGTTGTGCCACCACCGCCACAATAAATTTTAGAAGTTTTGTCACCCCAAAAACAAACCTTGTACCATCTTTAGCAATCACCCTCTGTGATATAATAGGAAATATATTTGGCTTTGCCCCTGGATCTTGACAAAAAGCTCCCAACACCCTTGGAATTTTCTGAGCGATAGAAGTGGTTTGTATCATTCTTAAGGAGCCCTTTTCATCACACCTGAGTTTATATTAATGAGGTGACTTCTTAAAGCCCCTAAGTACCCTAAGGGTGGGGGCTAGTTGCCAGGGAACCAACCATGATTAATGTCAGGCCCCTGCCCTTACATCAAGGAGGGGAGAGGGGCTGGAGACCAGAGTTTACTGATTGGAAATCTTTCTTCTTTTTCTAATATAGACATTTAGTGTTATAAATCTCCTTTAAGTGCTGCTTTCTCAACATCTCACAAATTTTCATATTCTGTTTTAAAATTATCTTCCAGTTCAAAAATTTTTATAATTTTCCATTTGATTTCTTCTTTGCTTTCCTGGGTTATTTAGCAATGTGCTGTTTGGTTTCCAAATATTCTTTCTGTTATTGGCTTCTAGTTTAATTGTAATTAGAGAACATACTTTTTATAATGTAAATTTCTTACAATAAATACATTGAGATTTGTTTTATGGCTCAAAATAAAGTATATACAGGTAAATGTTCTATGTGCATTTGAAATACATGTATATTCTTTTTTAAAGATTTATTTATTTATTTATTTGAGAGAGAGATTGAGAGCAAATCAACATACAGAGGGAGAGTGTGATGGAGGGAGAGAAGCAAATTTCCTGCTGAAGAGGGAGCTCGATGTGGAGCTCCATCCCAGGATCCTGGGATCATGACCTGAGCTGAAGGCAGAGGCTTAACTGACTGAACCATCCAGGCACCCCTATATGTGTATTCTATTGTTGGTTGGAGTGTTGTAGAAATGTCAATTGTTTAGTTGGTTGATAGGTCAAACTGGCATGGCACTCAGTCATATGACCACAAGGAAATAAATCTCAAAGTTACAAAGATTTTTTTTGTGTTTGGGATCCCTGGGTGGTGCAGCGGTTTGGCGCCTGCCTTTGGCCCAGGGCGCGATCCTGGAGACCCAGGATTGAATCCCATATCAGGCTCCCGGTGCATGGAGCCTGCTTCTCCCTCTGCCTGTGTCTCTGCCTCTCTCTCTCTCTCTCTCTCTCTCTGTATGACTATCGTAAAAAAAAATTAAAAAAAAGATTTTTTTGTGTTTAATTCTAAAAGTTTTGTAGTTTTAACTATTACTTCAGCTCTGATCCATTTCGAGTTCACTTTTTGTGTGTGGTGTGAGATAAAGGTCTAAATGTATCTTTTGCTTATGGATATCCAATTGTCCTAGCAGTATTTGTTGAAAGAACTGTCGTTTCCAAATTGAATGGTTTGGCACCTTGTCAGAAATCCGTTGACCCTAAGGGTTCATTTTGGAATCTCCATTCTGTTGCATTGATCTATATTTCTATCTTCCTGTTAGTATCACACTGTCTCGATAACTGACTTTATAGGGAGTTTTGAAATATGGAGGCTAAAATTCTCCTATTGACTCTCTTTCAAAGTCATTCTGTTATTTTGGATCCTTTGCATTTCCATATACATTTTATTATTATTATTATTATTATTTTTAAAGATTTTATTTATTTATTCATAGACACACACAGGGAGAGAGGCAGAGACACAGGCAGAGGGAGAAGCAGGCTCCATGCAGGGAGTCCGACGCGGGACCCAATCCCAGGTCTCCAGGATCACACCCCAGGCTGCAGGCAGCGCCAAACCGCTGCGCCACCAGGGCTGCCCTCCATATACATTTTAGGATTAGCTGGTTAATTTCTTTTTTTTTTCAGCTTGTTAATTTCTACAAAAAAAATGCTAGAATTTTTATAGGGATCTCATTTAATTTATAGAATCAGTTCATGATATGGAATTTTTCTCCATTTTTATAGATCTTTAATTCCTCTCAGCAATTTTTATATTTTGTGTATGTTTTATACTTTTTTGCTAAACTTATTTTTAAGTGTTTTATTCTCTTTGATGCTATTGTGAATAGAATTATTTTCATTTCATTTTCAGTTTTTCATTGCTAGTATATAGAAATACAATTTATTTTTATATTGATCTTCTATCTCACATTCTTGCCTAACTCACTTATCAGACTAGTAGTTTTTTTGTGGATTTCATCTGACTTTTTATACTGGTGATTGTCATCTCTCAAAAAAGCCAGTTTTACTTTCTCCTTCCCAATCTGGATGCTTTTCATTTCTTTTCCTTTCCTGATTGCACTGGTTTAATAATCTCCAGTTCTGTGCTTAATTCAAGTGGCAAGAGTGGGCATCCTTGATTTGTTTCCAATCAAAGGGGGGAGCATTCATTCACTCTCTCACCATTGATACTATGATAATGCTATGATGTGAGCTATGGACTTCTCATGTCTGTTATCAGTTTGAGAAATTTACCCTCTATTCTGACTCGTTGAGAATTTTTTAATTATGTTAAAATATACACAACATAAAATTTATCATTTAAGCCATTTTTAAGTGTACATTTCAGTAGCATAAAATACATTTACATTGTTGCACATTCATTACCTGCGGCAACCTCCAGAACTGTATCATTTTCCCAAACTGAAACTCTTTATCTGTTAAACAATAACTCCCTGCTTTTCTTCCTCCCAGCCCCTGACAACCACTATTATAGTTGTTGTCTCTAATTTTGACTACTCTAGGTACCTCATATAAGTGGACTCATATACTTGTCTCTTTGTGACTGGTTTATTTCCACTTAGCATAATGTCTTTCATGGTTTATCTATATTGTAGCATGTGTCAGAATTTCCTTCTTTATATGACTGAATAATGTTCCATTGCGTATATATATACCATATTTTGTTTATCCATTCATCTGTTATTGGGCACTTGGGTTGTTGCCACCTGTCTTAGTCCATTTGGGCTGCTGTAACAAAATGGCACAGACTTGGTAGCCTATAAACAGACATTCAGGCCACTGCACCACCTTTTGACTATTGTGAATAATGCTGCTGTGAACATTGGTGTACAAGTATCTGTTGGAGTCCCTGCTTTCAATTCTTTTTGGCATATACACAGAAGTGGAATTGCTGGATTATACGGTAATTCTACCTTTAATTTTTAATTTTTTGAGGAATTGCCGTATCATTTTATGCGGCAGCTGCACCAGTTTACATTCTCAGCAGCAATGCACAAGCATTCCAATTTCCCTACATCCTTTCTAATACTTTTTGTCCTTCCTTCCTTCCTTCCTTCCTTCCTTCCTTCCTTCCTTCCTTCCTTCCTTCCAATAGCTATCCTAATGGGTGTGAAGTTGTTCTATGCCCGGGTCTTAATTGATAAATGTTACTGAGTGGCAACATGGAGAGATAAATGCCATTGAAAGAAAAGTTTAATATTACTTGCAGTTCCTCTAGAAACAAGAGGCAATATTCCTTTGCCTTTGTCATCCTGGGGTCAAGTATCAGGCAACTAGAGACCATCCCTGTAATTTAGAGCCTGCCAAAATTATTCACACTAGCCAATCCTAAACTGTTTATGCTACCCTGTCTCACCTTTCCCACAGAAATCCCAATTAAGTCAGTGGCCTAAACCTATCCCTCCTTCATCACACAGTCATCTTTATAAATTAAGACCTGGACATAGAACAATTTGGTACAGTAAGCTAGGTGACTCAATGTTCAATGTAGGGGGCTTGCTTCCAGACTGCTCTTGGCTTACTGGCTAGCTTTACCAAACATTGAGCACTACTGGCAAAGGCATGGCTAGCTTTTGGCATGCTGGCACTCTGGATGCCACTGCTTCATGATATATCTGCTGAATACTGCCATGACCTTCCAGCTAAAACAAAGAGGACCTTGAAGGCATGAGCATTTCATGGCATTCCTCATTTAGTCTCAGATGCTGAAGTCTTGGTTGGTGGTTGCCAATTCACTAGTTATCAACTTACCTTGGACAGCTTGGTCCACTGGGCCAAATCTGATTTCCCTGGTTTGACACACCTAGGTTCCAAAAGAAAAAAGGGGGAGGGAGTTTAGCTACCTAGGCACACAGGCCATTTTAAAAGGAAAAAGCTTAATGGAGACAAGGATGGTGCCAATAAGAGGTTGCTTATGGGCTTGAGGTCCCTTTTCTCTCCCCTCTTTCCCTCTTATCAACTGGAGACAAAAACTAAAGACTATGGATTCAGGTGGCTGCAAGCCTAAAACAGAGGGGGGAAAAGACTGCAGTTTTAGGCAGATATAAGCTCAAGGGGGAAAGGAGGAACTTTAAACCTTATGTACTAAGCAAATGCAGGTCTAACAAACATAATGCTAGCCCTAGATTACTTTTTAATTTAATTTAATTTTAAAATATTTTTATTTGGGCACCTGAGTGGCTCAGCGGTTGAGCATCTGCATTCAGCTCAGGGTGTGATCCCATGGTCCTGGGATCGAGTCCCACATCAGGCTCTCTGCAGGGAGCCTGCTTCTCCCTCTGCCTCTGTCTCTTCCTTTCTCCTCTCTCTGTGTGTCTCTCATGAATAAATAAATAAAATCTTTTTAAAAATTAAAAAATAAAGATTTTTATTTATTTATTCATGAGAGACACACAGAGAGGCAGAGACAGAGGCAGAGGGAGAAGTAGGCTCCCTGCAGAGAGCCTGATGTGGGACTGGATCCCAGGACTCCAAGATCACGACCTGAGTCGAAGGCAGATGCTCAACTGCTGAGCCACCCAGGTGCCCCTATTTTATTTTAAAGATGTATTTATTTATTGAGAGAGAAAAGGCAGGGGTGGGGGGCAGAGGGAGAGGGAGAGAGAGACTCTCAAGCAGACTCCATGCCCAGCAGGGAACCAGATGTGAGACTCAGTCTTACAACCCTGAAATCATGATCTGGGCTGAAATCATGAGTTGGGTGTTTAAACTGACTGAACCTCCCAATCGCCCCAGCCCTAAATTACCTACTGATTTTAAAACAAACTTCAAGATATAGGGGGAGAAAATTAAATGTAATTAAGTAATTATGTGTACATATATAAGATTTTAATGTTAATATATAATAGATTAATTATATATATGCATATATGAAATATATATAACTAAATTAAAACAAAGCCCCAAATTGATCCAGTTGGAAATCCAAAATTTATATACTAAAGAATTTATATAACTAAATGATAGAAAGACTGCTGATTGGCTATTGTGCCTCTACAACCTTTGTTCTAATTTAACTTTAACATTTGCTGAAATACATCAATTGATAAGACTTTTATGGACTTAATCAAGATGGGGCTCAAATTATAGCTGTGTCTTGGAATCCCACTAAACTTAAGCATTGTGTCCACTATAATCTTAAGAAGATAACTAAAGATAAAGTGAAGAAAAAAATTGGTTTGCCTCACTCTAATTACAGCCTTGCCTAAGTTATCAAAATTATAATACCCATTGACCTAAAATATTCCATTTGAACATTCATGCTCTGACACAATAAATAGTAAATTAAAATTAAAGTAGGTCTTTAAAGGTGGCTCAGTTAAGTGGCTACCTTCAGCTCAGGTTGTGATTCCAGGGTCCTGGAATTGAGCCCTACATGGGGCTTCCTGTTCTTCCAGGAGCCTGTTTCTCCCTCTCCTTCTTCCCCTCCCCCCTGCTTGTGTCTCTCTTGCTATCTCTCTCTCTCTCTCTCTCTCTCTCTCTCAAATAAATAAATAAAATCTTAAAAAAAATAAAGTAGGTCTTTGAGACTTACAAATTGGCTTAATGAAATGGGACTCCATAGATCTCCCAGTTAAAATAGTTAACCTAGCCCAATATAAGTTAAAACGGGGGGAATCAAGGATTAAAACTCACTATATAAAACCTAATTAATAAAGAGGTGATTATCTTCACTGCCTCTTTTTGACAGTCCAATTTTGCCTGTTCCTATATATAAAAAAAATTTTAAAAAAATCTTGTGTGTTTGCAGGTAGTCCTCATGGTAGATCGCTATGATCTTTATGCTGTGGTCCCATCCATCAAGGCCCCCCACATCAGACATCCAATATTATTAAATTACTGATTTTGTTCAGTGAGCAACTGGTAAATATTTTGCTTTTATAGATTTGGCTACCATTTTCTGTTCAGTATCTATTTCAGCAGCCTCTCAACTGCAGTTTTCTTTTACCTCTGAAGGGACACAGTCTACCTCCAAGCTACCTATGGTGCACCTCAACACATAAACCATTATGCAGTCTTTACAGACAAGATCTTAACTACATCCACCTTCCTATAGGAACACAGGTATGACATTACATTGATAACTCTCCTCCAAGGAGATTCATTAAACATACTCACTAAAGGCATACCAATCTAAGATCTTTTAGTCCATCTTGGGTTCTGATGACAATTATTCCTCATTTACAAATTTTGTTCCCAAAACTTTTTTTAACTTATGATAGTCACAGAGAGAGAGAGAGAGAGAGAGAGAGGCAGAGACGCAGGCGGAGGGAGAAGCAGGCTCCATGCACCGGGAGCCTGACGTGGGATTCAATCCCGGGTCTCCAGGATGGCGCCCTGGGCCAAAGGCAGGCGCCAAACCGCTGCGCCACCCAGGGATCCCTGTTCCCAAATTAAAATCCACCGACCTTCTTGTCAGTTACTTTTCCACACCATCCCCCCCACCGCCCCCGACCGCAACCCAGCTCCTTCACCAAAAGCACTTTGGCAGTGACTTCTCATACCTGCCGGAGTCTGGGCTGCTTCTGATGGCTGGCTGTGAGTTGACCAAGGGCTTCAGGTGCAAGAAACTGCCTCCCTCAAATCTTACACTATACACCATTAAAACAAACAACAACAAAAATGACTTGCTATCTACTGGGCTTTCCTGAAAATAGAGGCTTTCATAGATTCTGAGCCTTGATCCTACATACTCCGCTGCCCAGTGTCCTTTGAGTCATGGAAATAGCACTCCACAAACTGGGCAGAGCTACAGAGGCCTTCTTAAAATAGGATGCAACTGGGGTGCCTGGGTGGCTCAGTTGAATAAGCATCTGCCTTTGGGTCAAATCATGATCCCAGGGTTCTGGGATCACCCCCACATTGGGCTCCTGGCTCAGTGGGGGGCCTGCTTCTCCCTCTTCCCCCCTCTCTCTTCCCCCTGCCTTTCCTACCTGCGTGCTTTCTTGCTTGCTCTCTCTCTCAAATAAATAAATAAAATCTAAAAAAAAAACAAAAACAAAACAAAACAAAAAAAGATGCAACCACATCTGAGCCCTCTGACATATTCTACTCGCAAGAGGGATAGCTTTTCCTGTCTTCAGTCCTTTGCCAGATGCCAAGGTTCTAGAAGTCAGTTCTCCTCTGGACACTTGGATACCTCAGAAACCCCCAGGAATTAACTGAGTGATCAACAATAGAGTTCATAGACTATGCCAGTGGCACTGCTGTCATACATGATTGAGTTAAGTGAAATGTTGCTGCTTCCCATCCTTTAGCCGGGATATTCTATATAAAGGATGGGACCCAAAAAAAACAACACACTTAGCCAAACTTCAGGTAGTCATCTTAACACGGGATTCCCTAGCCAACAAATGGTACCATCTTTACATTTATTGTCAACTGATGACCATTGCCTTATTTTTTTTAATTTTTATTTATTTATGATAGTCACAGAGAGAGAGAGAGAGAGAGAGAGAGAGAGAGAGAGAGAGGCAGAGACACAGGCAGAGGGAGAAGCAGGCTCCATGCACCGGGAGCCTGATGTGGGATTCGATCCCGGGTCTCCAGGATCGCGCCCTGGGCCAAAGGCAGGCACCAAACCGCTGCGCCACCCAGGGATCCCCTGACCATTGTCTTAAAATGGTCTCTTTCAGGTTAAAGAACTCTGGGAATCTCTTGCCTCATGGATACCCAAAATATGGAAGGACTTGTCCTCTAAATGTAAGGCCTTGCCAAGACACTCATTACTTTGGGGGTTAGAAATAATAATAGTAATAAAGGTATACATTTAATTCCTCAAAATATACAATTCTTGGCTCTTGGAAAAGACACTCAATAGAACTTCCATGTCCCTAGTAGGTCCCAAGTAGCCTGTTTAAGAGACATAATGGTCTTCTCAAGAAACTTCTTTTCAAATTTCAGTCTCTATGAGTTTCTATCTTACCCTGGGCCTTAACCAATCTTTATAGATTTTTGCTCTTGCTCCATCCCATAAGAGCTGGAAGCCAGATCAAACATGCATATTCTCCTAGGACCTGTTAAACATAGATTTTCCCATAGGCAGGGCAGCTGCTCATGTGATCTATGACCTACTTGAACCTAAACTTTTACCTTAAATTATTTAATTGTAGCTGCACGCCATTCTGGTGATTGTAGTCTTATCACAAGTCTGAATACTTTTTCACTTGTTTACAATCTGGAGGCCCAACTCTCCAAGTAAGCCATTGTTTCAACCAAACATGGCAAATGCTAAGACCCACATCAACCTGAGTAGGTATCGCCTTAAAAAGGATACCCAAATTCCCTAGATGACGTTGCCCTGGCTCAGGAACTTACCACTGGAGTTGACAGCACCTCAGACAACACCACCTTAGTGCAAGACATCACCACTGCAGATGCCTTCACTCCCTGTGCTGGAGATAACTTTACCCTAGGTGCCAAGACCTCCACTCAAACAGTGCACATGAACTGTCTCTCCTAAGGCACAAAATGGACACAGAACATTTTTGCTTTTCTTCCTCTGATATTAGGGACCCTATTATGTTTCTAAGCTCACTGTCTGCAGAGCTCATGATCCTGCCATACTCTTTGTTCTTTGCTAAAAAATACACTCCTATACTCCCATGTCTAAAGGGAAATCTGGTAGAGGTTACTACTGTCTGCATTGTTCTAAAAAGTAATGGAGATCTTTGCTTTCCCCAGGAAACACCTGCCTCATATGAGTCAACCCCTCGACCTCCTAGGGAGAGGACTACTCACTCCAAAGTGCCTTCTACTACTCTCTTCCAGCTATCCATCACAATCTCCTGCCTTGCACCTCTGACCATGACCACCACAACCACTCCTTCCCTTTAATTACACACAAATACGACTAATCTTTACATAGACTTTCCTGTTCATACCCTCCAACGACATAATTGCCAGACCTGCCACCTTAGCAGGAGCCTATTTCTAACACACTTTACAACTCCACCAAGATATTGTTAGAGACCTCCAAAGTTTCAAATCCATTTTCTTAGATGTTAGCATATAAATAAGAAACCTAATTATGGGCTGACCTATAAGGATTCATGCCTTTACTTGTGTTCCTCCTTCTTACTCCCATAATAAAATGTCTATGCTTATTTGGGACAACTTAAGCCCTTCTCCTGAAAACCTCTATTATCAGCACCTTAAAGTTTTCTTAATATGATTTTTTAAAAATTTTTAAAAAGAATTTATTTATTTATTTATTTATTTATCCATGATAGAGAGAGCGAGAGGCAGAGACACAGGCAGAGGGAGAAGCAGGCTCCATGCACCGGGAGCCTGATATGGGATTCAATCCTGGGTCTCCAGGATCGCGCCCTGGGCCAAAGGCAGGCGCCAAACTGCTGAGCAACCCAGGGATCCCCTATTTTTTATTTTTATTTTTAAAGATTTTATTTATTCATGAGAGACACAGAGAGGCAGAGACATAGGCAGAGGGAGAAGCAGACTCCTCACAGGGAGCCCAATGTGGGACTCGATCCCAGGACCCGGGGATCATGCCCTGAGTGGAAGGCAGACACTCCACCACTGAGCCATCCAGGCATCCCAATATGATTTATTTTTTAAAACAGATTTATTTTTTCTAGACAGGAAGAGAGAACAGGGGGAAGGGAAGAAGGAGAGGAAGAGAGAGAAGCTCCAGCAAACTACCTGCTGAGCAGGGTCATGAGCATGACCCCAAGATCATGACCTGAGTTGAAATCAAGAGTTGGATGCTTAACCATTTGAGCCATCCAGCCCCCACCCCCATCCCGTTTTTAAATTTAGTCTGATCAGGGAGGCCTGGGTGGCTCAGTGGTTGAGCATCTGCCTTTGGCTCAGGGTGTGATCCTTTTTTTTTTTTTTCCAGGGTGTGATCCTGGTCCTGGGATCCAGTGCCACATCGGGCTCCCTGCAGAGAGCCTGCTTCTCCCTCTCCCTGTCTCTGCCTCTCTCTCTATGTCTCTCATGAATAAATAAACAAAATCTTTAAAAAAATAAATTTAGTCTGATCATCTATTTTTATTGTACTGCTTATTTCATTTACATTTAATATAATTATTGATTATAACATAAATTTATTTATAACTGCCATTTTGCTGTTTTCTGTATCTCATGTATTTTTTCTCTTTCTATTTCTTCTTACTTACATTTACTTTGTAAATTCTATTATTTCCATCTAATGTTTGCCTTGGGCTCAGTTTGCTCTACTTTCTCTAGATTCTTAAGGCAAAAACTGAGGTAATTTATTTGAGATCTTTCTTCTTTTCTCCTATAATTTCAAGCTATAGTTTTCCCTCCAAGCACTGCTTTAGCTCTATCTTACACATTGTAACACATTGTGATTTGGTTTTCATTCAGTTCAAATTTATTTTTATTTTAAAATTATTTTTAAAGATTTTATTTATTCATGAGAGACACACACACACACAGAGGCAGAGACATAGACAGAGGGAGAAGATGCAGGGAGCCTGTTGCAGCACTTGATCCCAGGACCCCCGAGATCAAGACCTGAGCCAAAGGCAGATGCTCAACCACTGAGCAACCCAGGTGTCCCTCAAATTTCGTTTTAATTACCCTTGTGATTTATTCTTTTACCTATGGGTTATTAGAAATATATTGTTTAGGGCAGCCCCAGTGGCCCAGTGGTTTAGCGCCACCTTCGGCCTGGGGTGTGATCCTGGAGACCTGGGATCGAGTCCCATGTCAGGCTCCCTGCATGGGGCCTGCTTCTCCCTCTGCCTGTGTCTCTGCCTCTCTCTCTCTCTTTGTGTCTGTCATGAATAAATAAAAATAAAATAAAAATATTAAGAAAAGAAATATATTGTTTAATTTATAAATATTTCTGGATTTCCTAAATTTCCTTCTATTGTTGATTTCTAATGCCATTGTGGTTAGATATATACATTGCATGATTTCAATTATTTTTTAAAATTTCAATCCTTTTAAATCTATTGTAGCTTATTGAATGGCCTATCATAGGGCACAAACATAAACAATGTGGGATGTTCAATGTATATTTGAAAAAAAATTGTGTATTCTGTTGGTGGTGGTGGAATGTCCTATAGATATCATTTAGATCAAATTTTATTGCAGTGTTATTCAGGTCTTCTTTATCCTTGCTGATTTTTTTCTCTAATTGTCCTATTAATTATTTTTACATTTTTTATTTAAATTCAATTAATTAACATATAGTATATTATCGGTTTCAGAGGTAGAGTTTAGTGATTCGTCAATTGCATATAACACCCAGTGCTTATTACATCAAGAGCCCTCCTTAGTGCCCATCACTCAGTTTCCCCCAGCCACCTCCTTCTAGCAACCCTCAATTTGTTTCCTAGAGTTAAGAGTCTCTTATGGTTTGTTTCCCTCTCTGGTTTTGTCTTATTTCATTTTTCCCTCCTTTCCCCTATGATCATCTGTTTTGTTTCTTAAATTTCACATATGAGTGAAATCCTATGATAATTCTTTCTCTGATTGACTTATTTTGCTTAGCACAATACTCTCTAGTTCCATCTACATAGTTGCAAATGGTAAGATTTCATTTTTGAGGGCTAAGTAATATTCCAGTGTGTGTGTGTGTATGCCACATCTTTTTTTTAAGATTTTATTTATTTATTCATGAGAGACACACAGAGAGAGGTAGAGACATAGGCAGAGAGAGAAGCAGGCTCCATGCAGGAAGCCCGATTGGGACTTGATCCTGGAACTCTGGGATCACACCCTAAGCCAAAGGCAGACACTCAACGCCAGGCATCCCTACACTACATCATCTTCTTTATCCATTCATCTGTCAGTGGACATCTGGGATCTTTCTGTACTTTGGCTATTGTGGACATTGCTGCTTGTTCTATTAATTATTGAGAGTAAGATATTAGAGACTATTCTCCCTTCAGTTCTGTCAGTTTTTGTATCATTTATGTTGGAACTCCTTTGTTAGGTGTGTATTTATAATTGCTAAGTCTCTTTATCACAATAAAATGTAATTTTTTCCTCTAACATTATTTGTGTTAAAGTCTATTTTATCTGTTATTTATTACTTGTGGTAGGCAGTATTCTAAAGATGACCCCTCAAGATTCCTGTTCCCTTCTTATTCATTGAGATACTAATCTGGATATTGTTAAGAAATGATCAATTTTCCAAATGTAATCAAAGCCCCAAGTCAGGGGTGTCTGGCTGGCTCACTTGGTAGAGCATGCGACTCTTGATCTTGGGGTAGTGAATTAAAGCCCCACATCAGACATAGAGTTTGCTTAAAACATAAAAAAATATTCGAAAAGCCCCAAGTCAGTTAATCTTATACAAAGATTGTCTAGGTGGGCCTGACCTAATCAGGCCAACCCTTTAAGACTTTTTTTTTCCTGGCTGGTGCTGAATTAAGTTGACAAAGATTCAATGCACAAGAAGAATTTGAAATTCTATTGCTTGCTTAAAGATAGTAGGGACAACGTATCAAGGAAATGGGGACCTTAATTTTATGGCTGCCAGGAATGGAATTTCTGCTAACAACATGAACTTGGAAACAGAGTCTTTGAACTTGGAAACAGATGCTTTAGTAAGTTAGTTTAGAAGCAGATTATTCCCTAGGGATTCTAGATAAGAAGCCAGCCTGTCCAATACCTTGATTTTTGCTTTTTGAGTCCTTAAGCAGAGAACTTGCCTGGTCTTATGACCTGCAGAACTGTAAACTAACAAATGGTTATTCTTTCAAGCTGCTAAATTTGTGACCATTTGTTACACAGCAATAGCAGACTAATGGGTTGGGATAGCTGTTCCAGCTCTCTTATGGTTACTTACAGTTTGCACAGTGTATTATTTTCCATCCTTTCAAACTATCTGTGTCTTGAATCTAAAGTGTCTCTTCTAGACAGTATACAGTTAGGTCCCTTTTTAAAGTGAATTCCCAGCCCAGCATGGAGCCCAGTGTGGGGCCTGAACTCATGACCCTAAGATCAAGACCTGAGCTGAAATTGAGAGTCGAATGCTTAACTGATTGAGCCACCCGGGCACCCCAGGTCCCCTTTTTAAATCTATCTGATCATCTATTTTTATTTTAATGCTTATTTCATTTATATTTCATATAATTATTGATTATAATATAAATGTAATTTTAACTGCCATTTTGCTATTTCCTAGGTCTCATGTAGTTTTTCTTCTCTATTTCTTCCTTACTGCCTACTTTTGCATTAAATAGATGTTTTCTAGTGTGCCATCTTATTTCCCTTCATTGACTCTATTTGTTGAATTATTTTGTTAGTGGTCGATCTGGGGATTACAATATACATTTTAAACCGAAAACAATATACTTCACATTAATCCTAACTTATTTCCGGTAGTGTACAGAAATGCTTTAATATTGCTCCCTTTCCTCTCTCTTCCTTTGTGCTATTATCATATTTGTTACACCTTTATATATTCTAAACCTGCCAATATTTTAATAATTATTGTTTTATGCAGATGGCTTTTAAATCAGTTGTGAGAAGTAAAGAAAAATATGTTTACATTGTATTTTATGTTTTTTATGTAATTACCTTTATTGATGCTCTATTTCTTTGTGTGGATTCAAGTTACAATTTCTCTTCAGCCTGATGAACTTCCTTTTTTTTTTTTTAATTTCTTGTAAGGCAGATCTGATAGTAATTAGTTCTCCTGGGCTTCTCCCCCTGCACTGGGAATGTCTTTTTCTGTGGGGCCTTCATTCTTTATTTTTTTTCAAATATTTTATTTATTTATTCATGACACACACACACACACACACACGCAGAGGCAGAGACACAGGCAGAGGGAGAAGCAGGCTCTATGCAGGGAGCCCGACGTGGGACTCGATCCCGGAACTCCAGGATCAGGCCCTGGGCTGAAGGCAGGCACTAAACCACTGAGCCACCCAGGGATCCCCATGTTGTCACCATATTTCATTTCATTTTACTTTTTAAAAAGATTTTATTATTTATTCATGAGAGACAGAGAGAGAGAGGCAGAGACACAGGCCTAGGGAGAAGCAGGCTCCACGCAGGGAGCCCGACGTGGGACTGGATTCCGGGACTCCAGGATCACTCCCGGGGCGGAAGGCAGGCGCTAAACCTCTAAGCCACCCAGGGATCCCGCCTTCATTCTTTTTAAAGGTTATTTTGGTGGGTATAAGATAATTTTTTAATAACAGCATTATTGAGATATAAATAATATACGATTAACTCACTTAAAGTGTTCAATGGTTTTTAGTATACTTACAGAGTTGTGCCATCAACTTTAGAACATTTTTATCACCCCCAAAAGAAACCCTGTACCCTTTGAAGTCACATCCCCATCACCTACACTCCCTCCGGCTCCACCAGCCCCAGGCACTACTAATCTACTTTCTGACTATGGATTTGTCTCCTCTGGACATTTTATATAAATGGAATTATGCCATATGTGGTATTTTGTGACTGCCTTCTCACTTATATTCAAAGTTCATCCATGTCAGAGTATATATCAGTACTTCATTTTTAAAAAAGATTTTATTTATTTATTCATAGAGACACACAGAGAGAGAGAGAGGCAGAGACACAGGCAGAGGGAGAAGCAGGCTCCATGCAGGGAGCCTGACGTGGGACTCGATCTAGCGTCTCCAGGATCACGCCCTGGGCTGCAGGCAGTGCTAAACCACTGTGCCACCGGGGCTGCCCAGTACTTCATTTCTTTTTATGGATGAATAATATGCCGTTGTTTGGATATACTACGCTTTGTTTATCCATTTATCAGTTGATGGACATTTGGGTTGCCTCCACTTTTTGGCTATTATGAATAATGTTGATATAATCATTCATGTACAAGGTTTTATGTGGACATAGGCTTTAATTTCTCTTGGGTATATCCATAGGGGTGGAATTCTGAGTCATATGATAACTCTGTGTTTAATCTTTTGAGGAACTGCCAAACTGTTTTCCAAAATGGCTGTGCCATTGTACATCCTTATCAGTGGTGTGTGAGGGTTCCTATTTCTCCACATCCTTAATACTTGTTACCTGTCTTTTTGATTATAGCAACATCTGTGTTTAAAATGGTATTTCTTGATATTTTGTAATACATTTAGACATTTAAAAATTTGAAATATACTAAATATTATTTTATCACTTTTTTGTTTTACAAATTCTAAACTTAAAAATTACTGATATTAATATTTCAATATTAGTATTTCGATATTAAACAAAGAAGGATCCCAAACTCTCATCTTTGCTCTGAATATTGCAATAAATAATTGCACTTTCTTTTAAAACCTTGCATGACAAATTATATTCAGAGCTTAGAAATAGGGAACAAGGGAAAACCTTTTCACTATTTGTGTATTCCATCTGCAAAAATAATGAGAGCTCTGTAACTCATTCCTTCTTTGGGATGGCTGTTAGAAAGCTTAAAGCTAGAGTTTTTCTTAGTCACAAATCCTTGCAAAACTATTTAACTTTTATTTTCATTTTCTATGTTGTGGATGTTGCTTTTATGCCTCTAAATTCAGTTGCACCCCTTCAGAGGGAAATAAAGTAAAAAGAAGTAAATAAATAAATGTTTAGTAAATAACCCTTGATCTGTACAGCAATCTCAAGGTGGTAGTTAGGGTAAATATTCCCAGCTCTCTATATAATGAAAGTGAGGCAATAAAAGGTGATTTACTTAGAGTCAGAAGCTTAGAAGTGGCAAAACTGATATATGAACACAGATCTTCAAAAGTCTCCCGTTTCACTACCCTATCAACATTCTATCACTGTGTTTAAGACAGACATATTTTGATATCTGGAAAGTATTCTAAAGAAGCCCCTGCAGAACTAACACTTAAATGTGAGAGATCCCCGTGGTAATTAATAGGCCATCACAATAATTGAGATAATTTTAAATGTTCTTCAATTCAATCCCTGCAATGGCCTACCTCTATAAGATAGAAAAAAAGCTTATTTTATTCTTCAGTGATGATCTCTGATTATATTTATTACTAATATTAAGATTATCAATTTGTTGCTAATACTAAGAAAGATAGTGTAAAACATTAAAATCTAATATTTGATAATGTGGGCCATAGTATCCAATATCTATAGTTAGCTTAATTAAGAATATGAGAAAATATTTCCAAACAGCTCCAATGTAGAGTGATTTATAGGAAGTGACTTTATATTTCACTGCACTACATTTTGTAGTCCTATAAAAGAATTATTTGGCTATATGGAATTTATGCATTCTCCTTAAAGAAAGTGAATAACTATAGAGATAGCTTTAGAAATGCATTTGGTATTCATTACTGGTGATACTGAATAGATTTTAGGTTTTAGTGACAGATACAAGGTGAGAACACCAATAACTAAAACCTGTACTATTGGATGATTTCTGGGAATTTAAATCCACTTATGAAGTTGAACAAATAAATTATGTGTGTATTGAAGACCTATGTGATGGTTACAAAAATAGTCGAAATATGAATGAATAGGAGAGTTTAATAAATTTTCCTTTTTTAGAAGTTATTTTATTCTCTTTTTTTGATAAATTTATTTTTTATTGGTGTCCAATTTACCAACACACAGAATAACACCCAGTGCTCATCCCGTCAAGTGTCCCCCTCAGTGCCTGTCACCCATTCACCCCCACCCCCCACCCTCCTCCCCTTCCACCACCCCTAGTTCATTTCCCAGAGTTAGGAGTCTTTATGTTCTGTCTCCCTTTCTGATATTTCCCACACACTTCTTCTCCCTTCCCTTATATTCCCTTTTACTATTATTTATATTCCCCAAATGAATGAGAACATACATGGTTTGTCCTTCTCCGATTGACTTACTTCACTCAGCATAATACCCTCCAGTTCCATCCACGTTGAAGCAAATGGTGGGTATTTGTCATTTCTAATGGCTGAGTAATATTCCATTGTATACATAAACCACATCTTCTTTATCCATTCATCTTTCGATGGACACCGAGGCTCCTTCCACAGTTTGGCTATTGTGGACATTGCTGCTAGAAACATCGGGGTGCAGGTGTCCCGGCGTTTCATTGCATCTGTATCTTTGGGGTAAATCCCCAACAGTGCAATTGCTGGGTCGTAGGGCAGGTCTATTTTTAACTCTTTGAGGAACCTCCACACAGTTTTCCAGAGTGGCTGCACCAGTTCACATTCCCACCAACAGTGTAAGAGGGTTCCCTTTTCTCCGCATCCTCTCCAACATTTGTGGTTTCCTGCCTTGTTAATTTTCCCCATTCTCACTGGTGTGAGGTGGTATCTCATTGTGGTTTTGATTTGTATTTCCCTGATGGCAAGTGATGCAGAGCATTTTCTCATGTGCATGTTGGACATGTCTATGTCTTCCTCTGTGAGATTTCTCTTCATGTCTTTTGCCCATTTCATGATTGGATTGTTTGTTTCTTTGCTGTTGAGTTTAATAAGTTTTTATAGATCTTGGAAACTAGCCTTTTATCTGATACGTCATTTGCAAATATCTTCTCCCATTCTGTAGGTTGTCTTTTAGTTTTGTTGACTGTATCCTTTGCTGTGCAAAAGCTTCTTATCTTGATGAAGTCCCAATAGTTCATTTTTGCTTTTGTTTCTTTTGCCTTCGTGGATGTATCTTGCAAGAAGTTACTGTGGCCGAGTTCAAAAAGGGTGTTGCCTGTGTTCTCCTCTAGGATTTTGATGGAATCTTGTCTCACATTTAGATCTTTCATCCATTTTGAGTTTATCTTTGTGTATGGTGCAAGAGAGTGGTCTAGTTTCATTCTTCTGCATGTGGATGTCCAATTTTCCCAGCACCATTTATTGAAGAGACTGTCTTTCTTCCAGTGGATAGTCTTTCCTTCTTTATCAAATATTAGTTGACCATAAAGTTAAGGGTCCACTTCTGGGTTCTCTATTCTGTTCCATTGATCTATGTGTCTGTTTTTGTGCCAGTACCACACTGTCTTGATGACCACAGCTTTGTAGTACAACCTGAAATCTGGCATTGTGATGCCCCCAGCTATGGTTTTCTTTTTTAAAATTCCCCTGGCTATTCGGGGTCTTTTCTGATTCCACACAAATCTTAAAATAATTTGTTCTAACTCTCTGAAGAAAGTCCATGGTATTTTGATAGGGATTGCATTGAACGTGTAAATTGCCCTGGGTAGCATTGACATTTTCACAATATTAATTCTGCCAATCCATGAGCATGGAATATTTTTCCATCTCTTTGTGTCTTCCTCAATTTCTTTCAGAAGTGTTCTATAGTTTTTAGGGTATAGATCCTTTACCTCTTTGGTTAGGTTTATTCCTAGGTATCTTATGCTTTTGGGTGCAATTGTAAATGGGATTGACTCCTTAATTTCTCTTTCTTCAGTCTCATTGTTAGTGTATAGAAATGCCATTGATTTCTGGGCATTGATTTTGTATCCTGCCACGCTACCAAATTGCTGTATGAGTTCTAGCAATCTTGGGGTGGAGGCTTTTGGGTTTTCTATGTAGAGTATCATGTCATCGGCGAAGAGGGAGAGTTTGACTTCTTCTTTGCCAATTTGAATGCCTTTAATGTCTTTTTGTTGTCTGATTGCTGAGGCTAGGACTTCCAATACTATGTTGAATAGCAGTGGTGAGAGTGGACATCCCTGTCTTGTTCCTGATCTTAGGGGAAAGGCTCCCAGTGCTTCCCCATTGAGAATGATATTTGCTGTGGGCTTTTCGTAGATGGCTTTTAAGATGTTGAGGAATGTTCCCTCTATCCCTACACTCTGAAGAGTTTTGATCAGGAATGGATGCTGTATTTTGTCAAATGCTTTCTCTGCATCTAATGAGAGGATCATATGGTTCTTGGTTTTTCTCTTGCTGATATGATGAATCACATTGATTGTTTTACGAGTGTTGAACCAGCCTTGCATCCCGGGGATAAATCCTACTTGGTCATGGTGAATAATTTTCTTAATGTGTTGTTGGATCCTATTGGCTAGTATCTTGTTGAGAATTTTTGCATCCATGTTCATCAGGGATATTGGTCTGTAATTCTCCTTTTTGGTGGGGTCTTTGTCTGGTTTTGGAATTAAGGTGATGCTGGCCTCATAGAATGAATTTGGAAGTACTCCATCTCTTTCTATCTTTCCAAACAGTTTTAGTAGAATAGGTATGATTTCTTCTTTAAACGTTTGATAGAATTCCCCTGGGAAGCCATCTGGCCCTGGACTTTTGTGTCTTGGGAGGTTTTTGATGACTGCTTCAATTTCCTCCCTGGTTATTGGCCTGTTCAGGTTTTCTATTTCTTCCTGTTCCAGTTTTGGTAGTTTGTGGCTTTCCAGGAATGCGTCCATTTCTTCTAGATTGCCTAATTTATTGGCGTAGAGCTGTTCATAATATGTTTTTAAAATCGTTTGTATTTCCTTGGTGTTGGTAGTGATCTCTCCTTTCTCATTCATGATTTTATTAATTTGAGTCTTCTCTCTCTTCTTTTTAATAAGGCTGGCTAATGGTTTATCTATCTTATTAATTCTTTCAAAGAACCAACTCCTGGTTCTGTTGATCTGTTCCACAGTTCTTCTGGTCTCAATTTCGTTGAGTTCTGCTCGAATCTTTAATTAACTCTCTTCTTCTGCTGGGTGTAGGATCTATTTGCTGTTTTTTCTCTAGCTCCTTTATGTGTAAGGTTAGCTTTTGTATTTGAGTTCTTTCCAGTTTTTGAATGGATGCTTGTATTGCGATGTATTTCCCCCTCAGGACTGCTTTTGCTGCATCCCAAAGATTTTGAACAGTTGTATCTTCATTCTCATTAGTTTCCATGAATCTTTTTAATTCTTCCTTAATTTCCTGGTTGACCCTTTCATCTTTTAGCAGGATGGTCCTTAACCTCCACGTGTTTGAGGTCCTTCCAAACTTCTTGTTGTGATTTAGTTCTAATTTCAAGGCATTATGGTCTGAGAATCTGCAGGGGACGATCCCAATCTTTTGGTATCGGTTCAGACCCGATTTGTGACCCAGTATGTGGTCTATTCTGGAGAAAGTTCCATGTGCACTTGAGAAGAATGTGTATTCAGTTGAGTGTGGATGTAAAGTTCTGTAGATATCTGTGAAATGCATCTGGTCCAGTGTATCATTTAAAGCTCTCGTTTCTTTGGAGATGTTGTGCTTAGAAGACCTATCGAGTATAGAAAGAGCTAGATTGAAATCACCAAGTATAAGTGTATCATTATCTAAGTATTTCTTCACTTTGGTTATTAATTGATTGATATATTTGGCAGGTCCCACATTCGGGGATTGGGATTGTTAAGTCCTCTTGTTGGATAGATCCTTTAAGTATGATATAGTGTCCCTCTTCATCTCTCACTACAGTCTTCGGGGTAAATTTTAGTTTATCTGATATAAGGATGGCTACCCCTGCTTTCTTTTGAGGACCATTCGAATGGTAAATGGTTCTCCAACCTTTTATTTTCAGGCTGTACGTGTCCTTCTGTCTAAAATGAGTCTCTTGTAGACAGAAAATAGATGGGTCCTGCTTTTTTATCCAGTCTGAAACCCTGCGCCTTTTGATGGGGTCATTAAGCCCGTTCACGTTCAGAGTTACTATTGACAGATATGAGTTTAGTGTCATCATGATATCTATTCAGTCCTTGTTTTTGTGGATTGTTCCACTGAACTTCTTCTTAAAGGGGAATTTTAAGAGTCCCCCTTAAAATTTCTTGCAGAGCTGGTTTGGAGGTCACATATTCTTTCAGTTCCTGCCTGTCTTGGAAGCTCTTTATCTCTCCTTCCATTCTGAATGAGAGCCTTGCTGGATAAAGTATTCTTGGTTGCATGTTCTTCTCATTTAGGACCCTGAATATATCCTGCCAGTCCTTTCTGGCCTGCCAGGTCTCTGTGGAGAGGTCTGCTGTTACCCTAATACTTCCTCCCCATGAAAGTCAGGGACTTCTTGTCTCTTGCTGCTTTAAGGATCTTCTCTTTATCTTTGGAATTTGCAAGCTTCACTATTAGATGTCGAGGTGTTGAATGGTTTTTATTGATTTTAGGGGGGATCTCTCTATTTCCTGGATCTGAATGCCTGTTTCCCTTCCCAGATTGGGAAAGTTTTCAGCTAGGATTTGTTCAAATACATATTCTGGCCCTCTGTCCCTTTCGGCGCCCTCGGGAACCCCAATTAAACGTAGGTTTTTCTTCCTCAGGCTGTCGTTTATTTCCCTTAATCTATCTTCATGGTCGTTTAATTGTTTTTCTCTTTTTTCCTCAGTTTCCCTCTTTGCCATCAACTTGTCTTCTATGTCACTCACTCGTTCTTCCACCTCGTTAACCTTCATCGTTAGGACTTCTAGTTTGGATTGCATCTCATTCAATTGATTTTTAATTTCTGCCTGATTGGATCTAAATTCTGCAGTCATGAAGTCTCTTGAGTCCTTTATGCTTTTTTCTAGAGCCACCAGTAGCTGTATAATAGTGCTTCTGAATTGGCTTTCTGACATTGAATTGTAATCCAGATTTTGTAACTCTGTGGGAGAGAGGGACTGTTTCTGATTCTTTCTTTTGAGGTGAGGTTTTCCTTCTAGTCATTTTGCTCAGTACAGAGTGGCCAAAAACAAGTTGTTTTGGGAAAAGGAGAAAAAGAGAGGAGAGAAAGAAGGAAAGAAAAGAGAAAAAGAAAAAAGAAAAAAGGAAGAAAAAAGAAAAAAAGAGAAGAAAAAGAGAAGGAAAAAGAAACAAAGGGAATAAAATGGGGTGGGGGAAGCAAACAAATCAAAAAGCAAAAAAAAAAAAACAAAAAACAAAAAACTAAAACCACGGGGGCGTATCTTCTGATTCTGTGTACTTTAAGTCCCTCGACTTCCCCTGGAACTTGTCCTTCTAGCCGGTCTTCTGGGGGAGGGGCCTGTTGTGCTGATTTTCAGGTTGTTAGCACTTGGGGGAGCTGCTCTGCCCCCTGCCTGGTGCAGGGCTCAGTGGGGGTTGTTTACCCCGTGAGGCCCCAGGAGGAACAGCCACAGTGGCTAGGGCAGCTCTGGAAGCCTGGATTCAGCCTCCAGCAGGAACTACGGAGCTCTCCGTCTGCAGGGCCTGGAGGCTCCGGGGCGGGGCCGCTGATCTGCTCAGCTCGGGGCAGGAGCGTCCTTGCTGTCCTGGGCAACTCCTGGCCTCTGCCTGTCCCGGGGGAGGCCGGATCCTGGGCTGTGTCCCAGCGCCAGTGCTCCCCGTCTGCGCTGTTGGATTCGCGCTCCCGGCTGCGCAGCCGCCTCTCTGTGGAGCCGCCGCCCGAGCCCCTCCGAGCTGCTCCGGGTCCCGCCGTGCGCGCTGCAGCCCTTAGGGAGCTCGGCGCACTCTCCTGGGGCGCAGGTGTCTGTTAGTTTCCCAGGGAGCCTGAGGGCATCCCCGCCCTCCTGGGATCCTGCTCTAACTCCCTGCGAGGCCCTTCCACCAGGGGAGATTGATGCAGCTCCTGCTTCTCCGGGACGGGCTTCTCCTGTCCTGGGGACACTCCCCCGGCCTCAGCCCGGCTCCTCGCGGGGCCCCTCCCCGTTGGAGGCCTTTTGTTTCTTTATTTCTCTCCCCCCCCCCGTCTTCCTACCTTGATAGAAGCGCGAACTCTTTTCACTGTAGCTTTCCAGCTGGTCTCTCTTTAAATCTCAGGCCGAATTCGTAGATTTTCAGGATGATTTGAAGGTTATCTAGGTAATTTGGTGGTGACAGGTGATTTGGAGACCCTACTCTTTTTTTTTAAATTTATTTATGATAGTCACACACACACACACACAGAGGCAGAGACATAGGCAGAGGGAGAAGCAGGCTCCATGCACCGGGAGCCCGACGTGGGATTTGATCCCGGGTCTCCTGGATCACGCCCTGGGCCAAAGGCAGGCGCCAAACCGCTGCGCCACCCAGGGATCCCTGGAGACCCTACTCTTCCGCCATCTTGCCCGTCCTCCCTATTTTATTCTTTAATTTTTTCAATTTATATTTATTTATTTGAGAGAGCGAGAAGAGAGAGAGAGAGAGAGAGAGAGAGAGAGAGAGAGAGAGCATGAGTGGGGTGAGAGGTAGAGAAGGAAAGAGGCTCCCATTTAGTAGAGAGCCCGATGTGAGGCTCAATCCCAGGACTCCGGGATCATGACCTTGAGCCGAAGGCAGAAACTTAACCAACTGAGCCACCCAGGCGCCCCGAGAACTTAATCAATTTTCTAAAACAACTCTCTCCTAAAAAAAAAAAAAAAAAAAAAAAAAAAAACTCTCTCCTATCCTCATTCTATCTCCACTTCTAGACTTGAGTATTGTGGACATTTGCCAAGTTTGGTTAAAAAAATAAGGTCATTTCTATAAACTAATAAACGTCACAAACATGACTTAATTCACCATGTGCTAAGTGGCAGGACCTTGTAGTTGAATACATATTGATTTTCTAGAATGGTAAGAAACCTTAGAAGTAACATAGTTTGCCTCATTTTACAGATGCAGGAAATTGATGAGGTAAAGGGACTTTCCCCATATCTCCCAAGTTCATGGCAAAGTAGGGACTATAACCAAGCTGATTCCTGATTGAAGTCTATTTGCTCAATACTGTGATACTTCAAGTCAAAATTTATTCTTTTTAATTTTTACTTTTTTATTTTTATCAAGTCATATTTTAAATGTCATTGATTTACCACTTTGTTTAAACTTTGGGCTAAAAAATGAGCATGATATAGACTAAAATAGAAAAAATTTTGGTGAACTCAGGTTTTGAAAGTTATTATTTATTTTTTGAACTCACATTTTTATTTTTATTTATTTATTTTTTTAAGTTGGCTCCAAGCCGGGCTTGAGCTCCCAACTCTGAGATCAAGACCTGAGCTGAGATCAAGAGTCAGATGCCTAACTGACTGAGCCACCCAGGCACCCCAAGTATACATTTTTAGATTACAGCTGACCAGAAACCAAATGAAATAGCAATGTTACTTATCAAAGCATATCATAGAGAGATTATTTAAAGCAAGTATAATGATGACAATCTTCAGGTTCTCTAGGACTTTTTAAGAATTACAAACGCTGCTATTAAATATATTAGAGTCACTAAAATTACTTTCTAGAGTAATTTTTGAAACTAAATTACTAAAAATATTATTTTCACGCAGATAAAGGAACAAACATCTGGAAGAGGAGCTAAAGAAGTTTTAATAGCTCTTTTAAAAAATCTGTTTAATTCCCTGAAAAATGCAGTGAATGCTAACTTCACAAGTTGAGTAGTACATATGAAGAAAGGGAAGAAATAGAAATCCATCCGGTTCTGTAATCACGGATTGAATTTTGGAAGATGGTTTGGTTTTGTAATTTTTTTTGCTGGTACCTTCTTGGCATTTACTATCTTCTGATTAGCTGAATTATATCTTCCTGTTTTCACATGATTCTCTTTTATTTTCTGAAGTTGATCCATCTGTTGCCTTTTAGAAACTTGGTGTGAGCTAGAGAACTGAGACAGTTCAGCTAGATATGTACGGCGTTCATCATTGGTTTGGTTGTAAGCCTTTGACTCTTGTTCCAGTCTAAGTGCACAGTTTTTCACTTGATTTTCAAGACTCCTTTTCTCTTTCTCCAGCTGTGTAAGTAATGCATTTAAGGATTCCACTGGCATTCGCTCATAGACACGAATAGAAGATAGTCTATCTGAAGGATTTCCACGGATTTTTTCCATTTTCTCTTTGAGAGTAGCAATTTGCTTTCCTAGATGATTATTTAGTTCAAGTTGTGCCTCATAACGAGTTTTCCATTCACTACCTTCATTGTCAGTATTGGGTTTGGCTTCCAGTTCCACTATCTTGTGTCTTATTTCAAGTATTGAAAGCTGTTCTAAATTTCTCATATGGATTTCTTCCAATAACTCCAGTTTAAGGCAGTCAATGCTCATATCTTCAAAGTTGTCCCCTCTTCTGTCTCCCATGGTGTCAGGTCAAAGACCTTCCGCACCTTCCCCTCAGCACAGCTTACAATAGAAGACCTGAAGGGACACCCAGAAACTTGGGAGAAGAAAGTGTTGTCATGAACTGTTGCCATGGTGATCTGCCTCCTAGAATTCTTGACAGTTTCTTCCCCAGCACTTTGAATATGTCATAATACTACCTTTTTTCTCCATTCTTTCTGATGACAAGTCAGTTGTTAATTTCATTGTGGTTCATTTGTATATCACATGTGATTTTCCTCTTGCTATTTTCAGATTTTCTCTTTGGGTTTCAACAGTTTGACTATGACCTCTACCTCTCTAGCTATAAATATCTTTGAATTTGTTCTACTCAGAATTCATTGATCTTGGATGCAGATTGGATGTAGAAAATCAACTTGGATGTGTAGATTAACGTTTTTCATCAAATTTGTGAAGTTTTCACTCATTATTGCTTCAAATACTTATACTCCTTTTCCTTCCTCTTCTTTTCTGGGACTCCCATTATGCATATGTGGTGTGTTTGATGGAGTCTCTCAGGCCTTCGAGGTTCTGCAGTTTTCTTCATTCTTTTCACATGTTGTTCTTTAGACTGGATAGGCTCTATTGATCTACCTTTGGGTTTGCGGATTCTTTCTTCTGTCAGTTCAAATCTGCTGTTGAACCCCTTGAGTGAATTTTTTCATTTCAGTTATTGTACCTTTTAACTCTAGAATTTTTATTCATTACTTTTTAAAAAGATTTTATTTATTTATTCATGAGAGACATACAGAGAGAGGCAGAGACACAGGCAGAAGGAGAAGCAGTCTCCATGCAGGAAGCCTGATGTGGGACTTGATCCCAGGACTCCGGGATCACACCCTGAGTCAAAGGCAGACACTCAACTCCTGAGCTACCCAGGTGTCCCTATTCATTTCTTTTTTATAATTAATATCTCTTTATTAATGTTCCCTATGTGATGAGCCATTGTCATCATGCATTCCTTTAATTTTTTAAACGTGGTTTCTTTTAGCTCTTTGGACATATTATCAATAGCTTATTTGAAGTCTTTATGTACTAATACTATCATGGAAGCCCTGCTGCGGACAATTTATATATTATACAGGCAATATATATATATATATATATATATATATATATTATACAGGCTTATTATATTATAATTTATATATATTATACAGGCTTTTCCCCTTGTGTATGGGCTATACTTTGTTTCTTTGTTTTATTTATTTGTTTGTTTATTTATTTAAAACTTTTTATTACTTTTACGTACAGAAAATTCAACAGCATCCACTCAGCTCAGTTTGGTGGCCAGTTATTTAGCCTTTGCCTTTTGTAACTTGGCAATGAGAGTCATCGAATTTGGACGATGCCTCCCCAGTGGCGGTGGATTTTCTTGTATCTGTCATTGTAATTGGTCCTGATGGCTTCCACCAGCTTAACCAGAGCTCTTTTGTTTTCTAAGTTATACTGTGTGAAAGTGACAGTGGTGTAGGTCTTCCTGTGGACCAGATGCCGCAGCCTGGCCTCCCCCTTGATAATGCAGTAGGGAACCCCTGTCTTATGACACAGGGCAGGCAGACAGTCAGCTCAGTGGGATCCACATCATGTGCAATCATTACCAGCTGGACCTTCTTATTTTCCACCAAGGTGGTGACAGTATTAACCTCAGCTCAAAGACAGGCAGCCTCTTAGTGGGGACATCCCCTTTGCTGGCAGCTTTCTTCTCAGTCTGGGCCAACAATCTCTGCTTCTTCTCCTTCTTTGTCTCTGATCTGTGTTTGTGGGCTAGCTTAAGCAGTTGAGTAGCTGACGTTCAAGGCCTGGGTGAACTGGTTAATTGTGGGAGGCACTTTTAGGTGTTTATAGAGAAGAGCCCTTTGTTGCTGCAGCCAGATGTAGCAGGGCCATTTGACAAAGTAGGTAAGGTCCCTTTTGCACTGGATGTCCCGTCCGATGCCAAAATCCTTGGGACTTTTCTCAAATAGGAAATTGACCACCTTCTTGACCTCCTTCTTATTCATAACAGCAGAGGCTGGGACCATCTTCTTCCATTTAGCCTTCTTTCTTTTCAGCATCTTGGATGGCTGGAGAGCTATTTTGATTTTTTGTGTTGCACTATGTTCCTTTGTTTTTGTTTGGTGATAATGCTTGGACTAATTTTCTAGTGTGCATCTCCCCTGTAGTGTGTGACAACTGGAATCTTTGCTCAGTTTTTAAAAAAATTCTCGTTCTTATTTTTAAGCCTAGCCATCTAGGTTTCACCCTTGGGTCATCATAACTTAATGATTAGTCAATTATTTGTCAAAGATTTTGCTTAAATACTTTGAGCCAGCAAGGTTTCCACCTTTTTCCTAGGGAATCTGTGCATGTGTTGGTATACTCATTCTAAGTTCAGGCAGTTTACAAGTCTTCTCTGGTTTATACTCTTTGCTTGTATAGGGCCTAAGGTCAGCCATCTCTGATCTCCCCTGAGCATGTGTGCAGCCCTTTGTATGCACACAGCCTTCCAGATCCTCCAGAATATAAAGTCTATTCTGTCTAATATTCATATAGCTATCCTGACATATTTTTTAAAGATCTGTATTTATTTATTTATGAGAGAGAGGGGGGGATATCCATGAGCATGATTTTTATTTATTTATTAGAGAGAGAGCAAGAAAGAGAGGGAGGAGCAGAGGGAGAGGGAGAAGCAGGCCCCCAGCTGTGCATGGAGCCCAACTCATGACCCCATCCAAAAGCAGATGTTTAAGTGACTAAGCCACCACCCAGGAGTCCCTCTCCTGATATATTTTTATTATTGCTTGCATGATGTGTTGTTTTGCCATATGTTGCTTATTTTTAACCATTTTGTATTCTTACACTTAAAATGTAGCTCTCACAAGCAATATATGGTTGATTTTTTCATATAGTTGGACTATGTCTTTCTTTCTTTCTTTCTTTCTTTCTTTCTTTCTTTCTTTCTTTCTTTCTTTCTTTCTTTCAAGTAAGCTCTATGTCAAATGTGGGACTTCAACTCACAACCTGGAGATCAAGAGTTGTGTGCTCTGGGATGCCTGGGTGGCTTGGTGGTTGGGCGTCTGCCTTCAGCTCAGGGTGTGATCCTGGAGTCCAGGGATTGAGTCCCACATCGGGCTCTGCATGGAGCCTGTTTCTCTCCCTGCCTGTGTCTCCACCTCTCTCTGTGTCTCTCATGAATAAATAAATAAAATATTTTTTTTAAAAAAAGAGTTGCATGCTCTACTGACTGAGCCAGGTAGGCACTCCCGGACCATTTCTTTAATTGGAACTTTAATAATATTTAATGTAATCATTGACATATTTAGGTTTATTTCTGGCATCTTTATTATACCTGTTCTTTTCTTTTGTTCCTTTCTTGTCTACTTTTGGATTTATGAAGTTTGTTTTAGATAAACTTTTTATTTTGAAATATTTTTAGATTTACAGAAAAGTTGCAAAGGTAATACAGAAAGTTCCTGTAAACCTCTCGCTCAGGTCCAATTTCTCCTAATTTCAATTTTCTGGGATGTTCTCATTTGTTGTAATTAGGAAACGAACATTTCTCCATCTTTATTAACTGAACTTCAGATGTTATTTGGATTTCAAGAGTCCAAATAGTCTGCTTCAGGATCCAGTCTGTACTACCACATTGCCTTTAGTTGTTGTGTCCCTATAGTCTCCTCTGATTTGTGACAGTTTCTTAGTCTTTGTATTTAGTGACCTTAACAGTTTTGAGCAGGATTGACTAGGCATTTTGTAGAATGTCCTTTAATTTGAGTTTGTCTGATGTTTTCCCATGGTTGGATTAGATTATTGGGTTTTGAGAGAGTGTATCCCAGAGATGAAGTGCCTTTCTCATCGCATCATATTGGAGGGTACATGCTATCAACATGACTTATCATTGGTCCTATTAACCTTGATTAAGACGGTGTCTGGGGGGATTCTTGGGTGGCTTAGCGGCTTGGCCCCTGCCTTCAGCCCGGGGCGTGATCCTGCAGTCCCGGGATCAAGTCCCGCGACAGGCTCCCTGCATGGAGCCCGCTTCTCCCTCTGCCTGTGTCTCTGCCTCTCTCTCCCTCTGTGTCTCTCTCATGAATAAATAAATAGAATCTTAAAAAAAAAAGACGGTGTCTGCCAGGTTACTTCACTGTAAAGTTACTATGTTTTCCCCCTCCCATACTCACTCCTTTGGCAGTGAGCCACTAAGTATGATGTGTTTTTTATTATTCTACTTTCCATCTTTTAGTTTACTAGTAATACTTTCTTTTGTTTTTCTTTTAGTTGTTAACCTAAAAATTACAACATGTAGTATTGACTAGAACATACTGTTACTACTTTTACCACTGCTTAGTGTAAGAACCTTTCAATTCTTTGACTCTATTTATTCCCTTATAAATTGAGCTGTTGTTGTATGCTGTTAATGTTATGAATTTTAATTCATCATGTTTTTTAACCTCATAAGACATTAAAAATATTTTGAAACAATCTCAAACCTACAGAAAAGTTTTAAATACATTACGAAGAATTTTTTGCCTGAACCTGTTATGAGTAAGTAACTGGCATGATGTTCTATCTTTTCAAAATAGTTTCATGTGTATTTCCTAAAAAACAAAGGGAATTCTCTTAAAAACTACAATATAACCATCAAATCAGAACATTAACATTGATATATCACTATTATCCAGTACCCAGATACCCATTCAAGTTTTACCAACTTGCCAATAACGTCTTTTACAGCCAAAGAATCGAATTCAGAATGAAGCATTGCCATTGGTTGTCATGCCTATTTAGTGCCCTGCAATCTACAGTAGTTGCTCTGTTTTTCCTTGACTTCATTACCTTGACACTTAAAGATTATGCCCCAGTTATTTTGTAAAATGTCCCACAACTTGTGTTTATCTGATATTTCCTCATGATTATATTTGGTTTATAAGTTTTTGGCAGGAAACCACAGAAGTGATGCTTTGTTCTTTCATTGCATTAAGTTGATGTCTTCCAGGCTTCTCGACTGTAGGGTGATTCTTTTTGCCTTCACAAATATTAAGTATTTTGTGGACAGGTTCTTTGAAACTGTATATCTGTATAACTGTATATCTATATCTATCTCCAGTTCCTCATCAAACTTTTCATTCATTCATTCATTCATTCATTCATTTTAGTATGCACTCATGACTTCCTACTTTATTCAATAGGTCTTAATCTATTACTATCATTTACTATGATGGTCTATTTTGGCCAATGGAGCCCTTTTAGGTTGGCTTCTGTGTCCTTTTGATATTTCCCCCATTATTCTTTGAGCACTTCTTTACTTTTAGGGACAAAAAGAAGGTTCAGGCTCATCTTATACTTTCTGTGCCCCCGTCCTAGGATTAATCTTTTTTCCAAGGATCCCTGGTTCCTTTTAATGGAGGTTGGTATTTAGAAACCAAGATCTGGGCACTGGGTTTGCTCACTGTCATTAGGGTAGTTATGGACTGAATTTTTTTTAAATATTTTATTTATTTATTCATGAGAGACACAGAGAGAGGCAGAGACACAGGCAGAGGGAGAAGCAGGCTCCTCACAGGGAGCCCAATATAGGACTCGATCCCAGGACCCCGGGATCACGACGTGGGCCAAAGGCAGATGCTCAACCACTGAGCCACCCAGGCACCCTGGACTGAATGTTTGTATCCCCACAAAATTCATATGTTGGAGCTCTAATTCCCAGTGTGTTGCTATTTGGAGATGAGGCCTTTAGGAGATAATTGGGTTTAGATAAGGTCATGAGGATGGAAGATCAGTACCCTTATAAAAAAAAGGAGAGACCAGAGTTCTCTCTAGCATACAAGGGTACCATGAGAAGGTGGTCATCTGCAAACCAGGAAGAGCTTCTCACCAGAACTTGACCATGCTGGTGTCCTGATCATAGATTCCCAACCTTCAGAACTATGAGAAATAAATTTCTGTTATTTAAGCCCCCCAGTCTATGGCATTTTATTATAGTAATCAGGCTGCTGCTGCTCCCAGGCCCTCTTACTAGGTTAAAAGGGGGAAATCTGGCTCCCAATATTTCTTAATTCTTCTATAGGCAATTAATCTTCTATAGCTGTGACTCTCCATTATGTCATTTAATTTCATGAATGTATTAATTACATTTATTTTAAAGTCTATGTCTGGGAACTCTGGTATCTGGGTTTTCTGTGGCTCTGTATCTATTGTCTATTTTTCTCCTGATTTCCTTTTCTTTCTTTTTTTTCCCAGTAGGCTCCATGCTAGGCATGGAGCCCAATGCAGGGCTTGAACTCATGACCCCGAGATCAAGACCTGAGATGAGATCAAGAGTCAGATGCTTAACTGACTGAGCCACCCACGTGTTCTGTCCCTATTTTCTCTTGCTTTTCAGCCAGTGGTTACCTTTTTGCATGCTTTATGACTAGTGATTGAATGTTGGACCACATATAAAAAGTTAAAGAGATAATTTGAGGTGCTGGTTTATGCTATCTTCCTCCAGAGGGGGTTTACTTTTTACTCTGGCAAGCACTCAGGATAGGGATACATCACCTTAATCTGATTAGAGATTGGGACTGGGCTTCCATCTTTATGAGAGTTGATCTTTTTCCCATTCTCTTACTTCTGGGTTGTGGCCCTTTGGGGGATTCAGCTGAAATTCTGTGGTATTTACCAGAGCTTCTCCTTCATGGCCACTCGATTCCATTTTCCTTTCTCAGTTTCATTAGACTTCTGAAAGCTTTTCTCAGCTTCTTAGCTCTCAGGCACAATTTTCTGCTTTGTTTTTTGCTAAGGTTCTTAGCTTATAATTCTACAGCTTTCAAATGACCAAATGGCTTAAAAGTAAAAATGCAGCCAGATAGCTTGTTCACATCTCTCCTCTCTCCTCCTCCCTCTCTCTTCCAGAATCTTGGCCTGTCTCAATTTCTTGTTGCCTTGATGATCCTTCAATGTAACTAAAAATGTTTTTATGTGTTCAGCTTTTGGAGTTGCTCTCAATGGAATGGTTAATCTGAAACAAGCTAGTCTGTCATTGACAAAAGTAGAAATTGATTTGTGCTTATAAACGATCACTCTGGCTATTTTTTAAAAAGATTTTATTTATTTATTCATGAGAGACAGAGAGAGAGAGAGAGAGAGAGAGAGAGAGAGAGAGAGAGATAGGCAGAGACACAGGCAGAGGGAGCCACCTGGACTGCCCCCACTCTGGCTATTATGTGAAGAGTTAAGAGGGGCTGAAAATGAGACTAGGAAGACCAAGTAGGGAGTTTGATAAAATGTTGGCACAGGGTGCACCTGGGTGGCTCAGTGGTTGAGTGTCTGCTTTTGACTCAGGTCGTGATTCTGGGGTCCCAGGATCGAGTCCCACGTCTGGCTCCCTGCAGGGAGCGTGCTTCTCCCTCTGCCTATGTCTCTGCCTCTCTTTGTGTCTCTCATGAATAAATAAATAAAATATTTTTTAAAAAGATGATGGCATGGATAAGTGTGAAAACAGAGATGTGGAGAAGCAAAAGTAAGTTGGGAGGTAGGTGTGGGAAGAGGGAGAGGGAAATGTGGAATACTAATGTCTTCATCTTACAAAATGGGCAGTTAGGAGAAACTACCTATGGTTGATCAAACAGGAAATGTAAGTTTATGCATATTATTTAAAGTGAAAAGGAGGGGCGCCTTGGTGGCTCAGTTGGTTGAGAGGCTGACTCTTGATCTCAGCTTGGGTCCTGATCTCAGGGTCATTGGATGGAACCCCACATTGGGCTCCATGCTCAGCATAAATAAATAAGTAAGTAAGTAAGTAAATAAATAAATAAATAAATAAATAAATAAATAAAGTCTTTTTAAAAAGCTAAAAAGACAACCATTCGAGGAAATAAAATTAATGTTAAAACTATATTGGAAGGGATGTATGGGAGATGTGAGTGGCGGAAGTAAACTTAATCCTTATCTCTCATAGCATTAGCTAGTAGATGTCAAGAAATATAGAGGAGGGGAGAAATTTGAAGGGTTTTTAGTAGGTAAAATTTGTAGGGCTTGGTGGTTGATCCAATTTAATGAATAAGGGAGAGAGGAGGCGAAGCTGACTTGCAGATTTTCTTGCTTGAGTGATTGGGTGGATGTGGTATTGCAACTGAGGTAAAGAATATGGAGGAGCATTGAGTTCAAGAGAGAAGATGATACATTCAGTTTTAGTTGTATGTGGCACATTGTGATTGAGATGTATAGTTGGTACACACACATGGGCAAAGATTCTTACCACAATGAAATTAAAAATGAGAAATTAACAATAAAACTACAGCAAAAAAATCTGGTCACTTTGAAATTTAAAATGACTAGCCTAAAAGCTTTTGGGTTGAAGTGGAAATGACACAAATAAATTGTTTATGAATAGATGACAATTACAGCAAAAAGAACAAAGAACCCGTGCTGATGTTCTTAATGGATAAATGTCTTTACTTGGTAGACCTCTGCTATAGATTGAATGTTTTTGCCCCCCCAGATTCATCTGTTGAAATTTACCCCCTAAAGTGATGATATTAGTAGATGGGGCCTTTGGGAGGTTCTTAGGTTATGAGAATGGAGTCTTCACGTATAAGATTAGTGTTCTTATAAAAGAGACCCATAGAGCTCCCTTGCTCCTTCTATCATGTGAGGACACGGTGAGAAGATGTTGACTGTCTAGGAAGCAGTTTCTCACCAGACATCAAATATGTGAGTTTGAACTTCCCAGCCTTCAGAACTGTGAAAAATAACTGTTTGTTGTTTATAAGCCCCCGCCAACCCCTTTTATGGTATTTTGTTATAGCAGCATGAACAGACTAAGACAATTACATTGATAACTACAGTCAGGATTCTGATACATGGAATGGGCAGATAAGATGAGCCTTGTCCATTTGGTGGTGCTAAGTGGGGCTTGTATTTGTGTGGCAGTGCCATGCATTTCATTTTGTCTTGCATTCATTTATAACTCTGAGTGAGAACTCTCTCTCGAATAGCACAGTATAAATTGGCTTCATATTCTAATAGAATGTGGGAATGTTGATATGCTCAAACTATGGTATCCCAATGTTTCCATAGTAACTAATGCACACCCGGGAGAAAAGATTGAGAATAAATGAGAATAGCATTTTAAGAAAATAAGTGAGGGGCGAAGAGGCTTTAGACATGTGATTACCTCTTATTTAGGAATATGAAGACATTCATCTCTTTAATAATGGGGTTATAAAAGTTGTTTCGATGAAACTTGCCAGTAGCCATTTATATTCCATTTTTCTCCATAATCATCACCATCAAAAACATTTAAATGCTTCTTTGCCCAGCAATAGTGTAGACAGTGAGTAAAAGGGACATAGTTGCCATTCTCCAGCTGGAAATCAGGATGGGACAGGTTAGGCCAATGTTCATATTCCAGCCTGCCTGGCAGAGCTTTGACTTTGTGCACATTAGGAGGAGTGGGGATTCAAAGAATCCTATTCAATTCTGTGGAATTTGTTTGCTTTGGTGCAAGATTATACTAAAAACTTAACACTCTCCTGGTTAGAGACCACCCTTGTAGAGTTTGGCTGTTTCTCCTTTCCTTTCCAAGCAGCTGATTTTTTCCATTCCTCCCTAACACCCTTCTTCCTCCTCCCTCAAATACGTTCTACGCACCATCCCCACTAATTCTACAAATAATGTTTGTATCTATGTGGGTAGATACATGCTTCTGCATATATCTTTGATAACCTGATAATTCACTAAAATATGAAACAGTCCGTTTTACTGTGAATTGAGTTGTTATGAACTGAATTCCTCCACTCTGTTCATATGTTGAAGCCTTAACCCCCAATGTGACTGTATTGGAGATAGAGCCTATAACTAGGTAATAAAGGTTAAGTGAAGTCATAAGGGTGGAAGAGAGCCCTCACCAGGAACTGAACTGGCTGGCACCTTGATCTGGGACTTCTAGCCTCCAGAACTGTGAGAAAATCAATTTCTGTGTTTAAGCTACTCAATCTATGTATTTTGTTATGGCAGTCTTAACAGACAAATGTATCAGTATACATTCACAACCAATAAAGCTGTCATCAGATAGACACAGACTTTGTAAGGGTGAAGAGATGACTTTCTAATTTTAGAATAACAGAGATTAAATTTCCACAGATAAATATAATAACCAATGGGATGTCTATTCAACCTAGAACAGAAACACACAGGGTATAGGGAAAGAAATATACCGAGTATCTCCAGGTTGGTAGATTGCCTCGTTTAGCTGATTCAGCTTAGCCTGCCTGATTCCTTCATCATTTATAAGAGGGGTTAAGAAGCACATTTTTAAAACGTGCTCATGTCACCTTTTGAAAATTAGTCTCCAGCTCACCTGCTGTGCAAATTAATTCAGAGATTAGAAGCAACATGTGATAGGAGGTGTCAGTAGGATGAGGTTCATTAGTGGGAACTAAAGTCAATTTCCTGGAGTAGCCAGGGGGAGGTACACCAGAATGATGACCCTTTACCTTGGATGGCCAGAGGTCTGGTAGACTTCAAGTTCAGAAGGGCCTTATAGGTCAGGTTTAAAAAAAAAAAAGGTGTAGGGACGCCTGGGTGGATCAGCGTTTGAGTGTCTGCCTTTGGCTCAGGGTGTGGTCCTGGGGTCCCTGGATCCAGCCCCACATCGGGCTCCCTGAATGGAGTTTGCTTCTCCCTCTGCCTGTGTCTCTGCCTCTCTCTCTCTCTCTCTCTCTCTCTGTCTCTCATGAATAAATGAATTTTAAAAATATTTTTTAAAAAGGAGCATATCTTCATACAAGAGGCTCAGGCTGAGCAAGGGACATTTCCATATCTTGGTTTTGTTTAAGCTTATGACATTTGATATTTAGTCACTGGAGAAATGAGGGAAATTTGAGGAAGTGGAGTTATTGATAAAGCATTTTTTTCATCCCAAGGGATTTGGTATTCATCATTATTGCATCCAAACTAAAACAAGGCAGAGAACTATTTATTCCTAGATAAAATGGTCTTCTCTTGTCATCTAGAACACAGAGCACTTAAATAAAGCTCCTGGTGAATCAATTATATATTATATTAAAATGTAAATAAATTTTTTTCGCTGCATTTTTTCAGACTTCCAATTATTTTTATAAGTGTTGCTTTAGGGAAGTATATGAACAGTATAGGTTAGGTCCATTTTCTTCTGCCTATTTCCATGCCATTTAAAGACAATCATATCAATAAGGAGCATATCATTGCAGATAATTTCTTTTTAGTCTTTTTCTCAGTGTGTGATTCAAAGTCTAACAGATTGCCAGGATATATATTTAATACCTCAGTTCTGAGTATAAAAAAACATGATATTTTCATATCCATTTGTAGCTGGGTAGAAGTTTGACTTGAGATACAAATACTATAGTTTTGTGCAGTATAATGACATAAAAATTGATTAATTTTTAAAAAGATTTTATTTATTTATTCATGAGAGAGAGAGAGAGAGAGAGAGAGGCAGAGACATAGGCAGAAGGAGAAGCAGGCTCCCCTCAGGGAGCCCCATATGGGACTCGATCCCTGAACTCCAGAATCACGCCCTGATTGTGAAAGCAGAGCTTAACTGCTGAGCCATCCAGGCATCCCGAAAATTGATTAATTTTTAAGCTAATAAATGCACATGGAACAAAATTCCAAAGCTATAAAAGGATATACACTGAAAATTAGAGGTCTCTCTCCCACCTTTTTAAAAAAATTTTTATTTATTTATGATAGTCACACACACACAGAGAGAGAGAGAGAGAGAGAGAGAGAGAGAGAGGCAGAGACACAGGCAGAGGGAGAAGCAGGCTCCATGCACCGGGAGCCCGACGTGGGATTCGATTCCGGGTCTCCAGGATCGCGCCCTGGGCCAAAGGCAGGCGCCAAACCGCTGCACCACCCAGGGATCCCTCTCTCCCACCTTTATCTCTAAGTTCTCCAGTTTTGACCTCTGAGGGCAACCACTGTTACCAGTCTCTTGTGCTTCCTTCTACAGGTGTTCCATAGTGCCCTGTTTCTGGAATAGGATCTTTCCCCTTCCCTAGCAGACTCTTAGTACCTGGCAACATGAAAATGTTGCTCTTTGAGGTCAAAACTAATATTCTGACCAATAGCATGGAACAGTGACTGCCCTTGATTCTTCTCATACCCCTCCTTGGAAAACATATTCCCAAAGCAGATCACCAGACATTTGTCTACACCACCTCTAACTGGACAACACTACCACAGACACATTTATCATGAATATACAACAATCAAAACACCTAATAGACCCATACATTAGATATTATTTACTTAGTGGTGTGTGGGGGAAAGTAGGTACTTTTGGTAGGTTTTTGAACAAGGAAGGGGTTCTGTTTTTATACAAGATGGAACCTGTGAGGAATTATTCCCTCTTTTCCAGGGAGTGGAGATTTTATGAGAGAGGTAAAAGAAGAAAGAAATCTTGGCTGGAAGGTGCAGAAAAGGCATTCCAGCATGAGTTGTGGTCTGGTGCAGATCTTGGAATTAGAGTTTGAGATAAAAGAAAAAAAGAGTGTTGAATATTGATTTATAGAGAGCAGAGGGGATGAATTAGAATGGCAGGGAGAGGCAGTGAGGTGAGAGTGAGGAAATGTGGGATGAATGGCCATTTACATTTGTCTGTATTGAAGGTTTGGATAAAGACCTACGGACAGAAGTCAGTCCTCCTATCTTTACTGTGCCTCCCATGTTCCTAGCTCTGCCGTTAGAACTATCATCAGTCCAGAATATTTCTCTGACAAAGGCACCAAAGAATGGATTGTAGTGTCGTTCTCCTATATTATATTCTTCTCAGAGGTTAATTCTATTTACTAAATAGCCATAACTTTCCTTAACAGCTTGTTATGGCACAATCATCCACATAATTATGTAAAAGGATTTCTCAATCTCACCACTATTGACATTTTGTGGGGTGCTGTACTGCACACCATAAGATATTTAGCAGTGTCCCCAGCCTTGACCAAACTGATGCTGGTAGCACTCTCCCCCAGTTTAAGAATCTAAAAGGTCTAGGCATTGCCAGATGTCCTTGGAGGGCAAAACTGCTCTGGATTGAGAACCAGTAATATAAAGCCTCATGAACCTATATTCTTTTGTTCTGTAAAATCCCTTTTTAAAAATCAACATTTAAGAATATCTACTGAAATAACACATTCATGTAGATAAAAATTCAATAAAGCCAAAGGACTTATAATAAAAAGCAACTATCTCCTGCCCCACTCCTCCTCACCTGTATTCCCATCCCTGAGGTCTACCACTTTTAAGCTGTTTCTGGTTTGAGTTTTTCTAATGTTCCTGCTGTACCCACCTACCTGTTCATCCATTCATTCAAACCACATATTCACTGAGCTCTCTGTTTGCTAGGGCTGCCATAACAAAATAGCACAGCCTGGGAGGCTTAAACAGCAGAAATTCATTCTTTTTTTTAAGATTTTATTTATTCATGAGAGACACAGAGAGACAGAGAGAGGCAGAGACACAGGCAGAGGGAGAGGCAGGCTCCCCGGAGGGAACCCTATGCAGGACTTGATCCCAGGACTCCGGGATCACGCCCTGAGCCAAAGGCAGATGCTCAACCACTGAGCCACCCAGAAGTCCCCAGAAATTGATTCTTTCACAGTTCTGGACCTGGAGGTCCAGAATGAAGATTGTGGCAGGCTTGGTTTTCTCTGAGGACCATCTGGGAAGGTTCCATTCCAGGCCTTTCTCCGTGACTTGTGGATGGCCACCCTCTTGCTGCCTCTTTATGTGATTTTCCCTCTGGTGGGACAAGTCTTTATGTATTTGTACCCCTGGTGTCTCTTCCCCTTCTTCTAAGAATACCAGTCATACTGGACCATGCCAATGGTCTCATTTCCACTCAATCACCTCTTTATAGAACTTCTAATCTCCAAATACAGTTACATTCTGTAATATTGGGACTTGAACATATGAATTTTGAGGGGATGCAACTTAGCCCTTTTTAAAAAAGGTTTCTATTTATTTGAGAGAGAGAGAGAGAGAGAGAGAGAGAGAGAGAGAGAGAGAATGAGAATGCATAAGCAGGAGAAGGGCTAGCAGACTTCCTGCTGAATAGAGAACCCGACACAGGGCTCGATCCCAGGACCTGAGATCATGACTTGAGCCGAAGGCAGATGTTTAACCAACTGAGACACCAGGCACCCCTGCAGTTTAGCCCTTAATAAGCACCTACTATGTGCCAGTCACTGTTCTCAGCACTGGGGATAAAGTGGTGAACAAAACACAAAAGTCTCTGCTCTTATTAAGTTCATATTCTAGTGGGGGAGAGCAACAATACACTGTAAATATATAGTTAAGATATGTAGTATGTGGGCAGCCTGGGTGGCTCAGCGGTTTAGCGCTGCCTTCAGCCCAGGGCCCAATCCTGGAGACCGGGGATCGAGTCCAATGTCAGGCTCCCCGCATGGAGCCTGCTTCTCCCTCTGCCTGTGTCTCTGCCTCCCCCCCCGTGTGTGTCTCTCATGAATAAATAAATAAAATCTTTTTAAAAAGATATGTAGTATGTTAAAAGACACTGTAAATACATAGTTAAGATATGTAGTATGTTAAAAGACACTAAGTGCTATGGGAGAAAAAGAAAGCAGAGAAAAGAGATAGGGAGATTTTGTGGGAGGGCTGCTGCAAGTTCGAATAGTGTAGCCAGGGAAAAGCTCTCTGAGAAGGGGACATTTAAGTAAGGACCTTCTGAAGGAGGTGAGAGAGCAAGTCATGCATCTATCTGGGGAAAGATCATTCTAGATGGAAAGTGCAGCCAGTACTAAGATCGCGGACATGTTCAAGTAACAGCAAGGAGACCACTGGGGCTGGTGCAGAATGAACAAGGGGGAGTAGCAGGACATGCAGGGGTTTGGAGATGTTGAGACAAATGATTGTATAAGATCTAGTGAGCCCTTGTAATGACTTTGGCTTTTGTTCTGAGGGAGATGATGTGTTAGAAAAGTCTCCTTCCCTCCTGTATGTCTCCTTTACTCTCACTCTACTGTCACATTTGCAACACTTTTGACACCAGGTGTGTGGGTTTTTCCCCCCTATAACAAGGAATTTTCTGTCATACCAGCTGGGTGTCCTACAATTTAATTCAATTCTGACAATATCTACCTGGAGATAGCAGCAGGTCCCACAGGTTAAGGACTCAATCCCACAAGATGGTTCCCCTCATCCCACTGCAGATGCCGGTGGCAAGTTCAGGTTGTCACCTGTGCTTCTGAGTGACTCCTTATAAATCTGAGGTTCCCATGACCCTCTCCTGAGGTTTGGTTAGTTTGTTACAGCAGCTCATGGAACTCAGGGAGACACTTAACTTAGGTTGATCTAAGGTTATTAAAGGATATCCTAAAGGATACAGATGAACAGCCAGAAAGAGATGACGTGTCTACATAGGGCAGGATCTGGGAGGGTCCCGAGTGTAGGGTCCAGCTCCTGTCCTTATGGAGCTGGAATGTGTCAGCCTCCCGGCTTATAGATGTGTTCACCAACCAGGAAGCTCTCCGAATCCCATACTTCTGGGACTTTTCTGGAGGTTTCATCTTGTAGGCATGATCAATCATTAACTCCATTTCCAGCTCTTCTCCCTTCTCTTGATGAAGATGGGGCTGAAAATTCCAAGCTTCTAATCATGGTTTGATCTTGCTGGTGACCAGCCCCCATCCAGGAACCATCCAAGAGCCCACTTAGAGTTGCTTCATTAGAACAAAAGATGCTTCTATCTTCCAGGAAATTACAAAGGTTTCAGGAGCCCTATGTCAGGAATCAGGGTCAAAGACCAAATATTAGAACTAAACATGCTGTAGTACTCTTACCACTTAGGAATTTACAAGGGTTTTAGCTCTGTGCCACGCATGAACTGGGGAGCAGAGACCAATATATATATTTTTCCTATTATTTCACAGATGGGAAGCCATTGGATAAGCTGTGGGTGGAAGGTCTGGGTTAATGTTTAAAAGAATCTCTCTAGGGACGCCTGGATGGTGCAGTCAGTGAAGCATCTGAATCTTGGTTTTGGCTCAGGTCATGATCTCAGGGTCCTTAGATCAAGTCCTGAGTTGGTCTCCATGCTCACACAGAGTCTGCTTGAGATTCTCTCTCTCTCTCTCTCTCTCTCTGCCCCTGTCCCTACCCCACGATCTCTCTCCCTCTCTAAAATAAATACTTAAAAAAAAAAAAAGAATCTCTCTAGCTGCTGTGTTAATAATAGACCAAATGGGGGAAGGATAGAAATGGGGAGATCAGTAAGGGGAGTATTCCAATGATCCCTTTTCTCTAAATGATATGTGGATACTGCCCATCAGGGTTTACCAGCTTTTTTTTTTTAAATCTTTTTTTTTAAATTTTTTTATTTATTTATGATAGTCACACACACAGAGAGAGAGAGAGAGGCAGAGACATAGGCAGAGGGAGAAGCAGGCTCCATGCACCGGGAGCCTGATGTGGGATTCGATCCCGGGTCTCCAGGATTGCGCCCTGGGCCAAAGGCAGGCGCCAAACCGCTGCGCCACCCAGGGATCCCAGGGTTTACCAGCTTTAAACATCATCTAGTGACTTGCTGCTCTAATAGGTGGGATTTTGCTCACTTACACAGCAGCCCCACTACTCTCTTCCTCCAAATACATGGCTCTTATTCACTCTCTTTAGTTCCTCTACTTAGTATACCTCTCCAGAGACAACGATTCTAATGTGTTATCTTTTTGTTTGTATGTCTTCCTGGCTATCTTTCTGCCTTTATAGAAGACTTTTAAACTCTTAAAACTCTTTTTTGTTCCATCTTCTACAGATAGTATTTCTTGATTCTGCACTTTCTAAAATTAGAGTATTAGCCTTTACAGCAATTTTCCATCTCCCCTAATTTTGTCTACTCTCCAATTTCTATATGCTATTTTTTTTACATTAAGTTTGTTAACATTTACTTTATACTTTGTAATCACAGTTAAGTTTTCTGTTATTTGCCTCTAGACTGGATCCCCCAAATTGAAAACCAATAAGGATAGTGCTTATGTTATTATGACTATATAAATATATATCTGTGTAAAGCCAAGGGATGGGTCTTGATTACATTTTCTTTTTTTTAAAATCTTTTTTTAAATTTTTTTATTTGTTTATGATAGTTACAGAGAGAGAGAGAGAGAGAGGCAGAGACACAGGCAGAGGGAGAAGCAGGCTCCATGCACCGGAAGCCCGATGTGGGATTCGATCCCGGGTCTCCAGGATCGCGCCCTGGGCCAAAGGCAGGCGCCAAACCGCTGCGCCACCCAGGGATCCCTTGATTACATTTTCTTCTTTGTAGTTGCAATGTTACAACCTCCATGGCTTGCTCTATATCATTCCATGTTCCATTTGCCTTAATTATTGGAAAATAACATTTTAAACAGTTTTATATGTCCCTTGAATTTCTGATTGCCATGTATGTATGTATGTATGTATGTATGTATTTATGCTATGGGTAGACTAAACATATGCCTTCTTTATTGTATCTCTATTTTCCAGTTTCTTTCTCATTTTGTTTATTGCTCAAAATAAATTCTATTCTCCTTAAGGCCCACTTCCTGTGTTAGTTTGAACCATTTCTTCATGTTTGACCCATGGACTTCTTGTATAGCTTTTGTTTTCCCTGGGATTTCTTTACTGCTCCTTTTGGATTTATTTCTTGCATTCTGTGCCTTTATTGTATCCTTAATTTTCCTAGCTCTTTTAAAAAATTTTTAAAAAGATTTTACTTGTTTATTTGATAGAGAAAAAGATAATGACAGAGAGCACCTCCTGGGAGGTGAGGGAGAAGCACGCTCCCTGCTCAGCATCATCATGATGCAGGACTCTGGGATCATGATCTGAGCCAAAGGCAGACGCTTAAAAGACTGAGCCACCCAGGTACCCCAATTTTTATTTTACTTTTTATTTATTATTTTTTAAAGATTTATTTATTTATTTATGATAGACAGAGAGAGAGAGAGAGAGGGAGGCAGAGACACAGGAGGAGGGAGAAGCAGGCTCCATGCTGGGAGCCCGATGCGGGACTCGATCCCGGGACTCCAGGATCGCGCCCTGGGCCAAAGGCAGGCGCCAAACCGCTGAGCCACCCAGGGATCCCCAATTTTTATTTTTTAAAGTAACCTCTATGCCCAACACGGGGCTCAAACTCATGGCCCTGAGATCAAGAGTTGCACGCTCTACTGACTGAGCCAGCCAGGTGCCCCAATTTTCCTAGCTCTTAACCATATCATCGCTTTTGCTGATTGCCCTTTTTCCTGGAGTCCTCCTATGTTCTGTATGGCACTTTTCCTGAGCTGATCAGCTCCCAAATCAGCCTTAGTTCTGTGTATTCTGTCAACACCTTTCCCTTCATTTTTTACATATATTGTCATCTGATGCCCCTTTTCTTTGGTGTGTGCTTATACCTTTTAAATCCCTTCACTATAATTCTAATGGTGTCTTAGGAGGGAGAGCAGATAAATGCATGTGGTCATTCTGACATATTGAACAAATACAGAGCCTTATTAAAATACCTTTTTAAATCTTAATTTTTAAGTTCTAAAATTATGTTTCTCGCAATTAATTCAGACATTAAAGTGTATAAAGTCAAACTTAAAAGTTTGTTCACCACTCTCACTCCCCAGGAGTGACTAATGTTTAGTAAATATCCTTTCATACTTTTAAAATATGCATATACAAAATCATATACATATACACAAGATAAATTCTTTTGTTTGATAGAAGTTGGATTTTATAAACATTTAGATAATGGGTTTTTAAACTTAATATATTAGGCATATTTGCGTATCAGCACATAGATACTTAATTTTTTTAATTTTAATTTTTTTGAGTGGGGGAGGAGTAGGGGATAGAGAGAATCTCATGGTTAGCATGGCACCCTATGTGGGGCTCGATCCCACTACCCTGAGGTCATGGCCTGAGCTGAAATCAAGAGTCAGATACTTAACTGACTGAGCCACCCAGGTGCCCCAATACTTAGATTTTAATGTATAATTTTATTAAAATATATACACATACAGCAAGGCAATGGTCTGTTCTTTTCTGTGTATATGCTATATCTCATTATTTTTAATAGCTGCATAGTACTGCTATTCAATAAAGAATTATTTGTTTGCTAACTTTTGCAATTACAAGCAATGCTATAGTAAACATTTGGAACATATATCTTTGGACTTTGGCGCTAGTATTTCTTTTTTAAGATTTTTTATTTATTTGAGAGCGAGAGAGAGAGAGAATGAGTGGGGGTTGGTGAGCAGGAGAGGGAGAAGCAGACTTCCCCACCAAGCAGGGAGCCTGACATGGGGCTTGATCCCAGGACCCTGAGATTATGACTTGAACCGAAGGCAGGTGTTTAACTGACTGAGCCGCCCAGGCACCCCTGTGTTATTTCTTTCTCTCTTTTAAAAATATTTTATTTATTTATTTATGAGAGACACACACAGAGAGAGGCAGAGACACAGGCAGAGGAAGAAGCAGGCTCCCTGCAGGGAGCCAGATGTGGGACTCGATCCTGGGACTCCAGGATTATGCCCTGAGCCAAAGGCAGACGCTCAACCACTGAGCCACCCAGGCGTCCCCCCTGTGTTATTTCTTTTTTTTTCTTTTTTTTCCCCTGTGTTATTTCTTGATAGAAGTATGTTTGTTGGGTCAATGGCTATGAAATGTAAAAACATTGATACTCCTAAATAGCCCTACTGAAAAAAATTGCTAATTTACTCTTCTACTAACAGTATTTGAGAGGGTACAAACTTTTGAGGCAAGCTTTCCTTAAAAGGTTGGAGGCTCTGCTTTGCATGGTTGAGAACTGGACTCTGCACTGTTTTTTTATTTATATTTAATGACTTCACATGAGCTGTTCTTTTCTGTCTTTGAATATTTCAAGTTCCTTAGAGCCTGGGATCATGTCATATACTTCTTTGGTATTTCCTATAGTGCTTAGTTTAGGCTGGGAGGACTGTGGGTGCTCAGTACATACTTAATGATTGACTGATAAGCCAGTTTATATTTTGGGCTACACAATCCCTCGAGGTCAGCTCCTGGAATGAGAAGGCTGGGCAGAGTCAGAGACCAGGGCTGTGCCGGGTCAGTATCAGATGCTCTCACCTAGATATCAAGTTTAGATATCTAAGGAACCTAGATAGGAACCTAGGAACCTAGGTTAGTCCTAAAGCACCTAGCTTAGTCCCTGGCTCTTATGAGTCCTTAATAAGTGGTCTTTCTTGGTGCGAGAGTAGTCTTAGGGCTAGTGTTGAGGGTTCAAGCATAGCACCTAAAACCATTCAGGCTGGAGTCAGAAATCCACAGTTCAGAGATGAAACAAAATTGAGAACCAGCAGGAGCAGACAAGTATCAGTGATAGAAACAGAGGCTCGGTTTGAGTTCAGTTGCATTGTAATATCACCCTCCCTGCCACTCCAGGCATTTTCTGGGGATGGGGGCTTTCTGTATGTTTGGCTTTCATGCAGTGGTATCTTCAAGGTGTTTTTCAGTCTCTGACAGGAGCCGACAATCCCAGCACAGTGCTATGAATACGGGAGGTGTGTAATGAAAGAGATTCCATTGATCACTCACCTGTTGAAATGGATAACATGATGGCTATGTTGAGGATTCACTTGAGATGATGGTGCTATAGAGCAGCCATTAGGCCAGAACAAGATTACTGCCCAAGCTTTTCCTAATCAGGGACTAGGGTGCCCCCGGGATTGGGAAACCAAGAGGTCAGGCAGATAAAGATTAACTTCAGTGACCAATTTAGAGGCTCTGAAAATATGAGGGTACATGGATGACACAGGTTCAACAAAGTGAAGAATGGGTTTCCTTCTTCTGACCTTTCTACCCCTAGTCAGCAGTGTAAATAAAGGAGGGAGATAGGATGTAGTTACGTATAGTAAAGCAGTTACATATAGTCATCATCATAACATAGTGTTGATTGTGTTTCTCCTATGTGCCAGACGTTTCTTGCATATTATCTCTAATCTCCTTTATAACTCCATGAAATAGGTATTAGCTCTATTTTACAGAAGTTTATATAAGCTACTAAGAGCCAAGATTTGAATCCAGGTCTATTTGGCCATAATGCTTTTGTGCCTTCTGCTATACACACCATTCTGCCTCTTCTATGTCAGTGATAGCAGCCCAGGCCTCAGGGAAATAGCTGCTGCCTAAGAGCTGGTTGGTTATGTGTGGGCAGAGTGTCTCATGGTTCTTTCTTTTGCTCACCAATTCATGGTACAAATATATATTAATTTATAGCCAAAGAGTTGGGAAAGGAGGGCAGGTCAGGTAGGTGGAGTGGGAGGGGACACAAGGGTGGGGAGGAGGGTTGGAACTTAAGACGGAGCAAAAGAAAAGGATCATCATGAGCTAGAATGCAGGATGAAGGCTGATTTGGGGGGTCTGTTCTTACATGCAGTGCTAAATGGGTCTTTGGGTGTTTGCAGAAGAAACACCTGGAGCAAAACTAACAGGCAAGCTGCAGCCCGCTGGCAGCACTCAGGCCAGCACTTTATCCCTACACATCCACAAACACATACTATCATGGGAGCCATAAATATGGAGACAGATATCTTTAAAGAGGCATACCAAAATGTATAGTATACCACACAACAGAAGGTGATTGCAGTTGTGTTTCTAGTGCTCATCATGTGACTGTAACTCTCCTTGAAGGGAACCAGTGCTCATTTGGATACATGAAGTCTGGGAGGTTTGTTGGGAAGAGAAGAGAAAAAAGAAATCATCTCATTTTATAGTCACAATTTACTTGTGTGTGTGTGTTAAGACTTTCAGGGTTATATAAACTGATATAAGTACATAGAAGGAAGTACTATGGAATATTTGTTCATATAAATCTTCCTCATGTTTCTTTTAGTGGTAAACACAAGCAATAACAGATAATAATAAAACAAGCCTAAAAAAAAAAAACAAGCCTGACCTACATAGCCACTTAATCCCGGAGGGAAGTGACCCATACCAGGGAGGGGCAGGGCCCAGAAATGTGTTGCTGTGACACATCGATTCCAGGACTCCCTGGGCTTCACCTACATCTGAGATATGGACAAAGTATGTTTGGAAGCTGCAGAGATTTATCTTTGACTGGGATGGCAGCTGGGACAAACATGCTATTCCTAAGGGCATCTTGTGTACACTAGCTGAGGAATCCAGGGGTCTGATGGAGCCAAGGGAAGTTCTTCTCTGTTCCATACCAAGTGTATGCAATACCAGCACCCTCCAGGATTCAAAGAGGGTAGAATTGGAGACAATGATACTACCAATCATACAGGTTATAGGGAATAAAGCAATGATTATAATCAGTATGAGTGCTAAGGAACAATAGAAGCTTTATAAAGACATACTTAACCCTAAAATTAATTATAACACATCTCTCTCATAAGAGAATTACCTAGTGATTTTTCAATCCTTTTAAATTTTTGATTGAAGGGTGGTGCCATGAAAGTGTCAGATGTAATTATCATTACATAGTTTTTTTCTTCATTTCATGTGGGACCCAAATACTGTAAAGGAGAAATAGTTCCTGACCATGTATATGGTCCTTCAACTAATACACACAAAAATTGTCTTGGGAAGAGCTTTGGCAGTCTCCTGCATATTAATTGCAAATATTCTCACCCTAGAGAAACTTTATTCAAGCTCAGGAAAATGGTTGGCAACCTAGGCACTGTCCCCAGCAGTGTGACAGGTAAGGAGAGGCCACTTTCAGCCCTTTCTCATATTTCCCCTTGTATTTGGAAATAAGGAACTATACTAGCAGAAGCAGATATGATATTTTTTAAAGTCCGCTGTATAATAGTGATGCCCTGGTTCTCAACTGTTTTTCCCACACCCATCTCGAACTTCCAAAGGATGAGGCTCACTGGGATCAGCAGTGGCTCATTGTGGCTGTAGCTGCAGAAGGGAGAGGCCGAAGGAAAGAATCAATGTGGTTGGTGGGTGGGGATTCTGCGTTGTATCCCCGCCCCCCTCCAGTTATCTAAAGCTCTCCAAAGCGAACAGTAATTTGCAAGCTTCTTGGCGATCTTACCTCATTACCGAACTGGAAGAATTTAAGTCCTGTCAGTAGTAGAGTTTCTCTAACTTCATCACCATCAATTATTTGTTTTCAGTGCTGCAAAATGATTGCATGTTCCTGGGGACAGTTCTCCCTTTCAAGTTCCTTTTTATGTTTGTTTGTTTTGTTCCGGAAACCTTAGAGATGCAGGCCAGGGTGACTGGGACAGAGGTGAGGTCCCTAAACGACTGAATGGGACTTGGGAGGCAGAGGACTTGTTTTTATGCTGACAAAGAGTAAAATCCCAGGTCGCAAGTTGATTTCATGCATGTAGGGCCAAAGGGGCCCAGGGCGGACCTAGTATGGGGTGAGCACCCGGATCTATGAGCCAGTGTTGCTTCAGCGTCTCACCGTGTGTGTGTGTGGCGGGGGGGAGGTTGGTGGCCCATCCCTCCTTGTCCCATCAGCACTACCCTTAATCTCCGTCTCTGTGTAACTCTAACAGTAGAAAGCGACGCTTCTCACATTGGCGCTCGGACCCCAAAGGGAGGCTGGCAGTGGCTTGGCAGGTGGGCACGAAGCCGGGAGATGGGTGGGGGAGTGGGGCGGAGGCAGCGTCGAATGGCATTCGGGATAGCCAATGGTAGTTTGGGGCAGGGGTGGCAGGGGCGGAGGCGCTGAGGCCGAGCAGCCAATGGCGGGCGAGCAACTACTGGAACGACCTGGTGACGTGAGGAGCGTTCCATTCGGCCAGCGGTGGGCGGTTGCCACAGCTGGTTTAGGGCCCCGACCATTGGGGCCCCTTGTCAGGAGGAGGCAGCCTCCGGGCTGGGAAGGAGAAGTCGCTGCCACCTCTGGCAGCTGACGTGGTCCCCTGGGACGGTCCACTTCCTGCCCTCAGTCCCGGCCGAGTTCGGTCTCCCGGGTTCAGGTAACGAGGGGTGGGGGTTGGGGTCTCCTGGGCTCGGCCGCATGGTGGGCTGCCAGCCCCTTCGCTGCTCTGGGCCGTGCGGACGTCGGCAGCTGCCCTTCTCATCTGGGCAGCCGCCGAGCCCCTGGCCGCGGGTGACTACACGTGGCGGGGCGTGTGTGAGTGTGTACGAGCGTGTGGAGGTGGCGCGCGTCCCAACCTGCCTGGGGCGGTGGTCCGCTGCGTGGCGGAGGCAGGGCTGGCCTCCCGAGGCCGCGCCCGCCGCCCGCCCCGGACTCGGGCCTCCGGTTCCCGGCTGGTGGGCCGGTCGCTGGCTCTCGACGGATTTTGATCTTTGTTCTCCCAGGGCCCGGCTCCCCTTCCTGGTCTCTCTTCTCCCGCTGGGCCGGTTTATCTGGAGGAGATTGTTTTCCAGGTTAGTTTTACACAAAGGAAGTGTTCTCTGCACCTCTGGTGCTCCCTCCCCTTGGCCAAGCCTTCTTGCTTTCTCATTTCCCTGCTCATCTCCTGGTCTCTGTTTGGACCCTTGCCCTCTCCAGCCCGGAATGATTTTGGGTTGGTTGTTTCTCATCAGTCAGGCAGTCTGCAGGCTTCCACCTCATTCTTGCCAGCGTGGGGCATGTGGTGTCAGTAAATGGAGGCCACAGCACCACACCTGAGACGAGAAGGTGGGCAGTGGCTGAAAAAGGCTGGGCCGGGGGTGTTCAGGATGCCGAGTAGGGATGGCACTTATGAAATGTCCCAGAAAGCAAGCACCTTTATGACTTTTCTTAGCTGCTGCCATGTCCACTCCACCACCCCCACCCCCACCCCTAACCATTCCAGAACCTCTCCTGCTTAAGTCAGCCTTTCACCTATGGGTCTGTGATGTGGTTTCATTAAGATTCCCACAAATGTTAGGCTAGACTGTCAAGATTGATTCATTTCCCGGACTCAGGAAGTTACAGAGGGTTTGATTAGGGGAAATCTGTTTTGAGTAAATACAACCTGGATATGTGTACAGAGTGTCCAGAACCTCCTAGCCCTGCCAGAGGGTGACTTGTTCCCGGGTGTGATTCATATTTGAGTGGCTAATTGAAGAAAGAAGGTGAAGTGGAGGAGGGGAGGGAATAGCTCCTTAGGGACACAAACTCTACTATTGTTTTTAGAGTCCTCTTACTGATGATTATAGAACAGTGGTATAGTGGAAAGTGCCCTGAACTGGAAGTCAGCAGACGTATTTTCTTGGCCTAGCTTTGCAGCTGTGTGACCCTGGACAAGTTACTTCCTCTCTTTGGTCTTAACTTTACTCACTTCCAAAACAAAGTAATTGGGGTTATCACCCATAAAATCCCTTCTAGTTCCAAAGTTCTATGATGATCAAATCATCAGTATTATATTGGAAGCATAGGGATTTATTTAAGAAGGTATGCTAGCCCCCCTCTTTTTTTTCAGAACCTTTAACCTTTTCTCCTTTGCTAACACAGACTAGAAATAAACTTTTCCCACTTCCCTACCCCTACCCCTTCAGGCAGTGCTCATCTTTCCACCTCTGGGAAAGGAGGATTGAACTGCATTTTCTTGTTCCTGCCTCATTTTTTTTTACCTTTTGTGCTTTTTCTTAGGCCTAGAAATTGGACTTTTGATGATGTTTGACCCTGCGGCAGCAATAGCAGGCATCGTGATTTCAAACCTGGGCTCAGCTTCTGTTTCTTCCCTCTTGTAATCACAAAGCCCATTTTGGACCAGGAATTCCAGTCATGTCTGTGATGGTGGTGAGAAAGAAGGTGACACGGAAATGGGAGAAACTCCCAGGCAGGAACACCTTCTGCTGTGATGGGCGAGTCATGATGGCCCGGCAAAAGGGCATCTTCTATTTGACCCTCTTCCTCATCCTGGGGACATGTACACTCTTCTTCGCCTTCGAGTGAGTTTCCATTGAATAGAGTTGCCTGATTATGGTTACTTTGGGTCTAGGGGAAGAACCCTCTTTCTGGGAAGTTTGTGGATGGTCCTTGGATGGCACTATCCTCTTGAGCAATGTCCTTAGATCATGCTGACTGAGTTCATTTCTTTGTGCTTATAGCAGAGTCCATGCTTCCTAAAAAGGCCAAGACCTTTGACCCCAATTTTATAGCACTGATTTGGGACTATCCCTGGCACACTTGGGAAAAAAAGGAATTTCTCTTTGTTATTCGCCTCTCCTTTTCAGTGGTCACCTTAGGTGCTTAGTGACAGAATCCCTCTTCCCCACCCGGTCTGGGCCTAAGGGTAGCCCTCATGGTCATTACTCTGTACCACAAAACTCACCTATTCTGTTACTCTGGGTCCTATTTCCTTAGGGCTCAGCTCTCTGCTAGCTATTAAATTGAAAAGCTAACTTACTGGGGACCTGCAGACCGGTTCCAGCCTCAAATGTGCCACAAACTCGCTGAATGTGTGGCACATATGTGCCTATTAAATGTGAGTTTCACTCAAGATCACTCAACATAAACAACTCCATATTCTCTGTGAGCCTGATACCAGCCTTGGAGTTATTTTTTTTTCTGTGATGTAATAGCTAGTACTAGAGTCACCGTTTGAATCCTGTATAGGTCACTGCTCTAGGGAGGTGGCCGGTTGGATTCTAGGGTTCTATGGCATGACTACTGGGTGTGCTGAGAATGCTATATACTCGAGGGATGGGAGCAATGCTAATTTTGGGATTATTATGAGAACCCTGGGGAGCCAAGAGGTGTGTGTACAGACTGTAAGCCACACCTGGTATGAGCCTGCTATAGTTCATATACTAGAGTGACCTGGAAATGGAGCTCCCATGCTGGGGCGTGGCCATGAGAGGGAGGAGGGGGCTCCTCAGCCAGCCTTTGTGGGTAATTAAAATGAGCTTTGCCCTCCTGGAGCTCATTTTTACCCTTCTTCTGTGAGGGCTCCAGGCCTTCCCGGTGCATCAAGAGTGATTTTTCAAGGCTGCTTTGCCAGACTTTTTGATGGTTGCAGCTGGCTTGGATAACAGCAGGGGGAGGGGGGCAGTTTATAACAGGGCTAGGAAAGGAAGGTCAGAGAGGCTCTTTGTAAAAGGCACTTTTGCTGCTGCTGTTGCTGCCGACTTTGTGAAGTATTTGGCAAAGTCAGGTTGGTGATGGCTTCTTAGCTGCTTCCCAGTCTGAGGTTTATGGTGGAGTGTGTGTGTGTGTGTCTGTGTGTGTCTGTGTGTGTATTTGTGTGTGGTCCATGTGAACATGTGCAGTCAGGCAGGCATATGTGTACTGTTAAAAAAAATGTTTCCCCTGTCACTCTTCAAGGTTTTTTTTCTTTATTCCTGCCTGGCTTCTTTTTGAAGTGCAGAGCTGAACTCTGCTCTCTGTCATTCTCCCTCTCTTTCAGTCCTTCCCCTGCTGAAACACTAGCTCTTTTTGCCACCACACCCTTCCATCCTAGAGTTAAATTTTTGTGGTTGGAACCATTTAAAACAGAGATGAGATTTGTTTCCAGGCCCTGAGTGATCTGGTAATTCTGGGCCCAGGCAACCTCTGGTTTGGCTGTCCAGGGGAATTTGAAATTTGGAGCTGTTTGGCATTTGGCCCTTTTTGTATCTGGGAGCCAGACAGAGTCTGATTTGGATCTGTCCCACTTGGGCCCCAAAGGCCTCTGAACAAAACTGCCTGTGGGATGAAGCTTATAATTAGCCAAGTTACTGTTTGATGGAGGCAGGTTGAATTTTCTACTAAAATGACTTTCCCCCCAAGTTACTTCTTGTGCTTTGCCCTCAGATATGAGGGGTGAGGTTGTTTGTGAACTGCCATGAGTTCCAGCTGTCTGTGTGATAGAGCAATTTTTTAAAAAAGATTTTATTTCTTTATCTATTTGAGAGAGAGAGAGAGAGAGAGAGAGAGAGAGAGAGAAGCTGGGGGAAGAGCAGAGCAAGAGGGACAAGCTGACTCTACGCTGAGTGTGGAGCCCAACACAGGGCTTGATCCCACAGCCCTGAGATCATGACCTGAGCTGAAATCAAGAGTCCAGTGCTTAACCAACTGAGCCACTCAGATAGAATAAATATGTTTGAGGGTAGGGCTGGGGGAAGGAGAATGGAGAGGGGAAGGAAGAAGGAAGTTAACAGGTTAGTGAATGAGTGGAATGGGAAAGCATAAATCTAACCAAAGGGGAGAGGACCCTGGCAATAAATCCTTTTTATTGAGGGTAGTGAAATCTGTTAGTGCATATGCGTGCGTGTTTGTATGTGTGTGCATATGTGTTTGCCTGGGTCTGTCATATACAGACACACAGAGACTCTAGGTGGTGGCCGCCTTATGACTAGCCAGTGACAAGCTGTACAAAGGACAGCAACATGCCTCTGAAACATGAAATCTCTTTCTGGTCGACCTTTTCCTTTGGCGTATAATTCACTACCAACCACACAGTGTGGGGTAGGACTTGGGGGGCAGAATGTGGGCCCCTTGGTTAGTATTAAAGCTTAGGGAGACGTCAGGAAATCAGCTGATCTAATCTCCTGTCTTCAGGCAGGTGATGACATCTGAACCACCAGTGACAGAGGGCTGTCTGTTTTCATCTTCAAATTGTCTAGGGGTGTGGATTGCACATCCTCTGAGTGCTGCACTTTTGCCTTGGGGAAGTCGAGATCTTGCTGCACATCTGGACCTGCATTTTCATAATAGGGTCTTGCCTGCAGCAGGTGCTTAGGAACAAGTGCAAGTTGATTTATAGCTGCCCGCGGCACAGCCCTGGGTCAGCCAGATGGCTTGAGGAATCTGGCCAGGCATGCGGGCACCCCTTGATGAAAACATGCCGTGTTAGTAGTGCCAGTGGTATTTTTTGTTTTTGGATTTTGCCTTCACACGTTTCGACTTCTAAGAGAAGGGACCTATAATTTTGAGTGGACAGAGAGTAGGTTGAATACATAAAATGAGAAAAGTTTGTCTCTCTAGGAGCTAGTTAGCTCTGTATTGTTATAAGTGCTTCCAAAGATACTGGGTGGCCATCTCTCAGGGCTGCTGTCACAAAGTGAATTCTTGCTGGGAATAGGAAATTGGACTAGATTATCACTAAGCCTCATGCACCCCGGAGAGTCTGAAATTCTGTATAACCATTATGTTTGTCTGGAAGATTCAAATACACACCCTGAAGAGGGAAGGATAGATTACCAGTAGATAGCCGTATTTAAATATATTCCCTATTTAAATGTAATTATATCTATGGTAAATGTATTGACTTTAAAAGCAACGTGAAAATTATGCAGTGCTTTAAAAAAAGATTTCTTAAAAACATAAATAAAAATAAAAAAAGGATTTCCTAATTTATTTTTAGGGTGAGGTATTTAGATGTGAGTGCGTGTGCCAGTTTCAGCTTTGACCACATGAACCATTCTCAGTCTTTTCTGCCCAAACCCTGTCTAGCTTGCATGAACACGTTGCCACCAGCTTGGCTGGTAATGTCAGGACATTCTAGTGGAATGACGCTGACAACTGTGAGATGTCCAGCTACTCAGAGACTATTGTGGTATTTGACCAAATTCAACTTCCTGATAAAGCTTGGGGGAAGGAACACGTTCACTGTCTTCTAGAGTTGGCTTCCTAGCTGTTTCTTTTAATTTTATGACCAGATTACTGGTGGGGTCAAGGTACCCAGACTTTTCTTGTGGCAAGGATGATTGTGTGACTCTTGACCCCTGAGGTAGAAGCAGTTTGTGTCAATGATCAGTGCTTATGCCTCCTTGTGCTGTGTGTAGAGGAAATTGTATCAAGGCACTATCAGACCTTGTTGGACTGACCTTCACAGGTGCTTTTGATGTGCAGAGGAGTCATTGAATTGGGTGAACTGAAAAAAGCCTTGTAGTGCTGCCTAGTAATTGACCCACTCCTAGCCTATTCAAATTCTACCTCTGTTTCAAGTCCCTTCTTGAGTCTTCCTTCATGAAACCATTCCAGTAACTTCTGCGTTTGTAAGACTAGTTGTACATACTGCTTATTTAACACATCATCATAGGACAGTTCTTAGATTTTTAAATTCTATGATAATTACACTTTGAGCTCTTTCAATGTCAGGGACTATCTTTTATGTCTGTGTAGCCGAATAGTGCCCTCCACCAGACCTAACAGAGTAGGTGGTCAATAAATGTAACTGAATTCATACATTCTGAATACACTTAAAATATAACAATCTTGACTCACAGAATCATAGAATGGTAGAACTAGAAGGGGCCTTGGAGACTGTCTCCATCCTTGTGCAGGTAAGGAAACTGGGCCCACAGAAGAGAGGTCCCTTTATCAGATTAGTCAGCCAGCCAATGCCTCTGTATGACACTGCTTTTCATCTCATTATTACCTTTTGGGTGTGAAATCCTGAAGACATTTAGATTTATTAAAGCGAACATAGTGCCAAATGCTAGACCAGCATATTCTGGGTTCTTGCTAGCTAGTGATTGTGTTTCCTAATGGCATCTAGGTTATTTGGGCCTCCCCAGCTCATGCTCCTAGGAAATGAAGGCATCTTTGTAGAAAACTAATAGCATTCTAGCATGGCATTCTGGTAGCCTTGCAGGAACAGAGAAGCCCATCTTTAAGTATGAACCTAGAAAGGAAGCTTTGTGACTTAGGACAGATCATCACCTCTGTGGCTACTCATAGTCCCTGCTGCCTCAATGAGGATGGCTTGGAGAAAAATTAAGCAGTGTGTGTTCCCTACCTCATTACCATGTGGGTGATCCTAATCCTGATGAGAAGAGCACCATATCCCTGCAGATATGTGGGAGAGAAAAGGCAATCTGACAACACAAAGTTACCAGGTTTAAAGAAACACAGTTATGTAGACCAAAGCCAAACTGACACAGCAGAATGTTTGTGCCTGTAGTACCAAGGTCCAGGTTCCTGAAGTTACTTAGATGAGATTGGGAAGAGGAAAAAGTGACTTTATTATGATCTCTAACCAAGAAAACATTCTCTGAAAATTTTTTCTGTGGAGATTCTGTCTTGTGCTTTACCTAGCTCAAGATTCTGTGTATGACTTGGCCAACCAAATGGCAGTTTTAGAAAGTCACAGTTGCCTCTCTGATATCAATCTGTTATAGTACGTAGCTAAGTTCAACTTCCTGATAAAGCACGTTCCCTGGAGAAGGGTTGGGTTATGTCTCCTGAACAGTGTGCTTTCCTTCCTTTGCAGTTCTGTCATTCAGAATTTATCTATATATTTTCAGCCTCTACTACCTTTTGTGGTAATAAGTTTCACACTGTCAGTCTCTATTGAATGCATCTCCCATCTTTTTTTCTTTTTTTTACTTTATTTACTTTAGAGAAAGAGAGGGTATAAGTGGGAGAGGCAGAGGGCGAAAGAGAGAGAGAGAGAGAGAGAGAGTCTCAAGCAGACTCTATGCTGAGCATGGAGCCTCATGTGGGGCTCGATCCCTGGACCCTGAGATACTGACCTGAGCTGAAATCCAAGAGTTGAAGGCTTAATGGACTGTGCCACCCAGGCACCCCTTCCATCTTTTGAGAATGAGTCTTAATTTAGTATAGTGATCTATTTTGGGAAAAGTGAGCCCAAAGAACAGGGATGTCCCCCAGCATGCTGACATCAGTTGAGATGTTTATCGAGGGAGAGAAGAGACCTCCTAAATCTTCTTCCTCAGAGATGCCTGAGCTGGTATTGTGTTTAAGAACAAAAGAGGCACCTTATGCCTTTTGCAATAGCAAGAAGCTAGTGAATTCAGGATAATTAGGGGGATATTTCTGGAATGGAGTGATGAGAAGGCAAGAACCTTATGATGATGATTAGATAAGGCCAGTTAATGGAAGGCCTTAGAATACTGGCCTGTGGGGTTTGGGGATTCATATAATAAGCAGCAGGGATTTGTTCTAAGTTTTTGAGCAGGAGTACATTATAACTGAAATTTGTTATTTGTTATACTTGAAATTTGTTGTTTTTGTTATAATTGAAAGTGAAATTTGCTATTATCACTGTGATTTAGCAACTACCTAACAAGTTTGCCTGGATAGAGATTTTGGTCCTCCTCAGTGAGAGGATGGCTCATTGCCTCATAATTGAAAATGTCCCTGTTTGGTTAATTTTCCCCATTACTACTGGAGCAAAATAGGCTTATGCATCTTCCTCTGACCTTCACATAGCAGTCAATCTGGAGGCTGATTTTAAATTATGTTTTTAGTGTTCAAGGAAACTTTTTCCCTATCAGCAGACCCTTGAGTGTCATCAGAAGACCCTTGAGCCAGCCTTATAGGTGATTCTACATGTTTACTATGCTTTAAAGGTAGGTAGTATGTAAGAGAACAGAAAACTGTCCATATGAGTGAAGACTTATAGTAAAGGCTTATTACTATTATGTGGGACAAGGGCCATTGTGGGGCTCTAACCTTGGGCCCTTTCTGCTGTTACAAGCAGAGCTCTTTCTTAAAGCCACCCTTAACAGCTGCCGTAGAAGCAGTTTTAAGCAGCCATCAGTTTCCCAAGAGAGCTCTTCTCTGACCACTTATAGTCCTTAGGGTCTGAATCACCCTCCTAACACTTGATTATTGGTCTTATCTTATTCTCTAGCTGTTTCATATGTTAGTTATGTTTTCCCAACAAAATTAACTCCTATTTTCTCTTGTTCTTCATTTGTTAGACCCACAGCACTTGTTGGCTGATTGATTGCACTGAGCTATTAGGGAGAATTAGAGGTAGAGTATTTTAAAGAACACCAATCTGTTCTCCTAGTCTGTGAGGCAGAGCCCTGCTATGGAATCTGTCTGGTTTCTTACTAGCTCTACTCATGAATCTCTGGAGTTTTTTTCATCTCAATTGAAGTCTGTGTCATTATCATTGTCCCTCCAATGAACTAGCATGCTAGGGTTGGGGGATGGGACATGACACACCAGCCCAGCCTGGCACTGCTGGTTACTGCTAGACAGTACCACCATGTGGCCCATGGGACATGTGGAAGTCCAGTCATGTTACCCAGCTATGGGAGCCTGAGGCCAATCAAGAAGTTGGTAGAAGGTGGCTAAAATAATGATATCTCTTCAGGTGGCATAAATGAATACTTAGTGGGGACATGGTTGAGTTTAAAAAATTCAAAAGGGAGAAAAGCAACTTCTAAACCTTCTGGAAGGGGGAAAGCCTCTTGGCACCTTGAAGACAAAAGAGAGTTCTGTTTTAAGAAGTGTATGGATATAATTATTCCAAGAAGTGATATAAATGGAAAATGCTAGGGAATTTCAAAAACAGTTAGCTTATATTCATGGATGACATATCCAGTCTTCCACTAAGATGAATTCGTGATTTAGGATACTCCTGACTTTTCAGGTTGGTATTGGGAATTGCCACCAAATCTTCATGTACCCTATTCCTGTCAGAGACAGATCTCTAGCTTACTGCAGTTATCAGATTAACCTAAGGGGGTATTTTTGACCATAACTATTAAAGACAGACACTATAGGTTGTAGTTAACAACAGTCTTAGCCACTGGCTCTCTAAGTTTCCTCTTACTTGGAGTGGAAAGGCCTGCTGGTCCCACATCTGCCTTCCCAGCCACACCCACTCACTAGTGACAACTGGCTGCCAATAGCCTCATCTCTGGAGAACAATACAATGGGCCTATTGTGTACTTGTTGACATACAGAATGGATTGTTTTAGCAGGTGCAGAAGATAGTCCGTGTGGAGATTACAGAGACCTTTATCCTTGATGGTGTAGCGTAATTCAAATCTAAGTTGTCCTTTGTCTGGTTAACAAGCAGGTGTTGGAATGGGACTTGGTTAATCTCGGATCCTTCATGCATGGGGGCAACATTGATATTGTGTGTGTGAGTGTGTGTGTGTGTGTGTGTGTGTGTGTACGAGAGAAAGAGAGAGAAAAAGAGAGAGAGTTCTATTTTCTCTATATCTTTTTCCTGTAATAAAACAATTTAAAATCCCTTTGGTGGCAAATCAGATAGTTTTAATTTTTCTAAGTCCATTTGTTGGAGACTGTACCCCCAGAGCAATTTGAGTCCTAGAGAAATTACTTGTTTTCAAGAGTGATCTTAGAAATGGGCAGTGACTAGAAAGATGGCTGTTTTCTGTTAGTGTGGTAACTTTACTTGGCTTGTTCATGAAACAGAGTCTTGTGTTTCTCCTGTGTCCTTTGGGTCCCTGATAGGCAGAGGTGACTTTTGTTTCCAAATTCACTTCTTGATTAACTGTGCTACTGAAGGTGAAACAGTGGGAAAGAGGGGGTTCCATAAGTTAGTGAAATTCAAGGGCCTTAATTACCCTGTATTTAGATTCTTTAGTTCTTCAAAATTTACCCCCTACCCTTAGCTTTTAGGGGAAGGAAGTAAATCATATAAAATCAGGCTATGACCAAAGATTTTGTTAAAAATAAACAAGCAGGCAAGCAAACAAAAAGCCACAAAAATAATTTTGCAGGTTCACTACATATGTTCACCTTCAGGACAGACTGCTCAGCCTAATATAATAGTTGGTTCGCACTGGCCCCTGCAGTCATGTGTGTGGCAGGGAGGCAGAGAGAAGATCTCATATGTATTGTTTCAAAACTACAGCGAATGTACAACATGAGGTTAAATGTTTGCTCTGAGTGGACAGCAGCTTGCTTAATCCCCATGTGGATGAGGTAAGCGTTTTTTCCTTAGCTTACTTTCTCTGCTCTCCCTCTGGCCCTTGCTCATCCACTTATAGTCTGCCTCCAAGAGAAGATCTCTGTATTGAAGGAAAAAGTGTGCCTCAGGAGGAAGAGAATAAAAATAGGTCAGTGATAACTCTCATCACATATTCCTATTTATTTGGTTTGAAATTCAGTTTAATGCAACAAGTATTTGTTGATAGCATCTTTGTCCCCATACTTGTATTAAGCTCTGGGAGATAGAGAACCATGATGGTGATATTAATAGCTGACATTTACTTAACGTTTACTATGTGTCAGGTGCAGTTCTAAGCATTTCATTTATATTCATGCATTTGATCTACACAATGACCCTATGTAGTACTATTATTATCCTCATTTCACAGCTAAGGAGACTGAAGTTAATTAAGTCACCCAACTAGGAACTGGTGGAGCCAGAATTCAATCCCAAACATCCCCACTCCAAAAAGACAAGGTCTTGCTCTCATGAAGTCCAGCTGGGGAGATGAGGTCAACATAGTGAAAAACAGCTAGGAAACAATGCGAGGCTCTGGCAGTGAGGACGACGCTAGAGAAGGGAGAGATTAGTGCACCTTAGGAAAGGCCTATCAGAGGAGGCAAGGTTTCTCTAAATCCCAGATTCTTCATCTATCAAATGGGTCTAATAGACTCTACCTCATAGAGTTAGTGTGAGAATTGAATGAGATAATGCATATAAAAGGCTTAGTGCAGTGCCTGGCATATGCCAAGTGCTCAGTAAGTTGTGATGTTGACAGTGATGGTGTTGATGTCTCTGGGACCTGAAAGATGAGTAGAGCTGGGATATCCAGAGAGGAACGGGAGTGGCCTTCCAGGTGAATTATGAGGAAAGAGGGGGAGCAAACATGTTGGAAAGGGGTGCCAAGGAGATACAATTTTCTTATTCTCTTGCCTAAGGTCACTAAGCACCTACTAGCAGAGCTGATCAAGGAGAGAAGAAAGTGGATGTTGCAAAGACAGTCAGCAGCCCTGAAGCTTTCACTGGCCTTGAAGCATGCCAGATGTACCCTCTGCCTGATGCTGGGACCCCGCTTCATGGATCGTACTCATTTTTCTTCCTCCTCCTTGAGCTCAGGCCTAATGCCTGATGAGAGGTCATGAAAAGCTCTAGACATTCTCAGAGTGAGAGCAACCTGTGGTACTTACCAGTCCAGGCCCAGTTGCTTCCCTGACCTTAGTAAGTGTGAGCCTTTCCCAAGGCACAGAGGAAATGTGGTTCTCAGCAGGCTGAGACTTGCTGATAAGGGGAAGTCCCTTGAGACTGTCTTCTCTAGGTTATAGGTGGCATTGATCAAGTAAGTGTTGAGCTCCTACTACGTGCAGAGCCATATATTAGGAGTTATGGGTAATTCAAGAGAAGAAAAAAACATAGGCCCTTCCCTCAAGGTCATGCTGATTTTATTGTGAAGACAAGATCGACATGCTGGTAACAGTTTGAGGTATAGCTAATGTAGGTAGGTATAGCTAAATGTTCAATTGCCTGCTTTCTTCAGATGTCGATACCTGGCTGTCCAGCTGTCTCCTGCCATCCCTGTGTTTGCTGCCATGCTTTTCCTTTTCTCCATGGCTACACTATTGAGGACCAGCTTCAGTGACCCAGGAGTGATCCCTCGGGCCCTCCCAGATGAAGCGGCTTTCATAGAAATGGAGATAGGTGAGTTTTCTAACCAGCTGGTGAGATGCTGTGCAGTGAGTGACTTTAATCACTAAGGGAATGGAATCAATGGTAATTGCAGATTAAGAATCATTTTTAGTTTTTTTCCTGCAAGATCCTGAATCTGAGATCATGACCACCCTATGATTTTCGTAAGGCAGATTTAGCAAGACTTGAAAGCTATATGCTTCATTCTTCCTTGTGTTGGGTTGTGTTTCAGGAGGGGTTTGTTACTAAAGTCCTGCTGTACTGTTCCCAAGAGGATGGGCTTTTTTACTTTTGGGGGGTCATGAACTCATTCGATTTTTTAAATGAAAGCTTTAAGCCTTCTTTTCATAAAAATATTCTTACATATTTGCATATACATATAGTTTTGGTGATTTCAGGGATTCATAGATCTTTTGAAGCACATTCATAGGCCCCACCAAGAATTCCTGATTTAAGGCAATACACAAGGTAAGAGGAGACAGCCGTGGTGCCAGGAACCACTGGGAATTCTAGGAAGGTAAAAGAAGGTAAAGGAAGCAGTTACAGGCTCATTTCAGTGCAGTTTTCAGCTCAGGGTAGGTCTCTTTGGGATAGAGATGAAGTGCTACACTAGCCAGAAGCCAGGATGGCTCCACAAATTGAAGCAGAAGATCCCAAGGGCTAGAGGCTAATATCCGAGGAGGGAATATCCTAGGAGCTCGCACTGGAAAAAAAAGGCCATGATACTAGTACTAGGAGGAACTAGGAGCTCCCCAGACCAACAGCAGTGCCTGCCTAAATTGTTTGCAAGTCCAGTACCCAAGTAGCTTGAATCAGCATCGAATCCAGATAGAGTAGAAGAATGGGACCCAGAACTTGCAAGACTAGAAGGTATGCCCATGGACCACCAATCTATGGTTAGCCTTTAGATTGTTAAGGTGTTTGCTTGATTTTTTATTTTAATATTATTTTATTTAACTAGAAACACACAAACATATTAGAGTTATAATAGATATTACATTACATTTATATTTTTGAGAGAATTTACATGTGTATAATATTATCTGGCTAAGAAAATACTATGTCTTTATTTTCTGGTTGAATTTTATGCCCTTGAATAACATTTTTATAGTTTTAAAATCTAGTTTCTGTATTTCTCATATTGAGCGTATTCCTTTTTTTAAAAGATTTTATTATTTATTCATGAGAGAGACAGAGAGAGGCAGAGGCACAGGCAGAGGGAGAAGCAGGCTCTATGCAGGGAGCCCAACGTGGGACTTGATCCCGGGTCTCCAGGATCAGCCCTGGGCTGAAGACAGTGCTAAACCGCTGAGCCACCCAGGCTGCCCGAGTTTATTCCTTTTTTTTTTAAGATTTTATTATTACTTATTTATTCATGAGAAACAGAGAGACAGAGAGGTAGAGACACAAACAGAGGGAGAAACAGGCTCCATGCAGGGAGCCTGACATGGGACTCGATCCTGGGTCTCCAGGATCATGCCCTGGGCTGAAGGCGGTGCTAAACCGCTGAGCTACCCAGGCTGCCCCTGAGTGTATTCCTAATGTTTATATGCATGCTATCATCAATGAAATATTTTCTCCTATTTCCATTTGATGTTTTTTCCTCCAGTTTTATCAAGATATAATTGACACAACATTGTGTAAGTTTACAGTGTTGATTTGGTACTCTTTTAGAGGGGTTTGAAAGCTTCCAATCTTTTGTATTTCTTTTGTTTATTTTAGCTGCATTTCCTTCTAGCTTCTTTTTTTTAAGATTTTATTTATTTATTCATGAGAGACAGAGAGAGAGAGAGAGAGGCAGAGACACAGGCAGAGGAAGAAACAGGCTCCATGCAGGAAGCCCGATGTGGGACTTGATCTCGGGACTCCACGCTCTGAGCCAAAGGCAGATGCTCAACCGCTGAGCCACCCAGGTGTCCCTCCCTCTAGCTTCTTAGTGAATTTGTTTTTGAAGAATTCCAGACTGTTTTAGTTGAGCTAAGCGGACATAGGTTTGTGCACATCTGAGCTTAGGGATGGGGTGAAAGTGGAAATAGTGGGGAGAAGGCAGAGGCTGGGTGTCTTGGTGCAGCTGGAGTTCAGGAGAGACTTGGTAAAGCTGGAGTAGTTAGGAGCAAGATAGGAGGGAGAGTTGTGTGTGCCATCTTTTTTCCATCTGGATGATTCTTTTATCATCCTCTTTCCATTCACATATAGAGAAACTGGTCTCTTGCATCTCATAGCAGGTGTTAGCAAGGTCAATTCTGTTTTGCCGGATCACTGGGCCTGGAGCCCAGGCTTGAGCTGTCACATTGTTGTGACCTCTCATTTTAGTATGTTTCTCTCCATAGACGAATGCATTTTTGCATTCATTCATATGTTTATGTTAGTGAGTTGTTTTCAACTTAAGTTCATCCCAGTTCTGGGTATGCTCTGTGCCTGGGGGCTGAGGGGCAGAAGATGACATTGTGATTCCCTTGAATCATAGCGCTTCATGGGGAGGATGAACCATGAACCCTGTCTCACAGGTGTCTTCATGTAAAGCACATGCAAAGGAATATTAAGGTGGCATGATGGTACTTATATCATTCTCTAATGAATAGCTATCCCCATTCTTTTAAAACTTGGTGACGCACTGTTATTGTTTGATTTCACAGCATCCACCCCACTCTGCAAAAAAAGGAAAAAAGTTCCATATGGCAGATATTTTTAAAATCAAAGTGAATTGAAAAATTATTCTGTTTTTAGAATTATCCTGCATATCTAGGGTGCAACGAGACAGGCATTCTCATATGCTGCAGATGGATGGGCGTGCAAATTGATACTGTCTGGGAAGCATTTTGGCAATAAGCAATATGGGCTTTAAGGATTCATACCCTTTGACCCAGTAATTCCACTTCACTTAGAGTTTATTTAAGGGAAATAATCAGTTATACAAATTACTGTAGAAGGATTTTCAGTACATCATTTTTTTCTTTTTTAATATGGGCCTAGCTATTTTTATGCTGGCAACTTCATATATTACTGCTCAGACTTCAACATGCTTTCCTTTTTTTCCTTTATGTTTTAGAAATTAATTTTAATGCATGTATATATTCTTTTTTAAAGATTTTATTTATTAGAGAGAGAGTGAGTGAGTGCGGGGAGGGGCCGAGGGAGAGGGAGAGAATCTCAAGCAGACTCTGTGGTGAGTCCATAGCTGGACTCAGGTCTCAATCTCACCACCCTGAGATCACTACCTGGGCTGAGACTAAGAGTTAGTTGCTCAACTGACTGAGCCACCCAGGTGCCCCAATACATGTATACATTCTTGAGGAGGGGAGGTGGGAATTGTGATTGGAGTGGTGATCAAAGGGGATTTAAACTTTACCTGTAATATTTTAAGTTTTTTCATGCAACATCATTTAAATGTAAAAACCCAGAGGCCACTTAAATGTCCTACAATATAGAATGGTTAAATAAATTACAGTATATGCATATGATAGAATATTATATTGCCGATATTAATGTTTTTAGAAGAGAAATTAACAACCCTGGAAAAGTTCACCATATAATGATAAGTGAAAAATACAGAATACAAAATTATACTTATAATGTGATCTCTAATTTTTAAAAGTTGTGAATGTTTATTTATTTGTTAAGGAAATACACCAAAATGCATGGGTATCCCTGAGTTGAGAGACTGTCAATGATTTTTATTTTTTCTTATATGTATTTTCTATTTTTTCCAAGCTTGTTACAATAAGCATGCATTAATCTTATTTTTAAATAATTGTTTTTCTGATTCTAAGTATTATCAGTCTTTTTTCATGCATATTTTTTATTTTTGCAAGATAATATCCTTTTATGCATGTTGCTTTCTAATGCATATTTTCATTTTGCAACGTATTGTGGATATTGTCCTGTATCTTCATTCACTTGTCTATATCATTTTAAATGGTTGCATAATATTCCATCCTATGCAAGTATCATAATTTATTTAACCAACCTTCTACTGTGACACTGAGGTTATTTTCAAGTTTTCACTATTAAAAGAGACTCTGTGGCAAATGGCCTTGCATCAACATCTTTTGTATATCGCATTGTAATTTTGTTAAATTCTTAGAAATAGAATTGTTGGGTTAAAAAATATATGCCTTTAAACTTTTGGAAGCCACTGCTTTTATTGCTTACTGATAGTGTATAAAAATACCTTCTCCCCATCCTTGCCAACACTGGGTACTTTTACTCTTTTTAATATTTGTTAATATAGTAGGAGGTAACAGTGTCTTTGTGTTGATTTTTATGTCTTTGTTAATGGATTTATTAACTTATTTATTTATAAAGGTTTTGTTTATTTATTTGAGAGCGAGAGTGAGCAGGAGCCAGGTAGGAGGCAGAGAGAGGGGGAGATGCAGACTCCCCACTGAGCAGGGAACCTAACATAGGGCTCAATCCTAGGACCCCAGAATCATGACCCCAGCTGAAAGCAGATGCTTAACTGACTGAGCCACTCAGGCACCCCTGATTGTTAGTGAATTTAAATGTTTTCATTTAAAAAAAATGTTTTCATTTCATATATTTTTTTAGCCATTTCAGTTTCTCTTATGAATGTTTTTCTTTGTAATCTGCCAAAAAACATGAAGAAACCCCTTTTCACATGTGCATAAAAGAATTATATAGCATTTAGTGGAATTTCATTTTTTTTGGAATTTCATTTTTTACTGATGTATCAACTCTCTGATGTTGAGAGTGTCCTTAGATAGTGTTAGTCTGGAGAAGACAGTGTGCCTACGGAACTGGTGATTACTCCCACTAGTTTTAGAGAAGTGGTAAGACTTTAGGGCTCAAATAATGGCTGGCAGTGAAATTAACTGTTTTTACTGATCTACAGAAGCTACCAATGGTGCAGTGCCCCAGGGCCAGCGACCACCTCCTCGTATCAAGAATTTCCAGATCAACAACCAGATTGTGAAGCTGAAATACTGTTATACATGCAAGATCTTCCGGCCTCCCCGGGCCTCCCATTGCAGCATCTGTGACAACTGTGTGGGTGAGTAAAGCCAAAGTGGCTTTGTCTGGGGGGAAGGCTGAGTTGAAGGAGGAGAGGGTTAGGGTTATTATTCCAGGGAAAAAGCAGTAGGAGTGGGAAGATAGACTTATAGGAAATAAGCTAGAATTAGATAGGAAACTTTAGATAGGAAACATGCTTCTGAACAACTGTAGATCAACTGTACTTCTGGAGATCGAATCATAATTTAAATATCCTCTAGTCTAAAATTTATATTAAAAAACCTTTTTGGAAATGGGTGAGTAGACTTTACCTGTTTTTCAAATCTGGATTTGTTTCAAGTGGAGCCCACCTTATTAGGTAGGGGGAAGAGAACCCTAGTCCACTGGAGGGCAGCAGCGGGGAAGGAAGGGATATGTAAGAAGTAGTGTTTCCAAGAAGAAAGTTGCTAGCATTTACTGAGTTCCTGCTATATACCAGGCACTGTGCTAAGTGCTTTCCCTTTCTTTCATTTAAGACTCATAAGAACCCCATGAGGTAGGTATTATCCTCTTTTTACAGGTGAGGAAATAAGTGAAGAACCTTTGTGCAGGTTCATGTAACTAATATGAGATGAAACTAGAGCAGGTCTGGTTCCAACACTGTCCTTTCATCTTTCTCTGCTGATGCTGCAAGGGTGGCTGGTGTGCATAATACATGGGCCTATGGTTCTATCTCCATATATGTGGCTTGGTTGTAATCACTGCCTAGTGTGTGCTGAGCCCTGAGAAAGATCAGAAATAGGCAGGAAATATGTCTATGGATAGGCATATATGTGAAACTCCTTATATTACCAGTAAACATACTTCTTTTTAAAAGGATTTTATCTTTTTATTTGAAAGAGAGAGAGAGAGCATGAGCACACATGCGTGCCGGGGGCAGGGGAGGGGAGGAAAGAGGGGGAAGGAGAGGGACAAACAGATTCTGCACTGAGCGTGGAGCCTGAGGTGGGCCTCGATCCCAGGACCCCGAGTCAAACACTTAACTGACAGAGTCACCCAGGCACCCCAAGCAAACTTTTAGCATTCTTTGTATATACCATGGAACATGCCTGACTGAGAACATTGCTCACTTCTTATTAGCCAATTCTTTAGGCAAAGGTCAGGAAGATAAAACTTACTTTATATGGTAAAAATCTGTATATAGATAGGATTTTTATAAATTAAAACTCATTTTAAATTAGCTGGGAAACTCGATATTTCAAAAAGGTCTGATGTGAAGTTTTTCATAAAGAATTCCCTCTCCTTATTAATATTCTTAAATATAAAGAACTCATTCAAATTGATTTTTAAAAAGAAACACTGGGCAGCCCGGGTGGCTCAGCGGTTTGGTACTGCCTTCGGCCCAGGGTGTGATCCTGGGAACCCGGAATCAAGTCCTGCGTCAGGCTCCCTGTGTGGAGCCTGCTTCTCCCTCTGCCTGTGTCTCTGCGCCTCTCTCTTTCTGCCTATCATGAATAAATAAATAAAATCTTAAAAAAAAGAAACACTAACATTCCAGGAGAAATATGGACAGTTCGTTAATAGGATATGTTATTAACTAATTAACATGAAAAAGGTTCATCCTTACTATAAATCAGAGAAATAAAAATTAAAACAAGATCTTTTAAAATCCAGAACATTAGCAAATAAAACCTGATCATGCTTACACTCCCTGACAGGAGTGTAAATTGAACAAACTTTTCGGAAGACAACCTAGTAGATTCATAAAAGCTTTATTTTTTAAAAAAATTTTATTTATTTATTCATGAGAGATACAGAGAGGCAGAGACATAGGCAGAGGAGAAGCAGACTCCCTGTGGGGAGCCTGATGCGGGACTTGATCCCAGGAGATCACGACCTGAGCCAAAGGCAGATGCCCAAGCACTGAGCCACCCAGGAGCCCCTCTTAAAAGCTTTAAAACATGTATACCCTTGGATGCAAGTGATCCCCTTTCTAGGGATCTGTGCTAATAATCAGGGATCCTGTAAAAGATTTAGGTATGGAAATATTTACTTCAGGATTGTTATAATGTGGAAAAATTGGATAAACCTAATTGTCCATCCATAGATAAGTGGTCAAATAAATTGTGGGACATTCATGCAATAGATTTATGGGAAAAGCTCATATTAGAAAGCTAAATGAAATAAAATAGGAGATAGTCTACATTTATAATGTGATCTCAGTTACACATTTGAAAAAAAAATAAGTATATGCAAAGATATATGCAGGAAAATATGCCAGAAAATATACCAGTAGCTTATTATCTATGGGTTGTAGAATTACAAATGATTTTGTTTCCTTCATTTTTGTCTTGTTCTTTGTTTTTTTTTCAAGTTTTCTATGATGAGCATTTATTAATTGTATTATCAGAAAAAGTATGATTTAAAATATATTAGGGGTGCCTGGGTGGCTCAGTCAGTTGAGCATCTGACTCTTGATTTTGGCTCAGGTCATGATCTCAGGCTCATGAGATGGAGCATCGAGTCTACTGGAGATTCTCTCTCTCCCTCTCCCTCGGCCCCTCCTCCCACTCATGCTTTCTCTCTCACTCAAATAAATAAATAAAATCTTAATAAAATAAAAATGGTAAAAATATATCTGTATAAATCTATAGGTTCCAGTGTTTTTCTATGGCAGGTTTGCTTAAAGTGAGGCCATATCTGTAATTCTTGATCCAGGTATTACCTTAATCACTTGAGCAGGTTTTCTCTACATCTTCTTTTCCTTTGCTGAAAAGATATATTGTAGCCCTTTAGCCAAGAGATGTACCATTCTTACAGTCTTATTAATTTTGACTAGTATGTAGCTTTTTTTATTCATTAAAATAATACATGTTCATTGTAGAAAATATGGGAGGTACAGAAAGTATAAATAAAACTTAATCCCAAATTTCCTCTCCATTTTGCTGTATCTCCTTCCAGTGTCACTTGTTTGTGAAGTTAGATCACACATGATAGAGTTTTTCATCCTGCCTTTGTCACTTAACATTATATCCTGAGCATTTTTCTACATCTTAAATATGTTTTGAATGTATTATTTTCTAGTTTATTTAATTACATATTATTTGCTATTCCATTTTATTCATTATCATTACACTGCAATAAAAATGATTAAATTTAAGGATGTAGAGAAATTGGAACCTTCATATACTGCTGGTGGGAATAAAAAATGGGATAACCACTGTGGAAAACAGTTTGGCCATTCCTCAAAAAGTTAAACATGGAATTATCATTTACCCAGCAATTTCACTCCTGAGTGTGTATGTATGTGTGTGTGTGTGCGTTTGTGTGTGTGTGTGTGTATACCTAAATTAGCTTGCTTAGGATACCATAACAAAATATCATAGACTGGGTAGCTTAAACAACAGAAATTTATTTTTTAACAGTTCTGGAGGTTAGAAGTCCAACATCAGGTTACTGGCAGGATTGATTTCTGGTGAGGTCTCTGTCTCTGGCTTGCAGATGGCCACCTTCTTGCTGTGTTCATATGGCCTCTTTTCTGTGCTCATGCACTCCTGATGTCTCATCTTGTTCCTATAATAATACCAATCTGACATGATTAGGGCCCAACCCTTAAGACATTTACCTCCTTAGAAGCCTTGTCCCCAAATACAATCACATTAGGGGTTAAGGCTTTAACATATGAATTTTGAGGGGGACACAATTCTGTCCATAACAATACCAAAAATATTTGAAAATAGATAAACATTTTAGTACATCAGTGTGCATAGCAGTATTGTTTACGGTAGCCAAAAGGTGGAAACAACCCAGGTGTTCATCAACCAATGGATGGATAAACAAAATGTGTTATATCCATACAGTGGAATATTATTCAGCCATGAAGAGGAATGAAGTGATGATATATGCTACATTGTGGATGAATCTTGAAAACATCATGCTAAATGACAGAGGCCAGACAGAAAAAGTCAAGATGATTCCAGTTATATGAAATATCTAGACTAGGCATAGAGACAGAGAAAGATTAGAGGTTACTGGGGCTGGGGGAAAGAGAAAGTGGAGAGTTATTTTTTAATGGGTACAGAGCTTCTCTTTGGGGGTGGTGAAAAATTTTGGAAATGGGTAATGATGATGGTTGTACAACATTGTGAATTTAAAAAATGCCACTAAGTTATACACTTAAAATGAATAAATTGGCAAATTGCATGTTATATATTTTTCCACAATACAAAATCTAATAAAAAATTACTGAACTTAAATTTCTGTGCACATTTCTATTTCCTTATGAGAAATTACTGAAAATGAATTTATTTTGCCAAAGGGGCGTGAGCCTTATTAAGACTGTTGATACACACTGCCAGATTGGTTTTCTGAAAGGTTATCTCAATTTATACTCCCACAGAGTGTAGTGGTATCCATTTTATGCTATTCTCACCAGCAATTGATATTATTTTTTATATTCTTATTTTGATAGGCAAAAATTGTCTTATTTTGTACTAGTATTGCACTGAATTATTAGTGAATCTGAAAACATTTAACTATATGTTTATGTGGTATTTGTTAACTGTTTTCACCCTTATTTTCTTGAAGGAGTATTTGTATTTTGCTATTGATTTGTAAGGACTTCTCATATACTAAGGTACAGAAATTACATATATTTACACTGGTTTTTTTCTCTTTAATATTCTTTTATGATATTTTTAATATGTATAAAATGTTTTTTAAGGTTTATGGAGTCAAAAAAAAGGTTTATGGAGTCAAATATATTTTTCTTTATCTGTGTTTTCTTTTTTTTATTTTTTATTTATTCATGAAAGACACAGAGAGAGAGAGCTAGAGGCACAGGCAGAGGGAGAAGCAGGCTCCATGCAGGGAGCCCGACGTGGGACTCGATCCTGGGTCTCCAGAATCATGCCCTGGACTGAAGGCGGTGCTAAACCGCTGAGCCACCTGGGCCGCCCCTATCTGTGTTTTCTTCCATTACTTTTATGCTTACTGAGAAAATCCTTTTCTATATAGGGGATAAATGTTCATCTATTCTTTTTTTAAAAAGATTTATTTACTTATTTACTTTAGAGAGAATAGGAGTGGGAGGGGCAGAAGGAGAGGGAGAGAGAATCTCAAGCAGACTCTGTGCTGAATGTGGAACCTGACTTGAGGCTTGAACTCACGACCCTGAGATCACGACCTGAGCTAAAACCAAGAGTTGACCACTCAACTGGTTGCACCACCCAGGCACCCCTCATCTATTATTTATAGTTATTTGATGGTTTTATTTTATTTTTACATTAAAAAAATTTTTTTAGAGAACTAGAGAGAAGGAAGGAGGTGGGGCAGAGCGAGAGGGAGAGAGAGAATTTCAAGCAGACTCTATGCCCAGCGTGGAGCCTGATGTGTAACTGGATCTCACAATCCTGAGATCCTGACCTGAGTGGAAATCAAGAGTCAGACATTTAACTGGCTGAGCCACCCAGATGCCCCTGTAGTTTTATCACTTTAAAAGATAACTAGAGGTTAAGAAAAACCACACTACTCGTTTTTTAAAATTTCCTTGGCTGTTTTCACCCACTTCTTATTCCTGAACTTAGTCCACCTAACATTTTTCTTTGGAAAAGCCAAGTCTCTGTTGTCAACTGGCAGTGAGGCAGCTCACTTGACCCCTCAGTGCCTTAGCTTTTTCAACTGTAATGGGAGGAAAAGAATATCTTCTTTTGCTTGACTTCCAGGGTGACTGTGGGGATGAAATGAGATGACTATGAAAACATTGTGAAAAAGTGAAAAAAAGAAACCAGTGTTTTTTTATAATTGAAATTGACAGTGGTCATTGGGGTCTCTAAATTAGGTACTATGTGGATGGTGTGTTGTGCTTCATTTTGGAGGCTTTGGCACTGGATTCTCCCTTTTTCCCACAGAGCGCTTCGACCATCATTGCCCCTGGGTGGGGAATTGTGTTGGAAAGAGGAACTACCGCTACTTCTACCTCTTTATCCTATCTCTCTCCCTCCTCACGATCTATGTCTTCGCCTTCAACATCGTCTATGTGGCTCTCAGTGAGTATGCAGGGCAGTGTCTCTTGGTGAGGGGTGGGAGAAGACTTAAGGAGATCTGAGGGGAGTGGTTGGGTTTCCTGGTGGGACTTTACCATTGCAAAGGCACCCTAGGGCCAATTAGAAATGAACACTACTTTTTGCTCTCAATTGGAGCTCCAAAACTTAACTCACATCAATCAGTATTACTGAGTGTGTTCACCTTCTCATTTGGCCCTCTGCTGAAGACTGAGTCCCTGATTACTGGTCTGTACCCAGAGTAGGGGGCATTTCTGAGGTGATCCCAAAGATTGAGGATGTATTTCAGTTCTGCATCCTTTTTTCTTCTTCCTTGTAAGATCTGCTCTGTGCCAGGTAGTAGAAAGGGTTATACTAGAGAAATGACTTTCAGTAGCTTGTGGTCTACTTTGGGAGACAGAGAATACACACTCACATGTGTGCGCACATACACCCCCCCCCAAATCCCCCTAAAGGCAGATGAGATGTGGAGTTAAAGGAGGCTTCTTGATCAAGAGATGAGTTCTCAGCTGGATTTTGAACAAGGGAGGGGAGGGACATGGATTGGTGAGGAGAGAGAATTTTTCTTGGATAGTTCTGATTTCTTTCATCTATGAATGAATGTTCTCCATCCATGTCCATAGTTGGGGGCTAAGGAAAAGGGAGAGGAACAGGAAGCGTGGCTTCTGTCAGACTCTGTAGTCCAGTGCCAGGTCCCACATTGAAAGTGTAAACTCTTTGGTGAGGATACTACCTGCTTGTAGGTAAGAGTCCCTTGTCTGAGTGAGGGCTTAATCTCTTGCCAGTTTGTAACAAGGGATAGGGAGGAAAGGAAATGAGTGGGTACTAGGATAAGTGTGCATTTTTTACTAAAGTCATTGATTTTTCTTTCTACTTGTCCTCCCAATTTAACAGAATCCTTGAAAATTGGCTTCCTGGAGACGTTGAAAGAAACTCCTGGAACATATCCTCCCCTGGCAGTATGTTCCTGTGACGCCCTCTTAAACTAGTTTCGAGTAGGCTTTCTCTCTGCAGTTCTCCCACCATCTCGTTTTTCAGATGTCAGAGAGTGCCAAAGTCTAAAATTAAAAAAAAACAAAAAAGTGTAGTCTTAATGGTAGAAACCAGAATGGAAGATGACCAGGGCTTAAAGGGAGGTCTTTCCCTCACCCCTTTCTCCACTGCCTCCCTCCGAAGTCCTTCTGATCCCAGGCTCAGCCCTGCCTCCTCTAGTGTCAGTACACCTCTCATGTCACTTGACCAAAGTCCTATCTTTCTGTTACAGCTAAGGCTTATTTTGTACAGCAGTTGTATTTCTGAAAAGGAGACTCAGATGGGATTTCTATAAGTCATGTTCTGTTTTTCCCACCAATTTTTCATTTATAAGGTTTATTTTTCAATGGATTTTCCATTGGCAGTAATGGCTTTGGCTCTCTTCTAAATGTTCTCTTCAAAGAGCTAATGATGAATAAACAAGCATTTAAATGAACCAGAAATGTTAGAGAGCTACTTGTAATGACTAAACAGGAGTCCTCTACCTTTCATATATCCAGCGAGTTTAGAATTCCTGTTTATTATATACAGATACTTGGCCATTTGTGATATATTTTCTGAGAGGTAAGGATGGTATGATTGGTGCCGAGAGTATGGGCTGAAGCATTGAGCCCCCCTGGTGTAGCTTCTTCAACATTCCTTAACATCACCTCACTGTTCTAGAAGTGCTCATTTGCTTCTTCACACTCTGGTCCGTCGTGGGACTGACTGGGTTTCACACTTTCCTCGTGGCTCTCAACCAGACAACCAATGAAGACGTGAGTCAACTTTCCCTTTTCCTCATCACATATTCTTCCTCTATCCAGAGCCTATTCTCTCATTTCCTGCTGGAGAACTGAGTCTCCAGGGTTTGGAAGGTCAATGCAGACAGAACCCTAGGGAGATTGTTAAATCCAACATGTGGAAGAGAAAGCACACTGCTTTGTTTGGAGCCATGGGTTTTTTTTAAGTTTTTATCTAAATTCACCATTGTTATGGTATGATTTGTAGTCTTCCAGACTTGTTTCCGTGTTTTAGATGAATATATATTTTGTTTTTTTAGTTGAAAATAATACATATTATTCAGCTTCTGATTTTTCACTCTATTGTGAACATTTTTCCATGGCTATGCAGGTATTTTTTTTCCTGTTGTGGTAAAATATATATAATATAAAATGTACCATCTTAGCCATGTTTAAATGTAGAACTCACTGGCATGAAGTACACTCATGTTGTGCTACCATCACTACCATCCATTTCCAGAGCTTTTCATCTTTCCATGTTGCAGATATTTCTGCAGCATATTTTTTACTATAAGTCTTGGCTTTTGTCTTGCAGATCAAAGGCTCATGGACAGGGAAGAATCGTGTCCAGAATCCCTATAGCCATGGCAACATTGTGAAGAACTGCTGTGAAGTGCTATGTGGCCCCTTGCCCCCCAGGTATTCAGAGAACTAGAAGATCCTGGAATTCTTGGGACAAGCAATTTAACCTAATCCTATTACCTGGTCTGATGCATTTTTTTTTTTTTAGAGAGAGAGAGAGAGAGCAAGCACGAGCACAAGAGTAGGGTGGAAAGGGGCAGAGGAAAGAGAGAGAATTTTAAGCAGGCTCCATGCCCAGTGCAGAGCCCAACATGGGGCTCGATCTCATGACCTTGAGATCATGACCTGAGCCAAACAAGAGTCAGACACTCAACTGCCTGAACCCCCCAGGTGCTCCTGATGCATCCTTCTGAATGTGGCCTTTTTGGTGTCAAATAGGTCTTCCCAAGGATTATCCCTTGGTGCCTTGCTACATGGACCACAGACCACAGGCTAGTTGTTTTGAAGGGATAACCTTTCGTTCTTATTTCATTTGTTTGTTTCTTCCTTGGTTTGTTGAAGAAAACCATGAATGGAAGACAGGAGGCATGTGCTAGGATAACGCTAGTCTGTTAAAGGGTAGGTTTATGTTTTCTAGTACATGCAGCAAGGTTCAGTGGGGTGGGTGGGGGAAGGGATGAATACAAAGTGCTTTATTAATTGTCCTCTCTCCTTCAGTGTGCTGGACCGAAGGGGTATTTTGCCACTGGAGGAAAGTGGAAGTCGACCTCCCAGTACTCAAGAGACCAGTAGCAGCCTTTTGCCACAGAGCCCAGTAAGTATTCCTGACATAACGGCTGAATCAGTGATAGAAAGTGTAGGCTAAATTTATGCCTTTGAGATATAATTAGGCAATTTCATGTCCAGTTGCTCCAGCTTCTCTGTCTCTGCTTCTGCCCCAACATTGTCTTCAGATCTTTGTGCTCTTGAGGTAGATTAAGAGCTAGTCATTTTTTTGAAATCCTGTGCCAGTCACTGGGCTAGGTGCTAAGGATATGCCAGTTAACAAGACAAACAATTTCACTGCTCTCAAGGAACTCATTGTGTAGTGGGGTTGAAAGACAAGGAAACAGGCCATTGCTCAATGTTGTGAAAAGTGCCTTGAGGAGGAAGGCATAAAATGCTATCAGAGCAAAGATAGGGGTTAGGGCAGCAGTGGGTTAGAGTTAATGAAGGGGTTACCTTGGTAGAAGGAGGCTTCATCCTTGGAATATGCAGTGGTTGTAGCAAATCTCCCAGCTGTCTTGCTCAGGATATACTTTATAAAGTATGTTCCTAAAAAGTTACTATTTGATATTTCTTTTTTTTAAATTTTTATTTATTTATGATAGTCACACAGAATGAGAGAGAGAGGCAGAGACACAGGTGGAGGGAGAAGCAGGCTCCATGCACCGGGAGCCCGACGTGGGATTCGATCCCGGGTCTCCAGGATCGCGCCCTGGGCCAAAGACAGGCGCTAAACCGCTGCGCCACCCAGGGATCCCATGATATTTCATTTTTTATAATAGCCTTATTGAGCTATAATTCACACATTATAAAATCCTATTTAAAATGTACAGCTCACTGGTTTGTAGTATAGTCACAGAGTTGTGCAATCATCACAACAATCAATTTTAAAATATTTTCATGATCTCTCACCAAATGCCTGCACCCAGCAGCAGTCACTCTTTTTCCTCCTAGCTCCCCCAGCCCAATCCCTAAGCAACTATTAATCTACTTTCTTTTGCTATAGATTTTCCTCTTCTGTACATTCCATGTAAATGGAATCATATAGTGTGTGGCCACTTGTGACCGGCTTCTTTCATTTGACAATATTTTCAAGGTTCATCCATGTTGTCATATATAACAGTACTTCATTCCTTTATACAGCTGAATAATATTCCATTATATGGATAATGCCACATCTTATTTATATATTCATCTATTGATAGCCATTTGGGTTGTTTGCACCTTTTGATTATGAATAATGCAGTGATGAACTTTCCTGTGCAAGTTTTTTCATAGACATGTATGTATTCATTTATCTTGGCTATATACCAGGAATGAAATCACTGGGTCATATAATAGCTCTATGTTTCACCTTTTGAGTACCTTGTGAACTGTTTTCCTAAGTGGCTGCACCCTATTACATCCCTCACCAGTAGTGTATGAGGGTGCCAGTTTCTCCACATTCTTGGCAATACTTGTCATTATTATTTGACATTCTGGTTCTAGCCATCCTAGTGGGTGGGAAGTGGTATCTCACTGTGGTTATGATTTGCATTTCCTTAATGATGTTGGGTGTCTTTCCATGAGTTTATTGGCCATTTGTATATCTTCTTTGGAGAAGCATCTATTTAGATCCTTTATCTATTTTTAAATTGGGCAAGTTGGGTTTTTTATTATTGAGTACCAAGAGTTATCTTATCAGATATATGATTTGCAAATATTTTCTCCCATTCTGTGGGTTGTCTTTTCACTTTCTTAATAGTGTCCTTTAAAGCACAAAAGTTTAAATTTTGATGTAGTCCAATTTATCTATTTTTTTCTTCTATTTCTTGGGCTTTTGCTGTCAGATGTAAGAAACCATTGTCTAATCCAAGGTCATGAAGACTTATGCCTCTGTTTTTTCTAATTGTTTTATAGTTTTAGCTCTTAACATTTAGAACCTTGATCCATTTTGAGCTAATTTGTATATATATAGTGTAATGTAGGGAGTTCAAATTCTTTCATTTGCATGTGGATATCCAGTTGTCTCAGCACCCTTTGTTGAAAAGACTATTTTCCCCCCATTGAATTGTCTTTGCACCCTTGTCAAAAATCAATTGACTGTAAATGCAAGAGTTTGTTTCTGGATTCTCAGTCCGATTTCATTGATCAGTTTATCTATTATTGTGCCAGTATCACACCATCTTGGTTATTGTAGTATCGTAGTAAGTTTTGAAATTAGGAAGTGTGAGTCGTACAAATTTGTTCTTTATTTATTCAATTATTTTGGCTGTTCTGGGTCCCTTGAATTTCCATATTCATCTTAGGATTTGCAAAGAAGCCAGCTGGAATTTTGATGAGGATTGCATTGAAGCTATAGATCAATTTTTGGAGTATTATCTTCCTAACAAGATTAAATCTTACGAATCATTAACATGGCTGTCTTCATTTGTTTAGGTCTTCTTTAATTTCTTTCAACATTTTGGGGATGCCTGGGTGGCTCAGTGGTTGAGCATCTACTTTCGGCTCAGTGCGTGATCCCAGGGTCTCAGGATCGAGTCCCACATTGGACTCCTTACATGGAGCCTGCTTCTCCCTCTGCCTCTCTCTTTGTCTCTCTCTGTGTCTCTCATGAATAAATAAACAGAAATCTTTAAAAAATTCTTCTTTCAACATTTTGTATTTTCCAGAGTACATTTTTAAAAAATTTTATTTATTTATTTAGAGAGAGCATACACATGCAAGTGGGGGGAAGGGCAAGGGAAGAGGGAGAGAGAATCTCAAGCCGACTTTGTGCTAAGCATAGAGCCAGATGCAGGGCTTAATCTCATGACCCCGAGATCATGACCTGAGCTGAAATCAAGAGTCAGATGCTTAACCGACTGGACCACCCAGGTACCGCTAGTATAAGGTGTTTTTTTAAGTTTTATTTATTTAAGTAATCTCTACCCTCATCGTCGGGCTCAAACTCATGACCCTGAGATCAAGAGTCACATGCTTCTCCAGCTGAGCCAACCAGGCGCCCTCAGAGTATAAGTTTAATGCTTCTTTTGTTACATTTATTCATAAGTATTTTATTCTTTTTGATGTTACTGAAAATGAAATAATTTTCCTAATACATTTTTGGATTGTACATTGGAAGTATATAGAAATTCAATTAATTTTTTTAGATTGATCTTGTATCTTGAAACCTTGCTAGACTAGTTTATTCTAATAGATTTTTAGTAGATTTGAGCTTTCTTTTCAAATAGAATCCTACTTTTAAGTGGATGATTTTTGTAAAGTAGAAGCAGAGACTGCAGGGATGGGCCCAGCCTCCCACGGTGGCCCAGACCCTGGTGGACTGGTGCCGAGCCCAGCCCTGCTCCTCTGGGAGTGCCCAGGGCTGCAGGGGCCGGCCAGGGCCCTGTAGGCTCAGCCGCAGTGGATGAGGAGTCACCCAAGGGCACATCCCACCTGCCCAGCCCCCTCCCTCCACCAGTTACGGACAGCACAGAACGTCTAAGCACCACCTGCTCCTAGCCACAGCGAGTGGGACACTGAGGGGCCACCCTACCCATGTCCCTCACCACCCAGGCCCTCAAGCCCCCCTCACCCCCACACCACTTTCCCTTGTCACACCGTTCCTGAAACAGGGGCCCAGTGTTTCAGGTCGGTTTCAGAACCCTGGGGAAGCTGGCCCTTTTAGAGGCCCCAAACTGATCACGGGTAGATACCGACTTCCCCAAACAAGGCTTGGAAAAAGCCACATGCATGTACCTTTCCCTCATTCCTTCCCCTTAACTTTCTGAAAGGCTTGGCCACTAACTGGTGAGAATTACAATGGATATTGCTGACAGTGTGGCCAGCTCGGACATTCTGTGACATTGTTCTCTACCTTTCCTAAATTTTTAATTCTTTTTTGAAGTACAGCAAACTCTGGTTTATATATTATTATCATTTTGAATTTCATTTTCCTGATGAATCTGATCTTATATCATAACAATCTAGGTTAGTGATGTTAAGTTGAAGGTAGGGAAGGATAGTATTTTAGAATCACTAAGGGGGCATTTTCAAACCACATATCCCATCTGAAGATTTTGCCACCCTACCCTATTTGATTTAGGATCAGTGTTCCGGTGAGCTGTGTGTTAGGGAATAAAAAAGACTGAGAACCACTCAGGCCTTCTTAGACAAGTATATTATAGCATTCTGTTGTGAAGGGAAGGGGTCTGTGTAATTATTTGTGGTCCCTTTTATTAATATCACAAATAATGATGAAAACATCTATCCACAACAGTGAAGAATAGAATTCAAACTTCAGTCACATTCTGTTGAAAAGACTAGAGTTCAGTCTTGGTTCTGAGTTTGGTGTTGGTGGCTGTATATTTGTAGCATCAGTGTGGTTGATGGATTCAGAGGAAGAGTTAAGTGTCTATGTATTATCTCCATTTAGATCTTAAGGGAGAGCTTTGTATTGAATTTGATATGTTTTCCTTCTCAGGCCCCAACAGAACATCTGAGCCCAAATGAGATGCCGGAAGACACCAGCACTCCTGAAGAGATGCCACCCCCAGAGCCCCCAGAGCCACCACAGGAGGTGACTGCAGCTGAGAAGTAGCCTATCTATGGAAGAGACTTTTGTTCGTGTTTAATTAGGGCTGAGAGAGATTTAAGGGGAGAAGATAAACCTGAGACAGAGAGCAACCGAGCTGTCCCTTTTATTGTTTTCCTTTGGTCTTTATTCACCCAATTGCACACTGGCATTTTCTTGCTGCAAGCTTTTTTTAATTTCTGGACTTGAGGCAGTCACGGAAGATGTCAGTCACCTCTGGTAACTGGACAAATGGGTCCCTTGGGCCCCGACACTGGCTTTCAATGGCCTTAGCCATGGAGTCTCCTTGGACTCCCTTCTCTTTCCTCCAGATGCCAGCTCTCCTGCTTGGGGTCATTGGCCCAATTCTGGGGTTAAAGTTTCTTGAGACTGGCTCAAATCCTCCCAAGCTGCTGCATGTCATGAGTCCAGAGGCAGTCACAGAGAACTCTGGCCAGGGAATCCTAACTGGATTCCCAGGGCCTTCAGAACTGAAGAGGATGGAGAGTGGGCTTGGAGGATTCTCCTGGCTACAAAGTGCCAACATTGCCAGCAAATCCTTTCAGGAATGGGGCAGATAACTTCCACTTGTATTTATTCATGTAGCTTCTCCTCTGTCCCCTGCCCACTCTCTAACACCCAAGCCCCACTCTTTTTCAACTAGAAATATGTAAGTAGTTACTGTAGAAAAAACAACCACATTTCTTGTAGACTACCCGGAAACTTTTTAATACCTGTGCTATTCTTAGTAAGAATTTATGAGATGCCAATGACATGGCCCCTCGCACTCTTTGTCTCATCTCTCCTCCTTTCTCATTAGCCCCTTTTGTTTTCCTTTTGACTCTTGCTCCTGCTAGGAGCAGGAACAGCAGTAATAAAAGTCTGCACTTTGGTGGTTCCTTTTCCTCAGAGGAAGCCTGAGTGCTCACTTAAACACTACCCCCTCAGACTCCCTGTGTGAGGCCTGTAGAGGCCCTGAATGCACAAATGGGGAAACCAAGGCACAGAGAGGCTCTCCTCTCCTCTCCTCTCCCCCTATGTCCCCTCAAAAAAGAAAAAAAAGAAAAAAAAAAAAGAATAACCAGTACTTCCATTAGGCCTCGGCTGAGTGAGGAGGGAAAGCCCAGCACTGCTGCCCTCCCGGGTAAACCCACTCCAAGGCCTTGGCCCACCTCGGGCTTGGTAACCACACGGGGGCTTCCTCCAAGCCCCACTCTTCCAGCACTTCCACCGGCAGAGTCCCAGAGCTGCTTCACCCTGGGGGTGTGTTTTGGTCCCCAGTCAGCTCTGCTCAGGATCTGCTCTATTTCAGGGAAGAAGATTTATGTATTATATGTGGCTATATTTCCTAAAGCACCTGTGTTTTTCTCTTTCTAAGCCAGGGTCCTGTCTGGATGACTTACGGGGAGGGGGGGGAGTGTAAACCAGAACTTTTAATCTATTTGAAGGTGATTAAACTGTGTCTAATGCAAACTGCCTGCCTCCTCCTTCCCCCCTTCCATTTCAAAAACCACCGTGAGGTTGTGAATGTCTTTGTGTGGGGGGTGGGGGTGGGGGTTGAAGGGGTTGCTTGTTACTACATACTTCCGTTTTCTAGGGGACCCTTGAGTTGGAGAAATAGCTCCCAAACTCTCCACTGATCTAGACCACATTTTGAGCTGAAGTTTACCTTATTCTGGACTATGAAGAAAGGGCTTTCAAAGCAATATACAGTTTAGCATGATTGGGAGGGTTGGAGGGGGTATATTTACTTAAGAGAACATGTTCTTTATTAGGATATTGTTTTTATGCAGAGGGATGCTGTTAATTGCGAATGAGTCTTGATTATTAAAGCAGGCTCCTTGGAGCCTCCTCTTGGAAATATTTTGTTAGTGATCTTTTACAAGCGATGGCATATATTTCTTTTTTAAATAGTCTAAAATCAAGACTCCTTACCAATGCCTATCTCACCCTTCCCAGTTAATCAAAATTAATGAAATGTGGCTGCTTCTAGATTTTTCTGTATGTCTTCCTATTTTCTTTGTATTAGAGTTTGAGTGTAGCAATCAGGAGAAGCAGAGAGATGGGTTCTGAGTGACTCAGATTCCTCTCCTATCTGCCTCTATTTTTCCATTCTTTTTCTGGATCTCTCACTTTTATCCTTGTAGCTAGATTTTCATTAGTTCAACATAAGGCCAAGCCTGAAGAATTTGGAAGTTACTAGATTTTTCCAGTTAACCTGACACTCAGATGAACTCCTTTAGCCCACTCTCAGCCTACCCTGTCTCAGCCCATCTCTTCCCTTGGGTTAGGACAGATTTCTCTCCTTGCTCAATCACTTTCTCTCCTTACCTCAACCACTGTTCTGCTGATTCTGAGGTGAAGGGTAAACCTGGAAATCCCTTATCTCTAGTGTGAAATGAGTTTTTAAAAAGTTTCTGCTTTTTCATACTCCCTGCCCTCTTTCTTTTCCTTTATAAATCTTCTGTATTTAAGACCTTGGCCTGAAGATTTGTCCCATTCATACCATGCACCAGCTGGGACCATCCCTAGTGTGAGTTTGGGTCAGAGAGGAGATTGAAGAATTGATCCTTCCCCGGGGGGGGGGGGGGGGGAGTAGGCCTTAAATTGTTTACTCTTTTCAATGGCTGACATTCTTTCCACCTCTCACCTTCCTCTCCATCCCTTAAGTTTCCTATGCACCCCACTTCCCTGGGCCAAGATGGCTGGAACAGATCCAAAACCGCTGAGGGATGGTGGAGTTTGGCTATTTTGGGACCACTTCTCCATGTCTATTGGGCTCTGGGGCCCTCTTTGCTCTAGTGGAGAGCATCATCCGCCCCCTTTGCTTTTTTTCCCAGTGGCAGATATGGGTTCTAATTTCATAGCAACTAAATTCCATTCTTCATGCCCTGCCCTTCCTGCCTTTGCCCCTAAAAGACCCTTTTCCTACTGACCAAATCTCTTTACCTTGTTGGGGGAAAAAAGTATTTTGTTTTTAAATCTATTTTCTAACTTAAATGCAATTTAATATGTAAATCTCTGCACTTTTGTGTGAGCCTACAAATGTGTATGTGTGGTAGGTTTTTCACTCTTTGGTATTTCTTAATAAAGAAATTTTTCTTTTTGGGGTGAAGCCAAATAATGAAGGAGACTTGAATGGTTTTAGAAATACAGGGAAGTCTGTTTTTTTTTGTGCTTCTGCCTTATTTCTTTACTTGTGCCTAGTGTGAGTAACCAGCCCTTCCCCCACCTTTTGACTCCCTTCCTTTGAGAAAGCCCTCAGCCGAGTGGGACAGGGAGAGGGACCTGTCCTATGTTTGGTACTCTGGGACTGCTTAGATTGGCTCAAGTAGTAACCTAGCAACCGAGCCCCCTCACTCTCCTCATGGCCTAGCCCTGTTAGTGCTTTTCTTCTAGTTCTGTTCATTGATTCTCCTGAGGCTGGGGCCAGGCTAGGGAAAATCACCAAGGGATCACAGTGAACTGATAATTTGCCCTTGTGCCCTGGTACTACTAAAGAACAGGAATGCTTTCAATAATTCCAAAAGCATCTGTGTCAGTTTTAAGAATACATTCTGGGTGGCTCAGTTGGTTGGACATCCAACTCTTGATTTTGGCTCAAGTCATGATCTCAGGCTGAGATCCCCTCATTGGGCTCTGTGCTCAGCAGGAGGTCTGCTTGAGATTTTCTCCCTCTGCCCCTCACCCGCTTGCGTGCATGCTTGAACGAATGTGCCCAGGTGCACATGTGCATTCTCTTTTTCCCAAATAAATAAATCTTAAAAAATATATATATTCTAGGAATCACTTGCTATTCTTAGGCAATAGATTTTAGAAATAGTATCAAAGGCTAAAACTGTGCATATCATTAGTTTTAAAGGATGCAAGCCCAACTCACAAAAAGAGAGTCATTGTGAATTTCATGTTTTGGCTAAATATGAAGTGGGAATGGGAGCTAAAAATCTGCATCTGTACATTTTTGAATGTTCTATAGGATGTTAATGTAAGTGGGATCACCTAGTGTAATTAGCTTGGTCTGATTATTTTACAAATCAACACAAAGTATGTTTTTACAATTTTATTTATTTTTAAACATTTATTCATTCACTTAGAGAGTGTAAACAGGGGGAGGGACAGAAGGAGGGGGAGAGAGCGAATCTCAAGCAGACTCCCCTATGAACAAGGAGTCCAATGCAGGGCTTGATCTCACGACCCTGAGATCACGACCTGACCTGAAATCAAGAGTTGGATGCCTAACTGACTGAGCCACCCAGCTGCCCCTCTTTTTACAATTTTAATATATACACTGAATTTCCAGGAATGCAACAATTATGCAAATTAAGGGAAGATGGCATTTTATTTGGTTCAGAACTTTATCAAGAATTGTGACTTGAAAATCATGTCACCAACAGCAATGCCATTCATGGGTTTTTAAGGTGCCAGTGCAGTGTACCTGTATTTGTCTTTCTTTGTAGTAATTGCATTCACAGTGGTTCTACATATATAAGTGGAAGTCTCTATTATATCTTTTAGTATAGTCTTGTTCAGGCATTTGCATATTGAAATATATATTATCTCATAAACAAACTTCCTTTTTTTCTCCTTTATATTGTAATTAGTGTATTATATTACTATTCTGGAAATGATGTATATAAGCAGGTTATGTTACCTATGAAAGTCATTTCAGGGTGGCAAAGGGCATATCATATTGTATCTACCAAGGGAAGATTGGGGCTGATAGGGTTGACAACCTATTGTATTATATCAAAGGTCCTTTTCTACCTCTAAATATTTGGAAAACTCAGAAAATAAACAAACATCCCTCTTCCCTCACATCCTTAATGTGCTTTTTAATTTTAAAAGCAATACATGATCATTGTTGAACACTGGGAAAGTATAGGAAAGTAAGATGATTTTTTAAATTACCCATAAACTCATCACCAAGATATAATAATCACTGTTAATGTTTTGGTGTATTTCTTTCTAACTTTTTTTCTGTGCATGCATGTGTGTGTGTGTGTGTGTGTGTGTGTGTATAAATATATATCCATCCATCCATATATATGTATGTATTTACATATATATCTTAAGTGAACTCTACCCCCAGCATGGGGCTTGAACTCACAACCCTGAGATCGAGTCACATGCTCTATCAACTGAGCAAGCCAGGTGCCCCAGTGTGCATGTATATTTTTAGACGTAACTGGAATTCAACTATAAATAGAGTTTGTGATCCTGCTTTTTTTCTTAGCATTTTCCATATCATTAGAAATCATTTGAAAATACTTAATGATTCTATAACATATATATAACCCCCTATTGTCAGCCATGTAGGAGTTTCATTTTACATTATTATAAATAATGTTGTGATGAACTTCTTTCTATATAGGTATATCTGTGATAATTTCCTTAGGATAGATTCCTAGAAGTGGAATCACTAGAGTCAAATGGAGTGCTCCTTTAAAGGCTCTCAATAAATATGGCCAAATTGCTTTACAGAAAGCCTGTCACTGTTACTCCTGCCAGCAGTGTATCAGAGAGCCTGCTTCAACACATCTCATTTAAACATTTGGCAATTTGATACTTGTAAAAAATCTCGGTGTCACTTCATTTCTATCTCTTCTGTTAATAATGAGGTCATTTTTCACACCTCCCCTCTGCCTTATATTTCTTGTCATTTGTATTCTGTTAATTGGCTGTCCAAGCCATTTCTTTTTCTTCCGGTATTGGGAGGTTTTCTACTCAATTAGTAAATGAGAACTTGGAGCTCACATACCACCACAGGCCAGGAAATGAGGGGGGCCTTGATTTAAAAGTGGTTTTACAACTCTGAAACATGGTGTAGATGACCTCCCTGACATTCCATACTCCTGCACCTTCTTCAAGCCCCCCTCTTGTTACCTTTTCTGTCAGCCACTGCCCATCTTCAGCTATCTGGTTGTTACCATGTGGCTAAAGGGTTGTAGTTTTGTGCCAAATTAGAGATAGGATGATTGTCATAAAACTGGGGCTCTGTTAAATGACGTTGCTGAAGGGAACATGCTTGCATTTGCTCTTGTTCTCTCACCAAATTAAATATTGTGACTTACCTAAGGTCACATAGACAGTTACTGGTAGAGCTGAGACCAAATCCCAGATGTCCTGACTCCCAGTCCAGAGAGCTTTCTGGCATAACCTAGGTGCAGACAGATAGAGAGGTTTGAATATCTCCAAGTGTCTACTTGAGAGCCTTTCATTTATTGGACATTCAATAACTACTTGTTGAAAACTATGTGCTGGGGTTACCTTTAGGAGAAATTGCATTGCTGACCCCATTCTCTTGTGAGTTAAGAACTAGCAATGATTTTAAGATTTTTTTAATCATTTTGGATTAGTTTTACCAATGATCTCTCCATTTTAAGCATACAGGGAGCTGACTATATATAGTCAGGCTGATATGGGGGTGGTTGCCAGAGTTTTTTTTTTTTTAAACTTAAATCTCTTAAATATTTCTCCAGATCCCTGCACTTAGGTTGAACTGATGATGGGGTTTCTTTAGCACAGAGTCAGGAAGTTGCCTAGTCTGGTTCCCACAGTCAAGTTGGCTGTCCCTTTGTGAGGGTCATTGCCTTGGGCTCCTTCTGACACGATCCCTGGCAGGTCCCAGAGGCAATGGTATACAAATGCTATATTGGTAACTGTGAAGTTATAGGAAAAGGTGAAGCCTACATATCAAGTGCTATAGAATTCCATTTATTTAGGGCCTTCCTGGAGGAGGAGTCTTGGCTAAGTCTAGAAGGGAGGCAGTTCCTTCCCACTTGATTGTGTTGTCCGCTGAATATTATAGAATGTGGCCGACATTGTGTGAAAAGCTAAGGTAGCCTCTATTGTGAAGGAGAGGTGGGAGAGCCACTTCTTTTCCCCAGCTGGGAAACCTCATACCTCATCCTGAATTTCCTGACTTGAAAGGGGGGGAAGGTGTTGGAACTCACTGAGACTACAGTGATCAGTGCCCTTTTTTCCTTTTTTTAAAAAATATTTTATTTATTTATTCATGAGAGACACACAGAGAGAGAAAGAGAGAGAGAGGCAGAGACACAGGCAGAGGGAGAAGCAGGCTCCATGCAGGGAGCCCCATGTGGGACTCGATCCCAGGTCTCCAGGATCACACCCTAGGCTGAAAGTGGCGCTAAACCACTGAGCCTCCAGGGCTGCCCTCCCTTTTTTCCTTTTAAAACCCTGCTTTAGCTTTTGTTTTTAATGCCCTTGGTCTCTAATGGCCCCATCACAGCTTCCACTTATGCCAAAGACCTGGGTGGGGAGACCTTTATGAGTAAGAGTTGGAAGCCATGGCTGGGGCTAGTGACAGACCACACTGCTATAGGGTTTGGCTGGTAAGAGAGGGAATTTGTGGAGTTGACAGCCTTCATTATGAGGTTGTAGGGAAGCTGACCTGGGGAAGTCTAAGGTAAGTTTCTGAGAAATAGGGACAGTGAGTTCATTCAGGTGGGATGTGCTGATTCCCCCAGCTTCTTCCCTGCTGGGCCAGGGAGAAGGAAGTTGCTCCTAACCTTGAATTGGGGAGGAGCTTGCTGGACTCTTAATTTTTCCTTCTTGAATCTGGCCTGTATCCTCTTCCTTCTAGCGGCCCATGGATGTCCAAGGGAGTTGCCTAAAATAACTCTGGTGTTCAGGGCTGATCATACTATTGCGAACTGGGCAGATCCAGGGCTTCCCCACCCCCCCGACTCCTCAGGTGGGCTTACTCTCCATCATCAGCCTGTCTGGGTACCAGAGCTGGCCCCCTCTAGCCTAGATCCCAATATCCAAGGAGCTTGGATATCAGTTTGTCTCTAGGGTCTAGCAATTAGTCTGTAAACAAGCATGTTCTGAAATGGTCTTCATGCTCATTCTTAAACTCAGTACCCTCGAGATTGCAAAAGAGTCAGAGAGCCACCATTTATTGTTACTATGGGCCAGGAATTTATATGCATGATCTCATTTGTTTAACGACCCAAAGAGGTAGGTATTATTAGGCCATTATTCTTTTTTTAAATTTAATTTTTAAAAATCACTTTTTATTGAGATATTATTAACATATAACATAGTGTACATTTAGGATGTGCAGTGTGTTGGCTTGATACATTTATATATTGCGATATTGAATATTTTTATTTTACAGAAAAGAAATGTGTATATATGTAATTACCTGAAGTCATGTAATTACTAAGTGGAGGAGCCAGGATTTGAAGACATTTTAGTTTAACTCCAAAGCCTTTGCCCTTGGTCACTACACAAAGTAGGGATTCAAGGTGAGATGGGCCTTGAAGGGAATGAAACAGAGGGAGGAAGGTGTTGTGGATTTAGGGGTTCTGACATGTTATCATTCATTAAGCATTGATTTTGTGCTGGACACTCTGCTAAGCATTTTACGTACACTAGTTCATTCAATCTTTGTAACAACAGCATGGGGCTAGTACTACTGTCTCCACCTTATTGATTCGGAAAGTGAGGATCGAAGAGGTTAAGTGACTTGTCCAGGGTGACTCAGCTAAGGGACAAAGCCAGGACTTGAACTCGGGTTAGCCCTGACTCTTAACTGCTAGGCTTTGCCTGTCCACTTGCTGTCCCCAGGCCCTAGAGGGGCCTAAGGTCAGAGGAAGAGCCCCATTGCCCTCTTGGACTAGCCCACTTCCACCCTTCCAAGGGGAGCTAGAGGCCATAGCTACCTGGGCCTCTGACATAGACTAGGAGTGGGGATAGAGGGTCTCCAGCTGGGAAGACTCAGCCTCTTGAACTGCAGCCCTCGATTTGTGGGGCCTAATGGATAATACGATGAGGTCCCTATTGGCATCTTCTAGATGTCTATGGGCTGGAGAAGAGGTTCCAGCAGCCCTGCCTGGAGGAGGAGCTTCAGGCCATGGGCTAAAGCCCTACCTGACACTACACTTCTCATCCCTCAGACCCTGGCCTATAGAGTATATTTCCTTGTTGCCTCTCCTCACCTGCCCCTCCTAAAGTCCTGTGGTCATTGGAGTCTTTGCACGACTACCTACTTCCAGCCTATATCCAGCCTATAAACCCAAATGGGGCCAATAGCCCTGAGACACTTCCCACTCTCTTCCCTAGGATGGGTGGGTGGGAGTTCAAATCACTTTCTCAGTCTGATTTTGCTTTTTCTGATATTTCCCTTTTCTCAGCTTAGACCTAATAGATAGATATTACCCAGGGATTTTGAATGGGTTAGGAATCTCCTCTGATGAGGTCCCCTTGCTGTGTGTGGGTTTTAAGTACTATGGGCATTATTCATCCCCCTCTCCCCACCTTTCCAGAAGCCTGTGCCAAAAGACAGCAGGATAATGACTTGGCTACAGCCTCAAGTTGGAGGCCAGAGGTTTGGGTTTTTATTTTTTTCAAAAGTTAAAATGTTGTTCTTTTTTAAATAGACATAAAAATAATAGATACTTTTGAAATTCAAACAAAAGAAAAGAAGAATATAGAAGGTGAACACCTCTCCCTCACTCCTCCACCCCACCCTACTTGTCTCACTGGTAACCATCTGGTGCAGATCTTTCCAGTCTTTATTCTTTTGTATGTTTGCCTTTTCTTAGATAAAAATGGAATCACCCTATAAATAATGTTTTAGTATTTGTTTTCCCCCATGATATAGCACAGATTCTTTTACAGTAAGAATGTTTGTACATTATTTGTATAATTTTAAAATTTTTAATTAAACAATAAAAAACCATGAAGATCTTCCCTGTATCATTAAATATTTTTCTACAACATCATGATTAATGATGCACAGTATTGTGTGAATGAAATATAATGTATCTAACTTACTCCCCATTTGTGTGGTTTCCAATTTCTTACTCTCAGAGACAAAGCTGTTGTGAGAATCCTTGTCCATATATCTGATATATCTGCATGCACTTGTGAGACTCTTTCTGGGGATCAAATCCAAGGAGGGGAATGGCTGGGTCAAAGGGTGTCAAAGGCGCATTACAGGGGGTCAGATTGCCCTCCAAAGGGCAGGGGCCTCTGAAAGCTTGTTGGGCTCCCTGCACAACTTCTTCAACCTGACTGAGCTACAGGTTCCTCCTCTGTAAAATGGGAAGATGATGGTATGTACCTTGGGGCTGGGGGTACTGTGAAGATGATCTGAGAGAATAAATGCAAAATGCTTGGTTTCGGGCAGTAAGTGACAATTATTCAATACCATTGGAGCCGTGAGGCTGTTTGGGCCTCTCCTCATTTCTTTGGTTAGGATACTGCTTGCCACTTAGTGGCTGTGGGTAGCAGGAGCAAAGCCTGGAAGCTGAGTGGCCCTGTCCTCACTCTGGGGGCAGCTCTCAATCCAGTTTGCCCTCCCTAATGCTGTTAATGGCAGCAGAAACAAAGGAAGCCTGGGGTCTCCATCTCTGTCCTACCTTCCTGGAGATAGTGTAGCTTCAGTGGGCACAGGTGGGGCCTGAGAAGAGGTGGCCCCAGAGGGAAGGCCCTGCGAAATCCAAACCTCTTCTATTTGGACACTGGACGGCTCCTAGTTCCGGCCCTTCCTCACTGAGGGGTCCTCAAGGCTCTTGATAAATAATCATTCTAAGAAGACGGACATAGTTACCCCCCCACTCTCAGACCCCAGCAAGGCCTATGGCCCAGGAGCCCGTACTCTGAGGAGAGCTGGTTAGTGGGAAGAGCAGAGATAGCGCTTCTTACTGGAGCTTTCAGTCAGCAGGATCAAGGGCAGTGAGCATCTTCAGGGAAGGGACAGATGGCCCTGAAAGGACAATGGAGGTCATTTTGCCAAGTCCAGCTTTGAAGGATACTGGTCTGACCCTCCCCCAACCCTCCCCCCATAGGAAAGACAATTGGAGACTGTAATTAGTTCCACCTATGTTTATTGCTGCCAACTTAGCCCCCTCCAACCCGTCATATTTACACCAAGCCCTTCCCCTAAGCTAGCTTTTACCAAATTTCCTCAGAGTAGGTCCAGGGGTGTGTTCACTAAGCAGGCAGTCCTAGATGTAGTGGGCACTGTTCCTGGGTTACTCTGTGAATTCAGGGCACAGTCTGGGTACTGAGGTCACCGGAGGCCCCCACTGACAGGTATACTTCCCCCCCCTTCTGGAACTCAGGGTACATCAAAACCTTTTGCAAAGCAAAGTTGGGGGAGTGGGCTCCCCAGTGTCAAGCTTCGTGCTTTCTTTGCTTGTAAGAAGCCGTACAGGTGGCCAAGTCTGAGTTCAGACTTGCGTGTGACTTCCAGGGTGCAGTTCTGTCCTTGGAAGTCAGGTCTGGCGATCTGCCATCAGCCTTCAGAGGAAGTGTCATTGGCCAGGGCTGGGAGTGGAAGGGGAGGCTGCATGTTGTATGAGGTCTGGGCATTGTTTTCAGCCGGGGAAGTTGCAGCTTGGCTTGAGTTATGTGGGGAGGTACAGAATGAATAAGTGGGAGGAGCCATTTCATTTGGGAGCCCAAAGCCCCTTCAGCTCCTCCAGTAAACCCCACTGGCGTCCTGGGCCACAGGTAACAGAAGAGCAGACAATGTCACAGAATGTCCGAGCTGGCCACACTGTCAGCAATATCCATTGTAATTCTCACCAGTTAGTGGCCAAGCCTTTCAGAAAGTTAAGGAGAAGGAATGAGGGAAAGGTACATGCATGTGGCTTTTTCCAAGCCTTGTTTGGGGAAGTGGGTATCTACCCGTGATCAGTTTGGGGCCTCTAAAAGGGCCAGCTTCCCCAGGGTTCTGAAACCGACCTGAAACACTGGGCCCCTGTTTCAGGAGCGGTGTGACAAGGGAAAGTGGTGTGGGGGTGAGGGGGGCTTGAGGGCCTGGGTGGTGAGGGACATGGGTAGGGTGGCCCCTCAGTGTCCCACTCGCTGTGGCTAGGAGCAGGTGGTGCTTAGACGTTCTGTTCTGTGCTGTCCGTAACTGGTGGAGGGAGGGGGCTGGGCAGGTGGGATGTGCCCTTGGGTGACTCCTCATCCACTGCGGCTGAGCCTACAGGGCCCTGGCCGGCCCCTGCAGCCCTGGGCACTCCCAGAGGAGCAGGGCTGGGCTCGGCACCAGTCCACCAGGGTCTGGGCCACCGTGGGAGGCTGGGCCCATCCCTGCAGTCTCTGCTTCTGGGGCCCAGCCTCGGCCATGCCACCACCTCCGCCTCAAGGCGCCCCGGCCAGGGAGAGGCCGTGCAGCTGCTCCTCAGCGCCCGCCAGCTCCACCTCATCACGTCCGCTCTCTGAACCCTCGAAACAGCCAGAGTCTCGAGGAATGTCCACCTTGGGTTCAGACACAGTGTTTGCCACTGGCTCCTGGCTGCTTTCGGTGCCCTCTTCCGCTTCCTCGCTGCCGGCTGCTGGGGGAAAGGAAGGAGATGGAATATTGGGGTGGGGGAGGCTTGGGCCTTAGCTGAGAGGGGGTTCAGAAGCCCAGGGAGCCCCTGTGGGGGGATGGGAGGGACCCTGGGAAGTCCCCTGTAGGCAGTCCTCCCTCCGGGCTCCCTCCTTCCCTGCCCTGCTCACTCTTTCTGGCTTAGAACGGAGTGGGAGTGGTTTCTAAGCGGCAACCCAGGCAGGAGCTCAGCCTTCTTCAGCCCCTAGCTGGGAGCCCAGAAACCTGCGCTTGATTCCTGGCCATGCTATAGCCCCAACTTTGAGGCCTTGAGGACATGCCTTACCTTCTCTGGCCTTAAGTCCCAAAGGGAGTTGGACCCGATCATCCCTTAAGGCCCCTCTGTGGGTAAACTGCCTGAGACTGGAGTTCAAGCGCGGAAAGTGCCTTCCCGCTGCAGAGGGGTGCTGGGGCTGAGAGTGGTCAGGGGGCAGGCCTCCCCCCCAGTACCTGCAGGCACCCCCACATCCTCCTCCTGAGCCCACTCACTGTCGTAGTCCAACAGCAGCTCGGCGGCTGTGAGCAGCTTGGCTCGATGTTGTGGGTCTGTGATGTTCAGCTCATTGAGGTGCGTTTCTCGAAGCTCTTTGAAGTCCTCTAGAGTCTGGTAGCCATTGAGCAGCAGGGTGGACGTGTGCTCCTGCGGGCAGAGGTGGACCACCAGGGTGTGGCCACTCGCCAGCCACCCCTGCATTGGGATCCCTCCCTTCCCACACAGCTGACCATGCCCCGGCCTCTAGCCCCAGGCCAAGTGCGCCTCCCTTGCTCTGAGACGGGCCCAGGTCCCAGCTCAAACCTCTAGGCCTATGCGCTCCAGCAGCTCGTGCAGAGTCTTTGGCTTGGGCCTCTTGCCCTTGCTTTGTCGGCGGCTGGGGCGGGCCGGCCCCGCGGCCTCCTCTGGCAGCACATCCACATAGATGAACTTGAAAGATCCCAGCCTGCCATTGAGCAGGCCCAGCCATGTGCCCACGGGTGGCTTTTCAATGATCTGGATCACATCTCCTTTCTGTGGGAAGACAGGAGCACAGAGGAGAAGTGTATTTCCTGGCTTCTGCCGACATCGTCCTACTCTGGTGCAATACAGCCTCCTCTGTGGGCACAGCCTGCCATGCTTGGGAGAGGCCTAGATGCCAACCTTACCTGCAGTTTCAGCGAGTCATGGTCATAGGGGCTGGGAGTGAAGTCGGTGTGGACTCGTGCCCTGCCACAGAAGGGCCCTGTGTACTGGGGGGCAGGTGGTTCCTCTCCAAAGCTGCCAGAGCCTGGGCTGGGGCTGCAAAGCTCACTGCCTGCAGGAGATGGGGCAGGGAGGAGGGTCACCTTTGTCCCAAGACAGCTGGGGCAGTACCCAGGAGGTACCTTCCAAGGGCTGTGGCTAGAAATCCCAAGGCCACCATACAGAAGCACAGCTTCATCTGTGGGGCCTCAGACATGAAAATCGTTGACCACAGCAGGAGAAATGGGACTAAAGAATGAGCACGTTGGGAAAACCTCTGGAGACTGGTTCAACAACCCAATGAACAGATAAGGAAAACAGAAGCCAGCCAGGCCAACTGAGAGCCCAAGACCTCTCACCTTATAATTGGTCTCAACTCCAGGTCTTCTGACTCCCACTCCAGTGCTCCTGGAAGCCACCTTCCACCCGGGAAAACACACCCTAAACTAATATTTTACTTTCTGTACTTACTAAGACTCAATGTCTAGTTACAACATCATATGGAAACTCAGATGGTCTCTTTCTCTCTGGGAAGGGCGGGATGAAGGGCCTTGTAAGTGGCTTTCAGTAGGGAGGGGCTGGGAGGTGTATGTGGAGCCAGTGAAAGAGCACAGAAGTTAGAACTAGCCTGAAGAGTGAGAAGGGCAGTTCCTCCGTGGGTCTGTAGCTCAGAGCCTGCAGCCCCTCCTGCCCAACCCCACAGACACCGAGAAGATGCCAAATCATGCCCTGAGCCCAGTGAACCAAAGGGCTAAGAGGCTGTCTTCCCAGCTGGAGACCCTTTATCCCCATCCCCAGCCTGGGATGTCAGAGGCCCAGGTGACTGTAGCCTCTAGCTCCCCTTGGAAAGGTGGGGATGGGCTAGTCCAAGAAGGCAATGGAGCTCTTCCTCTCCCTTGGGCCCCTCCAGGGCCTGGGGACAGCAAGTGGCAGCTCCTGTAGGGTAGACCTATGTTCAAGACTGAGTCATCTTGGGCAAGTGAAAACCTCCCTGAGCCTCAGTTTTCACATCAATAAAGTGGGGATAGTAGCGTTGGTACCATGCAGTTGTAAAAATGTAACATGACAAGGGCTGGGCAAATTCCCAGAAGGCAAACTGTAAAGGTTCATTTCTCTTACCTCCCTCCCAGACAGCCACCTGCATGGCCTTAACCCAGTCCTCTTCTCCAGACTTAGCAGATGTCCCCTTCTGTCTCCTACTCACCTGTGGATGCCTGACGGCTAAGTGCTGGGAGCTCTCGCTCCTCGTGCTCAGAAAAGGCCAGTGCCATCTTCTCAGGGCTGGGGCTGTCCAGGCTGCAGTCTGGAGATGTCGGGGAGGCGGAGCCCTCCTCCAGAGTGTCTCCCTGCAGGGGAGGGGAGGCAGGGAGCCCTGAGCAGCCCTGGCCGGGGTGCCCATGGGGCAGCGCCGGGCACAGAAGAAACGGGCCTGAGCTCTCCAGAGGACTGGGGTCTGGCTTGAGCACCCCCCCACCCCGCTCTGCCACTTAGAGGCTGCACCACACTCTCTGAGCCCATGTTCCTGCTTCTGTGAAGTGGGAATGACCGTCCTCACCCCACTGACCTCATGCAATGGGGGCGCGGGTGAATGTGCTTTGTCAGCATAAAGTGGTGATGTCCACACATTGGACTTAGGCTGGACTGGGGCAGAGTCCCACACACAGGGGCCACTGGCCAGGAACTACTTTCTGCCCTGCTCCTCTGGGCCAGCCAGGCATGCTTGCCTGCTCATTTCATCCTCACGGCCATACTTGAAGGTAAGTGCTGCGATAATTCCAAGTTTACAGAGGAGAAGTCATGGAGAAATGTTCCCAAGGCTGCACAGGAACCCACAACTGAGCTGGCCTGACTCCAGAGCTCCTCTGCCTCACCAGCCCTCAGGGCGGTGGCAGCCCTTTCACAAGTGGCTCTCTAGGAATCAAAGCCCGGATGCCAATTCCTGTGTTGTAAATACTCCCCACCGCTGCCAACATCCAGCTACCGCTGTGAGGTCACTGACCCACCAGCACCCCTCTGTGGGCTGATTCCACCACACAGAGGCCGTAGATGCTAATAACCACAAGAGCACAGAGATCAGTGAACCATAGTCTAAGAATTGGGAAATCATGAGTTTGGAAGATGGACCGTAGTCTCTTTATTTTTAACATAATTTCTTTCATTCTAAGTTTATAGAATTTAATTTTCAGTAATGGTGGGGTTTCACACCTGCCTCACAAAATTCCTGAAAATTTGACCAACTGCTGTCCTGAGCTGGTATGGCACACCACCACCTGGGAACCTTCTGGAAGAGCCCAGAGCACAGGCCACTCACTGTGTGTTCCACCCTTTCTCCCTGGGCCCCAGCCAGCCTTCTCTATTTTTTCGCACTGGGGCCACTCTTCCAATCCAGTCTTCCCAATACCAGAGGCTAGTTCCAAGCAAAACTTTGAGGTGAATGAATTCGCATCAGGCAATCCCATATCCTTTTCAGTGACTCCCCCTTCAGGCCTGTCTTCTTAGGAAGCTTCTGTTATGCAGACTTTCATACCCCCTCAGACCCCCTCGTGCTCCCTTGGGAAGTGCCTCACTGCCAGTCCGTGGCTGAGTGAGCTCTCCTCTCATAGGACCTTCCTTCTCTCTCTTTTTAAAAAGATTTTATTTATTCATGAGACACAGAGAGAGGAGAGAAGCAGAGAGATAGGCCGAAGGATAAACAGGCTCTCCATGGGGAGCCCGATGCGGGACTCCATCCCAGGACCCTGGGATCATGCCCTGAGCCAAAGGCAGATGCTCAACCACTGAGCCACCCGGGTGTCCTGGGATCTTCCTTCTCATATGGAATCAGGCCCTCAAGCACAGTACCTGAGGTATGGCCGGCAAGGTGGCTGTGCTCACACCCTGCCAGAGCACTGCCTGTCCCCTCCCATTCCCTCCCCTCCCCCGCACTGCAAGCCTCACCATCTCTTCTGACAGGGCCTTCACCATCATCTTGCCCATCTTCCTGTTCATGGTTCGGGAGATCACGGCCCTCCACTTTTTCCCCAGCTTTTTGCCACTCTTCCCAGCATCTTCTGTGGTAGGGACACTTGAGTCGTCTTCTGGAATCTGTGACAACAAAGGAGGAGGTCCAGGATTTAGGGGCAGAAGGAGGCCTTCAGGTCCTAGTAGAGAATGTGGGGTGGGAATGAGAGGCCCCCCATCCCTTCCCTCCTAGCCCCCACCCTGTCCCATACTCAGCCCTATTAATTTGTAATTATTTTGACAATTACAGTTGACCCTCAAACGACGGGGTTGGAGGTGCCAACTCTCCCCACTGCTGCGCACAGATGAAAATCCATGTATAACATTTGACTCCCCCAAAACTTAACTATTAATAGCCTACTGTTGACCAGAAGGCTTACCAATGACATAAACAGTGGATTAACACATATTTTGTATGTATGTGTACTATATACTGTATTCTTACAATAAAGTAAGCAAGAGAAAAGGAAACATTATTAAGAAAATTGTAGGGAGGACAAAATACATCTATGGTCCTGCACTGTATTTATTGAAAAAATCCAACTGTAAGTGGACCCATGCTGTTCAAACCCGGATTGTTCAAGGGGTCAACTGTAACTTGTAATTGCAAAGAATGTGGGGGAATTCTTGGGGCCCAAATTTGGGAGGTAGAAGGGTTGGCTTTCTGTAAGCCGGCTTTCCTGAACAATCCACAAATCTCCTCTTCCCCCACCCAGGGCCAGCAGCCAGATCCCCCTGGGAGGCTCTGCAACTCACATTATCATCCAGATTAAATTCCTTCTCGCTCACCACGGGGGAGCTGGGTTTGGATTTGGCAAAATCCTTGAAGCTGCTGGAGCGCTGAAGTGAGAGCTGGAAGAAGCAGACGTGCTGCCGTCAGTGATGCTCGGTGGAGTAAAGAGCAGGGACAGTGTCACTCAGCGCCACAGGTGCCCTGAGGACCCAGGGCTAATGAGGTAAAGCATCAAAGTTGTGCTTGGAGCCACCTGGCTTCCTGCTCTTCTTCAGCCAAGAGTAGACTCTGATGTGGGCCCCAGAGCAAGCCTCAGACTCAGGAGTCTCCAAGCCCAGCCAGGCCTCAGACAAAGCCCACATTTCCACCAGCACCTGCAGTCTGCTCCCCAGAATTCTGGAGGCAGTGAATCAGAGCAAAAGCATAGCTCCCACTAGAGGTGTCCCCTCTTCGCGACAATAGCATCACCTTTATTTACATAACAGAGCAAACCTTCCCCAACACCGCAGCCTCCTCTTTGCCCTGGACCTGTGGCAAGCATGATGTTCCTGTCACCGTAAGAATGGTGAATGCATCGAGGTCTCCAGCTTGATGAATCTGTGTCCCCAGAAGAACAAGGCAATCCCCCCCCCCCCAGGAGTCAGTAAGACCTGGCATTATGCTTCCTGGAAACCTTCAGTCAAGGCTTATTAAGGGAAGGTGCCAACAGATTTGGGATGTGACCGATTTGGGCTAATTTAGTAAAAAAAAAAGTTGCTGTTTTTTCTTCCTTCACCTCGGCTTTTAACCTTAGCCACTAACACGATGAGCTGGCTTACTGATGCTGTGCTGCGCCAGTGTTTGGACTTTTAAAGCCAACTGATTGTTTGCACTGAAGAGACTATTTTCAAGAAATGAGCTTTCTTAACTGTATATGCGTGCAAATGGCAAGATAGCAGCCAGAAGCCAGGGCTGAGCAGGTAAGGAGTCAGGCTCTACATACAAGAAGTGAAGGCTGAGCCCGAATCAAGATCAACAGTCAAGACCAGAGATACATACAGGAACCAGGGTTCACAGATGGCCAGACAGATAAAGCGGGATAGACTGCAGACACCAGAGATAAGGGCTTGAGGAACCGAAGCCCCAAACCCACACAAAGCTGAAAGTTTCACATCCTCTTTCCTATGAAGGGGGGGGTCCACTGACAACCCCCCAGGGCAGGGGCAATATCACCTGCCCCCACCCACAATTGGCCCCAATTCCTGGGGCCTCTGGCGGTAGGGGGAGACTCTTGGGGACTTTTGTTCTCTTGGTGGGTCTTGACCAAAGCAAGCCAGCTCTCAGGGTCAGGGGCCACACCTCCCTAGGGGTGGCGGCAAGTTAGGGGACCAGAAACTGGGTCAGTGGTCAGGCCAAGCAGACACTACCACCAGGAGGGCCTCCTGGATGAGGCACCTACAGCCTCAGTCAGAAAGCCTCTTCTGGGCTACGCTGGGGAGTTGGGTAAGGGGGGCGTGAGTGGACATGGCGGGAGAGCATGACCGTGGGGCGACTGCTCTGGTTCCCATGCATCTCCTCCATCGTCTTTCCTTGGCTTTCCCCACCCACTATTCTTTCCTCTTTTTCTCCCTTTCTTTCCCCTTCTCTCCTCCACCTTTTGTTTATTTCCTCTTCTTGAATGGCTAGGATGCAGCTGCCTGGATAACTTCCTCCTCTTATTGCCTGGAAAAGAGGGAACAGAGAGAGGGTGGGCACCAGGCTGGCCAGGGCCCAGGGAGGGCAGGCCGGGCTGCTATTTATAGACCGATGGGACCTATTATGGCCTTCTTTGCACCACCCCCTCCGCTTGGTCTGCAGACAAGGAGGCTGAGAGTCGCCCCAGAAGCCCCAGGGACTGGTGAGCATGCAAGAGGGCAGGCCCAGGGCCAGAAGTGGACTTTGTTGGGGAGAGTAAACTCACCACCAGGCTGCAGTTCTTTCCTCTTCCTGTCATTAATCTGCAGGCTGGGGGTTCAGAGGAGGACCTTTGGCCCCCCGGGGACCTGACGTCAGGGCCCTTGTATCCCAGCTTCAGCTCAAAGCAGGAGGAGACAACCCCAAAGGGCCATAGGTGGTGCTGGGACTTGGACCCTGCTGGCCTCTCCTTAGCGGGATGTGGAAAGGACTAGATATGTGCTTCAGGTGTCCAAGGGAGGGATTGGCCAGGGTGGCCTTTTGCCCGGCCTACCCCCAACCTCAGGGGCAATCACAAATATCCTAAACGCTTTTTGATGGCCCTGAAATGATCCCCAACCCATCTTCGAGTTGAAATCCTTGAGACACCTTGGATTTTCCACCTGGCTTCCCTTTGGGGTGAGGCCTTCTTGGGGGTCCAGGGCAGGAGGTAGTACCATACACTGTTGGCCCCTCTTCCATGTCCAAGGGGAGTACGTGGGCCTCTCAGAAACAGCTACTTTCCTGGCATCAGACGTTGGTGAGTTCAACTCTGGGATGTGTGACAAATCATTTAACCTCCCTGACCCTCAGAGTCTGTCAGCTGGCAGGCAATCACATCTTGGTTCTGCCATTGACCAGCTGTGTAAAGTGGAGAGAGTTCCTCAACTTCTCTGGGCTTCCATTTCCTCATGGGTAAAATGAAGACAAGAGCGCCTACTTCACTGATTGCTGTGAGGATAGAAGGCTCTACTGCAACCCCTTAGCGAATGTCTGTGTGTGCTCAGCCTTTTTTCTGACCCCCTCCAGACTCTTGCCCAGGGGGTGCCCTACCTGGAACACTCCATCCTTCTCTGTCACCCCTAGTTTCTCCCTTCCTTCAAAATCCAATGGAACTGGAAACAGCCCACATGCCCATCGATGGTAGAATGGATACAGGAGTTGTAGAGTCATCGAAGGGAGTAGTGGCTAGAAGTGAGCTTAGTACAGCTCTCACTAATGATATGGATGAATCTCAAAGATACACTGTTGAGCAGAAGGGGCCAGCACCAGAGTACATTATATAGTTCCTCATATAAAAAGTTCAAAACCTGGCAAAACTAAGCTATGCCATTGGAAGTTAGGATAGTGGTTACTCTTAGGGAAAGGGAGTATGTAGTGACCGATAGGAGCATGAGAGAAGCTTCTGGAGTGTCAGAAGTGCTTTTTTTTTTTTAAGGTAAGCTCTATGCCCAACATGGGGCTTGAACTCACAACCCGAGATCGAGAGCTGCATCCTCTACTGACTGAGCCAGCCAGGTAGCCCGAAAGTGCTTTGTTGCTTGATTTGGGTGCTGCCTATGAAGGAATGTTCACCTTACGGTTCATTGAGTGGAACACTTATAATTTATGCACTTCTTTGGATGGATATTATACATCCACAGGAAGGCTTTTCAAATCCAGTTTCGAAGGTGCTGTCCTCTGTAGGAAGCCTCCCCTGATCACCCCCTCAGAGTCTCACACTGCCCCCATTAGCATCTTCGTCCCCTGCTTCCTAAGCAAACTTGGCTCTTACCAGGTGTCTCTGCAACTAGCCTCTCTGCTCCTTCAGCATACCACTCATATACCCAGCACCCTCTGGGCTCCAGGCACTGGCCTGTGCATGTGTGGGTGGGAATCCAGTAAGAAAGGGGTGAAGCACCTCCCATGTGCCCTGCACCCTGCCAACCACTTTGCGTGTGCTGGCTTACCTCAGCTTCACCACAGCCCCAACTTATATCCTTGCTGCCCAGCTGAGGAGACCAAGACTCAGAAACGAAGTGTCCTAGGCAGAGTTACCCAGCGGGCAGGAGCAAGAGCAGGGCTTTGAACCCAGATATGGGACTCTGGAACCCTGTGTGTGTGTTGCTGTGCTCAGAGCTCACCAAAGTGCCTCCTGGTAAAGAAATGGATTGAGCATAATGGAAACTGTGGGTGGTGTTTGAAGGGAGGCTCCAGGGGAGCAAGTGGGAGCGTGGAGGAGGAAAGGCTCCAGAAGGCTTCATGGAGGAGGCATGTTTAAGCTGGGCCATGCAGGGGAGCCAGGATTTCTCCAGGAGGGGCTGGGAAATGTTTAAACAAGAATGAATTAGAAACACTCTGAGCATAGTCGGCATGGTGGGAGGTGGAGCAGAAAAAGCCATGGAAGATTCCTTGCCAGTCATGCCAAGAAACTTGGGCACTAGCCTGGGGGCAACGAGGAGCCACTGGAAATACAATGCATATGCGGGAGGGGGTGTCATGTAGAGGTGTGCTTTCCTACTGATGCTCATCAGATTCTCCTAGTACTTCTGGGATCAGTGCAGGGACAGGAGGGTAGAGGGAGAAGGGGTCAAGTCTCTGGAGACTGACAAAGCTTGGCTTGGATTCCTGCTCTGCCACCTACTAGCTGTGTGAACTTGGGTAAGTCACTTCACCTCTCTGGGACTTGGGCATAAACCAGACATAACGACAATACCTGCCCCCGCCTCACAAGGTCCTCCTGAGGAGTCAACGAGCTAAGATATGGGTAGAGCGCATGGCACCTGGCGCCTGATGAGTCCTCCCTTAGTACAGGCTCTCGGTGCTTTTAAGTCTGGTTTCCTCCACTTTAGGGCCAGGACTGAGACTTGGCCTTTGCAGCGTGCTCCCCGCGCCCGCCCATGCCTACAGCACCCTCTCATATGCAGATGCCCACACGTGACAGCGCGCTCTCACATTGATTGTTCCAGGCCATCTACACAACCTCCTCAGCCCAGCCAGTCAAGAGCTATCCTCCTTTTCCAAGATGAAGGAGGAACCGAGGCCCAAAGGAGGTCAATGACCTGTCCAAGGTCCTACAGCTAGAACCTGTGGGATTTGAACACCCCGCCCCCCCTTCATGCCCCCTGCCCAACACATTGTTTTCTGGCGGGCTTGGGAGGAGGAGGAGGGGCAGGAGACAGAAAGAGGCCTCACTTGCCTTTGTGCTTTCCCCTCCACCACATCCCCTCAGCCACTGAGAAGAAGGGACGTGCCTGAGGTCACAGTGCTGGAGCTGGGCTGCTGTCCTTGGGCCTGGGGAAGATGCTCTCTCTACTCCTGGAAGCTTGGCTTTTCTTAGCACCTTTCCACAGTATTGGGGCTCAGAGAGTGGCTCTTGAGGCTGGTCAGGCTCAGGTAGGGGTGGGGCAGGGCTTGCCTGGATGATTTTCCCTAGAGTGACATGGACCTCTGAGTGCCGCACCGGCCTTGCTTCTCCTGGGGGGAACCTGAGGGTAGAATTCCAGAGGCCTCACCACCAAATACAGAATCTGGATAATGAGAGTCAGGGAAGGAAATGGGGACCTCCAGCTTCTGGGTGCCCTTGGGCATCTCCGTCCTAGGTGGCACAGGGTCCCCTTGTCAAAGTGTCAGCTCTTTCTCAAGCTCTTTCCTCCAGCTCAGCTTGCCTGTGGTTTGGGGCTCAGCACTGTCTATAGCAGCCTCTGTTTCCCACCCCCATCAACCAGAGAGCAAGGGGAAGTGGGGCCTGCTCACCGAGGAGTGGCAGCCAGTGGCAAGTCTGTTGGGACTAGCACCAAGTGGCGCTTGGATGCGGATGACGGAGCCTGTGCGAAGACTCATGAATGTTTACCCCCCTCTGCCCACCTCCATTGCAACTTTAGAGAAGCATCTGGGGTGGGGAGAGTACAGCCGGAAGTGACAGCCACCCCAGGACCTGAGAGGGCGCAGGATGCACACACCAGTGCCCTGCGGCTCAGCCTTTGAGCTGGCTCGATCTCCACTTGGGAGTTGCTCCCCTGACAAGGGGGCTCCCCCACAGGGCACCTGGGCTGAGCTCCAGGGAAACCAGCAGGACATAGTGAGGGATTGGAGAGACCCCGAGTGTGGGCCTGGGGCTAGGCCTGGGTTTCTTGGACTTGGTTCAAGCCTGCCTGGGGATGGTCCTAGGATCCCGTTGGATGTGTGGAATGTATTTTTTGATTGCCTGGGAGAGTCCCATAATCAAATAAAAGAATAAGTCTAGAAATCCTCAAATCCAACTAGAGAAACCTAGATCTGGCAGTCTTCAAGAAATCTTCTGGTTTGGCCTCTGCCCTCTGCTCCAGGACAGCTGCTTTTCCTCTTGGCCTTTAGAATCCCTCCACTGAATCTGTCCTCCTCAGCCCTCACTCTTCCTTTCCATCTCACCAGCTTTATTTTTTTTTTAATTTTTTTTTATTATTTATTTATGATAGTCACAGAGAGAGAGAGAGAGAGAGAGAGAGGCAGAGACACAGGCAGAGGGAGAAGCAGGCTCCATGCACCGGGAGCCCGACGTGGGACTCGATCCCGGGTCTCCAGGATCGCGCCCTGGGCCAAAGGCAGGCGCCCAACCGCTGCGCCACCCAGGGATCCCAATAATAATTCACCAGCTTTATTTCTCATTTCTCATTTTTCACAAATAACTTGTCCCTGCCTGGACAGAACCTGCATGCCCCCTGCATCCCACTGTTTTTTTCAGAGACCCGTTTCTTGGGTCTAGAAATCACATGGGGCCTCCTCTCCAGGTTGTCCACCTCTCCCATGGGCCTGGGGAGCTGCAACAGAGCAGAAGCAAGTGGGCAGAGTCTGGCCATGGCCAGAGGGCTGGGGCCCCAGGAGCATCATGGCGCCTATCTGGGTGGCCTAGTAGGGCCCCTTGAGCGAGATGGCTCCTGAGAGGCGGTGCTTGAGCAGAAGCAGTGGCAGGACCAGCGCAAGGGAGACAATGAAATACAGTCCTATGATGCAACTTGAGAAGTGTATTTTGTGATTCTTGAATTCTAGTCTAGGATTCTAGCTCCTGATTTTAGGTCTCTGTCCCATCACTGTAGGGTTGAATTCTGTAACTCTAGACTTCTAAGTGTCTATAACCCTGATTCTCTAGATTTTGAAAGTCTCTTCTATACTTTTGTTACTATGGTAACCTTGGGGACCCTAACCCATTGCCCTTGGGAGAATGCCCTTGCCTACAGACTCAACACTCCCCCTTTGGCTCTTCCCACTTCTGAGAGTCCTGGAGGGAATGGGTGGAGAGAACAGAGGGAAGGGGAAAGTGAGTTTCCAGAGATGCTCCTCACCTTTCTCTTCTGAGTGGGCTCCTTCTCACTGGCGTTGGAGGGTTTGCGGCGCAACATGGTCCTTTACCCTGGTGACACTCCGTCCTTGCAATCCTAAATGTCAAGATGCCAAGTCCTCTTGCTCAGCCTCGCAAGCACCGTCCAGGGGGCACGGCATGGACCGAGCCTCTAGCTGCCACTCTGAGTGCTGCAGTGGCAGCCTCAGGGGTACAGGCCATGGACACCCAGCGGCAGCAAGCATACAGGAAGCCCTGCCACGTGACGTGCTCTTACGGCAATCGCAGCCCCTGCCGGCCCCTAGGGAGGAAGGAAGTCCCAGCTTCAGTCTCCAGAGATTCCGATACAGATGGCTCTTAGGTTGAACAAGCAGAGAAAAGTCCCTACCCTGATGTCTCATGTCAATCAGCACCAGTCCTTCTCATCTCCCTGGAGGTGACCAATCCACTCGACATTATATGGCCTATTCAAGCCTCTTACCTTGCTGACCAGAATCCAGAATCCAGAAGTTGGGCCATCTCTCTCTGCCTGTTGGACCAAAGCTCCTGGTCACCTGACATCACTAGGTTGTCGCTACCACCACTACCACCCCTACAGCCATGACCCTACAGTCATCCCCATTGTCACCAGCATACTTACAGTGAACACCCTTGGCCGTCGCCCCCACAGTCATCACCATTGCAACTAGCACCCTCACCATCGTCAGCCTCATGGCTGTCACCCTCATGGGCATTCCAGCTAGTCACAATGATCTGACCCCCACAATGATCTGACCCCCTCCAACCATCATCCTTACAATCATCACTCTTGTAGCCATCATGATACCTCCGTAGGGGTCACTGTGGCAGTCATCCCCACTTCCATCACCACCACTTGCTAGAGCAGCCACTCCTGCAGTCAACGCCCCTCAGCCATCCACCTCTATCTGCCCCCCTCTGCTGTCACTGTCATGGCCATCTCCCTACAGGTACCATCCCCACTTACACCATCTATAGCCATCCTGGCCAGACAGTCAGGCCTGGGGTCAAAACCCCTTGGCTCTCCCCTCCCCGTATATTTATCATCACAACAGCCATCGCCATGGAAAAGACGTGCTTTCACAAGCAGTTTCATACCATCAGCAATGTCCCAGGCAAGAGGCATTTCTTCAATGTGTGTGTGGTTTAGAATGTTCACTTCATGGGTTATCTGTGGCAGATATTTTAATAACTTCAATGATTTTCTTATTACAGAAGCAATTCACGTTCTTCACATGTAATTTAGTGAATACAAATACACAAAAAGAAGAAAACTTTAAAATTCTCCATAATGATCTTCCATACTATTCGGATAAATATCTTTTTCTGTTTTTGAGCATTTAACTACCTCTCTGTCTCTGTCTCTATTTTACAAAAATCATACTGCACAGAAAGCAGATCTGTTGTTTGAAGGGATGGGAAGCAGAGGGAGAGTTCAGAAAGGGCACAAGGATCCTTTTGGGGGCGATAGGTTCACTATCTTGGTTGTGGTGATGGTTTCATGCGTGTATACATATGCCAAAACAAATCACGCATTTAAAAAATGTGCAGTTTATTGCAGGTTGATTATACCTAAACAGAGCCATTTGTAAAGTTTTAAAAATTAAAAAATTAAACACCCAAACTGTGTTGGTATCTGCTTGTCATACTGAACACAGTATCACTGAGATTTTCTCACCCTATAAAATATTCAATTATGACATTCATAATGGGTGCCCAGCAGCCCATGGTCTGAACCTACCATGATTATTTCAGTAGGCCCCCACCCATGAGCTCCGCTTGGCTTCATTTTTCTTTTTAACTCTTCGTGGTATATACTTAAGGTAAATATTCACAGCCACAATTTTTTCCTTTGGATAGACTTCCGCAGGGGGACACTGGGGTATAAGGTGTGCATCTTTTTAAAAGGCTTTCCATTGTGCGGCGCTTGTGAAATCCTGGGCTGGCCCTCCCCTGTTCCCAAGATGTTCTTGTGACTTCCTCCCCGCTGTGCCCCAGCCTGCCTCACGCCCTTTGACCATCCAGCCATCGTGGGTGAGCTCAGGGAAGCCACAGTCCTTCTCCCCCAAGCTGAAACCATGCTTCCTTGGCTCCGTCCTCACCCTGCCAGGCCGACTCTCAACTAGATCCCGCAGTCCAGCTCGTCCCCCGCCCCCCCCCACCACGGGCGGCCCAGGAAGGACCCCCCCCTCAGGGTGGAGGGAGTAGGTGGGGGCAGGGGCGGTGATCCCGCGGGGCGCGGGGCGGGCTAGGGCCGCAGGGGCTCAGGGAAGGCACCCCGGGGCTTGGGCTGCGGGAGCGGTCAGAGCCGGAGGCCCCCCCCCAGAACCTTCCGGACCTGCACCACGACGGCGGCTTGTCCCCCAACCGGCATGCAGGATGTGCCCCGCTTCCTGTTTGCTCAGCACGGCCGCTAGCCGAGCTCACACACTAACCGCAGAGCCTTCAAAGGCAGCCAGTTAACGGGGTGCTGGGTAGCCGCCTCCCTGGGCCTGGGAAAAGGCGGCAGGGGTGGAGAGGAACCTCTAGCGAAGCAGAGAGGTGACGAACTCCCCAGAACAGAAGGGGGCAAGTATGTTCAGCGCTGTCCTTTTCAGATGTGCCTCCTCTGGCAGCAGCTGCCCCCACCCACTCGAGGGGCCCAGGGCTCCCCCATCTGGACTCGCCTTCCCACAATTTATCCCTCCCAGTAGATTGCCCTGGCCCCAGTCCCCTGAGGTCAGTCTCCAGCTGGTTAATGGGCCCTAAACACCTTTTAAACAGGTTTCCCTTCTGGGCAATACATTAACATTTTATAGATTACTTTCCAGGTACACACTGCCCTCAGCTAAAGAAGTGATCCAGATCAGTAGTGCAGTGAACAAGGCAGCCTCAAACTCGATAATGGGCTGGCAGAAAGGACAGGCACTTTGAAGACATGCAAAATAAATAGTTGTCAAAATCCCTTGCACCTGGGAGCTTAGGGCTAGGTGGGGGAGGCAAGCTTACATTTGCTCAGCACTTGTTCTTTGCCAAGCACTACATTAATCCCAATACAACCCTCTGAGGTGAGCAGTTTAAATTGGCATTATTATCGCAAAGATGTGCTCAGTATAAGTATGGGGCAGGAAAGCCTTGATTTGGCAGCAATATTACAGGATGTGTGTGTTTTGGGGTGGGAGGGTCCACAGAGAGTGAGATCCATCTGAACCCTCAGAGAGTAGGTAACAGGGTTGCCAATGACACAAAGGTTATTGTAGGCTGCATTCACATAGAGCAGCTCCTTACCTGCACCCCTGAACAGATTCTAATTTGGTAGAAGATCATGGGTGGCATGTTTGATGCATTTGGCACCCAGATATGTGTGTAAACGTCCCTTACTCTCTGAATGGGTACAATCCTAGTTTGACAGAATAAGAGTTTGGGTATTGAAGGATATCTATATTTGGTTAAACCTCCCAAATGATTCTTATTCTCACCTCTCCCAACCACATGCACAAACACACACACACACACACACACACACACACACACACACACACACACCTAGTGGAAAATAATACTCTGTGTCAGGCAGTAGGAGTGAAGAGAAAGTGGAAGGCATCGGGAAGTCTGATTCCATGCATAAAAGCTGAATAGCTAATGCTGTTTAAGTGTGTTTGTGAGATCTATAGGAAGCCCCGTCAACCTGGGGAATACCCAACCCCTGTAATATTTGGCTTAGAGGGTTGGGGTGGGGAAGCAAGTTGATCTTTAACAGCTGTCATGTAGAGGAAGGGTTGTATTCTGGGTGGCCAGGAATGATGGGAAACAGAGAAATGGAAGGTTTGGGTTCCTTCTGAGGAAGACATTTTCAATACTTATTGATATGTTTTGAGAAAGAGAGAGAGAGCAGAGAGCAAATGGGAGGGAAAGAGGGAGGGGGAGAGGCAGAGGGATGGGGAGAGAGAGAATGTTAGGCAGGCTCCACCCCCAGTGTGGAGCCACACACCCGGGCTCGACTTCACAACCCCCAGATCATGACCTGAGCCAATATCAAGAGTTGGAGGCTTAACAGACTGAGCCACCCAGGTGCCCAGACATTCTTGATATTTAGATGGTACTAGTTCAGCCCTGGGTAGGTAGTAGAGCTTCCTGTCTCTGGAAATGTTCAAGCAGAGACCACACAGTCGCTTGGAAATAGGCATTTCCAAGACCTTGGAAAGGCCAGCCCACGAGCAGAGTTCATGGTGGTAATCTTAGGCAGGGAGGGTGAGAAGAATAAAAGCACAGGTAGGGGAAGGGCAGAGGAGGGGATGAGCCTGGGCAGGAAGCATCCATTTCTCAGGTACACGGACATACATGCAGAGCTTGCAGCTCTAGGAGCATTGGGGAGTCCCTGGCAGCAGGGGCTGATGGGAGAGAAAGTCATCTCTGAATCTCTAACTCCTGATAAGGTCTCGGTTTAAAAACAAAGAACACCTGCAGGCAGCTGTGGCAATGACCGCAAAGAAGAGGCTGGGCTTTGGTGCTCAGATAAAAACACAGGCACTGCTCACTGCAGGGCCTTTCTATGGGATACTGGGAGGGACCAGACTGTTCTGCCTAGGACTGTGTCCAAAGTTTACAAGGACTAAGGTCGCTGAGCAGTCTAGGGGACAATTGTCTAGGGAAGAGGAAGAGCAGAAGTCACCGCTCAGAAGTGGGGTCAGGTAGAACTGGATTCAAATCACAATATATCACTTACAGGCTGCATGGCCTTGGGCAAGTGACCTTGGGCAAGGCGCTCTTGTGGAGACAGTGATAAGGTGGGCCTTGTTTGGGGAGTGTGAGTGCATGTGTGTGTGCATTGTGTATGTGTAACCAGAGTTACCCGGATGACGGGTATAGGGAGAATACTGTCAGTTCAGTGCACAGTTCATGCAAAATGCTTGGTACCTGGTGGGGGACTGTATCACTTCACTTCAGGCCCCACCCACAGTTTCTCCTCTTGCCATGGCACCTGCTTTGACACTTCATCTGGACCCCACCTGAATCTCTGCTAGGTGACTCTGGCCCCTATTCCGTGTGCCTCCACCTTGCCAAGGGCAGGGTCCCTCAGGCCAAGCCACTGTAGAACACAGAAGGTATGACAAGTGAGGGAATCCAGAACTCCTAGGGACCCCTGGGAGGGAAATGAGCTTTCCAGCTTCATGGCCTTGCCAAGGACCACTGGGGTTTTCTCAACCAGCCATCCTTCCGACTCGAGCTGCTCACTCAGTTCCTGTTTCACAAAGAAACAAGGAAGTGAGGAGGTGGGCCGGCCAGGGGCAAGGGCTGGCTGGGCATGGTCCGGAGCACCTCCCACTCCTAGCTCCCAGTGCCTAGGACTGACGGAGGGCCCAGAATGGACTCGGGGAAGACAGTTGCTATTGATTCTTTCAAATTTCCATGTTTTTGGGAACCAGAAGCGCCCAACCACTGATTTGAGGAAGTGCGCAGTGAGTTGGTAAAATTCACTGCTGACGTGGTTTAGCTGGGTGAAGGCGGCCAGCTCCACCCCTTCCGTGGTCCCAGCTCAGGAACTCGAGCCAGCTGGCTGGCAAATGAGGTGAACTGACTGGCTTAGTTATTATTTTAAAAGTGAACCATTGAGACTGTGTATATATATAAGTATGTATGTATGTATGTATGACCTCACCGAGGCTCTTCCCTATTCCAAAAAGGATTTATAGCATCACAAAATGTAGCCCAAACCATCATCACCACTGTTATCACCGCTGTGTGACCTGAAACAGGTCTCCTTTGGCTTCAGTTTGCTCCTTAGAGGAAGTAGGGAGTGACAGAAGAACATACTGAAAGCAAGAGATGAGCCAGCAGAATTGAGTCAGGATGCTGGGAATTTCATCCCTGCTGTGGCCACAGTGGGCTGCGTGACCTTGGGCAAGTCCCTCTCTCTCTCTGGGCTGCTGTTGCATTTCCTTATCTGTACATCAAAGGGATGAAACCCGCTTTTTCTTTTCTTTTTTTTCCAAGACTTTATTTATTCATGAGAGACACGGAGAGAGACGCAGAGACACAGGCAGAGGAAGAAGCAGGCTCCCTGTGGGGAGCTCGATGGGGGACTCCATCCCAGAATCACGCCCTGAGCCAAAGACAAACACTCAACCACTGAGCCACTCAGGCATCCCAAAACACGCTTTTTCTTAGTCTTTGTTTTCTTTTTTTCCCCCACAAGAAAATGTAAAGTTTATTTCAAGAGTACTTATTATATTTCACTTACTTAAAGACTAGGGGGATAAGTACCCCTTTTTCATAAAATCACACATCATGGGATTTCTACTGTTAAAAGTTACAAAACTCACCGGCCACACACCGTTTGAGGACATGGTGATCTCTTACTATTTATAAGGCATAACTATAACAATAATTATGTTTTTTACACTAATATGTCAAATCCATCTGACTCTTCTGCCATTTTGCTTGAGATAAAGGAACCCAAATACTTCTTTTTTTAAAATATATTTTTTATTGGAGTTCAATTTGCCAACATATAGCATAACACCCAGTGCTCATCCCATCAAGTGCCTTCCTCAGTGCCCGTCACCCGGTCACCCCCATCCTGCCGCCTGCCCCCCTTCCACTACCCCTTGTTCGTTTCCCAGAGTTAGGAGTCTTTCATGTTTTGTCACCCTCTCTAATTTTTCCCACTCATTTTCCCTCCTTTTCCCCTATAATCCCTTTCACTATTTCTTATATTCCCCGTATGAGTGAAACCATATAATGATTGTCTTTCTCCAATTGACTTATTTCACTCAGCATAGTACCCTCCAGTTCTATCCACGTTAAGGCAAATGGTGGGTATTTGTCGTTTCTAATGGCTGAGTAATATTCCATTGTATACATAAACCACATCTTCTTTATCCATTCATCTTTCGATGGACACCGAGGCTCCTTCCACAGTGTGGCTATTGTGGACATTGCTGCTAGAAACATCGGGGTGCAGGTGTCCCGGCGTTTCAGTGCATCTGTATCTTTAGGGTAAATCCCCAGCAGTGCAATTGCTGGGTCGTAGGGCAGGTCTATTTTTAACTCTTTGAGGAACCTCCACACAGTTCTCCAGAGTGGCTGCACCAGGTCACATTCCCACCAACAGTGCAAGAGTGTTCCCCTTTCTCCGCATCTTCTCCAACATTTGTGGTTTCCTGCCTTGTTAATTTTCCCCATTCTCACTGGTGTGAGGTGGTATCTCATTGTGGTTTTGATTTGTATTTCCCTGATGGCAAGGGATGCAGAGCACTTTCTCATGTGCTTGTTGACCATGTGTATGTTTTCTTTGGTGAAATGTCTGTTCATGTCTTCTGCCCATTTAATGATTGGATTGTTTGCTTGTGTTGAGTTTAATACGTTCTTTATAGATCTTGGAAACTAGCCCTTTATCTGATAGGTCATTTGCAAATACCTTCTCCCATTCTGTAGGTTGTCTCTTAGTTTTGTTGACTGTTGCTTTTGCTGTGCAGAAGCTTTTTATCTTAAGTCCCAATAGTTCACTTTTGCTTTTGTTTCCCTTGCCTTCACAGATGTATCTTGCAGGAAGTTGCTTTGGTCATGGATCTCCTAGTCCAGACTGGCTATGGAATTTGTAGGACCTGGTACAAAGTGAAAACGCAGGACGTCTTGTTCAAAAATTTAAAAGAAATTTCAAAATAGTGACAGTGGAACACAGGGCTCTTCTCTTTTCTTTTAAGATTTTATTTATTTATTTATTTATTTATTTATTTGAGACAGCAAGCGAGCACGAGTGGGGGAAGGAGTGGGGGTGGGGGCAGAGGGAGAGGGAAAAGCAGATTCCCTGATGAGCAGGGAGCCTGAGGACGTGGGACTCAATCCCTGGGCCCTGAGATCATGACCTGAGCCAAAGGCAGCCCCCCCAGGTGCCCCTGGACAGGGCTCTTCTAAGCACAAGGCCTTAAGTGACTGAACAGGTCAATCCCCCAGAAGTTGGCTCTGCAACTATTTCCAACACAATTTTATAGGAAGCCCACGCAGGCTGCTTTTGGCTGGGGCTCTGTTTTCTGTGGCTGTCCTTGTAGCATGTCTAAGGCACTTTAGGCTCTCCGAAGCTGGAAAAACACAAATTAGATACTTGGTCAAAAGCCTGTCTGGTTTTGATGATTTATGTATAAAATTTGGATCCTGTTTTTTTTTTTTCCTTACCTACCTCCAAAGGTGAGGCAAGAGTTGAACTCATGCTGAGCAAAGAATATCATTATCATCTCCTGTCTGCGTGGCTTCCTGGCTCAGAGTGCTGTCACATCCGGATCTTATGAGCCTCTCTCACCTCTAGCATAACCTCATGTGGAAGGTGGTATAGGTAGTTTACAGAAGAGATGACTGAAGACCAGAGAGGTGAAGGGGCTTTTCTGAGGGGGGCATTTATTTATCCTCAATTCCCAATGATGTCTCAAGTGTTCCTGTGGGCATTAGCCTTGCTGTATGCGTCCTGAATGTGTCCCTGCCTGGTGCCGAGGGAAGCCCTCCCAGCAGGCTGCTCAGTGTGCTGGCCATCTGGGGTCCAGGGAGGGAGGAGCTGGGGTGGCAGCAGCCCCCTCTGCCGTCGTGCTTCTGATGCCAGGGCTCCTAACCTCGTGATGGTGAATTGGAAGGGGTGGTTAAGGGGAGAGATGACACAGAATGCTGAGTTTTGCACTGAAGGGAGGAAAGGGGAGTACGTGAGCTGCCCTGGGCTGAGAGCATGTGAGTGGGTCCCTGGGCCACCTGCTGTCTATGGCCCACCTGAAGCCCAGGAGCGGGTATCAGGGATCAAAGGGAAAGATCTAAAAAAAAAAACAAAAAACAAAACAAAACAAAACAAAAACAAAGGGAAAGATCTGGGTGGGCAGGCCCTGGGGAGGCAGGATGGTATGCAGAACATCAGTTGGGTCTGAATCCCAACTCACTGGCTGTGTGGTCCTGGCTGAGCCTCAGTTTTCTGAGGCATGTGAATGCCATATCACCTGGCCTTTTCTGAGAGAGTGGGTTCTGGAGTCATTTGACTGGTGTGAGTCCTGCTTTTATCATTTTCTTGCAGAGTGACCTGGAACGAGTTGGTTAATCTCTATGAGCCTTACTCATTTTCTTCACTTGTAAAATGGGAACAGTAAAAGTACCTTCTCAGAGGTTGTGGAGATTGAGTGGGAAAATACAATAATGTATTGGACACTTAACCCAATGTATTAAGAGAAAAAAAAACAAAAAAAAACCCAATGTATTAAGAGGATAGATCTCATGTTTACTGTTCTTATCACAGTAAAATTTAAAAAGAATTTAAAGTGCGTATACAGCACTGTGCCTCGTATAAACGAAACACTCAGTGAATGGTAGCATTGATGATGATCATGATCATGGTGGTGATAACTTTAATTTTTATTATTAGTAACTGTCTTTGTGTGGTGACCAGTGGGAGAGTAAATGAATCAGCAAGTTGAGGCCCACTGTTGGGTGCTGTAGGGTCTCATTGAGGATGGCTCCCAGATGGGGCCTTTGGATATAAGCATCCATGGTGATAACAGTCACAGGTCACCCTCACTCAGCAAACTAGGCCTAGTGGCCCTAGGTGGGGGCCTCCTCTGCCTGGCACCTTTACCCGGCACTCAGCCCCGGATACTTGATTCTCTCCTCCCCCTGACGGTGCCCAGCGGAGCATGGGTGCTGCATCCAACTTTCCTGGACTACATTTGACAAGTCCCACAGCATGAGGCCCCCTTCCAGCCTCTCCAGAAGGCTGTGACTTTTAGCATGGGAGGTGGTTGGCTGGGCGTGGCATGCATGCTGATGAGTGTTCACACACGTATGTGCACGCATGCTCACACGCACATTCTCAAGCACATGCTCTCCAGCTGAGCTTCTTGGAGCCTCACATCCCTCCCCCCACCTTATCCCCTCCCCTTCCTCCCCCACCACAAAAGCCACAGGTAACAGCAGTCCCCAGCAATACAGAAGACGCAATGCAAAACCCAGAGGCAGGCTTCATTGCCATGCTGTTTTAAGCATCTAGCAGGATGTAAGCCCAGGTGGCTAACGGCAGGGCTGACCAAAGAAAACTCTCCCTCCCTCCCCTCTGCCCTGCCCCCAACAGCAGGCTCAGTGACTTTGGGAAGGGCTTGGAGGTATGCTAAAGGATTTTACATGGTGCTCCACCAGGTCCCAATCAAATACTGTGTGTCCTTGGAGAGGTCCCACCCATCTGGAGCTCAGTCTTCCTATTTGGAAAATGGGGAAAGCAGACTCACACAGGTTCAGCTAGCCCACACAGGTTAAAGACCATCCAAGGATGCTGGAGGATTTGACAGCCTTGCCACTGTAGCTGCATTTTGGAAACTTAAAAGAGTTCCGCATGTGCTGGCAAGTCAGGGATAGTGACTGGGCCCTGCTGCTGAGGTTGTTATCAACTTTGGGTAGGGTCATGTTCCAGAATCCTCTCCATACTTCCTCCTACCCCATGGCCAAATTGTAATGGTTTCACTCCCTGTCCTGTCAATTGGCATGGAGCCCACCCAGGGTTTAGAAGTGATGAGCTCACATGTGGGGCAGGTTGCTGTCCATGCCCCTTGTCTGGCTGGCCTTCCTGGTGGCAGTATGCAACCAGAAGACTCAGCCACCTTCCCTTCCTCTGCCTCTCCAGTCACAGCAAGGAGCCTAAAGGCAGCCCTTGCTCTTTCAGCCTGTGGACTGCAGCCAGGAGGGCACTGGAGGGCCAAGGGCAGGTTGGGATGGTCAGACGCAGCTTCAAGGGTGTGGAAAGACCAACAAGTCGGGAGCCGGTAGGGGTGGGAACAGCTCTGACTATATCCAGCAGGTGGCGATAGGGTGGGGCTCTTCAAGGCCATGGAGCCCCTGAGAGTCGGGTACTGCCTTAGATTGGTTTTGCATGGGGGTGGTGGTAAGATGCTCTGCTAGGTTATAGGTTGTGCTTACTGGGTTCACAGGAGGAAAGCAACTAGCCGGCTCTCCTATCCCAGGGCTGGGGGTCGGGAGCCCAGGGTGAGGTGTACAAGCCTGGAGGGGGCTTGCTTGGGGCCAAGAAGCCCTGTGTCCCTGGGGCTTAGTTCTGGAAAAGAAGGCTGAAGGCAATGGTTTCCTGCGCAATGGGCTGGTGGGGGCTCTTGGGGCGTGAGTGTTGCTGGCTGAGGGTTGCTGAGCTAGAGGTTTGGCCAGCCAGTCTGAGCCTCTAGACACTCCAGCCAAGGATGATAAGAGAGGAGACCACCAACAGAGGAGCCAAAGAGGTAGTACGCAGGGCCCTGGCAGACAGGGGCTCCGTGTGCCGCTGCAACCACTGGAACTCCTCCTGCAGCTGGCGCTGCTGCAGCTCTGGGCCCACCTTCTCGCGGATGGTCTGGTAATAGTGGTTCAGGTACTGGAGCTGCAAAGGGAACGAGGGGTGAGGGCCTCCCCAGGCCGAGCTGCCAAGAGATGAGGTCTTGGTGCCAGCCAGTCCCATCCTATGGTTTTCCGGCTGCCCACCCTGGCCCAGCTGCCCACAGGGAGTGCACAGATCACCCCGGGGCACCAGCCGTCATCAGGCCACAGGCATTCTCTGGGGCTTTTCAGAGGCAATTCACGAGTGGCTGTTTAGTGTCACAGTGAACCTTCGTGGGGTGGGTGGGGATGGGAGTGACTTTCAGGCCCAGGAATGAAAGTCGGGCAAGCATTATTAACTCCATTTTACATAAGAAGGGACCAAGGCTTATTTTAGGACTTGAGGAGGCAGAGTCCAGAGATTCAGTCTCAGATTCCCCAGGAGTTCACTACCTGGCAGGTTGGTATGACCAGAGAGTTCTAGAAGCTTTGGGGTCTCTGGTGGGTAGAGGAGGGATGACCCGGTGTGTGCAACAGTGTGGATCCTCCCAGGGGAGGAGAAGTGGCAGAAGGTCTTGGGGTAGGGGGAGCAGAGGCAAGAGAGGTGCAGAGTTGGGAAGAAGGCAGTCAGGAGCTTATGGGCTGAAAGACGGCCAGTGCTGAATGTTACTTACGTGCTCGGGAGACAGCAGGCTGATATCAATGAGGTTCCGGTCATAGGGCACCAAAGACACCACTTCAAAGGTCAGGTAGGACCCTGGATACTGGGGTGCCACAGGGGAGGTGGCAAAGCAGGAGACTGAGTGAGTAGAGCATGCTTGGCTGAAGGGAAGGAGGGAGTGCTCCACTCAGAAGCCATGGGCACAGGGAACTGACCCTTGTCAAGCCTGAGACTCCAGGTAGGCCAGAACCTACCATCCCCTCATCCACCTCCCCTCACCCTGGTCTGCCACTCAGCACCTCACCTCTGGTGCTTTTTAGGCTTGCCTGTCTCTAAGTGTGTGCATCTACAGCACCACAGGGGCTTGTTAAATACAGAGATTCCAGGGTCCACCCCCCAGACCACTGGAATGACAACCTTCTAGTACAGGGCTGGGAACCTACATTTAAATGATTTTAAGATAAGTTATTAGGTTTTCATATCTATCTAATCTATGTCTTTATCTATTTCTCTCTCTATATCCAAACTTCTTTGTGTCTGTCAACTGACGTATCTATAGAGAGAAGTATAAAGAAGAACAAATAGGCCATAATTCCCATTTCCCAGAGATCCCTTGCATGCTTGTGCTTCAAAAGTTCAAACTACAAAAAGATACCCAATAAAAATGGCAAGTCTCCTCCCTGCCCGGTTTCCTTCCTGAAAACATTTAAGACATATGTGGTAATTAACCATTAATTAACTGTTTCAATCCACAGAAAACGGATCCTACCAGATGCTTTTCTGCACCTTCTCTACACCCTGTTAATAGTAAATGTAGGAGAGCGCTGCATATTAGCACAGGGATAGCTACCTCACTCTTTTTTCTTTAGGATTTTATTTATGTATTCATGAGAGACGCAGAGAGAGAGAGGCAGAGACATAGGCAGAGGGAAAAGCAGGTTCCCTGTGGGGAGCCCAATGCGGGACTCGATCCCAGGACTCCAGGATCATACCCTGAGCCAAAGGCAGAGGCTCAATGGCTCAACCGCAGAGCCACCCAGGCGTCCCTACTTCATTCTTTTTTTAAGGGCTGCGTAAGGGCCCATGTATGCAGATGATGATTTATTTCATCAGTGGTGGATACTTAAGCTGTTTCCACTTCGTTTTTTACTATGACCATCGATGCTACAATCCACATCAATGTATCTTGATGGGACCTTCTGGGACTAGATCCAGAAGACACATATCTGGCAGAGGGATTGTTGGGACGAAAGGTGTAGGCATTTTAAATAGATATTTTGATGGATGTTGTCAAATTGCCCTCTAGAAAGATTGTATCAATTTGTACTTCCTCCAGCAGTACGTGAGAGGGCCCGTTTCCTCATAGATTCACCAGTCCTGGGTATCATCAAAATCTCTCATTGTTTGCCAGTCAGGTGAAACATGGTCATCTATTGCTGACTTGATTTGTGTTTCTTTAAGAATAAAGTCGAGCATCTTTGCATGCTTATGGGTCACTTGTATTGATCTTAGTGAGTTGCCTCTTCATGCCCTTTGCCTGTTTTTAATTCTGTTTTCCCTGCTTCTGTCTTACTGATTTGTAAAAAGCTCATGGTAAAAGAAGGAAATGCACGCTTTCCCCGTTGTGCATGCTCTATTTGTCATACATCTTTTGACTTTGTTTATGGTATTGTTTCCATGTAAACATTTTTTAAGAAGATTTTATTTATTTGAGAGAAAGAGAGCCTGCGCACATGAGTGGAGGGAGCAGCAGAGAGAGAGGGAGAAGCAGACTCCCGGCTGAGCAGGGAACCCCACAAAGGGCTCCATCTCAGGACCCCGGGATCATGACCTGAGCTGAAGGCAGATGCTTAACTGACTGAGCCACCCAGACGCCCTTCTATATAGACAGTTTCGCATTTAATTTATCAATCTTTTTCTTCACAGCTTCTGGGGTTTGCATAGAAAGGCCCATTTCCACCCTGGGATTATAAATGAATTAATATAGATTTTCTTCCAGATCTTTGATGGTTTTACCTTTAAATCTTGATCCATTCAGAATTTTATTTTGGGGTACCAGTCAGGTTCTTCACTTTATTTTTTTTTCACTTTTATAGCCCCCCCCCAGAACGATTGGCCATTTGTTCCCCCTGCCCATTTATTAAATCTTTCTCGTCTTCACTGTTTTGAAACACCAGCTTTATTATAAATTAAATCCCCATTTTGTTTATAGAAATTGGGGAGGTCCCTGGGTGGCTCAATTGGCTAAGCATCCGACTCTTGATTTGGACTCAGGTCACGATCTCAGGGCTGTGGGATCAAGCCCTGCATCAGGCTCCACCTTCAGTGTGGAGCCTGGTTAGCATTCTCTTTTTTCCTCTCCCTCTGCCCCTCTGTCACCTCTAAAAAAAGAAATTAGAGGATGTATTTCTGGATTAGCTATTCTGTTCCACCGTTACATCTGTCTCTCCCATCTCTAGTGCCATACTGTTTTTGTTACAGCAGCTTCAGAGTATGGGGTGATATCTGAAAAGGCTAGTTTCCCTTATTGATCTTCTTTTGCAGAATTTTCCGAACTACCTAGCTATTTTTGCATGCTTATTTTTGCAAGTAAACTTTGCCATCATTTTGTGAAATTACAAAAGCATCCATTTAGCACTGAAATTGAGGTTGTCTTGAATTTACAGATTAATTTTGGGAGAAATGACATCTCCATGATATTGAGGTGTCTCTTCCAGAGAGCACCATTTACTTAAATCTTTTTTATGCCCCTCTGTAGCAATTTTCTCCACATAAGTCTTTTAAAGTTTATATGCAGATATTTTATACTGTTGGTTGCTAATATAGGGCATCTTTACATCTAACAAGCTCTTCTGGTGATTACTCTGCACCTTGAGAACCAATGACTTAGGGCAGGGATACTGATTCATTTGGTCTAGAGTGGGACCTGGGCATTGGCATTAAAACCAAAAAGCTCTTCCGCTGATGCTGATATTATAATGTGCAAACAGGTTTGAAAAACTCTGAGTTATGGGGTTTTTCTGGAGTGGAGGAAACTCCAAATAAATTCATGTCCATCAATAAAATGCCTCTTTCCTTCAGCCTTCCAAAGTCACTGCCATGCAGTCACTGCCATGTCTACAGCTCTAGCTTGTCTCAGAAGCACTTTACCTTGGTCTTTGCTTCTACCACGACGGCCACATCTTCAATACGTATCCCAAATTCTCCATCCTGATAGTAGCCAGGTTCTAAGAGACACAGAGATGCTGGTGGTATTAAGCAGGAGGAGGATTCAAGCCCGTGTTTCCTGTACCAATCGAGGAGTGGCTGGAGGACCCAGCTGCCTGGCTGCCCCTGGCTTGGGCAGGCCCACCACAGACCACGCGGAGGTAACTTGCTAGGCCTTGTAGCCCAGCAGGGAAGACTTAAGAGCTTACTTCAATCGTGGAGGCACTCCCATCTCCTGGTGTGCTACTGTCCTGTTACCCCAGCATTTGACTGGAGACTCCAGAGTTTGGACAGCCAGGAACCAACTCCCAAGGGCAAAATAAGGTGTTTGAGCTGAAGGGTTTTAGGGTTCGGGGGGAGACAATGTGCTTGGGGCTGGGAGTGCTGGAGCCCAGAGGGGTCCATGCTTGGCAAGCTCCCTGAAGGCTGGTGCTCTCTAGACTGCAGTTCTGGGCTAGTCTTAGGGTGGAGAGGGGGTAGAAGAACCCAAGAGCCGTACCGATGGAAGTGAACATGCCCTTGGCCATGGGGATGTTGCCAGACTGGAATCCCACTGGCCCTGGAAAAGGAGATGTAGGCATGGTGTCAATTCTCCCATACTCACCAGCTTGGAAACTAGCAGGCTCTGGGGAGGACCAGATAACTGGGGAACCCTAGGGCATCTCTGGCAGCACTTGTCCACCACATCATTGTCTACCTGGGGCTGCTATGGGGACCAGACTGTCTCTGCTTTTTATTTCTCTGGCATCTATGCCAGCCAGCCCCTAGGCCTTGACCTGCCACTCCTATCTGAGGCCCTCCTGGATACCAAGCAGGCAGCAGGAAGGGCCAGTTGCTACCATTTCTCACTTACCCTGTGGAGCATCACCTCCTACCAGCTGGATAACCCTGGGTGAGTCACTGCATCTTTGTGGGTCTTAGTCATTACCATACCTGTGAAATGTTCTACCTCCTTCATGGAGGGGGGGACCCAGAGAAGTGTAGAAGAGACACCTACACTCGTGCACACACAGGAAGTTGCCAATGCCATGGCCTGTTCCATGACCATAATTAAGCCCAACATCCCACAAGGCTCTTCGGGCAAATATCTCCATCATTCGCCCTGGAAGAGAGATGGCCCCAGTCAGTTAGCTGAACCCCAGACTATCTGCTTTGCCCTTTCCTGCTCTCTTGTCCCAGAGCTAACTACCAAGATGGTACTTCTGGAGAATCACTCCTGAGAGGCAGTTTAGCATGTGCTTTTTCCAGCACATCCTACATTGTACCTAATTACCTGGACTGATGACTCTACTAGAGTTTCTCCCCATCTATCAAGATATCTGCTTCCTCTAAGAATCCTTCCATGACTGTTGTAACCCACAGTGACCTCTCCCTCCCCTCTGAGCTATAATATTAGATTAGGAGGCTGGATGCCTGGGTTCAAGGTTTGGCTCTCCCAACAACCCTCTGTGTGACCTTAGACAAGTTACTTTCACTCTCTGGGCTGGATTTTCTCATCTATACAATGGATGCAATGATAATAAAATTCCTGCCCTGCTAGCCTTCCTGGGTGGCAGCCTGGGTCCAGTGAAATCAGGGTGTGAGTCTCTGGGTCCAGCCTGGTTTCCAAAACCCACCTGATGTACTAGCAGGAAAGACGAGTCTGGACAGATCGATATTTCCTATCAACACGCGGGTGTATGCCTCCTGATGAGGAGAGAGAGTGGTAACGTGGTGCGTAAGAGGAGAATCCTAGGAGTTTCCAGCTATGTGTGGGCCTAGGCCTACAGGGGGGCTGTGTTGGGGGAGGTGCAGGCTCACATGTGGTCACCCCAGTTCTGTAAAATAGCCAGAGGCAGCTGAGGGGGACCCATCAAAAAGCTGGAGCTTGGTCCATATGATTCTCTTTGGCTGGTTCCCAAGGGACGCTTATAAATGGTGGTGGACCAAGAGCCAAACTCCCCAAGCTAGAATCCTGACTTGGCCACTCACAAACTCTGAGACCTTGGGCGAGTTTCCTTATTTGTAACAGAATGATCACAGTACCAGCTCATGAGGTTGTTGAGAGGAATTAGGTAGACTCATGGCATACAAGGTGCTTCAAATAGAGTAAATGTTCAAACACGGGGCAGAGCCATTATCACTATTATGATTACCCTTCGATTTGCTTAAGGCCTTATGTTTGGGTTGGGGCTTCATAATCTGGCAGGTCAGCCTTGCTTGGCTGGGCTGGTTTACCTTGTGGATAAAGGGAGGGAAGTGGGCTGCCAGTGAGTGACCTCTTTGCTCCTTGGGGCAATGTTATAAATCCCTTTCACCACACACACACACACACACACACACACACACACAGGCTTGTCATCTTGTGCACAACAGCCTGGGGCAGTGGACGCAAGCCACTAAACTGTGAGCTCCTTGAGGCCTGGCCGGCTTTGGTTTTTTTTCTCTTTTGCCAGCACCATGTCTGAGCCACAGTCTGCTTGCTGAATGCACGAATGTGGCCCCCTGTTCCCCACCCACCCAAAGGTCCCCGGGACACATAGAGGATGTCCCAGCCTCTGCTCCAGGTGGGTCAGCCCTCGCTGCTTTCTGAAAACCTCCAGCCCCTTTCTACCTCCACCTCTGAGACTGCCTGTGCTATTTCTTAGTGCCTGGAATCCTTTTCCCCTCCTTTCTGCTCCATACAGGGCTAGGCACACAGACAGCACTAAGTAAATATTTGTTCACAGATTTACTGAAATGGAATGATGATGAGCTGGGGCTGAGGCCCCGCTGGTGGCCTGAACTATCTATGGGTAAGTAGCTAGGAGCCCTGGGTTCTCTGGTTCTAACTTGCTGTGTGACCCCGGGCAAACTACTTAACCTCTCTGGGCCTCAGTTTCAGCCTCTGTAAAATGAAGGGCTCTTGCTGGAGTGTTTGCTTGGGTGTCCCTTGAGGAAAGGTGGGTAGGGGAGTTCTGGGAATGCTTACCTTTTGGAAAGCCGAGGGGGTCCCCCAGTGGACTGTTCTGGTGATGTCTGTGGTTCCATCCCTGCAGAGAAAGAAAAATCAACATATATAGCTCTGCTGAACACTTGAGGGTAGGGATTGTGGCCCTGTGCTCCCCATGTGTTTTCCACTGCGGTTCGAGTGGCAGGAGTGGGGTTGGGGGAGGTGAGTTAGGGATAAAGGAAGAACACAGATGCCATTCTCAAGCTCCCATCTTCAGCATCTGTGCATAAAGGGACTCTGCACAGCTATTAAGTTCAAAATTGCTATGTTGTCTGACAATCCTGATCTGCAACATACATAATCTGCCCCCAAACCACCTATTTTGGCCATTTTATAAAGCAGAGTTTCTTGGGTCAGTCTGGCTTTATTTATTTATTTTTTTTTTAAGATTTTGTTTATTTATGAGAGACACAGAGAGAGGCAGAGACATAGGCAGAGGGAGAAGCAGGCTCCATGCAGGGAGCCTGATGTGGGACTCGATCTCGGGACAAGGGATCATGCCCTGAGCCAAAGGCAGACCCTCAACTGCTGAGCGTCAGTCTGGCTTTAAAAGGAATCTTTCTTCTAGGCTTTCAGAGAGGCAGGAGGGAGGGGAAGTCCCATTTTTACCAGCGGAGAAACTGAGGTTCAGAGAGATCATTACATTCTTTCTTAAACATTCACACGGTTATTTACCATTTCTAGAACACTCCTGCAGCTCCCTGGGAAGGGCAGCAGAGCAGGCCGCGTTATCCTTATTTCCCAGATGAGGCAATCAAGGCCATGAGCCATCTCTTTTCCTGAATCTCAGTGAAGCCAGGCCTGGAACAAATGCTGACTCTCTACACAGTCCTCTCCTTGTAAACATGGATCTGACCCAAGGACTTGCTTAGAGTCCCAGGGAACTGAAGCCAGAAACCAAAAAGTCTGACTTTCAACCACCAGCAGCAGCTGTGCCCCCAGATGACCCCTGTGGCCACCACCAGGGAGGGGGAGGGGAAATATGGCCCCAGGGCCCTGGGGATTCCTCCTTGGGAGCAGGTCACAAGGCGTGGCAGACTTCTTTAGAAGGAGAGAAGAGGAAGTGAGGTGACCAGTTCCCCAGCCTCACCCTGATCTGAGCATGCCCCGATCCAGCAACACCCCACAAATCCACTTCCTCTTTGCACTTTGGCCGTCTCAAGTACATAGTACATGCAATGCCAAGCTGGTGACGCTGTGCTCAGAACAAGAGCCATTGTCATTAGCACATTCACCATTTCCACAGGATAGAGAATGGGAATCAGTTTGAAATGACTCCTTGCTCCTCCATCAGTTCAGTACACCCCTTCCTCCCTGCACCAACCCTGCCCAAGCTTTCCATAATCCACTTGCTTCCTAGATGAGAAAGGGGAAAATAATCTATTGGTTCATCTTATCTCAACTTCTGTGTGAATGATTGGTCACACTTTTGGGAAAACTGGGGTTAGCCTATTTTGCATGGTTGTTCTGTCTGGGTGTTCAGGTTGTTCGTTGTACAAGGGTAACACATCTAAAGTTGGGTCCCAGGCACTTTATGGTTATATATGAATTTCAATGAGAGCACACAGGTGGATATACAGATTGTGGAATGCTGGAGCAGGGGGACAGGGTCCTCCTACATAGTTCTGCATGGTCATGTGCACACTCAGAAGAGCACTCACACGCATCTACTCGCACACATACCCATGCTGATAAGTGTGCCCTGTTTCCTGTGCTCCAGGCATTCTCTGAAATTGTTCTTCTTACCTGCCTGCTGCTTTTGGAGGCCTAATCTCACCCCCCACCCCAGCTGGATATGGTTACCTCATCTATGCAGTGTGGGGAGAAGTGACTGAGGAGAATGCATGCTGCTGGTGGCATGGGGCCTGTGTCTGGGGTGTGCATGAGTAGGTGAGAATATGGGTGCGGTGTTTGTGCAGCTAGGCAGGGCTGCTAAGCATGGCTGTTCAGACTGTGTCATAATATGCTGGCTTCAAAAACATTTTACTTGAGCAAGGAGAGATGTTTCCTGATTCTGACAGAGGTGCTGCGTGGGCAGCCCCACTGTTTTGGCTTGTGTGTGTTTCCCACTGTGCAGGGGTCCCCAAGTGTGAAGATGGGAATGATGCTCAGGCTCATTCAATCATTCAATCCAGGGCTTTCCTTTTTCTCAGAGGACTCACACTTGGGAAGGGAAAGCTGCAGCCGGCTATTGGGGGGCCTTGGGTGCCTGAGCTGAGATAGTTGGCCAGGGCAGTGTGGGGAATACATACCAGTATTGCCCCCCGGAATCCAGCAGGTACATCTCATCTGAAGACAGCTTCCGGTGCTGCTCCTTGGTTGGACTAGGAAAGGGAGAACCACTGAGAAGTGAGCAGCCTAAGCCTGCACTGGGCAGGGTGGGGGTCCTGAGTGGAAGCAGGGGCACCCCTCACCCCTTACTTCCCCAAGGGCCCTGGGGGAGTGTTTGATGGATGCCGCTAATGTCCTCAGTGCACATCTGTTGATCTGGTACCTCACCAATTAAGGCCCTGGTCCCCAGGAAAGAGCCCAGAATGCGGGAGCCTAGAGAGCTTCGGAGAGCATCCAGTGCCGCCATCTCCTTCTACACAAGGGACACAGGCCTGCAGAGTCTGCAGGAGGCCCTGTGGCTAAAGCTGAGAAGGAGCTGGGACTGGACCCAGGTGCTTAGCCCCATTCTCTCTGTTTCTCTCTTTCTCTCTCTCTCTCTCTAACTTTCTGCAGCCTCTGGGAGCAGAGGGCCCTGAGAAGCCAAGACACAGGACGGGGTGGGGGGGTCCTCGAGGGTGGGGCTGGAGAGCAAGAATTGGTAGGGCCAAGGAGTTCCTCCCCTGTTATTCTCTAGTGGAGGAGAAGGGGCTGGGCCAAGGCAGCTGCAGGCTTGGGAGACTCCAGGGAGGGAATTCTGGGATAGAGCAGGCTGGCCCATGGAGGGCATCTGATCTCTTCCTGCTGTCCCCGTGCCAGGCTAAGGCATTCTGGTCTGCTTGGGCCCCCAAATTCCATGAGGCAGTCCTGCAGGTGTCTGTTTTCTATGGAGCTAAACGTCTGGTTAGCCTGCCTCTGGGCCCACCTTCGTTGGCTCAGGCTGAGTAAACAGGCCTCTTTGCCTGTGTATTTGAGAGCTTTAAGAATTAGCTAATATAAGTAACTGACAGGAAGCCAAGGAAAAGCATTCAGCAGCAGCAGCCCTAACTCCCTTCCAGATCCCTCAGCACTGTGTGCTCACAAAGTCTCAGTCTTTCGTGGTCAACAACTGTTTGGCCTTTCAATTTCAAGAAGACTCTGGACCTCTGACTGAGCTCCGCTGCCCACCTGGAGCCCCCACAATACCCATGGCCTCAAACCGTAAATGTGGACCTGGGTCCCAGAGCACTCCGTCCTTCACACCGCCCCCCAGCCCCCCAGGATCCCACCACACAAGCTCTAGAAAATTGCTTCTGGGTTTGGCGCCTGCCTTTGGCCCAGGGCGCGATCCTGGAGACCCAGGATCGAATCCCACATCGGGCTCCCAGTGCATGGAGCCTGCTTCTCCCTCTGCCTGTGTTTCTGCCTCCTCTCTCTCTCTCTCTCTCTCTCTCTCTGTGTGTGTGTGTGACTATCATAAATAAATAAATTAAAAAAAAATTTTAAAAAAAAAGGAAAAAAAAAAAAAAAGAAAATTGCTTCTGAAGTACCTGTAGTGAGCCAAGGCAGCGTTCAGGCCACTAGCAGAGATGGTTTCGAAACTGGGTCCAGAGGAGAAGTCTTCCTCTCTGCAAAGTACACGGCGGGAATGGTCAACAGACGGGTTCAGAAACTAGGCTGGGCCCAGGGTATCTGATCAGGGCAAATGATGCATGGCTGCCTCTTCCTCAGCCAGACTCCATTTGGCTCTCCTGGCCCCACCTCCTGGCACCATCTTCCCAGGCTCCAGTCTGTCAGCTACAGAGCATTCACGGTCAGACAAGGAGGGATTGTAGGCATCAATTATTCCCCCTCCACCTCCATTTTACAGATGGGACAATCAAGGCCCGTTGTCCCACAGTGAGTTTGTGGTAAAGCAAGAATGAAGAAGAAACCTAGCTCCTTATGTCTGAAAGCTTCCCCAGCCCCAGAGCAGCACCCTGCACCTCAAACCTACAGTTTGCTTACAGCCTGGGCCAAGCATGCCCTTAGGGGACTTCACTCTCCAACTGGATATTTTCAAGTGGTCCAGGAGCCCCACCTGGCCTGACCCAGCCTCCACCCTCCCTAGCCTTACTCCTGGGGTCTGAGGGAGAGGGTCTGTGCCCGAAGCAGACACTAGGGGGCAACTGATGGGTGGTGGCCCTTCAAGTTGTCCCGCTTTCAGCTGGGCCTGGGGACTGTCATCGAACAGGCCCTGCCCAGCTTAATTCCTTGTTCCAGAGAGGCCCCCAAATACAAGGAGTGCTTGACTTGCCCCTGAAGTAAGGAGACCAAGTCCTCCTCCTTGCCCCCACCCCCCACACTTAAAGACAGTCCGTCCGGAAGGTCGGCAGTGGTTCTTCACCCGCGGAACTTGTCCAGCAGCTCTGCCCCTGAGAACTCATCCACCGTGCCTTTGGGCACATTCTTCTCCAGCCAGACCAGGTAACGGATCACAGCCACGGCATCCCGCACCTGGAGCAGCAAGCAGAGAAGCCGGCTGACAAGTGCTCGCAGCCGGGGCTCTGGGAGCAGGAGATCAGGTGGCTGCCCTGGGAGCTGAGCTCTACATACGTGAGGCTTTCCCTGACTATTTGATAATATTAAAGGATTTTTAAATTTATATATGATCGTAGTGTGGTTATGTTTTGAAAAGAGTTCTTATCTTTCAGAGATACTTACTAAAGTGCTATCTTTAGAGATACTAAAGTGTTGACAGAAGAAACTGTATGATATCTGGGATTTGCTTTAAAACCAGCCAGTGGGGATGCTTGGGTGGCTCAGTGGTTGAGCTTCTTCTGCCTTTGGCTCAGGACGTGATCCCAGGGTCCTGGGATTGAGTTCCACATCAGGCTCCCAGCAGGGAGCCTGCTTCTCCCTCTGCCTGTGTCTCTGCATCTCTCGAATAAATAAAATATTTAAATAAATAAATAAATAAATAAATAAGCCATCATGAAATAGGCAATATGGATGGACCCTGAGGGCATTATTCTGCCTCCCTCTCTCTGTCTATTGTGAATAGATAAATAAAATCATCTAAAAAAATAATAAATAAAACCAGCCAGTGGCAGAGGGTAGGAGTGCGTAGGCAAGGAATGTGGCGTAGTAGACTAAATGGCCACAAGCTGCAAAGTGTTGAAGCCAAGGGAGGGTGGCTGGTGATTATCATGCTATTTTCTCTATTTTTGTATATGCTTAAAATTTTCTCTAAGAAAAAGTTTTGTAAAATTAGGCGATTTCTTCTCATTTGAACAGAAATATGCAAAAGCCATTCTCTTGCCCTGGTGGGGAAATCAGGATAGCTAACACTTAATTTAACACTTGGGAATGTGCCAGGCAGTGATCAAAGATCTATCTATCTATCTACCTATGATTCAGTATAATTATATTTATTATATGTTATTGATGTTTACATAATTATATAATTATATAAATATAAAATATATAATATAACTATAAATTAAATATAAATATATTATAAATTATAATATATTATAATATAAATATAATATATAATTATTAAATTATAAATTAAATATAAAATATATAAATATAATTATAATTATATAATTCTGTTTATATGTATATAATCATTTATTTATTTTTAGAATTTATTTATTTTTTATTTTTTTATTGGAGTTCAATTTGCCAACATATAGCATAACACCCAGTGCTCATCCCATCAAGTGCCCCCCTCAGTGCCCGTCACCCAGTCACCCTCACCCCCTGCCCACCTCCCTTTCCACCACCTCTTGTTCGTTTCCCAGAGTTAGGAGTCTCTCATGTTCTGTCACCCTCTCTGATATTTCCCACTCATTTTCTCTCCTTTCCCCTTTATTCCCTTTCACTATTTTTTATATTCCCCAAATGAATGAGACCATATAATGTTTGTCCTTCTCTGATTGACTTATTTCACTCAGCATAATACCCTCATATATTTATATAATTTATATACTCACTATACATTTATATAAGTCCACAAGTCTATTTATATGTATATACTTATATGTATGTGAATGTATATATGTACACATATTTATATCTGATTATAAATTATATATTATACTTAAAATGTTAATTAAATTTTACTTGTATAATTTATGTATATATTATCTATTATATAACATATATGTTAATTTGTCTATTTAATCCTCACCACAACCCTATGCTGTAGATTTTTGTTATGATATTCATTTCGCAGATGAAGTAACTGATGCCCAGAGAGGTAAAGTAACTAGCCAGGAGGTGGGTAGACGAGCTGGGATTTAAACTCAGACCTCTAGCCCCAGGGCCCAGGCTCTAGACCACAGTACCAGGCTTGGAATAAGGGAGTGAAGCACAGGTGGATGCCCGGGAGCCTGGTGTCCACTTTTATGTTTCATTGAGCTTCTTCAGGTTTGTTGGCAGGGTCTCCTTCCTAACTCATCAGGCAAGGAGTTCCCAAAAGGCTGGACTGCCTGCCTGTGACTTACATGGCTGGCCCTGAGGAGGGCCTGCTCCTTGCTGTTTTTCACCGCCTTGGTCACCATCACTGGGGAGTAGGTATCTTCTATGAGTTTCTCCTGTCATGGGCAGAAAGGAAGAGATCTGGGAGCATCTCCAGAGCACAGTGGGGTTTGGAAAGGTTTGGCAGGAAAGCCCAGCTAAGGGGAGACTTGCCATTCCCTAGATTGCCAGTAACTTTTCTTTCCTGTGCTTTCTGGCTCCCTTCTGTGTCTTCTGTGTCCTAGTCTTCTGTGTCCAGCTTAACCTTCCCTCCCTGCCTCCCTGCCCTTGGATCCTGGTAGCGCTCTGGGATGGATCAGAGCCTAGCCTCTGCTAGTCAATGGGCTATTCTAACAATGTGAGTTTTGTGCATGTGTATCACGACAAATACACATTTACTGAGTGCATGCTGTGTGCCAGACACCGGGCTTTATATGTACTATCTCCTCTAATATCTTTGGAGCAACTCCTCTGAGGTCAGGACTCTTATGGCCATTTTACAGATGAGGAAACAGAGGTCCAGACTGGCTAAGTCACTGGTCCAAGGTCATTACGTAGTCAGTTCAGGACAGAACCAGGATTCAGTCTCAGGTTTGGTGACCTCAAAGCCTCTGCTCTACCAGGCTGTACTCCGTCTAGTCTCCTCAACAATCTTTCTGTGGATAGACATCTGCTCCCTCTCTTTCTATCCGTTCCCAGGGAGCCCTAGCAAGGGGACTGAGCAACTGCCTCAATGGCTGGGAGGCTGTGGCCTCGCTTTAGGTTGAGAATTATCAGGGTTAGAGTGGGGGATAGGGAGTGAGCCCAGCAAACCTACCAGAGGTATCACTTCATAGAGCCCATATGTAGTATAGCTGGTCCCGATCCAGATCTTCACGTCTCCAGAGGCATAGGTCTGGACACTGCCACGGACTTGGCTGTAATCTTCAATTTGCACACACATGGAGCCCGAGCAGCTGGAGTTCAGGTACTTCAGGGTCTCAGAGTCAAGGCAACTCTTATTTACAAATAGCCTGCATGAGGAGGGAAGACCAGGAGGGTCCTGAGGGTCTCTAAGGACAACGCGAAGGACAAGAGTCCTTTTGTTCCTGGAGGTCAGAGGAACCGCACCAAGGAGCCAAGCAGACCAAATTTGGAGTAGGTGGGAATTCAGGTCAAGGGGTCAGGAATAGCTGACTGGAGGCTTCCTAGAGGATCCTGTTGGGGCAGGCAGCAGGCTCCTGGGAAGGCTGCACATTACAGCAGGGTAGGTGGGGTGGCAGGAGAGGGGTGGCAATTGGAAGAAGTCCCGGAGAGCAAGCCAAGGAAAAGCTGTACCTGATGGAGGAGTCTGTAAGCAGTGTGTAGGAATAGAAGAAGGGGTTATAAGGGATGTCACTGCCTCGAAGGTTGAAGAGCCCTGGGAAAGAAAATTGATGGAGACTTTTTGAGGCTGATCTGCCTGAGGCAAGTATATGTCACACCTTTGTCTCACAGTTTGCTTTGCCCACCCCCTCTCCCCCCACCAAAGATTCCCAGCAGTCTGCCTGCACATCTGCCTTGAAATGTTTCTCAGGTTTTATTTTTTTGGGGGGGGGCAGGGGCGGTGTCTTTGAGGCACTGATGAGAGCTGTGGACCCTTTGTCCCAGAAAAACGAAGATATCCAGCCAGCAATCAGCATAGTTTTGGTGGATTCCCAGTGGAATCCGAAGCCCAGAAATGGGGTCAGGTAAGAAGCCCTGAGCCACATTGGGATAGAATCGGGCTGCACTGGGTGCCAAAGCTGGGAGAGTATGGATGCCCTGGCTGGGTGGCCAGGCTGATGGCAGGTGTTAGCTGGGGCTCTTTCTCTTTGTGAGACAGCCTTTGCCTCTGTGCTCAGCCCATTCCTCTGATGGCCTGTGGGCTGGCTCCAGCTGGCTCTGGGCCTCCTGGTTTTCTCCTTCAGCAGACATGATCTCCTGCCCCCTCATTCTCCTAGTTCCCACAGACCGTGGCCATGGAATTCATGAACCCCATTGTTATATGGTGATTGGGGGGAGGAGTCCTGTGCTGCAGGGCCATGAGGCTTGGGGGTTGGAGAGACTCAAGTGCCCACCCATGTCCACAAGTCCATACTCACAGGCTGTCTCATCGAGTGCCGACAGAAGGACGGCTGTTGGGCCCTTGTGATGCTTCTGCATCTGGCTGCGGATGTCAGATACCTTCTCCTCCCAGGTGCTCCCTAGAAGTAAAGGATCCCAAAGAAAGCATAAGTGACAGACTTTCCCTTTGGCACTCTGTTCCTGAGAGTGCTCCCTGAGGGAAATCGTTGTCCATTTCTTTCTTTTTTTTTAATTTTTATTTATTTATGATAGAGAGAGAGAGAGAGAGAGAGAGAGAGGCAGAGACACAGGCAGAGGGAGAAGCGGGCTCCATGCACCGGGAGCCCGACGTGGGATTCGATCCCGGGTCTCCAGGATCGCGCCCTGGGCCAAAGGCAGGCGCCAAACCGCTGCACCACCCAGGGATCCCTGTCCATTTCTTTCATAGCAATAGAAAACTTTCTCCAAACAAACTCTGACTGTGTAGCACGACTCTTTGAACCTACTGTCTGGGTTCAAATTCTGTCTCTGCTATTACTAGTTGTGTGACCTTGGACAAATTACTTAATCCCTCTGTCTTATTTCACATACCTATAAAATGAGGATGGATTATCATAAGAGTATCTATGTCTATAGGGTTGTTATGGGGATCAAATTAATTACCCTTTGTAATGCACATAGGATGGTGTCTTGGTGTATGGTAAGTCTGCTGTAACTTTCTGATCAATAAATAGGTGTACAGAACACAGCTCCAAGAGAGCAGCCTTAGTCGAAGGGCAAAGGGTTGGTCATGGTCAAGCCTCTTTTTTTTTTAAATAACCTGGTGCCTAATTAACCACAGGTCCTTGAACATTGTCTTAATCCTTCTTTAACCCATTTTACAGATATTGAGACTTCAGGGAGGAAAAGTGACCTGTCTAGGATTTCACAGCTAGTGAAGGGTAGAGCTGAGATTTCCACCCAGGTCTGTTTGATCACACAGCTCACCCTCTTACTTGATATGGACCCTGGACTATCTTGCTAACACTGTCAGTCCACAGACTTGTCCTTAAACTCTGTCTCAGAGCTGTCCTTCCCAGGATGCTTGTACCTTGGCTCTAGTTTTCATCTTTTATCCCTACTCTCTGTAATGCACATGAAGAGTCTGTCCCTAGGCACGGCTCAGAATTTGCTGGCAGAAGGTACTAAACATTGAGGATCCCAGTTGGGCTCAGAGATTAGGCATGAGTAACTTAATGCTATTTAAAAAAAAACTTCATGCAAACAGGTAAAAACTATCCAACAAGAGCCAGAGATTTGGGTATGATACTGTTTAAGGATTATTTTATTTTATTGTAGTAAAATATACATACCATAAACTGTATCATTTTATCCACTTTAAAATGCACAATTCAGTAGCTTTAAGAACATTCACATGATTGTGCAACCACCACCACTATCTAACTCCAGAACTAATTCCAGAACATTCTTATCATCCCATAAGGAAACTCTGTAGTCATAAGGCAGCCACTCCCCATTCCCCTCAGACCCTTGGAAACCATTAATCAGCTTTCCGTCTCCATCTCTATGGATTTGCCTATACTGGATATTTCATACAAATGGTACCATGCACTATGGGGCCTTTTTTGGCTTCTTTCACTTAGAATTATGTTATCAAGTTTTATGAACATGATACATTTGCATGACAACAAGCAAAGGCAAATTTAAATTGTCTGATGCATACAGATATCTCTGATTAACTTTGCACGGTCTTCTCTTTGCCCTTTGCCCCCTTTAAAGACTATCTGTTGCTGGAGAGAATGTCTCTCTTGTCTCTGTAAGCTTAGGGACTCAAGAACTGTTCTTGGACTTCCAATCCTAGTTTTGGCTCTTTCTTGAAGACTAGCCACCAATAAAGGCTCAGCATTCCATCACTTGTGGGCCATAAGGAATCCCACGTGAATTCTCCCTTGGTCCCTGGAAGCTTTCCCTTCTCTATCTCCTCTCCCTCCCAACATAACTGAGCCCTTCTTTATCTGAGAGGGATATGTTTTATTTATGATGGCAGAGTCCTGGATAGCAAGTTTCCTTAAAAACTTTTTTGAGATGCCAAATGATTCTACGAGCTATATCAGAATGGATAAAGAAAATTGGGCACGATTTTAGCTTGTTTCATCAGCCTTGCTATTTTGAAATTCCCCTCTTGCTTTCTTGACTCCTTTTCAAACAAGAAATGTGCATGGACCTGCGTGCGGAGACGGGCTGCTTGGATTGCCCAATATTCTTAGGAATCCACATCCATTGGCTCTTTCAGAATTCCTAGGGAGGTAGGGGGTGGTGGTGGCCAAGACAGTGATTCATCATCAGTAGCCTGGTCCGGTCAGGATTTTAGATACTACTTACCAGAATTGTAGAGAATGCTGTTCTTTTATGACGTTTTTAGGTGGTATCGATGACATCAAGATGAACATTATCGGTGTTAGAATTGGGGGGGGGGGTCAGTTAACTTTCTTTTGTGGTCTGGCCAAAATCTGAACCCTAATTTGTACCATGGACTGACCTTGAATTTAATTATATACTTCCTTTGTCAGCCTGGCTCACCTGACCCCAGTCATACCACAGGAGGGCCAGAAGTCAACAACCAGACAGACAATTCATATCATGTTTTTTCCTTCTCTTCAAAGGGGTAGGGCTCTTTTTTTTCTTTTCATCTTGCTCTGACTCCTTTGTTTCCTCTCTTTCTGCTCCCTCTTGCTTCAAATCCTAACACTACTTATTCCAGCCTTTTCTAAATACGGTCTGAGGACCTTTGATTCAGGCTGTTTGAGATGAGGGGCCCCAGACATCTGCTTTTTAAATAAGCATCCCAGACTATTTGGGTACACAGGAAGGTTTGAGAACCATTGCTCTGGTAATTCCCGGGACAAAATTTTCAGCCAAAGGAGCAGCAGTGGGGACCTGTGTACCTTCAAGCTGGGAAGAACGAGCTCAGTCAGGGAATCACCTGTGAATGCCTCCTTCAGGGCATAAATGGGCTGGCTTGGAAACTGAGGCTTCTCTGACCCCCATGCCAGGTCCACAAGATTGTTTGTGATGGACACCAGTTGTATGTTAGAGTTTTTGAGGGCCGTGTAATAACTCTTCCAGGAACCTGCAGAGACAGGAAGCCGTCACTTGTACCCTCACTTGTACCCTGCCAGTTTACACCTCCGCAAAACTGTGACTCGGGCAGAATTAGTCCTTGTCTCCTTGCCTCCCACTGCATTGCCACAGCTTCTGCTGCCCAGAGCAGGTCCAAGCAGTCTGGTCCTCCTGGGGTATGTCCTCTCAGCCTCCTCTTTCTGCTTTTGAAGCCTGATTGTCCCGGGGCCCACCCAACACTGCCCACGGCCAACTGGCTAGGCTTATCTTTCTAATTGCCAGTGGCCAGGGGGGCCTCTTCTCAGGACTCTCCATTTTAAAAGAGTATCAACACCATAGCCCGAAGGAAAGGTGATGTTCATGCCGTTGGAAAGGCTGGTAAAGAAGCCAGTTCTGGGGGGGTAGTCTTTTAGTTCATGTTCATGAAGACTCCACCCTTAGGGGCAGGCTGGCCAGCTGGCTGGGGCCCCAGAGCTCAGGGAGCTGTATTCTTGGCAGGGGTGGGGGAACCATGCTTCTTTGCTCAGAAACCCACTGGCCTCCTTTGACCTTCCAAGCTGCCTTCTAGAAGAGGGCTACCAAATGATTCTACAGCCACAACTGGCAGAGAGCCCCGGAGTATAGAGGCTGGTTCTAGGTTCAAGAACATCCTGGTCTATTGTCTGCTAGATCTTAATAATTCCCTGAGTCTTCTAGGTTGGCTCTCTGTACTCATGACTTTTTTTTTTAAATCTGCATTCATTCTTTTAAATATATCTTCATTTCACAATCCATGAATCAATCTTTGTTGCAAAATATCCTGCAACTACAACTTCAGACACGCTATCTTTAGGGTCATCCTGCCTCTCCTTCTACCAAGGTATGCTTCTTTACATCCCAGAGGGGCTGAGTCACCCTCATGGGTGTGAACAAATGCAGGAATGAGGGAAAAACATACCAATGGAGAAGAGAAAGGGGTCGAAACCCACATGCCCTCCAGCGGGAACCTCAGCGAGGAGCCAGGTGACTATGGAAGTTATATCAACTGAGAGGGAGACAGGAAAGAATGCGGAGTCACCTCTAGGGCCAGCACCAGGCCCTACAGTCAGACTTCTGTCTGTGACAGTCCCGTCTTATCTGTCCTCCTTGATGTTAGCTTCAAAGGTTAGGGACAGCTTCAGATTTTCAGAGTCCCCCACAGAGGCCCACCATGGCCTTGCATGCATCCTCTTACCTGTGCCTTGTAGAACCTAGTCCAGGCTTCAGAGCTTGGGGGATGTGCGCCCCTTTTACCTTCTTTATGCAGTTCCCAGTTGCAGTCCATTTGTCGCTCAGCCTGGGTCCAGTAGCGACTGTCGGTCCAGAGACCTGCTTTCCCCACGCTCACTACTGCTGTACCTGGGGCAGAACAGAGAAACTTGGAGGCGTGGATGAAGGTGAGGAAGGTGGCCTTAGGGGATGCATAGGCAAGATGGTGCTGACTCTGAGGATGTCCCAAGGGGCCTTTGGAAAGAACTGCTCTCCTTCACTGCAAGGGAGTGAGGTGGGAGACATTAAGGAGAGCATTGAGGGAAGCCAGCGTGGGCATCTCTGCTTTGTGTTGAGGGCCTCTCCTAAGGAGGGACAAGTGGGGTTCACTTTTGACAGTCAATGCTGCAGGTAGGCTCTCTCAGGAAAGATGGTGTGGTAGCCATCTAGACTATAGCATCAAGACTCAGTGGCCGATAGGGACATGAAGCCAGGAGCTTAGCTGAAGACGCAGAGAAGCCAAACCCAGTGATTGTGGCCAGAATGGGTAAGGCAAGGGAGCTTGAAGCCCAGGGAAAGAATGTTTAAGGACCAGTGAGGGAAGCTTGGATTTCACTCAAGGGCCACAATCAGGGTGGGAGGCCTCTTCAGAAACAGAGATCCCATAAAGGGCCTCTATTTGGTGTCTCATTTGGCTCAGTGAGGTGACATCTGAGAAAGGACCAGCTAAGTCAAACTTGGTCCCCAAGTGAGAGCATGTGAAGGGAATTAGTGGGCCCCCAGTTGCTAGATGTGGAAGTAGCAGTTGTTCTGGAATTGGGGCCCAGGGTGTGCTAAGCTAGGCCTGGCTGCTGCAGGGGCCACAAGCACAGCAACAAAGCCAGGAGGGCCATCCACCTCAGGCAGAAGTGTGACTGATGGGCTATGATGTGTGCCCTGGTGGCCCTTTTCAGAGTAGTAGAGGGGAAGAAGAGCCTCTGGACACTAGGTCCTAGGGTCCTGGCTTCAGAGAACTGGCCATATCAGAGCCTCTGTGACCATGTCTGGGTCTCCCAACAGAAGCAATAAAGAGCTGGGTAATGGCTCTCACCTGCAGACCCTGTAAAGCCTGTGATCCACGCACGCCTCTTGTCACGCTCGCCGATGTACTCACTCTAGGAAATCAATGACACCATCGTTAGCTTTTTTTCATGGAGTTAGACATCCCTCTCCTCACGGAAGACCCCCCACTGCATCCTGGTTCTTTCTGTCTGGATGGATTCGACCAGTCCTACAAATCCAGGCACACTGGGCACCTCTTCCAGGAAGTCCTCTATCACACCCCCAGATCTCAGGATCTCCCCTTCCTTTTGGACAACTGGATTTCTTGGAGTCTAAATCCCATAGTCCAGCACTGGGCAGAATAGTCAGAGAATCTTATCTCCCTGGCCAGAATGTAAACTCCGTGCAGTCTAGGATCATGTCTTTGGGTCCTTCTGGGTTCTTCCCTCCAGTTGTCCTGCCTCTCTCCAGGCTAGTACAGTACACTGGGTACATCATAAATAATTTCTGCAGAGGGCTTCCCACATTATTGTATTTTGATCATCATAATCCCTTGAGGCAGATCTCAATATTTCTATTTAGCAGAAGAGAAAACTGAGTCTCAGAGAAGTTGAGGCACTTACCCAAAGTGGGAAAACAAATTCAAGCAATCTTATTAACACTGAAAATCCCCTCTCTTTCAAACTGGCTAGTACTGGAAAGGTGGATGGGATGGAGGTGGAACCAGTGGTGGGGAAAGGGTGGGCTGGGTAGGTAGGGGTGCTGCTTTGGGAAAAGCAGTTCTTATTCAGACCATCTTGTTTTTTGTCTGCTCCCCTCCCCCAATCTACACCCCAAACTCGTGTAGCCCTGGCCTCTGGATCATTCCAGTGCTCCACCCACCAGGTTAAGGGAAGGTTACAATGCTTCCAGTCCAATTCCTAGCCCACACTTTAACCTCAAAGGGCCAGATTACCCTAATCTTTCATTATGGATCTGCCATTTAGGAATTGATCAAAATCGATTCTGAACTTGTTGATAGTTTCATTGCCTGAAGTCAAGGAGATCTAGTAGTGTCTTCTCTCCTATGTAAAGGAATACATTCTCTCAGCTGCCCTAAAATTCCCATGTCCAAGCCCCTTACTTCCATCCCTTTGCCTTTTGAATCCGTTCTCTGCCTTCATCTTCTGAGCCTTAATGGCCTCTGGTTCGTGGCCTGTCCCCATTGATGGTTGACCCAAGACAGCAGAGGGCAAGGGTGGGGGAGGAGCTGTCCCTCACCATGTGGGCATCCGTTTCGGGGATGATGTAGGCAGAAAGTTTCTGGCTGTGCATCTGCTGGCGAAGGGCCGTGAGCTGCGCTGTGGTATTGACCGCAGTAACTGGAAGGTACTGACAGATGACAGGAAGACACCAAGAGACACACAGAGACACACACTACTTAGAGAGAATGATGCCTGGGCCCCAGCATCCAATGGTACCACTGGTCTCTCCTTAGGCAGGTGTTATAGGGCAGGTAGGTTGGGTCAGCCTGGAGAGGAATGGGGTGGGGGTGTTGGCAGCTGATGTCACAGGTTAGTCTACATTAAGGTGTCTGGGCCAAGCAGAGATGGAGGCATTGAAGAACTTGGAGAGGAACTCCTTGTAGCAATATGCGACCTGAGTCTGGGATGGGGGCATGGGTGAGAACTGCAGGGATCTGAGCCCTGGCACTGGGCCAGGCTAGAGGGATGGTCTTTCTCTGGATACCTTGGAGTCAGGGTTGCCAACTTAGCAAATAAAAATACAGAATATCCATCTGTCACATCTGAATTTTAGATAAGCAACATATAATGTTTTTGTATAAGTATGTCCCATGCACTATTGGGGCATACTTACACTAAAACATGTATTTATTATTTGAAATTCAAATGTAACTGGGCACCCTGTATTTCATCTGGCAATCCTACCTTAGGGACTTTTTCAAGTTTCCATTCACTGGTCCCAAATGGCAGAGGAGAGTGAATAAGTAGCCCCAGCATTGCCTAGAAAGATCCCCCTCTAAGCCAGACATTTCTTAAAAGGCTGCCTTATCTTTAAAACAAACTGTGGGGAGATTCCTGGGTGGCGTAGCGGTTTGGCGCCTGCCTTTGGCCCAGGGCGCGATCCTGGAGACCGGGGATCGAATCCCATGTCGGGCTCCCTGCATGGAGCCTGCTTCTCCCTCTGCCTGTGTCTCTGCCTCTCTGCCTCTCTCTGTGTGACTATCATGAATAAATAAATAAAATATTAAAAAAATAAAATAAAAAATAAAACAAACTGTGTGGGGTTTTTGTTTCGTTTTACCTTCTATTCAATGATATAACCATGTTTGTTTTCATATAAAAACAACGTGGATTGCCCACCCACCTGCCTGCCCCAGTGGTCTCATAAAGTTGACATTGCAAGCAGATGCACCCCACTGGCCCCAAGGCTTAGTGAACTGCTGGCAGGCCACAAGGTTTCACCTCTGGCCTGCCCCTGCCCGAGGAAGCTCTTTCGCCATATTCTGATTGTGGAAAGAATCTACTAGTCTCCAGCTAGGAAGCTGCCACCGATCTTTCAGCTCCAATATGCTGGGCCTTCTTCCTAGTCACACCCTAGGGCTCCCTTTTGTCCTTTGCATCCTTTTTTTTTTCGTGGGCTTTTCTAGCCCTCTGTCTTACTTCCTTCTCTCTTCAGTGCCTCCCTCCGCTCTGTTCCTTTAGAACTTTTGTTTTCTTTCCTCCCATCCTCCTCCTTGCCTCTCCCTAGCCTCCGCCAAAGGCTAGTTAGAGGCCTCCACCCTCTTTGGTGCCCTCCCCCCTCCCGTGGGGCTGCCCAGGCCGGAAGTAGATAACCTGCTGTGGGAATGGGGGGGGGTGGGAGGGATGGGGCGGTGTGGGGGGGAGTGGGAGGGAGGGAGGGATGGGGGGTTGGGTGTCAGACACCTGAGAATGTGCTGCCCGCCCGGAGGGATGTTAATCAGAAACAGGGGCCTCAGAGTCCGGAAGTCAGGAGAAAGCCTGGTTAGAGGGAGAGACTAACGACTGAGCCAGTGGGGGATGGGGAGGAGATCGGAGCTGGGGGGCGGGGCCGGGGTGGGTCCTTACCGGAGGGCTGATGGAACAGTTTCTCACATCCTCTCCTCTCAGGTTCGCTGCTTTAGGGTGGCCCCAGGCACCCAAAGCTAGAAACCAGGGAGAAAAATCCAGGGTCACTTGGAGACCAGTGAGCTCCTAGAGAGCACAGGGACGTGTTTCCCCAAATCGCCCTCCCTGTCCCCCACCGGGCCTCCATCCTTTGAAACAAGCAGCGCTGTCCAACTCTATTTGAGGATAAAAATAATCACATTTCATAGGAAATTAGGTGGAATGGGATGGCACCCTGGGTCACAATCAAAGAAACCTGTTTCATCGACAAGTGATTGCCACTTTTGCAAGGGTTTTATTGCTCATTAAATCAATTTTCCCTTCTAATCTAATTGGGTCTTTTCAGGGTTTACCGAACCGTTGTGTGTAAATTAAATTTTTGTAATCAAATTTTCTTTGAAATGCTCTAGAGGATCTTGCTAAATAATCACCCCACCTTCATTTTACCCTTCTATAAATCTAATTTTATATATATTGGGTTTACTTAAATTCAAGGCCCACTTGTACCATTTATTACAATCCAAATCTCTGGCTGTCAGTCCAGGCCCATTTTAAATACATAAAACAAATCAATCCCAATCTGACACCATCACCTGGTGGGGAAAGGTAGCTTAGCATTTAAAGGTCTTCTACTATGTACCAGACACTGAGCTCAGTAATTTATCTATAGTATCTTATTCTATACTTGCAACAAACCTGTGAGGTGGGTATTACCATTTATTTTCTTTTTTTAAGCTTTTATTTATTTATTTGACAGAGAGAGAGAGAGCACAAGCAAAGAAAACAGCAGGCAGAGGGAGAGGGAGAAGTAGGCTCTCTGCTGATCAGGGGGGCTCCGTCCCAGGACCCTGGGATAATGACCTGATTGGAAGGCAGACAATTAACCAGTTAACCGACTGAACCACCCAGGCACCCGTACCCTCTATTTTCTCCAAGGGAGGAAGCTGAAGCCCAGATAGGTTTAGTAACTCATCCAAGTTTTGCCACAGTGAGTCAGTGGTAAAGCAGGGATTTGAACCCGGGCCATCAGAGTACAAAAAGTCAACCATGGAAGGGTGGTGCCCCAGAAAGGAGAGAGCATATGAAGACTTAGTTTCCAATTTGGGCTCTGCCACAAATTTGGTGTGCCCTAAGGAGAGTCACCCAATATTCACAGGGCAAGCATTTCCTAAATACCTACTGTATGCCAGACACTGGGCTAGTCCTCCAGTCCTGGCCTCAAAGCCTAAAAAGCCTGTGGTCACTGATAGTCCTTTCCTCCAGCCCCTGCCTTTAGGGGAGATCTCCTCAGAGAGTAATGGGGGCCTGGGCATGGGGAGACACTATGCTTTTACCTTCTGAGTGGGCTGAGGTACAGATAGGAGGGTGACTGGGCATCTAACACTAGAAATGCCCTGCCTGGCTCTCTTGGTCTCATAAACTTAAGGGGGAGATGAGACCCATACTGTTGAAATAAGAAAATGATCCCATTTCTGTAGGAACAGATAGTTGGCAAAACAGTGATGCTAAGGTGCCAACGTAAGAAGCAAGACTCAGCCAACCTGTGTCCCTCTGGACATCCAGATTGCTGTTCTCTGAGGCCAGGACCATGGCTCCCAAGGACAGGCTCTGCAGTTGAATCTCTCTGTGTTCCCTGGCCCAGAGCCTGGCACTCAGGAATGGGGTGCTGCCTGAATGAGCGGAGTCCTGCTGACAGAGGAGGAAGGGAAGGGAGGCCTCCCTGAGGCTGGGGGTGGAGTGGAGGTGGGGGGGCATCGAGCTGGGCGTCTAGTTGTGACCAAAGAGGCAAACAGCACCATAGGAGTGACAGAGACCGAACTTTAGCTAGGCTCCTCTGAGCCTCTTCTTTACTTGGACTTGACTTTGTTTATGTCCCTCTGTGTCCATCCTGTCCTTACTGGGCAAGGCGTCAGCCAGTCCTCAGTAAGAATCTTGCTAAGCCAGTTTAGAGACCATCCCCCCACCCTTAATACCTGATCACCTTTGCCATCTGATCACATTCCTCATTCTTCACCTTCGATAGCTGATCACCCTGGCCTGCCTTCAGCGAGAATCCTATTAATAAGTTGGCTCAGCAAGAACCCCCACCCCTGCTGTCTTCTCTTGGCAATATTACATCCACTGCCCCCTCCCCACTCCCCTACTCCCGTTCACTGGCTGGGAGTCCTCAGTCATCTTTGCTGTGTTTAGAGTTGAGCTCGATCTTTTTCCCCTATTGCAATGCCCTTATTGCAGTAGTTTTGGATAAAGTCTTCCTTACTCTCCACAAGTGCCAGAATCATCTTTTCTTTAACAGGTAGAAATGGCAAGGTACCAAGCCAGACTTGACCTGAGTCTGGAGGGCCCCCGAGGACTGGCCCTGGGATTCTTCTTTCTCAAGACAGAGAGGAGGACCAAGAGAGAAAGGGACAACCTGGGCCCCAGCCCTTACTCCAACCCTTTCTGAGCCCAGAGGGGAGAGGCCAGAGCTGCTCTCCAGCTGGACCTGCCCTCCCAGTGGCAGTGTGGGAGGGAGGGACCAGGATGCACATACCACAGAGGAAGACAAGCCAGGGGCAGCAGCCCCAGCGAGCCCAGGCCATGGGGTCTCCAGATGCTGGTGCTGGGTGGATGGAAGGGACGGGGGAGAAGGAGGAAGGGCTGTTTCCCTGCCCTCTTCCTCCAGGCCTTCCCAGGGCAGGAGCAGCCAGGAGGCTGGGGCTGGCGATGGGGAGGAGGCGTCCGGCCAGATGGATGGAGAGTCCCCCTCTGGTCTCTTGTATCTGAGGGCTCCGGGAGTCAAGAGTCCAGGTGGGTGGGGAAGTGTGGGCTCTCCCGAGCCCGCCCCGTGCAGAGTCCAAAGATCTTCAGGGCAGAGGAGCAGCAGCTGGTCTCAATCAGCCTGCTCCTCCCTGCCCCCCTCTTCGGCAGTCTGCCTCAGCAGCCATTCTGATTTCTGTCCCCCTCCTTCCAGCAAGCTGTTTCCCATTAGCTCCCCACCCTGGACTCTGGCTCAGAGATGAATGTTGATCCTTCCTCCTCCTTTGAGCTGGCCTGTCTCAGAAAAAGCCAGTGTCCTCTGTCCCTCATGTTTAGGAAGCCCCACTGTGCCCTTAAGGGAAGTTGGTTACAGCCAGGGAGCAACGTTCTGCAGTTGGGGTGAGTCCCCACGGTAGAGCCTGCTTGGCAAGAGTGCTGCCAGCCACCAGCAGAGAGGAGGACCACATTTCTCTTGTGGTGGCTGGGACGGCGGAGTCCCACTCAGCTGTTGGGGCCATTCCTGTGTCAGAGAGAATGAAGGTCCTGTTTGGAGGGTTTGGGGGAATGCTACTGAAGAGGGAAGAAGACTCAAAAGGGCAGTTTGGGGGCACCTAGAACACTGGGGAACTGGACACGCCCTTTCTGCCATAGCTTCTAGAACGAGGCTTTGGTTCCCCTGAAGTATGGATCACTCCGAAGCAGCACGAGTCCCTACAGGGGAAGCGGAGAGTACAGAGCCAGCCTTGTCTCCACGGCCCCAGCATCTTCGGGCAGCTGGCTGCATCAGTGCCTCTAGAACGCTTGGCCAGAAAGCAATACGTCCGCGAGACAAACTGACCCAGTAGACAGGTACTTACCTAGTCTAGAGGACCCCAGAAGTAAACCACCCGCTCCTTTTCAACTTGTGTTTAATGTATTTACACTCTGCTTCCATCCGCCACCAGTTTAAGTTGAAGGTGGCTTTCAAATAACCCATCCAAATACAATAAAAGAGACCCGTTTGGAAGAGGGAAAGAGGGTCTTTACGGGACTCCTGCCAGAAGGGGAATTTTTATTTTTTTAAAGATTTTATTTATTTACTCATGAGGGAGAGAGGAGAGAGAGAGAGAGAGAGAGAGAGAGAGAGAGAGAGATAGGCAGAGGGAGAAGCATGCTCCCTGTGGGGCTTGATGCGGGATTCAATCCCAGGACCCCGGGATCGCAACCTGAGGCAAAGGCAGATGCTCAACCACTGAGCCACCAAGGCACCCCAGGAGGGGAATTTAAACGAGTGAGGAGGTTCTGTGAACTCCACCTCCAGGCATAAAGGCAGATGGCAGAGCCCACAGCCTCAGAGGACAGACCAGAGACAAGGACCATGAGGACCCTGTATGGTTCTGGGACTGCTGGTGCTCCTGCTGTCTTTTCCCTGTTCCACCCCCTCCCCACTCCCGCCCCTGTTCCAGGACTGGAAATGATGTGATTCCCAGAGACCAGAGGACTGGGGGGAATGTCCTTGCAAAGGCCCTTTCCTCCCCTGTGCACCGTCCTGAGGGCAAGCAGGGAGACTTGATGGGGCCGTGCAGAGGAGGGACCCCATGAGACAGCCTTTTAGGACAAACAGCCCTGCCTTTAGCAGTGGAGCCAGATTGCTGGAGTTTCGGTCCCAGCTCTGTCACCCACTGACTGTGTGGTCTCAGGCAAGCGGCTTCATTGCTTTGAGCTCACAGTTTCCTCACCTGTGAAATGCAGGGATAATAGGACTAACTTCTCAGCAACGAGATGAGGATTAAATGAGTGAATGTTTGTGAAGCTCTCAGAATGTGCAGGCCATAAGGAGTAAATGCTATGTCAGTGTTTGTGAAGGTGAGTACATCACCACAGCTAAAACCGGTGTCGTCTGTACCTTGTTCTCTCTGCCCCTGGCAGCCAGCACTGCTGAAATGGCAGTTAATATTATAGCAAAGATCAGCTGGGCTGAAGTGTCAGCCCTGGAAGCAAATAAACCAAGCAGGTACCCCTCCCCCATCCTCTGGACTCTGCCCAGGGATGGTCTTGGAGGATACCAAAGCCACGCACGGTCCTCAGCCCTGCAGTTCTGTCCCTGGGGTCCCTGTCATGATGGCAATGATGACCTCACCTGCTTTCACTCTCAGCTTATCTCCTTATCTTGAAAGCAATGTCTTTACTCATCACTTTAGGGTACAGGTTGGCATAAGGCCTGGGAAGAAATGATTGAGGGAGGGTGGGGACGGTGAAGGGCCAGGAGTCCTTGTATGGAGTAGTATAGAAGAACCCTAAGTCGGTTGCCGGAGCCTTGCTGCGCAGCCTGCACTGGCAGCCTGAGTCAGTTTGTCTCACCCCGAGACCTGGGCCTGGCTGGCTGAAAGGCCAAGTTCTGAAGCCGGGATGTCCCAAGATACTACAGAGGATGCAACCTTGAAAGGGGGCCTAAAGTCCTGCAGTTGCACAGGTGGGAAGGAGACTTCACACCCAACTGTTGATATGACCTCGGAGACTGAGAGACAGGGTGCCCCTGGCCACGTGGCATACCCCTTCCCACCCTTCCATCAGGTTTGTCAGCCATGCTGGGAGACAAGCAGGGTGGTCCTCACCTGCAGAAGAGCAGATGGGCTGGACAATAGTGGCTTAGCCCAGGTTCCGGCTGATTAGTGGCAGAGCTAGGACTCAAACTTGGGTCTGGGGGACTTTTGAGCCCTTTCTCCCTCCACTGGGCCTCATGGCTGCCTCCATCTGAAGTTCTTCCATGGCTCCCAGTCCTCACGACAGAATTCAATCTTTACAGTTTATTGGCCATAGCCTTCCTCCCTGAAACGTCCCATCACCCATCTCTTCTTGGCCACATTTTCTCCATCCATCAGAGTCTAGTTCAAAAGTCACCGCATCCACCACACCCTGACTTCCACCCCAAATTCCTCCCTCTATAGTGAGGGCTCCCATAACATTTTGTTTGAGCATCTATTTAAAAAGCTTTGTGTTGGGGTGCCTGGGTGGCTCAGTTGGTTGAACATCCGTCTTTCGCTCAGGTCATGGTGTTAGGGTCCTGGGATCGAGCCCTGTGTTGAGCTCCATGCTCAACGGGGAACCTGCTTCTCCCTCTCCCTCTCCTTCTGCCACTGCTTCTGCCCCACTCATGCTTTCTCTCTCTCTCTCTCTCAAATAAATAAAAGCTTTAAAAAAGATCCAAACACTTGTATTAACCCTTTGCTTTCTTGATTCTCTCCTCCCACGTCACACATCCCTAAGGGGCAGGAGCTTGCTTTTAAGAATTACTGCACGTAATTCCAGCATCCAGGACAGAATCCAGTGGAGAGTGGGATCAATACAAGTTTGGTGAGTTGGTGCTAAATAAACCCCAACGATGTGTGGTCTAGCCTCCCATCCCGAACCTGAAAGGAATGCCACTGACGGAAGTGATTCTCTAGCCCCCAGAAGGCTGCCATGGTGCTCTTGGGTGGCCCTTCTCTCCCATATGGCCTGTTTGACAGAAAGCCAGCTCTGCTCATGTTGTGTGTATACTCGTGCAGATGGGTAAATTTGGGGGGGGGGTCACAGCGGTGGAGGCAAGAGTCAGATTCCTAGAGGCTGGTCTTGATTGTGAGGAGACCAAGAACCTCACCCCCCCCCCCAGCCTGCCCTTTGGCAGGACCGGTGTTTATCTCCTCAGACTGAGCGGTGGGCCTCCCTTCGCTACTGATGAGAAGAGGCAGCAGGCGGCTCCTTCCCTACAGGAGGCTCCTTCTCCTCAGGGAAGAAGATGGTGCTTGCAGTCTGGGAACTTTGTTAACAGGACAAGGTGCACCCGGCTGGAGCCCTCTGTGAGCTTGGTTCAGTTCTGTGGGCACAGACCGAGTCAGATCCTGAGCCTGAGCTGAGGGCTAAACTCAGGCAGCCCCATGACAAACCTGTGCTACCTCCTCAGAGGCCTCACACCACAGGCGGTTAGAGTCCCACTGTGGCTTATCAAGGTTCCAGTCGGTTCCACTGAAGCTTCTATTTGGTGGCCCTTGGGCACACTCCTAACCATCTGTCTTCTTTGGTAGCCTGCTCCCTTTCTACTTCTCCGTCAGCTTATGCATCTCTCCTCCCTGTGTCCACTCCAACCACACTGGCCTTCTGTCACTCTCGCTTACTCATCACGCCGCAGCTAGCCACAGGGCCTTTGCTTGTTCTTTCTTCTCCACCTGGAATGCCCTTCCTTCCTCTCTTGCCCCGTGAACTCCTTCTCCTTCCAGTCCCACCTCCAGGGTCACTTCGTCTGGGAAGCTTGCCCTGACCCCTTGCAAGCTTGAGTCGCTCTATTAGTCCATTTACTTTGGACCACACCAAAAGCAGCATATTGGGCTTTGTCATTGCTTGGGATTGCCATCCACTGATATATTGAACTCCAACTTCCCATTCTCAGGCCATATCCTCTTAACCTTCTTCTTTTGATAGTTCTCTCTCCCTAACTCCTATTATGCCTTTTTTTTTTTTACCTCACCAAAATTTCCCGTCACTGATCTTATGCTCTTCCTCTCTATTTATCAGCATCCCCAGTCTCACTTCCCTCTCTATTTGGTCCAGGTAACATAACCCATCACCCCAACTTCCCTATTATTAGCACATTTAACTTTTCTGTACCTTTGTCCTTCAGCTACATCCATCCTGCCAATTTCTGTCTTCAAGTAAAGCACATTCCTACCTCAGGGCCTTTGCACACATGATTCCCACTAATAGGAATGCTCTTGTTCCAGATATCAACATGGCTCACTTTACTTCATTCAGACCTCTATTCAAATGTTACCTCTACAGAAAGACTATCCCTGATCTTATGTGAACTGTGCCTCTGTCATTCTTGATCATCTCATTCTGCTTTGTTTACCTTCGGAGCATTTACCTGATAATATATTGTTATCTATTTGCCTATTTTTGTCCATATCTCTCACTAGTATGCAAGCTCCATGAAAATAGGGACTCTGTTTGTTTTGTTCACTGCTGTATTGCAGAGCCTAGAAAGCTGCCTGGCACTTAGTAGGCACTTGTAACTATTTGTTGAATGAATGGGTAAGCCCCAGGGCATTTGAACTATCTGTCTTCCTCACAGGAGAAAAGTATCATACCTCTGTGGGTTGGAGTCACTCCAAATTCATGATGCCCAATGTCAGCAGGCCTCTTGAAAATACTTGGCAATCTCTTTACTTGTCCTGGGTCAGCTCCCTTTTCTGCTGCCCTTGTAGACGATTCCAGGCTTTTACCCTGGTCCTCAGACCCCTAACCTGCCTGCATTCCATGACCGATGGACCTCCTACTTGTTTCTGACTTTGCTTTATTTCAAACAAGTGCACTGAAAACCTTTGCGCACAGAGTAAGATTTCTCTAGGATCCACATCTAGAAGTACAAAGTGTGCACTTCTCATTTCAGTAGATTCTGCCAAACTGCTAAGAAAAGCTATACTAACTCATACTAACATGGTATGAATAACTATTTCCACAAACTAATCAACACAGATATCATCAATTTTTAAGACTCTTTTCCAACTTGATGGGTGAAAATTGGTCTCTTGTTGTCTTTTTTGTATTTACTCTATTGTTACTAAAGGTTGGCTACATTACTATATGTTTTATTTACCTTTTATTTTTTCATCTCTGAATACCTGTTCCTTTCCTTAGCTCATTTTCCTGTGGGTTATTTATCTTTCTTATTGATTTAAAAAGATCTTTATATATTTTACACATTCCTCCATTATACGTTTGACATATTACAACAAATATTTATATACCACGAATATATTCTCCCTTTTATCTTTGTCTTTTAAAGACTTAGTTATTTATGTAGTAAAAAAAAATCTATCAAGATATTATTTTATAATTTCTAGGATTTGTGATCTACTTGAAAAGGAAATATTATCCACATTTTCTTACAGAATTTTTGATTTGTGAGTGTGTGTGAAAGAGAGAGAGAGAGAGAGAGAGAGAAAGAGAAAGAGAGAATATGTGTTTAGCTCATTATTTCATCTGGAATTTATATTTGGATATGGTAAGAGATACAGATCCAACAGTATAATGGGCTTCTTTATTTTTTATTTTTAAAATTTTTTAATTTTTAAAAAAGATTTTATTTACTTATTCATGAGAGACACAGAGAGAGGCAGAGACGAGTAGCAGGCTCCCTGCAAGTCCCAATATGGGACTCGATCCCAGGACTCCGGGATTATGCACTGAGCTGAAGGCAGACGCTCAACTGCTGAGCAACCCAGGGTTTCTTTTTTAAATTTGGACAACCAATTGTCCCAACATCACTTATTGACTGGTATAGCTTTCCTCATTGATTTGCAATGCCTACACGGGGCTGTACTAGACCCTGTTTTATTTAATGGATCTGTTTGTGCCAACATCACACTGTTTTAATTATTATAGTCTATGTTTTCTTTTGAGAGTTGGTAGTGGAAGCCTTCCTCCCCCTTTACGAATACTTCTTTGTTGGGGCACCTTGGTGGTTCAGTCAGTTGAGCATGAAACTCTTGGTTTTGGCTCGGGTCATGGTCTCAGGGTCATGACATCAAGCCTCACCTCAAGCTCTGTGCTGAGCACGGAGCCTGCTTAAATTAAAGATTCTCTCTCTCTTCCCTCTCCCCCCTCCGGCTCTCTCTCTATAAAAATAAGGGGCGGGCCTCTAGTCATGCTCTAGAAATAAACAAATAGTAAAACAAAAACCAAAACCAATGAAACAAAAACCCAAATATTTCTTTGTCATAATTGCAGTTTCTTCTTCAGCTCCTCAAGTTCTACAAAATTCTGTTCCTGATGCAATTTGAGATTGCATTAAATGTATGAATTAATCTGGAGAGAATGTCTATCTTTATAAGACTGGGTCTTTTTTTTTTTTCAGGAACATACCATATCTCTTCATTGATTCAGGTATTTTATGGCCTTCTGTCAAGCTTTCTATCCTGATCCTCACCCACTGTGGCCTGATTTCAGCCCCTATGACTCCACCGCAGGTGCTCTTGTTAGGATCAGCAACGACCTTTGAGGTGTTTTCCTTTGAGAATGGGGGGCTATGTCTACTCCCTTTGAAGCTGGGTGGCTTTTTGTGACTGTTTTGACCAATAACATATGGTGAAAGTGACACCATGTGGCTTCTGAGGCTAGATCAGAAAAGTCGGTACAGTTCCTACCTTCCTTGCTGAAATACCCCTTTAAAAAAATTGAGGTGAAATTTACGTGACATAAAATCAGCCATTCTAAAATGAGCAATTCAGTGGCATTTAGTATATTCATAATGTTGTGCAACCACCACCCGTGTCTAGTTACAAAACATTTCTATCACTCTAAAATGAAACCCCATACTTCTTTCCTCCTCCTTCTTCCTGCCCCTGGCAGCTACTAATCAACCTTCTGTCTCCGTAGAATGACCTATTCTGGACATTTCATATAAATGGAATCATACACTATGTGACCTTTTGTGTCTTTCTTTCTTTCACCTGGTGTGATGTCTTCAAGTTTCATCCATGTCTTAGCATGGATCAGTACTTCATTCTTTTTATGGCTGAATCATATGCGGTTATATGGATATATCACAATTTGTTCATACATTCATCAATTGATGGGAAATTTGGGCTGTTTCTACCTTTTGGCCATTGTGAAGAGTGCTGCTATGAACATTCATGTATGAGTTTTTGTTTTAACAACTGTTTTCAATTCTTTGGAATATATACCTAGAAGTAGAATTGGTGGGTCGTAGGGTAATTCTGTGTTTAACTTTTCAATGAATCACCAAACTATTTTCCACACCACTTTACATTCCTACCAACAAAGTACAAGGGCTTCAATTTCTCCATGGCCTTGCCAATGCTTATTATTTTCCTTTTTTAAAAACAATAGCCATATAATAGGTATGAAGTGGTACCTCGTGGTTATGATTTGCATTTTCCTTTTTTAAAAAAAATATTTTTTTATTTATTCATGAGAGACACCTAGAGAGGCAGAGACATAGGCAGAGGGAGAAGTAGGCTCCCTGTGGGGAGCCCAATGCAGGACTCAATCCCAGGACCTGAGCCACCCAGGCACCCCTGATTTGCATTTTCCTAATGACTAATAATGGTGGGCATCTTTTCAAGTCCTTTTTGTCCATTTGTATATCTTCTTTGGAGAAATGTTTATTCAGCTCCCTTGCCCATTTTAAAATTGGTTTGATTGTTGATTTGTGAAAGTTATTTTTATATCCTGGACACTAGGCCCTTATCAAAGACATGGTTTGCAAATATTTTCTTCCATTCTATAGGTTATCTTTTCACTTTCTTGATAATCCCCTTTGTTGAACAAAAGTTTATCATTTTGATGAAATCCAGTTTATCGATTTTTTTTCTTTTGTCACTTGGCTTTTGGAGTCATATCTAAGAATCCTTTGCCAATTCCAAGGTTATGGAGGGTTCTTCTAAGGGTTTTATACTTTTTTCTCTTATATTTAGGTCATTGGTTCATTTTGAATTAATTTTTGTATAATGGCCTGAGCACCCTTGTGAGAAATCAATTGACCAAAAATTTAGGGTTTATTTCTGGGCTCTGTATTCTATTCCATTGGTTTTTCTGCCTGTCTTTATTCCAGTACCACACTATTTTGGTTACTGTAGCTTTGTAGTAAGTTTTGGAACCAGAAAGTGTGAATCCTACAGCTTTATTTTTCTTTTTCAAGATTGTTTTGGCCATGAAGGCACCTTGTAATTTCACAAGAATTTGATGCTCAGCTTCTTCTGCACAAAAAGGCCATTGGAATTTTAATAGGGATTGCATTGAATTTTTAGCTCACTTTGAGCAATACTGCCATCTTCACAATGTTCAGTCTTCCAGTCCATGAGCAAGGGATGGCTTTCCAAGGTCTTCTTTAATTTGTTTCGGTAAGCAAAGTTTTGTCCTTTTCAGTATATAAGACTTTCACTTCCTTAGTTATATTTATTGTTAGATATCTTATTCTTTTGCATGCTAGTATAAATGAATTTGTTTTCAGGCTCCATGCAGGGAGCCCGACGCGGGACTCAATCCTGGGTATCCAGGACCACACCCTGGGCCAAAGGCAGGCGCTAAACCTCTGAGCCACCCAGGGATCCCCCAAAATAGTCCTTTAGAGAACCAAAGAACTGGAGCTCCAGTTCTTTGTGGCTTGTTTGTTGTTGGTGTATGGAAACATAAGATCCTCACTTTCAAACCTTTGGCACCCATGTGAGCAGTCCACCTACCTGGAGACCTCCAGGCTACTAAGGAAGCTCAAAGTAGCCCATTTGAGAGGTGTTTTGGAGAGCCCCTGAGACTGTATGAAGAGAGAGAGAGAGAGATGTTCAGGCAGCTCCCAGCTGCACCAGCCACCTCCCTCCCCATAGTGTATGAGCTACAGCCACTCTGATTGCAACTCCATGAGAAACTCCGAGCCAGATTGCCTAGTCCACCAAATTCCTAACCCATAGAAATCATGAGAGATGATAGGATAATACACTGATTTTTGTTGTTTGAAGCCCCTAAGTTTTAAGGTGACTTTTTTTTTTACTACATAGCAATAGAACAGTCTTTGAATAACAAAATCTAAAGGACCATTTTGGGGGATCCCTGGGTGATTCAGCGGTTTAGTGCCTGCCTTCAGCCCAGGGCATGGTTCTGGGGACCCGGGATCAAGTCCCGTGTCGGGCTCCCTGCATGGAGCCTGCTTCTCCCTCTGCCTGTGTCTCTGCCCCCCGCCCCGTGTGTCTCATGAATAAATAAATAAAATATAAAAAAATAAAGGACCCAATAAAGGACTCTTGTATCTCACTTTCCCTGGAAAATCTCCCATCTACAAGGCGATGCCAGCCCGGACCTCTTTCCTGAGCTCTCACCTCGTAAAACCAATTGCTGACTGACCCCCTCCACCTGGATATCTCACTCTCACCATGGCCAAAATGTATCTTTTCATTTCTGCCACAGCCCATCACATTCCTCATCCAATCACCTCCAATGTTCTATCTCAGTGATTGGCATTCCTATCCATGCAGTTGTCCAAGCCAGAATCCTGAGAGTTATTTCTGACTCTTCTCTCTCTTCTGCCTTCACATGCAATCGATCACCATATTTTGTCATATCCACCTCCTAAGTACATCTGAAGATCATGGTGGGTATCTTTCCACATCCATATTCTCTCCTAATCAATGCAAATGCACACACAGTTTTTCCTATTCAGACCCACTGTATCCAAGCCACAGCTGGTGCGGTCCGTGAGTTTGGAGCTGTTGACTTCACTGAAGAAGTTGAACTGCTAGAGCCATCCAGCTCTCTCTAACTCCAGAGTCTGTGTTCTTCATCACTGGCCATGGTGTGAGGGCAGGTTTCGTAAGCAGAGAATGGAGGCAGACAAACCAGCCAGGGTCTGTGACAATATCACATCTCTGCCACTCACTAACTCTGTGACCTCAGGCAAGACATTCACTTTTCTGAGTCTCAGTTCATCTGGAAAATGGAGTTAATAATAATTTCCTTTACTTGTAAGGTCGTTGCTAGGATTCAGTAAGATAATGCACGTGCAACACTTAGTATAGTGCCCTGAACACAGCAATTGCTCAATAAATGATTGCGGAATGTTGAAGGAGACTTAGAATCTGGCTGGCTCCAGCAGCTCACCTTTGCTAAAGACAACAGCTCCACGCTCATGGACCACACCAGCTGTGGCTTCCGTATGTTAGATCTGAATAGAGATGACTATGTGTGTATTTGTGTTGATTAGGGGAGAGTGTGGGTGTTGCTGAAGACATCGCATTTTATTCCCGATGTCAGGGAGGCAGATAGGGGCTGGAGAAACTGGTAGGTGCTGGGAAGCGGCTGTAACCTAACTGGAGCCAGCATGTCTGGATCCAGACAGCAGAGGGCAGCAGAGGTTGATGTGATTGCTGTTCCCTGGGTTGGTGTGTGTGTGTGGGGGGAGGTGGGGTGGGGAAGAGAAATCTACAAGATGAACTTGGGGTCCTAATTCCAAATGCAAGTTCGGCTGGGAAAGCTGTCCAGAGCAAGGAGTACTCTTGGGCTTTCTCTCCCTTAGGGCCTGGGATGAGGTGATTAAGGAAGTTTGGAGGCTTGGGGAAAGCAGAAAGGCTAGAATTTAGGGATGATAGGTGAGTGAGTTGCGATATTTAGAAAGTATATCTAGGAAAACACATCTGTCCTAGCCTTGTGTATGTTTGGGCCTTCTCTCTTTTCTCAGAGTACCAATGATCCTTCTAAGGGCAGGGTTATCAACTGGGGACCCTAAAGGATGGACATATACCCTTATGTATGTTCGATGATGAATTTGTAGTACAGGTAAGGGACATGTCCCTAAGGTACGAATGCAAAAGGCCTCAGGTTCATGAAGAATCCAAGGCCCAGGGAAGGAGAAATGACTTGCCTAAGGTCACATAGTTAGGATTCAAAGTAAAAGTCAACACTTACTGAAACCTTCTGGGTACTGCTGAACACATTATATACAATACCCCACTTAGCCCTCACAATAACCTTATGAGGCAGAACTGGATGTTGTATCATAACATTTTATGAATGAAGAAACAGCTCAGAAAAGCTCAACCACTTGTCCAAGGTGCACAAGGTTGTAAAACCAGCCTGACTCTAGTGCCTGCACTATTAACTGCTGTATTCTTTGCTACTAGCCTGGACCCAGGATTGGGTCTCCAGACTCACAAATCAGGGTTGATTTTCTGTATTTTTTAAGATTTTATTTATTCATGAGAAACACACAGAGAGAGGCAGAGACATAGGTGGAGGGAAAAACAGGCTCCCTGCGGAGAACCTGATGCAGGACTCTATCTGGGACCCCAGGATCATGACCTGAGCCAAAGTATATGTGCTGCTGAAGTGAGCACACAACCTGAGCCAAAGGCAGACACTCAACCACTGAGCCACCAAGGCACCGTGTTTTTTTTTTTCCTGTATTAGTCTACATTGTGTTGGATGGAAAAACAGTGTCAGTAAACCAAATCCTGGTTCCAAATTAAATATAATAGCAAGGCAATTTGCTACTTTAAATGGATTTTCAGTTAATTCTTTTGTAAGGTAAATACCTCCATTTAAAAAAAGGAACCTCCTCTCAACCATAATTTACCTGCTTTGTGATGTTCCAATATTGTGTGAACCATCTGGGGGTGTGTGGTTGGTGAGCTTCCTACAGAGCATTCCTACCTATGTGTTCTGTGCTAGGGGTCATCTTTCCCAGCCTGCTCTGGCTCTTTTCTGGGCTGCCCTCCTACACCATACTGTCAGTGTGGGGCCAGGGACAATGAAAGAAAGTTAAGGCAATGAGATTTGGGGGGCAATCTTGTTTTCTTTGTACTATTTCTTTTGTTGACCAAACAACCATTCTTTTTATTTAATGTTTGTCCGCATGGAGGCATGAGTGAATACATTTATTTACTTAGCACTTTTTGAGCACCTACTATGTGCCAAACACTATGCTAAATCCTGGTGGACACAGAGATGAATGAGGTATGCACAGTCCCTGTCTTCATGGAATTTTGAGTCTAGAAGGAAATCATTGCCTCTTGGATGCCCCTTTGGGCAATCTCCCATCTTCTCCATCCCCATTGCCTTAGCTTGAGCTCTCACTATCTGTCTCTTCCTTGAGTCACTGTGGCTGGTCTGCCAGTCTCTGCCTCCTCCCAACTCCTCCCCCAGCCTGCACATAGCAGACAGCAACAGACAGACTCCACCTTTGAAAACATCCCTTTCAACATGTCACATCCTTCCCCTGCTCAACCTGCTCAAAATCCTTCAATGACTCTCCATTTCCTGTCAAACGAGGTTCAAATTCCTTCACCATCTGGCTAGCGTCAAGCAATTCCATGAGCCCATCCTGCGCTATCTTCCCCTCTCTACCCTTATTTCCTACCTGTCCTTCTGTTCTAGTAGGGAGGGTCGTTTCACTGTTCCTATACACTGCCATCTCCTTCCTAATTTGTCCTTGAGTTCCATCTCCTCGATTCCTATCTGTCCTTCAGAATACCATCTCATACTGGAAGCTTTCCCGTAGACTGCCTCCTTCCTCTGCTCTTCCTTCCCTGTGATCGTGGGCCCAAATCCTGGCTGGTGTGAGGATCAAACAAGATGCCATCATGGGCAAATGCTTTGTATCACATGATGTAAGGTTGTCTTCATATCAGTTTTCATGTCTACCATTTGGTACCATATCTATCACTACTATTTCTGTCAGATAGTGGAGATCAATGGTTTACAGACATTAAATTCTCAGAACATTCTATGGAATAGATAATATCTAATATTAGGTACATCATTTAGATGAGGAACTGAGGCTGAGAAGTTAGATATCTGGCCCAAGATCACACCTGTAGATAGGTCCATCTGAGGAGTCTGTGCTCTTTCAGGAGATGGTCCATCAGACTGAGCTTCATTGAATCTCAATTCTGCTTTTGTTTTTTTAACTCCCTGTAGTTCACCTCTATCTGGCCTTTGAGGTTTTTTACACTTGATTTTTCAAAGTTCTATTGCTATTTCTCCTGATCATGACCTTCTGTTCTTATTTTATCATTATTTTATTGTTGTAAGCCACTAGCAAGCTTTTGGGAAACAAGGTGGAGAAATTAAATACATGCAAGTAAAATGCACTTCTCCTATCTTCCCCCCCAGTGTCCAAGACAGAAGTGGGTGCCAGCACTGGGCAAGCATCACCTAACCCTGAGTTCTGTGAGGCCTTGAGGAAAAGGCAATCCAAGTCAGCAGGCAAAAGCCAGTTCCTTCTGTGTGATAAAAGGGCACAGAGTCTGTGCCAGGTCCTCTAGCAAAATGTCAAACTGTGGTATGGACTCTATTTCCTTCCATGGTTTTATTTTTATTTTTAAGGAGCCATCAGGTGGTAATGGATGATTCATGCTTTACTTACTCTTCTTGTTTATTTCCCTTCCGCGACCTTCAGATTTTTTTCCCCTTAATGTTTGTTCCGGGTTTTGACAAAACACTAGGGTACTAGACTTGCCTTGATAACTTTTTTTTTTCCTAATGTCTTCTTGGGGAAAAAAATGAAAGGAAGTGACAGTATTCCAAAACCATCTTTTATTCCATCAGTGGACAGATTGCACCTGCTACATCTAAGATCGCTCTCCGATCGTTTCCTTTTTCAGTAAAACCTCATTAGAAGACACTCCATGAGTACCATGAGTAGGCTTAGGCCTTACCTGGCACTACTTTGCCCACTCTTGGCAGAAAGAGCCATCTGAATAAATGGACTCCATGTACTGTATTTCCATACCCCAGGCAGCAAATTTTGTCACTCCTTTGGAAGTACCATTTGCATACAAATGATTGATGCTGGGGATTCTTTTTTTTTTTTTTTTCATTAAGCTAAGTCTCGATTAGGCTACAATTTGTTAGCCTACTTGGAGTAACTGTGAATTATTCAAAGCAATAAAGTTTCATTTCTTTACAAGTAACCTAAGATACAAATGGCTCACTAATTTGAAGGGCTACCTCCATTAGTTTGAGTAAGTGAGCTTGGACTACATTCAATAACAATTTATTGATTTCTTTCATCATTCAAATCACCCTTCCTAGGCAAGAATTCTTTTTAACAGCCCCAGCACTCTAGAAGACTGGAATAGTGGGCTCTCCCTCAGAGACAAAAATGTGCTGTCCACTCACCTGTCCTTGAATTGGAACCTTAGTCTTAGGGCTTCCTAAGACTGATACATCTGATACATCCACATGCTTGTAGTCTGTCCTCTGTGGCCAAAAGACATGGGCTGAAGGTTCATGATCAGGATATGACTGGGTTGGAGGATTGCTTCTGTGTGATACAGCCCAAGTTGCTTTCTCTCTCAAGGTTTGAGTTATACCTCATCCTGCAATCGTGTACTCAGCCTGTGAAGAAGATTCAGGACAGTCAAAGGCCAGGGTCAGAACTAAGAACTAAGTGAAGGGGCTTTCCTTTTCTAATCCTTACTGCCTTGCCTGCTCATAAGTAGCCACTCTATGCCCTACCCACTGAACTAAAGTCACAAGACACTTGGCAACTAGAAAAGACTACAATTCTAGGATGAAGACATTGAGGAAGGTGGGGAAAGATTCTGGATAATTCGTATTCCCTGCCTAGTACTTCTACATTTTCTGTAAAGTGTGGAAAGAAGGAGAAGCTTGCTTCCACAGTCACTGGTGTGGCAAGGAATTCTTGGATTCTGAATACATATTTGAAATGGGGGTCTTTCTTTGCTGTGAGTTTCTCTCTGGGAGACTCTGGTCATGGCATGCTGCTGATTGTGTTTCAGTGAAGTGTCTCTTTTTTGCCTATATGAAGGGTGGGGAGGAAAGGAGATGGGCTGGGCTCCTTGGCCATGTTTGAGTTACCAAACGACAATAGAATTCCTGCTTAGAATGCTAGGGAAATGGGTTTCTCTGATCTCCTGGGAGGAATTGTAATCACACGTTTTGAAAAGCCTGGAGAATCTGTAACTGAAGGCTGTCTTTCATTTGGGACAGGAAGAGACAGACACGGAGGGTGAGAGTGATAAGTGCGAGGGTGTGAAGCAGCACTTCCCCCTGCAGGATGCTGGAGCTGGCCTACAGAAGAGGAGGTGGTGGTGGTGATGGGAGAATCTACCCTATTTGACCTAAATGCTGGCAACCACCCTGTGAGGTCATTACCATTATTATCCTTGCTTTGCAGGTCAGGAAACTGAGGCACAGAGAGAAAGAGAGGTCACATGACTAGTGAATTGAATAGCTGCAATGTGAACCCCAGATTGCCTGACTGCAGAGCCTCCATTTATGGTTATTTGGAAATACACTTTTGGAGAGATGGAGAAGAAGAGATGGAGGGGGGTACGGTAACACAGCACCTCAAGGGCCCTGGGGTGGCCTTGATGCTAAGAGGTAACATAGTGTCGTGGTTAAGGGCATACCTCAGAGGTCCAACAGTGTAAGTCAGCAGTCTGGGTTCAAATTCCAGATCTACCACTTCCTTACTGTATGACCTTGTGCCAGTTACCTGACCTCTCCATGCCCCAGTTTCTTCATCCGAGGAATAGGGAAATTGGGGTAATCACAGTACCCACTTCATAGGGCTCTTGTGAAGATTGAATGAATCAATGCCAGAGAGTGTTTAGATACCACTTGACCTTCAGTGAATGCTACCTACTTTTTTCACGTCTAATGCAACAAGGAAATGCATAAGCGGTAGGTCCACGGTGGGCTGGGAGCTCTTTACCCTCAGCTCCTCCCTAAAACCTGCTTGAGGGTCCCCGTGAGACATTGAGGCCATGCACAAGGCAGAGAGCACACAGTGAGTACTTGATTCCAAATGCATTATTACATTAGCCCCATGCAACTAACCCTAGGATAGTCCTCATTCTCCTGTTGCCTAGGATCTGGGAGGTCAGACAGTAAATGAGTGGGTCATTGGCAAGGGATGGGGATCACCTTTTACTATGCAAGGAACTCCACTTTTAACCAAGTGATCTCAGGTCCTGCTGACAGTGAAGAGGGAAAGAGGCCATGGCCTCAGATATCACTGGGCCCAGGTCTAGAACCTCAAGAATCCAAGCCCTACAAGGTGGTATGGCTGATGGGGAAGAATTCAGCCTCCAGAGCCAGACCCACCTGGGTTCAGTTCCAGCTCTAGCATATATCGTGTGACCTTGGGCAAGTAATTTTGTCTCTCTGTGCCTTGGTTTCCCCACATGGGAAATGGAGGTCCTATCTGGACCTTCCTCAACAGTGATATTGTCAGGACCAAGTGCTTGAACACCTGTAGAGAGCTTCAAGTAGCACTGAGCACGTAGGATGATTATTGTTGATTTATTTCCAGAGAAACCAGGAAGATGAATGAAAAATGAAGGAAAACTGTGGCTCTCCTTCCCACCCTCTCCCCTTCCCCAGCGGCTGGAAGACACTCCTGTCCAAATGGGAAATTGAAGCTAAAATAGCACAATAAAGGAAAGGAAGCGCGGGAACAGATGGGCTCCCACTCGCTGTCCTGAGGAATGTGCTGACTGTTCAGGAACAGGCCTTTGGCGGTCACTTAACACAATCACGAAGCAAAAGGAAATGATCAAGTCTGTCATCAGGGTCAGTGCCAACTTATTTAAGAAAGTGGCAAGGCTGAAAAGGAGGACGTGGGGAATGGGAGGCCCCATACATTCCTGGAGCCAGTTCACAAAACCCCTGGGGCCGTAATGCAAGGTGAATGTGGCTGGAGAAGCCCCCTATCCACATGTCCTTCCCACGTCCCCAGGTGAGCAGCCTTGACCAGAGGTGGGGACTGGGGCCTCTGAGCCAGGCACCATAGGAGAATTGGTGTGGCTTGCATGGCGTGGGTCCAGTCGGGGCTCTGTTCCATTTGATCTGGCAAACTTGTATCAAGGGCCCTCTCTGTCAGGCAGTGGGCTAGGAGCCATGGGGAATGCTGGGAAGAATGGTACAGATAAGGCCCTTGCCCTGGAAGAATTCAGAAAGGATTGAAACACTGAGAGTTCAAATTGCTAGTCCTTTCACAGGGAGTTTACATGGAAAAAAGAGAATGTCTGGGAAGGATAATGCTTAACATGAAATAACCTCTACTGGTGGATTTAGCTGGGGTGTTGTTTTGTGGGGGATAGAGGGACCGTGACAGACTGTAAATTCATTAAAGGAAAGGCTTTTGCCTCCATCTATCCCTTGACCAGGCACTAGCATGGCTTTACAGCTAAAGAGACTTATAGGCAGGGCATGTAGAATTAGATCCAATCAGCTTTGACTGAGTGCTTACTCTGTGCCAGGCACAGTGCCAGGTGCTCTCCCATGCTTGAATATCATAGAAAATGCATCTGAGGTAGATTAATGTAAATATCGAATGATACGGCCTAAATCATCAAAAGTCCTGTAGGTGTAATATGGCCCAGTGGTTCTCACAGTGTGGTCTCTGGACAGGTAACATCAACGTCACCTGGGAACTTTTTAGAAATGCAAATTCTCAGCTGCATCCCATAAGCACAAAATCAGAAATCCCCATAATCTGTGGTTTAATGAGCCCTCCAGGGGATGCTGGTGCATGCACAAGACAACACCGCTGCTCTAACCTGGTGATCTTTAAAACCCTTTAAGATGAAATCAGAGAGGGAGGCAAACCATAAGAGACTCTTAACTCTGGGAAACAAACTGAGGGTTGCTGGAGGGGAAGTGGGTGGGGGGATGGGGTACCTGGGTGATGGGCATTAAGGAGGGCACATGCTGTTATGAGCAATGGGTGTGATACCCAACTGATGAATCACTGAACTCTACCTCTGAAACTAATAAAACACTATGTGTTAATTAATTGAATTTAGTTTTTTTAAAAAAACCCTTAGCCCAGGGATCTGAGGTGAAGATTCTGGGGAAACTCCTGTGGAGGGGAAGGGGCTTGAGCAGTTCTATTTTCATCTGCCTTTCATGCTGAGCTACCACATCAGATTTTGTTTCAAGAAAGTGCTCCCAAACTGAAAAACTTTGAAAAGTCTAACTTCACTCTACCCATCCTGCCCCATCACCTATACAGATGGAGACAGTGAAGCCCACAAAAGGAAAGGCTCTGGGAAGCAAGGATGGGACTAGAACCCAGGCCTCTAACTGTTGGCCCAGGATGCTTTGAGGCATCTCTGGCATCCCCCACATGAGAGAGGAAACAGGAAGTCAAGCCTTTGAGCTATATTTTATTAAGATCCTGGGGGCAGTCTGCTTCTCTTTCTAGTTATGCCAGCAAAGGCCAGAGGTTTCTAAGGTTCCTGGAGGTAGTCCTTCTGGTTTCCTCCCTCCTCCTGTGGCCCAAGGCTTGTCGTCCCAGATCATCTCCCAGCCAGCCTGACTCCCCCCACCAACCACCAACATTCATTTCAAGGTGGAACAACATGGGGATCTGCCTGAACTCCCAGCCTCTGCCTCCTTTCCCCAACCTGGCATCTCATGCTCACCTGATGCCTGAGGCTCTGCCCAAGTCTCTAATGCCTTAGTCTCCATTCTCCACCCAACTCCACCCCAGGAAATGCTCTGTCATTGCCATCACATCAGGAACTGGGATCATTGCAAGCCTCTCTTGGAGGGGGTGGGTGGGTATCATTGCATCCTCCTCCCTCCCCAGCCCCCACCACTGCCAAGCCTATGGTCCCAGAAGGCGGCTCACAAGGCTCAGCAAGTGAGCAGGGGAGATGTTGGCAGGATTGAGGTCTATACCGCCTGCTGCCGATTTTGCCCAAGGCCTGAAGTCTCAGCTGGTTGGACTTCCCCGACTGCTGCCTATGCTTTTTCAGATGCCGGTATCACCTTTGACTTCAGACTTGAGCTGCTGCCAACCTTTTGTGTGTGTTTTTCCCTAAGGCAACAGCACTTGGTCCAGTCATCTCCCTGTGGAGGGGAAAATACAGTGGCTTCTGTGGGTGCCAAATGATAGCAATGAGGCTAGGGCAGGAGTCTCCAGAGGCTGAGCGTACGTGAACAAAGTCAAGGCAACTGTGGTGTGGAGTGTGAGTCAGCTGCTTGGCTCTTCACCTAGGGGCGGGGGGGGGGGAGAGAGAGAGGAGAGGGAGACAGGGAGAGAGACAGGAAGACAGGAGAGAGACAGGGAGAGAGACGGGGAGATAGGAAGACAGAGACAGAGACAGAGTGCACGTGCACACATGGTAGAAGAGATGGATTCTGGAGGACAGAGAAAATGATAAGAAATTGGAAACATGGCCACTGAAAGGCTAACATTTGCAGGCCAAGCCAGCTCATCTCCCCTGCAGAAGAGCATTTGAAACCCTAGCCAGGGCCCCCACACCCCCACCCCCCCGCAGTCTGACATCTTGGCTTCTGTGCACCAACAAAGCAGGAATTTCACAGCTGATGGAAGCGAGCAGTGTCAGGGAAATAGCCCGGGCCTCTGGAGTCAGATGCATGGACATTCAACACTGGGCTCAGTCACTTGTTAGATAATCAAACGTGTGCCAGGAACTTCACCTTGAACCCTGATTTTCTCACCTCCAAAAAAGGAATGGTAATATTAGGTTGAACCACATGAAAATGCTATTTTGTAAGTTAAGAAGGTTGAATATTGGCAATTTGATATTAGTTCAACCCAATAGCTCCCTTTCTCCCAGGAGTCTTGTGCAGATTAAATGAGATAATATAAAAAAGTGTCAGCACCTGATACGTAACAAGGACCCATTAAAGGACAGTGAGGATGATGGTGATGACAGTGGGTATCTAATGAATGCTGGCCATCTCCCAAATACAGGTCCTGGACAACCTGACATAAACATCCCTGACATAATCTGAGCGGTTAAAATGGACCCTTGACCAAATACTCCTCCTCTCTGGACTGGATCAGCTCTTAAAATTTCTTGCTTATAGGTCACTTTTTGTGGCGAAGACACTCTCCAACAAAACCTCTTATTAAAGAGTTCCAAAAAGGAACAGATTCAATCATTTGCTCATTGATCCACTCATTCATTCAGCAGTTTGTATTGAAAGTCTACTGAGTGAGAGGCACTGTGCTAGGTGCTGAATTGAGGAAGATATGGTCCCACCCTGGAGGAATTTGCTATTTGGTATGGGAAAAACCCCAAGAAGTGTACTGAAAGTCCATTGTTGACAAGTATCATAGTCATCAAAACTGTGTCCTAAGACTCATTGGGGTACTGGGGAGGGATCATCCAGCTCTGGGGGTTAGGGAAGGCTACACAGAAAAAAGTGACATGCCAGATGGACCTTGAAAGAATTCCTTGGATGGAGAAGGTGTGGCTCTAGAAGGACATTTCAGGCAGGGGAAATCTAATGTGTATATGCACAAGATTGCAAAGGAGAGTGATTTGGATTGGTTCAAAGTTCAGTGATAGGGATTGGTTTGAAGTTCAGTGTGTATGAAGCACGGGACAGGAAAAGGAGCATCAGGAGCTGAGGCTGATGGTGTAGGTCAGGATTGAGTTAGGAAGTGCATTGTACGCCAACCTGAAGGGCTTGGGTGTGATCCTATAGGGAAATGAGAACTGACAGATAAAGGTTTCCCAGAGTATCCAGACAAAAAACCACCTGATTTTATCTGAAGTCGGTCCTGAGATAGAGTTTTTTTTATTGTTAGTAATTATTCTCAGCTTTATTGAGGTATAATTTATATACAATAAAAATGCACCCAGGGGCGCCTGGGTGGCTCAGTCAGGCGTCTGCCTTTGGCTTGGGTTATGATCCTGGATCAATCCCCATGTTGGACTCTCTGCTAGGTGGGGAGTCTACTTCTCCCTCTCCCTCTCCCTCTGCCTCTTCTCTCACTCTTGCTCACTCTTTCTCTCAAACAGATGGATAAAATTTTTAAAAGAAAAAAGTGCACGCATTGTAACTGTACAATTCAATGAGTTTTGACAAATACATATACTTATGGAATCAGTATCACCTTAGGCCTGGGTAAATGGAGCTCCTGCCCTGTGGCCTGCATCTTGTGGTGGTGGTGGTGGTGGTGGTGGTGTCCTGTGTTTTGTAACACCTTCCTCAAAATTTTCAAAGTTCCCTTTTAGTTCTTGGGAGCAGACAGGGCCAACTGCCCATAGTACAGAATGGGTCCCAGGTTGACATGGGACATGATTCATGTTTCTTCCCTTCAAGGCACTCTTTGAGCTTCTAGACTCTTCCTCCACCCTGCTTGGGGCCCATCAGGTGTTCCAAATAACTCCAGGACCCTCACCTATGGGACTCTTAGTTGGTACCTAGTTCTAAGAGGGCAGTGTGGCAAGCGGATTGCTCCACTAGCCAATGCAGTATTTCTTTGACACAGTTGCATGAAATTGGGTCACGAGAATGATATTGACACAGTGATTTTGGATGATTCAAATAGTGCTTATAAACAGGGGCCACATAAAATGCAGTTTCCCAGGTTCTGAGCCTTATGAGTGGCTGGATATGTTAAGACCACCCATGCAATCAAGATTTATACCATGTTCGTCATGGCAAAAGGTTATCTTGAAGAGTCTTGCAACCAATTTTACTCCCACTCCCCACCATTGACTACTATCATCTTTCTTTCTTTCACTATTAGGTTAGTTTTACGTATTTTAGAATTTCAAATAAGTGGAATGGTACAGTATGTAGCCTTTTGTATCTGGTTTCTTTCAATTAGCATAATACTTATGAGATTCTCCGTTTTGTTAGCAGATTTTTTGTTATTGACTATCCATTTTATTTATATACCATGATATTTGTTGCATATTGCTACAAATTATAATGTATATTGATATACCATTGTATTAATATACCATTAGTCCATTATATAGATACACCACAATTTATTTATTCACCCATTGCTGGACACTGGAGCCATTTCTAGTGTGAGGTTTTCATAAATAAAGTTGCTCTGTATATTTTTGTATGAAGCTTCTTGTGGGCATATGCTTTAATTTCTCTTGCATAAAAATACCTAGGAGTGGAATTACTAGGCCAAAACTTTGGCTTATATTTACTTTCGTGAGAAACTAGCCAGATTTCCACAATGTTTGTACCAATTTATACTCCAATCAGCAATGTAAGAGAGTTCCTATTGCTTCATATCTACTTGGTATTGTTATTTTTAAAGGCTTCAGCTTCATTCTTGTGGGTGTGTACTAGTATCTCATGATGGTTTTAATTCGCATGTTACTGACAACTAATGATGTTAAGCATCTTTTCATGTGTTTAGTGGCCATTTGTATGTCATCCCTTGTGAAATTCTTTGGGTATAATTACAGACAATAAAATATGCCCATTGAAAGTGTGGAATTCAGTGAGTTTGGTCTTTTCAAAGTACAAGCTTTTGGTTTCACTGATTCTCTCTCTCTCTTTTGCTATTTCATTGATTTCTGCTCTTACCTTTATTATTCCCTTTTTTCTACTTACTTTGGCCTTAGTTTGCTCTTTTTTTCCTAGCTTCTTAAATTTGAAGCTGAGTCCATTGATCTGAAACCATTGTTTTCTAATACAGATATTGAGTGCTATAAGTTTCCCCTAATTACTGCTTTAGAGGCATCCCACAAATATCTATATCTTGTTTCTGTTTTCTTTCATTTAAATATACTTTCCAATTCCTTTTTATTTTTTAAAATATTTTATTTATTTATTCATGAGAGAGAGAGAGAAAGAGAGGCAGAGACACAGGCAGAGGGAGAAGCAGGCTCCATGCAGGGAGCCCAACGTGGGACTCGATCCCAGGTCTCCAGGATCACACCCTGGACTGAAGGCGGCGCTAAACTGCTGAGCCACTCGGGCTGCCCTCCAATTCCTTTTTAAAAAGATTTTATTTATTCATCTGAGAGAGAGAGAGCACTTGCTTAACTGACTGAGCCACCCAGGCACCACTTTCTAATTCCCTTTTGATTTATTCTTTGACCTGTGGATTCTTTAGAAGTGTGTCATTTCATTTCTAAATATTTAAGGATTTTCCAACATCTTTTTGTTATTGATTTCTCTTTTTTTTTTGATTTCTAATTTAATTCTGTTGAGGTCAGAGAACATATTCTCTATGATTTCAGTCCTTTAAAATTTACTAAGCTTCACTTTTTAAAAAAATATTTATTTATTCATGAGAGACACAGAGACAGAGATTGGCAGAGACACAGGCTGAGGGAGAAGCAGGCTCCATGCAGGGAGCCTGACATGGGACTCGATCCTGGGTCTCTAGGATCACGCCCTGGACTGAAGGTGGCACTAAACTACTGAGCCACCCGGGCTGCCCCTAAGTCTCACTTTATGGCCCAGCATATGGTCTCCCTTGGTGAATATTCCATGTGTGCTTAAGAAGATTTCAGCAGATGTTGGGTGTAATGTTCTATTCATGTCAATTAGATCAAGTTAATTGACAGTGTTGTTCAAGTCTCCTATGTCTTACTGATTTTCTGTTTACTTGTTTCATCAGTTACTGGGAGAGGACTGTTGAACTCTTCAACTATAATTGTGACTTTGTCTATTTCTTCTTTTAGTTCTGTCAGTTTTGGCTTTATGTATTTTGGAGCTTGTTTTTAGGTACATACACATTTAAGATTGTTATATTGTTCTGAAGAAGTGACTCTTTTATCATTATAAATGCCCTTATTCTTGGTAATATTCTGTGTCTTGAAGCTTACTTTTTTTTTGAAGCTTACTTTAAAATTAATATAACCATCCCTTTTAGTTTATTTATTTTAAGTAATCTCTGTCCCCAACATGGTGCTTGAACCCATGACCTTGAGATCAAGAGTCACATGCTCTTCCAACTGGCCAGCCTGGCGCCCCTTGCCCTGGGATATCTTTATCCATTATTTTACTTTTAAACTACCTGTGTCTTTATACTTAAAAGATATTTCTTATAGATAGCAAAATAATATTTGAAGCTAATTTTGTTTTTCATACATTAGGATAATCTATTACTTTTAATTGTACTGCTTAGAGTACATTCATGTTTAATGTAGTTATTGATATTGGGTTTATATCATTCATTTCTCTATTTGTTTTCTATTCTTCCCATCTATACTTCACCAATTTTTCTTTTTCTTCCCTCTTTTGGATTATTTCCTTTAGAAACTTTATTTTGAAATAATGTTAGATTTACAGAAGAGTTACAAAGATGGTACAGTGTTCCCATATACTTTTTATCTAATTTTATTTAATGTTAATATCTTACACAAATGTGGCATATTTATCAAAACTAAGAAATTCACATTGTTATAATATAACTAGATTATATGGGGAAGCCCAGTGGCTCAGCAGTTTAGCGCCGCCTTCAGCCCACGGCGTGATCCTGGAGTCCCGGAATCGAGTCCCACATGAGGCTCCCTGTATGGAGCCTGCTTCTCCCTCTGCCTATGTCTCTCATGAATAAATAAAATAAAATCTTAAAAAAAAACTAGATTATAGACTTCATTTGGATTTTCCCATTAATGCCTTTTTCTGTTCCAGGGTCTCATCCAGGATACCACATTTCAATTAGTCATCATGTCTTCTTAGGTTTCCCCTAGCTGAGTCAGCTTCTAAGGCTTTTCTGGTTTTTGACAACCTGGACAGTCTTGAGGAATACTAGTCGGTATTTGTAGAATGTCCCAATTTATGTTTGTCTGGTGTTTTCTCTTGATTAGTCTGTGGTTGTGGATTTTGGGGATGGATACCGCTGAGGTGATGTGTCCTTGTGACCCCATCATATCAGGGGGGTATGTGACATCAACATGTCTTACTGGTGATGTTAACCTTGATTGCTTGATCAAGGTGGTGTCTGTCAGATCTCTCCACTGTAAACTCTTGTTTTTCCCTTTTCAAATTATATTTGTTATGTGCAAGTCACTAAATTCAGTCCACACTCAATGGGAGAGGAATTAAGCTCCACCTCCTAATGGGACAAGTATCGGGATAATTGAAATCTTTTAATATTCTATCTTCAACATTAGTTGTTTAGTTATAGCTAGTTATTATTATTTTTTTGCAGTTGCCCTCATGTTTTAAAAAGCCTTTTTTTAAACATATCACAACCTATCTTCAAATACAATTATTTGACTTCATATACAAGAAACTTAAAACAGCATACTTTGATTTTGTTCCTGTCATTTGTGATATTGTTGTAATACATTTTGCTTCTATGTATATCATAAACCCTCAAATATATTGGTGTTATTTTTGCTTTAAATAGTCTTTTACATTTTTTGAAATAATTTATTATGGTGAAATTCACAGAACATAAAATTACCCATTTTAAAGTGAATGATTCAGTGACATCTAGTACTCAATTGTTGTTGGTTTTTTTTTCTTTTTAGATTTTATTTTAAGTAAGTTCTACACCCAATGTGGCACTCAAACTCACAACCTCGAGATCAAGAATCATGAACTCCACCAGGTGAGCCAGCCAGGCACCCCATTAGTCAATTATCTTTTATAGAAAAATTTTAAAATGGAAAAGTAGTCTTTTAGTATTTACCCACATGTTTACCATTTCTGGTGTCTATCATTGCTTTTTGTACATTCTGAGTTTCCATATAGGATCATTCTCCTCCAACTTGAAGAACTTCCTTTAAATTTCTTGTGGCATAGGTCTTTGATTACCTTAAAGACACCACTCTGTTTTCTTTTGGTTTGCAACATTTTGGTTGAGAAGTCCATGATAATTTTTCTCTTGGCACCCTCATATATAATGTATCTTTTTTTCTAGGGCTGGTGTTAGTGTTTTCTCTGTATCTGTGGTTTTTGGCAACTTTCTCCTGATGTGCCTCAGTTTAGTTTTCTTCATTTTTACCCTTTTTGAGATTTGTTGAGATTCTTGGATCTGTAGTTAATAGTTTTCATCAGATCTGTCAAAATTTTAGCCATTATTTATTCAAATATTCTTTTCTGCTTCCAACTCCTCCTGGAACTCTAATAATACATATGTTTATACTGTGTGATATTGAATCACAGGTCACTGAGGCTCTGTTAATTTTTTAAAATAACAGTTTTATTGAGATATAATTCACATGCCATACAATTTGCCCATTTAATGAGCACGATTCAACAGCTTTTAGTATATTCATAGATATATGCAACCATCGCCACAGTCAATTCTAGAATATTTTCATCACCTCCAAAGAAAGCCCCCCCTTTAGTTATTGCCCCATCCTTAAACAACCGTTAATCTATCTTCTGTCTCTATAGTTCTGCCTATTCTGGAAATTTCACATAAGTGGAATCATAGATTCTGGTCTTCTGTGTCTGGCTTCTTTCACTTAGCATAATGTTTCCAGGTTCATCCATGGGGTAACATACGTTAGTGCTTCATTACTTTTTATGGACAAGTAATATTCCATTGTATGGGTGTACCAATCTTTGCTTACCCATTTATTTTGTTTACTTTTTATCGGCCTTTTTTTTTCCTCTGTGAGCCATTTTGAATAACTTCTTTTGCTATTTTTTCTAATTCACTGACCTTTCCTTTAGCATTGCCTAATCTGCTGTTATGCCCATCTTGTAAATTGCTGATTTCAAATATTATATTTTCCACCTCTAAAAATTCTGTTTGATGTGTATATATACCTAGGTATATATTACTTTTTTTCCTCACTATATTCCCATTTTCCTTTAAATCTCTCAGCATATTTATAATATTTATAATAGCTGTTTTATTTTTTTTTATTTTATAAATTAATTTTTATTGGTGTTCAATTTACCAGCATACAGAATAACACCCAGTGCTCATCCCGTCAAGTGTCCCCCTCCGTGCCCGTCACCCATTCACCCCCACCCCCCGCCCTCCTCCCCTTCCACCACCCCTAGTTCATTTCCCAGAGTTAGAAGTCTTTATGTTCTGTGTCCCTTTCTGATATCTGTTTTAAAAGTCCTTGTTTGTTGGGCAGCCCGGGTAGCTCAGTGGTTTAGCGCCACCTTTAGCCCAGGGCCTGATCCTGGAGACCTGAGATTGAGTCCCACGTCAGGCTCCCTGCATGGAGCCCGCTTCTCCCTTTGCCTGTGTCTCTGCTTCTCTCTCTCTCTCTCCCTGTATCTCTCATGAATAAATAAAAAAATCTTTTAAAAAATAAAATCCTTTTTTTAATTTATTTTTTTAAATAAAATCCTTTTTTTAAAGATTTTTATTTATTTATTCATGAGAGACACACACACACACACAGAGAGAGAGAGAGAGAGAGAGAGAGAGAGAGAGAGAGAGAGAGGCAGAGACACAGGCAGAGGAAGAAGCAGGCTCCATGCAGGAAGCCTGACGTGGGACCCAATCCCGGGACTCCAGGATCACGCCCTGGGCCAAAGGCAGGCCCTAAACTGCTGAGCCACCCAGGGATCCCCTAAAATCCTTTTTTTGTTAATTTATCATCTCTGTCATTTCTGGCTGTTACTATTGACTAATTTCTCCCCTCCCCTGGTTATAGGAAGCACATTTTCTTGTTTCCTTATATGTCTAATAATTTTTTATTGAATCCTAGGTATTGTGATGCTTCATTGTCGAGTGTCCTTTAATTATGTTCTGGATGACAGTTTTACTTGCATTTCACCAGGAGCCTTTCCAGACTTTTAAGGTTCATTAGAACGGGTCTAGAGTAGCATTTATTCTAGGGCTGGTTTCCCCTACTGCTAAGATATGACTTTTCTCAGGGCTTCTACTGAATTCCCTGGGTTTTCTTTTTTCTTTCTGTTTTAAAAAAATATTTTATTTATTTGGAAGAGAGAGAGAGCAAGAGTGGAGGGGGAAGAGGCAGAGGGAAAAGGACAAGCAGATTCCCTGTTGAGCAGGAATCCTGATGTCCCAGACTCTGGGACCATGGCCTGAGCCAAAGGCAGACATTTAACAGACTGAGCCACCCAGGTGCCCCTGCCTTGGGTTGTCATAAAGTTTCTCTGTATCTTAAGAAACTAAAGGTCTTTCACCAGGGCTGCCTGGCTAGACCCAGACAGATTTGCTTAATCTCACTTCCACCACTGTTGTTAGACATGTATTGTACTGAATCTACGTCCTAAATCAGACAGAAGAAAACAGAAATGTTCTTCCTTGATGCGTGCTTTTATAACTTCTAAACTGTGGTCATGTATCTTCACTCTAACCTGGGAACATGTTGAATAGATCATGTGTCCTTGACTCACGTCTAGACACTGTAAGTAAAGTCCTGAGAGAGTTTCTTTCTTTCAGGTAAACTTCCATTTTGGACACGTGCTAACCCACGATCCACTCTCCTCCGCACTGAGGTCTTGCCTGGGGTCCTGGCCTAGGTTTTGGCGTTTGGGTGTTTTGTTTTGTTCCGTCTTGTTCCTTTCCTGTTTTTGCTGCTCTGTAAGCCCTCCTGCTACGAATGTTCTAGTTACCCCAACTGTACTGTATGTATATATGTGCTGCATGTGTGATCCCCAGTACATTCTGTTTCAGGTTTCTGGAGTTTCCATCTTCAGTACAGCTGGTCCTGTTGTGAACTCATGTTTCTGGTATGCTCCTCTGTGTCTGATTCCCAATTGCCAAAATGTTTGACCAAGTATGTTTTGACAAATGTCCCCAGACACCGGTGCGTATCCTAGTGAAAGGGCATGCTCTGTGTGGGACGACTCGTGTACAGCATAAATCTATCAGATGTAGAAGCGTGTATACAATTATATGCCGGATACTTAACATTCATGTAACAGCTGCAAAGATATTTAATGTACATCGGATTATTAATAAAAGAGCTTTTTTGCTCCGTTATATTCAAATAAAGATTGCCTTGTGACTGAAAAAAAAAAAAAAAAAAAAAAAAAAAAAAAAAAAAAGAAACTAAAGGTCTCCCAAACCTGTGAGAGCTTTGGGAACTTTAGCTTACTGTTTTTTGGTAGTTCTTGCCTGTTTTGTGGAGTTTCTCCCTACATATATACAGCTTAGTATTCAGCAATCCTATCAAGAGGATCCCTATGTGGATTTCTGGAATTCTTTTTCTGTGTTGCTCCCTCTTTTCCAGAACTCTGCCCTGCAAATACCATATACCTAGGTCCCCTAAACTCCAATGTCTTTCTCTCTTTTTTTTTAATTAAAAAAATTTTTTTTTATTGGCAATGTCTTTCTCTTTAACTCAGGGAGACCACTATGCTTTTGTGGAGTCTCCCTGTGTCATACCATGGTCTGGAAAGTGCCTCAGGCAAAAATCTAAGAGCTATCATAAACTTCATCTCATTTGTTCCTCTTTTCTCATGAATCACAGTCCTGCACTGAATGTTGGTCAATGTCTAAAAACTTCATATATATCTTTCATATATTTTGTTCAGTTTTCCAGGTTTTTTTGGTGGCAGGAGACAAAGTTTGATACAATTTACTCTAATGTGGCTGGAAGCAGAAGTCACAGTAAAGATTTTTCAAGCAGGGGAGAGACATGATCATATTTGTTTTTAAGGAAAAGCTGATGGCCACTGGTGGTTCCTTGGATGCACAAGAGGTAAATACTGAGGCAGAAAAAGAAATTAAAAGGTTATTTGTTTCTGAATGAGTTGATAATGGTCTTAACTAAAAGAGAGGCAGTGGGACTAGAGAGATGTGAAAACATTTGAAAGCTATTTAGGAGGTGAGATTGATGAGACTTGATAGATCAGATGTGGGTAGTGGGTGACATAAAGGACAGAATTCAGGATGACCCCCCAGTTTTCTGACTTGAACTACTAAAAGGATACTAGTGCCATTCACTAAGACTGGAGCAGGAGATTTTTTTTTCTTTTCTGGAGGGATGTGTTGCTTATTTGATGGATGGGTGGAATGGAGATGGTGAGTTCAGTTGTGGACATGTAGAATTTGAGGTGCCTATGAACCACCCAAGTGAAGAGGGTATCAGATATGTAGATCTGGGATTCAGAGAGGAGATGGGGACTGAAGAAATAAATTTGGAGTTTATGACATATATATGATAACTGTGCCATGGGAATGGGTGAGACTGTCCAGGGAGAGGATGTCGAATGAGAGGAGAAGGTGGTTCAGGACAGAGTCAATGGCCACAGTGGGCTAGACACTAGTCTAGGGAAGTTGTGTCTAGGGAAGTGGTGATGGGAGAGAAAATAGGATAGAGTAAGAGCCTTGCTGGTCTTCATCCATGGAGAATAAGTGCCAAGAGGGCCTGATGAGGAGGCACAGATCCCTGGGATAGGAGGACAAGTTGCTGGAAGAGAAGTGGTGGGGCCCCAGGACACATTCTCCTGCCTTCACTCTTCTTTTGACTCTTGCCTGCCCTCCCTGCCTCACCTCCAGGCACAGCCATTAACATTATTACAAAGAAAAGGAAAGCTAGAACAAACAAAGACATAATCAAAATGGAAACAGTTTCTAAACCCTAAAGCAGGAGAAAACCTCAACTGGTATTTTGTAAGCAACAGCAGCAGTTGCCACTCTGTCTCTGCCAGGCCAGCATTGTGAACTTGGCTCCGTGCCCTGCAGCTGGGCCCTGTGGACTGGCCATGCTCCAACCAGCCCACACATCTTCACCCCCACCTCTGGTGCTGGGAACCATGCCAGGGCCTCCCCAGGCAGCCAACCATGTGGCCAGGCCCAGGGAGCAGAGTAGGAAGACTCCAGAGCAACTGCGATAGACAGAGAGAGGCAGGAAGGGGCCAAGGCTGGAGAGTGGCGGTAGGGATGCCTGGAGCCCTGTCCCAAGTGCCCACCTTCAGGGTCCTCCCTGACTATTCTTGCCCAAATTCACTCCTGCTTCTCAGAACTAGGGAATTGACAATGGTGTCACCTTGCTGATCTTACTCAGATTCATTCTTTGTGGCCTATTGTTCTCCATTTGGATGCTGTCTTTCTCCCCAGCGGGCTGGGGGCTCCCCAAGGCCAGGGATCTGTGGCAATTACTATTGCTCGACTTCTCGACAGTCTAACCACCTTGGGAAAATGCCCTGGGGCAGGTCAAAGGGGAGACTTCTTGGTCAGCTTGACTGTCAATTTTGCTGTCAACTAAGATATGTGGCCTACTGACTGATTTTGATGTACTGCAGAGTTCTGTTTTAATGGTGAACTTCCCGGGGCATGGACAATAGCCATGGGGGAATCTGGTTCCCCCAAAGTTAATTTGCTCTCAACTTCTTAAGGACACAGCTCTTGGGTAAAGTGAGGTACATCTGGATTTCTTTTATGAACTCAAATGAAAAAATATTTTGACATGTTGGGAGTGAGTTTTCCAAGACTTCTACTTAAGGAAATTGGAGGCTTTTCAGCTGAGAGGTAGAGCTGGTACAGGTTCTCCTCAGCAGGGCATAGCTAGCTGTGTGAGTGATGGAATCCCTTCTAGGCCATCAGAAAGGAGCCCATGCTCATCCTCCTTCCCCAGATTTGGGAAAACAGTGCTCTCTTACTGGCAGGTCCTAGGCTTTCTGGGCTACGGGGGGCTTATGTATCTATTAGGCTACTTGATCCCACAGAGATAATCTTTCCTTGTGTCAGTGTGGGCCCTCTGAGAGGCAGATGTCAAAATGTGGTTAAAGGTGCAAGTGATTTATAAGGGGGAACGCCTGTGAACGGTACAGGGCAAAAGCAGGGGTAGGCAGGGAAAGCTTTCCTACCACCGTGTGGGACTACACTTGAGACAAGAGAGGGGCAAGGAAGGAGTCCTGGGTAGGATGAGTCTCTGACTGCAGCACAGTTCTGAGAAAATCTTGGCCAGATTGATGGGAAATCCCTGAGCAAGTTTTGCCTGTCAGAGGAGTCCCATGTTGCAGGAACAGGCTGAGACTGGTGTCCCTGGTAGACTTAACCATTGGCTAGGAATAGCCCCTGGGGAAGCATGGCCTTGTGTGAACACCACCACGGATACAGAAGCAGAGAGGCTGGGGCTGTCAGTGAATTCAGCTCCTTGTGGCAGACTCTCAGAAAGCAATTTGAGCTGTGTATCTTCATGCCCACTATATCAGCCTCGGAGACTCCTGAGATCTCTACCTTGCCCCCTTGCCCCCTTGCCTGGGACCAGTCCTCACTGGTTTGTTCCCAAGGAAATTGTTTCTTCCCTTTCAGTCAAACTCCAGGCCAGACCATCTGCCTGGGCCTCCTCAAGGTCCAGAGTAGTCCCCAGGCCCCCACCTTGCTGGAGTGTCTGCTTAGAGCAGGTAAGTTGTGGGAACAACTGAGGAGAGACTGTAGGCTTTGATTCACCCACCCCTTAGGTGGACAGTGCAGGTGGCAGAGATGTTAACAATACCACCCCCACCCCCCAAGGAAGGTTTCTGCTTCTTTTCTTGCTGTTCTGCTTTGTTTTCTCAGAGGTGGGCCTGCAAATTAACTCCTCCTCCCCTTGGCCTTCAAGGAAATGCCAAGTCTGGTTTCTTGTAGATGTATGAGTGAATGGCTCCCTGTGAGCTCTCAGCTGACCTGTGCTGCTTGTGGTGGGGAAAAGGGTGAAGGAATGGGGTGATGGGTAGTGGGTCACTGAGCAGGGCCAGTGGAGCCACCTTTAGTCAGGATCCTGAGAGAAAACATTCCCTCTGAAGGGTAGCCACTCCGCTCATCTGGCTGTTGATGAGCCAACTGCCAGGCCTGTTTTGCTATAGACCTCGCACTAGGTGCCTCTAGGACCTAGTCTAAAGCCTGGGACATAGTGGGTGTCCAATACCTGTTGGTTGAACAAATGCCCTGCCCCCAACCCCAGTGATCCCCTTTGCCCTCCACTGGAATGTCGGGTTCATGACAGCTGGAGCTTTGTTATGTGTACTGCAATATGCTAGCTCAGAGCCTAGTACATAAGCACTCAACAAAGAGTATCTGGTGGGTGCATAAAGATGAGGAAAGGGTAGGCCCTGCCCATAAGAGCTCCCAGCCTGATGATGAGACAAGCCCCTGAGGCAGTATACGGAGAGCCAGGATTTACTCTGAAATAGTGAGACATAAGGACCCATTTAAAAGAAGTTATAAGCAAGAATGTAGCTGGCAGCAGCTGATTGGAGAAGACTTTGCCACTGAAGGGGACATTGGAATAAATGGGGTGACAAGAGCTGGCTGAAGCCACCTGCTCCACATTTCATTTCCAGGCTTCTTATTTATGGGGAATACATGTTCTGACCCAGCAGTCTGGACACATGGTCTGATTAAGGACCTGCATATTGGAAAGTAGGACTCGCCTGGGAAATCCAATAGGGCACTTCCTAGCCTCATGCTGGAACTGCTCATGGTAAGCGACAGCCCAGATGGAGGACAAGTCTCTCTCCCCAGGGGCTGGGCCAAGTTCTTAAGCAGTGGGTCTTATCAGCAGGCCTACTTCGGGCTCTCTTGTTTGAGGCTGGCATAACCCATGTGCATTGAACAAGGAGAAAGGCTTCATGAGCTATAAGGGGGTAGCAACAGGGGCACCTGGGTCGCTCAGTTGGTTGAGTGTCTGACTCTTGATTTCAGCTAAGGTTATGGTCTCAAGGTTGTGAGCTCAAGCCCCATGTTGGGTTCACAGTGGGTGTGAAGCCTGCCTGGGATTTCTCTTTCTCTCTCTCTCTCTCTCTCTCTCTCTCTCTCTCCTCTGTCCCTCCCTCTGCTTACTTGCAAAAGAAAGAAAGAAAGAAGAAAGAAGAAAAAGAAAGAAAGAAAGAAAGAAAGAAGGAAGGAAGGAAGGAAGGAAGGAAGGAAGGAAGGAAGGAAGGAAGGAAGAGAGGAGCAACATACTTTCTGCACCCAGCTCAGCCCAGGCACCCTCTGCAGGATCATCCTCACTGTGGCATCACACCCCTCCAGGTCTTTGAGTCTTGATCCAACATCTTATCCAAGAAAACATCCTATCCATTGATCCATTGCCTTTGCATTCCTAGCTGTTGTTGTGACCAGCTCGGGACTACAAGTATCCAGAGGGAAGTTTCCAAGGCTCTATCATTTTGGGGGGAAGATTATTCCATGCAACTTCAGACTCATTGAGGGCTTATAAATGGGAGAGAATGAAGCAATGAGCCAGTGTCATTCCCATGAGACATCTTTAGGTTGTTTTTCCAACGCTGGGGCTGGCTTTGCCTGAGACTTCCTCATAGTCCATCTGAAGCAGGCAGGCAGACAAAAGTTGGAACCTCAGGTTAAGTCCAGGGTTAGGGTTCACTTAGGGCTTAGTCCAGGCCTAGGGCTAGAATGAAAGAAAGTGGTCCACACCGGGATAGAATCCACAGTCTTGGTCCTCATGGGGGCCACGTCAACCAAAGTTAATAAGCCCATACATTTAGATATTGTCTGTTACTCACAAATGACACACTAGGACTTGCTTAATGAATGTTTGAGAAGAAGCTCAAAATTCAAAATTCAAGTTCTAGCTAAAGGTCTGCAGATGTTATGAGTGATGTAAGAGATTCAACTATGATTGGCCATGAATGTGGCAGTGGCAGTTATTTCAGCAGCTGAAGCTTGGCAGAGAGCAGTGTTCAGAGCGGGCAGCTGTCTTCAAGCTGAGGACAGAATGAACGGGTTGGTCAGGAGCCCCAGTGGGGACCAGCCATCAGGGGAAGAAGTATGAAAGGACACCATGGTGAGGGATCTAGCAGCACCATCTTTGGTTTCCTCCATCTCTTCTTCTTGGCTGACCCTGTATACTAAGACCTGTGCTTATCACTTCACAAGCATTATCTTTCCTTCTTTTTTTTTAGAGAGGAGGGGGATGGGCAGAGAGCCAGAGAATCTGAAGCAGACTCCATGCTGAGCACAGAGCCCGTTGCGGGGCTGGGCTTCATGACCTTGAGATCATGACCTGAGTCGAAACCAAGAGTTGGACGTTTAACTGGCTGAGCCACCCAGGTGCCCCTTATAAGCATTCTCTTATTTTGTCCTCAGGACACCGTATGTGGAATGTCTGATATCATCCCATTTTACAGATGAAACTGAAGCTGAAGGAATTAGAGAACTAGTCTCCAAGTTCAGAACAAGGCTGGGAGTGGGACCCAGGTCTGTCTGACTCGAGAGGCTTTATCACTGCCATCTTCTGCTGACTTTTCTTCCTGGGGTCTAGGCTTGTTGTGGGGCTCCCCAGGGGACAGGCGGGCCCCAGAGATCTTGGTATTTCTGATGCAAAACTATCCCAAGCACAAGTCACCCAAAATATCCTTCTTGCCCAGCATTACTAAAGCTCTCCTCCCCCTGGAGCCCCTGGGTTATCCTGGGCCTCCTCAGAATCCCTCAGGCCCACATGGGCAAGAGCCTGCTCCTTGTTGCATGTGCTATCTCTACAGACTTACACCCAAATAACTGGGGTGGGGCCACCTACCCCAAGCCCCTGCCACATCTGACCTTTCTGCCTCCCTGGGCCACACTGCTCACCACAGCTCTCCTGTCTCCTGATAGCTATGGGAGAATCTGGCAGCGTGCAGGCGAGGTTAGCTGGCTCCTGTCCAGACCAAATTTCACTGGGTTATTTCCTCACTATATTCTAACCTCTCAGGCCCTCTGGAGACTCAATCTCAGTCTTGGCTGATTCTGAACAGTCCAGTTTTAGGTTGTCTGTGGATTTCGTTAGTGTTCTGTTTACTGCCATCCTACAAAAATTTAAATGAAGCTGCTCCTAGAGACTGAGCCTGGGGTTGGTGACTCTGGTTGGTCAGAGCTTGGTGTTAACGAAGCTAACTATGTGGGCCCAGGCAGCTGGCCCTGGAGATGGGGCATGTTCTGGGCTGCCAGCTAGTCTGTGGCATCTGTGACCCCAGGCTGTTTCAGAGTAAGACTGAATCCTACCCACAGCCCAGCTCTGGGGCCCCTCAACTACAGGGTGGCAGTGGGCGTGGAAAGTCACGCTAATACACAAGACACAGTACTTGCAAAGACACTGGTTTAGAAGCTTGTCCCAGATGTTTCCTCCCTCTCTTGCCTGCTTGTTGTCCTAATCACAGGCTTTGATGCTGACCTGGGCCTTCCTGTGTTATAGAGATGGGGTAGTAATTGTATGTGGATGGGTGCTGGTCCTGACCCCTCTCCCCATCCTTGCACTGGTCTCTGGCCCTGGCCACAGTGTCATGGTGTCTCTCTGGGCAGGAGTGGGAGGTCCTGCCAGGCCTCTGCTGGGGCTCTCTTCTCTGTTCTTCCTCCTTATCCCAGCTGGACAACTCCAACCAGCCCCTAGAAGAATACAGATGGCTGACCTGTAGCATTTCTGGCTCCTCTGGTTGGGAAGGGTCACATCTGCCTCACTTCCAAGGTAGCACCAAAAGGTGGGACCCGAATATGGTGACTGTGTTGCCCTGTATGCCCAGATTTTTGCTCTAGTGGTGGAAATGGATGGGCTGGCATTGAGCTGGCACAAGCTATCCTGTGCTTATTTATAGGACCCTGAAGAGTAAAACCCATGGCTGTAAAAGAGTGGAAAGCACACTGGCTGAGTCTACACTGGGTCCACACTGTTGTCTTCATTAGCCTGGACTTCTCCCCTAACCAATCAAAGGGACCTTGGGTTCTTGGGTGTTCTATTTCTTTTGCAGGCTTTGCAAGCATGCAGACTATGCCTTCTATTCTGTTCTTGATTTTTTTTAAGATTGATATGTTTATTTGAGAGAGAGAAAGCAAGCATGAATTGGGGGAGATGTGCAGAGGGAGAGAAACTTCAAGCAGACTCCCTGCTGAGCGCAGAGCCTGATGAGGGACTCAATCTCATGACCCATGAGATCGTGACCTGAGCTCAAACCAGGAGTCGGACACTCAACAAACTGAGCCACCTAGGTGTACCTGTTCATGATTTTTCTATTATCATTTTCCTCTATCTCCTTCCACAGCACAGAGGAGGGGTTGGGTATCAGGGAAACACAAGCAGAAGCTGAAGGCTACTCTACTCCACCAAGGGCTGGTGGGTCAACCTCATCCCTCTGCTCATCTGTGGTGCTAGGCTGCTGCATTGCACAATTCTGGTGGGGGTAACATGATAGGTGCCATGGACTGCATGTTTGTATCTCTCCTGCAGTTCATATGTTACAACTCTCACCCTCAGTGTAATGATATTTGGAGATGGGGCCTTCGGGAGGTGATTGAGTCATGAGGGTGGATCCATCATGATGGGATTAGCGCCCTTAGAAGGGACCAGAGAGACTTTTTTTCTTGTCTCTCTCCCTCTGCTCTCTGCCACGTGTTGAGTAAATGAGAAGGCCTGAACTGCCACCACCTTGATCTTGGATTTCCAAGATCCAGAAGTCTAGGAAATGTTTGTTACCCCCCAGGCCACAGTCTTTTTGTCCTGGCAGCCTGAACTAAGACAATGGAGATCCTTAACCCAGTGGGCTTTGCAGCTGCCAAAACTATGGCTGGTCCTGGTTTTGAAAATGGGCCCCTCTGGAGTTTAGGTTTTCAACCAGAGCCTGAGAAAGGGGGTGGCAGCAGAGCACTGGTCTCCATTATAGACTCTTCTCTAATACACCATTGGGTAAAATGTCTCTTAGAACCTCCTGGTCTGTCACTGTTAGCAAAGCCTACAGGCTGGTCGTGCTTCCCGGCTCCCTTTCTACCAGGCATGACTGTCTGTTGGAGCTAAAGATACTGTTTTCAGTTTGATTTGCATTCTGTAAGATTTGACATTTCCTGGAGGAGCTACTGCTCTAGGCTCAGCCCCATGGCACTACGGGGTACAGGGGTAAGCCTTGGTTCCTGTCCTCGAGGGCTTGTAGTTGAGGTGGAGAGCTAGGTAGGAGGCACAGAGGCCACTTCAGTCCAGTGTAAGGGGCACTAAAAGAACTCAGGGCCAGGAGCTCAGAAGGGGAGGTAAGTACCATTGCTTGGGCGTGAGGGGAGAAAGGGAGCTCAGGGAAGCTATTATGGGCCCAAGGTGTGTGTTCTCCCCAAATTCATAGTTTGAAGTCATAACCCCTCAGATGGATGGTATTAGGAAGTAAAGCCTTTGGGAGGTGATGAGCTCACAAGAATGAGATGATTCGCATCCTTACAAGAAGAGACAAGAGAGAGCTTGCTTCCTGTCTCGTCCTCCTCTCTTCTACATAAGGAGACCACAGGAAGAGGGCTATGTGCAAGCCAGGGACGGAGTCTTTAACCTCAGATGGTGCCTTGACCTCATATTTCCAGCCTCCAGAACTATGAGGAATGAAGTTTGTTGTTTAAGCCATGCAGCCTCTGGTATTCTGTTATAGTGGCCTGAATTAAGATGGAGGTTCTCACAGAGGATTTGATTCCTGGTCAGGTGTGTGAAGGGGTCAAGAGTTTTCCAGATGGATAAAATGAGGCCGGTGACGCCAGCTGATGGAATAGCACAAGCAAAGGGGCAAGTGCAAAGTAAGTGGGTGGGTTTGGGGACCTACATCTGTTTCAGCACGGCTGTTTGACATTGGCCTCCCAGTGCTCTGCACGGCGCTCAGCAGATGTTGGGTGAATGAGTGCACTTCCTTGATCCTGAGGTATCGGATGCATCTGTAGTTCTGGCCCCTGCTAGACTGCAGGCTGGTGGGGGGGGGGTGTATGAGAGTGAGGAGTGAATGCGCAGGGTGACACAGAGGATTGAGCAATGAACTGGGCTAGAACCCTGGTCTCCTGACTCCAGCCCAGTGCTCTTTTCACACTATCTACTTTGCTCTCAGCCCACATCTATCTCTTTGTTCTCTGGAACCCCTTAAGCACTTTCCATCAGAGTCTCCCACTCTCCCACTGTTCTTCAGTTCTCTTGTACGTGAATCCTTTCCAGTGTGTTCCACTTGTCTCTGTAACTGGACTGTCTGCTCCTTAAGGCAGAGAGTGGGGCCTCTTCTTTCCCACCTTCTCTGCAGTGAGTGATCAAGGGTGCAAAAAAAGAAAGAAGTGAGCCACAGTTGAAAAAATGCAGAAAAGCTCACATTTCTCACCCCACAGTCTCTCTTTTCCTTCTTCTCCAAGAACTTATGGGCTCATTTTCCAAGGACTGGCTTACCCAAACTCAGGGGTTCAAAGCCTGTCAACGTTCATACCTATGGTCCTGTCCATGTGATGTGCAGGGAATTCAATGCGGTAAAGAATCTCCACCATACCTACTCTTGGGGAGCTCGCTGCCTGAAAATGGAAGAAACATGGCCCCAAACATACAGGAGGGTTGATTTCTCTTATTTTGCAAGTGCGTTCTTGAAATGTGCATAGGCATAGAATCCTGTATTTGATACACTGTGAAAAACCACTGGTTGGGGAAATTCTATGGTGATAATTGTTAAATTAACGATGGTAAACCACTGAATATATATTTCATTTCTCCATGGCATCTTCTCCATGGCTTATTAGAGTCATTTACCAATTATCTAAAAAAACGAATCTATCCCAGTGAGTACCAACACAGAGGAGAGTAAACAGACATTAACTTATAAAAGGGAATAAATGTATGTTACTTGCAGTAACTTATTTTTCAAAATGGAAAGTCACACCCAGGGACGCCTGGGTGGCTTAGTGGTTGAGCATCTACCTTCGGCTCAAGGCGAGATCTTGGTCTGGGAATCAAGTCCTGCATCAGGCTCCCTGCAAGGAGCCTGATTCTCCCTCTATGTCTCTGCCTCTCTCTCTCTGTGTCTCTCATGAATAAATAAATAAAATCTTTTAAAAAAGAAGAGTCATATCCTAATGACCCATTGGATCATACTAAGACCTAGAAGTTGCGTGCAAATAAAAGTGATTGTTCTCACTGTGCTCATCTGACTGGTATAGGAGTGTACTTTACATTTAGATTTAAGTCTCATTGGGGCCCACTCCTAGTTTCACCTATGGAATCCACAGAGGACAGTGAATCAGAGAGACTGTATTTGGATCCCACTTCTGCCACTTACTGAGTGACCTTGAGCAAGCAACAGAGCTTTTCTGGCCTTCAGTTTCCTTGGCTATAAAATGAAGACAATCATAGCAACTAGCTTGCAGGATTGTGGTGTTCATGAAATGTGACACTGAATGTCAAGGGCAGGGATTGATTGGATTAGGTACAGGTAGGGGCTGCGAGAGAGGGAAGTATTCCCTTCCTAAGGTGACTCTGAAGCGTAATTCCACTCCCTCGGGGGTGAGTTCTCCCCACCACACACCCATCGGGTAAAGGCTTTTATTCATGCAAAAGCAGGGTCCAGGAGGGAAGGCAAGACGCACGGCAGTTTCGACAGGCCACAGACAGATTCTTCCATGGCACCCTTCTGGGCAAGATGTCCCCCGGGGCTGGATGACAGTTATAATCTTAACTGTAAGTGAGAGGTCGCTTGGGTAGCTCATGAACTCAAAATAGAATGGTAGAGACACAAATGACATGCAAACCTGGAAAGCTTCTGAAGCAGATGATGAAGATCTCGCCTTCCCCCGTGGCCTAGCTGAGGTCACCTGCAGCTACGGGAGGCTGTTTCCAGCGTGGCCGTGCACCCTATCTCAGTGCCTGGCAGCTTCTCCACAGCTTGGGGGGCTTTCTCTAGCGCCTGAGGAGCTTGCCCGGTGGACGCAGGAACCTGACCCCCAGGGCAACCCAGAGAAGGGAGCCACTGGAAAGATGCCCCAGACATCTGGGTTTTTTTTCTTAACTTTTTAAAATTTATTTATTGAGAGAGAGAGAGAGAGAGAGAGAGAGAGAGAGAGAGAATGGCTGGGACACAGGCAGAGGGAGAAGCAGGCTCCATGCAGGGAACCTGACATGGGACTGGATCCCGGATCTCCAGGATCACACTCCCACCGGGGCTGCCCTGTTTTTAAAGCGCTTTCTTTCACCTAATATCCATGTTATTCAAAGCGTGGAGGAGTGGTGAGGGCATCACCTGGGAGCTTGTGAGAAATGCAGACCCATCCCCAGGCTGGCAGAACCAGAATCTGTTTCAACAAGATCCCCAGGTGGTTCGTGTACACTTTACTGTTTGAGAAGCCCTTGCTCCCACGTTATCTTCCTGGGCTCTCACAAAGGGGTTATGAGAAAGTATTGCTACCTGTAGCAGGTTGGATGGTGTGTCCCCACCCCCAACTCCTGTCCACCCAGATCTTCAGAACGTGGCCTTATTTGGGCTTAGGATCCTTGCAGATGTAATTGGCTAAAATGAAGTCATAGTGGAGCCGGGTGGCCCTAAATTCAGTGACTGATATCCTTCTAAGAAGAGGAGAGGACACATGGATACACACACATAGAAGAAGACCACATGGTAGAGGTTGTGGTTTTGCCACCGTAAGCTAGAAGAGGCAAGGAAGGACCCTCCACTAGAGCCTCTGGGGCTGGTGTGCCCAGCTGACACCTTGGCTTTGGATTTTGAGCCTCCAAATCCATAAGAGAATAAATTTCTGTTGTTTCCAGCTACCCAGGTTGTGATATTATTCCATTACAGTGGCCCCAAGAAACAAACTGTTATTTCCAAGTTCCCGGCCACAAAAGCAGTAAAGCCAGAACTTGACCCAGGTAGCTTTTGTTGCTGATCAGCACCCTATAGGGGTGTGTGTGTGTGTGCGCGCGCACACGCGCGCGTGTGCGCCAGGCCCTGGGGGGTCTCTGGCAGCATTTCTGGCCCCTGTGTGTAGCCCTGCCCTGCTCCATGTTGTTATCCAGGACTCAGAGGCAGACACAGGAGCTCCTTGTTCAGGGGAACAGCTGACGTGGGGCTGAGAGAGCTGGTTAACATGGTGGCTGGCTGGCTGGGGATTGAGGAAGATTCTGGTTAGAACAAGGACTCCAGGGATGCCTGGGTGGCTCAGAGGTTGAGCATCTGCCTTTGGCTCAGGGTGTGATCCTGGGGTCCTGGGATGGAGTCCCGCATCAGGCTCCCTGCAGGAAGCCTGCTTCTTCCTCTGCCTATGTCTCTGCTTCTCTGTGTGTGTCTCTCATGAATAAATAAATATCTTAAAAAAAAAAAAAAGAACGAAGGGACGCCTGGGTGGCTCAGCAGTTGAGCATCTGCCTTTGGCCCAGGCCTTGATCCTGGAGTCCCAGGATCGAGTCCCACGTCGGGCTCCCTGCATGGAGCCTGCTTCTCCCTCTGCCTGTGTCTCTGCCTCTCTCTCTCTCTCTCTCATAAATAAATAAATCTATCATCTATCTATCATCTATCATCATCTATCTATCTATCTATCTATCTATCTATCTATCTATCTTTGGGGGATCCCTGGGTGGCTCAGCGGTTTAGTGCCTGCCTTTGGCCCAGGGTGCGATCCTGGAGTCCCGGGATCGAGTCCCACGTCGGGCTCCCGGCGTGGAGCCTGCTTTTCCTTCCTCCTGTGTCTCTGCCTCTCTCTCTCTCTCTCTATGTCTATCATAAATAAATAAATAAACAAATAAATCTTAAAAAAAAAAGAACGAAGACCCCAACGCCAGACAATGGAACCCCACAGGGAGGAGAGGAAAGTTCACTATTTAGGTGACAAGGAGGAACCAGACCGAAAGAGGATGGAGAAAGCTGGTTTGACAGATGTTCTGATGGAAACAAATATTGAGGCATGCAGGTGGGCGGTCTGTGTGGCCTCAAGCTCAGCTGAAGCTGAAAGTGTGCTGCGTGTAGTTAGTGATAAAGGAACACAGATTCCAGCTGCCTTACTAGAAATGAGATGACCGCCCCCCCCCCCCAATAAGCAGGGACAGCAGATTCAGCTTCTATTTTGTGATGCTCTTACCACCTGGAGGACTAGGTCATGGCAGGAGCACGTTTTTTTTTTTTTAATAAATTAATTTTTTATTGGTGTTCAATTTACCAACATACAGAATAACACCCAGTGCTCATCCCGTCAGGTGCCCCCCTCAGTGCCCATCACCCATTCACCCCCACCCAGGAGCACTATGTTTTTAAAGAGGATTGCAAACTAGAGAGAGTTTTGGGGGTAATCAGAATGATGAGGATTCTGAAATAAAATGGCGATAAAAACCGTCATTTACTGGGTGTTTCTGACATGCCAGATGCTGGCAAGGCAAGGTAAGACATTGTCCCTACCCTTGGGAAGCTTATAGCCTGTTGGGTTATTTTTATTTTAAAGAGTTTATTTATTTATTCATGAGAGGCAGAGATAAGGAAGAGGGAGAAGCAGGTTCCATGCAGAGAGCTCGATGCGGAACTCAATCCTGGGACTCTGGGATCACGCCCTGAGCCAAAGACAGACGCTCAACCGCTGAGCCACCTAGGCATCCCAATGTATTTGTTTTAAAACCCAGAAATGCTGCGGAGGTGTGCAATGTGCTCTGAGGGCACTAGCCTGGAGAACCTGACTCAGACCAGGCTGCCTTGGAGGAAATGGCATTTTCATCTCTGAGCCAATTTATGAAGGCTAACTAAATTTTACTCAGGGGACCATGGCACTTTTCAAACAAACAGGGCACATGTGAAGACCAGGGAAAAGGGTTGTATTAAGAGATGTGGTTTGGTTAGATAAGGGTCTTGGAAACAACACTTTGCCTGCATGGTAAGGAACAGATAGGAGTGAGGCAAGAGTGGGTACGGGCAGGAGGGCATTCAGGAGGGGGGTCTTAGCTATCCTGTGCTAGTTTCCTGTTGCCTTTCTAACAAAACACCACAAACTTCATGGCTTAAAACAACACAGAAGTGTCCTCTTACAGTTCTAGAGATCAGAAGTCCAAAACGGGTCTCACTGGGCTAAAACTAAGCCCTGTCAGCAGGCTGTGTTCCTTCTGGAGGCTCTAGGGGAGAATCCATTTCCTCGCCTACTCTGGCTTTTAGAGGCTGCCCACATTCCTCGGCTCATGATGCCTTTCAATCTCCAAATCCAGCAGTGGCTGATTGAAACTTTCTCATGTCTCGTCAACTCTGACCCTCCTGCCTCCCTCTTTCACCTATAAGGACCGTCATGATTCTATTGAGGCCACCTGCATGAACTGGGCCAATTTCCTAATCTCCTTCTTTTAAAGTCAGCTGATTGAGTAACCATGATACCCTCTTGCCATGTAACCTAACACTTTCACAGGTTTTGGGGATGAGGATGTGGACGTCTTTGGGGGGGGGGCATTATTCTGCCAACCATACATCCTGATTTACATACATCACCTAATTTACTCCCACATCCTCCCTCCCCTCTAAGTTGGTACTGTTAGGCCCTTTATACAGACAGGATGCTGAGGCTCTGGGAAGTCGCAGAATCCAGAGTCAGACTCCAGGATCCAGAGTCAGACTCCAGGCCGCCTGACTGCAGATCCTGTGGTCCTAGCCCCTGCCTCATGCTGCCTCTCCATGTGCTATGAAGATGATGTGCAGGGCAGGGGAGCCGACTTCCAGTGTGTGATGGGCTGCATACGACTGTCTCACAGGGCCAAGTTCTGGGTGACTCCAGAAGACAGAACCAGGTCAATAGTCACAAGGAAGCAATTTCCAATTTCTAACAACTCAAATGTTAGAGCCAGAAGGGATCCGAGAAATCATCTAGTCCATTTGCTTCTAAGGAAACCAAGGCCCAGGGAGGGGAAATAACCCACCCAAGGCCACACAGCTCATCAGAAACCTTACACAGAAATTTCTATTATAGTTGGTATGAGCTGCAGTATTAAGTGAGGGGTTCCTCATCACTGGAGGAGGCTGGTCATCTCAAGTGTGTTGAGGGTAAGTTTTTATTAACCACAAAATGTAAACGTTTGTGAATGATTTACTTGCGATAATAAGTTAGAGCAGTTCCTCCTACAATAGTATCACTCCCACCCATTTGTCCTCTGGTGTAAGGTTTTTATAAAAGTTGAGTTTATTAAGGAATGATTTACATACATAAAAATTCATCCTTTCACACGTACAGTTCAATAAGTTTTAACACATGTACAGTCATGTAACTACCACCATCACATTCAAGATAGGAAACATTTCCACCACCTCAAAAAATTCAAAAAGATCTCTGTGCCTCTCCTTTCTTGTTTATTTTCAAATAATTATAGATCTACAAGTTGCAAAAACACTACAGAGAGATCCCATATGCCCTTCACACAGCTGTGCTTGATAACATCTCAAATAACTATAGCACAATATCAAGTTCAGCCACGTTCAGGGACATTGGTGCAATACCAGTAGCTGGATTAGAGACTTTACATGAGGTTCTTCTATGCCCTCCTGTGTGTATGCACGCTTGTGTGGATTGTTCTATGTGATTTTATCACGTGTATAGTTTTGCATGACCATCACTCTAAAAGAGCTCCCTGGTGCAACTCCTTCAGAAAAGTTGCCATCCCTAACCCCTGGTGACCACTAATCTGTTTCTGTGTCCCTTTTCATATGCTTTATTATTGAATTGCATTTTTTTAAGATTTTATTTTTAGGTAATCTCCACACCCAATGTGGGGCTTGAACTCATGACCCTGAGACCAAGAGTCACGTGCTCTACCAATTGAACTGGCCAGGTGTCCTGAAACTGCATTTTTAAATTCCAGAATAAATTGATGAATAAATTCACAATGGAAAAATCCAAATTATTCAGGTACTTTAGAAGGATTACTTGCGCTTCTTTTCTCATCCTGGTCCCTTTTCTGAAGGTAATCACTGTTAAGGGTTTTGGGGTATCCTAAGCTTTTGTCTATGTACTTGTCTACTGTGATAGTTAATTGTATATGTCAGCCTGACCAGGCCATAGGGTGCCCAGATTAAACATCATATCTGGGTGTGTTCGTGAGGATGGTTCCAGATGGGATTGGTATTTGAATTAGTGGGCTCAGCAAAGTAAACTGCCCTCCTCAATGTGGGTCGGTATCATCCAATCTATTGAGACCCTGAATAATATAAAAAGTGGAGAAAGAGCCAATTTGTTCCCTTTCTGCCTTCTTGCTTGAGCTGGGACTTGGTCTTCTCCTGCCCTAGGACTGGGACTTAGACCATCAGTGGGCTCCTCTGGCTGTCTGGCCTTTGGACTCAGACTGGAATTATACTACTGGCTCTCTTGGGTCTCCAGCTTGCAGATGGCAGATTGTGGAACTTCTCCGCCTCCATAATTGTGTGAGCCAATTCCTCAGAATAAATCTTTGTGTCTCTCTATCTATCTCTATTTTCTGTTAGTTCAATTTCTCTGGAGAACTCTAACATATATATATAGTACATACATTACATGTATATTAACCTGCTTGTAAAAATAGATGGTTGCAGGGCCCCTGAGTGGCGTGGTTGGTTGAGTGTCTGATTTCAGCTTGTGTCATGATCTTGGGGTGCTGGGATTAGCCCCATATCGGGCTCCATGCTCAGCTTGGAGTCAGCTTCTCTCTCTCTCCCTGTTCCTCCTCACCACTCACTCTGTCTCTCTCTCTCTCCAATAAATTTTAAAAATCTTATGAATATAGTTGCATGTAACATATATATTGCATCATACATATTATTCCACAGCTTTTTTTCTCCACTTAACTATACGTCAGAAGTAATTTCCTATATCCACACATTTATGCCTACTACATATAAAAAAATCTCTGCATAACATTCCATACTATGGCTGTTCTATAATTTATTTAACAGATTCCCTGCTTATAGGTATTTAGGCGGTATTTGAGTTTTCCCGTTACAAACAATGCTGTGACAACCAGTCTGTGTGCATTTTCACACGTCTCATAAATTGAGAGGAGTGGGATGCTTTCTGGAGTGGGAGGAAGAGAGATGAAGGTTCAGCTGGCACAGAATTGCCCCACACCTTGGAGTGGCGGTGGGGCTCCAAGTGAATATCATCTGGGAAGTTTGTTTTGAAGACTGACAACTGCTCTGCTTGAAGATTTTGTGCCTTTTAGCTCCAAGGGTTTGAGATTCTCTGATTCAGCCAAGGTCACATCACATGACCAGAACTGCCTCTCTGGTCTGCTAACTCATGGGCCCATGCTCTGCTTCAGCCAGCTCTCTCAGGTCCCATAAAGTGAAGGAGCCTGGGGGGGGGGTGCCCTTTCATTTGGGGGAAACTGTGTATTGTTTTGATGAAGACTGTTCTGAATTAATGCTTTCCAGCTCCAGAGACCACATGCCACCCCTGTACAATAGATATGATGAAGCCAAGAAATAATCAAACTCTTCTCTAGGAGCAATGATGAGCCCATTGTTTTCTAAGGGAATGAAGGCTCAGAGAAGGCAAGGAATTCACCTAAGGCCACACAGCTAATTAGTAGCTTCACTTTCTAACTAGAGGGTAAAGGCAGCACCTTCTTCCAGACGCAGCATGCTCCACGGGTGTGTAAATAGGTTGGGAGGTTTTGGAGCAGGACAGGTGAAATCATTAGCTCTGTAGTAAGCCCTTTGCTCAGTCTCAGCTTCTGCCCAGGATGAGCCCATAAGAGACTAGGGAATGGTTATATGGGCCACCACATGTGTCTAGGGAAGGGATGTTGACCAATACCGTTTCCATAACCATTCACCCACCAACTTACTCGATTCTTAGAGTCTCCATGCTGGTGATGAAAGGAATAGTAGCTGAGAGAAGAATCAAATACAAGAATCATGAGCATTTACAAGCATTTTCTGTTCTCAGGGGACTTTCCCATCTTTTTTCTGCTCATCACAAAGTAGGAAGGGCATGCTCTAGGCTTAATATTGCAGAAATGAGGAAACAGGCCCACTGAGAGACCGAGGAGTTTGCCTCAGTTCATGCGTGCATCAGATTGGCCAGAATGTTGGTGGAGGGACCCTGGTTCCCTGATTCCCAGCCAAAGGCTTTTGCCAACACACTTTATTGCCACTCCTCCTCAGACTGCCAGGCCTTGTGATCAGTATCCGGTGTGCTCCTGTGCCCACCTCGGAAGAGACACTGCACTACGTTCACCTCTCCGTCGGCCCTTTTATGTCCAAAGACCATGTGAATCTGACAGTCTGTGACCCTGGGAGAATAAGAAGGACAGTTCAGACAACAGAATCCAGATGCTTAGGGCCCAGATGTGGAAACCCACAGCCATTGGTCAGATTGGCCCAAAGCATCTCTTTGGCCTATTAAACAGGCAAATGTCTGTAGCCTTGAATGGGTGAAACTGCAGCCTGTGATGCTCAAGGAAGTCTTTAGGAAAAAAAACAAGACAGCAGAAGGCTTATCTGAAGGGACTGGAGGAGCCCTGATGGCTGAAGCAGAAGGTTCATGTGAGGGAAAAGTGGGAAGTAAGATTAAGGCAGCAGGTACTATTCTTCCAAGATGGCTGCAACAATATCTCTCATCCCACAGGCACTTCTTCCAATGTGATTTTGACACTGCCTGCATTGAGATACAGGGGCCGTGGTCCTTCCCCTCAAAGCTGGGTAGGCTCATGGTTATGGCAGAAAGGAGGCTAAGTGACTCTGGAGGCCAGGTCATAAAAGGGGCTCAAGCTTCCACCTTGTTTGTTGAAACACTCACTCCTGAAGCCTTGAGCCATTGTGTGACTCATGGGGCTGTTGCCATGCTGGGAGGAAGCCTAAACTCACTCCCATGGAGAGATCAGAGGAAGAGGCTCGGAGACTGCATGGAGAGAGATGCCTGGCTGCTCCCAGCTGCTCCAGCCCCATTCTCCCCACCCCCTACTCTTCCAGCTCCACTCACTCTCCTATCACAGCCTTATGAGAGACCCTGAGCCTGAACCACCCAGGTGAGCCCCTCCCCCGTTCCTGATCCACGGAAACCATGAGACTAATAAAATGAATACTATCGTTTTAAGTCGCTAAGTTTCGGCCTTGTGACAAATGAGGCTGATGAAAGCAGAGTACTGTTGTGCAAAGAACACTGGCTTGGGGGTCAGGAGAGCTGAGTTCTTGGGTCTGGCCCTGCCAATAACTGGCTGTGGGGCCTTGGGCAGGAAACTTGTCTCAGAACCGATTTCATTATTTGTAAAAACAACATATTAGGATGAAATGATTTAGAAAGACCTTCCTAGTTTTAAAAATTCCTTTGTGGTCATATGCTTCAGAGAGGTTGGAACTTATCCTTAAGCAAAGAGGGAATTGAGTGGAAGACATGCTGAGAGAAGGTTCTGGAGAGAAGAACGCATGCATGAAGACAGAGCTGGGGAATCCTTCCTCTTTTTCAGCCAAGTGTAAGGTGAACACTGAGGGGACGAGAAGCCCCAAGGAGTTACCTGACAAGAGGAAGAGACAGGAGGGGGAGGTGAGCAAGTCAGAAGTAGGCAGTCTACTGGCCAGGGTCAGAGTCCAAAGCAGAAAGTATCAAACAGTCCTCTCCCATTTGGAGAAAGGGTCCCTCTGGCCCTTTCCACCTCAGACCCATCTACCTCCATCTACCTGAAGGACCAACTATTTATCAGATCTCTGCTTTATCTTCCCTGATGGGATATTTCATGCTCTCCTCTCTTAGGAACAAACCCACAAGGCTCCCCACTTTGCTCAAATGGAGCTGAGATTAGATTCACCTTGTGCCCACTGCTCAGATGTCAGGTCCTCGACCCATAACCACCACAGGATTCTGAGTGCAGGGGAAGAGCCAGGCCAAATGCTTTCCGTGACTTCCTTTGGGCCCAGTCTTTCGGGGACACCTGACCACACACCCTGTTTGAGTCTTCAGCTGTGGGGAATTGGGGTTATAAGATACTCCTACAGCAATGGTATCTCCAGGCTGCCATTTCTAGAAGACAGAGGTAGTCCTAGCTCTTGGCTTGGGATGGTCTCTTAGGAAAACAATGGGCAGGCTGGTGCCAGTGGGGATGGGGTAGGTTTGCTTCTTAGCAACAAAGGGAGCATTTGAGTAGAAAAGAAGCCTGCAGGCCCTCTGGGACTGTTTCAGTTGGTTATTTCTCTCTGCTCCTACACAACTTCAGGCAGCTCAGAGTCTTGGACTCCCTTTGCCCATAGCCTGTGGCTGGAACCACCCCTGGAGTGAAAGGGGGCTGTGTTTCTGCAGTCCTCTAGTGGAGGAGTTGGCCTCATCTACACCAACCCTGGCAAAGGCTCACACGCTATGCAGAGAGTTTCAAAAACGTGAAGGCTGCAGCCCAAGGGGAATAGGAATACGGTGTTGGGAGGGCTGAGCCATTTGAAATGGGCTCTGCTGTCGGGCCAGGATGGAATACTGTCTTCTCTGGGAGGAGGTCAAGGACACAGCTGAAGCCTATTTACAGCTCCCTTCCTCCTGTGTCCCTGTGATAATAGCTCCTTCCTATTGAACCCTTGGTAAGTGCCAGGTACTGTTCTCAACCTTTTCCATGGATTATCTCATTTAATCCTTCCCAACAGCTCAGTGAGGTAGGTCTATTATTATCCCTATTTTAGATATTAAATATTAATAATTTTTTAAAACCCCAAGGCACATAGAGTTTAAGTAAGCTAGTAAGTGGCTCAACCAGGATTATGAATCCGGACAGTTTGGCTCAAGAGGACAATTGACCTAACCATGAGGCTTACTACCTGTCACCCCACAGCCCAGCTACCTTGACCCAGCCTCTGGGACTGCCTTCTGAAATGTCCCTTCAATCCTGGCCCTCTTGGGGCCTATGTCCTGCTTTGAATATGGTAATAGCCACCACCTTACCTCGTGCTCAGTATGCACCAGGATTGTGCTAAATGCCTCATGTGGCTTATTTAGTAAGCCCGGTGGAATAGGTATCATTGCTCTCTCCATTCTACAACTGAGGAAGCTGGGGCTCCAGAAGATTTCGTCACATGTTCAAGGTCAAGCTACTAAGTAGCAGGACCAGGATTTAAATCTGAACCAAAGTCTGTCTGATTCCAAAGCTCTAGAAACACATTTTACTCATCATTCATTCATTCATTCATTCAACCAACCAAAATTTTCTAGACCATCTGTCATGTGGCTGGCACTGCTCAGCACAGTTGGATATGCACAGTGATAATGTTTCTGAATTTCTGACTCCATCTCTCTAGCTTAGACTACTCTCTAGAACTGCAGGCTCCTGAATCCAACTATCTGTTTGACACTACTGTCTCAGGTAAACATGTTCAAAACAGAACTCTTGACACTTTCTCCAGAGTCGCTTCCTTGGTTCTGCAAATGGCATCGCCATCCACGCAGCTGCTCTGACCGGGGCTTGAAAAGCTTGAGGCGGTCTTTGAATCCACACTTTCCCCTCATGCCCTACCTCCAATCTATCAGCCTGTCTGCTTGACTTTATCTCTGAACACATTCTAAACCTTTTCACTTTTGTCCATCCCCTACTTCCCATCCTATGTGTTCTTTCTAAGAGAAGCCAGCATGATCTGACAATATGAACCATCCTATGTCCTTTCCCCTGCTTCAATCACTCCAATGGACCCCCGGATGCTCCTAACTCAGCTTCTATAAAGAAGCTTCTAGAAAGACTACTTTATAGAAGTAGTCACTCTCTTCTCTCTGCATGGCTCTTATTACTAAAGAATACTTTCTTTTTTTATTTTCCTACTCACCTGTGTCCCCCACCCACTAGAATAAAAAGCTCCATGAGAGCAAGGAGCTGACTTCTCTTATTTGTCATTGTCTTCTCAGCACCTAAAACAGCGCCTGGCACATAGCAGGTGCTCAGTAAGTAAAGCAGCATTGGTGGATAAAGTTGGTGGACAGCAGGGGGTGGGTATACAGAGCAGTATATGGTCCTTGGTCAATGACAAGGGAACAATAGTCTGGAAGCAGCAGGAGGAAGTAAAGAACATGCTGACCCCTCCCTGAGCCTGGGGCCACAGAAGGAGGTGTGAGGCCTCCAAGTTTCCACTCTGCTGCTCACTCAGCTTTCCTGAGCTTTGCGCCTCATCTGGAAATGGGAGTAATGCTACTATAACCTAGCCGCATTGCTCAAGGTAGGGGCAACTCTGTTCAAATCCTCCCACTTCCCCTCTGCCTTCATCTGCTACTCCTTTTCTGCTCATTCCTCTTCTCCAGCCCCATAGGCCTCCTCTGTGTTCCGGCCTCAGGGTCTTGGCAAAGCTGTTCTCTCTGCCCAGAATGATACCTCCAAATATCTGCAAAGGCTCACCTCTCACTTGCTTCAGGTCTGGTCTCAAATGTCCACCTCCTCCGTGAGACCTTCCATGGTCACCCCACTCGACACTGCACCTACCTTTACCGAGAGGTGCCCCCTCTCCCCTTCTCTGCTTGGCTTTTCTCCAAAGCATTTCCCACAAGCTGGCATACCGTGTCTATTACCAGTTTGCTCTCTATAGCCATGTGTCCTCCCCAGTAGATTGTAAGCTTTGTGAGAGCTGGGAATTCAGCTGTCTTATTCACTGCCATCCCCACAGCTCCCAGAACAGTGCCTGGTACAGGGCAGGCACTCAATAAATCTTTACTGAATGAATGAAGTGCCTGCATGATACCTGGCATATAAAAAGAGTTTGGTAAGTGGTAGGTGTTATTATGAATAACTCTCTCTCTCTCTCTCTCTCTCTCTCTCTCTCTCTCTCCCTCTGGCCCCCGTTCCAGCAGCTGGACCACAGCACAGAGCCCTGCACTTGACAGATGTGCAGTCAACAAGTGTGGAAAGAGGAAACTTGCTGGAAATGGAAAGTCCTCTACCTGTCACAAGAGAAAACCAAGTGTCACAGATCTAAGAGTGTAGAGGAGAGAAGGCAGGATGGCAGCTCCACCCCTGTCCCTCAACAATGAGAGCTCCAGTGAGGGCAGTTGAAGCAAAGGGCGATTCCCACAGATGGGCAGCAGGAAGGCTATGTGGGTCCTTAACCTGGGTCCCTGGTCTTCTTCTTTTTTTGGTGGTGGTGGTGGGGGGAGTTCCTGGTCTTCTAAGGAATCTGTGGCTAGAATTCAGAGAGTTCATGAACTTAGATAGGGAAAATTGCCTGTTTATGTCTTCTCTCTTTTTAACTACATTTTAGTGCTTTCTTCAATCATGAATGTCAGCAACAATCCACCAGAATACTGGAGGACCTGTGACTTGGCCCCCAACGGAAATCACACATATTTTGAAGTAGATCTCTTCAAATATCAATATGTTCATCACTATTTTGGAAAACTTTTAAGACTTACTGCTCGATTTTTTTAAGTTTTATTTATTTAAGTAATCTCTACACCCAACACAAGGCTCAAACTTACAACCCCGAGATCAAGAGTCGTATGCTCTTCTGACTGAGCTGGTCAGGCACCCCACTGCTAGATCTTTTGTTTCATGTGTTAATAACGGGCTTATATATTACAAATCAAAAAAAAATTTTTATTATTTATTTATAATAGTCACACACACACACACACAGAGAGAGAGAGAGAGAGAGAGAGAGAGAGAGAGGCAGAGACACAGGCAGAGGGAGAAGCAGGCTCCATGCACCGGGAGCCCGATGTGGGACTCGATCCCGGGTCTCCAGGATCGCGCCCTGGGCCAAAGGCAGGCGCCAAACCGCTGTGCCACCCAGGGATCCCTATATTACAAATTCTAAAAAATATGTTGATAGCTGTATTTGAGCCTAATTGGTTTTCATTATAATCCTTTATGTTTTATTTTATACATTCTGAGAAGGGACGTAGGGGCTTCACCAGACTGCTAAGAAGCCCCTGGCACATAAAACAAGGCCACAAGCCCCATGTTGCAGTACATACAGTCTGGTTGCAATTGGTGCCAGCTCTCCTGGGTGACTTCTTCCAAGGGGAGCCCACACATGTACATGTTTGAGCCTAAGTCTGCCAGAGCAGACCTTTTCTAGTCACTCTTGGATGGGGGCACCCCCCCCCAATGGTCTCTCACCTTCTAACACTATGATGTGTTCATGAATTGGTTTGTCAAGTGAGCAGTAGGATCGGTGGGATCAGAACAGCTCCTTCCTGAACGCCCCTACCAGCCAAACCGGACAGCTCCTGGTTCCCTGGTTGTGCCACCGATATTCCACCTTCCTAGTTTTACATTTCCTCTGCCACTCCTTCTGGCCAGAAGGCTGGTTCAGCTCCAGCCCCAGCCCAAAGATCATGCTCCTCAAACATCAGATCTTCCAGCCGATCAGGCTAAAGTCATGTTTTTACACTCCAAGACCCATTATTCTGCAACCTCATCTGCATACTTGTTCCAACACTTGAGCTGATCCACAGTTGTTTCTTGAAGCAATGCATTGGCCCTGCTCCCAAACAGTTCAGCAGCTTGGGGTGGGCGGTGGCCTTCTGTCTAGGCATGAAGAAAGGCAGGTGTGTCCATTTTGAAAACAAAATCCCAGCTCCTCTACCTGTGTTACCATTCTTGGTACCCAGCACACCCAGATCCAATTTTTAGTCTGCAGCACAGAAGCCTCCCCTCTGCATACTCACTGAAGAGCTCAGCCTTGACACCCTCACACACACCCAAGGCCTGTTGGGTGCATGGCTCTTAACCCCAGATCAGTAAAACTGAACCTCAGGGTTGGAACCCAAGCATGGGCATATTTTTTAAAGTTCCTTGGGGATTTTAATTTTCTGGGAACCTGTGATCTACATCGATGCCTCCCTACCTTTTGAGCTTCATCTTGCCCCATGACCACCCTGGCTGCATTCTGGCCACATTGCCCTACTGTCCGTCTCTCTGCCTAGAACATCCCCCCTTCCTTCCAACCCATCCCCTTTCACCTCCTAGTGACAATTCATCCTTCAGATTGCAGGTAATTAATTGCCATTTTCCTGCCCTTACTCTCCCCATGTACACATTAAATCAGATTCTTTCCTTCCTAGCACTCATTCAATTGTACATCTGTATTTATTTTGGCCATTATTTGATTACTGTCCATATACACCAGTAGACTGTCAGCTCCATGTCAATCTTATTCACTGCTGAATCCTTAGTAGCTAGCACAGTGCCCAGCACAATATAATGCCATGATAAGTATTTGATGATTGAATGAATGTGAGGTAAAACGAAGCATTTGAAACTATATGCACCAAATATGTTCATTTATCACAAACTGAATTCCCAATCTTTGTCATAATCCTACAGTATTGAATCAATGTCCCTGGCTACAGCCTATGTCCCTCCTCACAGCTGCTTGGTGAGTGGTTCTCAATCCTGGCTGCCCATAAAAATCACCGGAAAAGCTTACTTTAAAAAAAGAGCCCAGGGGCGTTGGGGTGGCTCAGCTGGTGAAGCATCTGCCTTCGGCTCAGGTCCTGACCCCCCCACCCCCCCGTCCCGGGGGGGGTGTCCTGCTAGCTGGGTGCTTGCTTCTCCCTCCCTCTTTCCCTCTCTCAAATAAATAAATAAACGAAATCTTAAAAAAAAAAAGCCCAGTCTTACCCCAGACCAATTAAATAGAAATATTTGGGGGAGGGGGAGCCGGCCTAATTAGTTCCCTCCCCAGCTTTATTGCAGTACCATTGACAAATAAAAATTATATATACTTAGGTTGCACAACATGGTGTTTTTAAAGGTGTACACTGTGATGATTTGATATAGGTATATATTGTGAAATAACACAGTTAACATACCCATCACCTCACAGAGCAGAGGCACCTTTTTTTGTAGTGAGAACATGTAAGATTTATGCTCTCAGTGTAGTGTCTCAGGCTCCCCAGGTGATTTGAATACGCAGCTGCAGTGAAGAGCAATGATCTACCCCTTGCTCCTCCAAGTGTGGTCCCGGCAGCAGCTGTGTCCCTTGGGAGCTCCTGAAGCATGCAGAATGTCAGAACGTACCTAGATCTTCTAAATCAGAATCTGTGTTTTAACAAGGACCCCACGTGACTCATCCAAGTAACAATGTTTGAAAAGCACCGCCAAGGCCAAGGGATCAGGCGGGAAAGTGTGAACTTGGGTTGTGCTCCCAACTTCCAGCAAAGTGTGCGGTTGCAGAAGTAGGAGCAAACCTCCATTCCTCCTCCCTTTCACACTGCCTGCCCTAACCGTTTCCCAGCCTGCTGGGTCAACCTCCTAGTGTAGATACTGTGAATAAGGTCTTAGCATGGACAGAAACGGCGTCCTGAACAGCGATGGCCAAGCAGAGGTCTCCATACCGGCGGGAAAGCTGGGACCAGCAGGAGATGTTTGCTAGGAGCCCTTTCTGACGAGTGGGAACAATAGAATAAAGAACCAGCCCTCGCGGTCCTGTCACGTCCCTGCACCCAACGAACAGCAGGGCTGGGCCTAGCGATGATCGCTGGCATTGCAAGCACTGAGCTGGCACGGAGGGACCAGGGACCGTTCGCCAACGCGCGGCTCCCAGCAAGGGTCTCCACCAGCCCCGCCCCCGCCCCCAATCCTTCCAGCTCCCCCCAACCCCGCCCCGCGGGAACAGATGTGCTCCAATTCTGTTACTGGTTGGTTTCTGAAGGTCGACCCTGTTTCGATCGGGAGCCTGGAGCCTTTGGGCGGAGCCGGAACCCCCTCCTCCCAACCCCGAGCGCGGGGGGGGGGGGGGGGAGGCAGAGAAGCACCGTGCCCTGGTCCCCGGCGCGCGGCGCGTGCTGCCGGAGGGCGGATCCTGAGGCGCCCCCCCCAACCGAGGACGGCTGCTGGGCCCCGCGCGCGGGCGGGCGCTGCACTGCCCCCCTGGGGCGGCCGGAGGCCGTCGCTTCCCGGGGGGCTGGCACGGCCGTGTGCCACCGCTGCCGCCTGTCTGTCCGGCTTCCCCGCCAGGAAATGTCTTCTTACTGGAAAGACGGCCGCTGTCTGCTGCGGCGGGTGGCTGAGTCTGAAACCAAGTCGACAAGCTCCGGGCGACAGAAAACTTTGTGTTCGTCATGGGGGTGACGGTTGTTGTTCTCTCTGAACAAAGCCACCTGTCAGGTCCCAGCTCGTACGTGAGCACACCCCCCAACCGGGAGGAAGGTGGGGGTGGAAGGAAGCATTTTCCTGGGCGAGGCTGACACATCGCTGGAGCTGCCAGCTCGCAGCGCCCAGGACGCTGCCCCTCCGGAGCCAGCTGTTTGCTGTGTAACTGAGAGCCGAGTCCTCTGAGGACACTCGGGCTGTTGGGTAAACACTCTCCTTGCTCCTGCAGCTGGGCGTGGATCGCAGCCACCTTTGACTGGGGAAGCAAGGGCACCCAGCTATTGCCCAGCCAAAGAGCCAACCTGTCTCCCTCCGAAAGTCCCAGACTCAAAGTCCTTTCCTAAAGGACACAGAGCTTCTGAGAAAAGCACAAGCTGGTCCCTCCAGGGGGAAATTGTTAGGTATATATACATGTACGCGTATGTAAAATCTTGTGCCTGGATACTCATCCCTGGCTCTGGGGCCTATGCCCATCCACCTCCATCCTGGCAGTGGATCCCAGGCCCAGGGATAGTCTCCACAGAAAAATTGGGTCCTGCATGAGCTCATGTCCATCCTCTGCCTTCTTTCTCCTGCTTCCTTAATCTTCCTCATTCTTCTCTTGTTGTCACTAGCTTTCTTACTTCATCTTCTCTCACCATTCATTCCAGCCCTTCCTCTTCTGTTTCATTCTTTCTCATTCATTCAAAAATGCATTGATTGTGTATTAAGCAGCATAGTAGCCAGCCCAGCTGCCATAACAAAATACCATGGTCTTGGGGACTTAAACAATGGAAATTTATTTTATCATAGTCCGGATGCTGGAAGTCCAAGATCAGGGTGCCAGCATGGTCAGATTCTGGTGAGCCTCCTTTCCTGGCTTGCCAGTTTCCCACTATGTTCTCACATATTTTTTCCTTTTATGAGGACACAGTCCTAAGGGTTTAGGGCCCATCCATATGACATCATTTAACCTTCCTTACTTTCTAAAGACCCTATCTCCAGATACAGTCACATTGGGATTTAGAGATTCATCATATGAATTTGCGGGAGGGACACAATTTCCCCCCAGCAAGCACCTGCAGGGATTACTAGATTCCTAGGGGGAATCTAGCGGGGGGGGGGGGGAGGGGGGACAGACAGCAACCTAAACAGATGTGATGAGCCTTGCTAACAAAGTGTGAACAGACATGAGAGACTCCTAACTCTGGGAAATGAACAAGGGGTAGTGGAAGGGGAGGCGGGCAGGGGACTGAGTGATGGGCATTGAGGGGGGCACTTGACAGGATGAGCACTGGGTGTTTTACTATATATTGGCAAATCAAACTTCAATAAAAAATATATAAAAAAAGAAACATCAACAATATAAAAAAAAGTGTGAACAGAACACAGTAGGGGAACAGAGGAGCAGGAGTGAATCCATGCCTCAAGGAGCACTCAACAGAAGAGGCGCCTTCTGAGCTGGCTCTTGAAGGCTAAGAAGGAGTTTTCTGGACAATGAAAAGAGAAACTATATTTCAGGCGAGGAGGATAGCACTTGTGAAATGAGGAGTAGCAGGGGATGCTGGAGGTGCAAGTCGGGGCCTCCCTATAATAGTCATGGCCTAAGCTAGGGCAGAAAAAGTGGAAGCGGAAAGGAAGAACAGAACGCAGGAGCCATTGGCAAAACCAAATGGACTGAATGGTGCGGTGATGATGGGGCAGGAGTGGAGGGTGACCCTCAGATTTTAAGCTGGGGGACTGGCACCATTCACCGGCACCTATAAAAGGAGTTGTAGATAGATCCAAGGTGGGAGTAAGCAGAAATGGTGAATGTGAAGTATCTCTAGGACAGCCTGAGGATATCTGCTGGGTGCTGGGGGTGAAAAAGGGATGGGGTAAACTCTATGTAGTAGGTTCATGAGCATGTGTGAGGACACTGTCTGATTCTGGGGAGAGAACTGTAAGAAATGATTAGAGTGAACATCGCTCAGAATTCACACAGGGCTGAGAATAGTGCCAGTTCCCAGTCAGCTGAAACTGGAGCATTGGGTAGAGGACACAAGAGGGTCTTGCCTCAGTATCGGGGAATAATTAGCCCCAGACCGAGCCTCACTCTGATTTCATCTAACATAGCTTAACAGCAATACCCAAAGGGATCAAACAATTTCCCAGAAACTTAATTAAGTCCCAGAGCAAAGTTCAAGAATATTTATAGCAGGCTTTCTCAACCTCAGAACAACTGACATTTTGAGCTTGATAATTCTTTGTTGTAGGGGCTGTCCTGAACATTGCAGAATATTTCCCATCATACCTGGCCTCTACTCACTGGATACCAACAGCACCCTCCAGTTGTAACGACCAAGAACATTTCCAGACCCCCCCCCCAAAATCACACTGTTAAAGGAATACAGGCATATAAATAACCCAACATGGTAGAATTCATGTCTGGCATCCAAAAAAATTTATTTGGCATGGATGGAGATGATAGCTATGGGCCACAAGGACTAGATAAATCAGTTAATTGAAATCTAAAACAGAACTGGGCCAGATATGAGAATTAGTAAACAAGAATATTAAAACTGTTATTATAACTGTATTCCATATGCTCAAAATTAAGTGGAGACAATGGAAGATATTTTGAAATACCTGAATCAAACTAATAAAGGTGAAAACTCCAACATGTGGTGTGGAAAGTACCTTCAGTGGGATTAATGACAGATTAGACACTGCAGAGAAAACACTAGTGAACTTGAATGCTTAGCAATGGAAATGATTCAAAATGAAACGCACACAGAAAAGAGAATGAAAAGAAATGAACAGAGCATCACTGAGCTGTAGAAAAAATTCAAGTAGCCTAATATAAACATAATTGGAAAAGAGACAGGTGGGAAGAAATGTTTGAAGAAATGATACCCTCCCACATTTCCAAATTTGGTACAAATCTGAAACCCAGAGATCCAAGGAACTCAGCAAAGTCCAAGTGCAAGAAACATGAAGAAAACTACATCAAGGCACATCATAATCAGATTGCTCAAAACCAGTCTTAAAGAGAATATTTTTAACAGCAGCTGAGAAAAAAAGACATGTTATGTACAGAGAAACAAAAATAAGATTTCTCATTGTAAACAGTGCAAGTGAGAAGACAGTGGAGCAAAATGTTTAAAGTACTGAAAAAAGAAAACCATCAACCAGGGATTTTTTTAACATCTTATTTATTCATTTGAGACAGACAGATACCGAGAGCACATGAGCAGGGGGAGGGGCAGAGGCAGAGGGAGAAGTAGATCCCCGCTAAGCAGGCACCCGGATCCCAGGACCTGGGATCATGATCTGAGCTGAAGGCATCTAGATGCTTAACCATCTGAGCCACCCAGGCACCCCTCAACCAGGGATTCTATAACAGGCAAATATATCTTTCAAAAAGGAAGACCAAGGATGCCTGGGTGGTGCTCAGTGGGTTAAGTAAGAACCTGACTCTTGATCTTAACGCAGGTCTTGATCTCAGGGTTGGGAGTTCAAACCCCCATTGTGGAGCCTACTTTAAAAAAAAGGAAGGCCAAATAAAAACACTTCAGTCATACAAAAGCTGAGAGAATTCATCACAAGCAGACTCACACCACAAGGAATGGAAGGAAGATGATAACAGATGAAAACAGATTTCCGTAAAGGAAGAACACTAAAAATCATAACTACATGGGTAAATACATAAGATTTATAAAGATTATTTAAATACTTTTGATAGTGGACTGTTTAAGTGAAAATAATGTGTGCAGTCTAGAACATATATAAATATAAAATGCATGACGACAATAGCACCAAAGTTGGGAAGGGAGAAAAGAGCATATGCTATTGTAAAGTCTTTATAGTATATGTGATCTGGTATATCACTTTAAAGCTATGTACTATAAATCTGAAAGTAACCACTGCAATAACAAAACAAATAGTTACTGCTGATAAACCAAAAAAATGAGACAAAACGGAATAAAAAAATTCAGTTAGTCCCAAAGAAGAGAAAAGGAAACAAAGAACAGATGGAATAAATAGAAACAAATGACAAAATGATAGATTTAAACTTAACTGTATCAGATTGGATATGAAAGCAAGCACCAATTCTATGCTGCCTACAAGTAAAGTATTTTAACTATAAAGTTAAAAATGCATTCAAAAAGTAGGGGCGCCTGGGTGGCACAGGTGTCTGACTCTTGATTTCAGCTCAGGTCATGATCTCAGGGCCCTGATCTCAGCTTCAGGAGATGGAGTCTTCTGTATAGCTCTGTGCTCAACAGAGGGTCTGCTTAAGACTCTCTTTCTCCCTCTGTCCCTCCCCACCCCTGAACACTCTCTCTCGCTAAAATAAATAAATAGGGGTCCCTGGGTGGCGCAGTGGTTTAGCGCCTGCCTTTGGCCCAGGGCGTGATCCTGGAGACCCGAGATCAAATCCCATGTCGGGCTCCTGGTGCATGGAGCCTGCTTCTCCCTCTGCCTGTGTCTCTGCCTCTCTTTCTCTCTCTGTGTGTGACTATCATAAATAAATAAGAATTAAAAAATAAATAAATAAATAAATAAAATACTTAAAAAATATGTTGTAAAAGTATGAAAAATATATGCCATGTCAAAGCTAATAAAAAGAGATGTGGAACAGCTATATTAATATGAGATGAAGTACATTTTAAAGCAAGAATCATTACCAGAGATAAAGAAGGTTCTTTCATAGTGAAAAAGGGCTCAATTCGACAAGAGGATATAAGAATCCTAAATGTGTATGCCCTTAATAACAGAGCTTCAAAATACATGAAGCAAAAGCTGACAGAACCTCAAGAAGAAACAGAAAAGTCCACAATTGTAATTGGAGATTTCAACACTCATCTCCCCATAATTGATAGGCAGAATAAGTGGGCAGAAAATCAGCAAGGAGAGGAAGCTATGAACAACACTATCAACCAACTTGACCTAATTGACATTTATAGAACACGCCACTCAATGAGAGCAGAATATACATTCTTTCCAAGAGCATAAAGCACATTTACTAAGACTGGCAGGCCATATTCTAGGGTCTAAAACAAGTCGCTAAACTTTTAAAAGAGTACGAGTCACACAAAGTATATTCTCTGACTACAATGAATTTAATTCAGAAACCAATAAGAGAAAAATCTCTGGAAATTTCCTAAATATCTGGAAAATAAATATGCCTCTAAATAATCTATGGGGCAAAGAGAAAATCAAAAAGAAATTTAGAACGTATTTTGAAATGGATGAAAATTAAAAGACAATGTAACAGAATCTGCGGGATGCCACTAAGTGCCTGTATTAGAAAAGAAGGGGGACGCCTGGGTGGCTCAGTGGTTGAGCACCTGCCTTTGGCTCAGGTCGTGATCCTGGAGTCCTGGGACTGAGTCCCACATCGGGCTCCCTGCAGGGAGCCTGCTTCTCCCTCTGCCTATGTTTCTGCCTCTCTCTCTGTGCCTCTCATGAATAAATAAATAAAATCTTTAAAAAGAAATGAAAGGTCTCAAAATCAATGATTTTCAGCTTCTACCATAAAAGGCTAGATAAAGATGAACAAATTAAACCCAAAGTAAGTAGAAGAAAGGAAATAATAAAGATCAGAGCAGAAATCAAGGAACTAGACAAGGAATAAACAATAGAGAAAATAAATGAAGCCAAAAGCTGGTTCTTTGAGAATATCAAAAAAAATGATAAATCTCTAGCCCGGGAACATTAGGAAAAGAAGAAAGAAGACACAAATTACTAATATGAGAAATGACAGAGGTGATAGAACTACAGATTCTACAGATATTAAAAGGATACTAAGGGAATATTATGAACAACTTTCTAACACTAAACTTGACAACTTAGATGAAATGGACAGACTTCTTGAAAGACATAAAATACAAAAGCTCACTCAAGAAGAAATAGGTACTGTGAATAGCCCTCTATTAAGGAAATTGGATTTATAGTTAACCACCTTACTACAAAGATAACTTCAAGGCCATTTGACTTCACTGTTGAATTCAATGAAACATTTAAAGAAATAATACCAATTCTATACAAAGTCTTCCAGAAACTTGAGAAAGATGGAATACTTCTTCATTAATTCTGTTTGCTGGGCTGCCCCAGTGGCTCAGTGGTTTAGACCCGCCTTCAGCCCAGGGTGTGATCCTGGAGACCTGGAATCAAGTCCCATGTCAGGTTCCCTGCATGGAGCCTGCTTCTCCCTCTGCCTGTGCCTCTGCTTCTCTCTCTATGTCTCTCATGAATGGATAAATAAAATATAAAAAAAGATTAAAAAAATTCTGTTTGCTATCAGCATTACCCAGATAACAAAACCAGAAAAACTCATAACAAGAAAACTACATATTAGTGTCTCTCACAGACACAAAATTTTAATAAATCAAATCTAACAGTATATTAAAAGGAGACTACATCCATGATAAAATGGAGTTTATCCCAGGAAGACAAAGTTGATTTACCATTAGAAAGTCAAGCAATGTAATTCATCATATTAATAAATTAAAAAAAAGAAAACCACCACATGATTATCTTGATAGATTCAGAAAAAGGATTTCATAAAATCCAGCATCCATTCCTAAGGGAAAACCTCAGCAAGCTAGAAATAGAAAGAAATATTCTCATCTTGATGAAGGGTATTATGAAAAACTTACAGGTAACATAACATTTAATGGTCAATTACTGAATTCTTTCCCCCTAAAAGCAGGAGCAAGACAAGGATGTCTGCCCTTATTCAACATTTTACTGGAAGTTCTAGCCAGTGAAGAAAGTCAAGAAAATGAAACAAAAGGCATCTAGATATGAGAGGAAGAAGTAAAACCAACTTCATTTGCAGATAACACGATCATCTATGTAGAAAATCTAATGGAACCTACAAGAAATCTACTAGAACAAATAAGTGACTTTAGCAAGGCTTCAGAATACAAGATCAATACATGCAAATCAATTTTATTTCTATATACTAGGAACAAACTATTAGAAACTGAAATTTTAAAACAATACTATTTACAGTTCAATGGGGAAAAGAATAGTATCTTCAACAAATGGTGCTGGGACAAATGATAGCCACATGCAAAAAAATGAAGTTAGTCTCCTTTCTTAAATCAAATATAAAATGAACTCAAAATAGACCATGGACCTAAATGCAAGAAGTAACACTATAAAATTCTTAGAAGGAAACATAGGTATAAATCTGTGTGACCTTGGATTAGACAATTGTTTCTTAGATATGATACCAAAGGCAAAAGCAACCAAAGAAAATATAGACAAATTTGGACTTCATCAAAATTAAAAACTTTTGGGGCATGTGGGTGGCTCAGTGATTGAGCGGTTTGCCTTTGGCTCAGATCATGATCCCGGGGTCCTGGGATCGAGTCCCACAACAGGCTCCCTGCAGGGAGCCTGCTTCTCCCTCTGCCTATGTCTCTGCCTCTCTCTGTGTGTCTTTCATGAATAAATAAATAAAATCTAAAGATAAAAATTAAAAACTTTTGTGCATCAAAGGACATTATCAAGACAGTGAAAAGACAATGCACGGAATGGAAGAAAATATTTGTGAATCATATGTCTGTTAAGGGTTCTACTATCCTTCAATATATAAAGAATTCTTATAACTTAATGAAAAGACAAATAACACAAGTGAAAAATGGGCAAAGGATCAGAATAGACATTCCTCCATAGAAAATACACAAATGGCCAACCAGCACATGAAACATGATTAGTCATGAGGGAAATGCAAATCAAAACCACAATGAGATAGCACTTCACACCTACTACAATGGCTATAATAAAAACAAAAATGGAAAATAAGTGTTTGGGGGAGGATGTGGAGAGATTAGAACCCTCCCACATTCATGGTGGAAATGTAAAATGCTGCAGCTGCTATAAAAAAACACTTTAGCAGTTCCTCACAACATTTATCATTGAGTTACCATATGATCCAACAATTCCATTCCTCAGATTATACATCCCATGAGAATTAAAAACACTTTCACAGAAAAAATTGTACATAAAGCTCATAGCAGCATTTATAATAGTTCAAAAGTAGTAATAACTCAAATGCCCTCAACTGATGAATGGATAAACAAATGTAGTATATCCACATGATAAATGGATAAACGAATGTAGTGTATGGACTACATTTGGATGGAATATTATTCAGCCATAAAAATGAACAAAGTACTGAAACATGCTGCTACATGGATGAACCTTGAAATATTATGCTAAGTGAAAGAAGCTGCTTATAGAAGGTCACATATTATAGGATTCCATTTATATAAAATGTACAGGAAAGGCAAATCCATGTAGATATAAAGTAGATTAGTGGTTGCTAGGGGGTAGAAGAAGAGGTGAATTAGAACCGACTGCTTATAGATATGGAGTTTCTTCTGGGAGTGATGGAAATGTTCTAGAATTAGTGGTGATGGTTGCACAACTTAGTATACTAATAGCCACTAAGTTGTACACATTAAAATGGTGAATTTTTTAAAAATATAAGCTCTATGCCCAATGTGGGGTTTGAATTCATGACCCCAAGATCAAGAATCACATGCTCAACCTACTGAGCCAGCCACGTGCCCCTAAAATGGTGAAATTTATGCTATATAAACTATATCTCAATTTTTTAAATGGACTAAGGGTTTGAATGGATATTTCTGCAAAGAAGATATATAAAAGGTCAACAAGCACATTAAAAGATGCTCAATATCAGTAATCATTAAGAAAATACAAATCAAAACCACAATATCACTTCATATTGCTAGGATGGCTAAAATTAAAAAGACAATAACACGTGTTGTTGAGATGTGGAAAAATAGGAACCTCATATGTTGCTTGTGGGATTGTAAAATGGTACAGCTGATTTGGAAAATAGTTTGGTGGTTCCTCAAAAGGTTAAACATAGAAGTGCCTGGGTGGTGCAGTTGGTTAAGCATGGGACTCTCGGTTTCTCAAGTCATGATCTCAGGGTCGTGAGCTTGAACCCTGCCTGGAGCTCTGCATTGGGCTCCACTCTCAGTGCAGAGTCTGCTTAAGACTCTCTCCCTCTCTTGGGACACCTGGGTGGCTCAGCAGTTGAACAGCTGCCTTTGGCTCAGGGCATAGCCCCAGGGTCCGGGGATCAGGGATGGAGTCCCACATCCAGTTCCCTGTGAGGAGCCTGTTTCTCCCTCTGCCTATGTCTCTGCCTTTCTCTGTGTGTCTCTCATGAATAAACAAATAGAATCTTTAAAAAAAATCCTCTCATTTTTCCCCTCCTCCCAATCAAGTACTCTCTTTCTCTCCTTCGTTCTCAAATAAATAAATGTTTTTTTTAAAAAAGGTTAAACCAAAAAAAAAAAGGTTAAACATAGAGTTACCATATGATTCAGGTAAATACTTATAGGTATATCCCCAAGAGAACTGAAGACATACATATACACAAAAAATGTGTACGAGTGTTCAAAGCAGCATTTTTTTTGCAATGGCCAAAAATTATAAACAACCTACTGATGCATATGACACTATTAATACATACAACAATGTGAATGAATCTCAAAATAATTTTGCCAAGTGAAAGAAGCCAGCAAAAAACAAAAAGAAAAAAATGGCTATTGTGTTATTCTATTTATATAAAATTCTAGAAGATACAAGCTATATAGTAACAGAAAGCCCATCAGTAGTTGCCTGTGGATTGGGGACTGGGGAGTGGATGGAGAGATTACAAAGGGTCAAGAGGAAATTATACGGAATGCTGGAACCTTGATGGTGGTGATGGTTTCACAGAGGTGTGTATATGTCCAAATTATATATGAGCAAATTATACACTTTTTGGATGTGGCATGCAAAGTGTGCAGGTTACTGTACATCAATTATACCTCAATAAAGCTATAAACAAAAAAGGAGCAGGTCTTTGAACAGATGAGCTGCAAGGTCCTTCCCAGCTCTATGGCATCTATTAGAGGGAATTATCTCAAAGCTCTGGATCATAATAGTGCTTTGTATTAGAATGCCCAAACCACTGAGACCAAACTGGGGATTTTGCTTGGATTATTCAGAGACGTGCCTTTGTTCTTTACCTTTCTGGGATGGTGAAGACAGAGCCTCCAAGCCCAGTGGAGCAACAGAGCAGGGCAGCGCACTGGCAAGCCAGTGACATCCAGGTCAGAGAAGGACAGAGAAGGAAACTGGGGAAATGACAGCCTAATGAACTCCGCTCTTTCCAATTTCTTTAAGTTTATGATTCAGAGGATTGGCTCGCCGTGGACATTCCAGACCAGTGAGGTATCTCAGGTCCTTGAATGCATAGACATCCCATGGGAGAAAACAATGGAAGACAAGATGGAAATGAGAAATGGCCTTTTTAGGTCTCTTGACCCAAATGCAAGGAGCTAAGAGGATATGCAGGAAGAGGTGGAAGTGTCCCTTCCCTGCAGGAAAGGAGATTATGACTTGATGGGGTCTGGGGAAATCAAATGTAAGAAACTAGAGACCTGGAATGTCAAACCTCCAGGGATGCCTTATAGATGGACGTGCTAGAGGAGCAGAAGGAAGGGGGTGATCCTCTCCATGTCCGCTCCGCATCCCGCCCCGTTAGCAGTGAAAGCCAAGAAGGCAAGGAAGGAGAAGAATGAAAAGCTAAGGGACACACTTCAAAGTCATTTGTCAGCTGGGCAGTTATTAGGTAAGCCAGCCCTACAGCTGAGAGATTACCCCGTGGGGAGCACCGGTGAAGAAAGACCAGGCCCAAGAGGCTGTTGCCTCCTCCTCAGCCTGAACCCAGAGCAGATGCTTGAAAGGAAGAAAATCAAAACCCTAAAGGCCCAGGGTGACTCCAGGCAAGGTTTATGCCAGAGAAGAGGAGTGGCATTTTCTTTTGATCCCAGGGGGTGATAAGGTATGAGCTTCAAGTTCGGAGCAGGGGAATTGAGTGTTCTTGTAATTTTATCCTACACAACAAAGCCACAGAAAACCCTTCTGATTCAGAGCCATGTGGATGCCAAGTAGCATACCTTATCCCCACCCTCGTTTCTCCTGCTGCACCTACCCTGTGCCTCCCCAGCCCACCCCCAAACTGGCTACATCAGCCAATAGCATGACAATTTTTTAAGTTAGCAAGGCATCTCCTGGTTTATAAAGCCCCTTCTCCATTATTTCATTTTTATTCTTATCCAACCCCATGAAATAGGCATTGTTTTTCTCATTTTTTTTTAGGAAAGGAACTTGAGGGATCAGAACACAGATATTGAGACTAATTCACTCATTCATCCACTCATATATTCATTCAAATAATGACCGAATGCCTACTATGCATCAGACCCTGATTAAATGCTGAAGACATAGTGATGAAACCAGATAGGCACAGTCCTTGCCCTTGTGGGGCTCAGTCTAGTGAAGCTGGGGAAGGGGTAGCAAGACATTTATGCAACACAGATCTAATTACAAACTATGAGGAATGCTATTATAGGGGACTCTCAATCAGTCTGGAGGCCAGAGAAAGCATCACTTAAGGAGCAGTGATTTGGCCTTCAAGCTGAGCTTCTGAATGATGGGTGTTAGCTATGAGATAATAGGATGGGAGAGAGAGTTTTCTAAGAGGAGAGGAGAGCCCTGGGAAGGCACTATGACAGGAAGGGACATGGCATCACAGACAAAAACAGGGTGAGAAGTGAGAGAGGAGTCTGGCAAGGCAGGAAGGGGCCTTGCAGACCATGGCCAAGAATTGGGTCTTGATCCTCAGAGCCATGGGGATCCACAAAAAGTTTTCAAGCAATGCAAGACCAGCATGATCATTCTGGTTGCTGTGGACAATGTGTGAGAAATGACAAAGACTGCATGAGGACGGGGCAGCAGAAATCTAAATGAGTATACAGACTCGAGAGATATTTAGAGGTAAAATTGACAGAAAGTTCATACTCTTTCGATTCCAACGTGCCAAGAATGTGAATGGAAGTAGTGGGGCCTAGTCAGTTGAGTGCTGGCACCCCCAAAAGATATGTCCATGTCTGAACCTGTGAATGTCATGTTTTTTGAAAAAGGTCTTTGCAGATGTAACTAAGTTAAGGATCTCAAAAGGAGATTAGGGCATTATCCAGGTGGGCCCTAAATTTATTTATTTTTAAATATTTTATTTATTTGAGAGAGAGAGTGCATGCACGCACACATGGGGAGGAGGAGGGGGAAGGGGGAGGGGCAGAGGCAGAGGGAGAAGCAGATTCCCCGCTGAGCAGGGAGCCCCAGGGCTCAATCCCAGGACCCTGGGATCAGGACTTGAGCCAAAGGCAGACGCTTAACCAACTGAGCCACCCAGGCACCCCCAAGTGGGCCCTAAATTTAATGACAAGTGTCTTTATAAGTGAGGCAAAGGGAGATCACAAAGAAGAGGAGAAGGTAATGGGAAGATGATGCAGCCCCAAGCCAAGGAAGCCTGGAGGCATCAGAAGCTGAAAGAAGCAAGGAAAGATTCCCCCGCAGAGACTTCTTGATCAGACTTCTGGCCTCCAGGACTGAGAGAGAGTACATTTCTGTTGTTTTAAGGCCCATGATTTTTGTTAATCTGTTACAGCGGTCTTGGGAAACTAATACATGTGATTTTTCTGTAAGATGACTACTTTTCTTTTTCTTCCTCCCCCACCCTGAAATGTTATTTTTGTTTGTTTGTTTGTTTGTTTGTTTATTTATGAGAGACACGCACAGAGAGGCAGAGACAGGCAAAGGGAGAAGCAGGCTCCATGCAGGGAGCCTGATGCGGGACTTGATCCCAGAACCCTAGGATCACACCTTGGGCCGAAGGCAGACGAGACGCTCAACTGCTGAGACACCCAGGTGTTCCAAAATGTTACTTTTTAAAGGTTGGTACACTATTATACTTTCTTTATGTATTCAGGAAATTTATGAAAGGCAAAGAAGAGAGAAGTCAAGAAAGTCTCAGTCTATGACTAGGGTTAGGATCCATGTGATGATTGGTACCAATCTCTGATCACTTTAGGGGTACAAGCTTGGATTTGGGATGGGGCAAAACTGACCCAGATTACCCCCTCTGACTTTAACCTCATTATTTCAGAGCTCTAAGCCCATAAACCAAACCAGCATAGACTCAACATCTAGTCTCCAACAGTCTTTGCTCTGGCTCAGTACACAAAGGTACCAGATTTGAGATCAGATAACATTCCACCATCAGGTGGGATGTTAAGTCCAGATAAGACTACCTGGCAAAGTAAGAGAAAGAGAGGTCCGATGGCCCCCTCGGCCTTGGAGATAAACCTGCTCGTTCAGGAGTGGCTATCCTAGGGCCACTCACAAGGACCTTACTGCCTGAGGAAGGAATTTGCATGCCTCCCCTGGGAGACTAGAGTATTAATAGACCCTAGAGGGGAGGAAGGATGGAGGCCCCTGGGAGACGTCATAGAGGATGTGCAGAGGAAATGAAGCTGCTCTGAAAGACCAGCAGGAGGAACAGGGACCTGTGTGGCTCTGGGACAGGCCAAAGGATCAGAAGGACCTGAGCAGGAGGCAAGGAAAAGGCAGTGACTGTGGGGCTGAGATGGCAGCAGGAGCAGAGCGGTAGTTCTTCACCTTTTGGGAGGGTCTCTATTAGGATCCGTTCTGCTAGTAAACAGTGATCCCTTTGAAGACATTTGAAAGACATGGCTGATTATCTAAATTCCATTGCCATAATATTTTTCAGGAACATGATTATTGTGTCGAATGAGGTCTGTGTGCAGAATATATGTAGTTTGCAAAGAAGTTGGAAGAAACATGTAAGTGGAATAAGCATTTCTGGGACATTTGGAGCCCCTTAGGGAGTGGCCGAAAGGTGCCATTATGGAAGGGTTTAGCAAGCAGTGGGGCTCATACATAGTGAGACATACTGGAGACGTAAACAGGAGTAGTGCAGTTATGTTGCCATGTGGCTACTTCTCTCATTTTTGCAAAAGTGATAACTTATAATGGTTAGTATTTGACTGTGTGCTTGGGAAAAGGGCAAGAGTGAGAGACAGGATGTCCGTCTACGGGCAGAGTTAGGATCTGTTGGTGATCAGGATTAGGAGGCACTGGACACCAAGGTGAGAGGGGAATCACGTAGCTAGATGAAGAAGAAATCTTGGCAAAGTTCAACAACTCCCAACAACAAGTCTTTTTCCTCTGAATAGCTGTGAAAGTCTTTTGAGTCATAGACTAGGTTCCAGGCTAGGTTCTGTATAATTAATGTCATGCTCTCTGATCAAAATGGTCTCACCCCCACAGTGGGTAAGCTCATAACTGAATACGTCTTAAGCATCTGCTCTATGGCAAGCATTGTGTTGGTTGCTCTAGTGGATATAGATGAGTTAGAAAGCTCAGCTCTGGCCAATAGAATTCAAAAGACAAATGCTTAGTAACGAGACAGTGAAAATTCCTGTTCTCTGCCTGTGCTTAACCCAGCAAAGATCATTTGTCATGGAGCTAGTTGGTGAGGAAATCAAGTAGTAGCTAGCCTCTTCTGCTGTTTTTCAAGTTCCCGCTAAGAACCTCTAGAGACAGGGACAGCTTTGGGGATCTTTTGAAATACTTTTTACTGTTGCTATTACTGAACTTCTTCGCTCATTAATTTATCTTAAGTCTTAGGGAACAAACTGGAAGAGTGATATTGAAAACACACAGTATTATGAGTGTTCTGGAAGGGCTGGGTTGTGGAATGAGGGTTCCCTTGCCTAACTACAGAGTCCTGAGTGTCTTCACAGCTGGTGGGTGGGGGGCACTGCTCAGCCAGTGAGCCAGAGCTCTCCGCTGGGAAGGCATGGAGGGAAAAGTAGGAGATGGGAGTTACTTAGACCTAGATCCTCATCCTGACTTAGCCATGAGCTTTCTGGTAACCTTGGGCAAGTCACTATTCCCTTGTGGCCCTCAGTTTCTCCATCTACATAACGAGGGAGTCAGGGCTGTTTCTGTTATGAGATTTCTCTGATCACTGGCCAGGCTCATCATTCCAGATGCCCTCTCCCCACTATACTTTTTACATAACTCCAGTAAAAAGCACCACTACACAATTGGGGCTGGGTGACACTCACATCTTTTTGTTACTGCTGCTGTCAGTATTGCTCTAAGAACCCACTGGACAAGTTGTGATGATTTTGCCCAAATAAAAGTGTTCAAATCAGGACATGATATAGATCATAAACCCAGAGCGATTATTAACATGACTATGCAGTTCCTTTCTGCAATCAATGAACATTTATTAAGTATTTGCTTTGGAAACCAATACTGCTGGTGAGGACACAAAAATGAGTAAGACACAGTATTACTATTGCATAGTATTGGTAAGACATATACATAAATATCTATGAGAACATATAACATTTGTATAATGTTTGCCTCACTAGGAGACCCGAGCACTGTACCAAGTACTTTATAGGTGTAGATTTTTTTTAAAGATTTTATTTATTTATTCATGAGAGACACACACACACAGAGAGGCAGAGACACAGACAGAGGGAGAAGCAGGCCCCCTGCAGGGAACCCGATGTGGGACTCGATCCCAGGACTCCAGGACCATGCCCTGGGCCAAAGGCAGGTGCTAAACCGCTGAGCCACCTAGGGATGCCTATAGGTATAGATTTATTTAATCCTTCCAGTAACGCAGGGAGCTAAGTATTAGCCCTTTCTTCAGATGAAGAACCTAAGACTGAGAAAGAGCAAATAATTTGCCCCAAGTTACCTATTTAGTAAGTGACAAAGTTGCCTTACTGCAGAACCCATATGCTTATCCATTATTGCTTCACTGCTTCCTCAATTCAAGACAGGATGAGTTCAGCCCTCTAAGTGCAAATAAAGTGAGCCTTCTAGAAGAGAACAGGACACTTGGAGAGTCCAATTCAGGAAGGTTAAGAAAAGCTTTCTTTCCAAAGTTTCTGGACCCACCTCAATAGCTTTCGTTGCTTGTTCTTTTGTTTCATATTACACAAAGGCAAATTCCTTTGGATCTCCAGTAGATTTATAAAGTGGTATACTTACATAAACAATAGTGCCACATCCCCCAAATACTCTTTCAATCCAACTGTGATTAACGTCTTTGAGAAGTAATTCCTATGATAAATTAGAAGCAATATTAAATAGACACATACTCTTTCTCAAGGTCAATACATTTTTACTTGTAATATTTTTAAAAGATTTTATTTATTTATTTATTTATTTATTTATTTATTTATTCATTAGAGACACAGAGAAGCAGAGACATAGGCAGAGGGAGAAGCAGGCTCCCTGTGGGGAGCCCGATGCGGGACTCTATCCCAGGACTCCAGGATCATGACCTGAGTCAAAGGCAGATGCTCAACCACTGAGCCACCCAGGTGCCCCTGTAATATTTTTTTAAGTGCAAATAAAGTGATATATGGGGCTAAAGATGTGGGAATTTGCTTTTCAAAGCTCAGTGAGGGAAGAGCCTTCAGTGAAGGCTTTTGAAGTTAGGCAGGCCTGAGAAAACCTCTGTTGCCTCATCTGTGAAATGGGGATGATAAGGAATAGGACTACTTCATAGGTATGAGGGTTAAATGAATTAACACATGTAAAGCATTTAGAACAGTGCTTGACACATGGCACATGCTCAATAAATTTTAGCTATATTAGCAGCAGCAGCATCGGCGGCAGCAGCAGCACCTTTGGGGACAGGCAGAGAGGAATGGGCTGCAACAGGATCGCACTCTGTGGTTTCAGTGGCTGGACCCACAGGTTAAAAGTTGGGTTGTAAGTTGCCAAAGGTAATCCCTTTTTGCATTGACTTTGAAGCAGGGTGAGCTCTATTTAGAGCAAGTAAATGAAAGTCACTAGAGTATCTCCTGGCTCAAAAGGGCAAAGCTTGATAGTACCTTAGGATGGGACATTGTCTCCCAAAGGCCCCCATTAAAATGAATACCACACCCAGGAGGCAAAACCTCAAACCACCATCACACATTAACTCCCTGAATCAAGTACATTCATCAGATTGGCTCCAGCAGAGATCAGTGCTTTTGGGGAATAAGACAGTGAGCAGTTGTGATGGCTACTAAAAAGACGTGTGGATGGAGCAGAGCAAAGACAGCCTTTCCTTCTGGATCAGTTTCAAGAGGCCAGAGGTGAGAGGCCAGAGCCCTAAGTGGGAGGGGCATATCAGGAAGAAGAGAAAACTAACATTGAATAAGCAACTTTTGTAGACTAGGGACCACACTGCTGAATTCTTTACTTGCATTATCTCATTTAATCTTGCAAGCATAATAAGGTAGGTACTATTACTACCCTCATTTAACAGCTGAAGAAACGGAGGTTAGTTAACTTTTCCAAGGCCACACAGTTAACGAATGGGATAGAGGAGGTGGAACTTGAATTTGGTTATTTGAAGTTCCAAAAGCTGAGCTCTTTCTAATATACCACAGTGAACAGAATGCTGGATGAGTCAACTGAATGGCATTAACTGGTGGTGGTGACATAGGACGCTAAGCAATGCTGAATAGCTTGTGCATAGCAGTGTTGAGGGTGACAAGTCACAGAGGGGCTTCACATAGGTCAGTTATCTCATCTTCGTGGCCAGTAATACACTGAGTCCTACCCTTACCTCCAGGATTGCTCCTGACTTTGATTGGAACCTGAGTCTTGTCCCTGACACCCAATCTTCATGTGCAACAACACACTTCACACCTGTTTGCTGCCTCGGGGCAGGAGAGTGGGGGAGGTTTCATGTACCTCCTCCTCACTCGTGAAGAAACGCCTTAAAACGTTTATTTGCTGATATTAACTCAATAGTCTCATCTTCCTTGAACAAATGAACAAAGGCAGCAGAGAGCTATGCCAGCAGTTATTCCTTCAACAAGCAGTTTCCAAGTGCCAACTCTATGTGCTAGGCACTGTCTAGGTACTATTGTTCCGGTGACCTTAAAGTCCAGTGAGTGGAGACAGATATGAAAATCGGTCATGAATATGAATGTCATGAATATGACATTAAGAATATATGGGAGGGGGTACCTGGGTGGCTCAGTGGTTGAGTGTCTGCCCTTGGCTCAGGTCCTGATTTCCGGGTCCTCAGATGGAGTCCTGCATCAGGCTTCCCACAGGAAGTCTGCCTCTCCCTCTGCCTATGTCTCTGCCTCTCTCTGTGTGTCTCTCATGAATAAATAAATAAAATTAAAAAAAAATATGAGAGCCCGTGGGGCTGTCAGAGTGAGCAATCAGAGTTGCATTCCTTGCCTCACATGCCTCAATATCAGAATGGGTATGCTGGTGGTGGACCCTCTCCACAGGCCCGCAAAGCGAGACATGCAAATATGAAAGTACTCCCAACTCATTTCAGGAGTAACTGCAGGTTACTGCAGCCATATGAAAGGTATAGCCATAGCTGTGACGAAGAGGGCAAAGTCTCTGTGGGCAAGAGTGGCCTGAAAAAGGAGGAAGATGAGATCTGGGACTGAAAAAATGGGTGCAATTTGGTTAAATGGAGGGAAAGATTAGATTAAAATATGATTCTCCCTTGTGTTCAGCTCTTTAAATCTTGCTTTTAAATGTGTGCCTTCTATTTACTGAGTGCTACTTGCCTTGAACACTATTGTTTGCTTTTGTATTTTTTTTCCCTTGAGCATTTTGAAGATTACGTAAAGTGGGAAAAAAGATTACAGAAAAAAGGAAGAATGAATGAGGTGCTTTAACCCAGCACTGTCTGAAAGAGCTTTCTGCAATGATTGGAAGCTTCTATTCTGTGCTGTCCAATTCAGTAGCCACTGGCCACATGTTGCTACTAAGCAACTGAAATGAGGCCAGTGTCATGGAGGCAATGACTTTTTCAATTTATTTTAAATGTTATCCATTATCTACTGTATTGGAAAGCACAGCTCTAACTGCTTAACAAATAGCCCATTATACACCCTAGTAAAGGTGTGATTAAATATAAACGCTTCTATTAACCTAGTTATGGGGGCACTCATTTGGGGTTGCACGGGCTTGATCACGGTTCTTCAAAACGACCCTACAAGGGTTTATTCCCTATTTGCACTGTGCCTTCAGGTACTTTATCTCATTTAACTTATCCCATTACAACCCTGAAGAGGGGAGGCTGGAGATGATCATCCTCATGAAATCCAGTAAGTAGGTGACACTAGTAAGGTCCTACAGCAGATAAGGGTGGAGACCAGAGGCCAGGTGTTTTTCCTCCTGATTAAAAGAGTCTTTCCAGGGGAAAGGCACCAGGGGAAATGATGTCATATTACAAACGCCCACTGCTCACAGCATAGGCCTTATGGATGATGTGCTCTGCTTCACATGTCTCTGCCTTTTTCCTACTGTACTGTGGCTAATGGGGCCGTAGACTATTAACATGAACCCTATTTTATTCCCTTCCCACTGCCTTGATTGAAGCAATCGGGATTTTTTTTCCCCGAAGTTCATTCATATATTCAAAATTGTGTATTGAGCATCAACCTCGTCCCAGTCAGTGTTTGGGGATACAGCTGTGAACAAAGCAGAAATCCCTTTCTTGTGGACCTGACAGTTTTGGCGGTAGGGGGAGGGGGTACGGACAATAAATAAATCGTGTATATATTGGATTATTTCAACATTTTAAAAAGATTTTAAATATACCAAAGCATCTCACATCTCTTATGGCACACATACACACTGTCCTATTTGTGTGTGTGTGTGTGTGTGTGTGTGTGTGTGTGTAAATCTGGATCTGCACTTAAAGAATCAGCCTGGCTAGCTGAAATGTGGAAACACCTTTTGATGTAGTCTTTTAACATGTGTTGAGTGCCACCTATGTGCGGAGTCTGATACTGGGAACTTTGGAAAGATGCAGAAGAATGAGAAGACAAGGTCCTGTCTTAGGGGGTTCCCAGCCCGGCGAAAGAGGCAGTCCCTTGCCTTAGGAGCTCCCAGACTATAAGAGCTGACAGTCTAGCTTGGGAAGGCAAACAACTTCAAGACCCTGTTACAAAGGGGAATCCCAAGTAGGGGCAAAATGAATCCAGCCTAGACTGTTCAGAGCTGGTAGACTCTCTCCCTCATGATGATGGGGAACAAGAAAGGGGCACCCTAGAAGCTGCTGCTTGTCCCAACGGCAAGGAGGAGGATCCTGGGGTGAGGGGGCAGCCCTTCCCGGATTACTGTTACCCTGGAGAGTCTTCTGGATGAGATGGGATTTGAGGTGCTATTGCAAGAATGAAGAACTGGGAGGCAGGATGGGGTGGGGTGGGCATTGCAGGTAGAAGATGCCTCCGGGGGCCCTGGGCAATTAAACAGTCTTGGGCATAAGCCTAAACAGTTAGCCCCAAGACAAACCCAGCTGAAGATGCAGAGGAGAAAGGAGGGCTAATGGGAGGAGGTGGATCTTGGCTGGGGAGTGGCAGAGGGCAGGAGCCTGGTCAGAGGTGGAGGGGATGAGTGGGGGCAGCCTGGGCCCGAGTCCTCCCGGGAGTGCCCCGGTTCCTTGACAGCCATTAAGGAAGCCAGGTGAGAAAGGGTTAAGTGTGCCCCTCCACCGCCCCAAAAGCTTCCTGTGTTTGAAATCCTTCAGGTCTCCTAAACCCTCTGGCCCCGGGCCAGGCGGGCATTGTCCTGAGAGCGGTTGTGGGTTGTCAGAACAGCCCTGTCGCCTTTGTTGTGTGGCCACCTCGAGGTTCCCTCTCGCTCCCTGGCTGAGGCTGCAGAATGCGTGCTGGGAGGGGGGCGGTGCGGGAGGCTCGCTCCCTCTCCCTCTTCCTGGCCCCCCCTTCAGCCCTCCCGATGACCACATGACCAAGTGGGCTCGTGGCCAAGCCACAAGCTACAAAATGCAGCCCCTGGAGTGAGCGGGGAGCATTCTCGCTGGCAGCCTGGGCCCTGGGCAGTGGGAAGCCGCCGCCGAGCAGCCAGCCTCCTGGAAAGAGCTCGCCTCTGTCCCCAGAGCCGCCAGCCGAGGCCAGCTTGGCGGCGCTGCCCCGGCGGCAGGAGAGGGAGGCTGCAGGAGAGGAGGCGGCGAGCGAGCGCGGCAGCTGGCCAGCCTGCGGCGCAGCCCGGGAGCCACGCGAGCTCTGCGCCCGCACGCACGACCCGCGGCTCGCGCCTCTCCTCGCCTCGGGGCGCCCGGCCAGGGCTGCAGCGGCCGCCGAGGAGCAGCATGAATCTGCGGCGCTGCGTGCAGGCGCTCCTGCTGCTCTGGCTCTCTCTGACCGCGGCGTGTGGAGGTGAGTGCGTGCCCTGCCACTCGCCCGCGTGCCCCTCGCCGCCCTCCTGGACCACAGCCGACGCCCTCCCTTCCCTCCGCCCCCAACTCGCGCGCTCTCCGCCTCCCGGACCCGGGCACAAGCCGAGCAGGAGCAGCCACGCGCCAGCCGCGCCGGGCCGCAGACTCACTGACGGGGCGCCTTGGGCCGGGATCGGCCGGGGGAGGGAGGGGCGGTTGTGGGGGGATTGTTGGCGGGGAGGGTGCTCGGCTCGGTCTCAGGCATCACCCGCCGGGTGCCTTGCCCCTCTCCGCGGCCCCGCGAAGTCCGCGGAGCTGCCGGCCGCGCGCGTGCGCCCGGGGTCCCGCTCCCTGCACCCCACGTGGTGGCGGGTATGTGTGGGTGTGGGTGTGGGTAGGCGGGGGAGCATGTCCGACTCCCCATGGATCAATCAGTGAGTGAAGGGAGCTGACCTGAGCCTGGTGGGCTGGCCTCCCGAGTTGAAGGTTTTCCGGCCCCTGGAGGCTAGGGGCTGCGCGCGGCCCCGGGGTGCGGGCCACTCGGGATGATGTGCCAAGATGCAGACGTGACACTTGTTGCATAGGCAGGAGCGCGCGGTGGGGGCGGCGGCGTGGAGCCCAGCTGTTGCTCCCTTCAGCCTGCATGTGAGCAGAGGCAGGGCCTGGCCAAGCTGGTCTTCTCTTCCCCGCCCTATCTGCTCTGCTCTCCTGCCCCCACACGGGAGGCTCTCCCCACACACTCCGCGCCTCCCCAAGGACTCATTCTTCGATATCCTGGCTCCGGCTTTTACTCGGCCCCAGGCACAGGCGCCCTTCACCTTAGTCCCCTTGTCTCCAGGCACCAAACCAGGAAGCATGGGCCTGACTGGACACCTCCATGCAATTCTGGGAGGGGAGACATTTCTCCCCCACCTGCCCACATCCCCCACCTGGCATACTTGACACTAGTGCTCCCTTGCTCTCCCCAAACCTGGTCCCCACGGATGCCCGGGCAGCCCCAGCCCAGGGTGCCTGTTCTCTGTGCGTCAGTGTCTCCTAGGGCTGTCAGCTCCTACCTCCGGGTGCCACAGTCCTGTGATCTGGCTGTCACTGCTGCCTGCCTGACACACAGAAGGGGAAAGGCCACAACCGGGTAGACTAATGGCAGTGCCAGGGCTGGAGTCACAGAAAGGTGGGAGCAGAGGGAAGGAGAAGGCAGGGCAGCAGGTTTCCTAGATGAAGAGCATGGGGCCCTACTTACTTCCAGACCCTCCAGAGCAGGACGGTGGCCTGCAGCCCAGGAGCCTCTGAGGGGCCTGGCGGGGCTCCACCTCTCTCTCTTTGCAGGCTGCCTCCTCTCCCTGCTCTTGCCTTTTGGCACTGCCCTCGCCCTGGGAGCACTGCCTGGCTTCTCGGGAATGTACATTGATTGGCTCTGCCCCCCCTTCCTTCAGCTAGCTATCCAGTGGTCTTCTTCAGGACCCAAGTGCTGGGTCAGCCTCTTCCTTGGTAAGAAGGGAGCAGGCTTTTCCTCAAAAACTCTTGTCAGGCACGCAGAGAGCAAAAGATATGAATGAAGGACACCACGTGGGCCTGTCCTCCAGGCACCTACCATCCAATGCAGTTGGCAAGACGAGACACCCACATGACACCACCACTGGCAAACAGTACAATGTGGTACCTTCAGGGAAGAAAAAGTGGGTACAGCGAAGGCATCCCAGAGGAAGCTGGGGCTTCCTGATCTGCATACTTGGTGCTCCCCCAGAGCCTATGGGGGGACCCTTTGGCAACTGACCACCACTAGGACCCTTTTGGGGGTCCAGCTGGTTAAGGGAACAGCCAGTTTCAAGGAATGGAACACTGTGTTTGGCCCAGACCCCATTGCCTCTTGCTTTAACTCACCCTTCTTCATTAGATCATCTAGCTTCGTGCCCTTATGTGGGTAAATCTGTTGCCCTCACATTTTGCTTCAGCCTGGCACTGGACACTTCCAAGGCTCTCTACCCCGTGACATCTTTAGGAGCCAAGGAGGGACCCTTCTGTGCAGGTGGCCACCAGCCAAGGGTCCAGGTACTCATGTCCTGCTCCTCCTGCCTCCTATCCTGGGACCCCAGAACCACCTTGCCCACAGCCCAGACTTGCATGCTTTCCCCAGCCAGAGTCTCCAGTCAAAGTCCCAGGCCCAGGGGCACCTGGGTGGCACAGTCGGTTGAGTGGTCGACTCTTGGTTTTTGCTCAGGTTGTGATCTCAGGGTCGTGAGATCAAGCCCTCTCACCCCCTCATCAGGCTCTGTGCCCAGAAGGAAGTCTGCTTGAGATTCTCTCTCCTTCTTCCTCTGCCTCTCCTGCTCCTGCGCTCTCTCTCTCTCTCAAATAAATAAATAGTTTTTAAAATAGTCCGAGACCTGAAAATCTTGCTTCCTCCACAATACACTATGTCCCAACTTGGAATGTCCCCCCTCCCTTCACTGAACACACTCAAACTCCTCCACTGCCTCCTGACCTGGGATACACCTTGCTCTTCTGAGTCGGAGAGCTGCTGGGCCAGGGCCAAGTGTCCCTTGGTCTTTGTCTAAGCACCTCTTTCCCTCTCTTCCCCCTCACTCTCCCCTTCCTTTTCCTCCCCCTTCTCCCCACCTCCTCAGCCATAGCTCCAAGCCTGCAGTCACAGTGCTAGTGTGAAGACAGCCTACTGTACCTCACCCTCTCAGGGAGGGGGCATCTCTCCTCTATCCCCAGTCCCTAAGCGCTAAGCACTCCTGTAACTTGAGTCAGGGCCTCTGGGGCAAAAGACTAATGCATGTGAAGTGGATGGCCAGGCTGCCAGAATGTGGTGTGTCCAAGGGCAGCAGAGCTGGCATCGGAAGATAGCTCCGGCCAAGGGGGAGACAGCGGTACTAAGCGGACCAAGGACGGGTGCCTCAATGGGAGAGAGCTGCCATATCATACAAAGAACAGTGGAGGGGGCATAGTCAGCGGGGTTCCTGCCACAGCACCCATGTGGGCTTTGAAAGCAGTCACAAGATAGACTGGACGGCAAGAGGAGAAACAGGTGCGTCATTCCTGGTGAGGCTGGCATGTTCCTGAAAAGTCACACGCACCTCTTCGTGCATGGGCAGGCGGGGTTGGGAGTTTACATTGCACAACCATCAAACCCTGTCCACCCCTGGCTGTGGTGCTCCGTGGAGAGCTGCTGAGGCTTCCTTCAGGCTCTTCCTTCTGATGGCGCTTCGGGAGCAGGGGCTCCAGGCCCTCTGGGCTTCAGATTCTTCCGGGGAGTTGCCCCAGCCTCCCTCTAAGTAGCAAATGAGTTAGAAGAGAATATTGAAGCATACTGAGGATGGCCCCCGTTTCTAGAGGGGAGATTCTTTGGGGCAGCCAGGACCTTTGCAGTGATGAGAATCAACAGCCTCTAAGTTGGACAGGATAAAGCCTGGGTTTCAGGTGTCAGCTTATCTCAGGGTGAACCAGACTCAGAATCCAAAGTAGGAGGAAACAGGTGGGTGATGGGATCACGGTGTGGGAGGAGCTACAGACTTCAGGCTACAAAGAAGACAGTGAGCCCCCCACCCGATGGGATGCAATGTGCCAGGGGCTTTCTGGGTGGCTGCTTTCTGGGGCTTGGCTGATTGCTCAGGCAGCTCAAGGGAGTTTTCTACAGGCTTGAAGTCTAGATGTCTCCCGGGCCAGAGTCTGAGCCACTATCCCTGTTCTCCATCCTGGTTCTCGGCCTTCCCCCACTTAGGGCCTTTCAACCCTAGCCTTCCCTCCCTTACTGCCAGCAACACTCACAGTCCTAAGTACTGAATATTTTGAGGTGATGTCCTCCCCTACCCTCTTCTCCATGTCCACTCTACCCGTGGGGCTGTGCCTGTGCCATCGGCCCACCCTCACTCACCCCCAGTAGTGGAGGGCATGGACTGAAGAACCCAAGGCCCCTAGGGTCCTTCCCTGTGCCTGGCCACACCCTCAGCACAGTCCTTCCCACCCTGAGTATGACTCCTCATCAGCATCATTCCTACCCCCCTCAGTTGTCAGGGAGAGCCTTGAGGGGACCCCAAAACACAAGGCAGAAGCTGTAGCACCTGTTTGGGAGTGGGGTGGGGAGGCACTTAGTGAAGGCCCTTCCCTCCTCTCTCCTTCCCCAGTCCAGCCCTTTTGCAAATGGCTTTATGACAGACAGAAGTGGCCTCCTGCTCTACCTTCCCAAAGTGCTAATATAATTTGTGTTTTCATTGTCTCATTCAAGTGATGGGTTTTAATTCTTATTAGGGGATGAGCTGACACATTAACCTACCCCAACCAGAAGCACAGAAGTGTGGCTGGCAAGCAGTGGGATCCTAATGGGCCTGTGACTTTTCTTGGGGAAGGTGGGTGGAGGACTAGAGTGTGCGCATGTGCGCAGTGGGCTTGCGTGTCTGAGAGAGCAGCAGGCCCCGGGAGCCTGGGTGGGGAGGGCCCAAAGGACAAAACTCGCCTGCTTTTGGCCCAAGAGGAGGATAAATGCCTGGAAATTGTGTGCAAACGGAGGAGGAATCACTAGGGCCAAGGAGCCAACAGAGGAACCAGAGCATGGGGATGCTGGAGACAGGAGGAGGGAAAGGAAGAGCAGCCAGGGGCATGACTGGGGGGCTAGCAGCCAACGGGTGGTTATATGGAAACTGTGAGCTAGTTGTGGGGATGCCTGGATGGATGGAAATGGGGCTTTGGGGGCAGGGATACAGCTGAAGGCAAATCCGGTGGTGTGGGAGGAGAGAGACTGGGATTTGTGATCACTGACCTCAGAAGCCATATTTCTGCAGGCCAGCCCTGGACTTGGCATTCATTGCACAAGTTCCCTGCAAGTCCACCTTCTGCCCAACACCATCTCATCTGCCTGTTCTGCCTGCTTCCAGAGGCCAGGCGTGTTTCTGAAGTGCAAGCCCACCTTCTGTGGCTGTCCTGCAGCCTTTATGAGAGCCTCCCTCACTACACTCAAGAGCATCCAGCGCCACTTGGATTCTTTTGTCAGGCCTTGGCCTGGCATTTGGAGGCTTCTACTCTAAGCCAGATGTGGACAGATGTAGAGCAGAGTCCCAGAGAGTAGAAGAGAAGCCAACTTGAATTTAAATGGAAGGAATTTACATCAGACACAGGGTAGAGGTGTGGATCTGGGGATGAAAGGAGACAGGGCATTCGGTGGGGAGGTGCCAGTAACATCAGCATCATTGAGGGACCCCAAAACACAAGGCAGATGCTGTAGCTTCTGCCACACCCCTCCTTTTTTTTTAATTTATTTATTTATGATAGTCACAGAGAGAGAGAGAGAGAGAGGCAGAGACACAGGCAGAGGGAGAAGCAGGCTCCATGCACCGGGAGCCCGATATGGGATTCGATCCCGGGTCTCCAGGATCGCGCCCTGGGCCAAAGGCAGGCGCCAAACCGCTGCGCCACTCAGGGATCCCCCTGCCACACCCCTCCTGATGCACAGACTTGCTGCTTCAAGTGGCCGTCCACTCACTGGGTCACTCATTCATTCTGATAATATTTATTGGCCTCTAAATCTGGTCACAGGCTGAAGAGAACCCAGCTTAAGGCTCACAGAACAAGAGATGACCCCCCCACCCCAGCCATACCCACAGGGACATGACAGGGAACAAGGGAACCTTAGTGAGGCTGAAACACTGATGAGGTGCCCAGGGATGAGGTAGGAGATCTCAAAGTGGGTCACCTGCCTATTGAAGGATGTCAGAGCACAATGACATGGTGTTCTGGATTTGCTGTAAAATACTTCCACTAAGAAAAAAGAGAAAAGGGATAACTAATGCATATGTGACTCCATCTGGATAGCTGTTGAACCTGGGTGATGGGTATGTGGTAGTAGGGGATTCATTTCATTGTATGCGTGAAATGTTTGAAGTGCATCCGTGACAAGGGTGCCATGGGGAGTTATTGCTTGCTGTGCCCTAACCAAGTACAGACATATGCTCCAGATTGTACCCCTCCCCCAATGATGTTCTAAATGAAGAACACATTTGTGCCTGCCAGAAACATGGTAGAACTGCCAAAAGGCCATAAAGTCAGTTCCATAAATTACAAGATATGAGTAGTAGGTTTGGCCCAGGCCAGTGTAAAAATTGCAAACTGTTCACCAAGATGGAAGATAAAACCAAAGGGAAGCTTCAATGAGTACTACCTCTCCACGGTAGGGGAGAGGTTGCCCCTACCGTGAGCCCGCAGCCCTCTGTCCATTCGCATCAGCCTCCCTAGCTAACAGGCTTTCCTCTTCCTGCAGGGCCACTGCTGCAGCCTTCTGACGGCAAGGGGCTGGAGGAAGGCAATATCCGCCACCTGGTGCAGCCCAGAGGCTCGAGAAACGGACTGGGGCCCTGGCAGGGCGGTCGGAAGAAATTTCGCCGTCAGCGGCCACGCCTCTCCCATAAGGGCCCCATGCCTTTCTGAAGCAGGTACTTGAGCCTCTCTCTAGTCAGTGGGCAGCGGAAGGAGCAGGGGAAGGAAAGCCCGGAAGTTGAGTGACCCTGCTGCTTATCGCTGGCCAGACACCTGCACCAAGCAGTTCTGGGCCGGCACACAGCACAGGGGCTTCCAGAGTACCCATCTTACCCCTGCATTTTACAGATGTGGAGACCAAGGCCTGGAGAGGAGCTGGCCGCCTGGGGCCAATCTCCACCTGGGGTTGGGCAGGCTGGCCCACTTGGAGAGTTCTAGAAGTCCTGGGGGGCCTTGAGAGCTGGAGAGGGGGGCCTCAGGGTATCCTAAACATGTGCAGGGTGGATCTTCACCAAAGAGGGGAGAGGGAGGCAGAGAGCCTTGCAGGGGTGGCGGGCGGGCAGCAGGCAGAGAACAGAAAGAGAGTTGCCCAGAGCCACAGGAAAGAAAGAAAAAATGCAAGCAGTAGCAGAGAAAGACAGGCCTGCTTTCCCCTGTGGCCGGGCCTGCTGTCTCACCCCTCTAGCCTGGACAAGGTGGCATCAACTCCCGGGCCTTGGGCTTAGGTTCAGGGTTGTGGGGAGAGGGGAACAAAGGCTGTCTCCTTTCCTTGCCCGGCTGGTTCCTTTGACCTAGGACATGCCAGTGACTTCTCTCTGGTCATTTTTGTCTCTTTAGGATGGAAGGGGCCCCCCGAGTCGCCGCCTCCTGCAACTCTGGCTACTCCATAGATTGGTCTGCTTCTCTGGAGCCCTCACTTCCACTCGCCTCTCTTGTCGCACCTGTCCTTGCTGCTGATGGTCCTAGCTCTTCTCACCCACCGGCTTCCCCAAAGGCACAGTCCTGCCTCAGCGATGATTCCCTTTGTCTCCCACGGATCCGTTCAGCCCCTCTTCCTGGCCCTTCACTGGACTGACTTTGGAGACCAGGCTTCCCCTTTCTCTGGTCCCCGCCTCGCTCCCATCCTGCAGCCCAAGCTCCGCCCATAACCCTTCCTGCCTCCTGTGTGCCTGGGAAGGGGGGGTGGTGCTGCGGGTGGTGGGAGGCCACTGCCTTCTTCAATGGGCTCCTGCCAGTCCCAGGCTTTGGAGTCCCATTGGCCCTTCACCCAGCACGGAGGTGCCGGTTGGAAGAGCTGAGGCATTGCGACGCAGACGGGGTGCTTAGGGGGACATTGCAATGGGGCTCGGTCCTCTGGCAAAAGGGAGAGGGGAAAAGCTTTGGGGAGGAGGAAGACTAGCTGCTGTGGCCATTTCCCCAGGCCATGTTTGGCTTAAGGAAGAAACAAAGGAGAGGGGCTGTGAAGTACCTTGTCACCTCTGTCACCTTTCTTTGTCTCCTAACACTGCCCCCCACCCCACCTTCCAACTCCCTCCTTCCCTTGCCCGCTAGTTCAAGCTCTCTTGCTTAGGAGCTAAAGCCAAGCAGGGGTGTTTTTTGCCAAGAATCACAGAATGTCAGAGCCAAAAGGAACCTTGGCGATCACTTTGCTCAGACCCCTTATGCAAACTCCTGCGAAAGCAGGCCTGGAAAGGGTCGGTGATCTATTCAGGGTCACAGCTGAGCCAGAATGAGGACCCAGGTCTCCCTGCTCCCACTTGATGATGTCCTCTTCCCTCTTGATGATATCTTTTCGCAACACATTAAGTGCCTTTCTTGGGGTTGGGGCGGGCAGGGCTGAGAAGGAGGGGCAGCCACGAACTGCCCAGTTGTGGGGGGACCCAGCTGCTCCCGCCTCCCTGGCCTGCCCCTGCCTGTCCTTCCCCAACCTGAGTTGCAAAGGTCCGGTCACTGGCCAGCTGCCCCACCTGCTGCACTTCCAGACCCTGGTATTCTCATAGGGGCCACTCAGGTACTGAGGCTTTCACTCCAACCCCTACTGACACTGGTTTCTGGGAGCCAGCAGGGAGCCTTAATTGGCCTTCCCTTTGCATTGACCGGACCTTCTTTCCCAGTGGCCTTTCCTCCAGGGAGGGGCCAGGGGCAGAAGAACGAAGGAGAGAAGGAAGGAAGGAAGGAAGGAAGGAAGGAAGGAAGGAAGGAAGGAAGGAAGGAAGGAAGGAAAAAAAGAGGGAGGAAGTATAGGTCTGAGCAGGCTGCCTTCTCAGAGACCTCCCAGGAGGGAGGAAAGGGGAGACAAGAGCCTGATGGCCATCTATGTATGTGTGGGGACAGGGGGAGTCAGGGCCCTCCGAGTCCCACAATAACCCCGACGTTGCCTAACTGCCTCTCCCCCTCACCTCTGCTGCTGCTAATGCTGCTGCTGCTGCTGCTGCTGCTACTGCTGCTGCTTCCAGGCCCACCCTGAGGAGCCAGCTGGGCACCTGCTTCCCCCGCACCCCGTGGTCTGGATGTGGGGACTGGCCAGGGTCCAGAAAGCCTCTTCTGTCACTGATGCCCCCACCAGGGACTGGGCCTTCTTTCCCCTCCTCCTCTCTGCGTCTCCTGCCTCATCAGCTGCCAGGCCCCCTGGGGAGAGGGGGTAAGCTGGTAAAGTCCAGAGACACAGGGCAGAAGGGGGCATTGGGGGGGGGGGGCTGGGGGCCTGTCTTATTTAAAATGGTTGTGTATGATTCTTATACTAATTTATACAAAGATATTAAGGCCCTTTTCATTCAGAAATTGTCCCCTTCCCATAATTGTGTTCACTGTGTTTGTAAAGATTGTTCTGTGTAAATATGTCTTTATAATAAAGAGTTAAAAGCTGACAATTCACCCTTTCTCTTGGAGGTCATGTTCAGGAGGGGCATTCCTGTCCCCTGAGGCCCATGGTTGTCCCCATGCCCACATATTGCACTTGCACGGAGGTAAGTGCCTACATCGATTCCAGGTCAAATGGCCTCGAACCAATTTGCCACAAACTCCTAAAAGGAATCTCTGCGCTTAATGACTGGTCCACATAACATTCAGCCTGCTTTTAAGTGTTTTGGTATCTGTTTGGGTGTCCTTCCCCGCCCCCCTTCAGTGTCATTTAAAGCTTTTTACGAAGCAATTGATTTAAGGACATTCTGGTTAAAGGTGGGATTCCCACTAAAATTTGTTTTATATCCTTGGTGGGTGTCTTCTAATTTTATCTACTTCTGAACACTTTCGGGACTTTTTAGCCAGTTTGCCTTTCTCGAAAATCATTATGTTTCCTGCAATAAGTACACTTGGTAATGACTTTGTATGTATCATTTTATGTTTCACAATATAGAGCTGCTTGATGAATGAGAAAGCCTGAAAAATAAAACGCAAGGAGTTCAATACAATTCTGCCCCATCTGTCTCACTTCTTCACGTTTGCTGTCGAAAGGCCAGTATCTTGCCGAACAGAGAGGAGCATGGGTACATGCTAATTTGGTTAATCAACTCATTAGGTGCACACAGGCATACACAACGCAGAGTACAACCCGGTGAGGAGACATAATCATCAAAAAGGTGCATTTGATAAATCTTGTGGGATATTCTACAGATTTGACAAGTATTTGGGGCTAGAAAGACATAATTTAAAAAAATAGAAAGACATAATTTTAAGGAAAGGTCTGCAGACAAACTTGCCAAAAGGTCATAAAACTCAGTAGGAAATAAAATAGGAAAAACAACTCACAAGCATACAACTCACAATCATTGACAAAATGCTGCAGATTGCGACATAGTGATTTAAAAATATGACATTATGCTGGAAGTGCCTCTTAGGAAAATTGGTACAAAATGCCTTCTTTCAAAATTACTACTTTGACTTTTAGGCAAACTAGTCGTCAGAGTGACTGGTTAGGCAAAGAGGTTTTAGGTGGGCTGGCTTCATGCTGATTGGTCTGTTACCTCCCTAATCACCCCCAAAGCTCTAATTTTCCATGAAACCAAGGAGAAGGGGGGTGGTGGCAGGGCCGGAGAACTTAATACCGACCCAGGAGTGTGCAGCCCTTCAATAGCTTTCAGAGCTCTTTTTAAAAATAACTCATTTTATCATCCTAATGACTGGATGACACAGTCCCCCAACTCCTGTTTCACAAGTGAGAAATGAGAAAATGGGCTCAGAGTGGTGAAGCCAGCAAGTGAACCTAGAATCTGGACTTTGAATTCTAGAAGGCAAATTCTTTCTATGGTACTATAGAAGTTTCCCCAATTACAGGGAAGACTTAAGTACAAAATGTGTTTGGTATTCTCAGTTTAAGTGCAGAAGTAGATGGCATGGTGTAGACTGGTGGCATCACTCACACTGCCTCCAGAGGTCAATCGCATTTGCATAAGTTGGCAGGAGGACAGTGGGCAGTGAAGGTGAGGACAGGACAGGGAGCAGCCACCTGGGTCCTCTGGGCATAGGTAACCCACTGGATGCTGGTCACAGGTGACTGCCAGTCTGATCTTCTTGGGGCAGAGAATGAGGGAAAGGTGAGCTGATAGCCTTCTGGGAAGGTAATTAGACATCAAATCAAAAGAAGGCAGGACATATGGGTTGCCACCCTTTGGCAATATCTTGACCAAATAAACACAGCAAAATCAGAATAGAGGGTTGTTTTGAAAATGCAGAGGTAAAGAGAAAAAGGCACTCATTTAACTGTTCCTGGACCATGAGTCCTAGACCAGGAGGTTGAAGGGTGGGGGTGGGGGACAACTTGAGAAACAACAGTACTTCAAGTCCCCCTGGAAATGAGGCAGTTTCCAAAGTGCCAGAGATTCGAGGGGCAAACAGACCCAGGCCCAGACACACGACTTCTTAGGCACCCAGAGGTGGTGTCAAATGAGCCAGAGCCCTCCAAAGCCTAACATCCCAGACTCTCCCACAAGCCCTGGCTGACTCGGTACCACCAACTGGGGCTGGGCTCACCCACTGTGGAGGGAGCTATGGGGCCTGGCCCATAGCAGCCATTCTGAAGTACTTCTATAACTTTATTGTTCGGGCCCAAAAGTTCTTTTTTTTTTTTTTTTTTTTTGGCCCAAAAGTTCTTCAACTGAATTGCTCAATCCAACATTTCTTTCTGACCAGTGTGAGCTCAGGCCAGCTAACCATGAAAGGCAACAGCAGAGAAGACTATGTTCTGCTCCAACCCTAGAAGGGGCTGCAAACTCAGCCAGCATTTCCCTGGAACCCCCAAATGGAAGGCCTCTCCAGGGCCCCTTTGAAAAGGTCACTTTTCCTGATATAACTGGCCAGTGCCCACAAAAGGAGCCCAGCAAGGGGCTTCCCTCCTAATGGCCCCCTGAGGTCTTTAGGCAACGGCCAGAGCTGTATCCAGAACATGTCCTTGAATGTTTCAAATCAGGGGTCAGCAGACTTTTTCTGTAAAGGGCCAGGTAGCATTTTCGACTTTGTGGGGGCCATTCCATCTCGGGCTCGACTACCCCAGTGAGTGGTGCTAAAGCAACCACGGACAAAATGTAAATGAATAGATGTAGCTGTGTTTCAACCAAACTTTATTTATAAAAACAGGTGGCAGGTCACAGTTGGCCAAATCCTGTCTAAACTCTGCCCTTGAACCTTTGCCTGGGGCCTGAAGAGAAGACTTACATTCTCCAGTAGGATCTAGAATGAAGGGAATTTCATAAACTGATTATGAGCTGGCCTCTGTGCCATGCTAATCTGATAATAATAGTACTGACAAAGGGTTTTCAGTGGAAGGGGAAGTCTGGGTCAGATCAGGGTTCAAATCCCAATGCCATTGCTCACTTATCTGTGAGAACTTAAAAGGCAGTGTCTTGATCTCCATGAGCCCTGTTTCCAAATCTGGCAGGATGCTCTGCCTACTTTTCAAGGCAGTGGTCAAATTTGAATGAAATGATGTGGGGAAAGTGTTGGGCAGCGTGCCCAGCCCATGGTACAAGCTCACTAGCAGGAGCTAATGTTATCTCTGCTAAACCTGCCTCTAAACCTGAGAAGTGGACAGGGCAGTCATCATTATCTCCAATTTATAGAGGGGGAAAACAGGCTCAGGGAGGTCAAGTCACTTGCTCAAATTCAGAGCCAATAATTGACCAGCCAAGCCTCAAATCTGGCTCTGTCCTCACCTGGGGTCAGCTGTCACGCTCTCACTAGGGGTCTGCTTCCCCAGTGTGAGTGTGCCTTGGCCCCTGGAAGCTTCTGGTGTCCCAGACAACACATTGGGCCTCCCTAGGGACAGACTGGGCCCTCAGCACTTTCCTCTGTGGCAGTGATAGTTCTTGAAGCACTTGGGATAGGATTTCGAAGCAAGGCTCATTCTCTGGGAGGCTGACCTGGCCCTTTCATTCCTCTCTACACAAGGCCAGGGGCCCAGAAACCCAAGTCCCAGACTTGAATCTGCTTCCACCCAGGGCTTGTTGGGTAGCTTGGCAAAGTCTCTCCTTTGCCTTTTCTGGGCCTCTGCCTCCTCACCTGCCCTTGAAGTGAGGTCTCCTTGAAGGTCTCCTTGAAATGAGAAGCACCTGCTTGTTGGGGTCCCAGCAAACAGCGAGGATGCTTCAAGCCACCCTTCAGAGGGAATCCAGGGCCTGGCCTAAGGACCTGTAGTGGGGAGCTCTGGGAGACGAGATGGACATATAGCAGGAAATGGGAACCTTGGCCAGTGAGGAAGGCCACCACTGTGTTATGCAGGTCCGTACAACCTTCCCTTGGTCCCAAAGGCTGCCATAAAGTCCATTTTGTACTTTCTTTAGAATGAAAGCAAAATGCTTTCTAATCTCCCCTGGGTGCAGCCTAGCCAGCCCAATGGCCTGAAACTAGAGGTTTAGCACTCTGGAGCCTAACGTCATCTTGGCCAGTAAATGGCTGTGTGGCCCTTAACAGGTTAGTTCATCTTTAGGGAGGCTCCCAGTACCCCCTCATCACCTATTATCATAGCTCAACAATCTCTGCTTACCCTACCTCAGACACACAGAATCCTAGAAGAACAAAGCTGGCAGGCAATTGGGAGGTCATTCAGTCCCCCACTGGGACTCAGAAAACAAAAGTGGCTCATTTAAGGGCCTCAGATAGGTGGTGCGAGCAAACATGCTGGAACACTTCCTACGGGCCAAGCCCTGTTGGGACATCACCTGTCCTGACTTCATCTCCATCACAAGTCAATTTTCTAGCTGAGGAGTCTAAGGCATGGAGAACCTAAGTCTATCTGAGGATCCTCTGCGGTGTGTAAAAACGAAAGAGAAGCACTTTATTTTTTTTTGATACTTTATTTATTCATTCATGAGGCACACAGAGAGAGGCAGAGGGAGAAGCAGGCTCTCCACGGGGAGCCTGATGCCAGACCGGATCCTAGGATGCAGGGACCACGACCTGAGCCCTGAGCCGAAGGCAGATGCTCAAGCACTGAGCCACGCAGGTGCCCCAGGTGGCTTTATTTATTTATTTTTTTGTATATTTTTTATTGGAGTTCTATTTGCCAACATATAGCAAAACACCCAGTGCTCATCCCGTCAAGTGTTCCACTCAGTACCCGTCACCCAGTCACCCCAACCCCCCGCCCATCTCCCTTTCCACTATCCCTTGTTCGTTTCCCAGAGTTAGGAGTCTCTCATGTTCTGTCACCCTCTCTGATATTTCCCACTCAAAGGCAGTGTTGAAATGCAAAGCATTCAGTCAAGGGCGGCTGTCACCTGTCACCTCTGGGGAGGACTTCACTCTAGCGCCCCCAGGCCCTGGACGGCAGAAGTGCTGCATCTGCAGGACCAGGGGAGATGTGCCTCCTCCCAAGTCCAGGTTTCCATAAAGGCAGTCTCTGGCTCCCTCCCCAGCAAGTGTGGGGACAGGGGCCAGTGGCTGGGACACAGTGATGAGGTTTCATCCCTTGTCTGTAGGTATCCAACCTTGCTCAGAGCCTAGAGTTCTCTCACCTCCTTCAGAGAACTCCCAACTCCTCGAGTGTGGGCAGGGTGGAAAGCTAAGGAGAGATACGCAAAGCAGAGGCAAGGATCCCATGGGGTAGAGAGAAGCTGGAGGAGGGGTTTTGTGAGGGAAGCTCACCACTCAGCCCCTTCGCCTCCATCAGAGATCTCAGACACTGCTTCAGCCAGAGTCCCAGGCTGATTTCCTTCCTTCCCCACCCGACTGTGGACCACCTCCCACCTCAGCTCCATCTCCCTCCCTGCCCCATCCCCCTCCCAAACTGCCGACAAGCTTCAGGTCCCATGGCTTGTGCAAGTTTCTCCTCAACCGAGGCTAACGTTTTCAGAACTCAAGCATAAGAAAAGCCCATCTTGCATCTTGCCTGCCCTTACCCTGTGTGAGCGTGAGTGATTGTTGAGGAGGGACAATAGAGGAGACTTGCTCCTCTCTTTGTCCCTGGAAGGCTGAGGGGAAAGATGCGTGGGGTAGTGTGACAGCCCTTGCTGCCTGTGGCTTCCACCGTGCCCTCTGTACCCCTCGCTGCACCCTTGGCTCCAGCATTTGCTGTGCAGGAGTGGGTTTTCACCCACAACTTTCAGGAAGCAGAAACTGGGAAGGTCTCAGCCTAAGGTACCTCTTTCCCCTTTCTTGGAACTCTTCTAGTCTATCCAGGCTTCCCTTCCCTAGCCACCCCCCACCCGCCTCTCCAAATCCTCCAGGTGCCAGCCAAGTCAGCCTCCCCCAGGAAATCTTACAGGATGCTCCTCTACTCTGAAGGTCATGGCAGGTGATGCCCGGATGGGAAGCTAGGTGTGTCTCCCTCCTAATCCTGTGTGCTTGCCAACCATACTCTTTCTTGCCAGACTGCTCATGGCTGTAACCACAGTGGAGGTGACAATGCCCACAGTGATGATGAACAGGGAATATAATGGTTGTGCCTTCCAGCATGGGATCTGGAAAAAAAAACAGCAAACCCTGGTTCCTCTAAGTACTAAGCCTGGTCCAGTTGTATTGTATCTAAAGTAGAAATCGTTTGACCCTCAACTCTATGGTCAACTAATATTTGACAAAGCAGGAAGGACTATCCACTGGAAAAAAGACAGTCTCTTCAAGAAATGGTGCTGGGAAAACTGGACATCCACATGCAGAAGAAAGAAACTAGACCACTCTCTTGCACCAGACACAAAGATAAACTCAAAATGGATGAAAGATCTAAATGGGAGACAAGAATCCATCAAAATCCTAGAGGAGAACACAGGCAACACCCTTTTTGAACTTGGCCACAGCAACTTCTTGCAAGATACATCCAAGAAGGCAAGGGAAACAAAAGCAAAAATGAATTATTGGGACTTCATCAAGATAAGAAGCTTCTGCACAGTAAAAGAAACAGTCAACAAAACTAAAAGACAACCTACAGAATGGGAGAAGATATTTGCAAATGACGTATCAGATAAAGGGCTAGTTTCCAAGATCTATAAAGAACTTATTAAACTCAACAGCAAAGAAACAAACAATCCAATCATGAAATGGGCAAAAGACATGAACACAAATCTCACAGAGGAAGACATAGACATGGCCAACATGCACATGAGAAAATGCTCTGCATCACTTGCCATCAGGGAAATACAAATCAAAACCACAATGAGATACCCCCTCACACCAGTGAGAATGGGGAAAATTAACAAGGCAGGAAACCACAAATGTTGGAGAGGATGTGGAGAAAGGGGAACCCTCTTGCACTGTTGGTGGGAATGTGAACTGGTGCAGCCCCTCTGGAAAACTGTGTGGAGGTTCCTCAAAGAGTTAAAAATAGACCTGCCCTACGACCCAGCAATTGCACTGCTGGGGATTTACCCCAAAGATGCAGATGCAGTGAAATGCCGCGACACCTGCACCCTGATGTTTATAGCAGCAACGTCCCCAATAGCCAAACTGTGGAAGGAGCCTCAGTGTCCTTCAAAAGATGAATGGATAAAGAAGATGTGGTCTATGTATACAATGGAATATTCCTCAGCCATTAGAAACGACAAATACCCACCATTTGCTTCAACGTGGATGGAACGGGAAGGTATTATGCTGAGTGAAATGAGTCAGTCAGAGAAGGACAAACATTATATGGTCTCATTCATTTGGGGAATATAAATAATAGTGAAAGGGAATAAAGGTAAAGGAGAGGAAAAGAGTGAAAATATCAGTGAGGGTGACAAAACATGAGAGATACCTAACTCTGGGAAATGAACAAGGGGTGGTGGAAGGGGAGGTGAGCGGGAGGTTGGGGTGACTGGGTGATGGGCACTGAGGGGGGCACTTGGCGGGATGAGCACTGGGTGTTATGCTATATGTTGGCAAATTGAACCCCAATTAAAAAAAGAAAAAATAATAAAAAAATAAAATAGAAATCGTGAGGCTCTTGGGTGGCTCAGTTGGTTAAGCATCTGCCTTCAGCTCAGGTCATGATCTTGGGGTCCTGGGATCAAGTCCTGAGTGGGGCTCTCTGCTTGATGGGGAGCCTGCTTCTCCCTCTCCCTCTGCCATTCCCCCTGCTTGTGCTGTCTCACTCTTGTTCTCTTTCAAATAAACAAATGGATAAAATCTTTAAAATAAAAATAAATAAAATAGAAATCTTAATCCATAGCTTCCTTACAGGCTTGTAGTAAAGCTCAAGTGAAGTTAAAATGAAGTTAAAATGTTTGGTACACTGAAGAGTGCCATATTTGTGTGAACTGGGAGAAAAATGCACACTTTCCAGTTTGCCCAGGAAAGTGCTTTGTCACATGCAAAGTGCCATAGAAATTCATTTCCCAACACTCAACAAATGACTGAGTGCCTACTATGTGCCACTTCTCTTACAATCTGGTGACGAAGATCGATGTTATTCAAAAATCACAAGGAATATCTGACTGTAGCTGTGGTAAAGGCTCCAGGAGAAAGCACAGGGCTCCAGGAAAGTTTATTATAGAGAGACCTCTAAGTCTAGTGTGGGGAGGGGGTTCAGAGAGGCTTTCTTGAGGAGAAGTGGCAGCTGAGACCTCAGGGTGAGTAGAGGGTAAGCAGGAGAATGGGAATTTCTGGCAGAGGGAGCCCGCGCCTGAATCCAAGCGCCAAGAAGGGAGTGAGCAGGAGTGATTTATTCTTAAACCCATTTCACAGACAGGGCGGGGGTCCTGGCAGGGGCTATGACTCGAAGAATGAGAGGTTCCATTGAACTCCTTTGTGCCCGCTGATTCTCTTCCAGGCCTTGGGCAGAGCTAGAGCAGGGGCCTGCCATGGGACCTAAGACGTCCTCTTCCAAAAACTTGCCCAATGCTCTCTCAGGTTCACCAGCTGGATGGGAGGGACCGAGGCTCCCACCCACAGAAGCGGGTGGCTAGGTGCACCTGGGCCAGCTTGCAGGCTAGAGAGGCACTTTGAAAACTTCTTAGACGCTCCACTTTCCCTTCTCTCTGCCTCCTTTCCTCCTCCAGTTAGTTCCCTTAGTCTCTGGGTGAAATTCACTGGGAGAGAGCGCGAGAGGCTGCCCCCTGCTGGCCGATACTGGGGACTGCAGGGACTTCTTCCTGCCTGAGCGGGGCCTTGGTCTGGACCATTGAAGGGAAAGAAGCTCCTGAGGTCAGCTCATCTGTACCATTCTGCAGGAGCTGTGAGAACGAGCAGACCGAGGTGGGTGCAGAGGGGAGGCTGATCGAAGTTATTCGAAGCTAACTCTCTTAGTTGCCTCCGCTGCATAATTCTGAGTCTGTGAATGATCTTCTGGGTGTGAATGTATGTCTCATGACTTAAGAGATCGTGCGGGTGCAAGGGTGTGTCTACATCATGAGTGTAGATGGGCTATGTGTGTGTGTGTGTGTGTGTGTGTGTACACTGACTGGGGCAGGTACACATCTTTGCTCCAAGATGTGTACTGTATTACAGTCTGTGTACATGCTAACTATGGTTGTGCATGATGTATGGTGTGTGTGTGGGGGAGAAGTTGCCAACCAAGGGTACCAGGGGTGAAGTTATCCAGATTGTGGTTGCAAAAGGGAGCAGCTGTCCCTCTAAATCCAAGCCAGGCTCTCTTTGCATCTGTACCAGATAGTCCTAGACTATCTGGCTCTTGGGCTGTTCCAAGGAATATTTCTTTGTCCCAGCCAGAGTACCTTGCTAGCAGGTACACACCTACATCCTCACAGCTACTGGGAGAAATCTTGCTGCTTTGGAGGCAATAAGCAAATTTGATTTCTGCATGTGCTCATGAGAGAGGCCTGAAGTGATAGTGCAGGCTTCCTGGATGTTTTTGGCCTGCAAACATTCTGATCAGTCAGTGCTGATCATGCCATGCTGCTTCTTAAAGATTTTTAATGGCACCCCTGTCCACTCCCCACATTGCCAATATACATATATATTTTTTAATCTGGAGCTTCAGGAGACCACGACTTAGGGTATTTCTCTAGTCCTCAAGCCTGACAGGAGGGTGTTTTAAGCCCTTCTTCCTAACCCCTCAAAATGCCAAGAAAATGTTAGTCCACCTTAGTAGTCTCAGCAGGCAAAATTCCTTGGTGAGGCCATCAGCCATCAGTTAAATACTGGAGTCATTAGGTTGGGTTCAGAAGTGTCAGATCAGAGTCTAATGACTCCCTTGGGCTTTACCAAAAGGCCCATCTTTCTGAGTAAGCTCAGAAGTAAGGAAGCTATGGAGGATTCAAGTTCAGGTTCAAGTGAATGCTCAGGAGCAGGCCTAGCCTTGTCCTTTGTCCATGGGTGAGGCACACTGGCCACACCCACAGCATTTCTAGGAAACACCTTCTTCTGCTCCCTGGGCTTTGGCCTCAGCTCTTCCTGAGAGAAATGCAAACTGGGGGAGCCGATTTCCGATTTTCACAGGTGACTGCTGGGCGGAATCCCTCCTCTGTGGCCAGCTGGTGACTTGCCCTTTCCACCTTCTGTCCTCCCCATATGCCCTGAGGATTGCTTGATGTATGATCCAGGGGAAGCTGCCCTCCCAGTTCTACCACTTGGTAGCTGCCTCACTCTCCCCCTCTAAGCTTCACCTCCCTTATCTATAACATGGGGGTGATAATTGTATCTCTTGAGTTGTCTTGAGGCTCAATTAAGACACTGAATCCTAAAGCGCTTGGGAAAAAAAAAAAGATTGCTGGAAGCATGCAAGGGATGAATGCAAAGCTCTAAGGTGCTCTCCTCAGTCAGCTCCCCAGTGGGGCAGTCTCACTCTTGCCAGAATCCCTGTTTTCATTTCCAGCATGCTCAGGTAGATTTGTAAACAACAATCACATAGGATTCCAGTGTTGGCAAGAACCTCTGTTGAACCATCATTAGATCAGATAAGCTAATATTTGTTGAGGACTTATTATATGCTAGGTACTGTTCAAAGTGTGTTACATATATTATTATACTCACTTAATTCCCACAACCCCATGAGCTAGAAACTCTTATTATCCCCATTTTACAGATGAGGAAACCAAGACTCAATAAGCTTCAGTAAACTGTCCAGTCACATAGCTAGTCAGTTGGGCCAAGATTTGAAGCCTGGAAGTCTGGCTCCAGAATCCATGCTCTTAATCATTGTGCTCCATGAATTCTACACGGTCTTCACTGAGCAGTTGTTTTTGCCTCTGCTTGCATACCTCCAGTGGTGGGGAGCTCATCACTTCTCAAGGTAGCCTATTCTAGCTGTGGCTGCTAGAATCTTCTTGCAAGCCTTTGGTGATCCAGACCACACAAAGATCTCAATTCCCTGAAGACTCAAGCAAGAGGAAGGCTACAGACAGAAGACTACAGAAAGCAAATATTCTTCCTGTACCCCAACACACCCAGACCCTCTGATCCCATTTCCTTTGGCTTGCCCACACCTTCTCAAATGGAGATTGAAGCAGGAAGTAAGGTGGTTCTCTTTGCCTCACTATCCCTCTTTCAGTTGAGGAGAGTGAGTGAAGTATAGGCATTCCTATACTTAGAGCCCAGGACATACACAGTGCTCATTGTATTAATAGGCAGTCAATAAGGGGTGCCTGGGTGGCTCAGAAGGTTAAGCATCTGCCTTTGGCTTGGGTCCTGAGATCAAGCCCCACGTCAAGCAGGGAGCCTGCTTCTCCCTCTCCCTCTGCCTGCTGCTCCCCCTGCTTGTACTCTCTCTTACTCTGTCAAATAAATAAATAAAATCTTTAAAAAAATAGGCGGTCAATAAATCCTGAATGAATAAGTGGACAAGTGAATGAAGAACAGATTCACAGCCTCCTTTCCTGCCAACCTCAAGCTCCTGGAAGAGTTACTTTTGCATTGTGCTTTGAGATCCTTAAAAGCAGCATTTCCATGGTAACGAGGCATAGCCTGCCACTCTTCAGGGCCAAATTCTTTCCTGTCTCATTGACTCTGAACTCGCTCCAGAAAAGATCCTAAACTACCTTCAGTGTCTGTGGAGTGGTCACTATCAAGTGGAAGACCTGCAGAGTGTGCACTGCCATGGGTGGATCCCCCAGTGCACATCTCCTCCGGGAAGTTCTGGGCTGATCAACCTTGGGGGGGGTTTCCATGGTAACAACACTAGGGTAATGGGTTTCCAGGGTGATGGTGTGCTACTGCTAAGATTGCACGGGACAGGACCACACAGGGCCAGTGAGTTGAAAAGATGCTAATAACACCTTTCTGAGTCTCCATGACAACAACATTCAAGCACCAGGGTAGGCTTTGTCCCAAATGCAGATTAGACCCCACCGTCCATACTCAGCAAGAACACCCTGGGAGGCAGGCCACTGGCCCAGTGTTCTGCTGTTCCCTCCCAAGACTGAGCACTAGCCAGGGCTTATTCCCCCATCCAAGCCCCCCTCACCATACTGTTCTTCATGGTGTTTGGTTGAAGCAATCTGAGTTCAGGCAGTTAAGACTGTCAGGGAGAAGGGGTGGGCAGGAAGAGGGCTCGGGCTGGTTGGCATGGAAGAAAATGGAACTTTGGGGCCACTTTAGGGTCAGGAAAATCTCTTGATAGGGCTGCTCCCAGGCCACAGGGCTCATGCACTCTGGAGCTGAGGAAGAAGCCAGGGGCCACTTCCCCTAGCAAAGCCAGAGCATGGGGCCAGAGTTTTCAAATCAAACTACTTTTAAAGCTGTGGCACATATGAATTCCATCAAAGCAGTGTCTGGAGGCCTGGAGTTTCATCCATTCAGTCTTATCCCTCTCCCTACTAGTGTCGCCCAAAGCCCTAGCCTTCTGTGAAGCACAATCTGAAAAGCCTCTGGCCTAGGCCAGTCCCTCATAGTCAGGATGTAGAGGCTAACTGGGGACCAGAGAGGACAGGAGACTTGCCCAATGCCCCACAGCCAGTCACTAGTATAGCCAGCGCTAAAATCCAGGACTCTCACGCTAGTGGGGTCACTCCCCATCAACCAGGAAGTTATGAACCTCCCGAGTGGTGTCTAACTTGGGCTCTTCGAATTCCCAAAGGCCACTAGGGCTTCTGTCTTCCTACTACTCATGGCTCATGGGAGGCTATGATAAGAATCTGGAGAGGAGAGGTTACATTGTAGGGGCAGGCAAAATGTTTAGAATGGACCCTCCAGACTGACATATTTGTGTCAGACATTTGATTAGAACATGCATTCTGTGCTAGACATCATCCTATTTCTTCCTCGTAACAAGCCGTTTAGATAGGCATAATGACCTACATTTAGCAGGCAGGAAAATGGAAGCTTTGAGGGTTATCTGAAGCTTGGGTCTACTAAACATTGAGCATCTCTTCAGCAGAGATGCCTCCTTACTGATCCAGCAGGAGATGCTGGGATAAATGCTAACCCATAACCTATCTCTGGTGAAGTTGAGCTGAAGCAGATGGATGAATTAGAAACATTAGAGACCCCTTCCTGGCTACCCACTCCCACTAATATCCATATCTAACTGCCCCATCAGAGACGACTGAAGGGTAAATTCAATCTTGAGGGCCAGGCGTGTGATTTCTTCACGACTCACACAGCTGCTGGGCCACAATGGGCAGAACATCTTGAGTTGGGATGGGGCGGGGTGGAGGGGTGATTCCTAGTTGCCAGGGAAAATCAGGGAAAGGTGTGAGGGATGCCACATCTGTCATGTGGAAAGTCTAGGGCTGCAGCATACAAAGCTCCATCCCCAGGTGGTGGGCCTGGTGGGGGTGGTCGTACTTTGGCCGCCCCCAGGAACTGGCCAAGTGTGTGGGCTCCGGTGAAAAGCTTGCCAGGACTTCACTGGGACTCAGGGGGCACTGAGCTCCCTCAGGTCGCTCCTCTCTCTAGACATCTTTCCCCTCCTTTAGAATCCACCTCCTGTGGGAGCCCTTTCCTTCTCAGCCTGCTTGCCTCACATCTTTCCTCCATTGCACCACCTCCTGCCTCCACTGGAGCTTCTTTGTCTTTACTTGCTCTGCTGCACTGGGAAGTGCCTGTGACAAGGAGTCCAAGTGCTGACCCTGGCTCCTAGCTCAGTGACTCGTTTACTTCACTGGGCCTCAGTTGTCTTCTCTGTAAACTTGGCTGTGGCAAGGATCGGGCAAGACATCCACTGAAAGAGTCAAGTTCTCGGGAAGACTATCCCTAGCATCCTAGACCAGTTTGGATTAAATGTCAATTTGGGCTCCTTTTTGGGCCTCCCCAGGCCTCTGGCTGCCCCCTTGATGGCCCCCCTGACATGGCAGAGTAACCGTTCACTAGTTGCTCTCCTTCCTTAGACTCTGTGGGCTGTGTGACTGCAGGGGGCAAGCCCCCCACCGGGCCCCCAGCATGCCCACAGAGTAGGTGGCCAGGAAGTATTAAAGGAACAGAGATAGCGACAGGCTGCCGGGTCCACTCTTTCTCCTTTGCTTTTCAAACTTTCCTACCCTAGTACAGTTTCCTTAGGGCCCCTCAGACACCTGCAAAGGTCTGAGAGACTTGAGTCAAGGCCCTCATTGGGGTCAAAGGCCTAACAGGCCTTTGTTGGAGCGCCTCCGGCCCCATGACACGTAGAGGCCATGTGGAAGCACACGGGACTTTGGCAACTCCAACCGGTGCCCTGTGATGCCACCGCTAGGCCGAGGTGGCTTTGAATGAGTGGGTCTTTGGCTGGCAGGGCCAGTGGCTCCACTCTGAGCTGCCCTTCTCAGACAGAAGGCAGTGTAGTCTCATGGTTAGGAGCATAGACATTCGAGTCAGATGGCCACTGCTCAGCTGTGACTATGGGCGAGCTACTGAACTTAACAGAGCCAGTTCCCTGATCTGTAAAATGGATGTGTTGATGGCGTCTGCCTCATAGGGATCTTGTATGCCGGTGCTCTGAGCGTGTGTGTGTGTGTGTGTGTGTGTGTGTGTTTCTAATACTGCTTGGCACCAAGGAAACATGAGTAAGAATTGAAGAGGAAAGCAAGGGGGGAGTCTCCATCCCAAGTAACGGTGGGGCTTCCCTCCTTCTAATACCCCCTCATCGCCACCACCCCAGTGTCTTGTCAGAGTTAAGTCCCATGGGAAGAAAGCCTAGTCTTTCTGGGCTATTCCAGTCTCACTGATTTGGAATCAGGGAGACCCTGAGCAGGGCAGCGTTTTCTACCCCCATGGCATGGTCCTTCCCCCATCTCTCCAGGAGCAATCACTTTCATTTATTTACAATGCATTTGTTAAGCACTCATTGCATGCCACTCCCATGCCTTCTCAAGCGTGGCTTCATCAGTTCCTTAAAAGAAGTTCTGCGTCAGCTGCTTAGCCATCCTTTCTTCCTTAGCTTCGAGTCTCCTTCAAACCGTGGTCGTCCCCCTGGACCTCTCAGTAGCTCTGTGACCTTGGATCAAACTCTTCCTTATTCTGCTCCTTAATTTCTCTATATAAAAAATTAGGCCCAGGATGCCTGGGTGGCTCTGTCTGTTAAACCTCTGCCTTCAGCTCAGGTCATGATCTCAGATCCTGGGATCAAGCCTCACATCGGACTCCCTACTCAGTGTGGAGCTTGCTTCTCCTTCTCCCTCTGCTTGCCGCTCCCCCTGCTTGTGTTCTCTTTCTCTTTTTGTCAAATAAATAAAATCCTTTTTTTAAAAAATGAGGCTCTAGAAGGTCTCTGAGAACCCTTATAGCTCAGGTGGTTCCAGATGACCGGTCATCATTGTTTCCTTGTCCCAGGGTCAGGGTGAGTTGTGTGTGTCCTGGGCTCACGAATGTCAGGGCTTGGGTTCCCTGCCAGCTGGAAGAGACACAGCCCCTAGTGGTGGGGTGCTCCTGTTCTCCCCGGGAAGGGCTAAGGCTGTGGTGAGGGAGAGGGTGTGGCCAGAGACAGGGATTCCCAGAGGAAGACTGCCACCTCTCCAATGAGTTCCCAAATGTTGCCCAAGGCTGGCCAGGCTCCAGCTGAAAAAGGGGAAGATGGGCGTTGGCAAGGCTCGATAAAAGCAGCTGCTCCCTGGTCTCTACAGGTGGTTGGAGAACCGGTGGCATGGAGGGGCTAGAAGAGGAATTCATGGGGACAGCTCCTCCACAGTGAGGGATGGCTCCCTGAGCCATGAGCCTCCCCCAAGGGGCTTTGCTTGGCCCATATAGACTCAGCATCTCTCCTGCATGTGCTGCCTCACTGGGCCTGATCAGAGTCCTGTGGACTGTGATGCATACACCTCACCAGACTACTGAACAGGGGCTTCCCCATGGCCCCCTCCTCCAAAGTCACTCAATTTGAGCTATAGCCCCTTGACAGTCAAGGAATTCTCACTCCTTTCCAGCTGTAGTCTGCCTTGCTTTAACTGAAACTGTAGCCCCTCATTTAGTTCCCTTGGGGTGAAGAGAAGTTCCTCAACTTTACAGGCACAAGGGAGCCAATGTTGATTCTGGAGCAGTGGAATAGCATGCTGCAAGTGCTGGGGCCTACTGAGGAGCCAGCCCCGGACTTGAAACACTTGGAGATGGAATACCCGACTCTTAGTCCTGACTCAGACTCTTACTGGCTGTATGACCTTGGGAAAGTTACTTCCCCTTCTCTGTACCTGTTTCTTCATCTGTAAAATGGGGATGATGCCATAACCTGCTCTGCCAACCTCACTGGGTGGGTGTGAGGATCAAATGAGAATGTGTATATTGAAGTACATGTTATATAAATGCTCAGTGGTGGATGAGAAGATGCCCTGCCTCTTTCCCCAGGAGTCCGGCTCCATGCTTTACCTTTCCCCTCTACTACCTGTAATGTTCACCTCCCTGCTGGCTCCTTGCCTTCCCCTTGGCTTTCCTACGTCCTCGGAGCTTCTGTCCACTGACATACAGCAGTGAAGTTGTGAGACAAATGGTCTCTGCCAGCTGCCTTTATCTTCTGTCCATAGCCCATCCTCCTGCTCCTGCTCTCTGCTTTCCACCCTCCACCCACTTCACCCTTCATTCTCCTTGATGTCGCTGCAGACTTTTGATCCCACTGATCCTTCACCCATCTAAGTCCTCTGGCTTCTGTGGTAGGCAGCTTCATGATGGTCCCCATGATCCCTGCCTCCTGGTATCCCCACCCTCATTCAATCACTCCCTGAGTGTGTGATGACACCTAGTGACTCGCTTCTCATGGACGGAATGTGGCAAATGTGATAGGCTATCATTTCCAAGGTTAGATCCTAAGACTTTAACTCCTGTCTTTCTCACACTCTCTCTTAGCATCTGTAGCTTGCGTGCACTGAGGAAACTGGCTGCCATGTTGTGACCTGCCCTGTGGAGCATTACACATGGCCAGGAACTGAGGGTGGCTGACAGCAGGACCCTTGTACTTGCTACTTCTTATCCCAGAATGTTCTTGTCCTGAATATCAGCATGGTCTAGTCCCTCACAAACTTCAATATTTGCTTAAATGCCACCATCTCCATAAACTCCCCCCCCCCAAACAATGTTGTACCTTTGACCTGTTTATTTATTGCTCTCCTCTCTGCATGCTAGAATGTAAACTCCAGGAGGGCAGGGGTTTTGTCTGGTATATTCTATAAGCCTGGCAGGTGGGGGCAGCTTCCATCCAGAAAAGTGTACCTATGACCAAGGAAGAGTTCTGGAAAAGTCTCACTCCACACCCACAGCAAAAGTAGTTTCTGATTCTGTCCCATCTGGTATCTTCCCTGGAAAAATGGGCTGCGTGCGGGCCTATGTATGAGAGCATGTGTGGAACTATGTGGAAGTGGGTAGGATTGGGAATAGGGAGTGTGTGTGTGCATTAACTGTGGAGCAACCCTGTGTATGTGCTCAGGAGGGAGGGGGAAAGATGCCCTCCTGGGGCTTTTAGGGCGAGTCCAAGCCCCCCCAGATTCCATCTCTGACCTCCAGCAGGTGTGCTTATGGTACAGCCAGCCTGGCCAGACTCTTTCAAGAGTGTCCCTTGAGGAGCCAAGAATGGAGGTGACTATTTGGCCAAGCATCTCTGAGGGGGTGGGGGGAAGCTTCAGGCATTTCCCCTTCTGAGCCAAAGGAATGCCGGAGAAGTCCTGAGAACAATGGGGAGCGGACAGCCGCTCAGCGGACCTGTGACGTGCGGACCCCCGAGAGGGTGCACAGCTGCCTGCCAGGACCTGGGGCATGGGGGGCGGGTGGGTGGGGATCCGTGAAGGAGGAAGCCGGAAGCAGCTGGGGATGACACCAAGAGGCATTTCCCGCCTCAGGATGCCCTCCCGCTTTCTTCACTGCCGCTGCAGCTGCAAAAGCAAAAACTGCAGCTTCCCTCTGGCCCCTAGTGGCTGTCCTACAGGTTGGGAGCCCGGGCCCCAGGCCGCCTCACTCCCAGCTGCCATCCCTGTCCCTGAGGGAGGCAGGCAGCTCCCCTAAGCCACAGTGGATGGGACCTAATGGGGCCCTTTGTGAATTTAAGGTGATTGTCTAGAGCTCTCTCCCTGCCGACCCCAGGCTTATAATGAGAGCAGCTGGGGCTGAGGGCACTGGGGTCTGGAAGATCGCGCCGGGCCCCAGCTAAGTTGAGGCCTCTCCTTGGAGAGCCCATCCCACCACCAGAAGTTCCAGAACTTCTCAAACTTCTTTGCACCACGACACACTCTAAATGTGCTCCCATTGCCATCCTCAGATTGCGATAACAACTACCTCTCCACCCCGGATTTGTAGGACACACGGCCACATGTCTTAGGGATGCTTCATGGCAACTCCAGGGTTCTGCCTGGGGAAGACAGGCCAGGCGGGGGCCATGTGCCATCCCTGCACGAAGCTAGAACCTCACCCTTCGTCTCCCATTTAAGGCCTGCTGGAGTGAAAACGACCTTGTCCTAGGGTAACCCAACTCCATTGCTATATGTAAGAATAATCCTGAATTCAACCTTGTTTATAATAAAAAGTCACTCATTGGCAGACTTTATTATTAGCAATATACCTCATAACCTATCTGCCATAACTCTGTAGTCGACAGAAATGGCTCCCTCCAGAGCCTGCTCTGGAATCGATTGCCTAAGAGGGGCTCCAGGCAGTGGCCCCCTTTGGAATGTCTCAGTCAGGATGGGGAGGACTGTGGCGCCAGATGGCAGGCTGCAGTAGGGGCAAGTCCCTGGGCTGTGCACACAGCAGCAGCACTTGGTTCCTGCCACCTTGAGCAGCCTGCTCACCACACCCTAGGTACACAGTGCACAGCCCAAAGACTAAGGGACAGAAGCACCGTAGTCCCTGAAGACCGAAGGTGACAACACACTTCAAGAAATGCACGGGAAAGGTGCAGACATGGGGAGCCCTTCAGTAAAAGAGAGGGAGGGGTGCTGAGATATCCTATAGAGCTCTGCTGTCAGCAATGGTCACCAGCAGCCCCATGTCACTATGGAGCCCTTGAAATGGAGCTAGTGCAAAACAAGACACGTTGTCAGTGTAAAACGCATTGGAATTGAAAACTTCACATAAAAAAAGGATATCAAATAGCTCATTAATAACTTTCATGTTGAACTTATATATAAATGGCAATATTTTTGATATAGTGAGTCACAAAATATATTAGTAAACATATCTTTACAAAGGGCACAAAGACACTATTTTGATCATGGGGAGCGTTTCACAGATGTATGTATATGTCAAAACTTTAACTGTACACCTTACATATGTTGCAGTCATGTCAATGGCTCCTCAATAATGCTGTTAAAATTTAAAAATGGGTAGCTCCCCCATTGCTACCCCAGAGGATAAAAAGAACAATTTCACCTGTTTATTTTTTAATGTGGCTATTAGAAAATGTATTTATTTAGTTTTAAAGATTTTATTCATTCATTTATTTATTCATTTGAGAGAGGGAGACAGAGGGAGAGCACACAGGAAAGGGGAGGGGCAGAGTGAGAAAAATCTCAAGCAGACTTCCCTCAGAGTGCAGAGCCTAATGTAGGGCTCAATCCCACAACCCAGAGAGCGTGACCTGAGCCAAAACCAAGAGTCAGACGCTTAACTGATTAAGCCTCCCAGGCACCCCAGAAAAATTATAATTACATGTGTGGCTTGCATTATATTTTTATTAGACAAGACTGATCTAGTGGTTATAGTACATTTTACAGACCATGAAACTAAGGCCCAGAGAGGGGAAGGAGCTTGCTCATGTAATGAGGTAGAGAAAATTTCCTTACTTAGTGGCAGGAATCCACAGGGCAAGAACTACCTATGTTGGTAGAAAGGACTCAGATAGGTTCTTGAGGAAAGTGATCCTTACCCCTGACCTTCACATACTTACTAGGCACCAAGGCTTCAGAAGTTGGGGATGAATTTGTAGTAACCTCAGAAACCTTGAAGGGAAAGGGCAAGCAGTGGAGGGGAAGAGGGACAGAGGAGTCAAAGAGGTGAAGAAAGTCTGTGATCTGCATGTGATATCACTTCTTCCCCAGGAGTCCACCCACCACAGACCTTCAGCAAATTCTACTCTCCTTTACTTGGTGGAAACTGAGGAAGGGTCAAGTTTTTTCATGCATTGGTCAATGCAGTGAAAGCAGAGATCATGGCCCAAGCCACAGAAATCTAGGTGGCAGAGGAAGCTACAAGGTTATAAACCTTCCAGGGTGCCTGGCTGGCTCAGTCAGTAGAGCATGTGACTCTTGAGCTCAGGGTTGTGAGTTCAAGTCCCGTGCTGGGTGTGGAGCTGACTTAAAAAAATAAAGAATATAAATCTTCCCTATTCCTCCACCCCAAGAAATTTACCAATACCTTGGACAGGGTTCTTGATTTGCACAAATTAAGGGGCAGGGGTGGCGGCAGCTCATAATAATGTCATTTAGATCTCAAGGGTCATGCAGGACTCTGGTAATTCATGGATCCACTAGCATGATCAGAGTGACTGTAGCTTTATTTCCCTCCTCCCACCCTTTAATTCAGCAACTGAACCAAATAGGATTAAGGAAGCCTCTAGTACATGCAAGGCCAACTTCCACCCAGCCATGCTAGATGCTGTGAAATATACAAAGAAGCTATGGTCACTTGAAGCCCAAAGAGAAGTCACTTCAGCAAGAGGTGGGTAGGCAAAGAACAAATCAGAGAGTAGAGTAGTTAAAAGTATATAAGGGTACTTGGGGTACCAAGGAAATAGCTCAGTACCCCAGTAGGACTCTTATATGGGAATTACTCAAGGAAGTGCTGGATGTGTCCATAATCCCTGTCCAGGAGGGCAGGAAAATGGGCAGACTCTGGAGGCCCACGGTCAGCAGAAACCAGGTCAATCATATGGGAAGAGGAGCAGAGAGCTGCATTTTGGGGGAAGGAAATATGTGGCATTTTGCTCTGAGTTCTGGATTGATCTGGCTGTACTGTAGACATAGAATACCAGGATCAGAGTAGGCATAAAGCAGAGCCCAGATCCGATCCAGTGTGCTTCATGGCTACTGTCAGGGGACAACATGGAGGCAGCTTGGTGCATCCCTTTGCTCTGTCCCATTGACTGAATCCCAGCTTTACCAATGCTCACAAGGAAGGCCTGATCAGGGGGTAGAGGTGGATCCACAAGAGCTGGCCCCATTGTTATGCACATGACTGGCTGGCAATGGGTCTCTCACCCTCCCCTAGGGAAGCCAACCATGGCTGAAGAGCAGCTGTACTATCCCTCTGGATCCTTCTCAGCTCCATTCAATCATTCACCAAGCATCTACTGAGCACCTGCTGAGTGTAAGGCCCTGTGGAAGTTACAGAATGGGTCCCAGCCCTCAGGTAGCTGATACCTGTGCATACATTGTTACAACACCCACTAGTTAAGTTTCCAGGACAGAATCAGCTAAAAAGCTATGGAAAGTTAGAGGAGGGAGAGAGCATTTCCACTTGGATGGTCAGGAAGACTTCATGAAGGAGGTGGCATTTGAATTGAACTTTGAAAGAGGGTAGGATTTGGATTTCAGTTCCTAACACTTTATACAGTGCTCGCTATGTACCAGATATTCTTCCGAGTGCACTAAAAATAGTAACTCATTTGGGCTAACCATTATCTTATGAAGTAAGGGCCATCACCACCCCCATATAACATTATGGAGATGGAGGCACAGAGAAATTGATTTGCCCAAGGCCACACAGATAGTGAGTGATGGAGCCCAGAATCAAACCTGGATAGAGTCATGCTCATAACCACATACTCATAACCACTGCCTCTTGAATCCATAGAAACAGGGTAGGGGCCCAGTGATCCAAGGAATAGAATGAGCAGAGAGTCAGGGATGTAAGAAAATATGGCCTCCTCATGGAGAGCAGAGATGAGTCTGTTAGGGCTAGAGTATTTGGTGTATGGAGATTGAGTAGTCCAAGGTGAGGTAGAAAAGGAAGGTGGTTTCAAACAAGATTTTCAGGCCCTGAGGATAATGGGTCTTGGGGAGCTTTGGGGTGCAGTAGCAGCCATCACCCTGGGCCTGACTAGAGAAGGAAGGCATGACCCTCTGAATCCAGGCCCAGCTGACGCAGTGCTGCCTGTTTCCAGGGGGCTCACTGAGCCCCACTGGCAGCGATGAAGCTCCAAGGTGGGTGTTCATTCTGGGACAAGAATGGAAAATCCATCCTGTTCAGCACAGGAAATAACACTGCATCAAGAGCCACCCCCCTTGGGAGGCAGGTCCCATTCCTGTTTTGTTTGTTTGGGGACTGAATGTTGTTATTCCCTGCTCAGCCTGTGTTTATGTTTATGTCAGGGAACATTTGCTATCAAAAAACAAAGTCCAGGCAGCGCCCGTACCAAGGCAACAACCACAGAGCCATTCACTCCGGCATTTCCGGGCTTGCTCCCACCTGATGGATTTCTTGATTGAACAACATCAAAGACCTCCTCTTTTGGCTTCCCTCTCATCTTAAAGGGACTGGTGCTGAGAGGAAGTCATTTGACTCTGGAAAAAAAGTGATTTCTAGACTTGGCATCCTTGTCTGTCTCTAACCTGGGTGAAAAGTGAAACAGGCTTGTTCCCTAAACCCCAGCATGCAGGAGCAGAGGACCCCAGGCCTGGCTCCTCATGCCTCTCCACCATGGGGACACATCCGCAGGAGCCTGCAGGGCTCAGGCCTGGGAGAACAGCCCTAAGGAAGCAGGTCTTACTAATCAAATTTAACAACAGAAAGCAGGAGAGGTCATACCACAAGCCTCTAATATGAGCACCTTTATTGTGCAGATGAAATAACTAAGACTCGAAGAAGGGAAGACAGTGATGACGAGAGGAGAAGGGAGAGAAGACAGGGGCAGTGGCGCAGAAAATCATTCCTTCAAGCCTGAGTTAGGACCTCCTGTGCTGTGGTCCTCACTGCTCTTCCCTTCTTTGATGGCATAAAGTACAGTAAAGTGCAGTATGGGCTGCATAGTTTCACACTGGGCTATGTATGCAATACCCCATGGGCTCCTTCCCTCCCTCCTGCACAAGATGACACTCTCCATCAGTCAGGGTGAAGACTGAGGACTCCTCTCTCCCCTCCCTTCCCCTCCTCTCCTCTTCCCCAAAACACCCAACAATGGGCCATGTCCTGTGGGCCAGTAAGACATATTGATATGATCCAACAAGCCTCCTCATCGACATGAAGGATCCACTGATCACTGAGGCCAGTAGTGACTGAGGACAGGAATTGGGGAGTGGGCAGGTGGTGAAAGGAAAAAGACACAAAAGATAATAGGCAGAGTCCCTGACAAGGAGGGGAAGCCATTTCTCAAGAAAAGGGAGAGACTCATGACACATTACCAATGGCCAAAAAGCTGAGGAGGGGTAGCAGAAAATTGGTGATCCAGTCATGATCTCCACAGCGCTAGCACCCTACCCTGTGTCTTACGTTGCCCAGCTGCTGGCCTTGAACTGGCACTCAGTTGTGTCTCTAGCACTGGCATGGGTGTGGGAAATGCGAGTGTGATTGGTGCATTGAGCCGGTGCACACTCTGGCCTGGACCTTGTGGGATGCACAGCAGGTGCTCACACATCCAGCTGCAAGGTCTCATGCCTGAGGCAGCTGGATTGGGGGCTAGGTGAGGAACAGAGCTAAGTTGGCCCTTGTCTGACTCATTTCTGAATTCCTCCTCCACACTCTCCTGCGCCTAGCACAGTGTCTGGCACACACTGCATGCTCAGCGAGGCCTCGCTAGTTAACAGTAATAACAGCTGCCATTTACAGAACACCTGTTATGTGCCAGGGAGTGTGCTAGGGACCTGACAAAGATGATCTCATTTTGTCTTGACAATCCTATGAGGAAGATGTTGCTTTTTTAGCCCCATTTTATAAATGAGAAAATGCATGCTCAGAGAGGTTAAAAGTGACTTGTCTGAGGTCGCAGAACAAGTATATGGTTGGACTAGAACTCAAGTTCAAGTCTATCTCATGCTAGACACAGGCTCTTAACTGTGTGTTATACTGGTGAATGAAAGAAACCAGAGTCTACAACTATGACCTCATTAGTACTCTGCTGAAGCAAAAGACACGAATCAATGAAATGTGAGGGTTCTGAGACACATCCCTCCTTGCAGTGCACACACCCACACCCAGGCTTTGAGAACATCTCTTTAGTGCAAATGTTACAATCTCCAGCAGGGAAGTGATTCTGTGGAGCATAGGCTGCTGAGGGTTTGGGGGAAGGGGGAGAGGGCCTATCCCAGGGCTGCCCTCACACTAACAGTACAAAGGCAAGAGGACAGATAGCAACTGAGGTCTTCAGCAGGGAACCAATAAAATGCTAGGGAAAGGGTTTGCCCCTTTGAGACTTTGGGGGGCCTCAGGGTTGTCCAGATGCCCCTTCGGTGGAAGGAGGGGCATGGGGGCAGGGTTATTTTAGCATAACAGCTTCTGAAGCCCTGGCTGGGTGGGCAGGTGGGTGACCTTGGTCTGAGCTGCTTATGCCAAGCCCCACTCAACAAATGGAGAACACAGGAACAGATTTGAAAAGAGTAGATCCAGGAGCACCTGGGTGGCTCAGTCAGTTAAGCATCCAATTCGTGATTTCAGCTCAGGTCACATTCTTAGGGTCCTGGCATCCTCAGATCATGATCTCAGGGTCCTGGATTCAGCCCCATGCCAGGCTCCTGCTCAGTGCAGAGCCTGCTCAAGGATTTTGTCTCCCTCTGCCTCTCCCCACTGGGCTCTGTCTCTCCCTGAAATAAATAAATGAAAATAAAAGAGGAGCTCCATCTCCAAGGCCTTGGCAAGTCCCAGTGATGTCCAGGATTTTGTATATACGAGGGCATTGGGCTAGTCTTCAGGAAACAGGAATCGCCCCACCCCTCTCAGGTCTCTGCTCACTGGTCGCTTGCTCAGTGAGGCCTCCCTTGGCCACCCTCTTTAGAATTACATCCATTCCCCAGCTCTCCATATTCCCCTTCTAATGCTTTCTTTTTCTCTGGTAGCATCTATCATCAAATGACTTTTTTTTTTTTTTTACTTATTCATCTTTGCTGTCTAGCACATGATATGGACAACAGAGGAGGGGGTTGGGAGGTGTTGGTTGTTTTGCTTACTGCTGTGTCCCAGTACCAAAAACAGTCCTTGAGAAGAATTTGTTGAATGAATGAATACACTGATTTCAATTCTTTTTGAGCACTATGTAAAACGTGATATTTTCATTGTCATGCATTCTCAGCCATCCCTGAGCGGAAGGCATGGCATTTGGGAGCACAGCCATTAAACTGGCCAGTGTGAGATCCTAACTTAGAACAAAGAAAAACTTGTATAAACATGACTTCCCTGCCAAGATCGGTTACTGCAACAGTCACTCTTGAGGAAGAGCCTCAGTGACTGAGGTTCAAAGCTATTCAATCGCATACAAAATCAATGAGAAAATTCAGAAGTGCTCTGGGTGCACACAGGTCTCCTATAGTATTGTTTGTTTACCGTGACTATCAGCAGACGGGATCTAAACTGCAGTAGGGGTTGATGTAGTGCTTCCTAAGCAACCTGATTCAACAATGACCACAACAGAAACATGGTAATTCCCCAGCTACTGACTAATAATAACTCATTTCACACTCAAAGGCTGTGTGATCTTGAGCAACTGACTTGACCTCTCTGAGCCTCAGTGTCCTTTTTTGTAAAAATGGGAATTGTTAGAGTGCCTGTCGCATGGAGCCACTGTAAAGTTTAAATGAGTTAATAGACGTAAGGTACTTGGAACAAGGCATGGCACAAAATAAGCACTATATAAGAGTCACTTATCATTTGTATTGTTAGTTCTAGATGGTGAGCATTTCTAGGAGAGGATCTATTTCCCCATATCCCCATGAACAGAACAAAATATGTAAGCACATTACAAGTGTCAGCTCTTACTACTGACATCAGGATGATGATGATGATGATTAGGAGTAGGACTGGTTGTAATTACTTGATTTGTCTGTCTTCCATAAGAACTGTGAGCTCCATGAGCCAGGCAGAAACAGTGACTTTCTAGAGTCCTAGAACATAGTAAGTACTAAAATTATACACAGTAGGTGCTCCAGTTGACTCTCATGTGACTTTCACCCAGGGCTTGGGTAACTCATCTGCTACTTTAGGACTCAAATATTCTTAAATACGAGTCAGCAGGGCCCCTCCCTCCTATGGGGTGGGGGGGAAGAAGGATATAGAGACCGCAGTCCCTATTTTCCCTGAGGAAATCCATTCTAGTAGGTCTCGCCCTCAGAAATCATGTCCAGGTCATTCATAAGCGAGTAACTGAAACAGATAGGTGCAGATTGTGACCACTGTTACCAAAGAAATAAACTGGGTGATGATAAAGAGTATATGTGTATGTGGGTGGCCAGGGGAGAAGAGGGGAGACTTTATGACTTTAAACAACTAGTAAGACTTCTGTGAGGTGGTGGCATTTGAGCAGAGACCTGAAAGATGGAAAGGAAGCAGACTGCAGTGATCTAGGAGAACATTTCAGGCAGCAGAAACAGCAAGCGCAAAAGCCCTGAGACAGTAAAGGGCTTGGGGTCTATTGGAACCCAATGAGGGCCAGCAGGCCTGGGCAATTAAACTGGGGGGTGAAGTCACAGAGGCAGGTGTGGGCATAAGCCACAGTAAGAAAAGCCATTGGAGAATAATTCCAGATGATTGATGCAGAGCTTTCCCTAAAACAACCTGTCAAAACATATTGCACAATCATCCACATTTTATTGGAAAAGAGGAAAGATGTGGTGCCCAGTCACGCATTTCCCCATCGTGGTTATAGACATTTCAGAGCAGCAAACCCTATCTATTTTGGAATTCACCAATTCAAACTTTGAACTAGTCCACATGGAGGCTGGGCTATGAGGTAGTGGGTTTGCTATACTGCCTCCCAAATGCCACCAAATGAAGCAGAACTGATCTGTTTAAAAGAACAGCCTCTCCAGCAAATTAGAAATCAACTATGGCTGTGCAGCTCACAGAGCAGGCTTATCTAGTCATTAAAGCAGGTTTCTGAAGACTCTGACTTGGCCGTACGTTGTCATCCTTTTTCTTATTGACATGTAGTGGAAAGTGATTTTTTTTTTGGGGGGGGGGTTTAAGTAGGCTCCATGCCCAGCGTGGAGCCCAACATGAGGCTTGAACTCACAACCCTGAGATCAAGACCTGAACCGAGATCAAGAGTTGGATGCTTAACCAACTGAGCCGCCTAGGGGACCCCCAAATGATTTTAAAAAATAAAAAACAGCTTTGGTGGGAGGGCATTCAATATATCAATTTTTAAAATTGAATCAAGGGATGCCTGGGTGCCTCAGTGGTTGAGCGTCTGCCTTGGGCTCAGGTCATGATCCCAGGGTTCCAGGATCGAGTCCCACATCGGGCTCCCTGCATGGAGCCTGCTTCTCCCTCTGCCTGTGTCTCGCATGAATGAATAAATGAAATACTTTTTATTTTTATTTATTTTTTTATTTACTTATGATAGTCACAGAGAGAGAGAGAGAGGCAGAGACACAGGCAGAGGGAGAAGCAGGCTCCATGCACCGGGAGCCCGATGTGGGATTCGATCCTGGGTCTCCCGGATCGCGCCCTGGGCCAAAGGCAGGCGCCAAACCACTGCGCCACCCAGGGATCCCCTACTTTTTAAAAATTGAATCAAAAGCTTGCTCTCTGCCCAGTTCATAACTTCCAGAGCATCTATTGATATATCTGTGATGAGACATTTTGTTCATATCCTGGGCAGGACATGGAAAAGCTCAAAATATACCAAGCAAGGCACAAGCTTCCTACCCTCTCCGGCCCACCCCCCAAAATCCTATTCAGAATCTTGGCTCTTTGAACCTGCCTGGTAGACAGTCCCAGCCATGTGCTTTTCCTCCTTATATCTCAGAGCGGTTCTGACCTTCAAGACTTTCTTTTTCCAGCAAAGCTCAGCCCAGAAGAGTGTGGCAAAGATTGTGCTCAACAAATACACATTTGCTGCTCTACATCCCCAGCCTCCCTGAGAGTTAAGTGTGAGCCACATAACTAATTCTGACCAAGGGGGATTTATCAGAAGTATTGTGCGCCATTTCTGGGCTAAGGTTGTTATGAGGTGGTATGTGCTCAGACTGCACTGCATCCCCTCCCCGAAGTTCATCTGTTGCAGCCCTAATCTCCAGTCCCCAATGTGGCTGTATTTATGTTAAGGAAGTAATTAAGACCAAATGAGGTCATGAAAGTGATCTGTCTCTCTCTCTCTCTCTCTCTCTCTCCCTTCCTCTCCCCCCCTTTGCCTCCCCTGCTCCCCCACCCCCCTGCCATGAGGATGCTATGAGAAGGTGACAGTCTGCAAGCCAGGAATACATTCCTGTTGTTTAAGCCACTGCATCTGTGGTATTTTGTCATGGCAGCCCAACCTAAGACACATCCTTCTTCATCTCTCTTTCCCTGCTATGGTGATCTCAAAGATCACATGTTCCAGATAGCTTGGCTTGTTGTGTGAGCCAGAAATAAGCCTGTCCTGTGTTAAAGGTCTCTGTGTTACTACAGCATAACCTAGCTCACCTAACCAATGCACGGTGGCAGAGAAAAGGACATGTATATATCATGTTTATCCAAACAAGGGCCAAAGCAGATGAGTACCACCAGCACCAGTGACTCCTAGATATTCAGACAGATGCAAACTGTGCTTCCTGGGTCGTGGTATTCAGCCCACAATGAAGATGTAAACAGCTCAAGGAATCCATTGAGGTTTCACATAAGAAAGCAAGAGCTCCAGCTGCAAAACAGCTGGGAAACGTGAGCGATAAGGCATTGTCTCCAGGAAGCCCCCACTGAAACACATACCAGTTCCCTGGAAGGGCTCACTCATTCATCCTCTGACAACCAAGGGGCACTTTCTTCTTTTTATGGTGAAAAATTTATATTTAGATTTAGCCAGCTGGACTCAGTTTAGATGATCCCAATTTTGTTGGCAACATCCAAAGCATCACAGGGGCTAAACACATGCCTTCTTTTCTCCATCGGGCCTGATTGGGGTGTTGATCTTGGCCACGTCAATGTCATAGAGCTTCTTTACAGCCTGTTTGATCTGGTGCTTAATTGGCCTTGAAATCCACAATGAACACTAGTGTGTTGCTGTCTTCTATTTTCTTCATGGTTGAGTCGGTAGTTGGGGGAACTTGATGATGGCATGGTGGTCAGGTTTGTTTCTCCTCCAGGTGCTCTTTGGAGGATATTTAGGCTGCCTTCAGGAATGCAGTGTCATGGGCCATTGGAAGGTAGGTGATGTGCGGATCTTCTTTTTTTGTGGGACTATGGACGCCTTTCAGCAGCACTTTCTTGGCCTTCAAAGCCTTTATTTTGGTTTCAGCTTCGGGAGAGACTGGGGCTTCCTTCTTTGCCTTTGGCAACGTCTTAATGAAAAAAGGAGGGGGTACTTTCTTAAGGATTGATTTCTCAGGGAAAGGGATAGGCCTGGGGGTCTCAGGGCCATCCCAGGTCACAAATCGGAGACAGACTACACAGCTTGGCCCATGGTTATCCCTCCTCTGTCCGTGAGGGGATATGAATTTCATCAGGAGCAGGAGGGTCATCTCACTCCTCCCGTTTCCCTATGACTTCTCCCTGGTATACCCCTCTTGGTGTGGGCTACCTGTAGGACCATTTCTGTAAACCATCTAGGAGAGGGGATGGAAGTGAACTTTGGTGCCTTGGCTTTTTTTTTTAATGCTTGGCAAGCCTTACCTACAAGTATCTTCTCCCATCTGACCTCCCAGATTCTCCTTTTGCAAAGCCAAGCTCAAGCCTAATCTTTCCCATGAAAACTTCCCTGACACCCCTTCCCACCATCATGCTTGCTGATCTTTTAATAATAACTATGACATTTATTATTATACCATGATGTACTAATCCCTCCTGTAGCTCATATTTCTTGTGTGGTATCTCATCTGATCCTCTTACATCCCTAATTTACACCCAGGAAAACCGAGGTTCAGAGAGGGGAAGTGACCTACCCAAAGTCCCACAGCTCCTACGTGGCAAAGCTGGAACCCAGACCTATCAGATTCTAAGACCCCCTCCTGCTCTAACCACTGATATCTCCTGCTCCTGACAGCTCAGCCTCCATTATCATAGATTTTGAATTGCTCTCCAGTCCCCACAAGCTCTTTGAGGGTAGAAGAGTTTCCTCTAACTGGTTAATAATTAGTGTTTTTCTTTTGACCAGCACTTCACAGTCTATATAGGGCTTCCACATACTTGGTGTCACCTGATCTTTCCTCCATCCCTGAGACATCTGTGTTATTCTCAGTGTACAGGTGAAACTGAGGCTCAGAGAGGTCCATGAGTTACACAAGGCATGTATCCAATGAATGACAACCAGTCACTTTTTTGCTACCCTAAGGTGACTCTCACTTGTGAATTGGGCACCACCTAATCCCTCCTTCCTCTCTTGGAGGTGTTCTATGCCTCATTTCTGCCCAGTTGAGAATATCTGGGACTGATAAAGGCACTCATTTGATTTCTGATCCTGGGTCGCTGAAACAGAGGTGTACAGAGTCACGTAGTTGACATGCAACAGAGGATGTGAGTGGGACCTCTCTTGCAGCTCTAGGGCTGGGAACTAGGGCCTAAAGCTGAGGTCAGACGCCAGATGAGAACTGCTAAGGGATTTCTAGCAGTGGGGGGGCCAGCATGCTCTGTAGAGTTTCTCAAGAGCCTACCAAACAGGCTCCACTGCTCCCAGTCCCCCCACCCCATCTATGTAAGAAAAAGGGGGGGCATCATTGGGATCCGGAAGCTTTGGACTGGTGCTGTAGCTTCTCTCTCTCTCCCAGGCCCCCAGCCAGGTAATGGGCTTCCAAGAGAATGCCATCAAGATGGGGGGGGGGCACCTAGGTGGCTCAGCAGTTGAGCATTTGCCTTCAGCTTAGGTTGTGATCTCAGGGTCTTGGGATTGACTCCTGCATCGGGCTCCCCACAGGGAGTCTGCTTCTCCCTCTGCTTGTGTCTCTGCTTCTCTCAGTGTATCTCGCATGAAAAAAATAAATAAAAATCTTTTAAAAAAAGATTGGGGGCCCCACAAGGAGAGCAGAATGGCATCTCATTCCTGGTTGGACAACTGCTTGCGTGGCACACTCGTGGCTCTTTCCTCAGGTCAGGTGGATGCCTCAGAAGGTAGTGAGGTTTGAGTTATTTTACCTTATACTACCCAAGACGACTGGCCACTGGGTGAGGGGACCCTGGGAGCAAAGGCGTTTGGCAATACACTGGCAGCAAGTGTGTAGAAGTGTGGGCATGAGGGCAGGGGGCTTGCTTGGAAAAAGCAGTGCCTCAATAGCTTCTCCCACATCAGGGAACTCTGGAGTGGGGAGGCCTCCAGACCCCTCCCAAGTTGGGGATAGTGACTGAAGAAGAAAATCATGGTATGTGTGGACCCCGCTGAGTTAAGACTCCAATGAACCAGTTATGCAGCATGGAACGCTGTCCCCAAACACCTGCCATCCATCTGCCCTGCCTTCAAAGAGCTCCCATGGCCCTTGCCTCCTTGTGGATCCTCTGGGGTCAGGCGGGCCTGGCAGCTGGATGGAGATCAAGGTCTCTGTTTTGAAGCTGTGCCCAGGGCTGGGGCACAGACTGTCAGGAGGTACTCACTGTCCAGCCCTGATCTGGCTGGGTGAGCCAGACCCTGCAGTGGGTGAGCACCTCCCTCAATTTTGCACTCTAGGCACCTCACCTGCCTCACCTTCATCCCAGTCCTGCTTGTAGCTGCCATGGGGCTTGGGCCAGGCCCCAGCGGTTTTCTGGGATTCACAGAACCTTTCAGGTCCACAAGGATAGTCTAGCCTTGGGTGCTGAGGATCTAGGGATCTGCGGCTAGCACGGCACCGTCCTTGACTGGGATGGACAGGCCCAGATCAGACAGGCTCTCCCATAGGGGAGAGGGGGCCACCAATGCCAGTGAGGCCGCTTTCTGTACCACTCCCCAACAAGCCAAACAAAACTAAGGTAATTCTGCCCCCTGGTGTCCCCTTCTGTCACTGCAGTCACTGCCACTGGTCCATCTAGGTTTCAGATTTAGTAGCATTTACGTTCATTCACTCACCGTTTATTCATGCCCCACACGTTTACTAAGTGTCCCACTCTGGGCTAAGCGCTGTGCCATACACAGTGGCTACAAACATGAATAGTACAGAGACCCATCCTTGAAGGGTGGTGTAGTCTAGTGGGGCAGATAAACACACAAAGAGATCAATTTGATGCATTTAAATAAGGTCGTTTATTTTGTTAAAGGTCATTACGTAGCAAAAGAGGGACTTCTTGGCTTAGGTGAGGCAGGGGACATGTCGGGAAGAGCGTGGCAAGATGAGGTGGTGGTTGAGTTGGGTTGATTAAGTTCTTTAGGAGGGAAAGGCCTTCTGGACAGAGATGGGTATACGTGAAGGCTTGGGGACACATGTAAGGCCTGTAGAATGTTTTGTTTGCTGCAGCCATAGTGTGCATCTGGAGAGACAGCAGGAGATGAACTTAAGAGACGGCTGGTGGTCAGGGCTTGGAGGGCCTTGCGTGCCATGTGGAGGGCTTTGACCTGATCCCTAGGTCATCAGGAATCCTTGAAAGGCTTTGAGCGGGGTAGTGACATTGTTAGATTTGAATTTTTGTGAGTTTCTTCTGGCCACTTTGTAGAGAATGAGTTGTAGAAGGGTAAGCCTGGGGGAGGCTCTTGGGTGGGTTGCCAGATGTAGAAACAAAAGAAAACAAACAAACAAAAAGAAAGAAAACAGGATGTCCACTGGATTGGCATTTCAGATAGACAAGTTTTACTATAAGTCTATCCCAAATATTGTATGAGATATACTAGAATTTATTCTTTGTGTATTCAAAATTCAAATTTAACTGGGCATCCCATATCTTATCTGGCAACCTTATCTTAGAGCCATCAAGGAGAGATGATGGGGGCTTGGACTAGGGTGGAGGTAGTGTGGTTGGATAGAAGTAGAAAAACTCAAGGGGTATTCAGGAGATAGAAATGGAAGAACTTGGAAATGACATGGATGAGAAAAAGCAAGAGGGAGGTGTCAAACATAACACAAAATCTCCTGTTTGGACTGCTTATTCTGTGTTGGGTCCTCTAACTGCACCTCACCCAGTTAACACATAACCTGAGGTCAAAGATCTTTCCTAAAACACCCCAGAGAACCTCTGAACCCAGGAGCCAGGACAGCATCCAAACCCCTGTCCTCCCCTGCTCTGGCTGGCCTCCTACCTGGCTCCTTTTGGTTCTACACCTGCTTGCTTCTGCATTTTGATCTTACCCCTTGCTCGGTCCAGCTAATTGGTCAGGGTCTGGTGCCTGGAATCAAGCTATGGCGCTTTAGGCCTCTGTTCTTTGCCTCACCTTTTGCAACAGCTAGCATGAGATGCCCAGGACAGGCCTCCATGACTGACTAGAACAGATCCTTCCTGGCAGGGAGGAAAATCCCCCAAATTCCCAGAACACCACAGGTTTCCCTAGGGGCTTTTTCACCTCCAGAAGGCTGGGGCTAGGAGGTGGCCTGGTTTCTCAGAGCTTTTGTGACCCAACAGTGCTGCCTAGTGGTCACACAGCACACTGCAGGCCACGGTGAGATGTGAGACTGGTGTGCAGACCACTGGAAGAGCTTTGCATTCCTCTCTCTCCCCTGGCAGGGCACATGGGTCCTGCTTCTGCTGGTGGCTATCCATCCATGATACTCCTCAGCTCTTATGAATCTGAACAACACATCTGTGTGGTGGATCTGCTGGTAGAGAGGTGGCCCAAGATGGCATCCAAAGAACTAAACAACTAGGCCTTGAGGTCTCTGTTCTTGGTTGGACTCAGGAAGTTGGGCTCCAGGTTGAACTGGCCATAGTCTTCAAAATTCCCAGCCTTCCATATCTGGTAGATACACTCCTGATATCTATCTAAAAGTAGCTGTGTTTGAGGTCCATTCCACACCGGCTTGTGGACATTCCCACTCAGAAAACTAGAGTGGGTCTCATAACTGCGCTCCCCATGGTAGGCATGTTGCTAGCCAAACAGTGGACCTGGGCACTCTCCAGCATGCCATCACCTTCTCTAGGGTTACAGCCAGAGAGAACCTACCTAGTCAGAAAGAACCTACCAAGTGCCCCACCCTCTCTGCCCTCCACACCAGAGCTTGTGAGTGTGTGGCCAGAGCCCACATTCTATGCCCTAATCTGGGGAGCTGAGAGACATCAGGCCTCAGATGATCCTGTGCTGTAGCATGAGGCTGGCCTGGAGTAATTGAAAATGTCTTCTAAGGACACTGGCTCAGGAAATATAGCTCCCTCCCTTGCCCTCTGACTCCAGGAACTTGCCATGAGGGTCTGCGGACACCCCAGGCTGTATCCTTGAGGCTGAGTTGATCACTGACCCACTCCTGGTGTCTCCTGCACCATCTGGCTAGAGATGGTGAGTCATCCCCAAGAAATGGCATTCCCTCCCAGCAGGGTTTAGCCATCAGCCTTTGTCATGGCTCCTGGGGGCCCTGGACTCTATTGTCCTGGGTCTATGACTTTGGAGAAATCTACAATTTATCATGTGTCTCATGACCACCTCAGGGTGGTCACCCAGGCTACATGAGTTAATATACATAAAGTGCTTCATTGTTTATTTGTAAAGATTTTATTTGAGAGACAGAGAGAGCACATGAGTAGGGGGAGGGGCAGAATAAGAGGGAGAAGCTGAGTTCCCACTGAGCAGGGAGCCTGATGCGGGGCTCCATCCCAGGACCCTGGAATCATGAGCTGAGCTGAAAGCAGACACTTAACTGACTGAGCCACCCAGGTGCCCCTAAAGTGTTTTGTTGTTTGTTGTGATTAATACTTCTCAGGGACTGAGATTGAGCCCCTGCAAGGATATTGATGTGGCTTGGGTACAAAGTGCCTCAACTTTCTCCCTTTCCTTTCCCCTTTGAGTCTCCGGTTGTCGACTTGAAACAGGAATTGCTTCATCTTTTGCATGGGCTGTGGCTCTTCCAGAATGAGGACCTCTGGAGGTTCTGTGGATCAGGGTAGGTTGGGCAGTTGGGGAGACCAATCATCATGGTCATTAAGTTGTGCAGCACTCCAGCAATCTTTTGGTAACTAATGAACAAGAATTTGCCTGACTTCCTGGGCTGAAGGGCTATGGTCTACTTAGGACAACAAGATATGCTCCTGAGGCCAAACTTTACATGAGCCACTGGCCTTCTCCATCCTAGACTTCTGCTTTAGCCCTACTTCCTGGCTGTCTCTGAGACATACACATTTGAGAAGCCCAGGTGGGTGTTTTCTGTCCAGCCAACGGCTCCACCTGCTGCAGACCAGCTCCATAATACCCAAATTCCTTGCAGTCTCTGAGTTGCAAGGTGTGCAACCCGACCATCCTGCCAGTGGCCTCCTTGGGCAGGGGAGGAGTTTCTCAGTCCCTGATTAAGGGGCATTTGCCTTGTTTAAATGTAAGCTTTGGATCCAACTGTATTTTCTTCTGGAGTTGTCTCAGTGTGGTTCGTTGAAGAATAAACAGTCGAATCACATCCAGCACAGGCAGATGCTCATGCTGGGAAAAGCACGTAGGGACAGCAACTGAGGGAACAGCCGATTCACAACCCCCATGAAGCTCATGCTCTTTTTAGGTATGTGCTCGTTTAGTGGTAGGAGACCTAAATCCCTGCACTAAATCATCTTTTTATCTTATTTTTGTTTCTGAGCATATACATATATTCTAAATTATAATAAATTCCTAAAAGTTAAATGTTACATGGTATGTACTTACTATCAAGGCCAACCTCCAGGTTTGTGGGTGCTCTATTTTAAGGAGCCCAGCCTCCGTTCACAGGAGGTTCATACTACCAGCCTAGAGCAGGGGTCAGCAAACTTTTTCTGTGAAGGACCAGATAGTAAATATATTAGACTTTGCAGGCCACATGGTCTCTGTTGCAAACACTTTTGTGTGGCGAAAGCAGCCATTGACAACATGTAAAGAAGTAAGTATGGCTGTGTTCCAATAAACTGTATTTACAAAAACAGATGGTGAGCCATAGTTTCCCAACCCCTGAGAACACCTGAGACATAATTCTACAAAACTTCTCCAAAGGCAAATTACACATCAGTCACACAGGACAGTGCTATATCAGACACAGGGTCATTGAGAGTCTTCATGGACGTCTTAATCAGAGCCTTTCTGGCTGGGTAGGTGGACAGGGCATTTGGCTTAGGTTCCTCAATAATATGTTCTGTGCCAACCCTCATAGAGCAGGCCATCCTGGCATCCTGGGTCTCCTAGATTATCACTGGATTAAGTCTAAATCTCAAACAAGACCACTACACATAGGTATTGGTCCATTGCCTGCACCAAACCATTTGTGTTAGCTCACTGGCTGATGCCAAGCACACCACCAGTCAACCTGGGCCACCCCTTTCCCTGCCTAAAGACAGAAAGGACATGAGGATTGCCAGAGTGGGATGGTGCTGCCATTCATTGCAAACACAGAAGATAAGGAGGTTTATAGGGGTACAGTGACTTTGGTTTGGGCTATGTTGAGTTTAAGATGGCTGTGGGATATCCCAATGGAGATGTCCAGGAGGTGGTTTCACACAAGCACTTGATTTACCTGAATTCAATTCTACTCATGCTCCCAAAAAAAAGAGAAAAGATGACGACAGAAAGTATTCTAGTGATCCCACCTGTCCTTTGGCTAAGTAAGCCTAGACTCTGGAATAAAGTGAGACAAAGAAGTGGGTCTGCTGCTCCTTCAGAGAGTCTGTTCTTCCATTCCCACCATGGTATGACCATCTCTTTGGGCTGACAGGGGTCATGTATTTAAAACTGCTATTGTGGGGTGCCCAGTCAGCTCAGTTGGTAGAGCATGTAACTCTTGATGTTGGGGTTATAAGGTCAAGCACCATATTGAGTAGAGAGATTACCTAAAATCTTTATCAAAAAATAAAGCTTCTCCAGCAGCCCAGGTGGCGCAGCGGTTTAGCGCCACCTGCAGCCCAGGGCATGATCCTGGAGACCCTGGATCAAGTCCCACGTCGGGCTCCCTGCATGGAGCCTGCTTCTCCCTCTGCCTGTGTCTCTGCCTCTCATTCTCTCTCTGTGTTTCTATGAATAAATAAATAAAATCTTTAAAAAAATAAAGCTTCTCGGGGCACCTGGGTGGCTCAGTGGTTGAGCATCTGCCTTAAGCTCAGGGCGTGATCTCAGAGTCCTGGGATCAAGTCCTGCATCAGGCTCCCCACAGGGACCCTGCTTCTCCCTCTGCCTATGTCTCTACTTCTCTGTGTCTCTCATGAATAAATAAATAAAATCTTTTTTAAAAAAGAGGAAAAAATAAAGCTGTTCGTGTGTGTGTGTGTGTGTGTGTGTGTGTGTGTGTGACATGCTTCCCGGGAACATTCTTTCACTTTGGGGGTACTTAAGGGATTTTTCTGGGTATATTCAATTTTTGCCTGAAGTAATTGTAGAGTGTATCCTGAATGGGATGTGATGCCACTGTAAATGTGTCTGAAGTAGAAGGCAGTAGAGAGGGACACTGCTTCAGAGTTTTGGGATTCACTAGTGGCTAGGTGGCAACAGAAGACAGAAGAGTGAGTGGGGTTTATGGAGCAAGAATATAGAGTATGAAGAGAAGTGGCCCAAGCCAGAGGCCTAGGGGCTAGGATGTGCTGTCATTTAGCGATAGGACCAGGGAAGAAGATGAGCCTGAGACAGAATGGTGGGTGAAGTGGGAGAGAAAACAGGAGGAGTTTGGGCCCTGGCAGCCTAGTGGAGGGGGTGTTCCAGAAATGGTGAAGTGCTGAGAAGTTACAGAAGGTGAGAGCTAAGAAATGCCCTTTGGCTTTGGAAACAGGGAGGTTGCCAGTGAATGTGACAAAGTGGGGACAGTAAGTGGAGACAACTCTTTTGAGAAGTATGGCTGTTGGAGACAGATTGGAAGAGCAGGAAGGCTTCTCTCAGTCATCCATCACCCCTTCAGACCAGGGCATACAGTCCTGGGGGCGAGCAAAGCAATTCCACCATTTTCTGCCATCATCCCAGTTTTCCTAGAACCTTGTCCCCAAGAGCCTAGTTTTCAAGGGCTACCATAACAAAGTACCACAGACTGGGTGACTTCAGCAACAGACAGTTATTCTCTCACAGTTCTAGAAACCAGAAGTTCAAGATCAAGGTTGGGGGATCCCTGGGTGGTGCAGCGGTTTGGCGCCTGCCTTTGGCCCAGGGCGCGATCCTGGAGACCCAGGATCGAATCCCACGTCGGGCTCCTGGTGCATGGAGCCTGCTTCTCCCTCTGCCTGTGTCTCTGCCTCTCTCTCTCTCTCTCTGTGACTATCATAAATATATATATATAAAAAAAGATCAAGGTTGGCAGGGTTGGTGCCTCCTTAGGGTTGCAAGGGAGACTCTGTTCCAGGCCTCTCCCCTGGCTTCTAGTCATTTGCTGGAAGTCTTTGGTGTTCCTTGACTTGTAGATGCATCACCCAGATCTCTACCTTGGTCTTCACATGAGCTTCCCCCTGTGTATGTGCGTCTCTGTCGAAATTCCCCGCCCCCTTTTTAAGGTTTTATTTATTTATTCATGAGACACATACACACACACACACACACACACAGAAGCAGAGACAAAGGCAGAGGGAGAAGCAGGCTCCACGCATGGACTCGATCCCGGGTCTCCAGGATCAGGCCCTGGGCCGAAGGCAGCGCTAACTGCTGAGCCACTTGGGCTGCCCCGAAATTTTCCCTTTCTATGAGGCCATTAGTCATACAGGATTAGGGTACACCCTACTCCAAAATAACCTCATTTTACCCCACTAATTGCATCTGCAATGATGTTATTTCCAAATAAGGTCACAACTACAGGTACTGGAGGTTAGGACCCTAACACATTTTTTGGGGGGTGGGGGGAACCCCTGGGTGGCTCAGCGGTTTGGCCCCTGCCTTCGGCCCAGGGAGTGACCCTAGAGTCCCGGGATCCAGTCCCGCATCCCGCGTCCTGCTCCCTGCATGGAGCCTGCTTCTCCCTCTGCCTGTGTCTCTGCCTCTCTGTGTGTTTCTCATGAATAAATAAATAAATAAAATCTTTAATAATAATAATAATTTTTTGGGGGGGAGCACAATTCAACTTATAAGAAGCCTTTTGGTCTCTTTTCTTTCCACTTCCTCTCCAGTTGTCTGGCCAGGGATTATTCTGTTCTTTCCCATTCACATCAGTGCCTCCCCCTCCTCTAGCTGCCTCATCACTTCCATCCCTCCTTCCCTGCTTATCCTTCTCTGGAGAAGATCTAACTCATCAACTTTTTGCAGCAAGATGACCTCCCACCTTTGTTGAAACTTTCCAAATAACCTGCAACATTTGAGGGATGGTGAAGGAAGCAAGAGAGGAAAATGTTTTTTAATTCTGCCTGTTTTCACTGAGAACGGGCTGAAAGTTCCACGGCCTTTAGATAATTTCCAAAAAATTGTTTTTGTTTTTGTTGACTTTTTAGGCCGTAAGTAAGAGATTGTAAGGGGAACAGTCCATAAAGTTCCTCAAAATAGAAATAAATCATGAAACCAGAAAACTGTGGCTTTAAATACGTTTTGCAACTGGGAACTCTCCTCCGCCACCTACCGGCCACAGCTACAATCAATAAATGACCCTTGCTCTTTCCAACCAGGGTCACCACTGGAGGTAGAGGAGTGGCCCAGGGTCACCAAATGGCCCTTGCAAGTGTGCTTTGTGTCGGGTTGTGGCTTGGAGCATCATGCTCCAGAGAGCTGCGAGGCTGGCGGGAGAGCCCCAAGGCTGCCGGGGGTGTGCTGCTCTGCCTGCAGAAGCCAGAGAGGAGAAGCTTGCAGACGCTAGGGACACAGCCCGCCTGGGATGTGACGGAGTGGTGTGGGGTGGGCCGGGCCCCATGCCCGAGAGGCCCTCTCCAGCCGCCTACAAGCCTGAGCAGGACACTGTGTCTGTTCATTCCAACACACAGACGTTTCTTTCTTTTATGAAATAATGTTTTCTTTAATCTTTTTCTGATATAAAAAGTAGTGCATGCTCATTGTAAAATATTTAGAGAAGCAGGCAAATATGAAGGTAAAAAAAAATTTAGGTTGGCATCAGAGGGTGGCTTGGGGGCTTTACCTTAACCCCCAGCAGCACCCCCAAAGACACTCCAAATATATATGCAATTTAAGGAAAAACTCTGCTTGCTATGCAAATACAGCTTGCAGTTTCAAGACAAAGTCTCTAGCCTCCTTCTGAATGGCTTCTAAACTTTCCTTTATAGACATTCTGGAGCCAGGGCTGCCCACAATGGTGGCCCACAGGGGTGACTGCTATTTACATAATGCAGCATCGACTTCCACTATTTTTGTGTCTGTTATCTTTTTAAATTTTTACCTTTTTATTGAGATATAACTGATAGATAACATTATATTAGTTTCAGGTGTACAACATAATTCAGTATTTGTATATATTATGAAATAATTACAGTGAGTGTAGTTAACCTCCATCACCAGAGAGTTACACATTTTTTTCTTGTGAGGGGAAACTTTTAAGATCTCCTCTCTTAGTGAGGCAAACCATAAAAGACTCTTAATGATACAGAACAAACTGAAGGTTGTCAGAGGGGAGGTGGATTCAGGAATGGGCTAGATGGGTGATGGGCATTAAGGAGGGCACTCATTGTGATGAGCACTGGCTGTTATATATGTGATGAATCCCCAAATTCCACTGTTGAAACCAACATTACACTATATTGTTAACTAATTTGAATTTAAATAAAAACTTGGGGAAAAAATCTACTCTCTAAATAAATAAAAAAAGGGAGGGAATCCCTGGGTGGCACAGCGGTTTGGCGCCTGCCTTTGGTCCAGGGCGCGATCCTGGAGACCCGGGATCGAGTCCCACGTCGGGCTCCCTGCATGGAGCCTGCTTCTCCCTCTGCCTGTGTCTCTGCCTCTCTCTCTCCCTCTCTCTCTCTCTGTGTGTGTGTGTGTGTGTGTGTGTGACTATCATAAAAACAAAATCTACTCTCTTAGCAGTTTTCTTTTTTATTTATTTATTTATTTATGATAGTCACACACACAGAGAGAGAGAGAGAGGCAGAGACACAGGCAGAGGGAGAAGCAGGCTCCATGCACCGGGAGCCCGACGTGGGATTCGATCCCGGGTCTCCAGGATCGCGCCCTGGGCGAAAGGCAGGCGCCAAACCGCTGCGCCACCCAGGGATCCCTCTTAGCAGTTTTCAAATATATTATACAGTATTATTGATTATATTCACCATGCTATATATATTGCATGTTTATCTTTATGTATTGTCTTTATATCTGACTTCTTAAATTAGGGACATTTGGTACAGACCGACTTAGAAGCCTGCTTTTTTTTTGCTCAATGTTACCTCAGCATTTTCCCTGTCACCATTCCTCAGCAACACTATTTGTAAAGGCTGCATGATTTTTTATCCATAAAATATATAATGTATTTACCCATCTTCTGGTCCTGAAGGGTATGTAGATTGTTGCCAGGTTTTTGCTCTAATGAATAATGCTAGGATGAACTTCTGTGGACTTACCCTTTTTGCTCCTCTAGGGTTATCTCCTAGAAGCAAAATTGCTACTATGAGTGTTTCTAGGCTCTTGATACATATGACCATATTGCTTCTAGAAAGGTGACACTCATTTACCCTTCAACAAGCAGCAGACACACGTTTTCCCTTGCCTCTACAAACACTGAAGTTGTGGATGACACAAATCACTGGGTGCCAGACTGTAGGCTAGGTGCTGGGAATACCATAGTAAGGGAAATAAACCATGGCCTCTGCCTCCACGGTTCCTGACCCGTGGGAGAACGGCCTGATCTAATAATGAATGTGTAAGTACACACTGTGATGATGCTCTGGGGGACAGCGTAGCATGGGAGGAATTGGCTCTGTGGTGAGAGGAAGCTGAGAGCAGTCAAGGAACAAGTCCCGTGTAGCTGAAGCAGAGAGAGTGGAGGTGGCAGGATGTGGGAGGAGGGTTGAGTCAGTGGCACTCAGATCTACTGGGCCTTTATGAGTCCCAGTTCTGGGAAGCCACTAAATGGCTTTAAGCAGAGGGGTGATGTGATTCAATTTGCCCTTTGAGAATCACTTTTTTAAAAAAATTGGGGACACCTGGGTAGCTCAGCGGTTGAGCGTCTGCCTTTGGCTCAGGGTGTGATCCCAGGGTCAGGGATCATGTCCCATATCCGGGATCGAGTCCCACATCTGGCTCCCCGCAGGAAGCCTGCTTCTCCCTCTGCTTACGTCTCTGCCTATCTCTTTCTTTGTGTCTCTCGTGAATAAATAAATAAAATCTTTAAAAAAAACCATTTTAATTCTTAAAATTGTGGTAAAAAGGTAACAAAATGTAGCACTATAGCCATTTTTAAGTGTATGATTCAGTAGTGTGAAATATATCCATATTGTTGTGCAACAGATCCCCAAAATGTTTCCATCTTACAAAACTGAAACTCTATACCCATTAAACAACAACTTCCCATTTCTCCCTCCCCCCAGCCCCTGGTAACTACCATCTACTTGCTGTCTATAAATCTGACAATGCTAGGCACCTCATGTAAGTGGGATCATACAGTACTTGTCTTTTTGTGACTGGCTTATTTCACTGAGCATAATGTCCTCAAGGCTCTTCTGTGCTATAACATGTGTCAGAATTTCCTTCATTTTTAAGGCTGAGTGATACACCACTGCATGCAGATACCACATTTTGTTTCTCCATTCAATTGTCAACGGACACTCGGGCTGCGTCCACATTTTAGTTATTGTGAATAACGCTGCTAAAAGTGGGTGTGCAGATATCTGTTCGAGTCCCTGTTTTCGATTCTTTTGGGTCCTATATCCAGAAGTGTGATTGTTGGATCATACAGTAGTTCTATTTTTAATTTTTTTGAGGTACCTTGAGCATTCACTTTTAAAAAGCAAATTCAGCAAGGCCAATTTTGTTGGCTACAAAACAATAGAAAATAGTATTGGATGGCTGTGAAAATCTATTAACTTCTTGGACGCCATTAATATAATTTACTAAGTACATACACGCACAAGTGAACTCCTCTAAATAGAGCTCAGTGCAAATAATTAAATGTATTCACATTTCAGAAATACCTATTTTATACAGGCTTGTGTCTTTAAGTGCTTTGAAGGACAATCTTTATTTATTAACCAAATATTGTTGAGTACCTACTCTGTCTGAGGTATTATGGGAAAATCCAAAATATGCCCAGCTTGGTTCCCACTCTCATGATGCTTCTAGTCCCATCTGGGACTAGAAGCATCAATTTGTACCACTACTTGTAGGTTTTAAGAGTTCAGAGGAAGCAGGAAGTGTTAAAATAGTGGTACAGGGGGATCCCTGGGTGGCGCACTGGTTTGGCGCCTGCCTTTGGCCCAGGGCGGGATCCTGGAGACCCGGGATCGAATCCCACGTCGGGCTCCCGGTGCATGGAGCCTGCTTATCCCTCTGCCTGTCTCTGCCTCTCTCTCTCTCTCTCTGTGTGACTATCATAAATAAAAAAAAATAGTGGTACAAAGGGAAGGTTCTAAGAGTTCAGAGGAATTGGGAGTTGTGGGAAAAGACTTCCTGGAGGAGGTAACATTTGGTTTTGATAGGGTTTGGGCAGGTGGAGTGGTAGGGGCCAGGGAGTTCCAAGTCGCTGATGCAGACCGAGCCCAAGTGGAGTGTACGTGAGTTTAGGGAAGGCAAGGGCATGACAAGGTCAAGAGTGGGAGTTTTGGCCAGAGAGGCGGGCAGAAGACTCTAAGGAGAGCTCTACTATGAGGCTGAACTCTTACCAGAACTTCTGTGGTAAGTGGAGGCTCAGGACTCTGAGGGGTTTTGATTAGAGGGATGACATCAAAGCTGTGCACTAAGAGGATTAGCCTGGCAGTGACGTGAATAGAATACACTGAAAGGGAGCTAAAAAATTAGTTGGAAAGGGATTAAACATAATATGCCAGGCCTGAGGTAATGAGGGTTTGAATTTGGTGGTAGGGCGTGGGCAGTGGGCAGTGGAAAGGAGGGGCCAGATAGACGAGACCATGAATGACCTGAATTTGGCCCCCTTTCCGAGAATGTCCCATCACATCTTTTCTGCCCTCCTCTCCCTCTTCCTTCCTTCCCTTTTTTCCCCCTCTCTCCTTTTCCTTCCCTCTTTTCTTCCTCCTTCTTTATAAAAAATATTATGTATGCCTTATGATGATCAGTGTTACTTATTTTTATTTCCTTCAGAACCTTGCATAGTGGCCTACACTTAGCAGGTACTCCATAAATATTTGTTCAACTGCAATTGGTGACTGATTAGAGGTGGGGCAGGGACCAAAACTAAGCAAAGGTCAACCAATCAAGCCTGGCTGATGGGAGAGAGGAAGATGCCAAGAGAAGCTGGTGAGGGTTAATGTTAGGTTAACTAGAGCTTCTGGCAGGTTATCTAGTTAACCTGAAATCTTGGGGTGTAGCCTAAAGAGAGAGTCCAAGGAGCACTCCCATTTTTATCCCCACTCCAACTTGGGAGATGCTGGCTATATGAAAGAGCACAAATTTTGGTCTGGGGTTATGGTGTAGTTGGCCACTAACCGAGTACCGAGTTAAGTAGTCTCTCTGAGCCTGTTTTCTACACCTATGAAAGGGGAATGAAAGTAGTACTTAATAAAGTGGTTGTCAAGGCTGAAAGTGAGGTTCAATATATTAGTACAGAGTCTGGGGTAAATGATAGCTGTAGGTGTTAGTGACTATTACTAAGATTAGGAGAAGCATAAATCATGTCATTCCCAAGTAAAGTCATCCACAGCTTCTTGTTGCATGTGGCATAAAAGGCAGCCTCCTTCCCCGGGTTCCACAGGCCTGGCTGGCCTCTTGTCCAGCAGCCCTACCACTGTCTCCTGGGTTCTGCCTGGCTGTCCCCTAAACCAGCAAGCTGCTTTGGTGCCTTAAGGTCTTTGCATTTGCACTTTCCTTTGCTTGGAAAGTTCTTTGCCTGGGACACCTGGGTGGCTCAGCGGTTGAGCATCTGCCTTTGACTCAGGGAGTGATCCTGGAGTTCCAGGATCGAGTCCCACATTGGGCTTCCTGCATGGAGCCTGCTTCTCTCTCTGCCTATGTCTCTGCCTCTCTCTCTCTCTCTGTGTCTCTCGTGAGTAAATAAATAGAATCCTTTTTTTTTTAAGGGAATGTTCTTTGCCAGATCTGGTATAGCTGGCTTTTCAGGGGGAGGCAGGGGCATATATGCTGTATGATCATCATTCAAATCAAGATATGGGAAATTCTGGCCTCCTGAAATTTAGGTCTCAGCAAACATCACCTCCTCAAAGCAACCTTCCCCTGACCGAGTCTGCTTGCTGGGCACATTATCCTACTTTATTCTCTCCAGACTGTTTGTCATGCTCTCTAGTTACCCTGTGCACTATTTCTGTCTGCTTATCCCACCCCATCCCACCCTCCTAGTGAAAGCACTGTGGCACCTCTATCATCAGCACCGTGAACAGCGCCTGTCACACAGGAGGCCTCGATAAACACCAATTGAGTGAATGGCTGATATTGAAGATGCAATGTGGGTTGGTGGCAGTGAGGAGTGATGGGAACAAGTCCACTGAGGGTGGGAAGAAATGGGCTCAAAGCACAGTGGAAGAATTAGCCTAGGTAAGAAGGAAGACCACTTATTTCTGACACAGGCAGGAAGGAGAGAGGGATGAGGTAAAGCTGTGACATTTTGATTTGTAGAGCAGGGCTTTGAGGACTGCTCCTTCTACCGATTTGAGATTTCCACAAAGTAAAGTGTGTGGCCACCTCCTAAGAGCCAAAGGGCTGAGATAGAGAGGCCTGGGCCTGAGGCCAGTGGAAGGTTTTGGAATAATTATACTCGCTGCCATTTCTTTAGCACTTACACACCAGGCACTGTTCCCGGCCCTTGAAACGTACTAGCTGATACCATCTCATGATGATCCTATGAGGAAAGGTACTATTATTACTTCCATTTTAAGATGTGGTAACTGCGGCTCCTGGGTGGCTCAGTTGGTTGAGCGTCCAACTCTTTATTATTTTTTTAAAAGATTTTATTTATTTATTCATGAGAGATACAGAGTGAGAGACAGAGACACAGGCAGAGGAAGAAGCAGGCTCCATGCAGGGAGCCCAACATGGGAGACTCGATCCCGGGATAACGCCCTGAGCTGAAGGCAGACGCTCAACTGCTGAGCCACCCAGGCGCCCCTGTCTGACTCTTTATTTCGGCTCAGTTCGTGATCTCAAGGTTGTGAGATGGAGCCCTGAGTTGGGCTCTGTGCTCAGAGTCTGCTTGGGATTTTCTCTCTCCCTCTCTCTTTGCCCCTCCCCCTGCTCTCTCTGTCTCTCAAATAAATAAATAAGATGTAGTAACTGAGGCCTAGAGAGGTCAATTAACTTTTGTCCAAGGCTAGACATCGAGAAGTGGCAGAGCTGGGATTTGAACTCAGGCAATCTCGCTGTTGGAGTCTATGCAAAGAAGCACAGCAATTTCTTGCCTCTCAATCCCTGAGGCGCAAGTCTATGAAGGGTAAGAGAGGAAGAGGAGGACTGTGGAATGAATGATATATGCAGCCCTAGGAGCAGTCAGCCAGTCACCAGGCTATGCCAGGAAGCCCAGGAATGGGAGCAAAAAAAAAAATGAGATGGAGGTGCCAAGGGTGGTGGTGACTTTGTTAGGCATGGCAAAGATGGAAGCTGAGCTATTCCAAGTGCACGAGAGAGGTGGTTTCTGGGTAGAGGAAAACAGCATGTGCAAAGGTCCTGAGGTGGGGAAGAGCTTAGCTAATTGGAAGGAGTGAAAGGACAGTGTCAGAGTACAGTGGTGGAGGCAGGCAAGCATTACTGGTGAGCATTCAAACATTCTAAGGTAGGGTGTGTAGGCACTGGTGTTTTTTTTTAAACCTTACATCATGTGGCCAGGGTTAAGAACCACTGATTTAGACCAGTTTCTAGGTGATACTCATTTGGGGACTGCGCTTTGAGAAACATGCCCTAGATGATTCTGAGTAGCCAGGGTTGAAAACCACCCATCTAAATTGAAGACAGGCTATAGAATGGCAGAAAAACTGCCACTTCAAAGTGTGACTGAAAGAAAAGGCAAACCCCTCTTCTCCACCTGGGGAGCTAGGGGATGGGAGGAGCTTCCACAGGACAGGAGAAAGAGAAGGTAAGTAGCATCAGCTGGGTAAGAACCAATTCAGGTAGGAGCAGCTAAGGTGGAAACTAGAGGGCAGTGGATTTATCTACAAGGCAGAGAGAGGAAAGAAGGGCTAGGAACCAGGCACAGCAGCACAGGAAAGAGCAAAAGGAGCCTGCTGGTGGGGATGGGCAGAAGAAAGGCGGGTGTGGTTCCTGGGGCTCAACAACAGCCAGGTGTTACATGCTGGTGATGGCATCTCATTATTCATCCTTCAATTTACACCTCACCCCTACTCCCCAAACACAGAAGTGCAGCAGAAGGGCAAAACAGAGAAGTGCAGAAGGCGGCATGGTGGTGAGTCTGTGCTGGGGGAAGGATGGCAGTGGAGTAAGCTGAGCATGGGGTCTGATGGTGTCTAGTTGACAAGGTTAACATCAAATGAAAGCCAGAAAGCCTCTGGCAGTGCAGGAGAGTCCATGAAATATAGGGAAGAGCTACGGGGCACAGGGCATAGGCTAACATCTACATAGCAGCCACTACATGCCAGGTACTGTGCCTGCCACTTCGTTTCTTTCTCATTTAGTAATGCAGGGCTTGCTAGGCCATGGGAAGTGTGGAGTTCCTTCTAAAGGCACTGGGAAGTCACTGGGGAGTTTTTAAGAGGGAAGTGAGATGTAGTTAAGTCATCCAAGGGCAGTACTATGCCCATTCAATTTTATAGGCCAGGAAACTACAGGGTAGCCGGTGCAGGGTCACACACGAGGAAGTGGCGGAATCCAGACTGAAGATCAGGCCTCTCTGAGATGAATGGTGGCAAAATGTTAACAGGTGGTGAGTTAAGGGTACCGGGTGTTCACTTTACCCTTGTGACTTTTCTACATGTTTGAAAGATTTTGAAACAAAAAGTTGGAAAAAAGAACTAGGTATAACACCAAAGTTTAGACTTGATTTTTCCACTCTGCCATGCTATGTCGCTGACTTAGGTGACCTTGAATCCTTCACTGCCCCCTTGAGCCTGACTGCCCATAGGAACAATGAGATTGGATTAGATCATCACTAAGGTTGTCTCCCTAACACTTGGTAATCCCACTCTGGCAGTGCATAGCTTTTAATTATTAGGCTACACCAAGAGCCAGGGCTTCCACTTGCCCTGCGGTCTGGAAGACCCTAATGGTTGTCCTGTAGCAGGAGCCAGGGAGGCGTTTGTAACCTCTGGAAAGGTAATCACTGGGGCTGCTCTCCTACACTGCCTGTTCTGTGTAAAAACTGCTGGGTGTCAGTCTCCATCCGCTGGGGGGAATCTCTCTCACAAGGAAACACCTTCTTCTGCCAAGGCTTCGGGTGGGGCTAAAAAAACTGTTCATGACAACACTGAATCAGCACATTCATCAGGGCCAAGCTCATAGTTAGGCGGAACTGGAAGAGGGCCCTGGTTGCAAAGAAAGCTCTAGCTCAGGCCTCTTCGGCCTCAAAGGGAATTAAAGCAAAATGGAGACCGGCAGCAGAATAAAAGGCACCATGCTCAAATTAGGGGTTTCCTCTTAAAATACTAGAGTTCAAATTAGAGCCTTCCAAAAGTCCTGAATTTATGGACTTCATCCCCCCAAGAGGTAGTAAAGGTTCAAAACTGGCTTTCAAAAGTTGTCAAATGAATCCTGTGGAAACAGGCTCTTTGTAGGGGCATGTCTAAACTGCTAAGGCTACACTGGCAAGAACACTGGGTCCTCTCAAGATGTGTATGTTGGGGTCTGTCAGATTTCTGGGGGTGGGATGATCATGGATCTGACCCAGTGTGACATTTGCATGCATAAAGAATCAACATCTCTTTTCCTAACAGTGTTATTTTGTTGCCTGGATCCCCAGGGTTACAGTAAGAATCCTGGGCTGGCCTCTGGAAGCACTGTGAATTCTTTCTGAACCTCTGAAAATACGTGGCTTCTTCTCCCCTCCAAGGGCAAATATACTGAGAATTCTTATATTTTATTGTTAAGACAGGAAATGACAGTATAGTTGTATCTGTGAGGACTACAGTCAAGGGGGACTCAGTGACATAAGCCTCCCCCCTCAGTTCTTCCTTACCAAGATCACACTTATTTTTCACACAACATATATTTATTCAGAAAAAATTGCAATAAATTATAATAAAAAAGATGACACAAAATACAGAATCCCACTAGCAGCTTTGCTTAGTGACCAAGACATTTCTGGGAAATATAACAATTACAGAATAAGAATCAGAAAACAGTGAAAGGGAAACTAATGCAATATCACCACATGGGTTCAAACCATTTCTTCCCTAAAACAATATAGATGCAGAGTTCTTCTCTAGCAGATGGATCTGAACTCCTTACTTCAGAGGAGCTATGAAATAAATAGCACATTAGAGTTACTCAGGATTTGGAGGTTGGCGTGCTGGAGTAGGCACAGTGGGGGAGCAGACTTCTTACATCTACTCTATTTCTATCTCCCCTACCTAGAGATTGTCTCAAACCCTTAATGCTGTGTACATCCCAGGACCAGAGCTGGAAAAATGTAGAGGCAGTAAACAAATTTAATGCATTTGCTTTATGAACAAAGAGCTAGGATGCTGCATACAATCCCTACCAACCCTGTCCTTGACAACCCAAAGGTCCCAGGTTGCAACATACTAGACAATGTGCCCGGGACAGGCATCTCCCTGTCTCTGTGTCATGACCTTGCCCCTGCTTCTATAATCTGCCTCTTCTATGATCAATTTCTGGCCTAGTGGAGATGGCAAAAGCAGTCTTCTCATAATCTTCCATTAACGAAGTTCTGATCTAGCAGATCTGCAACTATTTGGCACTAAGACCTAGACTCTTCGTTCTAGAACTCCCAATCAGGAAAGGGTTTAACCAGTATATCACAGGATACATACCTTTTCTTCCCCCACAGAACTCAACTTACGAGAGGTAGGGGGAACCGAAGAACCATTCAGCAGTTGTGTTTCCCCTGGCTCTCTCCTTCAACGTGCTAGAAGAGTCAGGAGTCAATACCCAAGACCAGACACAGAGTCCATATGTTAGGCTCCTTGGATTTAATGTTAACAGTCAAGAATGAGTTGACTCAGTGTGATTTTAATGAAAGAAACCCAGGAAGAAGCCAACTGCATTAGGCAGTTTTGCAGTCAATGGCTGGTGGCTGGTTTGTCGACCAACACAGAATGATTTAAAAAAAAGAATGCTGCCCCACAGAACTTGAGTAAATGAAAAGCTCAGAGGGTTGTCTTGGGTGGGAGAGAAAGGAGCTTCGTTGGTCCAACTGCCCAGTCTCTTTTATATAACACTGGGTAAGGTGACTAGGAGCCAAGGGGAGCTGGTCATAGAGTCCAGAGCCAGCCCTGATGAGGGAGGGGGCAGCATCTGCCCCCTGGTATTTCAGGAGACCAGAGAGGGTGTTCTAAGGATTATCCACAATACCCTGCTGGGGGAAGAAGCAGTATCACCAGAAAGGCCCAACTGAGGTCCAGACTGCCTTTTTGACTGTGATGGAGGTGGATTTTGCTCTGGAGGTGGATTTCTAAGTGGGGAATGGATCCTCCAGACAACCAGTATTAGTTCTCATGTGAAATTTGAATAAGAACAGAAAGGGATGGTAGAAAGCAAGACCTGTCAAACATGAATGTTCTCACTTTTAAAATGCTCAAAGTGCTTCCACTCTGATCATGATTCTCTCACATCAATGGGATGTCATATCTAGTAATCTCTAAAGTTCTGCTAGTAAACATGGTCTGAGACGAGAATACGGTTCCACCCAGTGCAGATCCGTGAAAAGGCCAATGTTACAGAGACATACAGATGCCACTGTAGTAGAAATGCACAAATGCATGTCACAACCACATGAAGATGGTAAACTCACTGTTGGGGACATCCGAATAGTTACTAGCTTCACTCAGACTTCCTTCGACGTAATAGAGTTAGTCGAGTAGAGTGCAAAGGGGTGATATGGGAGGGGGTCGGGCAAAAGTGCTTTAGACGAAGGACTACAGATAAGTCTGAGCTACAGCACGTAGTGCATGTAGGCCTAGAATAGGAACATCTCAGAATCTAGGCCTAGGGTGCTAAGGACAATCATGACAGCTGGGGAGGAGGGCAACAAACACATCCCCAGATAAAGGAGTGTAAATACAGATCTCTTTGCCTTATAAAGAGAGAACACAAAACCACCAAAATATGGTACCTTTGGCTTGGCAATATAAGTCTAAAAGTATTTTGCTGTGTAGGATATGGTAAGGGAGGGATTAGGAAACTCTCTTCCTCTTGCACTAGAAATAACCTTTTCATGCCGAAAGCCTCAAAATTCTGCAACTGACCCTTCCTGTGGCATGACTTTTCATTTCATTCTGAAATACTTAGTGCCCAAGATTTTCCACCTCTAGAATCTCGGAGAGTAGTAAGAGGAAAAGGCTTATTAATCTTCATCACTCTCAAGAAACCCCAGAAGAAACTGGATAGCACGCTGACGGTCACTTGGAGTCTGTCTTGCCATAAGGTTGGGTGGAGGCCTTAGGAGAAGACTAGTGAAGAGAGTAGCTAGAGGGTGAGAAAAAGGAAAGGGGAAAACCCTTTGTCAGATACAATCTATGCAAAACTTCAGGAATGGGAACTGGGGGACCACTGGATGAGGGCAGTGGGCCGTGCGCCTGGACAGGAAGGCTGTCCCAACCAGCCCACCCTCCTGCTCATGCTGTCGTTTTTATGAAGTACTCTTACCGATCATGTTTTCGCTGACATTGTTGTACTTAGAGAATTTTAAGAGTTCTCGAAGGAATGCCATCAAGTAATGGAAAACATTTTTATGGCATCTTGGAAGCTGGGAAATCACCTGTTTTTAAGAAAAGGGGGGTGGGCAGTAAGGAGAACAAGTGAAAGAAGGGAGTAAGAAGAGCTCACAGCTGCCACAGTACTTTATAATTCAACCCATACAGGATCCCATTTATCTGTCATGACTCTCTTTTATTTCCTCATGCCAAATGGTAACTTCCAAGTCAGAATGGTCATACTGTTTGGCCCCTGTCCACTCAAAGACCAGGCCATATTCACATGTGTGATGTGGTCATCACACATTCACACAAACACATCCCACCTTACAAGCAGGTTAGTATTAATCTGGTCTTTTTCAATCTCCTCAGACAGGTAGCCATGGCATCTGCCAAGCTCAATGGTTTTCTCTGCAATGTCATTTAACATAGATGGGAGCTCCTCCCAATACTCACTAGTCTGACTGAGAGGTATTCTCAGCTACTGTGCATCAAAATTATTTCAGAATTAAAAACAAACACCGGGACACCTGGGTAGCTCAGCGGTTGAGCGTCTGCCTTCGGCTCAGGGTGTGATCATGGGGTCCCAGGATCGAGTCCCACATCGGGCTCCCTGCATGGAGCCTGCTTCTCCCTGCCTGTGTCTCTGCCCCTCTTTCTCTGTATCTCTCATGAATAAATAAATTAATCTTTAAAAATTAAAAAATAAAAGAAAAACACCAAGGATGCCTGGGTGGCTTAATTGTTGAGCATCTGCTTTTGGCTCAGGTCTATTCCTGAGATCTAGTCCTAGTTAGGGTTAGGCTAGTCCTGGGATCAAGTCTCTACCTATATCTCTGCCTCTCTCTGTGTCTCTCATGCATAAATAAATTTTTAAAATCTTAAAAAAAAAAACACCAAGAAGGGACACCTGGCTGGCTCAGCCAGTGGAGTGTGTGACTCCTGATCTCGGGGTTGTGGGTTCGAGCCCCACACTGGGTGTAGATTATGTAGAAATAAAATCTTTAAAAAACACCAAGGGGGCGCCTGGGTGGCTCAGTCAGTTAAGCAAGCATCTGTCTTTGGCGTAGGTCATGATCTCAGGGTCCTAGGATAGAGCCCTGTGGCAGGCTCCCCACTCAGCAGGCGGTCTGCTTCTCTCTCTCTCTCTCTCTCTCTCTCCTTCTGTCCTTCCCCATCACTCATGTGCACATGCTCTCTCTCTCAAATAAATAAATAAAATCTAAAAAACCGCCAAACCAAAACAAAACAAAAAACACCAAGAAAACAAAAAGGAGAAAGGCTCACAAGCATCACTGACCCTTTCTGGTAATTCAGCCAGAATTCCATATATGATCAGTTTCACCAATCCTATGCCAGAGCAGAGGTATCTGCCCTATTCAATAGGCCAACTAGAAAAGTGTGGCAAATATAACAGGAAATAACACAACCTAAAATTTAAAAGTCCCGACTCTCAATGCTGGTGTCCTGCCATGAATAACAGATTCAGATCCACCCTACCACACAGATAGATACACACCTGGCCTTGTTAAATTGATTTCTCTATGGGGGCACTTGCCTTAGACACATAGAACAGTAAAACTCACCTGTCGGCAGTTCTGGGGATCCTGAGCAGAGTCAAGGCATCGCTGATACAGCTCATAACATATGACAGGCTCTGGCAGGGCTTCCAGGAAAATGAGCAGTGCTTCAGCCACAGAGTGATTACTGCCAGCTGGATTACCTTAAGTCAAGGGAAAGTGGCTCCAGGAAAAAAGCCACACAGAGACCCGATTTGCTCTCTTCCTCCAGCTCCCTCAGGGACAGTTTCCTTCCTATTATTCAGGGCAGACTAATCCTAATTGGGGTTTGATATTTTAGTGGTTCAGGTATACTGCAGCTGAGTTGTTACAGAATTTATCAACCTCTTGGGAGGTTTGGCTCAACGTGTGAGAGTCAGGGGAATATGGCATATAGAATGATGTTCACACTTCAATGTTTCCCATCCTCTTCCGTGTCCTAGTGACAACACATGTGGTGGCAGGAGTGATCAATGGCCTGAAGCAAAACAGTGCCAGTGCTGTGGGTCCTATGTTCCATGTTTATTAAAAGTCGTTGTTACCTACCCCTTGATTCCTTTCAGTATGAGTCTAATACAGAGAGAAGTCAAAAGTTCCTAAAAGGAATTGAAAAACAACTGCAGAGTCAATGATTACCTTATAATAGAAGACAGAACGAAAGTAAAGACGGAAACACAAAACTCAAATGCAGGTGGAAAGGAGAGTTTGGTAAAGAATTTATCCAGCTTCCTAATAAGCCTTTGTCAAAAAGGATACGGATTGTCTCGGGAATGCTAGTATCCAGACAATCAATGATCTGCTGTAACTCCTCCTGCATTCCAGGGGTTTGGAACAGGTCCTCCTACCAGAGAGGTCACAATGAATGGAACAAGGCAAGATAATCGGACCTACAGTTCTGAAGACCACCCAGGGATCGAGAGAGTAGCAGGATGCAAATGGAAGGGTAATATGCTTACTTGGGATTAGGAATGGAGGTATGACAATGGCATCTTTCCCATTTATCATCTGTATAATCCACGTGAAATTTTATTTCAAGTCAGAAAATGATCTTCAAAGCTTTTACCCTATACCTTAGATGGCAGAAGACCAGCTGTCTAGGGAGATGAGGTGTTCCCACTTCTAGCTTCCTGACAAGTAGAAGGCAGAGTCCAAACAGCTGAATCACGCTCAGATACTGATAGTAGGGAATGCTAGGGCAGGAATAAATGGCATGCCCACACCAAACCTTGCTTTCAAGTTCTATTACTCTTTAGTAGGTAAGAAAATATTTTCCTTCAATTTAGTTCCAGGAATTTCTCTATCGGGGGAGTTGGGTTGGAGGTAGCTAGCATTTTAGATAGGATTAAAAAATGAAAATCAAATTAATGAAGTGGGCTTGAAGTTTGCTTTGGACTTAAAATCTTCAATGTCTATGTGAGACTGAAAGCAGGCATTATAGACTGAGGTACACAGTAGTCCAGGGGAAAATGTGTGTAGCCAGGAAACAGGTGTGCTCAGTTTGGGCCTCACTCCACTATTACACTTAGGCTGTGGTGTTAGCTGAATCACTTAGTTTGCAGGCTTCAATTCTCCTATCTGTAAAATAGGGATACTTCCATCTGCCAGATAATCTGATAGTCCTGCTCTGTGAATGTAGCTTGGGAAAGTTATAAGCCCTATTACTGACATGAAGTATTATTATTTCCCACTGGATTCACACACCTTCCAAGTTGCAAGGCAGGCCACACTTACCTGGTGACAGGCATATTTGAATAAGTGATCTACCAGGAGCCAGATCTCTTTGGGGACCTGCAGGGGTCTTTCACTGGCACCTTCATCCAAGGGAACCATCTGCAGAAGGGATTTCTCCTAATAGATAAAAAAAAGGAGGAGAATCAAGCGGTTTCAATAAAAACTTGTGTGTAATTTAATCTCCTTCATATTCTGCTTTTGTAGGTACAATTTGATCTTCATCTTTTAGGATTTTTTTCCTTTTTTTCTTACTGGAGACACCCCTGGTCAGAAGGCACTTGATACTGATTGTCACAGTTAAAGGATCGCCTTCCTCTTCCAAATGCTTCACTTAATAGTTAAGCACTCCATTTGGGATCATTCTGTTTACCACATGGATGCACTTTGTGTTGTAAATCCTTTCAGGGGTGATACTAGAACCAGCGCTGCAGTAGCATGGTCACATGCCACTCGAAATCTGGGGACTATTCCAGTACAATGGACTATACGATCCTCTGAGAGGGCAGCGTCTACTTAGGATTCAGTTGACTTTTAACTTACTATTCTCTCAGGTCTTACCACAAATATTACAGTTTTCACTGCTGATTTAAGTGAAGGCTCTCTGGTCCTCAGAAACTGAAGACAATTCTCCACATTATACCTACATTTGCAAATATTTTGGGCTCAAGAGAAGACCTAATCTTAAGGCTCTAAAGCTCATAACCCTTAAGATTAAAAATTAGTAAACCAGATACAGCATACCAAGGGCCAGAAATACTGTGAGAAGTTCAGGGTCTGAGTCCAGAAGTTATTCTTTATATTAATAACCCAGCAGAGATTTCTCAGGGCTGTGATCCCTTTCATATTATCTTTCTACTCTGTTAGATTCTCCTGAAAGTATCTCAGAGAAAAACCCAAAAGTGACAATGACTAAATCTGAACTTGTAAATAGCTGGGGAAATAAACTCAATTATCTTATGTTTATATAGTCAAATAGAAATTATATCAAAAAGGTGCCTGAAACAAATTAAAAGTCATATGAAGGCAGCCTACAGAAAAATCCCAGTGTTGAAAACGGTGACCCATTTTTTCATATTCCTCACTTCTCTACTTCCACCTTAAGGTTATATATATATTGTGTACTTTCAACTTTAGGAAATTCTATAGATTCCATCCCAAACCCCAGCCATGTTGCTTCATGGGAAAGAAAAGAAGTGTTTCACTACTTCCAGAGACTGTGTACACTAGAGCCAAGCTGAGGGCTCTGCTTATTAACATTATGTTCTTCAATAAGCACTGGTGACCTTTTAAAGTCACTGTACCTTTCTAAGAGAATAAGGAAGAGAAAAGAGCATGACAGTTGGTTACCATTTCAAATCTCATTTCTTCACATTCATTTTGCTTTCTTTCTTTCTTTCCCTGGGATTCTATCATTTGATATTCATGTTCCCTATAGCTGCCAGAATTTCTATCAGTGGCTCATCCACTAACTTCTTTCCAGTTGCAAGTATTAAATCCAGGCATCCACATGGTATCTGAACCAAAGCACTGTCTATAATGCACTCTGCTCACTTTCTGAACCAAACACATGTATAGATTTAGCAGATGCCTCCAAACTTACCACATATAAATTATTCAGCACTGATTCATGTACTTTTTAAAAAATTTGACATCCAACTGGTGCTTTTCCTGTACTAAGGCATTACAGCAACACAAGTCACTGTCTGAGATGAAAAGACAACATGGCCTGCTATTAACAAGGAAGGGCTGGGAAGCAGAACCATCTCAATCCTTAGTGGTTTAAAAAGGTTAATAAAATGTCAGTAGGTTATATACATCATTCACTATCCATTTTCAAATTCATGTGTGATAATACAAAATGTCATACCTGTGTCTCTGAAGTCTAGAGAAAGATCATGCACAAGAAACAATACTTTCTCAAAAGTCCACAAATTATCCTGAACTCTAATTATCAAAGGGAAATCAGGCACACTTTGTTTTCTTTTAATGAGACACATCTGGTGCCTGATAAGCCCACACTTTGAAACCTTAGTGCTGATAACTAATACAGAAAACAGTTCATCATTCCCACCATCAAAATGCATTAAACTCCACCAAAATGGGGAGATCACATTACACAGTATGACAGTGCTTTAAGAACGTTTCTCAAGCCCACGTTTCTCTACTTGAGAGCCCTGTATGGAGCCAGACACCCTCCAGCTTGAAGATGGAAGGTGGCCAAGCACTGCAGGAGTGCTTTACTAGGTTCCTTCACTAGGTATTCAGAAGAACTGGGTTCTAGTCCCTTCTGCCCCACACCTCTGATATCAGGAGCAGTATGACTTTAGTGAGTGTTTCAACCTTCTCGGGCCTTGGTTATCTTGTCTATTAGAATGGAGAAAACACCTTACCCTGTCTGAAGGCGGAGTGCTAGAGCAGATGACCCCTTATGATCTCGTTCAGCATGATAATTCTATGTTCTATTTCTTAACCATATATCTATGCATTCTTTCAGTAATCAATATTGTCACTAATCCCAACTCTTAAAGCAACAGAAATCCACTTCAGGTTTTACTATCATTGGAAATGTAGGACAGCTAAACAGTACCCTCCTCCACCTCATGAGCTTTCAGATATATCAAAGTAGCTCTTTAGTTACTTCTCATTTCAAAAATACAAATCTGGAACCTTGAGTACTATTGCTTTTATGTACTAGGTCTCAATGATGACCAGTACAACAAATATCTTTTCCATACTTCAGACACACTTAAAAACAGCTGGCAGGACATTGGTAGATTCTCATGGAGTCAGAGGTATCTGATACGGGAAAGACTAGGGACAAATTCCAGGGACCAGTTAAGTCTTAATCAGGCACATGAAACACATAACCACCAATTAATTGTATTACCTTTTCTAGGAAGCTGTCTTCTTCCTGAGAGCAGAGCAGGAAAAGAAAGTCATTGACAGACAGAAAATTATTAGAATTTACAGAATTAGAAACAGATCAGTATTAATAGAACTCACTAGCTTACTAGATACATCCACTTTAAACAGCTTTAAATTTTTCAAGTAAATCATTATTGTTGAAAACGCAACATTTCTCATTTGCAAAGTTCTCTATTGTACATATTAATTTTCATGCAGTTTATTGAGATTATCACTCAAGAAACATACATGTGTAGTCCTAGACTTCTGTGTCCTTTGGCAGCTGCCAGCTGACCTGGCCAAATGCTCCATGACGGATCCATGCTGCTTGGAGGCAGGCCCTGCTGCTACACTCTGTAGCTTCCTACCTCATCCTAATGCCACCTGATGGGCGAATGTGAGTCTGATAGTGGCCATTCAGAAGGAGACGACTGGCTTCTCCCCTCTCTACTGCAATTCCTCTCACCCTAGTTGGCCCCCTAAGCAGTATCTCACACTCTTTGCCCTTGCCCCATACCCACTCACCATTTCAAGGGACCCTAGAGTCCCCAAATATGGAGTCCCCTCTGAAATGTAAATTTATTTCATTCCAGACCTTTGTAGACCAGAAAACCCATCATTATCACCTATTGTGTTATATATGGTATAATGGGAAAAGGAGAAGCAAGGGAGAGGGAAGAAGGCACCTTCTTAATGGTCTCTGTCTTTTGTGCTCTTATTAAAATCCAATAACAACCACCACAACAACTACTGACAAAAAAAATAATAACTACTGACATCACTTAGCATCTGCCATGTAGAGGAAAACGTGTAAAGTGCTCATATACAGTGTTATTCAGTCTGCACAAGTGTGTAACGTAAATATTATTCCCATTTACAGATGAGGAAGCTGAGGCACTGAGAGGTGAAACTGTTTGCCCTAGGTCACACTATTAGGTATTAAGTGGCAGGATCAGAATCAGAACTCAGGTCTGAGAGATACTACAGAAATTACCACTATAGTCCCCTAGACAACTCAAAAAGTACAATCTGGCTGTTTCCTGGATAAAGGCAGGGAAAAACTGAAAAAGACAGTAAGAAACAAAGCACCATGGTTAGCAGGAGAGCGCACAGGCAGTGGTGGTAGACAGTCCTGGTACAAATCTTTGTTCTGCTTCTGTACAGACATTAGGAAAGTTACTAAACTTTGTGAAGTCTCAGCTTCTTCATTTCCAAAACAGAATAATATCTACTTTGTAAGGTCAAGGAAGCAGCCTAAAATCCAGGCATGGTAGGGCAGTGGTAGTATAGCATGTAAGCACCTCCCCAGCAACTCCCAACTGGAATCCTCCCAATTCTGCCATGGGCCACCAAGAACCTGAGTATAAATCATACTTCTCAGGTCTGATAGTAAAAGGAGAAGTCCTATCTTACTATGAAATATGTGCAGGAGGCTGGAGGCGGAGGAGTGTGTTCCCTCATGTTTCAAATAGCAATGCTAAATGCATTTCCTATAAATGACTCTTATATATATGGTGGATAGATTTTTTAGTATTATTACATTTTGAATTAAATAGGCTCTTGTAGGTTTATTTACACTTTTATATATAACATAGGAAATGAAATAAAAATAATCAGAGTAATATTGCTTTATGAAGTATACAATATTTATAGTATTGTAATTACAATATTTTTTTAATTTAAAAGTTAAATTCTGAGCACCAAACATCTAATTTAACACAATTTTGGAGTCTAACCTTTTTTAAAATTTAGGACTATTTATTAAGAAATAGTAGAAGGCAGCCTGGGTGTCTCAGCAGTTTAGTGCCACCTTCAGCCTAGGGCCTGATCCTGGAGACCTGGGATGGAGTCCCATGTCAGGCTCCCTGCATGGAGACTGCTTCTCCCTCTGCCTGTGTCTCTGCCTCTCTCTCTCTGTGTCTCTCATGAATAAATAAATAAAATCTTAAAAAAAAGAAATAGTAGAACCTGCTTGCCTAACAGACTTCTCTATCTTTCCTTCCATGAATAAATGCCACATGACACGATGAATAAAACTAGGTAGAGTTTTCATATACTAACCTGTCAAACCAGGCCCTCAAGGAAGTTTTCTTCAAGCAGTGGCCATCTACTAGTAGTGCAAAGCATGCCTTTGGGGGGTGTTGGGGTGGAGGATGAAAATGAGGCTATACGGAAGAAACGATATGGTCCCTGACTCGGGTTTGCAATTGAGTTGGAGTAAGAAGTCCCAGAATTTATAGCCTGATATTGTTATAATTCACACATATGGGTTCTCAGTAAATGGCTAATAGGGAAAACAAACAAAACTGGGGTTCAAAGGAAGGAGATGGCTTTCAGCTGGGGCTATCGGGGGACTTTTCACAATAGAGATGGGACCTAACTAGCCTTTAAAAGATTCATAGGATTTTAAAGGAGTAGAGATGGGATGGGCACACTACAAGTGGAAGGGGCCAAAATAAATAAAGGTTCAGAGAAGGTAAATCCCAAGGTGAGAGTAGGGAAAAGTGGTCATCTGTTTTGCAGGGAGCATTGGAAGGATGTTGAGAAAACTATTGGGAAATAAAGGTGCCTGAGTGGCTCAGTTAGTTAAATGTTTGCCTTCAGCTCAGGTCATGATCTCAGGGTCCTGGGATCGAGCCCCACATTGGGCTCCCTGCTCAATGGGGAGTCTGCTTCTCCCTCTGTTTCTGCCCTTCCCTCTGCTCTCTCTCTCTCTCTCTCTCTCTCTCTCTCTCATAAATAAATAAATAAATAAATAAATAAATAAATAAGTAAGTAAAATCTTTTAAAAAAAGTAATTGGAAATAAATATGAAAAGGAATGTTGAAGTCAGACTTTGGGGGAACTTGAATGACAGGTAAAGCAATCCAGATTATATTTAGTAGGCATGGGGGAGCCACTGACTACCTTTAAGGAAGTGATAGGCCCAAAAGCTCTATTACAGAAAGATCAGTCTGACAGCCCTGAAGAGGAAAAATTAAAGGGTAGTGATAGAGTCAAAGGGAATTGTTAAAAGGCTATCAAGGTAGGTCAAAAAGGAGAAGTTTTAATAATGGGAAAGTAATATTTTTTAAATGAATGGATAAAAGAAAACAAAGAAGAATCAAAAGGACTTTGATTAGATACTGATGGAGGAGCAGCACATTTACATTGAGAGTTTACTTCTCTGGCTACAGGCATATAGTAGATGTAAATAATATTTATTTTTAACAGTAGGCTGGATTCTGAAAATAAAAACACCACTTAGCCTCCACTAATAAACAGCATACTCTTAAGGTAGTCCTAGGTTGCTGATAATCACTTAGCTCAACTGACCTGCCTACTCTGCAAAAGGCTGTGTGTTGATCACATTTAAAAAGGGAACCTAATTCAGGATTCCCTGGTGGAGCAACACAGGTATGCTACAAATGCACTGCAAATCATTATTCACTCCAACATTCATCCATAAAGAAATTTTGCCAGTAGTAAGTGCAGTTAAAATAATGTAAATAGTCATTTAGAGGCAGATTCAAATTTAAAAATAAAAAGCAGAAAACTGAATGCGTATCAAAGTTCTAGAAAGGATTAGTTCATGTGAACTATAAAGAGAAGAAACACAAACCATACACCTAACAGGATAAGAAATGAGTGGTTGGATCAGTAAGATGAAGTAAACACTTAGTGAAAAAATCACTGGGGACGAATTAATCGCCAAGCTGTTATTTTTGTTATTTCAAACTTTGATATCGATCTCAAAATAAACATGTCTCCAAGCAAATATAGTCTGTCCACCCATCCCTCAACCTTTTTTTTGTCCCTGTATCTACCAGCAAAACCTTTAACCAGATCTGGTAAATTCAAACCTGGCCTCTCCATTAGGTCCAATCTATAAGCAACACTAGACTATTCCTTCAAATGTCAATTTACAACCTCATACTATTCATAAAAGCCTTCTGATAGTTGTTGATGCCTCTGGCTTTGGCACAAACTCATCTGTGGACTTCAAGACTCTCTATCCCTTGCTCCTAACCTACCCAATCAGCCTCACATACTCTTTTTTTCCTTAATCTTCACTCTTCCTAGGGAAATCTTAAAATTTTTCAAACATGGTCTTTTTTGCTTTCACCTAGCTTTTATTCATGATGTCCCTTATACCTGGAAGAACCTGCTCACCCAATATGTTAATACATATTTCTTGAGTACTTGGACTTGACTCAAAACACTTCTATGATGAACCCCAAATCACTTTTCTAGTCCACTTTATTCTTATGCGCTGAATTTGTTTCTAGTTGTTAATGTTACATAAAACAAATATTCAAAAAGCCAAAATAGGCTGGTTCTGAGGTTGTTACAGAAATTAGCTGGTCAATAAGCTTTTATAGCATATAAGGCTTGAGTAAACAAGCACAGGAATCTATTGTTAATACAAATTACAAGCTCCACAACTCTCATTCTAAATGCCTTTCCAAAATATTGACTTACCAAACACATTGGACATTAGCCAGTAAAAGTAGTTATATGTTTAGATTACCTTTAACCAAATTCCCTATTAACCTTGATTTAGAATTCAGCCACACTGTATATATAAGTAAACTTTTATCACCACTAAATTCCAGGAACCCACATAAACTCCATAATACTTTGTATTCAATGTGTAATGAATAAATATTGATGATTATGTGCTGGTTAATATGCTAGTTAACAAACCAGAAAAATCAATCTTTATTATGGAAAAGAATAAAGATAATTGCAAACAAATTCTCCTTTGCTCACCACTTGTGCTAATTCCAACTATTCTAATAGTGGCAAAGTCACTGTCATTGAGAAGGGCAAGAAGAATGAAAAGGACATATGCCAATTATTTCACTCCACATTTGGTGGGAAGATGGTGTTACATAAGAATCTTTCTCAAACAGTACATGGAAAGTCAACATAAGCACTGAACTCATTTCTGGTTTCACCAAAATTTTAGAATGAATAATGCAATAAAGGATAACAGGTATCATTATTAATAGCATCACCTCATGGTATCTGAAATATCATTTTAGGTCTTGGAACAAATATGAACAAATGTAATAATGCATTGCAGAAAGTCAATATCAAGTCAAAACAGAGTGTGAAGATATTATAAATGGCATACAGATAATCTTAGATTTCTTGTTTATTGCCCTACGCTAACATGGATAACTTCCTCATCAATGAGATACAAGAATTTAGTAATACTGAAATGTGACAGGCTTTGGAAAAAATCAGAACCCTATACCCTACTGATAATAGCTTAGTTTAAAAGAATCAATGATGACCACAAACGTACAATTTAATAAGAACTCAGCAATTTCAATAATGAAAAATTATCAGGGTTCTATTTTTTTAAACCTTCAATCATTTGTGCACAAAAAAGGAAAAAAAAGCGCTTCCTACAGATCCATTCTACTAACTCCATTAAGGATTTTGGCTACTTCCTTTTCATGGTCAAACATTGAATTATCTGATAATATTTCAAATGAAATGAAACGTTTTCACACTGGTTGAGCCTCCTTCCAATCACTCTAATTAATACAGAACAATTACAGTAAAGGGTATCATAATGCCTCTGCCAACTCTGACCAAAAATAAAACTAGTTTCCAGTTTACAGGAAATAAAGCAGAAGGAAGGAGTATGAAAGGATTAAATTTAAACAGTTACCAAGAGGAAACAGGCAAAGTTAGGAAACAGGGGATCCTTGACTGGCCAACTATCCTGGACTCTTAAAAAGTCAATGTCATTAAAGAAATAAAAGATGAGAACTGTTTTACTCTAAAAGAGACTGCAGAGTGGCATCTGGGTGGCTCAGTCGGTGAAGCATCGGCGTTCAGCTCAGGTCGATCTAGGGGTCCTGGGATGGAGCCCCGTGTCAGGCTCCCTGCTCAGAGGGGAGTCTGCTTCTCTCCCTGCCCTCCCCCCACTCGTGCTCTCTCTCTCTCTCTCAAATAAATAAAATCTTTAAAAATAAATAAATAAATAAAAGAGACTGCAGAGACCTCGCCAAAGGTATTACATGAATCTAGATGAGATTTTGGCTTCAAAAAGCTATCAAAAAATTCCTAGGACAGCTGGAAAAATTGAAATATGGAGTGGCTAGTTTTCTTAGGCATAATAATGGTATTGTGATAATACAGAAATTGTCTTTTTTCTTGAGAGGCAGGCTAACATGTTCACCAGGGAAATAACTTATCACTACTTCATTGCAAATAGCATAGCAAGAAAAACAATACACGTCTATATATGTAAGGCATATAGGAGTTCATTGTACTGTTCTTTCCCACTTTTCCGCATATTTGCCACTTTCATAATTAAAATTTGGGAAAAAGAAAGCTGGAAAATGGTGTTTAGGATGGAGGGAAGGGGGTAGGGAAAAAAGGAAACTTCATTTAGAATATATCCTAAATGGTGAAATAGTAAATTTGGAAGACAGAATATAGTGGTAAGAAAAAAAAGGCATCATAAAAAATAATAGAATGTAAGGACGTGAATTTCTGAAGAAAATGGTTCTCTTTTAAATAGAGGTAATACACCCAGTCATGAGGGCTCTAGGGAAACAAGTATAGTTCCAAGAAAGAAGGCTGGGACTGGACTCAAATGTTTTAATCTGCCATCTGAGTCATAGCTAAAACAATTCCATGGCAACAGAACAGATCACTCTCAGACAAGCCAGCAGCTTACCCACTGGTCTAGCCCTCCTTGCTAGATGATAAAGTCACTGCTCTGGTGAGGCTGAAAGGATCAACATGAATACTAATACTAATGATAAAGTATGGCTGTCACATCACCTCATTTTCTTTGGTAAAAGACCAAAGAGTATGCTTTTATAGCTCAAAGAGGTCTACATACAAACCCAGCAATATTTTCATTTAGAGGAAAAGTTCTTAATAGAATGAACTTGTTACTCAATAAGTTTGTTACTGAAGATAATAAGCATTTCTCCCCTAAGGACACTGATATTAGAGGTTGGTGTCAGGGAGGGGAAATCCTACTCCTTCCCTTTTTAAGTGAGTCCCATTAAACATGCAGCAAACTTCAGTGCACATTATAATAATCTGGGATGCTGATAAAATTCAGGTTCCTAAGCCCTGCACCCCAAGACTGTGATTCCATTGCCAGAGGTGAGCGGGGGGAGGGGGAAGGATCTGTACTTGTCCAAAGACCCCTGGGGGATTCTGACACAGGTACTCTGAGGTTCACTTACAGGTCTGGGCTGCAACATGCAGCCAAGTTTGGGATTAGATATGATGATACAGTGAGGAGTTGATTGGGAATCAGAAAGTCTGGGGACAGGGCAACCCTGGTGGCTCAGTGGTTTAGCACTGCCCTCAGCCCAGAGCCTGATCCTGGGAACCCTAGATCGAGTCCCACGTTGAGCTCCCTGCATGGAGCCTGCTTCTCCCTCTGCCTGTGCCTCTCTCTCTCTGTGTCTCTCATGATTAAATAAATAAAATCTTTTTAAAAAAGAAAAAAAAAGAAAGTCTGGGGACAGATTTGTCACTAACTTATTCCACTTTGGGCAAGTTACTGTCTCGGTGCCTCAGCTTTCTGATGTGTTTAATGAGGATAATATTGCCCCCTGCCACTTACTGTTCCTTGCATACATGCTAATTTTTACAAAAGTATGAAGAGCATAACAAATAAGCATTAGACCTTTGAGAAGGGATCCTTTAATCTAATTCAGTGAACTTAGTATTATATATTATATTCCTGACAACAGCCCATTATAGATCACTCTCCTCTTTCCTTTTAGGCTTAATCTAATGAAAGTAATGCTAGAGTAAAGCAACATTCTTGCTATTATTCACCTGACAATTCCCCCCACCCTGACAAAAGATAAAAGCACAGAGACAATGAGGACATTCCTTAAGTATTGTGAAAATTACATCCAGAGGAGGTTCCATGTCTTAGGATGTTTCTTACCAAGTCTATGAGTTTGGTGACGGGAACTTCTCTGATCGGTCTTTTCATTCGGCACAAGGCCTCCAAGGATGTACCAAAACAACTTGGGAGGTAATTTCCGCTAATGGTCAAGAAGTAATCTTTGCCTCGGTCCAGGTGAAGGACTAGAATATCTTCAATCTTATCTTCCCCTGAATTCAGGATGGTCACAGAGTCTTTACTGACATACACATCAAGGGAAATGTCCACTGTCTCATCTGAAATGTAAGAAATGACACATGGTAACAGAAACTTCTGGTGGAAAAGGAAAAGGGAGAGAAGCACCAACAGAAGTAGTGTCCTCTAAAAATCACCAAGTGATGGAGGAGAGACTGGACACACAAGAGATATCCCCAATATAATGACAGTGAAGGTAAGAGACATGTGGTTAGAAAACAAGAAGTTAAAAAAGGGAAGGATGGGAGTCATGGGAAGATGGAACATTGCAAGCAGAGACAATGGTAAAGGGACAACTCACTTGGCTCCAAGTAGCCCTCAAAAGGTTCAGCCCGAAGCCATGGCTTGCAGTACTGGCTGTCATTAAGTTTAGGGATGAAAGAAAAATGGCAGGGAACCTGTCCATTGTTGGTGATCTGGAACTTCTCCTTTTGTAGTTGCCGAAACTTCACATTCTCAAACACAAACTGGGGAATAACAGACAGACACAAACATGCATCACTAGTAGGGGAGGTATGTCAGTTGGATTATTCCATAGAGAATAGGAATAAAGAATAAGGTAATTATTAACCAGGTATGCAATTGCTATATGCATTCACCAACTGAGCCAGCTGTACACCATGCCCTTTCATTTATTACTGTATTCACACCAGCAGAGAAGGAATTTGGCAGCTCTTGCTACTTCTCTTATTGTTCCTGAGATCCTAAGAGGGTAACTGAACCTTAGGGTTCAGGACATTCATCCCATGACCAAGTCCTAGTTCCTGAAATATGAATTGACCAGCAAGTCTGAAATATTAAATAAGAGCTGCTAACATCTGAGGGCTTTGTATCAGGAGCTGTTTTAAGAGCTTCACATACATTAACTCATGTAATCCTCACAACCACCCCTTTAACCAGAAAAGGACACTGTGGCTCTGAGAGAGTCAGACATGCACCTGTGATCACACATCTACTAAATGACAGTGCTGGAATCAGAATGGAGGCAGTCTGACTTCAGCACACATGGTTTTTACCATTATGCTGTGCTGCCTCCTCTAACAAACATGATTTCCCCTGTACTAAACATGATGGCCAGTAGATGGGGAAGCCATGTATTTTTGCTCACCTCCCTCCTGCTGAGTTCTAAGGAAGGAAGGAAGTCATTTTCCATCCTGTCCATAATGCGTACAATATCCTCAAACACTTTCCGATACCTCCGTTCATCCACAACCTTCACCTGAAAGAAAACAAACCCTCTTTTCAGTCTTATATGTTCCTAGCTCATCTTTTTTTGAGATTACCTAACAATTTAAAATGGGTTGTTACAACAATCATTTAAAATAAACTGTGGTGGGATCCCTGGGTGGCGCAGCGGTTTGGCGCATGCCTTTGGCCCAGGGCGCGATCCTGGAGACCCAGGATCGAATCCTACATCAGGCTCCCGGTGCATGGAGCCTGCTTCTCCCTCTGCCTGTGTCTCTGCCTCTCTCTCTCTCTCTCTCTGTGTGTGTGACTATCATAAATTAAAATTAAAAAAAATAAAAATAAAATAAATAAAAAAAATAAAATAAACTGTGGTGTAAATAACATCCTCAAATACTCTTAAATATCATTCCATACATAACTTTTACCTCAAAGAAAACGGATCCTTATTTTAGTCTTGTGTGCTCTCAGCCTGAATCTCTAAGAGTCTAACAATTTTTAAAATGTCACTAAAACAAATATAAATTAAAGTAAATATTACAGCATTACTCACGTTATGGTAAAGGTAAGGTTAATTGGGTAACATCCTGGAAAAGTTAAACCTCTGTGCTAGCTTGGCAGTCATATTTGGGAAGAATATTATCTTGCTCCAATGTTAAGTTATTTAGTGGTGGGGGAAATGTGACAATTGTGGTAAAAATTATTTCCTGCATTGCACAAAGTAAGTGTCAAAACATACCGGGTACCATTTCTAACACTGATCACAAAGCACTGAAACAGCAGAAAAAATTATTAAAGTATTAAATTCTATTAGCTGCTATGCATAATGCCAAAAATCATAATGTCAATGCACAGATTATATAATGATAAAAGCATGTTAGTAAATAGATCCTGTGGCCATTTTAGAAAACAGCCAATACAAAATGCCCTAGATTAGAGTAAAAGCATGACAACGGACAAATAATTTCAACTAATAGATCAAAAACATCTCCCATCTGAAACAGCACTTTCAGCTTCCCGATATAACTGTGGTTTTTTCACTATTAAAGCTTCATACAGATCAATGCAAAAAAGGGACATAATTAACATAACATTTTAACTTATTGAGATCCCAGTTTCTTTTGTGAAGAGGAAACTTCACAAATTCAATACCAAAAAAAAAAGGACTGATGCATTTAGAAGAGGTTGTAAATCAAATGTGGAAAATAAGAGTATCAAAGCTGAGCTAAATATCTCAAAGATTGGAAAGGTTTTTACATATCTAAACCATAATGCCTGGAGAACTGAGAAGTAAGCAATCACTAGTGTCATGAGAGTCTATACTACAGTGTTAGGTTATAAGAAGAACTTTATACTTTTAAGTATTTTTATAAAATTTTGCAACTTGTGGGACACCTGGGTGGCTCAGCAGTTGAGTGTCTGCCTGTGGCTCAGGTAGTGATCCCGGAGTCCCGGGATCGAGTCCCACATTGGGCTTCCTGCATGGAGCCTGCTTCTCCCTCTGCCTATGTCTCTGCCTCTCTCTCTCTGTGTCTCTCATGAATACATAAAAATTAAAAAAAAATTTCAACTTGTGTTTTTTTAAGATTTTTTTATTTATTCAAGAGAGATGCAGAGAGAGAGAGAGAGAGAGAGAGAGAGAGAGAGAGAGAGAGGCAGAGACACAGGTAGAGGGAGAAGCAGGCTCCATGCAGGGAGCCCGACATGGAACTCGATCCCAGGTTTCCAGGATCATGCCCTGGCGCTAAACCGCTGAGCCACCCAGGCTGCCCAACAACTTGTGTTTTCATAAAGTATTTTACATGTGTCATCTTTTCACAAGAACCTGCAAAGCTACCAAAGCTATCAACGATTTCTTCTGATTGTTGAAAATATCAAGATACAAATAGATCAACTAAGTTGCTCACTGCCACAGTTAATACCAGAAGTTGTATCTGGACCTCCAGTGCAAGATCCAAAATACCAGGTACACAACAGGATTAATTCAAATAGGCAATACAGATGCCTTGGCCTACTGCATTTTTTAAAAGCTCTCTAGGCAATTTCTATGTCTACCAAAGTCTGAGAACCAATGCAACAGATCCCAGTATCAAGTACTGGGGTGGAAACACTATCTCAGCTTAATCTCAGCCACCCCACAGAAAGTCTTCTAAAGTTAATTGGCCATTGAACATTTGGTCTCTTTTTTAACAGTCACTGATGACAATGGTGGTAAAAATATAATGTGGTTTTTAAAACCTCTAATCATAGCATGCCCAAGAGACCAAAATATGGGGTGGTTACTCAATAAACTCAAAGCCTTTTCTCAAGGATTATCAAGATCACACTCCTTAATGGTACATCAAGGATAATGAAGGGGAAAAACACCATAGAATGTCACTACCTGATATAACTCTTTAAAAAAGGAAATTACCAACAAAATTAGTATTTAAAAATGAGCTAGATGATCAATGAGCTAGATCTTTTTTAATGAGCTAGATCTTTATGTAATAACATGGATAGTTCTCCAAGCCACACCACTGAATTTTTTTTTAAAAAAAGCAAGCTGCAGACCAATACATACAGTACAAGACCATTTATAATATATGCACCAAAACACAGAACAATACTCTAATGTGTATGGTGCAACAGAAAAGCATACACAAAAGTCTAGAACTGTGTTGTTCATGATAATAGCCAGAAGCCACATAATGTACATTTAAATTTACACTACTTCAAATTAAATAGAAAATTCAGCTCTCTTGGATACACTAGCCACACTTCAAGTGATTAAGAGCCACCTAAAGCTAGTAGTATTATACTGGACAGGACAGATCTATAACATTTCCATCATCACAGGAAGACCTATTCCTATTGGACTGTTGGTCTAGAGAGACATAAATTCATAACGGTAGTCAGCCTGGCTGGGAAGTGGGGGTTGGGGACAAAGGTGGGAGTGGGGGACAGAACAGGGATTAAAGAACTCCAGCCTTATCTGTAGATTTTGCTTACATTTTTATTTTAAAGAAGCAATTTTTGAATTCCTAAGGAATTTAAATAGTATTAAAAACTAGAAAGGTAGACCTTTATCAAAGATATACAAAAATACACAGGAAACATGAAAAAATTTTAAATATCCTGCTAGGAGCTCTAGATTAATATGTAATATTACAAACATTCCAAGGTTCTGAAAAGAAATACAAACAAAAAAGCCAAGCATAGCTAATTAAACCAAAATGGTTAGTGTCTGGGGAAAGACATCCTTTTAAAAATGGATTAAGAGAACTCAAATGAAGAATGTACTGTAGGGCAGCCCGCCAGTACAAATGAGAAATTAAGTGGGCTAAAATTAGTATCTAAAGGTTTATCTAGCCTATAAGTTCTTTGGATCTTATAGAGGCATTATGAAGTTGGTGGAAAGAACATCAATAGGCTTGGGAGTTATTCAAGATTTGAATCTAAGTTCTCCTTCTAGTTGAATGCTTGTAAAGTTATTTAAACTCATTGGTTTTCCATTTGCTCATCTGTTAAATGAGAAATATTTAACCCAAAGCACTGCTATTAGGAGTAAATGAGATGTGTATAAATTCTCTATCACCATCTCTGGTACATACTAGCTACTATTTGAGAAACAGTATTATTTATAATTCTTTTAAAATTTCAAAATGGACAAAAGTCATGATTGCCTGGGTAAAATTTAGATTGTATTCTAAGACTAAGACCTACTTTTGTAAATAAAGGAAATACCCCAAAGTCATCCCCCTTTAAGACAGGAATAGCACAAGATATATTGGCGATAATCTATCTGAAAAGCCAAAAGAATCAACACATACACCTAATACGTTCTTTGCATGTCTTACCTCATTAATCCTCATAAGTGGTACCATTGTCATCCCCATTTTATAGAGGAGGAAACTGAAGCACGGGGCTGTTACATAAATTTCCCATGATTACATAGTTAGAAAGTGGTTGAACTGGGATGCAAGCAGTCTATCAAGTCCACCTTATTAAGCACTATATAGATTCTGACAGATTACATGACTGTTGGTCTGGAAAATCTACACAAAATAATCTAAATGGGGGATCCCTGGGTGGTTCAGCAGTTTAGTGCCTGCCTTTGGCCCAGAGCGTAATCCTGGAGTCCCAGGATTGAGTCCTGTGTTGGGCTCCCTGCATGGAGCCTGCTTCTCCCTCTGCCTGTGTCTCTCTGCCTGTGTCTCTCTGCCTCTCTCTCTCTCTCTCTCTCTCTCATGTCTCTCATGAATAAATAAAATATTTAAAAAAACAAAATAATCTGAATGTACTAGCTGTAATAAATCAACAAGATCCCAAGACATAACCTGCATACTATTAACATACTATTAATATGTAGCTAGAATATACAATGTGAAAACAAAAACTACTCACAACAGAGACATAAAAATTCAGTAACTGGCCATCAATCCAGCCCAGGATGAAACAAAGTTAAAGAAAAATTTAAAACTTGTACTCTCAGGGGCGCCTGGGTGGCACAGTCGGTTGTTTCTGACTCTTGGTTTTGGTTCTGGTCAGGATCTGAGATTGAGCCCCACATCAAGCTTCACACACTCAGTGTGAGATCTGCTTGGGATTCTCTCTCCCTCTCCTTCTGCCCCTCCTGCTCATGTGTGCACGTGCTAAGATAAATAAATAAATACATCTTAAAATAAATTTTAAACTTATGCTCCAGGACAGGAAAAGTTCACTAAAATTACGGCTAACAACATCCCTTTTTATTTTTTAAAGATTTTATTTATTTGTGAAAGAAAGAGAGAGGCAGAGACATAAGCAGAGGAAGAAGCAGGCTCCCTGTGGGGAGCCCAATGTGAGACTCAATCCCGTGACCTCAATCCCATGATCATGATCTGAGCTAAAGGCAGATGCCCAACAACTGAGCCACCCAGGCACCCCAACAGCATGCCTTTTAAGGTAAGATACAGATTTGGTTGTATGTTCATCATTCTATGCCTTTACTCCTGCTGTCCCCACCCCTCCACCTGAAACCTCTCTCCCAGAGCTTGCCCTCCTTACTATTTATCTGATGAGAGGCTACTCATTCTTTAAAACCTAGCTTCTAGGGGCACCTGGGTGGCTCAGTGGTTGAGCGTCTTCCTTTGGCTCAGGTTATAATCCTGGAGTCCTGGGATTGAATCCCATGTTCAGGCTCCCTGCAGGGAGTCTGCTTGTCCCTTTGCCTATGTTTCTGCCTCTCTCTCTGTGCCTCTCATGAATAAATAAAATCTTTTAAAAAAATTAAAAATAAAAAAATAAAACCTAGCTTCTAATTATTCCTTATGTATAACAACTTTAGTAGGCTAAGGTTACCACCCAGCCATTATGCAACATGAGAAACATCTGTGTCATTAAAAGGCAGCACATTAAGAACCATATGGACAGCGTTTGGGAGGTTTCTCATTTCTCAACGTTGCAAATGATTATTTGGTTATGGTAACATTTAAGGCTCAGTGAACTACTGATCTGTTCTGAGGCTAAATGATATTCTAAGAATACTTAACACACAAATAAATGAACAAACAAGTGTTTACCCCAATATGGAAGAGGGCGCTAACAGGCTTGTGGTCACTGGTTTTTAGTTCCATGTGACTCCGGTAATGAAGCTGATTAACATTTGTTCCTCTCCAAAGAATCCGGTCACACCAGGCTGGAACCCGACATTTCCCACTGCAAATAAAGAAAGGAAGTATAAAGGGAACATACCACACAAGAATGTAATACCTACCATACTGATTCAGACTGGGTTAGGCTATCTTTTATATGCTTCTCCTTCCCTAATGATTCCAACTATAATATTCCCTACTATATTCAGAAAGGATCTGTGTCTGCTTGTTTGCCACTGAATTCCCAACCCCTAGCACATTATCTTGGGCAAAGTAGGTGCTCAATGAATAGATATCTAATGAATGAATAAACAGTGCTCCCAAAATTAGTATTACATCTTTAACAACATTGCCCCAGGGAAAATATAATAGCCCCTTCTTAAAATATCCTCAGAAGGTCAGGATTATATTCAGCACACTTTGCTCAATGAACTGCAATGACATTTCACAACAGACAACTAATAAATAATCTAAATATCCAGGCAGCCTGGGTGGCTCAGCGGTTTAGTGCCTGCCTTCAGCCCAGGGTGTGATCCTGGAGATCTGGTATCAAGCCCCATGTCAGGCTCCCTGTATGGAGCCTGCTTCTCCCTCTGCCTATGTCTCTGCCTCTCTTTGTGTGTGTCTCATGAATAAATAAATAAATCTTTTTAAAAAAATCTAAAAATACAATCCTATATTCCTAGACTGGGCTTAATTTCTGGAGATAATAATAGAGATTTCTCCTTTACACCTGGACTTTCATGACAAGTCTAGCTTCTTTATATAGAGATGAACTAACATTTAAGCAGCATGCAAATCTGAACATATAACAGCCCATAGATTACTAAGGTAGGGTAAAAAGCCTATTCATCATTCTATTAAAATAAGCAATACCCTGTACACCTGATCCAGAAGGTGACACAAATAAGTTCTTATCAGTAGCTCTTCAAGTGACTCTCAAGTCAGGTGATGGAAGAAACAAGGTGAAGTGTACAAGATATGTCAGTGTCATTTTTCATTTGCTGGCCAACCAGCTCCCTCAGGCATAGGGACACAGACTCCTCTCCACCTCCACCCCAGTGCTCCGAGTCTAAAGAAGTTGAACATGCCCAGAGATTTTCTTTCTCTTTCAAGCTTCTGGGCTCAACCAGCTAGGACACCACAGGAAACAAGAGATAGTAGATACAAGACCGTTACCAGGAACATACTGACAGGGGTGCTTTACTAGGGGTAATTAAGATATCAAAGCCCCCCCACCCTTAGAGAGTGGTTCTTAGCTTTCTCTGGCAGTTGCAGAGTTTGGGCCCAGGCATCAGTATTTTTTAAGAGTCCCCCAAGAGATTCTTTTTTTTTTTCCCCAAGAGATTCTAATGTGTAGTTAGGATTGAGAACCACTGTGCTGGAAGAACCTTTCTTGGATCACTTTCTGGTGTTCTGAGTTAGAGTTGCAAAGCAATTTGGAAAAAACAATCAGAACAGGATAATTGGTAAGGAAATAGGGATGGGATCAGGAAAGTAAAAATCTAAGTAAGTCTATTGAGATGATAGAAATAAGGCATTGCAGGCAGTCCATAAAACTTCAGCATAAGTAATCACATAAGTAATGCTTTCTTAAGATAAGCTCACCTTTAGTACACATGAATTAAAAACTCTTCTGTAATAGCACTGAGCCATTAAGTTTATGTCTCCTAGCATGACTGAAAAAATTCCTAGCCCTTCACCAACACAGAGGGAAAGAAATAAGACCAGGCCTGAATCCACTCCAGGAGGAGGTTTTTGCTACTTTACCTGGAATCCCATCGGTCTGTTTTAGAATCATATTTATAAGTCGGGATAAACTTGATTTCACCTTCAGTGAAGTCAACAAAAGCCTTTTTCTGTGTGCGCTGAATATTTAGCTAGAGATAGAAAGAAGCATCATGTAAGCAGGGTAACACCATCTTAATACAAATGATAATCAAGTTGACCAGCTATTTCTAACTATCTAATTCCATAGCTTTTGCAAATGTCGGAATACATAAATAAAATCTCTGTACCTTATGAATTAAAACCTTGCCATTCCCAAGGCATCTAAACTCATTCACAGATAGGATGCTCATTATGAGCACACTGCTAATTTTTTATTGCTAATAGTCATTGGATAAAATGGAAAAATGAAATATGAATAATTGTACATTCTCTGAATTTGGGCAGAAACCATCGAGCACAATTTTAATTTAAAAAAAAACACAAATGTTGAATGGATAATTCCAAAAGCCAAATTCAGTGAATTATTACGGTTCGTTCTGAAAGTTATCCTCACTCAAATACTTTGCCAAAATTACCTAAACTCAGAATTTATTGCAACTGTACCCCCTTTGGAAGCATGAGAGAAGAAGAAATGAAAAGAAATCCACCAGCCAACCTCAATATGAAGAAAGATACAGCCAAAAAAGGCTCACTATAAAAAACCATTCTAGTGCAAAACTCCTAAATTTTTACCATGTCTGAAGGTCAAAAAGGCTTACATAAGGATTTAAAGACATTAAAATCAAGTTGAAACATTTTCTTCCCTTAAGAAGCATTCACTTTTAGCAACTAGTATCCACAAGCTGAAGTAAAAATTCAAGTCATGTGCCAGGTTCCAAAGCAAATTTACAGAAAACTAGGTTCCTGAATATCAAGTTTTATATAAATGTTACCTAATCAATGCTTTCCCCACAGGTTTTAACATCTATAAGCCATATATCCCCAACTTCTCAATCAGTTCCCATTAGGCCACAGTCTGTGTTATTTGCCCCAAACTTCTCTTCTGTTCTTCCCAATCCCCTCCCAGGGCCTCCCTCTGTTACCTCCATCCACACTGCTGCTAAGCCTGCCAAGTAATCACAGAGCAACTTTCCCTGTTCCATCTGCCAAACCACATCAACATAGCTGAAGGCCCACTTCCTCCAGGAAGTATTCTCCAATTAACCCCACCCATTATCTAATTTATTGGATATAGATCTCTGGAACCTCTTCTTGACAAAGACAATGAATAAATGTTATATTTACTTTTTATCTCCCATTTCTATACAAGCACTTAATAAAAGCACTACAAACCTTGTGTGTATTTGCTGCATCACCAGTCACACTGTTTTCCCAGGACAATGAGACCTTTCCATTTATTCCTAGAGTAAGACACAGCTCCCACACACATATTTCATAAACCTAACAATTTTATCTGCTATCTAGGAAAGTACCTATAACACGAAATTTACTCACCTGATCAAATTTCAAGAGTCTCTGAAGGTCATTCTTGTTAATAAGACTCTTCACTTCATTGGCATCAGGCATGCAAAGTCTATAGTTCAAATCTCCCAACCAGATGACAACACTGAAAAATCAAGAAAAACATGAACAAAGTAGCAATAATTAGCATAAAAAGGCAATCAGGGAAAATGGAGAGAGGAGAACTAGGTAGATTATTCATAAGGATTTATTTATCACTGAGACAAGACAATATTTAAGCTGTAACTTACCCTTCAGAGGGAAGTACTATCAATACATGAGAAAGACTAGGGATTACCAAATAGGTGGGAAGATAGGCACTCCATACATAAAGAACAAAGACAGGGAAATACAGCATATGTGTGGGATTCAGAAGCCAAGGAGTTAACTGCCTAAAAGAAGCATGTAGTTTATTTGCTGAACTAGTGCCAAAATTTTGTCTGGCTGCCTGCCAGGTCTCCAGGGGAAGAGAATCTGAACATTTTCTGCCTCTTTGAGCCCAGGCATTCTGCAGGCTCTCTAATAAGGTCCGTGTGGTCTGAGTGACAGCTCTTCCCAGGTCAGGACCCTAGCAAGCCAAACTAGGTCCACAGCTCTCCACTATAGCCAATCTCCCTACCACAGTCCCAGATCCACAGTCCAAGTCCCAGGCAGGAAGTAGACGACTGGCTTGCCCCAGGATTCTCAGGCTCCCAATCAAAGCAACAGGCCCCTAGATGTCCTGAGAGCCCCCATAGGGAAGACCCTGAAATTACTACACTAAAAGGGTTTCTCCTTGTGAGCTATCTCAAATTCTGATTGGGTATCTTTGCTCATTTTAACTGCAACACAAAATTTCTGGAATTCTGAGGAAACAAATTTAAGGAATTTTAGGGCAACTTTATGACTATTAATGTCAAGGCCTTGACTTTGCTACCATGAAAGAGAATTGTACATGATCCTAATTGTTGAGACAATATGGTAACAGGCCAATATTACTACACTTCCATACTCTTTCCTCAATTACTCTACTGATTCTAATATTCTAAACTATCTTTTGTTTTCCTACTAATTGTCATCTCAAACCACTCTCAGAATTTCAATTACAAGTATTAATTTCTTGACAACTAATCATTTTCTACCACCCAACCCATCCCTCAACTGATTTCTGCTTCTATCCTATTAAGTCCTATTCTCCATGAACTTTTCATATTATTCTATTGATCCATCACTGTCTAAATCTTCATTGCCCCTATTCTTAATGACAGCCACTAAAAAGAATATAGATATATATAATATAGTATATACATAATATATACACTAATATATGTAATGTAGTACACACACACACACACGCACAGGCTTGAAAAGAGACCCACAATAGGATAATATAGTCCTATATAGTAAAGTGCATGTGTTTGTATGCATATAAAGGTCTAGAACAGCACTATTCAAAGGAAATAAAAAGCACATCACAAACGTAATTTTAAATTTTTTAGTAGGCACATTTAAAAAGTAAAAGAAACAAGTGAAAATCACTTTAATGATAAATTTCATTTAACTCAATATATCCAGATTATCATTTCAACATGTAATCAATATTGAAAAGCTGAGATATTTTAATTTTCCCAAGTCTCTGAAATCCAATGCACAGTTTATATTTATAACACATCTCAATTTGGACTAGCTACTTTCAAGTATCCAATAGCCACCTATGGCTACTAGCTGTTACATTGGACAGCATAGTTCCAGGATACACAGTGAACTAATAGGTTCCTTTGAGGGACTGGCTGGGGAGAGCAGAGTGATTTCTATATTTATTTTATCTTTTATTATATTTACAACGAACATTTCTATTTTATAATAAAAAACAATAAAACGGACTCCAGTTGACAGGTACCTCCAGCATTACTCTCTGGTGCCCACTAAGAGAACTTATATTACCTCTGATAACAAATCTGGCTTCTCTGCCTCAAGGAATCTGCTATTCCCCCAAAACCCTCTCTTTGTGACCACAATCCCTAAATGGTAATCCTTCACTCTTCACAGTTCTATAATTTCTTATTTAATCTCTTCTCAGCCCCACTATTCAAAGGCCAAAGGAGAGTTAACCACTCACTCATGTTTCATGATGTTCAGCTGTGGGAGGGTCTGATTTGGGACCATAAAACTCATGCGTGCACAGATGTCCTTATAATCTTGATTCCTTCTCTCAAAGTCCTCCACATGGGCAGCCAGGTGGGAATTGACAATGCAAAAGGTAGTGTTGTGAAACACAAATCTCACAGCTACCCCACCTTTGTTTCCCTGTTAGCAAGAGTAATTATTCATGGTTAGTACAAAGATGCAACTAGCAGTTGAACTTCACATGGACATAAATAATAATCAAGCTCATTTCCAAAGTAACTTGCCATTTTCCCCATGATTCCAGTGCCAACTGTTTCTGTAGCAACATCACGAATATATCGCCACTGGTCCTTTCTGGCAAATATGAGAAGCATCATCCCAACAAGGCGGACTAGTTGAACCTATGAGTTTCAGGGAATTAGAAAAGGTTCATGTTAATACCACTCTTTGCACCACATCTAATCCCACAACTAATTTTCCACCAAGAAGATATTAATAAGGTTCAAATCTGAGTCCAAATTCTCTAATTTCCTAGTGGACCCTATACAAAGTAAATAAAATTTCTCTGGGGAAGCTCTTATCTGACTCTGACCAGTAGAAGTTAAAAGTCTTTGGGGACATCAAGTTCTACACTCAGCTTTAGGATCCATTATTTTAATCACATCTAAACCTACCAGGATGTACTACCTCTATCCCAGCTTGCTCCTTTCGCCTTTCCTTCCTAGTTTCTGATTTCCAATTTCTCAAGAAATTAAAATTTATAAAATAGCAATCTTTTTTTAACTTTGACTATTTTAAGTCTGAGAACTAGAGCTAGAAATATGTCTGAAATATGTGTTAGTCAGGGACCTTTATGAGAGTAACACCTTCAAGATTTTTATTACCCATATCCACCGTTAGAAGAAGTAGATGAAAATTATTCAGATGACTGCTTTTAATGGGCTTACTATGGTAGCCATGTAATTAAAATAACTCTTCTGGAAACTTCTATCACATGCTTTCTAAAGACCAGCAAACTGGCTCACCTTAAAGTCAACCATACTTTTGATTTAAAACAAATTTTAGAACTCATTTAAATTCTACAACGCTTCTTGCTGATTCCACAGCATACCCTATGCACCCACATGCCTCAAACTGCTTTTCCGTAAAGCATCTCATTCTGACCATGTCAGTGAACAATTCCAATCTTAAACTCTTAATGTTACAAGTAATTATTTTAAGCTAATTGTCATTGTGAGAGTAAATTTTTTTTCTCCTAAAAGCTACCTAAGCAATGAAAATATAGGATCAGAAAGCTCATGAAAAATTTTTTTTCTAGAAAATAGGTATAAAGTATTAGTCTGGCCTATTGCAGTATTACACACAGGGAAGAAGTCAATTAAATCATTCTTTTGGAATAAGTTCTAGATAACAAAATAACTTCTAGTGAGTTCTATTTAGATGTCTATTTAAAAAGATAATTAAATGCAGCTTACTTTCTTATACTTGGCTTTGGAATGCAAACTCCTCTCCACAGCCATGGACCACTCTTGTTCTTTCACAGATTCAAAGTAGAAAAAGGCTTCTGTGCTCAAGTCTAGCTCTTGGAATCTGCAAAAAAGCAAAACAAGAAAATGTGAGATCTATACATATCCCATAATTACCTCTGACTACCTCCCATTTTCAGAGACATTAGGTGGAAAGGAAATGGAGAAAGAGAGAAAATTTTATAGAACTGCTCTATTGACCCAGATGATCAGTAAGGACAAGCAGATGTCTTATTTAAAAGACCCTCTATAAGTATATGCACATGCTATGCAAAATAAATCTTTAAAAAGTGGGGGAGAGGCGCCTGGGTGGTTCAGTCAGTTGAGAGGCTAAATCTTGATTTTGGCTCAGGTCATGATCTCAGGGTCCTGGGATCCCTGCTCAGTGGACAGCCAATTCAAACATTTTTCCCCTCCCTGCCCCTTCCCCTACTCAGGCACTCTCTCTCATTCTCTCAAATAAATAAATCTTTTTAAAAAGCATATGCACAGACTATGCAAAACATAAACAAAAAAACAAATAAAAAACCTCCACAAGTGATAACAGTGGAGCTTTTTTAATATATCCTAGGAACAGTCACTGTTGGAATTGACCTCAAGTCTCAGTTTGTATTAAGAATGCAGTTTTCTTTGCATTTTGAGAGGACTAGATGTTTCCCTTCACTATTTCAGGTATCATTCCTTTCTTACCTCACAAATTTGATCCACAAGTTAATTCTCACATATAGTCTTATAGTGGCTTTTTACCAAATAGATAAAAAAGAAAAAAAGGAGGGCAAAATGTCATATAAACTAATACCAAACATACAGCCAAAGGAAATTCCAGATGTATTCTTTACCCAATGCAGTAGATATCAGGAGGATTTGAATCACAGTTCAGCCAAGGTTCCAACTCACTATCTGGAGACTGGCCATTCACATTCCACGTTCCAACAAAAAATCTAATACACAATACCAAAAAATTATTTGAAAATGAAGCTCAAGTATGAACCAATGAAGTTCTCTCATCATTTTTATACAAGGGTATGTTCACAATAAGCCAATGTAATTTCTCAAAATGTTTTGCTATGCACATAAGAAAAACCACTTGCATGTAGAACACAAAGGCAGTAGGCTTATTCTCTAAATTTTACATTAGGTGAATCCACAAAAAGGACCAAGTCTCCATTCAAAAAATACAAAGTTGATGGTTCCACCCAAACTTATACTTGAAGGGAGAGCTTGTAGATGGGAAAAAGGTATCTTCGTGCTGTAAATATACCTAATGTGGATAACTGTTCCATAAGGAGCTATAGTTGATTAAAAAAACTCATTTCCTGAAGGATTACAAGGACATCTGTGTAGGAAATTCTGTTGAGGCAGATATAGTATTAAGGGGGAAAGCAGAAGGGAAAACTCATAATTGTCTTAACTGTTTACATACAAAAATAAGCATCATGGGGAATATAAGGAACTACAGGTTTTAACATAGGGATATAATTACAATTGAATTAGAACAAATGAGGCATAATGGGATAGCAAGCAGATGGGGCTGGAATCTTAGACTATTAAGGGTACATGCTGTTCACAAATAACAAAGAGAAGTGTTGCTGCTTTGCACACTGGAATATGCGCCATGCCACACCGCACACACCTGGTCCAGAAAAGATGCAAGAAGTAAGGGTGAAATGAAAAATATGATACAAAGAATCTAAGATCTCTCAATCAAGAGGACTGGGTAAAATTTTCTGTACTAAGTCAGTTAAGCTAGTGGTAATGGCAGACATTAATCTTCCAATATTAGTAAAAAAAATTCAGCAGACCAGAAAGATAAACACACTTGCTTAAGGAATGTGCTAGGAGACAATTCTCTAATCCATGTGAGCTTGATTTAGTTCTGAGTGGCTAGTACCATTAGTAGACACAGTATCATTAGTATATAGAAAATCCAAGGGAAATTGTAGCATTTGCATTATGTTGAATATGTATATTATTGACCAATATAGAGACAGGGGCTTGAGCTAGTTGACCATTCCTTTTATTAAGCTTTTATTCTTAATTAAGCTAATTAAATACCTTGAATAACAAATGGCCATTGTTTGCCATACCTCAGTAGGTAGAAAAGAAACTAACCTGAAAGTCTGAATGTTGACATACTCTTTCTCTCGCTTTGCCAGGATATGTTTGATGAGACCCTCCCGCTGCCCAGCCTGGGTATTTGGTACAAAGAGCTTTCTCATGGTGTTGGTCACTTTGGGTTGTTCCTTGTTAGAACCTTCTTTGTCACGTGGAAGCCTAGCAAATAAATGAGAATTTCAAAAGTGAAACTGCCTTATAATAAAAAGGTCTCCGAAATGGGAAATATGTTTTGACATAGGACTTACATTCTGTTCACTGAAGGGGGTGGGGGTGGGGGTTCCCGATGAATTGCTGTAGGATGATTTTGTGAAATAATTTTCTTGTCCAAATTCATAGATGAAAAATTATCCTCAAATCCAAGAAGCCCTAAAGTACACATAACCCAGAGTCGAAGGGGGAAAAATAAAAATAATATTCAACTTATTCAAGATAGAGCTTTACTTTGATCAGTGGTTTTATTTGATCACTATTTGCTCAATGGCATTAGCAAACATAAGGATATCCTGAAGGACTTGACATATTAACTAGAACAATAGCAAGTTACATTAATTCGTAATCTGAATAATAACAGCTAACATTTATTGAAGACTTAGCATAATGACTGGTAATAAGGGATTTTATCATTATCTCTTTTAATCATCACAAAGACCCCACAAGGCCAGCATTATTAAAAATCTTCCCAAGTTACAGAAAAAGAAATGGAACCTCAGCATTGTTGAGTAAATTGACCAGGTCATACATAACTAGCAAGCAGTTAGGCCCTGGAGCCTGAAATTTTTACCACACTGCTAAGCAGGCTCCTGAGGAGCTAACATGCCACAGAAATTATCAGGAATGAACAGTAGTCAGTGGGCATGGACTCAGTAAAACCACTTAACAGGAGAAGGTGTCTGGGATTGACATTAATCCATTTTATCTTATCTGTCTAGATAAAATCTATTTACTCTTTAATGATCATAGCAACCAGGCAAAAGAGAATCGTTCCAGTACCTGAAAAAACAGGTTTGTCCTTAGTGTCTAATTTCTGGTACCAGCTAGATGAGTCCTTTTGCTCTGGAACAAGAAGTTGTGACTGAGCTAGAGAGATAAGAGTCATTGTCAGAAACAGGGGATGTTACATGGTTGCTTTCATAACAGCCCTTCATTGAATGGAATTTACCAAAACCAAAATTCACTCAGCACTCCTCAAAGGCAGGGGTCAACAGCATTCTTGAATATAAAGGAAGAGACTAAGAAAATGAGGGCAACTCTGGGATCATATAGTCTTCATTAAGTTGTCCATGCCATGACACTGAAGATTCTAGAAAATGGCTCAGTGTCCTTATAGCTGAGTAGACTTGTTTCCTAACCTAATCCTGGGTTCATTCCTGAAGGCAGAAATTTCAGCACCGAAGACTGAAGGGGTAAGGTACTTTGTTAATGGCTGCTTGCCTCTGAGTCAGCATGTCAGCATTTCACTGCCACTCAAAGAACAGAAAGAAAACTGCTGAGTCTTGAGTTACCTTCCTGAGCAGCAAGGACCTCTGAGAGGAACTTCAAGCAGTGTTCCTCATCAGGAATTTCAAAGCACCGCTCTCTGATCCGGTCCCCCTGAATCCGAATTTTGCAGCCACCTAAAAAGAAGTGAAATCCACACACATATATCTATGGAATACATACTTTCTTGGGGTCATACTCTCAACTTATCAGTTTAACAGGAAAAGGTCCAGATCACAAATATTCTAAGATCTCTAATGTGGGAAATACGTCTAGAGGATCAGGGGATTTGGTGTGGGGGTGGTGGAGGACACAATACAGGGAGAAAAATCTAAAGGGCTGATGAACTGTGTCAAGGAGCAGCCCAATTACAGTGGTATGATACATACTAAAATCAGTGTTCCTATGTTCTGATATCTTTCTCCAATGTCAATGTAGGGACTAAATTCTAACAAAAGGGCAATTCCCCAACCATCATCCTCCCATCTCCTAGCTGGATATTCCTACCATTTCAAATCCAGATCACATAGTAAGAGTATCTGAAGCATAAAGGGAATAAAGAAAACAAGATGGTTTGCTCCTAGGTACAGACTGTATGGAAGCGATTGAATTTACAAACTAAGTAAAAAAGAAAAGAATGGTAGGATTGTTTTGAATTATTCTAAAAAGAAGCATCTATACCTCATTACCTCAAATAAAAAATGCATGTCTTAGAAAAATGTACAAAAGCAATATAACGACCTATGATCAGGAGTGGTCTGGTTCAAGCACAGCCAATTGGAAAACAGTGTAATTAGCAGCAAAGTGATCTAGGACTTTAGTTTGTTATGTATATAACATACTGTATCCCTTTTTCTGATGCCCTAGTTATGATTTGTATCAATCATCTGGATATGGTGATCCAGGAAACCTACATACTTGTTTACATTCTTTTTTTTTTTTTTTTTTTTTTTTTTTTTTACCGACTTAGTACCTATATTGCTTTCTCATGCCCCTGGAAACCATAAGCTCCTTGAGAGCAAGAGCAAGAGGCAGGCTGCACATACAGGTAATCCAACACAATACTTTTGATGATCTCCCAGGGTTGTCTGGGACTGAAGGGCTTCTCAGGACTTGGGACTTTCAAAGCTAAGACTGGAAAGTCCCAGGCAAACCAGGATGGTTGGTGGCTTTACTGGTGACAATGCTGTCAGACTTCACAGACAGAAGGCATTTAATAGGCGACTGCTGAACCGGACTCCCTCACACTTGAAATGACAAAGAGATGAGAAAATGAAATGAAAATCCTAATTTCTTATGGTGGAAATCAACTTCTGAATCTCTCTTCTTCCTTTGCATTTCCTTATGTTTCTATCTTCACAGATTTAGTGATTAGAAGAAAAGAGATAAAAAAATAGAGAAAAATATGAAAAATATGGCACTCAGGTGGATCACAGATAAGAAAATTAGTGATGGAGAAGAAAAAAACAAAGGGCATAAATAAAGGCTGTCAATTATCACAGCCTTGAAGATACAGGGAAAACCTCCTTCAGGGTACAAGTAGTCCTCCCTTTCTCAGATAACTTATATTAAAAAGAAAAGAAAAGATCAGTTTCTATCTGATATAAACTTAAACAAGAACACATATTCTCTTTCTCTCACAATCCTTGAAAGATATATTTTAGCAAATATAAAAAATACACTGACTCATTTAAAAGAAAATTCCAGAAATTGCTTACAAAATAACACTGGATGTTCTCTCACCATGCTGTGTGGGAAAGAGGACAAATTACTCCATGACCCAACCTTCTATTATTCTTCCTTCCAAAACCCCCTAGCCTCTTTGTGATCAGCAAACACTCCTATATCCTCAAACTTCTCTGAACATTCCCTGCATCTCTCAGTAATTGTCAACTATGAGTGTGTTAGAATTATCAGAGGCATTTTTTAGGAAATAGACATTTGGGTCCCACCCCAGCCCAATAAAGCAAAATCTCAGGGGGTGAGGCCCAAGTACTGGTAATTTTTAAAATACTCCGCAGGTGATTCTAATGTGCATCCAAACTGAAAATCAAAGAGACACCTGTCAAGTGGCTGGTCCCTGAATGCTGTTTATGGTCTCTCACACACGATGGAACTTAAGACTGGTGTCCTTATTTGTCCTAATGCCATCTCCAGACCATTCTCTTCTCCTCCCTCAGGACAAATCCTTTCTCCTTTTAGGTTCACCCATTGGGCTATACTGGCTTCTTCCCTTCCCTCCTTCCATGAGATCATGTACCATCTTCCCTAAAACTTCTGAATCCAGGATTCCATACCTGACTCATAAGACTTCCTCTCCACTCAAACTCTTGCCTTAAATCTGGGTCCCTTCCAAATTAGCACAGAAAACACAGTCAACATCTTAAACTTCTTCATCCAATGACCCTGCCCCACCATCTCAGCCACCAAGACCTTCGATCCCTACAGGGATTCCCTTAGTTATACCCTGAACCTTTTCATCACAGAAACACCATCACCTCATAAATCTCTAATCCAAATATCCCACTCTGACTTGTTACTTCCAGCTTATCTGCCCATATGGGAACCTCCAGCCCATTGATCCCTCTACTTTCTTAGTATCCATTTGCTCACTCCTGCTTTCACTTCCTATTTTGTCAGACAGATGTCATCATTAAACTCTGCTGCAAAAGCCCAGAGGTGCCTTATCACCCTACTATTCCTCCACAGTGCCTACCTGGTTAACTTTCAACCCTCAGAAATCCAGCTTACTCCAGAGGGAGTACACACACACACACACACACACACACACACACACACACCTATTATTATAAACTGATTATAAACCTCAATTGGGCCCTCTATGATAGAAAGTCATCTAAGTTTCTACAGTCAACTAGTCTCCCACTACTATCTGGAACAACCATTTCCCATCTCCTCATTTATCCTCAATTTTTGGATCCCTCTTCTCAAATCCTCTCATTCCAAGCAGATTGTTTCACTTCATGCTTCAGAGAAAATGGAAGCCATCACATGGAAACCTATCTGTATTTGTTCTCAACTTCTCCTTTCCCTTTTGATATAAGGAAGAGGAGTCCTTCTATCAAAGGCCACCACCTCTTTGACTTATAACCCCTCCGATTCTTTCAGGAATCTTAAACTCATAATCATTCCCTAGACACCTCCCTTCACTATCTTTAACCTCTCCTTTTCACAGACTCCTTCCCATTAGCATTAAATTAAATTGTGGTCTAAATCTTCCCTATTTTAGGGGTACCTAGGTGGCTGAGTCAGTTAAGTGGCTGCCTTCAGCTTGGGTCATGATATCCCAGGGTCCTTGGATTGAGCCCAACATCAAGCTCCCTGCTCAACAGGGAGTCTGTTTCTCCTTCTCCCTCTGCCCCTCCACCCACCTGTGTGTTCACTTGCTCTCTTTCTCTCTCTCAAATAAAAAATAAATAATAAATCTTCCCTATTGAAAAACAAAAAAACCTTCCTAGATCCCATATTTCCTTCCAACTCCAGTCCATCTCTACATACCCCTCCACGGTAAAACTTTAAAAAAAAAACAACAGTCACTACTTACCTCCCATTTCTCTCATTAATTTATTCCAACATGACTTGGCTCCCACAACCCTTCTAAAATATCTTTGTTTTTTTAAATTTTTAAAAAGATTTTATTTATTTATCCATGAGAGACACAGAGAGGTGCAGAGAGAGAAGCAGAGACACAAGCAGAAGGAGAAGCAGGCTCCATGCAGGGAGCCCAACCTGAAACTCGATCCCAGGTCTCCAGGATCACGCCCTGGGCTGAAGGTGGCGCTAAACCGCTGAGCCACCTGGGATGCCCTAAAATATCTTTGTTAAGGTCACCAATAACCTCCAAATTGCTAAATCTAATGGATCCTCTTCAGTCATCTTAGACCTATCAGCAGAAATCAATAGTTGACCACTTCTTGAATAATCTTTCCTGAAAGCTTCTATGATACTGTACTTGTTTAGTTTGCCTCTCTCTTTGATCACTAATTTTTTAGTGCCCTTTGAGGTATCTTCTCCTCTAGCTAACCTTTAAAAAGCAGGGTTCCTTACAATTCAATCTAAAACCTTTTACTCACTTGGTATCAGCATTGTCCAATATGGTAACCAATAACCATACGTGCCTAATGAGTACTTGAAATGTGATTAGTGTGACTAAGGAAGTGAACTTCTAATTTTATTTCTAATTAACTTAAACAGGCACATGGAACTAGTAACTACCATATCTGATGCCACAGCTCTATTTTCTTTTTTTTTAAATATTTTATTTATTTATTCATGAGAGACACAGAGAGAGGCTGAGACACAGGCAGAGGGAGAAGCAGGCTCCCTGCAGGGAGCCTGATGTGTGGCTGGATCCCCTGACACGGGATCCAAGATCATGCCCTGAGCCAAAGGCAGACACTCAACTGCTGAGCCACCCAGGGGCCCCAGCACAGCTCTATTTTCAATCACATCATTTTTCATGGTTTCAAATACCATTTATGCGCTAGTGGTCCAGACTTTTCTTCGGAGCTTCAGATGCATACATTCAACTGCCAATTTATCATCTACACTCAAATGTCTCAAAGCAATCTCAAACTAAACATAGCCAAAACTGAATTAATGACTCCTTCAAAGGAAAACTCATTCTTCCTGCAATGTTCTTATTTTTGCAAATAGTATCATCATCCACATTCATGCCAGTAACCTAAGATTCACCTCTGACACTTCTCTTAAACTCACTCCCATGTCTAAACCAATCCATTGATTTAATCTACAAAAACATTTATCAAATCTATCCCTTTCTCTCCATTTATACTGCCACCATACTCCTATTCTCTAGCTTAAACTTTTTAAAAAATATATTTATATTATAGAGAATGAGAGAGTGTGTGTGCACAAGCTGGGGGGAGGCAGAGGGAGAGAGAGAGAATCTCTAGCAGACTCCCCACTGAGCCCACAGGCTATGCAGCCAGATCCTGCGACCCTGAGATCACAACCTGAGCCAGAATCAAGGGTTAGACACCCAACTGACTGAGCCACCTCGATGCCCCCCTAGCTTAAACTTCTGACGGCCTCCTAACTGGCTTCCATGCAAATGATGACATCCTGGTATAAAATCCTTCATATTCTTCCCATTTTTTAAATGTAAAAATCGAGATTCCTTAACATGGCTTATAAGATCCCACTGGATCTGGCCTTAGCCCATCCTAACTTGATGCCTAAGCTTTGATCCAACCACCCTGACCTTCTTTCATTTCAAAGAAACTATCAACATATTTACCCAATTTGGGATCTTTATACATGTGGTTCCTTTTACCCGGCATAGTTTTCTCTCCCCCCATTTTTACCTCTCTCTTACTTAGCCCCTCTGGTCTCAATTTAAATGTCACTTAAAGAGGCCTTCCCTGACCACCATCTGACAAACTGTATTTCTCTTTGATAGCATTTGCCAAAACTGCAATTATGTAAGAATCTATGCCTATTCGTTCAAAGCCTGTTTACTGAACTGATTCATGATGTAACATGACTACATTGCTTTCTCATATATGCCTAGAGCCTAGCACTGTGCCTAGTATATAAAAGGTATTTATATTTTATAGTATCAATTAATGGATTATAGACATCTAGTACCAAACAGCACAGAAGCAAGAACAAAAGCAGGAGCATCAATCTTATCTATGTTGTTCTCTACTGATTTTGCAGCACTTAGAACAGTCCCGGCAAACAAGGCACTCAACAAATCCTTGTTAAGTAATGAATAAATAATGAAGGATTTAATATTAGGAAATTAGTATAATATAGTCTATCAACAGGTCAAATAAGGATAATAATATAACCATCTCTATAAATAGTATAAAGACATCAAATAAAATTGAATATACATTTATGATTTCAAAAACCACACAAACTAGAAATAAATGCAGTTTCTGAATATGGTTCTTAAAATACTCTACCAAATCAACAAGCAGGGATCCCTGGGTGGTGCAGCGGTTTAGCGCCTGCCTTTGGCCCAGGACGCGATCCTGGAGACCCGGGATCGAATCCCATGTCAGGCTCCCGGTGCATGGAGCCTGCTTCTCCCTCTGCCTATGTCTCTGCCTCTCTCTCTCTCTGTGTGACTATCATAAATAAATAAAAATTAAAAAAAATCAACAAGCAATCATGTCCTCAACAATGAAGCATCACCTGAGGCATTCTTACTGAAAATAGGAGCTAAACAAGAATTATCATCAGTATTTAATATTGGTCTTAAAATTCCCATTGGTATAATGAAACATGAAGCAAAATTAAGTTATAGGTACTAGAAAGGGACAAAATTGTTATTTGTAGATGACTAGGGCTGACTATCAAAACCAAAAAAACAAACAGCACCCCCAAAATTTAAAAATATAATTCTATAAAGTGGCTGGATAAAAGATAAATATCTAAAACTCAAGGACTATGATTAAGTTAGTAGACCATGTTCCTTGACAGTGTCTTAATTTTATAAAGGTCTTAATTTGGCACATACCTATGGTGAAATATTAGTCATTAAAAATTATGTTTTTGGGATCCCTGGGTGGCGCAGCGGTTTGGCGCCTGCCTTTGGCCCAGGGCGCAATCCTGGAGACCCCGGATCGAATCCCACGTCGGGCTCCCGGTGCATGGAGCCTGCTTCTCCCTCTGCCTGTGTCTCTGCCTCTCTCTCTCTGTGTGACTATCATAAATAAATAAAAAAAATTAAAAAAAATTATGTTTTTAGGGATGCCTGGGTGGCTCAGCAGTTAAGCACATCTGCCTTAGGCTCAGGGTGTGATCCTGGAGTCCCAGGATCGAGTCCCACATTGGGCTCCCTGCATGGAGCCTACTTCTCCCTCTGCCTCTCTCTGTGTCTCTCATGAATAAATAAATAAAATCTCTTAAAAATCATGTTTTTAAATAATTTTAAATTACATGGAAAAAGGTCACAATATAATGTTAAATGAAAATATAGCACAAAAGTTACATATAAAGATTCCAAACATATAAAAATATAAATGAAAGACTGGAAGGAAATATGTAACAATGTTAACTACAGTAGTGGTCTCTAGATTACAGGAGCATAATTTTAATTTGATACTTCAAACTTTTCTCAATTTTCCAAATTGTATATAATGAAGATATATTTATTACATCAATAATCAGAAAAAATTTTTAATGTTTAATATCAAGATCCAGACAAAAGAAAACACATATTTACATTAAAATCAGGCCTGCCTAGCAAACCCAGGGCCTTCCTCCTGCAACACATCATGTGCCTTAAAGGTTTATGTATGAAAAAAAAAAGGTTTATGTATGAAGCCCCAGGATCCAGATAAAATCTGGTTTCACTGCAACCATTACTAAATGGGGAGAAATAACAAAGGATTGTATTCAAGTGGCTACACAACTATTAACCTGCTATGATCCAATAACTCAAACTCTGGCCAATTTCTATGTAGTAGAAACCAATAGAACTAATGCCATAAATAGGTGTTTATAAGAGAAAAGGCACAGTTCAGTTTAACTTTTCGGCTCTGGATCAAATATCTATTTCTAGAGCAAGAACAGGACATTTTGGCATCTTATTTCGACAGCAATGTCAGTCACCACTGAACTGCTGGGGCTCAAATTCTGCTTTTTCAGTGCTGTTTCTGCCTTCTTTCTAAGCACAGTAAGACATAGAGAGCAAGTTATTTGCTCTCTTGGATACCTGCACAAGGCAGCAGCTGGGTTTATTTAGCTTTTCAGAATCAACCCTTAAGATTTCAAGAATCCATGAGCAAAGAAAAGAATAAGACCCAAACCAGAAAAATCCTACCTAAACTGTTAAATATAAATGAATAGTGGCAAGGATAGGGACTGTTTCTAAACAAAATTATGTATAACCCTTGGCCCCAAGCTAAGAGCTACACCCCACTCATCCAAGGACTCAATCAAGAGATAAGCAAGCAGTTTGATTTACATTCATGTGGTCACAAACTCTTTTCCATAGCAACTACCAAGTAGTCAAGGTAGCATTCAAGTGCCCATTTTCTCCTCCCTGTAATGCAGTACAATTAGATGATAAACAGAGAACAGCTTGCACAAAAAGTCAATAATGATTTGCTTCAAACAGATAAAAAATAAGAAAACTGAAACAGTGAGAAAGAAGACCATGTTCTGTCTGATAAAGGGATGTCTGAGGTGACAGAGTTAAATAAAAGACCAAAATTATTTTAAGGAAAAAAAAGTAGTCTAAGATAAGCAAGGCATCTCTAGTACAAGAGGGACTCTATAGCCTCCCAAAATGATATAATGAATAAAGGAAAACATTATGATTTAATATGCAAAAATAAAAAGTGAGTGAGAAAAATTTTTTTACAGTTTTTAAAAAAACATAAAACCACTCATAAACCTTATGTGCTTTGAACATTTTCTGGCCCTTCCTATAATTTCAATTCCACAGCAATGATTTAACTAATGGCAAAAATACTGATGGCTCAAAGAAGTTCAGCTTTAGAGAAGCAGATCACATCTTCAACTTCTAAAGGTTCTTGCCAGCCACCTGATTTTTCTTATGTTTAGTCTAAATGTTTTGGGGGGACAAAGTTAATTTGTATGGCTGCCTTAAGAAAATGAAGAATACAGGATAAGATGGTAAAATAAAAATGTGCCAAAAGAGTTCTTAAATATAGTGGGTATTCAATTAAATATGTGTTGAGTGAAAATAAATTCCATTCAGAATAGTACTCACTGTTTGAAGCTATATCAATCAAAAGGGTTTCTTCTGCTTCTGAGGGAAAAGAAGAAAGACCAGGATCAGGGAAGAGAAAACCATTCATTACAACTAAAAGAAGTATATGCCTAAGTAAATAACTGCTTCTCTCAGTCACCACTCCTAGGTCTTAGAAAACATTTAAAAAATCCTTTCCTTTTTTCTTTAGCACTCTTAAAAATGGATTCTTTAGCACTGGCTTCTAAAGATTAGGAGCAATTCAACTAAAAGAAAACTAAACTGAACAAATAACCAAATGGAATACCTCAAAGCAAATCAAGGAATGACAATAGTAGGCAATGTAAGAAGATGTTAATCCAAGTGAAGGTGAGTTTAATTCCCCTCAAGTATAATATACTGATTTAATATAGTCTAGCTGTGTCATTTAGTTAACTCTTAAAAAAAAAAAGACTTTGGGACACGTGGGTGGCTCAGCAGTTGAGCATCTGCCTTAAGCTCAGGGCATGATCCCAGGATCTGGGATCAAGTCCCATATTGGGCCCTCTGTAAGGAGTCTCCTTCTCCCTCTGCCTATATCTCTGCTTCTCTCTCTGTGTGTCTCTCATGAATAAAAAAATAAATCTTTTAAGAAAAGATTTCATTTTTAAGTAATATCTACACCCAATGTGAGGCTCGAATTATAATACTTAGAGACGCCTGGGTGGCTCAGTTTTTGACTATCTGCCTTTGGCTCAGGGCGTGATCCTGGAGTCCTGGGATCAAGTCCCACATCGGGCTCCCTACGTGGAGCCTGCTTCTCCCTCTGCCTGTGTCTATGCCTCTCTCTCTGTGTGTGTGTGTGTGTCTCATGAATAAATAAATAAAATTTTTTAAAAAAGGAATTATAACACCAATATCAAGAGTCACATGCTCTACCGACTAAGCCAGCCAAGTGCCCCTAGATAATTCTTATAGAAAGCCACGGGCATCTGGGTGGCTCAGCTGGTTGAGCATCCAACTGTTGATTTCAGCTCAGGTCATGATTTCAGGGGCATGAGACAGAGCCCAGCCAGCATCCAGCTCCACACATAGGGCTCCCTCCCTTTCTGCCCCCTCCTTTAAAAATGAATAAATTTTTAAAAATCTAAAAAAATAAAAGCCAAGGGAAGTGACCCCAAAGGCCTGGAAGTGAATTACTTTCTTAACTCCAGATCTCGTCTCTGAAAACTGCCCAGTGATCTCATTTCCTCTGCCTCTGCCCTGTTTAGGATCAGAGAATACCTAAACTTCTTGACCTTCAGGCTACAATTAATATGTGGGGTCGGACCTATCACACCTAATGCGGAAGCATAAAACAGGGCAAAGCACAGTCTCTGAGTTCAGAGTTCTCTTTTCTCCCAGCTGGCTCTCCTGGACTACCTTCCTTACCTCCAGTGTCTACATGCAACCCATCTCTTCCTCTCTGACTTCCCTGAATTTGGCCAACAGCACCTGTACGACCCTCCTGGCCAGATGAACTATGAGTACTGGCTCATTAGGATTAGCCTGGATCTAGCAGATGGAGTAGTCTCAACCTTTTCTAGCTCCCTCACAAGCCTGGATAGTATATTTGGCCCCATTATTCAGGTACTACAGTAGCAACTGGCAAGGAGTTAAATTGTCTAGTATTTAAAAATAGCCTCAATATTCTCACTAGCATGATGAAGAAGGGACAATAGTGCATCAGTACATAAGTACTATAAGTTCCCTACTATTCTTCAGTAACTTTAATTCTTTAAAACCCAAGTATTTATAGACTTCTCAAAATAGATGCACAGGTTGAGAAAGGATATGAAAACTCAAGGAAGTAACCATTTCTTTTGTTATGGGGAACTACTATATGTACACACATTTTTTTAGATTACAATCTAACAATCTACTATCTATTTCTTATTAAAAAGAATACTAAGAGAAATAGGGTAAAGGAGACTGTAGAAATAGTACAAAAAGGTATAGTTAATAGTATACTAAAACCTAAGGTTGTGCTCTTTGGCTTTTCTCTTTCTTAAAGAGCTAGTATGTAATAAAGGGTGCTACCACCATGAAAAGTGAAATGACCACAGCAACTTACTATGGCATGCAGATGCCTCATTCAATATGTCCCTTTCACACAGGGGAAGCTAAATGGCTATAATCTCATTCTTCTATACAATGTGGATGCTATTCATTGCAAGTATTTTAAATTCTTAATATATATTGTATTAAAAAGTCATACCCATTTAGCATTTCTACTTACAGGAATAAATCTTAACGAGAGATGTGCAAGAAGATTTATGTATAGAGATATTCATCACATTACTATTTAAACTAGCAAAAAAAAAACACCCAAATGTCAAACACAGGAATAACTATATTATGGACTATTCATAAAATGGCATAATACATGCCTATCAATAGCATGGAAAAGCAATCATAATATGAGGGCATGCAGAACACACAAAAAACTGCATATTGTATGAGTTCTACCCGCCCTAAAAGTTACATGTGTAGAAAAAGGAAAACGTTCAGTGTTTACCTCTGAAGGATGGGAATGTACTTATTTTCTTTATACTTTTTCTGTTCTTTCCAAACCTTCTACAGATATATCTATTACTTTTGTGATAAAAAAAAGTTCAATGTAAATTAACAAAAAATCCACACAAGGTAAGATTCAAGTTTTTCAAGAAGCTACAGCTGATAGAGAATGTTTCTTTCTGATGAAGCCAATGAACCCACTAGAAACATAATGCATTTGTTCTCCAATTATCAATTCCCTTCTAGAGCAATGTGAGATAACAGAAGCAATACCTCCCACACAAACCTCCCAAATTTTGAGTCTCATTGTAGCAGATGAAACAACAGATTTTCTGTTCTTTGTCCCCAAATTTGAGGGCAGGAAGCCAAGTATTTCCTCCTCGGAGTCTATTTTCTTATGATTCACCAATGTCAAGGTCTGAGAATCAGCACAATTGAGTGTAAGGTATTAAAATGTAGTAAAACTTGTTGCCAAATGTTTTAATTTCAAATTGTGTGGGGAGAAAATGCTGAATGTGTATGAATCCAAGTGACCTTGATACTTTACAATGAGCAGTGTGTTTGTTAAACCCAAGAATGTCATTTAAATCCACATAAAGGTCCATAAGCATAAAAGACAACCTACACAGATAACAGACTACATATACATACATCTCTAACTCCCAGTCAGGGAAGTAGATGAGACTATATACATATTTCAATGCAACCCTTCAACACTCACAAAGCATTTACCATCTTCTCAATGGTAGCTTAGTATTGTAATCACTTTATGCAAAGGGTAATACATTTCATGTTATGTGCAGTGACAAATTTAAATATGTATGGTATTACATAATGTAATAATGACCAAGGAAAAACACTGTAAAACTAGCTAGGCAATTAAAGCTAGTACCTTGAACACATTTGAAGTTGCTATTTATAGGAATGACCTCTTGAACACGCTGTTCCTTCTCGTGCAACTGGATTATTAGCCTAGGAAACAGAAGAATGCATCAACGAATAGCTACTGAAAAACTCAAACATTTAGCAACAAAATATATTGCTGTGTTGTTACACATATCTAGTCCATATTCATTAGACTTACTGTATCTCATTCCCTGGATCTGAGCATCATGACAGCTAGAAATTACTCTAGATCTAAGAGGATATTAGTAATGATCAATATCTGAATACCCACATTGTCCTATGCCATATATAGCAGTCTATGCCCTAAACAGTTTATGATCTTAAAAGCAAGAATTATAGTGCATTCATCTTTAGAGTATGAATACCAGAGTGAAAAGTAGCTAAGTGTGAACTCCACGAGGGCAGACTACAGTTGTCTTTTCACCATAGTATTTCCAGCACCTAACACAGTGCCTGACACTTAGCACTCACTAAAGTTTGTTGAATAAATGAATTAGAAATTTCATAAATTAGCTTTCAGATTATATTCCCATGACTTTTTACCAAAAAATGATTCTATATCTTCAAACAAGTATACAGGTTCATGGATAAGTAAGAAGAGGGATGCCTGGGTGGCTCAGTGGTTGAGCGTCTGCCTTCAGCTCAGGTCGTGTTCCTAGGGTCCTGGGATCGAGTCCCACATCAGGTACCCCAGAGGGACCCTGCTTCTCCTTTTGCCTCTCTCTCTCTCTCTCTCTCTGTGTCTCTCATGAATAAATAAAAACCAAGAGTGTCTATTCTTTAAAGAGAGAGAGAGAGAGAGAGAGAGAAGTAAGAAGAGGTGCCCAGCCAGCTGGATCAGTTACAATAACCCATGACCAACAAGGTAGCAGATATCATAACCAGTGCCTTTATATTCCTTGTGTTTTTACTCTGGTTTCCAACTTCATGCTGGTATTTCTAGGTAAACATGACTGAATTTGCCTTCCCCACACAGTATGAAATAAAGGACTTCTAAATTCCTATGTACTCCTGAAATAATTTTTTTAAAGATTTTATTTATTTATGAGAGACAGAGAGAGAAGAGAGAGGAGAGGAGAGGGGAGAGGGGGAGGGGAGGGAGAGAGAGAGAGAGAGAGACATAGAGGGAGAAACAGGCTCCTCGCAGGGAGCCCCATGTGGGACTCAACTCCCGGACCCGGAATCACGCCAAGCCAAAAGGCAGATGTTCAACCATTGAGCCACCCAGGGATCCCATGAAACATTAATTTTCATTTAGTACTTATCCTTAGTGGCCCAGATTCGAGATATGACCTACTGGTAAACAACCATTCTGAACATCTCCTAGCTCCCCCAAATCAAGCAGTCTTCAGGTGGTTCTTTTTGCCAGGAACACTCTTCTTTTCTCCCTGAGACCTAGCTCAAATATCACCTCCTCTTAGCAGCTTCTCCTAATTCCCCAAAGAGGAACCAGTACCATGATCCTCTTTGCCCCTTTAATAGAGTATTTATACCCTCCACTGCAGTTATACTTATTTCCCTCACTGATTTGAGCTCCTTGAAAACAAAGACCCTATTATACTGTTTTGCCTCCTGCTAGTAGATGCTCGATAAATATTGGTTGAATAAATGAGCCAGTTTAAACTACAAAGAGATAAATTTCTTAACATAATTTGTTCAATCTGGCATTGAAAAATGTCACTGTTTGAAGGGTTTTATTTCTAGTTTGTTGTCTATAAACTTCCAGTTATAAAATAAATAAGTCATGGGTGATTAAAATAAATAAATAAGCACGGTGATTACTGTCAATAACACTGTGTTGTATATTTGAAAGGTGCTAAGAGAATAGATTTTACAAATTCTTACAAGAAAAAATTTGTAACTGTGTGGTGATGGATGTTAACTAGATTTATTGTGATCATTTCACAATATATATATTTATGAACGAATTTTTATGATTTAATAATTTTTCAGCTTTATGAATTTTAGCTTTATGAATTTTTTCAAATGTGTTAACTTTAAAGGAGATATCATGGAGAAAGGAATTGCTTAGACAAACTAAGGGAAATAAAAATATTAATGCTGTCCTGCTCTGATTCTGCTTGTCTAATTTGCATGAGTTCATATTTTTAGGTGACTAGAAGAATATGGGGCAGGCTCCTTTTTTAAAGATTTATTTATTTATTTTAGAGAGAACATGTGCACATGAGTTGGAGGAGGGGCAGAGGGAGAGGAAGAGAGAGAATCTCAAGCAGATTCCCCCACTGAGGGCAGAGCTGGACATGGAGCTCAATCTCAGGACCCATGAAATCATGACCTGAGCTGAAATCAAGAGTTAGATGCTTAACCAACTGAACCACCCAGGAGCCCTTGGGCAGGTTCCTTTCAGCCCACAAAGTTCATGAGTTGAGCAAAAAGTTCTATAAACCCAGATGAATATCAGAAACTAGATAAAGACTGACAAGGCAAGAGTGAAGGAAGAAGAGCTTACTTTGGAGAAAAAGAACACAAACCAATATAAATCTCAAAGAAATGAAGATGAGAAATAAAGTATTGGACATTAGCAGTAAAACTTCGACGATTGTACTGTTAAAAGCCATCATGAGGGCCGCCTAGGTGGCTCAGCAGTTGAGTGTCTGCCTTTGGCTCAGGGCGTGATCCTGGAGTCCTGGGATCAAGTCCCGCATCAAGCTTCCTGTGTGAGCCTCCTTCTCCCTCTGCCTGTGTCTCTGCCTCTCTATCTCTTTCTCATGAATAAATAAAATCTTTAAAAAATAAATAAATAAAATGAATAAAAATAAAAGCCATCATGAAACAGACAACATGGATGGACCTTGAGGACGTTATTCTTAGCGAAATGTGTCAGTGAAAGACAAATACCATATGATCTCACTTACATGTAGAATCTAAGAACAAAAACAAAATCCCTGAAATCACAGATACAGAGAACAGATCAGTGGTTGTCAGGGGGCGGGGGGATGTGTTAAATGGATAAAAGAGGTCAAAAGGTGCAAAATTCCAATCATAAAACAAATAAATCATGGGGATGTAATATACAGCATGGTGACAATGGTCAATAACACTGTATTGTATATTTCAAAGGTGCTAAGAGAGTAGATTTTTAAAATTCTTACCATAAGAAAAAAATTGTAACTGTGTGGTAATGGATGCTAACTAGATTTATTGTGATCACTTTACAATACATACAAATATTAAATCATTATGTTGTACACCTAAAACTAATATAATGTCAATTATGCCTCAATTTAAAAATGCAACTTCCCCAAAATCCATCACAAAACAAAGATAAACTTGGAATTTAAGTCAATTCCCCAATTTCTGCTATGTGTTAGTCACCAAATAAATTGCAACAAGAATAGGGCTAAAAATAAGTATAAAAATTCTTCCTAAATATAATCATTACTTTCAGAACAGGAAGATGAAAAATAATAGGTATATGGCAAAAAAAATAGAAGTTAGAATTTGGTAGTTGTTAAACAGAAAAGAGTAACAAATTGTGAATGCGGACTCAGCATTATCCATAAGAAATACTTTACTTTGTTCAAGGAATGTTAAAGATGAAACAACAGGTGGCATCAAAACCCATTTTCCTTAGAAAAAATGAATACTGTTTGACTCTCTATCTCAAAAAAAACCCCTTATTTTTAATTATAATTTTATTCCCTCAACCAAATTTCTCCAATGGTTGACAGCAGGAACTACAGAACCAAAGATTATAACAGGCTTCAATTTCTGGGATAAAAAGACCAAAAGTAAGAAAAGTTCTGAGAAGAACCCAAGTCAGGGAAGGTACCCATGAGACAAGAATCTGAGGATTATAGACGGTATGACAGTATTAGGTGTCCCCAACAAATGATTTCAAAAGAAACTTCTCAGTGTAATTCTGAAATTTTACATGGCTTCGAATCTCAGGTATGCTACTTCCTGTGAACAAGAGACTTAATCTCTCTGTGCCTCAATTCCTATATCTAGAAAAGGGGGATGATGATGAGAATATTATAATTTCACAGAAACCCTCACATGAGAGTTAAATGAAGTAATTCATGGCAAGTGCTTAGAAGAGTACCTGGCAGATACCAAAGCCATTAAGTCTTAGTAGTTGCTATACCCTCGTGCCTTAGCAGAAATGGAACATAAGATTTTGATTTCTTTGTGAAGAGGACACAAATAAGAGAGCTACCACTCCACGTTTAAAAGTTCCCCAAGTACAGGAGGCCAGATAGAACGAAGCATTTATCTCAAGGCTAGCTGCTCACTTCTGTAATAGCTAACTAGAGCTCTAAACCTATCAAATCAAGAAACCACATCCTAGGCTGTGGTCTTCTCAACCACAGAATTTTATTTAATCCTCCTCATTTTGTTTTTACAGAAGAGGAAACCAAAGTGCAAAAAATTTACTGATTTATCCAAAGGTCACATCTCTCCATCTCATTCTAGCCTTTGCTTCGAAGTAGCATTGGTATTCCACTTTTCAATTCACTTTTCTGTTGCATTTACTATTAAACCTGTCTTCCAGGGTTTGATGAAATCTGGGAAAAACAACATGAATTTACAACACTAACAACTGACAGGATAGGACCTAGGGAAGAGCTACTTCATAGGCCCAATTGGCGTCCAGTTAGAGTGGGATCAAGAGTCTCAGAAAAGGGCAGGCTAGGTTAGTTAGTTAGTTAGGAATTTCTTCTGTGTTAATTAGACAGCACAGACACACTCAGTCTGGACGATCTAAAAGCAGAGAGTGAGGGGATCCCTGGGTGGCTCAGCAGTTTGGCGCCTGCCTTTGGCCCAGGGCGCGATCCTGGAGTCCCGGGATCGAGTCCCACATCGGGCTCCCAGCATGGAGCCTGCTTCTCCCTCCTCCTGTGTCTCTGCCTCTTTCGCTCTCTCTCTGTGTCTATCATAAATAAAAATAAATAAATAAATCTTTAAAAGCAGAGAGTGAGAACAATTGCTTTTAGGCCTAATCCAACGTTGGGAGAAGACAGGATTTAAATGATCAACGATTTTTAAACTCTGATGTCGAGAAACCAATCAACAACCAAGGCAGGTGGCTTGGGCACACAGGAATAGGGTCTATGATATGTAATGGTCACCATGGATACTTTTAAGATAAGGCATTAGTGGAAAGGGAGTGAGATCAGCAGCTAAAGTGATAGCCTTTCAAAATAATCTTTTATTCAATCAGTCAACAGTATTTACTGAGCTTCTGTATGCAAGGCAGAGTGGAAGATAACACACACTGATAAAGTGCCAAAGGTTGTTTATATTTCTACACATTTCATTACTTTTTCTATCAGTCAAGTCAGTAAGTGAGGCAGTTACTGGCCTACACTAAACCATTACTGAATTAATGTAAATGCCTTCAAGCAAGTGTAATAAGGGGGTGGGGAGACTGGAGGAACCAGTTGAATGGGGTTAAGGCACTTCTGTAAGGTTAACAACCAAGCGTTTCTATAATACTTTTACTTTTTGCAAACCACTTTTGCATTTATTATTCTTCCAGTTACAACTTCAAAGCCTACAAGGCAAAGGCAGTTAATGTTTTTATTTAACTGATGAGGACACCAAGGCCCGAAAGCATTACTGACTTGCCCAAGGTTACACAACACATGTCAGTTGCAGAGACAGGAACTAAAAACCCAGGCTTCCTGCTTCAACGCCCGCCTGTTGAGTCCTTCCACTGAGCCACACTGCCAGGAGCGATCTGGCGACTTGGAAGTTGGGAACAAAACCCCAAGGCTACAGCACTCGCACTTCACACCTGTGCCTGAACCTGTTGCCCACACGGCTTCAGGGGGAGGAGGATGGGTGGCTTGTCGCGGTTTGGGGTTGGGAGGTAATGGCAGGCTCCCCTCCTCCGTGGGAATCAGGTGGTTACTTACTCATATTGCCCGTTCCTTTGGGCTAGCGTCAGGGCGCAGGGCTCCCGGAGAGTACCCTTCATCTCCATACCCTCGACAGTATGCAGGCACTAGTCAAGGGTCTCCTCCAGATGCGCGGCCAGGGAGAAGTGGCGCGGTGCGGGGTACAGGGAGGCTCCCACCCCTCTGCCTGCCCTCCCCACTGCCCAAGGCATCGCCTCCCGCGCTGGCCCCCTTCCCCCGCTCGGCTTGTCCTCTGGGCCCGCCCGCCCCCTAATCACTCCACCACGTTCTGCACTTCCCCCCGACCCCCACTCCACCACCACCACCCCACCTTGCTAGCTTCCCCTCCCCCTTCCCTTAGGCGGATACTGCAAGGGGCTGGGCTCCAACCGAGAGCGGCGGCTCCATCCCGGCGGACTCCGGGCTCAGTGGGGCTGCGGACTGCGGGCGGATCCGACGACTCTGCCTCCAGCGTCCTCACCCACCGTCCTCGGCTGCGCGTCGTTTGGGGGAACAGCTCCGCGCAGAGCAAGGGGAGCCGGGAGCCGGGAGCGGAGCCGAGAGCCGAGAGCCTGACCCGAGAGAGAGCGGCGCCTCGCGCCCGCGCCGGTTTTCCAGGCCGCCGCAGATTTCGCCCCCTGCGGCCAACCTGCGGAACTGCAGGGAGAGACCCGACGGACCGGGGGCGTCTCTACCACGTCCAGGGAGGAGTGCGTTTTAAGTGCTACCCTGTGACACCAGAATTGTTCCGTGGGCTTCGAAGATTGCCACAGAAACAAAACACAGCCATACCTATGAGGGAACTCAAGTGTGTTGGGCCAATAGGACCCACATCATACGGTAAAAAAAAAAAACTTATTAAAGTTATAACCTACCGTACTGGTTATCCTACCTCTCAGATGTTTTCCCCTTCTTCTTCCTTCCACCAAGTAAATAGGAAAACCCCCAAAGCTCAGATCTTTGCTCTTCCTTTGTGCCCCCTCCAGGTCCTCTCTAAGCAGACAACGACCAACTACACTTCCCAGGCCCAGCCCCCTTGCCGAACATATCCCACTGTGAACACAATCCTGGATGACAAAACTAACTCATCATTTACCACAGCCACTCAGGCTTGAAACTTCGAAGCCATGTGCCTTCTTCCTTTCTCCTAATTTCTCTGTATCTAATTGGTCAACAAACGTTATTAATATTTTCTTCAAAATTGCTTCCAGATTCCCTGTTTTCTCTCCATTTGCACTCCCATCACTTTACTGGTAGCCCTTGTGATCTCTCCTTTGACCATTTTGCTCTGTTGATAATCATAAGAACATTCTTCTCATAGTAATGTTTCAATTGTGTTTTTTACTTGCACGAGAATCTACAGTGGACTAGAAAGCAAGACTTCTTTCAGAAGAAAATAGAATATCTTTATGAGCTTGGAATAAGGAATAAGAATGACTACTTAAGACCCCAGACAGCAGGAACAATAAAGGAATTGATAGATACATTTAACTACATTAAATTTCAAGATGCATGTACTTCAAGACAACATAAAAAAGTTAAAAAACAAGCCATAGATTGAGAGAAGATATTTTTGATGCATTTAACTGACAAAGGATAACTTATGAGGTTCTACACTTCTAGCTGTCATCACCTTACAGAATTCTCTCCCACCACTCTCCGCAACTCACTCTGCTTAGTCACACTGCTCCTTGTTATTCCTAGAACTTTCTAGGCACACTCTTGCTTCAGGGCCTTTGCATTTGCTGTTTACCTGTATTCTCCCCACCTTTGGGTCTTTGCTCAAATGTCACTTTCTCAGTGAGGTCTCCCTAGACAACTTTATTTAAAATTGCAATTCAGGGCAGCCCAGGTGGCTCAACCATTTAGCACCGCCTTCAGCCCAGGGCCTGATCCTGGAGACCCGGGATCAAGTCCCAGGTAGGGCTCCCTGCATGGAGCCTGCTTCTCCCTCTGCCTCTATCTCTGCCTCTTTCTCTCTTTCTCTGTCTCTCATGAATAAATAAATAAACTCTTTAAAAAAATAAAATAAAAATAAAATTGCAATTAAAAAATGCAATTCAACAATTTCCTTATCCACTTCCACAAAAACATGCCTCTTCATCTTCCATGTTCATTTTTTCCCATAGGATCTATTACTGTATATTGTTTTATTTATTTTACTTATTAATTTTGTCTATTCTTTACCTTCCCCCACTAGAATGTAAATTCCATGAGGGCAGAAATTGGGTCTGTTTTGTTCATAGCTGCATTCCCAACACCTACAACCATTCTTGCAACTAAGTATATTGATTTGTTAAATCCAATTTAATCAATATTAAAAATATTGATTGAATTAACAAATGAATTAGTGTCCGGAATATATAAGAACTCCTATAAACCAGTGAGAAAAAGGAAGAAATCTAGTTTAAAAATTGACAAAGTACATGAATATTTTGAATAAGCAGTTCATAGTCAAAGAAATCCAAATGACCAATAAAGACATGAAAGGATGGGGGCACCTGGCTGGCTCAATCTGAAGAGTATGTGACTCTTGATCTCAGGAGTCATGAGTTCAAGCCCTGTGAGCCCTACGGTGGGTGTAAAGATTACTTAAATAAATAAAAACTTAAAAAAAGACATGAGGGCAGCCCCAGTGGCGCAGAGGTTTAGCACCGCCTGCAGCCCGGGGTGTGATCCTGGAGACCCAGGATCGAGTCCCACATCGGGCTCCCTGCATGGAGCCTGCTTCTCCCTCTGCCTCTCTTTCACTCTCTCTGAATGAATGAATGAATGAATAAATAAATAAATAAATAAATAAATCCTTAAAAAAAAGACATGAAAGGATGTTTCACTTCATTACTATTCGGAGAAACTGAAACTAAAAGGATGAGATAGTTGTGGTGATTTCACAACTATTGGTTTGGCGAAATTTTAAAATTCAGATAACACCAAGTGTTGTTGAGGATGTAGAACTGATGAAACTGATCTGCTGCTAAAAGGAGCATAAGCTGTTAGAACTGCTATGAAGAGAAATTTGACATTGCCTAATAAAGTTGAATATGTAATATGCTTCAACCCAGAAATTCCATTTCTAGGTATAGACCTGGGCAAAACTCTAAACTTTATGCACAACAATACATGTAAAAGAATGTTCATTGCAGGGGCACCTGGGTGGCTCAGTAGGTTGGGCAAAGGCCCTTGGTTTCAGCTCAATTGTGATCTCAGGGTCAGGATCTCAGGGTTGTGGTATTGATCCCCACATCAGGCTCCACACTCAGTGCAGAGTCTACTTGGGATTCTTTCTCCCTCTGCCGCTCCCTGATCGCTCCCCTCAATTGTATACATGTACACACACACACACACACACACACACACATACCCTCTCTCTCTCTCTCTCTCTTTCTCTATCTCTCAAATTTTAAAAAAAAAGAATATTCATTATAGCACTACTTTCAAAAAAGAGAAGCAAATTAAATGTCCATCAGCAGGTGAATGAATAATAAATCACAGTATTCATGAAGTTAAATACTATTTGGAAACTAAAATGCATAATCTGAACTATGTATCAACAGAGTTAGATCTCAAAATATAATGTTGAGCAAAAAAAAAGAGAACATGTGCAGTAGACTACTTATATAAAATCTGAAAATATTATCTGTTGCTTACAGCTACATAGATATAATAGTAATAGTATATAAAACATGAAAGGGCATAATCATCACCAAATTCAAGGGAGGGAGTAGATGGAGACTAGGGAGGGGCAGACAGGGTATATCAACTATATCTATAATATTTATTTCTTTAAACAATCTGAAAGTTGATGTTGCAAGATTTGATAGAACTGGGTGGTGGGTATATATATTGGTTATATTATTTTATGCAGCTGTCTGAATTTGAAATTGTAATTGATGAAAATGAAAAACAGAAGTAATATGTAGGGGAGAGTTAGCGGTGTCAACTGCCGCATGGAAAAATGAGGATGAAGAGTCTTTTTGGATGTGTCAAGGAAGCCACTGGAGACCACTAAGTAAGTGGTTTCAGTAAGTAGTGAGGATGGAAACAAGATGATAGGGAATTGAGAAGGGACTGTATTGTGAGGAAATTGAAACAAGATACCATGTACTGAGGAGGCTTGGAAATATAAAGGAGTGAAATACAATTTAAATTAATTAGAAGAGTCAAACAGAAATTCTTGACAAAACTTGAAGTCATTTAATATTTATTTATTTATTTATTTATTTATTTATTTATTTATTTATTTATTTATTTATAAAAGACGGACAGAGAGAGAGAGAGGGGCAGAGACACAGGCAAAGGGAAAAGCAGGCTCCATGCCAGGAGCCTGATGTGGGACTCGATCCCGGGACTCCGGGACTCCAGGACTCCAGGATCATGCCCTGGGACAAAGGCAGGTGCCAAACTGCTGAGCCACCCAGGAATCCCCCTTGAAGCTATTTTATTTTTTTAATTTATTTTTATTTATTTATGATAGTCACACACACACAGAGAGAGAGAGAGAGAGAGAGAGAGAGAGAGAGGCAGAGACATAGGCAGAGGGAGAAGCAGGCTCCATGCACTGGGAGCCCGATGTGGGATTCGATCCCGGGTCTCCAGGATCGCGCCCTGGGCCAAAGGCAGGCGCCAAACCGCTGTGCCACCCAGGGATCCCCCTTGAAGCTATTTTAAAGCAAAGGGTAAGGGGCCAGAGAAGAGGGAGACGTTTAAGATGCTAGAAGAGAGAAGCAGAAAAGTTACAGGAAAAATCCCCCAGGGGTGCCTGGGTGGCTCAGTTGGTGATGCATCTGCCTCTGGCTCAGGTCATGATCTCAGAGTACTGGGATCAAGCCCTTGTTCTCCCTCCCTCTCTCTCTCTCTCTCTCTGCCCACCCCCCACTTGTGCTCCCTCTCCCTCAAATAAAGAAATAAAATCTTTAAAAAAGAAAAATCCCCTAATGATTGGAAAGGATGAGGATCCACAGATGGAGGAATCAACTTTAGGGAGGAGGAGAGAGATTTCTTCCTCAGCATCTAAAACAGTGCTTGGCTCATAGTATGGTACTCAGATATTTGTTGTAAAGAACAAGAAGTTGTGAAGAAATGGAAATATATTGAAGTGAGAACACTAAAAAATGTGGTTTCTCACAAGGGAGATGATGATTTTCTCCAGAAAAAGCAATAAGTGGATATTACAATAGTAATTTAACAGTAATAATCTTGTGGTTAGGGACACCTGGGTGGCTCAGCGGTTGAGTGTCTGCCTTGGGCTCAGGGCATGATGTGAGAGTCCCAGGATCGAATTCTGCATTGGGCTCCCCATGGGGAGCCTGCTTCTCCCTCTTCCTGTGTCTCTGCCTCTATCTGTGTGTCTCTCATGAATCAATAAATAAAACCTTTTAAAAAATCCTGGTGGTTAATGTTGAATATTCATATGACAGACACTCTGTTCATGGATTTACATACATACTTTCATTTAATCCTCACTAAATCCCTGTAAAGTAGTAATATTATTGTTTCCATTTTAAAGGTTAGAAAATTGAGACTTGGAGAGGGTAAGCAACTTGCCCATTAACTAGTAAATGTCAAAATCAAGATTCAAACTTAATGTTCGTCTGACTCCAAAGTCGAACTATTTGACCAAACGCATTATGCTGTTCATTCAGTATTAACAGTACCAACAGTGTTTACCAAGAACCCTCTTTGTGTCAGGCGTTATGGTAATTGCCTTACCTGAATTATCACATTTAATTTGATGAACCTGAAGTTGAGAGAGAGGGCTTGGGAACTTGAATAAGGTGGAGAAGGAAGGACCAGGTACTACTGAATCCAGAAAAGTTAAGGGATTTTTAAAAAGATTTTATTTATTTATTCATGAGACACAGAGAGGGAGGGAGAGAGGCAGAGACACAGGAGAGAGAGAAGCAGGCTCCATGCAGGGAGCCTGACATGGGACTGGATCCCTAGTCTCCAGGATCCGGTCCCAGGCTGAAGGCGGTGCTAAACCGCTAAGCAACCGGGGCTGCCCAAAAGTAAAGGGAATTTTAGAGGAGCGCCTGGGTGGCTGTCTGTTAAGTGTCTGACTTCGGCTAAGGTCCTGATCTTGGGGTCCTGGGATTGAGCCTCATGTTCAGCTACCCACTTATTGGGGAGTCTGCTTCTCCCTCTCCCTTTACCCCTCTCCCCACTCACGCTCACTCGCTCTCTTTCTCAAATGAATAAATACAATCTTTTTTAAAAAATAAGGGGTTTTAGAGGAACAGAGAGAGCCCAGTTGGAGGCAGATAACATGAATTTCTATGGCTGTCCAAATCAGCAAAGGTCTGTTATTTTCTTTGGCAATGCTTGGGAGATGAAAAGCAAGACTAGAGAAAATATACCAAGAAGGTACAATGAGCTTGGGAATTAGTATAGCAGGCAAAACAGAAGTCATGGGGTAAGGGAGTCTAAAGTAGTAGTTGTGATACATTGGGATAGCTGATCCTGGAATCAAAGTTAGGTAAACACATGTATCTCTCCAGCCTAGGGCCAGCAGAGAGAATGAAGGCAAGCTTAACCAATTTGATTATTCCCTATGTCTCATCCTGCAACAAATTATTGTATTTTTTTAAGGATCACTTCAGGGACTGTGCTTCTGTAGGTGTTAAGTAATTTTTGTAACTTGGTTAAAATCATAATTTTTTTATAAATTAATTTTTATTGGTGTTCAATTTGCCAACATGTAGAATAACACCCAGTGCTCATCCCATCGAGTGCCCCCCTCAGTGCCTGTCATTTTTTAAAAAAAAGTTTTACTTATTTATTCACAAGAGACACAGAGAGAGAAGCAAAGACATAGGCAGAGGGAGGAGAAGCAGGCTCCATGCAGGGAGCCCAATGTGGGTCTCAATCCTGGGACCCAGGGACCACACCCTGAGCCAAAGGCAGCCCCTCAACGCTGAGCCACCCAGGTGTCCCTAAAATCATTATTTCATCTACAACCACCTTCTGACTTAGCTATGGTTGTGAATAATACCACTGTTTAGTCACCCCAATTTGAAACTTCAGGTTTATTGGTCAACTGCTCACCTTCATCCATAGTATTCAATAACTCCAGTTTTGTTAGTTCTACAGTAAATTCCTTAATGTATATCCTTGATCATTCTCACCTCTCATCAGCAGCCAGCATTTTGCCTAACTAAATAAAAGTCTTATGCCCTATGCTTTTATTTACATACTAGAAACATCCAATGCAAAGAGTTAAATCAGGTTGTTAAACAAAATTCAAATACATGAAATTCTAGCGTCAAGAAAGCATGAGTCTCACAACCTTCACCACCATCACAAACAAACATACACCACACACACACACACACACACACACACACAAATCAGTGCTCAGTGCCTATCTTTTATCTATTAGGCAACTGTAACTAAGAGCTTAGAATTTATAGGCTTTTTAGAGACAAAATAGTGAGACCTTAAGAAGAGAGTATAAAATACTAAATGAAAATGGGAAAGCTCAAAAATAATAATTTAATTAAATGGCTACAAAATATAACATATCAAGTTCATTAATTATTAAATTTTCTATTTATTAAAAAAATCCACTGTCTTCAAAAACAATTTTTAGGTTAGATCTTCTCACTTCCCAATAATTTCTGAGTATGCATAGTGATTATGGAGAAATCAGAGTCATTATAAATTAAATTAGTTATGCACAGGCAAATAATTTCAAGAGCAAAATTACAAAAGCTCTTTCAAAAATTTATAGCAAAAATATAAATATTTAATGCAGGACATGGATGCATTTTAATATGTTTAATATGGTGCTGGCTGAAGCCTTCACAAATAAAAGAGCTTAGGGCCTGCAAAGGCAGAAACAGGCCTGCCTAACATAAATTGAGGCTGGGGAAGATTTCGCATAGGTGAGTCAGCAGCCAGAGGCTGAAAGGCAGGCTGAGCAGAAATATAAATGATTCACAGATTTTTAAATCACCACTAGTTGAAAAGCCTCACTCTTCATATACACAAATCCAACATAGATACTGCTTTTCAGACAAAGCAGCACAAGAAAAGCTCATTTTTATTTACATATTTCCATTTATACTTTTCATTCCTTACAGAATTTGGTACTTGCTGATTAATTCCCACCCTAGCTGGTTTCTTCATTTCCTTTGTCCTCCACCCCTATTTCATTCTCTAAGTCCAGACTGTCCTTTCTGCTTTGAGAATCCCATATCCAGGTCTGGCATTGCCCACCCAGGCCTATTTTCCTTTTCCCCTCAGAAACTGGAGATGCTGAACTCAAAGAATATGAAATTAGCCTGGCATTTAAGGTTCCAAGGATTCTGTCCTGAACATATCTTTCCAGTTACTTCCCAAGACCACTCTTTACAAATCTTATGTTCTACCCAGGATTCTCCTTAAGAACGGAACATGTGCAGCAGTTAGTGGCAATCAGATGGGTGTACTCATGATTCAGGGATTCCATTGATCATTCAGCTGAATATTGCTAATTTGTCATCTTGGTCTTGACCTTTATAGAGTGTTAAATTTTTTTAATGGTAATAAGCTGTTTAATATATATCCATAAAAAATCAAAGAGATGTTGATGTTGAAATACAGACCATAAAAATGATAAAAATTCTACAAATTCGCAAGGTGATACTCATCAGACCCATAAACTGCATTTATCTGATCAAAATTCTTACATGGCATGTAAAGCTTTCTCTCTAGTACATACTTCAAAAACTATAAAAGAGAAAACAGTTATGGCTAAACTCAACTGAGTTTTTGTCTATTTGTGACATTTAATCTACATTATGATAGATGTAGTGCGATGATCTATGGAGATTACCTAAACTCCCTTCTATCCTCAACCCTGTGACCCTTCTCAAGGCAGGGCAGTGACACATGAGGCTGGTCTCACTTCCAACACAGGAAAAGAAGGGCAGAGCATACTCTTGGTTTTTAGGTTATTGTTTTATGTCTCAGTCTAAGGTATAAGAGATTTAGGAAGAACACTTGCTGGGCAAGATGTGTTATATTACTCCATCCCTCCACCCTAGTAGATTAGAGCCTCAGAACTGAGAAAAAGGCAAGTAGTAAAAAGGAACTTAGAATATGGAATCTTCTGGCTACAATGAGAGCAAGCAGCATCAGGTAGCAGTAGGGACTGTGCCACTAGAGGCCTGATGGGGAGTTGTCCACCTTAATAAACGGCAGTAGGGATGGATAAGAGGGTGACTGTATATCCCAAGGAAAGCTGGTGCAGAAAATATCAAGAGCCCAAGAAGTAGACATCTCCTCCCCACCATTACTATTTCAATCTTGCATAAATTCTGGAGTTCCAAATCAACATGAGGGCCATAAAAAGGGAAGAGGTAACTTTTTAAAAATTATTTATTTATTTATTCATGGGAGACACAGAGAGAGAGGCAGAGACATAGGCAGAGGGAGAAGCAGGCTCCATGCAAGGATCCCAATGTGGGACTCAATCCCGGAACTCCAGGATTACCCCCTGAACCGAAGACAGACACTGAACTACTGAGCCACCCAGGTGTCCAGAAGAGGTAACTTTTAAATATGATTGAGTTTAACATGAAATCACATACACACACACACACACACACACACACACACAAAACATTGAATCTCATTTACATGAATAAGGCTAGATTGTTTTCTGCTCTCAGGAAGAATGATGCCTTAGAAAGAAATTAAGTCCAGATATAGGCAGTGTAAGCTCTAGAATCTTGTCTATCTTGCTATAACTGTGTACCCAGCACCTAGCACTAAGCTCAGTAGCTATTTAATAGGTATCTATGGAACATATAATTATCCCTTGCAGAAAATAACGGGTGATTTAGAATTTTCCTAAGGGTGTTAAGCATCAAAACAAGTTGTGAAGTGCTGCCTTAATCAATTTGGGTATTTAATTTCTTATTAATAGTGTCTTTTCCCCAACTTTCTTTGCAACTATACCTGCTGGAATCTTATTTATTCTTCAATGCTTACCTCAAATGGTCCTTCCTTTTTGAAGCTTTTCCCCTGTCACCCTTCAGCTGGAAAAGAATGCTCCTTCTTCTCAACAACAGTGTCTCTGTGTATCTCTTATAGAACTTCTTGGAACTTTTCAAGGCTTATCATGTATCATAATGTTACAGGACAAATAAGCACAGGATGAGTGCTAATAATTTTTATCTTCACTCCCCCACTATCTCTGCAGCACATTGCAGTTATACTTTTTTAAGTAAATGTTTATAAAACATGTAGTTACATTTTCCATAGAATGCCTATTTCTCTTTCTTTAATGAACATAAAACATATATGTACAGTTTAACAAATGATTATAAAGTGAATGCCCATGTAACTTCTAACCAGGTCAAAAAATCAAACACTGTCGGGGGGGCCTCACTGGCTCAGTTGGTAGATCATGTGACTCTTGATCTCAGGGTCATGAGTTTGAGCCCTATTTGGGGTATAGAGATTACTTAAAAATAAAACCTTTAATAAAAAAAGGAAAGCAAATATTGTTAGCATTTTGGAAGATGCCCCCAAAGCAGATGCCTCTCTCTCTCTGACCACCCTTTCTTCTTCCACCCAGAATTAAACAAGGGTACTGAGCCAGCATACTCTGATGAGGTGTAAAAGCTTCTGTCTATTTGGATTAGTCAAGGTTTGTGCCATACCAGCTAAAATTTTTGAAGATCACCCCTGTACATAGGTAGCCACTATCTTGACTTCTGTCATAATAATTTTGTTGCTTTTCTTTATAGTTTTCACACTTACAGATGAAGCCATAAATGCCTTTGCCTGTTTTTGAACTTTCTATGAATGACATAATACAGTATTCACTCTTTTGTGTCTTGCTCATTTCACTCAATATTATGTCCTGTATGTAGCTGTATATAACTGCCATTTCCATTGATGTATAATATTCCATTGTATGAATACATCATAATTCATTCATTCTCCTGTTGATGGACATTGGAATGGTTTCAAGTATTTGGCTATGTAAATAAAACCTGCTATGGACATTTTTGTATATGGATTTTGGTGTACATAAGAATGATTATTTTCTAGGATATATTATCCTGGTAGAATCACTAGGACAAAGGTGTTGCAAGTTGGGCTCTCCAGAAGCAAAAGCTGAGATAGAGTATTGAGTGCAAGATGTTTATTAGGCACTAACACTTGTGAAAGAAAGGTGAAGGAAGTAGGATTGAGCAGAGGAAGAAGATAAACTGTGATACAAGTAAGACAAAGCTTGAGATGACTTGACTTGGAGCTTTGGAACAAGTAGTGTCTATCCATGTGTTCTGTGTTGAACCTCTCTCAGTTACTCTCCCGCCTTGATCACTCACCTTGGGATGAGCATGACCTTGGGCAAAGCAACTCTCTATAGCTAAGGTAGACCCTCAAGGAATTGGCAGCTGGAGGCTATTTGTTGATGCATTCCCCATACCTATGCAGAATGTCCTTCCTTGGAGGGCAATCTGGGTGACATATCTCTGCTTCTCCACCATAACCTGCAATAGGGTACATAAGTGTTCAGTTCTAGGTAATTATATCAAACTGGTTTCCAAAGTGGTTGTACAATTTACACTTTCACCTGCTCTATATGAGAGTTTCTATTGCTTCTCATCCTCAACTCTTGGTATTGTTAATCTTTAAAACAGGGATCCCTGGGTGGCGCAGTGGTTTAGCGCCTGCCTTTGGCCCAGGGCGTGATCCTGGAGATCGAGTCCCACGTCAGGCTCCCGGTGCATGGAGCCTGCTTCTCCCTCTGCCTGTGTCTCTGCCTCTCTCCCTCTCTCTCTCTGTGACTATCATAAATAAATAAAAATTAAAAAAAATTTAATCTTTAAAACATTTTAGCCATTCTAGTGGATGTGTAACAGTATCTCATTGTGGCTTCAATTTGCATTTCTCTGATGACTATTGAAGTTAAACACCTTCTCATACATTTACTGCTTTGTTATGTCTCTTTCTTCCATTTCTCTTCCTTAGATAATGAGCCTTTTTCAGGTAGGAATCAGTGAACACAGCCTGATGCCAATATTTGTATGCCCCTCAACTTAATGATAGTTTCCATATTTTAAATTGTTCAAAAAAATCAAAAGAGTAATACTATTTCATTATATGAAATTCAAATTTTAGTATCCATAAATAAAGCTTTATTGGAACCCAATCATACTCATGTGTTTACCTATTGTCTATGGCTGCTTTCATGCTACCACAACAGAGGTTATTGTGACAAAGACCTCAAGGGCCATGAAGTCTGAAATATTTACTATCTGGCCTTTTACAGAAAAAGTTGGCTGATCTCTATTCTAGGTCACTGGTTCTAAGTTGTTGTCCCTGGGCCAGCAGCTTCATTATCACCTGGGAACTTGTTAGAAAGGCAAATTCCTAGCCACACCCCAAACCTATTGATTCAGAAACTCTGGGAGTGGGGCAACCCACCTGTGTTTTAACAAGTCCTCGAGAGCCATCATAGTCTTTCACATTTTGTTCTACTCGTGGTGAGTAAGCTGTAAAAGAGCCTTCAAAAGTGTTCTATAAATATATTTTTATGCATGTGAAATCTGGCTAAAAGAGACACTTAGGTCAAAATTAGAGGAGGAAAAGTGGGAGAAACCACAGAGGGCAACATAAAATCTGAAGGATAGATGTGGAGGGTGGAGGGCACAGTGAAGGCTAGGGAGCCAGTCCCTTAGCCCTCTTCCTTCCACTTCATTTCATGTAGCCTTTTATTTCTTATTTTTTAAAAAGATTTTATTTATTTATTCATGAGAAACGCGGAGGAAGAAGCATGCTCCATGCAGGGAGCCTGACGGTGAGACTCAATCCCAGATCCAGGGATCATACCCTGAACCAAAGGTAGACGCTCAACTGCTCAGCCACCCTCAGGCATCCCTCATGTAGCCTTTTAACAAAGGTGAATCAGACATGGTCCCTGTCCTCAAGGAGGTCATATTCTATGTAGAGAAGTGTCCTGATCCTCTTCTCCCTCATTTGCTGCTTCTCTTCAAATCTTATCTTTGAGGAAGTGTAATTGACCCTAATAAATGATAATGAACAAAAAAAATTAACTTGGTAAACAACAGTTTTGCTTTATTCTCACTTTAGTTCTGGACTGACTTTCTCATGTCCTGGCTTTTCCCTTGGCTCAGTCTGATGCTCAATGCATCATCTTGCTTTTTATCTTTTTGTTAACTACCATCCATTGAGTGCATATTACATGCTGAGACAATGCTAAATGTTTTACATTAAATCCTTATAAAGTCACTCTGAGTTAGTTTTTTTTAAGATTTTATTTATTTATTCATGAGAGACACAGAGAAAGAGAGAGAGAGAGAGGCAGAGACACAGGCAGAGGGAGAAGCAGGCTCCATGCAGGAAGCCTGACTCGGGACTCAATCCCAGGTCTCCAGGATCACGTCCTGGGCTGAAGGCAGCTCTAAACCGCTGAGCCACCGGGGCTGCCCTGAGTTAGTTTTTTTTTTTTTAAGTTGTTATTTTAATTCCAGTTAGTTCTGAGTGAAGCATTATATACATTTCACAGATGTAAATCGGAGGCTTAGAGAGGTCAAATAATCTGGTAGCATCTGAACTCCAAGTCTTTCTGACTCTAGAGCCCAAGTTGGTAATAATTATGCTGCTCTGACTCTAATAATATTCACAATGTTCTTTTAGCAAACCCAATTCAGAGTACTTACATGTGTTACATGCTTTAGGGCACACTTTGGTGTGTAGAATTCCGGGGTGGGAAGTGTTTAAAAAACTGGCTATATCTTTTTTTCAGAGGTAGGATTTGTGTGATAATTTTTAAAAGTAGAAAAATCCTTTTATATACAACTTAAAATGATAATGTCTAAAATGGCTCCTTAATCAGGTAACATTATTGTAAACAGCCCAGTAATTTATATTTCTTCTCTTATTTTACACATTAAATGACTGCATTGTCTCTTTAGTATGAAACTGTTCTTTCCCTTTTTTGGCTCATTCTGTCTACTAGCTCCTACTCCATCTGTTAGGGATTATCTCAACCTGTCTAGTTTTGAGCAATACTTTTCAATTAATCTTTTAAAATGCAATGTATTCATTATATAAGTATAAACACCTTCATCAAGGAAAATTAGAAATAATAGAGGGCCAAAAATGAGAAAAAAAGTCATTCAGAATCCCATTACCTTCCTACAACTACTATTAACATTTGGAGTAGAACCTTTGAGATCTTTTCCTTTGTGGAAATCTATTTATGTAAACAGTTTCTTTCTTTATTCCTCTCTCTTTCTTTTAAAAAATAGGATCATTCTATTTTTGCTTGCCTTTTTTCATGCAACAATATATTAGGAGCCTCTGTGATCATGACTGCAAAGGAACAGGGAACGAGAAGGTCACAAATTGACTCTTACACAATTGGCCTAGGAGTGAGACATCTATTCTACTCTTATCTTATTAGGCAGAATTTGTCATATTGACTTGCCTTGACGAAAACGACCTAGGAAATGAGGGAAGACACATGATTATATAATGAACTAAAAAATATCTGAGGAAGACTACTAATCTAATTCTCCACTACATGTGGAGAATATGACATAGTCACGTTTTGGGTGTAAAAATGGGAAATACAACTGAAAAGAATATTGAAGTGCTTACTGGTTGGGGGCAGGAAAAAGATAAGGCAGTGTTTAGTAGAAATTCTCTGAATATATATTTCAACATAATCTCAACTGTTGAGACTCAAATACTTTAAATACATGTAATGAAACAAATAAAATAAAAAAACTTGAAAAGTGGAAAAGAACTATATCTATTAGCAGCATATTTCTAGGCCAACAGGTGCATCCTTCCATAATCATTGATAAAGATTGCATAGTATTCCATTTATGAATGTTTTGTACAACATTTTGCAAACCCTTCCTCTTGCACATTTACATTGTTTCATTTACGTTTTCCCCCACCCTGCACTCTAACTGTCCTGAGTTCCATTACCCTTCTGAAAATTTACTTTGGGCACATGCCATGCAATAATCCCAAATTATCCTCTAACCTCCAACTTATAACAACTTTTATGTGGAGCTAAAGCAATTATCTGGCTGTGCATACTACCAGAGCCTTAAGAATGACAGTGTATTCTCATAAATCCAAAAGGAACACAATGGAGATAGATGGCAGAAATATTTTTCAATAATTTTCTCAATGTGATTTCTACTGTCAAGGAGGAAGCCCTGTGAAGAACAAAGAACTTAATAAAGGTGAAGTGGAAAGATGAAGTTTGGAGCCAGACAGTCTGGGATTTGAATCTGGCTTTTGTCACTCACTAGCTGGGAGACCTTAGATGAATTATGTAGTCTCCATTTTCTGATCTGTAAAATAGGGATCATAACATTTATTTCATAAAATTACCAGGAGGATTAGCAATATCATATGTCAGGAACCTAGCACAGTGCTTGATTCAATAGTGCGTGTTCAAGAAGTGGTTGATGCATACTAGCCATTATGATGACCTTTTCCTCAATATACGGAGCTCTGAGAAAATACCACGTTTTCAAAAATGCCATCAACTTAAATGTCTTCAAGAAGAGTGATGAGAGGGGCGGCAGGGTGGCTCAGTTAGTTAAGTGTCTGCCTTTGGTTGGGATCATGATCTTGGGGTCCTGGGATCGAGTCCCCCATTGGGCTCCCTGCTCCACGGGGCAATGGGGAGCCTGCTTCTCCCTCTCCCTCTGCCTGCTGCTCCCCTTGCTTGTGCTCTCTCTTGTGCTCTCTCATGCTCTCTCTCTCTCTTTCTGTCAAATAAATACATTCTTTAAAAAAAAAGAATGGTGAGAAAGCTTGCTGCTATGAACAGAATGGTTACTATAGTTGTAAGTGAGATACTGTGACCAGAATCCTTTGTACCAGCTTCTGAAGAACGTTGATCGTGGGATCACAATGTAGTTTTAAGTCATATTGTGGTTTCAATGATAAATTACAGATACAGGATAAGAGAATGAACATCAAGTCTTTGACCTTGCCTTCATGAACTTTATAAACGTACTTAATAACACCATTGGACATGCATTCTGGCAGCTACTGAACAAGTTTGGCTACATAAAAATGACTATTGGATAACTTCTGCAATATTCACAATTTGCCAAAATGGATGTATTGTTCAGTAGACTAGGATCAGTCTTGAAGTTTCCAAATATGGCCCCAAGTTCCTCCATAAAAGTTTGCTTTGTTCTCCTACCTTACTGGAGTATAGCAATTAAAGACCATTTCAAACGAAAAGACAAAACAAGAGGAAGTAGTAGCAGATAGAGCAAGGTGTTGAGTAGGCTCAGAAACGAGGTGACTCTTGCTGAACAAAGTCTACAGATCATGAATTTTAGGCAGATTTGCAAATAAGGATAGCACATGCTCTGTAAATAGCAGCTGTTGCCACAAGCCAAAGGGCAATATTTACATGAATCCTGAAGCAAGGTCTATGGACCAAGCATTGACCTTTCCAGCCAAACTCATTACTTGGTAGCACTTTCAGCCATGTCATTCTGAAAAAGGAAAGATCACATTATATATACATGGAAAATTGCCAGTGTCCAAACATATTCTGTCCCCCAAATTAATTTCTAAATTATTTTTTGGAACTTGGAATATGTTTCTACAGAAAAAGTGTCATAAAGGGACGTGAGTTTCCCAGATGTCCTCACAAAATTGCATTTATCCCATGACATAACTGAAATACTGGACATTGGCAATGAGAAATACAATGTAACAAAGTATCTTCACAAGCAGGAACACACCAACAGCTAACAAATATTTACTGACCCCTTTTCCTTTGAAGCCCCAGGCAAGGAAAGAGGAATTCTATCCTCCTATAGCTAGAGTTTGGTGAAAATGAAATCTTCCATTCAACTTGTCTAGAAGGACCCTTTTTTCTTTTTTTTAAATTTCTTCTTTTTATTTATGATAGTCACACAGAATGAGAGAGAGAGAGGCAGAGACACAGGCAGAGGGAGAAGCAGGCTCCATGCACCGGGAGCCTGACGTGGGATTTGATCCTGGGTCTCCAGGATCGCACCCTGGGCCAAAGGCGGGCGCCAAACCGCTGCGCCACCCAGGGATCCCTAGAAGGATCCTTTTTAAGTCAGGTGGATGCATGCATTGCAGCATCCTTCTCTTTCACTGCTTCCTGAACTTCCCCACCAAACAACTTTTAGTGACTGAGAAGATAGAACAGGTGGTAGGGAAGGGATAGGATGTGTAACCAGGAGTCTCAAGCTTTTCTTTGGAGACAGTTCAAAACCTGTAGCTCATTCCTTAGTATGTCTGCACGTTTAATAGAAATAAATGGTGTTTCAAATGATCACTTAAGTGCCTTAAGTCTGTCCCACTTTTTGACTAAGCTTGATGATCCAGAAATATGAACCATTGTTATACTGAGACTCCCTATACCCACTGCATAGTACACAGGTTGTACTTCAGGATGAGAAACAAGGGCAAATGATAAGCACATAATGAAAGTAAAATCAGAGCAAAGCTAGCACCACCAGTCTCAGTGGCACAATCACCTGTGTCTTGCTCTTTTCCTCTAAAAACTTCTAAGTCTCTATGTAGAACCAGTTCCTGGACAGCATGTCACAGTCCTTTGCACAAAGGTGTAAATGACCAATACTAGCTAAAATGTCACATGGATTTTGCATACTAATGAGTGGATGTCACAAGGATTTTGCATACTAATGAGTGGCAGCTTTAAAACAAAAAGGAATCTAGGCTATTATCCCCAGGAAAAAGAGATATCTTTGGGGGGCCATTGTGTGCCTTCCTTCCATTCACAAAAATCGCTTGATTTTAGTTGGTAATTTAGGAAGGTGTGTTGAGGGAAATTAATCATGATTTCTTTACAGTCTCAAAAGCATTTGCTTCATTTTGGAAATCGCAGATTTTGTGATTGTAGTTTGGAATACTATTTTTGGTATGTTTTGCTGACTTTCCTCCCTAATGACTGAAATTTAAAAACTAAGATGTAAATCTTCCCGTTATTGATCAAAATAAGTGGTAAGAAATAGAAACAATAATATTTAATGATTGACATTGTATGCAGTTCCAACCTTTACAGAATGCCTTTATATCCACGATCATGCACATTACTGGTGTTTAATTACTAGTTAATAACAGAGGTACAAAAAGAACACGCTCCAAAAAACTCACAGTAATTCAATCCAATTACTAATATTGGGTACCGACCAAGATTAGCTCCAGATTCTGTGTGGCCCTTGACCTCGTCCTCCTGAAGGAGTTTTAAAATTCAGTGATGAAGGCAAAAGAAGGGCCCCTGCACATTGGCCATCCGAGAAGTACCAGAGTTGCAAATAGAGCAAATATACATAAAGCCCAAGAGTCACGCTTTGCCTTGTAAGAGAATGTTTGCAGCTGCAATCAGGAGATTCAAGGAGTGCTTCTCCTTCTGCAGAATTTGCAAAGGTGGAAAGAGCACTACCAATTCCACTTCGGGACCTGGGAAAGGGCAGTCCCCAGAGGGGTTCTGAGCTTTGCAAATGGTGAGAAAGACCTTTCACAGTGCAGTTAAAAGCAGAGGAAAAGTTCTTTGTGCAAGAAGGGGAGAGCGCCCCGAGGTACAAAGAGCAGATTTAAGGGAAAGAGGATTCCTTCTGCGCACATCTGCGAGGGGAGCTCAGGCTGACTGTTGGGGGCGTGTGGGAAAGGAGATTTTTAGGGAGCTGCGGGCTTGTGGGTTCCCGCCCCCACCCTGGTCCGTGCCCCATACTCAGGCAACAGTTGGTCGTGCGGGGCCGGCCCGGGCTCTGGGTGGGGAGGGGGAGTCTCGCGATCGTTGAGGGGGGGGTGGAGGAAGGGGGGAGGGTGACGGGGGGAGGCCATGACGTAGGGTGGGTGGACGGAAGTGGGGCAGGGTTGAGGGTTATTTAAAGAAGGGGGGGCTGAGCAAAGGGGTTGGAAGCGGAGTGATTCCCCACCCCTGCTCCATCTAGCTCTTTCCAGTGCAGCCACTGCCGCCGCCCAGGAGCCCTCGTCCCCTTCCTCGTCCCCCTTCTCGTTCCCGCTCCAACGCCATGGAGCCGGACTCCGCTGCAGTGGCAGCCACCGTGGCAGCCGCTAATGCGACCGCCACAATCGTGGTCATAGAGGACGAGCAGCCGGGGCCATCCACCTCTAAGGAGGAGGGAGCGGCCGCAGCGGCCACCGAAGCCACCGTGGCCACGGAGAAGGGCGAGAAGAAGAAGGAGGTAAATAGGAAGGGGGTGTGTGTATGGTGAACAAATCCTGAGCCGGGCCCCTCTGAGGGGCCCAAGCCCTGACCTTTCGGCGCCGACAGGTACCGGTGGAGCTCCGCGGGGCTGGGGGCCGAGGGCGCGCTGGGGGGTGGGGGGCGGCGAACAGTCTAGCACTGGTTCCCCTCCCCCTTTCCTCCGGGCCGCCTGGAGGGCGGGGGCGGGGCTGGGCGCGGGCGCGGCGCGGGGTGGAGGGTGCCCGTTATCCCGGGGCTTGGGGGCTTTGGAGCCCCTAGACAGCCCCCGGCCCCATTCACATTCCCGGAACTGGGGTAACGGGGTGGGGGATGGGGCTGTGCAGGAAAAAGCCTCCGCCTCTCCCTCTCCTCTCGCTCGCTCCCTCTCCCCCCCTTCCCGTCGGCCTCTGCCTGGGAAATCTGGGCCCTTCAATCCCACACCCGCGCAAAAGGGGTTCTGATTGGGCTTTTTTTTTTTAATTTGAATTTCGAGGTGCTGGTAGTTGGGAGGCGGAGGACGATAGGAGAGACTGTTGTTTTTTTGAATGGCAATGTCGGCCTTTTAAGTGGCAGCCAAAAAAAAAAAAAATCCCTTGTTCGTTTGGTCCCCGCCTGCTGAAGCGGGGGTGTCACCCCGAGAAAATGAGCTCTCCGCGTCCTACCCGCCCCCCCGCCCCGGCCGCAATCCAAACCCCAAACTGTGGAACCGTGGACGCTGGCTTAGGAAAATTTCCAACGTGTGCACCCTCACCCGCTCCTGCCCCGCCCCCGACGGTATAGTGTTTCACTCCAGGGCCACCCAAATGGTCCCCCAGTCCGGCCCCAAGCCTTCCAGGCTTCCGCCTCCCTCTCCTAGTGGGCGCTGCTGGCTCCTGGACACACGCAGGGTTTTTATTTTTTTATTTTTTATTTTTCTTTAACCCAGCGTCGCTAGGATGAGCTGCTGCTAACATACATAAGGGGACCTCTCAGGCACCTTATTGAAACCAAATCCAGAAAATATGTATTCTCTCCATAAGGCACATCTCATATGGACGAGGACGTGCAAGTGAAACGGAGAATTTGAAATAAAAAATAGGATGGGGTATAAGGATTGTTGATGTATAATAAAATTGTAGAATGGATCGTTTATGGGTGGATTTGTTTCCGTGTACCAGTAGGCATATCACAATTAAAAAACGGTAGGTAATTAAAATTATGCTTTAGATATCTCAAGTGGCTTTGTCTGAATCATTATCTGATATGATACGACCAAATGAAAAGCTTTTGAAGGAAATTAACACATTTTGCTGTGAATTAGCGTAATTTTAAATGCAGCAGTTGTTTAAGTGACATCTTTTACTGTTTCAAGATTCACTAAACAGGAAGACAATTGTAGTGGTAAGTGAAAACCATAGAAAACGTGCAATTTTTAAGATCTATACAGTACTTGGATCAGTAAGACAATATTGTGAAGATGGGTCAAATACCAAGTATCAATATAAAATCAATTAGTGGGGAATTCAGAAATGAGTCTAGCTGTCTTATTTCCTAGACTGGGCAAATGTAAGGGCTAAACTGTCTTTTGTATGGCAGTACAGGTTACTGAATTTCCAGATTGTGTAAATTTTTTGAATTGTGAAAAGATTCAGAATCAATAAAAAACTTACGTAACAAACATTGACTTGATATCTATTCCTGAATTCTGTATCCTCGTCAGGAATTCCCCTAATAGTACCTGATTTGTTTGCTCAGCATAGGGAAATAAGGTGTTGCATGGCAGAACTTTCTGAATACCAGAAGTTTTTTACTCTAGTCACTACATCTTTTTAATTTTTCCTGAAAAATCTAAAGAGGACCAAAACATCTACTTAAGTTCTTTTGTTTGTTTCATTCCTTCAAATAAAGTTATTTGGCACCCCCCCAAACCTAAATAGATAGCTCACTCCCTTGCCTCCTTTAAGTGATGTACTGAAAGTACAGATTAACCTGTTCCTCATGTTCCTCACTTATTATGCTCTGCAAATGATACAAAGGCATTTGAGATGCAGGAGTCTGTTTCTCCTCAGTTTAATAACCACTTCTCAGACATTTCCAGTATTGTGTTGATTTTTTAAATGATATTTATCCCTCCTGCCTCAATTGTCACGCTATTAGCTATCATTTTTTTAAACACTTCATCTACTTCCATCAGAAATAATTTAGGATAGAGGATATAGATGTTACAAAACCATAAGACCATTTACAATAACTATAACAATAACAATAACAACCCCCCAACCCCCCAACCCCCCCCCCCAAAGTACAAGTTATGCAGCGGGCAGAGGGAAATAATTACACCTGAATAGTAAGCAAAAGAGATGTTGCTACAGAGGGACTCATGTCTTGTCCTGGGCTTCTGCCATCCTTTATTTGTGTTATTTTTGTGACTTCTAATGGTCTTTCTCATGTCATTTGCTGCTGCTTTTATTCTCCGTAGTATGGCAAGCCAGATTATCAAACTTGCTAGAATTGTGTATCAAATAAAAGAAAATAGGCCCTGAATAAGAGCATTTTGTGATGCATAAAATAGATGAGAGTAGATTGACTTGTGACATTTAGCTGTAGAAAGATACTTTTGCTTATCTTTTGGTTCTTGAACTTACTTGGTTTAAGTGATAGTTGGATAACCTAATGCTGGAAGTTGGAGTTGGTGTATTTGGTAATGAAAACATCAGAGAAAGGGTCATGGTCTGTAAGACAGGGCATCTTGATGATCTTGTGCTGTATGCTCATGGCATCTAAACTACCAGATGATAAAATCCATAAGAAATTAGAATATCTTAGTCACCTTTTATCTTTTCTTGTATGAGAAGTGTATTTTTGAAAATCTACAAAGGAGGTTTAGAAGGTAGGTATTTTAAAATTTGTTGTGGAAGATAGTGCCAATTAAGTAATTACCCACAGCTTTTAATAGCACTGCTCAAGATTAAGAATTTTAATCAGCATATAATTAAATTTTATGGTATTCTACCACAAGGTAGGCAAGAGTATTGAGTGAAATTTTTTCTAATTCAAGCTTTAATTTTTCTGTAAGTGAAATCTATGTCCCACATTATTAGATATACACTTGTGCATATGAAGTGAAGTAATTTTCACTGTTTTGAAAGTTGAAAACTAGACTTCATGTAGCTTTTCAAGTAATGATAAAAGTGAATTTTTTTAACACACTTTTAACTTGTTGCTTTGAAAATAAAATTGGATTTATAGTATATGTGATATATATACATATGACATGCTTAAAACAAGATGGCTATTATTTAAGAATAACTGAACAATATCTGATCAGTGCTTCGAAGTATAACCCTGACCAGGGTCAAATTCCATAATCTTAGTTTGGATTTTCTCAAAATAGAAATTTCATTAAATGTTGGAAGACCTATTCATTAAATATTGGAGTCATGTCTTTCTTAGGTTTAAGATCACATTCTGTTGTTTTAGGACCTAAGTTTTCAGGAACTGGTTGACAAAAGCCATGATAAAATGGACATGATGTCTTTAGTTTTCACCAACAGATTTGAGTTTTGACTTACACAAAGTCTGTGTTAAAACAGAAATACTCTTGGCTCGAGTGCTAAGGGGTAGATTCGTGTTTTTATTATTTCTCCAATTCTTACGGAGAAGGAGGTGTATTTTATATACCTATTTAAATTTACATGTACAAGCTTATCTTTACAAAGGATGGCATGCATGAAATATAACCCTCCAGATAATTTCATTATTTTTAAGAAGCTGATTTATATTCATTTTAACTAAATTACAACTTTTTAAATATCAAAGGTTAATAATAGTTGATAGCTTTGAGAAACTGCTTCCACAAAATGTTTCTGTGATATGGTTTAAAATTCTTTTCATTCCAGTTGGAGAAAATTAGCATAAATCAAAAGTTTAAAACTGTACTGTTTTATTTAAATAGAAATGAACACTTTGCATTACACTAAAAAGTTTAAATGTTCAGATTAGAATATGGAAACAATGAAAAGTGTCTTTTCAGGAACAGAAACCACAGTCTTCTTCCGAAAATCTGGCTTGTTTCCATTACATAAAGAAGTGTTTCTGAGAATTATTGTTTACTTTCCTTGGATTTTTTGGTTTGTGGTTGATAATATTAGCATATTCTAGATTTTAAATCTATTCATTGGTTATGTGCTTTTTTTATACTTTAAATTAAAAAATAGGTGAAAAGGCTCAGTGTCTCACCTTTTGATGTTCATTTGAATTAATGTTATTTCTCTGGCTTTCACAATTCAGATTTTTTATTGGACCTCAGGTGCACAGAACTGGACTAATTATAAGCCCTGATTCATGACATGCTCTCATCATTGGTTTATGTGTGGCTCATGTTCATTTATTCATTTAGTATTTAATTACTTTTTACTTTTTTCAAATGAGAATGTTGACTACTTTTAAGATCTTGCTTTGTAATTTGATAGCTTATTTTTTTGAAATTCTAGAAAAATGTTTCTTCGTTTCAACTCAAACTTGCTGCTAAAGCTTCCAAATCTGAGAAGGAAATGGACCCAGAATATGAAGAGAAAATGGTAAATATATTCTTGGGTAGGACAGTGAATACTATAGTTGATTTTTTTGATATTGAAATATAGTTGATACTCAGTCTTACATTACTTTCAACATAATTGATTTTTATAGAGGAAATGTGAAAGATTGAAAAAATACATGTGTATATATAATGAATATTGGATCATAGATTTTACAATTGGGAAGTAATTTAAGATATGATTCATCATAAAGGTTTTAAAAAAATATTTATTTGAGAGAGAGGCAGAAAGAGCACAAGCTCCAGGGAGGGGCAGAGACAGAGTCAGAGGGAGAGTAACTCAAGCAGACTTCCCACTGAGTGGGGAGCCTGACTCTGGGGTTGATCCCAGGACCTGAGATCATGACTTGAGCCAGTCAGACGTCCATCAATGACTTAGCTACCCAGGTGCCCCCCTCCAATCATAAAAGATGTTTGTTGAATAAATCAATCTTCTTGTTTTCAGATGAGAGAATAAGGATCAGAGAAATTTTATGCAATAGTTGGGAACAGACATTCTATCTCTTCACTTTTGTTCCGTGCTCTTTATCCCATAATAAGATTTTTAAAAAGGTTTTATTACTTTATTTAAGAGAGAGAGAGCTTGAGAGAGAGTGTTGGGGAGAGGCAGAAGCAGACTCCTCCGCTGAGCAGGGATTCCCGACCCTGGCTCAATCTCAGGACCCTGGGATCATGTCCTGAGCCAAAGGCAGACAATAACTGAGCCACCCAGGTGCCCCTAAGAGTTTTTTTAAAGATTTATTTATTTATTTATTTATTTGAGAGACAGAGACAGGAGAGACAGAGTGTGTGCTAGAGCATGAGTGAGCGAGTGGTGGTGGGGTGGGCAGAGTTAGAGGAGAATCCTCAAGCAGGGGCTCTAACTCAGGACCCTGAGATCTTAACCTGAATTGAAATCAAAAGTCAGACGCTTAACTGACTGAGCCACCCAGGCTCCTCAGATGATTTTTAAAAAAGATTTATCAATTTATTAGAGAGAGAGAGAGAGAGAGAGAGAGAGCGCGCGCGCGCGCGCAAGCTAGCATGCACTCAAGCACAAACAAGGTGGGGGAGGGGCAAAAGGAGAGGAAAAGAATCCTCAAGCAGATGCCCCACTGAGTGCAGAGCCCAAACTTCAGTGGGGGGGGGGCTGTATCCCAGGACCTCGAGATCACGACCCAAGTGAAAACCAAGAGTCAGATGCTCAGCTGATTCAGCTGCCCAGCTGCCCCCACATAAGATGTTTTATGCTATAGATCCTGTATCCACTAAGTGAAAGTATCAGTGGCAATATCAGTATGGCTGAAAGAAAGCAGGTTACAAAGTAAGACTGATATTTTTTTTTCTCCTTCTCTTCTTGCTTTGGATATATTAATGAATGTTACATATTGTGAAATGTAGCATAGTAATACATTTTCTGGAGGAAAGGACATTTGCCCAGTACATGGAAATATTACATATTTAAGCAGTATAATCTCAGTTATGCCCAGCTACTGCTTTGTCATATATTTAATTTAATTTTTATTCACCAAAGTTCATATCTTAGCTTTCATTTTAACTAGACTTCTATGTCTTGGGATCTTTCAAAACTAGTGAATTTGGTTAACTCAAAAGAGAAATTAACAGGTATTTGGAACTGATCTTTTTTGTTGAGGGGTTGTTTTTGCAGGAACATTATAAAAATAAGTAGAGATGAAGGATATTTTTTAGTTGTTCATAGTGATTTTACCAAACTCCCTGCCTAAATGTCTAAGGTCACATCTAACGTAGACAGTTAATGTTTTAACAACTCTAAAAACAACATTCCAGTGAGGATAACATAAAATGGAAAGGTTTTGGCCTCCTTCCAGCTTCTTGTCTGAATATATTTGTCTAATTCTTGTGTTTATGTTAATGAACCCTTGTACATTTCTGGTGTTATTAATTATGCATCCTTCATTAGCAATCAAATATTCTCTACCCTGTGGTCAGAAAGTGATTGGGAATTAAAAAATCATTTTCATTTTTTAAATCTAAAATGATGTATATATCTTTTGACCTTCTAAGTTTTTATAGTGAGGTTTTATTTTATTATTATGGTACAAGTTATATGCCCTTTTACAATTTATTGAGAAATTATTATATGTGCTGCCGAAGCAAGCAGAATTGAGAAATTATAATACATACCAATTTTTAGTAGTTAATATATATTAATTATTGTATTTATGTGTGTGTGTATGTTTTTCCCCCAAATCCTGCTTGCTTTGGAGACAGACTTTTTATATTATTAGCATAAGGTGCAGTTTTCCAGGGGCACCTGGGTGGCTCAGTCAGTTAAGCATCTGACTTTGGCTGACATCATGATCTTGGGGCCCAGGGAACAAGCCCCATATTGGGCTCTTTGCTTGGCAGGGATTATGCAAGTCCCTCTGCCACTCTCCCCACTCTTGTGTTCTCTTTCTCTCTCAAATAAGTAAAATCTTTTTAAAACGTGCAATTTGGGATGCCTGGGTGACTCAGTGGTTGAGCATCTGCCTTTGGCTCAGGGCATGATCCCAGGGTCCCAGATTGAGTCCCGCATCAGGCTCCTTGCAGGGAGCCTGTTTCTCCCTCTGCCTGTGTCTCTATCTCTGTGTGTCTCTCATGAATAAAAATCTTTAAAAAAATAAAAAAGTGCAATTTTCCAGATCATTGTAATTGAAGAGAGAAATATTTATTACATTACTGTACCATGCATTGACAATATTTATAGACAAGATGACACTGTATTCTAAGGTGTTAATTGTATCTAGATGCAACTTGAAAATTCTAAGAGTTCAGTTAATGGTGTATGTATATCATAGCTAATAATTTATATTTCTGTATTTAGGATATATAGTATGTTATGATGCTTTATTTTGTTCACTTGGGAGAAGAAAATCATTACATTTTACTTATTTATTTAAAGATTTATTTATTTATTCACGAGAGACACAGAGAGAGGCAGAAATACAGGCAAAGGGAGAAGCAGGCTCTTCGCAGGAGCCTGATGTGGCGGGACTTGATCCCGGATCCTGGGATCACGACCTGAGCCGAAGGCAGCCGTCTAACCCGCTGAGCCATCCAGGCATCTCCAAATCATTACGTTTTAGAAAGAGTTTTTGCTTTTTGACCCTGACTCTTTAAGCAGGGTACTTCTTGTTGGGGCATTTACTACTGTTAGATCACTTGGCTTCTATTCAAATTATCTGAAAATGCCATTTTTGAATTCTGCTGTTTACTAGCTATGGGAATTTGGTCAAGTTAGTTACTCTCCATATTTTACTTTTATCATCTGTAAAATGTAGATAATATTAGTACCTACCTCATAAGTTTATTAAGACCATTAAATGAGTTAATATGTTGAAAGTGTTGAGAAAATAGTACTAACGGCAATATAAGTATTTGTTAAATAACTTTGAGTAAAAAAGAAAATCATCATTTTTTCTTTTGTTTTGTATGTTAGAAAGCAGACCGAGCAAAGAGATTTGAATTTTTATTAAAGCAGACAGAACTTTTTGCACATTTTATTCAACCTTCAGCACAGAAATCTCCAACCTCTCCTCTGAACATGAAGTTGGGACGTCCTCGAATAAAGAAAGATGACAAGCAAAGCTTAATTTCTGCTGGAGAGTATGTTGGCATCTCTCTCTACTTTATTCCCTCTCTTTTTTCCCTCCCTTCCTTCTGTCCCCACTTCTCCCTCTCCTGTCATTCCCTCTTTGCTTACTGAGTGTAATTTTGTATTAAAAAATGGGGTTATTGTCAATGTAAATAAGTTTTGGAGGCAACAATTTTTTCTCACTAGGAATCAGTAAAAATGCAGGCTGGTTCTACCAACTTCTAAGCAAGACCTTAGATAACTCATTTTTTTCATGACAGATATACTGACTTAATTGATAGCTTAGTATTTGAGTTGAATATAAAGATATTTCTTTTCAATTCAGCTACCGCCACAGGCGCACAGAACAAGAAGAAGATGAAGAGCTCCTCTCAGAGAGTCGGAAAACATCTAATGTCTGTGTTAGATTCGAGGTATCACCTTCATGTAAGTATCTCATCGCGTTGGTGTTTTTTTTTCAATTAGGTTTTAGAAAAATATTCTTGATTGTATTAACAAAAGTATGAAACGTCTTGATCTCTTTTTCAGATGTGAAAGGAGGACCACTGAGAGATTATCAGATTCGAGGGCTGAACTGGTTGATCTCTCTGTATGAAAATGGAGTCAATGGTATCTTGGCAGATGAAATGGTAAGGAGTTGATAGCTAAAAACACAATCTTAGTAATGATTTTTATGTAAATTTGAAATACCTGAGCTGTATTGCCTCCTTAAGGCTTAGAGTCTAATTGCTTTATTTAGTTAGAATGTAAAGGGCATTTGTAAACTCTAGAAATGTTTCTTTAAATAATCTTGAGAACATATACTTTCACAGGCTACAAAATTCTTTTTTTTTTATAAAGATTTTATTTATTTATTCATGATAGTCACACAGAGAGAGACAGAGAGGCAGAGGGAGAAGCAGGCTCCATGCAGGGAGCCTGACGTGGGATTCGATCCTGGGTCTCCAGGATCGTGCCCCGGGCCAAAGGCAGGCACCAAGCCGCTGCGCCACCCAGAGATCCCAGGCTACAAAATTCTTAGTGTGATTTGCTTATAGGTTTAAAAAACCTCCCTGTAATTTTGATTTTGTTTGCACTTTGGCTTCCAGGAAACTCAGAGCCAGAATTAATGCCAAAATGGAGCCCCTGTGGAATGTAATGGCAGGCCCATTGTGTCTTTTGTGCCTTTTTCTATTCTATATCTTCTAATCTTTTCTTGGCCCTTCTTTATTTCTATTTTACCATTAATTTATCTTCCATGTTTTCATTGTAGGCTACCTGAAACATATTTTCTTTGTAGGTGACCTGAAATCCTTTTGGTAGTAAAGTGGGGGTATATAAAGCAAATACTAAATGTGTGAATGAATAAATCGAACAATAAATGATGAAAACATGAATCAATGAATGTAAGAACCTCAATGTGTGAGCAGTCAGAAAGTGAATAGATAGAATAATGAAAAAAAAAAGTAAAGAGCAATGTTGAGTCCTGATGTAGCAGAGTGCCAGATAGGGCCTGAGAAGTAAGCTAAGGAATGATGGGCATATAAATAAAATGACCAAAGAGAGAAAGTAAGGCTATTTAAGATGCTAATTCCACCAGATCAGGGAGTATATGAAGGCTTAGATTGGTATTTTAAGACCAAATGAATAAGATAGGATTTAAGAGAGGGCAGGGGGGCAGTTCTAGATCTTTATGACCCAGTGATATTCATATTTATGTGACTCTGGAGCCATATATGCTATCACTCTTACCTAGAAGAGCCACATGACTATTTATGTTCTATAACATGTAGTGTAGAAGTTGGTCCCATAGATGCTGGGCAACCGTTAGCTGTGTGGCAGGAGGTCCTTTATCCTTTATTTTATTTATTTATTTATTTATTTATTTATTTATTTATTTATTTATTTATTTATTTATTTATTTGTAGGAGGTCCTTTAAATCAAGGGTCTGTAGCTCCTTATATTTAGTATTCTGGGCTGGAGACTAGTTAACTCAGAGGGGGAGGAGCTTGGTTAATTGGATAACAGAAAGATCAGGAGGATTATTGGCCCCAAGCTCCTCTTGGTTGCAGCCTGTCTAAATATGAAGGATTTAAAGATCCTTCATATTGAATTTGTGCTGACACCAGATACTTTTTAATTATTAAAAAAGGGAAAGATACTTTAAGGAGTGTAGAAAATCTGGAAAAAAGTCAAGGAAAAATTGAAAATAAATTGTAATTATGCTACCTAGAAATAACCATCGTTGACATTTTGGTATATTTCATTTTAGTATTTTAACTCCAGTTGTATTTATTTTACATAGTTGAGATCATATTGTACATATAAGTTGGTATTCTGATTTCTTCACATTCATACTTATTTTCTACATAATTCAAATATTTATAAAATAATTGCTGTGTAATAATTAATCTGGGGGAATTACCATAATTCATTTCCTCCCTTATTGCGGGTCATTTGGGTTGATGTGTAGTGTATACATAGTACATATTGTGTGTATTTAGCATATATGGGTTGGTTTATGTGTGTATTTGGTACATAATAATACTGTTTTGAGAACACTTGTAATTTAGTTTTTCTGCACCTTTCCAGTTATTTTCATAGGATTCCTAAAAATGGAATTACTTAAGAAATTTTAAGTATTTTAATTTTTTTTAAAGATTTTATATAAAAAGTTTTTATTCATGAGAGACGGAGAGAGAGAGAGAGAGAGAGAGAGAGAGAGAGAAAGGGCAAAGACACAGGCAGAGGGAGAAGCAGGCTCCATGCAGGGACCCCGATGTGGGACTCGATCCCGATCCCGGGGCTCCAGGATCACACCCTGGGCTGAAGGCGGCGCTAAACCACTGAGCCACCAGGGCTGCCCTATTTTAAGGTTTGGTGCATCTCCTTAAATGAAATGTTAGACAGGATAAACCCTATAAAATAGTTTAAACCTAGGTTTATCAAAGCAAATATATAGCTTGCATAGAGATAAAGCCAGAAACTCTTTTAAAAGCCACACAGTATAGGATATCCTTCCTTTTCTTGTTGGTTAGGTGGCAAGTTCATGGTGTTCAATATGTTATTTTTTAAAAAGTTCACCAGACCAGTTGATCTCTAAGGCCCTTTCTGGCTGCAGAGTTCTTTTATGTTCTGGTTCTTTTATGGTTCTGTAGGTCTTCAAGGGTGTGAGATGCAAGTACAGAGAGCCACAAGTCCCTTGAGATGCATAGTCTGAATATTTCATGCCTGGGCTGTAATAATGTTGGGGACAGTGGGAAATAAAGATCAGTGTCTGAGCAGGCTGGTAAAGGGAATGAGTGTGAAACACATACATACAAAAATTCTAATTTTGCCGCTAGAAGAAATGATAAAGTAGACTGCTTGTTCCTTTAAGAGGAGCAACATGGGCAGCCCGGGTGGGTCAGTGGTTTAGCACTGCCTTCAGCCCAGGGCCTGATCCTGGAGACCTGGGATTGAGTCCCAGGTCCGGCTCCCTGCATGGAGCCTGCTTCTTCCTCTGCCTGTGTCTCTGCCTGTCTCTTTGTCTCTCATGAATAAATAAATAAAATCTTAAAGAAAAAAGGAGGAGCAACAAAGCAGCTTTCTACTTGCAAGTTCCTGGTTTCTTTTTGTGCACACAGTAAGTATGAATTGGAATGGTTATTCACTTAAAAAAAAACAAAGATCTTTAAATTTTCCCCTACATAGTTGGCAAATGTCTTTTGTAATGTTACCACTAACAAAATGTTTCATTAAATAAACTTTTATGGATTTTTTTCTTTGTAATGGTAATGCAGGGTCTTGGTAAGACTTTACAAACGATTGCTTTGCTTGGTTACCTGAAACATTACCGAAACATTCCTGGACCTCACATGGTGTTAGTTCCAAAGTCTACTTTATACAACTGGATGAATGAATTTAAGCGATGGGTCCCATCTCTTCGTGTTATTTGTTTCGTTGGAGACAAGGATGCGAGAGTAAGTAATAGGTTTAAAGAGGCCATCAAGAACAACATAATTTATAGGGTTAAGTTGCATACTATTACCTTAAAAGGCATTGAAGTTGACTGCTACTAGTAAATAACTCCATGTTAGGCTCTGTTTTAAGTGCCTTTTATATATTAATTAATTCTCACAATACTTCTGTGAAGTAGATATGTTACTTATTAATAACAGACAATCTGTTACTATGCTTATCTGCATTTAATTTCAACTAGGTCATTAACCTCAGTATTTTTGAGTTGCATTTTAAATCACTTTTTATAAAAAAGTCTTTATTGACAGTATATCTTTTCCATGACACTATCAGTTGTGCTGTTTGACACCAAAAACATGTAAATTTGCATGACTTAATATTTTTGTTTAAATTTTTTACTTTGGACTTTGACTTGGTATACGTGCACACACACATGAATGGAATCTTTTCTATTACTATGGAGAGCCTTCTGTTTTGTGTTTATGCATAGACACAGCTTTCAGTTTTTGTCTTTGAATAAAAAAATACATATCTGCATACATTCTTAGATATTAGAAGCTCTGGGCTCTTATTTAAATTAGCCATTTGTCAATCTAGTAGGCTACAGTTACTTAGGACTGTAGAATTAATCTAAAAGAAATAAATTATGCAAAAATATAAAAATGAATAATCAGCTTAGAAAGCATATTATTAAACTTTGCCTTTATTTTGCCTCCAGAGGACATAGTTTAGAGTAAAGATTTATTCTATTTTACATATTTAGATAGGTTATCAAAAGATATCCTCAAAAGAATGGTAGCATAATGAATTATGTAATTTTATTCTTATCATTTTGCTTGAAGAAAAATTACATAAATTTATTTAAATTTAACTTATAAATAATTTAAATGTTGAAATACTGAACTCATAAATTTAGAATTACAGACTTGATTCTTCCATATGCCTGGTATTTCCCAGTGGCAAATTAGTCATTTAGAACTCTTTCTTACCACTGTTCTTTTCTTTATTTTAAGGTTTTATTTATTTATTTATTAGAAGGAGAGAGAGAGTGCATTTGCAGTGGGGATGGGCAGAGAGGGACAAGCAGACTTCCCACTAAGCAGGGAGCCGGACAAGGGTCTCTATCCCAGGACCCAGGGATCATGACCTGAGCCGCGAAGGCAGTAGACGCTGAATGGACTGAGCCACCCAGGCACCCTTCACTGCTGTTCTTTAATATAATACCACTCTTTATAAAACTGCATTTCTAAAGTATTGATTTTTGGCTGAAATTATTTCTTGAAGATCATAAGCAAAGAAGAAATATGTATGCTTGCATTTTCTTATGTCTCAGTAAAACTGTCAGTGGTTTTCCACTATATTATATGGAATCCAAGGATTTCATGAAGTATATCTGGGAGTTTTAAAGAAAGAGTAGATATATTTAATTTGTGACAACCTTATCTCTACCCCATGGAAGTTGGGATTCTACTGATGGCTTCAAAACTGTTTTAATCTTGGGGCACCTGGGTGGCTCAGTCATTAAGCATCTGCCTTCAGCTCAGGTCATGATCTCAGGATGCTGGGATCAAGCCCTGTGTCGGGCTCCCTGCTCAGCTGGGATCCTGCTTCTCCCTCTGCCTGCTGCTCCCCTCTGCTTGTGTGTGTGCACTCACTCTCTCTCTGTCAAATAAATAAGATCTTTAAGAAAAAAATTTTAAATCTTGAAAACCAATCTTCAAAGTCTGTGTTTTTCATATTGCCAGTCATTAATACTGGGAATTCATGTTGGTGGTGATTATAATTTTTTAAAACATTGAGATATAGTAGAATGGAAAATAGAGTGTTTCACACATGGTGGCAATATGTATTACTCCTTTTTTTTTTTTTAAAGATTGCAATCTAAACTATAATTGTACTGTGAGCCATGGTCAATAGAATTTGCAAACTGGTAATTATTAGTAATATGAGTAATGTACTATATTCAACACTTAATTGACTTGATTGATGTCAGTATGTATAGAGAAAATCCAGATCATTACTCCTAGACGGATTTAAACCTTGGTATCATATGGGATAGATATATTGGGTCTTTATGGTTTCCTGGCCTTTTGTAAACATTTTATGAGGTCAATGTGTTATTTAAGAATTTGATATAGATTATAACAGATACTTGTTTGAGTTGGGAAATTCTCAGTAATAGTCTGGATCCAGTTTGATGCTAATGTAGTCCTGGAGTATATAGAAATGTGAATCCCAAGTAAAATTTTTTAGTTGTCTTTTTTAAAGTAAGCTCTGCACCCAACATGGGATTTGATTTCATGACTCTGAGATCAAGAGTTGCATGCTCTGTGCATGCTCTACTGACTGAGCCAGCCAGATGCCCCACCAAACTTGATTTTTTGACCCCTTCTTTTTCCACTCCAGAGGCATCAAAGATCTTGGACATGGGAACGGGAGATCTGTTTCTCGATTTGCTATTGACTCTGTGATGTTGAGTGACTTTTGAAGGGCCTTAATTTTGTCAACTATAAAGTGAGAGCTTTTGGATTATGTGATATTCAATATTCTGTTACACAAATTTCAAAGTAGGGCTAATTTTAATTGAAAAATATGCATGTGTTTCATGAAACTGCAGGAGAAATCATTAAACTTAGTGTTTCATAAAATCAAAGATAGGGTGTTTGTGAGACTAAATGGGGTCTGGCACCCTGGTTCTCTTTATGTTGCCTCTAGTTCCCTAATGTTTTAATTAACTTTTTAAATATGACCACTTTCTAGAGTGCCACTGAAATCTCTACAAAGGCCTTTTTTCTGTCTTCTATTTTAGTTCAGGCAATTCTTTTATACATATGGGCACTTGGTAAATATTTGTTGAATGAGTAACAGTGTGTTTGGTCCATAACTGAGAATTTATGAAATAATGAGTTTGCAGTTAACAATTACTTTGTTTATGCATGTAATTTTAGATTTACAGTACTAATCAGAATCTTCTCCATATAGATTTGGCTGCTCCCTGTAACTTCTGTGGTTTTATTTTGACCTGTAAACCTAAAATTCAGTTCGTTCAAGTTAAAAATGCTCTCCATAAGCTTGGCAAGTATGTTGGCCACTGCCTGTGAAGATTTAAAAATAGTTCTAAATAGTCTCACTGTTTTAAATAGCCTCCTGTACTAGATAGAGCAAGTCCCCTTTATCAAATCATATTTGTAGCCTCACATCAACATCAGGAAGTTCACAAAAACATTAATGGGCTTTTCATGACCCCTTAACAAAATATGTGACTCATTCCTACTAGAAAGGGAAGGAACATATTAAGAGATCCCAAAAGGTTGTAATCATTCATGTATAATGAGTTCTTTTCATTTGGTAAAACTGTGTTTGTAATAGTTGGTAATGCTTGGATCTTGGTAAGAATATAGTTTTCAGAAAGTAGTTATCTCACCTATGTCTTTTAGGATCATTTGTCTTATGAAGAGAGCCTAGTAATATAGTCATCTTCTGGTGATAAGAACTTCGGTTTATTGGATATACTGTATGTGTTTAAGGGAAGCCTTTGCTTCTCTTTTGTTGATGAATATATTAACACGTCATCCAGATAATTGCTCACAAATGTGTCTTTGGGCCTTGGTTTTCCCATCTTTGAAATGGATGAGACTAAATGATTCCCAGGTCTCTTAGAATTATTGATATTCTCTTGATGTTTTAGTTCTGTGACCATCTTGTTAGTGTATTCTAATATAAGGAACTTTATTTTGCATTAGGCTGCTTTTATTCGTGATGAAATGATGCCAGGAGAATGGGATGTTTGTGTTACTTCTTATGAGATGGTAATTAAAGAAAAATCTGTATTTAAAAAGTTTCATTGGCGATACCTAGTCATTGATGAGGCTCACAGAATAAAGAATGAAAAATCCAAGGTAAGCCAATTTTCAATGTCATTGTTTTCTTTTAACTACCATGTCTGTTTACCTTTGTGTATTCAAGATAAAAAAGGGTTAGAAGGTTGTGATTTTATTCACAGAATGTGAATGAAAATCAGTTCTAAAAATGGTTTTAGGGGGATGCCTGGGTGGCTCAGCAGTTAAAGCATCTGCCTTCTGCTCAGGGCATGATCCTGGGGTCCTGGGATTGAGTCCCACATTAGGCTCCCTGCATGGAGCCTGCTTCTCCCTCTGCCTGTGTCTCTGCCTCTCTCTCTCTCTCTCTCTGTGTCTCTCATGAATAAATAAAATATTTAAAAAATGGTTTTGAAGTTTAAATTGTTGAATATGAGACAAATGAAAATTGAGCACAGTTTTTATTTTTATTTTTTTTAATTTTTATTTATTTATGATAGTCACAGAGAGAGAGAGAGGCAGAGACACAGGCAGAGGGAGAAGCAGGCTCCATGCACCGGGAGCCCGATGTGGGATTCGATCCTGGGTCTCCAGGATTGCGCCCTGGGCCAAAGGCAGGCGCCAAACCGCTGCGCCACCCAGGGATCCCCGAGCACAGTTTTTTTTTTTTTTAATTTTTATTTATTTATGATAGAGAGAGAGGCAGAGACACAGGCAGAGGGAGAAGCAGGCTCCATGCACCAGGAGCCCGACGTGGGACTCGATCCGGGGTCTCCAGGATCACGCCCTGGGCCAAAGGCAGGCGCCAAACCACTGCGCCACCCAGGGATCCCCACAGTTTTTAATATAAAGAAAATTAGGTGTTCATTTGCTATACCTGTTGCAGCCTAGCCTAACTCTGTTATGCTACAGTATTTAAATATTTTGGTAATATTTAATATACAAAAGTCATTTGCATTGATTTGTCTTTTATTGAAGAGCCTGCCAGCTTATGTGTGTTCATAAGGATTAGAAAAAATCATTTCCTGGAATTATCTGACTTGTGTGAATTAGAGTATGGTATTAACTTTGAAAAATATCAATATTTCTTGCCATTCAACTCCATCAACAGTAGGAAAAGCATCAATTATTATGATGAACCTCCCTTTGGATCACTGGGCTACTTTGGGAGAAACAGGGACAGAACTGGAGCAAAACCACCAGGTTGATCATACTAATTTCAGTGTGAAACCAGTACCCAATAAAAAAAGACGCATGTTAGAGAATATTTAAGAGTATTATAGGGGATCCCTGGGTGGCGCAGCGGTTTGGCGCCTGCCTTTGGCCCAGGGCGGGATCCTGGAGACCCGGGATCGAATCCCACGTCAGGCTCCCGGTGCATGGAGCCTGCTTCTCCCTCTGCCTGTGTCTCTGCCTCTCTCTCTCTCTCTGTATGACTATCGTAAATAAAAAAAAAAATAAAAAAAAGAGTATTATAAAAACATGCATTTTTATTGACAAAGGTTACCGTTCTTTTATCCTTTTGTGCTTTAATTTTTATAGTCTTATATTTAGAAAGTTAATACAAGATAGGAAAAATGGGTGCAACTCTCATGCTTAGAAATTGTCACCAGGCCAAGTTAGAACTTGGCTAGGTATGTAGATGAACATGATTAGCAGGGAGAAAGAGATATTAGTATGTACAGTGATTAGCCTGGATTCCATGGAGTTCTGACTGTTTTTGTGGACCCAAAATGGAGAAAATAAGTTTTTTGAAGTGAGGGAGGAGTCTCCGGTATGATTATAATTTGCATTCTTGTAAGCATAGAAATGCCTAGAAGATTTTATTTAGTTGTGATTCACTGTGGCAATATCACCTGAGCTAGGATATTTTTCTATAGAAAAATAATTTTCAAGTTTTATTTTACTCAAAACATGTATTGGTTGGATAAAGAGCTGAATTTTGAGCATTCTGATGAATAAAGCAATGTTAACATAACTATTATTTTTCCAGCTTTCAGAGATTGTTCGTGAATTCAAGTCAACTAACCGCTTACTCCTAACTGGAACACCTTTGCAGAATAACCTGCATGAACTCTGGGCATTACTCAACTTCTTATTGCCTGATGTCTTTAATTCTGCAGATGTAAGTTTAAGTCATATGTTTTAAATGTAATTTTCTTATGTTCACAGACATCTGTTTTCAAAGCATAGAATGTAGTTTGAAATTTATAATTCTTTTTCATTTGTAATTCTTTGTGTGTTTTGGTTTTCTCAGAAAAAAGTTCTTAAGTGCACAGTTTTCAAATGGGGATATTTAGAGAAATGAGGATTCTTTTCTTTGAGATTATTCTGCCTGTTAAACTTTGCCAATATTGCATTGCTGTCAAGAACTTACGATATGAGATTAGACTGAGTTCACGATTGTAAATTCAAAATTTTCTTCTAATTAAATTGGAAGGGCTTTCTACATACTAGTTTGGCAGGTGTAGTCTTTAAAATGGTGTTTGATTATTATAGTCATTAATATTTGGTAAGTACTAAAGACCTCATGATGTGTGATTCGAAAAACAACTTATTTTGTGAATGTATGATTTACATTGTTTTTATCATTAACACAAGGTTATGCTAGTGCAGCAAACTGAATTGAATGATTTAAGGACATTGGAGCTTGATTTTTCTCATTCCTGAAATTAATTGATAATAAAAAGTACCAAGTTCAGCTATCCATTGGTTTGTATACCTTATCTTGCTTTTGCTTATTTTTATTATTTAGAATTTTCATTATCATTATGTGCCTTCAATTTTATATTCTTACTCCTACTCTACCTCTTAACTGGATGTAATGCTACTATGGTATGAGGAAGCCTAATAAAAGTCTTTTAAGGAAACACTGCTGGTGGAGTTCAAATTTTAACTCCTCTGGTATTTTAGCTATTTTGAAAAGTAAATAATATTGACCATCACAGTGAACACATTTTTGAAAGTGCTTTTAAAATGAATTACTGCTGTATCATTGGATAAGAATTTATACGACAGTTTATTAAAAAAAAAAAGCCAACCACCTGTGTGCTTACTGCAGAATTTTTACCCCTCTACAGGACTTTGACTCTTGGTTTGACACTAAAAATTGTCTTGGTGATCAAAAACTTGTGGAAAGACTTCACGCAGTAAGTAATAGACAAGAAAATTTAATAATTAAATACATACTGAACCAGAAAACAAAATGCCATAGAATCTGTTTGAACTTGTTGGTTTTACCTCTTGGCTCAGTGATACTGCTTCTCCCTCCCAGTCTTTCTAGCAGCCCCTTTGGGAAATCAACTCAACTCTGTTCTCAGCCTGTCTAGGGAATAGCGTTTTTGCTTTGGCTCTCCTGCATGGATAGTGTGGTCCTCTCCAGTAGAAGCTGTTCATACTCCCATACCCCACAGGTCCTTAAGATGGCATCAGGATTTTCTAGTTCCCTAGTGCCATTTCTAAGCCACTATTTCTCCACCCTCATGTATAGAGTATAGAACTCTTTCTTTAAGGTGAAGTTATCTTGCAGGTTCATCTTCCACCCATTCTCTTCTCTGTTATCCACTCATCACCAGGTAACTCCCTCACATTCATTAAATACCAGTTTTCCATTCATTGATAACAACTTCTTACACCTTTTTTTCTTAGCTCTTTCACTTATGTTACTCCTCTACTTATTCTGTTACCTTACGGAGATCTCCAGTCTTTGGATCCCTGATTTTTCTCATCCATCACTTCATTTCTTTTTTTTTAATTTTTTAAATTTATTTATTTATGATAGTCAGAGAGAGAGAGAGAGAGGCAGAGACACAGGCAGAGGGAGAAGCAGGCCCCATGCACCGGGAGCCTGATGTGGGACTCGATCCCGGGTCTCCAGGATCGCGCCCTGGGCCAAAGGCAGGCGCCAAACCGCTGCGCCACCCAGGGATCCCCATCACTTCATTTCTGTTGTTACTTTTTTCTTTAAAAAAAAAGACTTTATTTTTAAGTAATCTCTACACTCCACATGGGTTCAACTCATAACCCTATTATCAAGAGTGTGTAGGCTCTACTGACAGAGCCAGCCAGGTGCCCCTGTTGTTACTTTTTTCTGTGTCAAACAATAAGCCCATTTTTTGGTCACTTAAGCCACTTTTTTATTTTTTATTTTTTAAAAAGGTTTTATTTATTTATTCATGAGAGACAGAGAGAGAGAGAGAGAGAGAGAGAGAGAGAGAGAGAGGAGGCAGAGACACAGGCAGAGGGAGAACTAGGCTACATGCAGGGAGCCCAATGTGGGACTTGATCCCAGGACTCCAGGATCATGCCCTGGGCCAAAGGCAGGCACTAAACCCACTGAGCCACCCAGGGATCCCCCTTAAAACCACCTTTTGCCAATACTTCAAACTCTTTCTTTCTTGTCCATCTGCCGTTTCTGCCCTGGAAGCCCTAAACTGGAATAGTATAACTGTCTCTGTCTTTGGGTTTGAACTCTGCTTCTACCACTTATTTTCAGAGTGACTTACTCTGTATCGGGGCTGTTCAATAGTGATAAAGAAGATTATACAACTGTTTAAATTGGAAAAACTCCAATTTCATGTTCTGTAACATAAGCTGAGATTTGATGATGTCAGTAGTCCTTCAACATGGCCTTGTATAGCATTCCTTTCCATTGCCTATAACAGCTATTTCAGACTTTCACTAATCTCCCTAAGACTTCCATTCCAGATACTGCCTGACCTCCTCCTTTCTCAGCAAGTAACATCATTATTTTCTCAAAGAGACAGAGAAGTTGTTAGATAGGAACTCCTTCAAGGACATCCGGCTTCTAAGGATATCTGCATCTGTGTTACAGATGTTTTTTTCTCTGAAATGAATGGAAGAGACTTAGCCTCTGGTCAGTGGCTAAGTCTTCCAACATGAACCCTGGATCTCATCTCTCCCTGTTTCCTTATGGATCTTTCTCCATAATTTATCCTTTATATTGACTGAATTTTCTAGCTCTCACTCTGTATTGGCTCTTTTTCCTAACATGGAAACATGCCCAAGTATCTTCCTTCTTAAAATCCAAACCCACACCCCTTATGCACCCACCCTCACACATAAACAAAATAATACTCTCTCAACACTGTTTAACTGTAGCTGTGATTCTGATTTCTTCCCTTGATAGCTAAGCTTCTTGAATAAGTGGTTCATTTTCTCCATCTCTACCACCTAATCTCCTGTTTACTCTTGAATCCATTGACCACTGGCTTCTATCCATTTTACACAACTGAAACTTACCTTGTAAGGTCTTCAGTCATTTTCCACTTGCTGAATTCAAGGTACACCTTTTGCTCAGTATTTTGGCTTCTCTGTACTGCTTAGTACTCCTAACCACTCCTGCATGAAACCCTTTCCTACCTGGTTTCTGGGGGTACAGAATGGATTTTCTCTTACCTTTTTGGCCACTCCTTATCAGTCCCTTTTATGGTCTTTTCTTTCTCAGTCTGTTCCTGAAAGTTTAGTATTTTGTAGGGCTTTGTCTTTGACTTTCTTTTTTATATGTGCTCTCTTTGGGATACCTGCTCCTGTGGTTTCAGCTACCTCTTATCTACTTATAACTCCCAAATTTATCTTTTAGATTTCTCACCCAGTTCCTGCATATCCCACTGCCTTCTGAGTCTTTCTGTATAAATGTCTCACAGGCAGTTGAAACTCTTAAGAATCTGTCTTAGACAATTTTTTAAAGACTTTATTTATTCATGAGAGACAGGGAGAGGCAGAGACACAGGCAAAGGGAAAAGTAGGCTCCATGCAGGTAGCCCGACGTGGGATTTGATCACTGGTCTCCAGGATCATGCCCTGGGCTGAAGGCGGCGGTAAACTGCTGAGCCACCCAGGCTGCCCTGTCTTAGACAATTTTAAGAGGCTCAAACCAGAGGCCAGAAGTTGTCTTTTACTCTTTCCTTTTCCTTAACTCCCATAAATCTCTAATAGTAATAGCTGTTGTTTACTAGTGTCTGCTGTGGTTAAGCTCTACACAAGTACTACCATAAATTTTCACAGCAGCTTTGGAAATAGGTATCATTATCCTTATTTTAAAATGCTTGTCTTGTACATATACCATAATTTTCTTTGATGAATGGATGAGGAAACAGGCTCAGAAAAGCTAAGGAACTGGTCCAGGCTTACAATAGCTGATCAGAGGCCGAGGTGATTGTAGAATCAGCTTGATCTGGGTTTGAATTTGGCTTCTACCACTTACTAGCAAAATAACTTCAGTTAAGTTAATAAAATTGAAGGCCAACTGGGTGGCTTGGTTGGTTGGGCATCTGGCTCTTTGTTTCAGCTCAGATTTCATATTTCAGGGTTGTGAGATGCAGCTCCGAGTTGGGCTCTGTGCTCAGATAGAATCTACTTGGGATTTTCTCTTTCCCTTTCTCTGTTCCTCCCCCTGGTCTATCTCTCTCTCTCTCTCAAATAAATAAATAAGTGTGGTAACTGAGGGCTACCTGGGTGGCTCAGTTGGTTGGGCATCTGGCTCTTGGTTTCAGCTCAGGTCATGATCTCAGGGTTGTAAGATCAAGCCACTAAGTGCCACTTGAGATTCTATGCCTCTCCCTCTGCTTGTGCTATTTCTCTCTGAAATGAATAAAATCTTTTTTAAAAAGAAATTAAAATAATCACATTTCCCTTAAAGATTTATTGTAATGATTTTTAAAAGAGATTTTATTTATTGATTCATGAGAGACACACAGACACAGAGAGGCAGAGACATAGGCAGAAGGAGAAGTAGGCTCCCCTTGGGAAGACCGATGTGGGGCTCGAACCCAGGACCCCAGGATCACAACCCGAGCCAAAGGCAGATGCTTAACCACTGACCTACTCAGGTGCCCCTATTGTAAGGATTTGGTACTCTTTGTTGTAAAGTTCATGGTGCACTGTCTGGCACATTACGGGTACTAATATAGATGATGGTAGCACTATTATTTCTTTGTGATAGAATCTGTCTTGCAGGTATACACTGATTATTTCAATTTTTCTACCTTTGTCCATATATTCCTTAACATTGAACCATTTTCTCTTCATTCATATATTTAACTGTTTGGAAATGGCCTGCATTTTTATCTCACTTATAGAGAGTCTCTGATCCATACTGTGAATTAAGATTTTATCTAAGATTTAAAAATCTTGTTGTTTCTGGGACGCCTGGGTGGCTCAGTGATTGAGCATCTGCTTTGGCTCAGGGTGTGATCCCAGAGTCGGGATTGAGTCCCACATTGGGCTTCCTACATGGATCCTGCTTCTCCCTCTGCCTGTGTCTCTGCCTCCCTCTGTGTGTGTGTGTGTCTCATTAATAAATAAATAAAATCTTTAAAAAAATCTTCTTGTTTCACTTACTGTAATACCTTCTAGGTCCATTCATGTTGTCACAAATGGGAAAATCTCATCCTTCTTTTATGACTGAGTAACATTCCATCGTGTGTCTGTGTGTGTGTATGAGAGAGAGAGAGAGGGAGAAAGAAAGTATAGACCACATCTTCATTATCCATTCATTTATCAATGGGCACCTAAGTGTTGCTTCTGTAACTTGGTTATTGTAAATAATGCTGCAATAAATAAAGGGGTGCATGTATCTTTTCAAAATAGTGTTTTCATTTTCTGTGGGTAAATACCCAGTAGCAGAATTAGTGGATCATGTGGCATTTCTATTTTTATTTTTTTGAGGAACTTCCATACTGTTTTCCACAGTGGCTACATCAACTTCTATTCCTACCAACGTTGTATGAAGGTTCCTTTTCCTCCATATCCTTGCCAACACTTGATATTTCTTGTCTTTTTGGTACTGGCCATTCTGATAGGTGTGAGGTGATGTCTTATTGTAGTTTTGATTTGCATTTCCCTGATGATGAATGATATTGAGCATCTTTTCATGTGTTTGTTGGTCATCTGTATGTCTTTTCTGAAAAAATGCCTATTTATCACCATCAAAATTTATTCCTATACAGAATAAAAAAACAAATGTATGAAAGCAGCTTTTTTAAAAATAAAAGATTGGGGCAGCCCAGGTGGCTCAGCGGTTTAGTGCCGGCTTCAGCCCAGGGCCTGGTCCTGGAGACCCAGGATCGAGTCCCACATCAGACTCCCTGCATGGAGCCTGCTTCTCCCTCTGCCTGTGTCTCTGCGCCCCCCACTCTCTGTGTCTCTTATGAATAAATAAATCTTTAAAAAAATAAAAATAAAAGATTGTTTCATGCTTCTTCAAAAGTCTGTGATCTTGTTGTCTTATTTTTTAATGTATTTTGTGCCATCAAATAATGAATATCTAATTTAGGTCCCCTATTCTGATTTTTTTGTGTGTGTGTATGTGTTCCTGAAGTGAGCACTATTCTGATTTTTTAATGGGTCATTACTTCGTTTTTACTGAGAAAGTTGGCAACTGGCATTGGTAGTGTTTTTCAGGTTATGCATTGGGAAGTAAATTTCACATTAGGGTGTTGTCAGTGAAAGATTTGGTTTATAATATTAAATATTTTATAAACTTTTATAAAAACTATCACTTTTTAGGTTTTAAAACCATTTTTGTTACGTCGTATAAAAACTGATGTAGAGAAGAGTCTGCCTCCTAAAAAGGAAATAAAGATTTACTTGGGACTGAGTAAAATGCAACGAGAATGGTGAGCTATTTATTTAGAATAAATAAATTTATTAGAATATTATTGGAATTTATTTACATATAAAGATTTATTAAAATTTAGCTTTGTAGTGGTTCAGTTATGCCCTTATTTTTTGTTATGCCTTTATATTATAATTTACATTTTATGTTTAAATGGCAAGTTAGTTCAAATGTTTTAATATAAAATTGATGAATATTTCTGTAGCCTTTGGGAAAGAACATGGGCCTTGAGTCTATAGATCTGTATTTGAATCCCATGCTTTGCATCTTAGCAGCTATTTAGCTTGAGTAAATTATATAACCTCAGTTTCCCTTCTGTAAAATGGGGATAATAGTATTTAGCTTATGAGTTGATGTCAGGGTTAAAGAGGCTAATGTCACTTGCATATTTGTTTGTTATTCTTGCTTTTTTCATCAGTGAAAATAGTAATAACAGTAATAAGTAATAATAAGATGGATGAGAATAGTGATTGTGAATATTAAATAAAAGCTGAATTGGTTTGATAAAGACAAGCAAAGCAGGAAATTGACGAGAAGTCACAAGGTATCATAAATTGGACATACTTAATATAATCATGCTGCTTAGAGAAGCAAAATGTTGTAGGGCATCATTTTGCCCACAAGTGGTTCAGTAGGTTAGGCATCTGACTTCATCTCAGCTTAGGTTTTGATCTCAGGGTCATGAGTTCTAGCTCTGTGTTGAGCCCACTTAAAAGAAAAAGCAAAATGTTGCTTATATAAATAAAGTTAGATGACTAATAATATATAATGACTTCTCTACTACTGAAATCAGTACAGGGTAGTGGTGAAGAGTACATTTCTCTAGATTGAAACATAAGATCAAATTCTGACTTTGTCCTTTTTTGTGGCCCTGAGTAGGTTGTTTTCAATTCTCTTAGCCGCGTGAATTTCCATTTGTAAAATGGGAGTGATTCTAGTACATACCTCAGAATTTTTGTGAAGATTTAACAAGATGATTTATATAAAGCCTTTCACATGATACCTGGCGCTTTCACTCGATACAAGCTGGCTGTTATAATTACATATTAATTACTGTTCAAGTGGATACATAGGTCTATATTCACCTGGTAAAGGTCAACAAAAGATAATGAGGAATGTTTTTTTTTTTTGAGGAATGTTTACATATCAGAAAAAAAATGCTTTAGGAAGATTAGGTATAAGAAATCATGGTTGTTTTTAGCTCAAACAAAAGTTGGATGCCAGCTTTCAGCAAATATTGTAGTTATTAAATAATTATAATAGTTATCTGAATAGTTATCAGCTGATGGCAATTTGTAGCAATGGCTAAAGCAGGAGGAAACATGTTTGTAGGCAGCATAAAGTTAAAATCTTCAAAAGTTTCTTGTTTTTGCTGATCAGATTTAGTCTCAAAATTGAGTTTGTTGTTTATCTTTAAATAGGACTCTATGCTGGTCACCAAAGGGATGTTGCTTGATGGCATTAAACTCTTTTTTTCAGTAGTTTTAAGTTTTTGTTATTACAAACAGTGCTGTGATGAACACTATTCCACATATATTGCTATCCACAATGGACAAAATTGCAGATGTAGAATATTCACATTTTAAAACTTCTCTATCTTGTCAGATTGTCCTTCAGAAAGAGTGTACTAACATATCCATATCAGTTTATAAGATCCTTCTATTTCATCACATATTCACCAAAACTGAGTATTTTTTATTTTTTTCTTTTCAAATTTTTATTTAAATTCTAATTAATTAGCATATAGTGTAATACTGGTTTCAGGAGTAGAGTTTACTGATTCATCAATTACATATAATAAATGACTAATTATAGTTAAAAATTTTAGGTATACAAAAATCCTGATGAAAGATATTGATGTGTTAAACTCTGCTGGCAAGATGGACAAGATGCGACTCTTAAACATTCTGATGCAGCTTCGAAAGTGTTGTAATCATCCTTACTTGTTTGATGGTGCTGAACCTGGTCCACCTTATACCACTGATGAGCACGTTGTCAGCAACAGTGGTAAAATGGTAGTTCTTGATAAACTATTGGCCAAACTCAAAGAACAGGGTGAGTTACAAATCTATACATTAACATAAAATGACTTTATTTTAGTGACTTGTCTATGAATAACATTTTGCATCTTTGCTCACCATTCATTCATTCACTCATTCAGCAAACACTTTTGAGTATTTCTTATTTGCCAGGATTTGTTCTATGGGCTGGGGGTATACAAAGATGCATAAGACAACAGTCTTTGCCTTGGACAAACAGTATAGTGAAGAGGGATAGTTGCAGTTCATTTTGATAAGTGCTATGATATGTTGAGAAATTGGGAGTTGGGGAAATCTTCACAAAGGTGACATTTGAAGTGAGCACTGGAGAATGTCTAGAAGTAAATCACGGGAAAAAGGAGAGGGAAGCATTTTACAATGAAACAGAAGTGTGAAGAACGGGAATGGAGAGCTTATAGTATTTGGGTTAGAGTGGCAATTGATGAATCTGGAAAGTTGAATGGGGCCAGATTATGAAAGGCCTTTTACACACGCTTAAAGGAGTTTGGACTATTTGGAAGGCAGGGAGAGAGGTGTGTCATAGAAGATTTTGCTGTGTCAGCTGACACAATTAGACTTGTGCGTTTGGAGGAGAACCTTTGAAGCGGTATGGGGGTTCTACTGAGGATGAGAAATGAGAAACAGGACACTAGTTGGGAGACTATTGCGGTGGTCTAGTGAAAGGTTGTAGGGACCCATCACTCATCCTTAGGACTGAGTAAAGGCAGACTTTAAATCTTCTCAATATGTATGGAGGGTTTCGAAGTTCTTAAATATGTATAATTCAGCAGTGCATAATTCTGTATAGCATTCCTTGAAAGTGTAGGTGTGTGTGTTTCATGAAGGGTTCATGTACTGTATATTACATGTGATGTTTACTTATATTTTTGTAACTTTCAAATTAGTTTTACACAAGTTGAATAACTTGCTTTTTGGGGGAAATGTTTTAGGTTCAAGGGTTCTCATTTTTAGCCAGATGACTCGCTTGCTGGACATTTTGGAGGATTATTGTATGTGGCGTGGTTATGAGTATTGTCGATTGGATGGACAAACCCCACATGAAGAAAGAGAGGTGAGGAAAATAAAACAAAACTTCAAAAATCAGAGTTCAGTTAAGCCATGTTTTTCATCATTAGGTAGTTTTGAACTTTGGTCTTTTTTAATAGCTTGTTGCATAAATTCCTCACTAACACCTCTCTGTCTCTCTGAGATCTTCAGTTTGGCTTGTATTACAGTGACTCCTTACAAAGCGTCCTTTTCAAGGTCTTCAAAGACATCCTCACTTATCTAAAGGATACTTTACCATTACACACTTACCTCCTCTAACCACTGCTCTCTTTGGCCTTTTGATTACTGTTTCTCATCCTACTCTTTAATCTCTGATTCTGCCATTTTCTTTTCTTGATTTACTTCCTACAGTAGACCCTTGCCATTTGTGGAATTTAACAGTTGAGATATTTCCAGTTTATGAGCAATCCTAAAGACTCATGAAACATAATAATTGCTAAAGGGAATAATCTCCATGTTAGATTATTATAAACCTGAAATTGGACAACATAGGTGTAGGTGCTTATGCATTTGGATCTTAGAATACTAAAAGGTTGGTGTATGGGAATGAGTTACTTAGCTAGTGAGGAAGCTAGTGAGGAAGCTAGGTAAAGCACCCAGTGTCTTTCTCAAATTTAGGAATTCTTACAGATCTTTAGATTAGCCCTCATGAATGTCTAATGTATTTTAAATCATTTAAATACTTTTTTTGAGGGGAGGGCTTTGCCAATTTATCTTCTCTTTTCTGTGATCATCAAGGCTCTGTCTTTGGTTGCTCTTAAGTCTTTTCTCATGCTCTGGGCAGAGATTGTGATTTCATGGTATAGTGGAAAATGCATTGAACTTGGTTTCAGAAGACCTAAATTTTAGCACCAACTCCACCATTTTGTAGTGTATGCAAGCTGTTTAATTCTCTGAGCCTCAGTATCTTTAACTGTATTATTGGCGTAATATTAATACCTAGGATTCTTTTTTTCTGACAATGTTGTGAGGATCCTTGGATATAATAGATAGGAATGCGGTTTTTAAGCTGTGCAGTGTAGAATATATTACATGTCATGAAATTACACACAGGCCACAAAGACTTTTAGTCCATGTTCCTGTCCATCCATAGATTCTGTGAGTGCTCTGTCCCTTGTGTGCTTCCTTATTGAAGCTTGGCTGTATCATAGGATAGGGTCCATAGCAGGCACACAGGCCCTTTTCATATTGAGGGTTTACCTGCCACCCATTGCAGGGAAACCTTTTTGATAACGTTTACAAATATGAGGATGTTTCAAAGTTTACACTGGCCTCTGCTCTATAATAGTTGACTTTTTCTGAAATGGTAAATTGAAGCTTTATTGGGCTTTTGCTGATTTATTCCTCAGAATGGGTTTCTTCAAATCCACATTAAGCATAAGCCATATAGTGCTATTCAAAATGACCCTTTTTCCTGGAATGAAGATGATACTAAGGCAGAAACGTAGGTGCTTTCTGACCTCAGATAGCCAATTTGCATTTCTTAGTGATCTCCCTGATTATGAACAGTGTGGACTTTATCTAATTATACCCAAATTATTCTGGTTTCTTAAAATTTCAAGTAATTTCTCCCTTCAGAGGCTTTGAATTACATGTTGACTTTAGATACAACAAAGTCAGAGCTGTTCTGTTCTTTTGTTTTTGTTTTTGTTTTTTTTTGGCAATGTTCCACTTTCCCATTATACAGTTTGTCCACATAATAATTTCATCTATTTTCCTAGTAAGAAGGGAAAGCCACATTTGATTCTTTATTCTAATTATTTGCCGGCTGTTAATAAAGAATTCTTTTTCCGTAGTTCTCAGATTTGCCATTTCTTCATTCCTACAGCTAAATTCAGCTAGCTGGTCTCTGGTCATCCTCTGACTCAGTTCCTATAACCTTTACTTAATTGGCCTTCTTACTTTTATAGGGAAAGGATCTAACATTTGTTAAGCAACTACTCTAGGCTAAGCGATGTATAGTTCCAACAGAGTTCTTTTAGCAGCCCAGTAAAGTATAATTTACTGGTATAATTCTCTCCACTTGAAACTGTCTCAGAGAGGTTAAATGCTTGCTTAGAAACACATATGTAACAAATGGTAATGATTCACACCAGGTTTTTGCTATTTCCTCTACGCCAAATTGCCTCTCACTACACCATGCTGCTTTCTATACTGCCCCCTCTACATGCTATATGGACCGCAGTAGTGAGTGTCCCCTTCTCTACTGCAACTTTTGATCATGCCATTCCATTAATTAAAAATATAACTTCCTGTATTTTCTGATTATAAAAGTCATATATGATTGCTGAAGGAAATTTACAAAATAAAAGTATTTCTGGCCAGTATCTTTTTGTATATATAATTTATATAAGTAATTGATATTATATTATATATAAAGTTTGGTAACATTTTTACTCAGCATTATGTTGTAGTTTCCTATATCAGTAATTCATTGTAAAAATAATTTAAGTATAATATTACATCCAGTGGAAGTACTATAAATAATTTATCTCCCAGTTGTTGATCATTTAAGGTTATTTCCAGTTTTTCACTATTATAAACAATGCTAAAGCAAAAGTCCTTATACATAAATCTTTGTGCACATTTCTGATTATTTCCTTAGGATAAATTCCTAGAAGTGGAATTACTGGGTCAAAGGGTATGAACATTTTTAAGACTCTTGATGCATATTGCCAAATTGCTTTCCAGAAAGGTTGTACCAATTTCCATTCCCTGCAGCAATGTATGAGAGTGCCCGTCTCACCGCCCCCTCGTCAACATTGAGTATTATCATTTTATTAATCTTCAAAAAATGGTATTATGTTTTAATTTGCATTTATTTGATTACTAGTGAGGTTGAACATTATTTTTGTATTTATTAGCCATTCATATTTGTTCTGTGAATTGTCTGTTCTTTTTCTCTTTTTTTTGGCTCATTTTCTATTGGGGTCTTAGTGTTTCTTTCTAATTAATTTGTATGAGATCTTTATATAGGAGGGATATTAACATCCCATTAATTTTTAAGACTCTTTACTAAATATCCCTGGATTACCTTACCGAATTTCCTCATTACTTCCCTGTTTGCTCCTTGTCACCATATGGAAATAAATCTACTCAACCTCTCCTTTATCCATTGCTCTCATTCACATTACTGAACTTTTTTCTCTCTTGGTCTTCCACACTATACCTTCTTTGTTACTCCTATCTAAACTAATGGGAATGAAGTTGAGATAGCTGACATTTTACCTCCTAGATATTTTTCAGCTCTCACTCAAAACATTTTCACCATTGTTGCTTTAAATGATTTAAACGATTTATTGCTTGCCTAGTTAAATTTGTGTATGTGATTGTTCTGAGTTTGTCTCTATTGATGTAAGTTTCTAAAGACTAGGAACTTTATGTAATATGTTTTCTACAGCAATTCACACAGTACATTATATAGGTATATGCTTAAGTATTTTTGAGATGGAAGAATATCATAAAGTGGGCTTTTGAATATGCATGTTAAAAATACTTATTTCTTAAGGACTCTGGTAATATAGTTTTATTTTTCTCTCTTTTCTCCATCTTCTGTGTCATTTAAAAAAAGGAAGCAATAGAGGCCTTTAATGCTCCTAATAGTAGCAAATTCATCTTTATGCTGAGTACCAGAGCTGGAGGTCTTGGAATTAACCTGGCAAGTGCTGATGTGGTTATACTATATGATTCAGACTGGAATCCACAGGTTGATCTACAAGCTATGGTTAGTAATCTTTAATGATGTCAGAAATTTATCTTAGCTAGGAATACTGTTGTTATTTATGCAGTACAGATGTAATTTGTGAAAAAAGGGCAACAACAACTTTTGGGAGGTTTTCTAAATATTATAATAGATTACCTTGGTAAACAAAGATACTGTGCTAATTGCAAAAACAGAAAAAACAAAACAAACACACACACCTCAATCCTATTCCTGAATATTGAAGAAGACATATGTCTTAATGAGAAAGGTTAAAAAGCTAATCTGTTGATATTAATTTTTCTGAACAACTAAATATATTAAGATCCTTAGCACTAAAATTGGGGGAGGTATGTTTTCGACTTTTGTAATAAGACATTTGGGGTAAGGAGGTAAAAAGGTAACAAAGGAATATATTCTAGGAAAATGTTTGATACCTAAGGACACATCGGAAACTATCCTACTGTTTAAAACAAGAATTCAAGGAGCCATTTCTTTTACCTGTCATGATGTTGTCATTTACTGAGTTATTGCTACAACTTCTGGCAGTATGACTCACATTTTAAGATAATGTAGTCTCAGAAGTACAAATATGCAAAATAGCTATGCACTCAAAATCCTAGTAAATTACGGGATAATTTGCTATATTTGGAAGCAATTAAAGTCACATGTCAATAAGGCTTAGCTTAGAAGTCCTTCCTTTTTTTAAGATTTTATTTATTTATATTTTTTGGTGCTGAAATCTAGGAGTGAACTCACCACCTTCTGTTTTAAATTTTTTTATAATAGAGAACTGAAACATATTGACTATCAGGGCATTTTTATTTTTATTTTTTTTTTTTTTAAGATTTATATTTTTAGGGGCAGAGGGAGAGAGTTTCAAGCAGGCTCCCTGCTAAGCATGAAGCCTGATGCGGGGCTTGATCTCATGACTAGTGAGCTCATGACTAATGAGATCATGACCTAAGTGGACACCAAAGAGTCAGGCACCCCAGGATGTTTTTAGATTGAAATGCTTTTTTATCATCACTTTAGCATGGTACTGAGGTACCTGTTTGATAGGAGCTCCCTGTTTGATATGACTCCATAGGAGTAAGCCCCAGTAAGTTACAGGGTTATTAAACTGGGAAACCTGTTGATAACACTTCATTTCCCTAAAATTGTGAGACTATAGCTGATCTTTCATGATTGACTGATTTGAGTTTGAAATTTTAAGTTTGTATAGGGGTGTTGTATTCTCATTCAATGTGCTTTGTTGAAATTGTTGCTGAACTCAAGTGTTTTTATATTTAATTCAAGGGCTGTTTTGAATCTTGTTTCTTTGATTTTTTTTTTCTCGACTGCCCTCCTCCCTTCACCTGTTTGCTCTAGCAGCTTCAGTGTTCTAAAGATAATTCCCCTGGCTGTTTTTATATTGTTGGAACTTGCCATCTGTCACCTTTACTAACTATAAACCATAGGACCAATTCTAGACCACTGTATAGTGAGGATATTAATATACCATTAATTTTTATTACCTTTTATTACATATCCTTGAATTGCCTCCATAAGCAGAAAGAACTGCTTGATCATGAAATAAAAGTGACTTGCCCCCATAGCAACCATTGCTAACTACTTTGGCCCTCACAAAACTACTTGCTAGTGTGGAAGGTGTTTGCATCTAGTGGCTTAAATTTACTTAATAAACTCCGTATAGTCCTCCTCTTAAAAGGGCTTGGCTGCTGTCTATTAATGGGACAGTATAATAATATGGGTGGATATTTTTGGTCCCAGAGACCTCTAGATATTTTTTTTAAGATTTTATTTATTAGAGAGAGAGAGAGAGCATGAGCAAGGGGAAGGGCAGAGGGAGAGAGAGATAGAGAAGCAGACTCTCCACTGAGCCGAGAGCCCAACATGGGGCTCGATCCCAGGGCCCTGAGATCATGATTTGAGCCAAAAGCAGATGCTTAACCAATTGAGCCACCAAGGTGCCCCATAGATATTCTTAATACTCCTCATCTTCCTTTAAAAAGTGGCAGGTCTAGAGAACTCAAAAACTAATTTAATATTCAGAATTTTATAGCATATGGTGGCTGTACTATATATTTTATCCAGAATACCCAATATATCTTATATTAGGATTCTTTCTTCTAGGATCGAGCACATCGTATTGGTCAAAAGAAGCCAGTACGTGTGTTCCGTCTCATCACTGATAACACCGTTGAAGAAAGGATTGTAGAAAGAGCAGAGATAAAACTGAGACTTGACTCAATTGTTATACAACAAGGTATTTATACTTGTAAACTTAATTAGGTGTTTTTTAAAAAAAATACTCAATTATCTTTAAAGGAGATTACTTTTTTTTAAATTTATGATAGTTACACACACACACACACAGAGAGAAAGAGAGAGAGAGAGAGAGAGAGAGAGAGAGAGAGAGAGAGAGAGGCAGAGACACAGGCAGAGGGAGAAGCAGGCTCCATGCACCAGGAGCCCGATGTGGGATTCGATCCTGGGTCTCCAGGATCGCGCCCTGGGCCAAAGGCAGGCGCCAAACCGCTGCGCCACCCAGGGATCCCTAAAGGAGATTACTTTTAATGTTGACTAAAATTCATAGACTTACAGGAAAAAAGCTATTTTAAAAAATGCCAATTTAAATCTATTTAATTTAAATCCTTGCAATCAACATATAGAGTAAAACTAGTTGAACATCACTACTTATAGTTGAATGCAAGTAGCATGTCTTCTGAAATACCTGATATTATTTAGCAGTTCAAATGTCTAGTTAAAATTTTCTTAAAGATATTTTTTGACTTTATTTATTTATGAGAGATAGAGCACGTGCACAGGTTCATGAGATGGGGAGGGGAACTGCAGAAGGAGAGGGAGTAGCTTGCTCCCTGCTGAGCAGAGATAGATTCAGGGCTCCATCCCAGGACCCTGGGATCATGACTTGAGCTGAAGGCAGACACAACCGACTGAGCCACCCAGGCACCCCTAAAAATTTTGTAAACGCATATTAGAGAGTGCCTGTCGATACAAAGAAATTTGAACTGAAAAATGAAGTTTGAAAAATGAGTAAAATGTTTCTGTTTTTCTGAGTTTTAACTGAGTTTTACAGAAGGAAACTCATTGAAATAGAAGGTATGGTAGAAGAAAAACTTGTAGGTGTGTCCATTAATATAACTTTAAAGCTCACTAATTTTCTGTGCTTGTAAAGCTTTACTTACAGTTAAATGTACTAGTGTCTGATTAGAACTATTATGCTATGCTTTCTCTGGAATATAATTGAATATACAAAACTTCTATTATTATTATCTTTATTATTATTAGGAAGACTCATTGACCAGCAATCTAACAAGCTGGCAAAAGAGGAAATGTTGCAGATGATACGTCATGGAGCCACCCATGTTTTCGCTTCTAAAGAAAGTGAGCTGACAGATGAAGATATTACAACTCTTCTGGAAAGAGGGGAAAAGAAGGTTAGCTAAAATGTCATTTGTTTTCATGATGAATTGCCTTAAAATCAACATACTTCAGCATGCTTAATTGGATTTGTGTTGTTTCACATGACTCATGTTCTCTCTAAGGATTTGTGGATTTATATCCAGAGGTAGTTTAGGGTTTTTTAGTTTAATTTTTGTTAAGAACGACTAAGAACTAGAGTTTAAAAATGAGTGATCTTACATCTCACGTTTATCGAAAATAATGTTGGTATTTACTTAAAAGCCAAATAAATTTCATGTTTAGTCACATATCAGGACTACATTTTTGCAACCTTTTTCTTGCACTGGATTGGAAATTATCTTCTGACACATTGTGTTAAGTGAAAACCTTTTGTGAACATTTCATGAAATATTAAAGCATTATTTGTTAAAGTCTAATGAACTATTTCAGAATATTGCAATTTTGTATTGAATTTACCTTTTTTGGTGGGGTTCTGAAATAGTTCTATTCTAGTCCTACCTTCTTTTTTTTACAAATTATTTTGGATAATTTCAAATATACATAAAAATAGGTATTATATGACTACATCTTCACTGATAAAAGACTTTAAAGAAAGCCTGAGAATACTTGAATAACTATTTAAATATTTAAAGTACTTGGAGCAAGTAGAATTTATATTCATTTAGTATTAGCATTGCATTCTTACGTGTAAATGAACAGATTGGATATTTCATGTCAAACCTGACTTTTAAAAAGCTAGAGATAAGTAATTCAGCAATAATTTTCTAATTTCAATGCATTGAATTGTAGACTGCAGAGATGAATGAACGCTTGCAGAAAATGGGAGAGTCTTCTCTGAGAAATTTTAGAATGGATACTGAACAAAGTTTGTACAAGTTTGAAGGAGAAGATTATAGAGAAAAACAGAAGGTAACTTTTTATTCTCAGACATTAGCCTCTCAAATTAGCATTTCTTCCCATAACCATTATTAAAAAACACTGATGGGGTGCCTGGCTGGCTCAGTCTGTAGAGTGTGTGACTCTTGATCTTGGGGTTGTGAGTTTAAGTCCCATGTTGGGTGTAAGGATTACTTAAAAATATAAAGAAATAAAATTAAAACAATAATAAAATTTAAAAGACCCTACTGACACTGTCCTATTACAATGCTCTGCTATGGAGTGAAATTTGATGTAGGTCAAATCTCATGCAAGTGCTATGTTTAATAAACTTTGTTGGATGATGATGATGATGAGGATTGCCATCATGCTCATCATCATTTTTGCTGCTTTTGCTACTGTTGTTTTCAAGAAGCAGTACAGTACTGTGGTGGAGTTCCTGAATTCTGAAGCTGAAATCCCAACTGTATCACTAATTAAGTAACTTTGGGCACTCATTTTTCTCCTGTCAGATGGAGGGTATAGTAATATATGGCATGGACAGCAAAGGTCCTTTGAGGAAATAGAGGAGTTTTATTTATTTTGTTTCAAGTTATGGCTATAATTAAAAAATTTTAGATTTAGAAATGATTTGTACAAAAAATACGGAGTTCTGATATATCTTTCAGCTAGCTTCCCTTAATGTTAACAATTTACATAATCATAGTACAATTATCAAATCCAGGAAATTAACACATTTTCTCCCTAATGTTCTTTCTCTGTTCCGGGGGATACAAACCAGGATCTCACATTGCAATTTGAAAAATCTTTATTTTTAAGATCACTTTTAGATTCACCACAAAATCAAGTGGAAAATACAGAGTTCCCATATTCTACCTCTCCCAAACATAGCCTAGTACACTATCAACATCCCACATCACAGTGGTACATTTGTTACAACTGAACCTACACTGACACATCATTATCATCCAAAGTCCATCTTTTATGTTAAGGTTCACTTTTTGTATTGTACATTCTGTGGATTCAGATAAATGTGTAATGACACGTATCCACCATTATAGTATCATACAGAGGAATTTCACTGCCCCCTAAAAGCCCTCTATGTTCTGCCTATTCATTTCTCCCTCTCTATAGCCTCTGGCAACAACTAATCTTTGTACTACCTCCATAGTTTTGCTTTTTCCAGAATATCGTATAGTTGGAGTCCTATAGTACATAGCCTTTTCACATTGGCTTCTTTCATTTAGTCCTTTGCCTTTAAGATGCCTTCGTGTTTTTTCATGGCTTCATAGCTCATTTCTTTTTTAGTACTGAGTAATACTCCATTGTCTGGATGTATCACAATTTATTTATTCATTCATCTACTAAAGGACATTTTGGTTGTCTGCAAGTTTTGGCAGTTCTGAATAAAGCTGTCAAAATCTGTGTGCAGGTTTTTGAGTGTGCATAGATTTTCAGCTCTTTTGGGTAGATGCCAAGGAGCATGACTGCTAGAGCGTATGGTAAGCTTATGTTTAGTTTTGTAAGAAGCTGCTAACCCTTCTTCCAAAGTGGCCATACCATTTTGCATTCCCATGACCAATGAATGAGAATTCCTGTTGCTCCATATCCTCACTAACATTTGGTGTTCAGTGTTCTGGATTTTGGCCTAATAGGCGTGTAGTAGTATCTCATTCTAATTTGCATTTCACTGACGTAAGATGTTGAGCACCTTTTCATTTATTTGTATCTGTATATCTTCTTTGGTGAGGCATCTATTCAGGTTTTTTGCCCATTTGTAAAATCAAGTTTTCTTAGTGTTGAATTGTAAGTTTTTTGTATATTATATTTTGGATAACAGTCCTTTATAAGATGTGTTTTGCAAGTATTCTTTATGTGCATTTTTCTTATTCTCATGACCCACATTGCATTTTTTTTTTTTTTGCTGTGTCTTTTTAGGCTCCTTAATTTGAATTAGTCTTCAGCCTTCCTTTGTCTTTCATGATCTTTACACTTTTGAAGAGTATTTATTAGTTGTTTTGTAGTTTTGGGGTTTGTTTGACATTATCTCATGATTGGATTGAGATTATGTATTCTTTGGCAAGAATGCCATGGCAGGGATATTAAGTCTTCAGTATATTTTACCAGGGAATATAAGATGTTGGTGTCATATTACAGGAAATATTAACCTTGATCACTTAGTTGAGGTGGTGTCTGCTTTGTTTCTTCACTGTAGAGTTACCATTTTCCCCTTTTACTTGATAAATGTCTTGGGGAATATATTCCTCAAATACATACCCACTGATTTTAGCATGTATTGGTGGAGTTTGCCTGCAAGTTATAATTGTGTTTGTCTAATAGTAATTTTGTATTTCTTTCATTCCACCTACATTTATTAGCTGGGATTTTTCTGTAAGGAATATCTGTTCCTTCTCCTCATTTGTTTTCTAATCATTTATTTATATCAGCATGGACTCATGGATAGTTAATTTCTTGAGTTATAATACAGTTTTATCATTATTTTGTTTGCTGAAATTGTTCTGTAAGTTATATTTTTAACTCACAGAAATGAATTCTGTTAAAATAAGAAAGCTTATTTTTGGTTATTGATTTTAATGAAGAACGAGACGTGAGCCATTTTAGTTTGCATTGCAACTAGTATGCTGATAATGCTTTGTTGCTGTCATTATTTCTGGTAGTTTTTAGTGTCGTGACTTACATCTATCTGGTTGTTCTATCTATAACCTTAATTTAGATTCCTTACATTTTATTCTGATGAGATGAACATGATGACTAGCATGAATAAGGTAGAAATTGTTTTTAGATCCCATTGTGTGATATGAATTTTTAAAATTTTACAGTTACTTCTATGGGCTCATTGGTATTAGGGGTGTTTTATAAAGTGGAAAAATATTAAGCAGTCTAAATATCAGTGGAGTGTCTAATCTATATTCTTAGAGTAAAATTAGACTAGTAAAATACTTACCTATTTCTAATGCAGCAGGTTTTCTTGTGCTTCCAATTCTAGCAAAATAATGTACAAATACAGAGAAATATTAGTTGTAATTATGATTACTTATATTTTTATTGTTGAATGACAAAGTCAGATTTTACAAATATTCTGATTTGAGATTATCTTTTATTTCTGGATTTTCATATTTTCTAGATAGGTTCTTTTTTTTTTAAAGATTTATTTATTTATTCATTCAGAGAGAGCGAAGAGAGAGGCAGAGACACAGGCAGAGGGAGAAGCAGGCTCCATGCAGGAAGCCCGATGTGGGACTCGATCCCGGATCTCCAGGATCACACCCCGGGCTGCAGGCAGCACTAAACTGCTGCATCACCGGGGCTACCCTCTAGATAGGTTCTTAAAAATATGTTCAAATTATCTTTTGAAGAGAATTGAAAACCTATAAGAATGTTGTTTTTACATAAATCATGGGAATTACACAATGAGATTTTCATATGTGATTCGTTGAACCAGTTGTATTACTTTACAACCATACCTGGTAAATTAAGTCATTATGACTGACATTGATCCTGAAGAAATTAATCTGAATTAGTTCGTATTAGTGTACTCTTATCTAAAAGCAATGAATTCAGCATGATTTAGTTTTTTTGAAAGTTTGGGAATTGGCTCTTAATACTTATTCCACATTTGAACACCTAGACCTGCATATAAGTATGGGTTAAATGGCCAGTACATTACTTTTGACCAAGTTAATTTAAATTATTCTTTTTTTTTTAAATTATTCTTGATTTATTTTCATTCTAATTGGGACAAATAACATATTGGTTATTTATAAAATATCTTTTCTATCAAAGGGGGAAAACAAAACTACTTTTATTCTTCAGGTATTTCTTATATAAACTCACATTACAGTGTCTATATCTCATAGAATCTTAGAGTTAAAAGATAACCTCAAGATCATTTAGTCTAACCTTTTTGTAATTAAGAAATCCCATTTATAGCATGTGGGGCAGTTATTCAGCCTCTATTTGAATGTGGTCGTATTGGGAATCTTCATTTTAGGAGAGTTCATTTTACTGTTTTATATTTTTTGGTTCTCAGAAAACTTCTTATTTGACTTAAAAGCTCCTCGATGAGATTATTTTATTCATCTTTGTATCCCTGACACTGACTTGTAAATGATACATTAGGTACCTAACACATATTTGTTAATTTATATAGTTAGCAGTCTACTTTCCATATTGGTTTTAACATATGGATTAGCAGAGAACTGCATTCTTTTCTAGTTAATAGGTTTTTATGTATATGAATGCTACCATTATGTCTGTCTTTAGTTTTTACTTCTTTGGATACTGTGAGGGTTTGTAGATCTCTAGCCATCTGAGTCATCTTAGTTTATTATCCACTTTTAACCTGTGATACCAAGGTTGGTTGGAACTCAACCCTTCGATAAGATCAAATAGAGTGGGATCATTAATTGGAGATTAATGGCTTCTCTTGTGAAGCAGGCACTATGAAATCAAGAAAAACACCTGAACTGTAAAACCATCCCTATAGATTCCAGAATTTTGTATTGTCAGTTTTGCCTATTGGCTTTTAAATTGTAAGGCACTATGAAATCAAGAAAAACACCTGAACTGTAAAACCATCCCTATAGATTCCAGAATTTTGTATTGTCAGTTTTGCCTATTGGCTTTTAAATTGTATTTTCTAGCTGATATTGGGGTAGAGTTTTGTAATGCTACCTAACCATCATTCACCCAACTTTGGGTGTTTAATAATAATTTAGGTTTAACTCCTGGCAGTTTATCTAATGCCTTCACTTATATTGTCACATTAATACTCAAGGTAGGTGTTACTATTCCCATTTCACAGAAGGGGGAATTAGTTTTCCCGAAGTTATACAGCTGGTAAAGTGGCGGAACCTGGTTTCAAATTCAGTTCTTTGCTGATTCCACTGACTCCCCACGGCTACCTTACCAAGACCTTATTTTATTTTATGTTTTTAATATTTTATTCATTCATATGAGAGAGATATAGAGACAGAGAAAGCATGAGCAGAGGGGAGAGGCAGAGGGAGGGGGAGAAGCAGACTTCCTACTGACCAGGGGAGCCTGATGCAAGGCTGGATCCCAGGACCCTGAAATCATGACCCGAGCAAAAGGCAGACACTTAACTTTGTGAGCCACCCAGGTGCTCCATCTTACTTCATTTTAAAATTTCTCTTTATTTGAAGGGACGTATGCCTATTGTGTTGATATTCATCACTTACCTCTTTCAGCTACTTTTTAATTCATACAGTTAACACAGTTACCAGAATCAATTTTAGTTTTCTATATTAGATACTATGTATTTCGACATAAAATACTAGCCTGATTGTGCAAATTCTCCTCAATTACTAAGGAAGAACTAATTTTTTTAGTGAAAACTAAACTTACTTACAAAAAGAAAGAAACCAAAAGCATTCTTTTACCTAAACGTGGCATAGACAGTTCGAGGGTTTGGAATTTGAGATGTATAATTGTGACTTCTAAATTGCAAGTTTTGATTCTTCTGAATGGTTGTAGTTTTCTCATGCTTCTGCAATCTTGATGTATTTGAGTTTCATAAACATTTTTGACTAATTAAATTCCTTGTTCTTGTTGTGTATAGCTTGGGATGGTGGAATGGATTGAACCTCCTAAACGAGAACGCAAAGCAAACTACGCAGTGGATGCCTACTTTAGAGAGGCTTTACGTGTCAGCGAGCCAAAGGTTCCAAAGGTAAAACAGTATAAGACCAGTTTTTATGTTCTACAGCAGAATTCTCTTGTAACATGGTCTGTGATTTACATTGACTTGTGTCAGTGTAATAGCATTATAATCCTTAAAATATAACAACAATGTAGAAAAGTATTGATATGGCCCAGCCATATAAAGGCATTCCATTATATTTATTTTTCTATAAATAAAAGAAATAGTAAAAGAAGTATGTTCACTTCATGTACTGAAAACAAATATATATGTAATGCATTTTCCCCCATAGGCTCCACGACCTCCAAAGCAGCCAAATGTTCAGGATTTTCAGTTTTTCCCACCACGTTTATTTGAGCTCTTGGAAAAGGAAATTCTTTATTACAGGAAGACAATAGGCTACAAGGTAATTTTTCAAGTTCTTGTTTATTTAACTTATTTTTATTTTTTAAAGTTCTTAGATTAGTATAATGTAATCTTTCAAGTGAATATAATCTATTAAATTAGACTGCAAGCATTCCATTTTAATGTGAGAGAACATAAGAGTACATCAAAACAGTGGTGTTTCTAAATCCAAAGAGGAGGTTTAATTGGAAGTAAAGCATCAAACTACCAAATCACCAGTAGGATCATCACAAAATGAGATTAATGGAGAATTATTCAGTATTTCAAAAATAATGATAATAATATATATATTATTTTAATAATGCTGATGTTTGAGTGGTGAAAGAATATGTAGAAAGTTATACAATAAGCATATGTTTAACTAGAAGTGATTATATGAAAAAAAGAAGTGAATATATGCTAGATGAGAGGAAGTTTTTAATCATTTTCCTTACTATGACCAAGAAATAGTTCTTTTGTATTTATTGTTCTTTGGTTGATGGAAGCCCTGTTGGTAGTTATTAGATTGTTGTCACTTAGGTGTTAAAGATGATAAATGTGATAACAAATTCTAACATTTTAAAATGATTTCTTGGAAAACAAGATTCTTATTTATATAGGTAGATAGGAAGGAACCCATTTTTAGTGAGTGAAATGTTTATCACCCTAAAGCTAACTCACTGAGGGATTAAGCATAACTCGTTATTCTATATGCTGAAACTGACTTTCCAGAGAATGGAAAGGGATATCAAAGGTATAAAATTCAGTAGTATAAGCAAAATTATAGAAATATTAACACTATTATAATTTTATGGTTTTCTCTTTTATGAATTGGAAGCTATGTTTTAAAATTTATTTTGTGAATCTTTATCGCAAGTGGAACTGTGCCCGATTATTTTGATTAGTAGCTGTAATGTGACTAGAAAAGCTCCATGGATAATAAGATAGTTCATTTATATTTTGGAACTAGAGTGGATCCCTAGAGTATTTCCACTATTTGTCCAAAGTGAGAGCATTACCATTTGAAATGGACAAAACAGGGTTTGCTTGCTATTTGTGTGCCAAATTTCAATACATATAAACAGGAACAAGAAACTGAAGGTGAATATAAGTAGTTAGTTATAATCTGACTAGGGAGATATTGCATTTAAATCTATTTAACGTGACTGGATAAAATCTATCTTAGGAAGTTGTCAAAGAATAAAAGTACCATGGTTGAACATTCAGACCAGGAATAAAATCAGTTTTAAATAAAGTGAAAATGGTGATATACCAAAAGAAACAGGAAATTCTAGATTCAAAATAAAAATGAAAATAGTTAAATTAATAAAGTAACAATATTTCATGAGGTAAACAAATATATCTATTATCCCAGTAAAAGTCAAAAAAGTTTAGGTTTAGATCATTATTTTGTTACTTTTGTGGACTATTATTAGTGAGACTTGAAAAGTAATTGAAATGTTACGCCCAGTTAGTAATCAGCCAAATATCTGTGTAGAGCATTTTATAATTTATGAAATGCTTTATCACATACTTTATTTGATTTCTAATAGCCCTCTGAGATAGATGTTATTATAACCTCCATGTAAGAGGTGAGGAGACTAAAGTTCTGAGAGGTCAAAAGACTCATTCAAGGTCATATAGCTAACAGAATTGCCAAGGGTGCTGGTCTCCAGTCCGGGTCCTCAGTGTTCAAATGCTATGCTCTTTCCACTCAGACATTCTGCGCTATTTCTGCATGTGACATAACCCTGCTGCTTTTTGCAGCCCTAAATAAGGACTGTGTTTATAGTGGTGTAACATGTTGTTTGGGAGGTGAGCCAAGTGGTAGTCAAATAGCAGCAATAAAAAAAATCATCTCTGCCAATATAAGTGTTTATACTCCTTCTTTGGAGATCCTGAGATTCTGTTCCCTGCAATAATATAAGCACCCACCACATCCTCACCACAGCTCTGGTTTTAATGCAAGCAGTGCCTTTCATTACAGGCAGTTTGTGGTTAGGGGTGAGGTTTCATAATCACAGTTGGGTGGTGGCCAACTGGAAGGATATAGAGGAGAGAGAAACATTAGAGGAGGGAGGAATGAAGGGACAGCTGCAAAGAGTGACAAGAAGGAGGCAGGTGGAAGAAGGGACGACAGGGATGAATGAGGAATGGGAAGATGGCATGGAATCCATGCTATGGCACCGTACTCTTTTCCTCACCTCCCAGGGATAAATGACAGAAAGAAGTATGAGTGAAAAGAGGGTTGGTTTTCATTTAATCCATACTTGTTGAGTACTCCTCTGTGTCAGGTCCTATGCCACACATTGACACTATAGTGAATAAGACAGACGAGATCCTTCAGTCCATGCAACTTGTGTTCTAATGGAGCAGACAGATACTAAGCTGATACCACAGAGTAATGACATTATTTGTTTTCTGTGCTTACAGAGGGTGCTACAAGGGAGCATGACAAGGGTATCTAATATGGTTTGGGAGATCAGGGAGATGGTCCCTAAGGAAGTGTTACTACATTGAGATCGGAGAGATGCACAGGAATTAGTCAAGTGAGGTGTGGGGGGAGAAGAGCTCAGGCAGGGAAGCCATAAGTACAGAGGTGTTGCAGTAGGAAGGATGACAGTTCCTTCAGAAACTGAAAGCAGGAGTGTTGGTAAGGAGGGAGAGGTGCGAGTTGGTGAGTGAGTAGAGTCAGATCATGTGGAGCACTGAACGTTAATTGTAGGTCACATTAATTAGGTTAAACTTTAGCTTTAGAGCAAGGAAAACCACTGAGGTGCTTTTAAGGTGGAGGGATGGGTGGGTGGTAAAATACTAATAGCAGATACTTATTTAGTCCTTACTTGTGTTCCTTTCTGTTCTTAGTTCTTTTAAAAGATCAGCTCATTATCCCCATAACAGCCCTGGGACTATATATCCCGGTTTTACAGATGGGGAAACCAAGGCACATAGAGGTCAGGTAATTTGCCCTAGGTCAAACAACTTTTAAGTGGTAGAGTATGATCAGATTTATATTTTAAAAGATCACTCTGGCTGCAATACAGAGAATGACAAGTTTTTCCAGGGAAACCAGCCAGGAGGCTGAAGTGTGAAAAGATGGTGGTGGCTTGGAGTGGTGGTGATGGTGGAAGGAAAATCCATCCCCTACCACTCTACTAGCCTTGTCATCTCTTTAGCTTCATTTTGGATTGCCTTTGTGTATCATCTTAAGACTTACCTTGATCCTCCATAAATGCATATTTAGCTGAGGATTTATAAGACAAATAAGAGTACATTCTGGATATTGGCTCTTTCTGAACCTTGTCTCTTCCATTCTTTACCAGGGGATGCAGACCTGAGCTAAGGTGGGTGCTTTAATTGGGTAGGTGTTGTGTTTGAGTTCAGAGTATGGACAGATGAGCATGGCATGCTAGTCATCTGCAAAAGCTGTTTGTTTTTTTTTTTTGCAAGGATGATGTGATATTGATAACTGTTATACATATCTTCTCAAAGATACCTAGCATTGTTTTTTCTTCCCCTATAGCTCCAGAAAACCTAGTAGAGCCACAAAATGAGTGGAGCAATAGCTTATTCTCAGTTGAAGTGAATTGCTACAGTGCAGTTACCTGGTATTGTCTGTGTATAGTTAGGTTCTCAGAAAGGGACTCCTTTCCTCCTTCTGCTTATAGGATTGCTAGCTCAGGGGAGAGAGGTGTAGTCTTATAGCTGAGGGTATTGTACACAGTACTGTTCTGTCCATTTTGAGTCCCCATAGTTTTACTCTGTAGTGATTTTGGGTGGGACCAGTAAGGGGCTCGGTACTTTTTTTTTTCAAATATTTTATTTTTATTTATTTGAGAGAGAGAGAGAGAGAGAGAGAGAGAGAAGAGAGAGAGAGAGAGAGAAAGCTAGCGAGCATGGGCAGGAGGGGCAGAAGCAGAGGGAGAAGCAGAGCTCAATCCCAGGATCCCAAGCTTATGACCTGAGCCAAAAGCAGACGCTTAATGACCCAGCCACCCAGGCGCCTTGGGCTCTGTACTTTTGAAGCAGTTGGTAAGGAGCATTTTGCTCCAGAGCCTGCTTATTTGCATTTTTATTTTCTATTTTGTTTCCCCTGCCCCCGATATTTACCACAACAAGGTCACAACAATATTGCTCGTGATAAGATCTGGAATTAAAGAGTTTTGTTTTAGTTGAGACTGAGAAATACTATTTGTTTTGCCCTAACCACTTGGTGGATAGCAGTGCATTATGTGCTAATTCTCCCTGCTGTCTAAGCTTTGACCTTGTTGCAAGTTAGACACATTCAGAAGCTTTATTGCTTTTGCAACTTAAAGGAATTACTTAATGTATTTAATCACTGTGTTCCCTGAAATCTTTTTATTGGTAGTGGATGACTTAATTGAAATTTCAATTGCAGAATTAAAAATATCCAGAGAATCTAGAAGTCTCATTGAATCTAAGACCTGGAGTGAAAGACTTTTTGCCGTATTTGAAGCTGAAGAAAGCTGTAGAACATTCTAACATTTATTTTCCATAAAAAATTCTTTAGAGACAGATACAAACATTTGACAAATGAAGGAAGTTCCATAATCTTTGTGAGTTTTGGTAATGTGCCATTGTGAGCCACCTGTTTGCAGTGGTAGAACAGTACAGTGTGCTGATTTCAGTTTGTGTGCCACCACATTTAATTCATTATTCCATATTTCTGTGAAATGCTTGCTAAAACTCAATCTAGCCAAGACCAGAATTTTTTCTCACTTTTCAATGGAACACAGCTCTTAATTGAAAATGCCTTAGTGTGTCTGACTAGAAATCTAAGTAATAATTGAGATGTTTCCTTTTGAAAGATAACTTTAATTAAATTGTGGCTGTATTATGTGTTACTGGGGGCCAACAGTAAGACACACAGTATGAATGCTTGGGTTAGCTTCTAGGTATCCCTTTAGTACTTTTGGTCTATATTTTGTCTACTTAATTCTTATATAGCACTTTGAAATCACTCCAGGAAGTTTAGTGCTGATAAGAACCTCATAAAGTAAAAAATGAATAGCTTTTAAAAGTGATGAATATTAAGGACTTTTTTCTTATGGGAGGAGATATAAGAATGTAGGAATTTTGAGTCATTTCTAATTCTAGAAATTTTATCAGTATTTGAATTAAATTTTATGTATTTGAATCAAAATTAGTAAACATAACATTGATGAAGTCATTCTAAAGTTTTGCTGTATTAAAAATATGAACAGTGGATGTGGAAGAAGTAGTCTGCCATGGAGCCTAAAATCTAAAATCTATTGGTATAATATAATATGATTTTACTTTTATTAAAGTTCAGGTGGAAATTTTTAGTACTGGGGATATCTGCATAGGAATAACAGTTTATTTTGTGTGGGTATGTTTCCAGGTATGTTTCCATTTTCTGGCATAAAATTTGGTGTTTATGAAATACTTTGTTAAAGTATGGTTTGTTGGACATGGAAATTTCGAAGCTATTTGATAGAGAAATGTCTTAAGATTAAAGAGGTTTTTCTTCAGTTAAAATTAAAATTTGAAGCCAAAGTAATTTCACATACCAGCAAGTATCTGTTAAACTTTTAAAGCTATATCTTTAATTTTTCCCAAACATTTTGTTATAAAAATTGTAAACATACAAAATATTGAAGTAACTATACAGTGAAATCTATGTACACAACCACATATATTCTCCAGTTTACATCTTGCTGTGTTTACTTTATCATCTATTTGTCCATTTGTCCAGCCTCTAGCAAATGGATATCCAACTTATTTTTTTATGCACTTCAAACTTGCAGATATAAGTATATTTTACCTGGAAACACTTCAATATGCATATCATTAGCCAGAGTTCAATATTTAATCACTTTTTTAAGGTAAAATTTGCATACAATGAAATGTATAAATCTTAAGTGTTTTATCCAATTTATTTTGACAAATGTATATGCTGACATAACTGAAACCCCTATAAAAACATAGAACATTTCTGTCACTCTAGAAAGTGCCTCTTCCCAGTCAATTTCTATACTCACTTCCCAGAGGCAACCACTGTTCTGATATTATTTTCCTCCATAGATTAGTTATTTCCTTAGAATTTCACATAAATGGAATCAAACATTATGTGTAAGGTGTCTTTCCCTTAGCATAATGTTTTTAAGTTGCATTCGTGTCCCATTATCAGTTACTCATTCCTTTTCATTGCTGAGTACTATTCCGTTGTAAGAATATATCACAGTTTGCTTATCCATTCTCATGTTGGTAGACTTCGGGCTGTTTTCTGGTTTTTGGCTGCTATGAGTAAAGCTGCTGTGAACATGTGTGCAAAGGTCTTTGTATCGATAGATATATTAGGAACGGAATTGCTGGTGTGCCTATAATTTAAAACTTGAATTTAGCTATTGTAAAAGCTATTTTTTATATTTATTTTTGATAAAAGTTACTTTTGATCATGCTTGTCACTGAACTGCATCTCATTTTTAACTTATACCTTCTTTTCTATTTCCATTTGTTACCATCCTAGGCCAGATGATCATACCTCATTTCTAGATTATGACCATTCAGCTGGTTCTCTTACCTCTAGTTGCTTTCCTCCTTCAATCCATCCATCACAAAGCTTACAAGTGAGAACACTACATTTTGGCACTTTAGTCTTTTACTGAAAAATCTCTAATGGTTGCTGTTGTCTACTGTATAGTTTTTGTTTAAGTAGGCTCACTGCCCAGCATGGGGCCTGTCATAGGGTTTGAACTCATGACCCTGAGATCAAGACCTGAGCTGCGATTAAGAGTCACAAGCTTGGCTGAGCCACCCAGGTGCCCCACTACTGTGTAGTTTCAAAAGCCCTTCTAAATCTATCTCAACCTGGCCTTGTTTCTTATCCCTTTATAATATAAACCCTATATGGTCTTTCCTGGCCTTACTTTCACCACTTTTGCCCATATTGTTCCAGCCTAGAATGTTTCCCTCTTCTTCTTTATCTCCCCAAATCCTTAGAATTCAGAATTCCATAACTAGGTTGTGATCTTCCTGTAGGCAAGGACCATATCCACTACTTTTATATTTCAATGAATACCTATCATAGTGCTATGGACATAATAGATATTTATTTATTTTTTAAAGATGTTATTTATTTATTCATGAGAGACACACACACAGAGAGAGGCAGAGGCATAGGCAGAGGGAGAAGCAGGCTCCCTGCAGGGATCCCGATCTGGGGGATCCTAGGGGGATCTGGGACTTGATCCCGGGACTCCAGGATCACGCCCTGGGCAGGCGCTAAACCGCTGAGCCGCCCAGGGATCCCCCCATAATAGACATTTAATCAGTACTTATTTGATTGGTACTGATGATTGCACACGAACATGTTTTTTTTTTTCAGTAATTCTTTTAGACCTAGTTAGTAGGGTTTACATTTAAAAAACCATTGGATGCAATTGTTTTAAGAAATACTCAGTTCAAGTTACAATGCTATAGTTTCAAACTCTGTGAGATATGTATAACAATTAGAAAAATGTACTCTGATATGTATTATAATTACATTGTAGTAAAACCATGATTATTTGATATCCCTAGGGAATGAGTTATTTATGGTAGGTGTGCATATCAAACAGTGGAAGGCTTAGTGTCAACCCTTTTCATGTTTAATGCTATAAATGCTATAAATCGTACTTCACGTGTTATGTACCTGTCCTCTTAAATTAGGGTGCTTACAGTTGTCACTGCAGGTGCACACAGACATGGTGTGAGGCTTTGGCCTGAGTGACTTAGTTTGTCACTCCATACTATGACTGCTGCTCTGTACTGCTGAGCTGTCCTGGTTGTCTGTGTTCACTCTGATACATTGAACATAGAGGCCACAGTTTTGAGATACAAGTGAATGGCTGACTGCTCACTTCCTTGGAGAGCTGAGCTTCTGTCCCCAGTCTTTTGGATTTGAGCTCTCTGCTTAGTTGTCAGTGTATTTGTAGCTCTGTATCTAAAAGACTAGAATTTCTGTTGGTCACTGCTACTGTAACTTTTTCTCTTGACTGCAGGTTCCATCATAGCTATTTGTGTGCTCTGCTACCCATTCCCTCATATATATTCTCTACTTTTTTTGGTTCTTCATTATCCTCTCACTTCTTCCAGTCTTTGCATTTTATGTGAAGATGCTCTCCCTTTCCATACCCTGGCAGGCAGTAAAAATCACACCTTTCTTTTTGCATTTTGAACTGATCAGAGCATTGAATGCAATCTTCAGGTGCATTGTACTTCTCTACCCTGGTCTGTATTGCCAGGTGAATATGGACTATTTCTGTTTTTTTCTGGGCTTGAGATTTTATTGTATAATGTTGATGTTGGCATAATATTATTGTTACTACCATGTATTACAGTTTTATAAGGATGTATTTTGTTCCACAGTTATGATTAAATCTAGAGTATAATGTGGCATTTTAGCAAGGGGTTTAATTCTAAAATATCATGCAGCACATTTAAGAATGGTTTTTATTTTAGTAATATCATGGTAGTAAGAACATGGAGAGGATTATATGTCATTCTGGTATGACTTTAAATTGTTTACTGTTGAAATAACTCTAAGATTGATATGTGTATATACATCCTCAATTACCTTTTCCCAACAGTTTACTTATCATTCATCTCTTGGTTTATAGGTCCCAAGGAATCCTGATATTCCAAATCCAGCTGTGGCTCAAAGAGAGGAGCAAAAAAAGATTGATGGAGCTGAACCTCTTACACCAGAAGAGACTGAAGAAAAAGAAAAACTTCTCACACAAGTAAATTATTTTAAGTGCCAGAAGTGCTTCTAATTAGCTAGTAGAAAAAAGAAAAAACAGATCACATTTACCTTTTATTGTGTGGGCTGATTAGACACATCAGCAACACTCAGGACTATATTGTAAACCTACATTAAGATCAGCTATTCCTGTTTTTTATTGTGTTTGCAGAATATACCCATTCAGAATTACTAGAAAATACATAAATGCAAAATATAAGTGTCAGTTATTACTAAGAAGACATGTATTTTTATCAGTCAGTTAATCCAGGTATGAATACTGGTAGATAATAATTACTAGCATATTCTTGGAATTTTAAATTTATTTTATCGACTGTGAACTGTCCTCTGAAATTATACTCTACTAATCTTTTATTTATGGAATAATTTCGTAATTCTCAAGATGCCTTTCATTCTTTCTTGGAGAGAACTTTATTTATTTATTTATTTATTTTTGGAGAGAACTTTAATACAACAATGAGAGATTTCTGAAACTTCATAAGATGATTATTGTTTAATTGGAAGTTAATAGTTATTAAATAGGGAACATTTTCATTTGAACAAAATATTAATACTTTCTGGTAATCGTCGCTTTAATGAGTTTAATGAGTGTAGAAACAATATACAAATAATTTATAAAAGATGAATAACCTGTAGAAGCTAGAAAAAGTTACAGCATAAAAGATCCTTGCAAGATAATAAACAAAACGTGTACTCTATGTTACCACCTTAGTATAGAAAGTTGTCAGCAAGATTTATTTATTCAGTGGATTCTTTTGAACAATATGCAAGGCACAGTGATAGGAAAGCTGCCACATTAATTACTGAAAGATAGTTTTTATATTTATATCTTATTTATTATGTAGGTCTTTTCTTTGTTATGTTGTATAATTTTACTGAATGAATCTTTACAAATTATATTCATAAGCTTTTGAGCCAAATGCCTGGAAGTCATAAAGGTTAAGTTTGAAAATGTAATTGCAGTTGTCTGAATATTAGGACTTAACCAAAGAATAAAATAAAACATTTAAATCTTCATGTTTTATTTTCACAATTTATTTCCTGAATGTGAAAATAAAGTTATAGTCTTAGAATGCTACTTGGTTTACAGTATATGGTGAATGTACGCTATATTGTGAATATACAGTATCAATTGAGAAATTGCTTTAGTTTGTAATTAGAAGTAAAATCAATTTTTTTGCTCCTTCTAGTAGTTGAATTCATCTTTAAACGTCCTTCTCTGGTACCTTAAATAATTAATCTTTTAAAAAAATCATGGCAAAGAAAATGTGGGGTCACCTGAAATCTTCACCAGCTAAAGACTAGGGATAGAGTTTTGAACAGCCAGGGATATCACATTGTTACGGGTTGGGATATAAAGAGTAGAAAACAAATTCTTTGTTTTATGACATCACAGAGCTACTAATAATACCAAAGAGATTTAAAACATTGATTAGTTCAACTGTTATGTCTTTTAATAAAGAAATTGAATGGGACCAGTAATCTATTCATAGAAATTCTATTTATGAATACAATTTTGAATAGAAATTATGTATTCACAGTATAGTTGACCCTTCAACAATGTGGGTATTAGGGGTGCTGACTCTCCATATAAGCTGAAAAATTTCCTATAACTTTTGGCTCTCCCAAAAGTTACCTCCTGATTGATTGGAAGCCTTACTGCTGACATAAATGTCAGTTAACACATATTTTGTATGTTACATGTATTACATACTGTGTTCTTACAATAAAGGAAACTAGAGAAGAGAAAATGTTATTAAGAAGATCATAAGGAAGAGAAGATATATTTATAGTACTGTACAGTATTTATCGAAAAAAATCCATGTATAAGGGGGCCCACACAGTTAAACACATATTATTCAAGCGTCACCTGTAGTTTGGAATGATGTAAAGACCTACAAAATTTTTTCTACATTCTTATATTTTCCTCTCTGTTTTTTATTTATTTTATTTATTTTTTATTTTTATTTTATTTTTATTTTTTTTCCTCTCTGTTTTTTAACTAATACAATCACATTCCTTTCTTAATTTACATGGGAACAGATCTTTGGAAAAAAACTGTTGAAGTACTTGAGTATGAAGACTTCATTATTTATGTTAGCATTTTTATATCATTGCATTTGTATTTTAATGTGGGCATCTATAAAGTATAGAATTAAAAACTATACAATATCTTGGAACTAGAAATAGGTTTGTTTTACTTGGAGAGAAGTACAGTCTCTTCATGATAGAAAAGCAGTTATTTTTAAAAAATATTTATTTATTCATTCATTCATTCATTCATTCATTCATGAGAGACAGAGAGAGAGGGAGAGACACAGGCAGAGGGAGAAGCAGGCTCCATGGCCGGAGCCCGATGTGGGACGTGATCCCAGGGGATCACGCCCTGAGCCAAAGGCATATGCTCAACTGCTGAGCCACCCAGGCATCCGAAAAGCAGTTAGTTTTATAACATTCAAATTCTGATTCTAAAAAAAAACCCTGGGATTTTGTAAGGAGGAACATTTTAAGTCTTTTAAACTGTTTTTAATGTATCATTGTATAGAAATAAGTAGAACAATAAATGGGTTTGCTAATTTAACTTGAATTGATGATGCTTAATTTCTGTTCACAGGGATTCACAAACTGGACTAAGCGAGATTTTAACCAGTTTATTAAAGCTAATGAGAAGTATGGAAGAGATGACATTGATAATATAGCTCGAGAGGTGGAGGGCAAATCCCCTGAGGAAGTTATGGAGTATTCAGGTTTGTGTATAATTTTAGAGAGAGTGTTTGATTGTATCCTTATTCATTTCTTTAGTGTCAATTTAATTGTATCATTGTTCAGAGATCTTTTAAACTTTTTCGAATAAAGTGTAGGTGAAAGTATAAAATATAATTGTATCTCCACAAAAAGATTATAAGATTTATCTAAATGGACTGCTATTGTCCTTAGTAGTTAGCTTATAGAGCCAGATAAAGCCCTAATGAAACGAGTGTAGCCATAGAATGAGCATTGACAAAATTCGTTTCCCACTTTCTCATCTCTGAAATTTTGGTCCTCTTCTCGGCAATTCAAATCTGAGATTTCAGGTTCGGGGGATTGAATTAGTGTCTTTCTAGGTCATCCTTGATGTAGAAAACTCCTCTCAGGCCCTTTTATATCCTCAAACACCCTCAGGGTTCCAGTCAACTCTAGACAGGTCATGTGCATTCCATTAACTCGGGGCAAGCTGGAATAGATCTAAAAAGACTGGTTGAATAATTCTTTTGATTTGTTCTAGAATCATATCCCTTTCTTTCTCAGCTGTGTCTTTGGTCTTGAAGCATATAAAGTTAATACTAATTCCCATATCATAGCATATCCAACCTCAGGCTTCTGAAAGAAATCTTACTGGGATGCCTGGGTGGCTCAGTGGTTGAGAGTCTGCCTTTGGCTCACGTCGTGATCTTGGGGTCCTGAGACTGATGCCTGCATTGGGCTCCCTGCAGTGAGCCTGCTTCTCCCACTGCCTGTGTCTCTGCCTTTCTCTCTCTGTGTCTCTCATGAATAAATAAATAGAATCTTAAAAAAAAGAGAGAGAGAAAGAGGGACACCTGGGTGGCTCAGCGGCTGTGTCTGCCTTTGGCTCAGGGTGTGATCCTGGAATCCAGGATCCTGTTCTACTTTGGGCTCCCTGTGGGGAGCCTCCTTCTCTCTCTGCCTGTGTCTCTGCCTCTCTCTATCTTTGTGTCTCTCATGAATAAATAAATAAATCTTTTTTTTAAAAAAAGAGAAAGAAATCTTATTAAAAATATGTAATTATCTCTATCAAGTTTTCCATATGTAGAATAGTAAGTTTCTAACTTCCAAATAGATTGAACTTTCTTTTTCTTTAAAGATTTTATTTATTTGTTCATGAGAGACACAGAGAGAGAGGCGGAGACACAGGCAGAGGGAGAAGCAGTCTCCCTGCAGAGATCCCAATGTGGGACTCTATCCCAGGACCCCAGGATCACGCCCTGGGCTGAAGGCAGACACTCAACCACTGAGCCACCTGGGCGTCCCATAGATTGAACTTTCAAATTTAGTCTCAATATGAGCTGTTTAGAATCTAGAGCATTTTTTTCTTATAGAAGCAATATTACGAAGTAGGTTTAGGTTTCTATGCTAACCCCTCAAAGCCTGTTCAGCTTAACAACTGAAATTCTGTGTTTTTGCAGTGAAAAATAGCAGAGAGGAAACATTATTAGTACTAATAAATACACCAAAAATGGATATAAACTAGAAACAGCTTTTAATTTATCTAGAGTGTTAGTGCTTAGAGAAATCCAGGTTCATTAGAGAAAAGACACTTTTTTCTTTTGGAAATCTGAAAAGAGTTTCTCTGGTGATTACCAGGGAATTTAGAGGCTGATTATATTGAGTTTTTATTTTATATAATATCAGATTTATGAGTTTCCTTTTCCTTGATTCTGGCATAATATCACTATTACTCTTAAGCTTTATAACATAAGTTTTAGAGCATTTGGGGGCTTAGGGTAAAAATAGATGAGAGAGAAAAATTCTAGCAGCATGAATATAATGTAGAGTATAAGAGATTTTGTGCAGAGGGATTTTCTGAAGTAGAATTTTCTTCAAAATAGCATCAATGTGTATGAAATTGTGGGAAAACAAGTGATTAAAAAAATACAGTGTCAGGTGTTCTGGTGGCATGACTAGCTCAGGACAGCTTAATTGGGGCCCACGTCAGAGGGTAGGGAGATGGAACGGCTTTATGTAGTTTGTTACAATAAAAGAAGAAATGTATACAATTGGCTGCTTGTGAGCATATTATACATAGCAGGCATTTATATGTTGAGCGAATAAGTGAGAGAATGAAAAAATGAACAAAGGTGCTCATAAAAGTCAGAGTTACAGTTTCTCATATGATGCTGAGAGTGACAGTTTCTCATATGATGCTGGTGGTTAGTGTCCAGTGCAAAGAAGAAAATGACCCACTAATGTACCAATTCTGTGCTATGGGATGAATGCTTTCCCCTCAAATTCTATGTTGAGATCCTAACCCCCAACATGTGATGGTATTAGCAGGTGGGGCCTTTGGGAGGTGATGAGGTTGTAAGGGTGGAGCCCTCATGAATGAGATTAGTGCCCTTATAGAAGAGACCCCAGAGAGCTCCCTTACCCTTTCCACCATGTGAAGACACATTGAGAAAATGGTCATCTATGAACCAGGGTATGAGATCTCACTGGACTTGGAATCTGCCAGCACCTTGATATTGGGACTTGCCAGCCTCCAGAACTGTGAGAAATAATGTTTGTTTTTGAAGCCCTACCCCCACAAAAATAGATAAAAATCAGCACTAACATTCTTTTGTGATAGGCTCTAAAAGTGAGAAATTTGAGAAGGTAGAATATGCCATTAAAAGGTCTTTCACTGAAGTCATAACATGTGACACAAAGCTGCCAAATTTGGGTGACTTTGTGGGGTTTTTTTTTGTTTTTTGTTTTTAAGAGAAAAGGCTGTTTCAAGTAAGTTTGGAAAACAAGATATGGGTCATTGGAAATATTGTGAGTGGTTCCAAAGGTAAAGTAAGAGTTTTGGTAGAAATTGCTGCTTCATAGGAAGTTTGAGTGACCTCTTGATAATGGGTTTCATTTTTGTTTTTGTGTGCTAGGGAAGCTATGTACTCAAGTTTATATGGCCACCCTCTCTTCTGTTTTACTTTATGTGTATGGTCGCTTCTATATCATGTTTCAATGAAAGCATAGCTTAAATTAACATCTGTAGTATCATCTGAAATTCTAGTAATTTGTGATTGATAATTAAATATTCTATAATATTTCACGAAAAGAGATTCACTAACCTAAAACCTTCTGAGGCCTTACTTTTAAATAAGAAGTTAAGGGTATTTGATAATTGAATACACACACACACACACACACACACACAGATGAATCTGAATCTTAGTTTTAAATAGTGTAAAGTTCACTGTATCATATCCTGTTAATTCTTTATTCTACAGTTCCTTGGATTCATTTACTTAAGATGCTAGTACACTTATTGAAAAGTGACAATTCTGTTTTTCAGCTGTATTTTGGGAACGTTGCAATGAATTACAGGACATTGAGAAAATTATGGCTCAAATTGAACGTGGAGAAGCAAGAATTCAACGAAGGATCAGTATCAAGAAAGCCCTGGATGCCAAAGTACTGTATTTCGTAATTTAAAAATTATTATCAGGTTGTTTTAATTGACATGGTAATTAGCTTTGACTTATTGCACATTTAAAGTGGCTATTTTGTTTAAATTTGCAGATTGCAAGATACAAGGCTCCATTTCATCAGTTGCGTATTCAGTATGGGACCAGCAAAGGAAAGAACTATACTGAGGAAGAAGATAGATTCTTGATTTGTATGTTACACAAAATGGGCTTTGATAGAGAAAACGTATATGAAGAATTAAGACAGTGTGTACGGAATGCTCCTCAGTTTAGATTTGACTGGTTTATCAAGTCTAGAACTGCCATGGTATGTATTCTTTTCTTATTTTCTTCAACTTTTTATCTTGAAAAATTTCGAATATCATATATTCATTTAGATTCTCTAATTGTTAACATTTTGTCCTCTACCCATATATGCACTTGTATATACATACATAGCATCTATATTTACATATAGAATTTGTATTTTGTATTCACAAATACAGGAACATATCTATATTTAGAAACATATCTGTATCTGATATTCATAAATATATATATCTAGATTTCTGAGCTAATTGAAAGTAAGCTGTGGACATCATGAGTATTCACCTCTAAATACCTAAGCATTTATCTCCTAAAAATAAGGACCTTTTCTTACATAACCACAATACCTATATCCTACCTGAAAATGTTAACATTGATTCAGTAATGTCATCTGGTACACAGTCCATGTACAAAATTTTCCAATTGTTCCCAGAGTGCCTCTCATAGCTCTTTTTTTAAATTGATGTTCCAGGCAGGGTTCACATATTGCATTTGATTGTTGATTCTCTTCAGTCTCTTTCAATCTACAACTTTTTGTTTTTTATGACAATGGCTTTTTAAGATGCCTAGGCTTATTGTTTTGTAGAATCCCACATTTATCTCATTTGCTCATTGTTAGATTTAGGTTAAGCATTTTGGACAAGAATGTCACATAAGTGATGTGTATTTGTTACTGTATCACATCAGGAGGCACATTGACCTAGGTTAATATGATGACCTCCAGAGCTGTCCTCTTTAAAGATACCTTTCCCCCTTTGTAATTAGTTAGGTGATATTTGAGACTGTGTGAATAACTTAAGGATTTTTTTTAAATTTTTTTTTTATTTTTTTTTTATTTATGATAGTCATACAGAGAGAGAGAGAGAGGCAGAGACACTGGCAGAGGGAGAAGCAGGCTCCATGCACTGGGAGCCTGACGTGGGATTCGATCCCGGGTCTCCAGGATCGTGCCCCGGGCCAAAGGCAGGCGCCAAACCGCTGTGCCACCCAGGGATCCCAACTTAAGGATTTTTAATGAGAAGGAATTGTTGCCTAAGTTGAGTCTTTAAAAGAATATGATGAGACAGAGAATAATTAAGTAGAAGAGATATTTTAGCTTCATGCAATTTACTTTGTTACTTTCTAACATGAATTGTGTTCCTCTTAATTTCTAGTGCTTCTTGACAGTGTTCAAATTGATATTGAACACTTTTTTATTTTTATTTTTTTAAAGATTTATTTATTTATTTATGATAGACATAGAGAGAGAGAGAGGCAGAGACACAGGAGGAGGGAGAAGCAGGCTCCATGCCGGGAGCCCGACACAGGACTCGATCCCGGGACCCCAGGATTGCGCCCTGGGCCAAAGGCAGGCGCCAAACCGCCGAGCCACCCAGGGATCCCCTGAACACTTTTTTAAATATAACACATTTTTAATGTTAGCATTGTCAGTCTTTTGTCAGCTGAGGTAATTAAGACAAAAATAGATTTATATAGCCTAAAAATTAAAAGCACCAGAAACTAACAATGCAAACAATGGACCTTTTTTTTGTTTTAGAGATGGAGAGAGGTGATGAGAGAGCGGGGGAGAGGGAGGGAGAACCTTAAGCAGGCTCCACGTCCAGTGCAGAGCTTGATGCAGGGCATGCACTCACCACCCTGAGATAATGACTTGAGCTCAAATCAAGAGTTAGACACTTAACTGACTGAGCCACCCAGTGGCTTTATTGGTACCCCCAAATAATGGACATTTTTAAGTAGTTGCTGTTTATCATAAATGTTTTCTTTTCTTTTTTTTTCATAAATGTTTTCTTTTTTTTTTTAATTTTTATTTATTTATGATAGTCACAGAGAGAGAGAGAGAGAGGCAGAAACATAGGCAGAGGGAGAAGCAGGCTCCATGCACCGGGAGCCCGACGTGGGATTCGATCCTGGGTCTCCAGGATCGCGCCCTGGGCCAAAGGCAGGCGCCAAACCGCTGCACCACCCAGGGATCCCTCATAAATGTTTTCTTGACCTAAAGTGCTAATAGGGGTGTGAAGCAATGCTTAATATTTTGTTTGATTCATTTTGTATTATCAGTTCAAGCTGAATAAAAAGAAAAATCTAAAAAAAAATCTGAGTTGCTATATCGAAGACACTAATTTTGGCAGATGTTTTATAAGATCAGATATTTCTTAAAACTTTAACATAAATTTAGAGTGTTCTTGGACTGTTAGAATGTGCCTGTCAAGTTTATGGAATACATAATACCGGAGAGCTAGCAAATACTTTGGATTAACCCAGATTCAAAAGGAAGGAACTAGAGAAATTGGAATGATGGATAGGTTGAATTTCACAACATGAAGCTTAATAGAAATAAATTTAAAGTGCTGTGCTTACACAAAAGGATATGAAGAGGTATATATGTTAATAAGAAAAAAGTTAAAAATAAAAACGTTAAGAATTAATCTGTAGCATGAAAGGCTTAGGTTTGAGGTAGGAAAGTTTGACAGGGTTCTTTGGATCATTGAAATAGATTATTGAAGGACAATGTAATAGCTTTTCTGTTAGCTTTGAAAATGAGATTCTGTTTTGACTCTGAAGACTTTGGCAGTGAGTTAGTTAGCCTTTTAAGGTGTCTTCTAGCTCATTGCATCTATGACCATGTTTAGCAGAGAACTACTTTCAAAAGCCATGATTTAAAAATTTTTAGCTATTTGGAGTTTTATGTGTGTAATGATCTCATGTAGGGCAGCATCAACACCTTGTAAGAGACATCTGTCTACCTGCATTTGTCAGTGAATCATGTTTAAGATCATAAATGCCCTTTTATGCGATAAAGCATTTGCTGATTTTTGAGTATTATTTCAGTGGTACCTTCTAATTTTTTAAAGGGTTGAGAGTTTAATGCTCTTTTCAGTTTCTATAATCATTAAACTAAAGCAGAGTATGAAACAGATTCAAAAGTGAAAGAAAAACCTTATATTATTTGTAATAAGAACATGGCTATAGAACTCCATAATCTTATTTTATTTTCTGAGAAAAACCCCGGCATATTATTAACAACCACTAGATGTCTCTGAACACCCTTGTAAAGGTTCTTATTTTCCTCCATCTTCTTTCTACAAAGCATTTACTTCTTTCTTTACCAAGAGATTTAAATCTCCAATGTATACTTTCCAAAGAGCAGATATTAACTAATTACATGATTGTGAAGTGAAACCTTTATTTTATCTGTTAATAATGAAGATACCTCTGTCCTCCTGGGAGGTGGAATTTATGATTTCTAAAGAATCTTTAAGAACATATAGTAGTTTATTTCATATTTAAATATTTTAATCCAAAGTTTTTTGTTTGTTAACTTTTTCTATCATACTGTTTTTATTTCCCTCCTAGCTAATGGATAATTTTTGTTTATATTTCTAGATTTAGAGTATAGGTGATATATTTTAGAACATGCATACAGTATACAGTTAGGCTGTCTTTTTGGAATATTTCATGGCATTATCAATCATTAGGGAATTAAAGGAATGGATTATTAATAATTTTAGGTGATCTCTTTGCCTCCTTATTTTAAATAATTGTTCTTGTATAGCGAATCACATGTACAATCTAGGAAGAAAACTTCTTGAAAAAGGCAGTTGGAGGGGGGCGTCTGGGTGGCTCAGTCGGTTGAGTGGTTGAGCATCTGCCTTCAGCTCTGGTCGTGATCCCGGGGTGCTGGGATCCAGCCCCGTGTCAGGCTCCCTGCTCAGCAGGGAGTCTGCTTCTCCCTCTCCCCGCTCCCCTCACCCTACTTGTGCTCTCTCTCACTAACTCTCTCTCTCTGAAATAAATAAATAAAATCTTAAAAAAAGAAAAAAATGTTACTTCCAAAATTAGTTTCATTGAAAAATCCTATCTTAGAAATACAAAGGATGTAATTTGATTCATTATGTGAGTGTGTCACTGTGTTCAAATTAAAATCTTAATGAGTAAACTTTAAACTTGGCTTACTAAAGAAGCTATCTTTAAAAACATAGTTTTGTTTAAAGTTGACTCTTCTTTCCCAGAGACACCAATAAATAGTGTGAAATACTTAGGAAAAAAGTGAAAACCTTGGTAGTTATATTTTATTCAGACATTTCAAAGTGTTGGATTCATGGCTTTTGACTTAACTAACAGTCTTAAAGTGCTTAAAGGCATGAACCTCCACTTTTAAATATGCCTCAGTTTGAAAGCCTTCAGCTAAAGTATGAAGATTTCTTTTGAGGCTTTTCTCCATTTAAAACTGCTGGCTATACAAAAGAGGAAATGAGTTTCAGTTCTATTTCTATGTGCTAAAAAGATTGTGATTTTTTTTCTCTGAGAACTTGTGTGGTCTTTAAGTAATCAGTTGCTATTGAACTACATAAACAAGTAGGAAGGATATGATCAATTTAGATTTTTAAGCTCAGAGCATGTGAATTGCCCTCTCATTTTCCTGCTAAGAAAAATACCATGTAATAGGGTCTTAGTCTTAGGACATTCAAAGATGATCAGATTTAAAAGGACCTTTACCAAGTGACTATAAGAGGAGTTGATAATACTGTGTTTGTATAGTACCTTTTATGTAATACCTGCCAATTTGTTTACTAACATTAGCTCATTAATTTTTTGGCATTACTTTTAGGGAATGAGTTTCAGGGTATTATATCCATTCATTTAGTGACAGACTAACGTGAGCGGGAGATTTGAGAAGAATCTGAGAGATTCAAAAGATCTAGCACATTATTCAAGTTTACTGGAAAGGACATGTGGAAAATACCCAAAGTTTAATCAGTAGTTCCTTAGACCTGCTTAGCTCCTTTTAAGGACTTGTAGGAGAAAAGACAGAATTTAACTTTCTAAGATAAAGAACATTTCTTGATGTAACCATTTATTGCATCCTTGGCGGGTTGCTTTGTCTCAATTTTAGTCAGAAAGCATTTTTACCTTTTAGCCTTTGAGGAGCTTTTTTCTTTCCTCTCAGGCACCTCAGGAAGCTGTGTGGGCACTGCTTGTAGCCATGTACCTTGAATCAAAGTATTAGTAATGAATTGCTTACAATTGCCCTGCCTTAGGTAGTTAAATGAATTTTTCTGACAGCATCTCAGAGGAAGAATCGTACACTATTGTATACAATGTAATAAAAATTCTGTGTTATCACTGTTTTCAAATCACAGCTTTATTATTAATGAAAGTCTTCCCTATTTAAAATTAAGGCAATGACATTCCTCATTAGAATTGTAGGAGAAGAAAATACTTTTTAGAAAATATTGCTATTGCTTTTTAAAAGATTTTATTTATTTATTCATGAGAGACACACAGAGAGAGGCAGAGACATAGGTAGAAGGAGAAGCAGGAAAAAAAAAAAGAAGCAGGCTCCCTGTGGGGAACCCGATGCAGGACTCGATTCCAGAACCCTGGGATCATGACTTGAGTGGAAGGCAGACACTCAATCACTGAGCCACCCAGATGCCCCTTGATACAGCTTTTTCTAAGCTTGCAAGTAAATGTTTATTAAGCTATTTGGTACAGGATATTTTATAAATCATTTGTCCAATAGAGAGGATTTTCTTTATACATACTTTAGAAAAATGAATGTCAGATTCAAAAATTTTCAACTTACTCTATAGTCGCAATAATACTTCTGTTTGTTGTTATGCAGCATAGGATAGGATGTTGTTATGCAGTCTAGGATATTTCATACAGAATGCTGCTTGTGATTTTTTGTTTTATATATTAGTACTTAATTGTGTGATAATAGCCAATATTGTTATTTTAGAGCATTACAATGAAATGTGAAAATATGAATTAATGCAATATTGGTAAAATTGGTAAACTAAAATGTATTGATGGGTTCTTCTTGAGTATAATATTATTAAAATATTAAAAACAAAATATTTATGCTCACAGGGATATATTTCCGGTTGCATTTAAAAGACTAAAATGTCCCTTTTCACCCTTAAATTAATTTAATAAATTAATTTCAATTTAAATTCTATTTGCCAACATATAACACCTAGTGCTCATCTCATCACATGCCCTCCTTAATGCCCGTTACCCAGTTATCACATCCCCCCACTTACCTCCCCTCTGCAACCCTTTGTTTCCCAGAGGTAGGAGTCTCTTATGGTTTGTCTTCCTCTCTAATTTTTCCCCACTCAGTTTCCCCCTCCTTATGTTCCCTTTCATTATTTATATTTCACATATGAGTAAAACCATATGATAATTGTCTGTCTCTGATTGATTTATTTCACTCAGCATAATACCTTCCAGTTCCATCCACATCAGTGTAAATGGTAGGTATTCATCCTTTCGGATTCAGCCTTCAGAGGCACGTACAGGAGACGTAGTGCTTAACTTTGCCTTGAAGGTTAGATTAGAGGAATGGCTTCCCAGATGAGGTCCTTCTTGGATCCATGTCTTGAAAAACTAGGATTTGGCCATGGGACTACATTCTGGGTTGTGGAAATAGCCTATGCAATGGTATAAACAAGCACAGCATATTCAGAAATTGCAAGTAGGTTAGTATGGTAGGGTGAGTAGGGAAGTACTGAGAGATAAGTAAATAGCTGGTATCCAAATTATGAAGGGTCTTGTCTACTGTATAGAAGTCTTCTGTCATTAGTCTATAGCAAATGAGGGGAGTCATTGAAAGACTTTAATAGGGCAGTGACAATGATCAGATTTACATTTTAGAAATACTGTTCTAAAGGGTTGTGGAAGGGGAGGTGGGTGGGTGATTGAGGTAACTGGGTGACAGGCACTGAGGAGGGCACTTGATGGGATGAGCATTGGGTGTTATACTATATGTTGGCAAATCAAACTTCAATAAAAACAAATGAAAAAAAATATAATACAGAACAAATTTTCAATAAAGAAAGTAAAAAAAAAAGAAATACTGTTCTGTGGAAGTGGGCAAGCATCTACCTCAGTCACCACATAAACTGATAATTCCCAAATTTATATCTATTTTTCCTCTGTTCCTCCTTTTTTCCCCTTCCCTTGGCTAAAGTATCACCATCTACCTCAGAGTCCTTTAAAAAGAATTTTTTTTTACTACTCTCTTAAAGTGCAATTGGTTATATCTGAAGGGACCAGCATAGCACCTTGCACAAAGAAGGCATTCAGTGAATAAATGAGCATGGAACTGTAGTACTTCAGTTGGCTTCTATATCATAAACTCCTGCATTTGAATCAGATTTAGATAGAAAGCAAAGAAATGTAGCAATGAGTTTGAGTTCTTTTCTTTTCATCTACCTTTTTCTAATGATAGACTTTATTTGGCTGTTATCCGTGAGGCTTTTATTTTTTCATAAGTTTGAATAACCTGTTATAAATATCAGGTGCTTTATTAGCAAATATAGTGTTGGATTTAAGACTGATATGTTCTAATAATCTGAAATACAATAAATGCACTAACAGGAGTCCATTTTATGTATTTATACTTCTGTGCTATCTTGTGAGGAAGTGACAGTAACATTTTATAAGTAATGTTGTTTAAGCGGTAACAGGTAAGTAAAAGTATCATAACATTTGATACTTGTTTGAGAAATACAGGATATAGTTATTGGAATATTAACTCCCATTTAACTGCCAATACTTGGGCCCTGAGATTCTAATATAGAATGCTGTGGCTTTTTAAAAGTATGATAGAGATTCAGAAGTGGCAAAGAACCTGGAAAATATACCACAGAATGTACAGCTGAAGGTCCCGATTCTGAAAGTAAAATATAGGGAGTTAATAAAAGAGCAAAGGAGGAAAATACCCATTTTGTTTTACTAAGAACTGTAGAAGAAATTTCTGACTTTATAGAACTACCTACAAATTTAGAGGTGCAAATGTCGAGTGCAATTTATTTTTTTTGCCCTTGTTCATTCACCTGCTTTTGACTTTGAACTATAACAGGCACAGACCTTCTGTCATTCAGACTTAGGTAGGCTTAATGTCTAGGATTTTAGTACATAGGAAATGTAATGTGGAGCCTCTTTAATCTCTTTCAGTAAGTCACTTCAACTCTACTGATGCTTTCTGTGCCTTTTGAGTTGATGCTTTGAAGCTGAGTATTGGGGCAAAGGATGTTTGAACTTGGTGCCTGGCATGATTGATATTCACCACACAGTAAGGGGTAGCGCTGCTCATTGCAAACATTTCATTATTTATTAAATAAAGGTAGAGATACATATCTTAGTATTCAAAACTTGAAACTTGGATGACTTTGCATTGAATAGAATCACAAACCATTTAGAAAGGTATGGAAAGCCAAGGCAGCATAATTTGTTTAAAGTAAATCTAAAGACTAGTTTAAAACAGGGTTTGTCAAACTACAGCTCCCCCCACCTGTTTTTGTATGGCCTGCAAGCCAAGAATTATTTTTATATTTTCAAATGGTTGGAAGAAAATTAAAAAGCTATTTTGTGACATGTGAAAATGATACAAAATTCAAATTTTAGTATCTGTAAGTAAGGTTTTATGGGAACACAGCCATACTCCCTCATTTATGTATTGTCTACAGCTGCTCTCATGCTACAGTGGCAGAGCTGAGTAGTTGTGACAGAGACTGTTTGTTCTGCAAAGCTGAAAATATTTATTATCTGGCTCTTCACAGAAAAGATGTGTGCTCTGGTTAAAAGAATGTGTAGGAAAGATGGAAAGAAAGAAATTATGTAACCAATGGTAGATATAAGTGTTATAATAGTTCTTTAAGAAAAGTGTTAAATGAAAGATGGGTAGAAGGAGAGATATTTTAGCCTAAAAGAGAGGTGTTTGGGAGGTCTGGTGGTGATTGTGATGGAGGCATGAGAGCTGCCTTGTAGTATTTGAAAGATTGCTGTATAGAAGAGGAAATCAGCTTGTTCTCTGTGACTACAAAAATTAGACCTAGAACCAGTTGTTGGAAATATAAGGTAGCATTGTATTAGTTAAGATTTTTAACTATTCCAAAAGTGGAATAGACAACTCTGGGAGGTAGTCTATTGGTAGTCTCATCGGAAGAATTCAGACAGGCCAGACAACTAATTAGCAAGGACCTAATAGAAGGGCTTCAGCATCAACTCGAATGATTTTTTTTTAAATTTATTTATTTATGATAGTCACAGAGAGAGAGAGAGGAGAGAGAGAGAGAGAGGCAGAGACATAGGCAGAGGGAGAAGCAGGCTCCATGCACCGGGAGCCCGATGTGGGATTCGATCCTGGGTCTCCAGGATCGCGCCCTGAGCCAAAGGCAGGCGCCAAACCGCTGCGCCACCCAGGGATCCCAACTCGAATGATTTTTAAAGATCCTTTCTAATCTTGAGAGTCTGTAATAATTTTATGAACTTGCACTATTGTGGATCTGTATCAAGGGAAAATTTCCAAGTACAAAATACACCTTTGATTACATCATCACTTCTGCTCAAAAATCCATTAATGAGATCCTTTTGTCAGCTAAATTAAGTAAAATTCCTAAGTTCGGGCAGCCCCGCCGCCTGCAGCCCAGGGCGTGATCTGGAGACCCTGGATCGAGTCCCACGTCAGGCTCTCTGCATGGAGCCTGCTTCTCCCTCTGCCTGTGTCTCTCCCTCTCTCTCTCTGCATCTCTATGAATAAATAAATAAAATCTTTAAAAAAAATTCATAAGTTCTTCACTGTTAGTGTCTAGGTTCTTTGTATTTTGATCTAAACTTAGCTTTATCTATCACTCTTACCCTGCACAGCATTTCCCAAGTTGGTTTCTACCAAACATTGTTCTAGGATATGCAAATCTATGATATGCAGAACAAAGCTTCTGTGTTCAATTAGATTTGGGAAATGCTGATACTGAATCTTGCCCTTGATGCTTCCAATTTACATTAAAGTAGTAAAAGCTCTCAAGAAGTCCTGCCCTGAATAAATTTGTTTAACTTTTTAAAAATCCAGTATCTCCCACACATGTATGAACACATAATACTTTTTTTCTTTTTGCCACAGATACTAACACTGTAGACCAATTTTCCATTTGTCATTTTCTTTTTATTTGTTAAAGATTTATTTATTTTAGAGACAGAGAATGAGAGAGAGAGCATGAGGGAAAGAGGAGCAGAGGGAGAGGGAGAGGGAGAGAATCTCAAGCAGGCTCAATGTTGAGCACAGAGCCTGATGCAGGGCTTGAAGTTAGGGCTCTAAGATCATGAGCCAAAACAAGAGTTGGACATTCAACTGATTGAGCTACCCAGGGACCCCTCTATTGTCATTTTCTTATTCTCTCTCTCTCTCTTTTGTTATTTACACATCCTCTCTTTTCCTCTTGTGTGCTGTTTCTCTCCTTCCAACTTCATTCCTAAATCTAGTGTTGGGAAATGGTGAAGCAGATAATTAGACCACAGAATTGTGTAGACAGTTTGAGACCACATAAAATATTCCCTGTAACCCCAGGGAAATAGGAATATAAAGAGGTACAATAATTTAGGAGAATATGAATGTGAAAGGAGAAATTATATAAGATGAAGGTGCTTTTGATATCATGAAATTTTTCATAGTCAGTTATTCAAAAAGCAAATCACTTTTATTGGTAATTTGGCCTTTTGCCTTGTAATTTCTGGTTTTAGCTAGTGTTCTGTTTACGATACCATCTGTTTAGGCAGTGTTTAAGCATGTGAATAAAAAATGAGATTGCTATCTGTAGAGAAAGTGACATCACCTATTCTAGGAAGGTAATGTCCATACTCTCCCATTCCTTGGTGCCTTTCTCTAAAGGGTATTTTTCTGTGTCTGGAGTAGTTAGTGCCATGTTAAAAGGAATGAAGGTAAGAACTTATTATACAGCCTATTTATAATCATTTGGAGATGTTCTACTTCCCTGCATATGAGACAGTCTCAAAAGTATTAGTTTTTTCCCCTGAATACCCATATGAACCATGAACATGTATCTAAAGATATCTGCAGTCACTGGTAACTATTACTTATTGAGAATAATAACAGTCAGAGGGTACGGCTTAATGATTCAAGAATCAGCTTCACATAAAGACTCTATATAGTCTCCCTAGAAACCAACAGTCAAATCTCATCAGGGTCAACTTAGTCCTTTTTTATAATAGATAAATTGAATAACATGCTGTTTAATTTGTATGTGTGTTATTGAATGAAGCTATGAAGAGTATATGGTCTGCATATAAAGATACAGCTATTGTTTTGGTAAGTAAGGTTATTATTTTTCCTAAATTATTTAACCGTGGGTAATTGAGGGTGCAAAAGAAATTTGAATGCATCAGTGTTTTGTAAAGTTATTTTTAATAAATAGTAATATTTTCAAAACATTAAGGAGGATTCGTTTTTGGTTAGATTATCTTTGGTTTTCTGCCTCTTTTTGGGCTTGAGTTTTTAGGAAGTAGAAAATGCCTGGATAGTTGATCATCTTTCTGTATGTATCATTTCCTATGTTGTATGTCATTTTTCTGGCTTTTATTTAGACAGTTAAAATATACTAAAAAACCATTTGACACTTCTTAAAAGCATTATAGATGGCCCAGGACCTAAATGTTCATTGCAGAAAATTTGGAAAATACAGTCTAGTGTGAAAATGAAAATAAAAGCTAGCATTGGTTCTACTTTCAAAGATAGCTGCTGCTGGCCACTTGTAATGCTGTAGTTACTATTCTCTCATGTATACAGTAAGAGGTGTCTGTGTATTCCATTTTCAAATGATCAAAAGTTTAGTTTTCAGTATTTCCCCACTAAAAATAATACTTCTCCAAAGATTCTTTTGTAAATTTTTGTATACATCTCTTACTTCCTTACATTAACTTCCTAGGAGTGGAATTGTTTGTTCAAAAGATAGAAAATTTTTAAGATGCTTCATTGATATTCCCAAATTGCTCTCTAGAAAGGTATAGTGTATTTTTTAAAAGATTTTATTTTCAAGTAACCTCTACACCCAACGTGGGGCTCAAACCCACAACCTGACAACAAGAGTCACATTCTCCACCAACTGAGCCAGCCAGGTGCTCTGAGAGGCGTAGTGTATTAGTCTCCTTGGCATGCCATAACAGAATACCACAAATGAGGTGGCTTAAACAGGAGTTTTTCACAGTTTTGGAGATTGGAAATTCAAGATCACAGTGCCTGCAGGGTTGGTTTCTGGTGAGGTCTTTCTCCCTGGTTGGTAGACTGTGCCAGCTCACTGTATTCTCATGTGGCTCTTTCTCTGTACAAGTGTAGAGAGAGGCATCTCTGGTGTTTCCTCCTCTTCTTATAAGAAGACCAGTCCTGTTGGATTAGATCCCTACCCTTACAACCTCTTTTAAACCTTAATTACCCCCTTAAAGGCATTATCTTCAAAGATAGTAATATTGTGGAGGTGTTACACTTCAACATGTGAATTTTTGGGTTTAGGGAACAATGCAGTTTACAGCAGGCAGTAACATTAGCATCCCATCATCAATGAATGAGAGTTCCCATGTCCCCATCTTATTGCCAGCACTGGGTATGTACACCACATACACATACATGCACGTATCACTGGCAATTTGATAAAGATGGCATTGTTTTACTTTGCATTTCTTTGATCATTAGTTTCAGTGGAAATTTTAAAAATATTTGGATATTTTAAATTTTTGTGAGTTTTCTATTCTTATACTTTGACCATATTTTTTGTTGGGGTTCTTAATTGCCAGTAAACCTACATCTTCATTTTTGTGTTTAGCTATTTGCATGTATCATTTTTGCTTTTTACAGAAAAGGAATTATACTTTAGAATGGTATTTATCTATGATTTATCTTTAAATACAACTGAGTATACAGAGTTAATATATGTATCTATATTAATGAATCATATGTTTAATGCTCACTATACATTCATAAAAACCATTTATAGTTTGGATGCATTGATTTGCTGGCAATGAAATATAGGTAGTGGCAAGGTTAATAAAAAATCTTTTCAGGTATTGTTTGCTTTGCATTAACAAATATAGCAGAGTTTCCTGAGATACACTCCTCAGAACTCTAATCCCTCAAGACATCCTGTGAGAAGACATTTCTCCTGGTTGAATAGCTTTGGGAACTGCTTGCATCCTCTATCTGCCACCTAGTGCTTGACAGAGCTTACCAGGAATTTAAGTCTTTGAGAAGCCCTGGCATAAAGAAATCTGTTTGTTTATTTATTCATTCATTCATTCATTCATTCATTCATTCATTCATAAATCTGTTTGACATTTGTAACACGCATACCTCCAAACCTTATTTTGGCATAGGACAGTATCCCCTTTTTTGTTTATGTGATTTTTAAAAAAATTCTATTTATTTATTCATGAGAGACAGAGAGAGAGAGAAGCAGAGACATAGGCAGAGGAGAAGCAATTTCCCTACATGGAACCCGAAGTGGGACTTGATCCCGGACCTCGGGATCATGCCCTGAGCCAAAGGCAGATGCTCAACCGCTGAGCCACCTAGGTGTCCCATGTTTATGTGATTTTTGTTAACTTTTTAGTTTGAAATGATTCACAGGAGGTTATAACGAAATGTATAGGAAGGTCCCATTCACCCTTCATCAAGTTTTCCCCGATGGTAATATCTTGCATAACTATATGGCAGTGTCAGAATCAGGAAATCCATGTTAGTATAGTCCATAGAGCTTATTCGAATTTCACTGGTTATATACATGTACTCATGTGTGTGTGTCAGTGCAGTTTTACCAGATGTAGGTTTGTGTAATCAGCACCACAAGACTCCCTTATGCTAGCTCTTTATAGTCACACACACTCTTCGCCCACCCTTTGCTAGCTCCCAGCCACCATTGATAAGTGCTTTATTCCTAAACTTTCATCATTTCAAGAATGTTCTATAAATGGAGTAATATGGTATGTAACCTTTTGAAATTGGCTGTTTTCACTCAATGTAATTCACTTCAGGTTCATCCAGACTGTTGTGTGTACCAATAGTTCTTTCCTTTCTGTTGCTAAATAGCATTTCATGATATGGATGGACCACAGTTTGTTTACCCATTCATCCATTGAGTGATTTTTACTGCTCCCCATCTTTTTGGTGGAATCTCTTAATACCCTGTATGAATTTTGTTCTGAAGTACACCAACTTGAGAAATTCTGTACCACAGAAATGATACCATTAAATAATTACTACTTTTTAAAGATTATACCTGAGTTGCAGAAATTAAAAATATTTTATTATTTGGTTTAGGAATTCCAGAGACGCTGTAATACTCTGATTTCATTGATTGAGAAAGAAAATATGGAAATTGAGGAAAGAGAGAGAGCAGAAAAGAAGAAACGGGCAACTAAAACTCCAATGGTAAAATTTTCAGCATTTTCCTAACTTTTAGGTAGATCTCATTTTTTTTACATAATTAAAATGCCTATATTATGTTTAATGCCACATGATACCTATTATAAAAACTGTTTTTATGAAGTGCTAATTTGTTTTTGACAGAAAAAGAATACACTACAACCGCATTCCCTATTTGTTTATAGAACATATGGTTAGGAACTCCCTCGTAACAGGGCTCAGTATTTAAAAAAAGTTCCTTCATGCAGAAGTATAATGCAAGTAAAATCCTTTAAATTGAGACTCTGGTTGTCATTGGGGAATAGGAGAAAGGGTGGGGTGGGATGGGATGGGATGGGGCTGAGATTGAAACTGGGAGTTCTGATTTGATCAAATAAGTTTTCTGATCTTTGTGGAACCATGAGTGCAAATGAGAACTTTGAGCAGACAGCAAAGCTTTACTTGGTTTATTTGGTAATAAATTAACTGTTGAATAATAAGGTGACTTGATATTAATCTAGTCAGGATGCCTTGTATAGCTACAATTTAAAATATTCTTTAATAGATCATATTATTTGAGTGTGGTTAAGTAAACTACCATATTTCATCAAGTCTAAGATGCTTCCTATTGTAAGACATAGCATTATTTTTTATGTTTCACCAAGTAAAACTGCTGCCAAGTAATTAATTTTTCATCAATTGTGAAATGCATCTAGATTTCAGAGATGCTAAAGTGAAAAAAATGCGCATCATAGAATATGTGAAATATGGTATTTTAATATCTATCATATGGTTTTAAAAAATAATACATTCATAAATAGCATTTTGCCCAGAAAACTTTAAGTAGTATGTAGTTCTTTAAAATGAGAGTACATTTATAGTACCATGTGAAAGTAGACATTTGCTGAGTATTTTTGATGGGTATTTTATGTCTTTTCTTAAAAAAAATCTTTGAAGGTTATTTTACATTGGGTTATATATTTTGTTGGGCTATATAGAACATTAACTGTGAGTATAACATTTAAGTGAATATTCATGTTAAAATTTTTTTTTAATGCATTTACATCCTAGATTTAACATTGTTGGGCCATTTAAAAATGTGCATATTGGAGCAGAACATTAAATCTGTTTCCATTTTAGTCACAGAAAAGAAAAGCAGAGTCAGCTACTGAGAGCTCTGGAAAGAAGGATGTCAAGAAGGTGAAATCCTAAAGCCTAGAAATAAAGTTTTAAATGGGAAACTGCTATTTTCTTGTTCCCATCTTCAAATGCTAATTGCCAGTTCCAGTGTATTCATGGTACTCTAAGAAAAATCTTTTTGGTTTTGATTTCTTGCATATTTTATATATTTTACAATGCTTTCTACCTGAAATGTGTAGCTTTATATTTTATGCATTCTAGCAGTTTTGTGTACTGTATTTTGTGCATTTCATGTCTTCATCAGAATCTTCTCAGTCCTTGTTCCTTTGAAGCTTGTGCTGAGGTTTTAGCTTTTCTATGTTTTATATGCCGCTGCTTGGAAAGAGAACCGAGATTCTATAGCTGTATTATTGTTGTTTCATACTTTAAATTTATATGGCTGTGGAAAAATGAATTAAAATGATTTGAGGAGAAAGACTTTTTCACTTCTTTGTTGCTTTCTTTTCTATTGAGTATGGGCTTGTATGTGTTACTGCATACTGTGATTAGCATAATAATTGTTGCTTTTGAGGTCATCTAAATATTTTTTTCCGAAAGGAATAAAGGGTGAGAACAGAAAAATATTAAAAAACCCTAATATTTGATACTGTGCTTGCTGTCAGTATGCATTACATTTAAATTATTCTCTAAATATTCAAGTGGGAAAATATAATAAAGAAATGTCTATAAGAAATTTAATTATTTCCTGTGTTTTGTGCAGTAGAAAAAGAGTTGTGTTATTGAATTGTATGGCTCACTACTATGTATTTGGTTGAAAGTTAAAGCTTTGCTTGCTGACTTGTGCGTGATCTTCTGTCCCATAGAGCCGGTTCAGAGGAGTCTGGGTATGACATGTAGATTTATTAACAACTAAGTTAAGAGTATGAAATAAGTGCTATGCATGTAGAAGAAGGGAGGGCTGGCTTCTATAGGAATACAATTATGCTCAGATAACAAACAATCTCAAAGTGTCAGAGGTTTTATACACCAAGAGTTTATTTCTTACTCACACTACAGATTCCATGCAGATCAGAAGGATATGGGAATGGGAGGGGATCTGTTCCATAGTCACTCAAGATTCTGGGCTAATGGAGGCTCCAATGTAGCTATACCATCAGGGATATGTGGCCTTTGCACCTGCTGCTGTAGGAGAAAGAATGGCTGAAGAATCTCATGTAGGTTCTTCATTACCTAGGCCCAGAAATGATACATGTCCCATACACTTATATTTCATCATCCCAAAGTAGTCACATGGTCCTGTGTATGTGAAAGGGCTGGCAAATGTAGGTGAACAAATGGAATGTTTTACATTACTGCCTCTGCCACAAGGGCCTGTTGACTCAGGAAAGAACCTGTGTCTCTCACATGGAACTTAGCATGTGATTAATCAGAATTGAGGTCAGGTTATAAGGAAACAGGGAAAATGGATTGGAATCTAGTGTGGAACACATAGCAAATAAGCAAAGGTGGGAATGCAGGACGGTGATTTTAGTTACTAAAACAAGGTTTGCATCACTAAAGAGTTGTTCCCTGCCCCTACCAAAATCTTTTGCATTTCCCATCAGATTCTATCACCGGTAAAACTTGGGTAGCTCTGAAATTCACACCCTCAGTCTTCTCATAGGGGTTCTGAAACCTAGGAATTGATCTAGAATGACAATCCACTGTCTGTTGGACTCTTCCAAGTCTTCATTCATTGTCTAGATTTCATATTTCTTACTGCCATGCTCCTGATTGGATTCTTTTACTGTTTCTACTCTTAGGACTTAGAGTTGTGTACTGTGTTGGAAGTTGGGGTGAAATTGAAGTGCTAGTAAGTGATGAAATTAGGACGATATTAAGTCAAGGGACCAAGAGATAACCCAAATCTATTCCTTGAGTTAACTACCCTTTCTGTAAGGTCCACAAAGAGGTGAAGGTAAGCAAAGTAATACTTCAGTAGCTGGCGCTTTGACTCCAAACTTCAGTCCAGAGCTCATAAGCCCAAAATAAAATCTTGGAATTTTTTACTCCAGTGGGATTTAAATGCTATAGTTACTTGGGGTAAAGAAAATGATATCTGAGAGGGTTTTACTGAAACCCCCACGTTTTGTATACTGAAAAACAGTGAGCGTCCTAGACTATGATCGATCAGTTCAGCATGTCTTTTCTTAGGAAATTAAGATGCAGGGTGGGAGCAGGTACAGTTAGGATCTTTAAAGTTCTTTCATGGAAATTTAACAATCTCTGCTTGTTCTTTCTCTGTTAACCCAGAGGGGGTTAATAGCTAAGCTGTATGTGAATATCTGCTTTAGGGGAAAAAATCTGCAGGTAAGTTCTTCCAGCCTTTTCATGGGGCCATTTTCCTGATCCATATTATGGCTCTTGTAAGACTTTATAGGACCAAAGAGAAGTGAAATTCAGCTCTCCAAGATGTTCAATGAATACCTCTGGTGTCATCCTCAGAAACTTGTGAAATGGTTTTGTCCAGGACATTAACTTAAAGACCACGCTATATTTAGTGAAAAAATCACCACTTGCTCTATTCCTCATCTTAGATTATATACAGGATTGTTGTCGAACATAGCCTACCAAGGAGGCCCATACAGTGACCACTAGATGATAGCACAGTCCAAATAATACAATGTTGGGGATACAAAATGCCCTGAGTCTGTATTTGAAACCTCTCTTACTGTCAGTTTTCCACAGATAAATTAAGGTATGCTAGAAAATTCAAGAGTCCTGAGAAAGAAATCCCATTTCAAACAAGGGGCTGAGTAGAGACTGAAGGGTAGTAGCCCTAGACCGGGCTGCCCCTATTGGGGAGAAAAAAAACAGGACAATAAGTTTACCAGCTGCTTGGAGGCCAGAGGAAGCAGAAGAGTGTGCTGTTTTCATGAATACAATCTTGTAAATGCACAGTTATCCGGCCCACCAGCAAAAATGGTACAGTCAATTGACCTTACCTGATTTCTGATTTACCGAATGTGCAAAGAGAGAAGTGAGCAGAACAGGGAGTCTGAGTAGTTTTCTTCACTCAAGACCTCTGTAGAAGATAAGAGCTGAATAGGTTTTCCAATAATCTTTGGGCTCCCACAGAGGCACTTGGAAAGTATCTGTCTGATCCATTGCATACTCAGGCTCTAATTTCCTTAGAATCAAAAGAAAGCGGTGAGCTCAGTAATCTCTCATTTACATAATGGCCATTTGTATCTCAGTCTTTATTGCACAACTCCTTTTTCTCCTGGCTCCCTGGCCTGGGAGTGGTTATGCAATATGGAAAACTTGGATATGTGTTGGCATTATTACACAATTCTCCCATGAAATATGCCCTCGAATTTGGTCCATTATCTGAGACCTCCCAGTTAAGAGAAGTTATTGCAGCTATCTTAGTGGCTGGGTGTTTGGTTTGAAAAGCCTCTACTCAACTGGTGGAACTATCTACTGTCACCAAAATAAAATGCTATTATTTCCCACATACTGACAAAGGTCCCCACTGTGGTTTATTGTTCCTCCTCTATGGTGCAGTAGCCAATGCAGCTATTTCAGATTCCTGTGTCAGTTTCGAGGCCCATGATCATGCTGATGTCCACGTTGCTTTCTCTCTAGCTGTTATCGACTCCTGAAATCCTCAAGTTTTCATAAAATTTCAAACTTCTATCAGTATTCTATTCGATGTCTCCTTCATTTAGTCTGCCTAAGCTACCCTCCCCCATTGACAAGGGGTAAGATTTTTCTGTGGTTGAAATACATGTAGCTAATGCTATTTGTCATGTCCTCTCTCCCTCAACCTTATCATTTCTGTGTGCTCCAGCTAATTTCTAACTGCCAGTATCTCTTTGTCTAAGGTCTTTGTCTGAGGACTTTATCAGAGGCCTTGGAAGGCTTTTCTACCTTTTGCATCATAGGCTGGGAGGGCTAGAGGGTTAACACCTCTGAGTGGCTCTCAACCAAAACCTAATTGAGGTTGGCATATAAGTACCAAAACTCTCTCACTCCTCAAGTAAGGTCTGTCTTGGGTGTGTGATCTCTATGGTTCTCCAGAATTTACTCATGGATTTAAGCTCCAGTCACTCAAAGCAGTGGCTGTATTGATGACAATTTTTATGGACTTTATTTCTTTTCTTGTATCACTTATTCCCCTGTGGGTATTTTCTGGGGTCAACTCCTAAATAATACTACTTGCATGAGAATCTTATCCCAGGGTCTGCTTCTGAGGAAACCCAATTTAAGACACTCACCTTGTATACACAGTTCTTAGACCTTAGTTGTGTCATTAAAATGTATAGAGTGTTTAAAGAGAGTAATGCCTGGACAGTATATCATTGATTTGTTCTTAGAAGGTCTACCTCGCTGTGGACACTTAGTAGGTGATATGATTGCATCAGGATATTCTGCCCTGGCACAAAGTGCTGAGTTCTGATGTCTTTCCATAAACAAAGGAAACCTTCTCATATAACCAGTACTTATGGCACTGGGAATTATTATTAGACAGAGGTTAAAGGGTTCCCAAGGTTTTGGTAAGGCGGAAGCTAGTGCCCAAGCTGTGGTCTCTGGAAGTGTTTTCCATGCTTGTTGGTGCCCCTTTCCTGTAGCAGTGGTCCATTCAGATGACTGAACCAAGTGTTGGCCTTTCTCACTGTACTGTGATATATAGCCATTACAACAGCCTGGTGATACCAGGCTTTTTCAGCTGTTGGTCTGGTCCCCTGATGATTTGTCCATTTCCTGATACATTGCTTTCCCACTGGGGAGACTTTCATCTAGGCCATTGTAGTCAGATTGAAGGTATCTTTTTCCGTTGGCTTTTAGCCTTGTCTTCTAGTGCCAAGACATGCTTGGTTAATTTCTCATCTTCTTCCCATGAGATAGATATTAGAATTTGTCCATATAGATAGGACTACGAAATTTTGTGGTCTATTTCTGAGGATCTCCATTTATCTAGGGAAGGATGATGGTGAGTACCATGTATGTGCAGGTTTTTACTTTCCATCATGACTACAGTTTTGAGCTAATGTATCTCCTTCAGTGGTAGAGACCAAAACCTATTTGCTATATCTAAGATAGTAATATCTTTGCATAAGGTCTTATTTTTCTAGAATATTTGCTATCTGACCATCATCATCATCAATTGGGATTGATAACTTATTCAGTTCTCCTAGAATCAACTATAAGCCATTTAATTTTTGTATTGGCCATACGAGAGCATTGCCAAAATACGATAATTTACCCATTTTCTTTTTTTAAAGGTTTTATTTATTTATTCATGAGAGAGACGCACAGAGAGAGGCAGAGACATAGGCAGAGGGAGAAGCAGGCTCCATGCAGGGAGCCCGATGTGGGACTCGATCCCAGGACTCCAGGATCATGCCCTGAGCCAAAGGCTCAACCACTGAGCCACCCAGGCGTCCCTACCCATTTTCTTTTGATCATCAAGAGTATTCCATCTAGTGTTTCTCAGTATGTGTTAGTATATCATTCACTGTTAGGTAGATAGCCTCCCTTACCTTCATGAAAGATCATTGCAATTAGGTCTGGGTATATCTTTGTAGGCATATTCTTTTTTTCTTTCATAAGTCTATTCTGATTTCTAAGATCTCAAGCTTTATTCTTTCTCTCTAGAATGAATTCTAGAAAAGAATCCTAATTCTTTTCTAGCTTGCCTCCTATCACAACTAAAGCTCACAGTATCTCCTGGATAAGAGTTTTAAAATATCCTGTAATCATTCTACCTGCTAAGGGCCTTCTACTATTTCCAGGCGAACCTATTTCTCAAAGCCAAGACATTCTGGGTACAGGCATTACTTAGTGTCTTTTTGACTTTTGGACTTCTCTTTTCTTTCATTAAATTTTCTCTCCACCTCAAAAATCTACTTTCCCTGTGCAGTAAAGGCCTCAGTTCTTTTCTTATTAGTGAACTCTACCTGCAGTGATTGTATCCACACTCTGAAGCCTCTGAAATCCACAACCATGATTAGACATCTGACCTTTACCCTCTTTCCACAAATTTGAATATTAGAAATTTAGATAATGCCCAAATCAGAGTCAACATGAGAACATGGGTGAAGGGACTCAGAAAACATTAGAGAAGACATATGACACCCCAGAATTTCATCTTGCCATCATTCTTTCTTTATCCTTGGATGCAGGTTAAAACAAGATGAAGAGAATTAGAGTTTGGACCTGCCATCTAGTTTGCCACGTGACTGTTTAGGTCTAACAATTGAATAGGCCAAAAATGTCACACTGCTTATTTTAGGAAGACTTAGGTCATGTTGTGGACCTTGCTGCTCCTGTAATTTGAAGCTTACCTTAGCTCCTAAAATGAATATTTGTGCCAATACCAGCATCTGCCTGTTCTACATGGGAGATTATATTCTGGGCCTACAGAAGCAATGCTTCAAGTTGGAGGACTGAATCTCAGTCTCTTTTGTGGGACTTCACTCTACAAATGTCAGTTCCTGGGGCATATATTTGCTTTGCTGAGATGACGCCCGTGTTGGGGGTGGAGGTGAGATTCAAGTATTATTAAGGGATGAAATTATGATGGTAATAGGCCATGGGGACTCAGGAATACTTAAATTTTGCCTTGGCCTCACCACCTCTGTGTGTTCCATAAATTCCATAAGGGATGTATGTAAATAAAAGGGTGGTAAAAGAAAGCAAAGTAGCATTTTATTAACTGAGGCTTTGATTCCAAAGCCCAGTTTAGTATGCTACTGAGTTGGGCTTGAACACAAGGAGGTTTAGGGTAGAGGCTGCCTAGAACTCAGAACCAAAGCAAGGTGGTTAGTAGCATTTCCCTTAAGCCAAAATCACATCTCAAGATTTCCCGTTTTCCAATGAGAAAAAAAACAAAAAACCTTACAACACTAACTCCAGAGGGAATGAATCCAGAAAGAGTCTTTCTATCCATATGGCATTGTTTAGACTTCCACGGCTTTACCCACTTAGAAACTCTGGTTCAAAAAGTATTTGAGAATCTTACCCATCAGTTCAGCAGTCCTCCACTACTTGTGTAGGAGGCTAGGGAGAGGACCACAGAGGAGCTTAGAAGCCCTTCCCCTGGAAGCTAATATGGACACTATGCTTACACTGCTTCAATGCTCAGCTTCTGTAGCCAGGTCAAGTCCTACAGCTTGTGGTTGATACATGGCTGGAACATTGACTAATACAAAAGGTATCACAAGAGGTACCATTACAAAATGCAAACTTGGTAACTTCTAACAATTGTATCATCTATTTGGATTTCTTATCATATTTTGTGATAATTGATGAGATGAAGTTTATCAGTGAACAATAATTTACTGTACAACAAGATTCAAAGATTCAACAGTATTTTGAGTCTTTTCTTCTGGGAGATGGCAACAATTGCCAGTTATAGTAGGGAAAAAAGTGGTGCTTTTCATATGCTATTATAAATGGACATTTACTGCTAAAATTTGAGTATGCATGGACTATGTTTTTAAAACATGTTTTTATTTTATAGTATTTTTAAAAAAAGCAATGTAAACTATATGTGAATAATTTGCATGCCATAATTTTCTTCATGTGGAGATCTTCCACAATGCTAGGTAGATGCTGAAGCATACCAAGCTACACTGCCCAAGCCTCGTAGAACCATCACTAGTGATTGTATCTCCCAGGATGCAGAGTTTGGAGTTCATATGCTGAGGGAAACATTTGGAATTACATTCAGAATTGTCAGCTTCAGCCTTTGAAGAAAACTAATCTTGTGATTTGGTTTGGTTTTATTTAGGTTCTGTATCATTTAACTTTTACTGCATAACAAACCACTCCAAAACTTGGTAACCTAAAACAAGCATTTGTTTTTATTTTTATTATTTATTTATTTATTATTATTTTTTAAAGATTTTATTTATTCATGAGAGACACACACGGAGAGAGAGAGAGAGAGAGAGAGAGAGAGAGAGAGAGAGAGAGGCAGAGACACAGGCAGAGGGAGAAGCAGACTCCACGCAGGGAGCCTGACATGGGACTTGATCCCGGGTCTCCAGGATCATGCCCTGGGCTGAAGGTGGGGCTAAACTGCTGAGCCACTCAGGCTGCCCTTATTTTTATTTTTTTAAAGTAATCTCCATGTCCAACATGGAGCTCAAACTCATAACTACACGATCAAGAGTTGCATGTTGTACCGACTGAGCCAGCCAGGTGCCCCAAGAGAACACTTTATTTAACTTGCAATTCTGTGGGTTGGCAATTTGGGTTAGGCTCAGGTAGGTAGTTCTTTTGTCTTGACTGGGCTCACTCATGTGTCTTTGGTCAACTTCTGGTCAGTTAGCTGACACTGGTTGTGGTGGTTGACTGTTGGCTTGGTCAATGGGGGTAACTCAGCTACATCTCTCTTATCATCTAGCAGGTTAGCTTGGGCTTGTTTACATGGTAGCTTGGCATCCAAAAGAAAGAGTAAAACTTGAAAGGTCTCTTGAGACCCAGGCTTAGATTTCACACAACTTCTACCAGATTCTATTGGTCAAAGCAAATCATCAAAGCCAGACCAGATTCAAGGAGTAGAGAAATTGACTCCACTTCTAGATGGGAGATGCTGCGAAGTTACATTGCAAAAGGCCTGGATATAGGATGAATGTGGAGGGGAATATATCACAGGGTCTTCCTGTTGAGGTGTCCTAATTTATAGTTAGTGTGTGCCTTACAGTCCTCTAGTTGTATCCCAAATTATAATATATGAGTCGTCATGTACATAGCACAGTGGAAAGTCCAGAGTCTATCATCACTTAGAGCCTTTCTTCCTGAATGTTTGTGAAGGGTACAAAGATACTTTATTTTCGACTGCCATTTTGAATTAGTAGTCTTTTTGATCCAGCAGTTTGGATCCTCCATCTGTTTTGGCTCCAAGAATATTTTGACTCCCTGTTTCCAAGTATAAGCATTTATATCACAATTATGCTAATAGAGACAGAGACTGCTAATTACTTTCCAATATACATCTTCTGCTTCTTGCTTGGTAGTAAGAACATCTATTTTTAGCTTTTCCACACTGCCACTTGGCTAAAAGACTACATTATCCAGCTTCCTTTTTAGTGAGGTATGGCCATGTGCTAAGTTTTGGCCAATGATATGTAAGCAGAAGTGGCATTGCAACTCCTAGAAAGTGTCCTGGAAAGGAGAAGTTTTCTTCATCCTTTCTTCTTTCCTTCTGGTTGGGATGTGGACTTGATGGCTAGAGTTCAAACAATCATCTTGAATTATATGGATGCACATCAGTGATGATGTAGCAACTGGTCAAGAGGAGCCTGGGTCCCTGATGGCCGTAGAACTGCCTTCCAGCCCTGGGGTGTCCCCACTTCCAGAATTCGTTATCTTGAGAGAGAAATAGTTTTCCATCTATTTAAGATACTGTCTTAAATTTTGTTGTTATTAGTATATGGGACTGTAATCCTAACACCCCAGTATTGATGATTTTATATTGAGCAAATTTTTGCTGAAACAAATTCCCTTTAAGTCAACTAAAGTCCTTGATGAGTTTTCTAAACTGTAAGATAAACCATTTCTATTTTTTCCATTTGTACTTTTATTCTACTGAACATTTTCTTTGGGATTGGTTAGTTTCATTTTAACTTTACAGTAAGGATTTACCTTTTTATAGTAAAATTTACTTGGCATTTAAAGTTTTTGATTTGTGGGCATGATTTTCATCAAGGTCTAGTTTCCCTGAGTCAAATTTTACAGACCTAAATTTTTCAAGAACATGTGATTTTTCTGTAAAATTATAGCCATAACAAATTTTATCATGTGCAGTTTCACGACTTTTTATGTTTTTCTAGGGTGGTTATTCCCACCAAGTTTACATTTTCTCAGGTCAGTTTTCAGAGTTGCCAATGTTACAAATGACATAGAGTTTTTAGTTTTTAGTTTTTTTAAAAAAATATTTATTTATTTAAACTTATTAATGAGAGACATAGAGAGAATGTCAGAGACATAGAGGAAGAAGCAAGCTCTTTGCAGGGAGCCCAATCCCCTGGACCTGGGATCACGCCCTGAGCTGAAGGCAGATGCTCAACTGCTGAGCCACCCAGGCATCCCTAATTTTTTGTTTTTCATAAATTTTACTATGTGTATTTTTTAGACATTGACCATTTTATTTGTGTTGATTAGTTCTACCTGCTATATATTTTTTAAAGATTTAATTTATTTATTATTTAAGAGGTAGAGAGAAAGAGTGTGTGAGTGCCAGGGGGACGAATAGGGGGAGAAGGACAAGCAGACTCCACGCTGAGCTCAGAGCCTGATGCACAGCTCAATCCCAGGACCCTGAGATCATGACCTGAGCCAAAATCAAGAGTCCGATGCTTAACTGACTGCACCACCCAGGCGCCCCTCTACTTTCTATTTTTTTATGACTTTGAAATTGATACAAATTTCTTGGTGATTCCATGAGGAAATTGTGAGCAACTCCCCTCAGATGTTCCAGAATTTTCCCATTCAGACTGGATCTATGCTATTGCACATCCATACTTATGAATATAAGTGATTTGTTTCTGGCAATCTTTAGTGCAGATCCTCCTAAGTCAAAATTTCAATTACCATTACTTTATTTTTTTAAAGATTTTATTTATTTATTCATGAGAGACACAAGAGAGAGAGGCAGAGACATAGGCAGAGGGAGGGAGAAGCCAGCTCCATGCAGGGAGCTCGATGCAGGACTTGATTCCAGGGCTCCAGGACCATGCCCTGGGCCAAAGGCAGGTTCTCAACCACTGAGCCACCCAGGCATCCCAATTACCATTACTTTAAATGGGAGAAAATGTCATATATACCTGAGCCCCCAGAATGACACCAATTTTGTTAAAACGCCACCAAATTTCCCTTAAAACAGACTAAAGTGGTTTAATAATGTTACTTATCATAATACAACCTAATTAGGCAATTTCTCCTAATATAAGTATAGCTATTTACCTGTTCTCCTTAAACTCTTTGCAGCTCTTGTATGCTCTACGTGTAAAACTTTGTTACCAGACCCCCAGTCATCAGTGTGATTCTGAAAGTTTATGTCCTTCAACATTTAAAAAAATTTTATTTATTTATTCATGAGAGACACAGACTGAGATAGAGGCAGAGACATAGGCAGAGAGAGAAGCAGGCTCCTCGCAGGGAGCCCAATGTGGGACTCAATCCCAGATCCCGGGATCATGACCTGAGCTGAAGGCAGGCGCCCAACCACTGAGCCACCCAGGCGTCCCTCCTTCAACCTTTAATGCAACACACGCACACGCATAACAATAAAGGCAAAATAAATTAATTAAAAGAATACATTTTAGGGGCGTGCCAATGACCTTCAGCTCAAGTCTACCAGAAACACCTGTATATGAACAAGTTGGGTTTATTACTTGTTGCAGGGAGAGAGAATACAAACCATGGGGAACCATGGGGTGTCTCAGTGAGAGGATAGTAGAAAGAATCTATTATGGGATTTGAGCTTTGGTTAGGTAATTGAGGGAAGGTCTAAGGAAATGAGGGTTCCTTCTAGATTGGATGCTGTCAGAAATTAGGGAGGATTCTATAACTGGGTTTCTCAATAAAATCTTATCTATAGAGATGACAGGGTACAGACAGAATAAAGCTATTAAATGGTAAAGAAGTAGTGGTTACTCATTTTAGCCAAGAGGCCGTAGTGTTTGATAGTTTGTTGGGGGCACAGTGACCTTGACTTGGTGCTTAAGACAAAATTATGAAGTGGCTTTGTTTTATCTCACATTCTCCTGTTCTCAGTAAAATTTTTTGGAATTCATATGTGAAATTGTTAATGTCCAGTAAGAGAATAACGTGACTTAGCTGTGACCATCAGGTCAGCTTTTGGATGGATGCCTTTTTTCTTTCTCAAGCACCATACTTCAGGTTGTCATTGCTATAAACTAGCAAAACAGGAGTACTCTAAGAAGAGAACTGAATGCAATGTGTGCCAACTCTGTAACTGGGAAGATCAGCATCTTTCCTCTCATGGGCTTGGCTACTTTCAAGGTGTCAAATCCCTATTTGTACATTCAACGAAATTTCTTACAAGTTGAAGAGGTTTTAAACTAGCAAAGTTGAGTTCTTCTAATGTGAATGGCTTCACTCTGGGTGGAGAAAAGAGCAAACATGAACAGAACAAAAATGTTCTTGGGGTCAAAATAGTCAGTGAGAGCAAAAGTGTTCTCTGTGTCTGCGAATGGCCCCAAGGTATTGTATGTTTATCCAGGTTCAGGGCTTGGTTCTGCTATTCCTCTCTCAGCATTGGGTATGAATTCAGACAAGTCCTTTTGAGTCTGGAGATTTCTACCTTGGCCACCCTAAACTGCTTCAGGAAAGACTTTCATGCCGCTTTACTGCCACTGAAATTGGCAATGTTTTTGATCCCTTGATGGCAACTATTGTCATTGCTGTGCTGGACTGTGCATTATCAGTTGATGTGACTCAATTTATGGGTCTAGGGCAGAAATCTCCCACTCACATCACTTCTCTGGCCCCTTCCTGAAATCCCACCCAGGCTATTGAGCAGAGGTGCTCTAGCAAAAACTGGTCTGGAATTCAAACACTTGGGCTCTTGAGAAACATTAGCTTTTCTTCAGGACACCAGAAGAACTGAGGTGTGATTGGTTACTGGGTTTGCCACCCCACAGATCCAATCCTGTTCTTCTCAGACTACCTGGCATGGGGCAAGAGCTGGGTCACTAGTGCCATCTCTTTCTACTCTCCTAGTGGTTTGATCTCAGAAACGTTGTTGCTCTCTGCCACTGGGCCTTGACCAGAGTCACCTCTGTCCGTCCTGACAAATGTCATTAACTTAATGTATTTAAAATACATTTGTTATTTATTCATTTGTGCATTCATTCGTTCATTTATTCTTCATTTAATTGGACTTTAGGATAAATTCCTGGGAGAAGGGTTGTAGCCATGACCACTTTTCTGATAGAATGCCCTTCAAGCTTTGCATCACTAGGACTGTCATTCTCTGTCTCCTTTGATCTATATTTCTCTATCATTATCGTTGTCTCTCTCATTGACTGTGTTTCTCTCATCCTGTTAATCACCTTCACCTGCTGTTATACTCAAACTAACTTAAATAGACCCCTCAGGCATTGTAAGGACACCAGCCAGCAGGAATCCAGGCAGTTATGCTTTCCATCTCTCTTCAGGACTATATGATGTCTCTCAATGTCCTTGTCATTGTCATTGTCATTTCCTCTCAGTATCTCTACTTTTCTATGTGTAGTCTCAATGGATGGCCTACTGATTTTATTTCTTGAAACACCATGCTGTGTTTGGGCAATTTTGCTTTTTTTTTTTTTGGCAATTTTGCTTTTGTTGTTACTTTGCCTTGCCATGATCCTCCAAAGATCCTTCTCTTCATGGCATTTTTGGTAAGCGAAGGTTGTCATTTCTAACTGCTACAGTCTTCAGATTTTTAAGTGGGAGAATCATAGGGGTATAGATTATCTTCCGCATCAGGTCACATTGTAGGTAAGTGGTTTGACTGACTTGGTTGCACCTGGTTTAGGGGTACACTCTGTGGCTATAGGAACTTGGCAGCATGAGCAGCAAAGGTCACAGCAATTGATATCTCTCTATGGTCTGGTTCTTTCCCATTAGTATACTAACCTTTCTCCTATATGCTGTACCAAATTCATCTCTGCCTAAAACAATCTAACAATCATGCCTCAACCACAAACACCTGCTCCCCTACTTAAAGGAGGAAGATAACCTGGTTTTATATAGAAATAATGTGAAAAGATCACATTAAAAGCTATTTATCAGACCCAGCGTTGATTAATTTTTAGGTGACATCTTCAAATTTTCAAATCCTAGGCCTGCCTATGGTTGTTTATTCAGAGTATATATTGCGTCCTGCAGCTGCTTGGGTATGGTGAATTATATACTGGAATCAGCAGGCATACATTATTGCACAAAAGTGCGTTCCTTGGTCAGTAAATATGACCAACTGGAGAATCTGCCTCTGGGAGAATTACCCTTGATATGCTCTAATGGCAGTAGCAGTCCACTTCCAGGTAATATTGACACTCTGGGCAAAGCCAGCTTGGAGTGGTTAGTTCTCGAATTTGAGCTTGGATTGGAATCACCTGGAGGACTTATTAAAATACAGAGTGCTGAGCTCCAACCCTAGACTTTCTGCTTCAGTGGGAATTTGCATTCTAACAGGTTCCCTGGTCTAGGAACCATACTTTAAAAACCATTGTTCTAGGGTGAGTGAATCAGGCTTTGGTGGTCAAGTAGAAGTGGGGTTTTGTTGGTAGTTTCAATCCAGGAGAGTCTCTCTAGGTTATCTGTCATTTGCATTACTGGGAAACCCTCAATTTTGTTTTGGCTTTTTAAGTTTTTCTCTTTAAATTTTAATTTTAATTCCAGTCAGTTAACACAGTGTTACATTAGTTTCAGGTGTCCAATATAGTGATTCAACAATTCCATACATCATCCACAGCTCATTGCAACAAGTATACTTCTTAATTCTCATCACCTATTTTCCCCATCCCCCTACAGCCCTCCCCTCGGGTAACCATCAGTGTGTTCTCTAGAGTTAAGATTCTGTTTCTTGATTTGCCTCTCTGTCTATCTCTCTCTTCCCCCCATGTTCATTTGTTTTGTTTCTTAAGTACCACATATGAGTGTAATCCTATGGTATTTGTCTTTCTCTGACTTATTTCACTTAGCGTTATATGCTCTAGTTCCATCTATGTTGTTGTGAATGGCAAGATTTCATTCTTTTTTATGATTAATATTCCATTGTTTATATGTACCACATACTCTTTTTTTTAAAGATTTTATTTATTCATGAGAGACACACACAGAGAGAGGCATAGACACAGGCAGAGGAAGAAGAAGGCTCCCCATAGGGAGCTGTATGCAGGACTCGATCCCAGGACCTCAGGATTACAATCTGATCCAAAGGAAGATGCTCAATCACTGAGCTACCCAGATGCCCCTATATACCACATATTCTTTATCCAGTCATCAATCAATGGACACTAAGTCTTCTCCCATATCTTGGCTATTGTAAATAAAGCTGTAAATGTAAAGGTGCACATATTGTTTGAATTAGTATTTTTGTATTCTTTGGGTAAATAGCCAGTACTACTATTGCCAGACTGTAGGGTAGTTTTATTTTTAACTTTTTGAGGAACTTCCATACTGTTTTTCCAGAGTGGCTGCACCAGTTTGCATTCCCACCAACAGTGGAAGTGTCTGCCTTTCTTCACATCCTTGCCAACAGCTGTTATTTGCTGTGTTTTTGATTTTAGACAGTCCTGACAGATGTGAGGTGATATCTCATTGTAGTTTTGATTTGCATTTCCCTGATGGTAAGTGATGATGAACATCTCTTCATGGGTCTGTTGGCAATCTGGATATCTTATTTGGAGCAATGTCTATTCATGTCTTCTGTCCATTTTTTAATTGGCTTATTTATTTTGTTATTGAGTTTTATAAGTTCTTTATATATTTTGGGTACTAACCTTTTATCACAGATGTCATTTGCAAATGTCTTCTCCCATTCAGTAGATTGCCTTTTAGTTTTGTTAATTGTTTTCTTTGCTGTGCAGAAGCTTTTTCCTTTGATATAGTCCTAATAGTTTATTTTTGCTTTTGTTTCCCTTGCCTCAGGACGCCTATCTAGAAAAAAGTTGCTTTGATTGATGTCAAAGAAGTCCCTACCTGTGTTCTCTTCTAGGTCTCACATTTAGGTCTTTAATCCATTTTAAATTAATGTTTGTGTATGGTGTAAGAAAGTGGTCCAGTTTATTTCTTTTGTATGTGGCTATCCAGTTTTCCCAACACCATTTGTTGAAGAGACTGTCTTTTTTCCCATTGCATATTCTTTCTTGCTTTGTTGATGATTAATTGACCTTATAATTGTGGGTTTATGTCTGGGTTTTCTATTCTGTGGGAATCCCTCAATTTGTAAACCCAAAACAGAGGTCTCTCTATGTTCTGTCTCTCCTGGCACCTGGATTGCCATCCTTCTTCATGTGCTGATTGTGGTATCCATACTCCCTTTTGTGATTAACCACTGCCACTTGTGTCCAAACCTAGTTTTCCCCTTCTTTTGTGTATTTAGTGATACCTTTGTTATCATATTTCCCATTCTTATTTCCTGTCAGGAAAGGACTTGCTGTTACTAGCATCAGTCTTTTTCTGTTTCTGAACTCAAAATCCTAAGACTGGGAATCTAATTGGTGGGGCTAGGTTATCTTTTTGTGTCAGGCAAAAAAGGGTTGCTGGCTGGCCTATGGATTTTCAGCCCTTGGATTGTGAGTCCATACTGAGTTCTATTGGCTATGGCCTGTCTTGGTAGCTGAAGCCAGTAAATGTCTGAGTCATATGGTATATAACATGGCAGCCTAGACAGCAGGTTTTAAGGGTAGGGTAGTTAGAAAAAGGGCTTGAGTTGTGGCAGGCACTGATGGAGATTTTAAGTAAAACATATTGACTGGCAGGATTAGTTTTCAGATGGTACCTACCATACTGGTTAATTTTAATAATATAGTAATATTTAATATAATACTAAAATATACATTAAAATATACTACTAATAATTATCTAATAGCTAGTACAGCTGTACTGGTTATTAAAATATTGAATACCTCTTAGCAAGTAGTTCCTTTCCTGAGCCTCTTGAGTGCCTTTCCTACCCCAACTGACTTGATCTCTCCCTCAGAACCTCAAGATCTTCTTACTATCCAACAATCAAAGTTAATTTGTGGTATAGGGGAAGACTCCAGGCTTCTGACTTGGGGTTAGGGTTAGCTTCTGTTTTGATTGGCTGATGTGTGTGCCATAGTGATTGCTAAATATTTTGAATGCCACTCCTGTGACTTGCACAGAAAGAGGATTCAAAACCCAGATTACAGAAGACATATGTACAGTGTACTTGTGTAAGTATAGTTGTAAGTAACACATTTTGTAGTTTGATTTCTTCTAAAGCAATTTCAATGTGCCTTTCTATAAATTTTGCAGTTTTTAAACATTTACCATTTATTCTGTAAAGAAGAATAAATCAGGTTTTAAAAAGGCATTTTTTATTTTATTTTTTAAAAGATTTTATTTATTTATTCATGAGAGACACAGAGAGAAAGAAGCAGAGACACAGGCAGATGGAGAAGCAGGCCCCATATAGGGAGCCCAATGCAGGACCCAATCCCGAGACCCTGGGATCATGCCTCGAGCCCAAGGCAGACGCTCAACCACTGAGCCACCTAAGTGTCCCTAAAAAGGCATTTTAAAGTAATAATCTTTCCCTAGGTTCACTCTTCTATTGCCAGAAAAATTAATTTTGGTCACAAATCAGAATGAGTTGGTTACCTGTAAGTTGGTATTATATTCTAATAAAACTGACCTAAGGGCTGCGGGGAATCCCCTTTCCTTTAAAGAGAAGAACTGATTTCATAGTAAAAACAAATTTATTAGAATAAACAAATTTATTACAGAGCTGTAAAGGAAAACAAGCTAAAAGTAAACCAAACATTGTTGAATGTTTTCTTTCCCAGTAGGGATTTGGCATAGTATATAGTGTCTGGCCATAGTGCTATGCAATGGCTGATCCAAGGATTGAGTAAATAACAGGATCCAGAAATTAACATATGTTCATAGAACATATGAGGCCTTAAAACAAGGTAGAACTCATCAACTGATAAAAAAATGTGTAGGATGCAAAGTATTGTCCTGAACTTTCACAGAACAAAATTACATTTGGTGTATCTTCAGTAGTGGAAGTATACTTGCTGAAAGGATCTCCATTGTGTAGTTCAAATTCAAAGAATACAGACTTTTAAAAATGCAGAGGGAGCCAGGAGCATTATTCAAGAATTGTCTCCTTTTGCTTACCCCTTCAATATATAAAGTAATAAAAATGTCTCACTCAGATTTATTAAGATATGAAACGTGACTCTAAAGCAACATGACTGTTGTGTGTGACTTGTGGAATGAGAGTCATTACTTTAGAGTCATAAACAATGGTTATTCCTTTTTGAGGAGGTAAGTAGTCTAGTGAATAGACATTTGAATAGACATCAGGAAACTCAGACTCAGCTTCCCACATTCCTGCTGGGCTAGAGGCCAGGGAGAAGCATCATGTATAGTGGGAAGGGCATTGGTTTTGGGACTCAGACTCATTCAGGTTCTAATCCTAGCTTCTCCACTTACTACCTATGTGAGCTTGACACATTATCTAACCTCTCTGAGTGTTAATTTGCCTATCTGTACTGTGGGGATGATCTATTCAGGGCTGACATTCAGCTGATACTTACCAACATGAGTGGAGCAGCTGTTTACAGCTGGGCTCTGTTCTGATTGGGCCAGTGTCCACTCGGATGGATGGATGCCTATGCTGTACTGGTTGTTAAATATTTTGGTTATTGCTCTGAATAAGATTTAATGGGTAGGGTTACTGGGAACATCAAATGAGATATGTGAACTTCTTAACACACAGTTGCTGCTTATGAAATTTTAGTTTTATATTCTTTTTTTTTCTGTAGAACGTTTAAAAACATGTTTTTCAACCTAAATAAAGGAAGAGAAAATGCCTGACACTTGTTTTTACTGTGATGTTAAGAGATTAAGAGGAACTGTGGTTCCATTAAGCAAACATTAAATTCATACTATGCAGGATCCTTGAGGAGTTCACAGTCTAGGAAGAATAATAGATGAGTAAATTCTGATTTTAACCCAACAATTTTAAGAGTTAATGTGAACCTATAAGGTGTCTTTGTTCAAATTTAATTTAAAAAGACTTCCTCCAGGTGAGTACAGCTTAGCTTGGTAGCTGAACTCAGGATGGATTTCTAGTAGTAACTAGGAGTTACTCCCTCATCCATGTGCCTTTGAGCAGTGCACAAACTGCACAATTATACACTGTGGCCCTGAGAACTGTTATAACAGAGTATATACCAAGTGCTATATAGGCTTACACTGGGAGGCAGGACTGAGTTTTGCCAGGTGAATGTCTTTTGTCCAAATTTACAGATGAAGGAGGAAGCATTAGGGTATATATAGAGACACAGATGTATGAAAGAGCTGGGAGGTTAGGGGAATAGTGAACGTTCCCAACAGATACTGTATTTGGACTCCTTGTTTTGAAGGAAGGATGCCAATGTACGTTATATTTACACCCTCTCTAAATAGAGAGTCCATCATCATTACAATTAAATATTAGAATGACTTTATGTGTAAGTTAATGTTCCTTCCTTGTTCTTGGATTAGACAGCATGCTTTGTTTTATTTTTTTATTTTCTTAAAGATTTATTTAAGTAATCTCTACACCCCATGTGAGGCTCAGACTCATGACTCTGAGATAAAGAGTCACATACTTTCTGACTTAGCCAGCCAGGTGCTCTGCCTGCTTCCTGTTTTAAATTTTTCATTTGTATTCAAAATTTTTTTTTTGTTTATGAGAACACACTGTCTTCTAGGGTTATTTGAGGTCCTCTAGTGCTTTTCTATTTGACTTGAGCCTAGACAGAGATCAGTGATCAAAGGAGGCTAGAAGATTCAGTGAAACATTATTTTTTAAAAAAATCTGGAGACTTTTATCATTGAATTATGGATCTGTTTTGCTTCATAGAATATTAAATTATAGACTTACAGAGCTTGGAGATTTTTGGAGTCCTTTGAGTCTGCTCTCATTTCAAAATGACTTTATTGTTCTTATATAAATGATACACGTTCGTTAGTTAAAAATTCAAGCAGTTCAAAGTAAAAAGTTGAGAGCTACAACCACCTGAATTCCCACCACCCTGATATCAACACCATTAATGTGAAGTTAACAGAATTCTAGATATCTCATTGCAGAGAGGTGACAGGTGTACAGAATCGTTTTTTAAATAAAATTTGCATCATATTATACATATTTTAATCAAAATTACTCAATATACTATTACCAGAAATTAATGCACTAAAGAGAAAATAAGGTCAAACTGAAGAAACTACATAATTTGGAAAAATATTTATTCCCCACAAGGCATATCAGTTTCTAATAGATCCCTGTGAAGTTGAGGGAAAAAATTGATGTAGAAAACATCAAGAGGTTGTTCTTTTTTCCTTATTGTTTCAATTTTAATACTATTGATTGCTATAAAAGATGAGGAAATCCACTTAGGTTTTTTCTTCTCTCCTTCCAATTTATGTTTTATATAATAATTTATGACAATGTCAAAGTTTATAACATTTATTTCGTGTTCTAATAATTGGTTAGAAATTGTGTTTGACTCCCAGTTAATAGAGACCTGACTATAGTGACTTAAACATATAAGAATTTAGTCTCACGCCTAAAGGAAACTGAAGGTAAGAGTCAGGACATGATCAGGGCTCCATGAACTCATTAGGAATTCAGCTTTCTCTGTCTTCCTGCTTTACCATGTTTAGTGTGTGATTTTCATTTTCAAGGTCATAAGGTGGCTGCTGGACTTCTAGTCCTTACGTCTATACTCCAAGCAAGAAGCAGGAAGAAGAGAGAATAAGGTAAAAAAGACTTACATATGCTTTTTTCATAGTCTTAATTTTTTAAAAGTAATCTGTATGTCCAACATGGGGCTTGAACTCATCAAGAGTTCAAGAGATCAACAGTCCTATGCTCTAATGACTGAGCCAGCCAGTTGCCCAAAAAAAGACTCTTTTAGAAGCCCCAAACGCCATTTATATTTCACTGCCTGCCCCAGGCCCTGCCATCTGTAGGGGAGGCCAGGGAATATAGTTTTGCTATTCACCACATCACCTAACATGGGAAGTTCCTGTAACCTCAATTTCCATAGTTGCTTGATTTTAGTTTTATATTTATATTGATTTAATGCCTGGACCACCAGTCCATTTTATCAAACAATATCTATAAGCTCTTATTTTATTTCTTGCCTGAATTTATTATATTCTTAAGTAGTTCTTTCCAGAAGAGTCTGTGGGCATTGTATTACTTAACTTATTGCTAGCTTGGTTGCTTTCCTAATTCCCAGGCATTTGTTGCCTTTGTCATCTCCTTTGGTTGTTCAGGTTTTTTAAGGATAGTATAATATCTCTTGATTCCATGAATACCTCACTCCTGGAGCACTCCATCTTACTCAATCTGACCTGATTGCTCCTCAGTTCTAAAGGACAGAAGTCATTCTAGGACTTCTCTTCACTGCATTTCTTGGGTGGAGCCACTGGTTCTTGGATCTCAATGTCTTTTGTTGTTGTTGTTGTTTTGGCTTAGTACTTTTTCTTGCTGGAATAGATCCTCAAGTAACTTCCTAAGAAGGAATGCGTGAGAGATAAACTTTCTGAATTTTAAGTATGTGAAAATGTTTTCATTCTATTCTTACACTTGTTTGATAACTTTGTAGATGTGGAAAGTCATTTGAAAGTACTATTATTTCAGAATGTGGAGGCATGACTCAGTTGTCTTCTTCTAGCATCTGATGTTGCTGATGAAAATTATAATGTCACTCTGGTTATTGTACCTTGGTAGATAACCAGTTTTGTAATCTTTGGAAGCATTTAGCAACTTCTCTTGATTTTTTTGCATTCTAGAATTTCATAATGATGTGGCCTGTTGTGGAGTGTTTTTGATTCATTGCACCCAACACTGGGGAGAGGGTGGAACTCATTGACATAGAAACTGTTCTTCATGGAGCTCCATAAAATTATCTTGTATCATTTGTTCTGATAATTTCTTTCCCTCTCCTTTCTCAATTCTCTTTTCTGAAGCTCCTGTTAATCAAATTTAGAATTTCTGTGTTGATTCTCTGTCTCTTGTCTTTTTGCTCAGATATCCCATCTCTTTGTCTCTTATATTTTCTGGGAAATTTCCTCAGCTTTATGCTCAACCTTGCCAGTAAATTGGTTTTGAAAGAAGGATTTTATTTTTATTTATTTATTTTTAAATATTTGTTTATATATTTTTAGAGAGAGAAGAGAGAGTGCGCAAGAGGGAGAGGTAGTAAGAGAGGGAGAGAGACTCCAAGCAGACTGCACATAGTGCAGAGATGGACATGGGGCTTGATCCCATGACCCCAAGATCATGACCCGAGCCAAAACCAAGAGTCAGTTAACCAACTGTGCCACCCAGGTACTCCTGGAAATAACATTTTAAGTTTATACAAACTTTTTCTCTGATTGGTCCTTTGTCATAGCTTTTTGTCCTTGTTTTAGGGAGGCAATATCTTGAATCTCTCTGAGGATGCTATTTAAAATTGTTCTTATTTCTGAAACTTCTTTTGGCTATTTGGGGTCTTTTGTGATTCCTTATGAATTTTGCGATTATTTTTTTCTATTTCTGTAAAAAAATGCCATAGAGATTTTGATAGAAGTTGCATTGAATCTGTCAATTGCTTTGTTTGAACATTTAAACAATCTGAAAAACTCAGGCAAAGACATCTGAATTCTCTGGAATCCGTGGTGTCAAAATTACTTGAAATCACTGAATGAACTGAAAACAAGATTTTGCTCTGACACCATGATAAGAATTGAGGACAACACTCCCTTCCCACCAGATTCTTGTGGCTAATTTCATAACATGACTCTGGGTAGATTGGATTCTTGATAGGAACAGCTTGAATAGAGATGCTCAGGATTCACCATCAGATCCTCACTAGCTATAAATAATTCAAGTTTTCAGAGCCTTGTTTTTCATCATCTAAAAAATGCTGCTAAATAACACTTTACTTCACAGGGTTATTGTGAAGATGGATAAGTTTGGCACTTAGTAAGTCCTCAATAGATGTTAGCTGGTTAAACTCCAGAGCCTATATTTTAATCACTGTGTTACATTATCAGTAGGAAAAAAATGGACTGTTGTGCATATTATCCCTATAGGTACTTATTACCTGGGAACATTTTTTTTTTCAGACAGAATGTCATGTAAGAATTTTATTATTTATTTAAGGAGAAAATACTTATTAATTATTGTCATATAATGTTATATTACTTTTAGGTATACAACATATTGATTCAACAATTCTATACATTACTTAGTGCTCACCATAATAAGTATAGTCATCATCTCTCACAATACAATGTTATTACAATATTATCAACTATATTCCCTGTGCTGTATTTTTCATCTCCATGCCTTATTTATTTTGTAACTAGAAGTTTGTACCTCTTAATCCCCTTTGTCTATTTTGCCTATCTTCCCATCAACCTCCCCTCTGGCAACCATCAGTTTGTTCTCTGTATTTAAGGATCTGTTTGGGTTTTTTGTTTGTTCCTTTGTTTTATTTCTTAAATTCCACAGTCTTTTATTGAAAAGACTGACTTTTTCCCAATTGTATATTATTGCCTTCTTTGTTGTAGATTAATTGACCATATAAGTGTGAGTTTATTTGTGGGCTCTCTATCCTGTTCCATTGGTCTATACATATATTTTAGTGCCAGTACCATACTATTTTGATTACTGTTACTTTGTAGTATATCTTGAAATCTGGAATTAGGACACCTCCAGATTTTTCCTCCCTTCTCAAGATTGCTTTGGCTATTTGAAATCTTTTGTGGTTCCATACAAATTTTAGGATTATCTGTTCTGATTTTGTGAAAAATGCTGTTGGTAGTTTGATAGGGATTGCATTGAATCTGTAGATTGCTTTAGGTTGTAAGGACATTTTAACAACATTAATTCTTTCAATCCGCAAGCATATCTTTCCATTTATGATGCCTTCAATTTGTTATTGTTGTTGTTGTTGTTGTTGTTATTGTCTTCAATTTCTTTCAACAGTGTCATACTTTTCAGAGTATAGGCTTTTCACCTCCTTGGTTAAGTTTATTCCTAGTTATTTTGTTCCTTTTTGTTGCAATTATAAATGGAATTATTTTCTTAATTTCTCTTTCTGTTACTTCATTAGTAGTATATGGAAATGCAAGAGATTTCTGTATATTAATTTTCTATCTCACAACTTTACTGTATTCATATCTCTTCTTTAAAAGTTTGGTAGAAAAAAAAATAAAAGTTTGGTAGAATTTACCAGTGAAACACTGGACTTTTGATTGTTGGGACTTTTTGGATTATCAATTTGATTTCACTACTATAATTGGTCTGCTCAAATTTGCTACTTTTTTCCAGATTCAGTTTTGGAAGATTATATATTTCCAGACATTTGTCCATTTCTTCTGGGTTCTTCTGTTTGTTGACATATAATTTTCACAATATTCTCTTATAACTATTTGCATTTCTGTAGTGTTGATTTTAATGTCTCCTTCATTTCTGTCTCCTTCATTTTACTAATTTGAGTCCTCTTTATCTTCTGATGACTGTGGCTAAAGGTTTATCAGCGTGCCTGGGTGGCTCAGTCAGTAAAATGTCTGACTCTTGATTTTGGCTCAGGTCATCTCAGGGTGGTGGGATTGAGCCCTGAGTTGAGCTCTATGCTCAGTGGGCAGTCCACTTGAGATTTTCTCCCTCTTCCTTTGCCCCTCCCCCCACTCACATGCATGCTTTCTCTCTCTCTCAAAAAATAAATGAATCTTTAAAAAAAAGGCTTATCATGAGGTGGGGCAAGATGGCAGAAGAGTAGGGTCCCCAAGTCACCTGTCCCCACCAACTTACCCAGATAACTTTCAAATCATCCTGAAAACCTACGAATTTGGCCTGAGATTTAAAGAGAGAACAGCTAGAATGCTACAGTGAGAAGAGTTCGCGCTTCTATCAAGTACAACTTGTTTTTAGCCATTCTGCAGTGAGCAAAAGGACTAGAAGGAAGAACTCACCACGAAAGAAAGAATCAGGGATCCCTGGGTGGTGCAGTGGTTTGGTGCCTACCTTTGGCCCAGGGTGCAATCCTGGAGATCTGGGATCGAATCCCACGTCGGGCTCCCGGTGCATGGAGCCTGCTTCTCTCTCTGCCTGTGTGTCTGCCAATCTCTCTCTCTCTGTGTGACTATCATAAATAAATAAAAATTTAAAAAAAAGAAAGAATCAGCAACATTCCTCTCTCCCACAGAGTTACAGAATTTGGATTACAATTCAAAGTCAGAAAGCCAATTCGGAAGCACAATTATAAAGCTACTGGTGGCTTTAGAAAAAAGCATAAAGGATTCAAGAGACTTCATGACTGCAGAATTTAGATCTAATCAGGCCAAAATTAAAAATCAATTAAATGAGATGCAATCCAAACTGGAGGTCCTAACGACGAGGGTTAACAACGTAGAATGAGTGAGTGACATAGAAGACAAGTTGATGGCAAGGAAGGAAGCTGAGGGAAAAAGAGAAAAACAATGAAAAGATCACGAGGAAAGGTTAAGGGAAATAAATAACAGCCTTTGAAGGAAAAATCTGCTTTTAATTGGTGTTTCAGGGGGTGCCGAAAGGGACAGAGGACCAGAAAGTATTTGAGCAAATCATAGCTGAGAACTTCCCTAACTTGGGAAGGGAAACAGGCATACAGGCATTCAGATCCAGGAGATAGAGAGGTCCCCCCCTAAAATCAATAAAAACCGTTCAACACCCTGACATTTAATAGTGAAACTTGCAAATTCCAAAGATAAAGAGAAGATCCTTAAAGCAGCTAGAGACAAGAAATCCCTGACTTTTATGGGGAGGAGTATTAGGTTAACAGCAGACCTCTCCACAGACACCTGGCAGGCCACAAAGGACTGGCAGGATATATTCAGGGTCCTAAATGAGAAGAACATGCAGCCAAGAATACTTTATCCAGCAAGGCTCTCATTCAGAATAGAAGGAGAGATAAAGAGCCTCCAAGATAGGCAGAAACTGAAAGAATATGTGACCACCACCAAACCAGCTCTGCAAGAAATATTAAAGGGGACTCTGTAAAAAAAAAAAAAAAAAAGAGGAAGTCCAAGGAAACAATCCGCAAAAACAGGGACTGAATAGGTATTATGATGACACGAAATTCCTATCTTTCAATAGTAACTCTGAACGTGAATGGGCTTAATGATCCCATCAAAAGGCGCAGGGTTTCAGACTGGATAAAAAAAGCAAGGCCCATCTATTTGCTGTCTACAAGAGACTTATTTTAGACATAAGGGACATAAGGACACCTACAGCCTGAAAATAAAAGGTTGGAGAACCATTTACCATTCCAATGGTCCTCAAATGAAAGCAGGGGTAGTCATCCTCATATCAGATAAATTAAACTTTATCTCAAAGACTGTAGTAAGAGATGAAGAGAGACACTATATCATACTAAAAGGATCTATCCAACAAGAGGACCTAACAATCATGAATATTTATGCCCTGAATGTGGGAGCTGCCAAGTATATCAAACAATTAATAACCAAAGTTAAGACATACTTAGATAATAATACACTTACACTTGGAGACTTGAACACAGCGCTTTCTACAATTGATAGATATTCTAAGCACAACATCTCCAAAGAAACAAGAGCTTTAAATGATACACTGGACCAGATGCATTTCACAGATATTTACAGAACTTTACATCCAAATGCAACTGAATACACATTCTTCTCAAGTGCACATGGAACTTTCTCCAGAATAGACCACATACTGGGTCACAAATCAGGCATAACTGATACCAAAAGATTGGGATCGTCCCCTGCATATTCTCAAACCATAATGCCTTGAAATTAGAACTAAATCACAACAAGAAGTTTGGAAGGACTTCAAAACGTGGAGGTTAAGGACCATCCTGTTAAAACAGAAAGAGTCAACCAGGAAATTAAAGAAGAATTAAAAAGATTCATGGAAACTAATGAGAATGAAGATACAACCATTCAAAATCTTTGGGATACAGCAAAAGCAGGCCTGAGGGGGAAATACATCGCAATACAAGCATCCATCCAAAACCTGGAAAGAACACAAATACAAAAGCTAACCTTGCACCTAAAGGAGCTGGAGGAGGAACAGCAAATAAAACTTTCACCCAGCAGAGGAAGACAGTTAATAAAGATTGGAGCAGAACTCAATGAAATAGAGACCAGAAGAACTGTGGAACAGATAACAAAACCAGGAATGGGTTCTTTGAAAGAATTAATAAGAGAGAGAAACCATTAGCCAGCCTTATTAAAAAGAAGAGAGAAAAGACTCAAATTAATAAAATCATGAATGAGAAAGGAGAGATCACCTCCAGTACCAAGGAAACACAAACTATTTTAAAAACTTATTATGAGCAGCTATACGCCAATAAATTAGGCAATCTAGAAGAAATGGACGCATTCCTGGAAAACCACAGACTACCAAAACTGGAACAGGAAGAAATAGAAAACCTGAACAGGCCAATATCCAGTGAGGAAATTGAAGCAGCCGTCAACAACCTCCCAAGACACAAAAGTCCAGGGCCAGATGGATTCCCAGGCGAATTCTATCAAACGTTTAAAGAAACCATACCTATTCTACTAAAGCTGTTCAGAAAGATAGAAAGACATGGAATACTTCCAAACTCCTTCTATGAGGCCAGCATCACCTTAGTTCCAAAACCAGACAAAGACCCCACCAAAAAGGAGAGTTATAGACCAATATCCCTGATGAACATGGATGCAAAAATTCTCAACAAGATACTAGCCAATAGGATCCAACAGTACATTAAGAAGATTATTCACCATGACCACGTAGGATTTATCCCCGGGATACAAGGCTGGTTCAACACTCGTAAAACAATCAATGTGATTCATCATATCAGCAAGAGAAAAACCAAGAACCATATGATCCTCTCATTAGATGCAGAGAAAGCATTTGACAAAATACAGCATCCATTCCTGATCAAAACTCTTCAGAGTGTAGGGATAGAGGGAACATTCCTCGACATCTTAAAAGCCATCTACGAAAAGCCCACAGCAAGTATCATCCTCAATGGGGAAACACTGGGAGCCTTTCCCCTAAGATCAGGAACAGGACAGGGATGTCCACTCTCACCACTGCTATTCAACATAGTACTAGAAGTCCTAGCCTCAGCAATCAGACAACAAAAAGAAATAAAAGGCATTCAAATTGGCAGAGAAAAGGTCAAACTCTCCCTCTTTGCAGATGACATGATACTGTACTTAGAAAATCCAAAAACTCCACCCCAAGATTGCTAGAACTCATACAGCAATTTGGCAGTGTGGCAGAAATCAGTGGCACTTCTATACACTAACAATGAGACTGTAGAAAGAGAAATTAAGGAGCCAATCCCATTTACAATTGCACCCAAAAGCAGAAGATACCTAGGAATAAACCTAACCAAAGAGGTAAAGGATCTATACTCTAAAAACTACAGAACACTTCTGAAACAAATTGAGGAAGACACAAAGAGATGGAAAAATATTCCATGCTTATGGATTGGCAGAATTAATATTGTGAAAATGTCAATGTTACCCAGAGCAATTTACACATTTAATGCAATCCCTATCAAAATACCATGGACTTTCTTCAGAGAGTTGGAACAAATCATCTTAAGATTTGTGTGGAATCAGAAAAGACCCCGAATAGCCAGGGGAATATTTATTTATTTATTTATTTATTTATTTATTTATTTATTCATTCATTCATTCATTCATTCATTCAGAGAGAGAGTGAAATAGAGGCTGAGACACAGGCAGAGGGAGAAGCAGGCTCCATGCAGGGAGCCCGATGTGGGACTCATTCCCGGGTTTTCAGGATCACAACCCGGGCTGCAGGTGGCGCGAAACCGCTGCACCACTGGGGCTTCCCTAGCCAGGGGAATATTAAGAAAGAAAACCATAGATGGACGTGTCACAATGCCAGATTTCAGGTTGTACTACAAAGCTGTTGTCATCAAGACAGTGTGGTACTGGCACAAAAACAGACACATAGATCAATGGAACAGAATAGAGAACCCAGAAGTGGACCCTGAACTTTATGGTCAACTAATATTCGATAAAGGAGGAAAGACTATCCACTGGAAGAAGACAGTCTCTTCAATAAATGGTGCTGGGAAAATTGCACAGCCACATGCAGAAGAATGAAACTAGATTATTCTCTTACACCAGACACAAAGATAAACTCAAAATGGATGAAAGATCTAAATGTGAGACAAGATTCCATCAAAATCTTAGAGAAGAACACAGGCAACACCCTTTTTGAACTTGGCCACAGAAACTTCTTGCAAGATACACCCATGAAGGCAAAAGAAACAAAAGCAAAAATGAATTATTGGGACTTCATCAAGATAAAAAGCTTCTGGGATCCCTGAGTGGCGCAGCGGTTTGGCGCGATCCTGGAGACCCGAGATCGAATCCCACATCGGGCTCCCGGTGCATGGAGCCTGCTTCTCCCTGCCTGTCTCTGCCTCTCTCTCTCTCTCTCTCTCTCTCTCTCTCTCTCTGTGACTATCATAAATAAATTGAAAAAAAATTTAAAAAAAGATAAAAAGCTTCTGCACAGCCAAAGAAACAGTCCACCAACCTAAAAGACAACCTATGGAATGGGAGAGGATATTTGCAAATGACATATCAGATAAAGGGCTAGTTTCCAAGATCTATAAAGAACTTATTAAACTCAACACCCAATTAACAAACAATCCAATCATGAAATGGGCAAAGGACATGAACAGAAATTTCACAAAGGAAGACAGAGACATGGCCAACAAGCACAAGAGAAAATGCTCCACATCACTGGCCATCAGGGAAATACAAATCAAAACCACAATGAGATACTCCCTCACACCAGTGAGAATGGTGAAAATTAACAAGGCAGGAAACCACAAATGTTGGAGAGGATGCAGAGAAAAGGGAACCCTCTTACACTGTTGGTGGGAATGTGCACTGGTGCAGCCACTCTGGAAAACTGTGTGGTGGTTCCTCAAAGAGTTAAAAATAGATCTGCCCTATGACCCAGCAATTGCATTGCTGGGGATTTACCCCAAAGATACAGATGCAGTGACATGCCGGGACACCTGCACCCCGATGTTTCTAGCAGCAATGTCCCCAATAGCCAAAGTGTGGAAGGAGCCTCGGTGTTCATCGAAAGATGAATGGATAAAGAAGCTGTGGTCTATGTATACAATGGAATATTACTCAGCCATTAGAAATGACAAATACCCCCATTTGCTTTGACATGGATGGAACTGGAGGGTATTATGCTGAGTGAAATAAGTCAATCGGTAAAGGACAAACATTTATGATCTCATTCATTTGGGCAATATAAAAATTAGTGAAAGGGAATAAAGGGAAAGGAGAGAAAATGAGTGAAAATATCAGTGAGGGTGACAAAACATGAGAGACGCCTAACTCTGGGAAATGAACAAGGGGTAGTGGAAAGGGAGGTGGGCGGGGGTTTGGGGTGACTAGGTGATGAGCACTGATGGGGGCACTTGGTGGGATGAGCACTGGGTGTTATGCTATATCTTGGCAAATTGAACTCCAATAAAAAAATAAAAAAAATAAAAAGGGCTTATCAACATTGCTTATCTTTACAAAAAAGGTGTTCTCATTTTCATTAATCTTTTCTATTTTTTTAGTCTCTGTTTCATTTATTTTGCTGCTATCTTTATTATTTCCTTTCTTCTACTAGCTTTGGGCTTTGTTGTTTTTTCTTACACTTTTAGGTTTTTATTTGAGAGATTTTTCTTGTTTTTTTGAGGTAGGCGTGTATTGCTGTAGATTTCTTTCTTAGAACTGTTTTTGCTGCATACCAAAGATTTTGGACCATGTATTTTTTAATTTCCCCATTTGATTTCATCATTGACCCATTTGTTGTTCAGTAGAATGTTTAGCCTCCATGTGTTTCTGTTTTTTCCAGTTTATTTTTTCTTGTTATTCATTTCTGTTTTCAGAATATTATGTTTAGAAAAGATGCTTGATATGATTTCAATCTTCTTAAATTCATTGAGACTTGTTTTGTGGCCTAATGTGTAATCTATCCTGGTAAATGTTCCATGTGTACTTAAAAAGAATGCGTATTCTGCTATTTTTAGATGGAATTTTCTCCATTAGGTCCATCTTGTCTCGTGTGTCATTTAAAACCACCTATTTTTTTCTGTCTGATCTATCCATTGATATATGGGGATGTTAAAGTTCTCTACTATTATTGTATTACTGTCAATTTCTCCTTTTATGTTTGTTAATATTTGGTTTGTGTATTTAGGTGCTCTTTTTAAAAAAGGTTTTATTTAATTATTTGAGAGCAAGCAAGAGAGTGAGCACAAGCATATAGGGACGGGCAGAGGAAGAGGGAGAAGCAGGGATCCCGATGCAGGGCTCAGTCCCAGGAACCTGGGATCATGACCTGACCAGAAGGCAGATGCTTAACCCAGGTGCCCCTATTTAGGAGCTGTTATGTTGGGTGTATAGACATTTAAGATTGTCATATCCTCTTGTTGGATTAATCCCTTTATCACTACATAGTGCCCTTCTTTGTCTCTTGCCACAGTCTCTTTTGAAGTCCCTTTTGTCTGATATAAGTATTGCTGCCTCATCTTCTTTTTTTAAACTTTCATTTGCATGGTATATGTTTTTCCATCCCTTCACTTTCAGTATGTATGTATCTTTAAGTTTGAAATGAGTCTCTTTTAGGCAACATAAAAATAGGTCTTGTTTTTTTTTTTTAAATATTTATTTATTTATTTATGATAGCCACAGAGAGAGAGAGGCAGAGACACAGGCAGAGGGAGAAGCAGGCTCCATGCACTGGGAGCCCGACGTGGGACTCGATCCCGGGTCTCCAGGATCGCGCCCTGGGCCAAAGGCAGGCGCCAAACCGCTGCGCCACCCAGGGATCCCGGTCTTGTTTTTTTTTAATCAACTCAGTCACCCTATGTTGTTTGATTGGAGCAGTCAGTTCATTTACATTTAAAGTAATTATTGATAGGAATTTACTTACTGCCATTTTGTTAATTGTTTTCTGGTTGTTTTTGTAGTTCTTCTCTATTCCTTTCCTCTCTTCCCTTGTGGTTTGATGGCTTTCTTTAGTGTTATGTTTGGATTTCTTTGTCTCTCTTTTTTATATCTATTATAGGCTTCATTTGTGGTTATCATTGAGTTTATATATAACATTTTATGTGTATTAAGTGATGAATCTACTACCTTTATGTTTGCTTTTATCTATAAAATTTTTTTCCTCTCATAGTTTTCTTACTTCTAGTTATGGGCTTTTCTTTCCATTTCATGGAAGTATTTAAAAAATGATGTATCTTTAAATTTTTTTTTATTTTTTTAAGTTTTAATTCCAGTTAACATACGGTGCTATGTTAGTTTCAGGTGTACAATATAGTAATTCAGCCCTTCCATATATTACCCTGTACTCATGACAACAGGTGCACTCCTTAATCCTCATCACCTGTTTCACCCATACGCCCCCCCACCCCAACCTCCACTCTGGTAACCATCAGTTTGTTCTCTATAGTTAAGAGTATCTTTGCTTGTCTCTCTCTCTTTTTCTCTTATTTTTTCCCACTTGCGTTTCTTAAATTCCACATGAGTGAAATCATATGGTATTTGTCTTTCCCTGACTGACTTATTTTGCCTAGAATTATACTCTCTTCTGTCCTTGTCATTGCAAATGGTGAGATTTCATTCCTTTTTATAGCTGTGTAATATTCTATTGTATACTTCCTCCACTATTTGGAAGTGAAAATGATGTGCTCTGAAAAATTGTGCTAGGTGATGCAAAAACTTATCCAGTGAGATCAAAACAGTGATTTGATTTCACAAAATGAGAGTAGAGATAATCAACACATGTAACTTAAAGTTTAAATAGGCATGTATCTGGGATCCCTGGGTGGCGCAGCGGTTTGGCGCCTGCCTTTGGCCCAGGGCGCGGTCCTGGAGACCCGGGATCGAATCCCACGTTGGGCTCCCGGTGCATGGAGCCTGCTTGTGTCTCTGCCTCTCTCTCTCTTTGTGACTGTCATAAATAAATAAAAATTAAAAAAAATAAATAGGCATGTATCTAAGTTAATAAGTAATACAAAGTAGCTTTTATTTTCATTGTTATTATTTTAGCCACACTATCTTTAAGTCCCAAACTCTTTCATTTCCAAAAAGCAGTTAACTTAAGCTATCAGACCTATAAGCAGAAACCAACTACTGTGCCCCATCGTTTTTTTAAAAAAGCTTTTAATACATATACAAACATGTTTTATTTTAAACGGAGTCCTATGATATAACATTTTGCTATATTTATTACATATATTTTTTATATAGTTTTATTGAAGTATAATTTAAATGCCATGAAATTTGCCATTTTCAGTGTAGAATTCAGTGATTTACAGACCTGTGTAACCAAAATTCAATTTTTGAACACTTCTATCATTCTAACAAGTTCCCTCATGTCCATTGTAGTCACTCCCATTTCTACTGTTAGCCTCAGGCAACCATTAATTGACTACTTTTAAAATTTTTTTTAATTTAAATTCAATTTACCAACATATAGTATAACACCCAGTACTCATCCCACCAAGACCCCTCCTTAATGTCCATCACCCAGTCACCCCATCACCCCACCCACCTCCCCTTCTGCAACTCTTTGTTTGTTTCCCAGAGTTAGGAGTCTCTCATGGTTTGTCTTCCTCTCTAATTTTTCCCCACTCAGTTTCCCTTCTTTCCCTTATAATACCATTCAGTATTTCTTATATCTACATATAAGTGAAATCATATGATGACTGTCCTTCTCCAGTTGACTTATTTCACTCAGCATAGTACCCTCCAGTTCCAACTATGTCAAAGCAAATGGTGGTATTTGTCCTTTCTGATGGCTGAGTAATATTTCATTATATATATATATACATATATATATTATATATCACATCTTCTTTATCCATTCATCTGAATCGACCACCTTTTTCTGTAATTTTGCCTTCCTACATAATTTTTAAAAAGAAACAAATGTTGCATCAAGCCACTGAAGACCCATTCTACTTCCACTCACTATGTCTTTCTCCTCCCTTCTTTCCTCTTCAGAGCTAATCATCTACAGGTTTGTGCTTATCCCTCTGTTTTTATGTTCTCCAACGTTATATTTGGCAGATATTTTTATTATTTTCAAGTTTTCATATTACAAACTGTGTTGTTTTCACCTTAAAACTATAATGAACATTTGTGGCAGACACAATGCTATGTATTTACCAAATTCTGTTTTATATTCTTCCTTCCTGAACAATAGAAAACTATACTTCCAGTCTCCTTGCCAGACTTTATGACTGCCTCTGGCCAATATAATCTGAGCAAAAGTGATGTGGGCTATCTCCTGGCTAAGGCAGTGAAAAGTCCCTGTGATTCCATATTCATTTATTCACTTTCTCTCCTCCTCCCTGTCCTTTCCCTCTCCCCCCTCCACCTCCCTCCCTTTTCCCCCCTTGCATCATGGGCATGGAGGTTGGCTTTAGAGCTATTGGAGCCATACGGTCATAGCAGCCTTAATTTCTAAGTCAGCTTGCTGAGAAATGCTGCCTTGGAGAGTTGCTTGATCTACAGTCGACTTTTTATGATTGAGAAATAGACTCAGTGTTAAGAAACTCAAATCTGGGGATGATTTGTTACTGCAGTGCAATGTTAGCTATTTGGATTTCCTCTTCTGGGAACTGCCTATTTATTCCATATCTAATTTTTTTCATATAGGCTGTTTGTTTTTTCTTTCTGATTGGTAGGAGTTAAAAATCAAATACTGTGGGGGCGCCTGGGTGGCTCAGTTGGTAAAGCTTCTAACTCTTGATTTTGGCTCAGATCATGATCTCAGTGTCATGAGATTGAGCCATGTGTGGGGCTGCATGCTCCATGAGGAGGGAGTCTGCTTGAGATTCTTTTTTTCCATATTCCCCTCCCTGTCACATGCACATGTGTGTGTGCTCTCTCTCTCTGAAATAAATAAATCTTCTTTTTATAAATCTTTAAAAAATAAAAAATACTATGGTGGAAGCGGAGGGGGGCAGGGGGTGGGGGTGACTTGGTGGCGGGCACTGAGGGGGGCACTTGACAGGATGAGCACTGGATGTTATTCTGTATGTTGGAAAATTGAACACCAATAAAAAATAAATTTATTATTTAAAAGAATAAATACTATGTATTAATTTATCATTAGTTAAATTCATTGTAAATGTCTTCTTTCTATCTGTAGCTTATCTTTAAACTTTATTTAATGATGTCATTTTTCATAAAGAATATTTTTATTTGATGTAGTTAATTTTGTCAATATTTTCTTTCTTGTTTGTGCTTATTGTGTCCAGTTTAATAAGTTATTTTCTAATTTATGCAATAAAGACATTCTCCCATTTCTAATTTTAAGTTTTTTTTTTATTTTTTTGCTTTTCACACTTAGGTCTTTAATCCATTTAGAAATTTTTTTTTCATGGTGTGAGGTAGGGATATAATTTTATTTCCCCCTACCTGTGGAAATAAATTGTTCCAACACAATTTATTGGATAGTCTATTCTTTCTCCACAAATTTATAATGCCATTTCTGTCATATACCAAGTTCCTATATGTGAATCTGCTTCTGGGTACTAATTTGAAGCACTGATCTATTTCAGGGGTTAGTGAACTATATCCCTCAAGTCACATCTTGCCCATAGGCTTTGGCTCAAGCCAACTAACAATGTAAGTGGTGAAGACCAAGACTGAGCATACTCCTCTGCCCCTATTACCTTTTCCACTTCCAGTGCCTGCTTCTCCCTCTGGTGACTGCACTTCCCTGCTACCCAGAGCCCACAATTGTCTCTGCCTACATGTTGGAGGCTCTGCTATTGCCAACTGCCAGCATGAAGTGGTAGAATGTCAGTTTAGTGGAATCTCAGCCTGCAAGTTGGTGACTTGGTAAGTTTCTTCACCACTGGCCAATTGCCCAAGTTAAGACAGCTGGGCTCTCTGGGAAATGTAAAGGGTGTTACTGGGGCTAAAAATATAATTGTGGTGGCTGCCACTCTTCCTTCCTCCAAGCCCATCAGGTCTTTCTCCTTTAGGCAAAGTGACCAACCATCCTGGATTTCTGGAGGTGGAGGGGATTCCTAGGACATGGAATTTTCAGGGCTAAAACAAGGGCAGCCTCAGGCAAATTGGAATGGTTGGTCGATGGTCATCTTACTCCTTGGCCAGTAGCTCTTCATCTAGAGAATGTCTTCAACAGAGGGCACAAAGCTTCCTCACTGCCTGGGATGGTCTATCCCAGGCAAACTGATTATTTGTTTATTTTTGTATTAATATCACATTGTTTCAAGATTAATATAGTTTTATAATAAATTGATATTTGGTAGGGTAAATCCCCCCTCATTTTTCTTCAAAATTTTCTTGACTGTTTTTGGCCTCTTACTATTCCATATCAATTTATTCCATATCAATTTTAGAATCAGCTTGTCAAGTTCCATGAAAATAAATACTGTTGGAATTTTGGTTGGAATAGAATTCAATAATAATTTTCTTAGTTATGATTTTACACATACTTCATTAGTTTTATCCCTAAATAGGTTTTGTTACAATTGTGAATGATATTTTTTAAAAATGTACAATACATTTTCTAATTGATTTTTGCTGGTACTTTGAATTTTGTATGTTGATTTGATATCCAGAAACATTGCTGAATTCTCCTATTATTGACAGTAGTTTGAAGATTCTTGGGTTTTCTTTCTTTCTTTTTTTTTTATATTTATAGGCTTAAAGTCAAGGAGCAGGGGCAGGACTTTAGGAGTCTTTCTGCTTAGTCCTTTCTCTTCAGCCCAGGAAAGCTTGCTTCTTCTTTCTTTCTTTCTTTCTTTCTTTCTTTCTTTCTTTCTTTCTCTCTCTCTCTCTCTTTCTTTCTTTTAGCATTTTATTTTATTTTTAATAATAAATTTATTTTTTATTGGTGTTCAATTTGCCAACATACAGAATAACACCCAGTGCTCATCCCGTCAAGTGCCCCCCTCAGTGCCCGTCACCCATTCACCCCCACCCCCCGCCCTCCTCCCCTTCCACCACCCCTAGTTCGTTTCCCAGAGTTAGGAGTCTTTATGTTCTGTCTCCCTTTCTGATATTTTCTACCCATTTATTCTTGGGTTTTCCTATGTTGATTATATCATTTGCAAATAATGGCAATTTTCTTTTTTCTTTAAAATATCCCCTTTCATTTTTTTTAAAGATTTTATTTATTCATGAGAGATATATATAGAGAGGCAGATACATAGACAGAGGGAGAAGCAGGCTCCCTGCAGGAAGCTCGATGTGGGACTTGATCCCTGGACCTAGGATCACACTCTGAGCTGAAGGAGATGCTCAGCTGCTCAGCCACCTGGGCGTCCCTCCCCTCTCATTTTTTATACTTTTTTACTTTTTTTGACAGATCCCTTCAGTCTTGTAGAAACAGCCATGAGGATCTTTGATTTGTTTTCTGATTCTAAAGAGTATGATTCTAATATTTCTCTATTAAGTATGATGTTTGTTGCAGGTTTTTGATAGCTACCTTTTATCAAGTTAAGGAAGTTCCTTTTTGCTCTAATTTGGCTAAGAGTTGGGTTTTTAAAATATGAATAAATGTTGAATTTTACTAAATGCTTTTTTTGTGCCCAGTGAAACTTGATGAAATTTTCTCCCTTACACACTTAATTTTGTGAATTACATGGATTTTCTAATGTTAAATTAATCTTGCATAGCTAGGATAAATACCACTTGGTCATAATGTATTAAAAATTATAATACAATGTTTTTTGTGTATTTAAAAAATTTTGGTTAAATTTGCCTCTAAAACCATATGGGCCTTTGGAAGCTAAATTTTTTTTAAAGATTTTATTTATTTATTCGAGTGACAGCAATAGAGAGAGAGAGAGAGAGAATATGGGGAGGAGCAGAGGGAGAGGGATGGACAAGCGAACTCTGTGCTGAGCATGGAGCCTGATATGGTGCTCTATCCCACCACCCTGAGATCATGACCCTAGCTGAAACCAAGAGTCAGATGCTTAATGAACCTTGCCATCCCAGCAACTAAATGTAATCAATTATCATTTATTGTGGCTACCAATATATTTGGGCTTTCTTTTTTTGTTTAGTTTTTTAATAACCTATTTATTGATATAATTTGCATACTATAAAATTTGTGCTTTTAATATGTCAAATTCAGGGCAGCCCGTGTGGCTCAGTGGTTTAGCACCGTCTTCAGCCCAGGGCCTGATCCTGGGGACCGAGGATCAAGTCCCACATCCATCTTCCTGCATGGAGCCTGCTTCTCCCTCTACCTGTATCTCTGCCTCATTCTCTCTCTCTCTGTGTGTGTCTCTCATGAATAAATAAATAAAAAATCTTTAAAAATGTCAAATTCAATGGCTTTTGATATATTCAGGGATTTGTACGATCATCACCACAGTTTTTTTTCAAAGATTTTATTTATTCATGAGAGACATAGAGAGAGGCAGAGACTGGCAGAGGGAAGAAGCAGGCTCCACAGGGAGCCCGCTGCCTGACTCGATCCCCTGACCAGGGGTCACGCCCTGAGCCAAAGCCCAACCGCTGAGCCACCCAGGTGTCCCTCACCAGTTTAATTTTAGAACACTTTCATCATCTACAAAAGAAACCCTGTATATATTAGCAGTAATTTATAGTCTTTTTCTTCCCACAACCCCTTGCAACTACTTATCTACGTATTGTCTCTATGAATTTGCCTATTCTGGACATTTCATATAAATGGAATCATGAAATATGTGGCCTTTCATGTCTTGCTTCTTTGACTTAGATAATGTTTTCAAGATTCATCCATGTTGTAGCATATTTCAGTACTTCACTGCCTTTTATGACTAATATTCCGTTTTATATATATAATATTTTGATGGACATTTGAATTGGTTTTTTTCTTGGCTACTGTGAATAACGCTGCTATGAACATTTATTTACAAGTTTTTATGTGGACATGTTTTCAGTTCTCTTGAATATATACCTAGAAGTGGAATTCCTGGGTCCTATTGTAGCTTTATGTTTAACTTTTAGAGGAACTTTCAATGATGATTCTTCTTAATGATCAAATTTTCTTTATTTTTCTATCCACCCTCTACTTATTTGGAAGTCATACATGTTATTGCTACATTTTTATTTATTTTACAGTTTAAATGAATATATGACCCCTTATTTGTGAATGTGACTTAACAAAGTCTAATGTTAATCACTATATTTTTCTGAATAATTCAAGATCAGTAGCACAGAAATACTTATCACCAACCCCCTCTTCCATGTTATTTCCTAGTACATTAAGTAACTTTATTACTAACCACCCCAACTATTATTATTGCTTATTTTTATACTCTGTGCTTTTAAAACTTGTCAACATGTTTTTCAGTTTTTCTGCTCACCATTGTTTCTTGTATCCTATACTTTCTCCTGAAATTATTGTTTTTTTTCCTTACTGAAGTACATATTTTCATTGTCTTTCAGTGAAGGTTTGTGAGTGGGAAATGGTCCTAGACTTATTTATCTGAAAATGCTTTTGTTTATTCCCACTTAGTAATAGTTTAGCCACGTATATGCTTCATTGTAGCAGATATTTTTCCTCATCAGTTTGAAGCTGGCATTTCATTTTATTTGAGTCTCTATTGTCAATCTAATTGTCATTGCTTTGTAGGACTTTCTTGGTTAGTTTTACCTTTGTTTGGTATTCTGCTATACCAAATCACTATAATATGTCTAGATATGCGTTTGTTTTTACTAATACTGCTTAAGATCAATGTGCCTCTTTAATCTGAAGAGCTATAAAATCTGAGAACAGTTCTATAAAATTTGCAACCATTATCTCCTCAAATATTGCCTTTTCCCCATTCTTTTTATTCACTTTTTTAAAAAAGATTTTATTTATTTATTCATGAGAGACACAGAGAGGCAGAGACATGGGCAGAGGGAGAAGCAGGCTCCATGCAGGGAACCCGATGTGGATCTTGATCCCAGGACTCCAGGATCACACCCTGGGCCAAAGGCAGCTGCTCAATCACTGAGCCACCCAGGCATCCCTTCTTCAATTCTTTAACTCATTTTTTATCTCATGTGATTGGGATCTTTAAAATAATAGTACCTCTTTAATTATATTTGCTTATCCTATCCCTAGGTGTTTTAATCACTCGCACCTTCCATTTATTTTTATCTTTCCGTGTTGGTAATTTTCTCAGCTTACTTCTACTATTTACAAAGTCTCTCTTTAGCTGTGTCTAGTCTGAGGGTTTACTTTTCTTTTTTTTTAATAAATTAATTTTTATTGGTGTTCAATTTACCAACATACAGAATAACACCCAGTGCTCATCCCGTCAAGTGTCTCCTTCAGTGCCCGTCACCCATTCATCCCCACCCCCCGCCCTCCTCCCCTTCCACCACCCCTAGTTCATTTCCCAGAGTTAGGAGTCTTTATGTTCTGTCTCCCTTTCTGATATTTCCCACACATTTCTTCTCCCTTCCCTTATATTCCCTTTCACTATTATTCATATTCCCCAAATGAATGAGAACATACCCTGTTTGTCCTTCTCCGATTGACTTACTTCACTCAGCATAATACTGAGGGTTTACTTTTCTTTTCAGTTTGAATTTCAATGACTGCATGTTCTATTTCTAGAAGTTCTTTTGTCTGCAAATTTTTTCTTCAACAATCCTATTATCTTTTAAATCATTTTATTTTTTAATTTTTTAAAAATCATTTTAAACATACCTATTTTATAATCTTCAACTGTTTACTTTGTGCAGTTCTTGAGATGCTAATCCTGCTGTTTATTGTGACAGTTGACTCTTCCTCACAGTGATTAGTTTTCTCATGTGGTTTGTATGTTTTTATTTCAAACTCGGGTTGTCTTTTCTTGAGTGTTTCATACCCTGGGGTGTGGAGGCATTTCTAAATAATTGGTTTCAATTCCACAAGAACCTTAGGAATCATACCAGTTCTGGACCAAGTTTTATGTTAATTTATTGTCCTAATCAATGTGAGTAATGTTTATGGGGAACATGTTTATCCATGCAGAAATACGTCACACACTCAGAATTTGACTTCTTATGGAAGAATTAATTTTCAATCTGTAACCGTCAGGAGCCCATAAGTATCCTTGATGTTTCCCTGAGATGATTGGTAAAATCGTTCTAATCTCCTTTACATAGAATGGGTAGATTTTGAGGGTCCTAATTTTAAATGGGAGACTCAATTCCAGTTTTATGTCTTAAGTGGGCTTAAGGCCATATTTGTTGTTCCCCCTTAGGAATATTAATGTTCTATCCATGTTCAACTAATAGAGTCCTTTTTTATTTTTTATTTTTTATTTTTTTAATAGAGTCCTTATTTCAAGTAAATTCAATGTAAAATACATTAAGTTAGAGGTATCTCTTTGCCAAATGATTATTTACTTTACAGAAGGATCCACTCTAGATTTCTTCTAAATAACCACTCATTGAGAAGGAGACAAAACATGAGAGACTCCTAACTCTGGGAAACGAACAGGGGGTAGTGGAAGGGGAGGTGAGTGGGGGGATGAGGTGACTGGGTGACAGGCACTGAGAGGGCCACTTGATAGGATGAGCCCTGGGTGTTATACTATATGTTGGCAAATTGAACTCCAATAAAAAATATACAAATAAATAAATAAATAAATAAATAAGTAACCACTCATTTATTGTATTGAAATGTGGTTAAATTTGTAAGAATTGTATCTATTTATCTTTGCACAGTACTCAACAAATACTTGTTGAATGAATGAATGGCTGAATGAATGTAAAACTAATTACCCTACGATGAAATTAAAAATGCAATGTTATAAAAACCTACAGGATAAAAAGTTTTGATACAAATTAGCAGTAGTAAGTTAGAAAAATCTTAAGTTCAACACACAGGCTATTAAATAGAAACCATAACGAGTTGCCAAAAAGCCAGTGATTGGCCTCTAGAAGAGTTTGTTATTTTGAAACTAAATTAATAAACTGCTTCCTGAATATTCAGCCTATGAAAAAGCATTCTGCTGGTTTGTGGTGATTTGGGAAGTTAATTTAAACTTTACATGAGGCTATGTATTAAAGAAAAGACACCTTTATGGCAGGGACACAATTCAGCAACTGATGCATACTCCATTTCTTGAGCTACAAGAGTTTGCCAGTGTCAAGAGGGTCAAATGACTTTTCTTGTAAAGAGAAAGGACTACAGGAGATATTTCAAAAAGTTTAAAAAAGCAGAAAGGAAACATAAAGGAAAGCTTTTTATGTTCCAAATCTTTAAAACATAGAAAGGGGATTGCAAAACCATTTTGAACACTTTCTGTGTTGTGCAAGTATGCTGTACATTTTTAATAAGGAAGGGAAGGTCAGCATGAGATTACTTTAATGTATATCAAAACCAATGGTTTACAAACTACATAAAGCATCTTTGAATACAAGGCAGAACAAGAACTAGGACAATGCTGCTTTTTTTCTTTCTTTGGTTAAATGAGGCTTAGTTGTCGGCATCACATAGGTTTTTTGTTAGTACAATGCTGGAAAGGACGTTCTGTATTTATAAAGTGTAAGAGGAAGAACAAATGGATTTTAATTCACAACTGTATTGTGTTTTAGAAACTATGTTATGTCCCCGTTTATAGTCCCTACAAGGCTTGGGGAATGATTTCATGTTCCTATATGAGTTAAGAAGAAATGGGAGTGATTTTAGTTCCAGCAAGATTTCATGATGAACAAAAGAGTTTTAAGATGGAAAAAGTTAATTTGATTATAAAATATTTCCCTAATTTATTGGTATTATTTGAATTTGGGACCCCATGCTAACATTTTCAGAACTGTAAAATAAATCAGATCTATTAATGGTGGGAATGTCCTCTTTGAGGGGACCTTAGTGATTATATAACCCAATTCCTGCATTATTTTATAAATGGGAAAATTTAGGCTCAGAGAGAGCTAGTGACTTGCCTTAAGCCATACAGTGAGTCAAGAGAGAATTGGGACAAAAAATTTAAGTCTCTTAATTATTTTTGAAATCTCATATAAGTTGAAACACTTTGGGTTGTTTTATTTATTTATTTTTAACAGCTGTGTTATTTGATATGGCTATCATAACAAAATCCCACAAACTGGGTGACTTAAAACAATAGCATTTTATTGTTTCACATCTCTAGAGGCTAGAAGCCTGAAATCAAGATGTCAGTGAGCCATGGTCCCTCTGAGATTCTAGCTAGAACTATCCCTTGATTCTTCCTAGCTTCTGGTGCTGGGTATCAATCCTTGGTGTTCCTTGGCTGGCAGCTGCATCACTCTAATCTCTGCTTCTGTTGCACATGGCATTTTCCCTGTGTGTCTTTGTTTAAATTCTCTTCTTTTTATAAGGACACCAGGCATGTTTAATTAGGTTTTTTATTTATTTTTTTATTTTTACTTATTTATGACAGTCACAGAGAGAGAGAGAGAGAGAGAGAGAGAGGCAGAGACACAGGCAGAGGGAGAAGCAGGCTCCATGCACCAGGAGCCCGACGTGGGATTCGATCCTGGGTCTCCAGGATCGCGCCCTGGGCCAAAGGCAGGCGCCAAACCGCTGCGGGATCCCCGCATGTTTAATTAGGGATCAATGTAGTGACTTCATCTTAACTTGATTAAATATTGATTAAATTTATAAATAAGGTCATGTTCACCAATCCTGGGGGTTAGGGTTTTATTTTTTTATTTATTTTTAAAATATTTTATTTTTTTATTTATTCATGAGTGACACAGAGAGGGAGAGAGAGAGAGGCAGAGACACAGGCAGAGGGAGAAGCAGGCTCCATGCAGGAAGCCCGACGTGGGACTTGATCCTGGGTCTCCAGGATCACACTGTGGGCTGAAGGCGGCGCTAAACCGCTGAGCTACCTAGGCTGCCTGGGTTAGGGTTTTAATACATATTTTGGGAGATACAGTTCAACTCATATTATAATCTTTATTCAGATATAATTCACACATCATACAATTCAGCCATTTAAACTGTACATTCAATGATTGTTAGTAAATTCACAGGATTGTACAACCATTGCCACAATATAATTTTAGAATTTCTGTTCCCCCTAAAAGAAATGCCATATCCATTAGTAGCCATTCTCTATTTCCCTCTTCTCCCTGCCCCAGCCCTAAGCAATCACTAATCTATAATATGCTTTCTCTGGACATTTTACATAAATGGAATCATATGGTATGTCCAATGTAACTGTTCTTTCATTTAGAAAAACGTTTTCAGGTTTGATTCATGTTATAGCATATATTAATGCTTCATTCTTTTTCGTGGCTGCACAATATCCCCTTCTATGGATATACTAATTTTGTCTATCCTTTCATCAGTTGATGAACATTTGAGTTTCCACTTTTGGGATATATGTGTAATGCTACTATGAACATTTGTTTGCAAGTGTTTGTGTGGACATGTTTTGGTTTCTCTTGGGTATATAATTATGAATTGCTGGGTCATATTTAATCATTTGAAGAATTGCCAAATGGTGTTCCATAGTGGCTGCATTATTTTATATTTCCATCAGAAATGTATGAAGATTCCAATTAATCCGTGTCCTCCTCAACACTTGTTACTAGTTATCTTTTTTTTTAAAGATTTTAAAGTAATTTTTAAGTAATCTCCACACCCAAGGTGGGGCTTAAACTCCCAACCCCAAGATCAAGAATCATATGCTCTACCAATTGAGCCAGCCAGGTGTCCCTATTCATTTTTTTTATTATATCCATCCTAGTGGGTATGAAATGAAATCTCATGGTTTCAATTTGCATTTCCCTAGTGACTAATGATGTTGAGCACATTTTCATATGCTTCTTGGCCATTTGTGTATCTTCTTTGGAGAAATGTCTATTCAGATATTTTGACCATATTTTAAATTGAGTTATTTGTCTTTTTATTGGTGAGTTGTAAGGATTCTTTTTATAGTCTGGATACAAGTCTTTATTCAACATATAATTTGCAGATATTTGCATTCTGTTGAGTTCTCTTTTTCACTTTTATTTCATGATACCCTTTGAAACACAAAAATTTTTAATTTTGATGAAGTCCACATTATCTATTTTTGTTGTTGGTCATGATTTTGATGTCTGGTCTAAGAATCCTCTGCAAAATCTGAGGAATGAAGATTTACTTCTGTGTTTCCTAAGAGTTTTATAGTTTTAGCTCTTACATTTAGGTTTTTGGTCCATTTTGAGTTAATTTGTGGGGTAAGGGTTCAACTTCATTCTTTTGCATGACTATTCAGCTGTCCCAGCATGATTTATTGAAAAGAATATCTTTCCCAACTGAATAGTCTTGGCACCCGTATTGAAAATTAGTTGATTTTAGACACATGGTTTTATTTTTGAACTCACAATTCTATTCTTCTGATCTATATGACTATCCCATGCTACTACCATACTTTTCTGATTACTGTTGTTTTTTAGTAAAATTTTGAAAACAGGAAGTGTGAGTCCTCTTACTTTGTTCTTTTTTAAGGTGGTTTTGGCTATTCTGGGGAAGTTGCAATTACATATCAATGTTAGCATAAGCTTGTCAATTTCTACAAAGAAGTCATCTGGGATTCTGATAGGGATTATGTTGAATCTGCAGATTAATTTGGGGAATACTGCCATCTTTATGATATGAAATGTTCTAATCTATGAACACAGGATGTGTCTCCATTTATTTAGATCTTTAATATCCTTCAACAGTACTTTGTAGTTTTTAGAATTATAAGTTTTTCACGTCTAAATTTTAAAACATTTATTTATTTGAGAGAGAGAAGAGAGAGTGTGAGTGAATATGAGTGGGAGGGGCAGAAAGAGGGAGAGAGAAATTCAAGCAGATTCTACACCAAGCATGGAGCTTGACAGTGGGCTCAGTCACACAACCCTGAAATCATGACCTGAGCCAAAACCAAAAATCAGATCCTTAACTGACTGTACCACCCAGGTGCCCCAGTTTTTCACTTATTTTAAAATTTGTTCCTAAGTATTTTATTCTTTTAATGCTATTGGAAATATACTTGTTTTCTTTTTTTTAAAGATTGTATTTATTTATTCATGACAGACACACACACACACACACCCAGAGGCAGAGACACAGGTAGAGGGAGAAGCAGGCTTCATGCTTGTTTTCTTAATTTCATTTTTGATTGTTCATTGCAAATGTATAGAAATACAATTGATGTTTTAAACGATTTTATTTATTCATGAGACACACACACACACACACACACACACACAGAAGCAGAGACACAGACAGAGAGAGAAGCAGGCTCCACACAGGGTGCCCAACGTGGGACTTGATCCCGGTTCTCCAGGATCAGGCCCTGGGCTTAAGGCAGTGCTACTGAAACCACTGAGCCACCCAGGCTGCCCTACAATTGATTTTTGTATATTGATCTTGTATCCTGCATTTTGCTGAACATGTTTATTAGTTATAATAGATTTTTAGTGGATTCCTTTTTTCTAAATATAAAATCATATGCAACTAGAGATAGTTTTACTTCTTCCTTTCCAATCTGGATGCCTTTTATTTCTTTTTTCTTGCCTGATTGCCTGGGCTAGAACCATCAGTACAATGTTGAATAGAATCGGTGAAAGTGAGCATTCTTATCTTATTCCTGAAATGACAGGAAAAGCCTTCAGTCTTTTACCATTAACTATGATGTTAGCTGTGGATTTTGTTTTTAAAGATTTATTTCTTTCTTTCTTTTAGAGAGAGAGTGAGCATGTGTTGGGGGAAGGGAGAGAGAAAATCACAGCTGACTCCCCACTGAGCATGGAGCCTGACACAGGGCTCGATCTTATGACTCTGAATCATGACCTTAGCTGAAATCAAGAGTTGGATATTTAACTGACTGAGTTACCCAGGCACCCATAGTTGTGGGTTTTGAAGCTCTCCTTCAACTTGTCTTAACTGATCTATCCAACTTTTCCCCCCACTACCAACCTTTGCATGCCTTTTGCCCAACTCTGCAATCCTAGCCTTGTTTACAAAGACCCAGTTATCTAAATAACCTGGATATTTTTTATACTTTACATGCACTATTTTTTAAAAAGATTTTATTTATTTATTTGAGAGAAAACATGAGCAGGAGCAGGGGGAGGTGCAGAGGGTAAGGGAGAAGCAGACTCTCCACTGAACCTAATGTGGGGCTCGATCCCAGGACCCCAGGATCATGACTTGGGATAAAGGCAGTTGCTTAATTGACTGAGCCACCCAGGTGCCCCCTACATGCACTTTTTATTTTTGATTCTGTACTGCCTTGCTCATATAGGTACAAAGAATGCCCTATTTCCTCCAACAATCTAATTCATATACTTCCTCTGGATAAAGCTCAATTTACCAAATCATTGTACCACCACCCCCTCAGCAGATACAAGTGGGTACACATACACTGGAGATACACACACATCGTGTGATTCCCTGACTTCCCATTTCCTTGGGTGCTTGAAGCTAATTTACATTTTGTTTCAGCTCATACCACTTTGTAACTGTTCATTTGTTATTTCAGATATCTTTGTCTTGGTTCCACCAACTGTGGATTTCTGTAGAGCAAAGAGCAGAAACCTTGTATTTTAATATTGCTCACCACAGGGTGCAACACAAAGGCTTATAGGAACAAGAGGTGCTTCATAAAAGCTGTCTGACTTCAGTCAAATTTTGTTCTCCCAGAAGGACCTCCACTTCCTTGTAGGCCACTATGAAAATCAGAGACTGCCTAGATGCTACTCATACCTCTATCAATGCCCCATTTCCATTTCCAAGCTATTTCTCTTCTTATATTGGCTGAGTTTCAGAAGGAGATAATTGGCTCCATCAATTTTTATACCTTAATGAAAGTCTCAACCATGTTTACCTGCTTTCCATTCAAAGCAGATGTATCACAAGCCAAGGCAAAGTCATTCCCACAGCCCTTGTTTAGAAAATATGTGATTTTTTATTGTTGTCTCCATTAAAGCAATATAGTCTACTAGCTATGACCTCAAACATGACCTTCTTTAGAAATGAGTGCCTCTTAGCATGAAATATTTATTCTTAAGGCCAGGCCCATGCTGGGGTTTGAAGGTTTGTAACAAATGTCCCAGATTCCTGAGCCTACTGCTTGCTGTTGTTTTCTTTCCTGTGGCATTTGCCTGTGTGTGTGTGTATGTGTGTGCTTTACTGCAACTAAAATATTGACATCTCCCTGCCCCACCCCATTAACTATGGCAAATGCCATAGAATGGAACTCTTCTGCAATAAGCATACCACAAATATCAGAATGTTGGGCTTAGTCTTGCTGTCCTAAGACGGCAGGCTGCATACCAATTTTAGGATAAAAATGGTTTTTATTAGGTACTTGCTGAGCATGTAGCCTGTGTCAGGCATGGGGGGATAGGCAAGCAAATACATTGTTGCTGCCCTAGAGGAGTTTACAGTCTCACTGGGATGATAAGACTAATATACCTCAAACAGAGAGCTATTAAGTTAGAGATAGTGTGTGATAATTGCTAAAACAAGGGCAGAGGAGCATATGGTCAGTGTGACTTGGAGTCAGTGAAGGCTTTGAGAGAAGGCGAGCTCTTACATTTCGACGGAGAGACGAGTGAAAGGGAAGCAAAGGAACTAACAGGGGGTTGACAGTATAAGGAGGCTGACTAACAGAGTTGAAAATCCATATCAGGAACCATTTGGAGACAATGTAATAAAATAAATGCAGATTGAAGTACATCTTAAGTAGATAGAATCACAGAATATTAGAGCTGGAAGGGCTAATATTGCTAATATTCCAGCTGGAGCTGGAATTCCTAGTCCAGTGTCTAATTTCTATAGTTTTCATTAGATTCTTTTTAATCCATGGAGTTTTTTTCTTAAAGTGGAGTCTTATTTTTAAAAATTATTTATTTAGTTATTTATTCATGAGAGACAGAGAAAGAGAGAGAGAGGCAGAGACATAGGCAGAGGGAGAAGCAGGCTCCCTGTGGGGAGCCCAATGCAGAACTTGATCCTAGGACCCTGGGATTACAACTTGAGCCAAAGGCAGACATTCAACCACTGAGCCACCTAGGTGCTCCCAAATGGAATCTTATGTAAAGAAGCCCAACATGTAAAGCATATAAAAGCCAAAGCACTTTGAATTGGAGACCAAGATGAACCCAATTACTATATTTTAAGAGACACCTACGATACAGAAGAGAAAATTATCTCCATGTCATTAAATCCAGTGGACACTTCTTAGTCCACATCTTACTGTCTCCTCAGCAGCATACTACATTACTGACTACTCCCTTTTGCTCAACACCTTCCCTTCTTATTCTTCTATGACACAATTTTTACATTTTCTTCTTACATCCTGGCCTCTCCTTCTCAGTCTCATTTTAAATGTTGAATTTCTTAGGACTTGAGCATCAGTCCTATTGCCCTACATTCTCTGCCTAGGCAGTCTTATTTGATAGCTTCAAGTAGAATCTAAATGATGGCAACTCTCAGGTTATATTTCCATCCCAAGCTTCTCCTCTATTACTGATTAGTTATAATATCTATTGGGATATACTTACATGTACTGCAAACTCAAAATTTGTGAAACTAAACTCATCTGTCATTCTCTACAGTCCTTCAAGTTTGTACCTTCTCCTGTGCATTCTTTATCTCCATGAATGGCATCACCAACCACCTAGTTTCTTATGCCCTAAATCAAGGACTTATTCTTAACCCCCTTTTTTCCTCCTCTCTTACTTTCAATCACCAAGTCCTGTTCATCTTATCTCCTAAATATCTCTTGAATCTCTCCACTCTTCTGCATTTTTTTCACTGCACCAGACTACCAGTCCACTCCAGGCCACTGTTATTTCTCTGTTGAACTACTGCAATAACTTCATTGTCTCCCTGCATCTACTCTTTCCCCATCCTTCAGTCAGTTCTCTACATTACAGCTGGAGTGTACTTTTTTTTAAAGATTTTATTCATTCACTGAGGGGGGGTGGAGGGAGAGAGAAAGCACAAGTGGGGAGAGGGGCAAAGGGAGAGGGAGAAGCAGATTCTCTGCTGAGCAGGGAGCCTGGCACGGGGTTCAATCCTAGGATCTCAAGATCATGACCTGAGCCAGAGCAGACGCTTTACTGACTGAGCCACTCAGGTGCTCTTGGAGTGTACTTTTTAAAGCATAAATCTGATCATGTCACTTCCCTGCTCAAAAGCCTTCAGTGGTTTCCCATTGCCTAAGGAAAATGTCTAAATTTATTACACATTTTAGAGAACCTTTTATGATCTGGCATCTGTCCACTTGCTCAATTTCATTTTTTGCCTTACTTCTTTCTCTTTCACAATAATAGCCTCACAGTTTTGGCCTGCTGTATGGGTTTCTACTGACCAGAACTATAATGTGCCCACATCCCGCCAGTCTAACTTATCCTTCTAATTTTAGCTAAAATTTCACCACCAGTGGAAAGTCTTCCTAACTCTGTTCCCACTCCCAAGTCCAGGAAAAGTGTCCCTTCATTATAGTCTCACAGCAACTTGAAAGGTCAACCTCTTACAGAATGCACCACACATTATTTTAATTGCTGCTTTAATTGCATATCTCCCTAATTAGCCCATAAGCTCTGTGAAGGCAAGGTCTGTGTTGCCTATGACTATATCTTCAGTGTGTAGATGGTACCTAAAATATTCTAGGTACTTAAAAAATATCTGCTGAATGAATACATGAGTGAATGAATCACACCATACATCAGAGCTTATACTACCTTTCAAAAAGCTTAATAAGATATAGTGACAATGCTATACTTTGCCATAATTTCCCCCATTTTACTTTGTTTGATGTCTTCCTGAAGGGATATACTTTTAGATCTTGAAAAATCTTTGCAAATGCCAAAGGCATTGATGATTACATATTTGGTCAAGATGATTATGGTTACAAGTCTTACAATTACTCTGTAGGGAGGGCCTTCTTTTTCACTTGTAATTATGGTTACCTAACTTCTGCAAAGATTCACTAGGGAAATTAAAAAACAAAAGATAATTTAAAAATAGGAGATGGCTCATTTTTAACTTATATAGCCAACTAAGGCAGGCTCTCCCCCTTTTTGGCTTTGTCATTTATGAACCTTAAGATATTTTGCTGAGCAGGGGCTATTTTCTTTATGTTATGGACATGCTGACAGGAGTCTGAATACAGGAAGACACAGATTAGAAGTGGGAGACCATTAAAGGCCAAAATAACAAGTGAACATTTCAACCTCATGAACTTCTAAAATCTGTGAATTTCATTTTTAATGAAGAAGGGGAGCCAATTTCAAGCCCTGGGGAAAGAATCTTGCCTTTTCAACTGCCAGGCAGGTCAGCAGGGTTACAGGGCAGCTTTCTGGTCAGGACTCTATAGTCTCAGTCCCAACTCTTAGACAACAGCTGCTGGCTGAAAGATCTTGGATTTCTGAGCCTGAAGTCTATAGTAAGGAAATCACTCAATGGCTGACAAAGAAGTGGGCATTGCCTTCATTTCTTCAGAGAAAGACAGATTGAATATCCCAACTCATTCCAGATGCCTTGTCTTCAAAACTCCCTCCTACCTAATAACCAGGGTAGCCTGCTTCCCTTTAAAAGACAAAAATCAGGGGGATCCCTGGGTGGCTCAGGGGTTTAGTGCCTGCCTATGGCCCAGGGCACGATCCTGGAGTCCCGGAATTGAGTCCTGTGTCGGGCTCCCGGCATGGAGCCTGCTTCTCCCTCCTCCTGTGTCTCTGCCTCTCTCTCTCTCTCTCTCTCTCCTCTCTCTCTCTCTCTCTCATAAATAGATAAATAAATAAATAAATAAATAAATAAATAAATAAATAAATAAATAAAACAAAAATCAGCCTCCATTCCAGTTAAACAACATGTGAGTTGAGTACTAGGTGCTTCATGATGCTAGACTGAGCAGCTTAGAAATGGGAGAGCCTGCCTCCCTCTGATGGTTTCCCTCAAGTGCCTTTCTGCTCCTAAGCAATTTTCTATTTAGGTGAACAAAAAATAATACCAAAAAGGGGGAAATTATGTATTATATGGCACCAGGAAGTCATCAGATAGGTTCAGAAAAAGTATTTTTGGAAACACTTAGAAAATGGTCATAAGCACACTGGCTTTTATAGACAGTAGCACACAGTCATAAGCAGACTGGCTTATATAGACATATAGACATGAATCTTCTAGGAAACCAGGACCTTTAAAATCCCTTCTGTTGTCCATAGCTCCTAACTTTACCTAAAGCTGACTCTCCTTAGAAGTGCCCTGTACTCTAATTTGTTACCTGCAGCAATAGGATGCTAATACACTCCTTCAAGACTTCCTTATCCTATTTTCTTGAGTAGGGGACTATATTAGTTCCCTAGTGCTGTTGTAACAAAGTACCATGAACTGGGTGGCTTGGAAAAACAGAAATTTGTCTTAGTTCTGGAGGCCAGAAATCTCAAAACAAGGTGTCAGCAGGGCCATGCATTTTCTGAAGGTGCTAATGAAGGATTCTCTTCCAAGCTTCCCTCTTAGCTTCTGGCAGTTCCTTGGCTTGTGGCAGCAAAACTTCAGTCTTCACATTGCATTCTCCTGTGTGTATGTCTGTTTCTTCACTTGATGTTCTTATTAAAAGGATGCCAATCGTATTGGATTAGGGGCCCACCTGACTTCCATATAACCTCATCCTAATCTAACTAATGACAACTGCAACAGTGCTATTTCCAGATGAGGTTATAGTCTGAGATACTGGGGAGTGGGCAACAAATAAGATTTCAACATATGAATTTTTGAAGAATATAATTCAATCCGTAACAGGTTCTGAATAGCTCAGTAAGACAGGCAATGACTTAAAATGGTCCATTATCTCTAAGAATATTTATATTTCAATGAAAGCAGCCTTTCATTGGAAGAACTGACTGGGGAAAGGCCAGGAGACCATCATTCTAGAGATCTGGGAACCTGGGGGCCGCCCCGTCTAGAGAACTCCAGAGATAGTAGGTGTCCTTGGAGACAAAGGCTTGGTATTTTTAGGCAGGGAAGAAGGAATTTCAGGAAAAAGAGACTCCACAATGGGGAAGTATTGTTTAATGAGTACAGAGTTTCAGATTGGGATGATTAAAAAAAAACTCCATTCTGGAGTTGAATGGTGGAGATGGTTTCACAACAGTGTGAATGTACTTAATGTCACTGTGCTGTGTACTTAAAAATTATTCTAGTGGGAAATTATTCTAATGGTAAATTTGATATCTATTTTACCAAAATAATTTAAAAAATAGAAACAAACAGAAGAGGAGACATCATGCGATTTTCACTGAAGTCAGAGTTGTGGGTGAGGAGGGAGAGTAAGGCTTATAGTTGGGAATGAAACTAGAGGGCAGAATCTCAAGGGGGTTCCCAGTCATCATTGACTCAGAAGGGAGTCAGGAATTACAGACTATGGATGGTGACAATGGATCCTGTGAGGTTCTGTAGCCTCTGTAATGCCCTAATATTGTTATTAATAAATAGTAATGGTGATGATGAAGTTGTTGAACACTTATTACGTGCCAGGCACTCTGCTAAACACTTTTCATTGTCTAACTCATTTAATTTTATTTTTTTTTAAAGATTTTACTTTTTTTTTTTTTTGAGAGAGAGAGCATGCACATGAGTGGGGTGGGGGTGGAGGGGCAGAGTAAGGGGGAGAAGCAGGTTCAGTCCCAGGACCCTGAGATCATGACCTGAGCCGAAGGCAGATGCTTAACAGACTGAGCCACCCAGGCGCCTCTAATCTTAATTTTTATAACATCTATAAGTACAGTACTATTATTATTCACCATTTATTTGAAGAAATTAAAACTCAGAGATATCAAATAATTTGCCACCAAGTTCAAACAGCTAGGAAGTGGTGGATTTTCAGTCAGTATTGGTAATTTATATAGGAAGTTGTCCATTTCATTTAGGCCTTCAGTTTAGGTAAATCAAGACTTTTTTGGTCATTAAGTTGTAGAGTAATTCTTAAGAAATTATAAATTAGACAAGTAATATATAAATACATTCTATAAAAATAAAAATATTTATTGTTTATTTTCTCTTTGTTACACATACTTTCTACCTCCTTTTTTCTGGAAGCAACCTTATTATCAGTTTAGTTGTACACTTCCATACATTTCCGATTTATTTCCATGTAAATATTGCTTTCTTGAAGCTTTGATAGAATATGTCAGTAAAACTACTGGGACTTTTTTGGGGGGATTAGAAAATTTTGGCTACTAATAAAATTTCTTAAGTGTTTTCTGGTCTATTCAACATTCTTTGTTATTCTTTGGCTGATTTTGGTAATTTGTATTTTCCTTGAATGTTGTCCTTTTTTTTTTTTTAAGGTTTCACATTGATTGTTATTAGATTGTACATGATATTCCTGTAATTGTTAAAGTCTACTTTATTTCTAGTTATGCCCCTTTTGTATTCCTGGTATTGCTTATTTTGCTATGTCTCTTATTTAAATGATCATATTTGCTAAATTTGTATATTTATAATTTTAATATATAATATATATTATTTATACTTATATAAATTATTTCAGAGTATTCATTTTTGGTTTCTATGCAGTGTTTTGAGTTTTATTTTATATTTATCAATCTATATTTTTATCTGTATAATTTTTTCATTTAGCCTTCAGTAGACTTATTTTATTATTTTCTTTCTTTTGTTGAGTTGACCGTTAGTTCATTTATTTTCAATTTTTATTTCTAATGTGCACAATTAAGGCTAAATTTTTTTGAGTACTATTTGGCCACATCCCTAAGGTTTTTTTAAAAATAATTTTTATTGAAGTATAACATATATATAACAAAGTGTTCAGATCAAAAGTGTATATCGCAATAAATTTTCACAAACTGAACACACCTGTTATCTAACACTCTGGTCAGGAAACAGGATAAGACCAGCATCTCAGAAGCCCCCTCTCATGCCTATTTCAGTCATCATCAACCCTCACCTCCAAGAGTAAACATTATTCTAATTTATAATGCTGTACAGATTACTGTTGCCTGCTTTTGAACTTTATGTGAATGGAACAATACAGTATATATACTTTTGAGTCTGGATTTTTTCACTTAACATTATATCTATAAGATTCATCCATATTGTTGTGGGTAATGGTTCATTATCCTTGCTGTGTAGTATTTCATTGTGTAAATATACAATAATTTATTTATGCATTCTAATACTGATGGATATTTGAATTGTTTCCTGTTTTTAGCAAAAACAAATAATACTGCTTTGAACTTGTCTTGTACATATGTTTAGGTAAACATAAGCATACATTTCTGTTGGGTTCATATGTAAGAGTGGAATTGCTGGATCTTAGGTTATGTATGCACTCAGTTGTTCATGCCAGTTCCCCTAAGTATTTACACTCAATGATGTATGAGATTTTTATTTGCTCTGTGTCCTCACTAATACTTGCTATTTTTCTTTTTTTCATTTTTGCCATTCTGGTTATTATGTAATGGTATTACATTGCTGTTATTATTTGTGTTTCCAAAATGATTAATCAAGTTGAGCACCCATTCCTAAAATTTTGAGATTAGTTCTATTTTAAATAGTTTATAATTTCTGTTTTACTTATACTTTAGTCTGAGTTATTTAGAATTGTGTTCTTTAAATTTTTCCAGGTGTAAATAACTATCTTTTTTGTAGTCGATTACCAATTTTATGGCATTGAGAATAGTGAATGCAATGTAGGATATTATGTTTTTGGAATTTGTTATCTTCTTATGATCAATTGAATTACCCTTTTTGGTGAATAATTGTGTATGTTTAAAAGAAGATATATTCTGTTGAGTACAAAGTTCTATATATTGTGTTGCTGAAATTTTCTTCATTAATTTTTGTCTATTGATCTCATTTTTTTTTTATTTTATTTATTTATGATAGGCACACAGTGAGAGAGAGAGAGAGTCAGAGACACAGACAGAGGGAGAAGCAGGCTCCATGCACCGGGAGCCCGATGTGGGATTCGATCCCGGGTCTCCAGGATCACGCCCTGGGCCAAAGGCAGGCGCTAAACCGCTGCGCCACCCAGGGATCCCTGATCTCAATTTTTTAGAGAAGTGTGTTAAATCCTCTTACTGTGATTGTGATTTATATAAGACATGATGTCTTATTGTACATTTATAAGTTTATGTTTCTATATTTTAATCTTCTGTACATAAGTACAGAAAGATTCATAACTGTTTTATGTTCTTGGTTGAATGTTCTTTTTTTTAAAAAAATATTTTATTTATTTATTCATGAGAGACACACACACAGAGAGAGGCAGAAAACACAGGCAGAGGGAGAAGCAGGCTCCATGGAGGAAGCCCAACGTGGGACTTGATCAGGGGTCTCCAGGATCACGCCCTGGGCTGAAGGCGGCGCTAAACCGCTGAGCCCCCCAGGCTGCCCAAATGTTCTTTCTTTTTATGAAAATTATGTTTCTTTCTTGGTCTCTGAATTATTCTTGCCTTGAATTTAGATTTTGTCCACTCTTGATACTGCCACACTGGTTTTCCTTTTGTTATCACTTCTCTGGTACTATCTTTTCTAGTTCTTTATTTTCAATTTACATGAGTCATTTTGTTTTAAGTGTGTCTCTTACACATAAGTTGGATCATTTTTATTGCCTTTATTATTTTATTATTTTTAAAAAGATTTATTTGTGAGAGAGAGAGAGAGAGTGCAGGTAGGGAGGGGGAGAGGGAGTGGGAGAGAAACTCTAAGCAGACTCTGTGCTGAGCACAGAGCCCCTTGTGGAGCTCGAACTTACGACCCTGAGGTCATGACCCCAGCCAAAACCAAGAGTTGGAGGCTTAACCAACTTAGCAACTCAGGTGCTCCTTTACTCTCTTTAAATAGGTAAGTTTAATTCATTCACATTTATGGTGATTACTAATGTGTATAGTTATTCCTTTCCTATTTCCTGTTATAAACCTATCATACTGCCACTTTAACCTTTTTCCTTCTGCTTTTTTTTTTTTTTAAAGAATTTTACTTTTTAAGTAATCTCTACACCCAAGAAGGGGCTTGACCTGACAATCCCAAGATCAAAAGTTGCATGTTCCACCATCTGAGCCTGCCAGGAACCCTCTTTCTGCTTTTTGTTGAGTGGATTGAACTATTTTGTCCCCCTTTCAAGTTAGAAAATTGTACATTTTATTTCTATGTTTATTAATCACCCTTAAAATTTTAACATATAAATATATATTTTTAACACTAGAATTAGTAGGCATCTAATTCATCTTCCTGGAAGTTAACAACCTTAGCATGCTTTTCCTACCCTCTGCTTTCTATCCCCAGTTCTTATATTGATAATTTGAAGTTTCAGTCTCACTACTTCCTCCTGGATTCAATTTTCTTTTTTTGTAATTCATCCACCAGTAATTCTTTCAGCATGGGTTTGTGGTTGGTAAAATTTCTGAATCTTTCTGTGGCTGAAAATGTCTTTATTGATAGAATTTTAGGTTCAGAAGCATTTCCCACTAGCAATACAAAGTGCTCCTTGTTTTCTTGCACCCTGTGTTGCAGATGGAAGTCTGATTTCAAACTGTCATTCTTTTCTGATAATCTACTCTTCTTTCTGTTCATTGGTAGTTGTTGGCACTTTAAATTTGGCTTCTGAAATTGTACTACAGTGTGTCTAAGGATCTGTGTGTGTGTGTGTGCGCGCGCGTGTAGTTTATCCTGTTTGACACTTGATATGTCTTTTTAAAGACTCATTATAATTCCTTATTGTGGGAAAATTTTGGCAATTATTTATTCAAATATTGCCTCCTCTTGGTTTTGTCTGTTGTCTTTTTTCAAAACTCCTCTTAAACTGACTTTAAAATTTCTGGGTCTGTCCTCTGTGTCTTTGTACTTTCACAGTTTCTGTCACCTTAACTCTTTGGGTTCTCCTGAATAATCTTGCCGTTTACCTGTTTGCTTTTCATGTAAATCTAATCTGATATTTAGTTTGTCTATTGAGCTATTTATTTCAATAGTTCTATGTTAATTTTCAAGATCTCTAATTAGCTTTAAAAATAATTGTGTTCTTTTTTAAAGATTTTATTTATTTGAGAGAGAGGGCACAAATAGGCAGAGCAGCAGGCAGAGGGAGAGGGAGAAGCAGGCTCCCCGCTGAGCAGGGAGCCTGATGTGGGGCCTGATCCCAGGACCTTGGGATCATGATCTGAGCCAAAAGCAGATGCTCAACCGACTGAGCCACCCAGGCACTCCTAATCTTCAGTTCTTGTTCAAAATCTTTTATTTTTGTTTTATGGAAGTAATATCCTTCTACATTTCTCTGAGGGAATAAACTGAGTTTATGTATGTAAAGGTTTATTCTGATTTCCCTTTTAATTTTGTTTCCTCTAATTTAAATTCTTTCATATATTGAGTTTGTTGTTTCTTTTCAGTGGTGTGAGTTTTCCTTAAATGTTTGATGGTTCTTGCCTCAGTTTGTGCAATCTGCTTGAGGGACTAGATGGAATATGCTACTGTTTGTTGTGACTGTTTAAGGGATAGTAGAACATATTGCTGGCTAGAGTACATGGGTGGTTATTCTTTTGGATGTGGATGTTCTCTAGGGGTTGCTAGCCTTTCGAATACGGTTGCCAGATTTAGTAAATAGAAGGATTACTGGTTAAAATTGAATTTCAGTTAAGCAATGAACTTTTTGTTTGTTTGTTTTAAAGATTTATTTATTTATTTAATGAGAGACACACACAGAGAGAGAGAGAGAGAGAGAGAGAGAGAGAGAGGCAGAGACATAGGCAGAGAGAGAAGCAGACTCCATGCAGGGAGCCCGATGTGGGACTTGATCCCGGGACTCTAGGATCACTCTCTGGGCTGAAGGCAGGTGCTCAACTGCTGAGCCACCCAGGCATCCCAAGCAATGAACTTTTTTGTGTAAGTACGCCCCATATATTGCATGTTAAAAGTCTTAAACGTTAAAATCTTTACATTTTAATTTCAATTAAATTTTGTTTTTAGACAAATAATGTTTTTTTAGTATAGTGTGTGCCATGCAATATATGGGAGATAGTTACAGAAAAAAAATCATTGCTCATTTAAAATTCAAATTTAACTGGGTATCCTGTAATTTGTCTGATATCTAACACCTAAAGCATTGCTGTCTCCTTGATTTAAGTTCTCAGACTCTGCTCCTACCTGGAGGCAGACACTATTGCTATTATTGCTACTACTTGGCCTATAGAGGGAGGAGGTGGGAGGGATGTACAGAGCTGATTTATACAGATGTACAGACTCTGTTTGATCTCGCTCAGTCACCTCATAGTTATCCTTAAGCTCTTTCTATTTCTACCACCTGAGGGCATGAAGCATCCTTTTAACTGCTCTCATCTACTAGAGCAGAATTTTACTGCCTATATTGTGGGCTGTACTTTCTCTCTTCAATACTATCCTACCTGCTTTATGTCTTTCAAGGATTCCTCCATATTTCAATGGTTTTGTTGCCAGATGGAGAGACTGATGCATATATTAGGTCTTTCATCTTGAAATTCATAATTCTGTGCCTTTATTTACCAGGTGATACTATCATTAATTATTTCCTGATATGATCGTTACTTTCTGGTTGTTTGAGGTATTTTCCAAGGAAAAAACTGGGTAGTTTGTATCACCCTTGCAGCCAGGCTGTAGGGGGTGAACAGAACTTTATGAAATAGAATAGAATGTGGCAATTGTGGAGCGGAGGAGCAAGCCATCTGTGGCAAAGGGCCTATACCAAAGGAAGTAAAGAGATCATACTTCTATGGGCAATGGAATCCATGATCTGGGTTTGAACTCCAGTCACCACTTACTAGCTCTGTGACCTTAGGTGGGTTATTTAACTCCTCTAGACTTCAGTTTCCTCATACGTAAAAAGGTATATCACCTATTTTCCTGATTCTAACATTTTAACATCTCTGTATTTGATATGTATCTTACAATTAGTATGTATAATTCATCTAGGATTTGTTAAATTGATAGTGAATGTTAAAAACCAATGGAATCTTAGAATTAAGATTAGAGTACTGTTACCTGTTTCATAGAGTTTTGTAAAGATTCAGCGAGGCAATGCATGTGAAGTACCTAGCTGAGTGCCTGGCACATAAATAAATGTTCAATGAGTATTAGCCAGTGTTTGTGAGAGCATAGGAAACTGATCTGGGTCTGAAAATGGATCCTGAGTCTTAAGAGGGGAAAGGCCTTTGGGTACCCTGACAGTGACAAATAGTAAGAATTTTAGACTTGACTTTAGGCAAGCTCATGGGGTAATCTTTTGATTATATCAGTTGTGTTTGGGATTTATCTGTATGGTATAAAGCCTACAATGTCAGGAATGATTAGTTTGCTTTTGGCTTTGTGTGATTCCAATCAATAATTACACCTATTGATCAAAGGCATACGTTAAAAACATTAATTTACATTGAGCACCTTAACTTCATAAAATAGCGACACTGAATTGGCTGAAATTGATTTCCTTTTTGTTTTCAAAAGAAAATTCTCAGTGCTTTGGATATCCTCAGTATGATTCAGAGCTCAAAGGTGGTTAATTACCCACCAATATCACAGAGAAGAAAGCTTTGCAAACAGTATTAGGGTGAGAATTGGAATCCTAGTAGAGGTTGTTTGTATATCCTTTCTAAAGTTCATTTCCTGAGGTGGGACCTATTTCTGGCCTTGGAAGGAGTTTGAACATGAAAAAAGGTACTCCAGTCAGTAAGGAAAACACCTTGGCTTCACAAAGATAGCTGAGCTGGAGGGTGACTTTTTCCCAGGCTTAGAGTGCTTGTACTCCAAGCTGAATTCATTATGCTTGCTTTAGGAAGCTGAACAAAGGTAGGCTAGGTCTGCTGCTGGGGCCAAGGATGCCATGCAGTAGTTTTCCAACTGTATTTGCTAGAGACTTAGGATTCCATGGGTGACACTCAGGAGATTCTGGGTATAGAGTTGGAGGAGGCTGAATTTATGGGATAATTGGCTCTATCCCTATTTCAAACAACGATTTTGTGTTGTCATTGTCAACATTGTCCATAAATAAATTGACAGATATAGTCTAGCCTGGTTCTGTGTTTGCTGATGGAACAGCCCCCTCAGACACACACATACAGTCTTTTTGGCTGGTTCTCCTCTTTCTGGAGGGTCTCTCTTAGCTAGTAACCAACGCCCTCCTTTTTTAAACCTACATATCTGAAGCCTATTTGTGATAGATTGATGGATCTAATTCTTCATCTCTCCCATCATAGGCAGTATGTTTTGTCCAGACTCTGGGCTTAGCCATATCATGATTTGCCCAACAGGATGTTTACAAACAGTGGAAGCAGAGGCTTCCATTTCTTTCTGCTCACTCTTCTGTACTCTTGCTCCCTTGCTGTATCCATGAGAACATGCTTAGGCTAGCCTGCTGGCAGCATGTGAGAAACTATCCCTCACTCAAGTTGAGGCCAAACTAGATCAACCAATAGCCAGCTGATCTTTAGACATGAAAGAGCTTAGCCAAGGCCGTTCAGCTGACTTCAGTTAACTGTAGGCATGTGAAAAAAATCCATCTTAGACGATTAGAACTTCCTAGCTAAACTATATACTTGAGATCAATAATAATTGATGGTTGTTTTGAGCAACTGAGTTTTGGGGTGATTTATTGCAGAGCAATATTGTGGGAATAGGTAAGAGATATACTCCCAACCACTGAGGCTTGGCTCTAATCAGCACAAAGTCTTTCTGAGCAACTTTTACAGAAGAGGGCACTCTTTCCTAAGAATTGTAGCACTTACTGCTTGCGCTGCCTATTTAGACTTCTAGTTTTTCAGAATTATTTTGGAACCATATTTCATTGGCTCCAAGATGCCATTGGTGGAAAAACACACCATTATCTTGTGAATCACTAGGAAAAATAAAACACCACCAAGTATACTACAACATGCCACTCATTAGAAGACAGATCCTAATTTTAGAACATATAAAATGTGTTTTTTAGGATCAGCGAAATATGTTAATTGACTCTTCAGAGTTTTATGCCTTATTTCTCCAACAGAATTGTCATTGAAGACAAATACTGGGCTTTCGTTTTCTTTGAGGAGCAGCACAGTTAGCATAGCTTCAGAATAAGGCAGACCCTTGTTCAGATTCTTGTTCACTCACTTACCTAGTGTGAGCTGAGGCAAGGAACCTAAATTCTCTGAGCCCCAGTTTTCTCTCTATAAAGACAGAGATAACAATTTTTATCTTAAAAGATCACTGTGAGAATTTATTAGATCATGCAAAGAACATGGTGGGCATTTAAAACAATGTTTAATTTCTTTGATTAGGTAATACAGGTACATGGTAAAAATTTCAAAATGTACACAAGGGAATGTAGTGCAAAATGGGCCTCATACTCCCTTGTCCCTCTGTCAGTCACTCACTTTCCCTCCCAGGAGACGACCACAACCACCAGTTTCTGGAAAACCTTTTCAAGATGTTTATAGTAGTCATTTAATAAATACTATTTTCTTTCTGCCTCTTCTGAACTCCACAGCACCTCATGGAAAGCTGGGCCCCTTATAAAGGCCAGGGGGGTGATCACTTATTACTGTATAGAACTCTAGATATAAATAGGTAGTACAGGAAATTGGACTGAATAGATCTGTGTCAGATGTTTCTGGGGGAAAAACGTTTGTCAGTCCATCTTCACATGCTTGCCTTTTTTTCCCCATGAGCACTAAGTGCAGAAAATTTTCAATTAACAGAGGTTTCATTACTTGGGTGCAAGTTAATATAAGTTTTACTGGAACTGCCACTTCTTCAAAAGTGCTGAGACAGGGAATGCAGACTTCACTTACCACAACTGAAAAGCTAGCCAAGCAGAGGAAACCAAACTAATAACGTGGCTGATATTGTCAACTGCTATACATACGCAGATAGAGGAAACCCGTATTGACATAATAATAATAAATATGTAAAAAAAAGTTCATGGTTTACCAATAAAATCATTTACCATGTTGCTGACTTTACTGGAAAATGATGCTTTATAACCAGTCCTCCATTTGATTGATACCTAATTAAAAATTCACTAGGCTCAACTTCAAGCACCTCAAGCTATATTAAAGTCACTGCTATACCAGTGGAGGTATAATATCATTTAAAACCAAAGCAAGTATGATCATTTATTTAAAGCTCTGAAAATTGCAAAGTTGCATAAAATCTGTGGCCACATACAGAAAAACTACAGTGTGGTTTAGTGGAAAGAACTAGGGACCCAGAACAACCTGGTCTCATTTCTTGCTCTATAGTGGTCACACTGCATGGTCTTGGGTTAAGTCACTTCTCTCTGGCCCCCAGTTTAATCACTGATATAATGAAGACACTAATACCTGTTTTTTTTTTTAACCTCACAGGATTTTTATGAGATTCAAAAAGATGTGATATATAAACTAGTTTAAATGGTATAAACTAGTACCCAAATGTAGTTCCAAAAACATTTAGTGAACTCTTAACATGTGCTAAGGACTGCATGGTGCTAAGGATATATAGGTGAACAAGCCAAAATCCCTGCCCTCAAGGAACTCATAGATGAGCTGCCAGAGAGAAATGCTAGTGTGATGTCATTAGAGTTACTAGATTAAATACAGCATGCCCAGTTAAGTTTGAATTTGAGATAAACAACAAATAATTTCTAATGTAAATTTTAGAAATTAGCACATACTTATATGTGCTATTTATTATTTATTATTCATCTGAAATTCAAATTCAACTGGGTGTCCTATATTTTTATTTGCTAAAGTTGGCAACCCTATTTATTATTATTTATTATTTATTATTCATCTGAAATTCAAATTCAACTGGGTGTCCTATATTTTTATTTGCTAAAGTTGGCAACCCTATTTATCACATAACAGCAGAATTATGTATAGTAGAGTAGTAGGGACACTGTGCAGTGGAGAAATTAATGAATTCTGTCTTGAGGTATCACAGAAGGCTTCATGGAGGAGGCGAAGAGAGATGAACAAGCATTTGACAAGTGAACATGATTGTGTGTGATAAGGTAAAGATGGAGAGGGCATTTCAGGCAGAGAGGAAAGCAGCCGCAGCAGGCAAAGAACACCTGGGAAAGTGTAAGCAACTTCAGGCTTTTCAGTGTTGCTGAAATGTCAAATGCAAGATAGGGAGTGGCAAAATTTGAAGTCCTTCAAAAGGGATTTATATGGACTTCATGAAGAGCCTTATGTGAACCATAAAATGTTTAATCTGTAAACCATAATGAAGGTAGAAAGATGAGCCAAGGAGACTATGGTATTAAATTTTCTAGGGATCCCTGGGTGGCTCAGAGGTTGAGCATCTGCCTTTGGCCCAGGGCGTGATCCCAGAGTCCTGGGATGGAGTCCCACATCGGGCTCCCTGCATGGAGCCTGCTTCTCCCTCTGCCTCTGTCTCTGCCTCTCTCTCTGTGTGTCTCTCATGAATAAATAAAAATCTTTAAAAAAATTTTTCTGTATGGATGGGTGGGTGGATAGATTTGACCAAAAGGACAGAATATTAGGCTTTCTCAATGTAGAGAAAGGATGGCATACAGGATAGAGATTTTTGTTAACAAGAGTGGGGGTGGGAGGATGGGGAGAAAGAGAAAATGGAGCTGTTGTCTATGTTGGATCCTAGAAAGGGTCAGGTTGGGGCCCTTTCTGAAGTTAGAAGACTAATGAGATCATATTACAATAAATAAACTAAGGAAATATAGGTTTTACCCAGTGGAGAGTATATATAAATTTTATTACCCCAAGGGGTAGTATAGGCTGAAAAGATAAATAGAAGTTTAAAAAGTGCTGATATATGGGCAGAAATCCCAGGATGTAGCCTAAGCTCTGAGTATTCAGTTAACTCATACATATCTGGAGGGCTGGACAGGTGGGTAGCTAGGTGTTGGTTTAAAGAAGAAAGTGAGGAGTTTGGCAGGTCAAATGACTGGATAATTGGACTCTGACCTTTAGCTAAGGGTGTACTAGAGCCAGCTCCTTCTGGATTATAAGAGCTAATTATTAACTTTTCAGGAAATTTTGCAAGCTAATTTTTAAACAGAGCCATTATCAAAAAATTAAATTGTATAAACTTATAATTAAATTTATATTAAAAACAAATACACAAAAGTCATTGCTTCCTAATTGTTTTACTACATTTTGTTTATGTATTTTCTTGAGATTATTTACTCATTTGTGTGTGGAAATACTGTAATAGTGTGCTTTTACACTCTGTGTTCAGTGATGTCAAGATAAAGGTCTGAGATTGGCAATAGTAGGAATATTTTCACTATGAAAATCAGCAAATATTATAAATAAAGCCTTTTTTTCCTCAGAGAGCTGGTTGCTAAACATTTAGCATTTAGTCATTGGACAATAAATGGGCCTACTCCTCCATTAGACAGAATAATGGTAAGGTTGTATTAGGTTGAACCATATAAAATCACTTGTATTCTATCATTTTGGTCTATGAAAATGATAATTTTATATGGTTCAACCTAATACATAAAGGCACCCCTTCTTTTAGGTTTGATAGAACCTTGATCTAGGGATACTGGTCTGGCTAGTGGGGACTGGCCGGATTTCATTTCCCATCTTTGTCTCAAATCTTCTAAACCCACAAAATGCAAAATCATATTTGGGAGCCTTGTACCTACCTGTGGTTGTGATTACTAAATGTCCCCTAAATATATTGTCCTTTCTTCATCAGCAATAGAATCCCAGTTCTTCAGCTGACTAGAGTCATCAAGAATAAGAACTACATGGGGCACCTAAGTGGCTGAGTCACTTGAGCATACATAGACTCTTGATTTTGGTTCAGGTCATGATCTCAGTGTGGTGAGATCAAGCCTCACATTGGTCTCCATGCTGGGTGTGGAGGCTGCTTAAGTTTCCCCCCACCCCGCCCCATCTACTTCTCTCTCTCTCTCTAAAAAAACAAAACAAAACAAAATAAAAAAAGAATTCATTTCCCAGCCACTTTTGCAGCTAGGTATAACCATGTAACTAAGTTCTGGCTAATCAGTTGTAAGCATTAGCAGAATGTGCAACTAGTAGGAAATGTCCTTTAAAAGGAGGGTCATGCCTTTCCCATTCTTTTTTTTTTAATTTTTTTATTTTTTATTTAAAATTTTTTTAAATTTTTATTTATTTATGATAGTCACAGAGAGAGAGAGAGAGAGGCACAGAGACATAGGCAGAGGGAGAAGCAGGCTCCCTGTAGGGAGCCTGAGGCGGAACTCAATCCCAGGACCCTCGGATTATGCCTTGAGCCAAAGGCAGACAGACACTCAACTACTGAGCCACCCAGGTGCCCCTCCCATTCATTTTCTACTTTCTGCTGGATGTAATGGGATCAAGTCATGACTAAAACCCAGCAGCCAACCAAGACTGAAATGACAATGGGAATAGAAGCAACACACAAAATGGAGTAGAGAATAGGAATCCATTTCTCTGACACAGTGGGGTTATCATACCAGTCCTACTTGAACATGAGAGGAAACTATGCCCCATGCTATTTAAGTCACTATTAGTTCCTTTTCATTTCTACATATCCACAGAAAACTAATCCTAACCAGGAACTGTCCAGTAGAGTAATTTTGAGAATTCAGTGTGACAATACAATTATCACAGTGCTTGACCATAAAGCACTTGCACAATAGATATCTAATATTATTAGGAGCTCACCTTCGTTGCTGAGTTAGGATCTACTAACTTGGTTTAGGGATAATGCTAAGGTGTGGAGAGAGGGATTATCAAGGGCATTGTGGTGGGTTGACAGTCATATAGACTCTTGCCATATATTCCTTTGGGACAAATGTCAGAGTCTAAGGGAGAGGGGGCTCCCAAGTAGTATCTGGAATGTATCAGCATATTCTGGTGTGGTATTTCTGTATGAGACGGAGTGTCGATACAGAAGAGGCCTGCTGCAGTACTGGTGACAATACTAACAGTATCATGGAGGTGGAGTGCTGTGACAGCAAAGAGCAATAGAATATTTGGACAGTGACAGTGTGTTAGGCCCCAGAGATAATGACCAGGACCTGTTCTCTAGGAACCATGTGGTTTTATAAGGCCTAAGGCAGACATTGCAACCCCCCCCCCCCAGGGACTCTTCCTTCTCTATCCTCCACCATAGCTAAGTTGAGCCAGGAGAAATTTCAGTGGGGCTAGCATTCCTCCAACTCTGCAAGTGGGAACTGAGCCAGAGAAGAACAATTTTGTTACTTTTTTTTTTTGTGTGTGTGTGTGTGTGTAACTGTATTCTGTCCTAGGCTGGTGGTCTGGACAACACCTGTTGCTCATAAATCCAGGAATGACAAGCTGAAAACAACCATGGAAGGTCAGGATGTTTATATATAGACCTATAATCCTTGAAGTCAAGGGCCTGAAGAGTAATTTCCTCATGACTACAGCCTGCTGAAGAGGCACCTACTCCCACCCCCCGTTTGGAATTCTGATTTAACTGACTCGCTTAGGAATATGAAGTTACTAGGGGTATTAACAGGTAAAGGGCTCACGTGATCTGAACATTGGTTCCAACTTTGCTTTGTTGAGTTCTTTTTATTCATAATCTTCTGGTCCTTTTTGGTTAGTCAAATTTAGTCTCTTGAAAAATTCCAATTTCATATCTGATTCAAAGATTGCTCCTTATCCTGTTGCTATCTAGATGAGTGGATTAGAGAACTAGGAGAAGATGCAGAGGCATAGTATTATTTTCCTCCATTCTTCTTACCTCTCCTGCTTGTAATTTATCTTCTCTGGTATTGCTTTATAGCTGTCGGGTAAGGGTAGTGATATATCCCTGGCCTCACCCTGGCTAGATTTGCTTCTAGCTCTTGCTGGTAATTTCTGCTGCTGTGTTTACCCTCTGTGTACATAGGCAGTGTATATGGCTTTCATGGGAGTGTTAGCTACCTTCACTGAAGCATCCTGTTACTAAAAACTCTCAGAAAGGAACAACAGTCTGGTCTCTTGCAGGCATTTCCAGAAGTCCATGTGCCTAACCTCTTTGCCGGGTGGGTTGCCATGATTATTGGCCCCGAAGCTGCCTGGGTAACACTCAGGCTCCTACTCTCCTACTTCATGCTCCTTTACCTGGAGCCACAGAACTGCAATGGTCCTTTTCTTTGACTTTGGATCTATGGTGGGAGTATCATTCTGTTCTCCTCCAAGGTTACATTATGCTACAATCATTTCACATTCTATTGGGATGGACTACCCTAGCAAGTTGCCTGCCTTCAGAAATCTCCAGGTGAAGAGCAGGCCCCAGCCTCCATATTCACAAGCACCCTTTGCACTTAGAGAAGCTATATAATATTCCCTTAAGGATTCTCACCTGGTTCCACCCAAAGATATGAGGGTAAGTATACAGGGTCTACGTGCTTCAAGAATCCTCCAGGGGAACAAGATTCGAGTCCACACTTCTTATAGATTCTCTCCAAATCTATGAAAGATTTTCCTTGGGGACCTCCCCATATTTCACTTGGCTTTGTTGGAAGGGAGAGAAAAAAATGCTTCCTTTTTTCCAGCAGACTGAAAACTCCAACAAGTTGCTCTCTCCCTTCCTCCAGGCCTCAGGGGAGTAGACTGGAAGTGGAGGGTGGTTGAGGATGGTAGAACACAGTATGTACAGTAAGCCCTGGGGAAAATATCTGGTTCCATCTGTTGGTGGCTCTCTTTAGACTAGAATGTAATCTAGGTGACAAGACCCTTCAAGTCCCAAGCTGGAGTCCCTGAGTTCAGATCCTAGCTCTTGCAGTTACAAACTGTGTCTGTCACTGAGCAGCTCACTTAAATTTTCTCTGCCTCAGTTTCCTAATCTCTAAATAGGGGTAATAATAGGGTCTACATTATAGGGTTATTGTGAGAATTAATTGGATTAAGGTTTGTATAGTGCTTAGTATGGTGCCTGGTTCATAATAAATGTCCTGCAATTGGTCATTGTTGTTATTAATATTACCTATCCTCAACTTTGTACCATAGTCACCAATTTAGGGACAATAATAGAAGTCCCCTTCACCATTCTGTTATGTTTGATGGATAGATCATGAAACTGACCTAGGAATAAGGAAGGACATTTGGAATTGCTTGTAGTAACACTTATTAAATTGAAACTGAGCAAAGAAATGAACTCACTGTATCTGCTAGAATATTCCATTAGAAAGATCAGGAAAGTAATCTTGGGTGGGTCATTGGTCCATGTATCCCTAGTTAGTAAATCAAGCAGACTTCCCTTCTGGCAGAAGAGATGCTGTGTCAGAAGAATATATTCATTCAAATTAGGAGCCAATGGATTCTTAATAAATGCTCCACATGCACTAAAGTGAATTATATGCTGCATAAACTCTGGCAGGATTTTTCAAACTTTCCACTGGATAGAAAAACTTGTTTTATTAATATATTGAATAATAGCATTCTGTAAACAACTCATACTTTTTAGATTTACTCCTGTTAAAGAATGCCATATCTAAGTGCTTGGAATTGACACTTGAAAATGAAATACTGCTGCAAATAATGGGGAAATTGTCGATGTATTTTATACCTCTCTTTCCCAAATCAAAAGGTCTCATAAATACAGTCTCTAAAAGTGTCGGTGGGGGAGTTAACATAACTGTACAAGCAATAAGCCTGACCTTTCAATGTAATTTTTTTTGATTTGTTCAATCCTTTTTTATTAAAACTAGCACATCTGAAGCAGAATTAAATCCTATTATAGCAGGTGTATGATCATATCAGGCTCTCCCTGCCAGCGATCCACTTTATTAAAAGTTACTTTGTTTCAAGGAGGATAACCTGATCAGGGCAGTGGGATGCCTTTGGAAGACTGAGGACAGGAGGGAAGGATGGTTTTATTGTCCTGTGAGCACCTGCTGTTATGAGAGAAATCAGAGAATATTTATGAGCATTTCTTTTGTGTTTGGAAAGCCGTGGTGGGATGTAAGCTTTCCTCTGTGTTTATAAAGGTTATTTCTCTCAAGAGTTACTTAGATCCAGGGACAGGTGGGTCATCAAGCTGTCCTGTATTGTGATCCACACAGTACTTAGCTTGCAATCATTTTCATGTGTAGTATTCTTAAACTCTAGTGACCACTGGAAGGGGAAAAACCTTTGAAACACTACTTAGATACAGGTTCACTTGGTAGAAACTACCTTTTATTATTTCCCATGTGTTAGGAAACCTAATTCTACTAGATCTTTGTTTCTTTTTTTAATTTAAATTCAATTAGCCAACATATAGTGCATCATTAGTTTCACATGTAGAGTTCACTAATTCATCAGTTGCATAGAACACCCAGTGCTCATCACATCTACTAGATCTTTAGAAAAAGGTTTAGAATTTTAAAACTTCCATCGATGAGTGACTCGACTTTTTTTCTCATGGTTTAATCTTTTTGTTTCTATATCCTTTTCTCTGCCTAGCTGTCTTACTATTCAGTTCAATTCCCACATTTTCTAGGAAGCTGCCCACAGTGACCTCTTCCCTTCTCCCAAATTTGGCCACTTATAGTTTATATCCATCAACTGCCCACTGATCTGAATGGATTTGTCATAACTCTCTCATCGATTTGAGAACTCCTGGAGGGCAGAAGGTCAAGCCAGGCTAATTCCTCTTTGTAGGGAGTTTGAGGGGATATAGAGACGGAGCAACGAAAAAATATATGGCCACAAGGTGGCAGTAACACACAATAAGATTTATTTGGTTGCCAATTTGATAGGTTTTCATGGTAGGGAAGGGGTGGGTGTAGAGAACTCCCTACTGGCATGAAACCTTTCAAAGGCTACTATAGGGGACACTACTCAGAAAGGAAGACGGGACAACAGCAAAGAACTTCTAGAGGAGAAGGGAATTGAGAAGGAGGTGACATGTCTAGATAGTGTTGCTCAGCAGTATAGTGGATCCTCTCAGAGAGCTCTGAAGGGCAGCAGTGGCTTGTGGGTATACAAGCAGGTAGGCTCTAGATGGCAAATATCTGCCTATTTGGACTGTATTTAAAACAATTGGATGTGTAAAGGCGTGCCTGAGTAGATCTGTCAGTTAAGCATTTGACTCTTGGTTTGGCTCAGGTTGTGATTTCACAGTTGTTTGGTTGTGGGATTTAGCCCTGCCTTGGGCTCCATGCTCAGTGGGGAGTCTGCTTGAGATTCTCCCTCTCCCACTCCCTCTGGCCCTCTGGCTGCTTGCACATCTGCTTTCTCTCTCTCAAATAACTAAATAAATCTTTAAAAAAACACAATTGGATATGTAAAGATTTGAGTTTGGTATTGGCTTCTGAGCTAACAGATCCTAGCCTGCTATGGATAAGTCAACAACGTAGGACTCATATACAGAAACCATCTTTGGTTCATTTATATAACATCTTTTAGGCTGTTAAAGCCTATTACATAAAGACTGAAACAAAAAGCTGAATTTATTGCCTGCTTAAGCAAGGGAGCGCTTCACTTTTAAGGTGTAGATTATCTGAGAAAAGCAGATGATTTACTTTATGAAGGGTTTTGGAAAACATGGAATGCAGACATTGGTGCACTCCAGAAGCAAAAGTATTTAGGGACCTTACATCTTTAGCTATGGCAACATGGTTACTGGAGTCTATCTATTGTTGACTGGATGACTTTCCCAGGCATGGGGGCTTTCAAAAGCATGATTATCAGTACAAAGTATCACTGACAAAAGTTTTAAAACTGGCTCTGGGAGTTACTTGTTGCTACAGCCAAAGAAAAAATCATTTTATTTCTTAGAAAACTTTTATTCTTAGTACCTAGCACAGTATTTTCAAGCAAGGAACACTCAGTAAGCACTTGCAGAATAAATGAGCAGCATATGTGTATCATTTGAAGACACACTGGATTCTAATCTCCCCAGTACTGAAGAGCCTTCCTGAGGTTTAAATGTGAAAGAATAATAGCATCTATCATATGTCCTTATCTTCTTTATTTCCAAACAAAGCATTTTCATATCCATCATCTTACTTCATTCTCACTTTGTCTCCTGCAGCGGGGAAGGAAAGGAATATTGTTATCTCTATTAGTAAATAAGAGGTGAAGTGAAATGTCCAAGGTTACAAAGTGTTGTATCTTTGATTCCACATTTTTTGGCCTCTTTTAAAGACAGTATAAGGCCAACAGAGCAGAGAATTCCATTTGGTGTGCAGAGATATTGGTCCTCTCACCCTTAGATGGGCAGGGCCATTTTCATTTTATGTGTGTGTCCTGATGTGGATATGTGGGAAGCACTGCATGGAAGTGCCATTTAGTGCATATGTGTGTCTGTACAGATTCTATATAACTCTCTATGAAATAATAACAGTTTACATTAGATCATTATGTGAGAGTTTACAAAGTACCTCCATAAATGGTCAGGTCTCATTTAATCCCCACACTAAGCCTGTTATGTAGAAAGGGTGGGGATGAATATTATTTAAATAAACACCTTAGAAATAGAAGAATAGCCAATTTAGAAAATAGAATAAAACTACTTTTTTTCAAAGATTTATTTGCTTTAAAGAGAGAGCATGAGTGGGGGGAGGGACAGAGGGAGAGGGAGAGAGAATCTAAAGCCGGCTCCAGCTGAGTATGGAGCCTGACATGGGGCTCGATCTCATGACTCTGAAATCATGATCTGGGCCAAAACCAAGAGTCTGACACCTAATCAACTGAGCCACTTGAGCACCCCAAGACTGTAAAGTTTAATTTTGTCATCTCAGTCACTTATAATTTTGATAATTAAAAAAAAACCCAGAAATATAGTTTTCTAACATAATTATAACCACACTTTACATGTAATTTACTATCTGGTTATAGCATAAGCATTTTTTCCATGTTACAGTATCACCTTTATTACTATCATTTTTAATGCCTACAAGATATTCTACCAAGTGGATATACTATAATTTACATAGTGGTTCTTCTATCATTGCTTCCATATTTCTATTATTATAAATTCATTCACAATGACTGTAGTTATGGGAAAATAATCCTCCAGCACCAAATTTTTCGTTAATTCTAGAGCTACAGAAATTTGACTTTAGTTGTTCAATTTTGAAAATTAAAGATTTGTATATATAGAGACAAATTGTTTTTCAGAAGGCTGGCTCAAATTTGTACTTTCACCATGAATATATGAGGGAAAATTTAACCACAATTTTGCAGGATATATACTGTCACCCCCATTGTGCAGATGAAGACTTTGAAGCCTAAGGTCAAAGAGTAAGTTTCCCAGCTGGCAATTTATTGTATTTAACAAACATATATAGTGGATACTGCGTTCCAGGGCCTCTCGCAAGCACTTTAAAATATTAACATATTTGGAGACTTCAACATGGCACTTTCTGCAAATGACAGATTTTCTAAGCAGAACATCGTCAAAAAACAAGGGCCTTAAATGATACACTGGACCAAATAGATTTCACATAAATATCCAGAGCTTTCCATCGGAATGCAACTGAACACACATTCTTCTCAAGTGCACATGGAACTTTCTCCAGAATAGACCACATACTGGGTCACACAAATCAAGTCTCAACCAATACCAAAAGATTGGGATTGTCCCCTGCATATTTTCAGAATACAATGCTTTGAAACTTGAACTAAACCACAAGAAGAAGTTTGGAAGGATTTCAAACACGTGGAGGTTAAAGACCATCCTGCTAAAAGATGAAAGGGTCAACCAGGAAATTAGAGAAGAATTAAAAAGATTCGTGAAAACTAATGAAAATGAAGATACAACCATTCAAAATCTTTGGGATACAGCAAAAGCTGCCCTAAGACGGAAATACATTGCAATACAAGCATCCCACAAAAAACTGGGAAAAACTCAAATACACAAGCTAACCTCACACCTAAAGGAATTGGAGAAAGAACAGCAAGTTAAAACCTACACCAAGCAGAAGACAGATAATAAAGATTGGAGCAGAACTCAATGAAGAAGAGACTAGAAGAACTGTAGAACAGATCAACAAAACCAGGTGTTGGTTCTTTGAAAGAATCAATAAGATAGATAAACCATTAGCCAGACTTATTAAAAAGAAAAGAGAAAAGACTCAAATTAATAAAATCACGAATGAAAAAGGACAGATCACAACCAATACCAAGAAAATACAAACGATTTTAAAAATGTATTATGAGCAGTTGCCAATAAATTAGGCAATCTAGAAGAAATAGATGCATTTCTGGAAAACCACAAACTACCAATCCTGGAACAGGAAGAAATAGAAAACCTGACCAGGCCAATAACCAGGGAGGAAATTGAAACAGTCATCAAAAACTTCCCAAGACACGAAAGTCCAGGGCCAGATGGCTTCGCAGGGGAATTCTATAAAACATTGAAGAAGAAATAATACGTATTTATTTTTATCTACTACTACTTTATCTACTAAAGCTGTTCTGAAGGATAGAAAGTGATGGCATACTTCCAAACTCGTTTTATGAGGCCAGCATCACCTTAATTCCAAAACCATACAAAGACCCCAACTGAAAGGAAAATTATAGCCCAATAACCCTGATTAACATGGATGTAAAAATTCTCAACAAGGTAGTAGCCAATAGGATCCAATAGTACATTAAGATTATTCACCATGACCAAGTGGTATTTATCCCCAGGATGCATGGGTGGTTCAGCACTCATAAAACAATCAACACGATAGACCACATCAACAAGATAAAAAATAAGAATCATATGATGCTCTCAATAGATGCAGAGAAAGCATTTGACAAAATACAGCATCCATTGCTGATCAAAACTCTTCAGAGTGTAGGGATAGAAGGAACATTCCTCAGCATCTTAAAAGCCATCTACGAAAAGCCCACAGCAAATATCATTCTCAATGGGGAAACACTGAGAGCCTTTCCCCTAAAATCAGGAACATGACAGGGATGTCCACTCTCACCACTGCTATTCAACATAGTACTAGAAGTGCTAGCCTGGGCAATCAGACAACAGAAGGAAATAAAAGGCATTCAAATTGGCAAAGAAGAGGTCAAACTCTCCCTCTTTGCAGATGACATGATACTGTACATAGAAAACCCAAAAGACTCCACCCCAAGATTGCTAGAACTCATACAGCAATTTGGCAATGTAGCAGGATACAAAATCAATGCCCAGAAATCAGTGGCATTTTTGCACACTAACAATGAGACGAAGAAAGAGAAATTAAGGAGTCAATCCCATTTACAATTGCACCCAAAAGCAGAGGATACCTAGGAATAAACCTAACCAAATAGGTAAAGGATCTATACCCTGAAAACTACAGAACACTGTTGAAAGAAATTGAGGAAGACCCAAAGAGATGGAAAAATATTCCATGCTCATGGATTGGCAGAATTAATATTGTGAAAATGTCAATGCTCCCCAGGATAATGTACACATTCAGTGCAGCCCCTATCAAAATACCATGGACTTTCTTCAGAGAGTTGGAACAAATCATCTTAAGATTTGTGTGGAATCAGAAAAGGCCCCGAATAGCCAGGGGAATATTAAAAAAACAAAAACAAACAAAAACAAAAAAACAAAAACAGAGCCGGGAGCATCACAATGCCAGATTTCAGGTTGTACTACAAAGCTGTAGTACATGTAGATGTAGATCATCAAGACAGTGTGGTACTGGCACAAAAACAGACACATAGATCAATGGAACAGAATAGAGAACCCAGAAATGGGCCCTCAACTCTATGGTCAACTAATATTTCACAAAGCAGGAAAGAGTATCCACTGGAAAAAGGACAGTCTCTTCAATAAATGGTGCTGGGAAAATTGGGCAGCCACATGCAGAAGAATGAAACTAGACCATTCTCTTACACCATGCAGAAAGATAAACTCAAAATGGATGAAAGATCTAAATGTGAGACAAGAATCCATCAAAATCCTAGAGGAGAACACAGGCAACACCCTTTTTGAACTTGGCTACAGCAACTTCTTGCAAGATACATCCATGAAGGCAAAGGAAATAAAAGCAAAAATGAACTATTGGGACTTCATCAAGATAAGAAGCTTCTGCACAGCAAAAGAAACAGTCAACAAAACTAAAAGACAACCTACAGAATGGGAGAAGATATTTGCAAATGACATATCAGATAAAGGGCTAGTATCCAAGATCTATAAAGAACTTATTAAACTCAACAGCAAAGAAACAAACAATCCAATCATGAAATGGGCAAAAGACATGAAGAGAAATCTCACAGAGGAAGACATAGACATGGCCAACACGCACATGAGAAAATGCTCTGCATCACTTGCCATCAGGGAAATACAAATCAAAACCACAATGAGATACCCCCTCACACCAATGAAATGGTGAAAATTAACAAGACAGGAAACAACAAATGTTGGAGAGGATGTGGAGAAAGGGGAACTGTTGGTGGAAATGCAAACTGGTACAGACACTCTGGAAAACTGTGTGGGTTCCTCTGGTACTGTTGGTGGAATGCAAACTGGTACAGACACTCTGGAAAACTGTGTGGAGGTTCCTCAAAGATTTAAAAATAGACCTGCCCTATGACCCAGCAATTGCACTGCTGGTGATTTACCCCAAAGATACAAATGCAGTGAAACGGCAGGACACCTGCACCCCGATGTTTATAGCAGCAATGTCCACAATAGCCATACCATGGAAGGAGCCATGATGTCCTTTGACAGATGAATGGTAAAGAAGATGTGGTAGATATATACAGTGGAAATTTACTCAGCCATTAGGAGGACGAATACTCACCATTTGCTACAACATGGCTGGAACTGTAGGGTATTATGCTGAGTGAAGTAAGTCAATCAGAGAAGGACAATTATCATATGGTTTCACTCATTTTGGGAATATAAGATATAGTGAAAGGGATTATAGGGGAAAGGAGGGGAACTGAGTGGGGAAAATTAGAGAGGGAAACAAAGCATGAGATACTCCTAATTCTGGGAAACAAACAAAAGGTTGTGGAAGGGGAGGTGGGTGAGGGATTGGGGTAACTGGGTTATGGGCACTGAGGAGGGCACTCGATGGGATGAGCACTGGGTATTATACTATATGTTGGCAAATCGAACTTCAATAAAAACAAATGAAAATATATTAACTTATACTCAGAAGACATTATATAATAGGTATTACTATTATATCTTTTTTTTTTAGGTAAGGAAACTGAGGAACAGAAAAGCCAAGTAATTTGCCCAAGTTCCCACAGCTAGTAAGTGGTAGAGGAGAGATTTAAACCCATTAATTCTGACATCATAAATATATAGAGAGAACTGACAACAAAACTGTGAGGTAGTGTACCTTGCCCAACTCATACGGTTTTTGAGGAAAAGAAGAAACAAAAAAAAAAAAATGGAAGTGGAAGAATTTTGAAAATTTAGAAAGGCTGTACCCATGAGGAAATATTACTATTTAAATTTTGGAATATAATTTGTAATCAGTGACTCCACATTTCCCTCCAGGTCTTGCCCCTCCTGTTCCTTCCTTTCCACAACTATTGTCAAGTACATACTCCATATCCAAGAGCTTTCTATGCCTTCTTCTTGCAATGCTCTGAGGCTGCCCTCTCTAGCAGTGTGACACTCCTCATAGGAGCTGGCCTTTTCTTGTCCTATAATCTAAGTTGAGGGGTATACAGTAGTTGCAATATGTTGTGAAATCTGCCTCTTTAAAAATCTCTTTAAAAAATCCATGTGAAGGCTATTATGCTGAGTGAAGTAAGTCAATCAGAGAAGGACAAACATTATATGGTCTCATTCATTTGGGGAATATAAATAATAGTGAAAGGGAATAAAGGGGAAAGGAGAAAAAATAAGTGGGAAATATCAGAAAGGGAGACAGAACATGAGAGACTCCTAACTCTGGGAAACGAACTAGGGATGGTGGAAGGGGAGGAGGCGGGGGGTGGGAGTGACTGGGTGGTGGGCACTGAGGTGGGCACTTGACGGGATGAGCACTGTGTGTTTTTCTGTATGTTGGCAAATTGAACAACAATAAAAAATAAATTTATTATTAAAAAAATAAAAAATCCCTGTGAGGTTCCTTTGGAGCCAGCAGGGCTTTTGTTAAGACTAAGAAGGCTAACATGTGTGAGGTCCCGATCACTGAGGGATTAGTGTGACACAATCTTTGATGAAGTAGCAATGACCAATTTTGATGCAACTTACTACCAGTCTTAGAAATTTCCTTTTTAAAACATGACTTCTGAGGACTTAATGCTTTAGGTCTTTAGTTCTCAATCTATAGTATGCAGACAGTGGAATCTGAGGTGGAGGCAAGGAGCCTACATTTTTAACAAGCTCACAGGTGTGTATGATGCTATTGGTCCAGGAATCATACATTGGTAAACATAGTCTTAGATAGTCAAATGCCATGGGCCTCTAAGGAATATGGTCTGCATTCCATGGAGTTTTGTTTACTCTAGTTCTCTGAAGATTAAACTGGATTAATCTGTCTCCATGATCCTTATTCCTTGAATGAAAGAAAGGCTGAACAAAGTTATCTATACAAACAAAGTATTCTGGAAATTGACTAAAGCCATGCCCATTGAGAAGCATTTATTCAAGAAAGTCTATTGAATCTTGGTAAGAACAATGGGAATCTGTGATGTTTTAACCTGGACTACCACCTTCTTCCAGCTCCATGGCAGGGAAGTTCTACCTGAGAAGGCAGGAAAGACAATGAATGCTGTCAGAGGGAGCTGACTTTGCTTGGAGTATAGTGTGGAAAAAATCCATGTCCAGGGGTGTTGTCAAAGACAATAGCAATATCAGTGGCAAATAATTGAAAAGGTCATTGACATTGTGGTTAGCTTGGGAAATTGTGATACTGGTTGGGGAAAATCAACAAAACATCAGCCAGAGATTTAACAGGAAGAATCAGGAATTAGACAACCAAAGGGGTCCTTTCTAAAATCCCACTTATCGCTGGTGGTCTGCAATGCTGTGCAAATATGCGAAGTTGTTCCCACTTAAGAGAGACCAGAAGGGTTCCTGGCAAAACACTCATCCCTGGATAAATGTGAGGCCTTGTAAACCAGGCTTGTAAATTGCTTGAATTTAGAAAGTCCTCCCCAAGCCACACACAAATCCTCTGACAATTGTCCTTACTGGTTAAAAGGGGTTAAGCACAAGCTCTGAGCAATTAATGGCTGCCCAGTAAGTTATGCTTATCCACGAACAACCCTCAGGAAGGCAGGTTTAAAAAAAAAACAGTAAAAAACTGAGCAGAAATATCAGAGGCCATATACAGCAGGGGAAATAAATTCCAAAGAACGAGTCCAGGCACCTCAAGAAACAAACAAACAAAAACAGCAACAGCCACCTTTGGGGGGTATTAGAATTCAGAGTTGCTATAATATCTAATCAAAAACAGTTTTTTTAAAACAAAAATTTATGAGACATGAAAGAAACAGGAAATTGTGAATCATACATAAGGAAAAAGCAGTCAATAGAAATGGTCTTTGAGGGGACTCAAATGTTCAACTTAGCAGACAGATACCTGAAAACAGCTATTTTAAGTATATTCAAAGAGTTAAAGGAAAAGCGTGATTACAATGATTCATCAAATAGAGACTATCAATCGAGATAGAAATTATAACAAAGAACCAAATGAAAACTCTGGAATTGTAAAGTCTAACAACAAAATGAAAAATTTGCTAGAGGAGCTCAACAGCAGATTTGAATTGGTAGAATAAAAAATTAGTCACTTTGAGGATAGATTAGTGGAGATCAGGGAATTTGAGGAACAGAATGAAAAAAGGACAAAGGAAAATGAACAGAGCTTCAGAAACCTGTGGGACACCATTAAGTGTACCAGCATACATATGATGTGTATCCCAGAAGGAAAGGAGAGAAAAAAAATAGAAGGAAGACTTTAGAGGAAATAAAAAGGTGATCACCAAATCCCAAATATGATAAATAGGAAGAGCCACAGCCAGACACATCATATTCAAGCTGTTGAAAACCAAAAAGAAAGAGAAAAATGTTGAAAACAACAAGAGAAAAATTACATACCATATACAAGGCAACCAAAATAAGATTAATGCCCAACTTCTCACTAGAAATAGGACAGACAGCAGTGGGAGACATTTTCAGAGTGTTAAAAAATATAATTGTCAATGAAGAACTCTACATGCAATAAAATTTCTTTCAAAAATGAAGGCAGGGGATCCCTGGGTGGCGCAGCGGTTTGGCGCCTGCCTTTGGCCCAGGGCGCGATCCTGGAGACCCGGGATCGAATCCCACGTCGGGCTCCCGGTGCATGGAGCCTGTTTCTCCCTCTGCCTATGTCTCTGCCTCTCTCTCTCTCTCTCTGTGTGTGTGCCTATCATAAAAAAAAAAAAAAAAATGAAGGCAGAATGAAGAAATTCCCATATAAACATAAAAGTCTTTGTTGCTAGAAAATTGGTCTTAAAAATATTAAAGGAAATCCTTCAGACTGAAAAATAGTGAGACACTTCTGTTAACTCAAATACACGCAAAGAAAGTACATATGTATAAATGTGTGTGTGTATATATATATATACACACATATATATTTATATTCTCGGTTTCTCAACTGATTTAAAAGATAATTGCATAAAAGACCATTTATAAAATTGTTGGGGTTATAACATATAAAGATGCAACATATATGATGCCACAAAGGGGAGGAGAGGGAATAGATCTATTCTGGAGAAAGCAAATGACAACACACATTAACTCAAATCCATAGGAAGAGATGAGAATGCCAGATATGATAAATATGAAAGTTAATGTAAAAGACACAAAGTAAAAAAAAAAAGACACATAAAGTATATTTTTTCTCCTTTTTTCTCTTAAGTCTTTTAAAAGGCAAAGATTTATAAATTAATAATCATTACACTGTATTTTTGTGTTTATAGATGTAATATATACACCAATAATGTCACAAAGGAGAGGGGAAGGAAGGGAGCTATATTGGACCAAAGTTTCTACATTTCTTTTTTTTTATATAGTTTATTTTTTTATTTTTATTTTTTTTTTTAGGGAGTATCCCCTTTTAAATTTTTTTTATTAATTTTTATTTATTTATGATAGTCACAGAGAGAGAGAGAGAGAGAGAGAGAGAGAGAGAGAGAGAGAGGCAGAGACACAGGCAGAGGGAGAAGCAGGCTCCATGCACCGGGAGCCCGACGTGGGATTTGATCCCGGGTCCCCAGGATCACGCCCTGGGCCAAAGGCAGGCGCCAAACCGCTGCGCCACCCAGGGATCCCAAGTTTCTACATTTCAATGGAATTGAGTTAGTATAAATCTGTAAGTAGATTCTGCTATGCTGAGATGTATATTGTAAACCCTAGTGTTATGCTATATGTTGGCAAATTGAACTCCAATAAAAAAATATACAAACCCCCCCCAAAAAAAAACAAAAACAACAACAAAAAAATAAACCCTAGGACAACCGTAAATCATGTAACTAAAAAAACATAGTTAGAAATCATTAAAGGAATCAAAATGGTATATTAGAAAATATTCACTTAAAACAGGCAATGAAGGAGTCACAGAGAAACAAAAAAGATATGACATAGAAAACAAATAGCAAAATGGCAGACATGAATCTTACCTTATATCTAATTAAACATTAGACATTCATGTAAGTGAATTAAACATTTCAACTAAAAGGCAAAGATGGTTAAACTGGATTTAAAAAAAAAACAAGATCCAACTATATGCTGTCTATAAGAAATACAATTTAGATTCAAAGATACAAAGAAGTTGAAAGTAATAGAATGGAAAAGGTAATACAGAAATCATAAGAGAGCTGGGATGGCTTTACTAATATCAGAAAATGGAATTTAAAACAAAAAATATTACTAGAGATAGAGGGTCATGTGACAATGATAAAAGGGTTAATCCATCAGGAAGACATAACAATTATAAACATATATGGACATAACAACAGAACTCCAAAATACATCTAGCAAAAACTGACAGAATTAAAATGAGAAATAGACAATTCAGTATTAATTTTTGGAGACTTCAATATTCTACTCTTAATAATGGATAGAACAACTAGGCAAAAAATCAGCAAGATTATAGAAGACTTAACATTATTTACTAATCTTGCCTAAGTGACATCTGTGGAATAATCTACCAAGAATACCAGAATAATTTTTCTATGCTTAATATTGGGTGCCTTAGTCTCAGTGCTTTGCAACTCACTAAGATCAGGCCTGTTTTAAAGCAGTTGAATTTTCAACACTTATGGCTCTTAAACAGGCAATGTTCCATTCGTTAGTAACATGAGATAAATTTTTGTTTTGTTTGTTTATTGTTTCAGAGACAGTTTACATCCCAGGAATCAGTACTCCTTACAGTTACAGGGAAGTGACTATGACTGACAGATTATTTACATATGCTTTCAGTTTAGGGTTGAAAAGTAGAGAAAGCTTCTTCAAATCCAGTGGAAGCCAATTAATCACAGTTGATACTTTGATTTAGAGTTAGAATCTCATTTTTTGTTTTTTATTTTAAAATGTATTAATGATAATTTCAGACTAATACAGAACTAATGGGAATAGTACCAGAACCCCAAATACCCCTTATCTGCCTCCAACAATCATCACCTCATGGTCACTTTTGTTTTATCTGTAAACCCTAAGTACTCTTCCCCACCTCAACACCAGATTATTTTTTTTCCAGATTATTTTCAAGCAAAATTCTAGATATTATGGAATCCATTTGTAAATTCACCTTGTCAGGGGATAAAGATGAAAAGGTAGGTGTTAGCAACATACTGGGTTATGATTTAGAAATCCCAGATCCAGCCTCATTATTAAAGGATGCTGGGATTTTTTTTATTTAGTTTCTTCATCTGTAAAATGAGGAGAATTGGTCTCTGTATCAGTGGTTCTTCACCCTGACTGCACTGATTATTGGAATCACATGGAGAACTATTAAAAATTATGGAGCCTCTTGGGAGTGAGGCTTGGCTTTAGTATTTAAAAGAAAAAAAACCTCAATTGGTTCTAATGTGAAGCCAAGGCTAAGAACCAATGACCTAGAATGGTCTCTGTGATGGTTAATTTCGTGGGTCAACTTGGCTGAACCCAATGTTATTTAATAATAATTTAATCAAATGCTAATCTAAGTATTATTGTGAAGGTATTTGGTAGGTGGGGTTGACATCTACAGTCAGCTGACTTGAAGTAAAAGAGGTTACGTTTGATAATGTATGTAAGACTCATCCAATTAGTTGAAGGCCTTTAGAGCAAACACTGAAGTTTCCTGGAGAAGAAGAAATTCTGCCTCAAGACTGCAACACCACTCATGCCTGAGTTTCCAGTTTGCCAGACTGCCCTACAGATTGGAATTTGCCAACTTTCACAATCATGTGAGCCGATTCCTTAAATAAGTCATATATATATGACAGGATTATTTATAGTGCATAGTGTTCAATAAAAAGCATTTCTGTATAATGATAACATAGAGTAAAAAAGCAATTGCTATAAATTCAAATTGCACCATCCCTCTGAAATCTCAAGGGCTGCGCATAAGGACTATCAAAATTGAAAGAGTGAACCCAGGAGGTGAGCATTAGTGGGAAAAGATCCAGATCTATACCCTTGCTACTCAATATGTACTCTTTGGATTAGCAGGCATTGGCATCACCAGAGCACTCCTTAGAAATGCAGAATCTTGGGTGTTCCCCCTAGACCTAATGAATCATAATCTGCATTTTAGCAAGATTCCCAAGCAACTCATATGCACGTTAAAGTTGAGGAGTGCTGGTCTATTTTGCATCTTTCACATTATTTTAGCTGTCCCATTTGTGGCCAAACACTCTCTTCATGATATGACTTTTGGGGTTAGGGCTCTGATTGATTATAGCCTGGTCTGGGAATTTAAGAAGAACTGGGATCAAGGCTCAATATAGGGTTGTAAAACAGAACAACAACAAAACAAAACTGACCTTGGAATCATAGGTACCGGCTTCCTGAAAACTGTTTTGTTTTTCTCTAATTCATCCCAACTGGTGTTTATTTTACCCCAGAGGAACAATGATTTTAAGTAATGCCATCCATGCCCCTTTCTTTTTAGGTTGTTTTTGTTTTTTTCTTATCTGCCAAGTACCCTTACCTTTGGTCGAAGTATGGTCTTATGACACACTCAGGTCCACTGTTGTCAGAACAGATACTTTTGAATGGGGCTAGTGACTAAACTACTGGAGCTCTCCAAGTGTGATGCAAAGCAAAATACCTCTAGGTAGCCAGCCCCTCCTATACTATCCCTATTCCCTGGCCCTCCTCCCCTAGGGAAGGCTCTTTTCCTGCTTCTGGGATGCTGCCTAGCTTATCAATTGGAGTTTGACATTTGAGGGCATTCTAGATCATTTTAGATAAAATCCAAGTACAATTCTTCCTTACAATTCATTCTTACTCCTAATTGTGCCAGTTAGCCTCAGGAAAGACCAGTTCCTTCATCAAGCCATCTCCTGGGCTGGATAAGTTGAATATAGAGCATCTTACCTACTTAGATGGGTATCTGAGTTAGCATTGTATGGGTATCTTTCTGGATCATACTTTTACTCAGTGCTAAGTAATTTAAAATATTTTTTAAAAGCATAAATGGCTGTATTGTAAAATATAATATTTATATTAAAATTTAAGGTAGAAAACAAGACTTCAAAGAAAATTTTGCTTGTGAAAGGAACTTTAGACTAAGTTCCCATCCATATTTTTTCAAGCATCTGTATCTACCCTACCATTAAGGGTGCTTTGTTGGGCCAGCCTAAAAAGTACAGGTATGCCAAGAATTATGTGAGGTGATGGGTTATGGAGATGATTAAAACCCAGCCACTAGTCTCCAGGATCTTATAATGGGGGCTGTAAAACATTCCTAAGTAGACATTGAGCTCCTGGAGAGGAGGGACCATTCTCTAATTGTTGAATCAAAAAACAGTTATATCCTTGTTTTTTTTAAAGATTTATTTATTTATTCATGAGAGACACACGCACACACACACACACAGAGGAGAGAGAGAGAGAGAGAGAGGGAGAAGCAGGCTCTTTGCAGGGAGTCTGATGCGGGACTTGGTCCCGAATTCCGGGATCATGACCTGAGCTGAAGGCAGTCGCCCAACTACTGAGCCACCCAGGTGTCCCACAGTTTTATCCTTGTGTAACGATGATCTCATTTAACAAATGTTGGCTTAGCTCCTCACCCTGTGGATACACACCAAACTATAATTTTCCCTAGGAGGCATACCAGAATCTGAGTCAATGTCAGACAACTGTCAGACAAGTGTGAATGAATTTGTTAATTCTTTTTCTCAGAGCTGGTTTTGACTAGGGTTAAAAGGTGGTAGGTAGCAGCCATATGTGCTAACTATATGTACTCCTCTGTGCTGGGTGCTGGAAATACAGTGATAAATCAGATACAGTCCTGTTCCTCAGGTAGACTTTCTGGTGGAGAGACAGTCAGGGAAGCAAAGATAAGACTCACCAGAAACAAAGGATTGCAGAAGGAAGGAGTTTCATATGGGGTGACATTTAGGATTGAATAACTCCAACTTTGAGATCTAGATCACTTACAGTTACACGACAAAGAGTGATGTTATCAACTATGAAAGGAGATGCCCTTTTCTTTGTTACACTGACCTGAGTTTTATATGTAAAGAAAGTTTTTCATGGGATCCCTGAGAAAACCAAGACAAACAGCTCAGACTGAACAACCTAGTGGTGGGGAGAGGAGGAGGAAGAGGAGAAAAAAATTCTCTCTGGGGAAACAAAAAACAAAACAAAAAAGAAACTGCTCTCTCCCCAACCATGACTACCAAGAAATATATTCTTCTCTACCAGAAGACTGTTCTGGATTAGAGGGCAAAAAAACCCTTCAGTTCTGGCAGAGCGACTCAACTTTCTCAGACCCGCATTTCCTAATCAGTGAAATAAAGTTTAACAGGGTTTGCCCTGTCTCCCTTAGGGGTTGTTAAAATGATCAAAAGAACTAATATATATGGAAAAAAATCAAAATGCTAATGCTATATACATATAAGGCATTTCTATATGATTTCAGAGGAAGAGGAATGGTCTCTGGATCGTCTCATTTTATGGCTTAAAACCAAAACTTAAATCATTCCTTTGTAATAGGGGAAATATTTACTTAACATGAACTGTTTTACAGGTTCTGAGTTGCGTATTTTAAGAGAGTGGATTCTGTTAATCCTTACAACATTGCTATTTGATGTATGTATATTACTATCCTCATTTTACAGATGAGTTAGTCTGAAGTTCAAAGTGATAACTTTCTGAAGATCACACACCTAGCAAGTGTTGGAGGCAAGACTGAGTCTTAAATTCAACCCCTTAATTATGAAGCCATTCTGCTTGCTAAATTTGATACACACCAAATTATAATTTTCCGTAGGAGGCATACCAGAATCTGAGTCAATGTCAGACAACTGAGTGTGAATGAATTTGTTAATTCTTTTTCTCAGAGCTGGTTTTGACTAGGGTTAAAAGGTGGTAGGTAGCAGAGGGCACTAGATATCACTCAAGGTGGGTGGGTGGTATTAGAATGTACGATGTAGAGGAAAGGGCAAAGGCATTGGGAATCAGTCAAGATTGGCTTTGAATTCCAGTTCTATTATTACAGCTATGTGACATTGGGAAAGGTACTTAGCTTCTTTCTTTTTTTTTTTTAAATCCTTGATCTTCAAATCTTTGTTTTATGTTTTTCATAATGATATGTGCCCAGAGAGCAAAATAAATCCCAATAATACTGTATGGGGTTATTTAAGGACCCCATAATAGTTACAGGGAGTATGCAGAGACCCCATAATAGTTATAGGGAGTATGCAGAGTACTTATCACTTTCTATTAGTTAGGTATTTAGCTTATTTCAATTAAATGAGAATAAATTGAAGAATTTTAAGGATTGAGGTGATGTTTGTGAGGTCAATATCTGATGTTTTGTTATATCTAATTCTCTATGTCCTTTGAGGTACTGTCCCTTCAGCCATTCCATGTGATCCTGGTGGGGTTGTTAATCATAATGCCCCCTCATCCCAATCTAGCTAGAGCAATAATGGCATAATCTAGGATAAGACTCTTGCTTGTAGTGTCCTGTTCATTGATAACAATAGTGTAGAGATGGGCAACAGATCTAAGCAGTGCTAACCATATGTCTTCTCTGGATTGTCTTTTGAGTGCTGGGGTGGATATAAACATTTTTCTATTTGGATTTCTGAACTGGGAGCATATAAACCTATGCAGGTCTGAGAAAGTTGAGTCACTTTGCCAGAACTGAGGGCAGTCATCTTCCATTGCACATGGAGAGAGTCTGCAGGATGAACCCAACACATAAAGAGATTTGAGAGGATAGAGCATGTGAGTTCTTCAGTTCACCTGAGGCAGGTTACCCTTTGAACTTCCTAGATGATGAGTTACTTTCTCTCTCTCTCTGTTTCCCTCTCTTTCCTTCCTTCCTTTTTTTCTTTTTTTGCTTAAACTGTTTGAATTGGGTTTCTCTCACATATTTCTGAAAGAATCATTATTTATATACTGTTGTAACATATGTAAAATGCACATACCATGAATAGTGCTGAATAAATAATAATATATGTAATAGAGGAAATAGTTTGAAAAATATGTGTTTTTCTTTTTTGCATTTTGGGGTACTGATTTTTCTTAGCTTAAGACATCCTTGTACTGATAAGGAAATAATTGAGAGCAAAATATGAAAGAAAACATTAACCTTCAGCTTTTGACATTCACAATAGAGTTCTATACCAGGAATATAGCTTGAAAGCTAGACATTATTGAGAGAGGAGTTTCTAAATTCCCCAAATTTCTGCTTTTAGCATATTAATAGCCAGATGTGAACATATAAGGCATAAGGGAAAGAGTTCTTCCCTTCTAGTTCTGTACCATGAGAAAAACTAAGAAGAGTAGGAGAGGGCATATGCATGTCCTAATTTCTCTTCTTCACTGTGGAAAGTGGGTGGAAAATGTAGTAAGACAGAAATTCTACTTTCTTGGTTCTTTGTGTTGTAGGCACTGAGTTTAGTTACTACACCTGCAAATGGGCTCTTTTTAGAGGAGGGGAAACATGCAATATACTGTGTGGACCAGAGAGCTGGACGAGGACATGGAAGATGTTCAGAAGAGTGTATAGCCCACTGGGAGCTACAGACCTACAGACAGCATTATTCATATTACATGTGTCAGAGGCTTTTACTTGTTAAGCATAGTTGGTGCTGTGGTTTGGGCTGCGAACAGCTTGGCTTTCCAGTAAACTGATGAAGATGCTAGAACAAGCAAAGAGTAAAACCATTGGCACTGTCAGCCTGGTCTGCAATATAGACTTAATTGGAAGCTTAGATGATGTTTTCCCCTCTAGTGTCCTATAATGTGAAGTTTCTAAGAAAAAACTAATGGTTTTATTTGCAGCATCCCAACTCTTCTGCTCAGAGATGGATTGTTGTTAATCTAACGGGCTCAAAGAGCCAGAAGCTTTGCAGCCAGAGAATTGAAGGTCCTGGTGTCTTGTGGAAGCATGCCACTTTAAGGCCCTGACTCCCAGACTCTGTGAGTGTACTAAGTCCTAGGGGGGAGGGTAACACTGCAAATTCGTTCTTCTATTCAGAAGATTTATCCTACCCTACTTGGTTCTCATTTCATTTTCAGACAGCTGTAATTATTTGAGAGTTATTTCTTTCACCGAGTTGGATTCTGTTTTCTTTTTCAACCATTCCAATAACCCCATCTTTGTTCTCTGGAGACACCCAGACTGAGTAATTTATTGAAAATAATAACCCCGCCAAGGTTTGAAGACACTCCTAATAGTTTCCCACTAAATCTTTTCCTGACTAAACATCTTTAGGTTCCTGAACTAGTTCTCAAAGGCTAAGACTCCAAGTCCCATAATTGTATTGGTAGCTCTGGACACACTACAATTTTGAAGGTTGCTTGTTACATATGGTGCCCAGAAATGAAAACAGATACTTCAGGTGTGTACTTCCAAGTGCACTGAGATTATCATCTCCCTTGATCTCAACACAAGTCTTAAGTTAAAGTAACTTATGAAACCAGAACAAGCTAATTCTGCTGAAGCCAGTAACAGATGGCAATGACTTTTAAGTCAGCCCTAGGGTTTTGGAAGCCTAGAGGTAGGGGATGACGGTGGAGGCTAAGAGTCACACTTAACTTCATTCTATGTTTGACTTTTATATGCCAGTGTATTTCTGGTTATGAAAAGGGCTATGTTTTCTCATACTGTGGCATGATTTGAATACAAAAGAAATTCATAAGTAGATTTTTCATTTATTCAATACTTGCTCTTGACTTTCTGAGCCAGGTTTGATGAAACTGATCCAGAAAATATATTTAAGTCCAATTAACTTTCTTACTCTGGGACTATTATTTTTGTCCAGATTCCGCACAAATACAAGAAGGTCTATCAATAATCTGGGTTCTATTTTTATACTCTGGATAGTTCTTATATTCCTCCCTCACCCTTTGTCACAGTTACGCTGCTATGCAAATTGAGAAGGACAAAAGGTATACTTAGATAAAACAAGCAGTGTTATTTATAGCACTTGAGAATCCAGAGAAAGTAGGAAAGTACAGATGGTTAGTAGACAAAGACCTGTGAATCCTTAGATGGCTTCACCAGATAGTCAATTCAATTATTGCCCTTAGCCTTCCAACCCTGGATTACGATGCTTGCAGTATGATTTATAGTCAGCACTGTATCATGACTCCACAAGTTTCCTCTTTGTCCAAAGTGGTCTAGTCAGAGACCTCCTACAAATGGCAGGCATTAAATATATCACGATGTTAATTCTTTTGACCAAAGTCTGACTTGATTTGGTGGAAAATGACTTCAGTGTATTGTATTTATAGTTCATTTAATAAGTGCTGTAGATATCAATACATTAGTGTAAACCTGGTGCAGGTAATAATTTTGTTTCTAATGAGGTGGTCAACTATCATCCTACTATGAAAAGTAGGACATTTTTCAGTGGGCACAGAATATACTCATCTAATCATACCTAAGAAACATGCTAGTTATACATCACAGTGATATTAGGACCAATTGACTTCTCTGGGACTCTCTCCGTGACTACAAAATGGGTATTGAACAAAGGCCTTTGCAGCCTGATTTTTTAGGATTTTTTAGCCATTTCAGAAAATCTCTTTAGGACATGTGCTTTGTAATGGACATCTATTTATATGAGCCATTTGTCCTGTGATCTGCATCCCCTCCCAAAGCCATGATTCCATGAACTTGCCTAACTACTGAGTCTCTTATGTATCTGACTATCTTGCAAGTGAGGGCACTGACTGCTCATTCTACCAAACTATTTTTCTAAGAATGTTTGTATAGAGAAATGCTTTGCAATACAGAGACAGTGTCCCCATCTGGAAAAAAGGGCAGACATGTTTATTGCCCATTGTAAAAGATTCTGTAAGCTCAAGTTCCCTAAGCTCGTGGTTCCTCACCTACTTCATGTGCAGGCATCATTTGGCCCTCTTCACATTATCCTTTGGGAACTGGGAGTCTGGAAACAATGCAAAAATGCTGATATTCTTGCTACTGCTTTTGCTATGAGCAATACATTCTCGTTTCTAATCCAGGAATCTCATATTTTCTACCAGTATCCATGGGACTGTGGCAGGCCAACTTGCTAGCATTTAAGTAAAGTAAAATCTCAGACCCTTCACAGTTCTTCACAAAAACCCCAGTCCACATTCACTTTCTTCTTAATGCCATAGCACTTAGCCTCTGAATAATTCAACTCAAAACATATTCTTTTATTTAATTGTTTTATATGCTAATCTTATCTCCCAACTACACTTAAGCAGCTGAGATCAGGCACCATGCCAATACTTTTTCTGTCTACCCTGTACTGCTGGCACAGAGGTGGACACATAGTAGGGGCTCAATATATGTGTTTTGATTGACATTGACTATATGTGTGCCAGCTGAGCTAAAATACTTTGCAGTTTTTACCACTGGACTTCTCAGCTTGGGTGTCTTATTATGGATGAAAACTGTAGACTTCCCTAGAAATAGAAGAGCTTTCATGAGAGGGAGAGGATGTTTGTTTTTCAGGCATCTAGGATGCACGGCATAAGCATTCCTTAATCAATTGGATACCATTTGACTAGAGGACCAATTGCAAAGCTATTCTGAGCCCCACATTTCCAAAGATATCAGAGACAGTTTGTTGTGCTGGGTTGCTAATAATTATCACGGTCTAGCTACTTAACAATTAGAATATTGTTTCTATGTAGAATTCAAGAGCCTCAGGAGGGTATCTATGCCAGCCCACTGACTTCAGCATCAATGAAAACTCATTTGACATTTGATACAAATCCCAGAGGAGAATTTGACTCCTTATGAGTGAATTCCCCAAAGCCACATACTTGCTGCTTGTATTATTGTAAGCATCCTATTATTATGGCCCATTACACCAGAAAGAAATGTCTATATACACATTTCATTTGGCTTATCATTGTTTCCAATAGTCTGGATTATTCAATTAGACTAAGTTCAGTTTTCTCTAAGGGAATATGGAGACACAACAGGCTCTCTGCTGTTAGTGCTTAAAACATTAGGACTTTCTTGTAGCTATGGCCTTGAAAATGTACCCCTATTCCCATAATAAATTTTGCATCTCTCTCTTTCTCTTTGACTTATTGGGACTGTAACACACTCTCAATTCAGTCTTCCTAAGTACAACTGATACGACTTTATAGCTGTGACATAGTTACAATTTTATAAATTTAGCTTTGTATATCTGGCATTTTCTAACTTTAGTTTTGTAAATTCAGGCTGTTCGCACTTAGAAAAAGTTCCTGCTATTTGAATTTGGGTATGCTGCCACCAAGTGGTTGCCAGTTTTTTGATTCACATAGTCTCATAATTCAAACTGTAGGCTGTGCTGTTTTTGTTGGTGGTGGTGGTGTATAGGTTAGGATGGAGGTAGTGTGATGACTCTGAATAGGTGAATATATCAGGTGTCAAAGGGAATTGGGGGAGCAAATCTTCATGAAGCAGTAAAAGATAGCGAGTAACAAAAAATGGGCTATAACTTGAGAGAAGAAGAAAGGTGATCTGAGCTTCAGGGAATGAGATCAGGGACAGAAAAGTTGTGGGGTGAAGGTGACAAGGAAATAATAGGACAAAAAGGAAAATGACCCAGACTTGAAATTTGATCACAAAACCTATTTTTTGTCTTTTGTTTCTGTACTTTTCTATGGCTCCTATACATGTTGGGGAGTCTGAATAGCAAGATAGGTATATCTTGAGCAGAATTGTGTCTTGTACATCTTTGTACCCATCTTAGTATCTAGTAGACTGCTGGGCACATAGTTGGTTTTTTAATAAATGTCTGTTGAATGAATGACCCAAACCTGCAGATGTTGAAACAATATATATGGAGGTGGTGGGTGCTGGTTTGAGGCATAGGGACAGTTCCTGATGAGCGACTCTTGTTGTCCTGCCTCTATCATTAAACTTCAGTTGGATCCTATAATCAATCTTCTAAATAATTATAACCTTTTCTAAATCTTTGGAGTAGGGTACCTATATGCCTTGTTTTTTTATTCTTTAAAAAATATCAGATCCAAGGCCCTTGAAGTATTTCATACTCTGAACCAGTCTGGGTGGTTGGAAACATATGATATATGGAAACTCTTGCTTGGAGGACGTAAGATCTAGAACTTCTTCTATTTATAATGTGGGTAGGGAATGACTGTATGGAGCTTTTTAAAAAGTGCATATGGAGAGACAACTGAGGACTATTCTAAGTAGGATGTTTGTAGGAATTAACACCCTGGTCAGATACAGTTCTTCTCCAGAAGGGGGTTTACCCCTACCTGTCATGTTATCTTTGGCCCTAGCCAGCATATGACCACATAATTGTTTTTTAAAGATATACATGCTTGGATCTCACCTGTTGTCCAACTATAATTTATGCAAATCTAGTAAAACTGTCTCCAATGCTTCCCTTAATATGAAAATTAAGTCCTTGAGGAAAGAGGGTTTTTTTTTTGGAAAGTAGTTTTAGTGAGCAGATATGATGACCTATTTGGCACCATAAACCTCCACATCTCTAACACAGAATTCCTCAGTGAGGGGTCCATGTGGAACAGTATAGCATGGTGAATAACAGCATGGGCTTTGGAGTCAAACATACCTGTACTCAAACTTTACTTTATAGGAACTGTTTGACATCAAGTCACTTAACCTGTCTGTGCCTTGGGTTCCTAACATATAAAATGGTGATGATATTAACTACCTTATATGGCTGTTATGAAGCTTAGAGAAATGACAAAATGCATTTAGTGTGCTTAACAGTTTTTGGCATATACTAAGTACACAGTCACTGGTAGCTATTATATACATTTATTCCTGGAACACAAACTTTAGGAAGTGATGGACCTGGATAGTATCTTTTCTTGCTCACTACTACATCTTTGCCCTCAGCTTCTGAGACTTGTACTGAAATTTCCTGGGCACAGACTCAGGCTGTCTCCTGCCCTACAGAGTGCTAAGTAAGTGAAAGCTTAAAAGCTAAGTAGGATGTCATTTTGAGTCACCATTGCTCTAATTTTTTTAGACATTTCTGAAGAACAATTGGATTCCCTTCAGTTTTAATTTCCCTCCCTTCCCAGATAAATTTTCCAAATGTCCACTTCCTATTTCCTCCATCAAAGCCAGAGTTGAAGGAAACTGGCCTTCAATCTTGAACCAGGCTGAGAGCACCATTTGGGCTCAAGAGAAAATTGTATTGAAAAAAGCAACAGAAGCACTGAAATGAATTGTCATGAAATGAGGCTTCAAGTGAAAATGTAAGGCAGAGTCTGATCCTAATTGACAGTGGAGTTATTCAGGTAAGAGGCCAATTCCAAATGTCCCATTGCAGAACTTTTGTAATATGCATTCCCCCACCCACCGCCCTCCAATCACCTCCTTCCATCCACAGAAGGTCTTTGGAAGTTGGTGATCACTGGTAAAGGTAATACTGAGTTATTTGACACTTCTTTAAAATCTCTAACCCATAAACTATGTGTAGACATGGAAAATGTCTAAACCATGGTACAGTTTGAAATGTTCTCTGTGGTAGGGTGAATAATGGTGCCCCAAATATTTCCATGTCTGAATCTCTGGAATCCTTGGAATATGTTATCTTATATGCAAAAGGTACCTTGCAGATATGATTAAGTTCAAGATTTTATTATGGGAAAATTATTCTGTATTATCTGGGTGGGCCCAATGTAATCATAAGGGTCTTAATAAAAGGGACTCAAGGAGACAGAGGCAGAGGAGAAGACAATATGGTGACAGAAGCAGAGATTAGAATGATGTACTTTGAAGATGGAGGAAGGGTTCAAAATCCATGGAATACAGACAGTTACAAGAAGCTGATCAAGGCAAATTAATGGATTTTCCTTTCAAGGTTTCCAGAAGGAATAAGCCTTGTATCACTGTGACTTTAGGACACTGAAACTTGTTTTAGACTTCTAAACTCCAGAACCATAAGATGATAAATTTGTGTTGTTTCAAACTAGCCCTTCAAATTCTCTTAGATATGCTGGAGAGCCAGAAGTTTCCAATATTACAAGTATTCCTTTGGGAGATCTCACTGAAAGACAGTTGTTAAAATCTTCCACTAAAATGCAAAGGAAAAACATGTTAGGCAATATTCAGTCTGCTATGCCTTGATCTGACTGGCTGGCAGAGAGCATAGAAGGGAACCCAGATTGCAGGGATTTCTGGGCCTTGGGGCATTGTGAGAAGATAGACTTGATGGGTGGGGTCTGTGTGGCTGGATGTAGCAAGTGATACTTGGGATAGGAGGCTGCCAAAAAGGGAAGAGAGAGAACCTAAAAACTAGATTTCATTTATTATGCTTTGTACTGGGGCCAACCAGTGAAAAACTCACCTTGGATGGTAAGCATCATCTCTGTGGCTAATCCAGTTTCAAACCTATTCCATAGAATTCCTGGTAAGCTTAAAGAAAGAAAGAATTTGTGCTTGCCTATACAAATCTATAAATCTCTGACTTTGGGACTGAATACTCTGGTTTACTCCTGTTGGTTTTGGTTTCTTGATGATACTCCAAAATCCTGCTACCTCTACTGCCTTTTGTGAAGTCCTGGTGTCCTCTAAGTTCAGCTCTTTAGGCTAGGCCTGTCAGACACTTTTCATTCCAAGAGACTTGAGTTTCCCATTCCCAGGAATTTTTTGCTCTAACCTATAAACTCGTGCCACCAGTTTATAGGTTAGAGCAAGGTTTATAGGTTGACTCGCCTTGATCAAGGGATCTTCCAGATTACTTGTGAGATGACTCAGAGAGAGAATTCTTTTCCCCAGTTCACCCCTTCACCTCTCAATTATTTTGGTCTTTACAGTAAGAAATAGCAGATTTATATATGAAGGATCTTGAATCCAAAAACCTACTATCAGTGTCTGTAATCATCACACTTGGTCACTTGCCTCCACTACCTCTAATCTTGCTCCCAGAGAACTCTAACAGAGGTCTAGAAAGCTGATGAACTTTGAACCCATTAGTAGCTTCACCTCTCCCTTATCCACTCCCACCATCTCCATTTGCAATTTGATGACTTCAGCCTGAGGCTCCTGGACCTGATCATTTGGGTCTTAACCTAACAATCAGAGAGACATATCTGATCTACATTGCTAATAAGGTCTTTCAGCAACCTAGGAAGGAGAGATTTCTTGTTTTCCAGGTCTACTGCCTCAGAGTGAATACAATGATGTCACCCAAATGATGCCTAGAGTCTGGGGTATATAACAGATTCACTTATTAAGCTATCAGGAAGCCTCAGACAAAACCATTCAAATGTGAGTGCTGACTTATCAGGAACTGCACAAAGGATGCAGGCAATATAAAGGAACATTTCTGACTTGCTCACCAGGCCTAAGATGTATAATCACAGGAATCCAAGAATATCAAATAGCCCACATCCAATTCTCAGACAGCAAGACCTGATGTGGTCTGCATCCAGGCTATGTTTATTATTGAATTGTGTTCTAGCGCTTCAGTAATACCTGTTGGTAGAACCAGGGCTTGGTAGTGATGGAACAGGCCAGTTTGGAATAGAAAAGACTTAGGAATTCAGGAGGACTTTGCGGGTCAGGGGAAGGCTGGGATGGGACAAGGATGTAATTCCAGGGTTTAATGATTTGGTTATCATAGGCTTGCGTACATGATGTTTGGAGTTTGATCAGGATAGGTTCAGAATCAAAACAGACAAGAGAGGGCTAAAAGCAGTGCATATCCATAATGACAAACTAATCCAACAACCAGGCTGTTGGCCAAGCAGAAGTGAGGCACTTGACAATGGTCATCCAAGCATTTGATTATTGGCAGAATCCAGATTAGCTGATGGGGATTATGATGTGATATAGTATGGTATGATTACGAGGGATTCAGATCTAGTTTCAGGTTGGGAAACAGATTTTTGCATACAAAATCTAGTCCTACTACTGGCATACCAGGCAAGGAATCACGGGAGGAAAGACATAGAAGGGCTCTGATTATGGAGGTACTTGTATTCTGTCAGTGGAAAAATGTGACTTGGTGCTGAAATGCTGTTACTTCAGTCTTCTCCAAACTCCTAATTGTCCCTCTCTGGTCCATTATCTACAAAGTAGCCAGAGTAAACTTTTAAATATGTTAAGATAATCTTATTACTTCTAATCACTCTTAGGATAAAGACTGGACTCCACCAGTTTCTACAAGGCTCTGCATGACTTGGCTCCTGCCTACTTCTCCAACCTCATCTTCTACCATTTTCCTTTTTACTCTTGGCACTCTAACTGCACAGGGTTTCTATAGGATCCTTAGTTCCCTACTGTCCCAGAGCTATTGCATGTGCAGTTCCTTCTGCTTGGAGTATACATCACTTCTCTATTTATCCTTCCAGTGTCAACTCAAATGTCATTACATTGAGAAGATCTTCTCTGATTCATTTGCCTAAAGTAATGTTTCCTTATTCTTTATAATGGTTCCACTCACCACCATCACTTACAAGTCACATTCACTAGCCTTGTCTACCACGAGCAGCAAGTTCATCAGTTCCTACGCACTGCTTCTACTAGGCTTTACCTCCCCAATATCCTTATCAGACCACCACAGTCCCCCTCTCATGTCTACTGCCATATCCTTCTCCATTAGCCACACTTTCTAGTCCACCTATTACAGCTAGCCTTATCCACCCTTTCTATAACTCACACCTGCATTTGCCCCATCTCCCTACCACTTCCTATTAGCTACACTCAGAAGCTCCACATACCACCATCAACCATATTATCCACTGCCCATCTAGCAGCTCCAAATAGTAGCAGACCTACTGTGCTGATCTTACTAATTAACAAGGGCCCTCTTACTTAGAGTTCAGGTATCAACCTGCTTCAGTAATGTCTTCCTTGGCCATTCAATCTGGCTTAAGTTTTCCTGTTTTCCATAACACCTTGCCATTCTTCATAGTATTAATCATGTGGGTAATTATATAGTACTTTTGTAGTTGGGTTTAACAGTTGTCAGCCCCAGAGAATCTACAGCCATTTTGTTCACTGCTATTCTACCTAGAAATACTGTAGGTATCAAATATGCTTACAGAATCTCATTGTATCAAGTGTTACAGATTTTAAAAAAAGCCTGAGGCTCAAAATAGCTAAACAATGTACTCAGGTTTCCATAGTTAGTAAATGACAGAGCTAGAATTCAAACCCAGAGCTGGTTGACTAAAAGTCCTGTGGATTCTTAACCATTATGCTAGTTGTTTTTGCCAGACCATCAGCATCAGCATCACTTGGGAACTCAGTGGAAATGCAAATTCTCAGGCACTGCTGTAGACTTATTGAATCAGAAACTTTGGAAATGAGGCCTAGTAATCTGTGTTTTAACAAGTTTTCCAGGTGGCTTTGACGCTCAAATGTGGGGACCACCGGCTTACACTATATTGCCTGTTATATGGCTCCCTCTTGGTAAGAGACCCAAGTTGTTCTCAATTGTGCAAATAGCCCTAAAGGTACCTAACTTGGGGCTCAGCATACTGTAGGTGTTTAATAAGAGGTGTTGAGTAATAAGTAAATTGAGCTGTAGGGCACATTACATTTAGAAAGACATATAGGCCTTTTCATCAAAAAACACAGGAGGACAGTGAAAACACCATAAAGGGCCTAATATAAGGGGCATAACACTTACCGGAAGAAAAGTTTTTGAGATGAAATTATTCATTTATTACCTCCTCCTCACTACCTTCTTCCTTTCAGGTCAGTCATTTCCATGGAACTGTCTCTGACCCCAATGGTTCATGTTGATAGCTCTTTTATTTGACTTCTTTATAGCATTTCGAGTAGCATTCAAGCTATTTCTGGATTATATGTGACTGCATTTTTTGAGTGTCTCAGCTATATAAATCATGGTTCATATAATGAAACTGTATTCTCTTTAGCACACAGACTGTGTCTTTCTTTTGTTTCCTCTAGTTTCTGCTATAGCCTTAAGTATATAGTACCATGTTTGGATAACATTTAATAAATTATCCCGAGTGTATGTGGGTGTGTGTCCTTACACCTAGCCCTTCCCATATTTAGCAAAGACATCACCTAAGGGAAAGGTTATTATCGTAGAACAGAAAACAAAACTTAATTCTTATCCTGTGAGTTTTAAAAGCCTATTTATAGTTTCAGGAACCATTACTTTTGAGTTTAAACAACTTAGAACATATACTCTATGACATTACAATGGATTTGAAAGGGTATAGGACTAATCAGAGCTGGTTTTTCTTTCCCCAGACTAGATGAAAATTCTGTGGGATATGAGAGGAGTGAGTTAGAGCAAGAGAGTGAGTCCTTGGTAAGTCCCTTAAGAGAGGTGGTATAACCTGTCCCTGTTAGCCAACACTCAAGTTGAATAAATAATATAATACTCAGATGGAAGGGTGATGAACAAATCTGAGCAAGAGACGGTGCCTTGCCTCTCCCCACACAGGGGAAGGCAACAAGCCTTGAAGTGTTCTGTTGAACCAAGCCTGGCACCAGAGCAGTAGAGTTGGCTGCATGTTATATCTCAGGAGATGAGGCTTGAGTGATCTTATAATTCTCTGGATTCTGGTTAGGTATGGGAGAACCAAGTGTTTTCTAGATAGCCACAAAGGGTCCTGAGACCTGAGAAAACTTAAACTTTGTGTGAGGAGGTACAACAGTGATCTGAGTGCAAGTGTGACTGAAACCTGGGTGGAATTTGAATATCCTCACATAGACCATCAAGGCTACACATGACTGGATTCCAGGGTGGACAGCAGAAGACAACTGAAGACTAAATACCTTCTGCTTATCTTAGTCACAACCCCAGAGATTGTGGGGAATGCTTGAGTTGACTGTGATTAAGTTTTATACTACCTGGAGATATGGGGGCTCAAAATAGATAAAGTTATATGAAAAAATTCTTGAGCTCTGAATTTGTGAGTTGACATTTATACCAACTCAACCAAGATACTTTATATTTGGTCGACTGGATTGACCTGATGAACCAGAGCCTTCCTTCTGGGGTCAACATTTAGGAAAAAAGTGAATCAGAAGACAAGAAGCTCCTGCTGGGGACTGAGTAAGTTAGTAGGTATTGAAGTGCTCCCTGAGATGTTCTTGCCTCAGTATGCTTTCACTCCACTACTTCTCAGCTTCTTTAGTCTCAGTAGTGACAATGGTGTTCCAAATACTGAATACTGAAATATCCATGATTAGTCAAAGGAGATTCTAGGTAGAGTTACTCAACTAGTAAGGCAGGAAGATGAATTCAGGCATTTCAGTGATTTCCCATGTATAGAGAGCTGGAAACAAGAAGAGGTTTTAAAATAAGCCTTGATACCCACCTTTATGTGTAGTTACAAATGTATGACTTGATCATTGATTTTTAGAAGGTAAACAGAACCAGACAGGTTCATATTTTTAACTAGGCTGTAGCCTGAGTATTGCATTTGCAAGGGCCACATTATTTATTAAACCATGTGGGGTTGCTGTGATTGCGCTATAGATAGGCAGGTCTCCAGAGTCAACTGGGGTTGTCGAATCACATTCAACGAATGTCCTAGTATCTCAATCGAAGAATCCTGCTATTGAGGGACTCCTCTAGAGTAATCAATTAAAAGCAGTAGCATTAAGCAGCTAACGGTGCTGGGAAATCAATACCGGCATGGGGAAGAAACAATTCCCTGCAATGATTTCTATGCAAATTTTTATTCTTGTACTTAATGACATTAGGATCCACTAATGACACATAGCTCAAAAAGGAGCATCTTTCCCAGTTAAGCATGAAGCACATTTTTGCCCCTTGTAACCTTGGTGGCCATTTGGGAGGCCTACTTTCACTGCTGGGAAACAATAGATTAAGGCAAAGGCAGCCTAAATTTCTGTGTATTTCTCCTGTGGGAGAGATGGAGGTCAGATAGAAAGAATGACTTTCTGGAGATTGGAATGGGTCCCTGAAAGGACTAGCACCATTCCTTTTTCATTCACTAAGTATTTGTTCACATTGGCCCTGCACTTTTGACTGCTCCTTTCCTACTCACAACCAAGGGAAGCCTAGAAAAGACACTTCTAGCTCAGCCCAAACTGCTTTGAGACTCTTTCCAGACTCTACTAATCCCCCCTGCAGTATTACATCTTGTGATGGGTGTGAATTTTATTCCAAAATGTGAAGTGAAAGAAGTACTATATTTCTTCTATTCTTTAAACATAATTTAATCTGTTAAGAGGCCACACCCCTTCTCAAAATTTGGTATACAATTCAAAATCAGTTGTTATTGAGGTCTCCAGGGTCATGCTAAGTTACTGGTATCTTGGAAAATCATATAGTCTTCAGTCCACATACTGTGTGGTCTCTTCAAGGCTGACAGGTCTGATGACCCTGGACCAAGCTGAGGAATGATGATTTCTATCCAGATTGGGAGTCCCAGAGTGGCCTGGAGTCTAGCCTTCCATGTATACCACATTGCCATTTTCCTCTGAGGTCTTGTCACCTCCCTGGGCACTGCCAGGGAATGGGGTACCTATACTCTCTACTTGTAGAATATTTTTTTTTAATTTTTATTTATTTATGATAGTCACAGGGAGAGAGAGAGAGGCAGAGACACAGGCAGAGGGAGAAGCAGGCTCCATGCACCGGGAGCCCGATGTTGGATTCGATCCCGGGTCTCCAGGATCGCGCCCTGGGCCAAAGGCAGGCGCCAAACCGCTGCGCCACCCAGGGATCCCTACATGTAGAATCTATAAAACTCTAGTAGCCCTGCCAGTTTTGAGGATACTGTCTTGAAACTTTAGGTACCTCTTTATCTGAGGTACCAGACCTTGGAGCCATTTCTATTTTAGGATGTCAGTTTAGCTCTTTGCCTCCTTTTGCCTTTGCTTTAGAACTCATTCTCTTAACTTTGACCTGAGCTGTTGAATTCCTACATTTCCAGGTCATCCTGTTCTGGGTAGGCTGTGTGCATGTGTGCATGCTATGTGTGTGTGTGTGTGTGTGTGTGTGCATGCGCGCACAAGTGCTTCTTTGTAAGCACATCAGGGATGGGATGGGAGAGGGTTCTTATTCTTTCTGATATTTTCCTTCCTCATTATCCTCCCTCCTCCTCCACCCCCTTTCACATAGCAAGCTTCTAACCATCCTTCAAGTCTCAGCTTATATATCACTCTTTTAGATAAGTTTTACATGGCCCCATACTCTATTTATGCCCCCATTATACACATGCATAACACCCTATAGCTTTTCTATGTAGCACATGCATAATGGTCAGGAGATCAAGCCCCGCATTGGGCTCTGCACTCATTGTGGAGTCTGCTTGGGATTCTCTCTTCCTCTCCCTCTGCCCCTCCTGCTCCTGCTCTCTCTCTCTAAAATAAATAAATATATTTTTAAGAAAGAACAAACTATATTACACCAAATAACTGGATGAATCTCACAGATATAAGGCTGAGAAAGAAGTCAGATGCAATAGAGAGTCTATTTATATCAAGTCCCAACACAGGCAAAATTACAGTGATAGAAATCAGAAGAGCAGCAGACCAGGAAGAGCCTTTTAGGATGCTGATCTAGTTCTAAGTCCAGATCTAGGTGGTGGTAGTGCAGGTATGCTCACTTATAAAAATTAATTGGTACAGTTAAGATTTATTATATATATAGTTAGTTAATTATATGTTTTTAAGGGTTTTATTTATTTATTCATGAGAGACAGAGAGAGGGAGGCAGAGACGTAGGCAGAGGGAGAAGCAGGCTCTTTGCAGGAGCCCGATGTGGGACTTGATCAGGATCAAGTCAAAGGCAGATGCTCAACTGCTGATCCACCCAGGTGTCCCTAATTAAAAGTTTATAAAAATAAATAAAACAAGAATAAATATATTAAAGAAGAAAAGGGATTACACTGGATGATTTAGCTCTAATTTGTTAAGATTTTGCATGAAAATCTTTGAAATTAAAAAATTCTCTACAAATAAAAGGTCTTTTACTGTTATCAGTGGTAGTTGACCTTGAATTCTTAGTGATTTCCTGATCAAACAATAGCAAATAGTTTACTTAAATGTCTATGTATTTACTTACCATTTGAAAATTTAAGTTTCTTGTCTACTTTTCTGATTATTGTTCATTTTCCAATTCCTTTGAACTTTTCTGTCAAGAATCTGGATGAATCTAGAGCCAGAGACAAATATCATGGAGACTTACCCTGAACACTCTTAAATTTTGAGCTGGCAATAAACAAGATCAAAGCCTCTAAATGCAAGGTTCAAGGTTTAGGGAAAATGGTTCATGATTCCTTTGAGTTCAGCTGTGGTTTTGCATTCCTTAGACTAAGTTTTCTATCTAAATACATAATGTAGCAATGGAAATGATGATTTCTCCAATCATTTCACCTCTGTTAGAAGTCTGTAATTCTAAAGTCAGGTAAAAATAATGCTAGAAGAATAATAAGATATATTTGATATTCATTTCCAAAAGTAGTCATTCAAATTGTATCATTTTATCATTGCCATCACTTTCTTTTCCTTCTAGCCTTGCCAGTAAAACTCAGTTAATGAATCTACCAGTAAAGCACAGTTGATAAAGTGGTTTACTTATTCTGAAAGATGAGGCTTTGACTTCACTGAGGACACTGAGCTTATTCAAAACCCAATATACATTTTATTCACTTGGAAGTTTTTCTCCCTTTGAGGTATCCTATTTATTAAGAACTCAACTTCCCTGGTTCTAAATCAAAGTTTCCTTTAAAGGTATATCGCCTTTCTAATTTTGGGCCTGGGAAAAAATGTCAGAAAATTCTTTAAATCTATTTAGTAAAGTATTTTAAATGCTCATCTTGCACTTTTGAGTGAAGTGTAATTTACATTTCATAAAAGTAGAAGCTGAGCAGCAAGCTGTAAGTAATTATCATATAATTAAATGTCTACTATGAAGGGAATGAAAACGTGAGCTCCTTCGTGATTTCCGTGACTGGGTTATGAAATGGCAAATTAAATTACAGCTCTTTATCTCAGGAAGGCTCCAGGGAACCTACTGAGGATTTGAAAAGATACCTCTGAGTTGCCAATATAGTTTCAGTAGGAGGCTGAGGCGATCAGTTCACTGTCCAAGCAGACCATATAAAAATGGATTCTATAGCTTAGGCTTTAGAAGTGGAAACCAAAGTGTCTACTTCTCTCAGTGACTTTGAAAACCCCTTTTCCCTATGTTAATATTTGTAAATGGGAAGTACCACCATGCTAATTAGTACTTAATGATTTCCATGGATAGATAAGTTTTACTTTTTCAAATTCACAAAGCAGCTGGATATGGGGATGATAAGCAAATGCCAAATACATTTGTAATTAGATGAAATGCTTCCTCTAATCTGATTTTGTTTAATATTCATTTAAAATATGCATTGAGTTCCTGCTAAGTTCAGGATGTTATAAAGCATTCAAAGGTTAAAAAAGACATGTTTCTTGCTCTGTGGAAGATTATTGTCTGGAAGTGAATATGCACACAAGAAAACTACAAAACAAGGCAAAATTGGATAGTTATCAGAGAATACAAGGTTTGAAGGAGCTCAGGGAAAGAAGCAATCACTTCTATTTCTGACTAGGTCAGGTTTCAGGAAGACAGTTTTTAATCTGGTGTATGAGAAGTAGACTTATTATAAGAAGAGATTGAGGAGACCATGAGCAATGATAGATGTGGGAAACCAGTACAGAGGCGTCAGGGAATGAAGTAGACCAATTTGGTTACTTATTCAAAAGTTACAGTGGCAATTTATCTAAATTTGTGAATACATATATTGGGTTTTATAGATTTTCTCCCTAGTCAAACATATAATGTGAAATTTTTGATGCTTTACATTGTTTGTAGCATTAAATACATGTATGGGTATAGTGAGAGATATGGATGAAAATGGAGATATGGAGCTGGGTTGCAAAAACTCCTGCAATCTATTGAAGATAGATTTTACACTAGGAAACATTTCATTAAGAAATTTTGTTGGGATCCCTGGGTGGCGCGGCGGTTTGGCGCCTGCCTTTGGCCCAGGGCACGATCCTGGAGACCCGGGATCAAATCCCGCGTCGGGCTCCCTGCATGGAGCCTGCTTCTCCCTCTGCCTGTGTCTCTGCCTCTCTCTCTGTGTGTGACTATCATGAATAAATAAATAAAATTAAAAAAAAAGAAATTTTGTTAATGGACTATAGTGTGTCAGGCATTTAAAAAGTGTAGAATATAGAGATGAATACCTTCCCTGCCCACAGGAAACTAATTCAGTGGGGGATATAGGTGAAAAGTGCTGAGGGCACCTATTCTAGACAGGATGTGGGGTTAAGAGACACATTCTAGAAATGGTAACATCTGAGTTGAAATATGAAGGAGAGTATGGGTTTTCCTGAAACAAAGGACATAGGAAAGGTTCTTCAAGCAGAAAAATGGGAAGAACATTTCAAGCATAGAGAGAATGCAAAGTCACTGAGGTGTAGAGAGACTGGAATGTTCCTGGAAGTGCTAGGCTTAAACCTAGGGTATGAATTGAGTGGTCAAGAGATGAGGCTGGAAGGGTCAATAGGGAGCTGATCATGAAAAGCCTTATAGAGGTTATCATAGTGATCCAGGTGAAGATGACACAACTCAGAATTAGAAGTATAGCAGTGGGGAGGAAGAAGAGGGCATATGTGCATCTGAGAGAGACTGAGGGGGGTAGGACTGACAGGACTCACAAATCAATGGAATGCAAGTGACAAAGTGAATAATAGAATGTAAAGATGAATTTCAGGCTTGGACTTGAGTGTCAGGGAAAGCCTTTCACTTAGAGGGGGACTACAGGTGGATGAGAAGATTTGAGAGGGAAGTCTTACCTATAGCTAAGTTTTACCTATGTTGAATGTGAGAAAACTGTCAGATATCCAAATGGAGATAATAGTAAAAAGCTGGATATATTATTTGGTGTGCAGGAATGTAGTTTGGGCTGCAGATATAGTTTAAAGAGTCACAGTATCAGGAGTTGCAAATCCAAATATCTTTAGGATCCTGGCAGGTAACATAAATGGATGATTCAGGCTTGGGCTGATATGGGGTGGAGACAAAAGGAGGTGATGTGTATAGGCCCTGCCCAAGGGCATTCAAGTTAAAAATAGTCTGATAGGCCAGCCAAACAAAACCCAGCTACATAGCCATATGAGTTTCCAAGCAGCCACTTTTCCTCCTTTGATATAGATCACAATTAGCCATTAAAGTGAATGTGGAGTTTAGGCAGAGAGTATGTAAAAAGCCAAGGATGTAACTCCAGAGGAGAAATATAAGCAATAGATAGATACTTGGGAGTAGGAGGGAGAGAGAGAGAGAGAGAGAGAGAGAGAGAGAGAGAGAGAGAGAGAGAGAAAGGGAAAGAATATGAACCAGGCATGAATGGGTAACTGAACTTGCAGCATAGAGGGGATTGCTAACTGTAACTGAAGCCATTTCAATGGTGCAGTGGGGGCTGAAACTGGAATATAGTAGATTGAAATTTTAATGGAGGAAAAGAAGTGGAGACTAAATGCAGACAACTCTTTCAAGATATTTGGCTGTGAATGAGAGGTGAGTAGTTGGGTGATAGTTTGTTATTTATATATGCATGTATAACAGGAGAGACATGAGCACAATTGTATGCCAAAAGGAGAGGGTGAGGTTGAAGATGTAGGGAAAAAAAGAATCTATCAATGAGCTGAGGTCCCTAGAGAGGTGGAACCACAGGAGATCCAGAACACAGGTGGAAAGATTAGCCTTGAGGTAAGAGGAGTGGCACCTATTCTACTGAAATTGAAGATAATTTCACTTAACAAAGATTTATGGAGCTTCTGTGCCCTACTAGACACTGTTCTAGGTGTTTAATATATAGCAGTTTGAAAAATCAGGAAAAAATTCCCTGTTGGCATGGAGCTTACATTCCAGAAAGAATGAAGTATGTATAAGAGTAAATAAACTGCTGGGGCTTGAAGCAGAGTGGTTAAAATATTCTTATTTGATGACCTCTATTCCTCTGAGACTGATGAAAGAGATCTTAGAATAGTAGGCTCAGAAGATGTTGGAGAAGCTTTGAAATAACTACTCTAGTTCATATGAAAGAGCAATCTGGAAACAAAAGTACTCCTGATTAGCAATGAGACAGACGTATATTTGTCTTGTAGTAGATGAGGGATCCACAGACCTTTCCATAAGGGCCCAGACAGTAAATATTTCAGGCTTTGCAGTCCAGAAGGTGTCTGTCATAACTACTCAACTCTGTCATTATAGCACAAAAGCAGCCATAGACAATAGATAAATGAATGAACATGGCTGTATTCCAAAAAGACTTTATTTATCAAAACAGGTGAAAGTCTGGATTTGGCCTGTGGCTTTAGGTTGCCAACTGTTGTAGTAGAACATTCCCAGGGTGACAGATGCTTCATAAGTAAATTTTATTTGACAGCACCAAGGAGGTGGGTACGAGGATGGAGGCCAGTGAATTGGTTCAGATGAGGCTTAATAAGGATCTGAACTAGCATTGGAGCAGTGAGAATGGAAACGATAGAAGAGCAAGGAGAGATACAGTGTTACCCTGGTCAGGGAAGGAGTAGATAATCAATAATGTCAAATACTGCAGAGAAGTATAGGAAGCTGAGGCTAGAGAAGAGGATATTGGATTTGTTATTTAGGAGATAGGTGCTTCCCCTTCCTTAAAAAGTGTACCAAATTTTATCAATACATTGTGCAATGGTAAAACATAAAATACTAACAAAAGGCTTTCTAGTTAGCAGGGCACTGTCCATTCTCTCCCTCTCTTCACATCCAGCCTGCTAGAAGGCCAACACTTAAGTCTTTTGACTACTCCTTCTGATAGTTGTTTTCCATTTGTATAAATGATATCCTGTTATTGCTATTTCCTGGTATATGAATCTTAGACAGTATCTATTGACATTCTGTAATGGAATATGAAGATTTAGCACTCTTACTTTATCCCCTGCTCATCTTCTTTTCCCTACATCCACTCAATATAATGAAATCATCATCTTTGTTCAAATCAGTATTCAGGATTTGTTTTAGGATCACTATGTAAGTGTGGTGCACTGCTGAGCCAAATAGCATACTATGATGCTTATGTCTTTCTTTGTACATCTTTTTGTTCATCCTGGAGTTAATAACTACTTCACTTTTTTGCTTAATTGAAAACAATAACTATTTTAATTAAGCTTTTAGTTTGAAATGAATGTACACAAAAGTTGTAAGAAATAATACAGAGAGATCCCATGTACCCTTTACTGTTTCCTATAATGATAACATCTTGAAGAACTATAGTATACTATCAAAACCAGAATTTTGACATTGATACTGTCAAGATACAGACTATTTCCATAACCACAGGATCCCTTTGTTGTCCTTTTATAGCCACCCCCACTACTTTTCCTTCCCTACCCTCTTCTTAGCCCCTGGAATCCACTAATTTGTTCCTCATTCTCAAATTTTGTCATTTCAAGATTCTTAAATAAATAGAATAATATAGTTTGTCATCTTTTGGAAATGTTTTTTTCTTTTCACTCAGGATAATTCCATGGAGGTTTATCCTGGTTGTTGCATGTATTGATGGTTTAAGCCTTTTTATTGCTGAGTAGCAGTTCATGGTACGGATGCATCACAATTTAATCATTCATCCATTGATGAGCATCTGGGTTATTTTCAGTTTCTGCCCATTATGAATAAAGCTGCTATAAATGTTTTTGTGCAAACATAAGTCTCATTTCTGTGGGACAAATGTCCAAGAGTGCAATTTCTGGGTTGTATGATAAATGTATGTTTCTTTCATAAGAAAGTGCCAAACCGTTTTCCACAGTGGATATACCATTTTGTATTCCCACCAGCAACGTAAGAGTGATCCCGTTTCCATGCATCCTCACCAGCATTTGGAGTCACAATTTTTTATTTTAGCCATTCTGACATGGGTATAGTAATATCTCATTGTTTTAATTTGCATTTCTCTAATGGGTAATGATGTTGAACAACTTTTCATGTGCTTATTTGCGACCTGTACATCCTCCTTAGTTAAATGTCTATTCATGTTTTATACCCATTTTCTAATAGGATTTAAAATTTTTTTTGAGTTTTAAGAATTCTTAATATGTTCTAGATAAAAGTCCTTTATCAGATTTGTATTTTGTAAGTATTTTTTCCTTCTGTGTAGTTAGTCTCTTTATGATTTTATTTTTTTTAAAGGTTTTATTTATTTATTCATGAGAGACAGAGAGGCAGAGACACAGGCAGAGGGAGAAGCAGGCTCCATGCAGGGAGCCCGATGTGGGACTCAGTCCTGGGACTTCAGGATCACGACCTGAGCCAAAGGCAGACGCTTAATCACTGAGCCACTCAGGCATCCCCTCTTCATGCTTTTAACAGGGTCTTTTTCAGAGCAGACATTTTTAATTTTGGTAAAGTCCAATTTATCAATTTCTCTTATGAATTGTGCTTCTCTTGTCAAGTCTAAGGACTCTTTGCCTAGCTCTAAATCTCAAATGTTTCTTTGATTTTTTTCCCTAAAGTTTCATGGTTTTATATTTTATTTATTTATTTTTTTATGGTTTTATATTTTAAATTTAAATCCTTGATCAATTTTGGGTTATTTTTTCTATAAGGTATGAAATTTAGATGCATGTTCATATTTTGACTATGGATGTCCAGTTGCACCAACACTATGTGTTTAAAAGCTTATCTATTCTTTATTAAATTGCTTTTATGCCTTTGTAAAGAATCAGTCAGACATATTTGTATGGGGATTTTTATAGGTTCTCTATTTTGTTCCATTGATATATGTGTCTCTGTGGCAATACCACATAGTCTTGATTACTATATATATTATGTATCTATATATCTATAGTAAATGTATAATATATTTATATAGTAAATATATATATGTATATATACATAAAATAAATCTTGAGTTTAGGTAAGCTGATTCCTCCCACTTTCTTCTTCTTTTTAAAAAGATTTTATTTATTTATTCATGAAAGACATACACACACAGAGAGAGAAGCAGAGACACAGACAGAGGGAGAAGCAGGCTCCACACAGGGAGCCCGACATGGGACTCAATCCCGGGACTCCAGGATCACACCCTGGACTGAATGCGGCGCTAAACCACTGAGCCACCAGGGCTACCCTTCTTCTGTAAAATTGTTTTAGCTATACTAGTTCCCTTGCCTTTCCGTATACATTTTATAATAATCTTGTGTATATCTGTGAATAAATCTTGCTGGGAATTTTATAAGAATTGGATTAAATCTATATATCAACTTGAGGAGAATTTATGTTGAATTTTCCATTGATTTCCATTGAATATCTCCATTTATTTAGATTGTATTTAACTTCTTTCATCAGCATTATGTAGTTTTTAACATGTAAATTCTGTATATATTTTGTTAGATTTGCCATTAGGTATTTTATTTTAAAAGCAATTTTAAATGGTATGGTATTTTTCATTTTGGTGTTCATGTGTTCATTCCTATTATATAGAAATATAATTGATTCTCATATGATTATCTTCTATCCTCCAACCTTGCTGAACTCACAAAAACTCAATTTGGGAGGGTTTTCTGGGTAGTTTTATTAGAGTATTCTATGCCAGACAATCATGTCATTTTCAAGTAGGGACAGTTTCCTTCTTTCTTTTCCATTTGTATGTTTTGTGTTATTGCACTGGCTAGACCTTCCAACACTATGTTGAATGAGAGTGGTGAGTATGGATATCCATGCCTTGTTCTTGATCTTAGTGGGAGACAATTCAGTCTTTCACTATTGAAGTATATTAGCTGTAGGCTTTATGTAGACACTATCAAGTTGAAATAATCCTCTCTATTCCTATTTTTCTGAGAATTGTTATCATGATAGTGTTGAATTTTGTCAAATGTATTTTATGCATCAAATAATGTGATCATGCATTTTTTCTTCATTAGCCTATTAATATGATGGATTGCATTGATCAATCTTTCTGATATTATACCAGCCTTGTATTCTTGATGTAAATTATACTTGATCTTGGTATTTAATACTTTTATGTATAGCTGAGTTCTTTTTTCTGTTATTTTGTTTGAGACTTTTATATATGTATTCATGAGGAATATTGGTCTGTACAGTTTTTTGCCCTGTGTTTGGTTTTGGTATCAGGGTGATACTAGTTTTATGAAAAATTGTGAAGTGTTTCTTCCTCTTCTATTATCTGGAAGATATGTACAAAATTGGCATTTAATCTTTATATGTTTGATATAATTCTACTAAATTTAATTTTGTTATATTGCTAGGCAAATTATCTATTTTATATTGGGTGAGGTTGTGGTAGTTTGTATTTTTTTTAAGAATCAGTCCATATCACCTGAGTTGTTGAATTTGTGTGTATACAGTTTTTCATACGATTCTCTTATTATCATTTTGATGTCTATAGAGTTAGTGGTGATATCCTGTTTCATTCCTTATATTGGTAATTTATGTTTTCTTTTTTTTTCTTTTGTCAGTCTTTCTAGAGGGTTGTCAGCTTCATTGTTGACAAACAAACAAAAAAAGGTCTTTTTGAAGAATAATCTCTTTGCTTGTTTGTTTTGAGTATAAGACCATTATAAAGATTTTAATGATTTCAAAAGGAGTCAGGTGCTAAATCCATTAAGTTCTGACTGGCACCCAAACCCCATGAAAAATGATGTACCCACTTTGAGGAGATTGTCTGACCACTCCAGGGTCAAGCTGGATCACTACAAGGTGGAGTTAATGGAGTGAGGCAGGCCTAGAGCTGGTGCGCCTTCCAGGACAGGTAGGAGTTCCAGATAAGAGCAACACACTGGACAAAGCTAACACGTAGTGAAGGGGAACCAGCTAGAAGTTGGCTTAACTGCATGGCAGGCCAGATAATAGTTGGTGATGAGGGCATCACAATAGTCTTGCTGTAACTTGGCCCAGTTGTCCTGGGCTGACAGTCCATTGAGTACTCTTACCAGTGGTAAGAAACAGCCTAGAAAACATGGGGCAAAGCCCCCCAGATCCAATAGCATCTTCTTTACTGCATCTACCTTGGTGGTGCTATGGATGAACTGGTTCAAAACCCTGTACCAGCCTCTGACTACAGGGCCCACAAAGCCACAGCCCAGAGAGACCATGGTCAGGGTCCAGCCAGTCTGATGTTCCTACAGACCTAACCTCTCTACCAACTGCCATGAGATAATGTCACCCAGGCCCATAAGGAACCCAACTGTCAGGCCACAGTGACATGCTATAGTTTCCAGGGTTCTGTAGTTTTTACAAAACTAAAAGGCTACCTTTGGAATGGGAGAAGATATTTGCAAATGATGTATCTGATAAAGGCATAGTATCCAAAATATATAAAGAACTTCTAAAACTCAACACTTGAAAAATAAATAATCCAAATAAAAAATAGGCAGAAGACATGAATAGACATTTTCATGATGTCCAGATGTCCAGATGGCCAACAAACAAACATGAAAAGATGCTCAAATCACTCATCAGGGAAATGCTAATTAAAACTATAATGATATATCATCTCACACATATCAGAAGGGCTAAAATCAACAATGCAAGAAACAACAGGTATTAGCAAGGCCATGGAGAAAGGAAAACCCTCTTGCACTGTTGGTGGGAATGCAAACTAGTGAAGCCACTGTGGAAAACAGTATGGAAGTTCCTCAAAAAGTTAAAAAATAGAACTACCCTATGATCGAGCAATTGCACTCTAGGCATTTACTCAAAGAATAGAAAAAAAAACTAATTCAAAGGGATACATGCACTTCTATGTTTATAGCAACATTATTCACAATAGACAAATTATGGAAACAGCTCAAGTATCCATCAACAGTTGATGGATAAAGAAGTGGTGTATATATACATATATATATTCCCACACAATGGAATATTACTCAGCCAACAAAAGAATGGAATCTTGCCATTTGCAATGATGTGGATGGAGCTAAAGAGTATTATACTAAGTGAAATAAGTCAATCAGAGAAAGACAAATACCTTATGATTTCCCTCATGTGTGGAATTTAAGAGACAAAACAAATGAGTAAAGGGGAAAAAAAGAGAGGGAGGACAATCTAAGAAATAGACTCTTAGCTATACAGAACAAAATGATGTTTACCAGAGGGGAGGTGTGTGAGGGTGTGGGTTAAATAGGTAATAGGGATTCAAGAAGGCACTTGTGATGAACACTGGGTATTATATGGAAGGGTTGAATCACTATATTGTAGTCCTGAAACTAATATTACATTGTGTGTTAACTAACTGGAATTTAAATAAAAACTTAAAAGAATAAAGAATCATCTCTTTGTTTCATTGGAGCTTACTTAGTGATCTGAGACTATTCCTCTTTTCTAATGTATATGTTTGGTGCTATAAATTTCCTTCTTAGCACTGCCTTAGATTTCTTACAAATTTTAATGTGTTGTGTTCTCATTTTTATTCATTTTCAAGCATTTTTGTATATCCTCTGACATTTCTTCTTTGACTCATGGATTATTTAGGAGTGTGTTTAGTTTCCAAGAGTTTGAAGATTTTAGTTTTCTGTTATTGATTTCATGTTTGATTCCATTGTGGTTGGAGAATACATTTGGTATGATTTAAGTTCTTTTGATTTTCTTGAGGTTTGTTTTATAGCCCACAATATGATATGTTGGTATATGTTCCATGGGTACTTGAAAATAATGTCTAGTCTATTGTTATTGGGTGTAGTGCTCTATATATGTACATTAGATCCTTTTGGTTGGTTGTGTTGTTCAAGTCTATATCCTTGAATGTTTTCTGTCTAGTCTATAAATTGTTAAGAGTGAGCTGTTGAAATCACCTAGTATAATTATGAATTTGTCTATTTTTCTAAATGGACAAACAGCTGTTTTTATTACTCTAACAACAGTTCTGTTTTTGCTTTATAGATCTTTCAGTCCTTTGGTTTGTGCATGCATATTTAGGTTTGCTATATACTCCTGGTGGAGTTTTCCTATTATCATTATGTAATACCCATCTCAGTCTCTGGTAATTTTCTTTACTTTAAAGCTTATTTTATGTGATATTAATATGGCTATTCCTAGTCTCCTTTGATTGATGTTCGCATTATAGATATATTTTTCTTTACTTTTATGTTAAGCCTGTCAATATCATTATATTTATTTATTTATTTATTTATTTTTTATAAATTAATTTTTATTGGTGTTCAATTTACCAACATACAGAATAACACCCAGTGCTCATCCCGTCAAGTGTCCCCCTCCGTGCCCGTCACCCATTCACCCCCACCCCCCGCCCTCCTCCCCTTCCACCACCCCTAGTTCATTTCCCAGAGTTAGAAGTCTTTATGTTCTGTGTCCCTTTCTGATATCTCCCACACATTTCTTCTCCCTTCCCCTATATTCCCCTTCACTATTATTCATATTCCCCAAATGAATGAGAACATACACTGTTTGTCCTTCTCCGATTGACTTAATATCATTATATTTAAAGTGAGTTTCTTGTAGATAACATAAAGTTGAAGCATTTTTTTTATTTTTAAAATTTTAATTTAAAAAGTTTTAATTTTAATTCAATTTAGGAAAATAAATTCAATTTAGGTAACATATACTGTATTTTTAGCTTCAGGGATAGAATTTCGTGATTCATCAGTTGCTTATAACACCCAGTGCTCATTACACCAAGTGCCCTTTTTTTTAAATATTTTTTTTAAATCTTTATTCATGATAGTCACACACACAGAGAGAGAGAGAGAGAGAGAGAGAGAGAGAGAGGCAGAGACACAGGCAGAGGGAGAAGCAGGCTCCATGCACCGGGAGCCCGACGTGGGATTTGATCCCAGGTCTCCAGGATCGCACCCCGGGCCAAAGGCAGGTGCCAAACCGCTGCGCCACCCAGGGATCCCTCAAGTGCCCTTTTTTTTAAAAAAAATATTTTATTTATTTACTCATGAGAGACACACACAGAGAGAGAGGCAGAGACACAGGCAGAGGGAGAAGCGGGCTCCATGCAGGGAGCCCAAGGTGGGACTCGATCCCGGGTCTCCAGGATCACGCCCTGGGCTGAAGGTGTTGCTAAACTGCTGAGCCAACTGGGCTACCCTCAAGTGCCCTTTTTAACGCCCGTCACCCAATTACCCCATTCCCCCCACTAACCTCCCCTCTAACAACCCTTAATTTATTTCCTACAGTTAAGATTCATATGGTTTGTCTCCCTCTCTGTTTTCATCTTATTTCATTTTTCCTTCCCTTCCCCCTATGTCCATCTGTTTTGTTTGTTAAGTGCCACATGAAACTTAGTGAAATCATATGGCATTTAACTTTCTCTGACTGACTTATTTTACTTAGGATAATACCCTCTAGTTCCATGCACATCATTGCAAATGGCAAGATTTCATTCTTTTGTTGGCTGAGTAATATTCCATTGTGTGTGTGTACATACACCACATCTTCATCTATTCATCTGTTGATGGACATATGGACTCTTTCCATATTGTGGCTATTGTAGACATTGCTGCTATAATCATTGGGGTGCATGTACCCCTTCAAATAACTATGTTTGTATCTTTTGGACAAATTCCTGCTAGTAAATTGCTGGATTATGGGATAGTTCTATTTTTAACTTTTTAAGAAACCTCCATATACTTTTTCAGAGTGGCTACCCCATTTTGCATCCCCACTAATGGCATAAGAGAGTTCCCCTTTCTCTGCATCCTTGCCAACATCTGTTGTTTCCTCACTTGTTAATTTTAGCCATTCTGACTGGTGTGAGGTAGTATTTCATTGTGGTGTTGATCTGTATTTACCTGACGATGAGTGATGTTGAGCATTTTTTTCATGGATCTGTTAGCCATTTGTATGTCTTCTTTGGAGAAATGTCTGTTTATGTCTTCTGCTCATTTCTTGACTGGATTTTTTGTTTTTTGAGTGTTGAGTTTGATAGATTCTGTATAGATTTTGGATACCAGCCCTTTATTCGATCAGTCATTTGCAAACATCGTCTCCCATTCTGTAGGATGCTTTTTAGTTTTGTTGATGGATTCCTTGGCTGTGGAAAAGCATTTTATCTTGATGAAGTCCCAATAGTTCATTTTTGCTTTTGTTTCCCTTGCCTCTGGAGACATGTCGAGCAAGAAGTTGTTGCAGCTGAGGTTAAAGAGATTGCTGCCTATGTTCTCCTCTAGGATTTTGATGGATTCCTGTCTTACATTTAGGTTTTTCATCCACTTTGTGATTGTTTTTCTGTGTGGTATAAGAAAGCAGTCCAGTTTCATTCTTCTGCATGTGGCTCTAATTCTCCCACCACCATTTGTTGAAGAGACTGTTTTCCATTCGATATTCTTTCCTGCTTTCTCAAAGATAAGTTGACCATAGAGTTGAGGGCCCATTTCTGGGCTCCCTGTTCTGTTCCATTGATCTATGTGTCTGATTTTGTGCCATAACCATACTGTCTTGATGATCACAGCTTTGTAATACAGCATGAAGTCTGGAATTGTGATGCCTCCAGTTTTGGTTTTCTTTTTCAACATTCCTTTGGCTATTCAGGGTCTTTTCTGTTTCCATACAAATTTTAAGATTGTTCAAACTCTGTGAAAAATGCTGATGGTATTTTGATAGGGATTGCATTGAATGTGTAAATTGCTTTGGGTAGGATAGACATTTTGACAATATTTGTTCTTCCAATCCATGAGAATGGAATAAAGTAATTATTGAAATATGAATTTAGTGCCATGGTATTAACTGTAAAGTAACTCTTCCTATATATTGTCTCTGTTCCTTTCTGGTTTTTGTTACTTTTGAGGTCTCTCTCCACTCAAAAGATCCCCTTTAATATTTATTACAGGGCTGGTTTAGTGTTCACAAATTCCTTTAGTTTTTGTTTGTCCTGGAAATGCTATTTCTCCATCTATTCTGAATGACAGCCTTTCTGGATAAAGTAGTCTTGGCTGCATATTTTTCCCATTTAGCATGTTGAATATATCATGGCAGTCCTTTCTGGCCTGCCAGGTCTCTGTGGATTGTCCCACTATCAGCCTTATGTGTCTACCTTTGTAGGTTAAAAACCTCTTGTCTCAAGCTGCCTTCAGCATTTTCTCTTTATCTTTGAAATTTGCAGTCTTCACTATTATATGTCTAGGTGTTGATCTATTTTTATTGATTTTGAGTTGGGTTCTCTGTGCCTCCTAGACTTGAATTCCTATTTCCTTTCCAAGATTAGGGAATTTCTTATCTATAATTTGTTCAAATCAACCTTGTGCCCCTCTCACTCCTCATCTTCTGGGATCCCTATTATGTGGATATTACTTCATTTTATGGGATTGCTGAGTTCTCTGTCTCCCTTTTTGATTTAATACTTTTCTTTTTCTTTTCTTCTCCACTTCCTTGTTTTCCATCATTTTATCTTCTGTATTACTGATTCTCTCTTCTGATTCTCATGAGAATGATTCATTCTCATTTTTATAGCTTCCACTTGGGACTGCATCTCAGTATTAGCATTTTTAATTTTAGCCTGACTAGATTTTATTTCTTCTATTTCTACAGTAAGGGATTCTTTAGTGTCTTCTATTCTTTTTTCAAGCCCAGCTAATATTTTTATAATCATTGTTTTAAATTCTAGCACAGACATCTTATTTATATCCATATTGATTAAATCCCTGGAAGTGAGTGCTACCTCCTGTGCTTTATTTTTTGGGGAAATTCCTCTACTTAATCATTTTGTCCAGAAAATAAAAAAATAAAGAAAGAGTAAAAACAACATTAACATCAACAGAAACAAAACAATACAAAACAAAAAACTAGATCCTGCATGTGTTTTGGTCAACTTGTTAAAAGAAACTAGATCCTAAAATAAGACAGAAAGAAAAAATACAATGATAGGATCTATCTATCTATATCTATCTATATATTTTATATATATCCTATATATATAAATTAAAATAAAAAAAATAAAATAATTTGAAAAGTAAGAAAATAACTGAATAAATAATACTGAAAGACTAAAGAACAATAACAACAACAAAAAACAAAGAATGCCCTATACTCTCTTCCCTAAGAACTGAAGCTTTGCAGCCTTCTATGCTTAGTAAACTTGATTTGAGGCAGTTGTTTGTGCTGGTCTTCATGGGGAAGGGCCTATTACTCTGATTCTCAGGTACCCTTGCACTTGTGGAAATGTGCCTCCCTTGCCAGGGTTCTGGGCTCAATATAAGCACCTCTGATTCCACTATGTGGTGCCGTTTTGCTCCCAGAAGGGCTTTCAGCACTGATGGGCAGGATAGATATATATAACAGTGCCTTGTTCTTTAGCCCTGGAGCTGAAAGTTCATGCCCTCCACTCTTCAGTGAGCCCCCAAAGAAAAGCAGTCAATCACTCTTGTCTCCCTAGTTTCCGTCAGAACTGTATGTTCACCCGGCCTCTGACAGCATTTTTACCTCAGGCACATGCCTGAGTTTCAAAACTCAAAATTTCAGGGTCTCCTGAAGCGCAGACCCACACTGTTCTTCTCAGGAGAGGGAGGGGGTGTCTCGCCATGCTTCTGAATTTTGCTGTGCCCCCTCCAGGAAATTGCTTGCATGGCCGTGCAGTAGTTCACAGTTTATGGCAACATAGGACAGAAAGTTGGCACCTAGACTCACTGTTATCATCTGGCTTCCCACCCTTATGTCTGGGAACTCTGCCACTCAAAGGTACCACCCATCCTTTTTGAGACCCCCAGGGATCCTGAGACCATGCTGTCACACCTGGGATTCTGCCCCACTTTACCACCTCAGCATCTTTAAGCCAAGGATGTGTCCCCCTGTAGAAGACTTCTAAAAGTTCTAGTTTTGTGCTCTATTGTATAAACAGTATATTTTACAGTAGCCTCGTTAAGCAGGCTCCATCCCCTCTGCAGTATCCTCAGATATATCTCCTGGGATTCAAGTCTCTGCATCTCCTACCTTCCAAAAAGTGGTTGCTTTTCTACTTATACAATTGCAACATTTCTTTTCTTACATCTCCAGTTGATTTCTCAGGTGTTCAGAATGATTTGATAACCATCTAGCTGAATTCGAAGAACCAGACAAACGTAGGGTCCTCTACTCCTCTGCCATCTTAATTCCTTCCCATCCATAGAAGTCAGATCATGTTTTTAAGTTAACTCTGCTATCTCTTTCTTTTAATTGTTGTAGTTAGACCATTTTAAATTATTGATATATTAGGTTTTAAATCTGTCATCTTATTTTTTGTTTCCTTTTTGTTCTATGTTTTTGATTTATATGCTTTATTTTATTTTCCTTTGGGTTATTTGAATAATTTTTAGAATTCCATTTTGATTTATGTATAGTGGTTTTGAGTGTATCTTTTTGTATAACATTTTTAGTGTTTGCTTTTGGTATTACATTTATATACATGTATATAAATTGTCACTGTGTCATCATTTTACCACTTTGAATGAAATATAGAAACTTTATAGCCCTTTATGTCCCTTCATCCTCTCATTTAAAATATGATTGTTATAAATATTTTCTCCACATATGTTTAGAACAACATCAGACAATGTTATAATTTTTGCATCAACCATTAAGCATAATTTAGAAGACTCAAGAGAAGGAAAATCTACTGTATATAGCTATATTTTTGGTTACTGTTTTCTTTCTTTCTTTCTTTCTTTCTTTCTTTCTTTCTTTCTTTCTTTCTTTCTTTCTTTTCTTTCCTTTCTTTCCTTTCTCGATGTTCCAAGATTCCTTCTTTTTTAATATGTATATTTTTTATTGGAGAATTATTTGTCAATGTATAACACCCAATATTCATCCCGCCAAGTGCTCCCTTCAGTGCCTGTCACCCAGTGACCCCATCTCCCCACCCACCTCCCCTTCCACTATCCCTAGTTCTTTTCCCAGACTTAGGAGTCTCTCATGTATTGTCACCCTCTCTGATTTTTCCCACTCATTTTCTCTCCTTTCCCTTATAATCCCTTTCACTGTTTTATATATTCCCTGTACGAGTGAAACCATATAATGTTTGTCCTACTCCGAATGACTTACTTCACTCAGCATAATACCCTCCAGTTCCATCCACGTTGAAGCCAATGGTGGGTATTCATTGTTTCTGATGGCTGAGTTATATTCCATTGTATACATAAACCACATCTTCTTTATCCATTTATCTTTCAATGGACAAGGATACATCCACAGTTTGGCTATTGTGGACATTGCTGCTATAAACATTGAGGGGCAGGTGTCTCGACTTTTCACTGCATCTGTATCTTTGGGGTAAATCCCCAGCAGTGCAACTGCTGTGTCATAGCTAGCTCTATTTTTAACTCTTTGAGGAACCTCCACACAGTTTCCCAGTGTGGTTGTACCACTTTGCATTCCCACCAACAGTGCAAGAGTGTTCCCCTTTCTCCACATCCTCTCTAACATTTGTGGTTTCCTGCCTTGTTAATTTTCCCCATTCTCACTGGTGTGAGGGGGTATCTCATTGTGGTTTTGATTTGTATTTCCCTGATGGCCAGTGATGCAGAGCATTTTCTCATGTGCTTGTTGGCCATGTCTTCGTTGGTGAAATTTCTGTCTGCTCATGTCTTTTGCCCATTTCATGATTGGATTGTTTGTTTCTTTGCTGTTGAGTTTAATAAGTTCTTTATAGATCTTGGATACTAGTCCTTTATCCGATACATCATTTGCAAATATCTTCTCCCATTCTGTAGGTTGTCTATTAGTTTTGTTGACTGTTTCTTTTGCTGTGCAGGAGCTTTTTATCTTGGTTAATTCCCAACAGTTCATTTTTGCTTTTGTTTCTCTTGCCTTCGTGGATATATCTTGCAAGAAGTTACTGTGGCCGAGTTCAAAAAGGGTGTTGCCTGTGTTCTCCTCTAGGATTTTGATGGAATCTTGTCTCACATTTAGATCTTTCATCCATTTTGAGTTTACCTTTGTGTATGGTGAAAGACAGTGGTCTAGTTTCATTCTTCTGCATGTGGATGTCCAATTTTCACAGCACCATTTATTGAAGAGACTGTCCTTTTTTCCAGTGGATACTCTTTCCTGCTTTGTTGAATATGAGTTGACCACAGAGTTGAGGGCCCATTTATGGGTTCTGTATTCTGTTCCATTGATCTATGTGTCTGTTTTTGTGCCAGTACCACACTGTCTTGATGATTATAGCTTTGTAGTACAACTTGAAATCCAGCATTGTGATGCCCCCAGCTCCGGTTTTCTTTTTCAATATTCCCCTGGCTATTCAGGATCTATTCTGATTCCATACAAATCTTATATTATTATTTGTTCTAACTTTGTGAAAAAAGTCCATGGTATTTTGATAGGGATTGCATGAACATATACATTGCCCTGGTTAGCATAGACATTTTCACAATATTAATTCTTTCAATCCGTGCATGGAATACTTTTCCATCTCTTTGTGTCTTCCTCAATTTCTTTCAGAAGTGTTTTGTAGCTTTTATGGTATAGACCCTTTACCTCTTTGGTTAGGTTTATTCCTAGGTATCTTATGCTTTTTGGGTGCAATTATAAATGGGATTTACTCCTTAATTTCTCTTTCTTCAGTCTCATTGTTAGTGTACAGAAATACCACAGATTTCTGGACATTGATTTTGTATCCTGCCACGTTGCCGAATTGCTGTATGAGTTCTAGCAATCCTGGGGTAGAGTCTTTTGGGCTTTTTACATACAGTATCATGTCGTCTGTGAAGAGGGAGAGTTTGACTTCTTCTTTGCCAATTTGAATGCCTTTTATTTCTTTTTGTTGTCTGATTCCTGAGGCTTGGACTTCTAGTACTATGTTGAATAACAGTGGTGAGATAGGACATCCCTGCTGTGTTCCTTTTTTTTTTTTAAATAAGAACCAAGGACTGCATTTCACAGCACAAATTGACAAAAGGGAATTGGCTCCCAGGCAAGAAGAGAGCAGAGTTAGAAAATGAACAATGGTAAGGAACCAGGACCAGGAAAATGGAACCCTTATGGCAAAGTAGAGTCCAGCAGATGACTAAATTCGGAAGGTCTGACATCTGTTAAGTATGAATGACCTCAGCATAAACGTTAATTCTCCATAGAGCTTCCAGAATTATGGTTTGGCAAGCTCATTAAGAGAATGGGCTGTGCCCACTCTTGTTTCCCCAAAATTTATCTCAGTGTCTGACATACAAATTTGGAATGAGTCCACTTTACAAAATATGAATACCTGTCCCCTGCTGAAAACAAGATTTTTTGTTTTGTTTTCTTTTTTATTTAAGTAGGCTCCACACCCAGCCCAATGTGGGGCCTGAACTCAAGACCCTAAGACCCAAGACCTCAGCTGAGATCAAGACTGAGACGGTTAACTGAGCCATGCAGGCACCCATGTGCTGTTTAGTTCTAAATCCTTAGCTTTTCAGCAAGATGACTTTCCAAATTACAAATCTGTCCATGAGGACTGGTTTCTAGAAGTTGGGAAACATCCCTCCCACATTTTAAAAGCAGTCAAGTGGCAACTCTCAGTCCATGGGTAATGCACTTCAGGCTTCATCCAGCACAAATCTATTTAATGGAGGTGGGCAGCAGTATGTTCCACTATGATTAATTAGTCCAGGGGCCTGTCAACACTAAGTAGAGAAGAAGCCACCATCATTCTTTCGGGAGTAGCCTTCATTGGTGGCTGCAGTGTGAGGGGACACTATGGATCCCTGGATGCTGTGGATAGACTCCTTCTTAGGGTTGATCCAGTGTCTGATGTTAGCTCAGGAAGTGACGGAAGGTGGCGGAGGAGGGGGTAAAAGTTCTCCAGGGAATTGGGTCTTGATGATTCATTCCATGGATATCCTGGGTGGTCTCCTGGTGTAAAAGTATCTCACTTTTGTTCTTGAATGTCCCTGTGTGATGGTTGTACAAGACTGCTAAGCAGAAATCCAGGTCATCCTTTGGTATCTCAGGATCAAGAAAATAAATATCCCGCCTCATGGAGGTGATTGTGGGAGTTGAGCTGAGCCGACTCCAGGGTTCCTGTTGCTGAGCAAGGTGAGTTGTGTTCTTATATGGCAGTTTCTTGGAAGCCCGGAGTTTCCCCAGGTAGGAGTCATTGTTTTCCAACGTAGGGTGCTGGAGAGGGTCTTGGGGGAAAGGCATGGTAAAAGCTGCTGTGTTCCTGATCTTAGGGAAAAGGCTCCCAGTTTTTCCCCATTGAGAATGATATTTGCTGTGGGCTTTTCATAGATGGCTTTTAAGATGCTGAGGAATGTTCCCTCTATCCCTACACTCTGAAGAGTTTTGATCAAGAATGGATGCTGTATTTTGTCAAATGCTTTCTCTGTATCTATTGAGAGAATCATATGGTTCTTGTTTTTTCTCTTGTTGATGTGATCTAGCATGTTGATTGTTTTAGGAGTGTTTTTTTGTTTTGTTTTGTTTTGTTTTGTTTTGTTTTAGGAGTGTTGAATCAAACTTGAATCCCAGGGATGAATCCCACTTGGTCATGGTGAATAATCTTCTTAATGTACTGTTGGATCCTATTGGCTACTATCTTGTTGAAAGTTTTTGCATCTGTGTTCATTAGGGATATTAGTCTATAATTCTTGTTTTTGATGAGGTCTTTGGTTTTGGAATTAAAGTGATGCTGGCCTCATAAAATGAGTTTGGAAGTATTCCATCACTTTCTATCCTTCTGAACAACTTTAGTAGAATAGATATTATTTCTTCATTAAACATTTGATAGAATTCCCCTGCGAAGTCATCTGGCCCTGGACTTTTGTGTCTTGGGAGGTTTTTGATGACTGCTTCAGTTTCCTCCCTGGTTATTGGCCTGTTCAGGTTTTCTATTTCTTTCCATTCCAGTTTTGGTAGTTTGTGGTTTTCCAGAAATGCATCCATTTCTTCTAGATTGCCTAATTTATTGGCATATAGCAGCTCATAATAAGTTTTTAAAATCATTTGTATTTCATTGGAATTGGTTGTGATCTCTCCTCTTTCATTCATGGTTTTATTAATTTGAGTCTTTTTTCTTTTTAATAAGGCTAGCTAATGGTTTATCTATGTTATTCTTTTAAAGAACCAACTCCTGGTTTTGTTTATCTATTCTATAGTTCTTCTGGTCTCTATTTCATTGAGTTCTGCTCAAATCTTTATTATCTATCTTCTTCTGCTTGGTGTAGGTTTTATTTGCTATTCTTTCTCCAGTTCCTTTAGGTGCAAGGTTAGCTTGTGTATTTGAGTTTTTCCCAGTTTTTTGAGGGATGCTTGTATTGCGATGTATTTCTTCGCAAAAGCAGTCCTTTCTTAGGACTGTATCATGAAGATTTTGAACAGTTTTATCTTCATTTTCATTAGTTTCCATGAATCTTGTTAATTCTCTAATTTCCTGGTTGACCCATTCATCTTTTAGTAAGATGCTCTTTAACCTCCACGTGTTTGAGTTTCTTCCACATTTCTTCTTGTGATTGATTTCAAGTTTCAAAGCACTGTGTTCTGAAAATATCCAGGGGACAATCACAATCTTTTGGTATCAGTTGTGCTTGAGAAGAATGTGTATTCACTTGTGTTTGGATGGAAATTCTGTATGTATCTGTGAAATCCATCTGGTTCAGTGTATCCTTTAAAGCCCCCATTTCTTTGGTGATGTTGTGCTTAGAAGATCTGTCATTTGCAGAAAGTGCCATGTTGATGCCTCCTACTATTAGTGTATTACTATCTAAGTATCTGTTTACTTTGTTTATTAATTGATTGATATACTTTGCAGCTCCCACATTAGGGTCATAAATATTCATTATTGTTGGGTTCTTGTTGGATAGACCCTTAAAGTATGATATAGTGTCCCCCTTCATCTCTTACTACAGTCTTTGTGATAAACTTTAATTCATCTGATATGAGGATTGCTACCCCAGCTTTCTTTTGAGGACCATTTGAATGGTAAATGGCTCTCCAACTTTTCATTTTCAGGCTGGAGGTGTCCTTAGGACTAAAATGGGTCTCTTGTAGGAAGCAAATAGATGGGTCTTGCCTTTTTATCCAGTCTGAAACCCTGCATCTTTTGATGGGATCATTTCGCCCATTCATGTTCAGAGTAACTATTTTAAGATATGAATTTAGTTTCATTGTAATACCTATTCAGTCCCTGTTTTTGTGGATTATTTCTTTGAGCTTCTTCTTTTACAGGGTCCCCCTTAATATTTCTTGCAGAGCTGGTGTGGTGGTCACATATTCTTTCAGTTTCTGACTATCTTGGAACCTCTTTATCTCTCCTATTCTGAATCATTCCTTGCTGGATAAAGTATTCTTGGCTTCATGTTCTTCTCATTTAGTACACTGAATATATCCTGCCAGCCCTTTCTGGCCTGCCAGGTCTCTGTGGAGAGGTCTTCTGTTATTCTGATATTTCTCCCCATATAAGTTAAGCATCTCTTGTCTCTCACTGCTTTAAAGATTTTTCTCTTTAACTTTGGAATTTGCAAGTTTCACTATTAAATTCGAGGTATTGAACTGTTTTTATTGATTTTGGGGCAGAGACTTCTCTGGATCTGAATGCCTGTTTCCCTCCCCACATTAGGGAAGTTCCCAGCTATAATTTATTCAAATATGTTTTCTGGCCCTCTGTTCCTCTCTGCATTTTCTGGAACCCCAATTATACGTAGATTATTCCTTCTGAGGCTACATTTATTTCCCTTAACCTTTTCTCATGGTCTTTTTTCCCCCCTCCGCTTCCTTCCTTGCTTGCTCTCAACTTGCCTTCTATGTCACCCACTCTTTCTTCCACCTCATTAACCCTCTTCATTAGTGTCTCCAGTTTGGATTTCATCTCATTTAATTGATTTTTAATTTTGACCTGATTAGATCAAATTCTGCAGTCATGAAGTCTCGTGAGCCTTAATGCTTTTTTTCTAAGCCAACAAGTACTTAAATGGTCCTCTGATTGGTTTTTCCTCCTGACATTAATGTAATCCAATTTTGTAACTCTGGGGAGAGGAGGCTGTTTCTATTCTCTTCTTTTAAGTGAGGTTTTCCTTCTATCATTTTGCATCAGTGCAATGCCAAAAACAAGTTGTTTTGAACACGGAGTATCCTGTCCTCAAGCTGGTCTTCTGGGAGGCCCTTGTGCTGATTTCATTGTCAGCACTTGAGCTCTCTGCCCCAGCCTGCTTGCAAGGTACTCACAGATGTTTTTACCCCGTGGGACCCCAGGGAGGAGAACACAGCAGTTGCTATGGCCAACTCTGAAGCATGATTCAGCCTCCCGCAGAACTACGGGCTCGGGGCTCTCGCAACTCCGTCCGCAGGGCCTGGAGCTCCGGGGCGGGGCCGCTGATCTGCTCAGCTCAGGTCAGAGCGATCCTTGCTGTCCATGTGCCCTCCCGTCCTCAGCCTGTCCGCGGAGCCGATCCTGGCTTTCCCGTCTGCCCGTGGTGATCGCGCTCCCCTCCCCCGCTGCGACCCCCCCTCCCAGGAGCCGCTCCCCCGAGCCCCCCGAGCTGCCCGGTCTGATACTTAAGACAAAATTCAACATTTAGTCCCCACCGTGCGCGCTGCAGCCCTTAGGTAGCTCGGCGCACTCCCTCGGCGCAGGTGTCTGTTAGTGTCCCAGGGACCGAGGCAATCCCCATGCCCCTCACTTGGGTCCCTCTCCAACTCCCTAGCGAGCCCCAATTCCCCGACCCCCGGGAAGGTTGTCAAGGCTCCTGCTCCTCCGGACGGGCTCTCCTTCCGTGGGTGACACTCGCCACCCCTCAGCCCGGCTCCTCGCGGGACCCCTCCCCCTCGAGGCCTTTTTCCTTTATTTCTTTTCCTTTTCCCCTTCTCCTACCTTGATAAAAACACGAACTCTTTCTCACGGTACATTCCCGCTGTCTCTACTATAACATCTCAGGCTGAATTCGTAGATTTCAGGATAGGTGGGTTTGAAGTTTACTAGGTAACTTGTTGGGGAAGGTATTGGGGACCCTGCTCTTATCCGAGCCATCCATTGCCCCTCCCTCCCATGAAGTCTCTTGAATCCTGTTATGCTTTTTTTCCTAAGCTCACCAGTAGCTTTACAACTGTGCTTCTGAATTGGCTTTCTGGCATTAAATTGTGATCCAAATTCCGTAACTCTTTGGCAGAGAGTACTGTTTCTGTTTGTTTCTTTTGTGGTGAATTCTTCCTTCTAGTCATTTTGCTCAGTGCAGAGTGGCTGTATGAGTGGACTGAGTCAAGAATATCAACCAGGACCTAAGTAAATTTCACCCTAGATGATTCTGACAAGGTCAGAGACCAGAAAATGAAAACAAAGATCAGAACAGAATAAAACAGGACCACTAAAGTGAAAATCAAATTTGAAAACAAAGTAGTAAGAAATAAAAGTCCAAGAATCCCAAAGAAGTAGAAAAAAAGAAAAAGAAAAAAAAGAGAAAAAAAAAAACAAAAGAGGAAAGAAAAGAAGAAAAAAGAAAAAAGGGGTGGACTGGGAGATGGTGGTGGTGAAGGAGTTGTAGTGGAGGGAGAATGTAGTCTACCTGAGGGGCCATAGAGGGTGATCCTCTTGGTTCTGAGTGTATTAAGTTCTGTATGTTAGAAGATGCTCAGTCTCAAATTTATATAAACCAGAAATACTTGTAAAAAGCCCCAACATTGACCCCCAAAACAGAAATGAGATAAAAGAGGGGGACAGAATGGAAATGAAGAGAAAATATAATCTTACAGAATGAACCATCATCGTATTGCACTTGGTTCTGGGTGCATGCTAGTCATGTTTTAGAAAGTATTTACTTCTGCCATTGTAGAACAAAATGAGGCAGAGAAAACAAAGAAACATATCTCATATATCTCCCAAAATTCAATTCAGTATGTTGAAGGGAATCTAGAAGTGGGAAATAGATCTAAGACATGTAGTTGTAGAAATATGAAAGTCAAAAAGAAAGAAACTTAAAAATGAAGAGGTGGTAATCTGTTGTAGTTAAGGTGGGAAAAGAGAAAAAAATATTGGAAATATTTAGTCTGATGTAAAAATAAGTTGTACTGGAAAAAGGGGGAACAAGGGGGGGTACCCTCTTGTTCTATATAGTATAAATCCCTCGACTTCCCTTGGAACTTTCCAGCACTGCTTGTTCCAGATCTTGCTCTTCCCTTGTTCTTCTAGCTGGTCTTCTGGGGGAGGGGACTGTTGTTCTGATTCTCAGGTGTGTGCACCTTCGGGAGATGCCCTGCCCCCTACTGGGTGCCGGGCTCAGTGGGAGTTATTTACCCTGTGAGGTCTCTGTTCCCTGGTGGCCCCGCCCCTCCCAGGATCACGGTGAAACATGGAGGGGCAACAACAATGACGACGGCCAGCTTTCCAGCTGTGGAGTCAGCTCTCCGCTAGCAACTTCCGCAGTCTCCCAGTCCGCACTGGACTAGGTGCTCCCAGGGCGGTCCGCTGATCTACACAGCTTGGGGGCGCCCGTTGGCAGGAGCGTCCTCACTGTCCTGTGCCCTCCCCGCCTCCACCTGTCCCGGGGGGAGCGGAGGATTGTGGGCTGTGTTGCTTGGCGCCCTGGGATCGGGGCCCTGTGCTGCTGGAATAGTGCTCCCGGGCCGCGGCTCCCAAAGGCAGCAGGGCGCAGACCCCTCTGTCTGGAGCCCCCGCCTGACCCACCGGCTTCTCCCCGAGGCCCCGCTGGGTGCGTGCTCCAGCCCTTTACGGAGTTTGGCCCACAGTGAGTGGCGGAGTTCCCTGCTAAGTGCCTTTTAGTCCGGGAAGAATCCGGTGCGGATTTTTAAAGTTCCTGCTTCTCCGGCGTTGGGCTTTCCTGTCCTGGAGGCTTTCGCTGCTGGGCTGTAGCCTGGCTCCTGGCGGTGTCCCTCCCGCAATTAATTCTTTTTTATTTTATTTTTTTTCTGCCTTCCTACCTTGCTAGAAGTGAAAACCCTTCTCTCTGTAGCATTCTGGCTGTTCTTTCTTTAAATCCCAGGTCGAATTTGTAGGTGATCAGGATGTTTTGAAAGTTATCTAGGTAAGTTGGTGTTGCCAGGTGAGTTGAGGTCCCCTACTCTCCCAAGGTTCCTTCTTTTAACATTTTCTTTCTATTTAGAGAATTTTCTTTGGCCATTGTGATAAGTAGGTCTGCTCATCATAAATTCTTAGTTTTTCTGCATCTGAGAATGTCTTGATTTCCCCTTCATTTCTGAGGATATTTCTGCTGGATACAGAATTCTGGGGTGATAGTTTTCTTTCAGTACGTGAAAAGTGTTGTGCCACTATATTTTGGTATTCATAGTTTCTGATGAGAAGTCTGCTTTTATTAAAATTGTTTTTCCCCTATAGATAAGGAATCATTGCTCGTTCCCTACTTTTCAATATTTTTTTCTTTGACTTTAGTTTAAGAAGTTTGACTATGCTGTGTGTTGGTTTGGATTTTTTTGTATTTACCATTTTTGAAATTTATTTAGCTTCTTGAACTTGTACATTTATATCTTTTATGAGATTTGGGAGGTTTTCAGCCATTATTTCTTTAAGCATTTTTTCATACCCACCCTCTTTCTCCTCTCCTTCCAGGACTCCCTCCAATGACACAAATATTGGATCTCTTGTTATAGTCCCACAAGTCAGTACAGCTTTGTGTATTATTTTTCACTATAATTTCTCTCTATTGTTCAGATTGGGTAATTTCTGTTGTTCTGTCTTTAGGTCACCAATTCTTTCCTCTATCCCCTCCATTCTGCTGTTAAGACCATCAATTGAGCTTTATATTTTGGTGATTTTATTTTTTTAGTTCTAAAATTTGCATTTTGTTCTTTTTATCTTCTATTTCTTTCATAAGACTTTCTATTTTTCTTGAGTTTCTCTATTTTTTTTCACTTCAAGTGTCTTCAAATTGCACATTGAAGCATGATTACAATAATGGTTTATTATAATATTTGACAGATGATTCTAACATCTGTGTCATCTTGATGTTACCATTTGTTTTATCTTGTTTAATTCAGTTTGAGATCTTCCTGGTTCCTTGTATGATAAGTAATTTTCAGTTGAAGTTGGACATTTTGGCTATTATATTATTAGGCTCTGGATCTTATTTAAACCTGTTTTAGCTGCCCTTTTTTGATACTGATTTGGCAGGGTAAGAGGGATGTCATCTCATTATTTCCAGGTAAGGGTAGAAGTCTATATTCCCTATTCAACCTCAATTGACAGTCAAGTTGGGGGAATGAATCTTCATTACTGTTGGTCAAGGGTAGGATTTCCATCTCCTCATTAGGCCTCCACTGATGACTCCCTTGCTGGGAAGGGTGAATGTACCTTGTTACTGTTTCCCATCTGGCTTTCACTAATACTAAAATTTTCGGGGAGTGGGGTCTCATTTATGTTGGACAGTGGTGAAAACCCAACTCTCCTCTCAGCTTTCTCTAACATCACCTCAGTGTGGAGGTCATCTTGTTACTCCTGGGTGTGTGGAAGCCTAGGCTGCTCAGGTGATTTCTACTATTGGGGGCCTTATAAATGCTGAGGAATGATCAAGTTTCAACTCCTTATATGGTCTTCTATGTCTGGTGCCACCCAATGGAGATTTTGGGCACACCTTATGGCTTTGCAAGAGTGGATGCCTTTTTCCCATTCAGCCTTTGCTGGCATGGGTAAATGTGGGGCTACTGTTGTTTTCTATGGCTTTGACTAGAGTATAATGTTAGTTGTCTAAAAGTTTACTGTTGCTAGGTCTTTCTGTTCCTTGGACTAGTGAAAGCAGGCTTCAATTTGTGCTTTCTTTTTGTGTGCACCCACTGGTGTTTCTGAGTTGCTAGATTCTTCATCTCTAAGTTTGAGTTATATTAAGCAAAAAGAAAAATCAAAGAACTTACAACATGTTGTTCCTCAGCAACTGAAGTCCCTAGCTGGTCTGTCTTCTTTTCTCCACCCTCAAGAGTCTTCCTATGCTTGTTTTATATATAGTTTTCAGGGTTTTTAGTTGTTCTTAGTGGAGAGAATAGAGAAAAATATATCCACACCATCTTCCAAGAAGCAGAAGTTGTGTGTTATTTTTTTAAAATCAAAGTAATTCATTTGCACAGTTTAAAAAGTTAAGGCATCTATGATAAAAATATGCAGTTCCCTGCTCCTTCCTTACATATGCCTGGGTATTACTCTTTGGAAGCAACTACTTTCAACATTTTTAGCTGTTTCTTCTATTATTTACTTCCATGTTTCTAAACAATATGCTCACTCCACTACTTATGGCCTTAAAAAATTTAATATCTATTGATTTTTTTGTGGTGGTAGATAAGAATTTAGCTTTCTCATATATTTTACCTCATTTTCTTCATCCTTTCAATATAGTCATGTCACCACTTTTTCATTAAACTGATATCAGTGTTTATACTGTTACAGTAAATAGTATTCTTTAATTTTTTCCAAGTTGTTCTATCAAATATGCTTCCCACCTGTCCTTTCTCTTCTCTCAAATATTCCATCATATTAACTCATCTTCCATAAGGCTTCTATTCCTAACAATTTCTTTTCCTTGATGTCCTTTGCTCTCTTTTTCTTATCTGGACTGGTCAATACCTTAGCCTGTGGTACAGGTGTCATTTCTGGGACTTTTCTGAAGTTTCAGCACTGTGTCCCAGTATAGGCAAAACTTTCAACATTCATTTAGTTGGAACTTCTGTGAATACTTTTATTTTTATTTATTTTTTATTTAAATTTTTTTAAAATTTAAATTCAATTTGTCAACATATAGTATAACACCTAGTGTTTATCTCATCAAGTACCCTGCTTAGTGCCCATCATCCAGTTACCTCATCCTTCCACTGACCTTCCCTTTTGCAATCCTTTGTTTCCCAGAGTTCTGTGAATACTTTTTTAAAAATATTTATTTATTCATGAGAGACATACACAGAGAGAGAGGCAGAGACACAGGCAGAGAGAGAAGCGGGCTCCATGCAGGGAGCCCGACGTGGGACTTGATCCCGGGTCTCCAGGATCACGCCTTGGGCTGAGGGCGGCGCTAAACCGCTGAGCCACCAGGGCTGCCCTCTGTGAATACTTTTAATCTGGATACTCATGTTTTTCAGGTCTGGGAAATTGTCCTATGATATTTCTTTGAAAATTTCTTCTTCACTTTCTCTCTCTGTTTTTTCAGGACCTAACTAATTAATTAGTTGGATAATAGAAGTCTTAGGTTGATTCTGGATGACACTAATTTTTTTTCTATTTTCTGATTCCCATTAATTTTTGTCCTTTTGGGGAACTTTCTGTGATTTTATTTCTCATTTTCTATTGAATTTTTATCTTATTAAGTTATATGTATTGATTTTACATAAAAATGAATTATATTAATTTTTATTAAAGTTTAATTTTTTAAGTTTCTTACTTTTTTCCTGATTTTTTCATAAGATTTTATGTCTATTTCATGGAAGGTATACTTTTTCATATTTTACAGCTTTTCTCCTATTCTCTAAATTATTTTCTTTAGTTTCTTTCTTTCTGTTATTTTTGCTTTTCTTGTATGTTGAGGGCTTTCTTCAGTGATATAATGATAATTGGTTACCTGCTTATATGCAGGTTTGATGCTTAAAAGCTAAATGGGGGGTTTGTGTATATGGGCAGGGTGTATAGTCCAAAGAAGTTTACTTCTGATTGTTCAGATACTTCAATGAGGACCCAAACTGTCACTATGGAGAGGTCTTTTCTTTTAAGCCATGTGTCTCAAGAGTTGGCTCTTTCAATTACTTGCTTGAGGTTATTATTTTGGTTGTAGGACTTTTTGACCAGTGTAGAGGAAGGGGTATGCATGGGTGTCTGGTCATTTCATATGCAACATTTCAACTTACATTTAACTTTGTATTCATCCTCACCCATCATCTTTCCTGCTGTCCCTGATTCCAAAGATTTTTCAGTTCAGTTTCACCAGTTAATATATCTCCATTGGCTTCTGGCTTACAGCGTAGGTTCTGGCTGAGGAAGTTCTGTGAGTATGAGGAGGGGTGTGTGTGTGTGTGTGTGTGTGTGTGTGTGTGTGTGTGCATGTGTGTGTGCGTGCGTGCGTGTGTGTGTGTGTGTGTGTGTAGGGGGCAAACTTTGATTATTCCATATATACATTTTCAATCTATCTCATTTTTACACCAGAACTTCATTCCCACACATTGCCAGAAATTATACCTCTAAGATTTGAGCCTCTCCTGGATTCTGTGAATCTTTTCAGGCACCTTTTCATTAAAATCCCCTCTCTGAATATTTTAAAAGGTTATGAGCTTTTCTACGTTGCCAAATCAGTGGCCACTCTTTCATCTACTTTGTTTCCTAAAAAATGTCTTTAAATCTTTTATTAGCTGATGTTTCCTACCTTGTTTTCATTATCCTTGTTGGTCCTTCATTATGATGAAGAAATAAATATGCTTAAAAATATATTCCCCCCCAAAAAAAATATTCCCATTTTTAATTTTACCATATCCCTAGAACAGCACATTTAACACTTTAATGTGCATAAGGATCACCAACAGATCTTGTTAAAGTAAATATTCTGATTTAGTTGTTCTGGGTGGGGCCTGAGATTCTCCATTTCCAACAACCTCCAAGGTGAAGCTACCATATTATACATTGACTAATGATAACCTAAAGCATCTTATCTGCCTAAATTCTTTGATTTTTCTTTCTGTCATGTTTGGGAGGCATGTTGAAATTGGTTGGCTACTGTGGGATGTGCATGTGAGAAACTGAATTTGAAAGGCCATAAAAAACAGCCTCTTTACCAAAGGTACTTCCCCCCCCTTTTAACCAAAGGTACTATTAGGAAACTTTATCTATAGTTTCCAACACCCTAAAATGTTCTAATATTGACTATTATCTACCTTTTTTACTTTCAAATATACTATATATCCGTGGAAGGCATTTTTCCAGCTTTAGTGAGATATAATGTATGTATTATATTATATATATTTAAGAAATAATGTGATAATTTGATATCCATATATATTATATGATGATTACTATGATAAGGTTAGTTAACACATCCATCATCTCATGTATTTACCATTTTTTATATATGGTGAGAACATGTAAGATCTACCCTCTTAGCAACTTTCAAGTATATAGTAGAATATTGTTAACTGTAGTCACTATTCTGCACATTATACCCCCAGAACTTATTCATCTTCTAGCTGGGAGTTTGTATTTTTCAACCACTGTCACTCATCACCTCCTCCACAGCCCCTGGCAATCACCTATTTCTGAGTTTTTTTAAGATACCAAATTTAAGTGAGATTATATAGCATGTCTTTCTCTGTCTGACTTATTTTGTTGACCATGATGTCAATGTTATTACAAATGGCAGGATTGCTTTTTTATGGATAATAATACTACATTGTATATATATGTCACATATTCGAAATCCATTCATCCATCGAAGGATACTTAGTTTATTTCTGTGTTTTGCCTATTTTAAATAATTCTGCAATAGACATGGGGGTTCAAATAAGTCTTTGAGATAGTGATTCCATTTCCTTTGGATATATACCCAGAGAATTCCTGGATCATAAGGTAGTTCTTTTTTTTTTTTTTAATTTGAGGAACCTCTATAGTGTTTTCCATAGTGGTTGTGCCAATTTACATTCCCACCAACTGTACATGGGGTTCCCTTTTCTCCACATTCTTGTCAGCACTTGTTATCTCTTTTTGATTATAGCCACTCTAACCTGTATGAGATGATAATTTATAGTTTTGGTTTGCATTTCCCTGATGAATTAGTGATGTTGGGCACCTTTTCATGTACTGTTGGTTATTTGTATATTTTCTCTGGAAAACTGTCTAGTCAGGTCCTTTGCTCATTTTTAAAATTGAATTTTTGTTTTTGTTTTATTTTGTTTGCCATTGAGTTGTAGGAGTTCCTCATATATTTTGAATAATAATGTCTTATCATGTATATGGTTTACAAATATTTTGTTCCATTCCATATGCTGCCTTATTATGTTGCCTGTTTATTTTTGCTGTGCAGAAGCTTTTAGTTTGATGTAGTCCCTCTTGTTGATTTTTCCTTTTGTTGCTTGTACTTTTGGTGTCTTATAAAAAAATAAATCTTTGCCACGACTTATGCCAAAAAGCTTTTCCTCTATTTTCATCTAAGAATTTTATGGCTTCAGGTCTTATGCTTAAGTCTTTATTCATTTCAGGTTAATTTTTGTGAGTGGCGTAAGATAGGGATCTGATTTCATTTGTGTACAGGTAAATATCCAGTTTCCTCAATGCCATTGTTGAAGGGACTATTTTTCCCCATTGAGTATTTTTGGCTTCCTTGTCAAATATTAGTTGACCATATCTATATGGGTTTATTTCCGGGCTCTCAATTTTGTCCCATTGGTCCATGTGTTTGTTTTTATTTATGTACCATACTGTTTTGATTATTATAGCTTTGTAATACCATTTGAAATCAGGAAGTATGATGCCTCCAGCTTTCTTTTTCTTTCTCAGGATTGTTTTGGCTATTTTTGTTTATTCCCATAAAATTTTGAGATTCTGTTTTTTTTTTTTTCCTGTGAAAAATGCCATTGTGATTTTGTTAGGGGTTACACTGAATCTATGGATGGCTTTGGGTAGTATGGAAATTTTAACAGTATTAGTTCTTCTGATCCATGATCACAGAATATATTCCCATTAATTTGTGCCTTCTTCAATTTCTTTCATCAAAGTCTTATAGTTTTCAGTGAGATCTTTTACCTCCTTGCTTCAGTTTATTCCTAAGTACTTTATTGTTTTTGATGCTATTGTTAATGGATTGTTTTCCTTTTTTTAAAGATTTTATTTTTAAGCAATCTCTATACCTGACATGGGGCCTGAACTCACAACCCTGAGATCAAGAGTCTCATGCTCCTCTGAGCCAGCAAGGTACCCTTGGATTGTTTTTTTTTTAAATCTTTTTTCATACTTTGTTATTAGTGTATAAAAACATAACTGATTTTTTTAAGATTATTTATTTATTTATTCATGAGCAACACACAGAGAGAGGTAGAGTCACAGGCAGAGGGAGAAGCAGGCTCCATGCAGGGAGCCTGACACAACTGATTTTTTTTTAATTTTTTATTTATTTATGATAGTCACACAGAGAGGGAGAGAGAGGCAGAGACACAGGCAGAGGGAGAAGCAGGCTCCATGCACCGGGAGCCCGATGTGGGATTGGATCCCGGGTCTCCAGGATTGCGCCCTGGGCCAAAGGCAGGCGCCAAACCGCTGCGCCACCCAGGGATCCCCACAACTGATTTTTATATGTTGATTTTATATCCTGCAACTTTAAGTTTTTTGGTGTAATCTTTAATATCATTTCATATGCAAATAGAGGAAATTTTACTTTTTCCTTTCAATTTGGATGACTTTTATTTTTTTTCCTTGCCTAATCACTCTGGCTAAGACTTCCAGTGCTATGGTGAATATAAATGGTAAAAATGGATGAATACTTTTGTCTTGTTCTTGACCTTAGAGGACAGCTTTCATCCTTTCACCACTGCATATGATGTTAGTTGTGGGTTTATCATATACAGTCTTTATTATATTGAGGCACCTTCCTTCAGTACTCACAGTTTTTTTTAGCATGAAACGATACTGAATTTTGCCATATGCTTTCTCTACATCTACTGAATCATATGATTTTTATCTTTCATTCTTTTAATGTAATATGTCACATTCATTGATTTGTATATGTTGTATCATCCTTGTAGCCAAGGGATAAATCCTACTGTATCATGGCATATGATCATTTTATTACTTTTATTTTAATTTTTCTGGCATACGATCCTGTTAATATACTGTTGAATTTAGTTTGCTAGTTATTTTGTTGAGACTTTTTACATGTATATTCATCCGGGATGTTGGCTGTTTGTTTTTTTTCCCTCATGCTGTCTTTTTCTATCAGGGTACTGCTGATCTCATACAATATGTTTGAGAGTGTTCACTCCTCTTCAATTTTTTGAAAGAGTTTGAAAAGAATTGATGTTATTTCTTCTTTAGATATTTGTTAGAATTCACCTGTGAAGCCATCTGGTTCCAAGTTTTCTTTGTTGGTAGATTTGATTACGGCTTTAATTTTCTTAGTCATAATTGGTCTCTTCAGAATTTCTATTTCTTTATGATTCAGTCTTTCTAGGTTGCATATTTCTAAGAATTTATCCATTTCTTTTAGGTTGCCCAATTTTTTGGTTTATAATTGTTCATAGTAGCCTCTTATGATCCTTTGTACTTCTGTAATATCAGTTGTAATGTCTTTCATTTTTTATTTTATTTTATTTCTCTCTCCTTTTTTCTGGGTTAGTCTAGCTAGAGGTCTCTTAATTTTCTTTATCTTTTCAATAAACCAACTCTTAGTTTTATAATCTTTTCTGTTGCTTTCTATTCTATATTTCATTTATTTCTGCTTTAATCTCTATTATTTTTTCCTTCTGCTAACTTTGGGCTTAGTTTGTTCTTCTTTTTCTAGTTCCTTGAAGTGTAAGGTTAGGTAGTTTATTTAAGATCTTTCTTTTTCCTAATGTAGATATTTATAACTATAAACTTCTGTTTTTGTTTTTCCTTCATCTTATAAATTTTGGTAGGAATATTTTAAAGGACAGGAAAATATTATAATACTATATATTTTAAGAAAATATGCTGCAGTATCCTTTTAAAATGTCCAGTCAATAGTTCTATGTCCTGATTGTGGTGACAGTTACTCAAATTTATACACGTGATAAAATTTTATGGAGCTGTATGCCAAAAAATACATATAAAAACTGTTGAACTTCAAATAAGGTTTGTACCTTAGTTAATAGTATTATAGCAATGCTAATATCCTGGTTCTGACATTGTACTATGGTTATGTAAGATATTAACATAGGTAGAGACTGAGTGAAAGGTACACAGGAAATCTATAATTTTTACAATTTCTTGTGAGTCTTAAACTATTTCAAAATAAGATGGTATTCAAAAAGTCCATTCGAATGAAAAGATGCTCAACATCACTCATCATCAGGGAAATGCAAAACAAAACTACAATGAGATATCACCTCATACTTGTCAGAATGGCTAACATCAACAATACAAGAAACAGGAAGTGTTGGTGAGGATATGAAAAAATGTAACAATCTTGCACTGTTGGTTGGAATGTAAACTCATGTAGCCACTGTGGAAAACAGTATAGAGGTCCCTCAAAAAGTTAAAAATAGAACTACCTCCCAATCTAGTAATCATACTACTGGATATTTACCCCCAAAATACAAAAACACTAATTTAAAAGGATACACACACCCCTATATTTATAGCAGCATTATTTACAATAGTCAAATTATGGAAGGAGTCCAAATGCCCATCAACAGATGAATGGATAAAGAAGGTGTGGTACACATACACAATGGAATGGAATATTATTCAACCATAAAAAGAAAGTAATCTTCCCATTTGCAACAACATGGATGGAACTAGAGAGTATAATGCTAAGCAAAATAAATAAGCCAGAGAACGATAAATACCATATGATATCACTCATATGTGTAATTTAAGAAACAAAAAAAAAGCAAACAAAGGGAAAAATAAAGACAGACAAACCAAGAAACAGACTCTTAGCTATAGGGAACAAACTGATAGTTACCAGAGAGGAGGTGGGGGAGTAGGTAAAGTAGATAATGGGGGTCTAAGGAGAGGGTTGGGTAAAATAAATGATGGGGATTAAGGAGTGCACTTGTGATGAACACTGGGTGATGTATTGAATTGTTGAATTAGTATGTTGTAAACCTGAAACTAATATAACAGTGCATGTTAGTGCTCGCTTCGGCAGCACATATACTAATAAAAGAACCATGCATTTTAGCTACTGGAATTTTTAAAAAGTCCATTCAAGAGATAAAACAATTAAAGGAGGAAGTAAAGAACTCTACAAATTTCACCGTTGAGAAATATTACTATTAAGATTTGGAGCAACATTTTCCCTGATATCCCTATATTTATCAAGCACTTCTTATATGCCAAGAAACCCTCTAAGAACTTTATGTATGTTATCTCATCAATTTCTTACAATAGCCCTCAGTGGTCCATACCATTATTATGCTCATTTTACAGTGAAGAAACCAAAGCTGAGATAACTTGTCTAAGGCCATATAACTAGTAAATTTCAGAACTAAAATGCAAGCTGGGGTGTGCTTGATGCCTAAATTTAAGTATTCTTTTCTTCACTGTATTAATTATTCTAACAACTCCATGTTGATCACACCTGCCTTGTCTTCTTCCAAGTACTAGAACGTGACCTTCCTGAAATTTGTATTTATTGTTCCAGACAGCTACCTCAGTGGTTCCCATTAGGATGAATTCATACCACCCAATCTGCTTGTTCAGTCTTAGCATATATTATAACTTTATAAATTCTCCACATTTATTTTATTTTATTCTAATCTTTGACTTCCCAAGTTAGTCCTATATCTTTTTTATCTACAAAATAGGTGCCAAGAATTTTCAGCACTTATAGAATTTGGTACTAACATGTTTGCCTTTGGCTTATATATTTATAACTTTTCACTTTGTCTGATTTTAGCTTCTCTGGCCTTCTGTGCATTCTACCAGAATGATTTCATCTGAAAAATATTTAATTGGTTATATATAAACCATCCCCTTTTTGTCTTTAGACTTTTGCTTCTTTCAAACATGGAATCAATTTCTATAAGAGAGGTGTGGCAGGCCACATATAATGGTAGCCTTTCCTTGCCTCACTATTCAGTTTCTTTCCTTAGTATATTCTTCGATTTTGTTGGTATATCTGGCATTTCATTTCTCTGCAAGAGTTTGAGAAGGAAATCATATACCAAAGCCCTTTTTTTTGATCCAGACACATTTCACAGCCTTTGACATTTAAAAATTTCAGATAAATTCTAATCCTTGTCAGTCAAATATTGCCTATCCCTTTATTGCTGTTTCTAGCACTTTGAGAAGTATGAATTCTGCCAGTTTCAGCACCTTCTGCAGCTAGATTCCTTGTGTCACCTTGACGGCCATTTCCCCTTCCTCCCAGGTGCCACTGAAAACAGCAGCCTTCAAAGCTTTGCTGAAACTTCTATCCTCCAATGTTGTATTGAACTCAGCAGTGAGATGGCAGGGCTGATAGCATTTCTCTTTTTCAACAACTGGATCCTGCTGCTCACTTCTGGAGCCATCATGTCAGCTCTTCTATTAGCTGTCTTTTTCTTCTTTGATTGATACCCCAACATAAGACCATGGTCCTTCCTTTCTGCTCCAAAAATAATTCTGAAAAGAACTCCATGATCCAAATTTCTCATTTTGCATTTCTGTCCATTTTGTCCATTAAGGCCATCACCAGAAAATATTCTCTCTTACTCATCCATTCTCAAATATTCATAGGTTTTGCTTAGCTTTCCCTTCTTGTCTCCTTGACTCTGTATATAAATTCTTCTTATTCTTTGGTATTTCTTGTTTTGCTTTTGCCTTTTCTTTCTCTTCATTAAACACATCTTTTTTTTGGAATTTGTGCTTGACTCTATAAAGCCATTGGCTGGACTCTTTCCTTGGAATATTTTGTAGGTCATTCCTGTCATATCCTGAAAGTGGCATAAAAGTTCTGAGAATTTATTCTGAGGAGATAGTAATACATGTGCATGAAGATGTATGTATGTATAAAGTTTTTAGCACAATAATATTGAAATTGTGAAAAACTAAGTATAATCAAAATTTCTATCAATAAGAGAGTAAATAAATTTTGGTACAGTCTTATAATGAAATACTAAACATGCACTTGAAATGACAATGTAGAGTTATATTTACTGACATTGAAAAATTCTATAATATTTATTGAGTGAAAAGGCAGGTTAAAAACTAAACTATGGTATGTATGCTATATTTGTTAAACAGTGGTGATTCTAATTAGGCAGATTTGAGTGTAAATATTGGCTTCATCATTCACTAGCTGTCTGACTTTGGGCAAATTATTAACTTCTCCATATCTCAAACTGCACATTTGTAAAATGGGGATTATAATAGCACCTACCCCATAGGGTTATTTGTAAGGATTAAATTATGTAATTCATGTTAAGTGCTCAGAACAGTGACTGGTAATTATTTCCAGTATTTGAAACAAATAAAAATGTATATGAAAGTGCCTGCTTTAAGGGTGGAAAGTGATTGAGAGATCACATATTGGCAAATATCAAAATGTATTATGGCTTTGTAATGATGCTATTGAGTATGGGGGAAATGTCTCCTAAACTCTGAAATATTTTATCTCTAAGGAATGCCACATAAAGTTGGGAGGACTTCCCCTCCTAGTGAGGGATGGAGACAAGGTTATTTTTGTCCATAGGAACTTACAGATGTTTCCTCAAAACTCAGCACTACAACATCTCATCCCTTAGACAAAATTGTAGCTTAAGTAGTTTCTTCTGTGCTTTCATATTCCTTCCCTTTATACTGTCTAATCAGAAACCAGGGATTTCAGTATCATCATGGAACCAGGGATTTCTGAGGGTTTGTGTCAGATAAGCTAGCAGGTGGGATAGAGTTTTATGTAAGGAAACCTTTGAGTGCTGCACCTCACCACAATTCCCCTGTGTGTAAGGAAGACAACTTCAAGTATTTTGATATTTGAAGATGTTAACCATAGCTAAAGAGGCTTGTCACAGGAGGTATTCATAGAGTATTCAGCCCAACTTCTTGAGCAGGCTCCAGCACCTATTTCCCTTAGGTGAGAGGATGGGTCTTTCTTGTTTTTTCAGCATTCTTGATTTGGTTAAATTCTTTCCTTATTCAATTTCCTAGAACTTAACAGTTTCCGGACTTTACAGTTCCAGTTCTTTTTTAAAGATTTTATTTATTTATTTGACAAAGAACACCACCAGGGGGAGTGGCAGAGGAAAAGGGAGAAGCAGGCTCCCCACTCAGTGGGGCTTGGTCCCAGGACCCTGGGATAATAGCCTGCCAAAGGCAGACACTTATCAGACTGAGCCACTCAGGTGCCTCAAAAGTTATAGTTCTTTAACTTGAACTGTTCTGACTCATTCATTTTTAGGGAACAAATTATTTTATTAAAAATAGTACTTTTGTCTAACCATCTGTAATTAGAAGTTTCCAAAGGGATAAGAAGTGTACAACTAGTGCTCAAAGTGGATATGGTGGGTATATGTTGATTTCTTGAATATTTTTCTTATTGAAGGATGGTTGACACATCATTAGTTTCAGGTGTACAACATAGTGATTCAACAAGTCTATATAGTATGCTATGCTCACCACACATATAGGTACCATATGCTATGCTCACCACAAGTATAGCTACCATCTGTCACCATATAACACTTACAATACCGTTGATTATATTCTCTATGCTCTGCCTTTCATCCCTGGGACTTATTCATTCCACACTGGAAGCCTGTACCTCCCATTCCCCTTCACCCACATTTTCCATCCCCTACTCCCCTCCTTTCTGGCAACCATCAGTTTGTTCTTGGTATTTATGAGTCTGTTTCTGCTTTTTGTTATTATGTTTTTTTAGATTACACATATAACTGAAATCCTATGGTAATTGTCTGACTTATTTCACTTAGCTTAATACCCTTTATGTCTATCCCTGTTGTCGCAAATGGCAAAAATCTCATTTTTTATGGCTGAGTATATTCCACTGTATGTACATTCCATACCTTCTTTATCTATTCATCTACTGATAGACATTTGGGTTGCTTACATATCGTAAGTAGCCAAGAGTATTGGGTATTTCTTTGAGTAAATACCCATCAGTGGAATTATTAGATCATAAGGTATTTCTATTTTTAATGTCTTGAAGAACTTCCATACTGTTTTCAAAAGTGGCCATACCAATTTACATTCTCACCAACAGGGCATGAGGGTTCCTTTTTCTCCACATCCTTGCCAACACTTGTTATTTCTTGACTTTTTTATTTTAGCCATTCTGATATGTGTCAGGTGATATCTTACTGTGTTTTTTTTTTAATTTTTATTTATTTATGATAGTCACACAGAGAGAGCGAGAGAGGCAGAGACACAGGCAGAGGGAGAAGCAGGCTTCATGCACTGGGAGCCCGACGTGGGATTCGATTCCGGGTCTCCAGGATCGCGCCCTGGGCCAAAGGCAGGCGCTAAACTGCTGCGCTACCTAGGGATCCCCTTACTGTGGTTTTGATTTGCATTTCCCTGATGATGAATGATGTCGAGTATCTTTTCATGTGTCTGTCATTCATTTGTATATTTTCTTTGGAAAAATGTCTGTTCAGGTATTCTGCCCATTTTAAGTTGGATTATTTGTTTTGTGTGTAATTTCCTGAATATTCTTTAAAAATATATGTCAGGGGATCCCTGGGTGGCTCAGCAGTTTAGCGCCTGCCTTTGGCCCAGGGCGTGATCCTGGAGTCCCGGGATCAAGTCCCACATCAGGCTCCCTGCATGGAGCCTGCTTCTCCCTCTGCCTGTGTCTCTGCCTCTCTCGCTCTCTCTCTGTGTCTCTTATGAATAAATAAATAAAATCTTTTAAAAAATAAAAATAAAATAAAAATATATGTCAAAGAAACATGAATTGGTTGAAGATACGTACAGTATCAAGTGATGAAAATTCAGTGTCACATATAAGTTAAGCTTCATTCTTCAGGTATTCAATAAGCATTGTGGTATTTACAATGTAAGAGGCATAGTACTAGACTCAGTGAGCTGAATACATAGCTGAAAAAGGTACAGTACCTGTATAATCTGTTGGGGGCTATAAGACATATGTCCATAGGTAGAATGTGTTACAGAGCCAAGGAAACTAATAATTCTAGGAGCTCAAGAGAAGAGACTGATCTCTTCTGATTGAAAATTTATGGAGGGGATACCATTTGGACAACATCTTGAAGGACAAGTGAGGAGTGGTATTTCCAATGGAGAAAATGGCATGAGCAAAGACATGGATTGTGGAAAGAAGTTTTTTTTTAAAGAGAATTATGATTAGTACAATTGGATAGGAGGGGGAAAATGACTAGAAAGGTTGAATCATAGAACGTCTGGCCTTGAAGGTTCATTTGAGATAATTTAATCTGTCCCTCTCATTTTATAGGTGGAGAAGCATGCAACTTGTTCAAAGTAATCAAGCTGGTTTGTAGTAGTTTGGCATTATAGCTTTAGATGGTAAGTAAAAGATATTTCAGTTTATTTGATAGTCGGCAGAAAACCTGGGGGTTTTTGATCAGCGGGCTGATAACAGCAGATATAATAATAATAGCTTATACTTATTGCATGTTTACTATGTACCAAGCCTGGGGCTAGCTTGCATGTGATATCTCATTTACTTCACTCTGGGAGATAGATACTGTTATTAGCCATATTTGAAAGATGAACGAAATAGTGCTCTTTTAGGTTAAGTGAATTCCCCAAGCTCACAGAGCTCATAAATAGCAGAGCTGAGATTTGAACCCAGTAGTCCTTCTCCAAAGTCTAAGCCCTGAATGACTATACTAAACTACCATCAAAATGATGCATTAGGAAGTGGCAGTAGCCAGAGGATGAATAGGAAGAGGAGAAAGAGTAGATATAGGAAGACCAGATAGGAGACCACTGTAGTATTTCAGGAAAGAGGTGATTAAGGCCCAAATTATAGGTGAGAGTTATTGGGATGGAAGAAAGGGAGAGGCCCAAGAAGCATTTTAAAAGAAAACTTGATAGATTGGATCAACTGTAGGGAAGGAGGAAAGAAGTTATTAGGAAACTCTCTGAGTCAAGAGTGTGTGATTTCCAAAGGAAAAGAATGCAAGTTTAAAAACCATCAATAGAAGTATAATAGCTAGAGAAGGAAACATAACAGCTTTGCCTTAACAGCTATGGTGAAGCCAAATTTAAAGCATCCAATTCTGAGACTTGAGGAGATTGATAAGCTGAAACATATTTATAAAAGGATCACTAGGATTGTGAAAAGACTTGATGGCTACCAGTCATAGGTAAATAGGGCCTGATTAATTTGGAGAAGAGAAGGCATAGGGATGGTTGTGATAACTATCTTCAGATGTCTGAAAGACTGTTATAGAGAAGTAAAAACAGATTCCATTTTTTGTAAGGTATCATGAAGCAGAAGCAGGGCCAACTGGAAGAAGGAATCAGGAGATATACTTTGGGCACAATATAAGTAAGAAATATACAGAAGTGGGAACTGTGCTGATAGGGAAAGGCACAGTTAAAGGTGTTGGTGAATGAATGCTTTGGAAAAGTGGTTAGTCTGGCTCTGGCTCTGGAATGATCTAAGAATCACCTAATGACAACTTGTTGAGAATGCTGGAAAGGAGATTCAAGTAATAGGTGGCTAGACAAGGTAAATTTCAAGGATTCTTCCAAGACTGAGATTCTTTGGAATTGTGGTTGGAGAAAGTTTGAGAACTTAAAACTCTAGCATTTGTTCTCAAGCATGATGAACTAGAGCAGGGACTTGTGGACCAAGTCTCTGGAAAGACAGTATATCTATTAAGTATGTGTAGTCCTGAAATTGAAAAGAGATAACTCAGGCAGATTCTTTCCAGTGACCAAAATGTATACCCAGAAAAGAATGGTGCTACTCTAGATTTAGTCTCTGAGTTGGTCAAAGTCATTTCTAGGAGATGACAAAATGAGATGAGTCTTTTGGATCTTATTTTTGGGGGTGCCTCAGTGGCTGCTCATAGACACAAGGAACTGATTCAGTGACTCACACATCAAAAGGTAGAAAGAGGTGCAAATATCCAATGGGTAAAAAACCATGTTATTTCCAACAGTATGCAAAGTAGGACTAGGGCAGGTGGGCTGGAAATAACACTCTCCTGCCTTTTCCCTGTCCATTCTCAGACTCTGCCAACTCTTCACCTTTGAATCAGGGGAGTGCTTGTACACATATTTTGATTTGCCTCATGTCTTACCCTTAAATTTATTGTTCCATATCTTCTTCTGACCTCAAAAATGGTCAGAATCATAAAAGATCTTCTTTGCAGGAATAATTTGCTGCTTGGTTTGTGGATCTCTCTGGAGCAAAGAGGATAAATAGGTTTTATATTTGGGGCCAATTCTGATTGGGTAGAAATGGCTGCATAAGGCACTACAAGGAGAAGTCATTTGAGGCCTCATCTGAGCACAGCGGGAAAGAAGGCCATGATCGATTAATGATGTCTGCTCTGTAGGTATGGGATGGGGGATTGATAGAATGCGTGTCTCAAAAATATACTATCCTTAGAGGAGAAAGTTGTAGATTTCTGCCAAAAACTATTATTATCTGCACCTTGCTAGGTCAAAGGGCTAAAACACATGACTACTAATCCCTAATCGTCATGTATTTTCTGGCTATCAGCATTAGATATAACTTGAGCCTTGATTCTGGCCACAGTATTATTTCCTGACTGTAGTTAAAGCTGAGTCCTGGCCCTGACCACAGATTGAGCCCCATTCTGGCCAAAATTTGCACCTAAACTCCAGACAACTATTACACAAATGACCATTATCAGATGGGTTAAGGTAAACCCATTCTCATTACTGGAGACACAGTTCAAGGCCTATGCTTTACTAGAGGTGGGTCAGTAGCTGTGTTTTTTGTCTGTGAAGAGCAGGGCATTATTGATACAGCAATATGCTTGTCAGTGTTTCTTCCCCAATAATCCAAATGCAGAGAGCACAAATGCTTTACTGCCATGGGAGACAGTCTTTTTTTTTTTAATGGAAAGAAAAAAATGAAACTCAGGTAAAAGAAGTAATTTCCTGTGACTGTGAAAACATAAAGCAAATGCCTGAACATGATTTTAAATGGGTCTGTGAATGTGGCTGATGGAAGGAAGCTTTCTTTCTTGGAAAGGACATATACAGTGAGTGCTGCTGGGTACAGAGCACATTAAGGTGCCAGGAAGCCAGGAACCATGTAATGCAAGTCAGTTTCTATTAAATTAATAGACTTCATATAGCTACCAATTCTGGTCTGGATAAATGGGTTTTTAGAATAATAATTTCTAAAAAATCATGTAGTGACTTGATAAGGTAGTAATAAAACTGTCAGAGTCTCCACTTTGACTGAAGCTGGGTTATAATAGGGGATTTAAAAAATATCTAAATATTTCATAATGTGAGGAGAGGAGGAACCAAGGAATTAGACCTCCATTTGATCTCTGTACTGGGGCAGGGGAGGTGGGGCCTTTGAAAGCAGCTCTGTCCAATAGAATTTTCTGTAATAATTGAAATGTTCTGTTTCTGCATTATCCAATACAGTAGCCACTGACAACCTATGGTTATTGAGCACTTGAAATGTGGATAGTGTGACTGAGGAACTTAACTTTAAATTCTATTTAATTGTAATTCATTTAAAATTAAATTGCCATAGGTGGCTAGTGGCTACCATATTGCACAGCACAGCATAGAATTTAGGTCAATTTCCAGATCCCAAAGCAATAAAAGTGTAAGGAAAAGAGAACAACTAGAAAATCCATATGTCTAAGCTCAGTTTATATCTCTATTGAGAAGAATAGGCTTTTGTTAGCTTTAGATAGACACTTCACCTTGATTTTAGATGAGAGCATGCCAATATTTGTGGAGTATGTGTCTCTGTGATCAATCTAAGGATGTGGAAAGTTCAAACATATTATCCTTTACTAATGAGCATTAATGATTTTAATGAAAGTAATGCATCTTATGTAAAGCAGAGAAATAAATATTTCACAAGAGAAATGTAAATAAGATTTTGATTAAAGAATCTGCTAATGTTTCTTCTGTGCTGTGGATATAATAACTAGAGTTTCGTCTTTATATGGGACATTTATAATTCAGTTAAAGCCAAAAAACTTAATGTCTATTTAAATATCATACTATTGGTGACTTGGACTACAGCATGAAACAGGAAAAAATGATATACCATAAACCAAATGAATGTCTTTGGGTGTAGTTTGGCTAATGAAGCAGAACTTAGACTTGATTAGCTTCCATTTATCCTACTGTTCCTTTAATTATTATAATTTTGAGGCATAGCTCTTGAATTTGCAACTTGTTTCCCATGTGCTGCCTTTATGCCTTTTAATTTTCCCCACTTTATCATAGTGCATTCATTCAAATACTACCTTTATGCTTTTTAATTTTCTCCGCTTTATCATAGTGTATTGATTCAAATAACTTGAAGAAGTCTACTGTAGCTGGTGCATTGATTATAATGGGGTATGATAAAAATAATAGCAGGGCAAGACTTTGAAGCCATGTTGAACTATTTAGACTTCATCCTAGAGCAGTGGGAATAACATGAGGTTTTTAGAAATGAACTGCAGCATGGGGAATGAACTGGAGAGAGGAAGGGAGGCAAAGCCTTGATCAGTTACAAGGTTAGTACAATGGTTAAGGTGAGAGATGATGATGACGACCTAAGGTGATAATTGCAGTATAGGTGGAAAGAAGTAGATAGATTGAAGAAATATTTAAGAGGTATCATTACTAGAACTTGTTGAGTGATTAGATGAAGGATTAGACTGTACTCCCTGTGGGTAGCCTCTGCTTTTGCCCTCTGCTTTTCCTGAGATAAGAGTCATCACTCTCATTTATCCCACAAATAAAACCACTTCCATTGATGGGCAATGTGCATTTAGCTGAATATTTCAGCAAGGGGGAAAGGAAGACCTGATTACATGGCATACCACAGAGTGAAATTTAATCTGATTCCTTCATTGGAGATATGTCTTTCAAAGTCTCCTATCTAACTCTCCTCAGATCTTTCCTCCCTTCCTTATTCTACTCTTCCTTTCTCCTCAGTTCCTCTGCTTTTTTTTTTTTTTGCCTCCTCCTGGATTTTATTTTACCTCTATCCCCTTTCTCTTGTTTTTAATAAATTTTATTTTTATTTAATTTTATTTTTTAATTATTATTTCTTAAAGTAGGTTCCATGCCCAATGTGGGGCTTGAACTCATGACCCTGAGATTAAGAATTGCATGCTCTACCAGCTGAGTCAGCCAGGCACTTCTGTCTCCTTTCTTTTTTTTTTCTTTAATTCATAAATTTATTTTTTATTGGTGTTCAACTTGCCAACATATAGAATAACACCCAGTGCTCATCCCATCTAGTGCCCCGCTCAGTGCCCATCACCCAGTCACCCCCACCCCCCGCCCACCTCCCCTTACACCACCCTAGTTCGTTTCCCAAAGTTAGGAGTCTCTCATGTTCTGTCTCCCTTTATGATATTTCCCACTCATTTTTCCTCCTTTCCCCTTTATTCCCTTTCACAATTTTTTATATTCCCCAAATGAATGTGTCTCCTTTCTTATAGAGAGAAATTGAACATTTCTCTGAGCTTCTTCAGTTTACATCCTTATATAGCAACTCAGGCTTACATTTTGTTTGAGATTTTCATCTTTAGAAATCAGGAGACATTACATATGACACTCAATATTGCTTTTTTTTTTCTTTTGCCTTCAGCTCCAATATGACTACATATTGCCATTTATTGATCTTGTCTTCATTTAAAGTGTGATATTTTGATATTTTGTTCATCATGTATTTTGCATTATTTTTTATAAAAAGGTTGCATTAAAATATTATTTATCTTGATTTTGAGTCTTTGGCTGCCTCCTTACACTTTGCATCCAAGGGCAGTGCCTCGCTTATCCTGGCCTTTGATAACCTTTATGGATTTTAGAAATACATTTTAATGTACTTTATACAAGTATAATTTTCCTGAAATACAGGCTTTCTTGAGCCACTCAATCTGACTTTTTGTATATTAATGCTTCTTTCTGCCTATCAGAAGGTGATGTTAGAGGAAAAGTTAGGAATTGACTTTACTCAAGAATACATGAAGCAAATAGTTGGTCATGCAAGTCAGGGTATGATTAAGTGGTAACTGTGGGAAACAGTGTTTGATGTTTTAGAAGGCAGGAAGATGGGCCTGGGTAAGAGAGATCTGCAACTAGAAACAAAACAAATATGTCTGGGAGATCTCAACTCAGTAATGGATTCAACTCCGTGTCCAGAAAGGTCTAGTATGGGCAACAAGAAGCAGTTCAGGTAGATGGTCAGCATCAGGAGATCATCAAGGGCACAATTTTCCTGGAAAGGAGAACAGTACTGCAGAATTTAGAAGTGGAAAAAATGCACAAACAGAAGATATTTGGTGAGGTGGAAACCTGGTGACAACTGGATCTGATGGCTTTAAAACTGGAAGAAGGGGAAATGAAACTTGGGGATGATTAGCACTCTTTGCCCTGCATGATCAGAGCAGGGAAGACCATCAGCTGAACCCCTGAACTAATGTTCTGTCAATTTCCTCCTTGATCAGAAACATGTTGGTCCCAAGCTTGTGGCTCATTCTGCAAATGGCTTTAGCCAAAGGGAGTGGCACAACGATAGAGGAGAGGAACCAGGCAAGACACTAGAGCTAAGAATAGGAGAATATATATGCCTTTTCTATATTATGCATGCCTAGAAACAGGAGATTTTAAACAGAAATTCTTTGTTGTTGATGATGATGATAAGGTGATTTAAATATAATATTACTTAGAGAAAAGCAGCCAGGCTACTGCTTTGCTTTTATCACTAGAAAAAGGGTTTTCTTCCAAAGTTTAACTCAATTAATGTTTTACCTCCTCCAATATACCAGAACCACAAATTCTGCAGTGTGTTAGTTATGCATTAAATTCACCTTCTCATATTCATGATGGCTAAATCATTTTTACGTTTATATTCCTTCTTACTGATATTTTGCCAAATTCACATATGCACAGGAAGAAAGTTGATATTTTCTCTCTGTGAGCATGAGATGCTTTATTGCTGAACTCAATGGCACCACATTAATTCAAAGGGAGAGAGGCCAATGAGACTGGAAATCAAGCCCTTCAATTCCGAATTTCCACATTTATTGCATTTGAGGATGCCAAGGCGTAATGATAAAGCATTCTAGCTGGCAGAACGCATGGTTTTAAACCTATTTACTCTGCTGTAGCTGAATGTCGTGCATATGACAAATGTTGTGAATAAGTATGTTTCAAGGCCAAAGAGCTCTATGAGAAATCCCATTGTTCTAAAGATCACAAAATCATTTCAGAAATTGAACAATATTACAGCAGCTAAACAGCAAATTTGAATCTTATGTCTCCAACATGTCAAGAGTCCTTTAAAGTATCCTGTGGGTGGTTTGTACACAACAGCCATGATTCCTCTACTTTGGACCTTCCAGGAACTGAAACTTAAATTTTCACAAGGAAATAATTGACTCACTACTTGGTTACCAACAAACTATTTAAGATTCCCATGGTGGACGAACTCAGGAAGTCAGGCTTTGTGGTGCAAAAGGATCATTTTGATGGAACAATGGACCTACCATACAGTTCAAAATTAGGGAATTCACTTCTGGCTTTTAGAACCTGAATCTTTTATGTAAACCAGTTACATTTATTACCTTAAAAGCATTTGTCCCTTAAAAATTCAACCAAACAGTAATGAAATGAGTGCCAAGAAATCCCTGTTGTTTAATATTTGTACATCAGCCCTGTGTTCTGAATTTTCTGGAATGAGATCTTTTTAAAAACTGTCCTCTTAGATCCCTTATATACTGACACTCCCAAAACATTCCAGCATTTTCTCATGCAAACCATATCTCCCTTACAACTTTTTACATTCTGAGGTAGCACAAAAATCTTTTGTAAGACAGCATGAGGCAAAGCTGGTATCAGCCTTGTTTATCATAATTGGGATTTTCAGTTTCAGAAAATGTAAGGAAATTATTGCTTTGGAGCTTCTTTATGTGAGGAGGCTGTAGAAAGAAGGTAACCCCAAACTTACTTTGTTCAGACCTAGCTGTGACTAAAGCAGACTCACATTTGAGTATGCATTTCGGAAGAGGGAAAATAGGAGGGAAAAATAAAGCACTAGGGACAAGATATGGACTTTTCTGTGTGCTTAAGGGAGAAATTTGATGCATATTCCTCACATGATTTATTTCAACCTGAATCTAAATCCACTGATCTATAAAGTACTCTTTGGATTTGCAGTCCTGATTTTTTTAAAATTTTTTTATTTATTTATGATAGAGAGAGAGAGAGGCAGAGACACAGGCAGAGGGAGAAGCAGGCTCCATGCACCGGGAGCCCGACGTGGGACTCGATCCCGGGTCTCCAGGATCGCGCCCTGGGCCAAAGGCACGTGCCAAACCGCTGCACCACCCAGGGATCCCGCCGTCCTGATTTTTAAACTTACTGATACTAAAGTCTCCCCTGGGCCTAATCATCTCTTGATTGTTAAAGTATCTCAGTGTTGTGGTATGGTTTACACAAACCTTAACTGAACTGGTCGCATACCCTGAAGTCTCAGCAGGGTTAGTTTTTTCACAGTTTGAGCGATTTTTATCGGATTAATTACCACCTCCTGTAGTCCAATCCCTCATTCTCTGCCAACCCACCTCAAGAAAGTGTACCTATTTCTGGAGCTATAAGAAATATAACTGTCATGATGCATTTAGCTGAATGCATTTTTTGGGGGGAACGAAACTAGGTTCTTGAAACAATCCTTGCTGGGATGGTCGTTGAAAATTGAGATACTACACATAAATAGGTACAGTGATTTCCAGCAAACAGCAAAGTACTTTTGTTTGGACTTCAGGTTCATTACTATGAATAACTGGCTGCATTTTTAATGAGCATTATATCTGATTTATTTATTTTATTCATTATATCTGATTTAATCCACCATCAGAACTTCCTATAGGTTTACTAGTTTTTTCCCTTTTTTTAAAGATTTTATTTATTTATTTATTTATTTATTTATTTATTTATTTATTCATTCATTCATTCATGAGAGAGACACACAGAGAGGCAGAGACACAGGCAGAGGGAGAAGCAGGCTCCATGCAGGGAGCCCGATGTGGGACTCGATTCCAGGGCTCCAGAATCACGCCCTGGGCTGAAGGCGAAGGCAGGCGCTAAACTGCTGAGCCACCCAGGGATCCCCTAGTTTTTTTCCTTTTATCTCTAGATGTGCATGCCTTATTTCCCTCTTAAAGTGTCAAAATTCTTCTGCATATATTTAGAAACTCCACCAGCTTCTACCATAATATTTTAAATATGTTATTTATTTGAGAGAGAGAGAGAAAGCAAGGAAGGGAGCGGAGGCGGAGGGAGAAGGAAAGAATTTCAAGCAGACTCAGTGTTGAGCTTGGAGCCCTATGTGGGGCTTGATCTTGTGACCCTGAGATCATGATCTGAGCCCAAACCAAGAGTCCTGTGATTAACCAACTGAGCCACCAAGGTGCCCTATTTCTACTATAATATTTTAGCTAGCCTCTATTGTGAATAGCAGAGCCAGGTAGGAACCATTAAAGTGTGCACCAATAATAAATAGATAAACAAATAAATTGGGGAGAAAGTATTTTTTTAAGATTTTATTTATTTATTCATGAGAGACACAGAGAGGGTCTCAAACACAGAGAGGATCCCGGGTCTCCAGGATCACACCCTGGGCTGCAGGCGGCACCAAACCGCTGTGCCACTGGGGCTGCCGGGAGAAAGTATTTCTTATAGTAGAATGCCAAGTGATATGTGGTAAAGCTGTGAAATCATCATTTTGCTGCCATCATAATATAGGAGGGTTCGGGCAAGAATCATCAATAGATGCTAACATTGGCAGGGGTATTTTGATGAAGATTTAGGTATATGTGTAGTCCCACAGTGTCTTGACATAGATAGCTTTTTAGTTATAAAGTGAAAAAGAGTAATTATACAGTGGAAGAACTGGACAATGGCTTGACCAGGTGATCAAAACCAATATCAGAGGCAGACATTTTGTCTTCCAAATGTCTTCCAGAGACATTTTGCTCTGAATAGGACACATTGCTTTTGTAGCTTTCTGGTTGGGAATGTGTAACTTGAATCTAATAAGATGGAAACATCAGACAAACCAAAATTGAGGAACAGTCTATAAAATACTGGGCCTCTACTCTTCAAAAATGTCAATGTCATAAAAGACAAAGAAAGGCTGAGGAACTGTTTGAGATTAAGAGAAGCTAAAAGGGGGATTCCCGGGTGGCTCAGTGGTTTAGCATCTGCCTTCAGCCCAGGGCGTGATCCTAGAGTCCTGGGATCAAGTCCAATGTCAGGCTCCCTGTATGGAGCCTGCTTCTCCCTCTGCCTCTCTATCTTTCACTATCTCTCTTGAATAAATAAATAAAATCTTAAAAAAAGAGAGAGAAGCTAAAGGGATATTACAACTAAATGCAATCATGATGCTGAGTTGCTTCCTATGTTGGAACAAATGCCATAAAGGACATTATTGGGACAATTAATGAAATAAGAATAAGAGCAGTAGATAAAAGTATTGTAACAATGTTAAATTTCCTGAATTTGATAAATATACTGTGGTTATCTAAGAGAATATCTTTGTCCTTAGGAGAAGTACAAACTGGAGTATTAGGTGGGTAAAGGGGATTGATGTATGTCACCTACCTTCAAATGGTTCTGAAAATAAATTATATATATATGTATATATAATTTTATATATGCATGTAAACATATATTTATATAAAATAAATAAAAAGTTCTATATAATATATAGAAATTATATAATATATGATATAAAATATATAATTATAATATATATAGATTATATATTGAATTATATTTAATAAATTATACATACACACATATATGTATGTATGTTTGTGTATATATATATATATATATATATATATATATACACAGTCTACACACTTGGTCACTCTGCTATCTGCATCCCAAGACAAAGTTGATCAACATGTGTGTGTGTGTCAGGAAGAGAATGAGATAAACCTGGGTAAAAAGTATATAGGTATTCTCTGTACTATTCTTGCAATATTTAAGTTTGAAGTTATTGGGGATCCCTGGGTGGCGCAGCGGTTTGGCGCCTGCCTTTGGCCCAGGGCGCGATCCTGGAGACCCGGGATCGAATCCCACATCGGGCTCCTGGTGCATGGAGCCTGCTTCTCCCTCTGCCTATGTCTCTGCCTCTCTCTCTCTCTCTCTGTGACTATCATAAATAAATAAAAAAAAAATTAAAAAAAAAAAGTTTGAAGTTATTTTCAAAGAATGATGGCAACTGTTTCCCTTATATGTATACCTTGTAGATTCCCATCTCCATTCCTTCACTAATATCACTCCCATGATGATTCTCCCTAACTTGGCAAGTCAGCTTCTCCAAATCCTACCTAGATCTCCAGGTCCAGTTCAAACATGGCCTCCTTCTATGCATTGCTCCCTTCTCTACATTCTTCCAGCACTGCTGGTGTCATTATCATTTGGTCTGATCCTGTTGAATGGCTTTGTTTGAGGATGCAAACAGCATAGTGGCTAAATGCACATACTGTGGAATCAGACTGTCTGGGTTCAAGTCTCAGTTCTGCCACTTACAAAGCTCCATGACTTTTTATAAGTTCCTTACCTTCTATCAATCTTGTTTCCTTTGATAGGAAGCAGCATTACATGAGGAAGAAAAGAGCTCTCACTGGAAGTTCAGAGGCTTGGTTACAGGTGTAGATTTGTCACAAGTGTGTGACCTTGTGAGTCTCTGTTTTCTCACCTGTAAAATAAGGGGGTTGGATGAATAAGTGGTTCTCCACCCAGGCTGACTTTGGAATCATCTGGGAAGCTCTAAAATACATATAAAATATATCAATGTCCAACTCCTGCCCCACTGCCCCAAAGTTCTGTTTGGTAAAGGGTGAGTCTCAGGTATGGTAGTTTTTAGAAGCTCTTTACAATCTATGATTTTAGGCAAATGCACTGCTGTGAATTCTTTGTTGTTATTGAGGGTTGTTTTATCTCCCTCACAATGTGTGATCTAGGGCTTGATCACATGGTAGGGACACACAATGCCAATATGTTAACTAAAAAATGATCAGCTAAGATTTTCCTCTCTTTTTACTCTGGCTAGAAAGAGACATCTCTGACAATCTCAGCATCTTGACAGAATGATTATCGCCTCCTAGAATCCCCTACTAGTCATAGAAAATTAGCTGTAACAGTGTATGCTTTTAATAGGAATCTAGCATGTCAATGGGCTATTTCTATCATTGTGGTTTAGTTGGATATTCCAATATGCTCCCGCTGCTTTTCGTGATATTTAGCGAAAAAGAAGAGGCGGCGGTTCTCCCTTGGTTCACATGTGACCAATTGCTGTGCTTGAGGCAATCACAAAACACCGTAAGTGCTGAAAATGATTATGGACAATTAAGATAGTGCAGTCTCCAAGGAGGATGCCACTATCATCAAGTCTTTGATCTCCCAAATGCACAGGTTGTATGTTCTTGTAACAACAATTACCTAAAAATATCTAATACTTAATTACTTTCAAAGTGTCAGTCTTCATAACTGGGTATTAGAATGTTCTAATTGATAGCACAGCTGCAGCTTCCCTGCCTGACACTGGCATATGGCTTGCAATATTCTTCTACCTTGATTGGTTTTCTTTCTTTATAAAGCTCACTTACAGATTGCAGATTGCAGACACGATCTACCTAGGATTGGAATTACTGGACCTTTTTTGGTAATTCGCCATCACCAGCTTTGAGTGAAAGGGGAAACACAAACACATACATACAAAAGTAAAGGAGAAGAAAAAAAAATAATAGGTCAGAGGCCTATGACAACCAAATTGTGTTGGAAAACTTTCTAGTTCTCATTGCTTTTGCATTTCATTTTAAGATCCTATACACATGCAATATAGATGTCAGCTAGAGTGACCCTCCTCATCCTTAGGATCTAGATAAGATTGGCTGGAACTTTTATCCCAGTGACTGTGAAAAGTCCAAAGCCCTCCATGAGCTGTGAATGGCATTGCATTGACTCATAGCTCTGAGCACTTGTCATTTCAAAGTCTTCTCACGCGGCTGTATGTGCAGTTTCTGTTCTATAGTATATTGACTCAAACTCAGAACATAAACCCTTTCCTTAAATTTCCAAAAACCCACTCCCACAAGGAAAGTGGATGTCGCCAGTTTTAATGAAGCTTGGGGGATATGGAGAGATTTTTACCATAGGTATGCAAACAACTTTAAGTGGAGTAGTAGGTATTTTTGTGCTTCAAAGTCCCTTAGCCCAAGCTCCAGCCTCCCACTGTGTTGCTTAGCCTCCTTGATCTTTCCTCATGGCCTCTTCCCTTTTCTTTTCCTTTTGCTCCTGTCCTCTCAGGAGATATATATGAAAGTATTACAAATTTTCTTATGCAGAGCAATTAGGCTCTCTTAGTGCCAACCCCAAAACCTAATTCTGGACCTCCCTTTGCATACTCACATCTGTGCACTTATTGCTTAAAAGGGCCCATCTGATTGGGTTTGTTTTGTAGTATATACACAAATGAGTGTGTGTGTATGCATACGTACACACACATAAATATCTAAATTTATAAAACATAGGATATATCAATTAAAACTTAGTCTTTCATTTGGCAACAGGATTTCCTATAAAATAGCCTCTTAACTCATGTACAGGGCTCTAGGTTCTTTCTAGTCCTAATGGATTCTCTATATACCCGTCAAATGAATCTACCAGAAAATTTTTTCATGTTATTTCTCTGCATACAACCCTTCGTTAATATTATGATCTAGAGAATATTTAGATGTTAGTGGTTGGTAATAGATTAATGTATTATTTCCAGAAACATGCATTTTATCAGGAAGTTTTAATGTCTTGAACTAGAGGAATGAATCATAAACTATGTATTGTGCTTAGAATAGATTCTGGAATATAATAAGTGCTTAGTAAAGGTTAGTGACTAATGTTGTTATATTTTATTAGGATTTTGGGTGTGGTGGTCGTGGCTGGGTTAATGGGAGGAGAGTATGGACAAAGTATGGGGGCTTGTTGGTGCTGCTCAAATTCCTGTAGTTAAACAGCTTATTTTTACCTGTGAGTAATGTCAGAGGTAGGATTCACAAGTAGCTCCTTCTTTGTTGTATTCACTATTGCCCACCAACTTCCCTCAACCAAATTGGGAGTTACCATTAAGTAAATGTCTAAACTCTTCAGCCTTCCATATAACATCTGACATGATCAGACCCCTCTTTATTTTTCCAAACTTTGAATCCCCTGCATCCATATACAATTTTATATTCTAGTTATGCTTGTCTTATCCTTTTTGAAAATTTTTTGCTTGTCTTATACCTTTGCCCTAGCATATTGTGCTTGTTAGATAACCTTACATGGGAGTTCTCATTTGGAACTGAGGGAATTATACTGGGATCTACCTAAAAGGTGGTGGTAGTTGGGGATCAGAAATTGGGAATTAAGTTAAGCATTGTTAAAGTCCACCATAATTATTCATTTCCTATTTTCTAAGCATGGCCATATGGTGATCATCTGCATTCCTCTTTACCTTTCATTAAGCATTGTGTTCCCCAAAGTTAAGATTAAAAGTATTTTCTCCAATATTATACTGTATGGTAACTAGGTAGAATTTAAACAAAAATTTGAAGGAAAAAAAAAGTATTTTCTGAACCCCACTGATCTCTTGCTGTCTCATTGAGCAGGATTGTTTTCCTCTGCGCTGATTTAACCTGCTTCTTAGTGAGAATAGACAAAACCAGTGTGGGTGATCTTACCTGGAGTAAGGCCAGGTTCTTCAGAGGCCAGAGGCAGGCACCAACTCTGTTAGCAGAACCAACAGAGGCAAGGCTCTCTGTGAAGACCTCCAAGTACTGGCAGGTGGGAGGTAGAGGATTTGGGCATGTTTCAACAGACTCGGTTTCTACCTGAAGTTGTTCCAAGGACAGTTACATACTGCAGAAGTCAGGCTCATTTGTTGGTCCACACTTTAATGAATGCTATCAATCAGAAAACATGCAACTTGCCCATAACTAGGTTTATGGTTATCTTCCTGAAATAAATTCTTTGGCCATCCACTCCCCCAACAAAATTCCATATTGGAGACCATATTGAAAACACAGTTTTTTTAAAGATGGTAAAATTGGTCCATCTGTTCCTTTCTCTGCTTACTTGTGGACAGGGGAATGGTGAAACACACTCCTCACGATGGTCTGGACTCATTTCAATGCATTATACCAGCAGAGAATTTCATCTCATTTACTTCTGGAGATTGTTTCCTTTACAAGGAAAATGAACTGCTTTGGGACAAGGTCACAGTCTAGTCATAGATTTCTCTGACCAGATCCAGCTGAGTGGAGGAGTATAGGATAGGAATATCTGGATTCTGAACCAAAAAGAGATGGCAGGGGCTGGTATACAACACCAGTATCAGTGCCTGGATGTCTTATGGGGATTGGAAAGGGAAAGTATGGAACCTGAAGAGCTTAGATCCTACTGCTTACATCTGTCCACATACAAGGGGTCAGTCAGGGGACATCTGGGTAGCTCAGAGGTTGAGCATCTGCCTTTGGTTCCGGGTGTGATCCTAGGTCCAGGGATCGAGCCCCACATTGGGCTCCCTGCAAGGAGTCTGCTTTTCCCTTTATCAATGTCTCTGCTTCTCTCTGTGTCTCTTATGAATAAATAAATAAGTAAAATATTAAAAAATAGTAATAATGCTTCTCAGTTGTTGCTTCTTCCTTTTTTTAATAAATTAATTTTTATTGGTGTTCAATTTACCAACATACAGAATAACACCCAGTGCTCATCCCGTCAAGTGTCCCCCTCAGTGCCCGTCACCCATTCACCCTCACCCCCCGCCCTCGTCCCCTTCCACCACCCCTAGTTCATTTCCCAGAGTTAGGAGTCTTTATGTTCTGTCTCCCTTTCTGATATTTCCCACATATTTCTTCTCCCTTCCCTTATATTCCCTTTCACTATTATTCATATTCCCCAAATGAATGAGAACATACACTGTTTGTCCTTCTCCGATTGACTTACTTCACTCAGCATAATACCCTCCAGTTCCATCCACGTTGATGTTGCTTCTTCCTTATCCTGACCCAATGTATAAAGCAGTTTCTTCACTTGTATTAATACCTTGCTCTGGAAATCCCACTGTTCTTGTGACAGTCAAAAGTGGCAATGATTGTGAAAGTCTTTGCAAATGGAAAATTGCTGTACAAATGTAGGGACTTGTCTAGAAAACCATAGATTTGATGAGACTCTAAAGGTCATCTAGTCCACTTCCCTGTCCTATGCTTGAAGAAACTATTGTTATTATAGTTACTTAAATATTTACAAATATAAGATTTTCTTGGGGGAGTGATTGAGTCATTCAATGAATATTTATTGAGCACCTACTACTTTTCCGATGCTATTCTAGGTGCTGTAAATAAAATGGTGAATAGAACAGATGAGGTCTCTGTCTCCAAAGAGCTTATACTTTGGGTGCTGGGTGGCTCAGTTGGTTAAGCATCTGCCTTCGGCTCAGGTCATGATCCTGGGGTTCTGGGATCGAGCCTAGTCTTGGGGCTCCCTGCTCAGCAGGGAGTCTGCAACTCCCTCTCCCTCTACCCCTCCCCCTGCTTGCATGAATGCATTTACACTTTCTCTCTCAAATAAATAAATAAAACAAGAGCTTAAACTTGAGTCAGGAGGGCTTATATAACATGTAAATAAAATAATATAGATAATTTCTGGTAGTAATACATGGCATGCGGATAATTAAAATAGGAGTATGTGATAGAGTCACTGGGAGAAGCAATCTTAGATTATGTTGTCAGGGAAGGGTCCTTTGAGGAGGTAATACTTAAACTTAGCTTTTAATGAAAGAAGGAGCCAGACTACAAAGACCAAGTGGAAGAACATTGAAGGTAGAGGATAGAGCCAATGAAAAGGCCCTGAGTGGGGGAAGGTATATGTGAGAATCAATGTAGCTAGAATAGATTTTGTGAAGAGGAGATTAATAAGAGAGGAGACCATAGAGATAAGCAGGGGTCAGATCATGAAGGGAATTTTAAACAAACAAACAAACAAACCATTTATATTTGAATCTAAATGTGTTGGGAAGCCATTGGAGGGTTTTAAGCAAGGGAGTTATGTTATCAGTTTTGATTTTTTTTAAAAAAGATTTTATTTATTTATTCATGAGAGATACAGAGAGAGAGATGCAGAGACATAGGCAGAGGGAGAAGCAGGCTCCCCACAGAGAGCCTGATGCAGACTCAATCCCAGGACCCTGGGATCATGACCTGAGCCAAAGGCAGATGCTCAACCACTGAGCCACCCAGGTGCCCCAGTTTTGAATTTTAATAAGAATCTTCTGGCTGCTGTGTTGAAAAAAATGGCACCAAGGGTGGAAACTGGGGTAGCTATTAGGAGACTGTGGTAATTGTATATTTGTTCAAAAGTATCTGTTTCTTTCTTGCCATGATTTCCTGTAGGCTTAGTATATTTTCTCTCCCCCTTAACTTTGGGCTTGGACATGTGACTTGACTTGGCCAATTAAATTTGAGAAAATGTAACCTATATCCTATCAGAGCAGAGTTGTAAATGTACTTGTGATTTGGCTTGCTACCCTTCTGCTTCTGTTCTCCACTATGAGAATAGCATGACTTTCAGGGTACTTTGTAGACACACGGAACTAAGTTCATCCCAGTAGAACCCAGCAGAATTCAGTTGAGTTGCAGCTGTCATGTAACTGGAGCAAGAAATAAATATTTATTTCCAGAAGCCCCAGAGATTCTGGGATTGTTTGAAGCTACTAAAAACAACAAAAACAAAACCCACCCAAATCCTAAAACAAAACAAAACCCCCCAAATACTGGCAGTGGAAATGGCAAGAAGTTGTTAGATTTTACAAATATTTTGAAGACATAACTAAAAAGACTTTCTGGTGTTTGTAAGATATGGGATGAAAGAAAAGGAGAAGGGTCAAGGATCACTTTTGAGCGACGGAGCAAATGGGGCATCCTTTACTGCAATGGGAAGAATTAGGGAAGAGCTAGTATCAGGGGAACCAGAAGACCATTTTTGGCCATCTTATGTTGGTGATGATTAGAGATCCATATATTGATCTACCTTTGCTTCCCAACAAATTCTTTATTTGCTCGTTTTATTTTACTTTATCTACAAAAAGAATATTTGGTAGCTTACATTAAAGTACTGGCAAAACCATTAGTGCAAGGGGATTCAGAGGGAAAACTATATTGAAAAAGTTTGGCAGAGGAAAACTACTGTAATTCAATATAATTAGTTTTGAGCTTCTTAGTAACCAAAATGAAGAGGCAAGGGCAGTGAATTATAAAACTCTCATTTTCTGGGGCAGTGGTTCTCAACCTTGGCTGCAGAGTATAATCCTGGAGCTTAGCCAAGCACATTTTAAGTGGTGACCCCTGATGCTGCACAACTCAACAGCCTTGTTCAGCACCCACTTCTATAAATCCAAATTTAACTGGGCTAGGATGTACCTGTCATGTGAATATGTTTACTATTAGATGATTCTAATGTACAGCCAGAATTGAGAACTACTACTTTTATAGAAGAAAGAATACCCATTGATATGGAAAGATAAACTTGTTCCTGAGCTCTGATTAAATTTGTCTCAGGCATCCTTATGTAAGGGGTATTGAGCTATGTAATGAATGATGCTATAGATTAGCAATCTCACATGAGATATGGAAGCTTTTCTCCTTTATTCCTTATTGTATGTACTGTCAGTGAAAGCCGAAGTTGTGAGGTTTAAACTGATAATTATGCAAAAGCAGAAGCCAGAGTGATAGGCTCCAGTTACGTGGCTTCTGGTATTTTGGTTTAGCAGAATAATAAAGCTTGGAAAATCATGAGGAGGAAAGAGTTAATGGAATCCTCTTGCACACCATTAGTTTCAAGAAGACTTTGCTCAGTTTGACCATCAGCCACTCTGGAGTATTCCTCAAGTGTCTGAGCCTTTCAGCCAGCTATTTCCCCTTTGACTGAAGCCTGCCTGTGGTTGGACAGAGTGGTTTGTGTTCTCCTTCCCTTTTAGTTTTGTCAGTGTTATGCTTTCCCATGCCAAGCAGGTTTTTCCTTTGGGGGAAGACACTTAGGCAGAGAATGAAATTAAGAAATAATGTAATGATGATGGCGGCAATTCTTTGCGCAGCCTAAGAGCAGTTGGCTGCTAATTGTGAAGCGGTAATAAGGGGGGCCCTGGGCCATAAGGTTTGCATTTGGAACACCTGTAGTTTTCATTTAACAACATGGATCATTAAACAGCTGCTCAAAATGGCCTTATTAAAACAAACACAGTTGCACTGTTTTATGTGTATGTTATATTGCAGTGAGCAGAATCATATGCAAATAAGGGATCTTGTAAAAAAAAAAAAAAGACACCCTAAGCATATTTAAAGGTACTTTCTCATGAAGGCAAATTTAGCTGGGTATTTTCCTGCTTTTGTGAAGTTGAAACTAATTGAACTTGGATTTTGCCTTAAGCCTTTTCACTGGGAGTGAGTGTCATGGAAAACTTGATGATGAGAGTCTTCTATGGAGGAGGCCCTCATTGAACTCACTGGCATGCTCTAAAACTCGCCTGTCAGGTGTGTTCCTTTAACCAAAGAAAGCAAACTACACTATCCTCTGTAGTATGAAGATAACCTTCTGGGAAAAAGAGGAGTTTTCTGGATTTTTCCATCATTGGGGATGTTTGTTCTATGTCACCCATAGTTTCACATTGATCTCCCCTTACCTGTTTTATTATACATTTCTAAGATGGCTAATTAAAATTAGATGTTGAGTTTGTGCCCAGAGTCAGGGTGCAGACAAAAGCTGGAATGTAGATATTTTTTTTATTTAAAAATAGTTGGTCTTTGGTGGAAATATTTTCTAATTATTTGTCAAATGACATTTTAGATGCTTCAGGATGCAAGAGTTTCAAAGATGTAGTTAATATATTGGTGCTTTTAGGTATATTTTTTTCTGAGAATGACAGTGGAGAATGTGTGAGGGGTGTGTGTGTGTGTGTGTGTGTGTGAAAAAGAGAGAGAGAGAGGGCAAGATATTGGGAATTTGATCCATCAACATCACACTCCACATGTGTATTAATCTATAATTGCACCAATTTTTTTAACTTGTACTTAATATTTTATTTAAATTCAATTTGCCAACACATAGTATAATACCCAGTGCTCATCCCATCAAGTTCCCTCCTTAGTGCCTATCACTCAGTTACCCCATCCCCCTACCCACCTCCCCTTCTGCAACCATTTGTTTCCCAGAGTTAGGAGTCTCTCTTGGTTTGTCTTCCTCTCAAATTTTTCCCCACTCACTTTCCCTCCTTTCCCTTATACTCCCTTTCACTTTTTCTTATATTCCATATATGAGTGAAGCCATATGATAACTGTCTTTCTCTGATACACTTATTTCACTCAGCATAATACCCTCCAGTTCAATCCACATTGAAGTAAATGGTAGGTATTTGTCCTTTCTGATGGCTGAGTAATATTCCATGGTATGTGTGTGTGTGTATATATGTATACACAAACACACACACACACACATCTTCTTTGTCCATTCATCTGTCAAAGGACAAAGGACATTGTGGCTCCTTCCACAGTTTGGCTATTGGGGACATCGTTGCTATGAACATTGGGGTGCAATTCTGCCATTTCATGACATCTGTATCTTTGGGGGGAAATCCCCAGTAGTGCAATTGCTGGGCCATAGGGTAGCTCTATTTTTAACTTCTTGAGGAACCTCCACAGTTTTTCAGCATGGTTGCACTAGCTTGCATTCCCACCAACAGTGCAAGAGGGTTCCCCTTTCTCCACATCCTCTCCAATGTTTGTTGTTTTCTGTCTTGTTAATTTTCACCATTCTTACTGGGGTGAGGTGGTATCTCATTGTGGTTTTGATTTGTATTTCCCTGATGGCAAGGGATGTTGAACATTTTCTCATGTGCCCATGGGCCACTTGTAGGTCTCCTTTGGAGAAATGTCTGTTCATGTCTTCTGCCCATTTCATGGCTGGATTGTTCGTTTCTTAGGTGTTGAGTTTGATAAGTTCTTTATAGATCTTGGATACTAGCCCTTTATCTGATAGGTTATTTGCAAATATCTTCTCCCATTCTGTAGGTTGTCTTTTAGTTTTGTTGACTGTATCCTTTGCTGTGCAGAAACTTTTTATCTTGATTAAGTCCCAATAGTTCATTTTCGCTTTTGTTTCCCTTGCCTTCATAGATGTATCTTGCAAAAAGTTACTATGGCCAAGTTCAAAAAGGGTGTTGCCTGTGTTCTGTAGGATTTTGATGGATTCTAGTCTCACATTTAGATCTTTCATCCATTTTGAGTTTATATTTGTGTATGGTGTAAGAGAATGGTCTAGTTTCCTTCTTCTGCACATGGCTGTCCAATTTTCCCAACAGCATTTATTGAAGAGACTGTCTTTTTTCCAGTGGATAGTCTTTCCTGCTTTGTCGAAGATGAATTGACCATAGAATTGAGGGCCCATTTCTGGGTTCTCTATTCTATTCCATTGATCTATGTGTTTGTTTTTATGCCAGTACCATATTGTCTTGATGATTACAGCTTTGTAATACAGCCTGAGGTCAGGCATTGTGATGCCCCTAGCTTTGGTTTTCTTTCTCAACATTTTTCTGGCTATTCGGGGTCTTTTCTGGTTCCAAACAAATCTTAGGGTTATTTGTTCCAGCACTGTGAAAAAAGTTGATGGTATTTTGATAGGGTTTGCTTTTAATGTGTAAATTGCTCTGGGTAGCATAGATATTTTCACAATATTTATTCTTCCAATCCCTGAGCATGGAATGTTTCTCCATCTCTTTGTGTCTTCCTCGATTTCTTTCATAACTGTTCTGTAGTTTTTAGAGTATTGATCCTTTACCCCTTTGGTTAGGTTTATTCCTAGGTATCTTATGGTTTTGGATGCAATTGTAATTGGGATTGCCTCCTTAATTTCTCTTTCTTCAGTCTCAGTGTATAGAAATGGCACTGATTTCTGTGCATTGATTTTATATCCTGCCACATTGCTGAATTCCTGTATGAGTTCTAGCAATTTTGGGGTAGAGTCCTTTGAGTTTTTTATAAACAGTATCATGCCATCTATGAGGAGGAAAATTTGACTTATTTTCAATTTGAATGCCTTTTATTTCTTTTTTTAATGCCTTTTATTTCTTTTTGTTGTCTGATTGCTGAGGCTAGGACTTCTAGTACTATGTTGAATAACAGTGGTGAGAGTAGACACCCCTGTCATGTTCCTGATCTTAGGGGGAAGGCTCTCAGTTTTTTTCCATTAATTGCACAGACTTATGACAAGTGACACTTTATGTCTTACCCTAATGTGCAGGAAGCCTTTCTTAGACAGTATTTGTGGCCTTGATATCATTAAAGAGCCCCATGTGACTTCCTGTTTTATAATCACACAGTCAAACAGTCTTCAGACTAGAAATAAGATCTTAGTGAGTCTGGGAACCTGTCCAGGAGTATAAGGGAGTGGGACAGAGAGTATAGACTTAGATCTCTCAGTGGTCTGAATTATAATTACCATAAAGAAATGTAGGAACAACCAAGTGAATCCTGAGCAGATGCATTTGGCTTACAGTTTCCTCCACATACTTGTCTGTCTTCTCTGCTCTTTTGCTGAGGTGCCCTGCTTCCCCAATCCATTTCCTGGCTCTGGTATTTATTGCAAAGTCAATCTTTGGCAAAATTGTTACAGCTACCAGTTTGTTCTTGGTGGAGTTTCTTCTCCCGTAGCTGCTGCCTTCATTTTTTTTTTGTTTTCCCTTGATGGGCCTGTCTTTCCTCCCTTTCCTACACTCCTGACCTTTCTGACAGGTCCCCAGACCTCTTCAACTTTCTTCTATCCCACCTTGTCAAAACCTGCTTGCTCTTGGAAAGGATGGAGAACTTCTTCAACATGATGAAGAGATGGCTGATGCAGCGCAAAGGGCCACTGAAGCAGAGAACCCAACCTTTAGCTGATGAGATGGAATACTACCATTGAATGCTTTGGCATCTTCTAGCTGGAAATGAAGTTGCGGGCAGGGGTAGGGTAGAAAATGTTTGTTCCTTCTTGTTATATTTTGAGATTAAATCACAAATGAGTGGTAATTTTCTGTGTTCTTATCTCACTATACTTAGTTTTGTATCTTCCAAGTAAGAACCTGGACAATGGTAGCCCCTCAATAAATATTTTTGAATGACTGAATGAATGAGTGGGCAGGAGGACCTTTCCCAGATCTCCTTACTTCACAGTAGTAGCTCTTGACATAACGAGCAGTGACTCCAAGCAGAAGAGTTCCATGCTGCCAAGAGCATGGAGTATTATGTTGTATTATGTTGAGCATTGTCCAGGGCTCCAATCTGTTTTCAGTTTTCAGAGTAAGGCATTTCTTTGCTGAGCATTATGGCCCACAAGATGCATCTTATTCCTCTTCCACAACAGTTGAACAAGAATGGGCAGAAACAAGCTTTCCCTTCCTATAAGGAGAAGATGATTCTCCTTTATCCTACTCACAGATATCCTTAATCTAGTCTTGTCAATAAAGAATCTAATTAACTTAATCCACTCCATTTTCAACACACTAACATTCCAGAAATAATGGAAAGAAGAAACCATGTCTCTTTCAGTTCTGATTTTTATTTGTGTAAGAACTGATACTTTCAATTTTTGCCTGTTTTTTTTTTTTCAGGCCCTGAGTCTTTGGCTTTAAGCCAATTTGCATAGTTAAAAAAAATTAAAGTATACACACAAATACACACTTCCCAGGCCTATCTGGCTCCAAGATTCTACTCTAGGTTTTTAATCTATCGGGCTTGATTTGGCTGCAGAGATAAGTACAAAAATTCAAACCATTGGTATTCCCTTCCCCATATGTTCCTCAGCACTTTTGCTTAAAACTTCTAGGCCATTTGGGAAATCCTAAATTGACCACTGAGAAAATTCTTGGTTCCAGGATTACTTATTAACATCTAGAGAGACATGTAAATAAGGTATGTATGTCCTTGAAGAGTTTCTTTGATCCTTAAAGTATTACAAGCAGGATTGTTTTTAGGCAGTGCTCTAAAAAGAAAATTAGTTATTAGCTTATTCATTTTTTTACTAATTTCACTCCTGCCAGGACCTGAGTTGGGCACCTAGGTTACAATGGAGGACCAAGGAGACAGGCTTTATGCCTTCAAGCCCCCAGAAGTAACTGTTCATTCTCTTCTGCCTTAGGAAAAGAGTTTGAAAAGCAATGTCACTCAATACATAAAATCCCTCTAAAACAAGCATGTTGGCTTGAAATTATTAACTTTAAAAAATGAATGGTTGAAGGATGCCTGGGAGGCTAGTGGTTGAGCATCTGCCTTTGGCTTAGGTCGTGATCCCAGGGTCCTGGGATTGGGTCCCACATTGGGCTTCCTCCAGAGACTCTGCTTTTCCCTCTCCCTCTGCCTATCTCTGCCACTTTCTCTGTGTCTCTCATAAATAAATGAATAAAATGTTTTTAAAAATGAATGGTTGAGGAGGAAATGCCCCTCATTTGAATTGATCCAATACTCCTCATTTGAAATCCTCATTTGGAATAAAGTCAAAGTTTCTGATAAAAAGCCTGATTTATAGTATAACATTTGTTTTGAGAACTGTTTTGTTTAAGTGTATGTAATAAATTAACTGTCAAAAGAATATGGGTTGACAGATGTCCTGCAATATCTGTGATGATAGGTTTTTTATTAAGATATTTTTATAATTATAAAAATAATATATGTACTAAGGAAAATATTTAAAATACAGAAAAGTTAAAAAAACAAACTGTACAATTCCAGTACTCAGAGACAACTTCTTTTATTTATTTTAAAAAAAGATTGATTGATTTAGAGTGTGAGTGGGAGGAGGGGCAGAGGGAGAGAGAGAGAAAGAATCTCAAGCAGACTCCCTGCTGAACACAGAGCCCAAAGCAGGGCTCCATCCCAGGACCCTGAGATCATGACCTGAGCCGAAACAAGAGTCCACTGCTTAACAAACTGAGCCATCCAGGTGCCCCAACAACTGGGCACCTTGCTTTTTTTTTAATATTTCATTTATTTATTCATGAGAGACAGAGAGAGAGAGACAGAGACAGAGACACAGGCAGAGGGAGAAGTAGGCTCCATTCAGGGAGCCTGACATGGGATCCTGGGTCCCCAGGATCACACTCCGGGCTGCAGACAGTGCTAAACCGCTGCGCCACCGGGGCTGCCCCGGCACCTTGCTTTTAATACAGATCCACATCCCTTATCTGATTTTTAGGACCAACTGTGATTTTAAACTAGGAATTTTTCATATTTTAAGTAAGGTAATCCAATGTGTGCACCAAACATTTTATGATGTCCTTAGTAGCGTGTGGGGCAGTGCTTCATAATCAGACTCAGTAATATTTCTGCAGCAAAATGTATAAATATATTCACTCTAAGAAGGATAAATGTAGACTATAAATAACCTCATAATTGTTCATGTCAGATTTTGATGCCAAATGAATTATAAATATCTCTCCATTTCAGAGCCCTTTGTATTTTGAAATTGCATATAAAGGATCATGGGCTTGTACTTTATAGCACTCTATTTAGATAATTTCTAAACATTTACTTCATGCTAGGTATCGTGGGAGTTTATTGTGAAGAGATTTGTGCCCTTCATACTGGTAGAGGCATACCTAAGGGATTGGGGTCCTATGCCTTCAAAAGGTTACAAGGAAAGATTACAAGGAAGTGTGATACATAGGATTTGTCTGTATCTACCCTGGTTGTCAGGCCTTTTATACCTTTGGTTTCAGTTTTGCCCATGGATGTTAACTCTCACATTCATCCACTTGGATCTATCATTCCCTGCTGGGATTGCCCTATGTTTGATCCTAACTCTGCTCCCAATTTTCTTTGACTCAAAGGCCAGATTGTGGCAGCCTGCCCATGTTCTCCAGGCAAACAAATCCCAGGCTATCCCTGGTTTGCTTTTGCAAATCTATTTTGGCACTGACATTTCACAGTGACCCTGTCCTGTTCTACGTGGTCAAGTTAAGACAAGCATGACCTGAAAAATGGTATAGAAAAAGTAAAGGTGAAGGTTAAGTGCATATAGCATTCATTCAAATCGAAGAGATTGCTTGAAAGGCAACTGTCAGAAATTAAGCAAGTAATAACAGAACACTGCGTCATTGGTTTGTAACTTGAGGGCTGCCTGTCTGTGCCTCTTACTGTGTGCTCTAAGATTTCAAAATTCTACCAGATAATGAGTATTTTGCAGAAGCAAATGTCAGAGTTCTTTCTTTCATGCAAATGAAGACAGGAAATTTGGTGAAATGATATCTAATAAATTAAAAAATATTGAAAGCCTGCAATTACCTGTGATAAACAATGTTATGCTTTCTTCTCTCTGTTCTGAATCTGCCACTGTATTTTTTCTTGTCTAATGCAGTATTTCAAGCCAGTATTGCTTTTCAATTATGTTTCTCAAGCTACAGTTCCTGCTGACAGTGAGAATGAAAGCACATTTTGGTTATTATGTTTTTTCTTCCCTTCCTCATGGACTCCATGTGCCTATATGCTAATATAAGCTCCAATGACAGGAAGTCCAAATGGAAATCTTATTAGAAAGCTGTGGGTATGTAGTTAATGAAATATGTATGATTACAATATTGCAGGACATGTGTAATATTGATGGGAACTCAGCTGATCTCAATTTTTAATAAAGGTTTAATTTAAAATATGGATATTTGGGGGAATGGGTTGTTTTATCCTTTTTGCAAATGTGGCATATGTTAATTTCTTGCTGAAAATTTGTCTGGTGGATTCAATTTCCTTCTGTAATTTCTCATTTTGAATTTCCCTTTTTTGAACTCATACTTCTTTATACTGGTCTGGACTCCGGTATTTCAGAATGCCTGCAGGTTAGAGAAAAACAAATAATATGTTTGGAGGTATTCTGGAGAAGCTAAATGGCCCATTAATAATTCTCCATGGTCTATTTTAAAGATCTTTAAAAATTTATACATTTGAGAGAGAGAGAAAGAGAGAGAAAGAGAATGAGCAGGGGAGAGAGGCAGCGGGAGAATGAGCCAGGAGCCCGACGCAGGGCTTGATCCCAGGACCTGGAGATCATGACCCGAACTGAAGGCAGGTGCTTAACCATCTGAACCACCCAGGAGCCCCTCACCCCATGGTCTATTTTAATTAAAAATTGAACCCACTGTCTGGCAATATGGTCCGATAGCTTTAGACACTGTTCTTAAAGAACCTGAGCATTTAGTTGAGATATTGGTCAAAATGGTGGATACTAGGAATTGAATTTATGAGGACTGAAATTGTTGTATTTACTAGAGACTGTGCTTACAGATTGGTTGAGTTCTGGCCATTGCTGAATGCCAAGAAAATGACAGTCTATACAGATCATTAATACTGAACAGTGGAGGTTCATAGATAGACACCTGGAAACTGTAATCCATCAAAAATCCTGTCTCTGGGATGCCTGGGTGGCTCAGCGGTTGAGTGCCTGCTTTTGGCCCAGGATGTGATCCAGGAGTCCTGGGATCGAGTCCCACATCAGGCTCCCCTGCATGGAGCCTGCTTCTCCCTCTGCCTGTGTCTCTGCCTCTCTCTCTCTCTCACTGTGTGCCTATCATAAATAAATAAAATAAAATAAATTAAAAAAAAGGAAAACAAAAAAATTGTTGGGTCATCAGGTGTGTGATAAAACATGATACAAAGCAGGGGAAATAGAAGAAACAGTTTTGAAAAAGTGGTTAAGATTTATGTGGAAGGTTTATTTACCCTAATGGCCTATTTCCTTGTGAAACTGAACGTTGGGCCAGAGTAGAGAATATGGATGACTTGGTAAGAGTCATCTCTATGTTGGAGAACCAACTTAAAATGAATGTCCTACTAATAGCTAGTCATGGGGATCATATCCAGATGTGGACTAGAACAGTTTTGTCTTATGAAGCAGACTAAGTACCTTGAACTAGTAGTGCTGGGACAATTATTTTGCTGCCAACTCATCTGCTTAGAGTGAAAGAGCATAGGTTTTCAATATTTCTGATATCAGACTTCCTAGGTTGGAATACTCTCTCTGCCACTCACTATATAGACTTTTTGAGTCTTATTTTGCTCAACTGAAAAATAGAGATACTAAGTGCTTGACTAATAGGAATTTTGGGAGGATTGGGTATGTGTTTACAAGTAAATACTTAGAGTTGTATCTGACTCAGAGTAAGCCCAAGTAAGTGTTGGCTAATATTCCTATTATTTCTTTTTTTTAAATTTTATTTATTTATTTGAGAGAGAGAGAGAGAGAGAGAGAGAGAGAGAGAGAGAATGTTAATGAGCAGGGGAAGGATCAGAGGGAGAGGGAGAAGCAGATTCCCTGCCAAGCAGAGAGCCTAATGTGGGACATGATCCCAGGACCCTGAGATCATGACCTAAGCCAAAGGCAGGCGCTTAACTGACTGAGCCACCCCGGCACCCCTATTCTTATTATTTCAAGAGCTAGTCCAAAGTGGAATATATATTTCTGTAAAAAAAGCATTTTGGGAAGTGTTTGCCTATCTCCATGAATCTAACCAATGAGATGACATTTCCTGTGACATTCCAATTGAGTTGCTATATTTATCCCATTTAAAATATATTTTTTAAAAAGACAAACATCCCAATTCTTTTTTTTTAACGTAGTGATTCAACAATTCCATACATCACCTGGTGTTCATCACATGTGCACTCCTTAGTCCCCATCACTTATTTTTTTTGAGTCTTTTTTTTGGTATAATTTTATTGGAGTTCAATTTGCCAACATAGAGCATAACATCCAGTGCTCATCCCATCAAGTGCCCCCTCAGTGCCTGTCACCCAGTCACCCCAAACCCCCGCCCACCTCTCCTTCCACTACCCCTTGTTCGTTTCCCAGAGTTAGGAGTCTCCCATCACCTATTTAATACACTCCCTTACCCCCCTTCCCTCTGGCAACCATCAGTTTATTCTCAATAATTGTCTGTTTCTTGATTTGTATCTTTTTCCCCTCTTTGCTTATTTGTTTTTTTCTTAAATTCTACATATGTGTGAAATCATATGGTATTTATCTTTGTCTGACTGACTTATTTCACTTAGCATTATACTTTCTAGCTCCATCCAGGCCATTGCAAATGGCAAGATTTCATTCTTTTTTATAGCTGAATAATATTCCATTATATATATACCACATCTTTTTTATATATCCCTCTATCAATGGACACTTGGCTGCTTCCATATCTTGGCTATTGTAAATAATACTGCAATAAACATATGGGTGCATGTATTCCTTTGGATTAGTGTTTTTATATTCTATGGGTAAATACCCAATAGTGTGATCGCTGGATCATAGGAGAGCTCTATTTCTTTTAACTTTTTGAGGGACCTCCACATTGTTTTTCAGAGTGGCTGCATTCCTGCTAAACAGTGCATGAGGTAACTACATACCTTCTTTTTTTCCATATCCTCACTGACACCTGTTGTTTCTTGTGTTTTTGATTTTAGCCATTCTGGGCAGATGTCAGGTGGTAGCTCATTGTAGTTTGGATTTGCATGTCCCTGATGATAAATAATGTTGAGCATCTTTTCATTTGTCTGTTGTCCATCTAGATATCTTATTTGGAGAAATATCTGTTCATATTTTCTACTCATTTTAATTGGATTGTTTTGGGGGTACTGGGTTAAATAAGTTCTTTCTATATTTTGGATACTCTTTATTGGATATGTCATTTGCAAATATCTTCTCCTACTGCATAGATTGCTTTTGAGTTTCATTGTTTTCTTTGCTGTGCAGGAACTTTTTACTTTGATGTAGTCCCAATAGTTTATTTTTGCTTTTGTTTCCCTTGCCTCTGGAAACATATCTAGAAAAGAGTTGCTATGGCTGATGTCAAAGAAGTTACTGCCTGTGTTCTCCTCTAGGATTTTTATGGTTTCAGGTCTCATACTTAGGTTTTTCATCCATTTTGAATTTATTTTTGTATGTGGTGTTAGACAGTGGTCCAATTTCTTTCTTTTGCATGTAGTTGTCCAGTTTTCCCAGCACCATTTGTTGAAGAGACTCTCTCTCTCTCTCTTTTTTTTTTGCATTGTATAGTCTTTCCTGCTTTGTTGAAGATTAATTGACCATATAGTTGTGGGTTTATTTCTGGGTTTTCTATTCTGTTCCATTGATGTATGAGTCTATTTTTGTGCCAGTACCATGCTGTTATGATTACTCCAGCTTTGTAATATAACTTAACGTCTGGAATTGTGATGCCTTCAGCTTTGCTTTTCTTTTTCAAGTTTTCTTTGAAAACTTGCCTTATTCAGGGTCTTTTGTGGCTCTGTATCAATTTTTAAATTGTTTGTTCTAATTCTGTAAAAAAAAATGCTGTTGGTATTTTGATAGGGAATGCATTAACTGTATTGATTGCTTTGGGTAGTATAGACATTTTAACAATATTCTTCCAACCCATGAGCACAGAATGTCTTTCCATTTCCTTGTGTCATGTTCAATTCTTTCATCAATGTTTTGTAGTTTTCAGAGTACAGATCTTTACCTCTTTGGTTAGGTTTATTCCTAGGTATCTTATTATTTTTGGTGCAATTATAAGTGGGATTGTTTTCTTAATTTCTCTTTGTGCTGCTTCATTATAGAAATATGTTGTATACACTGATTTTGTATCATACAACTTTACTGACTTCATTTATCAGTTGTAGCAGTTTTTTGGTGGAGTCTTTCAGGTTTTCAATATATAGTATCATGTCATCTACAAATAGTTTTACTTCTTCCTTACCTGTTTAGATACCTTTTATTTCTTTTTTTTTTTGTCTGATTGCTGTGGCCATGACTTCTTTTTTTTCTTACAGATTTTACTTATTTATTCATAAGAGACACACAGAGAGATACAGATATATAGGCGGGGGGTGGGGGAAGTAGGCTCCACGCAGGTAGCCCGATGTGGGACTTGATCCCCGGATTCCAGGATCACGCCCTGGGTAGAAGGTGGGCACTAAACCACTGAGCCACCCAGGCATCCCCAGGACTTCTATTTATCCCATGTTTAATGTTCCTTTCTGTGAGTTTGTATGTGGTACTAAGACTCCTATTTTAAAATGTGTCATTTCTGTCGTGGAACTGATGAACATGTTCACTAAATTTGCCCAAGTATAAGTATATTTTCTAGAAGTGCAGTAGCACACATTGAGAAGGAAATTGATTAACCAAAGCAGACTTTGACTTGTCCATGTGAGTTTGTCATTTTAATTATTAGATTTTTAATACCATCAAATCAGTTAATGGCACCAAAAAAACAACTGCTCTTGTCAGAGAGTAAATAATGTATAGTCATTCTAGTGTGAAGGTTGTTTTTGTATCACATTTCATTGTGCTATCCTGTCTGATTTATGACTGTAACTAACTGACCCTGGCTCTGGCCCCTATCTGCTCACACAGTAATTTTAAGCCTGTCCCTCTCAAAAAGACACTGCCAAAGTATTTATGGGAGTCCCCAGGGGTTACCATACATGAGCTCTGAATTAGCCAGACCACCATCACTGCTGCTGATACTGTGCCTCATTCTATCAGTGATGCTGCTGCTGCCGCCTTGCCAGTTTGCTATATCCTGTTGATTATTTCGGTTATTGATGCTCTCAATCCTCATAGAACAATGGACCTTGACAATCAACTGAAAAGTCAGAAGGGGCAAAGATTTCTCCTTCCTGCATTATGTTCCCTTAGGGGAATCTCATAACACAGTTATTCGGGTCCTGTGATATTACGAAGTTTAGTCAGCTCATTTGCTTTTTGCTCATAGTCCTAATACCCCAGAGCACATATTTGCCCAGTCAGAGTAGTTGGGTTGAGATGGATTTAGGCAACAACAGCTATCCTATAACTGTAAACTCTGCCTGCCCCTCATTCTCAGCCCTTCTTGCTAAATCGAATTCGCCAGACTTCTTTTTGCTCATTGGTGGATTCTTTCCCAGGGGCCCTAAAATCTGTTCAGAAACATGTCTTCAGCTGGAGAACTCCCAGGGGCCCTAAAATCTGTTCAGAAACATATCTTCAGCTGGGTTCTCCATACATTCAACAGAAATCCAAGAAGAGATATGGCTGATGTCCTTTGTCAGAAGATTTTGTACTAGTACAAGTCAATCAATGTAATTGGCTTGTGGGTGGAGAGTGGTAAAGAAAATGGTAACTTAACTCCATCTGCCAGATGTAATTGAATCCTAGATATGGCCCAATTGGGACCATGCTGTTAAAGTATGTTTACATCTCTCAGCTGTATGCCTGTGAAATTGTCATGGCCTGGAATGTCTTGTCCCTCCTCTCTCCAAATCCGTATTTGCCCATTTTCAAAACCTTTATAAAAGTTTACCTTTTTAAAGAAGACTTCCTCAGTTAACCACATCTGATCAAAAAATAATTTCTGTGCTGCACATTCCATGCTTCAATTTTATGTTGATGTAATATATACTTTAAATATATTTTAAATGTTCCTTGTTCCGTCACTGAATAGATATTTATGAACACTTACTACATGCTGGGGATATTGCAGTAAACAAAACAGACATGATTCCCTGCCTTCATGAACCTGACATCCTAGTGGGAGAGATGACAAAGAGGTAAACAATCAAGCAAGTTAATTTCAGATAGTGATAAAGGATATGAAGAAAAGCAAGACAAGGGGATAGAGAGTGAAGGGGAGGCAGGCTAACTACATAGGGTGGCCTGAGAAAGCTTCTCTGAGTAGGTGACATTTAACTCAGCCCTAAAAGGTAAGGAAGCACTCATGCAAACAGTGTTCCAGGAAGAGATAACAGCAAGTACAGAGTTCCCATACAGAAATGATTTTAGTGTGCTGGAAGAACTGAAAGATGTTCTCAGGTTTGTTGGAGCACCATGAGTATGAGGTTCACTTATCATCTTCTCGGATTCTGGGTTATAGTCTCAATTAGACTGTGCAATATTTAGGACTAGGATGCAGAGGCCAGGTTGTTCTTTCTCTATCGTCTGTTCTGTCTTTTAATTGGTATGTTTAGATGATTTATATTTAATGTAATTGTTGGTATATTTGGATTTACATCTGCCATGTTTGTTTTGTTTATTCTGTGTTTATTCCTTTATTTCTCTCATCCAGCCTTATTTTGGAGTAAACATTTTTAGTATTCTATTTTAATCTACTGTTGTGAACAATATTTTTAGTGATTTTTCTATGTGTTACAAAATCCATCTTTAAATTTTAACATTTCTGGTAATTAGTTAACTTTTTAAAGAACAGTTTCACATTCACAGAAAAATCAAACAAACAGTACAGAGTGTTCTCTGTTACCAAGCTCTACTCCCATACAGTTATCCCTATTATTAACATCTTTTCTTGTGCCACATTTGTTATAATTAACAAACCAATATTGATACATTATTATTAACTAAAGTCTACTTTACATTAAGGTTTATTCTTTGTGTTGCATGGTTCTGTGGGTTTTGACAAATGCATAATGTCACTATTATGCATACTGTATTTACCATTACAGTATCACACAGAATAGTTTCACCACCCTAAAAAGTTCTTGTGATCCATCCAGTCATCCCTCTATATCCCCAAACTCCCGACCACCACTGACCTTTTTACTATCTCTATAGTTTTGCCTTTTCCATAATATCATATAGTTGGAATCTTATATGGCCTTTCAGACTAGATTCTTTCACTTACCAATATGTATTTAAAGTTCTTCCATGTCTTTTTGCAGCTTGATAGCTCATTTATTTTCATTGCTTGAGTAACATTCCATTGTATGGCTGTACCAAAGTTGTTTGTTTATCCATTTACCTATTGAAGGACATCTTGGTTCCTTCCACCTTTTGGTGATCAAGAGTAAAGCTGCTATAGACATTTGTGTACTGTTTTTTTTTTCAGACATAGTTTATAGCTAATGTGGGTAAATACCAATGAGCACAGTTGCCAGATCATATGGTAAAAAGATCATATGGTAAAAGTATGTTTAACTGTGTAAGAAACTGTTCAACTGTTCCCCAAAGTGGATGTGCCATTTTCCATTGCCATTAGCAATGAATGAGAGTTCCTCTTGTTCTGCACACTTGCCAGCATATAATATTATTGGGTTTTTGGATTTTAGATATTCTAAGAAGTGTGTAGTGGTGTTTCACTGTTGTAATTTGTAATTCCCTTATGACATATGTTGAGCATCTTTTCATATGCTTATTTGCCACCTGTATATCTTTTTTGATGAGGTATCTCTTTAAATCTTTTGCCCATTTAAAAAATTGGTTTGTTTTCTTATTGTTGAGTTTTAAAAGTTTTTAAATTTTTTTTGGATATGAATATCTTTACCAGATATGTATTTTGTGAATATTTTATCCCACTCTGTGGATTGTCTTTTCATTATCTTAGCAGTGCCTTTTGCAAAGAACACATTTTTAATTTTAATAAAGCTCAATTTATCAATTTTTTCATATATGGTGCTTTTTGTGCTGTATCTAAAAAATCATAATCAAACTCAAGGTCACCTAGATCTTTCTCTATAATAGCTGTATGAAGTCTTTATCAGATAATCCCAACATCTGTGTCATTTCTTGATTATCTTTTTCTATATCAACCAAGATTTTTGTGGTCGTTCATATGTCTAGCAATTTTGGATTGTATCATGGACATTTTTAATATTACATTTTTTTATTTTAGAGAGAGAGAGAGAGAGAGAGAGCGTGTGCACATGCAAGTGGGGAGAGGAATAGAAGGGGAGGGAAAGAGAGAGAATCTCAAGCAGTTTCCTCACTGAATGTGAAGTCCAATGCAGGGCTCAGCCTTGTAACCCTGAGATCATGAACTGAGGTGAAAACAAGAGTTGGATGCTTAACCTACTAAGCCACCCAGGTGCCCCTGAATATTATACTTTGAGACCCTAGGATTTGTTTAAATTCTGTTGAGCATGTTGATATTTTTATTTTTAATCAGGTTATCAGGCTATTCATCTGGTTTAGTTCAGACCACAAGTTCCAACACTTCTTCTGTGGCCTGAAGTTCCTATGTCAGTTTAGTTTCTAAAACTTTTGCAGTACTATATGAATCTGTCCTGCCTATGTGCCATCCAGTGGCCAGACTGGAATCTGAGTAATGGCCTGTTTTTTTGATTCAGTTCTTGAAACTGAATTTGGTATGCTGATTCAGACCAGATCCACACATACATGCCTGGGGAGTGAGAGTAGGAGTTCATAAGCAGCTTTATAGGGTTACATTTATGAGCTCCTCCCTCTCTTCAATATCCTCAATATTTTATGGTTCCCTGGGGCTTTCTTTTTTGATATTTTGATGGGAAACCACCTACTTTCATGATTGTCCTATTGCCAGGGTCAGGCATCAAGAGGACAAAGAGAGAATAAAAAAGTAATGAGCTTAGCCATCTTGGAACTATACCTCAACCAGAGGGAAAGAAAAGTCCTCTCCAGAGTTTTGGCTTCTGCAGTTTTCCAGTGTCTGCTGCTTCCATTGTTATAGCTGTAGAATCACCTAGAGATTGAGATACTGTGAAAATGAGAAAGAAGGAAAAGAAACTAGGGTTTTCTTTTACTTTATGATCATAAATAATTCCTTTTCCTATTCCTCCATCCACAACTAGAGAGCTTTTGGGGGAGCTTTCTCTATCTGTACCATAGTGTACACTTTTGGGTTTCTGACACTTTGACTACTGGCCAGGTGATTTAGGAGGGAAGAATATGGTAAACTCACTGCTGGGTTTGTGATGCCTCAAATTCTGGTGTTCTTTCTATCCCTGATATTTACCTTTCAAATAGATGCTCTATGTATATTCTGCCTGGGTTTTGTGATTAATTTCAATGAGAGAAAACTTACCTGGGGCCAAATCTCGAATCCATTTCTTTAGGATAATTTGGATTTGTTGCAGGAAATGTTTCATTTTCTTTTGCAATCAAAGCAAAGTGAAAAAAAAACCCAAACAATTAAGACTTAATTAACTGGAACTTTTTTAAATTTTTTTTTTAAATTTTATTTTTAACTAATCTCTACACCCAGTATGGAGCTCAAACTTACAACCCTGAGATCAAGAGTTGCATGCTTCACTGACTGAAACAGCCAGGCACCCCTTGATTTACTGGAACTCTTGAGTACAAGACATATTTCTTGTTGGTTACAGCAATTTTAAGATTTCTTTGGGGTGATATCTTAAGTGCAACAAACATTCTGCTCATTTTGATGACCTCCTCTTCCATTATGCCCCACATTGGCACATACAAGATGGTGATCATGTGTAAAAAGCTACTATACTATGTGGCAAAGTGAGATTTCAACTCAAGCATGTTTAATAGCATAGCCTAAGTTCTTCACCACTAAACTGTGCTGCCTTTTAAATTTAAACAAATACTGCCCCACATCGAGAATTTTTACTGACTGTGTTACATTTATTGTTCACTTCCTTGATCTTCCTTCTCAAACCCTGTAGGAGTATACTTCTCTATCCTTTTAATATTGAGGTTGGCCATGTAATTTGCTTTGGTCTAGTGGTGGTTGGACTATGGTCCCCCACTCCTTGACTTTGGGCTTAGCCATCTGACTGAGGAGACATGGCAAGAGCAGAGCCGTGGAATGTGTTTTATGATTAGGCTTATCTTTTGCCCTTCTGCCACTACCATGAAAAGAACATGTCCCAATGATCCTGCTATTCCAGGGAAAATGAGAGACATATGGAGCATACCTGCACCCATCCCAAGCTTGGTGCCAAGCCCACATAGACCTAACCTAGGTGAGTGACATGTGAGTAAAAATAAATGATTATTGTTTCATGATTCTGAGTTTAGGGATGGTTTGCTACATAGAATCATTGTGGCAAATGACAGATTAATTATGGCCATATAAATATTTGGTTGAGGACATCTTATGTTTCCACATGAAATTTAAATGAACGTATGATTTTTATTTAAATTTTAAAGACTAGGGATATTGTAATCTTTAGTTTCTTCACTGCTTACTATTTCCAGGCCTGTTTTCCTCCTAGAAGAGTTCTTACTAAGGAATGAGATTTCTTCTTTTTATCACCAGCTCTGCTAGTTCTGCCAAATTCTGCTAGTTTTATTTGGGGTTTCAGAGCATTGTGGAGCCATATAGTGTGAGTCATCAAAGTACCTACTTCCTTAAACTTGATTTGTTATTCTTGGTCCCCATTGTAAATGCAGCATCATCATCCCTATAGGTCTCTCTGCATGGTTTCTGCTGACAAAAAGCCACAGATAATAGAGTGGTATACTGGTGCATTCTTCATGACTCTGTTTCTTCCCATGTGGTGACCTCTAGAATGGGATCTAAACAGACTTAGGCTTGAATAATACTTCTATCCTTTAATGTATGCAGGACTGTAGATAAACTACATATTGTCTCTGAGCTTCAGATTCCGCATATGTGAAGTGGGATTATAATATCTGTCCAGCCTCCCTCACGGCATTGTTCTGAGCTGCAGGAACTCAGTAAAGGTTAGAGATCTTATGGTTCTTGTTATTTACTTGAGTATGTTCAGCAAGCTAGGAGCTAGTAGTAGTCACCACCAGTTCTTTTCTTTATATGCCTTAGGAGAGGGATATTTTGGGAAGCTGGGGCATGGTAACTCCATTTCACTACCTCTGGCTCCCGACACACCCTGGGCTGAGCAATGTCACTCTGCCCTCTCTACCTTTTTTCCTCCACCTGGGAAGGAGCATCCTAATCACACTCGCCATCTGTCTAGGACTCAGAGAATCCTATTTCCTTGACAACAGAAATGTAGGTATCCAAGTGACTTAGCTTTGAGGCACTGAAACAGTAGCAGTCAGCTCTTGGTATTACATTGCTCTAGGCTTCTTAGAGTTGTCTCCAATAGTTTATCAAATGCAGAGTATGTGTCCTAGAGACTAAAGAAAAGATGTCTAGCCTAGTTGTTTTCTATCAGATGTATGGGCCCTAAAGTTGTTTTGCAAAATAAGGCAGCTTTTCTATCTCATTCTTAGTGGTCTTTTAGAACCATACAACTTGTAAAGCCTGGAAAAGGTTAATATTTATGATTGCATCTGCCCTTTGGTTCATAAGCTTAATTGGTAGGACTTCACATTGGAAGAGAATTCTATTATTATTTACCATATGTCAAGTGCTTTACATTTTTTATATCATTCATTCAGATTTAGTTATGACATCAGCCCTTTTATTCTCATTTTACAGATCAGGAAACCTAGGCTTAGAGTAAATAAATTAACAGAGTCAGTGGTTATACCCACATCTGTCTGAATCCAAAGCTTATGTATTCCATGACATCACACAGCTACTGGTTTTTTTTTTTAATATTTTATTTATCCATTCAGGACAGACACAGAGAGAGAGAGAGGCAGAGCCACAGACAGAGGGAGAAGCAGGCTCCATGCAGGGAGCCTGATGTGGGACTCTATCCCAGGACTCCAGGATCACACCCTGGGCCAAAGGCAGATGCTAAACCACTGAACCACCCAGGGATCCCCTACACAGCTACTGTTTGCATTTTGCTTGTGCTTTGTCATTCTGAGGGTATGGTAATATGTGTTCTACCATCATTTTGATCAATAATGGCTAGAGCCAGGATATGGAGTCAGACAACCCTGGCTTTGAATTCTATCATTTATCTACTGTGTGATCTTAGAAAATTCATTTAATCTCTCTGAGTCTCAGTTTCCTTATGGGACTAATATAGCGTTTCTCTCATAGAGTTTTGGAGAGATTAAATGAGATGATACATGTGAAGGGCCTTGTGTGGTGTCTAGCATAGTCCTAGTATAGATTAAGCATTCAGTAAATATTGGCTGAAAAAATAATCTGTCTCAAAGTAGAAGTATCATTGGAGCCCAGATCTGTTTGCTTTAATAGGACATCAGCAAGTTCTTGAGAATTTAGTTATAGGATGTTAAAGCTAGACAAGATCTTAAGCTTGGTTCATACAAACTCCTCATTTTGTATATGGTGAAACTGAGGTTCAAAGAAGGGTAAGGACTTGAATTTGTGTTATACTCTACTGCTTCAATTGCACTTCCTGATAAACTCAGTTACCTTGGTCAAATTCATGTTTCTTTGTCTTACTTTATTTGAAACTGGCAAAAATCTCTACTCTACCCTTCTATTTACTGGGCCTAAGATTTATAAGGAGAAAATGGAGATTTTATTTGTGATGAGAAAAGTGTGTATTTCCTCTAGTATGCCCCTCTTTCTTTCTTTTTTTTAAAGATTTTATTTATCCATTCATGAGACACACACACACACACACACACACACACACACACACAGAGGCAGAGCCACAGGCAGAGGGAGAAGCAGGCTCCATGCAGGGAGCCCAACATGGGACTTGATCCTGGGACTCCAGGATCATGCCCTGGGCCGAAGGCAGCGCTAAACTACTGGGCCACCCGGGCTGCCCTAGTATGCCCCTCTTTCCCATACTCCACATCACTCTCATGGTTTTGAGGTGTTTTGCAATTCAAGGAGTCTCCTCTATCTCTGGATATCTCTTTACCTTCTGCATAATTGTCAAAAATTCCTTGTTTTGTGTCCCATTCCCTTTGGGACCTGTTGTATGTCAAATTTACCTGATAAACTATAGGTTAATATGTTAATGCTCTAATGTATTACCTTTCTCATATATCATCTGCATATTAGCAGGATGCTTCCCTCAAAGAAATGATGTACAGTGGAATTTCATGCATGAAGGCATTAGGTTATGGAGGAGAGAAGTTTGAGTAGGTAGCTTTTTCATACCACCTCAATGGCCACTAGAAAATATCTATCCTTTGGAGCCTTGTTAGAGAAAGGCAATCTTCTTAGGGTTATATGAGGCATAGCCTTTCCTTGTTAGCCTTTTGCAGCAGTGGGTGGGCAGTAGTAGTAGTTGCCACAGCTCTTGGTGATGGTGCCTGGATTGCTTGGGTTCTGGGGTTGGAAGTTAGCATTTGAGACCTTTTGTAGAGTATTTAATGGATAAGGATTGAGATGGGTTTGAATCTGGATAAAATCAGCAAGAAGAATCCTGTTAGAATCAAGGCCAGGGGCAACTCCTGCCATTTCTTTGAAGGCAGTAGGACTCCAGACATCACAAAATTGCTGATACTCATCTTCATCATCCTTTCCATCCTCATCAGGAGAGTCAGAAGCATACTGTACTGGCTGAACATAAAGGCTGGACCAGCCCTGGTAATTGGCATGAGAACTAATCCTTCCCCATCAGTATTCATAGTGAGGCACTGGAACAGCGACTCTTCTTGCATTACCATAGTGCTATGTCCCCTTTTACTATTAGTCTCTGCATGTAAGAGGAAGGGTTTGTAGGCATTGTCTAGTTTATCTCTGGTGGGAGTAAACTTGCCTAAGACTACAGAGAAAATTCATGGCTTAGTGAGGGCTATAGCTTAGATCTCCTGATGTCCTACTTTGTGCTTTTTCTTGTATACCACAGTGTGCCTGTTGTGTGTGAGCTCAGACAGCACACATGGGTGGCATGGTTTACAGAAGACCTCTGGTTTTTATGTACATGGTTACATATGTGCACACATGATGTGTATGTGTGTGTGGTGCATAGAAGAGGGGCTGTCAGATACCTCATGCATTTTAACAATCATTATTACATATAATAGCTATTATATCTTAACTATCATTATCATAATTGATAATATTTTATATATACATAAGTTCATATGAGGGCCTTGAGACTCAGTAGCCCACTCTTCTTAGTTCACTGATCAAAGTTTATAGAATTCTTTCATGTCCCTCAAATCCTTATAACAATCTCATAGGGATCAACATTGTTGTTAATGTTGTTATTATTATTATCCCAACCCATAGATAAAATAATAGGTTTAGAAAAGTTGAATGGGTGGACCAAGACAGAGGTAAATCAGTGATGGAGCTGAGCTGACCAAGTCCAGTGCCCATACTTCTACACCAGAGCCTCCTTCCCAAGACCTGCAGAAAAGATATTAAAGGGGGCATAATTCCTAGGTAAGCATTAGACCTGCAAGATCAGATTCAGGGAAAAAGGGGAGCTTGTGTGCAAGCAGCACATGCTTGGTAGTATGAGCTGAGGACAATGGCATCTAAGACTTTACTTGTTGACCAGTTCTGTTAGGACCAGCCATGCTCACGAGAGTGCCTCTTTTCTTTTTCTTTCTTTTTAAAAAAAATATTTTATTTATTCATTCATCAGAGATACAGAGAGAGAGGCAGAGAGAGAAGCAGGCTCCATGCAGGGAGCCCGATGTGGGACTCGATCCCGGGTCTCCAGGATCAGGCCCTGGGATGAAGGCAGTGCTAAACCACTGAGCCAACCTGGGCTGCCCAAGAGTGCCTCTTTTTATCTCAGTTCCTTTCCATGTATGTTCAAGAATTCCATCTAAATAAAATTAACAAAAATAATGAATTCAGATCAACATGAGAGGCCCAGCTTTGCTATGAGGACATAATATAGCAATGTATTTGAGAAACAGAAGGTGGAGGAAAGGAGAGAGGGAACATGAGAAAGGGAGGGAGAGAGACATGAAAGTATTTGACAGGTAAGATCTGAACATATAAAAAATAGAGGTAAAAAGCAAGCAGCTGTGTGAGAACAAAGGAATATTCTGCTGTTCCTTATTCTGCTTGCTGCCCAGACTCTTCAATTGCAGCTTCTACTAAATAATAATGTGGGCTCTCTCTTTGCTCCCAGCTCAAAGAGAATGAAAAAGCAGCAAAACACTCAAAGGTACAGTACAGCCACAGATAAAAAAAAATTGATGACACGGAAATCAGCCCCATCCCATAACACACACACTTCGGCAACCCCTCCTGGAGAAGTGAATGATAGTGAATATAATGAACAAAGAAGAAAAGGACCTTTGAGCTAAGATGAGGAGAGGAGCCTTTATTTGGTTCCCTAATGGGGTGTTTTGATGCTTGCTAATGTCTATAGTGCTCAATTTTACAGCAGAAATTTGGAGTGGAAGTAGAGGCTAGTTAGTTCAGTGTCTCAGTTCTCAATAAGACACAGCTATCTTAGGTGTGAAAGTCATACATCAGATACAGTCAGACATTAATTTCTAGGTTTTTCTGCAGATAATAAAAGTTGAAGAAGAAGTTGGACCCTGGGTTCTACCCATTTTGGGAAGACATGAAATGGCCAAATTAAATTCTAGTTTTTAGAAAGGAAGGAATGATGGATTCATTGTATGAAACACAGACTGGCAAACTTGATGTCAGTCTTAGACAATGATTCTAGAAATGCTATTAAAGGACAGTTTAAAATCGCAAGAAGAGTTAGGTCTGATCAGTAGGAGGCAACACGGGTTTGCTGAGAAGTCATGTAATGCAAATTTCATTCATTTAATTAGTTGAGTGATGGCTCTGGGGAATGTACCATACAATATATATATGTGGCTGTCATCTAGGGCTTTAGCATGATTTCCCATGATATATTTGTGGAAAGTGTGACGATCTGTTGTCTCACTCATGTAGTTATGTCAATTAGCAGTTTGTTGAAGTGATATAACAAAAATGTATCCATACAGATTTGGACACTATTGATATAATTATTTCTAGTAACAAGCTATAGGGTTCTATTCTCAACCTTGTTCTGTTAAACATTTTTATTCATGACTTGGTTGAAGTCATAAAAAACAGGCCCATAAGATTTATAAAGGGATAGTACAATGGAAGCCAGAATTATGATTCTGCAAATTTTGACAGATTTGGTAGATGGGCAGAATCTGCAAGGTGAAATTTTATAAATGTAGCATAAAAGACTGGGAAGATTGTTAGAACTCATACAGCAATTCGGCAATGTGGCAGGATACAAAATCAATGCCCAGAAGTCAGTGGCATTTCTATACACTAACAATGAGACTGAAGAAACAGAAACTAAGGAGTCAGTCCCATTGACAATTGCACCCAAAAGCATAAGATACCTAGGAATAAACCTAACCAAAGAGGTAAAGGATCTATACCCTAAAAACTACACAACACTTCTGAAAGAAATTGAGGAAGACACAAAGAGATGGAAAAATATTCCATGTTCATGGATTGGAAGAATTAATTAATTAATTAATTAATATTGTGAAAATGTCTATGCTACCCAGGGCATTGTACACATTTATTTTTATTTTTTAAATTTTTATTTTTATTTTATTTATTTATGATAGGCACACAGTGAGAGAGAGAGAGAGAGAGAGAGAGAGTCAGAGACACAGGCAGAGGGAGAAGCAGGCTCCATGCACCGGGAGCCCGACGTGGGATTCGATCCTGGGTCTCCAGGATCACGCCCTGGGCCAAAGACAGGCGCTAAACCGCTGCGCCACCCAGGGATCCCGCATTGTACACATTTAATGCAATACCTATCAAAATACCATGGATTTTCTTCAGAGAGTTGAAGCAAAGCATCTTAAGATTTGTGCGGAATCAGAAAAGACCCCAAATAGCCAGGGGAATATTGAAAAAGAAAACCAGAACTGGAGCATCAGAATGCTGGATTTCAAGTTGTACCACAAAGCTACGATCATCAAGACAGTGTGGTACTGGCACAAAAACAGACACATAGATCAATGGAACAAATAGGGAACCCAGAAATGGGCCCTCAATTCTATGGTCAACTAATATTTGACAAAGCAGGAAAGACTATCCACTGGAAAAAGGATAGTCTCTTCAATAAATGGTGCTGGGAAAAGTGGACAGCCACGTGCAGAAGAAGGAAACTAGACCATTCTCTTACACCACACACAAACATAAACTCAAAATTGTTGAAAGCTCTAAATGTGAGTCTAGAATCCATCAAAATCCTAGAAGAGAACACAGGCAACACCCTTTTTGAACTTGGCCACAGCAACTTCTTGTAAGATTCATCTATGAAGGCAAGGGAAACAAAAGCAAAAATGAATTACTAGGACTTCATTAAGATAAAAAGCTTCTGCACAGCAGAAGAAATAGTCAACAAAACTAAAAGACAACCTACAGAATGGGAGAAGATATCTGCAAATGACCTATCAGACAAAGGGCTTGTATTCAAGATCTATAAAGAAGATCTTAATGTGAGACAAGATTCCATCAAAATCCTAGAGTAGAACACAGGCAATGGCCTTTTTGAACTTGGCTACAGTAACTTCTTGCAAGATACATCCATGAAGGCAAGAGAAACAAAAGCAAAAATGAACTATTGGGACTTCATCAAGGTAAGAAGCTTCTGCACAGCAAAAGGTACCGTCAACAAAACTAAAAGACAACCTACAGAATGGGAGAAGATATTTGCAAATGATGTATCAGATAAAGGACTAGTATCCAAGATCTGTAAAGAACTTATTAAACTCAACAGCAAAGAAACAAACAATCCAATCATGAAATGGGCTAAAGACAGGAACAGAAATCTCACAGAGGAAGACATAGACATGGCCAACAAGCACATGAGAAAATGCTCCTCATCACCTGCCATCAGGGAAATACAAATCAAAACCACAATGAGATACCACCTCACACCAGTGAGAATGGGGAACATTAACAAGGCAGGAAACCACAAATGTTGGAGAGGATGTGAAGGGGGACCCTCTTGCACTGTTGGTGGGAATGTGAACTGGTGCAGCCACTCCGGAAAACTGTGTGGAGGTTCCTCAAAGAGTTAAAAATAGACCTGCCCTACGACCCAGCAATTGCACTGCTGGGGATTTACTCCAAATATACAGATGCAGTGAAATGGCAGGTCTCCTGCACCCCAATGTTTCTAGCAGCAATGTCCACAATAGCCAAACTGTGGAAGGAGCCTTGGTGTCCATCGAAAGATGAATGGATAAAGACGATGTGGCATATATATATATATATATATATATATATATATATATATATACACACACAAACAATGGAATATTAGCCATTAGAAAGGACAAATACCCATCATTTGCTTCGATGTGGATGGAACTAGAGGGCATTATGCTGAGTGAAGTAAGTCAATCGGAGAAGGACAAACATTATATGGTCTCATTTATTTGGGGAATATAAAAAATAGTGAAAGGGAATAAAGGGGAAAGGAGAGAAAATGAGTGGGAAATATCAGTGAGGGTGACAGAACATGAGAGACTCCTAACTATGGGAAATGAACAAGGGGTAGTGGAAGGGGAGGTGGGCGGGGGGATGGGGTGACTGGGTGATGGGCACTGAGGGAGTCACTTGATGGGATGAGCACTGGGTGTTACACTATATTTTGGCAAATTGAACTTCAATTATATATATGATTGTGGGGAAAGTCCAAGAAACTGATTGCCCAAATATGGAGTATGGCATAGCAGAGCTCATATAAAGAAGGCTTCGGGGCTTTAATGTTCAATGAGCTCAAAGATAAATTAGCTATGAGACATGTCTATGTGTTTGTTTTAAATATCTTTTTTTAAATTAAAGTAGTCATGCAGTGTTATATTACTTTCAAGTGTACTACATAGTGATTCAACAATTCTACATATAGAATATTATACTAATATTAATATATTAATGCTAGTACATTCTATAATATATATAGAATTAGAATTCTATAAATTACTCATTGTTAACCATAATAAGTGTAGTTACCCACTGCCACCATATAAAGTTATTACAATATTTTTTACTCTATTCCTTATGTTGTACTTTTTATCCCTGTAACTTACTTATTTTATAATTAGAAGTGTTTACCTTTTAACCCCCTTCACATATTTTTGCCTGTGAGTGTGTACTTTTTGTGACACATTAATATGGTGGTTCACACACTTGGCTTCCCAGGCTGCAACCCAGATCAACTGCATAGGAATCTGTGGGGGTAGGGCCTAGAAATAAGTATATTTAAATCTCCCCAGGTGATTCCAATGGGAAACCAAAGTTGAGAACCATTGTGATAATAGAATGTGAGACAAGTGATAGTCTAATTGTAATGTGTATTGTTCTAACTAGAATGTTGCACTTAGTCTTGGACAATACCTTTTACAAACTGGAACCCATTGGGAGCAGTGTTACTCAGACTGTAAGGGGGCCTGCAGTCATACAAACTATGCCATCAGGAACTGCTGAAGGAACTGAGTGTGAGCAATCTCAGGGAAGACATAGAAGTTGTCCTCAAATGAGTGTGCCAGAGAGATCACCCTTATTCTATTTGGCTCCAGAGATGAGAACTAGAACCAAGAAGATGAAGTAAAATGGAGGCAAATTTTAATTCAGTGAAAGGAATAATATTCTATGAGGGCTATCTAAAGATGTAGTAGGCTGCCTCAGAAAGAAATGATTGCCCTATAATTTGGGAACTCCAACTCCTATGGCTGCTTAACCAGTTGGTGAGAGTATGGAGAAGTCTTGTGTTATTCAAGATTCTTTTTGTGGCACATAACAGAAGCCCAATTCAAAAACTCAAAAATAGAGTCAGTTGTATCATATAACAGGGAACTGACTTTAGTGAGGGCTGATTTAAGGGATCAGTTGATATCAACAGGCTCTTTTTTGCCATTTATTTTGGGCCCTGTTTGTCTTTGCTTTCCTTTATTCTACATTTAGGCTCCTGCCACATGGTGTCCTGGCAACCCCAGTAGAGAGAGAAAATATTTTCTGATACTTCTTAAAAGAGAAACACTGATTCTAAATGGACCCATGTTGTCAGAAAGAGGGTCTTTGTGTGTGTGTGTGTGTGTGTGTGTGTGTGTGTGTAGGACAGGGGAACTGGTGCATGAATCAGAGTCTTGGCACTGGATAGAGTTGAATAAGTGAAGATCCCTCTTAGTTCTGGGTTTTTAATATTTTTGACACCATAGCCAGAATGCAGCAATAAGTATAGACTACTGAGCTCATCAAATATAATCTTTTCTGTAGTCAGGCCCATCTGTTTCTCATGTTCTTCCCCATTCACAGCTTTGCTTGTGTTGCTTAATCTTTCTAAAAAGACCTCCACTTACTACTCTTTAACCCACAGTTCAAGACTCATCTCAAGTTTTGCGTCTTCCTCTGTTGTAGCTGTTCCAGACCACTCTGATCTGCACCCCTTTGAACTATTACAGTACTCTTCACAATTACATATTTCCTGATGTCATGCCTTGAATTTTTTCTGTTTTTCAATGAGTTAGTCATACAAACTGTGTATTATACCTAAATTGAGAAGTAGGGTCAATGCCTTTTCCTTGTTTATTCTTCCTGTGCTTAACGTAGAGTTGAGAATATTATATGGGCTTGTTCATTCAAATTACTGATTGATGGTCATTTTTAAAATATAGCCATCCCTTTACTACTATGTGTGAAATCTCTGTCTTGCAACTAGTAATGGATTAAATGGCAAAGATGGGAGCATTGCCATCAGAGGCCTTCTGGAGAAATAATTTTACACTACTGAAGAGGGCATTGTTACTCTTTCCTACTGGCACAAGCTCTTCTCCATGCTCATGCTGCCAAGCTGGTTTCCTTGCTTTTGGACTCTAGGAATGGGTCGGTTTCCTGATTAGGACTTTTTAAGATTTTATTTATTTATTCATGAGAGACACAGAAAGAGAGGTAGAGAGACACAGGCAGAGGGAGAATCAGGCTCCATGCAAGGAGCCCAATGTGGGACTCAATCCCAGTACTCTAGGATCACACCTTGAGCTGAAGGCAGACACGCTTAACCGCTGAGCCACCCAGGCATCCCTGGTTAGGACCTTCAACCACTCACTCATTACAGAATAATTTATTAGTCACCAATGTTATTCTAAGGTCTGTTCTAGTTAGGGGGGATATATAGAATGTCAGTTCTAAGGAACTTGCAGGGAGAAACAGAAAAACAAAATTAGATAATTATAATATAGCATAATGGGGTTCCAATTCTGGATTAGATGAAATAAGCATACTCTACCTTCCAGTTTTGTATATAGCTATAAAGACTGAATAGAATGAATAGAACATCGAATAGTCTGAAAGGTAAATAGTAGCAGATTGGGAGGAAAAAACAGAAATCACACTATCGCTGAACTGGTGAGTATGCCACTTAAAAATTTTGCTATACTCTGGCCCGAACTCAGCATACCAGAATCCAGTTAAGTGGCCATCAGTGAGCAGACAGAGCTCTAGGAGAAGTGATCTAATTCTGGCTTAAGAATGGAAAAGGTGGTGGGGGGGGGGCAGTCCGGGTGGTTTAGCATCACCTTCATTCAGCCCAGGGCCTGATCCTGGAGTCTCCGGATTGAGTCCCACATCGGGCTCCCTGCATGGAGCCTGCTTCTCCCTCTGCCTGTGTCTCTGCCTCTTTCTCTTGTCTCTCATGAATAAATAAATAAAATCTTTAAAAAAAGAATGGAAAAGGGAACTACTAACACTTAGTGTGGAAATCTTCCACTTTTTTTTAAAACTCTTTTCTGTTTTCTTGTGCTCTGACTCCCAAGAAATTCTGTGGAAATAGTGGGCAGCAGTTGATAATTGAAGGCTGCAGGGGCTAAGTCTTTGAGGACAGGGAATTCTCTTTTCTTTTTGATGGATCTGTGGTTCTAAGAGGGTTGGGCCAATTTCCATTGCTTTTTTCCTCTTTCTGTACCCTATTGCTTGGACCTAAACAAGGGCACATTGCAAAAGTGAATAGCAGAGTAGGATAACTAAACCTCAGCTTTCAGGCCAGAGGACTGAACAGAAAGAGCCTCAGGGAACCAGAAAGTTCTGAGGAGATCACAGAAAGGGAGAAGCTTGGGAAAGTGACCTTATAAAGTTGTTTATGAACTCTAGAGCTCAACCCTGAGTGAACATGTCTGGGTTAGACCCTATTTAGCAGACTAAAGTCTTCAAGAACTAAACAGACCACAACCTAGATCCCAGACTATTCACTAAAAGGCGGACATGTGAAACATACCTGGATAGTGCTGTAAAGGCTTTGAAAATGGAATGGACTTTGGAACCACAACCCACAGTAGTTGGATCAGAACGTTGACTGCCTGCTAAAACAAAACCATCAGTATCAGCATTCTTCATAGGGTTTAAACAATTTTCAAGATCTGATAAGGCAGCATCTAAATTATCCAGGATATAATCCAAAATTATTAAGCATATAAAGAATTAGAAATGTCTTAACTCACATGAGAAAAGACAATCAACAAATGTCATCCTAGATGACAGATGTTGGAATTATATGAAAAAATTTTAAAGCAACTATTATAAAAATACACCAATAAGCAAGGGCAAAATCCTTGAAAGAAATGGAAAAATAGAAAGCCCCAGCAAAGAAATAAAAATATATAAACAATCACCAAATGAAAGCTAGGAAAACTTAAAGCATGGCAGCTGGCTTCTGTCATGGCAAATGATCCCAATGGGAGACACAGAAAACCAAGATGGAAGCCACAGTCTTTTTTATAACTTAATGGAAGTGATATACCATCACTTCTATCCTATTTGTTAGAAGTGAGTCATTAAGTCCAGGCCATACTCAAAGGGAAGCGAATTAAACTTCACTTCTTGAAGTGGGAAAGTATCAAAAAATTTGTGGACATATTTTTAAAACCACCACAAGGGGAAGAAAGATTATTCTAGGAGGGGAGAATTAGATATGCGGAAGCAACAAAATGAGGCAAAGAATTAAAAGCAAAGAATTAAAAATGAACACTGGGGCTGTTTCTGTCTCTATTTACTTCAGTTGGACTTATTAAGTATTGGTTGGTGTAAAGATTCTCTGAATGTCAGATAATCCCCCAGACTTCTACGTACCTGTCTTGTCTATTTGGGGAAGGCAGCAGGTCCAAGTCAGTGCCTTCACAGTAGGAGATAAATAGAACCTGCAGCCCCCGTAGTATTTTGTTTTAGGATCTTTGAATAAAAGGAAGAATATGAAAAGATACTTTCTTTTAGTTGTAGGTGTATGCCTTTACAGTAGCATGGAAAGGTAGCCTGGAATTTTTAATTGGAGGCTTATTGTCCTTGATAATACTCCATTCTGCCACTGTTTTTCATCTTCTTAGTACCTAAATCATTGTAAGTCAGTTCTGCTATAATCTCTGTTTTGAAAACTTGAGTTCCAATGTGATTGATATATTAGGGAACAATTTGAGCATGACATGAATTTTGTGTTTGCTTGAGCATGATTCCGTCAACAAGAAATATTAGGTAAATGCAGAAAACTACACTCAGCTGAACTGAGTGGTTTGATAATACACAAAATACACCCTTAAACATCTACTAGCCATAGCCATTCACATTTAGTGTTACAACTTTCCATCTGATTTCAGATAAGATTCCTTCCGCCACTTCACAGTAACTCATAACCTGCTATGCCTACATCTATAAGCAAACTTTAGGTGTTTTCAAGGTGAAGTTCCATATTTATTGTAGTATTTATGTATTTCTTAACCATTAACATGTGTAAAACTGTGCTGCCTTTCCTATCTGGTTTTTAAATGCTACTGATTTTTTTTATTGTTGTTCTTCTAACCCCATTTTCCCATAAGCCCTGTGGTTTTCATTGTGCAATTTTGCATAGTGTTGTAATTTTAAAAGGATATGCCATATTATAGTATAAATGACTGAATATATATTTATTTATATATTATATATATTATATATATTAACTTACCTAGGACAGTGTATTTGGGTGGACTTAGCAAACAATGAAAATCAAGTCAGTGAAGATTCTGTGCTGCAGAGGCAAAAAGAAAAAGAAGAGAAACACTGAAGTACAGTGGAGATGCTTAACTTTGGTGGTGGACCATTCAGAGCCTCTATCTAAAGACTCCTCTGATGGATTTCCACACTAACAGTTATTTGGTGTTCTGGCTTCAGGATCTTCGGTTTTTCTGACCTTGAGCTTCCTCTTCCACAGCAAGCAATTCAGTTTCTTTGGAATATGTTGCAGTGAATAGGGTAGTGAGACATTGTCAAAATACTTGGATTTTATGCTCTTGCTTCTCTGACCTTGAGCAAGGCTAGTAGTTCCTTCCAATTTCATATGCCCTCTCAGGACACATCTTTAAGACCTGCTAGGGACTCTTGACTTTGGATCTGTGGCACGTGATGCTGAGGTGGTCATAATCAAGTTCCAAAGTGGTCCAGGGCATTTGTAATATAGAACCTCCTTCTCTTGGTACTTGGACTACATTCAAATCCATGGGAGGAGGCAGGGGTAAGTTTAATTCTTTACTCCTCATTCTCTTCCTTTTCCTCATTATTCTTTCTCTTCTTCATCTTTATTGAGGCAGTGCCATGTAGTAGTTGAGGATTTGGGCTCTGGGCCTACCCTGTAATGGTTGTATGACCTTAGGTCACATATTTAACTTTTCTGCACTTCTATTCCTTCATCTTTAAATTGAGATGATAACAAAACCTACCTTATAGGCTTGTTGTGATGAATGAATGAGATAATCCATGACAAGCACCGAGAACTGGGTTAGTAGATTTACACACATGTTCTTAATTGATACCTAAAGTCTAAGGAGATTATATCCATTTAGAATCAAGTGGAGATTTTAAAAAGTGGTTCTGAGCTATTAAATTCTGTCAGTGGGGAAGTGTAGTTGCATTTAACCACAATTCTTCAGGAATCAGCTATTGAATAAAAAGGGCACAGATGTGATTACAGTTTCTATTAATGAAGCTTATAAGCATTCTTTCATTAACTACTGCTCATACTCTTAGGGCCAAGGCTGCCAATATGAAGATGCTTCTATATAACTTTGGGTAAAGAGTGAATATTGAGGTTACATAACTGTAACAACAGAAACATATTTTAGGCTGGCCCACTAGTATATTAAATCAAATGTTAAATGAGACTGTAATCTAACCTAGGGCAGAAATTTTGTTTTTTTGTCTTATATCTCATCAACATCTACTATAGTGGTTTTCATACATAGGTGATTTTGTCCCCCCAGGGGACATTTGGCGATGTCTGGAGTCATTTTTGTTTGTCACAACTGGGGAGGAGGCAGCTGCTACTGGAATCTAATGGTTAGAGGCCAGGAATGCTGCTAAACATCTTACAGCACACTGGACAGTCCCCCACAACATTTATCTTGCCTGAAATGTCAATAGTCCTGGGGTCAAACCCTGCTCTAATGCAATGCCTAAATACAAGGGACATTGTAGCCTCTTGATAAATGTGTATTGAATTAATGATTGAAGTTTGGGGAACAAAAATGTGATTTGGTAGCAGACACATGTTTGGCAGACAATTTTATAAAGGAGTGGTGAGAAAAACTGGCACTTAGCTAATTGGTGTCAGCATGATACAAAAACTAGTGTTTGCCCTGTTCAGGCATCCAGTAAGATTGGTCTGTGCCTGGTTCATATGGTTGCTAAATATTTTGAATAACATCCCTGGAAGGTGGTATATTTTTTAGAAGTTATAGATAATTGCTTCTGGAGATAAGTTGTCTTAGAAAAACCACAGAAAGAGTGAACAGACTGAGTTTGCCTTTGGGAAGTAAACAGGAGGTGGAACAGAGTAGCTGTGAATAAATCACACTGTTATGGTAAGGATAGAAAAAGTTTACCAGTGCTCGCTTCGGCAGCACATATACTAAAATTGGAACGATATAGAGGAGATTAGCATGGCCCCTGCGCAAGGATGACACACAAATTCGTGAAGCGTTCCATATTTAAAAGAAAAGAAAAGAAAGAAAAGAAAAGAAAAGAAAAGAAAAGAAAAGAAAAGAAAAAGAAAAGAAAAAGTTTACCATCCTGGTGAAAGAGAGAAAACCAGAGCAATTTATTCCATAGTCCTCCATCTAAATCAAGGCAACAGTTTCCCAAATAGAGAGTTAGTGGGGGAAAAGTGAAAAGTGGAATAAAACAAAGTGGTTACATGAGAAAGGAAAACATGTTATTTTCTGTAATGGGACATTGTCTTAGTCTATCCAGGCTGCTATAAAAGAATACCATAGACTGGGTGGCGTATAAACAACAGAGATTTGTTTCTCACAGTTCTGAAGGCTGGGATGTCAAGGTCAAGCACTGGCAGATTCAGTGTCTATGAGAGCGTACTTTCTGGTTCATAAATAGCTATCTTCTCACTGTGTCTTCATGTGGTAGAAGGGGCAAGGGAATTCTCTGGTGTCTCTTTAACAAGAGCATTAATCCCATTCACATGGGCTCCACCCTCATGTCCTAATCACCTTGCAAAGGCTCCGCCTGCTTATACCATCACATTGGATGTTACGGTTTCAACATATGAATTGCGAGGGGGGGGCATAAACATTTGGTCTAGCAGGCATCTCTGAGAAATTTTAAGAGTAGCCCAAGTAAAGAAAACATGGGAGACCCCTCAAAGGTAACTGATTAAATAAACAAAGGCATAGCCTTATTATGGAATACTATGTAACAGTTAAAAAGAGTAAGATAACTGTGTATTTACTAACATGGAAAATCTCTAAGGCATATTGTCAAGAAGAAAAAGCAAGCAAAAATTACACTATAACAGTTTGAGACTATTTCTTTAAAAGAAAAATCTCTCAAAACAGCTTTGTGAACTCAGATATATAAAGGAACCAAGATGAATAGGAAAAGGCTTTGAGGGATATAGACCAAATCGATCATAGTGGTTCTCTCTAGGTGGGGGAATAGAATAGGGAGTCAGTGGTCAAGGGGCCCTTTTATTTTATGTGTACCAATTGCATTTTTACAAGAATGTATCCATGTAGTACTTGTATAATTAAAAATATACACAGTGGGAAAACAGAAAATCAATAGACATAGTGCAGATATGCAGAAGAATTTTGGGGTCATTTTTGCGTCAAAGAAGGATTTACTACTAGATTGCTGTAAACAGCAACCTTGACTCACAAGCATTTGTTGCCTGCTGCTTTAGGGTGGGGAATGAGGCCTAGCAGCCAGCTAGGCCCAATGCTAAATAAGAATAGAGAGGAGTAATTAGGACATATGACATGACCCTTAGAGGTGTTTTTTTTTTTAAACCAGGTTTGTTAGTGCTGGTTGCCTGTCCAACCTTTTATTTTAGCCCCAGAGCCCTCAGATAGTTAGTTCCTGTAGCCTGTATCTTACAGCATTTACAGACCCTGAAAACCTAGCGTCTTCAGGAAATGTCCTCATTTTGCCTTATCATTCTGCTCCTTAGTTAAGTCCTATGCAAAGGAACTTGAGTGAGAAGGCTGGGACATGTGCAGGAGGGGCCATCCTGTGGCCTGGGCCAGAGTGTACTAGGCTCCTGTTGGACTGGCTCAGTGGTTTGTGTTCTTGCTTACCTCATAGAAAACAAAAAAGCCTTGAAATTCAGAAGTTAGCTTAGTAATTAACTAAAAAATATTGAAGATTTTCTTCACCTCAGTGTACATAAATAAAAAGAATCTACTATCCATGTCTTAATAAGTTACTCATATGTTTTAAAATAATCTCCTAAAGAGCTCCCTCAGCAGTGACCTATTAGACCATGTCACATTTATTGTGTTAGCAAAATAAGATAAGTCCTTTTCTCACAATGTTGGGTTGAAGTCCTTTAATGTTTCAGCTGGGGACATAAGTACAATTAATTTTATGTGCCTGGGCCTTACCCAGGAAGGATGGGACTGTCTCATTGGGTAGACTGGTTGGTATGGCTTGGGACTGAGAGATACCATCAGGTGATTGGCCCTGAGCTCTCAGGACTCCTTAATAAACCACTCAACGTCGGGAAACTTGACACTCATGTGAGAAACTAGGGCTTCATTTCCCTCTCACTTGTCTCTTTTACCTGTATCTGGCCTCACAGTCTTCCTGATCAACTTTCACTTATCTTTGATTTGTCTAGGGAAATAGGATTTAGGAGACAAAGATGGGAGGGGGTGGGCTTATATCTGTTTATAGAGGGTATGGATGAATCTGCTTTGCTCATTGATGTATTTTAAATACCTACAGCAGTTCCTGTTACATAGTAGTTGTCCAACAAATATTTGTTGAATGAACAAGTGAAATTATAAACTATATATACTATAATGTTCAGTGTGTTTTAGTAACAGCAAAGAGGTCAATGTGAATACAGTTTAGTTGAACAGGGAAAAGAATGAAAGAAAGCGAAATCAGGGAAGTATGTAAAGGTCAGTTCATGTAGGATCTTTTAAGCTGTGGTACAGACTTCGGATTTTTATTCTAAGCATGATGGGAATCCTTTGGAGGGTTTTGAGCAGTTACATGACATAGCAATAGCTAAAATTTATGGTTCCAGGTACTAGGCTAAGTGTGTTGGGTGTATCAACTAATGTAATCTTCAAGCATATCTATAATATAGCTACTAATACTATCTTTGTTTTAAGGATGAGAGAAAGTTACATAGATTAAATTTCTTAGCTAAGGTCATACAGTTGGAAAGTGATGGATCTAGAATTATAACTATAGCAGTCTAGCTCCAGACTTGCATTCCTACTCTGCATTATACTGCCTTTTTCTATATCATGTCAATGATCTGATTTATATTTTAAATGGCTCCCTCTGGCTGCTTTGCTTAGAGCAGACCATAGGAAGACAGAAGTAGAGGTAAGGTAGTTAGGAAGCTGTTGGAGTAGACATGGCAACAAATAATGTTGGCTTGGTAGAAGAGATGAAGAGGAGGCAGATTTTGAATTTATTTCAAAGGCAGCGGAGATGTAGAGGAGATAGAATCTGCATTTATTTTGAAGGCAGTTTACTGACAGACTGGATGTGGGGTATAAGAGAAAGAAGAAAGTCAAGGATGATACGAAGATTTGAAGGTAATATATAAATGACTTTTAAAAAGATTTAGTTGTTTTGTTTTTTAAAGATTTTTTGATGTATTTATTCATAAGAGACAAACAGAGGGAGGGGCAGAGACAGAGGCAGAGGGAAAATCAGGGTCCTCGATGGGAGCCAGATGCGGGACTCAATCCCCAGACCCAAGATCATGCCCTGAGCCAGAGACAGACACTCAACCACTGAGCCACCCAGGCGTCCTAAGATTTAGTTATTGTTGACATAGAAATCTCCTGGTGTGTTTGGAAGCACTTTCTTTATTTTTTAAAGGTTTTATTTATTTATTTGAGAAAGAGAGCACAAGTAAGAATAAGGGTAGAAGGAGAAAGGGAATGGGAGGGATAAACAGAACTCCCTGCTGAGGGAGACCCACGCAGGGCTTGATCCTAGGACCCTGAGATCATGACCTGAACCTAAGGCAGCTGCTTAAACAATTGAGTCACCCAGGCGTCCTACTTACTTTCTTTAAAGTGAACACCAGTGGAGACAAGAATTAGCTAGTTCTTAATGACAATGGAAACCCCATGGGTGACTGAGCTTAGTGTTTGTTTCATGCTTAATCGTCCATATGTAAATTGACTGTTTTGGAAGTGGTACATTCCTCTCTTTTCCAGTGGTCTTCTGAGCCTTGAATATTTCTCACATTGGATGGTAGTATTTTTTAAAGATTTATTTATTTATTTATTTATTTATTTATTTATTCATTCATTCATTCATTCATTCATGAGAGAGGCAGAGACACAAGGCAGAGGGAGAAGCAGGCTCCCTGCAGGGAGCCTGATGAAGGACTGGATTCTGGAACTCTGGGATCACATCCTGAGCTGAAGGCAGACGCTCAACCACTGAGCCACCCAGGCATCCATGGATGGTAGTATTCTTAAGGAATTCTCAATAGCTTCTCCTGTCACTGTCTCCCCTTACCTGGTTCAGAATTTTTGAGAAAGGTTACATTAGCTTCATTAGCGGTATAGTGTTTGGAGTGCTGTGTCCTGTGAGTCAATGATGGTTCAGGACTACTGTTCCTACTACCCCAACTTTGTCACACTACGGTTAGGCCCACATTTCAAGCCTTCTTTGCTCTCTGGGTTGACTATATTCCTTGTTTCCTCCAGTTTTGGGGTCTCTTCAGTCCAACTTTGGCATCTGGGTTTAACTGCATCCAACAGAATCCACTTTACTCCCAAACTTTAAACTTCTCTTCTCCCCTTAACTTGGTCTTAGAACCTTGTCTAATGATGTATACCTTTAATAAACTATTACGGAAGCTACATTCACAATGATGTGCAACCATCACCAACTATCCATTTCCAGAATGTCTTCATCTTCCCAGATCAAAATTCTGTGCCAATTAAACATTATTTCCCCATTCCACTTTCCCACAAGTCTCTGGCAACTACTATTCTACTTTCTGTGTTTATGAATTTGACTATAATAGTTATCTCATATAAGTAAAATCATACAATATTTGTCCTTTTGTGTCTTATTTAGTATAATGCCTTCAAATTTCATCCATGTTGTAACCTGTGTCAGAATTTCCTTCATTTTAAAGGCCGGATAATATTCCATTGTATGGATATATTACATTTTATTTATCCATTTATCATTGGCTATTATTAATAACGTTGCTATGAATATAGGTGTACAAATATCTGTTTGAGCCTCTGCTTCCAATTCTTGTGGGTATATATCCAGGAGTAGAATTGCTGAATCATATGGTAATTCTATTTTTATTTTTTTTAGGAGTAACCGTATCATTTTAACAGCAGTTATACTATTTATATTTCCACCAGTAATACACAAGTGTTCCAATTTCTCCACATCCTCACCAATACTTGTTATTTTCTACTTTTTAAATTTACAGGCATCCTGATAGGTGGGATGTAGTATCTCACTGTGGTTTTGACTTGCATTTCCCTAATAATTAGTAGTGCTGAGCATCCTTTCATGTGCTTATTGGCCATCTGTATGTCTTCTTTAGAGAAAGGTTCAAGTCCTTTTCCCATTTTTTAATTGGGTTTATATTTTTGCTGTTGGATTTTCAAACTTTTAAAAATTTTAGGACTCTGTGTTCAAATGAAATATTTCAGGAAAGCTCAATATATAAAACAGATTAAAACAAAGATGCCCCACGTATAGTTGGGTAAGAGATGGAACCTACCTCTTCACTCTTCATTTCCATGGCCACCCCTGAGAGGGCTCCTTGTCACCCCTAATGCTGTGTCTTAGCTCTTTTGGAAAACTACTGCCCCTTGGCATTTAGAAAGGAATCCACGCTTCAGAATATCTGAGGAAATATAGATATGCACAAAGAAAGAGTCACCTCTATGTTTTACCAACTTCAAATATTGACCATGACAAGAGAAATGTGGTGCTTTTTACTGGAGCATGTTAGTGTTATTTTGTCACTTAGTTCCCAAAGACGCACTTAGCTATTGATCTTTCTACATATCAACGGAAGCTCATAAATTATTGGGGAAATGTCAACAAAAATGAAGAAAATGACAGAAACTCTTCCAGACCCAGAGAAAGACATTATTTGCAAATTCATGTCCCCCAGTATCAGGAAAATCCCCAGAGGCAATAGGAATTTGTGAGAGCAAATAAGCCACTGATCATATTGCTATTTATCACAGTTGCTCAATTCTACTTCAGCCTTCAGACCTTGTTGAATCAGGAGAATTTTTTAAAATGAGCATTTGTAGAGTCTAAAGGGATCTTTGAGTTCAAAAGTAAAGTTCTGAGAATAGTTCTGTTATTCCCAGCTGGCCCTCAGCCAAGTGATTAAGACTCATTTCCCTTTTCAGGGTCCTACTTCCTGCTTTGGGTGACAACCTTTCAAGATTTTCGTGTTGTATATTCAGGGTCCCCCCACTCATTATCCATAGGAATTCTCTTTCATGTCATCTTGAGAAGCAAATTTCCCTTCATAAACAGACCACATGTGTTTGTGAGCAAGTGGGAGACCAATCAGTAGCATGGTATTTTACTTACCCTGAGTTCTGAACAATTGAGAAATTCAAAGGAATCTAAAGATAATCTAAAATATCACCTTTAATATGGATAAGGTCTGGGGTGAAGGACACCCTATATAGATCAATGAGCAAGTGGGCTTTCTAATACTGTGCCCCTGTGTTAGAGAGACTTATCCCCTTGGTCACAGCCTGTGCCATACCATTGTAGGGCCTTCACAGGGTCAGGCCCCTCTCACTGTTTGGCAGAAATCAGAGCAGAACACAGCTCCTTTGTAGTCTGTCATATTCCAGGAAGAAGATGTATGAACAGAACTGTGCATGCACATTTCCTTGTCCCAAGTTTGACAACCAGTTAATTTATTTCTCAGTCCCCTCCTCCCTATATCACAACACATGGAAAGATACATCTGGAGTGGGAAGAAGAGACTCCCCTAATATTCCCCAGTTTATTCCAGTTTATTTTTATCTTAAATCACTAAGTTTAACTGTTGAACAATTTCTATAGAGCAGGAGGTCAGCAGTTTATGACAGTCCTGCTCCCGCCTTGATGAAGCTACTTCCCCAATAGCAATCACTGGGAGTGCTGATGGACAATGTAGGTGCTAATGCACCCAGAAGGCTCTAAAATGTGTCTGAAGACTATATTGATTAAATTAACATCAGGATCATGCCATACCTAATGATGAAAATTCATTCTCTATTTTTTTTAAAAGATTTTATTCATTTATTTGAGAGAGAGAGAGAGAGAGAGAGAGAGAGAGAGAGAGAGAACCGGGAGGAGAGGGAGAAGCAGGCTCCCCACTGAGCAGGGAGCCTAACGTGGGCCTCAATCCCAGGACGTCAGGATCATGACCTGACCTGAAGGCAGATGCTTAACCTGTAGAGCCACCCAGGCACCCCTCATTCTCTATTCTAATAACCTTTTCATATGATGTCCAGCTATATTGTCTTAAGTCATCTATCAGAGGATATACAGTGAGATCAAAGGACATTAAGACAATACAATAATAATGTACAACAGTTAGATGCCACTCATTTGAGTACAGTCTGTCCTTATTACAATTCTCGGGGGACATTAAAGTTCAAATATTGAATTCCCTTGCACTTTTCACTGAAAATCCAGAGAATAGTCCAAATTTCTTAAAATCCAAAGAACTTAAAGTTCAAAATGAAGCTTGCTTGTCCTCATGAGTAAAATTTCAAGGAAATTAAGGACCAAAATATATCCTCTCTTTCTTCTCATTCTGTTCAGTCTTAACTAGAAAGGTTTCAAGGCCGGTGTCCTATTGGGATTTTTCAGCAGCTTTAGCCTGTGCTATTACTTATTGGAATGGTCACTTCAAGGCCCCAGAGTTTATAGTAGTTCAATGCCAAGTCTCTGATGTTACATAGAGTTCAAAGAATTAATAGAACCTATAAGATAATCCTATCACTGGCCCCATAATTTTCAATTAACAAACTAACAAGCTATGATAGCCACCTTGTAGCTCATATGGATTGATCCTTGCTTCTTACAATTCACCCCTTTTGGAATCCTTTTCCCTTATGTGTGGACTGGACCTAGTGTCTTGCTTTTAACAAATGGAATATGTCATAATGATGGGGTGTCACTTTAATAATTAAGTTACAAAAGACTGGCTTCATCTTAGTACTTTCTCCCTCTCTGCCTCTTTTCACTTGTATGAATTGATGTCAATTGCCATGTTGTGAGCTTCCCTAGGAAAAGGCCCATATGGCAAATAATGAGGCCCTCAGCCCAATAGTCTGAGGAACTAAATTCTGATACCAGCCATGGGAGTAGGCTTGGAAGTGGATCCTCCCTTAGTCGAGCCTTGAGGTGATTGCAACCTTGGAAAATACTTTACCTTTGACATAGAAGGTCCAGCTAAGCTGCACCTGATTCCTGACCTACAGAGATTGTGAGATAATTAATGTTTTTTGTTTTAAGCCACCAAATTTTGGGATAATTTGTTATGCAATAACAGGCAGCTAATATAGTGGCCAATACCCAAAGAAGTTGTTCTGGACAAAATTATGTTGTCTATGTCTAGTACTCAGAATTGCTAAAGATTGTGGTGGAAACTCAATATTATCTGAAGAAAAAAATAATAGATAGAAGATATCTTGGTTTTAGCCTTGCTAGGGATGCCAGTCTACTTATATATCTGGATTCCATGATCTGTGAACTTCAATCAAATTTGGAGAAATTTCTTACTGGTTAATTTTGGCCTTGTGTATTCAAAATCCAATTGCATAACTATAAGAACTAGGCTCTTGGCCTAATGTAAGCATCTACAGACTGCCAAGTTTAAAGTATCTTGTCTATATACTGAAGTCCAAGGCCTATAACCATGTGACCTGGCTCCACCCAGACATCCTCCTCGTATTATTTTAGTCTGCTAATTCTAGTGCTAGTCTGTTTCTCCATGTTCTTGGTCCAGTGCATGAGGTGTTTGGATTGAAGGAAGTCCAATGAATAACACTTTGAATTCTGAATAAATAGATATTTAAGAAAAAAGAGAACAGAGGATGGGAAATGAAAATAACCCCTTTCTCAATTAAGCTGATATTTTAAAATGTAGCTTATATCTATGGATAAGTGAGCTTCTTAATACTGTATCCCAGACTTATTTACCCAAAGGTAGCACTAGACCATCACATAGCCCTTCCCCTCCCCATGGATATATATGTTCCTATAACACTTTCTACATGGAGGAGCAGAACAGAATACACATTCCGTGTTGACAGCTTTACTCCCAAGACTAAGAGTTGATAAAGGGGCTAGGACAAATGCAACAGGCTTTTTCTGACCACTTAGGTGAGTTCCGTCTTCCTGGGAAGAAGTGAGGGGAGTCATGGAAAGCAATACCAGAAGTGAGTAAATGTTCTCTGCTTTTCATATCAGATAAGGCTGATTAAAACCCTACCAAGGTGATAATGCATGATTATCATTCAGAGTCCTCCAGGGGCTAATGTAAAGTAAGAAGATGCTTAGAGATGGGGATGGCCAAAAGGTCTGACTCTTGGCAAAACTGTTTAATTGATGATGTAATTTTATGTTCTACTGCAAGTCTTTTCAGCACCTGTTCCACTTCCCCTGTCCATTTACTCCAGAAGCCAGGATCTCTGTCAGATGTACATCAATTGGTAATATTCAAATGCTCTGGCTCTATCAAGATCAGTCCCTTTCCTGATAAAACAATATATACATAGTCCTCTTTTGGGGCAATACGTTGTAACCAGCATTTTTGTGTTTTACTCCAAAAGTATGAATTTTAATACTATATGACAAGTTGATGGGGAATTATAAACATAGACAGCCACTCCTAGTAAGGCTGGCTCTGGTTCGTACTTAAAGTTTTCTGAATTAATTGTCCTATTGCCTGATGTAGTACCTTTGATTTCAAAGGCAGACTTAAGCCAGGACCCATGAAAAATTCTATTTTCTTGGATAAAACCATTTCTTGTTTAGAAGACTTACACTCTCCCATAGTCAAGAGCCTTCAGATTTGGGTTTATTGGAAAGCTAGCAAGGATGACAACCCTCCTGAAAGAGATTATTAATTGAGGAATAGGGTGGAATTCTGTATTGTTAATTTTGCTTGGATGAATATATGATACAGCCCTTTTATCTTATACAAAAAAGCTTTGCCAGTGTCTAAAATGTGAAAATCCACAGCAGCCAGATACCCTAGGCAGGATATTTTGCTCCTCTGGAAAAGACCAACTTATATCTAAAAGATTTATCACGCCTTGTGCACCATAAGGGTGTTCAGAAATAACTATGGAAAGTCACATATTCTTAGAAAAAGATGGGTTCTGGCTGATTTTGTTCTGTGTTCAGCCTTTTTGTGTTTATCAATTCTGAGAAGCATAGAGGTATTTTGCGCATTGCTGATAACACCTGCATTCCCCTTCTCATGCATTATTTCTTATCAAATGCATTTGACTACAGTACAGCGCAACATTTACCCTTGGCCTCACTGTGACAGAACATTACGATCTTTTATGCAGCTTATGTGGGTCCATATATTTGTTCTATGTGTTTGTGTGTGTGTGTGCGCGTGCATGCATGTTCCTGTTGGGGGGTAAAGGAAGGGGATGCAGGGAGGCAGGAAGCTAGGGAGGTTGGAATGACAAAGGCTTATTTGATTTTATTCTCTGTTTTTTTTTTTCAAAATAACATTTTCAAATATCTTGACCTGGAAGTCAATTTCTGGAATACCTGGCAGAACCCATTCTTCCTTGTCTTTCTTTTACATGTGGAGCCAAACACAACCAGTCAGGCCTGGATCTATACCAGATAGAATAAGGGTGTGCCTGCAGAAGGTGGGTATAGCCAAACTAAAACTAGCTCTCAAATCTCTTTCTTTGAGGTACAGCAGTTTTGGTTTCGTTATTTTTCAGGACAAGTATTTTTCAACCATCTTCTTAAAATGCATATGTATTATCTGGTGGAAGTAACACATTAAATTATTATCAGCAGGTTAGGAGGTAATTCAATAGGTTTGGCAAGCAGATAGGGCTTTGAAGAGAACTGGGATAAATGTTTTTATGGGAAGTGTCAAGGGGATGATCTGGAAACCATAATTATAATTAATACTGCCATTGCAATCAATCCTACCCCCATCAGATCATCATCATTTATTGGATGCCTAATATGTACCTGGTATTTTACAGACATTACTTCATTTCCTACAACAGTCCTGTGAAAGTGGATACCACTAGTATCTTAATTTTGCAGTTGAGGAAACTGAGGCTTAGAAGAAAAGAGTAATTTGCACAGTTTTTCTCAGATAGAAGATGTGAACTCAGGGTTCTAACTCAAGTCAAACAGAAGGCAAGTACTGCCATGGGAAACAATCTAATCAGGGTGTATGGAACATTGCCTTCTGAAACATTTTGTTCAGGTATGCTCAGCTTCTAGTCATAGGTGAAAAAAACCTGAATAAGCTAATTAACTCAAATGCTATAAAGTCTCACTAAGATGAGGAGGGGGCACTCAGGATTTGCAGATTCTGGTTTGCATTGGGCACCTACACTAGGAAACCTTGTTGATTGTGGGAAAACACAAGTATGATGATACAAATTTAGAATTTCACCGTAAAGATCTTAAATCCAAGCTGTGGCAGGTCCCTACCTTGTAATAAATGAATTAAATTGCTTGCTAACTGTTTGGATGGGGGCAAGTTATTTTACCTCTTAACTCTTAGTTTTTTCATCTGTAAAATAGAATTACTAACCTATAGAATTGTTGAAAGTATCAATGTCTGTGAGTGTATTGCAAACTGTGTAGGGTGGTACATAGGTACACAGATTATAACAGATGGGTCATAATAGAAATCTCAGTTGTTGATCAGTAATATATTTTCTTTCTTGAATTTAGTGACTGACCATGGGGGGAAAAGGAGACTAGTGGTTCTCACAGCTCTCCTTCTTCTGTTTGGTTTATGCAAGTCTCTTCATCCTGTCAAATACAAGCACTCATTCATGTAGCCTGCTTGAGTTTAGTTTCCATTGGATGCTTTGCTCCTTTGGAAGGTGAAGGCATTGGTTAATGAAACTGCAACAACATATGGTTTGAATGAAAATCATTTATATAACTCTCTGACACTAGTATATGGGAATGTCAGTGTCTGGTATACCAGAGATAGGGAGAGACTATGGCTGATACTTACAAGCCAAGGTCTAAGAGAAATATTTCTAATAGTCTAACATCTCCATACAGCATGTTCATTTAGTTTCTGCACTGTAGTGAGAACATACTCTTCTCAGTGCTATCTGTGGAAGAATTTGGAGAAGTCACTGGATTTTTCTTTGGCAACTCTAGCCTTTTAATAATAACAACTGCCATTTATAAGTAGTTACTATGTGTCAAGAATTGTGTTATATGCTTTACAAGGTAAATATAGTCCTATTTAATCCTTGTAACAAGTCTTGGGCTGCTTTATACAGAGTGCTTCCTATGTGTCCTGTACTATGCTATGTACTTTCTGTATGTTATCTTAATATTCACATTAAATTGATGAAGTAGGTGCTATTATTATTACTGTTTTATAGAGAAGGAAACTAAGACCTAGTAGAATGAAATGATTTGCTTAAAGTCACACATGTAGAAAATAGAATTGAAAATTGGAATATTTAAGAAGGATTTTGAGTCTTATTCACACCAAGATGTAGTGCTGGTTTAAGGAAGATGGAGAGAAGAGAGAAATTTCTGGTTCAGGTGGAATATTTTTTATCTGATCATTCATTCAACTCCTTTCTTCAAGTTACTCAGATTAAAATGTTCAGAGTCAAGGGGAAAGGAGAAAAATGAGTGAGAAATATCAGAGACAGAACATGAGAGACTCCTACCTCTGGGAAATGAACAAGGGGTAGTGGAAGAGAAGGTGGGCAGGGGGTGGGGGTGACTGGGTGATGGGCACTGGGTGTTATGCTATATGTTGGCAAATTGAACACCAATAAAAAATAAATATTTTTTAAAAATTAAAAAAATAAAATCCAAAAAATAAAAATAAAAATAAAATGTTCAGAGTCATCCTTGGCTTTCACACCCACATTCAGTCTATCAGCACATCCTTTAAAATATAGTATATACATAAGCTAAGCACTCCTCCCCACTTCCACTGCCACCACCTTACCCCAGGACACAATAATCTTTCATTTGGTTGACTGCAACATCTCCCTTCTTTTGCCCTTGTCCTCTATGGTACGTGTAGCTAGCTGTCCATCAAAACCCATTTAACTCTATATATCCACAGGAATATAACTGGATGCACAACTATCCTGCTGCTACACATGCCAACATTGCTTGCAGTTAGGAGTAGCCATGTGACTAAGTTCTCATCAACAGAATGTTAGAAGAAGTGACATGTGCCATTTCTGAGTCAAGGGTTTCTGACATTTGGGCTTCCTCTATGACCTCATCTTCTTTTTTCTGTCTGCTGGAACTTAGATATCTCGATAACCTGGCTTTGACCTTGCAGATCATGACAAGGCCCTAGGTAATGGCAGAGCAACAACTTGGAAAGGTCCATGAATTACCATGAGCAATAGACTGGCTCTATAGACCTGAACTGTTCACATTAGGGCTAAGTAAGAGAAAAACAAATTCCTTTGTTCCTTAATCTACCATAAGGTTGAGTCTCTTTGTTACAGTAGCTTAGCTTTTCCCTAACTAATTCACCTCATATAGTCTGTTCTCTACACAGCAATTAATTTTATAAAAATATAAATCATATCATTTTGCTTCTCTGCTTAAAACTCTCAATGGCTCCCTATTTCTCAGGGTGTAAAAGCCAATATCTTTAAAATGACCTACAAAGACCAACAGGACTTGTCCATATTCCCACATCTATAGTACCTCTCTGAATCTTCTTTAATAATTTTCTTACTGGCCTCTTCTAGTTTTAAACATGTCAGGCACACTCCTACCACAGGGTCTTAACCCATATTGTTCCTTCTACCCAGAAAACTCTTTCCCATATATCTGCATGACTCATTTATTCACTTCATTATGGTCTTTGCTCAAGTATTGTCTTTACAAAGAGACGTTTCTGGACCACCCTATATGAAATAGCATCCCCATCACTAACTAGCCCTAGCTTTGGTTTTCTTCATTGCACTTATCACTGGTTGACATATGTGCTTGTTTATTATCCACCTCCTCCATTTAGAGTGTGCACTCCGTGAGAACAAGGAATTTCTTTTTTTAAAAAAGATTTCTTTATTTGAGAGAGAGAACAAGTGAGGGGAGGGGCAGAGGGAAAGGGAAAGGGAGAGAAGCAGACTCCCACTAAGTGGGGAAACTTACCCAGGGCTTGGTCTCATGACTCTAAGACCATGACCCAAGCTAAAATCGTCAGATGCTCAACTGACTGAGGCATCCAGGCACCCGAAGAACGGGGGGTTTCACTCACCACTATATCTTTAGTGCTTAAAACAGTGCCTCGCACATAGTAGGGACTCAATAAATTGTAAAATGAATGAATTTATTCATTAGTCCGCCACAATCTACTAAGTCAATTGATCTCAGACTTCAGTGTACACAAGAATCACCTGAAGTGCCTGTTAAATGCTGACTCCTGGGGCCATGTCCATTCAGATTATGATTCAGCTAATCTGGAGTGGGTGCCAGGAATTAGCTTATTTTAAACACATACCCACACCTATAATTATGATATGGATAGTAATATGATACCTCTTTGAGAAACACTGCACTAGACTCTAAGCTCCATGAGGGCTTTCTGAATATTGTATCTACAATGCCTTGCATAGTGCCTTACAAATAGTAGAGCTCAACAAATACTTTTTTGACGGATCAGTGAACAATTATTTATTGCAGTCTCTTAGGCTCCAGGCACTCTGCTAGATGCTGAGACTACCCCAGTGGAAGTACCTCAGTCCTTAAATCCATTTGTCCAACAGTCCAAATCCCTTAGGCCTGAGAGTCCACTCAGTGCTATTACAAGAAGAGCTAAGATGTTCTTTAACACAGTGCTTCTCAAACTTTAATGCTCATGAATCACCTGGGTATCTTGTTAAAATACAAATTCTAATTTAGTGGGTTTGTGATGGGTCAGGGATTCTGCATTTCTTATAAACTCCCAGGTGATACTGGTACTCCTAGTTCATTGACCACACTTTGAGTAGCAAGACTTTGAGATAAAAAAGGGTAGTGGGTATAGCTAACCAGGTGATTGCTGTTTACTTGGGGCTACTTGTTCCTTTGCTGTAGAGAAATTTCCTTGCCTGAGGCCCCAATGGTAGCTGCTTAATTTTCAAGCTCTACCAACAACCATACATGTTTTAATTAAAAGGACCCCAAATCAATTAAGATAGACATCTCTGCAGCTATAAAATTCATGGATGTAAATTGTGTTTTTGTTTTTCTGAGGGGGATGGAATAATGTTCCTGTCTTTGTTTAATTAAAATGAAACAAGGGAGATTTTTTTTAAAGATTTTATTTATTTATTCATGAGAGACACAGAGAGAGAGGCAGAGACATGGAGGAAGAAGCATGCTCCTCGCAGGGAGCCCGATGTGGGACTTGATCCCAGGACCCCGGCCCTGAGCCAAAGGCAGATGCTCAACCCCTGAGCCATCCAGGCATCCTAAAACAAGGGAGATTTTGGAGGTGACAGACAGATGCTTGAAAGTACTACAAAGAACTTAGATGAAAGGATTTTCCTTTGGTAAATGTATTAGTCGCCTAGTCTACCACAGACTGGGAGGCTTAATCAACAGACATTTATTTCTCACAGTTCTAGATTCTGGAAGTCTAAGATCAAGGTGTCAGCAAGGTAGGTTTCATTCTGAGGCCTCTTGGCTTGTAGTTGGCAGCCTTGCTTTGTGCTCACATGACCTCTTTCTTCCTTGTGTGTTTGGGAGGGGGTAGGAAGAGAGAGTGCCCAAAGCCTCTGGTATTTATTCTTATAAGGACTCTTAACCTGTCTGACCATGGCCCCATCTTTAAGACCTCATTTAGCCTTAATTACTTCCTTAAAGGTCCCATATCCAAATATAATCATACTGGGGATAAAGGGCTTTAATATGTGAATTTGGAGGGAACACAAACATTCATAACAGTGTACAAGACCTAGGCATAGTACATCTCTGAATTTAGGCCACCTGTGTGGAGTAATCTGGTCAGGAGAATAATGGTTTCCTGACCTTTTAAGAATCCTAAAATTCTCATTGTCATTTAATTCTTTTGCCTTGATGCATTTAGATTCTAGAAATTCCCCATGACAAGTGAAATGCTCCAGAATTAGGAAAAACAGTATTTAATGATCCTGAGCATCTTAGGGCAAGGCTTTTATCTCTAGAGCTTCTTATTTAGGCTTCCAAGGATCTCTAAACTCCCTCAAGTTTAATCAAAATTATATATATATATATATATTTGTGATTTTTTTTTCTAGAGAGAGAGTCCATAACTTATATAGCATTCTCAGATGAATCCCACAATTCCCCAAAAGGTAAGAATCTCCTTAGATATGAGGATGACAATGCTTAGGACAGTGGATTTTGAATGCTAAGGGAGAAATGTGTAACAATTTATTGCAGCTTGTTTTATTTTGTTTTATGTGTCTCTTTCCTTTCATTAGACTGTGTCTTCCTTGAGAGAAAGCCATACCCATTCATGCATCCCTGATGTCTAGCATGGCATTTAGCACAGAAAAAGTATCCAATACATGGTTTTGAAATAAGGAATGAAACTAGGCCACTAGGTTGCCAGGGAAACAGGGTAAGGTGGGAACACAAGAAGGGGACATTAAAGCACAGAGCTCTGGATATTTAGGTCCCCACTTAGGTGGGCATGGTTAGAGAAGTCAGCTGTGCAAGGGTATCCGGAGGAAACTTCAGTTAATTTTTACAGGGCTCAAATCCATATATACATATTCTTTTTGGGGGGTCATTCTCAATGGGAGGTAAAATTCAAGTCTAACATATCAGCTCTTTTCTTCTTGTTTCCTAGTTAAGATGTGCTGTTCAATCAATAAAAATGAATAATTTAAATTCAATATCCCTCTGTCACTATCAATAATACTTTTGTGAGTGATGTAGTACTATGGTAATTCAATTTGTTAGTCGCTGCCCCACTTTCACATGACAGTCTGCTGAAGTTGTAAACTTAATTTACTCTAGGCATTTGACACAAGTAACATTGATGGGTTTTATCTTTAAAAGTATTGATTTTTTCCCAAAAATATCTCCTCTGTATTTGTGTTTATTGAATAAATAGGTACCTGTCCGATTAAAGAAAACTTTTTTAAGCTAAGGAAGCTTCCCACTTGGTTTTAAGCAGACTTTTGTTGAACAGCTTAGACTCAGAACCTTAGGGTTGGGAGAAACCTGGGACATTGTGTTGTCCTGTTTGCCCACTTCTGGGGACAGCTTTATATTATCTAGGGCCCAGAGTAAACTGCTAGATAGCACTTACAGTTAGAAAGTTCTCTACAGTGGAGACAAAACTACTATTCTGCAACTTTAACCCATTTTAGCTTTCTTGAGTGACATATTGTATATCTGCCAACTGCTTGCTGGTCCTTTCATATATTTGAATGCTGTTTAAATACACACCCAAGATTTTTCTTGTCCAGGTTAACTTTTCCAGTTCCTTCAATTCCTTTTCATTTGACAGGATTTCTAGATCACCTTACAATTGTGGTCATTCTTCTCTAGCAAGTAGCACAGTTGTTGATATCTTTCTTAAAACGTGACATCCGGGATCCCTGGGTGGCGCAGCGGTTTGGCGCCTGCCTTTGGCCCAGGGCGCGATCCTGGAGACCCTGGACCGAATCCCACGTCGGGCTCCCGGTGCATGGAGCCTGCTTCTCCCTCTGCCTGTGTCTCTGCCTCTCTCTCTCTCTCTGTGACTATCATAAATAAATAAAAAAATTTAAAAAAAATGTGACATCCAAGACCAAACAGCTCTCTAGATGAGATCTGAAGAGATTGAACTTGACTTAGAACTCTTTTTAGAATGATGCTTTCAAACTATTGTTCAATTTCCTAAAAGTAAAATTAATGAGCTATTTTACTTATTTCTCTTTGCTGTTTGTCTCCCTTTACTGAGAAAGTTGATTCATTTTTTTCTATAATGAATAAATTGATGTAAGTAAAATTACCAACTTAAATGGAACAAATGAAAAATATGGATCCACTAACAATCGTATTATGAATAACTAAGTGAAAATCCCCCTTGACATAAGCACTCATTAAACTCCCTTTTTCAAAAAAACCACTTATTACAACTGTAATTAATTATATCTTTAAGTATCTGTGCATTTTTAGGTTTATAGATTAATTGGAAAGATTGGGCAATTTTAATAAGCTTTGTTTTTCTTGTACTATTAAAAAATGTCTTTCATTATGTAAAACCTCAAACATTTACCAAAATAGAAAACATAATGAACTCCTGTAAACTCATCAACCAAGTTCAACAAATATCAATTCATCGTCAATCATGTTTCATCTGTATAATATATTACTCTCCTACCTAGGATTATTTTGAAGCAAGTCCAAGACATCATCTGATTCCATCTTAAATATTTCAGGTATATTTCTAAAAGATAAAACCTTTTTATGAAAAATCATATTCTCAGTACCATAATCATATCTAAAAATTTAACAGTTATCATCAAATAATATAACCAGTCTATCAATTTTTTTGATTTTCTTATAAATTTTCTTTCAAGAGTTTATTTGAATAAAGATCCAAATAAGACCCATACATTGCACTTATTTGATAAGTTTCTTAAATCTCACTTAATCTTTAGGTCTCTCTCTCTCTCTCTCCCTTTGTGTCTCATTTATAATTCCTTTACTTAAGAAACCAGATCACTTGTTCAGTAGAATTTCCCAGTCTGGATTTTGCTCATTGCATCCTAGTAGTGTCTCTTAAAATATTTCTCTGTCCTCTATTTCCTATAAATTGATAGAGTTAAGTATTTGACCAAATTCAGGTTTGATCTTTTCATAAGAACAGCCTATAGATGGGGTTACATACTTCCATAAGGAAGCGTATAATATCTGTTTGTCTCTTTTTGTGATGTCGGTAGCCACTGACACTCATCACTTACATCTGTAGGGGTTATGAAATGGTGATATCTTATTACTATTAAAATTCCTTATTCATTTATTAGTTTGAATACCTTCATAAAGACAAATTTACCCACTAACTATTCAATTTCAATGAGGTTACATTTATAAGAAGTGCAAGGTAAATTCTTCATTCTTTCTTTTTATTTACTAGCTTTCAAAATGTGTTGGTTAATTAGCATTCATCAGCAATGAGTTGTTTTAGTATGAACCCATATTTTTAATAAACTCTGTTTCAATCCATTGCAGCAATCCTTTTTTTTGTAGTTACCATTTTTATCAACGATTAAATTGTTAAAACTCTTCACATTGACTCCTGAGTCTTTACCATGACTTATTTTATTTATTTATTTATTTATTTATTTATTTATTTATTTATTTATTTATGATTTTATTTAGTTACTCACAAGAGACACACACACACACACAGAGGCAGAGACACAGGCAGAGGGAGAAGCAGGCTCCATGCAGGGAGCCCGATATAGGACTTGATCCCCAGTCTCCAGGATCACGCCCTGGGCCAAAGGCAGGCTCTAAACCACTGAGGCACCCAGGGATCCCCGACCTATTTATTTTTGGTAGTTTCCTTGCTATCTTGTATGACAAGATGATCTAGTCTCAATTTGAACATTTCCTGTCCCAGACCTGGAATCTGTAATTTCTCCAAGAAGCCTTGGTTCCTTTTTCATCTTTCTTCCAGAACATGGTTGGTAATTAATTAATGAATTAATTAAGACATAATTGACATACATATTATTATCAGATTCAGATGTACAATATAGTGACTTGACAACTAAAAACATTATGGAGTACTCACTATAATAAGTATAGTTATCATCTGTCACTCTATAAAGTTATTACAATATTATTAATAATATTCCCTAAACTATACTTTTTATCCCTATGACTTATTTGTTTTATTATTGGGAGTTTGCAAGCCTTCGTTTCTTTTAGTGGAAAATGGTATTTAGACATGACAAGTTGAGTGCTAAGGTTGCTCATTGCTATTGGGTTGGTCACTGTTTCTAGCCTTTATTAGTCAATAGAGCTAGAAAATAATTTTTAAAAGATTTTATTTTTAAAAAATTACTTTTGAAATGGTTATCCATGGGATTGAGAGGGAACATAGTGGAGAGAGAATACAGATAGAAGTTAGACTTTTAAAACTATACCTTGTTTTTTAGATTTGTAACTCTGGATCTTTGTAATATCATATGTAATTATAAAATTCAATTAAAATTTAAGAGGTGATCGCTACAAAATGAAATAAAATGGAAATAACCCTGCATGTAGAAGTGATGTCATAACAATGCATAAAACATAAAACAGCTATTCCTAGTGATTTTGAAATTGATTCTCCATTCCTAGTCAGATATAGCTTAAGGGCTGATTTAATTTTTAAAAACATTTAAATGTGTTTAGTAATCTTACTATTGGTGATAGTTTGGTGTCATTAAGAGATAAAGGGAATAAGTGCTTTTATTAGTGTTGGTAAGAAGCAGGATTTTTGGCACAGACAAAACGAGATATAAACCTAATGTATTCTTGATGATGCCAAGTAAAAACCTTGCAGTCCTGAAAATGATCTAGAAATATTCTGTAAGCTCATGATGTATTTTACATTTAAAAAATTATACACAAGGGGGGCTTCTGGTGTGCTGGTGATACTCTATTTCTTGAACAAGTGGGTGGTGGTATCATGATATATATAGAGAGAGAAAGAGAGAAAGCATGAGCAGAGGTGGAGGGGCTGAGGGAGAGGGAGAAGCAGACTCCCTGCTATGCAGGGCTTCTAGAACCATGAAAAGTTTATGCCCTCAAACTGGAAACAATCCAAAAGATCCCTCAACATTACTGTGATAGACTGTGAATACTATACAGTGATGAAGATGAACAAATGGCTGTTTCATGAAACACTATGGCTGAATCTCACAAATATGACCCAAAAGAATACATACTGTGATTCCACTTACATGGAAGTGAAAAAGCAAGGCAAATTAATCAATAATTCCAGAAGCCAGAATAATATTTACTTTGGGGAAGAAAGAAGGAGTAGTGGTAGAGAAGAATACATGAGGGGGGACTTCTGGCTATCCATGGGGGAGAGAGGGAACATAGTGGAGAGAATAGAGATAGAAGTTTGACTTTAAAAAAATTTTTTTAAGATTTTATTTATTCATGAGAGACACACACAGAGAGTCAGAGACATAGGCAGAGGGAGAAGCAGGCTCCCTGCAGGGAGCCCGATGCGGGACCCTATCTCAGGACCCCGGGGATCACACCCTGAGCCGAAGGCAGACACTCAACCCCTGAGCCACCCAGGCATCCCCCGAAGTTAGACTTTTAAAACTATACCTGACATGGGGCTCAATCTCATGACACTGAGATCATGACCTGAGCCAAAATCAAGAGTCAAGGCTTAACTGAGCCTCCCAGGCTCCCCTATGTTCTTTTTTTAAATATTTATTTATTTCAGAAAGAGAGAGTGAGAATGTGAGCAGGGGGAGGGGACAGGGAGTGCAAGAAGCCTCAAGCAGACTCCCTGCTGAGCTCGGAGCCCAATGTGGGACTCAATCCCAGGACCCTGAGAGCATGACCTGAGCCAAAATTGAGAGTCTGCCCCTTAAAAGACTAAGCCTCTCAGGTGCCCTAACTTTGTTCTTTTTAAAGATTGTTTTGGCTACACAAAATCCACTACATATACATATGAATTTTATAACTATCTTGCCAATTCCTGCAAAGAAATTAACTGAGATTTGCTAGGGATCATGTTGAATCTGTTAATCAGTTTGGGGAGTATTGTCGTATTAATAATATCCCATGAAGATGGGATATCGTTCCATTTATTTAGGTCTTTTTAATTTCTTTCAATAATGCTTTATCGTTTTTAGCATATAAGACTTATACTCATTTTGTTAGCTAGATCACTAAGTATTTTTTCATGCCTTTGTAAATGAAATTGTTTTCTTAATTTTATTTTGTATTTGTAGTATATAGCAAAAATATTGATTTCTGTATATTGATTTTTATACCAATCTTGTATATTAAAACCTTGATGGAATTGTTTATTAGTTCTAATAGTCTTTCTAGTGGCTTCCTTAGGATTTTCTCTATAGAATAGCATGTCATTTTTAAAATAAAGATTAGTTTAGTTCTTACTTCCCAATCTGAATGCCTTTTTCCCCCCTTGCTTGGCATTGTACCTCCAATACAATGTTGAATAGAAGAGGCAAGAGTAGGTATCCTTATCTTCTTCCTGATCTTAGGGATAATGCTTTCAGTCTTTTACCATTAAGTATGATGTTAGTATGTGTTTTCAGAAATGCTGATTATCTTCTTAAGAAAATTTATTTCTATATCTAGTGTGTTTAGTATTTGTGTGTGTGTGAAAAGCTATTAGAATTTATGAAATGTTTTTCCTGCATCTACTGACTGGGTTTTTTTTGTCCTTCACTCTATTAATATCATGCATTATATTGATTGCTTTTAATATTTTGAATCAATCTCACATTTCTGAGATAAATCACTCTTGGTCATGGTGTATAATCCTTTTTATATGTTTCTGGCTTTGATTTGTTAGTATTTTTTTGAAAATTTTTTTTCATCTATATTTATAGGGATATTAGTTTGTAATTTTCTTTTCTTATAATGTCTTTACCTGGGTTTTGATATCTGAGTAATACTAACCTTATACAATGAGTTGAGAAGTGTTTTCATCCCTTCTTTTTTTGGAAAAATTTTTTAAAGCATTGGTAATCATTCTTTTTTTAAGATTTTATTTATTTATTCCTGAGAGACACACACACACAGAGAGAGAGAGAGAGAGAGAGAGAGAGAGAGAGAGAGAGAGAGAGAGGCAGAGACACAGGTAGAGGGAGAAGCAGGCTCCATGCAGGAAGCCTGATGTTGGACTCGATCCCGGGTCTCCAGGATCAGGCCCTGGGCTGAAGGAGGCACTAAACTGCTGAGTCACCCGGGCTGCCCTGGTAATCATTCTTTTTAATATGTTTGATAGAATTCACCAGTGAAGCTATCTGTATCTGGGATTTTCTCTGTAGGGCGTTTTTAGGATAACAAATTCAATCTCTTTAAAAGGCCCAGAATAATCAAAACCATCCTGAGAAGACAGAGCTGGAGTCATCACAGTTCTTGATTTTACACTTTGTTACAAAGCTATAGTAATTAAAACAATATAGTACTGACATAAAAACAGACACATAGACCAGTGGAACAGAATTGAGAGCCCAGAAACAAACCTACACATATATAGTCAACTAGTATTTGACAAGAGAGCCAAGAATACTCAACAAGGAAAGAATAGTCTCTTCAATAAATGAAATTGGGAAACTGGATATTCACATGCAAAAGAATGAAATTAGGTTCCTACCTTACAGTACTCACAAAACTTAACTTGAAACAGATTAAAAACTTAAATATAAGATCTGAAACTATAAAACTACTAGAAGAAAACATAGGAGAAAAGTTCCTTGACATTGGTCTTGTCGATGATTTTTTGGATGTGACATCAAAAGTACAAGCAGCAAAAGGAAAAGTACAGCTAGTACCTGGCTGGCTCAGTTGGTAGAGCCTGTATCTCTTGATCTTGAGATTGTTAAGTGAAAGATCCACATTCGGTGTAGAGATTAATTAAAAAGAAAAATCTTTAGGGGTGCTTGGGTGGCTCAGTCAGTTAAGTGTATGACTTCAGCTCAGGTCATGATATCAGGATCCTGGGATCAAACCCTGCGTCAGGCTCTGTGCTCAGCAGAGCATCTGCTTGTCCCTCTCCCTTTGGTGCTACCCCCACTTGGGCTCTTTCTCTCATATGAATAAAATCTTTTTTAAAAAAAAAGTAAAATATTTTTTAAAAAGCAAAAATAAACAAATTAAACTGCTTAATACTAAAAAGCTTCTATACAGCAAAACAATAATCAGCAAAATGAAAAGGCAACCTAAGGAATGAGATATTTCCAATCTATCTAAGTGGTTACTATCTAAGGTACATACAACTTAGTAGCAAAAAAAAAATCTACTTAAAATGGGCAAAGGACTTGAATAGACTTTTTTCTAAAGAAGATATACAAATGACCAATAGATACATAAAAAGATACTTAACATCATTAATCAGAGAAGTGCAAATCAAAATCTCAGTGATATGTCATCTCATACCTGTTAGAATGGCAAGAAAGACAAGAGACAAGTACTAACAAGGCTGTGGAGAAAAGCAAGCACTTGTGAACTGTTGGTAGGAATGTAAATTAGTATAGCAACTATGGAAAATACTATGTGAGCTCCTCAAAAAATTGAAGCTAGAACTACTATATGATCCAGAAATTCTACTTTTTCATTATATCTGAAGGAAATGAAATCATTATCTTGAAGAGATAGCTACACTCCCATGTTTATTGAAGCATTATTTATGATAACTAAGACATGGAAACAATCAAAGTGTCCAGTGATAGATGAATGGATAAAGAAAATGTGGCATGTATATATTGCATTACACACACACACACACACACACACACACAGAGGAATATTATTAAGCCATAAAAAAGAGGGAAATCCTGCCCTTTGTGACAACATGGATGGACCTTGAGGACATTATGTTAAGTGAAATAACAGAAAGACAAATAATATGTGTTCTCATTTATATATGGATTCCTAAAAAGCCAAACTCATAGAAGTAGAGTAGAATGGTGGCTGCCAGGGGCTGAGGGTGGAGAAAATGGGGAGATGTTGGTCAAAGGGTACAAATTTCCAGCTATAGGATGAATGTATTCTGGGAATGAAATGCACAACATGGTGACTATAATTAAAAGTGTTGTGTTATATACTTGAATGTTGTTAAGAGAGTAGATCTTAAATGATATTGTTATCAAAAATGGTAATTATGTGAGAAGATGGAGGTGTTAACAAAGCTGATTGTGGCAATATAATATAATATGATATAATATAATAATATAATCATCGAGTTGTACGCCTTAAAATTACATGTTATGTATCAATAATATCTCAATTAAGATGGAAAAATATTTTAAAATTTACTTGTTGGATTTGCTTTGCTAGTATTTTATTGAGAAACCTTTACAATGGTGTCTAGAAAAGACATGAAATATTCCTTTAAACATATCTGAAATTTCCTAATAATTGATGCTTATTTCTTTAAGTGCAAAAACTTTTGTTTTTGAATATTGTTTTAAAAATTTTGTTGGAAATCTTTTTGCAGTGAATTGTATATTTATTTTTTTTGTAAACTAAGCATACTAAACAGAAGGTAATATTATATTTTATTTTAATTTTTGAAATTCTGTGCCATCATTATGAGAACTCACTGTTGTACTGGGCTGTGATATAGTGATGGTCTCCAGGCCATAAATGTATATAGCATAAAATGAATAAAGTACTTTTAGTAAAATATTTTCTAGGTTAAAAATTATGCAAACATTATTCTCAAGTTAAAATATTTATTATTAAGATTTTGATTTATTATATTAGCGATATATAATGGAATTCCACTGTACATGGTCAGATAATGTATTTATATTACGTTTATGTAGTGTGATGTTTGGGTAGTTTCTTCTTGACAGGAGATAAAGAAATTTTAGCCTTGTGTTAAGTCATGAACATACTCTAGTTTGCTTAAATTGAAGCATGATTGTTGGACTGAAAGTAAACAAATATCATGCATAATTTGGTTCTACTTTCATTTTTGAATATGGTGTTTCACAAATTGCAAGACTATATGAACAAGAAAAATATAACCATTTGATAATTAATCAAATACATTAAAAAACTCAGAGAGTATTTTTGAAGGAAAATGTATTATGAAGAACATATTCTGAATACACTTTACATTTGCCCATTTTAAGTAGATTTTTTTTTTTTTTGCTACTGAGTTGTATGTACCTTAGATAGTAACCACTTAGATAGATTGGAAATATCTCATTCCTTAGGTTGTCTTTTCATTTTGCTGATTATTGTTTTGCTGTATAGAAGCTTTTTAGTATTAAGCAGTTTAATTTGTTTATTTTTGCTTTTTAAAAAATATTTTACTTTTTTTTAAAAAAGATTTTATTCCATTGTGTGTGTATGTATTTATATATATATATAGAGAGAGAGACCACATCTTCTTTATCCATTTATCTTTCGGTGGACACCGAGGCTCCTTCCACAGTTTGGCTATTGTGGACATTGCTGCTATAAACATCGGGGTGCAGGTGTCCTGGTATTTCACTGCATCTGTATCTTTGGGGTAAATCCCCAGCAGTGCAACTGCTGGGTCATAGGGCAGGTCTATTTTAACTCTTTGAGGAACCTCCACACAGTTTTCCAGAGTGGCTGCACAAGTTCACATTCCCACCAACAGTGCAAGAGGGTTCCCGTTTCTCCACATCCTCTCCAACATTTGTTGCTTCCTGTCTTGTTAATTTTCACCATTCTCAGTAGTGTGAGGTGGTATTTCACTGTGGTTTTGATTTCTATTTCACTGATGGCAAGGGATGCAGAGCACTTTCTCATGTGCTTGTTGACCATGTCTATGTCTTCCTCTGTGAGATTTCTCTTCATGTCTTTTGCCCATTTCATGATTGGATTGTTTGTTTCTTGGGTGTTGAGTTTAATAAGTTCTTTATAGATCTTGGAAACTAGCCCTTTATCTGATATGTCATTTGCAAATATCTTCTCCCATTCTGTGGGTTGTCTTTTAGTTTTGTTGACTGTTTCTTTTGCTGTGCAGAAGCTCTTTATCTTGATGAAGTCCCAATAATTCATTTTTGCTTTTGTTTCCCTTGCCTTCATAGATGTATCTTGCAAGAAGTTGTTGTGACCAACTTCAAAAAGGGTGTTGCCTGTGTTCTCCTGTAGGATTTTGATGGATTCTTGTCTCACATTTAGATCTCCCATCTATTTTGAGTTTATCTTTGTAATTCATCCAATCCATGAGCATGGAATATTTTTCCATCTCATTGTGTCTTCCTCAATTTCTTTCAGAAGTGTTCTGTAGTTTTTAGAGTATAGAACCTTTACGTCTTTGGTTAGGTTTATTCCTAGATATCTTATGCTTTTGGGTGCAATTGTAAAAGGGATTGTCTCCTTAATTTTCTTTCTTCAGTCTCATTCTTAGCGCATAGAAATGCCACTGATTTCTGGGCATTGAATTTGTATCCTGCCACACTGCCGAATTGCTGTATGAGTTCTAGCAATTTTGGGGTGGAGTCTTTTGGGTTTTTTATTTACAGTATCATGTCATCTGCAAAGAGGCATAGACTTCTTCTTTGCCAATTTTAGTGCCTTTTATTTCTTTTTGTTGTCTTATTACTGAGGCTAGGACTTCTAGTACTATGTTGAATAGCAGTGGTGAGAGTGGACATCCCTGTCCTGTTCCTGATCTTAGGGGAAAGGCTCCCAGTGTTTCCCCATTGAGGATGATACTTGCTGTGGGCTTTTCGTAGATGGCTTTTAAGATGCTGAGGAATGTTCCCTCTACCCCTACACTCTGAAGAGTTTTGATCAGGAATGGATGCTGTATTTTGTCAAATGCTTTCTCTGCATCTAATGAGAGGATCATATGGTTCTTGTTTTTTCTCTTGCTGATATGATGAATCACATTGATTGTTTTACGGGTGTTGAACCAGCCTTGTGTCCCGGGGATAAATCCTACTTGGTCACGGTGAAGAATCTTCTTAATGTATTGCTGGATCCTATATGGCTAGTATCTTGTTGAGAATTTTTGCATCTGTGTTCATCAGGGATATTGGTCTATAATTCTCCCTTTTGGTGGGGTCTTTGGTTTTGGAATTAAAGTGATGCTGGCCTCATAAAATGAGTTTGGAACTATTCCATCTCTTTCTGTCTTTCGGAACAGCTTTAGTAGAATAGGTATTGTTTCTTCTTTAAACGTTTGATAGAATTCCCTTGGGAAGCTATCTGGGCCCAGACCTTGTGTCTTGGGAGGTTTTTGATGGCTGTTTCAATTACCTCCCTGGTTATTGGCCTGTTCAGTTTTTCTATTTCTTCCAGATCCAGTTTTGGTAGTTTGTGGTTTTCCAGAAATGTGTCCATTTCTTCTAGATTGCCTAATTTATTGGCATGTAGCTGCTCATAATAAGTTTTTAAAAACAGGGATCCCTGGGTGGCGCAGCGTTTTGGTGCCTGCCTTTGGGCCAGGGCGCGATCCTGGAGACTCGGGATCGAATCCCACGTCAGGCTCCCGGTGCATGGAGCCTGCTTCTCCCTCTGCCTGTGTCTCTGCCTCTCTCTCTCTCTCTCTCTCTCTCTCTGTATGACTATCGTAAAATTAATTAATTAATTAATTAAAAAAATAAAAAAAAAGTTTTTAAAAACGTTTTCATTTCCTTGGTGTTGGTGGTGATCTCTCCTTTTTCATTCATTATTTTATTAATTAGAGTCGTTCTCTTTTGTTTTTGATAAGGCTGGCTAATGGTTTATCTATCTCATTAATTCTTTCAAAGAACCAACGCCTGGTTTTGTTGATCTGTTCCACAGTTCTTCTGATCTCTATTTCATTGAATTCTGCTTGAATCTTTATTAGCTGTCTTCTTCTGCTGGGTGAACATTTTATTTCCTGTTCCTTCTCCAGCTCCTTTAGGTGGAGGTTAGCTTTCGTATTTGAGTTCTTTCCAGTTTTTGGATGGCTGCTTGTATTGCGATGTATTTCCCCCCCAGGACTGCTTTTGCTGTATCCCAGTGATTTTGAACCGCTGTATCTTCCTTCTCATTAGTTTCCATGAATGTTTTTAATTCTTCTCTAATTTCCTGGTTGACTCTTTCATCTTTTAGCAGGATGGTCCTTAACTTCCACGTGTTTGAATTCCTTCCAAACTTCTTGTGGTTTAGCTCTACTTTCAAAGCATTATGGTCTGAAAATATGCAGGGGACAATCCCAATCTTTTGGTATCAGTTAAGACCTGATTTGTGACCCAGTATGTGTTCTATTCTGGAGAAATCCCCATGTGCACCTGAGAAGAATGTGTATTCAATTGCGTTTGGATGTAAAGTTCTGTAAATATCTGTGAAATGCATCTGGTCCAGTGTATCATTTAAAGCTTTTGTTTCTTTGGAGATGTTGTGATTAGAAGATCTATCAATTGCACAAAGTGCCGTGTTCAAGTCTCCCAGTATAAGTGTTTTATTATCTAAGTATGTCTTAACTTTGGTTATTAATTGATTCATATACTTGGCAGTTTCCACATTCAGGGCATAAATATTCACGATTGTTAGGTTCCCTTGTTGGATTGATCCTTTAAGTATGATATAGTGTCCCTCTTCATCTCTTACTACAGTCTTTGGGATAAACTTTATCTGATATGAGGATGGCTACCCATGCTTTCTTTTGAGGACCATTTGAATGGTAAATGGTTCTCCAGCCTTTTATTTCCAGGCTGGAGGTGTCCTTAGGTCTAAAATGAGTCTCTTGTAGACAGCAAATAGATGGGTCTTGCTTTTTTATCCAGTCTGAAACCCTGTGTCTTTTGATGGGATCATTAAGCTCATTCACTTTCAGAGTTACTATTGAAAGATATGAATTTAGTGTCATCATAATACCTATTCAGTCCCTGTTTTTGCGGATTGTTTACTTGGACTTCCTCTTTCTTTTACAGTGTCCCCTTAATATTTCTTGTGGAGCTGGTTTGGAGGTCACATATTCTTTCAGTTTCTGCCTATCTTGGAAGCTCTTTCTCCTTCTATTCTGAATGAGAGCCTTGCTGGATACAGTATTCTTGGCTGCATGTTTTTGTCATTTAGGACCCTGAATATATCCTGCCAGCCCTTTCTGGCCTGCCAGGTCTCTGTGGAGAGGTCTGCTATTAACCTAATACTTCTCCCCATTAAGGTTAGGGATCTCTTGTTTCTTGCTGCTTTAAGGATCTTCTCTTTGTCTTTGGAATTTGTGAGTTTCACTATTAAATGTCAGGGTGTTGAATGGTTTTTATTAATTTTAGGGGGAATCTCTCTATCTCCTGGATCTGAAGGCTGTTTCCCTCCCCATGTTAGGGAAGGTCTCAGCTATGATTTGTTCAAATACACTTTCTGATCTTCTGTCCCTTTTGGCGCCCTCTGGAACCGCAACTAAACATAGATTTTTCCTTCTGAGGCTATCATTGATTTCCTTTAGCCTTCCTTATGATCTTTTAATTGTTTTTCTCTTTTTTTCCTCAGTTTCCTTCCTTGCCATCAACTTGTCTTCTATGCCACTCACTCGTTCTTCTACCTCATTAATCCTCGTCGTTAGGACCTCCAGTTTGGATTGCATCTCATTTAATTGATTTTTAATTTTGACCTGATTAGATCTAAATTCTGTAGTCATGAAGTCTCTTGAATCCTTTATGCTTTTTTCCAGAGCCAGCAATAGCTTTATAATTATTTTTCTGAATTGGCTTTCAACATTGAATTGTAATATAAATTCTGTAACTCTGTGGGAGAGAGTACTGTTTCTGATTCTTTTGTGGTGAGTTCTTTCTTCTACTCATTTTGCTCAGTGCAGAGTGGCTAAAAACAAGTTGTACAGGAAACAGGAAGGAAAAAGAGGGAAAAAGGGAGGGAAACAAAAAGAAAACACAAGGAGGAGTATCCTCTGATTCTATATACTATAAATCCCTCGACTTACCCTGGAAATTTCCAGTGCTACTTGGTCAATAACTCGCTTTTCCCCTGTCCTTCCAGCTGGTCTTCTGGGGGAGGGGCTGCTGTGCTGATTCTCAGGTGTGTGCACCTGGGGGAGCTGCCCAGTCCCCTGCCAGGTGCAGGGCTCAGTGGGAGCTGTTTATCCTGTGAGGCCCCTGCTCACTCCGAGGCACAAGGTGACACCAGGAGGAACAACAACAACAGTGGCGGCGGCCAGCTCTCCAACCCTGGAGTCAGCTCCCGCATTAACTACCGCAGCTCACAGTCCGCAGGGGCCTGAATGCTCTGGGGGCGGGGGGCACCTATCTGCACAGCTTGGGGCTGCCAGGCGGCAGGAGCGTCCTCGCTGTCCTGTGTCCTCCCGGCCTCCACCTGTCCCGGGGGGAGCGCAGGATCCTGGGCTGTGTCCTCCAGTGCCCTGGTCTCTGGGGCCTGCACCGCTCGAATTGCGGTACCGAGACGTGAAGCCCCCTCTGCACGGAGCCGCCGCCTGAGCTTCTCGCGAGGCCCTCCCTGCCCGGTGGGGGCTCCAGCCCTTTAGGGAGCTCGGCCGGCGGTGTTTGCATGCTCTCCCCACTTCTCTGTTAGTGACCCTGGGAACCTGGGGGCTCCACTCCCCCTCCTGGGATCCTGCCTGAGTTCCCTGTGAGGAAGTTTGGTAAAGCTCCTGGTTCTCCAGGGCTCGGCTCTCCTGTCCTGGAAGCTCTTGCTGCCCTCTTTTAGCCTGGCTCCTCCTGGGGGCCCCTCCCCCACTGGATGCTGTTTTATTTTTTTTCCATCTTCCTACCTTGATAGAAGTGTGAACTCTTCTCACTGTAGCATTCTAGCTGTTCTCTCTTTATTTTTATTTTTTATTTTTTTGCTGTTCTCTCTTTAAATCTCAGGCAGAATTCGTAGATTTTCAGGATGATTTGAAAGTTACCTAGGTAGTTGGTGGGGACAGGTGACTTGGGGTCCCTACTCTTCCGCCAGCTTGCCCCGCCCCTCTACTTTTGATATATTCTTGAATAAACTCATAAATATATTCTTTGATATCTCCTTGAATGTAGTAAATATATTTAAAATATGTTCTTAAATATATCTTTGAATACATTCTTGACTATGCTCTTGAATATAAAGAATTCTCATGTATGTAACCATGTTAAGATATTCTTGAAAAGATATTCATAAGGCTTCTTTTTTACAGCAGAATATTCTACGAATGCATTCTCCTCATACCCTCCGTCTCACTGTGATTCTCCAGCTGTAGTAGTAGGGAGCTAAGGCAGAAATAAATTTAACATTTCTAAAAATGCTGTTATGAAGACAAAATGAAGAATAGTGTAAGGGATTATAGGGGAAAGGAGAGAAAATTAGTGGGAAATATCAGAGAGGGTGACAGAACATGAGAGACACCTAACTCTGGGAAACAAACAAGGGGTAGTGGAAGGGGAGGTGGGTGGGAGGATGGGGTGACTGGGTGACGGGCACTGAGGGGGCACTTGATGGGATGAGCACTGGGTATTATGCTATATGTTGGCAAATCAAACTCAAATTAAAAAATATACAGAGAAAGGAAAACTAAATAGGTAAAAAAGCAAGGAATTTAAGTCATTGTCCATTCAGTAAGTTGACCATGAGGACGACTGGCAAATTTTGGTGATTTGACTTAGACTTATATTAGGGAGGACTGTATATGTGGCTGGGAGGCATGGCATTTTTTCTGGTGCTGGTGTTAGGGAGTTTATCTCCTCCTCCTTGGTATCCTCTGTCCCCCAGGTGAATTTCTTGCTGCTGTCAGTTGATAAACCCCAAATAGCCCTACTAAATTATGATTAAAAGTTTGTCTAAAATATAGTATCTGAATATCAGAGAAATTACCCTATGTATACATTAAATCACATCAAGTCATAGATACTTGTGCTTCTTTGAAACTTGTTTTTGTTTTATTTTAGTTAGCTTTCTTTTTTCTTATTTTCTTTTTTTTCCCCACCTTATTGCAGATAGATGAGATTTCTGGAAAAGTGATCTCTAGTTGAATGAAATATGACAGATTACTGTATTTCTGTGGTCCTCATTTATAGAATAATTTGTTTGGCAGTTTATTTCAAAGTCTAAAGAAATTCCCAAAATTTATTATACTACTGCCAAAATCAGTTACACTGCTTTATCTCTAGCTATCCTCTTATCTAAAAACAGATCAAATTTATTTTTGAATTTGAATTTATTATCCCAGGTAGATATGGGTAAAGCATAGAGTAGGCTCCGGGAAATTTATTTTAGAAAATGTCTGTATCATTCTGTTCTGTGTTTTAGAAAGCATCCTGGAGTAGGAGTGGGGATTGAAAGGCCAAACACCTAGGCAATCTGATTTCTCAACTGGAGATAAAGCGTTCAGGACCTGGATCCCAAAGAGGGTGGTAAAGATTAGGGGGTTGGGTTTTACTAAGCCAGCGGACCTCAAACATTACATTGCACCAGAATCCACTGGGGACTAGTTAAAACATGGACTTCTGCACCCCAGCTTCAGAGTTTCAGACTCAGTAATTCTGGTGTGGGTTCCATATTTTTGCATTTCGAACAAGTTACCAGGTGATTAAGATGCTGCTGGTACTGAAGAGACTACACTTTGAGGACCATTATACTAGATTACTATATCCCTCTCTGGTTCTACCCAAAAATAAGTAGTAAGAGAATTTCTCTTCAGAACCCTTTCTTTAGGAATTCACTTAAGTGGGGCACTGGGGTGGCTCAGTACGTTCTGTGTCCAACTCTTGGTTTCAGCTTAGCTTGAAATTTTGGGATCGTGGGGTTGAGCCCTGAGTAGGGCTCTATGCTCACCATGGAGTCTGCTTGGGACTCTCCCCCTTTACCCCTCCCCGTATTTTAAAATAATAAATATATCCTTAAACAAAGGGATTCACTTCAAGTACCCTGAATCATATCTTATCTACACATAAATATGTGTGCATATATCCACATATTTGTATCACACAAGTTTTACTTTTAGTAGCTTAAGTTCTATGATTGGCTCTTATTTGTTTTTGAATTCTAGGCCCCAAGCTGAGTAAAGATTTGATAGACCAAATTATGCCATTTATTTTTTCTACAAAATGATTCATCTAAAAAATTCTTAGACTTCAGTGCTAAGACAAAGTTACTGTTATTGGATAATGAGTCTTGACTTTCAGGAAGCTCAAAGCAGTTTTTTGTACTGCTATACTTATCATACTTTCTTTTTTTCATCATACTTTCTTTTTCAAATATCTCTTTCCTCTATTACAAAACTTTGGCTCCATTATTCGTGCTTTAGTGGTTCATCTCCCTCCATCCCTCTCTCTCTCCTATCATATCTCTTATTATCTCAAATCCTTTACCAAATATAGAAATCAGTGGGAGAAAGGTAACCCATTAGTGTCTGTAACAGTGGGAAGTGCAGTGGATCTGAGCATTTTGGGTAAGTGGTCTTCTGTAACCTTGTATGCAGGTACCAACCATAGAACTCCTCTTTTACTTTCATTGAGGATAAAATAAATGTTGTCTTGGCATTTCTTGTCTGCTACAGTAGGTATGATGTGTCTGCTTGTGTAGACCTTTGCCTAGTCAGGAAAAGGGGCATAAAATAGCCCTCTTAATTGTGCATGTTTAAAACTACTTAGATTATCCCTGGGTCTCATTATTCCAAATATGTTACTTTTTTCCTACTTTTGGGCTTTAGGATTAGGAGATAAGGTTGAGAGAGGCTAAGAGGAACAAATCTTCAGGAAATATAATATCCTATTTTTCACTGAATAGCTGTACATATTCAGGGACAATGGGAAAAACTGCATTACTCAGAAAGAGAACTTTCCATAATACCCTGTAAAGCATTGGATGCTCTTTAAAATCGACTTATTGATGTCAAGGGAGGGAGTATAATGAACACAGCACAGACATGATCAAGAAATGTGGCCTATGTAAGAACACCTAATTGCTTCTTGCTGAACCCATCAAATAAGATATGTTGTCCCAGTAGGCAGGCTTATGGAAAGAGCATTCAAAACGTCACTCGTTGCAACTTTTAATGGAAGCTGAATGAGACTCTCAGCATCCAACACAAGACATACAGAGTTTCTGTATGTTCACCCAAATCTCCTATACCTTCATCATCATTTTCTGTGTCTGGACACTGAGATTTGGTGTTTAGATAATTGACATTTAGGATTGTCAATAAATGAAGGTTTTTGGGATTAGATATGGTAAAATATCCTGGTTTGTGCCATACTATTTCAACTCAAAAGGACATTTATTGAGCATCCATTGTTCAAAGTACTATATTAGCCACCTCAAGGAATATGATGTTTAATGAGAGGAATGAGTCCAGTGCAAACATAACTACAGCTGATTTCAGAATATGATAAGGACTTTAAAAAGAATATACAGTGTTATGAGATTTCAGAGGAAAATAAGATCAGAACTGATTTGGAAATCTGGGAGGGCTTTATGAAGGAAGAATAGGTACAGCTTTAAGAAGGCAGAAAACAGCATTTGAAGGAGTGGGGTGGGGTGGTAGTAGTGGATTTCTTCATAAAATAGTAACAAATTAGGTAGGTCCCAAGTCTCTCCCCCAAAAGAATGTTTTGAAATTTTGATTTTGTAGGTTGCATGCTTTCTTCCTCCTTTATTTCTCAAGAACACATTTTATTTAAGTACGTAGTTTTTTTTTTAAGATAATGCAAATTTTATTTAAAATTTTTAAAATAAATTTATTTTTTATTTTTTTTAAAGATTTTATTTATTCGTGTGACACACACATACACACACACACACACACACAGAGGCAGAGACACAGGCAGAGGGAGAAGCAGGCTCTATGCAGGGAGCCCGATGTGGGACTCGATCCCTGGTCTCCAGGGCCATGCCCTGGGTTGAAGGCAGGCGCTAAACCACTGAGCCATCCAGGAATCCCCAAATAAATTTATTTTTTATTGGGGTTCAATTTACCAACATACAGAATAACACCAGGTGCTCATCCAATCAAGTGCCCCCTCAGTGCCCATCATACATTCACCCCCACGCCCCATCCTCCTCCCCTTCCATCACCCCTAGTTCGTTTCCCAGAGTAAGGAGTCTTTATGTTCTGTCTCCCTTTTTGATATTTCCCACACATTTCTTCTCCCTTCCCTTATATTCCCTTTCACTATTATTTATATTCCCCAAATGAATGAGAACATACACTGGTTGTCCTTCTCCGATTGACTTACTTCACTCAGCATAAAACCCTCCAGTTCCATCCATGTTGAAGCAATGGTGGGTATTTGTCATTTCTAATGGCTGAGTAATATTCCACTGTATACATAAACCACATATTCTTTATCCATTCATCTTTCGATGGACACCGAGGCTCCTTCCACAGTTGGGCTATTGTGGACATTGCTGCTAGAAACATCGGGGTGCAGGTGTCCCGGTGTTTCATTGCATCTGAATCTCTGGGGTAAATCCCCAACAGTGCAATTGCTGGGTCATAGGGCAGGTCTATTTTGAACTCTTTGAGGAACCTCCACATAGTTTTCCAGAGTGGCTGCACCAGTTCACATTCCCACCAACAGTGTAAGAGGGTTCCCTTTTCTCCGCATCCTCTCCAACATTTGTGGTTTCCTGCCTTGTTAATTTTCCCCATTCTCACTGGTGTGAGGTGGTATCTCATTGTGGTTTTGATTTCTATTTCACTGATGGCAAGGGATGCAGAGCATTTTCTCATGTGCATGTTGGCCATGTCTATGTCTTCCCTGTGAGATTTCTCTTCATGTCTTTTGCCCATTTCATGATTGGATTGTTTGTTTCTTTGGTGTTGAGTTTAAGAAGTTCTTTATAGATCTTGGAAACTAGCCCTTTATCTGATAACGTCATTTGCAAATATCTTCTCCCATTCTGTAGGTTGTCTTTTAGTTTTGTTGACTGTATCCTTTGCTGTGCAAAAGCTTCTTATCTTGATGAAGTCCCAATAGTTCATTTTTTATTTTGTTTCTTTTACCTTCGTGGATGTATCTTGCAAGAAGTTACTGTGGCCAAGTTCAAGAAAGGTGTTGCCTGTGTTCTTCTCTAGGATTTTGATGGAATCTTGTCTCACATTTAGATCTTTCATCCATTTTGAGTTTATCTTTATGTATGGTGAAGGAGAGTGGTCTAGTTTCATTCTTCTGCATGTGGATGTCCAATTTTCCCAGCACCATTTATTGAAGAGACTGTCTTTCTTCCAGTGGATAGTCTTTCCTCCTTTATCGAATATTAGTTGACCATAAAGTTCAGGGTCCACTTCTGGGTTCTCTATTCTGTGCCATTGATCTATGTGTCTGTTTTTGTGCCAGTACCACACTGTCTTGATGACCACAGCTTTGTAGTACAACCTGAAATCTGGCATTGTGATGCCCCCAGCTCTGGTTTTCTTTTTTAAAATTCCCCTGGCTATTCGGGGTCTTTTCTGATGCCACACAAATCTTAAAATAATTTGTTCTAACTCTCTGAATAAAGTCCATGGTATTTTGATAGGGATTGCATTAAACGTGTCAATTGCCCTGGGTAACATGCACATTTTCACAATATTAATTCTGCCAATCCATGAGCATGGAGTATTTTTCCATCTCTGTGCCTTCCTCAATTTCCTTCAGAAGTGTTCTATAGTTTTTAGGGTATAGATCCTTTACCTCTTTGGTTAGGTTTATTCCTAGGTATCCTCTGCATTTGGGTGCAATTGTAAATGGGATTGACTCCTTAATTTCTCTTTCTTCAGTCTCATTGTTAGTGCATAGAAATGCCACTGACTTCTGGTCATTGATTTTGTATCCTGCCACGCTACCAAATTGCTGTATGAGTTCTAGCAATCTTGGGGTGGAGGCTTTTGGGTTTTCTATGTAGAGTATCATGTCATCGGCGAAGAGGGAGAGTTTGACTTCTTCTTTGCCAATTTGAATGCCTTTAATGTCTTTTTGTTGTCTGATTTCTGAGGCTAGGACTTCCAGTACTATGTTGAATAGCAGTGGTGAGAGTGGACATCCCTGTCTTGTTCCTGATCTTAGGGGAAAGGCTTCCAGTGCTTCCGATTGAGAATGATATTTGCTGTGGGGTTTTCGTAGATGGCTTTTAAGATGTTGAGGAATGTTCCCTCTATCCCTACACTCTGAAGAGTTTTGATCAGGAATGGATGCTGTATTTTGTCAAATGCTTTCTCTGCATCTAATGAGAGGATCATATGGTTCTTGGTTTTTCTCTTGCTGATATGATGAATCACATTGATTGTTTTACGAGTGTTGAACCAGTCTTGTGTCCCAGGGATAAATCCTACTTGGTCATGGTGGATAATTTTCTTAACGTACTGTTGGATCCTGTTGGCTAATACCTTGTTGAGAATTTTGCATCCATGTTCATCAGGGATATTGGTCTGTAATTCTCCTTTTGGTGGGGTCTTTGTCTGGTTTTGGAATTAAGGTGATGCTGGCCTCATAGAATGAATTGGAAGTACTCCATCTCTTTCTATCTTTCCAAACAGCTTTAGTAGAATAGGTATGATTTCTTCTTTAAACGTTTGATAGAATTCCCCTGGGAAGCCATCTGGCCCTGGACTCTTGTGTCTTGGGAGGTTTTTGATGACTGCTTCAATTTCCTCCCTGGTTATTGGCCTGTTCAGGTTTTCTATTTCTTCCTGCTCCAGTTTTGGTAGTTTGTGGCTTTCCAGGAATGCGTCCATTTCTTCTAGATTGCCTAATTTATTGGCGTATAGCTGTTCATAATATGTTTTTAAAATCGTTCGTATTTCCTTGGTGTTGGTAGTGATCTCTCCTTTCTCATTCATGATTTTATTAATTTGAGTCTTCTCTCTCTTCTTTTTAATAAGGTTGGCTAATGGTTTATCTATCTTATTAATTCTTTCAAAGAACCAACTCCTGGTTCTATTGATCTGTTCCACAGTTCTTCTGACCTCTATTTCATTGAATTCTGCTCGAATCTTTATTAACTGTCTTCTTCTGCTGGGTGTAGGATCTATTTGCTGCTTTTTCTCTAGCTCCTTTATGTGTAAGGTTAGCTTTTGTATTTGAGTTCTTTCTAGTTTTTGAATGGATGCTTGTATTGCCATGTATTTCCCCCTTAGGACTGCTTTTGCTGCATCCCAAAGATTTTGAACGGTTGTATCTTCATTCTCATTAGTTTCTATGAATCTTTTTAATTCTTCCTTAATTTCCTGGTTGACCCTTTCATCTTTTAGCAGGATGGTCCTTAAGCTCCACGTGTTTGAGGTCCTTCCAAACTTCTTGTTGTGATTGAGTTCTAATTTCAAGGCGTTATGGTCTGAGAATATGCAGGGGACGATCCCAATCTTTTGGTATCGGTTCAGACCCAATTTGTGACCCAGTATGGGGTCTATTCTGGAGAAAGTTCCATGTGCACTTGAGAAGAATGTGTATTCAGTTGAGTTTGGATGTAAAGTTCTGTAGATATCTGTGAAATCTATCTGGTCCAGTGTATTATTTAAAGCTCTCGTTTCTTTGGAGATGTTGGGCTTAGAAGACCTATCGAGGGTAGAAAGCGCCAGACTGAAGTCACCAAGTATAAGTGTATTATTATCTAAGTATTTCTTCACTTTGTTTAATAATTGGTTTAAGTATTTGGCAGCTCCCACATTCGGGGCATATATATTGAGGATTGTTAAGTCCTCTTGTTGGATAGATCCTTTAAGTATGAGATAGTGTCCCTCTTCGTCTCTTACTGTAGTCTTCGGGGTAAATATTAGTTTTCTGATATAAGGATGGCTACCCCTGCTTTCTTTTGAGAACCATTTGAATGGTAAATGGTTCTCCAACCTTTTATTTTCAGGTTGTAGGTGTCCTGTCTAAAATGAGTCTCTTGTAGACAGCAAATAGATGGGTCCTGCTTTTTTATCCAGTCTGAAACCCTGCGCCTTTAGATGGGGTCATTAAGCCCGTTCACGTTCAGAGTTACTATTGACAGATATGAGTTTAGTGTCATCATGATATCTATTCAGTCCTTGTTTTTGTGGATTGTTCCACTGAACTTCTTCTTAAAGGGGAATTTTAAGAGTCCCCCTTAAAATGTCTTGCAGAGCTGGTTTGGAGGTCACATATTCTTTCAGTTCCTGCCTGTCTTGGAAGCTCTTTATCTCTCCTTCTATTTTGAATGAGAGCCTTGCTAGACAAAGTATTCTTGGTTGCATGTTCTTCTCATTTAGGACCCTGAATATATCCTGCCAGCCCTTTCTGGCCTGCCAGGTCTCTGTGGAGAGGTCTGCTCTTACCCTAATGTTCCTCCCCATAAAAGTCAGGGATTTCTTGTCTCTTGCTGCTTTAAGGATCTTCTCTTTATCTTTGGAATTTGCAAGCTTCACTATTAAATGTCGAGGTGTTGAACGGTTTTTATTTATTTTAGGGGGGATCTCTCTATTTCCTGGATCTGAATGCCTATTTCCCTTCCCAGATTAGGAAAGTTTTCAGCTAGTTTTTGTTCAGATACATATTCTGGCCCTCTGTCCCTTTCGGCGCCCTCGGGAACCCCAATTAAACGTAGGTTTTTCTTCCTTAGGCTATCATTTATTTCCCTTAATCTGTCTTCATGGTCTTTTAATTGTCTGTCTCTTTTTTCCTCAGTTTCCCTCTTTGCCATCAACTTGTCTTCTGTGTCACTCACTCATTCTTCCACGTCGTTAACCCTCGTTGTTAGGACTTCTAGTTTGGATTGCATCTCATTCAATTGATTTTTAATTTCTGCCTGATTGGATCTAAATTCTACAGTCATGAAGTCTCGTGAGGCCTTAATGCTTTTTTCTAGAGCCACCAGTAGCTGTATAATAGTGCTTCTGAATTGGCTTTCTGACATTGAATTGTAATCCAGATTTTGTAACTCTGTGGGGGAGAGGACTGTTTCTGATTCTTTCTTTTGAGGTGAGGTTTTCCTTCTAGTCATTTTGCTCAGTGCAGAGTGGCCAAAAACAAGTTGTATTGGGAAAAGGAGAAAAAGAGAGGAGAGAAAGAAGGAAAGAAAAGAGAAAAAGAAAAAGGAAGAAAAAAAGAAAAAAGAGAAAGAAAAAGAAAGAAGGGAAAAAAGGGGTGGGGGAAGGAAACAAATCAAAAAGCAAAAAAAAAAAAAAAACAAACAAAACAAAACAAAAAACACGGGGGAGTATCTTCTGATTCTGTAGACTTTAAGTCCCTTGACTTCCCCTGGAACTGGTCCGTCCAGCTGGTCTTCTGGGGGAGGGGCCTGCTGTGCTGATTTTCAGGTGTTAGCACTTGGGGGAGCTGCTCTGCCCCTGCCTGGTGCAGGGCTCAGTGGGGGTTGTTTACCCCGTGAGGCCCCAGGAGGAACAGCTGCAGTTGCTATGGCAACTCTGGAAGCCTGGATTCAGCCTCCGCAGGAACTACGGGGCTCTCAGCCTGTAGGGCCTGGAGGCTCCGGGGCGGGGCCGCTGATCTGCTCAGCTCGGGGCAGGAGCGTCCTTGCTGTCCTGGGCCCTCCCGGCCTCTGCCTGTCCCAGGGGGAGGCCGGATCCTGGGCTGTGTCCCGGCGCCCTGTGCTCCGGGGCCTGCGCTGTTGGATTCGCGCTCCCGCCCCGCAGCCCCCTCCGCGGAGCCGCCGCCCGAGCCCTTCCGAGCTGCTCCGGGCCCCGCCGTGCGCGCTGCAGCCCTTAGGGAGCTCGGCGCACTCTCCCGGGGCGCAGGTGTCTGTTAGTGTCCCCGGGAGCCCGAGGGCATCCCCGCCCTCCTGGGTCCTGCTCCAACTCCCTGCGAGCCCCTTTCCCCGCCCGGGAAGGTTGGTGCAGCTCCTGGTCCTCCGGGACGGGGCTCTCCTGTCCTGGGGACACTCGCCCCGGCCTCAGCCCGGCTCCTCGCGGGGCCCCTCCCCCTCGGAGGCCTTTTGTTTCTTTATTTCTTTTTCCCCGTCTTCCTGCCTTGATAGAAGCGCGAACTCTTCTCACTGTAGCATTCCAGCTGGTCTCTCTTTAAATCTCAGGCCGAATTCGTAGATTTTCAGGATGATTTGAAGGTTATCTAGGTAATTTGGTGGGGGGCAGGTGATTTGGGGACCCTGCTCTTCCGCCATCCTGCCCCTCCTCTCTCAGTACATAGTTTTTACTGCAATGTTTCAAATATGTGGTATGTGCAGTGTTACCCAAAGTGTGTAGGTGATAATTACATGTGGTATATAGGTCAATATTTTATATTTTAATAGTCTCATGTTTGCTTTAATACACAGTTGAAAAACATTACAACTCATATATCAACCCCACAATTTTATAGATCTTATGGTTTAGGAGATACAAAAAGTAAACAAGGGAATTGATTTAAAGAAAATATTGAATAAATAATAATAAGGTCTATGGAATTCCTTTTCCTAACCACAAGCATAGGTTTGAGTATCTGAAAATATTGGAGGAACCTATTAAGTCTATGACAATGAGAATTAATGCAGCATTAAACTCTAAAGGTACCATTTCTGCCTATTTAAATGATTGTAAGATTTTGTTATAAAGAGCTGTATGGTATGAAAAATACAGTGATGAAGAAAAATACATTTTTAGTCACATTGTCCCTAAACTGCCCTAGTGGCAGGCTTATTATTTGGTAGGAACAATGCTACCCAATAATGAACTATTTTCTATTCAAGGCAGCAAGTCAAATATTCATTTCTCATTAATAATTCAAGGTGACAAATTTATTACCTTGAAGGTGCTGCAAGTCAATTAGACAATGGGAAATTGTGTCTTCCTTTCAGACCATTTAATTGGCTTCCAAGTGTGACATTCATCAAAACCTTGACTTTTAATGTAAACTTTATTATATGAGCTTGGGTTTAGGTTTGACACTGGGCACACTTGACTAACCCTTAGTGTTTGGGGGCTCTAGAGCCTTAGAGAAGCCTGGTCAATGATTGCTGACATTTCGCTGTAGAATACCAGGGCTTGGTTTTACAGTGTCACTGTTGCTGATGTTGGGTGTGGAGAAACAGTTTTAAAGAACTTTTTGAGTTTTATACATTTTTTGGCATTTGCATCTTTATCTTTGATGAAAATCTCATGATTTTTAAAATGATGGGGCTGGACTAGTCTCCCACACTAGTTTCCTAAAGTGTGGTATATGTACCACTACTAGTATATTAAACTTTTTTGGTTAGTGCACAGATAAACATTTTTATTTCATTTTTTATACATTAAAATAAATCCATAAATATTGAAATAAAAATGTCCATCTTCGTACTACCTAAATGATTTCATATATCTAGCACAAAGACCCATAGAATGAGACTAAAGTAGATATTAAATAAAGGTTAATTTAAATTCTGGAATTATGATTCCTCCAGCTTTGTTTTTCTTTTTCAAGATTGCTTTGGCTATTCAGGGTCTTTTACGGTTCTATACAAATTTTAGGACTGCTTGTTCTAGCTCTGTGAAAAATGATGGTGGTATTTTTATAAAGATGGCATTAAATGTGTAGATTGCTTTGGGTATTATACACATTTTAAAACATTTGTTTTTCCAATCCCTGAGTACGGACTCTTTTTTTTTTTTCATTTCTTTTGTGTCTTCAATTTCTTTCATAAATATCCTATAGTTTCCAGAGGAGAGATCTTTTTCCTCTTTGGTGAGGTTTATTCCTAGGCATCTTATGATTTTTGGTGCAATTGTACATGGGATTGATTACTTGATTTCCCTTTCTGCTTCTTCATTATTGGTGTATAGAAACGCAATAGATTTCTGTACATTGGTTTTGTATCCAGCTCAATTTGTGTATCATAGTAATGTTTTGGTGGAGTCTTCTGGATTTTCTATATAGAGTATCATGTCATCTGCAAATAGTGAAAGTTTGACTTCTTCCTTGATGATTTGGATGCCTTATACTTTTTTGTTGTCTGACTGCAGAAGCTAGAGGAAAATACTGAGTTCTTAAGAGTACTACTCATGCATGATGCAAGGCAGATCATAGTAGTGGAAATTCATGAATACGGAAAGAATTGAGAAAATGGATATATAGATGGCTAAATTTGGGGAATGGTGCAATCTATTAGAAAGATTGACTTTACACATTAAGTAGAATTAATAGGTGACGTAAAAGGCATCAAAAATCCTCTTCAATCTAAAGGGCTCTCCCTCATCAGCACTGCCTGAGGGGATTCCCATGATCAGCATCACACTCTAAGGCTCTTGCCAAGGAAATATGTATTTAAGCTGGGTGAAAACATTATGTCACATAAAAAATATAAATATATAATTTACATCAGTATGGATTGGTTTAATCTGATTATCATATCCATTATCTCTTATTTACTACAAAAGAGTAGGCTCCTGAGTAATGGACATAGGATCAGTAAGGTATTTCTATTGAAATGGGAAAGGAAAAGTCATGTACATGGATTTCTACTTCTCTTTTATTTATGTTTGTGTAGGACGCCTTAGAAAGGAGACCCTTTGCTCTCAAGACCCCATGCTATTGCTTTAGTTATTATACTCAGGTTTTCCTTTGAGAAACTATACTGTACAAATCTAAGAGAACATATAAATTAGGGAAATATTCTTATGATAAAATTATTACTACTTAAAAGTGATTATTTGGTTTACCAAATGATGCCTTGCTCTTTTTAGTATAGAACTTCCTTAACACATTATTTGTTTTTAGATTATAAGCACTTGAAAAAAGACCGAAGAGAACAGCAAAACTTTAAAACAAAAGTGTTAAAACCAAATGATCATGAAAGTTCATCTACAATAAAGAGAAAACACCTTGGAGAGGTAAGTGAAGGAGGTAGAGTTTGGTTTTCAGGAGTTCTAGTTGTAACATATTAAGGAACTCATTTCATTAAATGAAACTCATGCTATAGGTATTTGATTTTTTTTATACAGTACTTTTTTCCTTTGTTTTCCCAATACTTCCTAGACTAAAAAATGACCTTTAGAAGCTTCCTTCTAGTCCTTTGTAATTAAGGAGATGCTTTACTTCATTTACTACATTTGTACCTTTGTGGAGTGTGTTTAGTCATGGAGAACCTTATTACTCTCTGTCAAAGTAGATGCTGATTCCATTTTGGGTCTGCTTATGGTATTAACCTTTAGCAAATATTCTTATGAATGGATTCTTCAACCCTAGAGGACTTTCTCAAACCTCTGAAAGAAATGTGGCTACCTTGTTAATACAGAATGCTTTTAAGTAGTAAAAGTTCCATTAGCATGTTCCAAAGTATGTAGGTGATATTTATATGTGGCTCTCTGTTGATGGAATACCTCACTTTACTGAATAGCTCTTAACATGGTGGAAAAATTCAAATTCTTTCCCTTCTAATATGTCAGCTATTGGATATGTGAATGTGGAGAAGTATATAGTATATAGGTTGATAATTGAGAGTGGGAGGTACTCAAGGGACAGAAGCAGAATGGAAATATACATGGTAAGGTAAAGAGGGATATTGGGATATGTGGAAATACTTATTTGAAGCCATGGAGTCCAGTAGAAATTATGTTGTCAATGATGTGTTCTTTTGAAATAGGTAAAGATTATTAGCCACTTGCCTCTGTTTCTACTCGTTCTTCCTGGTTGAACATATGGTAGAAGTACTGCAGTACTGAGTCAATTCTGTTACAGTCAAGGTGTTTATTAATAGTGTCTCTCTGCATCTCCTGAATACCCCTGATTAACTTTGTGAAGCTTGGAATTAGGTCAGTCTTCATATCCAAGGATCTGGTTACACTATCTGATGCTCCTGTCTATATTGTCCTTCCCCCAGGATCAGAATCACAATTTGAATCCTGGCTCAAGAGATGTATCTTTTGAAAGCCTAGGACCATTCTCTCTGGATGCTGTATTAGTCAGAGTTATCCAGGGAAATAGATATTAAATATATATTTTATACATATATAAACATGTATTATATAATATATATATAAAACCTCCTGTTAGTTCATGTATATCAATATGTGGTATGACCTAATAAAACCTGGTGTGTCTTCACTACTATGAAATAGTTTTGTCCTCACACAGTAATGAAAGCTGAAAAGTTCCATAATCTGCCGTCTGCAAACCGGAGAACAAGGAAAGTAGTGGTGTAATTACATTCTGAGTCTGAAGGCCTGAGAACCAGCAGAGCTGAAGGCATAAATCCAATTTTCTAAAGGCAAAAGAAGACTTGATGTCTCAGCTCAAGCAGGCAGGCAGAAAGCAGAGGGGTGAATTCCTCTTTCCTGCACTTTTTTGTTCTATTCAGGTCCTCAACTGATTGGACTGTGTCCACCCACATTGTGGCAATCTACTGAGTCCACTGATTCAAATGCTCCTCTCATCTGGAAACATCCTCACAGACCTACTCTGAAATAATTTTTAGTTTGAGCATCCCTTATCTCAGTCAAGTTGACACATAAAATCAACCATCACATGCTTTTCTATTTATTTATTTATTTATTTATTTATTTTACTTTTCATTTGTTTTTATTTAAATTTGATTTGCCAACATATAGTATAATACCCAGTGCTCATCCCATCAAGTGCCCTCCTCAGTGCCTGTCACCCAGTCACCCCATCCCATGTGTATGTCTTCTTTGATGAAATTTCTGTTCATGTCCTTTGCCCATTTCATGATTGGATTGTTTGTTTCTTGGGTGTTGAGTTTAATAAGTTCTTTATAAATCTTGGATACTAGCCCTTTATCTGATATGTCATTTGCAAATATCTTCTCCCCTTCTGTAGGTTGTCTTTTAGTTTTGTTGACTGTTTCTTTTGCTGTGCAGAAGCTTTTTATCCTGATTAAGTCCAAATAATTCATTTTTGCTTTTGCTTTCCTTGTCTTCATAGATGTATCTTGAAAGAAGTTGCTGTGGCCAAGTTCAAAAAGGGTGTTGCCTGTGTTCTTCTCTGGGATTTTGATGGATCCTTGTCTCACATTTAGGTCTTTCATCCATTTTGAGTTTATCTTTGTGCATGGTGTAAGAGAATGGTCTAATTTCATTCTTCTGCATGTGGCTGTCCAATTTTCCCAGCACCATTTATTGAAGAGACTGCCCTTTTTCCAGTGGATATTCTTTCCTGCTTTGTTGAATATTAGTTGACCGTAGAGTTGAGTGCCCATTTCTGAGTTCTCCATTCTGTTCCATTGATCTATGTGTCTGTTTTTATGCCAGTACCATACTGTCTTTATGATGACAGCTGTGTAATACAGCTTGAAATCCAGTGTTGTGATGCCCCCAGCATTGGTTTTCTTTTTCAATAATCCCCTGGTTATTCAGGGTCTTTTCTGCTTCCATACAAATCTTAATATTATGTATTCCAACTCTGTGATTAGAAGGAAGAATTCACCACAAAAGAAAGAACCAGAAACAATATTCTCTTCCACAGAGTTACAGAATTTGGATTTAAATATGATGTCAGAAAGTCAATTCAGAAGTACCATTATAAAGCTACTGGGGGATCTGCAAAAAGTGTGAAGGACTCTAGACACTTTGTTACTGCAGAGTTGAGATCTAATTAGCCCAAAATTAAAAATAGATTAAATAAAATGCAATCCAAACTGGATATTCTGCTAGGGGTAATGGGGTGGAAGAGAGAGCAAGTGACACAGAAGACAAGTTGGTGGTAAGGAAGGAAGCTGAGGAAAAAAGAGAAAAACAAGTAAGAGCCCACGAGGAAAGGCTTAGGGAAATAAATGATAGCTTGAGAAGGAAGAATATAAATCTAATTGGGATCCTAGAAATGGCTGAGAGAGAGAGAGGAGCACAAAGTGGTCCTGCCTATATTTGAACAAATCATAGCTGACAACTTACCAAATCTGGGGAAGGAAACAGGCATTCAGATCCAAGAGATGGAGAGGACCCCCCCAAAAAATAAATAAAAACTATTTAACACCTCGACATTTAATAGTAAAACTTGCAAATTTCAAAGATAAAGAGAAAATTCTTAAAGCAGCTTGAGACAAGAGATTCTTAACTTATATGGGGAGAAATATCAGATTAATAGCAGACCTCTCCACAGAGACCTTGCAGGCTAGAGAGGGCTGGCAGGATACATTCAGGGTCCTAAATGAGAAGAACATGCAGCCAAGAATACTTTATCTGGCAAGGCTCTCATTCAGGATAGAAGGAGCTTCCAGGATAGGAAGAAACTGAAAGAACATGTGACTACCAAACAAGCCCTGCAAGAAATATTAAGGGGAACCCTGTAAAAGAATGAGGGAGCCCAAAGAAACAATCCACAAAAACAGGGACTGAATAGGTACTACGATGACACTGAATTCATATCTTTCAATAGTTACTCTGTCTGTTTTAAATGTGTGCTTTCTGGGATCCCTGGGTGGCTCAGCAGTTTAGCGCCTGCCTTTGGCCCAGGGCATGATCCTGGAGTTCCAGGATCAAGTCCCGCGTCAGGCTCCCTGCATGGAGACTGCTTCTCCCTCTGCCTGTGTCTCTGCCTTTCTCTCTCTCTCTCTGTGTGTGTCTCTCATGAATAAATAAGTAAAATCTTTAAAAAAAATAAATGTGTGCTTTCTGAATCCAGAATCTTTTTTTATAATAAATTTATTTTTTATTGGTGTTCAATTTGCCAACATACAGAATAACACCCAGTGCTCATCCTGTCAAGTGCTCCCCTCAGTGCCTGTCACCCATTCACCCCCACCCCCCCGCCCTTCGCCCCTTCCACCACCCCTAGTTCGTTTCCCAGAGTTAGGAGTCTTTATGTTCTGTCTCCCTTTCTGATATTTCCCACACACTTCTTCTCCCTTCCCTTATATTCCCTTTTACTATTATTTATATTCCCCAAATGAATGAGAACATATAATGTTTGTCCTTCTCCGACTGACTTACTTCACTCAGCATAATACCCTTCAGTTCCATCCACGTTGAAGCAAATGGTTGGTATTTGTCATTTCTAATGGCTGAGTAATATTCCATTGTATACATAAACCGCATCTTCTTTATCCATTCATCTTTTGATGGACACCGAGGCTCCTTCCACAGTTTGGCTATTGTGGACATTGCTGCTAGAAACATCGGGGTGCAGGTGTCCCAGTGAATCCAGAATCTATAGTTAGTCTTTATTCAGAGTCAAAGTCTTTGAGGAGTGTGTCTTCTTGGTCTCAGTTTACTCTGCTTACCACCAGCCAAAGGACCTGGGTGTAGTTTTTGTTTAGCATTGTTCACATGAGCTATGATAAAGATAAGTATAGTCAAGAAATCCAAAATTGTCCTAAGATTCAGAAAGAGAAATCTTAGTTGTAATAATGATTATTTTGAATTTGCTTATTTGATTCCATCATCTATCTATCATCTATGTTGAAATTTAGATTTGGTTTTCACAGTTTACTGCATTCAACTGAAGTCCTGAAAACTTGTATTTCAATCTGTGCTTAAACACAGCAGGAAATGGAGCAGGCAAAAGTGTATAATAGAAAGCACATTCAACTCAAAGTTGGAGACCTATTTACTAGTGCAGTCTCAATATGCTATCTGCCACAATAGACATAGAAGGGAACTTCCTCATCTTGATATAAAGGCTGTCTATGAAAAACTCACAGCCAACATTTAACATTATACTCAATGGTGAAAGCCAGGATACTTTACTTCTAGAATCAGGGACAAAACAAGCTTGCCCAAATTCATACTGCTATTCAACATTGTGCTGGTGGTTCTAGCCAGGGCAATTATGCAAGAAGAAGAAATGAAAAGCATCTAGATTTTAAAGGAAGGAATAAAAACATCTCTATTCACAGATGATATAAGTTTTATATAGAAAATACTAAGGAGCCCACAAAATACTATTAGAATAAATAAGTTAAGCAGGGTTGTAAAATACAAGCTCAATATGCAAAAATCAATTGTATTTTGAAAAACCAACAATGATCAATCTGAAAATGAACTTAAAAAGACAATTCATTTACAATATCATGAAAAAGAATAAAACACTTAGGAATAGATTAACAAAGGAAATGAAAAATTTATACACTGAAAACTATAAAATGTCACTGAAAGAAATTAAAGAAGACCAAAATGAATGGAAAGATATCCCATGTTCATGGATGAGAAGACTTAATATTGTTAATATGACAATACTCCCCAAACTGATCAACAGATACCATATGATCCCTAACAAATCCCAGTTGGCTTCTTTTTCAGGAGTTGACAAGCTAATCATAAAATTCATATGGAAATACAAAGAGCCCACAATAGCAAAAACAGTTTTCAAGAACAAAATTGGAGGACTCATATGCCTTGGTATTAAAATTTACTACAAGGCTATGGTAATCCGGATGATATGATACCTCCAAAAGGATAGACATATAGAGTAGTGAAATAGAATTGAGGTTCCAGGAATAAACCCATTTTTGAGTTTATTGTCAATTGATTTTTGCCAAAAATGCTAAGAGAACTTTTTATTACTTATTTATTTAGAGAGAGAGACTAAGTGGGGAGGGGCCGAGTGAGAGAGAGAGAGAAAATCTTGAGCAGGCTCTATACTCAGTGCAGTTCCTGACATGGGGCTTGACTTCATGATCATAAGATCATGACCTGAGCCCAAATCAAGAGTGAGATGCTTAACCAACTGAATCACCCAGGTGCCCCCAAAAATGCCAAGAGAATTTAATGTGGGAAAGAATAGTCTTTTCAAATGGCTCCAGGACAATTGGATATCCACATGTAAAAGAATGAATTTGTTTCTCCACCAAACACCATATATATATTAACTGAAAATGGATCAATAACCTAAATATAAGACCTAAAGCTTTAAAACTCTTTTGACAAAATATAGGAGTAAATCTTCATAACTTTGGGGAAGGCTATTGTTTTTTAGATATGATAACAAAAGCACAAGCAGCCAGAGAAAAAATAGACAAATTGGACTTCATCAAAATTAAAAGAAAAAGTTTGTGCATCAAGAGTGCCATCAAGAAAGTGAAGAGACATCCCAGAGAAGGATGATACTTGCAAATCATATATCTGGCAAGGGACTTGCATATAGAATACATGAAGGACTCCTACAATTCAATAATAAAAAGATGAATAATCCAATTAAAATTTTGGCAAAGAATTTGAATAGATATTTTTACAAAGAAGATATATGAGTAGGCCATAAGATGCTCAACATCAGTAGCTATTGATAAATCCAATTCAAGACCACAATAAGAAACCATTTCAGGTCCACTAGGATGACTATAATAAAGATATAGATAATAAAGTATTGGCAAAGATGTGGAGGAATTAGAATCCTCAGTCTTTCCTTGGTGGAATTGCTAGCCACTTTGAAAAACAATTTGGCAGTTCTTCAAAAAAGTTAAACATATAATTACCACATGGCCCAGAAAATACACTCCTAGACATGAGAAATGAAAACTGATGTTCACAAACTGAAAACAATCCAAATTTCCATTAACTAATGAGTGGATAAAAAAAATAGGTCATATGTGTGCAGTAGAATATAATTTGGGCATAGAAAAACATGCATGTTACAATCAGTGAACTTTGAAAAAATTATGTTAAGTGAAAGACACCTCACACAAAAGGCCATGCATTGTATGATTCCATTTATATGAAATGTCCGGATATGCAAATCTATAGAGACAGAAAGTAGATTGGTATTTCCCAGGGGCTGGGAGGAGGTGGGAGGTGAACAGTGACTGTTAATGGGTATGAGGTCTCTTTTTGGGGTGATAAAATGTTCTGGAATTAGATAACAGCAATGCTTGCACAACCTTGTGAATATACTAAAAAACACTAAAGTGCACGCTTTAAAATGATGTTATGGTAGTGAATTATATCTCTGTAAAGTGGTTCTAAAAGTGTATGTGTAGCCTGTCTGTGAGATCTTAGGTACATCACTCAAACTTTCTACATTTTGGATTCCTCCTTTGTCAAATAAAAGAGAAAACAATTCTTGCCCTTTCTATTATAAGGGTCAAATGTGAAAAAAGATATAAAGCATACAAGGCTTTATAAAATCAAAGCTTATTTCTTTTATGCTTCTAATTCATCTCCTACACTTATGGGAGGCCTGTGTGTAGTTACTATTGGGGATTATGAGGTTAGAAAAACTAACAATTTTAAAAATATATATTTTATTTAAATTCAATTTACTTAGCATAACATTATTAACTTCAAGGGTAGAATTTAGTGATTCATCAGTTGCATATAATACCCAGCGCTCATTGTATCAAGTGCCCTCCTTAATGCCCATAGTCCAGTTACTCCATACCCCACCCACCTCCCTTCCAGCAATCCTGTTTGTTTCTTATAGTTAAGAGTCTCTTATGATTTGCCTGTTTTCATCTTACTTTATTTTTCCTTCCCTTCCCCTATGTTCATTTATCTGTTTCTTAAATTCCACATATGAGTGAAATTATATGGTATTCTTTGACTTATTTTGCTTGGTATAATACCCTCTAGTTCCATCCATGTCATTGCAAATGGAAAAATTTCATTCTTTTTGATGGCTGAGTAATATTCATTATATATATATATATATATATATATACACACACAACATTTTCTTTATCCATTGATTAGTCCATGGACAGTTGGGCTCATTCCATAGTTTGGCTATTGTTGATAATGCTACTATAAACATCAGGATGTATGTATCCCTTTGAATTAGTATTTTTGTATCCTTTGGGTAAATACTTAGTAGTGAAATTGCTGGGTCATTTGGTAGTTCTATTTTTAACTTTTTGAGGAAACTCCATACTGTTTTCCAGAATGAAAAGCCAACCATTTCATTCTTTTTTTCATCCTCCTGTCATCTCATTGCACCCCCCTATAACATACACATATGCATTTCCAGCTGAGCAACATTTTCTCTGTTCCCATGTAAGGAAAGTCTTGGTTTTTTTTTCCTTCCCAAAGAAAAAAATGCAACTTATTACATTAAGTTACGTGGCAAGTTTTAAAGAAACTTGATTTTAGGATGGGAAAACATAAATACAGCCTTAGTTAAAAGCACAACGGGGGGAGGGCAGCAAAGTGGCTATATGACTAGTCTTTTATCTTAGAAGAGCACTTTTTTATACTATTCAAGTTGTTTTAGATCAAATAATAGGCAATAACCCCCCCCCAAAAAAAGATAATCATGTGTTATTAATTCTGCCTTCCTGGTTGAAGGCAGGAAGACTGGGGTGTGGGTGGAACCTGGCAGTTACAACAGAAGCACAGTCAAATATAGTTGAAGGATGTGTCTATAAATACGTATAGACACATGCAAACTGGTGCACATGTGTCTTCCTTTATTTTATTTGATTGTGCCATTTGTATATAACCCCTCAGGGTATAAATCAGTTTAACATTAATTAAAATGTATGAAGCCTCATAAAATGGTATTAAAATGCCAGGCTTCAGTTGCCACCCCTTTAGAAAAGGTCTATAAAAAAGATAAATCTTGCCCTGCTCATCTTTTCACCCTGTGTCTTATATTCATACATAAATAGACACACAGAGCTCACAAACCCCTTTTCTGCTAGACTTTGCTCGAGTTTTTTATAATAGTTCTCTGTTGCCATTGAATAAACTCTGAATATTTCAGTCACACTTCATCTAGCCAAACCCGTCTCCTTTTGCTCCCTAACAGAGGGTCCCCACTTTAGGTCTGCATCCTCACTGCTTCCTGCTCACTTTATATTTATTTATTCTACCCTCTCCACTCCTCATGGCCTTTCTATACCTTTCCTACTTATTTTTAAGAAGTCTTTTTTCCTTTGCCTCCTCCATGAAAGCATTTGGGAATGATTTCATTCTGTAGTAATCTCTGTTTTTGCAGAGCTCCTTTGGCACCTATTTTTTCCACTGAGTGTTCTCAACCATGATGTTGTAACACCAATTGTGAATTATATCTTAATTTGGTAATAATAATAATAGATTTATTTTGAGATGGATTATATATATGTATATGTGTATGTGTGTGTATTCGAATGGATTAGTCATATGATAGACATCTGTTTAAGTCATTTGCACTCAGATGAATATAATTTCTTGGATGGGAGAGAAGGGCTTGAATTATCAGAATCCTGAATACTCTTATATGATTATCTTAGCATGTAACAATTCATTCAAATATTCATTCAGTAGATATTTATTGGGTCCCTACTCTATTCCAAGCATGGGGAACATAACATTATATATGTTATATAGAGGAAAAAAGTTGACAACTGCTTGCTTATACTACACAATTCGGTACCTAATTATATATTGTCTGATATTAGTCCCTTATTGTTTCTTGGGGCTAAGTTTTGTTTCCCTAGCCCCAGTTGAAGCTTTTTGAAGTCAGTAAAGTCTATTTTAATCTTGTTCAGCAACTAGTACAGGAATGGACATTCTGTATATAGATGCTTCATAAGTACTAGTGATTGGATAAAATATTATTAGTGAGAGACTAAGATATTGGGAGCAGCCAGAGAAGCTGATATTTATGCTGTCAACCTAAAATTATAAGCCATTAAATTGTCATCACTCCAGCCTTTGTTTATTTTATTTTTTAGTCTACACCTGAAATTACATTAATTATTAATGAAAGAATTGTTAGTCTGAATGTTCTAGGGTATTTAATTACTTCTCTTTTATGTATCTAAAATTTGATAGTTTAAGAATTTAAAAAATACATTTGGAGAATAGAATGTGTGTAGGTAGAAGGAGGATTTTTAAATAAAGTGTATACTTTTCTAGTAATTTGAATTAGAAAGCAAAATAGAATCAGAGGATTTTAAAGCTAGAAGGAACTTTAGCAAATAGCCAGTCCAATCACTTATTTTGCAGGTGAGGAAATTGAGGTCCAGTCAAGTAAGGACTTGCTCAAGGTCACAAAGTCTGGGGACAAAAAGCATATTCTCAGTAATCTGGCTGCACATGGATGGCTTCAGTACCCTGAATTTTATTTGTTAAGAATGGCAGAAGCATAGAAAGATAGAACGGATGTATGTCTATTACCTGGTAAATAACCTGCGAAACGACAAAACGGACACACTCATTGACATGGCAAATTATAAGTGGCTTAAAGAAATTCTTAACCATTTTTCTAGCCAAATGGTACAAAATGAGGAAAGATAATTCATAATCTGGAAATGATTGATGTGGTGATGGTCTCTTGAAAAGGACAAAGGGCTAGCTAGTTCTATGCTTCTCACTTAATCACACTTAATCATGGATTATTTCCTGAACTTCTGGCATGATTTCAGAATACATGAACATGGGAGTATTTTAAATAAAAAAGTGAGCCATTTTTACAGTTTTCAGCATAGATCTGTTTCAATCTGTTTCTTTTTTATATCATCCCTCCCAGACTTCAGCACAAAATATTCTTTTCTTCATTATCTGGTTGATAATCATTTCCCTGTTTAAACATAGCCTGTATTCTACACATACACCTTACTCTACAATCTTGCTATCATAGTATTTACTAAAGAGTAGCTTTTGGCATAAAGGGGAGTAGGATTGTACTTTATTTGAATTCTTTTTCTTGACTGAGGTGTGATTACATATACAGATCATATCCTTTAAGAGAAAATCTGGTACCAACAGGGTCTCCCTTTGAGGAGATTGTGCTCATTACAGAAACTTTTGGATAAACCAGATCTTGAAAAGCATCCAGTGCAGCATTTCCCTGAGTGTCAAAGTGTGCTCCTTGGCACACTGTCTCTGGCGTGTGGCCAGTGAATGGGAATTTTGATCAATTAAGTTTTGAAAATTAACACCATAGCATGTTTCCTTCCTAGAGGTTCAATCTATATGAGTACCCCTTAGGGTTCTGAGAAGCAGTGTGGTGAAGAAACATGATTAATTCTATCTAGTGTTATATTCATTTTTGCAAAACTTTTACTAACATCTCAGGAAACAAGACTCTTGGTAGATATACTGGGAAAAAATGGTTTAGGCAATCCCCTAGCAGAGCTGGGGCAATACATCAATCTTTTGTTGCTAGGTACAATATACTTTGGCGCCTTTCAGTAGAGGTTATAATGCTGAGGGTAACAACAGGACAAAGTGCTACTGTACTCCCGCTCTACACTTTTGCATCCCTTTTTATATGCCATAGATTTCTTTCTCATAACATCTTTCTTTAACGCAGTTACAAAGACATCCATCATATACTGCCTTTTGTTCCTTTAACTTTTCTCATTAATGTTATAGGCAATAAACTCTGATCTATACCTCTTGATTATGCGATTTCTCTAGTTCTTCATGTGGCTAGATTTTTCTTTCCCTTCAGGTCTAAGCCTGAATGCTACCTCTCTAGTGAGGCCTCCCTTGGCCACTATATCTAGAAGTTGTCCTTTCCTTTCCACAACTATTATTTTATTCTGTAATGCACCACTATATTCCTTTCTTTTATTGCACTGAACTGTTGTTACTATTTTTTAAATAATAAATTTATTTTTTATTGGTGTTCAATTTGCCAACATACAGAATAACACCCAGTGCTCATCCCGTCACGAGCCCCCCTCAGTGCCCGTCACCCATTCACCCCTACCCCCTCCTCCACTTCCACCACCCCTAGTTCGTTTCCCAGAGTTAGGAGTCTTTATGTTCTGTCTCCCTTTTTGATATTTACCACACATTTCTTCTCCCTTCCCTTCTATTCCCTTTCGCTATTATTTATATTCCCCAAATGAATGAGAACATATAATGTTTGTCCTTCTCCGATTGACTTATTTCACTCAGCATAATACCCTCCAGTTCCATCCACGTTGAAGCAAATGGTGGGTATTTGTCGTTTCTAATGGCTGAGTAATATTCCATTGTATACATAGACCACATCTTCTTTATCCATTCATCTTTCGATGGACACCGAGGCTCCTTTCACAGTTTGGCTATTGTGGACATTGCTGCTATAAACATCGGGGTGCAGGTGTCCCGGGGTTTCATTGCATCTGAATCTTTGGGGTAAATCCCCAACAGTGCAATTGCTGGGTTGTAGGGCAGGTCTATTTTTAAGTCTTTGAGGAACCTCCACACAGTTTTCCAGAGTGGCTGCACCAGTTCACATTCCCACCAACAGTGGGTTCCCTTTTCTCTGCATCCTCTCCAACATTTGTGGTTTCCTGCCTTGTTAATTTTCCCCATTCTCACTGGTGTGAGGTGGTATCTCATTGTGGTTTTGATTTGTATTTCCCTGATGGCAAGTGATGCAGAGCATTTTCTCATGTGCATGTTGGCCATGTCTATGTCTTCCTCTGTGAGATTTCTCTTCATGTCTTTTGCCCATTTCATGATTGGATTGTTTGTTTCTTTGGTGTTGAGTTTAAGAAGTTCTTTATAGATCTTGGAAACTAGCCCTTTATCTGATACGTCATTTGCAAATATCTTCTCCCATTCTGTAGGTTGTCTTTTAGTTTTGTTGACTGTATCCTTTGCTGTGCAAAAGCTTCTATCTTGATGAAATCCCAATAGCTCAATTTTGCTTTTGTTTCTTTTGCCTTCGTGGATGTATCTTGCAAGAAGTTACTGTGGCTGAGTTCAAAAAGGATGTTGCCTGTGTTCTGCTCTAGGATTTTGATGGAATCTTGTCTCACATTTAGATCTTTCATCCATTTTATCTTTGTGTATGGTGAAAGGGAGTGGTCTAGTTTCATTCTTCTGCATGTGGATGTCCAATTTTCCCAGCACCATTTATTGAAGAGACTGTCTTTCTTCCAGTGGATAGTCTTTCCTCCTTTATCGAATATTAGTTGACCATAAAGTTCAGGGTCCACTTCTGGGTTCTCTATTCTGTTCCATTGATCTATGTGTCTGTTTTTGTGCCAGTACCACACTGTCTTGATGACCACAGCTTTGTAGTACAACCTGAAATCTGGCATTGTGATGCCCCCAGCTCTGGTTTTCTTTTTTAAAATTCCCCTGGCTATTCGGGGTCTTTTCTGGTTCCACACAAATCTTAAAATAATTTGTTCTAACTCTCTGAAGAAAGTCCATGGTATTTTGATAGGGATTGCATTAAACGTGTCAATTGCCCTGGGTAACATGGACATTTTCACAATATTAATTCTGCCAATCCATGAGCATGGAGTATTTTTCCATCTCTTTGTGCCTTCCTCAATTTGTTTCAGAAGTGTTCTATAGTTTTTAGAGTATAGATCCTTTACCTCTTTGGTTAGGTTTATTCCTAGGTATCTTCTGCTTTTGGGTGCAATTGTAAATGGGATTGACTCCCTAATTTCTCTTTCTTCAGTCTCATTGTTAGTGTACAGAAATACCACAGATTTCTGGACATTGATTTTGTATCCTGCCACGCTGCCAAATTGCTGTATGAGTTCTAGCAATCTTGAGGTGGAGGCTTTTGGGTTTTCTATGTAGAGTATCATGTCATCGGCGAAGAAGGAGAGTTTGACTTCTTCTTTGCCAATTTGAATGCCTTTAGTGTCTTTTTGTTGTCTGATTTCTGAGGCTAGGAGTTCTAGTACTATGTTGAATAGCAGTGGTGAGAGTGGACATCCCTGTCTTGTTCCTGATCTTAGGGGAAAGGCTCCCAGTGCTTCCCCATTGAGAATGATATTTGCTGTGGGCTTTTCGTAGATGGCTTTTAAGATGTTGAGGAATGTTCCCTCTATCCCTACACTCTGAAGAGTTTTGATCAGGAATGGATGCTGTATTTTGTCAAATGCTTTCTCTGCATCTAATGAGAGGATCATATGGTTCTTGGTTTTTCTCTTGCTGATATGATGAATCACATTGATTGTTTTACGGGTGTTGCACCAGCCTTGTGTCCCGGGGATAAATCCTACTTGGTCATGATGAATAATTTTCTTAATGTATTGTTGGATCCTATTGGCTAGTATCTTGTTGAGAATTTTTGCATCCATGTTCATCAGGGATATTGGTCTGTAATTCTCCTTTTTGGTGGGGTCTTTGGTTTTGGAATTAAGGTGATGCTGGCCTCATAGAACGAATTTGGAAGTACTCCGTCTCTTTCTATCTTTCCAAACAGCTTTAGTAGAATAGGTATGGTTTCTTCTTTAAACGTTTGATAGAATTCCCCTGGGAAGCCATCTGGCCCTGGACTTTTGTGTCTTGGGAGGTTTTTGATGACTGCTTCAATTTCCTCCCTGGTTATTGGTCTGTTCAGGTTTTCTATTTCTTCCTGTTCCAGTTTTGGTAGTTTGTGGCTTTCCAGGAATGCGTCCATTTCTTTTAGATTGCCTAATTTATTGGCATATAGCTGTTCATAATATGTTTTTAAAATTGTTCGTATTTCCTTGGTGTTGGTAGTGATCTCTCCTTTCTCATTCATGATTTTATTAATTTGAGTCTTCTCTCTCTTCTTCAGTTGGAACTATTGTAACTGTTTTGCTCACCATGTGCCCTTAGCGTAGTGTCTGGCCTTATAGTAGGTACTCAATAAATATTTATTGAATAAATTAATGAATAAAACAAGGAACTAAAACTGTGTCTTTTAACAATTTCCATTTGTTCAAAAATGACTCTCATCTTTTTTGATCCTCTGGGTCATTTATAACATTTTTTAATTGGAAGATCCATTGGCTGATTTGTGGGACTCCTAACTCGTCAATGTGGCATAATATGCCCTCACATTCTACTCACAGAGCCATTCCTCTTTAAGTCAAATAACGTAATTTATCTCCTTCACTATAGTAAAGATGTGATTCAATATTACCTAAAGAAGATTTGTAGACGATTTCTAGAAGTTTAGTGGGGGAAACAGTGGAAACATTTGTCAGGTAGGTAAGAAATGAACGGTTTTCATAATAGAAATGACATACTTTGATGTGGTAGATTAGATTATACTTCAAAAATACCTACCTCCTTCAAACTCTATGGGATGAGTATACTTTTGTATCCCTTGAACTGAATCATATGATTTGCTTTGGTCAATGGGATAACAGACCTGATGTTAACAGAGACATGATATATGCGTGTGTCTTGTGCCTCTGCCATCACCATAAGAAGAGTCATACCTTCAGCCTGGGTCCCAGGATAAATATACATAAGCATATTAAGCCTGTCTTTTAGCAAGGAGCCAAGCCCAGCCGGACCTGCAGCTAAGAAACAGAACTACTCAGCTGAATTGTCTAGATCAGCCAACCACTATTAATCTACAGACTCATGAATGAGAATAAATGGTAGTTCTTTAAAGCCACTGAGTTTGAGTTACTGTTTATTTTTGCTTTTACTAGCAATAGGTGACTGACAATTGATTTCTGATCTAATCTATTTATTTTATCAGGACATTCCAGGTATTTTTGAGTACTTCATCATGGTCTCTTTAGGACAATGCTTGAAAATGGCTTTCCAGTCTAGAGAGAGACCTACTTTTGCTGAAAGTTTTGATGAGATCACTGAAGGCTTATCAGTTTAGCTCCTGCCTGAAATTGAGAGATGGAATGGAGCTAAATTGATCTGGACAAGAAAGGAGATGAAAGGTTGAATGGAGACAGGAACAAGAAGGAGGAAGAAACTGGCAGCTAGTTGTTGAAGAGGAACTTTTGGGGGAGAAATGCCTATTCTTTGAGGATTTTGATTAGTTGTTTGCTGTTTGATGTAAACGTTTTTCTCCACCTCAACACAAAATCTCTAGTAAGATCTCCACTGCCCACTACTATGTTATAGAGGGTTTCTCTTTTGAGGCGGTGTCATTCTGAATCTGCTTTGGAATTGATATGGGCATTACTAGAAGCTAACAAAAGGCCTGGGTTTTAACACCTAGGTTAGAACTGTTATACTATTAAAGCACTGGGATATATCTGTAAAAGACGGAAAGGGTACCATTCACAGGGAGAAAGTGGTTCTTCTAAAACTGAAGTAACAACTTTGTAAGCTCTAGGTGCTCCTAGATATTCCTTTTTAAATTCACTGCCTGCCCTCCCCACCTTGCTTTTTTTCCCTTTTTGTATGAAATAAAGTGTTAAAGTTGTAGCTCCCTTTGAACTTCAGCCTCCCTGATTACATATATTGCTCTCCCCTATTTTTAGAGGTATCCTGTATGCCATAGTTTGTATGCATACTTCTCATGCATGTTAGTGTATCTTGTGTGTTTGTGTGTATATTTGCAGATAATATACAGTATTATTGTTTTTAAACTTTATATAAATGGCTTCCTGTATACATATCATTTATGTATATGCAACTTGCATTTTTCATTTAACATTATGTTTATCCATGTTGATAAATGCATATCTAGATCATTCATTTTTACCTGCTGCTTTGTATTACCATATGACTATAACACAATTTATCCATCTCTGTTTTGATGAATACCTAGCTTGTCTCCTATTATGTGCTGTGGCAAACATCCTTGAACCTGTTACTTCTTTGTATGTGCAAGAATTTTCCTGAGATAAATGACTAGAAGTGGAATTACTGGGTATTAGATAATATGCATATTCATACTGACTAGTTTTGACAATTGCCCTCCTTTGCGATATTCCAAAGTATATGAAATTCTACCAGCAGTATTAAATTCTTCTTTTCTCTATTTTCTTTAACAATGTATGGTATTGTTAGACTTTGCATTTTTCCGGTAGCAGAAATGTACCTTACTGTTTTAATTTGTAGTGTTATCTCGATAACTATTGAGTTTGAATGTATTTTCATATGTGTATTGGGCATTTGAATTGAATCCTCTTTTGTAAAATGCCTGTTCAAGTCTCTTGCCCATCTTCCTATTGAACTGATTTTCTTATAGATTTGCAGATATTCATTATACATTTTTAGATCTCTATCATTCATCAGTTTTTTGCTTTTTAAATCCAATCTGTGGTTTGTTTTTTAATGTGTTTATTTTATATTTTGTATATAGAAGTTTTACATTTTTATGTAGTGAACCCTATCCATATTTATCCATTTATAGCTTGTATATTTGTATTTTGCATAAGGAAACCTGAGCATACCAAGTACCTGAGGGAAAAGATGACTGGATGGGCAGATAACAGAGGCTGGAGACAAATACCCCTTCATTCTTCTTTTTCTCTTCTTTCTTCCTCCACTACTTCTCCTTTCTACCCAACCTGAAATTGATGATTTTAACAAACAAGTTAAGCTGCCTTTTGCTTGATTTGCTCAATTTTACATCTACATATCTTTTGCTCTGTTCTGGTGGGCTGCTTTCTTCAAAACTTTCCCATCTACTTGGTGTCACCAGTAAACATTAGTGGAGAAGATTGGTGTGTGCCATTAGGAATAAAAAATAAATACACCTCAGGATTGAAATAATTGTGTCAATTGAATTACTTAATATAAAGATAAGTAACAAGCAACAGATCTCATTTGGTGAATCTCTAATATTTTTTGGTGAGGGAAGACTTTTTAAACAATCATTTTTTAAACCTTTATTGCTTTAAATCACTAATGCAATACCACAGTGCCACCTCCTTAAATCCTCACAATCTAATCAAAATTGTAACCTGGGTGGGGAATCAGAAGAGAACTAAGAAGAATGAAGGGCAATGTTGCATTAAGCTTTTTAGACTCCCCCCAGTACTTCCTTTCTCCCCCCACACTTCACTACGAATTGCAGCTTGAATTATTTAGTTACTCAAATCAATCCATTTTTCTCTCTTCAGTGGTTGGACAATAAAAGTAAGATTTACTGCAGCAAGTGAATAATAAAAAATGAATTAGCTGAAAACAAACAAAAAGCTGCTTACATGGCAATCTTCTGTGTTAATCAAAACCTTGAGGACAGGTTGGAGGATCAATATTTGACTACAAGATGAAAAGAAGCAAAACTTCCATTGAGGATGGGAGTAGATCTGAGGGGGGAAAAAGACCTAAGGGCAGAGTGGCCAATAGCAAAATGTTATCCAGTCCTCTGGTCAGCCTCTTAGGGAGGCCTCCTCTGAGAAATGACAGTGTTTTTTATGCACATATCAAAGTTCAACTTGATTGTCTCATTTGGGGAAGAAAGCCATCTGTCAGTATTCTCCAAATAATCTACATAATTGACTTTCAAACAAGCCTCAAAGAAACAGGCATTTATCACTCTAATTGTGGCAGGCGGAGTGTGTGTCACTGTCATTTTATCAAGATAATGGTAAATGGCACCTGAGTTTCTTGTTTTCTGTATTCTCCCAGATTTCTTTCAATTTATATATACAACTATATTACCTTTTGAAACAAAACTTAGAAAAATGCCAATAAGGCTGCATGGGCCTAGAATAAGGGGAAACTTCGCCTATTGACAAGCCCTAGACACAGCCACCAGCCACCTGCCACCCTTCTCTCTGCTCCTAGGGACTCAGTTCAGGGGTAGTCAGTAGAAGAACATCATTAAGAATATCTGCACCAGGGCTGGATCCCTGAGAAGCTCTATTCTGTAAAACTGGCTTTCCTTCAGGTATTGGTGGTTGGACAGGGGAGCCTTAGCTTCTAGTCCAAGCTAAATGAAATAAATGGCCTCCAGTACACAAGGGGACTATATTAAGGGATGATGTTCTTATTTCCACAGACTCCAGGGTGTTGAGATTATCATGAGGTTCTTTCTTCTATAATTGACTCCATTAGCTCATATCTGTAGGAAATTGCTATTCCACAAAAACGTACATTGAAAAAATATATTAACTCTCAAAACTTCCCTCAAATTCAAGATCCAGGACATCTAAGAATTTTTAAGGCAAAGGACCCTCTTTGCTTTACCTTTCCAGACTCTGTAAAATGTGTTTCTTAACTAGGCTAGCTTTTAGATGTCCCCATCTTTCCTAAAACTAAAGACTTAACAGTGCTCAATATTTATCAGAGAGGAACAAAAAGCAAATTGCTAAACTGGGGCTAAGTGGAAACTTTCTCCCCCAGAGGATTGTAACCACAGAAGAAATGGAAGTGTGATTTGGTTTCCAAAGAATGTTTGAAAATGTGTTTGCCTGTCAGTAGTCCCATTTCCTCACAGATAGATAAGTTAATTAGTAATCCATTCAGGGAGTGGAAGAAATTAAGCAGAAGGGGATTTTCTTTAAAAATAATCCACCAAGGACAAAAATATGAATGGAAATAGCAGTCATATATCTGAGAATTTCTTGTGATCTTGAACCAGTTTTTAGTCTCAGGCTATTGTATAGATATTTAAGCATATATACATAATAGATCTATTATTTTATACATATACAGAATATCATATAATCATAACTATTTCCCAGAGTTGGAAGAAAGAAATACATAAGGCTTGAGTCATGAATATAAGACATCCTTTCTTTCCCTACCCAGTTAACTCCACTATTGAGCTGTCTTTTCTGCTCTGTTTTCTATCTGATGCACACAGCATGTGGCATTCTGTATTCTGATTAAAGAGTGGAAAGCAACAGCAGCATCTGCCCAGAGTGGGGCAGGGAAAATCCAACTGGTGCAACCGGTTATGACAGGCAGTGTTATTCAGTGACCTAGTAAGGAAATAAAGGTAGAACAAGACCTGGCATAGGAAGGCAAATGCACTTGTTTTATTTGGCATGAATGTCTCTCCCCAGTGGTTCTCACCCAGTGTAGTATAGTGTCCTTGAAGCCTTCCCAGTTGCACAGTAAAAATTTTGATCATCATGTGAATTGTATGTATATCACAACTGAGGGATCATATTTTGAGTGATATATGCTACATGAAAGTAGAGCCAAGTGCAACCTGTTTAAGGAAGACATAATAGGCATAGCATGCCAGGCGCCATCAAAGAAAGATCTTGTGTGTCTTGGAACACATAAGAATTTTTCTTGTGGAGCAAACAGTTTGGCTTAAATGATTTAGAGCTGAAAGGCAGTGAAATGAATATATAACTGTAGATATTTTTATATACACAGTGAGATATGGAAACACTGAAATGGGGATTGTTTTGTATTTCTCACTTCTTTAATGCTGTTTTGAGTTTTAATCCCTTCAAGTGTGCTGCTCCAAATGCTGGTGTGTCTACCCAGATGCAAAAGAGTTAAAAATGTATGATTCCCTACATGTGAAGTTCAAGAACAGAGAAACTAATCCACAGTAATAGAAGAATTGACAACAGTGATTGTCTCTGAGTGTGTGTATACATAGAAATAACTAGAAAGAGGCAAGGGGAACTTTTTGGAGTGAAGGGAATATTCTATATCTTGTTTGGAGTGGTATTTACATTTGTCAAAAATGTATCAAACAAAAAACTTGAGATCTGTGCATTTTATTATATGTTAATGTTAATTTTCTCTCAATTAAAAACAGAAAAATGCAGAAAAAGGAGTATTTCCAGATCACAGGAACACTGAGAGGCACTGCTATTCTGGTTAATTCAACGTTCAGCTATTTCAGTTTGGGGCTGTCATGAGTTTGTCAGGGGTTCCATGAAAAACTTCCTTTTCAGGGTGCCTGGGTGGTCAGTCATTTGTTTGTCTTCTGCTTGGGTCATGATCCTGGGGTCCTGGGATGAAGCAGGGCCTCCGCTCCCTGCTGAACAGGGAGTCTGCTTCTCTCTCCCTCTCTGCCCCTCCTCCACACTTGTGCACTCTCTATATCACTCTCGCTCTCAAATAAATAAATAATAATAAATGTTAAACGCTTTCCTTTCCATATTAAATTCACTTCAGGAAATTAAACAAAGGGACAGTTTTCTTTGTATTTTGTAGCATAATTTTACTTTTTGTTTTAAGTGATATATTTCCCCAAATCAGAGCTATTCAGTCTTAAGTGTCACCACATGTGGAATTCATTCCCTTCAGAAACATTTCCTTCTAGCTTCTCAGCACAGATACAGTGCCCTTAAAATCTTGTGATTCTCTGTTTCATTGATTGTCTCTCCCACTAGAAAGTCTACTTGAAGGTTAGGCCTGTGTCTTGATTTATCACTGCATCACCCAGCACAGGGCTTGCCCCACAGGGTGAGTTGCTGAACCAACATTTGTTAAATAAAGTGATCATTATACAAAGGAAACCTGTAAGTTTAATTAATTGATTCAGGGGATGGTTTCTGTTCGTTAAGAGCTCAGAAAAAAAAGACATCTAGGTAGGTGAGTACTTGCCCTAATTTGATGTAAGTCTTAAAAGGCTACATCTAGCCTATGTAGTGCTCTTATTATCCTATTGCTCATCCCGCCAACCTGCCTTGGTTCTCTCTACCATTAGTAAAATTAGACAATGAGATGGAGATAACACCTTTTCCAGAATGATCCAGAAGTACATTTATGCATTTCCTGTAAAAAGCTTTAAGTCACCTTCCATTATCGTACTAGTATGAGTTGGCATTAACATTTAGTCTACTAATACATGGAAATCAGACAGTATGAACTGTTGGAAATGAAAATGGTTCTGAGCTTTATACATTTATATTCAGTGGATTAGAGTGTTGTGGTATCATGGTATTGGGATATAGACAGCTGACCAAGGGAAGAATTGGGCTCTTTAGGATGATAGAATACAGGATGTTAAAGACATACTTCAATTACATTACAGCTAAGGATCCCTTTTGGAATTCTTGCAAAAAGGAAAATTTAAGACAGAGAAAAGACTTATATCTAAAAAGATGTGGTGAAGGCTGCTGAACATATAGATTTTAGGAAGGCTCAAAGCCATGGATAAAGATCCTCCAGTACACAAGGCTTTGAATACAATAAATACTTGTTATCTAGGTGAGTTGTTAAATGTAGAAGTGTTTTCTAAGAAATGGTAAAAAGGTAAGGCGGCTGATCACTGGAACAGCCTCGCAATGGAAACCTAAGACCTTGAAGGATAGTTTGCTCTTTAAGGCTATTATGAACTTATCCTCCTCATGAGTGTCCCAACTCTCAGCTCCATAAAACCTGCAATAACTGCTGTTTTATGACTTACACCTGGTCATAACACAAAAGATTGATTGGGGCTTCCATCCTACAAAGAGGGAAGACAGCACTTTCAAATATATGGCCTCCCAATAGATTTTTCATGAGCTGAGCCAAAAATGCTTCTTCAAGATTCATGCATGCAAATGTGGTCAGTGCCCAAGTCTGTAAATAACATACCCAATCTTTAAAGCTTACATTCTGACCTTTTGAGTTTATGGTATCCTTATTAAAGCCAATAATGTATTAGAAAGATGAACTATGCTTTCACCAAAAAAAAAAAAATTAGATTGAAATCCTTTAGGGGAAAAATATTGCCCCCCAAAGCCCCCATATTCTTCCATTTTCTTTTCTTCTCTCCCCACTTCCACCCAGGTCAGGAAAATTTCTCTTAAATCAGCTTAATATTTTCTTGACTAGTATAAGCTGCTGACAGTTTTATGCAACTAATAAAGAAGATTAAAAAATAAACTGTGTAAGTTTCTGTATTCTGAAATTCATTACAAAAAAAAGCCCTCTTCTGTGGGAAATGTTAAATATTGCTTTGTCAGAGGGTGCTGGAAATATGATGGGAAAGAACAACTTCCAGATACCTAAATAGCATTCAGAAGAACAAAAATAAGGGGCTATTAATGTGGTTAGATCTTGCGATTCAGGTAATAGGTCCTGTAATTCATTCTGACGGACAGTTGTGAGGAGAAATCAGAGTAAGTCTGACCAAAATACCATCTCTTGAAAAAATGAGCAACAGGACTTCAAGACTGATCCCTCACATATCAACCTGATTTCTCCAAGGGGACTCCTTTCCAGATAAATGCTGAATTTAATTCTGTACATCACATTTCTTTGGAGAGATTTAGTACTTTAATTATATTTTTTATGTGTCACAGAACTGTAAACATAAATTATCTTTTTATCTTTAAAGGAGGTCGTGGAAAAAATACTAATGATTAAAGGTGTTTGTGATTCTTGAGTCTTTTCATTGCTTGTGTGAAGGGGACAATAGTTCTATTTGTGGCTGAGGAACCCTCTGGCCATGCCCCCGGGAATGACTGGAAAGTCTAAAATCCACTCAAGTAGCTGTTTTGTCTACCGAAACAATAATAGTTTTGACGTTTTTCTTCTTTCTGAAATGCTCTGACTTGAGCATTCATTTCTATATAGTATAGTTGTTACTTAGCTGCAGGCTGAACTGGAGGAAAATCATTGAAAATATTTTTTAATTTTTAAAATAATGGGAACATTGTGGCTCAGACCCAGAAAAATCTTCTCAACCCAAATGTTGAAATCAGTGGTATTGAAAAATAGGCACAGTTAATAATCTAATTAAATGGTTTAGGCATTTCTTTGCATATAAATACTTCATGGATAGAGTGAGATATTTTTAATCAATTGATCCTTAAAAAATATTCCTATTATATCAAGTATAGTCGTTGTTTCTCCTACATTTGTACAGAGATACTTGTAATGGTGAAGCTTGCTGAAAAGGTGTGCCACTCCAAGGACCAACCTATTCCCAGCCTGCATCTGGCTTGTAGAGCATGCCAACAATGCTTAAAATAATGGGTCGCATCTGTCGAGGAGGATTATAAATTGTACCTGTTATGCCCTGTAATTAGTAACCCTCAAATGGCTCCAGCTGCTATTTCCCTGAGCGTTTGCCTTGCTAACATATTATAGGAAATATAACTCAGAACCAAGAGTATTTAGGTCCAAAGGACACTGTGTGAAGTGAAATAGGAGGCTTTCTTCTAATCTAAAAATGCCTCCTTTCTTGTTGCTCTCACCAAGTTTACCAGAGGGCCTTTCATCCACAGACCAGTGTGGAATGTACTTCAGCTTGTTGAGGAGAGATTTTGTTGTTGACTTTGTAGCAGAGCAAAATTCACCCATGAATCGTGAGAAAAGTGAATATGTCTGTTTTCTGTGTGTTAGAGTGATTTGAGAATGAATGTGTCTGTAACTGGAGACTTCACACTGAGAAGCTGACCTTTTGCTTGCAAAGGAGTGTTGCTATTTGGTTGGCTCATTTGCAAATGTTGGCATGCTGGGTTGTTTGCAGATCAGAATTCATTACTTCCTGAGACCTAAGGTGCAGTATGGACAATGTAGGTTTTGAAAAAAATAATTTCATTAGTTTGAGAGTCAGTACACTCTTTTCTGGTTTTATTTCAGTGCATTTCTAGTGAAAATACATCATCTCGTACATGGCTATCTACTACAAATGAACTGAAATAAGACCATTACCTCATACTATTCAGTAGAAATTGCTAGATAATTTAACAATTAAAATGTGAAAATGAAACTATGAAATAGCAAAAAGAAAATGTATGTATTTATTGTATTTATATATTCTTGTATAGCAACATCTTTCTAAGTAAAAACATAAAATCTGGAATGATTAATTGAGTTAATGCTACAAAAACAAACATATTAAGTTCCTTCTGTAGCCTAAAAATTCATAAGAAAAATTATAAGAAAACAACAAATGGGAGAATGCAGCAAGTTTTATTCTTGAACAATTCTTACAAGCTGACTTTGAAAAGGTAAAAACATAAATAGGAAAATGGACAAAGGACATAAGAGTAATTCACAAAGGAAGAAACACAAAATGGCCAATAAATAAATGAAAAATATTTACCTTCATTAGCAATCAGATACAAACTAAATCCATCATCACATTGGCAAATTTAAAAAATCGATAAAACTTGTGTTGATAAAGGTTTGAGGAAACAACTTTTATATACTCAAGTCAGAAATAAATAGGTAAACCTCTTTATAAGGTAACATGACAGTAGGTATCTAAATCCACAAAATGTGCAATTCCACTTGTAGGAAGTTACCTTAAGGAAATACTTAGAGATACGTATAAAGCACTGACTACAAAAATTTTTCACTGTACCATTGTGTTTAATGGTGGAAAATTATAAGAAAAAGACAATAGGAGATACATTAAATAAATTGTGTACATTCATAGGTTGAGATATTATGTAGTTATATAAAATCATATTGTAATAAAATATTTATTGACCTGGAAAAGTAACCATAATATGTGCTGTGTTTAAAAACATAAAAACAATTTATAGAATAGTAAATAGAGTAAGACACCAAATTTTAAAATACCGCACGCACACTAGAGAAAGAGAGCAAGAAAGAGAGATTGAGACAGACATTGACAGTTATAGACAGAGACATAAGACTAAAAGTCAGTGCTCCAAAATAGTTATGTTGGGGTTATTATATTACATGCATTTTTTTCTTTCCCTTTTAGGTATATTACTTTTGAAATTAGAAATAATAAAGTTATCTATGAAAGGAGATAAATGCTATAAAAAGACACACCAGCCCAATAACAGGGAAGTATTGTCCACGACTAGCCTTCAGGAAAATGGACCAAGATTGCCTTTGGTGTCCCATGTCATTTTTGTCCATCCTTCTTTGAGTCATCATATGCTACAAATTTCCTGTGTTTTCAGTGTTTTTATTTACTCATCTATTCCCTCATCCATTCAACAGACATTTGTTGCATTTACCACCTGCCAGACTCAGTACTTGTGCCTGACAGATGCTTCATACTGTAAACATTGCCTAGTTGTTCTTATCTGCCCTTATCAGTCTTGAGGTCTTTCACTCAGACCGTTAGGTGACGCACCATGACATCTGTTTAACAAGTTCTGTGTTAAACAGGTAATACTAGTATGAAACTTGAATTTAAAGGAGAACCTTAAATGCCTTAACCCAAAGTGTGAGTAATGTGAATTTTGCAGACAACTCTATATGGATATTCTTGCCAGATGATGCCACTGTCTTCTACCCACACATATTCTAACTGGACAGTATGCTTCCAACAGTATTCCCCTTATAGGGTCTTGGCTCCCTATGTTAGGATCAGTCCCCTGGCCTGATGCTCCATTACCAAGGGTGCTTTTGGATATTAGTAATGTGTGTTAATTCTTCTACTTTCTTTGTCCTGACCTTCTTCCTTTGGCTTTCTTAATTCTTACCTGATCTGCCTTCCAGAATTTACATCCTTCTGTTCTATGACTTTAGCTTCCACACTTGTTCTGATCCAAACATTTGCTCTAACTTTCTTCAGCACTGGTATAAACTTTCTGTCACTGCTGTATCAAATTTCCATAAACTTAGCGGCTTGAAACAATACAAATATATTTTCTTAGAGTCCTGGAGGTCCAAAATCCAAAATGAGTTCTACTAGGCTAAAGTCAGGGTACTGGTAAGACTGCATTTTCTTCTGGAAGCTCTAGAGGAAAACCTATTTCCTTGCCTTTTTCAGTTTCTAGAAGCCACCTTCATTTCTTGACCCATGGCCCCTCCTTCACCCTCAAAGCTAGCAACATTGCATCTATCTGATCATTGCTCTGTATTCACATCTCCTTCTGACAATAGTCAGGAAAGGTTTTCCACTTTTAAGGATCTATGGGTTGAATTTTGGCCCTCCAAAATATATGTACACATCCTAGTTACCAGAACATGTGAATATTATAGGATATTATTGTTTGGAAAAGGGTTCTTTGAAGATGTAACTACAGATCTTGAGATAAAAAATCATCCCGGATTATTTGACTATAATCCAAACCTAATGACAAGTGTCTATTTAAAAGAAAAGCAGAGGGAAATTTGAGGTAGAAAGAAGATAAGAGGAGGCAGCAATGGGATCACAGAAGCAGAGATTGAAGTAATGCAGCTACAAATTAAGGATCACCTGGAGCTACCAGAACTTGAAAAAGACAAGGAAGGAGTCTCCCTAGAGCTCCCAGAAGGAGTGGGGTTCCTGCTGATAGCTTGATTTCAGACTTCTAACCCCCAGAACTATGAAAGAATAAATTGCTGTTGCTTTAAGCCACCCAGTTTGTGATAATTTGTTAAAGTGGCCACAGGAAACTAATACAGGATCCATGTGATGATACAGAGTCCTTCAGGATAATCAAGGATAATCTCCTAGCCTCAGAGTCCATAACCTTAATTATATCTGCAAAATCCCTTTTTCCACGTAAGGTGATATAGTCACAGGTTCTAGGGATTAGGATTTGGGCACTTTTAGGGGGCCCTTTTTCTGACTATCACAGCACAACAATAGACTGTTCATCCCTAAAACCATTTTTGTTCATGCCCTCGATGAGCACAGCCACCTCTCAGGCTATTTTTTTATATTTTGCTTCTATCCTTACTTAATTGTCTAGGATCGGTCTCCTGGGAGTTGATGTGGAATAATAGAAAACATATAAATGTGGAGTCAGGAAGACCTGTGTTTAAACTCTAGCTCTTTATTCTCTGTGTATCCCTGGGCAAATTATTCAACTGCTATGACCTTGTTTCCTCATCTGTAAAATGTGAGTAGTCATACACACACCATAGAGTCATCATGAGGATTAAAGGAGTTAGCATATATAATATGCTTGGCACATAGTAGGCATTCAATGAATGTTGCTCTTTTTTTGCTTTATTCTATAATCTGTGAACCTGTGACAATGTATAGTCTTGAGGTAGATGGTTTGTTAGAGGAGATGGTTTCATATAGTGGCTTTCTAATTTTCCTTCAAATCCTACTATGGAGATAGCTTTCTACTCTGATCATACATAATGTTTCCTTGATATAATTTCATTTCATTTTGTATTGTGAATATACTTACACAACACTAAAGTTCCAGGTTGAAAAGGGAAAAATCCTACCAAATTGACTACTGAGAATAACACAGCTACAATGACAAGCAAGTGCATATTGTGTACCAATAATGTGTTAAATGTTGTTGTAGTCACTAGGGTATGACATTGACACAATATTTATGCACATGGAGGGGGAAGACTGATAAATAGGTAATTCTAATATGGTGTGATTGGTGTTATGATGAGCACAAATACAGGGGCACATAGCAGGGAATAAAGGCTCCCTGGAGTAAGTAGTGTCTAATTTAGGATCTGAAGAGTGAATAGAAGTTAGTTATATAGACTCCTCTTATCCTTTACAGAAAGGAAAGAAAATAAAAATAAAAAAATATCTTACATAAACTTCATTGATTCAAATATTTGTACCAGTAAAAAAAATATTGGGTATATAAAGTTAGCCATCTTATTTATTCATTCATTTTAATTTTTAGATACAGTTGTGCTCCTGTGATGTGAATAAATAGACCTTACATAGACTTCTTTCAGGTCACTTGGAGAAAAAGAGGACATTTGTTACATTGTGTACACATGATCCCAGAAGGCAGACTGGTGGTTAGTAAACATGCAAATGTCCCTGAATACAAAGCTCTGATTTAGGGAAGAAGATGGATGTGTTGTGGTGTTGTGGTCATGGTATGAGGTTGGGTAGGGGGTGGTGCCAAATGTTTGGAAGACATGGTTTATGGTCTCTAGGAATAATAATATCAAATATATGTTGTGAATTTATTATGTGCCAGGTGGTGTTCTAAGCACTTTTTGCATATTAACTCATTTAATCCTTTCAATGATCTGTAAGGTAGGTAATACTATCATCCCTATTTTACAGATAGGAAAAGTGAGATGCAGAGGTTAAAACATTGTCTAAAGTTAGATAATGAGTGACAGAGCTGGGATCCAAGTTAAGACAGTTTGACCTGAAAGCCTGTGCTTTAGGCCCATATAGTAAGTACTGCCCTTTTGGGGAAAAAGGGGTCTTGTGGAAATGTGGACACAGAAATGACATATAAGAAAGGGAAAATGGAAGCAAATGTCAACATGACCATATGGCTATATATCCATTAAGTGCCAAGAGATTGATTGAAAGAGTAGAGTCACTGAATCTGGAGTTGCAGTGAGGTGGAGGTTACTTGGTTAGGAACATCTATAGAAAAAGAAATCTTAAGCAGTTATGTTAAGAGAGGAATGTAGTTACAACAACAACTACAGGCTAACATTTTTTGAGTCCCTCCTATAAACCAGTAAGTGCTTTACATATCTAATCCTATACTCAAAACAACCTATGAGGTAGGTACTATTATATTTCCAGTTCCCAATATGGAAATTGAGACACAGAGAAGGTTAATTTGCCCCAAATTTCACAACTCAGAAGGAAAAAGCAAGGATTTGGACCAAGGGAGTCTGACTCTTCCTTAAATATATTGAATTGCTTCAGTAATTCTCCCCCCCCTTTTTTAAAAAAAGATTTTATTTATTTATTCATGAGAGACACACAGAGAGAGGTAGAGACGTAGGCAGAGTGAGAAGCAGACTCCTCATAGGGAGCCTGATGTGGGACTCCATCCCCAGACCCAGGATCACACCCTGAGTCAAAGGCAGACGCTTAACCACTGAGCCACCCAGGTGTCCCTCCCCCTCTCATATACCAACAATTTTTCCCTTTGCTGAATTATTCCCATCAGCCTTCAAACATACTATAATCACTTGCATTATTTTAAAAAGTCAATTTCTCTGTCCTCCTACAGCAAAAAAATTCTCTAAAGAATTGTCTATTTACTGTTTCTATTTGCTCTCCTCTCTTTCTTTCCTGGTATCACTCCAGTCAGATTCTCTCCCCTCCTATTTCACTGAAAATGCTTTTGTCAAGGTCACAAATGGCCTCATTGCTAATGCAAAGGTCAATTCTCAGTTCTTATCTTATTTGAACTTTTAGCACTATTTCGTATAGCACGTAATTCCCTTGGCTTCCAGGACATCACACCTGGTTTTCTTTCTATCTCTCTGGCTGCTCCAGTTTCTTCCTGTTAGTTCTTCTTTATCTCCCCAACTTCTTAATACCAGGGTCCTCGACTGCTTCTTACTTCTATCCACAATCACTCCTTCAGTGATATTATCCTGTCTTGTCGGTTTAAATACCATGTACGTGCTGTTGAACCCAATTTATAGCTACAGTCCAGATTTCTCTTCTAAACTGTATATTTGAATATCCAACTATCTCTTTCTATCTCCTCTTGTATATCTAATAGAAATTTGAAATTTGATATGTCCAAACTGAACTGCCGATATTTTCCTCATAATCTGATCCTCCCATTGTTTAGCCCATTTCAATTAGCAGCCATTCATTCTTCCAGTTGTTCAGTTCCTTGGCATCCTCTCTGATTCTTCCCTTTTTTTCTGATCTTCCCACCTCAGTCTAAAAGCCATCTTAATAGTTTATCCTTCAATATATAATTAGAATCTAACCACTTTTTACCACCTTTACTGCAATCACTATGACATGCCTGGATTATTGCAGTAGCCTAGTCTTCCTGATTCTACCTTTAACTTTCAAATGCAGAACAGTCTCAGTGATCCTATTAAGACCTAACTCTGATCATGTTACTTTTCTTATCAAAACCCTCCAATGGCTCAACTCACTTTATGCAAAGTGAGCAAAACTAATGTCTATATAGTGGCCTATGGCTCTACACTAGTGGTTGTAACCATTATTACACACTAGAGTCACAGAAAAAAACCAAAAACAAAACAAAAAACCCAATGTGCAGGCCCTACCCCCTAAATAAACTGAAGCCATACCACCAGAGGGGATAATATGTGGTGTGGGCCAGGTGCCCGAAGTTTTTTTTTAAGTTCTCCAACTGATTCTGAGCCTCAGGAAGAATTGAGAATCCCTGGCTTCATTGCCTCATGATCTTAACTTATCTGACATTCTATTCTGGTCACATTCTGGAAGAAGCCAGACATACTCTTCCCCTGGGGTCTTGGCAATAGTTGTTTCCTTTGCCTAGTCCCAGTTCCTGGCATGGCTTACTTCCTCACCTTCTTCAGGTCTTTGCTCAAGTGTTGACTTCTTACTGAGACCTTCTCTGGTCTTCCATTTAAGAATACATTCACTTTTTCTTATGTTCATCTACAGCACTTGTCACATCTTACATGCTACTGTTTTATTTATTATTTGCATATCTTCCTCAGTAGGAATGTAGGCTCTATGAGGGCAGAGATTCTCATCTGTTTTGGTTACTACTGGATCCTCAGTGCTTGATACATAGTAGGCATTCAATACATAAATTGATGAATGAATGATTTAATAAAACAATACAATAAAATAAGGTGAGGGTAATAAAACAGTCAAATAAAATGAAGAGCAGAAGAAAATCCATAGTTAAGTAGTTAAATATATTTGCTGAGGGTGAAAACAGGGTCACCACAAACAGTCTATATGCACACTAATAGGACTTGAGATTTAGTCTCAAGCTAGTTAAGGGTTCCTAAGCTTTTTTGTTGTTGTTCATGAATCTCTTTGTCAGTTTGATAAAGCTTATGGGCTTTTCTCAGAATAATGCTTTTATTTTATTTTATTTTTTTAAAAAATATTTTATTTATTTATTTGAGAGCGATATAGTGAGAGAGAGCATGAGTGGGGGAGGCAGAGAGAGGGAGAAAGGAGCCTAGTGTGTGATTGGACTTGATATGGGGCTCCATTTCAGGACCCCAGGATCATGACCTGAGCTGAAGACAGATGTTTAACCAACTGAGCCACTCAGGCATCCCTGAATGTTTTTAAGTGAATGAAATGAAACCCATAGAATTAAAAAGGAAACCAATTATTTTGAAAAAGAGTAATAGTATATGTACCTCAATATTAATGTATCAAATTTGGAATTGGTAAACTTTTTCTATAAAAAGCTAGATAATAAATATTTTTGGGCCACATAGTCTGTTGAAACTACTCAACTCTGCCATTTGTAGTGGGAAAGTAACTATATACAATATGTACATGAATTAGCATGGCTGTCTTCCAATAAAAATTTTATTTACAAAAACAGGCAGCAGGCATAGTTTGCCAAGTAGTAAGATCTACTAATGGGTCTGATAACTATCATAATTTTGAAGTAGCAGTGAGCATAAATATTATTTTGAGATATCTACAATACCTGTAATGTGATATGAAAATGTCTATAATTTTTATTGGTGATAAACTCATAGTTAATGTTAATAGTAACTATGGTTTGTACATTCATAGTTGAAGGAAATGCTAAATTATAGTAAGAGGTTAGTAAAAATAAATAATTTTTTCCCATTCAAATTCATAGGCCTTCTGAATTCTATCTATGGATAAGAACCCCTGAGTCTTGATAAGGAGTTAAAAATATACCTGTTGACAACTGAATAAGCACTTAATTCAGAATGAATCACAGCCCTTTCTGGGTTGCGTAAGCTTGGAAGAGACACAGATCCTGGTCACACACAGCTTTATTGTGGTAGTGTAGCATAATGGCAAGAATTGATCTCCACAATATACCATATCCAACAGTTAAGATTTGGGTCATGAGCAATTACTGAACAGAAACAAGCATAAAAGGAAGCAAAGAGGGTTGATTGTAATTCTTTAGAGCACAGAGAAGGAATGGGCAAGTCAAGATCTCTGGCAATATTAAAATTGTAAGGAAGTTGCACATACTTATTGCATCGCCAAGACTTGAAGGCTTTAGTAAGACTGGCTCTGTTGTATACACGCATATAATGAAAGTGAAAAGGTATGTTGTTTAGGGAAGCAGTGGAAGGCCTATAACCTTGGCCATGAAATGGTGGATCTCTCTCATATGATTCAGACATCACTCAAAAACCTCCAACTTCTTAGAATTCCTAATGAAAACTAAGGAACGCTTGGGTGGCTCAGGGGTTGAGCATCTGCCTTTGGCTCAGGTTATGATCCTAGGGTCCTGGGATCGAGTCCCGCATCAGACTTCCCACAGGGAGCCTGCTTCTTCTGCCTGTGTCTCTCTCATGAATAAATAAAATCTTAAAAAAAAACCTCTAAATACCCCATCAACAACTTTCAAGCACTTTCAATAGTTTTCATTAATACTACCTCATACCCTGTATGCCTGGGTGGTTCAGCGATTAAGTGCCTGCCTTCAGCTCAGGGCATGATCCTGGAATCCCGGGATCGAGTCCCACATTGGGCTCCTTGCATGGAGCCTGCTTCTCCCTCTGCCTGTGTCTCTGCCTCTCTCTCTCTGTCTCTCATGAATAAATAAAATCTAAAAAAAAAATACTGCCTCATACCCAATTCTGCTTTATAGCATGGTTCCAATGTAATTATAGCTACTGCATTGATTAGGTCAGAGAATCTATGCATATTTCTAACCAGATCCAAGTAAGAGCTTTTTCAAGACTCAGAAACTTATTGTCCCTTTAAAGTGGTAGTTAAAAAAAAAGAAAGAAGCCTGGAATTTGAATTTATGGCAATAATAGAAAAATTGTAGGTACTTTTGATGAAGGAGCTCTAAGTGAATGTAACACTGCATATATTGACTTCATAATTCAGTGCACATCCAGATTTATTGATTAGAGAAGGACGGACTCAAGCCAGGATTGATTTGATAAAAATCACAGCCTGCTTATTTATCATGTGGAGAAAATTTACACATTTACCTAGGCATAGGAGTATTACTTTATTGACTCTGAATTAAGTCTTGGCTGAATGTCAAGTTTTCACCTGCAGCCTGTGGACCCCTTTCAGGACAATTCTTCTTTGCATTTGAGCAGGGAACTATGAAAAGATTATTTTTTTGGTTTAAATGCCCAGAAATACTTTGAAAAATCAAAATATGGTAAAATATTATTAATTGGTATTTGTGGCGATACTAAGAGTGTTGGTTGACTGAACCATTTTCTTTCATACTATTTATAAAGAAATAAGGAATAATGTTAAAAATAAGACAAAATGTCAAGAACTATAGATATATTCATAAATAAATACTAGTATACCTATTAGAAGTCTCTACTTAAAAAGATAGGTTGTTAAAGCAAGTAGTCTAGGAATAACCTAAGTAACTCAAAAGTACTTGGTTAGGTTAGCAGTACCTTAGCTAACATATAGGAAACATTTAGAATATACCAGGATCGTGCTGTATACTTTCATCAGTGATCTTTTAGAACCTTTACAAGAGCTCTATTAAGTAGGTATTAGATATTCCTATTTTATATTTGAAAAAACTGAGGTTCAGAGAGGCTAAGTGACTTGCCAGAGGTCCCACAGCTGGTACATGGAGCTGGGATTAAAACTGACACTTCCTGACTCTAGAGTCTATATTCTTAACTAATACACCCTACTACCTACCCCTTACTTGAAAGCAAAAAATTTGTGTTGAAATATTATGCAATTCAGATATTTTCTGAATTGTGAATGGACTCACCCAAATATTTTGAATCATAGAAATTTTACCCTAAATCTGATGGTTTTCCAATTGGGTGTGGGGGGGGGCTTGAGTGAATTATTTCTCCCTCACAATGAGGAAGAGGGAATAAGGGAGAGAGGGAGAGGATCAAAATGATTAACTGAAAATGCAAACTTTTGTGTCTTTCAGTAATTAATCACTCAGGGCACTGGCTTCTAATTATACACCAGATGGCATTAGATTTTGGAAGACAAGGGGTTAACCCAATTTGTTACTGGTTATTTCCCTTTAGCAAAACAACTGTATTGCAAGGGAAATAGCTGCTCATATGTTCTTAAGGGCCTTATTACTGTTCAAATACCCTTTTAATACTCTTTATGCTGGCAAAGGTACATTACACATGAAATAACAGGGGAGGAATAATTCAAACTCCTAGGATGGTGGCATTTTGTAAACCTTGAAGCCACAGCACAAATGTCTCTCAAACCTCTGGAAATCCGTCTTCATAGCATAGAGTAGGTGGGAAGGGGCTTGCAAATCCTTTTCAACCTGACAGCTCACAAACCTAACTTGTTTTCTGATTCCTCAGGCGTGACAGGTTCTTGGTGTATTTTTCACTTCAGAAGCTAAGGACTTTTGCTAGAACATGAGGGTCCAAGTAGCCAGGCTTTAATGCTAAATTCTGGGCAGGGGAGACAAAGGAAAGAGGAAAATGAATTATATGTCAGGCTTCTTCTGGTGTTTTTGTATGAAAAGTATTTGTTGATAAGCATGGTTTAGGAGTTCCTGTGCCTTTAGACACAGTATCCTCTGCAAATTCTCAACATGTGTCTTGCTTGCCATTTGTTCAAATGCATTTGCTCCACTCAGTCAACCCTTTCTTAACCTTTTTTCGTCAAGATCTATCTTCATTCAATTTGAGGTGACAAATAACATGTCTGCTCCAAATATTTACTCTTACCATCTTCCCAGTGAGCTTGAAATTTCCACCATAATGTTTCATTTATTTGATTAATTTTCCACTTATTACATCCATCTATCCATCAAATCTATCAAAAAATACTTATTGTCTGCTCTATGCTAGGCACTTTGCTGGGTTCTGGGAATTCATTGATGATTAAAGCAGACATCGTTTCTGCCCTTGAGTACACAGCCTTTTGGGAAAGATGAACATTAAAGAAATAAAGGAACAAAGTAATTCACTTCAAATTGCTCTAAATGTTATGATGAATATGAATGCAACAGGGAACAATGATAGAACATACCAGGAAGGAAACTACTTAGTGTGCTCAGGTGTCAGTTCAGTTAAGATATAAGATAAGACATTCTTTAGGGGGAACGTCATTTAAAATATAAATACATTCTGGCAAATTGAATTCCAATAAAAAATAAAAAATAAAAAAATATAAATACATTCTGTAGTGGGGATAATGCACGAAACTCACTAGAATGGTCATAATTAATATGAACTCTGAGGGTGTGGGTCTCAGAACAGATAAGTTTCTTTTGGTGATGTATGGGTCAGGGAGAGAAGTTGATTAATTAAACCCTTTATATGTGCTTAGCTTTGTACCAGGTACCATTGCTTACTTATTTTTTATTTTTAAATATTTTATTTATTTATTTGAGAGAGAGAGAGTGCACAAGCAGAGGGAGGGGCAGAGAGACAGAAACAAGGAGACTCCCCACTGAGCAGGGAGCCCAACATCGGACTTGATCCCAGGACCCTGAGACCACGACCTGAACCAAAATCAGAGGCTTACCAACTGAGCCACCCAGGGACCCCCAGGTCCTATAGCTTAAAGGAGGCTCTCTTTTCATTTCAATTGCAGCACTAAGAAGTAGATAGCAAATCTATTCTAGAGATGGGAAAATAGGTTCAGAGAAGTTAAACAACTTGACCTAGGTCACAAGTTTAGTTGTTAGCAGAGCCTAGTTATATGAAGGCTGGGGTGTTTTGGGGTGGTCTGGTAAAATTTCAGGCTTACCAAAAGAGAAACAGAGGAAAGAGATCGAGAGAGAGAGAGAGAGAGAGAGAGAGAGAGAGAGAGAAACAGATAATGGCGTCATTGACCAAAAACGAATTAAAAGGCTTGGTCCTGTCTTTAAATTTGTTACAATTCATCCAGAGAAAGATGATGAACTCTTGAGAAAAGACAGGAAAATATAATAAGTAATAACACTGTTAGTCAAGTCCAAACTGTGTGTTATTCCTGAGGAAGATAAACAAGGGGCATAAATGGGAGAAGTCAAGATACTTTGAATAAGCTATTGGGAGGAGGCTGTCAATGCCAGCTAAAATGAAGACTTCCTTTAAATATAGTGCTTGCTTCCCTTTGCTTAGATGTAGTGGTTTTAGATTTCAAGCAAGTTAGGTACAAAACAATGATTACTGAACTGTCTGGAAGGTCAACAGACACATTAAAATCATTGAGTTATGAATCACTGAAGGCTATACAGGTCCAGACAACATCCCAGCTGCGGGTACTATTTCAGGTCAAAATGCATAATACAAATTGTTGTACCCAGCTCCACTTCCTATCACTAAAATGTGACAGTGATTAAATGCAAAATGCAAATATTACAGTATGTAAGTACAAATTTAAAACAATAATGGCCTCTTGTCAGACAATATGGAAAGGCAAAGTTGCATGGAATTTGTTATTATACTTGCAAATGCAGCAATATTTACAATGGGTTGACACAGTGCTGCATAACCCAGTACAAGGCAAGGGAAGGATTATGGAAAGTAGGAATAGAAAATTGTGAGTACAGAACACTGCCTTTAAGGAATCACAAAGAAAGATATAAAGATGGAGGAATAATTTCAAGGTCAGTATTCCTTGAACATTTCTTTTTTTTTGTATATTTTTTATTGGAGTTCGATTTGCCAACATATAGTATAACACCCAGTGCTCATCCGTCAAGTACCCCCCTCAGTGCCCGTCACCCAGTCACCCCATCCCCCACCCACCTCCCCTTCCACTACCCCTTGTTTGTTTCCCAGAGTTAGGAGTCTCTCATGTTCTGTCACCCTCTCTGATATTTCCCACTCATTTTCTCTCCTTTCCCCTTTAATCCCTTTCACTATTTTTTATATTTCCCAAATGAATGAGAACATATAATTTTTGTCCTTCTCCGATTGACTTATTTCACTCAGCATAAAACCCTCCAGTTCCATCCACGTTGAAGCAAATGGTGGGTATTTGTCATTTCTAATGGCTGAGTAATATTCCATTGTATACATAGACCACATCTTCTTTATCCATTCATCTTTCGATGGACATCGAGGCTCCTTCCACAGTTTGGCTATTGTGGACATTGCTGCTATAAACATTGGGGTGCAGGTGTCTCGGTTTTTCACTGCATCTGTATCTTTTGGGTAAATCCCCAGTAGTGCAATTGCTGGGTCATAGGGTAGCTCTATTTTAACTCTTTAAGGAACCTCCACACTGTTTTCCAGAGTGGCTGTACCAGTTCACATTCCCACCAACAGTGCAAGAGGGTTCCCCTTTCTCCACATCCTCTCCAACATTTGTGATTTCTTGTCTTGTTAATTTTGACCAATCTCACTGGGGTAAGGGGGTATCTCATTGTGGTTTTGATTTGTATTTCCCTGATGGCAGGTGATGAGGAGCATTTTCTCATGGGCTGGTTGGCCATGTGTATGTCTTCTTTGGTGAAATTTCTGTTCATGTCTTTTGCCCATTTCATGATTGGATTGTTTGTTTCTTGGGTGTTGAGTTTCATAAGTTCTTTACAGATCTTGGATACTAGGCCTTTATCTGATATGTCCTTGAACATTTCTAAATAGCCCTCACGTTCCCAATTTCTTTCATGGATCAAGATAAAGGCCAAATTATCAAGTCATTGAAGTTTGCTTTTGGACTAACATCCTCAATCTCAACTCTAATTTCTTAATTTTCTTTTACTTTTTTAGCTCTCATTATTCTAATTGGAGCCAGAAACCATGTCTCTCTCTTGTTTACTACTGTATCTCTAGCTTTAAACAGTGCCTGGCACATAGTGGGTGCTCAATAAATACTTAGTATTTGAATGAATAGTTGTCCTCATGGCTGCCTTGAAAGCTGTCTTAGCTTTCCTACCCTACTGAGGAAATGCCTCTAGGCTCTCTGCATCTCTCCTTGCCCAGTGATTTTCACTAAAACTTCCTTATTTTATATTTTATTCCCTCAGGAACTCTCATAAGAGAAATTTTAACCAATAGGATTAATAGTTTCAGGTACTACATTAATCCAGGTCCAAACAGAAAAAGGGAAGCCACTGTAAGTGTTTGAAAAAGAGGGGATTATATGTAGAGAACAGGTTACACAGATGGAGTACATATAAGGACAGTCTTATCTCCCAGATTAAGAATATGCTGAAAGCAGCTGTTTTAACACACAATTCTGTTATGAGCTCACATGCTCTAAGGGTTAGAAAGAATCTTAAACTTCATTCAACTCAAACTCATCAGATGGCTATTGTATCACAGATGTCTCTATTGCCTACCGCAGTATCTCTTCTATTTTCTCCTGAGGTACAGAATGCTAATTTTCAGATGGACACCCCTCTACTGAGAATAAAAGATTCTGTTTTCCTGCATTCCTTGCAGCTAGCCAAGGCCATAAGACTTTTAGACAAAGATATGTAAGCAAAAGTTTCATGTGGAATTTCCAGGAAAGCTTCTAAAAGGGAGTTGGCACCCTTAAGAGGGTCCCTTTTTGTTTTTCTAAATTTCCTCCTTCTTCAGGCCTGCGCTGAGAATATGATGGTTGGAACTCCAAGGGACTATGAGGAATCCTTGAGGTTAAAAAACAAGTGACAGGATCATACAACAGAAGGATAGGAATGTAGGTATGTGATGACATCATGGAGTTAAACCTGCAGCTTCAGACTGCCTACTTCCAAAGGTCTTTCACATGAAAAAGAAATACACTCCTATATTATTTTAAGTCATATCTTATTTTCTGACTTTTTTGCTTTCTTTCTGTTATATACAACTTAATATAACCTGAACTGATCCAGCTATATTTTGTTTAATTGCATCTGGGACAAGTGGTCATTTAACTTTGTCTTGGATACTTCCAGCATGGGGAATTTACTAACCTTTGAGGTGGTATATACACCTTGGGACAGCTATTACTAAAGGGAACTATTTTATTGAGTACAAATTAATATTAATGTAGAATCCTTCTATAGGTCCTAGAATGGCTTTAGGGGTCACAACTTTCTTGTCCTTTTTATGATTGTGTCAGATTTTTGAAGAAGTGCTTATATTTCTTTGAGTTGGCTCATCTGCAGGCTAAATATCTCCAATTCTTTCAGCTAGCCCTCAGAAGACATGAGCTCTTCATTTCAATAAACTTAACCTAGCTTTATGCATATGTTCACTCTACAAATGCTTATAGAAAAGAGTTCTAGGCTATAAAATTCAGTTGTGTTGCCTGCAATCCTACTTATTTAATAGATTCAAATGAATTTAAAAACAAGGTACTTTTTACTCACTCTATACCAGATTAATAGCCTGCAGTTTACATAATGGGCCTTACTGTTTTGGGTGGGCTAAAATCTGGCTTAACCATATCTGGGGGCATCACAGTGCCAGATTTCAGGTTGTACTACAAAGCTGTGTTCATCAAGACAGTGTGGTACTGGCACAAAAACAGACATATAGATCAATGGAACAGAATAGAGAACCCAGAAGTGGACCCTGAACTTTATGGTCAACTAATATACGATAAAGAAGGAAAGACGATCCACTGGAAGAAAGACAGTCTCTTCAATAAATGGTGCTGGGAAAATTGGACATCCACATGCAGAAGAATGAAACTGGACCACTCTCTTGCACCATACACAAAGATAAACTCAAAATAGATGAAAGATCTAAATGTGAGACAAGATTCCATCAAAATCCCAGAGGAGAACTCAGGCAACACCTTTTTGAACTTGGCCACAGTAACCGGAGGACAAACAGTGTATGTTCTCATTCATTTGGGGAATATGAATAATAGTGAAAGGGAATATAAGGGAAGGGAGAAGAAATGTGTGAGAAATATCAGAAAGGGAGACAGAACATAAAGACTTCTAACTCTGGGAAATGAACTAGGGGTGGTGGAAGGGGAGGAGGGCGGGGGGTGGGGGTGAATGGGTGACGGGCACGGAGGGGGACACTTGACGGGATGAGCACTGGGTGTTATTCTGTATGTTGGTAAATTGAACACCAATAAAAATTAATTTATAAAAAAATAAAATAAAATAAAATAAAATCTGGCTTAAAACAAACATGATCATTTAATCCTACACTATTTATAATCACTGTGTGCAGCAAAAGACAAAGTTTTAATTCATTATTAACCACACTGTACACAAACCAGCATCTCCTTTTACATAGTAAGAGGCAGCATTCCCAGTCATTAGCTGTTGCTTTATCTGCTTAAACAAAGCTCCCTTCCTAAATGTTTTCTGTGGAAGTAGTCAATTCAGACTGTCAGGCTCTCATCTCCAGGACTGTCTGCTTAACGTTTGTCAATCACTTCTAATGGAAACCTACTACTCTAGTAATCTACTCAGAAATGATGCTCTATATGTATTAAAATAACTTTACAGACTTTCAAAATGTGTGTCTAAGAATTATGCTCCTCCCCCCCACTAAAATAATACTGGCAAAAGTCAGGGACTCTTACCTGTCAAATTCGGGAAACTAATACTTTTCCTCATTTCAGTTGACACCTCTGTGGTATTCACTGTTGACTAATACATTTTCAAAATTCTTTCTTCTCTTGGTTACTTTCACCACACCCCTACTGGTTCTTCTCTATGTACATTCCTTAATTTCCTCTGTTGGGTCCTCTTCCTCTGATCACTTCTTAATTATTGCTGTTCTCCAGAGCCCTGACCAAAACTGTCTAAGCTCCTGCCTTTATACCTTTCCCCTGGGCAGTCCAGTGTAGACTGCTGACTTTTATGTCTATATCTCCAGCTTTGACCTCTCTATTTTGAACTCCAAACCAATATTTTCAACTGACACAGGGGCAGCATTACCTTGGTGACTCAAAGGGACCATAAACTATATATCCTCAAAATGCATCATTTTCCCCTCCAACTCAGATATACTCAAGTGAAAATCTGAGAATAAGGCACTTTCTTACTTTTCTATAGTGATTCCTTCCAACAACCATGTCATGTAAGTATTATTATTCCTATTTAAATATGTGAAAACTGAAGCTCAAAGAAATTAAGTAGTATGCCTACAAATCCCTCAGCTACTACACAGCAGATTCTAATTGCATTTCAATCTGACTCTGGACCTGGAACTCTTAACAACTATGTAAAATTCTTCTTACCAGCATATTCTGTTACAGGATATTTTGTTTTCATATTGAAAATTATAGTGGAAGGGAATAAAGGGGAAAGTAGAGAAAATGAGTAAAAATATCAGTGAGGATGACAGAATATGAGAGACTCCTAACTCTGGGAAATGAACAAGGGGTAGTGGAAGGGGAGGTGGGCGGGGGGTTGGGGTGACTGGGTGATGGGCACTGAGGGGGGCACTTGATGGGATGAGCACTAGGTGATATGCTATATGTTGGCAAGGTGAACTCTAATTAAAAAACAAAAGAAAGAAAATTAGAAAGCAAGACTTTGAGGGAAGGGAAAACTTAAGAGAAAAGATTATTGAGGTGATTAGGTTAGGAAGGAATGTGAGATCCCTGAGAACCCCGGTAGAAACAGAAGCTCAAGGAGTACAGAGAGCAAACAGCAGTAGAGGGAAAAAGCAAATAGAGCCAGGGCAGCAGGGTAGGAGAGCCTAGATCAAAATTGTCTTCCTTAAGGTACTGTAATGAGACAATTGATCTTCCTGAGTTTCAGTTCTGCCTCTAGGTAAATGGTTTCAGGTAGGAAAGGAAAAGCATTTTGGTAATCCCAAACTTTGATTCCCATATAATTTGTATTGAAATCAAAGGGGCCTATTGACTGATACACATGGTAAACATGATGAATAGTTGCAGAATCTAATAAATGGCAATTATTCTGGAACAGAACCAAAGGTACAATTTTTGTAGCAAGTTCAGCCATAAAAATTATAAGCAAATTGAGAGAGCAAAATAATTATTCTTAAAATATTTTTCAACACACTTTGGTTAAGCATCTTTTTATTACTATCATTTTTATTCTCTCCTCCCCAAATTACTTTAAACATTTTTGTCTTTGGGCTTTCAACTGAGCATTCCTTTGAGGAATGGAACTCATATTCAGTACATGAAAGGCATTGGGACAACAAATTTCTTTAATCTCTTCAATATTCTATCAGTATCTTTTGCTTGACCAAATTGATGTATTCCAACAATGTTGACTGTAAGACAAATCCTATTTTACTGTTGACTCACATTAGAATACTTGAAAATGTGTTCCCATGTGCACCTCTTCCCCCTTGCAAAATGGAATATGTTACAAATACTGAGTTGTGTGTCAAGGAGGATTTCTTAGTCCCACAATTATTTGCGGGGCAGAGGGGGAGGTATTGTTTGGGGTCTCTCTTCTGCCATAGGTCCACTGTTCCTTTTATCCTTCTTCAGGAAAAAGATTTATCCTAAGCCTGGTTGACTTCCTGAGCATACATCTTTACTCTTTCTGTGGATCTAAATAGGAGAAAGTATAAGTGTGATGCTATATCTCACCACCAGGAACTATGTTTTAACACAAGGTATTCATTCTGGCATGAAAATTCCTTATGTTACATTCTTAGATACTTCAAAAAGTAAATTAAATGACCGTTTAAAAATTTATCCAAATTAGAATTCAGGTAAACAAGATATCATTTTAGTTAAAGCTCAGATTTCTATCACCTCCTTAACAACATTTTCAAAATGCTTTCATGGTGGTTTATGGCTTCACTTATAAAAAGTTAGAAAAAAGCCAAATACTCAATCCTAAATTGCTACTAATTTATTGTTGAAATGACTGAGGCAGTAAGATCTTTATAAACTGATAAAAGGTTGGACTGATAATTTCATGTGTTTCAGTTTCTAAATGTCATATTTGTTATCTTCAGACAAGCTACACAACCTCTGGGTTGTTACATTTAAAATAATAATTTATCACTATCCTATTTCCTTTCAGTATTGTTAAAAAACCAAATTAAATTGAGTAAATTTGAAGACCTAATTGGCTTTATTAAATGGTTTATGAATCAGGCAGCATCCCATCTAGCAAGTAGAGAGATCCTCTAAGGAGTCAATACAAAATAGCAGGTTTTTATAGAAAGGAGGGTAGGACAAGGCAATTATTAGCAAAATAAGAATAGGATTTTCAGGCAGGTTCATCTTCCCTTGGGGGAAAGGGAAAGGGTTTTATCATGCAGATTACATATATTCCTTTGGGGGGATGAAAAGTGCAAATTACCATACTGGTGCAGACCAGAAAGTTTCTGACTAACCTGTTAAACTACATTTTTGGGGGAGATTGAAACTGCAACTAGATTAGGTATTAAATCCTAGTTTGGCAATTTGGCATAGCATAAATTCTGTTTTGAGCCTGTATTTTGTTTTTTAACAGTTTTATGTGAATATAAATTAATGATCAGAAAATCTTTTGAGATTCATGGATGAATCGGACTTTTTAAAGGTGTCTCATAGGCACTCAACTAGTTTATGATATAACTAGTTTATGCATTCTGAATGCATTCATATCTTTTCTTCAAATTATTTTGTCCCTTTCTTATGTTTTTATGAGAATTTAAGACCTTCCAGATTGAGTCATATCAGTATTCCCTATAGCCTAAGATTCTACATTCAATTGTGGCAGTAAGAAAAATTTTGTGGGAAGATGGATATGTTTGCTTTTCATGACATCCATCTTAAAAGTTTAGAAACACTCCCTAAAAATTATAACTATTCCACAATTCATTAAGGGTCTGTCATACATAAATGTACCTTAATGTGAATATTAAGTATTTTATATTTGGACCACTGTGTTTTTCTACATGCTGATAAACAACTAATCTGACTAATCTTTACCCATTGAATTGCCTGATTTATTGACAGACTAAGTTGGATGTTTTGGTATTTTATAGATGCAGCCAAAGGCACACATGATAAACAAACTGAATAGGGAAAGCAGTTATGACAGTTAGGTCTGGGGGCACTGTCAAGCTCTCCTGGCATTCAAGATCCTTTTTCAGGGAAACCAAAGGGCATGACAGAACCAATGGTCAGGTCATGCTAGCATCAAATATCAGTAACCATTGAAAAATGTAGGGACTGATGGTAGACCTGGGTCAGGACCTAACTACCAGGTGGTATCAAACATATATGTGAGTCTAAGTGACCTCTCTGACTGTCTTATCACATGTAAATTGGATGGTCGTTTAATTTCAAGATAAAAGTTAAGATAGAAAACTCCTATGTTCTGGGCCATATGCTTTCAGATAATTTAGACAAAATCACTTGTTTAAATTGAGTGATGAAGGAAGGAGGCGTTATTTATAGAAGTGTAGAATCTCAAACTAGTAGGGAAATGGGACTGATCTAATCATTACTGACCAGACTTCACCTGAAGTATTAGATTCTTTTTGGACACCTTCCTTTAAAGAGATATGATTAGACCTGTGTCCTTTCAGAAGAGGATTACCAGTGCGATGAAGAGACTCCAAGCCACAACATAGGGGAACCCAGGATGTTTAATTAGAGTGAAAAAATATTTAGGGAGGGCTGCTACAGAGGATTAATTTTGTTCTGTTTGGCTACTTAAGACAAATCTAAGGGTAGATTTCAGTTCAATATCAATCTGTGAGGCTGTCCTAACAAAAAAGGTAGCCTTGATAGTGTTCCCTATTATTATTGGTCTTCAGATATATATATGTAGGGCAGGAAGAGAAGAGAGGATTTCTAAGTACAAGAATGCTTGGATCAAGTGAGTTGTTGGTAGAGTACTGGATCTGTATAACTAGTTAATAAAAATGAAAAAAAAATTGAAAGTACCAATATGGATCTCCAACTTTTAATTTTTTTTTTAATCAAGTGAAGCCTGATAAGTTTTGGGGGATAACATAGTTTGGCAGTGGATAACATTTTTATTCTTTTCTTGAGTGAAACTCATTGGAAATTGGAGCCAGGCTGCCTAGGTCCAAATGTAGACTGTGCCACTTATCAGCTTATCGGCTGAATGACCTTAGGAAAACTCCTTTAATTTTTGTGCTTCAGTTTCCTCATCTGTAAATGGAATAATAATATTTACCACAAGTATAAAGCATATAAACAGTGCCTTGTTTATAGTAACTATTCCCTAAGTGTTAGCTATTGGTTCTTAATTGAGATATAGGTATAGGAGTTAGCTGGAAGATAAACTATCAGTGCTAGCACTGATAAAGTAGAAATGGAGATTTGGCTTTAGATCTGCATCCAAGTGGGTATGCTAATACGTTACCCCTGCTCAACTTACCCTCCTGGTCTCTGTCTAGTTGGACAACCATAGGTCTTCTCTTTAGGAGTTAGTCTCTTTCCTGTTTGGCAAAGAATGTGAACATCCATGAGCAAGATGGCTCCAGAAAGTGAGAAACTCAGAAGGGGCCAAGTCGAAGATACTCAGTTCCTTTTTCCAAACTTATTAGATCAAATAATTCACTTCTTCTCCCACAGAGAGGAGTGAATGAGGGATAAAAGGGGAACATTATTCTAGTAGAGCTCTCTCCCCATGGAGATCTAAGACAAGAAATGAAGGTTCACCCTCTAATGAGGACACTAAGAAAAAAATCAACTACCATTTCAAGCACCGTCATTTCATATCCCCAAAATAGAATAAAGCAAAGTTCTTTAATAAACTTAGCCTTCTACCTTATTTTTCACAGTCCTGCAAAATTTCATTAGGATTTGGCACCAGTCCCTGGACTAGCCTTTGGGAGCCACTAAACTAGATGACTTTTAAGATGCTTCTAACCAGGAGATGTTATAATTCTATGATAGAATTTCATTTGTACCTGGTCTGCAGAAGAGAACCAAGGGACTAAACCTGGGTCAAGGGACAGACAGATCCTGAAAATGTGTTTGTGAAAGGGTTGGCAGAGCAGGGTATTTTTCTCCTTGGAATCCTTAATCATATTTCCGTACTGTCAATATGAAGAAGAATTTATCTAAAAGGCCAGAGGCTTGTTGTGAGGAGAACTTGATGTTGAACCTCTGTGCCCAATTTCAGGCTTTGGGATTTTCATTGCCAGCTTATGCACCATGATAGTCGGAAGAAAATACAGTTGTGTCAATTTCAGCATCTCTCTCAGTAATAACATTTCAAATGTGTTTATTTCTTTGTCTTAATATTTTATTACTAGCTTGTTATTCTCCTCATCCCACATGTGGTCCCATTCCCCCCTTGTGAATGCATTAAGCTACTGTGCAGCAAATTGATATAGAAAACCACAACATATCCAGGGTGATTTATCATTAATGTGAAATTCTATCCTAACCTGAAAGTTGAGGAGCAAGAATCCCAAGCTATTTCAAAATTCATATTATAAGACAGACAATCAGATGCCCCCAAACCACAACATCTTGTACTCTATTAATCGTACACTGACAGAGCCCTTTGGTTGCATTTGTATTTCCAAATAAATACAAACATATGTCACCATTTTTTATTGATTTTGGACTTTCCCAGGAAGGAAATGCTGTTAAATTATAATAAATGATGTCGACTAAAACAAATAGCATAAAACCCATTAAGAAGGCATTTATTGCAGAACTTGGTTTGATTTGTTGGCATCAGCTGAAATCATGTCAAAATAATGTCTTCAGAAACCAAATAAAAATTTGTTTGCAAATTTGTCTGCAGCAAGCATTTCTAGAGCATAAAAATCCTTAAGAATCAATATGGTTTTATTCAGTATGCAAATGTACTGAAAAGCATTGCAGCAAAAATTCCATTGCTGCATTATATGATAGTGTTAGTGAATTAATAAATAATAATAGATGATAAATAATATAGTGACTGAATGAGATAATACATTTATGAAGAAGTAGAGGGAGAAAAAGATTAAGGGGATAGTCTTGGGAGAAGATCAATTTTCAGATAAGCTAAACTAACATTTTATATTCAGAAAATTAATGGAGTTTAGTTCTGTAACTCATGAAGTCCAGTTAAACTAAATTTCACTGTAGCCTTTAAAAAGGGAAAGGAGACGCAAAGTGCCTACTTCTGAAGTGATAACCACTTGAGTTCTAATATTAGTCAGCCTGCATCTATAATTTGCATAACTGTGTTTGCCTTCCAGGTAATTGGGAATTTAATTGCTATCAGAATAAAATTTGAGTCTTAATTCCAAATGATGTCAGTGCAATGTATCCCAATGTGCAGTTTTGAGAGTCACTGTAATTAGGCAAATGAGAGGACTGCAGTTGGAGTTGGGTTTCAATATAAAATCAAAAAGTTTATTTTCAGTATACCCCAGGTCCTCTTTTGCACCAATCTTCTTTCTCCTTTCATTGCCTTATGGGATGCAGTTATCAAAAAATGCCTCACCTGTGGAGCTAAAGCTGAGACTGCCTTTCTTTGGCTCTCTCTTCTCCTACTGAAACAGAGCCACTATACTTTCTACCCTGCTTCCAATCTCATTTCTAGTACGTTTAAAGTAGCTAATTTGATAAATGGGTCAATATCTTTATTCTTTGTTTCTCCCAGGTAGTTTATTTTTATTTTTGCAAAATGATATAATAATAATAAAAATAAAAACAAAAATAATCTGAATCTCAATTACCAACTATTATCACCATAGTTTCACAAATGAAAGAGCATTTTAATACCTTTCCCAGTTCAATGAAAGTAAGAAGGATATAATTGCAGAATAAAGGACAATCGTTTTAATTGAATACATTTAGCTTTATGACAAACTCTCATTATATTGACCTTATTCTAACTTTGTAAAATATCAGTGAGACTTCATCACAGCCCAGCACTATTTTGTAAACTGGTGTTTGAATACTGTTTTCTTTCTTTTTTTAAAACTTGATGGCATTGCTGTGGTGTTCAGAAGAGAGGGCTATGGTTCTTGTTATTGATTTTCTGTGGTAAAGTATGGTTATGGAATAAAGCAGGGCAAGGCTACCCGCTACTCTTAGGTATTGGAGAATAAGCAGAGGTTCTGGAATAAAGTAGAAAGAATGCGTGGAGTACAGGAAAGACAAAGAAGCCCTGATCAGCAGGGAAGGGTAGCAGAGGGTAGTCATAGGGGTTTTACAAATCTGCTGCTCAAGGAGAAATGCCTGCAGGTTCTTTTCCTGGCTCTCACAATCTCTTTGACATGAATGGTTGGAATTACAAGGTTTTGTATGGTGGGTTTGGCCTTTTGCTGTCCATATCACACTGTGCAGCCAATTCCCTTGTCTCAATGATTGGATACTGCAGTTTCCCTTCCTCTGTAAGGACCATTGATATTACCCCATTCCAGGTTGTCAAGACAGCATTTCAAAATTGATTTGAATTTTGCAGTGTTTTGTAAGCAAAGTCTTTTAGAATCAGGGAGAGGGAGGTTGCTAAATTATGTGTATGTTATATGCACATCGTATATTTGTATGTGTATGTATATTCCAACTTCCAGTACAGATCATACCAGTTTTTTTTCCTTTGCTAAAAAAGGACCAAAAGAACTAAATCAAAGTTTGAACTAAGTGTTGTCAGGGCCCTGGCTTTGGGGGTTGTTAGAAGCATTGTGAGGAAAAATCCAAAAGAACAATGCCCTGTTGTTAGCTGTGAGTGAAACCCAGAGACCATCAGAGGGAGTACTTTAGCTGCTGTGAAAAGGCTCAGAGGGAGACAGATAATAAATGTACAACAAACAATCCAATGTCAGAAATGATCACAATTGCAAAATGAGACTGAAAACCTATTTTTTAGCAATTTCTACTGATAAAGTCCTAACTCCAGCTATGGTCAATATTAGCTAGATGATTCTTTGAATCTGCCTAATGTGGAATCTTGCAAGGACAAAGAGGATTTGCTCACTAACCAGTAAGAGGTACTGGTCATGCATGCTTAAATGTGCTAATAGTTCTGGTCTTTAATAGTACCAATTTAATGAAGACAATGTTATGCCTTTCTAATTGTTCATCTATGATTTGACATTAGCCATTCTTTCTGACAAATATGAAGATTTGTTGGCAGCAGTGACATTATCTGAAACCTAGGTCTTTAAATTGTCAGATCCTCCCCACATTTCCTTTGTCTTTGTCTTCCCTAGTGCCTTGGTACTCTATTGATGGGCCCCGCCTGCAGCCCAGACCATACCCTACCCTATTCCTAAGTCAAATTGTTAAATGACAGAAAATATACCAGCAGCTTCAGACCTTTTTTAATGGAGCTTGAAACACTGAGCCAGGAATGAACTTTATGCGTTTATTCTACCCCTGAATTTCAGTGCGCCGCACCTCTCTAGGTGACTTTTGCTTTAATCTCTCACTCTATCCAGTTTGTCCAGTAGTTCTGCTTTGTCTTCCTCTAAGGTTATGTCCCCACCCTACATCTTACCTACTTCCTGGCCATCTTCTTTCCCTGGACTCTTGCCCCAGGCCATTCCCTGATCCTATCATCCGGCAAGATATGGACAACTCAATGAAGATTGTGGGTGACCACGGACTAGCTGGAGTAACTGAACCAAACCAGGCCTGGACTTGCGTCCCTCATTCACTCAAAAGGCTCAGGAGCCTAAAGGGTGAATAGTTGGTTGATGCTTGAGAAAGGGCTTGAGCAATGGTTTTCAGAGCTGGCTTGTACCTGATCGCCCACATAACACATTAGATACAATGTATTCTGGCCTGGCCATAAAGTTGAATAGGGGTCTGTGCTGTTCTTGCTGGTCTGGTAACCATATCTAATGTTCCTTTGAGGTATGTACATCTGGAGCAACAAGCTTATCTATTTACCAAGGTCTTCTGGTCCAGTGGGTCTATCTTGCATGCTGATAAAGGGGAAGCTTGGAGGGTTTCACAAATATGCTAAGAATAGATACTTCTTTGTCTTTGTTTTGCTCATGCTATATAATGCTGTAGAACCTTGAATAAAGCTGGCACTGCTTGGACATCATCCACTGTGTCCCTCCTGTCCCCATCTCTTTACTTTTACTTTCCTCATCCCCTTACCCTCGGGACCCTGATCGTGTTGCCGCAGAGCATGCAACAGAAGATGAGACCCTATGCTTGACTTCTGGATTGGAAACTTTCTAGAATTTCTTGTTGCTGGATTGGATCTCTTCTTTTTGATCATTGTTTGAATCTATGGACACTGCTCTGGAAATCTCAACTGTCTTGGCTAAGGCCAGCCTCTGCATTCTGGTCAGGTTTCCTTAGGACCTATTCTAGTTAATGAGTCTTTATTTGGTCCAGCTTCCTTTTCCATCATACTCTGTGGCTCAATCCATCTACGATTTGTCTTTGTAGGTGATGTGATGGGTACTACAAAAAGCTGCATCCCTGAAATCTACATCTGTGATACCTGCAATTTATTACTATTAGATTTAGCCCTTTGAGATAAGGGATTGTGTTTATAGCAGACATCAGTAAAAATGCATATATTCCAGATATCTTTGTAAGAGTAGACTAGGCTAGTTTGTGGCATTGAGTAAACCCAAATAAATATGTAATGTATCAACACAATAGTTTATTTCTTGCTCACACTGTAGTTTGTGTGAGTATTCAGTCAGTATTCAGTCTCCTACCCACAGTCATTTAAAGATTCAATTTTTCCCTATCTTGTGGCCCCTCAATTCCCTACGGCCTCATTGGCATCTACACCCAGCTGGTAGAAAAGAAGAGTGTGCCTGGAGAGTCAATATATTTTGAAGGACAGCCAGCAGTCTCTGCCATACCAAGTAAGGATAACATACTGCTACATTTTTAGCCTTTGATACCTTAACACAGTTTTGTTCATTAAATTACCAATACTTTAGGAAGCAGATTACAAAAAAATAGGATATAGGCTAGATTCAGGAAGTAAAATAGGAAGGAGTAGGGGAATACATTGCTAATACATGTGTCAGTGATAGGAAAGGTTTCTTTCTTTTCTTTTTTTTTTTCCATTAAGTTAGCTCAGTGTCCAATGTGGGGCTCAAACTTATGACCCTGAGATGAAGAGTCACATGCTCCACTGACTGAACCAGCCATGTGGCCCAAGGTCAGATTTCTTTGCAGTGACATATATATGGGGTCAGGACTCTCAGAAAGCCAGAGGGTACTAGAAGAGGAGAAACAAAGGGATGGAAACAAAATAAAGATGAAAAGGATGTTTCCGTTTCGTTTCAGGTTAGACATGGTTTTACGGTCTATTCAAATTGCTTGCCAAGTGAGGGTCTTCAAAATGTGAACAATAAGATTTTTCAACTTAGTATCACACCAGAAGAATTAAAATCCCATCAGTTTCATCATTTTTGGTCCTTCCTCAGTTTCACAATGAAGCAATAGCTTTCTTTTAGCTATACAGTTGGTGTCATGCTGCCCACTGGGAGTCTTATAATGTATGAGGCAAAATCTTTTCATATAGATACTGGGTTCTGTTTCTTGTTTGGCCACTTTATACAAACAAGGACTGACCTCTAGTTCTTTTTCATCTTCCTCTCCTCCGCAGCCCTACAGACTGTGAGAGATTGACCTATGCTAGTGACCCACTGGCACATCCTTAACCACCTGGGCTGGAGCTTGAGTTGATTTGGCAGGAAACAGGGAGGTGAGTGGGAGGGAGGAGGTTGCCAAGCAATGAGCCTCAGCTATTGTCTGCAGAGTTGTTAATGGAACTGAATCTGATTTGTGTTTAGCTGAAAGCACTTTGCAAAGGCAGACAGGAGGCAAAGGTCTGGAGATACAGGGGCAAAGAAACCATAGCTTTTGCTTTTTAGCTTGTGTCCTGGATATTTTCACTGGGTGGCAAAAGAATCATTGAAGGTAGAGAGTCATGGGCAGTCAATCCATCCTGGATGACTAGATTTCTAAGGGTCTTAGAGCCTTGTTAGTGGTAGATAGTTATCCATGTAATGGGATGTGAGGAATGCTCCAAAATATTCTTTTCTTGGCATGCCTTACACTCTATTATTAAAGATTATCATTTAAGAACTTTCTAAAACAATTTTAATAAATGCAGTTTATTTAATAAATACTTGTATATGCTAGGCCCTAAGGGCCTTATAGATATTAACATATTTATTCCTTTTAATTAGAGAGTCTGCTCTTAACCCTTACACTATTCTGCCTCTCAGAGCATAGGATGTTACATTTTTTTTGGAGATGTGTAACCCATTCTAACAGATATATATATATATATATATATATATATATATATATATATATATGTTTTTTACCTAATTATAATGCCATCCCTTCCACCTAGTAGAGAGCAGGACTCTGAATGCTTTGAAAGGAAGGGGCATAAATGGGTCTGATGAAACTGTTAGGAGGATGAGGGTGTCAGAGTGAAGGTCTTGTTAAAGGGCTAGATCCCCTAGTACCTGTGCTAGCTAAACATGGAACATTCAAGGAATAGTATTCTCACCTTTTTCTTCTAGTTTGAATTTGATTCCAGTGATTAGCATTTTTCAGTCTCACTTCTTGTCTTTATTTTAATTTTCTTTTGTTTTGTTTTATATACTCAGAGGTGGTATAGGCTGTATATGAAACAGATGGACTTCCATTCACCCAGGGAACAAAGAATGTTTGGGGCTGACTAGGAAGCCATGGGTGACCATCTTGAAACTGGTTTCCAGTTCTATATTTAAAGTTGGTGCACCTTGTGTGGAGGCTGCCCTGACAGGATTTCTTCTTCTTGCCCGACTTTTCTATGGATAATTTGGTACTAGGTGCTGCTCTCTGATCATTCAAAGCCCCCCTTAGCTTCCTCTACACACTGTACTTTATAGGTGACTGACTGCCTCCTTCATTGGCACTATGTGGCAAAGGGCCACTCTGGCTCTCCAGAATATTTTCTTAAAGATTTTATTTATTTATTCATGAGAGACACACAGAGAGAGTTGGAGACATAGGCAGAGGGAGAAGCAGGCTCCATGCAGGAAGCCCGATGTAAGACTCGATCCCGGGACCCTGGGATCATGCCCTGAGTCAAAGGCAGATGCTCAACCACTGAGCCACCCAGGTGTCCCTCTCCAGAATGTTTTCACCTGCTATCACATAGCCCATTGCTTTTAGTCTATAGTGGCTTTTTATACACCCCTATTTATGGCTCTTCAAAAATCTCAATTTTCTGTATTAGATTTATATGTCTCACTAAATATTCCAGGGAAATATCTGATGGAAAAGGGAGCTGGTGATTTTGGTGAGCATTAGCCCACCAGTCCTTGCCCCCATAACATTTTCCCCAGTCAGATAATATAAATAAATTTATCATTAATCAGAAATCTAAGCACCCACTATGTGCAAGGTGCTAAGTAGGCTACTCTGTAAAGTAAGCCTGCTTTAGGCACTCTGAGCTCTGACCTCACTGGGCCATTACACTCTCTGTTCCTGGAGAAAGAAAAACTATCTTGACTGACAAACAGACTTTTCATTCCCTGTGTGTAACTGGGGATTCAGCTCCTGCACTTCAGCACTGAGCTCGTTGTCTTCATAATTAATGCTAAAAAGAACAGATTTGGAAAGAACACAGGAACAAGAGGCTAAGTCTCCAGAGGGAGCCTTAGAAGTGGACTCTGTGCATTTTCCCCTACACCATTAATCCCCCATGGTCACGTGTGGGGAATACAAATGCCCTCCTCAGGCCCTCCGGTTCAATTTCACCATAAGACAATTGACCTATCGCCACTGTGAGGAGCAAAGCCTTGAACAAAGAAGCTGCCGAAAGGACTTCGTCAAGCTGGAAATGAATTATTAATATGGTTCTGAAAGGGAATGGCATCAGAAACCAGGCTCTTTATTATTTACATTAATGAGCTGGAAGACGGTGCAGTGAACAAAATCCCAAGTTTGGAGAATGCTACATTTTGAAGTTTGACAATGAATAAAGAAACAATGAAATCCACCAAATGTAAATCCAGACGAATATGTCTCTGCACAAAAAGCCCAAAGGGGAAATATTTTCAGAGCAGGGAAGGGCTAAAGCAGGGTGTCAAGTCATTACTGAAATTCCCTATTGTCAGTTTGTTTGAGAATGAAACTTAGACTTAGGAAGAAAAAAATGCCCAGGTTGCCTACTGGACAGGTACAATACAATGCACCTATCAAAGGAGGCAGCATTATCTCTATTAGAGATGTGTGCACAGTACAATATGCCATTCGTCTCTTATCTGGGTCGAACGATAAATTATTCCAATACAATATCATATTCTGCTCCTCAGATAGATACCAAATCTTCACAGCTTGATTGGCAGAAGCATGCATGTATGTGCAGGCTGTCTGTGAACATCCCCTAATGCTAGCTGTTTTCCTTCTGCTAAATATAGAGCCCTCTTTCCTACCAGTAACCTCCCATCCTTGATCAGAAAAGGTCTTTTGTTTAACCCTCTCTTTCTTCACTCTAGCCATGTATTCTCAATTTTCTGTGAGCCCCAGTCTGGCAATTCCATAATCAATCCTTGCCTTCACAAGAAGTGTAACAATTTCCCGAGATGAGAGACAGGGTAATGTTTTGCCCCACTTAATTAGGTCCTCCCGCAAACTGGTACTTTTATTTTGTTTGAACTGTACTTAATCCTATTCTACACCTCTCAGTTTCTCTACATTTGGTCACTTGTCTTCTCTTAACATTTGTACCTTTTACAGAGCTCCTAGTTTCTTTCTGTCTTATTCTGTCTTCAAGCATCTGTGACCTCTTGGTTATTGGTTGTGTATCAGGCTTCTGACACACTACTTACCCTCACCTTCCCTGTTCCCCTTTGCTATGACTCTACCTTGTCCAGCCCACTTGGCCCAGACCCATGCCTACTCTGATTTCTAGAAACTGCATGATCTTTATTAAAATTCCTTACTTTGCTGGCCAGTTTTCTCTCCTAGGTAGTACTTGGATTTGATATAATTGACACTTTGGAGTGATACCATTATGGATACTTCTCTTGTACACTCTGTACTATTTTTTTCCCAGTAAGGCTTTGGGTCAATTTGAGGAGAGATAGAAGGTTGGCTAAGGGGTACTTGTGTATATGTATGTGCACTTGCACACACCCCTAGGGAGATACTTGGAAATTAGTGTAATCACTTTCTGTTAAATATCTATTGCAGCAAAGCAGGAATTTAAAAATGATCTTAAACAGTGTCAATAATATTGCTGCACAGTGGTAGATCCAGGCTAACCTTGAATCTTGAGTCAGGAAGGCCTTTGGCAAAATTTGAGGAAGAGGTTTGATCTGATTTAGCTGCTCTTATATATATAGAGCATAATATAGCACATGTGCATTTTTTGAAGTAGCAAGAGTTATGACCAATCATAAATGATCTTTGGCATTTTACAGTTTAAAAATTGTTTTAAAATGTGTTATTATTTAGTCTTTTAAAAAATATTTTATTTATTCATGAGAGACACAGAAAGGGAGGCAGAGACATAGGCAGAGGGAGGAGAAGCAGGCTCCATGCAGGGAGCCCGATGTGGGACTCAGTCCTGTAACTCTGGGATCACACCCTGAGCCGAAGGCTGATGCTCAACCACTGAACCACCCAGGCGTCCCTATTTAGTCTTTTTATTAGGTCAAACCATATGAAATTACTGCTATTTGAGCATTTGGACTTCTAAAAATGAAATGGTAATTTCATACAGTTCACCCTCATAGTTTACACATGAAGCAGCTGAGATTTAGCAAGATTAAATGGCTTCTCCAAGGTCACTCATTTGCACACTAAGTAGTACAGCTGGGATTCAAATTCCCCAGTCTCTATTTTCTCCATTGTTCCTTTGTTTCAAGTACAACATTCTCTTAAAAAGCACTGGCTACAAGTTCCAGAGCTCAAGTATTGGGGTTTTTTTTCAAGATTTTTTATTTTATTTATTTGACAGAGGGAGAGCACAAGCAGGGGAAGTGGCAGGCAGAGGGAGAGGGAAAAACAGGCTCTCCACTGAGCAGGGAGCTGGATGTCTTGGGGCCTGGTCCCAGGACCCTGGGATCATGGCCCAAGCTGAAGGCAGATGCTCAACCAACTGAGCCACCCAGGAGCTCCTCAAGTACTGGTTTTTACCTATAGTGGCCCACTGGAATTAATGATTTTGAAATGCTCCTGGACATTTAAGAATAGTCAAAAATCTTAAACTGACAAAGAAAAAAAATAATAAATCCTCATGCAAATAGTAATGCCCCACCTGTGTATCCTCTGGTTTGGAATATGACAGTATCTGGGTATCTGTCTCTCTTGTTTCTCTTGTAACCTCTACTTTTAAAAAATTTGCTGTATCTTTTTTTTGTCATTTTCTCTTATTATTCTTTATCCCTTCCACCTCAATCTTTTGATTTGAGTTTAAGCTCTTGAGCTTACTTCTCTTTTTGGAGGTCTTTTTCTTGGCCAAGATCTGATTGTACCACTGGCCTCAATTCACTTAATTTCACCAAATACTGTGGAATAGGAAAACTGGAGTCTGGAATCAGACATCCCAGCAGGAGCCACTGCCACTTGCTCTCTAAGAGCTTCCTGTTTTCTAACAGGAAGAGTTTCTGGAAGAAGCTGGCAGGTGCCCCTCCCTGCAATGCTGCTAATGTTGTCCCAAGGGGACATCCTTCAAACCTAAACCACCTCCTCTCTCTGCTGGGCCACAATACTATTGTGAAGTGGTGCTTCACTTAATTAAGTCAAACTGGCTAGCACTGCGCATATTAATGAGCACCCTAATGAGCATTAATTTTTGATGTTCTTTGTTAACAAGCATTATAAACTATGACAAATTTTGGTTTGACTTTGTGCCAAAATGAGGATGAGTGGTTTTTTAAAGCTGTAAATCCAAAAGCTTCCCTTGGGATGTGGAGGGCTGCTCATTAATACTTCTGGAGCTCCTAATGTCAAATAAGACAGATAAATGGCCTGATATGGCTCCTATTGCCCCTTCCCCCACCTGCCTTCATCATGCCTTTCTCTTTTAAGGGGATACTCCCCTTAAAGCACACATACACTCTTACTCAAAACCACTTTTCACTTTAGACTGTTGGGAAAAATGTTCACATCTTGGGAGTTACTAGACCTAGTAATTGCCTGCAAATTTCAGATAATGAAACTTCCAGCTTCAAAACACAAATGCTTGGCAGGGATAAATAGATGGATGGAGAGATGTTTCTTTTAATTGAGAATTGGAAACTTCATTAGAATTTTTTTAAGGAAGCCACGTTTTGTTCTGCTAGTTGTTAAATGAGAAAAGTGCAAGCAATGATGTGTTTAAGGCACACATCAAACCCAGAAGGAAGAATAGGGATGATAGGAGGGGCATAAAAAGGTCTTTTGGCTTCAAACCTTCTGCCTGAGGGCCTGCCAAGGTGCCCAAATTCCTCTCATTAGGTTTCCTCTTTAGGGGTTTTCTGTTTTAATGGAGCTAATGCTTTATATTACCTGGGAGGAGTAATCCATTAGTTACTTGGTAACAGGATTTGATTATTTCATTACATTCATTGCCAACCCTCAGGCTGTGCAGCTAAGGGCCTGAAATATAGAATGAGTTTACTTTGTTGGAAGAATAAGGCTGGGATTTATTCTCCGCCTGATGAGGTCCCCTGGGTAGCCATAGGGAAGTCATGGGGCATGAGGTTACCAGGTATCTGGGTATGGATGGGCACTGTTTAGTAACTTTTTCCTGTTTTCCAAAATTCCTGAGTCTGCTATAGATCTTTCCATGCTAGATCTACCATCACTTCTCGGACTTTTGGCTAAGATCAACTGTAGTATCTGTTCCTACCATGTTAGATCTACCAAAATGAGGACATAAGGGCTAGATCGAGAGTGTGGAGATTAGGAATATGGGTTTTGGCTTCAGATAGTTCTGGGTTCAAATCCCAGATCAAACAACTCCTAGCTGTGCAATCTTGGGGAAATCACTTAACCTTCCCCAGCCTTAGCTTCCTCATCAGGGAAATGGGACTATGTGTAGCGGCGTCTATCTCACAGGTATGGATTAACATGAGTTGATTTGTGTAAATACCGTAGCACAATTGCTGACAATAAACAAAAAATAGCAAATGTTATCCTTTTGTAAAATGGTCTTTATAGCCTGATGTGTGGAGTATGCAAGGCCTCAGAGTCATCTTTCTCTCTCTCTCTCTGCCTCTCCCCTTCCTTCCACTTTTCCCTCCCTTCCTCTGTCTCCATCTATTACTTTTCTCCCCCCGTTACCTTTGTTGTGTGTTACCTATGGAGTATTTATCTTTCTCTGTTTTCCTTCATCAGCTACTGCCATTGTCAGCTCCCGTGGCTCCCTCCTCATTGTGTTATGGTGGATGATTTCCACACTGTTTGAGGAAACCCTAATAAGTTCACAGCACATATGTCTTCCTGATCATAGAAGGGATTTCAAATCCAAGATTAAATAGTTTTAGGATTAACTGTGACATTATATCCCCTTTCACTGCTGCCCATAATAAAAGTTGTTCTCTCAATATGTTATCTTCTTAACCTGCCAATGATGTGGAAAGAATAAATGAGACAATAATTTGGTATAGAGGAAAGAGGTAGGGAAAAGAGGGGTGGATTTTGCAAGGATTCTCTATCTTGCTATAAAACCCAGAAGTAAATTTTGCCTATGCTTGTAGGCATGCAGGTGCATTGAATGTGACAGGCAGACTCAGTCAACTGACAGCTACTCTTTGTGTATCCAGTTCTATGCCAGGTGCCCCAAAGCTACTAAGACTTATGAGATGCTATTTCTGACCTCACATTGCTTAAAGTCTAGCTTAGAAGTTTAGATTATTGATTTAATAGTTTAATAATATTATAAATAATAGTTCATAAAACTATTAGATGAAAATGAAGTGGGAAAGGTTTTGTGGGGGAAATGGAACCTGAGCTAGGCCTTAAAGATTGAGTCTGCATAGCAGAGAGGGATGGAAGGCATCCCAGTTATACATATATTGGTGGTGTTAAGGAATAAAGAGAGGTACTACTAATAGAAAGCCTAGTTGCAGGAGATGTGTGCGGGAGACAATGAAATCAGGTTGATAGGAACAGAAAGTTCCTTGTAGAAAACAGTGGGAAATATGACTATAAAGCATAAATATGGCCAGCTTCTAAGGGAATGAAAGACAGGCTGAGGACTTTTTTGTATACAATGTGATGATTTGATATACATATGCTTTGCAGAATGATTACCAAGAACAAGGTAAGTAACATATTCATCACCTCACATAGTTAACTCTATTTTTTGTGTGTATTTGGTAAGAACATGTAAGATCTACTCTAAGAAATTTTCAAATATATAAGACTGTATTATTAAAAATAGTCACCATGCTCTATACTAGATCCTCAGAAGATATCCTTCTTATAACTGAAAATTTGTGCCCTTTGACCTATAGCACCCTCATTTCCCCCTCCCTCCACCCCCTGGCAACCACCATTCTATTCTGTTTCTATGAAATCAGCTTTTTTAAAAAGATGCCGTATATAAATGATACCATACAGTATTTGTCTTTCTCTGTCTGGCTTATTTCACTTAGCATAATACCCTCCAGGTGCATCCATGTTTTGCAAATGGCAGGATTTTCCTTCTATTATGGCTGAAAGATATTCTGTGTGTGTATCACATTTTCTTTATCCATTTATCTGATGAAGGACACTTAAGTTCATTCCATATCTTAGCTATTGTGAATAACGCTGCAATAAACCTGGGGTTGCAGATATCTCTTCAAGATACTGATTTCAGTTCCTTTGGATATATACCCAGGAGTAGGATTGCTTGATCATATGGTAATTCTACTTTAATTTTTTGAGAAATTTTCATACCATTTTCTATAATGGCTGTACAATTTTACATGCCTGTCAAGAGTGCACAAGGGTTTCCTTTCCCCACATCCTCACCAACACTCGTTATCTCTTGTCTTTTTGATAATAGACTGAAATGATATGGTAGGCAATAAGGAGCCATCTTATGTTGGGAAACAGATATAATGGGATTGGAGTAGAGAGATCATTGCAGTAGGGATTAGGTGAGAAGCCATTGCAATGGTATAGAGCCTACTACTAAAGCAAGTTCCAGCAGCATCACCTTTAGTGTCCTCTGGAAGCTTGTTAAAAATGCAGAATTTTTCAGAATTTACCCCAGGCCTACTGTATAAGTTATCTCTTGCTGTGTAACAAACCACTTCAAAACTTGGCATTTTAAAACAGCGAGCATTTATTTCACATTTCTTGTCGTCAAGAATCTCAGTGTGGCTTAGATGGGTAGTTCTGGCTCAGGGTCTTTCATGAAGTTGTAGTCAAGATTTTGACTGGAGCTATAGTCACCTGAAGGCTTGACTGGAGCTCAAGGGTCTGCTTCCAGGCCCACTCATGTGGCTATTGGCAGGAAGCTTTAGTTTTCACTAACTGCTTGCTGGATATTTCAGTTTATCACTATGTTGGCCTTTCCACATACTGCCTGATTGACTTCAACTTGGTAGCTGGCTTCTCCCAGAGTGAGTGATATGAGAGAGAGACACACAGAGCAACTAAGACAAAAGCCATATTCTCTTCTATAAACTTTCTTATTAAAGGTTTTATTTATTTATTCATTAGAGACACAGAGAAGGCAGAGACATAGGCAGAAGGAGAAGCAGGCTCCATGCAGAGAGCCTGAATGTGGGATTCGATCCCAGAACTCCGGGATCACACCCTGAGCTGAAGGCAGACACACAACTGCTGAGCCACTGAGGTGTCCCTGTCTTCTATAATCTTTTATTTTTTTATAATAAATTTATTTTTTATTGGTGTTCAATTTACCAACATACAGTCTAACACCCAGTGCTCATCCGATCAAGTGCCCCCCTCAGTGCCCGTCATCCATTCACCCCCACCCTCCGCCCTCCTCCCCTTCCACCACCCCTAGTTCATTTCCCAGAGTTAGGAGTCTTTATGTTCTGTCTCCCTTTCTGATATTTCCCACACATTTCTTCTCTCCTTCCCTTATATTCTCCCAAATGAATGAGAACATATAATGTTCGTCCTTCTCCGATTAACTTACTTCACTCAGCATAATACCCTCCAGTTCGATCCACGTTGAAGCAAATGGTGGGTATTTGTCATTTCTAATGGCTGAGTAATATTCCATTGTATACATAAGCCACATCTTCTTTATCCATTCATCTTTCGATGGACACCAGAGGCTCCTTCCACAGTTTGGCTATTGTGGACATTGCTGCCAGAAACATCGGGGTGCAGGTGTCCTGGCGTTTCATTGCATCTGAATCTTTGGGGTAAATCCCCAACAGTGCAATTGCTGGGTCGTAGGGCAGATGTATTTTTAACTCTCTGAGGAACCTCCACACAGTTTTCCAGAGTGGCTGCACCAGTTCACATTCTCACCAACAGTGCAAGAGGGTTCCCTTTTCTCTGCATCCTCTCCAACATTTGTGGTTTCCCGCCTTGTTAATTTTCCCCATTCTCACTGGTGTGAGGTGGTATCTCATTGTGGTTTTGATTTGTATTTCCCTGATGGCAAGTGATGCAGAGCATTTTCTCATGTGCGTGTTGGCCATGTCTATGTCTTCCTCTGTGAGATTTCTCTTCATGTCTTTTGCCCATTTCATGATTGGATTGTTTGTTTCTTTGGTGTTGAGTTTAAGAAGTTCTTTATAGATCTTGGAAACTAGCCCTTTATCTGATAGGTCATTTGCAAATATCTTCTCCCATTCTGTAGGTTGTCTTTGAGTTTTGTTGACTGTATCCTTTGCTGTGCAAAAGCTTCTTATCTTGATGAAGTCCCAATAATTCATTTTTGCTTTTGTTTCTTTTGCCTTCGTGGATGTATCTTGCAAGAAGTTACTGTGGCCAGTTCAAAAAGGGTGTTGCCTGTGTTCTCCTCTAGGATTTTGATGGACTCTTGTCTCACATTTAGATCTTTCATCCATTTTATCTTTGTGTATGGTGCAAGAGAGTGGTCTAGTTTCAATCTTCTGCATGTGAATGTCCAATTTTCCCAGCACCATTTATTGAAGAGAGTGTCTTTCTTCCAATGGATAGTCTTGCCTCCTTTATCGAATATTAGTTGACCATAAAGTTGAGGGTCCACTTCTGGATTCTCTATTCTGTTCCATTGATCTATGTGTCTGTTTTTGTGCCAGTACCACACTGTCTTGATGACCACAGCTTTGTAGTACAACCTGAAATCTGGCATTGTGATGCCCCCAGCTATGGTTTTCTTTTTTAAAATTCCCCTGGCTATTCGGGGTCTTGTCTGATTCCACACAAATCTTAAAATAATTTGTTCTAACTCTCTGAAGAAAGTCCATGGTATTTTGATAGGGATTGTATTAAACGTGTAAATTGCCCTGGGTAACATTGACATTTTCACAATATTAATTCTGCCAATCCATGAACATGGAATATTTTTCCATCTCTTTGTGTCTTCCTCGTTTCTTTCAGAAGTGTTCTATAGTTTTTAGGGTATAGATCCTTTACCTCCTTGGTTAGGTTTATTCCTAGGTATCTTCTGCTTTTGGGTGCAATTGTAAATGGGATTGACTCCTTAATTTCTCTTTCTTTAGTCTCATTGTTAGTGTATAGAAATGCCACTGATTTCTGGGCATTGATCTTGTATCCTGCCACGCTACCAAATTGCTGTATGAGTTCTAGCAATCTTGAGGTGGAGGCTTTTGGGTTTTCTATGTAGAGTATCATGTCATCGGCGAAGAGGGAGAGTTTGACTTCTTCTTTGCCAATTTGAATGCCTTTAATGTCTTGTTGTCTGATTGCTGAGGCTAGGACTTCCAGTACTATGTTGAATAGCAGTGGTGAGAGTGGACATCCCTGTCTTGTTCCTGATCTTAGGGGAAAGGCTCCCAGTGTTTCCCCATTGAGAATGATATTTGCTGTGGGGTTTTCGTAGATGGCTTTTAAGATGTTGAGGAATGGGAGAGGAGGGGCAAGATGGCGGAAGAGTAGGGTCCCCAAATCACCTGTCCCCACCAAATTACCTAGATAACCTTCAAATCATCCTGAAAATCTACGAATTCAGCCTGAGATGTAAAGAGAGACCAGCTGGAACGCTACAGTGAGAAGAGTCCGCGCTTCTATCAAGGTAGGAAGACGGGGAAAAAGAAATAAAGGAACAAAAGGCCTCCGAGGGGGAGGGGCCCCGCGAGGAGCCGGGCTGAGGCCGGGGCGAGTGTCCCCAGGACAGGAGAGCCCCGTCCCGGAGGAGCAGGAGCTGCACCAACCTTCCCGGGCGGGCGGAAAGGGGCTCGCAGGGAGTTAGAGCAGGACCCAGGAGGGCGGGGATGCCCTCGGGCTCCCGGGGACACTAACAGACACCTGCGCCCCGGGAGAGTGCGCCGAGCTCCCTAAGGGCTGCAGCGCGCACGGCGGGGCCCGGAGCAGCTCGGAGGGGCTCGGGCGGCGGCTCCGCGGAGGGGACTGTGGGGCGGGAGCGCGAATCCCACAGCGCAGGCCCCGGAGCACAGGGCGCCCGGGACACAGCCCAGGATCCGGCCTCCCCCGGGACAGGCAGAGGCCGGGAGGGCCCAGGACAGCAAGGACGCTCCTGCCCCGAGCTGAGCAGATCAGCGGCCCCACCCCGGAGCCTCCAGGCCCTGCGGACGGAGAGCCGAGAGCCCCGAGCCCCTAGTTCCTGCGGAGGCTGAATCCACGGCTCCAGAGATGCCATAGCCACTGCGGCTGATCCTCCTGAGACCTCACCGGGTAAACAACCCCCCACTGAGCCCTGCAGCAGGCAGGGGGCAAAGCAGCTCCCCCAAGTGCTAACACCTGAAAATCAGCACAGCAGGCCCCTCCCCCAGAAGACCAGCTAGACAGACCAGTTCCAGGGGAAGTCAAGGGACTTAAAGTCTACAGAATCAGAAGATACTCCCCCGTGTTTTTTTTTCTTTTTTATTTCTGATTGCTTCCCCTACCCCTTTTTTTACCTTTCTTTCTTTTTCTTTCTCTTTCTCTTCTTTTTTCCTTTTTTTCTTCTTTTTCTTTTTTCTTTTTCTCTTTTCTTTCCTTCTCTCTCTCTCTTTTTCTCCTTTTCCCAATACAACTTCTTTTTGGCCACCCTGCACTGAGCAAAATGACTAGAAGGAAAACCTCACCTCAAAAGAAAGAATCAGAAACAGTCCTCTCTCCCACAGAGTTACAAAATCTGGATTACAATTCAATGTCAGAAAGCCAATTCAGAAGCACTATTCTACAGCTACTGGTGGCTCTAGAAAAAAGCATAAAGGTCTCAAGAGACTTCATGACTGCAGAATTTAGATCCAATCAGGCAGAAATTAAAAATCAATTGAATGAGATGCAATCCAAACTAGAAGTCCTAACGACGAGGGTTAACGAGGTGGAAGAACGAGTGAGTGACATAGAAGACAAGTTGATGGCAAAGAGGGAAACTGAGGGAAAAAGAGACAGACAATTAAAAGACCATGAAGACAGATTAAGGGAAATAAATGACAGCCTGAGGAAGAAAAACCTACATTTATTTTTTATTTTTTATTTTTTTTGACTTTTTATTTTTTTTTATTTTTTTTTTAGGTTTTATTTTATTTTATTTTTTTTATTATAAATTAATTTTTATTGGTGTTCAATTTAAAAACCTACATTTAATTGGGGTTCCCGAGGGCGCCAAAAGGGACAGAGGGCCAGAATATGTATTTGAAAAAATCTTAGCTGAAAACTTTCCTAATCTGGGAAGGGAAACAGGCATTCAGATCCAGGAAATAGAGAGATCCCCCCCTAAAATCAATAAAAACCGTTCAACACCTCGACATTTAATAGTGAAGCTTGCAAATTCCAAAGATAAAGAGAAGATCCTTAAAGCAGCAAGAGACAAGAAGTCCCTGACTTTTATGGGGAGGAGTATTAGTGTAACAGCAGACCTCTCCACAGAGACGTGGCAGGCCAGAAAGGGCTGGCAGGATATATACAAGGTCCTAAATGAGAAGAACATGCAACCAAGAATACTTTATCCAGCAAGGCTCTCATTCAAAATGGAAGGAGAGATAAAGAGCTTCCAAGACAGGCAGGAACTGAAAGAATATGTGACCTCCAAACCAGCTCTGCAAGAAATTTTAAGGGGGACTCTTAAAACTCCCCTTTAAGAAGAAGTTCAGTGGAACAATCCACAAAAACAAGGACTGAATAGATATCATGATGACACTAAACTCATATCTGTCAATAGTAACTCTGAACGTGAACGGGCTTAATGACCCCATCAAAAGGCCCAGGGTTTCAGACTGGATAAAAAAGCAGGACCCATCTATTTGCTGTCTACAAGAGACTCATTTTAGACAGAAGGACACCTACAACCTGAAAATGAAAGGTTGGAGAACCATTTACCATTCAAATGGTCCTCAAAAGAAAGCAGGGGTAGCCATCCTTATATCAGATAAACTAAAATTTACCCCGAAGACTACAGTGAGAGATGAAGAGGGACACTATCTCATACTTAAAGGATCTATCCAGCAAGAGGACTTAACAATCCTCAATATATATGCCCCGAATGTGGGAGCTGCCAAATATTTAAACAAATTAATAACCAAAGTGAAGAAATACTTAGATAATAATACACTTATACTTGGTGACTTCAATCTAGCTCTTTCTACCCTCTAGGTCTTCTAAGCACAACATCTCCAAAGAAACGAGAGCTTTAAATGATACACTGGACCAGGTGGATTTCACAGATATCTACAGAACTTTACATCCAAACTCAACTGAATACACATTCTTCTCAAGTGCACATGGAACTTTCTCCAGAATAGACCACATACTGGGTCACAAATGGGGTCTGAACCGATACCAAAAGATTGGGATCGTCCCCTGCATATTCTCAGACCATAACGCCTTGAAATTAGAACTCAATCACAACAAGAAGTTTGGAAGGACCTCAAACGCGTGGAGGTTAAGGACCATCCTGAAAGATGAAAGGGTCAACCAGGAAATTAAGGAAGAATTAAAAAGATTCATAGAAACTAATGAGAATGAAGATACAACCGTTCAAAATCTTTGGGATGCAGCAAAAGCAGTCCTGAGGGGGAAATAAATCGCAATACAAGCATCCATTCAAAAACTGGAAAGAACTCAAATACAGTAGCTAACCTTACACATAAAGGAGCTAGAGAAAAAAGAGCAAATAGATCCTACACCCAGCAGAAGACGTGAGTTAATTAAAATTCGAGCAGAACTCAACGAAATTGAGACCAGAAGAACTGTGGAACAGATCAACAGAACCAGGAGTTGGTTCTTTGAAAGAATTAATAAGATAGATAAATCATTAGCCAACCTTATTAAAAAGAAGAGAGAGAAGACTCAAATTGATAAAATCATGAATGAGAAAGGAGAAATAACTACCAACACCAAGGAAATACAAACGATTTTAAAAACATATTATGAACAGTTATACGCCAATAAATTAGGCAATTTAGAAGAATTGGACGCATTTCTGGAAAGCCACAAACTACCAAAACTAGAACAGGAAGAAATAGGAAACCTGAACAGGCCAATAACCAGGGAGGAAATTGAAGCAGTCATCAAAAACCTCCCAAGACACAAGAGTCCAGGGCCAGATGGCTTCCCAGGGGAATTCTATCAAACGTTTAAAGAAGAAATCATACCTATTCTACTAAAGCTGTTTGGAAAGATAGAAAGAGATGGAGTACTTCCAAATTCATTCTATGAGGCCAGCATCACCTTAATTCCAAAACCAGAGAAAGACCCCACCAAAAAGGAGAATTACAGACCAATATCCCTGATGAACATGGATGCAAAAATTCTCAACAAGATACTAGCCAATAGGATCCAACAACACATTAAGAAAATTATCCACCATGACCAAGTAGGATTTATCCCCGGGACACAAGGCTGGTTCAACACTTGTAAAACAATCAATGTGATTCATCATATCAGCAAGAGAAAAACCAAGAACCATATGATCCTCTCATTAGATGCAGAGAAAGCATTTGACAAAATACAGTATCCATTCCTCATCAAAACTCTTCAGAGTGTAGGGATAGAGGGAACTTTCCTCGACATCTTAAAAGCCATGTAAGAAAAGCCCACAGCAAAAATCATTCGCAATGGGGAAGCACTGGGAGCCTTTCCCCTAAGATCAGGAACAAGACAGGGATGTCCACTCTCACCACTGCTATTCAACATAGTATTGCAAGTCCTAGCCTCAGCAATCAGACAACAAAAGAACATTAAAGGCATTCAAATTGGCAAAGAAGTCAAACTCTCCCTCTTCGCCAATGACATGATATTCTACATAGAAAACCCAAAAGCCTCCACCCCAAGATTGCTAGAACTCATACAGCAATTTGACAGTGTGGCAGTCTACAAGATCAATGCCCAGAAATCAATGGCATTTCTATACACTAACAATGAGACTGAAGAAAGAGAAATTAAGGAGTCAATCCCATTTACAATTGCACCCAAAAGCAGAAGATACCTAGGAATAAACCTAACCAAGGAGGTAAAGGATCTATACCCTAAAAACTATAGAACACTTCTGAAAGAAATTGAGGAAGACACAAAGAGATGGAAAGATATTCCATGCTCATGGATTGGCAGAATTAATATTGTGAAAATGTCAATGTTACCCAGGGCAATTTACACGTTTAATACAATCCCTATCAAAATACCATGGACTTTCTTCAGAGAGTTAGAACAAATTATTTTAAGATTTGTGTGGAACCAGAAAAGACCCCGAATAGCCAGGGGAATTTTAAAAAAGAAAACCATAGCTGGGGGCATCACAATGCCAGATTTCAGGTTGTACTACAAAGCTGTGGTCATCAAGACAGTGTGGTACTGGCACAAAAACAGACACATAGATCAATGGAACAGAATAGAGAACCCAGAAGTGGACCCTGAACTCTATGGTCAACTAATATTCGACAAAGGAGGAAAGACTATCCACTGGAAAAAAAGGACAGTCTCTTCAATAAATGGTGCTGGGAAAATTGGACATTCACATGCAGAAGAATGAAACTAGACCACTCTCTTGCACCATACACAAAGATAAACTCAAAATGGATGAAAGATCTAAATGAGACAAGATTCCATCAAAATCCTAGAGGAGAACACAGGCAACACCCTTTTTGAACTCAGCCACAGTAACTTCTTGCAAGATACATCCACGAAGGCTAAGGAAACAAAAGCAAAAATGAATTATTGGGACTTCATCAAGATAAGAAGCTTTTGCACAGCAAAGGAAACAGTCAACAAAACTAAAAGACAACCTACAGAATGGGAGAAGATATTTGCAAATGACCTATCAGATAAAGGGCTAGTTTCCAAGATCTATAAAGAACTTCTTAAACTCAACACCAAAGAAACAAACAATCCAATCATGAAATGGGCAAAAGACATGAAGAGAAATCTCACAGAGGAAGACATAGACATGGCCAACACGCACATGAGAAAATGCTCTGCATCACTTGCCATCAGGGAAATACAAATCAAAACCACAATGAGATACCACCTCACACCAGTGAGAATGGGGAAAATTAACAAGGCGGGAAACCACAAATGTTGGAGAGGATGCAGAGAAAAGGGAACCCTCTTACACTGTTGGTGGGAATGTGAACTGGTGCAGCCACTCTGGAAAACTGTGTGGAGGTTCCTCAGAGAGTTAAAAATAGAACTGCCGTAGGACCCAGGAATTGCACTGCTGGGGATTTACCCCAAAGATTCAGATGCAATGAAACGCCGGGACACCTGCACCCCGATGTTTCTAGCAGCCATGTCCACAATAGCCAAACTGTGGAAGGAGCCTCGGTGTCCATCGAAAGATGAATGGATAAAGAAGATGTGGTTTATGTATACAATGGAATATTACTCAGCCATTAGAAACGACAAATACCCACCATTTGCTTCAACGTGGATGGAACTGGAGGGTATTATGCTGAGTGAAGTAAGTCAATCGGAGAAGGACAAACAGTGTATGTTCTCATTCATTTGGGGAATATAAATAATAGTGAAAGGGAATATAAGGGAAGGGAGAAGAAATGTGTGGGAAATATCAGAAAGGGAGACAGAACATAAAGACTCCTAAGTCTGGGAAACGAACTAGGGGTGGTGGAAGGGGAGGAGGGCGGGGGGTGGGGGTGAGTGGGTGGCGGGCAGTGAGGGGGACACTTGACGGGATGAGCTTAGGTTTTATTTTGTATGTTGGTAAATTGAACACCAATAAAAAATTAATTTATTAAAAAAAAGATGTTGAGGAATGTTCCCTCTATCCCTACACTCTGAAGAGTTTTGATCAGGAATGGATGCTGTATTTTGTCAAATGCTTTCTCTGCATGTAATGAGAAGATCATATGGTTCTTGGTTTTTCTCTTGCTGATATGATGAATCACACTGATTGTTTTACGAGTGTTGAACCAGCCTTGTGTCCGGGGGATAAATCCTACTTGGTCATGGTGAATAATTTTCTTAATGTACTATTGGATCCTATTGGCTAGTATCTTGTTGAGAATTTTTGCATCCATGTTCATCAGGGATATTGGTCTGTAATTCTCCTTTTTGGTGGGGTCTTTGGTTTTGGAATTAAGGTGATGCTGGCCTCATAGAGCGAAAAAAAGAAAATAGATGATTCAAAGCTAAATTGATGTCTTGTTACGTTGATTTGCTTTAAGCAAACCTGCAACAGGGTAGGGTCACAGCCTGAAAAGTATGTCTTGAATGTTCACTCAGATTTTCAGCCATGAATCGTGCCTCAAAATCATGCAAAGGAAATTCTCTTGTGAGTCTCCATCAGCTGCTACATGAAAATGAGGGTTAGATGATGTACAAGAGAGAGGCAGAGACACAAGCAGAGGGAGAACTAGGCCTCATGCAGGGAGCCTGATATGGGACTTGATCCCGGGTCTCCAGGATCAGGCCCTGGGCTCAAGGCAGCGCTAAACTGCTGAGCCACCCCGGCTGCCCGACCATATAGTATATTTTATAATATTCAGGGAATCCTGAAATATTTTACACAATTGAATTCTATATGCAATTACAAAATTAAGACAAGGCTCTCATTATACATACCAGATAACTGGAATCATGGGAGGTTTAGTTAAATGTCCATGGTCGCACAGCTAGGACAGGACAGAGCTGTACTAGAGGATGGGTCTCCTGACTATTGTTTCATTATAAAAAAAAAAAGTGTTTTCTCTATCAGTTATGTCTCTTTTTTTCCCTGAGGTGCTCAAAGCAAGCTGGGTTGGAAAAGAAATATAAAGGTAGTGACTATCCTTCTAGGTTGTTCTCTCTTCCTTAGCATTCAGATTGGAACTTTACATGTTACCCATTTCTCTCTCCAATATTCCACATTGATGAGAAAATAATCTTTTAAGTTTTATTCTTTTAGTCTTATTTTCCTTATTGTACCTGGATTGCTGGGACTGCTCTTCTTATAGTTTCATTTTGGAACAAAAGCTATTGTTGGTTAGTTAGAATGGACTCTTCTTTTTTTCTTCCCAAGTATTTCATCATTTCCAATCTCATCTGGACTATAATGAGTTGGATTACCTTTATTAAGATAGAGAATCCCCTGGTTTTCATTATCTCAATCTAGATCTACTTTGGAAAATAGGGGCTGAAATTTCTAGCCTTCATATTTTGGTCTTGATTCCCAGTTCTTCCTAGAGCTCAATTAATCTCGCTATCTTTCTCTTTCTCTGTCTCTGCCTTTCTATCTCTCTCTAACTCTCAAAATGTGTGTGTGTGTGTGTGTGTGTGTTTTAAACATTTATTTATTCATGAGAGACACACAGAGAGAGGCCGAGACACAGGCAGAGGGAGAAGCAGGCTCCACGCAGGGAGGCAGATGTGGGACTCCATCCCAGGACTCTGGGATCACGCCCTGAGCCAAAGGCAGATGGTAAACTAGTGAGCCACCCAGGCGTCCCTCAAAATGTGTTTTAAAAACTTGTGCAACTTCTTAGGAAAGGCTTCTTTGCTCATAAATGGGAAGATAAACAACGTAGAGCATCCACTTCATTTTAGAAACTACTTGGTTCATTCTTTCACCTCTCTAGAGAATTAAAATACTTTAAAATTTTTTTTCCCAAGGTAGAGTGGACCTTACTGGTATTTAACAAGTGGAAGCTTTCTACAGAGTAATAGAGTTTAACCAAAGTGGATACAAAGAATATTTTTTTAACCCATGAAAATGCTTTTGGCTGAATTCAGAGAACTCTCCACATTTGAGATGGTCTCTTAGGTCTTTCATTCTCTCAGCTTAAACTCCAAGCCTTTCAGGGACTACTTAGCATTAGCTATACCTGTACAGCCAAATCACTCTCCATATTTTTAAAATTAAAATATATCATCAATGGTTTGGAATAAAGGATGGAGATGTTGAGCAAAGAGCAGCCTGAATTAATGAAGCCTTTTAATGTTGTATTGACTGGGATGTGGGTTCTTAGAAGAGCCACTTAAAAATCTTAATAATTATTTTGAGGTACCTGGGTGGCTCAGTCAATTACGTGTCTAACTTGATTTTGGCTCAGGTCATGATCTCACAATGGTGAGGTCCAGCCCCCACATTGGTCTCTATATTCAGTGGGGAGTCTGCTTGAGATTCTCTCTCTCTCCCCCACACTCCTCACTCTCTAAAAAAATGAATAAAAAGATCTTTAAAAAAAGAATTATTCTCATGTTTTCCAGGAATGATTAGCTGAATACTTTTCAAATAGTTTTAGGTATCCCTCTGGTTATATTATTTACAATATCCATTGGTTAAATCATCACCAATTGCACATGTATGGGGTCCAAATCAATGGTTTTTTAATATAAACCAGGTTCATTCTTTGGATTATAAAAAGGTATGCTGCAATCACTTACAGGTATGCCCACACAGTCAGATCCCATGGAAAAGGGTGCATTTTTAAAGCATTTATAAAGGAACAAAAGAAAGATAGTTTTATGCATTTAGGAAAAAATAACAGATGCTATTATATATATGGGGAGGTGCAGGATTTTTTCTAAAAAAAAATCTATCTCTGGTCACTGGGTACCTCTACATGTTTTCATGCTACTTTTTAGACTTTTTAATTCAGTATACACTGGTGCAATGGTTACTCTGTCAAAGCAATATCTTTTGTCCTATGCCTCATAGGTCCCTTTCCTAGTGGCTCTTTAAAGTGAGAGGCATGAAGTTTGGTTGCAGGCTTCTTTATAGTTCCTGTGGCTGATGATAATTGGCTTCATTTTGCTTCACTTCCCCTGTTCATTACTTTGACACTTGGTGAACTGAGAGCCTCACTCCCCTCACTGCTCAGAAAGGCTTCAGTGTCTTTAACCAAGTAGCATGCATTCATAGAGTACGCTAACATATATACAGCAGATGCTGAATGAGTGCTAAACTTGGAGGCCCTCCTTCGTGACTTAGTACTGCATTTTGAGAGAGTGGAAGGCCCTGAAGGAAGAAATACTTGAGATGTGTGCAGAGGATGGTGAGGTGTCCTAGGCTGGGAACCCTAGTTATGATACTGGCATTTTTAGGTTTCAGAGCTTTGCTTTATTGCAGATAAAGCTTTGTTAGGCCAGTGATTCTTATCCTTTTGGAGTTTCCATACCCCAGCACTTTGATGACAGGAAAATCTTTGAAGAAGGTATCTTGCTAAGATTGCCTTCTGGTGGGCCACTCTTCCATTCATTTATACCCTTAAGCAAGCTGACCAAGGTGCCCATGCACAAATCAGTTGGAGCTCTATCTGAACTGGTTTCCTGTTGTAGACATTCTTAATATCTCCACTACCCATCCTCACTTAACTATGTCATGAGTCCTGTTTTCTGAGGACGTCATTCTACTCATCGAAAAAAGGATAATCCAGACACCAGATACATGGACCCATGCTAATCTCTTGCTTTTCTCAAGCATGAGTATCTCCATATAATTTCAGTGCACATGATTCCAGGAAGGTCTAAATCCTGAATCTTTGTTTCTGAATTCTCTTACTGAGTGGTGAGACTTTTCCATATTAGACAAATCAGTGGAAGAAATTTGTGGTAGTGGTAGTAGCGTTCCTTGGTATTTCTGCTTGATATTCCTTGGAAATAACCGTGTGTAAAAACCCGAATGAGAATTTTCCATATATTTGGATGCCATGGCCTAAGTGCTTGACATTTCTATTATACCGCCTAGAAACATAAAGGTTGAAGTAGGTATAGTCACTATACAGTGGAAGTTAGAGGGCCATGCTCTAGCAAAGGCAATGGAAAAACACCCAATTCTACAAAAGCGAGGCCTCATTATATATGGGAACTGCTGCCAATGTTCTAGTTTGCTTACTAGAGGGTAGCTATATGCTATTTCAAGCAAAAGAGATTTTAACCCTTCCTATGACCACAGCCAGTCACTAATGCTCTCAATTTTGCCTCCTCGAGAAAATGAGTGGGAAATATCAGAGAGGGAGACAGAACATGAGAGACTCCTAACTCTGGGAAATGAACAAGGGGTGGTGAAAAGGAAGGTGGGCGGGGGGTGGGGTGACTGGGTGATGGTCACTGAGGGGGGCACTTGATGGGATGAGCACTGGGTGTTATGCTATATGTTGGCAAATTGAACTCCAATAAAAAAATTTTTGCCTCCTTAATAAGTTTTTCATATTTCATTTACCATTTCCATAGCTTTAGATAATATGTTCACTGCCTTAAGCCTGGATAATGACCACAAATAACTCCTCAGTTCTCCTACTCCCCATTATAGTCTTTACTTTCTCCCTACTACAACCCTCTCTTTGCAACATATAATAGACACAGGAAGATGTTTATTCGACTGAATGGAATGCCACAAATTCAATTAACCTGTGGTGTGGTTGGGATTGGGTACATTCTTGCTCAGACGAACTCTATAGCTCTCCATTGTCTGCTGAAATAGATAGAAGCTCCATAAAGAGCTCTTCCCACTCTTTTCAGCTTCATCTCACATTCTGCCCCAAGATGGACTTGAGGTTCCTGCCACACTCAGCTTAGTTTTTGTGCTTTCCACTGCCCAGTGCTTTCTGTGCATTAAAATATTTTTTACAGGGGATCCTTGGGTGGCGCAGCGGTTTGGCGCCTGCCTTTGGCCCAGGGCGCGATCCTGGAGACCCAGGATCGAGTCCCGCGTCGGGCTCCTGGTGCATGGAGCCTGCTTCTCCCTCTGCCTATGTCTCTGCCCACCCCCTGTGTATGACTATCATAAATAAATAAAAATTAAAAAAAAATAAAAATTTTTTCCAGATAAACTTTTGGAAAAAAAGAAGTCCTAGGTTTGAATCCTGGCGCTGGCACTTAAACAGTAAGTGACTGTGAAAATCACATAAATGCTGTGACTTAGTTTTTCTCTCTGTAAAATGGGCATGCTAGTGTTGTAGCTACCTCACTAGATACTCTACCTCCTTGGCCTTTAATCAGCTGATATTTGAGATCAAAATATCACCATTGTGAGCTCAGATTATGATTTCTTTTTTTATTCAAACAACTTTTGTTTTGTTGCACATGAATGAGCCAGGGTTAAGCCGCTGATCAGCAACCTTTAGAGGCTGATGCTACCCCAGTAAACTAATTTGTCACTTGGCACCTAGGTAATATTTTGCAAAGACATTCATCCATTAAAGTTTTCATAGTGAATTACATGTATTTTCTTTTGGAATTTTTTTTTCAGAATTTTATGGTGGAATTGGTGGCTTACTGAGTTGCTGTCAAACCGTGTTTAAGAACTATAAAGCTAGGCCCTTCACATTCCATCATTCATTCGTCAAAGATTTATTGAGCATTTACTATGTGCCAACAATGTGCAAGGTGTCAGGGTTACATAGTTAAGTAAGACATAATTTCTGTTTTCAAAGAGCCCATAATTTGGCAGGAGAAACAAGCAGGCACACCGACAATGACAATATAGAGTGATAAAAGCTGTGAGAGTGGAAAGTATGGTGGCAGAACTCCAGCAGGTCATTAAACAGTACTTGGGGTCCTGAAGAATTGCTGTGTTTCCCCTCACACACAGAGGTGACACTTGGAGCTTTGTATCTGCTAGTTAGTTTTCACTGAGCCAACCACATATTCTCTCTTGGTGACCCCAGTGACCAGTGGCATAGAACTTGGAGATGACTGGCCAGAGTTCAAGGGTCAGTCAATGGTTGTGGAAGAGAGAGAGCTAATTGGCCCACAAGGGCTTCAAATTGGCAAGCATGGCCTCGTTAGCACTGTGCTTGCTCCTCCCTTCTGCGTGCTCTGGCTACCAACTCGGCTTCCCAAAGAGGCCTTTAGAATCCAAGTATCTTTGGTCAGCTTTTTGCTCTCTGAGTCTTATAAGCATCCCTGAGAGTATTCATCACCTTTGATTTTTAGAAGAAGAAATCAAGGCACAAAGAAAATCAGATTGAAGTGAAATTGCTATTTCATGAAGAGTTTTCTAGCTTTGCTGAGTTTTACATCCTCATGTGATCTGTGCACTACTAGAGTGAAAAATAGAAGTGTTGCTTCTACCAACACTTGACCTTCTAAGCCGTGGAGGGTTGCTCATTACAAATTGTAACATTAGCTCTGAAAATGAGTCTTTCAAACACAGATGGGGGGAAAGTCTCCTGATCATCCCTTTCTTTGTTTCATCTTCATGTCTCTTCCAAGTTCAAACCACTCTGTTCCTCCAACATTTCAAGTTTTCTCCCCAGCACTCCCCAGTCCTTAACAAGCTGTTGATGTTCCAGGAAATGTCTTTTCTTATGAAAGACACATCACGGCAGCTAAACAGCTGGAGTCCTCTGACAGCCCATCATCCAGGCCTTGGGGTATAAGTGTGATGAGCAACTCAGCTAGAAAGTGTCTATTCTCTAGCTGAGCAAATGTCATCTCCACCAGGAAGCTGCAAAAAGGATGGTGAGAGACTGCACTGAAGTGTCTGTGAGGCTGAAAAAAATCTATAAATACAAATATGCTGCAATATGGGAGTGCCTGATTCGAGGATAAAGATATGAATGCATCTCTCTTTAGAATGTTCAGAAGCACTATTTACATGCTCTGCACATTAAATGGAATAATTATGAGTCATATGTCTTAACAGATTTCTTAATAATATTAATTCATAGATTTTCCTAAGATAGACCCTTGCAAGACATTAATAGCATTGTATAACCATACTGCCTTTTGTGCTTGAGGAAAATGGCTACTTACCACCAGCAGGATAAGACTGTTGAGTTTGGCTGTTAATTCAAATTGGCTTGCTCTAATCCTTATATATACTCATTAAGTTTATCCACATTTTTCTAAGCAGAGCTTGCTAGGCCAATTAAAAAAAAAAAGGAGGCAGCCCCGTGGCTCAGCGGTTTAGTGCTGCCTTTGGCCCAGGGCTTGATCCTGGAGACCCTGGATGGAGTCCCACCTCAGGCTCCCTGAATGGAGCCTGCTTCTCCCTCTGCCTGTGTCTCTGTCTCTGTCTCTGTCTCTCTTTCTCTGTGTGTGTCTGTCATGAATAAATAAGTAAAATCTTAAACAAAGGAAAAATTTGTGTATGTATGTGTGTAGGTACATATAGATATATATTTAGGGAACTAATACTAAATTGCTAGAATTCTATTTTGCCATGTAAAAACACACACACATACAACTACCAACTATTATTATTATTTTATTTTTTAAAGTTTTAAAACAAGCAAGCCAGAAGGCCAGAGTATTAAAATAAAAACAACCATTTTAGTTGGCTACATTAAAATATATGACATAGTCTCTGTAAGAAAAAGATATATAAGAACTTAGAATAAAAGACCAAAACATAATTAAATTTAGTCTTTTTTGTCTTTATCTTTGCTTTTGTTTCATCTCCAGTGGAGGTAAACTCCATCACAGACTGGCATAGATCCATGAGCTGGCATATGGGAACCACCTATTGAAAGTGTGGACCTTCCCTACTGTCTAAACCATGCCCTCTTATTATAGGATTTTGATAAGATCTCTAAGCATTTTTTGAAAAGATCTAGGTATAGCTCAGATTCTTTGGTCTGCTGACAGGATAATTAATGGAATATGAAAATCTGGTCAGAAAAATTGTTAGTGTGTTACAAGATGAAGCTACTCCTCTTTTATATTGGAAGAGTCAGCAAATAATGGCAAGTTTCCTAAAATTATACTCTCTGCCCTATTTTTACTGAAATAATTTGAAACTTAACCAGCTGACCATTATCATAGTGCATTAAGTAATCAAATTTTTGCATGGCTTTGACTATTTTGTTTCCATCAGCTGACTCTTTTTGACTTTATGCTCTGCCATTTACCAATTTTAGTTATTTTCTCATTTTGGCTATCATGCTGGATTCCCATTATTTTTTTTTTACACTGCAACAGGATATTAACAACTGTATGCTGTTAAAAAACAAAATTCAATGGAGTAAGTTTGAAGATCTAATTGGCTTTATTAAGCAATGCACGAATCAGGCAGCATCCCTTCTAGTGAGTAGAGGGGAGATCTGAAGAGTTGTACAAAATAGATTTTAACAGGAAGGAGGATGAGGCTAGGAAGTTGATAGCAAAAGAAAAGATTCTTTCATGCAGGGTCACTTTCCCTTAGAAGAAAGTGCAGAGGGTCTTGTCATGCAGATTACCTCACCATCCTTTGAGGCAGAGGAAAGGGGAGAGCGTCCTTGTGACAGATTACCTCCTTGGTACTGATCAGAAAATTCCTGATTAAGACCACATTTCTGGGGGAGATCAAAATTGCAGTTATTAAGCTCTAATTCTGTGACTTGGTCTAGCAGAAGTGACTCCATCTTGGGCCTGTCAGTTTCTTTCTAACAATGCCGTCCTCTTTATGACCTTATAATTTTCTTCCTGGCACATTCTCACGCCACAGGGTTCATACCCATCCTAACTTCCTTCATCACGCAGTCTTGGCATTTGTACATATTGCCTTCTGGCTATTTCTTATGCTGTTACAATTCTAACATCTTTTCCACTTTACATTTTTTCCCTCACATCTCTCACTCTTCTTGCTTCTTTGTTTCATAGCAACATGTACAATGCAGTTCTCAACTGAATATGCAGTTCAATTAACATATATTCGGATTCACTGCAAGGCACTGTGTTTGGCTCTGTGGAGGATTCAGAGATAAGTGTGGCACAATTTCTGCCTCTAAGGAACTTATGGTTGAGTAGAAGATGAAGATAAATATTCACCCCAATATCTATTAATAGACCATAATAATTTCCCAAAGGAGAGATATGAGGAAGAAGAGATTGTATCTAGCTAAGTGATTAGAAAAGGTTCAGAGAGGAGGGAATATTTGGGATGGATCTTGAAGGTGTGTAGGATTTTGACAGGTAGAGATGGAATTGGGAGAAGAGCATGAGCAGAGAGTTGCAATGATTCTCCATGATGGGCCGGCCATACCTAGAGAATTTGGAGCAGTGACATTACCATTTGTCTGACTAAAGCAAACGATAGGTGCTATGACAAAGATAAAAGAATAAAAAATGGCAGTAATTTAAAGGTTCTATTGATTTAAAATCAGCAAATTATGGTAATTGGTTTAACAAAAGTATTTTTAATTTTAAGAGTAGTGAGTTGAATAAATTAATTTAAAACACATGGAATTAATTGAGTTCACATCTATTAGCTGTACAATCTTCAGCAGGTTACTTAGCAGATCTATGCCTCAGTTTCCTTAACCTATAGAAAATGAGATAATGGTTAAAACAGTACCTGATATATATTAAGCATACAATAAATTGTTGCCATTATTACTTAAAAACAGAATCTGTTTATGGTTGAGTTTCAGTTTCTCTCTTGAAGTATCTCTCCACTTTGGGAGGGTCTATCTGTTAATTTGCAGACTGACCACTCCAGATCTATGCCTGGGATCCCTGCATATTGCCGTGATCTGAAAGTCCTACACTAGGCAGAGCTTAGACTTGAAAGAAGGAAGAAATAACAAATAATGTGTATTCCAAATCATATGTAGTCTGTTAGAAAAGTTGGAAGCTTACCCGAAACACTAAAAGGAATTTTGCTTGAAATAGACAATTTTCCAGATTTAGTCACAAGATGCTCAGTGCTGTTGCCTTTTCCAGCACAGGTGTGAGTCAGTTAGGCATGGGTGTGTGATTTTCTGGTCTTTCAGCTGATACAAAAAAAAAAAAGTCTGATTGCTTTGCTTTGTGCCTAACAATAAGCAGCAGCTGTGGGTTCCCTCAACACTTGCTGGGAGGAAACATTGTTTTCCTCCTGGGGTATGTTTAAATCAGGGAGGTTGTTTGGTGGAAGAGGGGCTGAAAGACTGCTGGTGCCAGTGTCTCTGCTTTACCAGGTTTGTCAAACTTACCTAAAATATCAACTATGTTATTGGCAATTGTATGGTGTTTAAATGGGGTGTCTGTTCAATCAGATGGGGGTCCCCAAATGGATCAGATGGAACCAGTGGTGCATTCACCTGAGGAAGAACAAAGCAGACAGAACTTCATGGAACACACTGCAGGGGACGGGGCGGGAGGACAGCACAGCACAGCACAGCAGAGGAGAGGGTGTCTGCCATGAGGCAGAGGATGTGGAATACACTGCAAGGGATTGGGCCAGCAGGCCAGCAAAGAAGAGGATGGATGTTCGCAGTGAGGTGGTGGGTGGGGGCTATTTTTAAAGGGGGGAAGATGAAGAGGTATGGCAAAGTATGGAATTTTCCCTTTTTGGTAACTGTGCCAAGTTATAAGTAGCTTGTTGATTAGTTAGGGCCTATGGATATTTTGAGGTGGCTTACCCTATGGGCCTATCTGGATTCAGCCGGGGGGGCCCCTCTGGGCCCTTTATAGATTCTACATCTCAAGCCTGTTGCCTAAAAGCAGCCTCTACAGGTTGGTTATTTTTTAGCGTGCAAAGGGGTACCTTAAAATGAAGGTGCTTTTCTAGTGTCTCATGCTTTAACATATAGATTGTTGATTGAGAGGAGTCAAAATTAAATTGTTTGCAGCTTTTTGATCACTCGAAGATCCATTAGAAAAATGCATCAGTCTCTGGAGTTGGTGAAAATTCATTTAATTAATTTATTTAAATTCAAGTTAGTTAACATATAGTGTAGTATTAGTTTCAGGAGTAGAATTTAGTGATTCATCACTTACATATAACACCCAGTGCTCATTCCAACAAGTACCCTCCTTAATGGTCATCACCCATTTATTCCATACCCCACCCACCTCCTCTCTGGAAACCCTCAATTTGTTTTCTGTAGTTAAGAGCCTCTTATGGTTTGCCTTCTTCTCTGTTTTTATCTTATTTTAATTTTCCTTCACTTCCCCTATGTTCATCTGTTTTGTTTCTTAAACTCTACATATGAGTGAAATCATATGTTATTTGTCTTCCTCTGACTTATTTCACTTAGCATAATACTCTCTAGTTCCATCCATATTGTTACAAATGGCAAGAGTTCATTCTTTTGATGACCGTGTATATATATATACCCTATTTTTAACTTTTTGAGGAACTTCCATTTTGTTTTCCAGAATGACTGTACCAGTTTGCATTCCCATCAACAGTATGATAGTCCCCCTTTCTCTGCATCCTTTCCAACACGTGTTGTTTTCTGAGTTCTTAATGTTAGCCATTTTGACAGATGTGAGGTGGTATTTCATTGTGGTTTTGATTTATATTTCCCTGGTGCTAAATGATATTGAGCATTTTTTTCATCTCTCTGTTGGCCATCTGTATGTCTTCATTGGAGAAATGTCTGTTCACTTTCTTTTGCCCATTTCTTAACTGGATTATTTATTTTCCAAGTGTTGATTTTAAAGAGTTTTTTTAAATAGATTCTGGATACTAGCCCTTCCTTCAATATGTCATTTGCAAATTTCTTCTCCCATTCCATTGGTTGACTTTTAGTTTTGTTGATTATTTCCTTCACTCTGCAGAAGCTTTTTATCTTGGTGGGATCCCAGTAGTTCATTTTTGCTTTCGTTTCCCTTGCTTTGAAGAAGTGTCTAGCAAGAATTTGCTGTGGCTAAGGTCAAAGAGGTTGCTGCCTGTGTTCTTCTCTAGGATTTTGATGGTTATCTGTCTTACATCTAGGCCTTTCATCTATTTTGAATTTATTTTTATGTATGGTGTAGGCAAGTCACCCAGTTTTATTCTGCATGTGGCTGTTCAGTTTTTCTGACACCATATGCTGAAGAATTGTCCTTTTCCCATCGGATATTCTTTACTGCTTTGTCAAAGATTAGTTGGCTATAGAGTTGAGGGTCCATTTCCGGGTCCTCTATTCTGTTCCACTGATCTATGTGTCTGCTTTTGTGCCAGAACCATACTGTCTTGATGAGTACAGCTTTGTAATACTGCTTGAGGCCTAAAATTGTGATGCTTCCAGCTTTGGTTTTTCTTTTTCAACATTCATTTGGGTATTCAGGGGTTATTTTTTTTGTTTCCATACAAGTTTTAGGATTGTGTGTTCCAACTCTATGAAAAATGCTGATGTTATTTTGATCAGGATTGCATTGAATGTGTAGATTGTTTTGGGTAGTATAGACATTTTAACAATACTTGTTCTTCCAATCCATCAGCATGGAATATTTTTCCATTTCTTTGGGTCTTCAATTTCTTTCATAAGTGTTCTATAGTTTTTAGCACATAAATCTTTTACTCTTTGGTTAGGTTTATTCCTAGGTATCTTTGTGGCTTTAGGTGCAATTATAAATGGGATCGATTCCTTCATTTCTTTTTGCTGCTTTATTATTTGTGTATAGAAATGCAACAGATTTCTGTACACTGAGTTTTATATCTTGTGACTTGTGGATTCCATGAATCAGTTCTAGCAGTTTTCTGGTGAAAATCCTTTGGGTTTTCTGCATAGAGTATCATGTTGTCTGTGAAGAGCGCAAATTTGAATTCTTCCTTGCTGATTTGATTCCTTTTTAATTTTTTTTTGTTGTCTGATTGTTGAGGTTAGGGCTTCCAGTATTATGTTGAACAACAGTGGTGAGAGTTGACATCTTGTATTCCTGACCTTAGGGAAAAATCTCTCAGTTTTTCCCCATTGAAGATGATATTAACTGTGGGTCTTTTGTATATGGCCTTTATGATGTTGAGGCACGTTCCTTCTATCCCTACTTTCTTGAGAGTTTTTATCAAGAAAGGATGCTATATTTTGTCAAATACTTTTCATGCATCCATTGAGAGGATCATATGGTTTTTATCCTTTGTTTTATTAATGTGCTATATCATATTGATTGTTTTACAGATATTGAACCACCCCTGAAGCCCAGGAATATATTGCACTTGTAATCAAGTGAAATATCCTTTTAATGTACTGTTGGATTTGATTAGGTGGTATCTAGTTGAGAACTTTTGCATCCATGTTCATCAGGGATATTGTCCTGTAATTCTTTTTAGTGGAGTCTTTGTTTGGAATCAAGGTAATGCTTTCTTTATAGAATGAGTTCAGAAGTTTTCCTTCCATTCCTATTTTTTTTAACAGTTTCAGAAGAATAGGTATTAATTCTTCTGTAATTTTGGTCGAATTCCCCTGGGAAGCCATCTGGCCCTGGATTCTAGTTTGTTGGGAGATTTTTGATTACTGATTCAATTTCTTTGCTGGTTATGGATCTGTTCAAATTTTCTATTTCTTCCTATCTGAGTTTTGGTAATTTATATGTTTCTAGGAATTTATCCATTTCTTCCAGATTGCTAATTTTTTGGCATATAATCACTCATAATATTCTCTTTATAATTATTTCTATTTCTACAGTGTTGGTTGTGATCTCTCCTCTTTCATTTGTGATTTTATTTATGTGGGTCCTTTCTTTTTTCTTTTTGATAAGTCTGGCTTGAGGTTTATCAACTTTGTTAATTCTTTCAAAGAACCAGCTCCTAATTTCATTGATCTGTTCTACTGAGTTTTTTTTAATTTCTATATCATTGATTTCTGCTCTAATCTTTATTATTTTCCTTCTTTTGCTGGTTTTAGGATTTATTTGCTGTTATTTTTCCAGCTCCTTTAGGTATAAGTTTAGGTTATGTATTTGAGACTTTTCTTGTTTCCTAAGGAAGGCCTGTATTACTGTATATTTCCCTCTTAGGACTGCCTTTGCTGCATCCCAAAGGTTTTGGACTGTTTTGTTTTCATTTTCATTTGCCTCCATGTATTCTTTTTTATTTATTCTTTAATTTCCTGGTTAATCCATTCATTGTTTAGTAGGATGTTCTTTAATCTCCATGTATTTTTTTTCCAAGTTTTTTCTTGTGGTTGACTTCAAGTTTCATAGAATTGTGGTCTGAGAATATGCATGGTAGTGATCTCAATATTTTTGTACTGGTTAAGGCCTGATTTGTGATCCAGTATGTCATGTATTCTGGAGAATATTCTATGTGCACTGAATATATCTGTTAAGTCCATCTGGTCCAAGATGTCATTCAAAACCATTGTTACCTTGTTGATCTGCTTAGATGATCTGTCCATTGCTGTGAGTGTGGTGTTAAAGTCCCATATTCTTTTTGTATTATTATCAATGAATCCTTTATGTTTGCTACTAATTGATTTATATATTTAGCTGCTCCCAATTTGGAGGCATAAATATTTACAATTTTAGATCTTCTTGTTGGATAGACCCCTTTATTATGATCTAGTGTCCTTCTTCATCTGTTACTACAGTCTTTGCTTTAAAATCTGGTTTGTCTGATGTAAGTATGGCTACTCCAGCTTTCTTTTGATGACCATTAGCATGAAAGATGATTCTCCACCTCTCCCTTTCAATCTGAGGTCTCTTTGGGTCTAAAATGAGTCTCTTGTAAGCAGTGATGGGTCTTTTTTTTTTATCCTTTTGGATTCGCTGTGCATTTTGATTATAGCATTTAGTCCATTTACATTCAGAATGATTATTGATAGATATGAATTTATTGCCATTGTATTACCTGTAAAGTCTTTGTTCCTATAGATTGTCTCTGTTCCTTTCTACTCTTTGTTCTTTTGATCCCTTTCCTGCTCAAAGGGTCTCCTTTAATATTTCTTGCCAAGATGGTATAGTGTTCACAAACTCCTCAGGTTTTTGCTTCTCTTGGAAACTCTTTCCTTCTATTCTGAATGACAATCTTGGTGGATATAGTATTCTTGGCTGCATATTTTTCCCATTCAGCATGTTGAGTACATTATGCCACCTTTCTTCTGGCCTGTCACATTTATGTTCTTCTGCTAACCTTATGTGTCTAACCTTTTAGGTTAAAGATCTTTGGTCCCTAATTGCTTTCATAATTTTCTCTATCTTTGTATTTTGCAATTTTCACTATGATAAGTGTTGGTGTTGGCCTTTCTTGTTGATTTTGAAGGGAGTTCTTTGTGCTTCTTGGACTTGAATGCCTGTTTTCTTCCCCAGATTAGAGAAGTTCTTAGCTATAATTTGTTCAAATAAATATTCTACACCTTTTCCCCCTGCTCTTCTTCTGGGGCTCCTATGATATGGATATTATTGCACTTTGTGGAATTGCAGAGTTCCCCAAGTCGATATTTGTGATCAAATAGTTTTCTTTCCCTTTTTAGCTTCATTATTTTATGTAATTTTATTTTCTATATCACTGATTCATTCCTCTGCTTCTTCCATGCTCATTGTGATTTCATCCAGTCAAATTTTCATCTCAGTTATAACATTTTTTATTTTGGCCTGACTAGTGTTTAGGTCCTTTTCTTTTTCTTTTTTTTCTGTAGCCAGGGTCTCTCTTGTGTCCTCTATGCTTCTTTCAAGCTCAGCTAGTATTCTTATGACTGTTGTCTACATTATTTTTGAGATATATTGCTTTATCTGTTTTGAGCAAATTCCTGGCTGCAGTTTCTTCTTGATCTTTCTTTTGGGGAGAATTCCTCTATCTTGTCATTATGTCGAGGTTTCTCTCTTTTGCATGTTATGAAAGCTTGTTATGTTTCCTGTTCCTGTGAGTAATACTATATTAAGCATGGATCCTACACTGTCCAGGGCCTGGCACTTCAAGAAGGGTTTCTGGTGTATGCTGTGTGCACTCTGCTGTTGTGTTTTGGCTGCTCTTTCACACAGGTCAGATCTCTGCAGAGTTCCTCATTGTTTGCAGTGGGGAGTATTTGGATCTGTAACTAGATAAGCTTTGATTTGTTAAGTTAAGCCTGGTTTTATTTTATTTTATTTTTTTGCTTTGTTTTCATTTTTATTTATTTTTGTTTTTTTAAATAATAAATTTATTTTTTATTGGTGTTCAATTTGCCAACATACAGAATAACACCCAGTGCTCATCCCGTCAAGTGCCCCCCTCAGTGCCCGTCACCCACTCACCCCCACCCCCCGCCCTCCTCCCCTTCCACCACCCCTAGTTCGTTTCCCAGAGTTAGGAGTCTTTATGTTCTGTCTCCCTTTCTGATATTTCCTACCCGTTTCTTCTCCCTTCCCTAATATTCCCTTTCACTATTATTTATATTCCCCAAATGAATGAGAACATATAATGTTTGTACTTCTCCGATTAACTTAACTTCACTCAGCATAATACCCTCCAGTTCCATCCACGTTGAAGCAAATGGTGGGTATTTGTCATTTCTAATGGCTGAGTAATATTCCATTGTATACATAGACCACATCTTCTTTATCCATTCATCTTTCGATGGACACCGAGGCTCCTTCCACAGTTTGGCTATTGTGGACATTGCTGCTATAAACATCAGGGTGCAGGTGTCCAGGTGTTTCATTGCATCTGTATGTTTGGGGTAAATCCCCAGCAGTGCAATTGCTGGGTCGTAGGGCAGATCTATTTTTAGCTCTTTGAGGAACCTCCACATAGTTTTCCAGAGTGGCTGTACCAGTTCACATCCCACCAACAGTGCAAGAGGGTTCCCCCTTTCTCCACATCCTCTCCAACATTTGTTATTTCCTGCCTTGTTAATTTTCCCCATTCTCACTGGTGTGAGGACACACTAGTCTTCTGATCATTTCTCTACCTTTTAGGGATCTGTGCTCAGCTGAGGTCTTTAAGAGCCATCCTACACACTATTAGAGCCTGGCTGCATTGGTTGAGGTTGCTCTAGGACCCTTATATCCCCCTGGCTGCCACTTTTACTTAAGACCAGAGTGGTCAGTGCCATCCTTAAGAAAGATACAAAATCTTTAAACAAATTATACTTGCCCCTATTCTGTTCAGTAGTTAAAAGTGGCATATGTAGTCAGGAAAGAAATATAGGGAAAGAAATAACAGAAAAGCTAGAGATGCTATTAGCTGAGGCAATAGTTTTGAGAAATCCATTTTCTTGGCCAGATGGGCCAGTTTTTGATAGTATTAAAATGGGAATCTTAAACTATTTTGCATGGGTTGGGATACTGAGGACCATTCGTTTTCTTTACATTCCAAGCGTTTGAAAGAAGTGTCACCTTACTTTATATTTTTAACTTTATTTTTTTGTTTTTATTCTTTCTGTAATATACAGGCCAACCATTGGCAAAATTTTGAAGTCAGAAAAATTATCTTTGGTACTCCCTCATTTTCACTGGTTTCCTACCCAACTTCCTTGTATTCCCTTGATGGTCTGTCCTTTTTATTCCTTCCCAGATTCCCTGAGCTTATGGCCTTTCTTCTATCCCACCACTGTTAAACCCTGCTCCAGGAAAGCATGGAAAACTCCTTCATTAAGGGAAAATGACTGATCACTGATGGCAGCTACAAGACCCACTGTATAGAAAATGACCTGACTCCTTTTAAGTAATAAGTCTCTATATGACCTCTTTGGCATCTGGCCCCAGTTGGTGGAAGTAGGTGTGAGATGGGATAGGACATTTTGTTTCCTTCTTAATGCACTCTGAATTTGAATCTCAATAAGCAAATGATTTCTCTTTGCTCAGTACAGTGGTAAATAACATAGGCTTTGAAATCAGACTGACCTGGATTTTATCCCAGATTTGTCATGTAATAGTTGAGTGTCCTTAAACAAGTTCTGTAACCCATGTTTCTCAATTTCATCTGTGACATGTGGATGAAAATACCTAGTAACTGGGTTGAGGATTAAGTAATATAGGTACGGCTCTGGGTCAGTATGTTAGCACAGACAGTGAACATTTAAGTATTTAGTATTCTAAGTACAACCTTATTCATGTCACTCTTCTGCTCAGAAAAATTCTATGATTTCCTACTGTCCTAGAGAATCAAGTCCTAGATTCCTATCTTGTCATTTATAACTCTATAAGTTTGGGCCGTAAATTAAAATACGCTAAGAATCTTTTGGACCTTCTCCGTCCCTCAATTCTTTAAGCTATAGAGTTAGACTCAATTAAAGGAAGGAGAAGGCCTTTCCTGGATAGCAGTAAGCTGCGTATAAATATAGGTAAAGCCAGTCCTATTTTGTAGAGCAATGTCCTCTTCACATTGGGCTCGGCAGGGAGATTGCAGAGGCATGCAGAGGAGTACTGGTAATCCATGAATGGGTAACAGGTTCTTTTTACAATTAAGAAACTGATGCCCAAAGCAAATAAATCACATAGCCCAAACATAAAGACCTTGAACTAGGACCCTATAATCCTTTCAGTTTGGTGTTTTCTTTAAAAGCCAGCTTTCATTTACTGTACCATGCTGCCTCCTATTTTCTACAGTAAGATAGATGTGGAGCTAAATAACAAAACTCATTTTCAGACATTAACAAATTAGTTGTAATTAATGTCTCAGAGCTGCTTGCAATCCCATGTGATATTCTAAGGAAAGAGGTCACTTAAACAGATAAGTGTAGGTGAGAGACATGAGATACTGCAGGGAGGGCAACACCAGATGGTTCATAGCAATGGGAGGCAGCATGAGGGCACTGGGCATCTGGAGAGCAGAGAGCCAGAAGAGGAATGAAGGCATGCTCCAAGCGAAATTTTTTTTTCTTACCTTTCAGGTGTACTTCATTTGCCTTTGGGGCAGTGGCAGGAATGGGGAATATAATGGTTAAGATTCAGGGTTGACTTGAAATCCGCGGAAATGAGGTCACCTAATATTGACCTTCATTTCTTGACTGATGCTGAATTCAGCATTCAAACAAATTACTTTTTTGCAGTTAAGATCTCCGTAGATGAGTCCTTTTGTAAGCTATGCTTGGTATGCTAATGAATCATGCTCGTCTATAAATTTATCATTGAAGGGCTTATGAAGTGAAGTCTATCAAAAGTGGTTTATATCTTCATCCTGCCTCTAAAATTGTCATTGGTGAATGTGTACTGATGCTCAAGTCCCCATTATGTCACCTTATTAGAGCTTATCCTGGGCCCTAAATATTAGCTATGATTGCCCTGTACCATAGCACCTTAGGAACCTTGCCATTCCTAAATTTTATGGAACTTAATCAGGTAAAAATTTTAAAATAGCTTTCCAGGGAACACAATACTTACATTAGACGGCCAAGAGAACATTTCCTGATCTCCGTGTACCCAAAAAACCAAATTGATAATGCAGCTTCAGTGTATTTGACAAGTATACTTGACACTGACTAGCTGTGTGGCCTTCAGTCACTCCTCTTGAGTCTGGTTCCTTCTATGATACAGAGAATAATTTCCTTACTTCACAGGATAAGATTGTGGTGTTGATCGAATGAGGTGTGAGAAAGTATACTGTAAACAGTGAAGTACAGACGGAGCTCATTAGAGGAATAACATCCCAGAGGAGGTGAAATATTAATGCAAATGTCAGATATTAGTGTCTGGAGGTAATGGAATGCAGTGGTTTAGAGCATGGGCTCCAAAATCAAACTGCTTGGACTCCCATTCTGGTTTTACCATTTACTATCTGTGTGATCTTGGCTATGTTAATCTGTGAGGCTCAATTTCCTTACCTCTAAAATGGGATAATAATAGAACCATTTCCATAAGGTAATTATGAAGAGTAAATCATTAATGAATATTAAGTGCTTAGTATAGTATCTGGTACATAGTAGACTGCTGTTAAGAACAATGTAGTAAAACAGAAAAGATTCCTTGTACTATGTAGCAAGGATCAACTTTCACATATGCAGTCACATTTGATTACTAAGCAATTTTGTGAGGTTGGAAGGACAAGTATAATCACTATTTTACAGAGTGCTTGACAATTCCCTCAAAGACCCTCAGCAAGCGGGTAATAGGCCTTTGATGAGAACCCAGAGCTCTGGATTTCTTACTTCTAAGGCCTGAAGTGAATTCTTAGACTTGTCTGGGTTATGGCATCAAGGCAGGGGAGAACTTTTTGGCTAGGGATCTTCTCCAGGCAGAAGCCTTCTCCTGTGCTTGTTTGGGCCCTGACCTACCATATGGAATATTATAAAGCTATCAAATAAGCCATGGGCAGGGGCAAAGGAGGCTCATCATTTCCTTTTTGTATTGGGTAGCACACCTGAATTGGAGCCCCTTGCTTCTCCTGTTACTAACAAATACATTTCATTATGAATTAGAGTACAGCTTCTTTTTAATAGAATTTAAGAATGTTACTATCTATTGTGCTCTGTAAGCCTTTCCCACGCCTGTTTATGAGGCTGTCTTTTTTTTAAACTTCTTTGTTAATCACAGCAGATATCTCTGTCATTTGGGGACCCACTCTGTATTAATGAATATGGATTGGACTCTTCCCAATTGTTCTCTGAATACCTCCCAATTTTCAGGAGGGTAATTGATTTCAATCAACTTCTTTAGTGCACTCTCTACACTCTTGAAGCCTGTAATTTTCAAGTTCAATATTTGTGTGCTTGTACCCTCAGGAGTGGTTCAGTTGGATCCTGTTATAATCCTAGAATTCTAACCAGTCACCAACTTGGAGTGTATTTATCATTAAACTAATTTATTTTTTTAGTATGGCTATGATTTAGATTATAACCCATATACAAAACGTAAATTTTCTAAAAAGCTAAATTATAAAAGCACTTTTAAAATATAAAAAAGTCATTTGGCTTTAGTGAAGAGTATATTGAAATGTTTCCTATGCTTTTAGCTGTATAGTAGTCTGGGGCAAAGAAACTAAAGGTCAGGTGTCAGGTGTTTATTGTGGACAATTACTCAAAGAGAAGCTCATTGGGGAAATAATATTTCATTTATAAAATTTGTTTTTAGTATAACTTCTAGAAACGCAGAGCATAAAAAGTAGTATATTTGGATACATTTCCACATAATAGCTAGCCCTTTCTGGTTCTGAAACGTTTCCCGTATCATATGCATATCATAGTGACTATTTTCTATGGAATTTGGGTGATTAATTTTACCCTATACTAGATATTCTATCATTAGTTCTGCCTCTGAGAGCTCAAAGCTTCTTACCAGATTTTTTGGGGAAAAATACCTAAATTGAGAATAGACACTTTCATCACTATTTTGTACTAGAATTAACTTCATTGAGGTTCTTGTTGCTATTCTTTGAGATTCTTTTTTTAAAGATTTTATTTATTTATTCATGAGAGACACAGAGGCAGAGCCACAGGCAGAGGGAGAAACAGGCTCCTTGGAGATCCCAATGTGGAACTCAATCCCAGGACCCCAGGACCATGACCCGAGCTGACGGCACTCAACCCCTGAGCCACCCAGGTGCTCCTTCTTTGGGATTCTTATTGCTATTCTTCAGCTGGACTATCACCAAAACCTAAAAGAGCTTCCTACTTTTCTCTCCAATCCATCACACACTATTGCCAGAGTAATTTTCCCAAAACATTGTGCATTCCCTTGTTAGATCTTCAATGGCTATCTGTTATCATTGACCTGGAATGTCATATCCCATAATCTAAAATTTGTACTTACTTTTCCAATTCTATTTGCTGTTACAATTTCATATACTGTATGCTCCAAGTAGCAGAACTATGTGATTCGTTGAATACTCCATGCACATTCACACATACTGCTGTGTCTACTTATGCTGTTTTTCAGCCAGTATGTCTTTCTCACCATCTCTCTGTATCTGTATTTTATGTGTCTGCATTTGTTAGGTAAACATAGGACCTTTGGGGGGGTAGTGAGTGAGTGAGAGAGAGAGAGAGAGAGAGAGAGAGAGAGAGAGAAAGGAGGAGGGGAGAATAAAGTAGGCAGAATGGCTTTAAAAATTCAGAAGCTCATTTTTCTCTTATGTGACAGTTCTGTCATGTTTCAGAATGGCAGTGGTTCTGCTTTGCATGGCCATTCAAGAACTTAAGCCTCTCTATAAGTTGTCATTTAACAACTTATTGCTCTACCATCCCTAGGGTGCAGTCTGTCTTCCTCTGAGTAGTCAAGGCTGGCCCACTTCATCCAGGTTCCAGCTGGAGGAGGAGGGAGGGCAGAAGACAGGTCTACTTTCTTTAAGGTTTACACCCAGAAGAGGCACATGCCAACTTTTCACATTCCATTGGCAATAAATCAGTCACACATTCACACATAACTGTGAAGGAGGCTAAGCATTATAGTCTAGTCACATGTATGGAAGAAGTGGAGGGCAAATTTTGGTGGCCTACTAGAAGTTTATGCGACACTATTGAAATCTGGCTTATATGCCAGTTTCCTTTTTTCAGGCCTTTCCTGAACCCCTCAGCTGAAAGTGATTTCTCATTCCTCTGAACTACTCTAAGTCCAGGGTTTCTCCACCTGATGTGTATAAGACTCACTTGTGGTCTAGTTAAACTATAGTCTTAATCAGTTGGTCAGGAGCAGGGTCTACAATTTTGCATCTCTAACAAGCTCCTCAGTGATACCCCTGCCCTGGTCTGCAAAACACAGGGAGTATGGTTGTTACAGCCCATTTTCTGTTCCTCTCTTCTGGGATGTAACTCTTCCTCCTGCTTAGTAGTTATTTGTGTACATATCTTAACCACCTTAATAGACTATTAACTCTTATAGCAGACTCTGGCTTTCTTTGGCATCTTGTTTTTCTCACCCTGCCTCTCTCTAACACCAAGCATAGTCTTGTACACTTAGAAGGACTTAATAAATATTTGAATAATTGATTAGTGTTAACATAATTTAGAATGTTGAGTATGAACTTTTAAAAAAGTTTTTACTTAAATTCCAGTTAGTTAACATATAGTGTAATGTTAGTTTCAGGTACAATATAGTGATTCAACATTTCCATACCTTACCTAGTGCTCATCACAATAAGGAGCATAAACTTTTGAAAGTCAACATTACTTATGCCAGGTTTTGAACTATGTTTAGTGCAATCACTTGTTTGAAAATGGTTTGTTGAAAAACCCATTTCCACAGCACCCAAACTAAGGGAGAATCTGCCAGATAGCTGAGCTAAGTGGAATTCAGCAAATGGAAACCACATTTTATCAAAGACTCTTCCCCTCCATGGGTTACAACTGTTTCAAAGGAAATGCTAATCCCTATGATTGGAATCCATTTCCAGAGAGCCTCTCTGTTCAACAAGAGTAATTTTGTGCCCACATAGCTTCAGGAGTCAGTTTGATAATTTCTGTTGAAGAGGTGGTTGTCTTGTTTTTTTTTTTTTGTTTGTTTGTTTTTGTTTTCCCCACCTGAAAGCACTCAATGATCTTCCATTTGGAAAGTGTCAAGTTGGGCTCCAGTTGGACTCTTCTCAGCTTGGCCCCTTTTTAGTCTGTTCTTTTCTCAGTCCTGACATATGTTCTGGGCCTTGAGGGTTAGAGTGGAAGGAGAGAGAGGAGATGAAATGGGCTGGGGTTGAAAACAGAGACCACTTTGTAATCTAGTCTGATTGACATGGAGCAAAGGAGACCTGAGGTGTCCTGCCTCCCCACTCCTCCAGCCAGCATAATGAAACCCCTAACCGGAACTATTTTCTACTTGGAAATTGTCATAAATGAGACAGGGCTGAAGTTTCTCCTTTGGTCTCTGTATGGAAAAAGGTTTCACTAGTAAATGAATCATGTTACCAAGATTTTAGAGATTCTTAGCCTTATTGAAGAAATAAGTTTTAGTCTCTGTTAGCCCCTCAACTAATGCATCAGTCACAAACCACAGAACTTCGGAGTGAGGTCCTCACTTCTCACTTATAGGCTCTCTCCTTGGCAGTACCTTGTTAGCTCTTAATTCCATGATTAGCCTTTGGAATTGAGAAAAGGATATTCAGTTTTTTACATTTGTTTTTATTTAAGTTTGATTTGCCAACCTATAGTATAATACCCAGTGCTCATCCAATCAAGTGCCCTCCTCAGTGCCCATCACCCAATTACCCCCATCCCCCCCCCGCCCACCTCCTCTTCCACAACCCTTTAAGAAAAGGATATTCAGACATGCTACTAATTTATACTGACTGCTCCCTTTCTTTACTATGAGTATGTAAGGGTTTACAATATTAACAGTGCAGTGTGTCCTAATAAGTTGTTATTTCACGTGGCATTGTGCATGACTTTGTAAATATTCCACATTTTTTTAGCCGTCCCATTCTATTGGTGAGATCTTATAGCCTCACAATTCAAGAATGAAAATGTTCCCAACAAGGTTGGGACAAGGGTAAGCCAAGCCAGGCCTCTAGGGAGCACAATTTAAGGAGGTGCTCATTCTAACACGCTGACCCTACACTTGCATGACCCCGAGAGTGACAGTCTTCTTAAATTTTGTGCCACAGGGGACTGGTTTGCCTTATATTAGTCCAGGTTCTGATTCTCAAGGCAGAGAGCCCAAAGTACTAGTTTCTGAGATCATTTGGATAATAGGCCTTTAAACCCTCCTATCCCCTTTTTGGTAAATGCAGAAATTGGACAAATGCAGATGGGAGAAAATAAAAATGAAATTCAGCAATCATGATTTTATTCATCATAAGGATGTAAGACTGTCATTCTGTTCATTTGCTCTCTATGCTACAGCTAAACAAAGTCTTGACATAGATTTTATAATGAGCACACATTCATTATTGGCTTTGGGGCTCTCCTTTGATTTAACTTTTGACATTATTCCTTAGTCTCAAAGCCCCCTCAATTTTCAGGCCATCAATGGCACATCTAAATGCAGACAAGAATATCATTCCTATCCACTGCCTAACTATACCCACTTGCAAGGCACATGTGGACACCACCTAATTAGCTGTGACATGCATTTTGGCATATGTCAGAAGTTAAAGCCACTTCCTTAGAGGAACTCAAACTCTGAATTTATCTTTATTAAGGCCTTGTCCAAATGATAAATATATACTGCCTCCTTGCTATCTACTGCCTGGAAATAAATCACTTTAGGATTGATTTGCTAACAGCTTTCTTCACTCTAAGGGTCCTCCTGCCCCAGAGGTCACACTGTCCTTCTTCACAAATGCTGATAACCAAACAGAAAATACCAAGCTGATCAAAGTGACAAACAAGGAAACCTGGGGCAAGGGTAAGCAATTCCTTTTGCACAGCCTGGAAAAAATAGCCTTACAAGACACAATATCATATTCTAGAAACCTACCCCCCTCAAACTATGGTGAGTATATGAATTAACAGATAGGATATAGTCTCTCTCTCTCTCTCTCTCTCTCTCTCTCTCTCTTTCTAGTAAAGTACACTGAACTCTGGTACTTCAGTCAGGAATCACAAACTCCTTCAGGAATCTGACAAGTAGTATAAATAAGTAAAACTGGCTGGGTTATGAGGCATCCAAGAGTGGTGAGGACTTCAGTGAAACAATGCATTTTCCATATACTTTAGCCCCGTTTGCCACATGGGAACATGGGCCAAATCTTGTTAGATCTGATTCTTCAGGTGGAGGCAACTTGATTTTTTTCTAACATGATAGTTCCCATTTTCTAAATGTTTGGAATAAATTAAAGATTTTTTTAAAGACATTTTTAAAGGCATTGTGGGGAACAAAGAAAATATCCATGAAGGATAGTTATATCCCACTAAGTCTCAAAGTCCAATTCCAGCTCATTTTCGGTTCCTGCTCAGGATGATGGCTCTTGATTTACTTGGTGACTTTTATTTTTTTCATTTTTTTGAAAAAATATTTTATATTTTATTTATTCATGAGAGAGAGAGAGAGAGAGGAGAGAGCAGAGACACAGGCAGAGGGAGAAGCAGGCTCCATGCAGAGAGCCTGATATGGGACTTGATCCCAGGACTCCAGGATCATGCCCTGGGCCGAAGGCAGGCACTAAACTGCTGAGCCACCCAGGGATCCCCTACTTGGTGACTTTTAATGGCTCAGCCACTCATGTTTAGATTGTATGTTCTTAAAATACCAAGATGTTAAGATTTTGAAGAGTCAGGTTTATGATGATCTTTGCCTTCCTGAAGCTTTAACTGCTTCTCCACATTCCCAGTACAATACAACTGTAGACACTCCATTTCCATTAGCCAAATACAAGTGATTGTCCTGCCTTCATCTTTAGGGTAGGCCACAAGAACCCCCTGGAACCATCTGTTTTCTGAGGAAGAAGTACATGGAAAAAATCCCGTTTTAACCAGCTTGGCTTTCTTAAATTCTTAATATCTTGCTTTTCTCAACTGCCTACTTCTTGGATCTTTAGCTTCTCTTGGTCTATTTCTGAATTTGGCAGTTGTTGACTAATAGAGGTGGAGCTCGAATCCAGGTGTCTACTTCTTGAGGGAATATGTTTCTCTAAATTTATTCCTTGTTGGTTGAATAACACTTCCTTGCTTTGCCCGATTTCTTTGATTTTCCCTGTGACCTATATGTTTTATGTCAGCTGGAGTTTTCCTATCTTTGTGATCTAAGATTTGAAATTGCCTCATAGCCTTGGAAGTTCAAACACATCCCAAAGATTTTGGTTAACTTCCAGGGAGCTTCATATGCTTCCTGGGCACTTGTGTTGTCCCTGTCCTACAGTATATTTACTTGGTGTGAAACATAGCCCCTCTCTCTACCCCTTACCCCACTTTTCCCTCTCTCAAACCATCTATGAATTCAGCAGATTTTCCCCAGTGTGTATATGGGCAGGGTCACACTATCCTCCCCGCTAGGCTTGCTCTATCTCATTCTCCATATGACCCTCCTGTCTCAGCAACTCACGTCTCCCTCCCATAGTGCCCTGGCAACACTAAATTCTTTACCCTTTATATTCACAGAGCAGCCTCCTCACCCTTCTGTGGCCTTGTTGCCCATTAACACTCAAGTTGTTAGTGATGTGGGATCACCTCCACGAACCTGTACAAACTCAGATTCTGTTAATTAATGAAAGTAATACTGAAAAACCTAGTTCCCTAAAATCTTAGGTTGTCACAACTTTGCTGTTTTAAAATGTATTAGTAATAATGGAATATTCCATTCTTGCCTGGAAGCAGACTTGATTTCTAGTACAGTTGCAGAGCTTCAGATACAGAGATTTGGGATACACCATTTCCCATTTATCTTAATTCTGTAGTTTCCAAGGAGACAGGACCCTGGGTCTACTTCTCAGCCTAGTGCTGATGTTTACCTATTTTACATAAGCCCTGCTCTACTCTAAGACCTTCAAACAGTGGCTTCATTTACACTGTGCTTATACTCTTCTCCCCCCATCCAAAGTTTGGTAGTTCCCCTTACCCGTAGTGGTTTCTGGTTTCACTTTCCACAGTCTCAGTTATCCATTACTGCTGTCAGTTACAGTCAGGAAGCAGGTTCTCCTTCTGACGAATCAGCAGAAGGTCAATAGTAGCCTAACGCTGTCACAATCCTGCGTCACAATGCCTGTGTCATTCACATTTCAGCTCATCACTAGGCATTTTATCTCATTATCACAAGAAGGGTAAGTACAGTACAATAAGATATTTTGAAAGAGAGCTGCAGAGGGAAGTACCACATTCACATAAAATAGTATATTGTTATAATCGTTCTATTTTATTGTTAATCTCTTACTGTGCTTATTTTAGAAATTAAACTGTATCATAAGTATATACGGGGAAACATAGTGAAAATGGGGTTCAGTACTATCTATGGTTTCAGGCATCCACTGGGGTTCTTGGAATATATCCCCTATAGATACTGTAACACTGTCACTTCCTTTGTTTGCTGAGTTGCCCCATGGTTACTCTAGTATGCAGTATCTCTTGCTGTAGCAATTTAATAAACTTAACTTTGTATGATTACAGGGATATCCCCAGTGGTGTTTTTCATATGGGCTTTGTCACTTTCTGCTCTAAGCATTTATTAAAATATTTGTCCCAATACAAATAGTTTTTTCCCTAAGAGGACCTATCTTTCATTGTAATAGAACTTCTTTGAAGGCAAGGAATTTTGTTTTCTTCACTACCGTAAGAACAGTGCTTGGACATGTTGAAAGAATGAATGTGAATTCTCTTAACAGCCTTTAAAGTGATAAAATGATCTCCATATTCTTGTATAGAAAACTACGATAGCTCATTTCAGCTTCCCTTGAGACTTCTCTTGGGTTTTAGAATCAGAAAGACCTGGTATAGACCCCATCTTAGTCGAGTTGCTCTAACAAAATATAGACTGGGTGACTATAAATAGCATAAATATATTGCTCAAAATTCTAGAGACTGGGAAATGTAAGTTTAGGGGGCCAGCGTGGTTGCGTTCTGGTGAATACCTGCTTCGTCATTGTTGACTATGATTTTTTCCTTGTATTTACACATGGCAGAAGGGGCAAAAGAGCTCTCTGTGGTCTCTTAGAGGGAAACAAATGCCATTTATGGGACTTCCTCCCTCATAACCTTATTACCTCCCAAATGCCCTTTTACTACTTTGGGAATTAGGGTTTCAATATAGGAATTTTCTGGGGGGATATATTGAAGTCTATAGCACACTACCATTCCAACATTGAACTACTCTATGATTTTGGGTAAGTTATTTAACTTCTTTATGACTTGATTGTTTTCAGCTGTAAAGTGAGGATGACGCTACCTATCTTGGTAGGTGAGGACTAAATGAAGTGATTTATACAAAGTGCTTATCATAGAATATGATACATGATAAATGCTCAGTAAACATCCACTAATATTTTTCATTTTAACTCTCTTTGTCCTTCATCTTTTCAGATCCTGGGGACTTACATATCTCTGGGCCTCTGCTACTAATCAGCACTAAATTTTATTTTGTTCTGTAGTAAAGTAACATGTATATCTTCTTTGTCTAGCTGTAAATTCTAAGAGGGCAAGGTCCATGCATTATTTATGTATGTATCATTTTAGATAAATGTATCTGTATATTGCCTGCACAAAGTAGGCACTCTAAATATTTGTGTTTGGAAAATTTGCCTGGAAAGGAGACTTTAGTTAAATGTGTGGAGCCAGGCCTGGTTGTTGAATGCAGTGCATGCATCAAGTGGTAGATGATTATGATACAGCATTAATAGCTTCTTTCCTGAGTAGTTTCAGAATGTAGCAACTAAGGAGGAGGAGCAGAGGCAATGAAGGAGCTTTTCTGAGTGCTGTGTTCCCTGCTGAGTGTGCATTTGAATGACCCAGGGAAAATGAGAGGGGCCAAGGAAACAGGTGTGGATAAACTTGGTGATTTAATTCCTATATTTCTCAGGAATTGCCACTTGAGTCCAGTTTAGCAATTTGGAGCAGCAGGTGAATTATGTGTAGCTAATCTGTAACTAGAGACCATTGTGCTAAGCTGTACTGGAGTTTTGCTCTCCTGGTGACCAGGGTGGGATGGCATCCAAGACCCCTTTGTCTTATATTCCCTCTGGAGGGCTAACACAATAGGCAGAGGCAGCTGTACTTTGTTGGACAGGCTGAGCTCTCAGTGGCTCTCCACTTGGGGGTGTATTTATGGCAACTGCTATCTTGGCCCTCTTATACATGTACTCTAGTGCAGGGCTGAGAAAGGGGGACAAAGCCAAGACCTAGGGGATGGTAATATGGCAGAGTTTCTCCAACATCCTTTTCCCTTACAAATTCACTCTTATTGGCTTTTCCCCCCTCTCCCAGTGTCCTAATCCTATCTCTTAAGTATTCTTCAGGAGGTTATATTTGATAATTACTAAGATCCCTTTGAGCTTATGATGAGCTAATAATCTCTAATCCAATTTGTAATATTTGCTGATTTCTGTGGTATAAATATTTCCATTAAGGTGGATTTCAAATTACTAACTTGTAGTCACTGAATGTGGGGTTGGGAGATATGGATAATTGGTTCTTTGAACCAGTTTGTGCTGGGTCCAGCATCCTATTGCCTTCAGCTCTGACATTTTATTACTGTGTAGTCTTGACCCTTTTCTTCTCCATTCCCCATACAACACACATGCAACAGGCATGATAGCAGAATTATACTACAAAGCTTCTTCTCGTACTCAAAATCGGGTCAAAAATGTGAAAGTATTTCTTGCAGACTTAGTATAAATATACTATCATGTCAAGGTTGTGTCAAGGATGGGTGCTGGCTGCTAATTTTTAGTAGTAATTAGGGCAGAAGCAGCAGGAAGGACTGTGGTTTTGTGGTTCTTTAAGACTCTCTGAATTGACAAGAACCTTTCTGAAAGGCAAACTTCAGCTATGTTGATGGTAGGTCCCCTAAGCCATGTCTTATTTTTTTTTTGAGTCATGTCTTATAAGAGTTGTCTCTCCATTAGTTATGGAAAAGCTGACAGAGAACAGTAGTATCAAAATATAAACAAGTACTATATTATTCACTCTTGTATTTCATCTTTTGTCCATGCCTTCACAACATACATAAAAAAATGCTTCCTCTCACTTTTTAATTTAGCAATTTCTGCTGCCAGCAGAAGCTTCTGCAAATTGAATGTGTTTACCCTAGCTTGGGAGACAATGATGAATTAAAAGAGCTATGCTTGTTTGCAATTGGTCCAGGTAGGGGAAGAAGACCACTAGAGCTGAGCTTGGCCAGAACTGCTTAATATATGTGAGGTTTGGCCCTATTTCCTTCAGCTTTCATAGGTATCTCCTGCCCATTCTCTAGCCTCTGCCCAGCTGCTTCATGCAGTCCTTCTTTTCTTATCTCTGTTTCCCAGATTGGAGCTACTGCCCAACAAGCCTCTAGTCACTTGGAGAAACAATGAAATAGGACTGTAGTGATTGCTGATATACATTTATCTGTATGTATAGTCTTCTTCAGAGCAAAGGGACAGGAGCCTGTGTATGCTGGTAAAAGTCTTACAACAGACTCTAGAAAAAAACAAATGGGTGTGTATGTATTTCTACATTTTACTGACATGAAGGATGCATAGTACACAACTTAAACCATAGTAAAATATACATTACTCCTTACTTTAAATTTCATACACCCAGTTCATTCTCACAGAATGCTTTTTTGATTTTCATTGAATTCTTGTATCCATAGCCAACCTATGGTTGTGAATGATGAATGAATATAGTCCTGGTATAAGAGTTGATGTTTCTGGGGCACCTGGGTAGCTCAATTGGTTAAGCGTCTGCCTTCAGCTCGGGTCATGATCTCAGGGTCCTGGAATTAAGCCCCACATCTGGCTCCCTGCTCAGTGCATAGTCTGCTTCTCCCTCCCCCTCTGCCCCTGCCCATGTGCTCTCTCTCTCTTGCTCACTCTCTCTCAAATAAATAAAATCTTGAAAATATCAACTAACACTTTAAAAAACTTATGTTAGTGAATAGGATGAAAGTAAAACAACAAATATGGATGGCAGAACTTCATTTATTCATCAGTGATGTGAGCAACTCCTTTGTTGAATTGAATAATAGTTTTCAAATACCAAAAGAAAATGCCCTTCATTTTTTTGTGTTAGTCACGATGTAATAGCTGTAGATAAAATGCAAGTTTTATTTTTTAAGTTTTTTCTGTAATATTCATATATATATATTCATATATATTTTTAAAGGGCACAATTCAATTATTTTTAGTATATTCACAGAACTGTGAAAACATTACTACGTCCATTTTTAGAACATTTTCATCACCCCAAAAGATACTAGGTACCCCTTAGCAGTCACTGCCCAATTCCTCCCAAACCCTCCATCTCTGGCAGCCTGTAACCTGTAACCTCTGTCTCTATGGATTTGCCTATTCTGGCCATTTCTTATAACCAGGATGATATAATATATGGTCTTTTATGGACTGGCTTCTTTCACTTAGCATAATGTTATCAGGGTTCATCCATGTAGAACTTCATTTCTTTTCATGGCCAAATCATAATCCATTATTTGGAATAATATATTTGGAATAATATTTCAAATGTTACCATATTTTGTTTATTCATTCAGTTGATAGACTCTTGAGTTGTTCTAACTTTTCACTATCATTATTACTTATATGATCTTATGTGTACAAGCTTTTGTGAGGACAGGTTTCCATTTCTCTTGAATGGAATTGTTGGGTCAAATGGTAACTCTATGTTTAACCTTTTGAGGAACTAATAGACTTTTCCAAAGTGACTGCACTATTTTACATCCCTACCAGTAGTATATGAGGGTTCCAAAGACTCCACATCCTCACCGTCACTTGTTATTATCTGACTCTTTGATAATAGTTATCTTAGTGAGTGTGAAATGGTGTCTTATTGTGGTTTTGATTTGCATTTCCTTGATGGCTGGTGATGGTGAGCATCTTTTTATGTGTTAGCCATTTCTTTATCTTCTTTAGAAAATTATTTGTTCAGATCCTTTGCTCATTTTTAAGTTGTCTATTTTATTAAATAATTATTTAAATATTCTAGCTGCAAGTCCATTGTTAAATATGATTTTCCAGTTCTATGAGTTGCCTTTTCACTCTCTTCATGGTGGTCTTTAAAATATCAAATTTTTAAATTTTGTTGGTATACAAGTTATTTGTTTTTCAACCCCTCCCTTTTTAAAAATAGAGTATTACTCATTTTGTTTTTATCTGCAGTTTCCTTGTATTGGCATTTATGGCTTTGCATTCTTGGCCTGAGTACTATATAAGTGTTGAGATGTTCTTCTCAGAGTATATGGAGTCATGTGATATCCTTATGTCCGTGTTCATTATGATAAGTGTACTCTTAATCCCCTTCACCTATTTCAAATCATTAAGAAATTTGTAACATACAGTAAACATCTGAAAAGCACTTCTCAGAGACTATAAATTCCACATGCAATAGCATACCATTTAAAGTTTCCAACTTCAGATCTTCAATCTAACTTTCTAGATTCATCTATTATCCCTCTATCTATCTATCTATCTATCTATCTATCTATCTATCTATCTATCTATCTAATTTGAGAGAGAGAGAGAGAGAGAAGGGGCAGAGGGAAAGGGAGAGAGAAACTTAAGCAGAAGGGAGGGGCAAGATGGCGGAAGAGCAGGGTCCCCAAATCACCTGTCCCCACCAAGTTACCTAGATAACCTTCAAACCATCCTGAAAATCTACGAATTCAGCCTGAGATGTAAAGAGAGACCAGCTGGAATGCTACAGTGAGAAGAGTTCGCGCTTCTATCAAGGTAGGAAGACGGGGAAAAAGAAATAAAGGAACAAAAGGCCTCCGAGGGGGAGGGGCCCCGCGAGGAGCTGGGCTGAGGCCGGGGCGAGTGTCCCCAGGACAGGAGAGCCCCGTCCCGGAGCAGCAGGAGCTGCACCAACCTTCCCGGGTGGAAAGGGGCTCGCAGGGAGTTGGAGCAGGACCCAGGAGAGCGGGGATGCCCTCGGGCTCCCTGGGACACTAACAGACACCTGCGAGCGCAGGAGAGTGCTCCGAGCTCCCTAAGGGCTGCAGCTCGCGCGGCGGGACCAACCGGAGCAGCTCGGAGGGGCTCGGGAGCGGCTCCAGGGAGGGAGCTGCAGGGCGGGAGCGCGAATCCAACAGCGCAGGCCCCGGAGCACAGGGCGCCGGGACACAGCCCAGGATCCGGCCTCCCCCTGGGACAGGCAGAGGCCGGAAGGGCCCAGGACAGCAAGGACGCTCCTGCCCCGAGCTGAGCAGATCAGCGGCCCCGCCCCGGAGCCTCCAGGCCCTGCGGACGGAGAGCCGAGAGCCCCGAGCCTGCGGAGTTCCTGCGGAGGCTGAATCCAGGCTTCCAGAGTTGCCATAGCCACTGCGACTGTTCCTCCCTGGGTCCCACGGGGTAAACAACCCCCGCTGAGCCCTGCAGCAGGCAGGGGCAGAGCAGCTCCCCCAAGTGCTGACACCTGAAAATCAGCACAGCAGGCCCCTCCCCCAGAAGACCAGCTGGACGGACCAGTGATACTCCCCCGTGTTCCAATACAACTTGTTTTTGGCCACTCTGCACTGAGCAAAATGACTAGAAGGAAAACCTCACTTCAAAAGAAAGAATCAGAAACAGCCCTCTCTCCCACAGAGTTACAAAATCTGGATTACACTTCAATGTCAGAAAGCCAATTCAGAAGCACTATTCTACAGCTACTGGTGGCTCTAGAAAAAAGCATTAAGGCCTCACGAGACTTCATGACTGCAGAATTTAGATCCAATCAGGCAGAAATTAAAAATCAATTGAATGAGATGCAATCCAAACTAGAAGTCCTAACGACGAGGGTTAACGAGGTGGAAGAACGAGTGAGTGACATAGAAGACAAGTTAATGGCAAAGAGGGAAACTGAGGAAAAAAGAGATAAACAATTAAAGAACCATGAAGACAGATTAAGGGAAATGAACGACACTCTAAGGAAGAAAAACCTACGTTTAATTGGGGTTCCCGAGGGCGCCGAAAGGGACAGAGGGCCAGAATATGTATTTGAACAAATCCTAGCTGAAAACTTTCCCAATCTGGGAAGGGAAACAGGCATTCAGATCCAGGAAATAGAGAGATCCCCCCCTAAAATCAATAAAAACCGTTCAACACCTCGACATCTAATAGTGAAGCTTGCAAATTCCAAAGATAAAGAGAAGATCCTTAAAGCAGCAAGAGACAAGAAGTCCCTGACTTTCATGGGGAGGAATATTAGGGTAACAGCAGACCTCTCCACAGAGACCTGGCAGGCCAGAAAGGGCTGGCAGGATATATTCAGGGTCCTAAATGAGAAGAACATGCAACCAAGAATACTTTATCCAGCAAGGCTCTCATTCAAAATGGAAGGAGAGATAAAGAGCTTCCAAGACAGGCAGGAACTGAAAGAATATGTGACCTCCAAACCAGCTCTGCAAGAAATTTTAAGGGGGACTCTTAAAACTCCCCTTTAAGAAGAAGTTCAAGTAACTCTGAACGTGAATGGGCTTAATGACCCCATCAAAAGGCGCAGAGTTTCAGACTGGATAAAAAAACAGGACCCATCTATTTGCTGTCTACAAGAGACTCATTTTAGACAGAAGGACACCTACAACCTGAAAATAAAAGGTTGGAGAACCATTTACCATTCAAATGGTTCTCAAAATATACCCTAAAAACTACAGAACACTTCTGAAAGAAATTGAGGAAGACACAAAGAGATGGAAAAATATTCCATGCTCATGGATTGGCAGAATTAATATTGTGAAAATGTCAATGTTACCCAGGGCAATTTACACGTATAATGCAATCCCTATCAAAATACCATGGACTTTCTTCAGAGACTTAGAACAAATTATTTTAAGATTTGTGTGGAATCAGAAAAGACCCCAAACAGCCAGGGGAATTTTAAAAAAAAGAAAACCATATCTGGGGGCATCACAATGCCAGATTTCAGGTTGTACTACAAAGCTGTGTTCATCAAGACAGTGTGGTACTGGCACAAAAACAGACATATAGATCAATGGAACAGAACAGAGAACCCAGAAGTGGACCCTGAACTTTATGCTCAACTAATATACGATAAAGGAGGAAAGACGATCCACTAGAAGAAAGACAGTCTCTTTAATAAATGGTGCTGGGAAAATTGGACATCCACATGCAGAAGAATGAAACTGGACCACTCTCTTGCACCATACACAAAGATAAACTCAAAATAGATGAAAGATCTAAATGTGAGACAAGATTCCATCAAAATCCCAGAGAAGAACTCAGGCAACACCCTTTTTGAACTTGGCCACAGTAACCGGAGAAGGACAAACTGTATGTTCTCATTCATTTGGGGAATATGAAGAATAGCGAAAGGGAATATAAGGGAAGGGAGAAGAAATGTGTGAGAAATATCAGAAAGGGAGACAGAACATAAAGACTTCTAACTCTGGGAAATGAACTAGGGGTGGTGGAGGGGGAGGAGGGTGGGGGGTGGGGGTGAATGGGTGACGGGCACTGAGGGGTACACTTGACGGGATGAGCACTGGGTGTTATTCTGTATGTTGGTAAATTGAACACCAATAAAAATTAATTTATAAAAAAAAAAAAAGAAACTTAAGCAGACTCCACACTGAGTGCAGAGCCCCGTGTGGGGCCCAATCTCATGACCCTGAGATCACAATCTGAAACAAAACCAAGAGTCTGACAACTGACTGCACCACTCAGGAGCCTCAACCTTTTTTAAAATGTTATTTTAAATCTAGTATCCTTAACATACAGTGTTATATTAGTTTCAGGTATACCATACAGTGATTTAACAATTCTATACATTACTTAGTAATCAAGATAAATGTACTCTTAATCACCTTTACCTATTTCACTCATCCCCCACTGACTTCCCCTCTGGTAACCATCTGTTTCTGTAATTAAGAGCTCTTTATTAATTTGTCTCTCTCTTTTTTTCCGCTTTGTTCATTTGTTTTGCTTCTAAAATTTCACATGAGTGAAATCATATGCTCTTTGTCTTTCTCTGACTTAATTTGCTTAGCATTATACTCTCTAGCTCCAGGCACATCATTGCAAATGGCAAGATTTCATTCTTTTTAATGGATGAATAATATTCCATAGTGGAATAATATTCCATATATATATATATATCTTTTAAAAAATATTTTATTTACTTATTTTAGAGAGAGAAAGAGCACGAGTGGTGGAAAGGGGAGAGGGAGAGAATCTCAAGCAGGCTCTGCACTGAGCACAGAGCCTGACATGGGGCTTGATCTCATAAACGTGAGATCAATTGCACTGCGGGGTGTTTACCCCAAAGATACAGATGCAATGAAACGCCGGGACACCAGCACCCCGATGTTTCTGGCAGCAATGTCCACAATAGCCAAATTGTGGAAGGAGCCTCGGTGTCCATCGAAAGATGAATGGATAAAGAAGATGTGGTTTATGTATACAATGGAATATTACTCAGCCATTAGAAATGACAAATACCCACCATTTGCTTCAACGTGGATGGAACTGGAGGGTATTATGCTGAGTGAAATAAGTCAATCAGCAAAGGACAAACATTATATGTTCTCATTCATTTGGGGAATATAAATAATAGTGAAAGGGAATAGAAGGGAAGGGAGAATAAATGGGTAGGAAATATCAGAAAGGGAGACAGAACATAAAGACTCCTAACTCTGGGAAATGAACTAGGGGTGGTGGAAGGGGAGGAGGGCGGGGGGTGGGGGTGACTGGGTGATGGGCACTGAGGGGGGCACTTGATGGGATGAGCACTGGGTGTAAAAAATAAATTTATTATTATTCTGTATGTTGGAAAATTGAACACCAATAAAAAATAAATTTATTATTAAAAAAATAAAAAAATAAAATTAAATTAAAAAAATAAATGACCTGAGCTGAAACCAAGACTTGGACATTCAAGCAACTGAGCTAGCTACCCAAGTGCCCCTCTACCATATCTTCTTTATCCATTCATCTATTGCTGGGACTCTTGGGATGTTTCCATATCTTGCTATTGTAAATAATACTTATAAACATAGGGGTGCATGTATCCCTTTGAATTAGTGTTTTTGTGTTCTTTGTGTAAGTATCCAGTTGTGCTATTATTGGATCATAGGGTAGTTCTATTAACTTTTTGAAGAACCTCCATACTGTTTTCCTGAGTTGCTGCACCAGTTTGCATTCCCACCAACAGTGAAGCAGGTTCCCTTTTTTTCCCACATCTTTATTAACACCTGTTGTTTCTTGTGTTTTTTATTTTTTTTAATAATAAATGTATTTTTTATTGGTGTTCAATTTGCCAACATACAGAATATTTTAGCCATACTGACAGGTATGAGGTGATATCTCATTGTAGTTTTGCATTTCCCTGATGGTAAGTGCTAATGAACATCTTTTCATGTGTCTGTCGGCCATTTGGATGTCTTCTTTGGAGAAATGTGTGTTCATGTCTTGTGCCCATTTTTAATTGAATTATTTGCTTTTTGGTTATTGAGTTTTAGAAGTTCTCTATATAATTTGAAGACTAACTCTTTATTGCATATGTCATTTGCAAATATCTTCTCCCATTCTGTATGTTGACTTTTAGTTTTATTGATTCCTTCACTGTGTAGAAGCCTTTTATGTTGATGTAGTCTCAGTAGTTTATAGTTGCTAATGTTTCCCTTGCCTCAGGAAAACATCTTGAAAAAAGTTGCCAAAGTCAAGGTCAAAGGAGTTACTGCTTGTGTTCTCTTCTCTTAAATCCATTTTGAATTTAGTTTTGTGTTTGGTATAAGAAAGTGGTCCAGTTTCTTTCTTTTGCATATTGCTGTCCAGTTTTCCCAACACCATTTGCTGAAGAGACTGTCTTTTTTCCCATTGGGTGTACTTTCCTGCTTTGTTGAAGATTAATTAGGTGGTGAGAGTGGACATCCTTGTCTTGTTCCTGACCTTAGGGGAAAAGCTCTCAATTTTTTCCCATTAAGGATGATGTTAGCTGTGGGTTTTTCATATATGGCCTTTATATGTTGAGGTATGTTCCCTTGAAACATACTTTGTTGAGGGTTTTTTATCATGACTGGATGTCATACAGTGTCAAATGCTTTTTCTGTGTCTACTGGAATGATCATATGGTTCCTATCCTTTTTCTTATTGATGTGATGTATCATATTGATTGATGTGCAAATATTGAACCACACTTGAAACCCAGGAATAAATTCCACTTGATCATTATGGAAGATTTTTTAATGTATTGTTGAATTTGATTGGCCAGTATTTTTTGAGGATTTTTCTATTTGCTAGTGTTTTATTGAGGATGTTTGCATCTATGTTCATCAGGGATATTGGCCTGTACTATTCTTTAATTGTGGTGTCTTTATTTGGTTTTGGTATCAAAATAATGCTGGGCTCATAGAAATGAATTTGGAAGTTTTCCATCCTTTTCTATTTTTGGAATAGTTTGAAAAGAATAAGTATTAACTCTTTTAAATATTTGATAGAATTAGTCTGTGATGCCATCTGGGCCTGGACTTTTGTTTGTTAGGAGTATTTTGATTCCTGATTCAGTTTCTTTGCTGGTTATTGGTCTGTATAAATTTTCTATTTCTTCTTGTTTCAGTTTTGGTAGTTTCTGTGTTTCTAGGAATTTATTTATTTCTTCTTGGGTGTCCAGTTTGTTGGCATATAGTTTTTCATAATATTCTCTTATAATTGTATTTCTGTGGTAGTTATGTTACCTCTTTCTTTTGTGATTTTTATTTATTTGGGTCCTTTCTCCTTTTTTATTGGTAAGTCTGACTAGAAGCTTATCATTTTTTTTGATTTTTTTTCAAATAACTATCTCCTGGTTTCATTGATCTGTTTTTAGATTCTATATCACTTATTTTTGTTCTAATCTTCATTATTTCCTTTCCTCTTTTAGTTTTTGTTTGTTGTTATTTTTCTAGCTCCTTTAGGTGTAAGATTAGGTTGTTTATTTGAGATTTTCTTCTTAAGATAGGCCTGTATTGCTATAAGCTTCCCTTTTAGGATCACTTTGGCTGCATCCTAGAGGTTTTGGACCATTATGTTTTAACTTTCACTTGTTTCCACGTACTTTATAATTCTTTGATTTCCTGGTTGACCCATTCATTGTCTAGTAGCATGTTATTTAACCTCCAGGTATTGTGGTTTTCCTAGAATTTTTCATGTGGTTGACTTCTATTTTCTTCATAGCATTTTTGTCAGAAAAGATGCATGGTATGGCTTTGATCTTGAATATTTTGAGGCTAGTTTTTTTTTTGAGGCTAGTTTTGTTGGATAAGATGTGGTCTATTTTGGAGAATGTTCCATGTGCACTTGGAAAGAGTGTGTATTGTTTTAGAATGCAGTGTTCTGAATATGTCTGTTAAATCCATCTGTTCCAGTGTGTTATTAAAAGTCATTGTTTCTTTATTGATCTTCTGCTTAGATTATCTGTCCATTTATATAAATGGGGTGTTAAAGTCCCTACTATTATTGTATTATTATCAATTAGTTCCTTTATGTTTGTTATTAACTCTTTTGTGCATTTGGTGCATAAATATTTACAGTTGTTATATCTTCTTGTTGGATTGTCCCCTTTATGATTATATAGTATCCTTTTTTGTTTCTTGTTACAGTATTTGTCTTAAAGTCAATTTCATCTAAGTATTGCTACTCTGGCTTTCTTTTGATATCCATTTGTATTATAGATGTTTCTCCATACCCTCTCTTTCAACCTGCAGGTGTCTTTAGGTCTAAAATGGGTCTCTTGTGGGTTGCCAGGGTGACTCAATCCGTTAAGCATCCAGCTCTTGGTTTCAGCTCAGGTCATGATCTCCTGAGCAGTGGGATCAAGCCCCATGTTAATCTCTGTGTCTGTTTCTCTCCCTCTACCCTTCCCCAGTTCTCTCTCTCTCTCTCTTTCTCAAATAAATAAATAAATAAAATCTTAAAATAAAATGAGTCTCTTGTAGGCAGCATGTAGATGGGTCTTACTTTTTTTTTTTTAAGAGAGATTTTATTTATTCATGAGAGACACAGAAAGAGAGGCAGAGGGAGAAGCAGGCTCCCCGTGAGGAGCCTGATGTGGGACTCGATCCCAGATTGATGATTACACCCTGAGCTGAAGGCAGAAGCTCAACTGCTGAGTCACCCAGGTCTGATTTTTTTTAAGAAACAACTTCTTCTTCTTCTTCTTCTTCTTCTTCTTCTTCTTCTTCTTCTTCTTCTTCTTCTTCTTCTTCCTTTTTCTTTTCTTCTTTTTTAAAGTAAGCTCTGCACCTGACTGAGCTAGCCAGGTGCCCCAATTGGTTTTTCTTTTTACCCATTCTATCATCCTCTATCATCCTATGTCTTTTGATTGGAGCATTTAGTACATTTACATTCAAAGTAATTATTGATAGATATGAATTTATTGCCATTTTATTACTTATTTTGTGGTTGTTTCTGAAGATTTTCTCTGATCCTTCCTTGTCTTTCTATCTTTCATGTTTTGCTGATTTTCTTTAGTGATATATTTGGATTTCTTTGTCTTTGTTCTCTGAATGTTTATTAGTGGTTTTTGATATATGGTTACCATTAGGTTTGTATAAACCTCTTTAGCATATATCAGTCTATATTAAGTTAATGGTTGTTTAAGTTTGAACACGTTCTTCTCCCCTTCACATGTTTCAGGTAAATGTGTTTATATTTTATATCCTTTTTTGGGAGTTCCCTGACTGATTTTTTTTAAACAGAAATTTTTATTTTTGCTGTATTAAATTGATGGTCATTTTTTTTGTATTTGTCTATCATTTATTATTTCTAAAAATATATTCTATAATTAACCTTAGGACCCTCTACCTTTTACACAACGTGGCAACCTCTGTTGACATAGATAGGAAAATCTCATATATAGTGTGAAAATAAAGAGCACGTTCATATGACCCTTTTTGGCAAAGACCCAATAAAAAACTTTTTTTGATAATTCTTCATATGCTTTATTATGCATAATATATACAATTGTATGTAAACATTTTTATTGGAGTTCAATTTGCCAACATATAGCATAACACCCAGTGCTCATCCCATCAAGTGCCCCCCTCATTTTTGTTTGAACCCATTCTTTACTCCTCCCCCATCATGTTTTAAGTATACACTGTCATATTTTATATCCTTTTATGTTGTGAATCCCTTGAGTGATTTTTTAAAATAGAAATATTTTTTTCTGCTTTTGTGTTTCCTACCTTATAGTGTTACTTTTGGTCTCTCCTTTCTAGTAAGAGTCCTCTTTAATATTTCTTGCAGGGCTGATTTAGTGGTCACAAGCTCCTTTAGTTTTTGATTGTCTGGGAAATGGTTTATCTCCCCTTCTATTCTGAGTGGTAACCTTACTGGATAGAGTGCTCTTGGCTGAGAATTTTCCCATTCAGCATTTTGCAAGCCATAAGGGAGCAGCATAATAAATTCAAAGTTTCTGTTGAGAAATCTCCAGGCAACCCTATGAGTTTTCCCTTGTAGTTATGGACTTATATTGTTTTTGCTGCTTTTAAGATTTTTTTCACTACATTTTACAAATTTAAGTACAGTGTCTTGGTGTGGGTCAGACTGCCTTTGCTGATTTTTGATAGGAGCTCTCTGCGCCTCCTAGATCTGGATATCTCTTTCCTTCACCAGGTTAGGGAAGTTTTTAGCTATTATTTCTTCAAATAAATGTCCTGCCCCCTTTTCTCTCTCTTCTTCTGAGACTCCTATAATATGAATGTTAATTACATTTGATGGAGTCACTGAGTTACCTAAAGCTATTGTTTTGCATAATTCTTCTTTCTCTCTTTTGCTCAGTTGGATTATTTTCCATTACTGTCTTTTAGGTCACTAGTTTGTTCCTCTGCTTCCTCCTTCCTATTATTCATTCCATCAAGTGGATTTCTCATTTCATTTATTGACCCTCCCTTTTTTTCTCTGCAATGTTCTTCCTTATCTCTGTGTTAGGGTCTCAGTCTTTTCTTCTACTCTTCTCTTAAGCCCAGTGAGTATTATTATGATCATTGCTTTAAATTCTTTCTCAGGCATGTAACTCATGTCTATGTTGCTTAAATCTCTGGATTCACCTTGTCCTGTTCCTTCATTTGGGATAAATTTCTCTGTCTCCTCATTTTATCTGTCTCTCTGTGTCTATTTCTTTGTCCTAAGAAAGTCACCTATGTCTTCTGCTCTTAAAAGTAGTGACTTTATGAAGAGGAGGTCCTGGAGTGACTGCAGTACAGTGTCATTGTTCATTAGAACCTGGCACCTCACGAGAGTTGCTTATGCCCCATTGTTGTGTCTGAGTCACTTTTCTTTTCAGTGCAGTCATCTGCCCTGCCCTTCTGTCTACTATTGGCTGTGCTTGCTCCCTGTGTGTTAGTGGGGTCCAGGCAGGCCAGCTCTGAGGTGGCCCACTGAAGAATGTGGGAGAGTTTGGTGATGTTAGAAAAATTTTGTGGTGGGCCATTTGTCCTATGCTGGATCCCTGAAAGTGCTGTCAGCTGCGGTCTGTATGCTGGAGTGGCTGAGGGGTGCAAGGCTGGTGTGGCATGTGAGTATACTCGGTGTAGCTTAGCTTGGTATAAGGCAGTGGCTGTGGATGCACAGTTGGGTTCTGTGCAGCAGCTGGGCAGGGCACATGATGGCAGCTGTGCACCTAGACGCTGGTTGTGGCACATGATGGTGGCTGGGGGCACATGGGTGGGCATTGCAGCTGGGCATGGTGTGTGGCAGCAGGTATGCACCTGGAGGCTGGGTGGCACATGTGCAATTTTGACAAAATTTGACCTGAACCCTGGGCCAAGGCTGCAAGTATCTGTGCAGCCCTGCTTCCTGTGTTTATGCTGGGGGGCAGGGGAGGAAAATGCTACCTGCCAGCTCCCTTGTTTTCAAAGAAGTCAAGAAGTCCCCCAACATGTTCCAAAATAAGTTGAGTAGATCTATTTATTTGCCCCCCCCCATTGTATAAACTGCCATTTTTATGTTGCCTCTCCACAGAGGCTGCTGTCTCTTTAGAGGGTGGTGATCCTGCTATCACTTGCCTTCTTAGCTTGCCTGGTGCTAAGTTAGCTAACTTTTAAAGCTCTAGGCTCTATGTCCCACTTTTATAAAATCATGTAATTTAGCCCCTCTGGTTTTTAAAGCCAAAATTTATGGGGATAAGTCTTCCCCATGTGCAAGGGCCCATTTCTCTGCCTATTTCCACATGCACAGTTCCCTCCTTCCTGTGGGCAACCTCCTTCTGCCTTTCTGACCTTCCTAACCTTTCAGATTCAACTTCTCTGTACTTAGTTGTGGAGTTTGTTCTGCCAGTCTTCAGATTGCTCTCTGGTCTTTTTTTTTTTTTTTTTTGACTTGGATGTGGATGATATCTAGTTGTCAACATGGGACCAGGTGTACTCAGAGTCCTCATGCTTTGCCATCTTTCCAAGCTCCCCAATATTCCAATTCAACAGTTAAAAAAAGATTTTATTTATTTAAGAGAGAGAGAGAGGGAGGGAGGGCAGAGGGAGAGAGAATTTCAAGCAGACTCCATGCTGAACATGGAGCCTGACGTGGGACTCAATCTCGTGACCCTGAGATCACAACCTCAGCTGAAATCAAGAATTGTATCACTTAACCAACTGAGCCTACCCAGGTACCCCTCCAATGCAACAGTTTTAAATATAATATGGGTTAACACTTTCCCCATCACTTTTTTTAGTTCAATCAACAAATGAGAAATCAAACTTGGATTTTTTTTTTAGCATTTTCAAATTCTTACATTGTAAATACTTCCCTCTATGGTGGATGTCAACTGCAATTGTGATGTTACTGAATGAGGAGTTGGAAGAGATGTGTAGCAACACACTGTTATAGGGTGTTTCCACCTTATACAGATTATAGATGTAAATAACCTCAAGGGCATAGAGAATAAAAAAATATAGTCTGAGAATTAGGAAATGATCTCTTTTGAATATTTTCTTTAGTTTTAGTATAATTTAATTTTAGATATATGTAATTTTTACTAATGGCTGTATTTAACAACCAGCTCACAAAATTTCTGAAGATTCAACAATTAGCTCTCATGAGCTGGGTTGGGACAACTTGAGCACATTTGTAGCCAACTGAACTTTTGCAGGACCTAGTATGGGTTAGACACTGCATGTGTAGCTTCCAAGATTCCTTAGTTCTCAGCACTTTTAATAATAATGGTACATAATTCAATACTACTGGCTCTTGCTCCACCTGCTTCTTGCAGGATCCTAGTTCTCTGTTGTGTCTCTTAAACTTTTCTTGAAGCTCCTAGCTGGTATTTCCCCTGTGATCATGAACAAGTCTGTCATATGTTGGTGCTTTGCAGCACATTAACTAGGTATTCGTCTGTTCTTATTATCTCCCATTAGGCTATTTCTTGGGTGCTGCTTCTACTCTGCTGAACTCAAGTGTCTTCTCCTGACCTTGTGGCTCTTCTTCTGGGTATTGACAACAGAGCACAGGACTGACTACACATGGTGCCACAGCATCTAGATAATTTGTCTTAAGGTAGGGGAGAATGTATCTCTCTTACTTTGTATTATATTGTTCTGGAAGAGGTCCTCAAGCCAGACTTGTTTTGACTGATCTTTCGTTTCAGAATAGTTTTTAGATTAATTTTTTTCTAAATTTTTGTATATATTTTTATTGGAGTGCAATGTGCCAACATATAGTATAAAACACAGTGCTCATCCTGTCAAGTGCCCTCCTCAGTACCTGTCACCCAGTCACCCCATCCCCCTGCCCACCTCCCCTTCCACTAACCCTTGTTCGTTTCCCAGAGTTAGGAGTCTCTCATGTTCTGTCACCCTCACTGATATTTCCCACTCATTCTCTCTCCTTTCCCCTTTACTCCCTTTCACTATTTTTTTATGTTCCCCATATGAATGAAACCATATACTGTTTGTCCCTCTCCGATTGACTTACTTCACTCAGCATAATACCCTCCAGTTCTATCCACGTTGAAGCAAATGGTGGATATTCATCGTTTCTAATGGCTGAGTAATATTCCATTGTATACATAGACCACATCTTCTTTATCCATTCATCTTTTGATGGACACCAAGACTCCTTCCACAGTTTGGCTATTGTGGACATTGCTGCCAAAAACATTGGGGTGCAGGTGTCCCGGCGTTTCACTGCATCTGAATCTTTGGGGTAAGTCCCCAGCAAGTGCAATTGCTGGGTGTAGGTTAGCTCTATTTTTTACAATTTGAGGAACCTCTACACAGCTTTCCAGAGTGGCTGTGCCATTTCACATTCCCACCAACAGTGCAAGAGGGTTGCCCTTTCTCCACATCCTCTCCAACATTTGTTGTTTCCTGTCTTGTTAATTTTCACCATTCTCACTGGTGTGAGGGGGTATCTCATTGTGGTTTTGATTTGTATTTCCCTGATGGCAAGGGATGCAGAGCATTTTCTCATGTGCTTGTTGGCCATGTCTATGTCTTCTTTGGTGAAATTTCTGTTCATGTCTTTTGCCCATTTCATGATTGGATTGTTTGTTTCTTTGGTGTTGAGTTTAATAAGTTCTTTATAGACCTTGGATACTAGCCCTTTATCTGATAGGTCATTTGCAAATATCTTCTCCCATTCTGTAGGTTGTCTTTGAGTTTTGTGGACTGTTTCTTTTTCTGTGCAGAAGCTTTTGATCTTGATTAAGTCCCAATAGTTCATTTTTGCTTTTGTTTCCCTTGCCTTCATAGATGTATCTTGCAAGAAGTTGCTGTGGCCAAGTTCAAAAAGGGTGTTGCCTGTGTTCTCCTCTAGGATTTTGATGGATTCTTGTCTCACATTGAGATCTTTCATCCATTTTGAATTTATCTTTGTGTCTGGTGTAAGAGAATAGTCTAGTTTCATTCTTCTGCATGTGGCCGTCCAATTTTCCCAGCACCATTTATTGAAGAGACTGTCCTTTTTCCAGTGGGTAGTCTTTCCTGCTTTGTCAAATATTAGGTGACCACAGAGTTGAGGGCCCATTCCTGGGTTCTCTATTCTGTTCCGTTGATCTATGTGTCTTTGTGCCAGTACCACACTGTCTTGATGATCACAGCTTTGTAGTACAGCTTGAAATCCAGCATTGTGATGCCCCCAGCTCTGGTTTTCTTTTTCAATATTCCCCTGGCTATTTGGGGTCTTTTCTGATTCTACACAAATCTTTCGATTATTTGTTCCAACTCTCTGAGGAAAGTCCATGGTATTTTGATAGGGATTGGATTAAGTGTGTAAATTGCCCTGGGTAGCATAGACATTTTCACAATATTAATTCTTGTAATCTATGAGCATGGAATATTTTTCCATCTCTTTGTGTCTTCCTCAATTTCTTTCAGAAGTGTTCTATACATTTTAGTGTATAGATCCTTTACCTCTTTGGTTAGGTTTATTCCTAGGTATCTTATGTTTTGGGTGCAATTGTAAATGGGATTGGCTCCTTAATTTCTCTTTGTTTAGTCTCATTGTTAGTGTATAGAAATGCCACTGATTTCTGGGCATTGATTTTTTTTTTATCCTGCCACACTGCCGAATTGCTATATGAGTTCTAGCAATCTTTGGGTGGAGTTTTTTGGAGTTTTTAGATTTATAGAAAAGTTGAGAAGATAGTACAGGGAGTTCTCATATACCTCATAGTTAGTCTCCCCTCTTGTTAATATATTAGTATAGTACATTTGTCACAATTAATGGATCAACATTAATGCATTATTATTAACTAAAGTTCACACTTTGATTTCTTCTGTTTTTCCTAATGGCCTTTTTCTGTTTGAGTATTCCATTCAGGATTCACACTACATTTAATAGTCATATTTCCTTTGATTCCTCATGGCTGTGACAGTTTCTAAGACTTCTTATGTTTGATGACCCTGGAGGTTTTGAAGAGTACTGGTCAAATATTTCATAGAATGCCCTTCAATTGAGATTTCTCTAATATTCCTCTCATGGGCATGCCTGGGTGGCTCAGCGGTTGAGCGCCTGCCTTCAGCCCAGGGCGTGATCCTAGAGTCCTGGGATCGAGTCCCACATCAGGCTCCCTGCATGGAGCCTGCCTCTCTCTCTCTGCCTATGTCTCTGCCTCTCTCTCTCTCTGTGTCTCTCATGAATAAATAAATAAATAAAAATCTTTAGAAAGAAATATTTCTTTCATTGTTAGACTTGAGTTATAGGTTTTGGGGAGGAAGATCACACAGGTAAAGTGCCATTCTCATCACATTGTATCAAGGGTACCTATGTCAATGTCACTTATCACAGTTGTTATAGAACTTGATTATCTGGCTGAAGCAGTGTTTGTCAGGTTTCTCCATTGTAAAATTACTATTTTTTTAAAAAAACACCTTTCTGTACTCTTTGAAATGAAGTAGCTATGCATAGCCAATGTTTAAGGAATGGGGAATGTCTTGAAGTTGGAGTATTTACATAAATTATTTGGAATCCTTTGTGCAGGAGATTAGTCTCTTCTCACCATTTGCTTATTTATTCAACTATTTATATTGGTAGGACTCGTGGATATTTACTTTAAATTTCTAGGTTATAACCTAGTATAGTTAATGTGTATTATTCATGGATTCTGTGCTTTTTAAAGGTTTATTTTTTTATTTTATTTATTTATGAGAGAGAGAGAGAGAGAGAGAGAGAGAGAGAGGGGCAGAGACACAGGCAGAGGGAGAAGCAGGCTCCATGCACTGGGAGCCCGATGTGGGATTCGATCCCGGGTCTCCAGGATCGCGCCCTGGACCAAAGGCAGGCGCCAAACCGCTGCGCCACCCAGGGATCCCAGATTCTGTGCTTTTTAATTTGCCTACTTGCTAAAATTTGTTTGTAACTCTTGAGTCAATACTTGTGGCACTTTCATTTTCAGTTCTACCTTCTTGTTTCATCTCTCATACTATAGTTACCCTTTTAATCATCTATTTAATGTCATGTTTTCCCCAGTTTTGTGGTTTTTTATTTGTGAATTCACTGGTTAAAATGTCCCTCAAGTTTAGTGCCAAAGTACTGACTAGTGTTCCTGAGTACAAGGCTGTGATGGAGAAAATATATGTTAGATAGACCTTGTTCAGCCATGAATTATAGTGCTCTTGTCCATGAGTTCAGTGTTAATGATTCAACTATATATTAAATAAGTTATCTTTAAATAAAAACCTGCATAAAACAAGGTTATATAGTGATCATTTAAAGAAAATGTTGTTATCAAGAGGCTTGTAGGAAGCTAACTCTGTATTTTCCTTAGGAATAATGGTTCAGTATTTGCTAATGTAGTATTCATGGATGATTTGTAGAATGTAACTACCACGGGTAATGAGTATAAACTTCTCTAGTCTTTTATTGATTTGTTGCTAAAATGGATACCACTCTAGCCATTGGAAGTTCTTTCATTTGACTCCTGCATCCCTTTGTCTCTTTAGTATAAATCTCTCATCAGTGCACGTGTGTGTGTGTGTGTGTGATTTTTTTTTTTTTCAAAGCAGTTCCTTAATGTCTGGCAGTTCCTTAATTTTATGCCTCATGTGTAGAGTCAGCCATTTCTCCAAGGATCCCTGCTTCCTTTTTTGGAGAATGGTATTAGAAACTAAGATCTGGCACTAGCTGTGCTTGTTGCTATAAGGTGTCAGTGCTTCTAGACCCTCTTAGCTGACAGAGTAAAGAGATATGTGTGTCTATACTAACACATGTATATACATATATCTATAAATATTTCTACATGTAACCATATACATTTATATTAAACTAAACATCAGTCCAAGCTGTTGACTCTAGCTTTGTTATCATATGGATCATTTTAGCCTCTCCCCTTAATTATCTGTGACTTCCCATTCCAATGGCAAGATAACTGGCTTCCACCATCTACCATCCATTTACTTAATTATTCAACCTAGTATTCATGTATAGTGGTATCAAAATTGTTAACCCATTGTCCTGTGGGAAACAACTTTCTCAAATGGAGTGTGGTGCTTGTGTACAGTGCCTTTTGTCATTCGTCTTACTGTCTCCACTTACCTCCAAAGCTACTTAGCTCAGCACCATTTTTTACCTCACAGCTTTTAATAATACACTTTAATGTACTTATCTGTTCCATTACTACCTATTCAGACATAAGTCATGTGAGATTGGCAATGAAACAAATCCAAGCGAGAGGTACCCCCATGGTACTCAGGATTCCTAAGCTATTTTACTCCTCCCACTCCACCTACTGATTCTTAATCCCTCCTGTACCACAATTCTCCTTCAGGAGCTTCCCTCGTTTTTGCAGGGCTGTTAAAGATTGTACCACATGTAGCCAAACATGTCTGAGTCCTAATTAGATATATGCTGTGACCCCTGCTTTACATGCTTCATTTCATTTAATTTCACTTAATCCTCATACAGATAGTTTCTAAAATTTATAAAGTGCTTATTATTGTCAAGCACTTTTCTAGGTATATTAGAAGTATTGAAAAAATTTAAAAAAAGAAGTATTGATTTGATTAGATTAGACCTCAACCTATGAGATACGATCTGTTAATATTCTGACATTTTACTGATAGGAAACAAAGGTTCAGAGAGGTTAAGTAACTTGCTCAAGGTTATACACTTCAAAGTCTGTGCTCTTTCTGTTAAACCACACTGCCTCAAGTTACAAAGAATCTAGAGCTGCATCTCAATTAAAAAAAAAAACTTTAGATGTCTTCTATTTTTCTTTTTTAGAGGACACTTTTTTAGGAAGTAATGTCATTGCTGACTATGGGAAAACATAAGGAAATATAGATCCCACTGCAATGTATTTATTGTAAAATTTGTCAAACATCTTGGTAAATAGTTCTTGGCATGCCCAGACTCTTCAGTCTTGGTGACTGAGCAGAAAGTTCACAAAGAAAAGGAAAGGAAGGTTGTTGCAGATGACCAGAAACTATTTTCCTAGTTCTGTCCCTCTCCCATCCTTAGCTATTGTTGAGATGCAAACGTATTTCAATTCAATAAACATGTATTGAGTACTTACTTTGCGTGGGCACTGTTCTAGGTACTAGTGGGAAATAGAGAAATAAGCAAGGGATAGTTCTACAAGGCAAGGATTTTACCTTGGTGTGGAAGAACAACATGTATCTAAAATAAAATTTCAAATAATATGGAAAGGGAGTAACATTATCTGATCTATATCAAGCCTAACCCGCTCATTGGGGGCTTTATCTTTTGTGCTATGCTTTATTCATTGTAATATTAGAATGATTGTTGGCTGAGTACCAATGACCTGGGCCTCTTGGGAATATTCAGAGACCCAAAGCGAGGCCAGCCTGTAGTTTGAGAGTAGCTGTGGATAATCACATTATAAATTGGCTCTGGGCCTTTGTAGAGGGTCAGTGGTCCCAGTCCAACAGACAGTCAGATATGGTGCTTTGTGCTTGCCTGGTTTCTGCTTAATGCTCAGTGAGGGATAGCCTCAGCTTTGCCTAATTTCTTTTTGGCTCCAGACCTCTCACCCCTCTTACAGGTTGGCATTTTGTGGCTTTCTTGCCATCCGCTCTTCCTCTCTCCAGTCTAATTAGTAGATTGGTGGGAGGTAGCCTCAGAAAGGGAAGGCTTTTCCCTGAGTACCCATTCTTTACAGCAATCCAGCCATTTGGGCTTTAATTGGCTTCAGAGGGCCCCTTAGTGCTTTGTCCTTTGTGCATCAGGAAGTTAATTACTTAATAAACCAAATGGGAGTCTTTCAAAAATGCAATGTTAGCTCTTCTCTTTCTTAGAGCACAACTTGGGACAGACTAGAGTACTCCAGTCACTGTAAGAACCAGCCTAAGATAAACCTGGGAGGCTGCAAAAGTTTGTGTTGAGTGCTCTGAATTTAAGAATCCTCTTTCATAGTATGGTTTCTCTTGGGTCCCCAGGGCCCCTCCCTACAGCATCTCCCCTAGGCTTGCCCTTTCCATGCTGACCTGTGCTTTGACTCTTTTAGTATGTATGCTCTATATTTAATTTCAAGGAGGCCTCTTCACTTAATCTGACAAAGCAATTTATAGTAACATTAGTAGCCAACACTTAAAATGTAAGCCAACACTTACAGTCATTTGGCTAAGTGCTTTATACAAATTTGTTATATCCTCCCACCAACCTCATAAGGTTGATTGTTCTTATTATACTCACTATACAGATGAAGAAATTAAGACCCAAAGAGTTTAAGTGACTTAAGATCACACAGCTAGCAAACAGTGGAGCTGGGATTTGAATCCAGTTGTCTGACACTGGAGCCATGGTCTACAAACCACCAAATTGTAACACCAAGTGTGTTTCACTAATGACTTATAATGACATGGTTGCTGAAGCATGTTTGCATACTTTCTCTAACCCTAGAGTGCCTATACCTTTATTAAGCACCTACTTTGAACCAGATATTTGCATTTTAACAGTGGCATTTAAGGTCTCAATTTTTTTTTAAAAATTTGTATTTATTTGAGAGAGAGAGAGAGAGAGAGAGAGAGAGAGAGAGAGAACACAAACAGGAGGAGTGGCAGAGAGGCAGATTCCCCCACTGAACAGGGAGTCCAATGTGGAGCTTGATCCCAGGATCCTGAGATCATGACCTGAGTTGAAGGCAGACACTTAACTGACTGAGTAACCCAGGTGCCCCATAATGTCTTAATTCTTAGAAGTGACTAATATAGGCATCATGAAAGGATTAAGGAACAATTAAGTGTTAAATTGCATAGTATTGATCATAAGTACGCTGGTGTTTTAGTGGGTAGAACTGTGCTAGGTTTGGATAGGTAGAGATAAAGGAGGGGAAAAGCATTTTAAGCAGGGGCAAATAACCCAGCAAGGCATAGAAATGAGAAGAAGGTGAAAAGGAAAGAATGAGATGTACTTGGGTAACATAGTGATTTTCAAGTGTCTGTGTAACTAGGATAGAACCTCTCAAACTCTATGGCCACAGCCCTTCCTGTTATATCTGCCACTGAATATCTCTAGCAGAGAAAGCACATTGTCTTGTAATAACAGCTAACATTTATTGAGTGAAATGGTTCTACAACATTAATGAAACTTCATCAAATCCTCAAAACAACTTTATGAAACTGGAACTGTCTCCTTTTTTTTTTCTGAGATAAGGAAACAGAGGTTCAGGGATACTAAGAAACTTGCCCAAGGTTACATAGCTAGTAAGAAGCAGAGCTGGAAGATAAACTCAGGTAGTCTGGCTCCAGAGAATGGATCTTAACCATAAAGCTATACTTTATCTGTTTGGACAGTCCTACTCCTATTTAGGGTCTTGTAACCTCTTTGTAAGCTCCTCCTCTGGTTTGTTAATACAGACCTTGTATTTGAAAGGACTGCTTTTGTCCTTTATGCTTATGGCCTAGACCAGGAACTGACCAAGTAGCTTCTTTGATTCTTTTTGTCTGGGGCCCAACCTTGGTTTTGTCTGTCATTGTCATCACCACTTTTACAAAATGCAACACAGAAAAACAAAACTAAGGAAATAGGGCCCTTCCTCCTAAAGTCTAGAGCAGAGCTGGCCTTAACTGTCCTTGCTAGGCTTCTTTATCTTGGGTTTAGCCATGATCCTTTTGGGCCTTAACAAGTGATGAGCTCCTCTTATTAGATGCTTGAGGGGGAAAACTTAGTTCTCAGAGAGAAGCAATGGAAAAAGTAGTTTTCTTAGTCTACTTACATATATAATCCCTCCACCATAAATTGTACCTTCTAACATAGTGGACAGATTGGGTTTTGGGAGGCCATTTTGACTTTCAGCCTATGTATTGTGGACTTAGAGAAGATGGAAAGAAAGCTTTGAGTTTTTCTTTGGCTGTAAGGCAAAGCCTCTACTACACCACAATTTATTGCTTTGTTACTCAAGGGGTTAATAGTCTAGCCTGTGGCCACTCAGGAGTGTTGATCCTTCTTTTAATGAAATGAAATTGGAGTTTAGGCCCTTAAAACATTTGTGAAAGTCTCTTTCATGTGTGCCCCCTCCCCTAAGCTTCTGAAATTCGTCTGTACAGAGTATGCATTGTCCCAAAATGGGCCCTCACCCAGAAAAAGTCAACACTGAAACCCTCCTCCCATTATCAAATGTTTCCCTGTTCTAATGATAATTTAAATTTCTAAAAATTAGCAACAAAATCCCTTCCCCCTCAAAATGATCTCTGTTCTCATGTTTGCACAGAAATAGGCTTTATTTAAGAGGCAGTAGGTGGCCATTATAAGTTCTTAAGTAGCATGATGAAAATGGTGTTACAGGGGGATTGATCTGGTAATAGCATACTATTGCTGTAATAATACTATCCTAACACAGTATTTCTCACACTGTGATGCATTTGCCTCTTTACTTGTCTTTCTCCCTCAGTAGATTGTAAACTTGTGGGACAGTTACTTAGTCATCTCTACCTCTAGTGCCCAGTGCAGTGCTCATTGAATGAGAAAAGACCAGAGACAGAAAGACCAAGTAAGGATGTAAGAGTAGGGTAGAGGAGAGGGCTACTGAAGTAGTTCAGATATGTGAGGTGACAAGAGCCTGGATAAGGACAGGATGTGTGAGATACTTTGTAGGCAGATATGTCAGAATAATATGGATGAAGGGATGAAGATATAAGAGGATGACATGATTTGTAAGTTGGAGAATCAGAAAATAGTACTATTGGGTTTTAGGGAGACAGAAAAGAGTACTTCTTTGTTCCTCTTCTCAGCTTAGAACCAACTGAGAAATAAGACTCAATAAATGAGTATCAAAATGTGAGTACCCTGTGAATTATGCAGCTTTCTCCTTATAGTAATTGGTCTACCAGGAAAACTATAGCCTTCCCCTCCAGGAACATAGCTCATCCTGTAAGATTCTCAATTGGCTGAGGGCAGCCTAAAACAACTGTCTCAGGGCAAGCATATCTGAAAGAGAAAGCCCCAGAATCTGGGTCATCTAACTTATTCTGCAATGAGCAAGAAAATAAATATTTGAGGATTTTCAGGTCACATGGTTGGTCCTGTCCTAACTACTGTCTCTGCTGTTGAAGTATGAAAGCAACCATAGGTATTAAGTAAAGGAACAAGCATGGCGGGACACCTGGGTGGCTCAGTGGTTAAGTGTCTGTCTCCGGCTCAGGGCCTGATCCCAGGATCTGGAATCAAGTCCCGCATCAGGCTCCCTGAGAGGAGCCTGCTTCTCCCTCTGCCTGTGTCTCTGCTTCTCTCTCTCTGTCTCTGTCTCTCATGAATAAATAAATCTTAAAAAAAAGGAACAAGCGTCACTATATTCCAATAAAACTTTAGTAACAAAAGCAGGTGGTAGGCTGGATTTGGTTCATGGGCTAGAGTCTACCAACTGTGGAACAGAAGAAACTGAGTTGAACAGTTTCTTCATTATTCTCACGAATAAGTTAATTCACACCTTGAAGGAAAGGGAATGAAGGGTTGCAGACTGGCTATGTATATTAACGTAGTAGAAGCTTCCTCAGGGAAACCTGAAACCTGGAAAATGCTAGATCCCTTCTAACAGGCGCTATTGACAGAGTAACTTAGGAGAGAAGTTTGTGGAGAGATGCTAATCTTTGGAGATGTTGAATTTGAGGTGACCATAAGACCAAAAAGTGGAGGTTACCTGTAGCCACAGGCATGTGGGGATCCAGCTTGTACTGACCCAGAAAAACTTGGGAGAACCAATTGTGCACATCCTTTTTCAACTCTGTGTTCAGTGATCTCACCATGGTAGTTTAAAATTGGCCATGGTGGCAGTACGGATAGCATGGAAACTGGCAAAATCTAGAAATCAGAGTTTCCCTGCTCTTGACATAAGCAGACTGTTAAACATTTACCAGCGCAGCACTATGTAGAAGGTATCTGAAATACAGTTGCAAATAGGACCCAGTGGGGGAATCCTCTGCTTGGAGGTGAGAGCTAAAGCTTTGGCAGTGGATGAGTCTACTGAGCATGGGTTGGAAAAGAGCAAAGTAAATAAGCCAACATACTTGGGGAATATTCACAGTTTGGGTCTATAAAATAAATAAATAGAAGCTTGGAAGAGAGATGGGAGAAGTAGAAGGAGAATGGGGAAGATGCAGTGTCAGGGTAAATGGTCATCCCTCACTACCTATGATGTTAAGGCCCTTTGGCAAACATATCAGAAAAGGACCACTTACTCCTGGTTAATTATAAAACAAGAATATATACCCCTGAAGAAGTTGAGTTGGTGGGGAAGAGACTCCAGGGAGCCTGTGGACCTTCCAAATAGACCCTTTAAGGCTTGGTCCTGCATGATATTTCAGACAAGATCAAGGAAGACAGAAGACAGAATTTGGAGTAGTTGATATAATGCCACCTAAAAAAAGCCCAACACTGACAACTTAAAACCCCTAAATTCCACATTATTGCTCTTTAACTCACAAAGAAATCTAGCTTCTCTTCTGATTTAAAGCCTTGGATTGCAGTCCTAGCTGAGAAATCTAACAGAGGAGGAATCCCCCAAACAAAAAAGGCCAAGTCTATTAACTAGAGATCAACTAATGCTTACACTAGACCCAGGCGCCTGCTTGTTTTGAGGTCACTCATTCCTGAGACTAGTAAGGACCTTGCCTTCTTCCCAGGAGATTCTAAAGCTCATGGAAACTCTGCTGCCTTTGTAGTCTAAGGGCCTCAGAGTGTTTCTCCTGACTCTGGAGCTCACTTCAATCTTTTCTAGGCTAGACTCCTGAGGCCCTAGACACCCAAAATAAAGATCTATACTTGCTAATAATGGACACAGACCCACACCTGAGCATACTATATGAAGCCAAAAGTAAGGCTTCAAACACAGATTCTGGTGAAGCACACCAGAAACTGTTTTTTTTAACATGGTACTTTGGTCTCTTAACATAGTGTTTATTTCCCAACTTTTCAAGGCCATGTTGGAGATTTGTGAGTCTAATCTGTCTACCTGTCTACCCTGCTTGGCTCTAATTGACAGAAAACACAAGGAATTAGTTGTAGATCAATGTTGTACCTTTAGTACCTCATTAATGATAACTAAAATTTATTAATTTATCAATGCTTTGCTGGATATTTTATATGATTGCTTAATCCTTATGTCAACCCTATGAAGTAGATATTATTAGTATTCTTATTTTATAGAGGAGAAAATTAAGAGACAGAAATATTAAATAACTTATTCAAGCTCATGCTGTAGGTTGCAGAGCCAGGATAAAAGATAAAAACCTCAGTGATCCAACTCTACACATTACATCATTTCCTTTTCTAGATCTAAAAGATCTGATTCTCTGTTAAAGTTGGGCCAGAGGATATGGTTTAGGCATGAGATAGAATAGGGCTTATGATTATCACAAATCAAAATTAGCTATAGGCTTAGAAGCTGGAGAATGCAGCCTTGATTGATTGATTGCAGTTGAGAGTCCTCACACAGGTCGACTTACAGAATGGGATAGTAGAAACTGAGAAAGTATATAGCGAGAAGAGGCAGGCCCACATTATTGTTTCAGTGAAGTGACCCTAAACATTCTGGTTAATATTGCCCAGTTAATGTTTGTTGTTCCTATAGTAGAGAGGAACGAATGTGGGTTTCTAGTACTGTTTCCTTCTAAGCAATGGAGCAATAGTCCCTCTCTCCATGGAGATATGAGGCAGGGAATAATATATGCAAAGTGGCTGGTACATAGTAGGTACTCTGCACATGTTAACCCCAGCTGATTTAAATAGACCCAGTCTGCTCATACATATGCATAAGACAAGGCATTTCTCCCCTGGCCTTCAGCCTTTGTCTCTCCCCACAGCCTCTTAACTGTTCTGACCTGTAATTTTTCAATCTCACCTCTTCTGGTTCTCTGTCCTGTCTCTTGGTGGTGGGAGAATCGGCCAATAAAGGGAAAAGTAATATAATATCAGATAAGTGCCATGAAGAAAATAAAACATGGTAATGGGAGAGAGAATGGCTGAGGGAGTGGCAACATTAATAGAAAGGTCATCAGAGGAGGTGACATTTGACTGGGGAGGGTATGAATATATGAAATAAAGTTGGAGAAGCTGACAGAGTCTGGGTTACTCAGGGCCTCATGGGCCATAATACACAACTTGAATTCAATTCTAAGGACAGTGTGAAGTCCCTTTTGGGTTGACCACTCTGGCTTCTGAAAATTGCCTTAAAGTCTTCCTGTTTCTTAATTTCCTATGTCTTCCCATTGTGAATGATGCCCGGTTTTTACTGTCCCAGATAACTGATTCAGTCTCCAGTGGTTTAAAACTATCCATTCTGTGCTGTCACTGCCCCTCCCCAATTTCACCTCTCCATGCCCTGGCTCTAAGTGAGAATTCCTCATTATTCTCAACACAGGAGTATCTCCAGACTGGGAGATCAGGTTGGAAAAGGACTCTCCCTGAAGTGAAAGGCAACATGAATCTTCCTGGAGTAGATACGTGCAATTTCTTGCAGCAGCCCAATGACAGATGTGTGAAGGTGCAGCTGTTGAGGTGGGGATGTGTCTAAATGGTAAACAGGGAAATGTCCCCTGGAAGGCATCCATCTCAAAGGGAATTAATGGGAGATGCCCTGCAGTATCACAATTTCAGTCTGTGCTTCAGGAGATGTTAGGATAATGGAAACTTTTCCTGTCTGAGGAAATTTTGAAATAGTTGAGTTAGAGATCTGTAATTTCCTCATGTGTCCAGGGGACAAAGACTATGTGTGGTGGCTTTGAGTCCTTAGAAAAGCAGACTTGTAGCGCAGTGTAGAATGTTTTGGTTTCCACTAGAGTAGGGTAAAACTGCCTACACAATTCTCCATTTCCCCTTTCTCAGATTCTTTGTGCACTAAACTGACTTCTTATTGCCAAAAATAACCACTTCATTTGTATCATGTTCTCCCATTCACAAATTATTTTCAAATATCATAAAAAACAATGGTAGGTGATAAATATTATTCTCTTTTATGCAGATTAGAAAATCAAGGTCCAGCATTGTTACGTGAAGCCATGAACCTAGATTTAAATTAACATAGTTCATGCTTATTTTCTCTTTAGATTTGTTTAAGGCATTTAATTTCTTTTCTAGAGACCAGAATAGTGGGCCGAAGTATTCTGGTTATTAGATAGGTACATCCCACCATCATCTATTAAGAACTTATCAGTTTAGTGTGAGTTTGGCTAGTCTGAGGCAGGCCCAGAGGCTGGAGAAATTAACAGAACCAAGGTCCTGTAGAGTGCCAGACCCTGGGTTGTAGTGATCATACCAAGGTGCAGACATCCTCACAAGGCCTGGCTGGAAAATAATCTGCTGACCTTTTCCAAACTGACTTAACGGCATGATCACTCAACTCTTTCCACTTTATTTTTGAGCTTCTTGAAAAAGAGCAAACAACTCTAATTTAGCTAGCCAGTTCACCAGCTGGAGATGCAGCATGGCATGGGGAGCTGATTAAAATGAGGTGGTAGTTTAAAAACCAGGAGCCAACTGACCTTAACTGTGTTTCTTCCAGCTTAATATATCATTGTTGAAGATGTAGATAAGTGATTTGCTGGCCTCTGCTCTGGAGAGGTTTTATATATTGCTCATGTAGTCATAATTCTCAACCATTTTCCTTTCATACCACTCAGTTAAGGGAATAATTACTGCCTTGGGTTCATGCTTTTGGTGTATTACTATGTGAGTCACTGAAAAGCCCAGCCTGTCTGTCCTTCCTTCTTTCTTCCTTCCTTTCTCCTTTTAATGTCTCTTTGTTTAGAAGAGAGAAATCAATTTTTGAATTGATTTCAAATTGCATTTGAATTTAGAAAATTAAAACAAATGAATAGCAAAATACCATTACTTTCAGAGCTCATAAGACAAAACCTGGCTGACTTGAGGTTTTGACTATTGGTTTGTATAACAAATGGCTCCTTTAAGATGGCACCAAAGTCAATACTAATGGTTATTATGATTAAGTACAGCTCCCTTGGTGTCCGTTTCCTGCTCTCTGGCTTCCTTCTCCTCTCTCCAGTGCACACACATGGATTCTGTAAAGTCAAGTGACCCTGAGTTATACACAGGCCAAGGAGAGAAAGTTTGCAGCTGGCTCTTCCAACTTCCTTACTGTGGTTTCCCTCTGCCTAACAACTCAGTGGCCTGGTTTGAGCAGGGCCCCTGCTGCAGGTGTCCCCTTCCATGGTCTGAACTTCTAAAAGTCTTCCAAGCTTAAGGCATTTCAAGGTTCTCCTCCCAAAACCCCTTGTCCTGAGACTGCCTATCCTGGGCACCATCCTCTAAGGGCCCTTGTCTCTGCCAGGTAATGGTAAAGTTAAACATCTGCACTAAAGGTTCACATGATTTTCAAGATAGCTTTAATCCAAGAGTGTGACTGATGGTTGGGTTTCAGGTACCTATGGTAGGCACCCTAGAGAGAAAGCAGAAGTACTGTTTTGGGTGCCTCACCAGCACTAAAATAATTCAGATTTCTACAGAACATTTTACCAAGTACTTTTTCATTCATATTTTGTTTCTTTTTCCCCTTCCAAATAGTATTGTGAGGTAGGTGATATCATTTTATTTTTATTTTTTTAAAGATCTTATTTATTTATTCATGAGATACTCCGAGAGAGGGAGAGAGAGGCAGAGACATAGGCAGAGGGAAAGCAGGCTCCATGCAGGGAGCCCAACGCAGGACTCGATCCTGGGTCTCCAGGATCATGCCCTGGGCCAAAGGCAGGTGCCAAACTACTGAGCCACCCAGGGATCCCCAGGTGATATTATTTTATATAAAAAATGAGGAAACCAAGACTCTGAGAGGTTAAGCAATTTGTCTGACACCACACAGCTAGTAAATGGCTGAGACTGGAACCTAGCTCACTTGATCTGAAATTCCGTGTGATTTTTGCTCTGCCACACAGTCTCATAATCATTTAACTCAATTTTTTGACTACTAATTGTCCTGTGGGGATGCAGGGAGCAATGAAACCTATATAGCCATGTCATATTATATTCTAAGAATATAGAGAACATAGGTATATGGAGAAAGAGACAAAATATGACTGAATATATTTTAAAATGACAAATCATGGGAAGTGCTATAAATGAAAGCTGAGGTAAAAAATTGTGGTGGGGGAGCTTCTTTAGATAGGCTTCTTGGAAATCTCAAAGACCAAGAAAGAGCTAGTGATGGTAGCAGAGGGAGACCAGTCTGGATAGAGGGTATACAGAAGGCCCTGAGGCATATTCATATGGTTGCCTGCCCCACTCACTCTATGTCCTCAGGAGCTATGTTCTGTATACACAGATGCTTTTAGTGCTTGATGAAGTCTCCTCAGGAATTGTTATACTATCAATCCAACCATATATGCCAGCAACCCTACACACTGGGCTCATTTCCTTGCTTACTTTAAGAAGGCCCTTAGACACTAGGATGATTTTTTTTCATCAGAACTTCACAAGGTTTGCTGTTTAAGTTGGGCATTTCTTCCAATTTTCACAAATAATGTGTCCCAAGTATAAGATTGTGGAAGGCTCACACAAACCCATCCCCATGGGTGGAGACACAGATCACAGAGGCCATATTGATAAAGGGCCACGAGGATGTGACCTGGTGGAATTTTGCACGTGAAGAACACATTATGTGTTCTTGGTTTGCAGGAAGAGAAGATTTGGGCATCTTTTGCCAATGGGGTTCTATCACACTAAAATGGATGGGCACTTACCCTTAGCAGGTACTCAATGTCTTGATTATATAGGAAATTTGGTTAATCTATTTACCTTACTCACTGGTAACTTTACTTTCTAGATATTTTTAAAGCATTTATCTAATTCTTAGCTATATGTTCCTCCCTGCAAAAGGCCTTATGATAAATGCAGAGGTATCACCATCACAGTCCCTGATTTTGAGGAGGCTGCGGTCTACATAGAGATAAAATGTACACGTTTAACAATTAGAGAAGAAAGAAAATAGAATATTCCTTCAAATGCTAGCTGTTGGCATAGAGAAGCACAATATGAGTTCGGGAAAGGAGAGGACACTTCCTGGAAGCTGTCAGATTGCATAAGCATCTTCCAGGGTGGTAGGATTGGATTCATGGAAAGAAAATGCAAAACAACATCCTAGAAAGGTAGCATTGCTGTGCCCTGGATATAGTCAATTGGCCTTTTGGAGGTGGGACCCATGTCACTGTATGTGTAGACTAATGTACAGATATAAATGGGGGAGAGAGAGAGAATGGGGGGGGGGCGGGGAGAGGGAGGGAGAGAGAAAGAGAGAGAGAGAGAGAGAGAGAGATTGCTGTTGTGCTGATAATGCCGTAAGGCAAGGGTTATGAAATGCTCTCTTTCTGTTTCACTCATCTTACTCAGGTTGTATATTGCATTTTGATATTTTTGTTTCCCCTTCAAGATTACCCTTAAAGCTTGTTTGTGCTCACATCTCCTAAATACAAAGAGTGGTGTATGTGAGGGAGGATAGTGGTGTTTGTACGTGTATATGTTGGAGAAATGATGTGGTTGGAGTTCAAGGAGATCACATTCTTTACTCTGGACATTTCCCAAGGATGACCATGAATTTTACATTATCCCTCAAAGGTGGCCCTGGTATGAGCAGAGGGGTGAAGTTGGAGTGAACATAATTCAGGCTTGAGGAAGCAAAGCGGGTGTGTGGGAGAGGATAGTCACCACAGTGAAAAAACTCAGAGCCCAGCTAAGAACACTAGCTGGTATCCTTAGAGCCAGCCAGCAACACTATGAAGATGCCTAAGGAGCAGGAGACATGCTCCATGCTCTCACAAACCATCTGTTGTAGTTGCAAAGACACAGTGCACAAACAGAAATAGCATCAGATGGCAGGATCAGCAGACATATTCCATGTAGCTCCACAGGAAATATAGGAAAGCAGATGGGAATTGGGGAAAAGGATGGCCTTTTAACCATTAGAGCTGTTCGACAGTAGAAAGGCTGCTGCCTCATGGCCTGCTGAGCTTCCTTCCAGTAGCGGTGTTAAATGTAGGATTCCTCTGTCTAGTATGTTGCAGTCCAAATAAAGTGTAGCTGGCATGACCTCAAGCCACCTTCTCCCTCTTAGAGTCTGGGAGTTTGCAGCTTCATGCCTTTTAACTGACCTCACACTTAGAGGACTATGTAAAGCCAGCCATGGTGACAGCAAAGGCTGGACCAGTTGGTTGGAAGGGCTCACTAGACTGAGAATTCTTCTCCAGGCTCTGTGGCAGGATCTGTGGCTGACTAGGAAGAAAGACTGCTAAAGGTGGCAGTGACTTGACTGCTTCAGGGCGGCTCTGGGAAAGTGGTTTCAGCTGTCTCTCTTCACAGGCAGGTGTCAGCCCAACGTGTGGCAAGTCACCTCACCCTGGGAGGCACTTTTATGCCCAAAACCTGGGGAAGCACTAGAACTAAAACATTGCCTGAGGGAATCAGCTGCTGGTTTGGCTCTGCAAACCTTACCATCCAGCTAATGAGGAAGGCCTGATGGAAAACAGCAGAGGGAAATTAAAAACCAGAAGAAGTAGCTTTAACCATAACAACCTCCCTCCCATTCAACTAAGGGCTGAGGCCTGGACTCCAATGCTCCTGTGAGGAAAATTAGGCTCAGAAATACTTCCCAAGGTCTTCTGAACTAAATTCTGGGCTCTTTCCCTGTACTAGAGGTGTTTTTTAAAAAAGATTTTATTAATTTATTTGACACAGAGAGAGCACGTACACAAGCAGGAGTAGAGGCAGAGGGAGAGGGAAAAGCCGACACCCCTGCTGAGCAGGGAGCCCAACATGGGGCTCCATCTCAGGACCCTGGGTTCATGATCTGAGCTGAAGGCAGATATTTAACCAACTGAGCCACTTAGGTATCTCTTCCCTATACCAGAGTTAGGTTCCTCAGGCTTGGAAAGAGTCTTCTTAATGGTATCAGGGGACCAGGGCTCCATGGAAAGCAAAAATTACTTCCCAGCCCTTTACTAATCTGGAGTGAAAGTCACAGAGCTAGACTGAGTTCTCTTAGAGAAAAATAAGCTATTTCTTATGTTTCAGAGAGGTCTCAGAGAAGCCAAAGAGGTCTGTTTCTTGCTAATGCAGTTCTTGGCCAAAGTCTGGTTCTCCACTAGGTCAAAAGGAATTATCACAGTGATTCATATTCATGTTTGATCCAGTTTACATTTTCACTGTCAACAGAAATTCCAGGGGACTCCCTTGGGGGAGGGGGAACTGGACTCTGAAGTCAACCTCAAAGCAAGGGATCTGACATTTCCTGAGAGCCTACTATGCATCTAACTTGAAGGTTAAGTATATCCTGGCTCATCTTAGCAGCAATTTATAATTTTATGGCTCTGTCATTAGTCATACATTTGTTTTTCCTTCATGCCTCATCTCCTGTTCTGTATGTATGTCTGTATGAGGTAGGACAGCCTTTTACTTGACCTTAATAGTAAGTTACCTCAGAACTTGATTTCCATCACCCAAGTGCCTTGAAGTGGCAATGGAGCCTGTTTTGGCCTCCATTTTCCTGGCAGGAGATCTTACAGACTGCCAAGGTGTGTCTGTCCGAGGTCATTCTGCAGTTGTTCTGGATCCGAGAGATCTGCCTCTGCTTCACCTGACCTGGGATAAACATTTTGTTTAATATAAAGGGACTTGACATAGTAACTGTTCTAGACCAGGTGTGGCCTGCATAGCTCTCTCAGCAGATTACTTAAAAGTTTCCGGTGCCTGAGAGATACACAAAAGCACAGCTGCAATTTTGTTAAACTTTTCATAGGATTTCAAAATCTAAGGCTCCAAAGGCCCTAATACATACCCCACCCACCTTGGCATCTTCATCATTCTGGGCTCTTCCTTCTCTCTCCTCTTTTCTCCTTGTTGAAATATGTTTCTAATCTTCCAGGCCTCTCAAATGCATCGGTGTTTCCTGCTTCAGTGGTCCCGGTGGAGTCACTCATTCTGTATTTAATGTATTCCGCACTTTAAATGGGCCTGTTAATTACTCCCTCCTCACTCTGAATTTACTAATTTATTGATCAAATTTCTTTTTGTGCATGTGAGTTTTATTTTGTATGAGCAAAGAATTTATTTGGATCAATTTTATTGACCCCCCTCCCACCCCTGCCTCCCGGGATACTTTCCCAAACTTTAATTAAGTCTCTGGGAAGTCTCTTTGCTTAAAGGGGAGCCTCTTGCTTCTTCCTTTTGTAAGCACTGATGGTATCTGAGTATCACATTCTCAAGCAGGTGGATATTTGAAAGGGCAATTAGAGTTGAGAACTAGGGCAGGGGCTCTCAAAAGTGTGGTCCCTAGACCGGGAGCCTCAGAATCCCCTGAGAACTTGTTAGAAAAGCAGGTTCTCGGACTCCACCCAGAACTGCTGAATTGGAAACTCTGAGGGTGGGTCCTAGCAGTTTATGTTTTAACAAGTCCTTCAGGGGATTCTGATGCAGGCGAAAAATTGAGAACCACTGCTCTAGGGCAGGGTTTCTTAACCTCCTTGTTCTTGACATTTTTGCTGAAAGAGTATTTGTAGCGGGGGCTATCCTGTGCACTGTATCCTGTTTAGCAATCCGCTAGCCTCCACTCACTGGATGCCAGGGGCATCCTCCAGTTGTGACAACCAAAATGTCTCCAGACATCGCCAAATGTCCCCAGGGGATGTTCCCAGTTGAGAACCACTGAACCAAGGGTTCAAATTACCCGCCCTTCCCAATCTAGACTTTTCTCCTCTTTATTTCACTTGGGGATTCATAAATCAGATAAAAGTAACTGTGAGTGAGTATCTCGTGGTTTCTAGCATACTGCCTTGTTTCATTTTGTGTTTCATATGTGTACTTTTCCTATCCCTAGCTATTCCATTTTGGGGCCAGGCAGATAATAAGCCCAGTGCTTGATTTGTTTTAACAGTTTATTTAACCACCTAGCATTAATGCCCCATTTTCCTGGCCTTTGTACAAAACTCCTTAATTTTTCAAAAGAGTGATCTGATTTTTTGTTTCCCCCAGAGACTTGAAGACATTTCTAGGCTGTGGAAGAAATGAGTGGGTGGGGAATTCAGACACTATCATCACTAAAGAGGGGAGTGGGAGTAGGGACTAGGCGGTAGGTTCTGCTCTTGCCCCCTCCCTGCTGAGAGCACCCAAATACCCAAGTGTCATTGTGAAGAGGATAGGTGAGTGTTACTGTCTATGCCTAGAGTAAATTGGTTTGGTTGAATGAATTTGCCTTTTGATAGGAATATTCCTTCCTTTCTATTGCAGCCTGCTTCCTCTTTGTATATCTACTGCCTTGTATCTCTCTTGCATACCCGGTACATGGCAAGCCTGCCCTCCAATCCTGTATCTGAATGACTCTGTCCTCATTCTTCATGAAGCACTGTCATTAGTATCAGGGACCATAATGCAGACTGAAGAAGGTGCTGGGTCAATGGGAATACCACTCTCCATTCCAGCCCCTGGGCCACTGAGAGAGGTACAAGTCAGAGGAGAAATCATGGAAACCAGCCTTCAACTGAAGAATGGGGCTGGAACATTTAGTTTTTGTTCAGTGTACCAGTCTGGGAGATGAAGTGTCTGCTCTTGAGCAGTACCAGTAAGCTCACAGGGCATTTTTCCTCCCCACTCAAGCCAGGTGGCCAATTAAAAGGCAGCCAGCTGGAAGGCTTACCACAGCTTTCTAGTCTAGATGGGCCTTAAAACATTACTGGAAAAACTAGCAATATAGTGCCAGTTTATTCAGGTTTCCATACACAATTTCACATAACTAGTGACATGCAAATTGGTTCTGCTACTTCCAAAGTAAGCAACATCCTTAAGTGGAAATTAAAAAACAAACAGCACCACCACAAGTTCATTTTACAATTATAACTGAAATTCTGACACCCAATCAAGTATGGAATAGTGCTGATAATGGCAACAAAAGATTTATTAACTAAACTTTAAACCTTTTAATAGGACTCTCAAGAAACTGTTTGGTTCAGAAATTTGCAAAAGACTACGTGGAGAGCAAGAATTAAGCAGAAAACATGCTGCTAAAATAGCTTTGGCCAGTAGGAGTTAATTAATAAATCACTCAGTTTTTAATAATAGAAAATCAGTTTTATCCTATCCCTACTAAATTAATGTTAATCAAATATTTGCAAAATATGCCCAAAGCATCCCCAGCCTCAAGCCTTCCCTGCCCAATTCTGCAGAAAGCTCCTACACATGTACTGCATTCATTAACTCAGGGAACAAAGGCCCCTCCTACTTTCTCACTGTGGCACTATGGCTTGCTTTGTGTGTATCTGTGTTTTCAGACACCTTTGGGTTCCTGTCTTGGCTCTCCCTTCTCACTTTTTCTCTAGACCTTATAGCTTGGTTCCTATAGGAGCTGCCAGTAGGAATTTCCCTACACTCCTATCTTTAGAAATTCTGTTCATGTGTACCTGCAGCAGCAATGAATCTCAGTCCCAAACTCAGGTGTGCATGAAATGTAGCTTTCTTAATTTTCTTTAAGTTGTTATGGAAAAAGAGAGTGCAGACTCAGAATTTTTAATTGAGTCTTTTCTGTTTATAAGAAGTATGTTACAAGAAGGAGGAGGTAGAGAAGTACTCACTAGCCAGAGGCTGAGAACCTACCATACCCCTGATCCTATAATGTCAGGATGAATTTTATATATGAGTACAATCTAAGATCCCTTCCCAAGAATTGTCTTGTCTTGTGATAGCAGGGGATGAGGATCCTCAAGATCCTCAGATGGAGGTATTGAGACCTAGTAACATTCAGCAAGGTATAAGTAGTCCTAAGTTATCAAACTTCCAAAAGCGTACTTAAAAGAGATGCTGGTAACATCCATTTGAAAGGGGGTGATGTCACTGTGTTAGTCTAGTGGAATATTAGAGATTTGTCATTATGCTGGTACTTTTTCTCTTCTAATTACTAACATGGGACACCACCCTGAGATCATGACATGAACCGAAATCAAGAGTCAGATGCTTAGCTGACTGAGCCACCCAGGCGCCCCTGATGTTTGACTTTTTTAAAGCTTTAAGGGCATGTTTGAAATTTTGTACCATAAAACAAAAATTGAGTTCATGTTAAGAGGAATTCCACAGGGAAAATGTATTCTGGAGCATTTTTAAAAAACTATGGTAGTAGCAACATCCTTATTGCAGAAGAAAGCCTTGGGCCCTCCAGGAAAAAAAGGTACATGACAACTAAGAAATGGGAGTATTGCACTTCCTGGAAACAGTCAATAAAATCAATTTGTGGATAGGTGAAGGTTCTTTAACCTACTTGTGTCCTATATCACATTTGTAGCAGCTTCTTTGCATTATAATTAGCACAAAGTAGCATGTGCACACTGAGATGATACTGTACTGGAAAATCTCATAATATTTCCAGCATTTTAAACTTATTCCATTATATATTCCCGTTCACCCATTGTGTGCTTTAAAGGCCATAGGATTCTGGTCAGGGTATAGCTAACAGAATCTAGAGGACACAGGTTGCTGGCCAAGCAGGCTTCCTCTTAGCGAGGCCCCATCATGTTGATGGGGCAGGTAGGACCTGGGGAAAGAACAGAGGGGCTTCTGCTGTGAGCTGACAGTCTGTGCATCTGTGTGGGAAGCAGTGTTAACAGCTGTATCACCTTGAGCATGTACCAGTACTTTAGTATTTTAACTCTCCTGTCTACCAAACAAATCTGCCCAGAAACTAAAAGTTTCTTAAAAATTAAATAAATTCATAAAAATGACAAGCCTTAAGGGTCTTAAATGTGTCAGTACTGAAAAACACAAGATATCATTTTGAAATCCAGACCCCAAATTAATTACATATTTAAAATTAGATTTACAAGGCTACCACTGACAGGGCAGATCTTTTCATGTATCACAAATAATAAAATATCGAATATGCAGAGCTTTCTTCTTTACACAAAAATATAAATACAATGGGCTATCTCTTTTAAATATCTCTATTGTTTCTGTAACAAGATATTGTAACAAGATATTGTTAAATATCTTCTATTGTAAGGCCAGAGATTTAGGCCTGGAGGCTGACTGGATTCTCATTCATGACCCTGGTAGGGTATTTTAACCCTATTTATGGTGTTCTGTGAGTGATCCATAACCTTAAGAGATGAGTGATCAGCTACTTAGCCTACTTCCCTGCGTTAAGGTTTTATACATTGCATCATAAGGTCTACGGCTTCCATTCCAATTGATAAAACCTTATATTGATGTATTTCTTCTAACTCTAAAGAACTTGAAAATGGATGGGATCCTGAGGTATGTTAATACTTTTCATATTCACTCATGTTCTTAAACCGTAGAAATCTTAAGAGTACTTAAATTTATACCCAACTGAGTTCTAGATATTTCACCTGGCTTTGTCTGATTTGAGACCACAAACTATTCTGATATTCCCCTGGAGTCAGAAAATGCCCTCCAACTGATGTATTTACTATTTTAACTTCTATATTCTCCATTGCAACAATAATCAATAATGCTTCATGAATGAGAAATAATACTCCATAGAAATATGCATTCAATTCTATTCACTGTCTTTTACTTTTTAAAAAATGGGGTGTTTTTAAAAAATATTTTATTTATTTATTCATGAGACACACACACACACACACACAGAGGCAGGGATGCAGGCAGATAGAAGCAAGCTCTATGAAGGGAGCCTGATGCGGGACTCGATCCTGGGCCGATGGCAGGCACTCAACCACTGAGCCACCCAGGCATCGCAATTCACTGTCTTTTAAAATCACTTCTTATATTTTCTCTTTGTGTATCATTATAGAAATATGGCTTCTCATATATTTAATCAACTTTGGTCATTATGTTCTCTTTTTAAAAAATCATTTTATGGCCAGTGGGAATCCTTTTTAATTGCTCTTTGGAGGTACCTGGGTGGTGCAGTCTGTTGAGCATCGAACTCTTGGTTTCAGCTCAGGTCGTGGTCTTGGGGTCGTGAGATAAAGCCCTGTCTCAGGCTCCATGCTCTCTCCATTTCCCTCTGCCCACTGTGCCCCACTCTCATTCTCTCTCTCTCTCTCTCTCTCTTTCTAAAATAAAAATAAATTTGCTCCTATGTCTTCCTCATACTATCCACTAATCATCAAAAGCTTTGTTGCTTTCTGGCATAAGATTTTCCAGTCTTATATTGTACGTTTCCGACCCAGACAGGGAATCACTCATTTCTCCAAGAACCGGATTCCTTTTGGTGGAAAAATAGTATTAGACCAGAATCTGAGCACTAGGGGGCACTGTGGGGGTTTCATTGCTCTTGGGTCATTTCAATGAACAGAGCTAGAAAAGATTTTGTGCTTTTTCTTGTTTCATCTTGGTATTTCCAATTCTTTTTTAAAGGTAAAGAATTCCTTCCTAAATTTTTGATTCCTAATATAATAAATGTAATTACTTGTTTAATCTGATAAAACAAGAGTTCCAAACAATACACATTAAACAATAAAACTATGGAACAAAGTTAAAGATTTTCAATACAGTTCTTTTTGATCTTCGCTGCATCCCATTAAGAATGTACAGTCATATTTCTTCTAAAATCACTCTTAGCTTGTCGTTCTGTTTGGTTAAATAAATTTATCTGATAGTTTCATTCAATTATTTGCTTTCAATTTGAAGGCCTTGATTATTAGCCGTTGATAATTCTTAGGCTTTAGAAAGTGAAGGTCTCTACTACTCTGCATGGTAGAGACAGGAACTAAAGGGGACGGGGGAGGGTCCATATATCTGTCTACCTAAAGATGATGGAAAATTACAAATGCTCAGTTTACAAGGTTCTGTTCCATATAGAATTGTACAAGATTCATCTATATGATTTCTGGCTGAATGAACCAATTCTGACTCCTATTATATAATATCTAGTAATATTAGAACTTCACATTTTCAAATATTTTTTTAACTCTACTGTATTCTGTCCTTATCTTAAAACTACTTAATTTCTTGCTCTTTTCTGAGCTACATGCTCTTCTCCTTTGTGATATACCCTTAATAATTACATTTCATGCTATGTATTACTAACCAAACTTTATAGTTTATAAAATTATTTTTCCAATTAGTATTATTTTAATGCAGTGACATTCATTATCTTTAACTTTCTGTTAAGGATCAAGATGATACCTAGAATATTAGAATTCCTTATGATTACCAAAAACACTAAAGTTTGAAGGTTTTGCCCCAAACCCTCCTTTGATTCATGACTCACAATTCAGATTTTACTTTGTATATATTACCAATATCCTTATTTAATTTTATCTACTTGTGTTGAAGAATTTTAGTTTCTTAGAGGCTATTGGATAAGTACCTTAATACTATATGAATTCAAACTTCTAAAAGCCAATTTAAGATGTTAGAAAATACAACCAGAGTATATAAAAATGAAATATAGTAATTACTGGAACACACATCTTTTTTTTTTTTAATAAATTAATTTTTATTGGTGTTCAATTTACCAACATACAGAATAACACCCAGTGCTCATCCCGTCAAGTGTACCCCTCAGTGCCCGTCACCCATTCACCCCCACCCCCCACCCTCCTCCCCCTCCACCACCCCTAGTTCATTTCCCAGAGTTAGAAGTCTTTATGTTCTGTCTCCCTTTCTGATATTTCTCACACATTTCTTCTCCCTTCCCTTATATTCCCTTTCGCTATTATTCATATTCCCCAAATGAATGAGAACATACACCGTTTGTCCTTCTCCGGTTACTGTGGCCAAGTTCAAAAAGGGTGTTGCCTGAGTTCTTCTCTGGGATTTTGATGGAATCTTGTCTCACATTTAGATCTTTCATCCATTTTGAGTTTATCTTTGTGTATGGTGCATGAGAGTGGTCCAGTTTCATTCTTCTGCATGTGGATGTCCAATTTTCCCAGCACCATTTATTGAAGAGACTGTCTTTCTTCTAGTGGATCGTCTTTCCTCCTTTATCGTATATTAGTTGAGCATAAAGTTCAGGGTCCACTTCTGGGTTCTCTGTTCTGTTCCATTGATCTATATGTCTGTTTTTGTGCCAGTACCACACTGTCTTGATGAACACAGCTTTGTAGTACAACCTGAAATCTGGCATTGTGATGCCCCAGATATGGTTTTCTTTTTTTAAAATTCCCCTGGCTGTTTGGGGTCTTTTCTGATTCCACACAAATCTTAAAATAATTTGTTCTAAGTCTCTGAAGAAAGTCCATGGTATTTTGATAGGGATTGCATTATACGTGTAAATTGCCCTGGGTAACATTGACATTTTCACAATATTAATTCTGCCAATCCATGAGCATGGAATATTTTTCCATCTCTTTGTGTCTTCCTCAATTTCTTTCAGAAGTGTTCTGTAGTTTTTAGGGTATATTTTGAGAACCATTTGAATGGTAAATGGTTCTCCAACCTTTTATTTTCAGGTTGTAGGTGTCCTTCTGTCTAAAATGAGTCTCTTGTAGACAGCAAATAGATGGGTCCTGTTTTTTTATCCAGTCTGAAACTCTGCGCCTTTTGATGGGGTCATTAAGCCCATTCACGTTCAGAGTTACTTGAACTTCTTCTTAAAGGGGAGTTTTAAGAGTCCCCCTTAAAATTTCTTGCAGAGCTGGTTTGGAGGTCACATATTCTTTCAGTTCCTGCCTGTCTTGGAAGCTCTTTATCTCTCCTTCCATTTTGAATGAGAGCCTTGCTGGATAAAGTATTCTTGGTTGCATGTTCTTCTCATTTAGGACCCTGAATATATCCTGCCAGCCCTTTCTGGCCTGCCAGGTCTCTGTGGAGAGGTCTGCTGTTACCCTAATATTCCTCCCCATGAAAGTCAGGGACTTCTTGTCTCTTGCTGCTTTAAGGATCTTCTCTTTATCTTTGGAATTTGCAAGCTTCACTATTAGATGTCGAGGTGTTGAACGGTTTTTATTGATTTTAGGGGGGGATCTCTCTATTTCCTGGATCTGAATGCCTGTTTCCCTTCCCAGATTGGGAAAGTTTTCAGCTAGGATTTGTTCAAATACATATTCTGGCCCTCTGTCCCTTTCGGCGCCCTCGGGAACCCCAATTAAACGTAGGTTTTTCTTCCTTAGAGTGTCATTTATTTGCCTTAATCTGTCTTCATGGTTCTTTAATTGTTTATCTCTTTTTTCCTCAGTTTCCCTCTTTGCCATTAACTTGTCTTCTATGTCACTCACTCGTTCTTCCACCTCGTTAACCCTCGTCGTTAGGACTTCTAGTTTGGATTGCATCTCATTCAATTGATTTTTAATTTCTGCCTGATTGGATCTAAATTCTGCAGTCATGAAGTCTCGTGAGGCCTTAATGCTTTTTTCTAGAGCCACCAGTAGCTGTATAATGGTGCTTCTGAATTGGCTTTCTGACATTGAAGTGTAATCCAGATTTTGTAACTCTGTGGGAGAGAGGGCTGTTTCTGATTCTTTCTTTTGAAGTGAGGTTTTCCTTCTAGTCATTTTGCTCAGTGCAGAGTGGCCAAAAACAAGTTGTATTGGAACACGGGGGAGTATCACTGGTCCGTCTAGCTGGTCTTCTGGGGGAGGGGCCTGCTGTGCTGATTTTCAGGTGTTAGCACTTGGGGGAGCTGCTCTGCCCCTGCCTGCTGCCGGGCTCAGCGGGGGTTGTTTACCCCGTGGGACCCAGGAGGAACAGTCGCAGTTGCTATGGCAACTCTGGAAGCCTGGATTCAGCCTCCGCAGGAACTACGGGGCTCGGGGCTCTCGGCTCTCCGTCCGCAGGGCCTGGAGGCTCCGGGGCGGGGCCGCTGATCTGCTCAGCTCGGGGCAGGAGCGTCCTTGCTGTCCTGGGCCCTCCCGGCCTCTGCCTGTCCCGGGGGAGGCCGGATCCTGGGCTGTGTCCCGGCGCCCTGTGCTCCGGGGCCTGCGCTGTTGGATTCGCGCTCCCGCCCCGCAGCTCCCTCCCTGGAGCCGCTCCCCGGAACACACATCTTTAAAATCTACCCAGAAGCTTCAAGGAATTCTTTTTTCCTTTAGATTTGAAACATTTCCAGATTATCTGTCTCTGCTAGAATTTGTGAGACAAATTTAGAATTAGAACAATTTCCATTGAGATCACAAGGTTTAGATTATTATATTTACAACAAAGCTCTAGATATTTTCATTTCAGTACAGAATTCCTAATCCTTGCATGGGATCAAATATGCCATGCCCCCATTCCTGATTTTACATTCTGTAAGTCTACATATGATTGCATTCTTTAAATTTAGGGCAAACCCAAATTTCATATTTTCATTATGTGATGTGCTTTACAATCACCTTTTGGAATTTAAAAGGTATTCATTACTAAATTTCCACATAAATTATACATGTATACAAAAGCAAGATTTAAAAATGAATATTATATATCAGAAAAAGAGATTTAAGATGAACTAATCATTAAGATGAGATTTTGTCCATGTCTTATAATCCTTTCCAGCATTTCCAGCCAGGAAATTGGGGGTACTTAATCTCTTGTCCCTTGGACTGAGGAGCGCCAATAGGAAGTCCCATCTATTCTAGAGATGAATACACCTCCAGTATTTTGAGGTTCTAATGTGGAATATTCACAACAAAAGTCCACTGACAGGCTAGATTCCTACCTGAAATTGCAAAGCCTTTCTGAGCTGAAAAGAACACCAATACAGAAGATTCTCAGGCAGCACAGGGAGCATGAGTAAAAATAAGGTCTTGCTACAGGTGTGCACTCACTCTATATCCTCTTATTCATCTCCACCTTTCATTGGGGGGTCTATATTGCCTTTTCTTCTGTGGGGTCTTGATGTCTCCTTAGGATAAAATCTGAAAGTTAGGGGCTCTAGGCTCTTCTATTTTGAAGACCATCTCATTCTTTGGCATCTTGCTTTTGCCCTGCAGGCAAGGTCAGAAAGTGGGGTGAAGAGCACCTGTCTCTCATGTTCTTACTTCCCCCAGCTGTGGGATTACATCTTCCTTCATAGGTGGGGCTATTCCTTGTCTTTACCAGGAATCCTCTCCTCCTAAGGGCTTTAGTTTTGTGAACTTAAAAGCCAGAATGATTGGCCAGCTCATTGTTTTCTACTCTGCCACATGCCTCTTCTGAGACAATAAGCACAGAGCAACAACTTCCATTTTGAATGAAGAGAAGGGAAGGAGGAAAATGCCAGGGGGAATCCACCCCCACCTTCTAAATTAATAATTAAGAAAGCACTATGATAGTCACACATCCAGGCCCAGGGCCTTTGGTAATAAAGGCTATAAGAAAGGATTGCATCTTTGGAGGGTTATGCAAATCTAAGGTGTATATGAGCCCCAAAGATCTGTGAGAACAGTGTTATAGGGAGTCCATTAGATATAAAAAAGGAAGAAGCATAAACAGGGACCATTTTAGGGAGAATTCAGGAAGACTCCTTGCTTCTAGATTTAGAAGTTGTATTTAGCATCTCATCACTCTAAAATACAATTTATCTCCTCTGTTGTATTTTTTTCTCTTTGGAAAGGTTGGTGGAAAAAGAGAAAGAGGATCCCCCAGCTCTTCGAGAATTTTTGAAAGAAAATAAGTTTTCAAATCTCACCCCACTCATTGAGTGACCTCAGGGAAGAAGGTGGGTGAGTTATTTTCAACTAGTGGGGACCACCTCCCACAAACTCTCCCAATGTCCACTGTCAGATCACGTGCCTACAAAGAAGACAGAAAAATACCACGCTAGGAGATGACAGGGAGATAGGGAGAGACAGGGAGAGAGTTTTCGTTCTACCACAAACCCTTTCTTTTATCTTTATGATCAAGGCTAGGGAGGTTGGCAGTACTGGCAGTAGGAATCTGTAACCAAATCCTGTGATGGGGAAGAGGTATGATGGCCCCAGGAAGGAATGTGAAGGGCAGAGTAACACAGGGGAGGAATGAGCCATGGCTAGCCTGGCGAGAATGTGGTCATCTACTTGGCAGTGGAACTGATCAGTGCATGGTACATAGCATCTCTTGTGTAAAAAAAAAAAAAAAATCTCAGGATGCCTGGGTGGCTTAGCTGTTGAGCCTCTGTCTTTGACTCAGGGCGTGATCCCAGGGTCTGGGGTGGAGTCCCACATTGGGCTCCTGCAGAGAGCCTGCTTCTCCCTCTGCCTATGTCTCTGTCTCTGTATCTCTCTCTCTCATGAATAAATAAATAAAATCTTTTTAAAAACTCCTCGATGCTCAAGTATAGCCACATCCTAAAACAATAATGATAAGCTGAAATTTAATGAATTAAAACAAGAAAAAAATCCACCCTCAATGCAGTGAGGTAGAACTGCAGCATCCAAAAAATATTTGGGTAAGAAAACAATTCAAGGACGTTGAGGCAAGTGAAGTTGCCAGTTGACTAGATTCTCTTCTCATAATTTTCTCAGAAAGACTCCAGAAGACTGATCCTATCCATAAGTCTTTATTTTCTACTTTATTTCAAAAGATAGAGCTAGACTGTCTCAGACTAATTACATAAAACAAAAACAAAAAACAAAACTGGTTATGAGAGCTTGCTGAAAGTCTGATAGTGACCTCTATGAACCTATTATCTATTCCAAAAAAAGTAAAACCAATGCCACTGGACTGACATACAGAATGAAATTGGAGAAAGCTTTTCCAGAAGCTCTTAGGCTATCATGTATGGAGTGGCATTCACACAGGCTTACTGGTCCAAAAGCCTGTTAAAGTCGCAAGCATTTACTGTGTGTTTAGTAATTATGGAGCACACTTATGCTAATGAGACCAGATTTACAGATTAGCAATGCATTTTAACGATTTAATTATAATCCTGAAGTGATATACAAGGGATGAAATTGTACATTGCAGTGCTGTTACTGATCTGAGCTGCTTTGTTTTCTTATATTTTTAAAGGTGTGCACACATGCATGGGGCGGGGGAGGAATGAAATTTATAGGAGTTCCAGGAATGCTCATGTAATAGATCCCTGGCTTATAATAAAATAACTAGAGCAGAAAAACTGCAGCATTGTAAACTCAACAGAAGAGATTTCTAAGAAGTGTTTAGTTTCTGAAAGGATAAACTGAGTAAGGGACCATCTACCTCCAAATGCCACCCCCTAGTAAAAGCCAGTCAATGAAGGATTTTGTTGAAATTAGCATTTAACCAGTGTTAAGGCATAGTAAACCACTAAGAGTCAAAGACAATGTACTAGTAAATAGCTTTTGAGAAAATCATTTATCTGAATTGCTTATTTAGCATTTACTGTCATTTAGTTGAGAGCATAATCTCCAGGGGAGTTGATTGAGGTTTAGTAGAGAGAAAAGGAGAAAGAGTTGCAAGATGAGGAATGTTTAGGCCTTCCCTGGCTTTGGGTGTCACAAGCATGATGGCATGAGGGCCAGGGGGCAGAATCAAAGATAAACTTCATCCATTTCCAAATTTGACTGTGGTTAGTTCTATTATTCACTTCACCAGGAAACCTGAAACTAGAGAGATAATCCCTTTACATTTTTAGAACATTTTTCTAAGTTTGTAATGGGTTCTGTTTGTTATCACTTTGATCTTCACTTTGATCTGTGAAGTTATCAGGGTCAGGTTTTATTATATCCATTTGGCAAATCGCCACCTGCATTTTCATCTTCTCTTTTGCGGTGGCTCATTCTTCAGTAGGGAGGAGGCTCAAGGAATTGGTTAGGTACTTAATCTGACAACTGGAAACAGAACATTTACTATGCTATCTGGATTACATTTTAAAAATTGATTTATTGAAGTATAATTGACATACATGATATGACTACACAGTTTCAAGTATTCTATTTGATAAATGTTGGTATATGTATGCATCTATGAAACCATTACCACAATCAAGATGATAATCATATTCAATACTTCTTAGTTTCCTCATGCCCCTTTGTAATTCATGCTGCCCTGCCCTCCCTGCTCTTATTGTTTTTTCTTTCTTCTTGTTCTGAGTTTTATATGCTTCCTTCTAGTTTCTTAAGGTAGAAGCTGAGGTCACTGACTTGAGATCTTTCTTCTCACATAGGCATTTAGCACTAGAAATTTCCCTTTAAGTATTGCTTTGGTGGTAACTCCAACCTTGGAGAGGTGGTGTTTTCATTTGGTTCAAAATACTTTCTAATTTCCCCTTTGAATTCTTCTTTGACCCACGGGTTATGAGTGTAGTATTAACTTTCCAGATATTAGGGAATTTTCCAGATATTTTCTGCTACTTATTTATAATTTTTTATTGGAGTTCAATTTGCCAACATATAGCAGAACACCCAGTGCTCATCCTGTCCAGTGCCTCCATCAGTGCCCGTCACCCAGTCACACCAACTCCCTGCCCACCTCCCTTTCCATTAGCCCTTGTTCCTTTCCCAGAGTTAGGTGTCTCTTATGTTCTGTCACCCTCACTGAGATTTCCCACTCATTTTCTCTCCTTTCCCCTTTATTCCCTTTCACTATTTTTTATGTTCCCCAAATAAATGAGACCATATAATGTTTGTCCTTCTCCGATTGACTTACTTCACTCAGCATAATACCCACCAGTTCCATCCACATTGAAGCAAATGGTGGGTATTTGTCGTTTCTAGTGGCTGAGTAATATTCCATTGTATATTATAGACCACATCTTCTTTATCCATTCATCTTTCGATGGACACCGAGGCTCCTTTCACAGTTGGGCTATTGTGGACATTGCTGCTATAAACATTGGGGTGCAGGTGTTCCAGCGTTTTACTGCCTCTGTATGTTTGGGGTAAATCCACAGCAGTTCAATTGCTGGGTCATAGGGTAGCTCTATTTTTAACTCTTTGAGGAACCTCCACACAGCTTTCCAGAGTGGCTGTACCAGTTCACATTCCCACCAACAGTGCAAGAGGGTTGCCCTTTCTCCACATCCTCTCCAACATTTGTTGTTTCTTGTCTTGTTATTTTTCACCATTCTCACTGGTGTGAGGGGGTATCTCATGGTGGTTTTGATTTATATTTCCCTGATGGCAAATGATGTGAAGCATTTTCTCATGTGCTTGTTGGCCATGTCTATGTCTTCTTTGGTGAAATTTCTGTTCATGTCTTTTGCCCATTTCATGATTGGATTGTTTGTTTTTTTGCTGTTAAGTTTAATAAGTTCTTTATAGATCTTAGGTACTAGCTCTTTATCTGATACATCATTTGCAAATATCTTCTCCCATTCTGTAGGTTGTCTTTGAGTTTTGTTGACTGTTTCTTTTTCTGTGCAGAAGCTTTTGATCTTGATTAAGTCCCAATAGTTCATTTTTGCTTTTGTTTCCCTTGCCTTCATAGATGTATCTTCCAAGAAGTTGCTGGGGCTGAGTTCAAAAAGGGTGTTGCCTGTGTTCTCCTCTAGGATTTTGATGGATTCTTGTCTCACATTTAGATCTTTCATCAATTTTCAGTTTATCTTTGTGTCTGGTGTAAGAGAATGGTATAGTTTACTTCTTCTGCACATGGCTGTCCAATTTTCCCAGCACCATTTATTGACGAGACTGTCCTTTTTCCAGTGGATATTCTTTCCTGCTTTGTTGAATATTAGTTGACCACAGAGTTGAGGGCCCATTTCTGGGTTCTCTGTTCTGTTTTGTTGATCTATGTGTCTGTTTTTGTGCCAGTACCGCACTGTCTTGATGACCACAGCTTTGTAGTACAACTTCAAATCTGGCATTGTGATGCCCCCCAGCTCTGGTTTTCTTTTTTAATATTCCCCTGGCTATTCGGGGTCTTTTCTGGTTCCACACAAATCTTAAGATGATTTGTTCCAACTCTCTGAAGAAAGTCCATGGTATTTTGATAGGGATTGCATTAAATGTGCAAATTCCCCTGGGTAGCATTGACATTTTCATAATATTAATTCTTCCAATCCATGAGCATGGAATATTTTTCCATCTCTTTGTGTCTTCCTCAGTGTCTTTCAGAAGTGTTTTATAGTTTTTAAGGTATAGATCCTTTGCCTCTTTGGTTAGGTTTATTCCTAGGTATCTTCTGCTTTTGGGTGCAATTGTAAATGGGATTGACTCCTTAATTTCTCTTTCTTCAGTATCGTTGTTAGTGTATAGAAATGCCACTGATTTCTGGGCATTGATCTTGTAGACTGCCACACTGCCAAATTGCTGTATGAGTTCTAGCAATCTTGGGGTGGAGGCTTTTGGGTTTTCTAGGTATAGTATCATGTCATCTGCAAAGATGGAAAGTTTGCCTTCTCCTTTGCCAATTTGAATGTCTTGTACTTCTTTTTGTTGTCTGATTGCTGAGGCTAGGACTTCTAGTACTATGTTGAATAGCAGTGGTGAGGGTGGACATCCCTGTCGTGTTCCTGATCTTAGGGGAAAGGCTCCCAGTGTTTCCCCATTGAGGATGAAATTTGCTGTGGGCTTTTTGTAGATGGCTTTTAAGATGCTGAGGAATTTTCCCTCTATCCCTACACTGAAGAGTTTTGATCAGGAATGGATGCTGTATTTTGTCAAATGCTTCTTTGCATCTATTGAGAGGATCATATGGTTCTTGGTTTTTCTCTTGCTAATATGATCAATCACATTGATTGCTTTATGAGTGTTGAACCAGCCTTGCGTCCCGGGGATAAATCCCATTTGGTCATGGTGAATAATCTTCTTAATGTACTGTTGGATTCTATTGGCCAGTATGTTGTTGAGAATTTTTGCATCCATGTTCATCAGGGATATTGGTCTATAATTCTCCTTTTTGTTGCGGCCTTTGTCTGGTTTTGGAATTAAGATGATGCTGGCCTCATAGAACAAGTTTGGAAGTATTCCATCCCTTTTATCTTTTGGAACAGCTTTAGTAGAATAGGTATTATTTCTTCTTTAAATGTTTGATAGGATTCCCTGGGAAGCCATCTGACCCTGGACTTTTGTGTCTTGGGAGGGTTTGATGACTGCTTCAATTTCCTCCCTTGTTATTGGCCTGTTCAGAACTTATTTATAATTTAATTCCATTTGAACAGTGAATATAAGTTTTATGACTTGAATCTTTTGATTTACCAAGACTTGTTTATCAAGACATGTCCATAATATGGTTGTCTTGGTAATGTTCTATGTGTACCTGAAAATAGTTTGTATTCTGCTATTGAGTAGAGTGCTCCATAAATATCAATTAAGTAAGGTTGCTTGGCAGTGTTCTTAAAATATTTTATATCTTGATTTTCTGCCTAATTAGTTTTGTCAGTTGCTGAGAGAGAGGTGTTGAAATCTCCAACTATAATTGTGAATTTATCTATTTCTCCTTACAGTTTTTTTCAGTCTTTGTTTCATGTGTACTGAAGTTCTGTTTTTAGGAGCATAAATGTTTAGGGTTGTTTATGTCATCTTGATGAAATGACCCTTTTATCATTATGAAATAGTTTTTTTTATTCCTGGTAATATTCTGAAATCTAATTTTCCTGATAGTAATATAGATGCTCAGCTTTCTTTTGATTAATGTTAACATAATATATATTTTCTATCCTTTTACTTTTAACCTACCTATATTTATCTAAATATATACCTATATATTTAGATAAGAAATGTGTTTCTCATAAGCAGCATCTAGTTGGGTCTTGCTTTTCTATTTAATCTGATGATCTTGGCCTTTTAATTCAGGTATTTAGACCATTTACATATAATGTGACCATTGATATTGTTAGGTTTAAATCTGTCATCTTGCTACTTGTTTTCTGTTTATCCCATCTGTTCTCTGTTCCCCTTTCCTCTTTTTGTGCATTATTTTGGATAAATTGAATATTTTTTATAATTTAATTTTTATAATTTTTATTTCCTTTGTTTATTAGCTATAACTCTTTGTTTTATCTTGGTGGTTACTTTTGAGTTTATAGAAAACATCTTTAACTAATCACAGTCTACCTTCAAATTACAGTATACTACTTCATATATGGTATGAGAACTTTACAATATGTTATTTCTATTTCTCCCATTCTTTGTGCTTTTATTGCCATACACTTTACTTTTATATATGTTATAAATTTCACACTACCTTGTTATTTTTGTTTATATAGTCCATTTTCTTTTGAAGATATTTTAAAAATAAGAAAAATCCATATATTTACCATTTCCAGTATTCTTTATTCCTTGTTTAGATACAGATTTCCATCTGGCATCACTTTTTATTTTCCTGACCTTAACTAGTAATAAGGAGGATCTGCAGTCTCAGAATTAGGCTCCTAAGGAGGAGGAGTAAATAATTCTTGTTGATAAAAATCAAGGTTTGGTTTCAGAGATAATGACCTTCAGGTATGTGGTCATAGTTTTTGCTTTGGAAGAGTTTGAAAGTCTGAACTCTGAAAGTCTGAACTCTGTTCAGAGGGGTCCAGATATTAATACTTTAATGGAACAAAGCAAAGAGCCCTGGATGATTATGAGAGAAGAAATAAGAAGTGGGTACATAATGACATCTTGGAACTCTGCCTCTTGCTAAAAGACTTGGCCTGTAATGGTTCTTTCTGACATGGCCCACTTAGGGAACTCTTCATCAGATTCAAACATGGCAAGATATTTCTGAGCAGTATAATGTATGAGTTTTTAAAAATTCAACAGAGTGACTGATATGGATGATATCTTGGGTGTGTGGTATGATATGGAATAGGACAGAAGAAATAGGAAGCAAGATCTCTGCTAATCTTTTACACATTGTTACATTAATCCACATCAAATATGATGAGGCTTTGTTATGGAACTGGCAATGGAGAACAAATAAATTAATATAATGAAGGTAAAATTTAAAAAAATTTAGACACTAATGTGATGTGAGGAGAGGGAACAGAATATTTGAGGGTGTTTCTCAAACACTCAAATGTGTGTATGCTGTAATTTCCAGGATCCCAGGATCCCATTTGAATTTTCTAAGAGGTTTTTTTTTTTTTTAACATTAATGGTCTCCAGAAAACCACAGGCTTCTGGTATAGTTACTTAAGGTCATCAGATTCAAACCAAAGAGTTGGCTTTTTCATACAGTTACCCCTAATTTCCATTCTACCCTTCTTCAACAGTAATAAGAATCACCAATTTCTTGTTGGGCTTATGACCATCCACAAAAAGAACTCCTTTATTGTTGTCAGATGTAGCCATATTATGACAATGGGATGACAGTAGAATTTTGTGGCAGTTTTGAGGAACTTCTCTTAAAATTGGCTTGTTCGGTCTTCTTTTTTCTTCCTCCCCTCCTCATTCAGTTTCTGGATGAATATAAAGTCCCTGAAGATTTAGTGGACCACAACTGCAATTGCAAGTTTTAGATTGCCTACCTCCAGACTTTCATGTAATAGAGAAATGAACTTCAGATATTTGAGGTCCATCTTATAGCCAAACTTAGTTTTTTTTTAAGATTTTATTTATTTATGAGAGAGAGAGAGAGAGAGAGAGAGAGAGAGAGAGGCAGAGACACAGGCAGAGGGAGAAGCAGGCTCCATGCAGGGATCCCTATGTGGGACTTGATCCTGGGACTCCAGGATCATGCCCTGGGCTGAAGGCAGGTGCTAAACTGCTGAGCCACCCAGGGTTCCCCACCAAACTTAGTTTTAATTGATATATCTAGGTTGCTGTATGTTAAGATTAAGAACAGTCAACACACCCTTCTATCTTGTCTAGCTCAAAAACCATTGGCTTATAAATAGAAAGATTTCTTAAGTGTATTCTCATATAAATACTCATCTTCATCTCATGAAGATGAGGAAAAAAGAGATACTTTTTTTCCACTAGAGTATGTTTTTCTCGTCAGTGATTCTCCAGAATGAACTCCCAGAAAGTGTTAAGTGATTTGTTGAAATAATACATGAACTTTGAGAGAACAGGCTTTGGAGGAGGACTTGCTGCTGCTTGGACAATCCCTATAGCCCTATTATTTGATGTAATGGGATGAACAGCATTTAGGAAGAGAGAGATTCCCATGATACTTGGTGTAGTAGTTTTCTATTGCAGCAAGTGGTGGTCAGAATAATAGCCTCCCAAAGATGTCCACATTCTAATCTTCAGAACCTCTGAATGTGTTACCTTACATGACAAAAGGGACTTTACAGATGTGATTAAATTAACGATCTCAAGGAGATAATTTCGAGTTATCTGAGTATGCCCAATGAAATCATAAAGTTCCTGATAAGAGGAAGGTGGGAAGGTCAGAGTCAGAAGGAAGTATGATGAAAAAAAAAAAAAGAGGTCAGAGAGACAGACAAAATGTTGAAGATGGAAGAAGGGTTCATAAGCCAAGTAATCCAGGTGACCTCTAGAAGCTGGAAAAGGCAAGGAAACTGATTCTCCCCTAAAGCAGGAATGCAGCCCTGCCAACACCTTGATTCTATGACTTTTGACCTCCAGAATTGTAAGATAATAAACGTGTGTTGTTTGAAGGTACTAAGTTTGTGGTGAGGTTCTATAGCAGCAATAGAAAACTAATATACCATGTCACAAATTACCACAGTTAGTGAGGTGAGACAGCACACATTTATTATCCCCTTCTCTGTAGGTCAGAAGTCTGGGCATGGCTTAAGTAGGTCTTCTGTACTGCAATCAAGGTGTCAGACAACTGTATTCTCATCTGAAATCCTGACTGCAAAAAATCTATTTCGAAGATCGTTCAGTTTGTTGCTAGACGTAATCTTGCAGCTATTGGAACTCAGTTTCTGTTTTCTTACTGGTTGTGGACCAGAGGCCACTTTCAGCAACTAGAGGCTATCTGCAGTTACTTTTCTTTTTTTTTTTTTAATTTTTTTAAGATTTATTTATTCATTCACTCAGAGAGAGCGAGGAGAGAGGCAGAGACACAGGCAGAGGGAGAAGCAAGCTCCACGCAGGAAGCCCGATATGGGACTTGATCCCGGGTCTCCAGGATCACACCCCGGGCTGCAGGCGGCGCTAAACCACTGCGCCACCAGGGCTGCCCTGCAGTTACTTTTCAGGTAGCCTTTCTATAGGACTTTTTACAATGTGTGTGTGTGTGTGTGTGTGTGTGTGTGTGTGTGTGTGAGAGAGAGAGAGAGAGAGACGGAAAGAGAGAGAGAAAGAGAGAGAAAGAAAGAGATATAATAGGATTGACAGCCCACCCCTATTGCTATATACCTATACATATATATATATTATAATGTATATGTATAAATGTAGCGTAATCATAGAAGTGACAGCCCATCACCTTTGCCATTTCCTCGTATTGAGAAGCAAATCATGAGTCTCACGCTCAATAGGAGAGGATTATGTAGGGTGTGAACATGGGGGCCACTCTAAGCTGTTTGCCACATTTGGCACTAAAAATCACAATACTTAATTAGTCCTATCAGCTGCTATGTAGTGAGATTTAGAATTGGGCACAGCTTTGAGCTTGGCAGAGATGGGAAAGCTAAAGTCCATGGGAATATATATATATATATATATATATATATATATATATATATAGTGCTAGAATGTTCAAAGCAACCTTATTTGTGACAGCTAGTAATAAAGAAACTACCCAATTCCCTTCAGTAGTGGAATGGATAAATAAATTAGTATTACTTTGGGTGAATATATAATTAACAGAAATGAGAAAGATCATTCTAAAACTATATTTGATCATTTGAATGACCCTGTAAAACACAATAGTGAGCAAAGAAATTAGACACAAGTACATATTCTAGGATTAAATTTACATAAAACAAAAGAACACAAGAAATTAATCTATGCTAGTAGAAGTCAGCATAGTTATCCTTGGGTGATAGTGATTAGAGGGGAATGGGATCTTTTAGGATACTAGCAGTAGTTTAATTTTTGGTCTGGGTATCAGTTACATGGATGTATTTAGCTTGTGAAAATAAACTCTGCTGGATACTAGGGCTTGTGTGTTATCTTATATATATAATTCCTCAATTAAAAGCTTTTCTTAAATCCAAACAGAAAAGGGAAAAAAAGCCAATGTTTTGAATGGTGGGATCCAATGAGATGTGTGAGAATGGCCTAAAGGCAGCAGGAACTATAGTGGAATGGACTGGCCAGTCCTTTCAGGAGAAGGGCATGGGATTATAGTCAGGGACCTGCATGTGGAAGGCACTGAGCACACTGTCAGGAGGTGTATGGTGTTCCTCAAGTCCTTTATTCAATCCCTGGTTGAAGGTGGCCTTAAGGGTGCTGCTGTTTACAGCTTCTCCCCTGTTACCAAGGATACTTTTTATTTTTAATTTAATTTTTATTTATTTATTTTTTTAAAATAGGCTCCATGCTGGGCCTGAATGCCTTGAACTCATGACCCTGAGATCAAGACCTGAGCGGAGATCAAGGGTCAGATGCTTAACTGACTGAGCCACCCAGGCACACCAAGGCTACTTTTTAAAGTCAACTGTCTGTGGATGAGCAAAATGGAACACTCCCCTCCACCCTGAGGCCCTTGATAAACTAGTAGTATGACTTCAAGAAGCCTTCTGTGCCTGTGAGAAAGCTAATCTTGGCTGGGTTCCTGAGTGGCCTTTTTGTGAGCTCACTCTATCTGTCAGCGGATGCTAGGTGAAAGCAGCAGGGCCTAAAATGGGGACAAAATCTCACAAAGGCTTTCTGAGGCAATTAGGTACCCCAAAGGAGTATTCTGGTTTGTGGCTTCAAGTCACAGTCTTCAGCTTGGCCTTCTTGAACCTTTTATTTACTTTTAGGACTCTACTTCCTACTGGAGTCCAGAGGAAGCAGCAAGAGGATGGCAGAAAGCCAGACTCCTCCACGAGTGAGCTCTTTATCTTCCTTCTACAGAAGCTCTGTGCAGAAACAGTGACTCAGTCTGTCCCTTAAGCAGCTTCATTGTCAAAGGCTCAATAGAATTCTCCTTCTGAACAAAGGGAGATACATTTCTTTATCTCTCTAATTAATGCTTAGACTTAAAAATTGTGTTTAGTCTGCAGCCTAGAGGATGAACAACCTGAAAAAGAGTATGTTTCTTCAGAAGGAAAAAAATGTTGAAGCCGTCTCTGTTGTATGGATTTTTACATCAGTCAGGGAGCTTGATAAATAGAGATTCAGAAAAAAATTCCAGGGGGTGTATTCTGCCCCAGACTAGACATTCAGGCCCCAATTCACATTATCTAGCAGTACAGTGGGTTGAAATGGAGCAAATGCAGATCACTGTGAGCTACACTAAATGTGTGTTGCACCAACCACTGATTAATATGTACAGTGCTTTCTGCCTTCACAGTTATACATTTTTTAGTCTTGTGCCAAAAGACCAATCAGCAAATATAGTGTTCTGGTAGGGAGCAGAAACAAGTATAGAATGCATTTAAACTTTCTGTCTCCCAAATCAATTCTAAATGACCCTGCTGGCTTAGGGAACTCAGTACATGGATGTGCTAAAGCTAATCTCCCTGAATAAATCTCTTTTCTCCCCCTTTTATCCTTCTCACCACATTCTGTTCCTACTCTTTCTGTCTTTGTTCTATCTTATTGCTTATCTCCTCCCTGCTTCTTTCCAGGTGATTGGACTGTGATGCTTTCCTTGCCACATCTCAACATGTGCTCATTTGAGTATCTTCTAAAAGCCACAAAACAAGTAAGAATTAGGCTACAGTACCACTATACGATTAGCATTTTATCTTGATGAACTAATGTCTCAAGATAGTTTAGGAAAAGACATGAGATCTTTGTAACATGCATGGCCAGAGAATATTCTAGAAATTGAATAGCTAAAGGCTTGTATTCTGTATGTATTGTAAAGTGTCAACCTTCAACTATGAGACTATGAACATAGAAGCCAGGTAACAGAACAAATGCTTTCTATTCTGTTGTCTTGGAAAATAGGAGAGATTTTTTAATAATTCATGTGAGGTTTGTATTCCCTAGATTCTCTTCTGAGACCAAAAGATCCTCTCCAGAGCTAGCAAATTCACATTTCATTCAGAGGCATTATTATGCTTCATTGTCAACAATTCTAATCTTGCTTTCTTCTCTTAGGTTGGAATCCCTTTTCTCCAGGGAAACTTGGTCTAGTGTGGCCCTTCTATGCCATTCTTGGTTACATGCTAGCCATCACCCTATGTACACTTCTGGCTTAGGCTTTCCTGTTGGTGTACATCACAAAAGCTCATCTGATTGAGAGCTTTGGGGCATGAAGCTTCATGATCGAACACAGCAATACTGACCAACACACAATTTCAAGGAGGAAAGAGAAAGGAAGTTGATAGAGCAGTGAGGGCCTTGGTAGAAAAGCAGCTGCAGCCCATCAACTTTGGAAGCACCCCAGAGCCTGCACACTGAGGCTCTGCCCCAAAAGAGCTGTTCCAATTTTCCTAACTGTTCCAGATAAGCTCACTTTCCGTATTTACCCCTGTGGAATTTGGTTGGTTTGGTTCAAAAGACTTTCTCTTGTCTGAAGCTTCTAGTTGCAACTTTTGGGTTTGGATTTTATGGTGACCATCGCAAAGATACTTCCACTTTAAGCCCTCTCACTTGAGAATTCAAAGCTGTGACGTTGCATAACACCTCTATATAAAGACATTGATGCCACCATCCCCACTAACCAAAAGTGTTATAAAAAAGAAAAAAATTGAAGGTACAGTTAAAGGAAACAGTAGGGAAGACAGATATATTGACAAATATAGCATTCTATCCCTTCTCACTCTCCCCAGCCTTTTCACTTTTTTGCATAAGTCTTGAAATGATCACTAGAGCCTATAACCACAGGCTACATTTCTGCAACCTCTGCTCCTCCTTTCCCTCAACAACCTCCCTTTGATTCCTGTTCATTGTATGACCCCATTCCTGAAAGTTCCATCATCAGCCTCTCTGACAAACACCCAGGGAAAGATAGTATATTTCACTGGTCCCCAAGTCAGCTCAGACTACTCCCATGAGGCCTCTTCTTGTAAGATACACTCCAACTTTTCCCATTCAGGCCCAGCCTTCTACTGGAATTCTTCTCTGGAAGGTTTGAAAAGCTACCTCTATGCTATGATAGACAATCTTGTATATCTCCCCTTTACAGCCCTGCCCTTTACTGTGGAGTCCCAACAAGGTTCACAGCAATAAATTTTTTTCCTCATTAACATATCTCTTGACTGTCAGGGCCAGCTGTAAATAGAACTGTGGAGTATTTATTGAGCACACGCTATCTTCCAGCATTATACAAGTGTTATCTCATTTAAGCCCTGCAATGACCATAGGAAATAGGCATCGTTATCCCTGTTGCACAGGTGAAGAAATTGATATCCAGAAAGGTTGAATAACTTGTCTAAGATTAAGTGACAGAGTTAGGAGTCAAAACTAAGGGTGCCTCTTAACCAACAATCTACAGAGGTGATTTGGCAGTCTGTCCCAAGTGATGCTGACTATCCTGTCCATTTCCCCTGTACCTCCTTCTCCGTCCCCCTCCAGGTACCTGGCACCATCAGGTTTCACTAGGCCCCTCCTGGCATTGTGGGAAGTTATGTTTTAAAATCTGGTTTTACTTCTGGAGAAATATGGGAGCTGGGAAAAGGCACCAGGAAGATAAATCTCCAGACGGCCTACTTCATCTTAGTTTTGCAGCAGGGATAGACTTTGAGGCAAAGAGTTGTTCTTTTCTCCTCAAATCATATGATAGACATGAGTGCCTACTTTGCTCATATGTAAAAGCTAGTCTAAAAACCACATTTCACATGGTTAAAAGCCTTACAATTTGGAGGAGGAGTTAAAAAATTGTATAGAAGTACTGTATTGGTGCTTCCTCTCATGTTTCTTAACACTCTGCCACTTAGCAGTGCTCTGAAATCTTAGGGGAGACTCCCTGTGTTCTTCCATGAGATGTCTATGCTCCCATATCTTTTGTATCTTTGTGTTTCTGCTAGAGCAAAATCCCTTGTATTTTCTAGTTCTGTTTCTCATTTCCCTTCTGTACCATAATCTTAAAGCCTGGGGACCACATCCCATGTGGATTAGAACAGTACCTCACTTTATTTTTTTAAGATTTATTTATTTATTTATTTATTTATTTATTTATTTATTTATTTGAGAGGATGAGAGAGAGAGCGCACGAGAGAGTGTGCAAATAGAGGAAAGGGCAGAGACAGAGGGGGAGAATCTCAAGCAAACTCCCTGCTGAGTACAGAGCCTGATGCGAGACTCAATCTCATGACCCCTAGATTATGACCTGAACTGAAATCAAGAGTCAGATGCTTAACCAACTGAGCCACCCAGGTGCTCCAGAACAGTACCTTACTTTAAGTAGAAGCCGCATACATCTTTGTAGAATTGAAATGAAGTCAAAAGGATGAATGCTATTTGAAACTTCAGATCTTGGAGCAGGCTAGAGGAAACTCCTTATGTGTCATAAAACAGGCTCTAGCTACAAAAACAACACTGATTTTTCTTTATTCATCCTTCCCTCTCTCTGACTCCTTGATTTCCTATCCTCTCCTCCCTCCATACCAGACCATCTGATGTAAGGCACAGAGCAGGTTAGAAAAGATAAAGAAATCCAAAAGTGAAATCTTGGCATAGAAGTGGTGTGCTTTGAATCAGCTCTATACATTAATAACAGAACCAGTGAAGGGGCATTCTTCAGGATGAAAGGAAAGTCCTGAGATTAATAGCATCTAGGTTCCTGATGGATACAACTGTCTTTCTCTGGGCCTTGGGATAAAAAACAAAACAGTTCCTGCCTTCATCTGTGATCATGGGCTCACAGAAATCACTACATAGGGAAAGCCTCCAAGAGGAGCTTCCTTAGTATATTTCCCTTTCCTGGGTAGCTAAGCCTGTGAATAATTGGGGGTTATGCTAGTTGGGGGTACATAGAAGGTTGCCAAAGCTAGAGATTTAAGCTTCTATCAACTGTGCATTTGTTTCCAGGATTGGGAGACAGGTGCTGGTACAGCTGCAATTGGGTCTTACTTTTGTTTGTCTATGTGCTAAAAGCCTAGGAAGGAAAGCCATATTGGGAGAATCACAGCTAACAAAGCAACCCTCAGCCATCTCACAACATGGTGGCTTGTGTTTGAACATCCACGGCATTTATGGATGTTTTAGTGTCTGAAGTGTAGCGCCAGTGAAAGGTGCAAGGTGGACCTGGCTGCTAATATCATGTGCTCTTGAAATGGACAATGTAAATGCTGGCTCAGATTTTCAGTTGGCATTTGCTTTTGAAGCTGGATAACAGGGTATGGCCTACAAGATGTCCTATGAGACGCATGAAATTCAGAACACTACATTTTATTTTTGGTTAGGTACCATACTGGAGTCTATTTGATAGATAATAGAAAGCCTATGCCGGTGTCCTTTCATTCATCCCCTAGAATATCCACCATTTCTTTACTGATAAGGTAGAAAGTAAAAGCCTAGGTGTAATCTCTCTAGAGGCCACCATTACATAATCATCATAATAATATTGATAATGCTATAATTATGAATCACAATAATATACATAGAAAAGTCTAATATTAGGATAACAGTGAACTAGGATAGCAGTATAGAAATCTTTTAAATTTTAAACCTTATACTCGCATTCTCTGCCAGGATCCTGATTATCAGGAAGTCAGAAAGGCTTTGAATGGCCATCTATCTATGGTGTCTCTTTCTTTCCCTTCTGATTGGAAATAATTGTGTCACACACCCATGCCTTGGACCTAGTTATATCTTCTCTGTAAATGAGGGTAAAGGTGGGAAAAAAGAAGAATTTGTTTCTTCCATTTGGTACATAAACATCAGAATTTAGGATTTTTGAGGTTTGGCATGTGTGACAAAGATGAGTTCGGTCATGGTCTACTTTGAAAATCAATGGATGAGATAAGACCTGGGAAAAGGTGGTATCAGAGACAACATAGGACAAAAACTAAAAGTTGCAACATCTACTAATTTATACTGTCTCCTGTGATCTTTCCTCCACCACCACCCCTTGGTCATATGCCTCTTATATCTGGGAGGGGGACATATTTAAGTGGAAGGGGCCTGGGTAAGTGGGACTTCTAAAATCTTTGTGAAAACTTCTCTCCTGAAATAGGCTTTAAGTGTAAATGTTAACATTTATGATGTGGGGTTTGCATTGTGTTGATAATATTGTCATAGGTTCTTCCAGGTCAGTTTCTGTTCTCTGATTTCATTTGCATTTCTTACCCCAGGATCCTAGATGCCATGGCTATAGGGACAATGGCTCCTGGTTTTGGTCAAACCAAATAAATCTGGATCATTGCCTCCTCTCTCATTAGTGTTATTTAATTGGCCAGATTAATTTAATTGTGGCAATTAATTTAATTATGATAAACCTAACCCCAGATTCGAATGGAGTTGGTTGGCGCAATATCTTCTCTCTGGAAGATAGATCCCTCTGATTCCCTCTTTAATTTTGATCTCTGTTTGTTTATTCATGTTGCCCTTGCAGATATCTTACATTGTGCTAGTCTTCTCCAGCTAATCACTTTGATAGCCAAGGTTTAGGGCGTTTCCTGACTGCCCAGAGTGAAAGTTTAATTAAATACCTAATCAGATGCTGCACTTGTAGTCTAACCTGTTAAAAATGTATATTCTACCATTATTATAAGGATTGTCTAAGCATAGCTATTGCTTTGGACCTTTAAACTTTCTGACTGATCTGTAGAAGAATGTTTTGTACAGCAAGAGTTTATCCCCAACAGATGGTTTATTAAGTAAAAATCAGCTTTTAAACAAATATGCCACAATTATTTTATTCTCTGTAGCAGAATTCCTACCGTTGATGAACCCCTAATTGGAATTTGGTTCTGGCAAGGAATGAAAAACAGAGACATACTGTGAGGACGCAATGCCAAAAATAGCACACTAAGCAATACGAAGGACCAGAGTGGTCCTACCTTGTGTTTTCTTTAGGCACCTTTTCTTTCCTTTCATATGGAGGAGACCATTTGGCCCCAGTACAATCTCATTTTGTGGCCAGGAAACACTACTAGGCATCCAAACCACATCCAGGATGTCTGATGAGTTCTCTTCTGGGTGTGCTGGAATAAACGAGGTCCCAAGTTGATCTACCCTTAACCACTTCTCCCTAATACCCAGAATTACCATTGCTAATGTATCTCTGCAACTTTCCCACTGAAACACCAATAGTCCTAGAGAGGAATGTTATTAGCAATAAGGTCAAAGTGGCTAAAATTTATTGGACATTTGCTATATGATGGGTTTTGTGCTAAATTCATATACACATCATCTCACTTAATACTGGCGAAACCTCTGAGATCTATACTATTATCACCCTGGATTGCAGATGAGAAAATAGAGGCACACAGTGGGTAAATGACTCATTCAAGGTCCTGTAGCTAATAGATGATACAGTTGGCATCACAACCCAGCTCTTTTTGACTCCTAACCACTATACTACTAATCTGACATACATATATGTGATAATTTAGCCATTAGTGCCCATTAATATATTAGGCTGGACTCAGTTATTAGATTAGCAATCACTTACCTCTGTGCCTGATTTAATGGCACACAAGAGAGAGGGGGTCCGAGTGTGGTGTGTATGAGGGGGAGGAGGGAGAGGGAGAGAGAATAGAAGGATAAGTCCACAGCAGTGTTCTACTCCTTATTGATTGAAGTGTAATACTAGAAAATCCAAGATGGTTGCAGTGAGGGACATTAGAAGGGGCATTATGAATATCCTTCAAATTAGATTTTATTCATGGTGGTATCTGATAAAGTAGATTTACTGGCTCAAAGACTCAAAGCAGTGCAGACTCTTCCCTTTAAGCACGCTGATTGCCTCATTATTGGCTGTGCTGAAGCATGTAGTTTGAAAAATCTACCTATGATAGATACAGGCACCAGCCCTTGCTGGGGGAAACAATGCAGTCTCAGAGGGGATGCTGCAATGAAAGAGCCCCACGTGGTCTGCAAAATTAACAGCTTCTGAATGGTGGCCTTTTCTCTGAGCTGGGGGCACCAGACACACTTGGCTTCTAACTTACCATATGGCATGTGTTATTGGGCTGAGCTGCTCTCCTCCATCTCTGATGTGATGTAGCACTTAATGCTGTGGAATTATTTCCTTCTCAAGTAAAAAAAGTACCCCGCTCTAAATCCTCATCTGTTTCTCCCCACAAACTCCCCTGTCAATCCCCTAGGCACAGCACATATTTTCTGCTTTTGCTCCTTGCTTGTTCTTTCTTTTTCTTTTTCTAAACCTTTTCCCCTCTAACTGAAAGGTGCAGCAGGAGAATGGAGTGTGGGTGCACACATTGGGCCTGGATTCTCACAAATCCACTGATCCCTGAGATATGGCCATTCCTTTTCTGAGGAAGGCTTTTGGTTATTTCTTTCTGGGCATATTTTTTAGGATTACACTCTGATTAGAGTTCTTGAAAGCAACAAACAGAACAAAAAAGAAAAAAGAAACAAAGAAAAAACTGAAACTAAGGTACTCTCTTAGAAGACCCATCGATTTTTCTCTCTATAGCTGCTCACTTTCTCCTTAGTTCTTTTGAGTCTCTAATCCCGTCTTCTCTCTGGTTGTGCTTACACGTTAGTTGTTCAAATAACCACTCTCAATGTTTTTATCACACTGCTACCCTGCTCAGGAATCTCTAAGTGTGTAGGATTTCCTGAATCTCCCCTATGCATCCTCCACAAAGCTTGAAAGTCCTAAGAATTGAATGGTGTCTCCTGAAGGCCTCAATGAACAATGCATATGGTTCCTGGGATACATCCTGCATGAATTTATGAGCATTGGTCTATCCAGAGTTTGCATCAGGATCACTTGGGGAGCTTATTACAGTGCTTATTCCTGAACCCTATTCTAGCTCTACAGAATTAAAAATGCATGTGTGTGCATGCATGTGTGCAGGAGGGAGGAGGGAGTCAGGCCCAAGATGTTGCATTTTATAAATAAGTTCCTAGGTAGGGGGGTGGGGGGTTCCTGGGTGGCTAGGTTGGTTAAGCATCTGACTCTTGATTTTGACTCAGGTCATGATCTTAGGGTTGTGAGATTGAACCCTGTGTCAGGCTCTGTGCTTAACACGAGTCTGTTTGAGATTCTCTTTCCATCTCCCTCTGCCCTTCCCCCTGCTTGTCTTTCTCTTTTCTTTTCTTTTCTTTTCTTTTCTTTTCTTTTCTTTTCTTTTCTTTTCTTTTTTTCTTTTCTTTTCTTTCTTTTCTTTCTTTCTTTCTTTCTTTTTCTTTATTTCTTTCTTCTCTCTCTCTCTCCCTCTCAATAAATCAATAAACAAAATCTTAAAAAAAAAGCTCCTAGGCAGTGCACACAGCAATCTGAGAACTTGTCATAAGGTTTCTTGCGCAGGGAAGAACTGTGATCAGATTTTTTTTTTTTTTTTTTTTAAGGAAAGAACTGGTAATGGTGTGGCGATGTGGAGGTTTTCTGGCTGAGGGCAAAGTAAAGATTCATATAGGAAAAGCAACATAAAACTGTTGTAGTGGGCAGCCCAGGTGGCTCGGCAGTTTAGCGCTGCCTTCAGCCCAGGGCCTGATCTTGGAGACCCAGGATCAAGTCCCACATCAGGCTCCCTGCATGGAGCCTGCTTCTTCCTCTGCCTGTGCCTCTGCCTTTCTCTCCTTCTCTTATTTATTCAGAGAGAGTCTCTCATGAATAAATAAATAAAATCTTTAAAAAAAAACTGCTGTAGAGTGGGAAAAAGAACAGGCCACCTGTGGGAAAACAATAGAAGGTTCTGCTTTTAGTTGTTAAGAAAGAAGTTGGAAGTCTGGAATAAATGGCTACAGTTTCCGAAACTCTACCTCAGGCCTCTCCTGTAGCAGTTTGCATCCTTTATTTAAAAAACACTTTAGAGGGCTGTTGATTCACCCTTGTCCATCAGAAGGAAAGAGTTGACTTTTTCCCATTTAAACCAGAGCTAAGAGGTATAACATAGTATCTGTGTGAAGGATTGTTCTAGTGAAGCAGCAGATCCAAGTAGAGCTTCTCAAAGTGTGGTCCTCTGATGACCTGCATTAGAATTAGATGAAATGCTGGCCAAACTGCAGATTCTTGGGTCTCACCTCAGGCCTCCTCAACTAGAATGGGAGCCCTCAAATCTGTGTTATAACCACCTTTCCAGGTGACACTGATACATAATAAAACTTGAAAAGCAGTGTTCTATTTGCATCCTTGCTCTTCCTGGGAAATTCTTTGCCTCCATCTCTACCTGTGAAAATCTTACTTCTCTGTACAGTTTCAGCTTTCCTTGATCCACTTGCCCCAACTCCAACAAATGCAACCTTCTCTGTTGCTTTGAAGATAGGAAATATGGGGAGACATCATGGCTGAAGTATAGAGGAGGTTTGGGGAACACGGAGACTGGAGGTGATGGGAAGGACCTAGGGTTTGTATTTAAAATTTCTGCAATTGAGTTGAGGTTGCAAAAGAGCAGGAAGCCCAGGGCAAACCAATGACAAAATTACCCAGGCCAGATATCTATCTGGGCTCAGCCATGAATTCAGCCCTCACACAATCATGTTTGGGGATGAGGATTGAAAATCATTGCCAGGGCATGGGTCTGGAGTGGAAAATGATAACAAATCCTTGCCCATGTGACAAATGCAGATGGGGGAAGGGAGACAGGCCAGTCTGGGTTCTCCTTGCCCTCTGTCTTTGCCTATTGGAACCTTATCCCATCTTTAGCATCATAGCACCTTGCCCAAGCTACTTGGGGGACCATACCCTGTCAGTAATAACTGACCCCTGATGCTCTCCTGCCCCTTTCATTTGAGGAGCATGAGTATGAACTTTCCTGGACTCTGGTTGAGATCCTTAAAGGCCCTGGGATAAAAAATACCAAGAAACAGTCCACATTTCTTGGGAGCCCAGGCTACAAAGTATGTCCAGGGCATAGTGAAGTCTGGGGACCACCTGCATTAGCGGAGGCTGCTGTAATAACATTCCACAGACTGGACAGCTCAAACATTTATTTTCTCACAATTCTAGAGCCTGAAAGGCAACTGATTTGCAACCCTTTGCTAGTACAATTATTTTAATATTTGTCAATAAGCATTTGTTTTCCCGTTGACCCATTTTCTGGGGTTTTAGATTTCAACCACAATCCATTTTCACTCTTCTCTCCACTTTTAATTGGCACTGCCTGATGTAAGTATTTTTAAAGGTTACGATTTTTAAATGTGTGTCCTATATAAGCAACCACATTGTAACTCTTCAATGGCAGGAACTAGGCCTTGTTTCTTTTGTCTCCCCTCAATAATGTTTAGTTCAGTGTTCAGCTCACACTGGGCACTCAGTCACCGATGAATAATTGACTCACTGTCAGGACCAGGACAGTACTTCAGAAGACAAGTGAGTTCACTAGGATGGCTGAGATTTAGAGATAAGGACCACATCCTATGTGATCAGCATATAATTTCTCCTAGTTTGAAGAAGGGAAGCCAGGATTTTTTTAAAATGAAGTTTTCCAGTATTAGAACACAGATCAGGCTTACTCAACTGCTATTGTTTTGAATTTAGCAGGATATGTTGTGTTTGCAGCTTCTGGACTTACTTGATCTGCTATTTTTGGTGCTCTTCATTAAATGGATTGTTGATATGTAAATACACAAGTTGCTATGCAAAATTGCCCTAATTTTCTTGTGAACTTTCTTCCTGCAGCTTGTGGAAAGGCATTATGTTACTTCTCTACATTCAAGAATATTTTAAGTACTTGGAGCTAAATTGTGCTAAACCAATTGTCAAAACTTGGGAGTGTACCATAAAAGAAAATTGATACAGATAAAATCAACTTGTTTTCATGGTCTCCAGTTTATTTATATATATGCAAATATATCTGTATGTGGCATAGATATACATACACATTGTGTTATGGCTTAGAGATTCAACTGGAGTTAATGACCATACACAGGGAAGAACTATTAGCAAATTAATTAAGAACCTGTCAGGCTATTATTTGTTAGCTTAAAGAGGAACTCTCCCTCTCTGAAAATTGTGATTCTATAGACTACTAGCTGACTTCTGCTAGAAAAGAGGCTTTTCTTCATTTTTAAATTTAATTTTATTTTTTAATTAATTTATTTATTTTTTTGATTTTTTTTATTTTTTAATTTAAATTCAATTAGCCAACATATAGTACATCATTAGTTTCAGATGTAGAGTTAAATAATTCATCAGTTGCATATAACACCCAGTGTTCATCACATCACATGCCCTCCTTAATGCCCATCACCCAGTTACTCCGTCCCTCCACCTACCTCCCCTTCAGCAACCCTGTTTGTTTCCTATAGTTGAGTCTCTTATGATTTGCCTCCCTTTCTGTTTTCATCTTATTTTATTTTTCCTTCCTTTCCCCTATGTTCATCTGTTTTATTTATTAAGTTCTACATATGAGTGAAATCATATGGTATTTACCCTTCCCTGACTTACTTCACTTAGCATAATATCCCCTAGTTCTATCCATGTCATTGCAAATGGCAAGATTTTATTCTTTTTGATGGCAGAGTAATATCCACTGTACATATTCCTCATATGAGTGAAACCATATATAATTGTCTTTCTCTGATTGACTTATTTTGCTCAGCTCCAGTTCCATCCATCCATCCATCCACATCAATGTAAATGGTAAGATTTTATTCTTTCTCATGGCTGAGTAATATTCTATTGTATGTATATAAAATACAATAGAATTTTTATCCATTCATTTATTGATGGATATCTCGGCTCTTTCCATAGTTTGGCTATTGTGGACATTGTTGTAATAAAGTTTGGGTGCATGTGAGAGGCTTCTCTTCAAATAAAGGGTTGTAGATGACTAGTCAACCAGAGTAGTGTAAATGTGAACTGAATTGAATACTTTCGATTATGATTCTTTACTTTTTCATTTGTTCAACAAACTGTTAATTGATCAAAAAGCCTTCTATGTGTCAGATGTAGTACTGGGCACAGATGAACAGGGGTTAGTTATGATAGTGAACAAGATATTCATGGTCCTCACTTTCTTGAAACTTACACATTAATTCCAAGTTGTATCATCAATGTGCATATGTGTGTCTTAGTCCCTTTGGGCTGCTATAACAAAAATATCATGACTGAGGGGCTTAAACAAGAAATATTTCTCATAGATCTGGAGACTGGAAAGTCCAAGACTAAGGTGCTGACAGATTTAATATCTGGTAAAAGTTGTCTTCTTGGTTCATAGATGACCTTTTTCTTGCTGTGACTTTACATGGCAGAAAGGGTGAAGGAGCTCTCTGGGGTGTCTTTTGTAAGAGCATTAACCCTGTTCATGAGGGTTTTACACTCATAACCTAATCATCTCTCAAATGCCCCACCTACTAATACTATCCTCTTGAGGGTTAGTTTTCAACAGAAGAATTTTGAGGGGACACGAAAATTCAGTTTATACCAATGTGTATTCGTATAGTAATCATAACAATCTTAGTTATCTCCTTTGTATAATCAAAGAATTATACAGTTGGTAGATGCCTTAAAATGACATTTAATTTATTTCTTCATCCCTCAGATACCTGGTGGAAGTTGTGGGTGTGTAACAGTCATTCTGGTTGATGAGCCCCATTCCTTTCTCTTAGGTACTCATCATTTCTGTCCACACACATCTAGCAGCTTTGAACTACAAGCACCATGCACTTGTCTGTATACTTTTTCTGGTGTCTTGTGCCAGCATGACCTATGTTGGGGAATTAACTCTCTCAACCAGTGGAATCAGCTCTTAACCAAGAACTGTTTGGAATTGGTAGGTAAATACCCCAGCTTTAAAAAGTGCCAATTGGCTTTCTTTTTAAAAAGATTTATTATTATTTGAGAGAGCACAAGTAGGAAGGCACTTTTGAAAATGATTAAACCTTGTTTTAGGATTTGGCTACCTCTTTTAATCTCTTCTCACCCCTTTCTTCTCCCATAACCCACTTCTTCCCAGGATAGAGTGTTGAGCTGGGTTGAGCTGGGTGGTTACAACACAACCCAAACCTCACCTCCTCTTTGTTTCATTTTCTGTTGTCTTTTGTTGCTGTTTTCTGTCATCCACAGCCTATTTCTGTTTTTCTATATCTTGAATGGAATCTCAACCCCTAGTTTTATAGACATGTTGTCCAGAATTTCCCTTTGCAATCTCATAAACCAACTGCAAATATTTCTCTCTTCCCTTTATTGGTGGTGAGGAAGTCACCTGATTTTATCAGACTTAGAGTATTCTAGTCTATGAATAATACAATGTGGGAAATGAAAATAGACAAGCAACAAAATTGTTGGGCTTATGGGTAGGACTAAAAGACTTATAACATGAATTTTTTATACTTGGACATTTTGTGTATGTATACTGAGATATATTTACCTCATCTTAACTTCATTCTTTCCTCCAATTCCCTGCAACTATTAATATTTTTCCATTTGTGAGCTTGAGGGTGGCCATTCCCAAGGAAGGAAGCATAGGAGAAGCTCCCTAATTAGGTAGGAGGACTTGTCTTCAGTTATTAAAGCCTTTGTTGTTAGCACTCCATGTTGCTTTCCCTAATTGCTTGTCTGGATTCTTAAACTCTTTCCTTTTCCTACAAATATCTTGGTTCAGGATGTTTGCTTAGATTTTGGACTTTCGACCTCTGTCTTATTTTAATTTTCTATGTCCAATGTCCCTGCCTGCCTTGCTACCTGTTATGAATTCTTGTACCTAATAGGCATTGAATAGATATTTCCTAAATATTGGATATACTCCCTTACTTGCATTATCCTTCTAAGGCTTCTGTGACTTCTAAGACCTGAGCCCTTTATTCCTGACTCTAAAATTTGTCCTAAACTCATGTTTTTGGGTAATTTCCCAGGGCTGTCAAGCTCTTCTTCCTGAATTTTCTCTTCACCCCCTGCCCTGCCTCAATGTCTTGGAGTTCTAGTTCCTTATTTTGCACCATGTCTTGCTGTAATGCTGACAGTCCAATACAGATAATGCAACTAGAATGCTCACTATAAGGGAGCAAGTTAACAAATCTGAGATACACAATTCTGTTTACACTTTTATTTTGAAGGATAATTATGTCTTTGCTTAAGTAAAACCCTATGCATTGAGTGCAGATGTCGGAGCAAGAAAGTGTTGACTAAGACTGGGTTCCTGCTGTGAAGTGCAAGATGCGTGAAATACTAGCATATGTGCAGAAATTTAAACCTATCATTTACTGACAGGCAATAATTACTTTAATGAAGTCAGGAAACTATTTCAAATAAGCAATTAGAGTTAACAATAAAACTGTAAACAGGACCCTAATTAATGAATTTTCAAACTGCATTTCCCTACTCTGAATGCTGTGGGCTATAGAAAGAATGAGAAAAATAACTCATATTATTATTGAAAATGTATGTCATGCTGTGTACTGTGTCAGGTACTTTACATATATTGCCTTATTTTATCCTCATAACAATTCTGTGAGATATATACTAGTATAACTCCCATTTTGCAGATGAAACTGAGGCTCAGAGGTGAAAAACATTGCCCAAAGTCATACAGGTTAGTAAATAGTGGACCTGTGATTTAAACATTGATAAGTGTGACTTTGGAGCCCAAGCTCTTATCTAGAGCTAGACTATAGCTAGCTAGACTATCTATACCTAGACTATATGGTCTATAAAGCACATATGTTAAAACTGACCTTCCAATTGTGTTGGTCAATATGTGCTAATAGGAAACACAGCATACATTCAGATTGGAGTAATTTAAGGAGGCTCTGTTCATAACTGGACTATTTACCGAGGTGTAGGAATAAAAGACCCACACAGGGTAACATAATAATATCAAAAGGAGGTGTTACTATTTCTAAGTTGAAAGGGTAAGTGGAAGGAGCAGTTATAGGCACCCAGAAGGACAGACACAGTATGAGGGGGCCAGTTATATCTGTCTAGAGGCAGTCAGACCAAGGCAACTTTTCAGGGAGGAAGCCAGGGAAATAAATAACCTCACCTCACCTTCCTTCCTCCCTCCCTCCTTCCAATCACCTTTCTGGGCTCTCCGTTGGCCAAATCTAACCAGAAGCCAGAGTATAGTCTTATGGGTTATTTGTTAAATGTGTTGGAACAGCATACCCAAATGTAGAATATATTTGCTTCTGAAATCCAAAGAAGCCTGCCAAGCATTGTGCTTCTTTCTTCAGGGTGGGCATTACAAGGTATAGCAACTTGTCTCTTACTGTAGAAAAGATATCTAGACTTATCTCAAACCACTGAACCTTCTAAAAACATCACCAATGTTGTAAGCCCCTGAACTTTTGCAGAATTTATCTTCTACCCTCTGGCATATATATATCTCACAGAAGCATATAGGATTCTTGCTACTTCCTGTTCATTAGGTCGCTGGCTGTATGTCATCATGTAATGAAACAGCAGGATGTGAAGGGGCCTCTGGACTATATTATGACAGAGAGCAAGAGAACTGACATATAACCCTGGGGTACAGTGAAGATGTACTATTGCTCCTACCATGTAGATTCTGCTTGTAATTTTCCATCCTGATTGAGATGGAGAAGAAAGCATTTTTCCAAGTCAATAGCTTTATACTGGATGCCAAGGTGCCAGGAATATTTTGACTTTATTTAGTGAAGGCACTATATCTGGAACCACAGTTGTGATTGACATCACTATGTGATTAAATTTATGATGTTTATTATCATTCACCAAGACCCACCTGAGCCTTTACACTAGCCAAATAGGTAGGTTAAGTGAGGATGTGGCAAATATCACCAACCTTGTATCTTTCAGGGGCTTGATCTCATGACCCATGAGATCATGACCTGAGCCAAAACCAGAGTAGGTTGTTTAACTGACTGAGCCCCCCCCCCAGGAGTCCCCCAGGTATTGTTTTTTTTCCCCTAGTATATGGCCACAGGTACTTCTGGGAAAAGGTTAGAGAAGATTTATAGTTTACTCCTGTGGCCTCAAGGGCTTCAGGTCTGTGAATAGACTTAAGTTTGGGAATTGTATGAGAGGTCATGAATTGCCCCTACAGTGAGTTGAGTTAGGTTTCTGCTTAGTAGACCAAGATTTTTTTTTCTGCCTTTATATGCCAAGCACCATGTTGGTAGGCTTCATATATTTCATTTTCAGACCTTCATGATCAATTCACTGTTTCCACAGATCCCTGCAGATCAACACTCTGATTGCCACTTTGTCCTTGGGTCTTATGTAAATTGCACTTACAAAATCACTGATTGTTAAATGACACCAACCTGCTATTAGTACTTTAGGATACCATTATTCCCATTGAGAACTGGAGACACAATTCTACGATAGCATCCCCTACCATCATTTATAACCTATATGAAGATAGCCACCACAGAACTTTTTGAGATTGATGGTACTCTCCCTCGCCAATATTTGTTGTAATGCCTTGATAAGGAAATGTCCAGGCCCTCATGGACTAATTGCTATGGTTATTTGATATTCCAAGACACTGCCCTCTATCTGCACTTTATTCTATGCTATAATAGGTGGTAATTCAAATGTTTATAATGCCACTGCCTGTCATGGATTACAGATTCCTATTTTTACCATTCAGGGAGGTTATCCTGGTCTCCTTCAATATTTCCAAACCAATATCAGAATTTCATTTTAAAAGTCTCTTTCTTGAGGACACTGTTTAGGTAAAATTCTAACTGAAATAAAGTGGAAAATTAGCATAATTCATGGAAGATTTATTTATGGATTTTTTTTATAGAGGTGTAGGTGTAGAGAGACTGCAAGGGATTGTCGAATAATGCAAGGATGGTAGCAGTGAGGACATTACCATACCTAGACCCATGGAATGAAGGAGAGAACATTTAGCAGCACATGGAAGGGCAGAATTGTGTAAAGGAGACTATATGGAGAGGAGCAGTGTGACCTTTGGATTAGGGATGCAGCCAGACCAGAGAAACCCTGCAGGGAGAAAGCCAGAGGATTAAATACCCTGACCTTATTTTCTATTTTCTTCTGATCTACAATAGAGTACACTGGCTAAGTCTATCCAGAAGCCAGATGGAAAGGAGCCAATCGATAAGGTCCATATACATCACCTTGAAAAGGCAGAGAGCATGATGAAGGCTGGAGAGTAGATCTAGGGGGCAAGTGGAAGGTATCTGCCATCTCATGTATTAATAGAAACTTCTCATCTATCAATATGCTCTGCTTAGGTTTAGATAGCTTTTTACAATTTTCCAGCTAAGCAGAAAATATGAACTCTTCACCAAGTAGGGGTTTATACCTTTCTAAATGGTTACAACAAAGTTGTCATTTAGTATCTCAGGAGCACCTAATAATGCATTCACTATTTTCTTTATTCTGTTGAATTTAAGTTAGAGTTAGCTTGACATTTATATTACTATAGTTTTCTTAGGGTGATAGTTCAGTTATTTATAAGTGTGCCTAAAGTTTTTGTATAACTTTTCATTTTTGTTTCCCATTCCTCAAGACGTTTTAAAAATTTCTGTCAAAATATCCCAAACTGGAAAAACTGGAGTCATCTTTGTCATACCCATCTTGCTGTCCAATTAACATCAAGCCAGTCACCAATCAAGCCAGTCACCAATTACAGTTAATTTTTCCTCTAATTTCTTTTTTTAGTCCCAATTTCTCTCTCTTCTATTGTAATCACACTAATACAAACCTTTACCACTTCACACCTGGATTTTAGTGATAGCCTCTTAATTGCCACATTAGTCTTAGATGGTTATTTTGAAAATGAAACTCTACTCTCAAAAAATGTCAGTGAATCATCAGTATCTGCAGAATAGGGCCACACTCCTTAGTATGGCATTCAAAGCCCTCTACAATTTATTTGCCATCTTCCTTTCCAAACATGTCTCTTAACAGTTTTACCAGCCAATTCTACTCTAGTGAAATCACTTAACTCTTTGTGTCCTGAAACTGCTAAATGCATTTCCCTTTCAGTGTGTTGCCTCAAGTTGTTCTTTCTTCTTGGAACAGCCTCTTTCTTTCTCTTCAGTTGTCTAAATCCCATTCTTCACTTGAAGCTCAGCTCAGCTCCTGTTCTTTTTCAGGACTGCCTGTACTCAGTCCTCAATGAGATCTTCTGCATCCAGTTGCCATTACTCTCTATAAGTCAAAGTAGTACCTATTTCCTAGGCCTTTAAAAAACAGTGCTTTCCTCATAAGTTTGTTGTCAGTCTTACATAACTTGATATATCAGACATTTTTAGAATAATGCCTAGTATGTAGTAAGCACTCACTAAACTTTAGCTGCTACCATAATTATCTATTATTTGTCATTACTATGGTTAAAATCCATTTGGCAATTTTCATGGTGCTTTTGTATTGCTACTTTGCTTTGCATGTATATAGAATATTTCCCTTACTAAATTAGATTGCCATTCCCATGAGGAAAGTGTATGGGTTTTTTTTTTAATCAATTGTCTCTCAACATTTAGCATAGAGCATGGCAGAGAGTAGGCCTGAATAAATACTTATTGTCTGGTAGATGATGGTGATGATGACGATGATACCTGCTGCTTTATTCTCTGCTGCTTTTGCAAAGTGGCTGTAATATACATCAATTCATAAAAGCGTTTGTTGTATTGTATAGCTGGCAAGTACCTCTCAGATAATTCGATTCCACACCATCATCTTCTGGATGGTAAATCTGAGATTCAAGGGAGAGGAAAGGATTTGCCCAAAGCCACATTTACCATTTGGTGACAGATACAGGGCTAGAACTCAGAATGCCAGAATGCCTTCTAGACTGAACAAATATTGGGACGCCTGGGTGGCTCAGCGGTTGAGCATCTGCCTTTGGCTCAGGGCATGGTCCTCGGGTCCCAGGACCGAGTCCCACATTGGGCTCCCTGCATGAAGCCTGCTTCTCCCTCTGCCTGTGTCTCTGCTTCTCTCCCTCTCTCTGTGTCTGTCATGAATAAATAAATAAAATCTTTAAAAAATAGATTGAACAAATGTTTATCAAGTACCTACTATGTGTTAAGTACTATGCTGGTTGTTGGAAACATGTCTGTGACTAGGACCATGACCCATTTTTTCATACCACTTACATTTTAATGGTAGGGAGAGACATAAATAAACATATAGACAAACAAACAAAAATAAAGTGATGACTGCTATGAAGAAATAAGAGGGTGATGTGAAAGACTAACAGAGTGAAGGAAGAGGTAGGTAACTTAGGTCTTCTGAGGTAACAGTTAAACTGAGCTCTGCATGATGAGGAGACAACCAAGGCAAGATATGGGCAAAGATGGTTTTAGGTACAAGTAAGAGTAATTGCATAGGCCTTGGGGGTGGGAATGAGTCTGCTGTGTTTTAGAAACTGAAGATAAGGTCGTGTAGCCAAAACAGTGTCTGAGTGAGGGAGTGGTAGGATTTGAGATCAGAAAGCCAGGCAGGGATCAAATCAGGTAGCACTCTGAAGGCTGTAGGAGGAATTTGTATTTTAAATTAGTTTCCAAAATCTATAAAGAACTTATTAAACTCAACAGCAAAGAAACAAACAATCCAATCATGAAATGGGCAAAAGACATGAAGAGAAATCTCACAGAGGAAGACATAGACATGGCCAACATGCACATGACAAAATGCTCTGCATCACTTGCCATCAGGGAAATACAAATCAAAACCACAATGAGATACCACCTCACACCAGTGAGAATGGGGAAAATTAACAAGGCAGGAAACAACAAATGTTGGAGAGGATGCGGAGAAAAGGGAAGACTCTTACACTGTTGGTGGGAATGTGAACTGGTGCAGCCACTCTGGAAAACTGTGTGGAGGTTCCTCAAAGAATTAAAATTAGACCTGCCCTATGACCCAGCAATTGCACTGTTAGGGATTTACCCCAAAGATTCAGATGCAATGAAACGCCGGGACACCTGCACCCCGATGTTTATAGCAGCAATGTCCACAATAGCCAAACTGTGGAAGGAGCCTTGGTGCCCATCAAAAGATGAATGGATAAAGAAGATGTGGTTTATGTATACAATGGAATATGACTCAGCCATTAGAAACAACAAATACCCACCATTTGCTTCGACGTGGATGGAACTGGAGGGTATTATGCTGAGTGAAGTAAGTCAATCGGAGAAGGACAAATATTATATGTTCTCATTCATTTGGGGAATATAAATAATAGTGAAAGGGAATATAAGGGAAGGGAGAAGAAATGTGTGGGAAATACCAGAAAGGGACACAGAACATAAAGACTTCTAACTCTGGGAAACGAACTAGGGGTGGTGGAAGGGGAGGAGGGCGGGGGGTGGGGGTGAATGGGTGACGGGCACTGAGGGGGGCACTTGACGGAATGAGCACTGGGTGTTATTCTGTATGTTGGTAAATTGAACACCAATAAAAATTAATTTATAAAAAAAAGAAAAATAATAAATTTATGACCCTGTTTATGCCTTAAAATGATCTTTTGGGCTGTTATGTAGAATAATAGTCTATACAGAGAAGGACAATGGTATGTCAGAAAAAATAACCAAAATTTGGAGCTAGGTAAAATAGGTTACTGAACTACCTTTCAGGGTAATTGCAGGGCTTGACCTTCTGTCGTCTAGGCTGTTGTACAGTTCTTTGAGGTGGAGGTTAACTTGTAGACTGTTGCCCAGTAGAGAAGCAAATAATTTCTTTGCCATTCCCATCGTAAAACATAATGTGAAATTATAGTTGTGGCCTTGTTGGATATTAACTAGTATTATATCTAACCCATAAATAATATCCTTTTTTGCATATTTTTTATTGGAGTTCGATTTGCCAACATATAGTATAACACTCAGTGCTCATCCTGTCAAGTGCTTCTCTCAGTGCCCATCACCCAGTTACCCCATCCCCCTCTCCACCTCCCCTTCCAGTACCCCTTGTTCGTTTCCCAGAGTTAGGAATCTTTCATGTTTTGTCACCCTCTCTGATTTCTCCCACTCAGTTCCCTTCCTTTCCCTTATAATCCCTTTCACTATTTCTTATATTCCCCATATGAATGAAACCATATAATGTTTGTCCTTCTCCGATTGACTTACTTCACTCAACATAATACCCTCCAGTTCTATCCATGGTGAAGCAAATGGTGAAACCCATAAATAATATCCTAATATTACTTATAAATAGCTTCTCAAATGGTCTTTGGTCAGATTTAAAAATCTTACTGGCTCCTGCATAAATTAATGAATTCACCTATGTCTTTGATATGTGTTTATTTGAATCATGAGTTTACCTTTTTAAATTTCAAACTTTAACAAGTGGAAGCAGGCCAGAATAGTCAGCAACTGGAGTAGTCCACATGAGCTGTGACAATGTCTTGGGTCTAAGGATTGTGATAGTGGGCATAGTTGGAAGTGTTTAGATTCCTTATAGGTTGGAGGCAGAACCAACAGGACTTCTGATTAATGAAATATGAAAGATCAAGGAAAGAGTAATCAAGAAGACCCCTAGGTTTTTGGCTTCAGTAACTACTAGTGCTGTAACTGAAATGGGGGAGATTAGGGTTAGAAAACTTTGGCAGAGCATGTGAGGTGGAAAATCAAAAGTCCAGTTTTAGATGTGCTAAGTCAAAGGCATCAATTAGTTTTCCATGTGGAAATGTGAAATAAGCTCTGGGATATATGTATGGGTCTGGAACTTAAGGAATTCTGGGCTAGAGATAAAAATTTGGGTATCATTAGAATTTAGGTGATATTTAAAGCCCAGGACTGGATGGAGCTGGAGTTCCTAAGGGGATTTAGAAAAAATGGATATTATTAGGCTCTATTACATATTCAGCCTGGAAATCTCCAATTCTATCACATGATCCAGGTGGTGATTTTGACACTGAGAAAGTGATGTTGACAGAATTTGGTAAACTGTTTTCCATTAAGGTCCAGCTAGTATGGGATCCCTGGGTGGCGCAGCGGTTTGGCGCCTGCCTTTGGCCCAGGGCGCGATTCTGGAGACCCCGGATCGAATCCCACGTCGGGCTCCCGGTGCATAGAGCCTGCTTCTCCCTCTGCCTATGTCTCTGCCTCTTTCTCTCTCTCTGTGTGACTATCATAAAATAAATAAAAATTAAAAAAAAATTTAAAAAAAGGTCCAGCTAGTAAATATTGTAGGCTTCCTGGGCTGTATAGTCTATCTCAGCTCTGCCACTGTAGTAGGAAAGCAGCCATAGATAGCAGATAAATGCCTGAGCATGGTTGTGTTCCAGTAACATTTTATTTATGGACCTGAAATGTGAATTTCATATAATTTTCACATGCCACAAAATATTATTTTTCTTGTGATTTTTTTCACATTTTAAAATATAAAAATCATTCTTAGCTTATATGCCATACAAAACTTGGCAGGGGGCCAGATTTGGCCTACGGGCTATAGTTTGCTTACACATGATCTAGATCAGTGATCTGTCAAGGGACATATGGGAATAAAGTGTGTTTTTTTAAGCGTTTATTTTTTTTTCAGATTTTATTTAGTTATTCATGAGAAACAGCGAGAGAGAGGCAAAGACACAGGCAGAGGGAGAAGCAGGCTTTATGCAGGAAGCCGGATGCGGGACTCGATCCTGGGGCTCCAGGATCATGCCCTGAGCCAAAGGCAGACACCCAACCGCTGAGCCACCCAGGCATCCCTTACATGTCTAATCTCCATTAAAATGTCTAGTTTTGTAATCTCTACAATGTGATAATCATAACTACACTTATGTAGCTCTTTCCATGTGGAAGCACTTTACATATATTAAGTCATTTAATTCTCACAAAACCCCTTGTGTTAATAATAGCCTGATCATGTGATTAGCATCCTCACGTTATAGATGAGGTAACAGGTAAGGAGAGGTTGAATGAGTTGTCCAAGGTTACACAGTTGGTAATTAACAGTCAAAATCTGATTCCAGGCAGTTTGGTATAAAAGTTTGTCTCTTAACATGTGCATATTGATTCTCATAGGTAATATTTTTCTCCTCCCCAATCCTGTCTCTCTCTCTCTGTCTCTCTGTCTCTCTCTCTGTCCCTCTCTCTCTCACACATATACATTTATTATTTACAAATAAGGATCCATATACTGAGGAATGTACTAAAAAACATTTATCTATGGGGATGAGATCACAAAAGTTTAGAGATCACTGATCTAAAACATAGGAACCATATTAGAGTTCTCTAGAGAGACAGAACCAATAGGAGATATCTATATATCTATAATATATATATATATATATCTGAGAGAGAGAGAGAGAGAGAGAGAGAGAGAGACAGAGAGAGAGAGAGAAAGGAAGACACTGATTGTAAGGAGTTGACTCAAATGATTGTGGATCATGAGAAGTTCCAGATCTGTAATGGGTTGGATAGAGATCCAGAAGAGCCAATGGTATAGTTGTAGTTTGAGTCTGAAGGCTGGAACATCAGGAGAACTGATAGTGTAAGATCCAGTCCAAAAGCTGAGAGGTTTGATATCCAAGAATAGCCAATTTTTCAGTTCATATCCCAAAGTAGGAAAAAACCAATATTTCAGCTCAAGTGGTCAGGCCAGGAGATTTCCCACTTCTCACCACCAAAGTAAGCCTTTTTGTTCCATCCAGACCTTCAACTGATTAGATAAGACCCACCCATATTGGGGAGGACAGTCTGGTTTACTTACTCTACCAATTCAAATATTAAACGCATCCAAATACACTCTCATAAACACACCCAGAATAATGCTTGACTAAATATTTGGGTACCCCAATGCCTCAGTCAAGTCAATACGTGAAATTAATAACCATAGGGACTGTATTAGTTAAGTCTCTGTTTACCCCTCTGTGCTCTTGTAATATTATATCCTTAGCTTGAAGGCAAATTCCAATTGTAGCACTGAAGTAATGGTAGACCTCCAGAAATTGTATAGATCTGCTCATAGCATACCCTAAATGTACTATATGTCCCAAACTACCCCACTACACTCTATACTGTTAAGTGCTTTTAGATCTTTAGCTTCATGAAATTTCTTTTATATCAACCAACTTTTCTTATTAAAGCAATCTAGGTCTTTAAAAACAGAAGTATTGCTGACAAATGTCAATACATAAAAACATTTTCAAAATAAAATAGAGCATCTGGTTCTGAGAGAAAAACATTTTAGAAACCTGGATTTCCTTATTATATTTGCTTTAAGGAAGCCATACCTTAAGCTGCTTGCATGCTCACCCTGATCAGTGAGAATTCCTGTTAAGTGAAATGCCTAATTGCATCTGTTTTCCTGTGTTATATTTTGTTGAAGCGGGATGAGTTTGAAGGCTACACTATTTGGGGACCTGTATCCTTTTAAATTTCCCCTAAATCCTTTTAACTCTGGCTCCACATCTGTTGTTTTCTCTAAGATCCACAGATAAGAAAAAAGAGAAAGAAACTAGATAAAGGTCAGCACGGGTGTGGGGGGGCAGGGGTTTGTGTACAGAACTGCTCTGCTCAGTCTCCTCTGGAGTATGGCAGATGGGGAAGGGTGCCATTGTTGCCAGGGCATAGGCGCAGCCCCCGAGCTATAAGGTCAGCAGGAGAGGCAGTGTCAATATCAGAGAAGATAATTAGTTTCAGCCTGTAATCTTCCATCCTCACAGTCCCCTGTAGCCTACTTCCTGTATATAAAATGGGTCTCAAGGGTGTGTGGGTGGCTGAGGATAGAGGAAGAAAGGCCTTGTACAATGTGTTTGGCCCTAGCCGGCCCAGAGGAGAGCTCTGTGGAGGTTTCACTAAAATTCAAGGAAGGAAAGAGAAGGTGTTTGCAGAATGACAAGTAGTAGAGCTGTGTCAGAGAAGGCAAAGTCAGAACAAAGGGAGATCCTGAACTCCTTGAAACGCTCTGGATACAACTCATTTGACACAACAAACCTTACCCACCTCGACAAAGCCCATCTCTTGCTCCCATACCCTCAATCTAAAGGCATTTGGGTTGTTATATACCAGAAGTGTATGGGGCCATGGGAGAAGGGGATAATGCTAAGAGGGTCTGCACAAGAGATCCTACACAGTAGAGTTGTTTGAATAAAAAAAAGCAAAGAAAACAGCAGGAGACCAATCCTAAGGAATGGAACATTAGAAGAGAGAAATGTAGGAAATGGCATATAAAGCAAGTATGGTTTCTCTAAAAGGGGGCTTTTGCTTTATTTTTCATCTCTCAAAAGGTGTCAACTTAAGAAAACCTTACAGCTCCTGTGGGCTGCTTGCTCTCAAAAGGAAATGAATTATTTAGGAGTGTGATGAATAGTTTATCAAACCTCCCTCCAACAGGGTTACTGCTTAGGCTGGGAGTAATTGGCCAGGAGCAGAAGAGGGAGGGCCCTTTCTTCTTCTGCATCCCCCCCATTCCCCCGCCGCCCCACCCCCCACCCCCGGAACAAATGCGGGAGGTGACTGCCTGTGGTGGATCTGTCATCCCAAGTGGGAGGAACAAACAGACCAAGCCCAAAACAGAGGTCATTCCTAGGACAGTCCTGCAGGGGGAGCCAGCGCCCTTCAGTGAAACAAGCTCTCTTCCAAAGGGAGATCTGTTACCTGGAGGAGCTCCAAGAAGCGGCAGATTCGGCCCTGAATCCCAGACTCCCCTTGAGACCAGGGGCAGCAGGTACTCCCAGGCCATTTCAGTCTCCACTTTTCCCTATTGAAGGCCCCGGAGGCTTTTGGTTGAAGGTTGTCTAACAGAGAAGTGCAGTGTAGCATCTAGCCACAAAACTGTGTGTCCAAGTCTATCTTTGAGCAGTCTTGCTTCATCCCCAATCTTCCCTTGTTCCTCCACTTACTTTTTCTCACAAACAACAAGATAACACCCACCTACGCACACCCATGCAGCCACACACTTAATGGAAATGGCAAAGAGATGGGCCCAGGCTTATGAAAACAGATTTAATGCTGAAGAAGCTGCATCTTTTTAAAGGCAAAGGAAGAAAGGGCATAATCAGAGTTATAAAATCACTGATAGGATTGGAGGAAGAAAGATGAGAGCTATAGCTGCCCTCAGCCCTATCAGTAGATGAGGTGCGATGTAATATGGTGCAGTGCTTCTCTTTTGTCGCCAAATATGGGTTCAAATCAGGAATGTGCTTCTAATGACCTTGGGCCCTTTACATAATACCTCTGAGACTCAGTTCCCCTGTCTATAACTTGAGATGGTAATACCTCTTTTGCAAGAATATTGTGAGGATTAAACAAGTTATAAAGTTCTTGGCCTATAACAAGCATTTTGATAAATGTTAGATGTTGCTGTTATTATTATCCTTCCTCCACATTTGTCATACATCATGTGGGGGACTGGGTAGAAGAATTTGGATGGCTCTGGGAAAATCCACTCCTTACTGCTGGACAAAACAATTTGTGTCCAGGTCCTACATCCTATCTTTTCTAAGTACTGAATTGCTTTTCTCACCAAACCATTCTGTTGCCATTCTAATGAACTTTTGCTCTTTCTCTCTTTCCTTCTCTCTGTCCCCCTTTTCTTTCCTTCTGCCACTTGTGTTCTGGGGGAGTTTTTCTGGAGTGTTTTGAAATGTATGCTTTATAGTACCACATTCTATTAAAGGATTTGCATGATATTACTAAGCCTACTTGGCCAAAACTTCATTACCTGCTCTTCCAAACCTAACTTTACTTGGCACAAAGAAGAATAATTTAACTGCGTGCACACACACACATACACACACACGAATACAAAGTGTCCCAGTTTACTCCTTGTTCTTCTAAAAGATTTAGAAAATCATTTAGTAAAATTATTCCTAATATGTTGCCCATCAGCTCTGAGGCAGTTCTGTGAAAAACAGCTGCAGTCATTTCACTAAAAGTAATGGATTAAGATGATAAATACAAGACCTGACTAGCAAAGTTAGCATTGAACTAACCTAGTTCTTTTCCATCGTTTGGAATTGCTTCTTTTGACAGAAGAAATGTTCTGAGTAGGAGTATGTTATGTGTCCCAATAAGTGAGAAGAGTTGCAAACGTGGGGTGCTCGTGCAGTATGCTCGTAAGCTCAGTTGCTTAAGGACTCTGGCAATTATGTCTGGATGTTTACTGCTCATTGCCAGTGTTCTTTGTGGCTGAGGTGCAGTGAGCTTGCTGTCAGCGGAAGAGCTCCATATAAGTGCAAATGATCTTCAGGCTTTGTGTGTGAGGAGCAAAGTCTCTGTGGCTAGGAGGCTTTCAAATGCCCACTAATAGGCATGATAGTGTATTTATTCATTCATTAACCTGATGTTGGCACCTAGCATTCATGATATTCTAGACAGTGGAACTACAGAAAGGACTAAAACATGATCTCTGCCCTCAGGGAGCTTATAGTGTAGTCATGGAGACAGGCACATATGAGTTGAAATCAAGAGGCAAATACTGTATACGTCTGGCACACTGCTGTGGTGGGTCTTCCATGCCATCTGTCTTTAATTATCTGATCAATTTCATGTGGGAGAAGGATTTGATTTGCTCTCCATAGCTGTTCAGGGCAGAACTAGGAACTAAAAATAAAAATAATTCCACTATTTGAGTGCTGCTTTTGTACCTGGTACTTTATACATATTACCTCATTTAATCCTCATAGCAACTGTATTCAGTCAGCTAGGACTGCCATAACTAGGTAGCTTAAAGAGAAGAATTTTATTTTCTCATAGTTCTGGAGGATGGGAAGTCTAAGATTCAAGGTGTTCATTGATTCAGTTCCTGGTGAGATCCCTCTTCTTGGTTTACAGATGGCTACATTCTTGCTGTATGCTCACATAGCCTTTCCTCAGTGTGTGCTCATTTTGAGGTGAGGAGGAAAGAGAGAGAGCTTTCTCCCTTGCTCTTCTTACAAAGTCACAGTTTTATTAGATTAGGACTGCGCCCTTATGACCTCATTTAACCTTAATTACCTCCTTAGGGCCCTGTTTCCACTATAGTCACATTGAGGATTAAGGCTTCAACATACGGATTTTCGGGAGGGACACAATTTCATCTATAGCGGTAAGCCTGTGCCTTAGATGATGTTATCTCCATTTTCCAAATGAGGGAACGGAGACTCAAAGAGGTTAAAGACTTCCCTAAGGTTACACAGCTAAGAAGTTGCAGAGATAAGATTCTAGAGATAAGATATCTGACTAAAGGACATCTGCTTTCTGTTATACCCTGTTGTTTCTTGGATCAGTGGTACCTCCTATACCACTGGGTGGTAGATTTTGAGTCAATATAAGAGAAAGTTTTGATGTTTGGGATAATTAGGATTGGTAACACATTTTTAAGAAAATGAGGTCCTCATCACTGAAAGTGTTAAGAAGAGGTCAGATGCTATAGAAGAGAATCTTGGACTGGGAAGAGGTTGTACTGGAACAATGATTTTCAGTGTGCCAAGTAAGGAGTTGAGCTCTGGGATGCTCATACCTACTCCTTGTTCAATCGGAGCCACTCAGTATTTATCTACTATGATAATATGATTATATTTATTGAACATTTGCTAAGCACTGTTTTACAAATTTCCTGTGCATTTATTCATTTAATCACAACAGCAATGCTCTGAGGTAGATACTGCTATTACTCCATTGTACAGGTAGCAAAACAACAACAGCAACAACAACAACAACAACAACAAAAACCAGAGGCCTGGAGAAATAAAGAAACTTGTCCAAGGTGATGCAGGTGAGGTAAGCAGTAGAGCTGGCATTTAACTTAGGATGTTTGGCATGTACAACCTATGCACATGCCAACCAGTTTCTCTATTTTATTAGAAATAATAAGTTTCTTTGAAGGAATTCATATAAATGAAGAGTGATATGGATAATTTTTTAAAATTACTAGAATTGTAGGGGATTCCTGGGTGGCTCAGCAGTTTGGCGCCTGCCTTCGGCCTAGGGCATGATCCTGGAGTCCTGGTTCGAGTCCCGCATCAGGCTCCCTGAATGGAGCTTGCTTCCCCTCTGCCTGTATCTCTGCATCTCTCTCTCTCAGAGATTCAGTTTCCATATCTTCCAAATAGTGCTCTTAATATCTACATTGCAGGATTGTTGGGTGAATTAAATAAGAAAATGCATATTCATGGATATAAAATGACTCATTCAGTGCCTATCATATAAGGTTACTGATAAGTGAAAGATTTTTATTATTATTAGTAGTAGTAGTAGTAGTAGAGGTAGTATTTATTGTTATTATTAGCACCGACAAAATACATTGTTCTAAGTAGTAAAGAACATGAATCTAGAAATAATCTGATCATGGTTATGTTTTTTTTAATAATTTTTGCCTTTATTTGTTAAAAATTTCTTTTTATAATAAATTTATTTTTATTGGTGTTCAATTTGTCAACATACAGAATAACACCCAGTGCTCATCCCGTCAAGTGCCCCCCTCAGTGCCTGTCACCCAGTCACCCCCACCCCCCGCCCACCTCCTCTTCCCCCACCCCTAGTTCATTTCCCAGAGTAGGAGTCTCTCATGTTCTGTCTCCCTTTCTGATATGAACTTTAAGCTTTTTGAATATAAGCACTCTGAGTCTAGTGCTTTTATCATTACATGATAATGCCTCCATAGGTTGAATCATATAAATTAAAAAAAAAAAGAGATATACACATGAAACCAGTGAAGGAAACTCATATGAATAAATCATCCCAAAGCCTAGTTCTGGTACTTACATGGGGAGAAGACTTACAAATTTACAAAGGAGAAAGAATGAAATAGTGGCCTGGACATCAGAATTGAGGCAATAATTGATGGCAACAGCCAGTCCCTCCAAAGAATTAGGTAAGGGAGCCTGAGACAAACATTTAGTGGATAATCTTCTATGGTTGATATTTGAGTTAGCAGTTTAAAAGCATACCTGAAACTACCAAAGCTAAGAACTGGAGGAGAGACTATTTGCATTTATCTGGAGGCTTTGATTTTGAGCAATGTAATGTAAGCACATGCACATGCGTGTGTGCATACTTCTGTGTCTAGATCTGTGAGTTAAATCCTACTGTATGCCTAAGATCAGATGTTTGACAAGAAAATGAGTTACACTGTATAAGTGTCTCATGTTATAGCTAAATTTTGACAGCTTCTCCTGGGGAAAATTGTACCATCCACATGTATCATGATCCTCATTTAATTGCTGTCTAATTTTTACATGCAGTTAGAGGTTGATATTATATGTACCTGTGAGGTGTCATTTCAGGCCCTCTGTTTTCCTAGCCAACTGTGTGATATAATTTTGAGGGTTGACTGTGTTCAATAACACCCCCAAAAGAATAAATTTTCAGGTAAATTTAAGGGAGTCATAAAGTGGATTACTTCAGGGACATAGTCATCTTCTACATATTGGGGTAGTAGGTTCAAATCTCAGTCCACAAATTTAGGTTTCTATAAACTTAATTTCTGTTTAGGCCCTTATATCTTTTGGGTGGAAGAACTCAGTACCATTCTATTCAAGGATACCTCTCTCTTTTCCTAGGGTCATGTACACTGGGGAGATATCTGGTCCTCTGTGTCATATACCAGGCATGTTGCAGGTTGACTTTTCTCTACCTGTCCCCTTCAGCTCTAATGATACTTCTCTGATACTTTCATGCTTCATTTGAGGATTTGGAAATTATTCTGTTTCTTCCAGGCCACAGTCAGGCTCAAAAATTTCTTTTCCTTTCAATTTCCCAAGCTGTTGTCCAGGAAGCAGGTTGTAGAGACCTTCTTGCTAGGTTCCAGTCACATTTATAGTCTCAAAATTTCCCTGTCTCTTTCCTTTTCATGGCAAAAGGTCTTTTCTAGTCTGAGGAAATATGAAATGTTTCCATCCTCTATAAACATGTTAACTTTATGCTCTGTCCTGTCTAGTGCCATCAGAACCTAAGGTTTTGGACACCAAAGCTGAACAACATTTTTTTGCTTTTGTTTAGGCATATCCCTCTCTACAGAAATGAAAATAGAACTGCTGAACTGATAGAGATGGGAAAAGAGTGGTGGTCATTGGCATAGAGACTGAACTACCAGGAGAAAAATAATCTCAAATACTGTTATCCTGATCTAAAAACTAAATGATCTAAAAATCATCATGATGATCAGCATCACTATTCTTTTTTTTAATTTTTATTTATTTATGATAGTCACACACACACAGAGAGAGAGAGGCAGAGACACAGGCAGAGGGAGAAGCAGGCTCCATGCACCGGGAGCCCGACTGGGGATTCGATCCCGGGTCTCCAGGATCGCGCCCTGGGCCAAAGGCAGGCGCCAAACCACTGCGCCACCCAGGGATCCCCTCAGCATCACTATTCTTTGTTACTTCTCTTGACCCATTATGTGCACTTCAAGTTACTTCTCAAGGATGAAGGTCAAACTTTTCTGGGGCTAGTCCTACCATTCTTATTCCCAAGGAACTCCTAGGATTCTGAGGTATAACATCAGGGGCAGTATATGGTCTGAGAACTAACTAAGCAAAGCAGCCCATGTGGCAATTGAATGATGCCAAATCTTCCTTGCACTTCTCACTTTAGTGTCTAAGGTCATTGCCTTGCTTAAAGATGTTGTTTAATGAATTCCTTTTTGAAAGGGATAACTACTCTTTAATGATTCTGAAGAAGCAGTGTGTGCAATTCTTGGTTTGCTTAAGATTTCTAGTTGGAAATACAGATACCATTGCAAATCTTTTCATTTTTTTTTTGCAAATCTTTTCAAACCTTAACACGTCTGCTTGCAAAATATGTCTGTGTGTATGCATGTGTTCACATAGGGAGGTAGATCAGGAAGGAACACAAACAACAGACAGAAAACAACCAATTAGGACAGTATATAACGGGGGGCAATAAAAGGCTTTTCGAATTTCAGAAAACCAATAAGTACTTGAACTATGGGTAAGAGCAATAGAACGAAATGGATGTGTAGAGGGTTAAAATAGGAAGATTGACTTTGTTTCAATAAGAGACAAGAGGCTTGCAGAATAGGGGAGAAAAGAAGCTGCAAATGTTAATTCAAGCTCATTGCCCCTTCTTTGCTCTTCTCTCACCCTACCTCCTCATCCCATGGTGAGAAATAATGATCATGTTCTGCACTTGGAAGATTGGGTAATGGGAAGCATGGTGAGAGGAAATGACTTTCTCAGCTAATTGTTAGCAGAGGTTGAAGGACCCATAAGTAGTAGCTCCTGGGGTGCTTTTTCATACACAATTCCAAAGCAGACTCTGTCTGGTTAACTCAGCTGGTCAGAGTCCGGTGTTAATGAGACCGTAGTTGTGGGTTTCTTCTCTTTTGAGCCAGGTAGCTTCACTCTGTTCCCAGCTATAGACTGAACCCATAAATTTTGAACCTAAGGGTAGTCTCTGTGGCCCTAAACCTCGTTATGGGTTGATTCCCTTAACCCAGCCATAGATTGAACCCCTAACCCTTCTTAGCTACTTTGGATATATGCATTATGGGTCATAAAAAGGACCGGGAAAGGAGGTAAAGATATTGTAGTGTGTTTCTATTACTTCTACTAAAAACAAAACACAAAACTTACTTGGCTAAATAGGACAGGAGTGATCTATTTTCATATGGTAAATGCTACATATATGATTTTATACTAGGAGCTACAGTACTGGAGTGAGTATGAGAACTATTACCCCTAGCTCAGAGGATAGAAGGAAGGATAAAAGTGATAAGATCTCTTTGAAGATGTGTCTGGCATTCCCTGTATTTGTCAAAAGGACAAATAACAAATAATGTCTAGTTTATCTTAATCCACTTTCTTATGTTTAAGATTCCATTGGCCAATGGCCATGGCAGCCATTTGTGAAAATGGCACCAAAGACTGAAAGCCCTTTTTATTACTGAATCGTTTACCCCATGAGTGTGCCAAAGCATCTGAAATGTTCAACATTAGTCACTCTTTGGGTTTTAACATTTAGTAGCCTGTTTATCTGAAACTTTTGAAGTATATAGATACTGAGAATTCAAATGCTTTTGGGAAATGAGTCTATTCTGAAAAACCAAAATAAATGATTTCCAGAATTCAAACCAGCCCACAAGTTGGTGGGGAAAGTGTACAAGAGATTTAATTACAAATTGGACAAAGAAAACTTAAAATGGAGTAAATCTCACTTGATAGTTAGAAAAAAAATAATGCAAGTTTAAAATCTTCCAACATTTGTAAAAGTATAAGGAAAAGCTAATTTTAGTTACCTAAAGGGAAGCTGTGTTAAAAGCAGGCAAAACCAGAGGGTGACCACTTCTAACTAATAGTTAAGGCCTAAGTGATAAATTGAAGTTGGCTAGATGGTAGAGTATTTCACATATGCTGCCTAAGGATAGGCTTTTGGCCTGTTTGAGATTTTTAGTTGGAAGTCTAGCTATCATAGCATATATTTAAAATATTGACACTTATGATTATAAGGAGGCTCACATCTATTAGGGAAGCATGGAGTTTGGATTGCTGGAAAAGATGGTGGGACAATAAAAGGCTATCTTCTGATCTTTCAGTCTCTTTCTCTGTTCTGTTTTTAATCAGTCTCATGTAACTTGGATCAACATAAACAAAACAAAAACTGTCCTTTAATCCCATATTCCCATTCCTAGCCAAAATGTATAAAAAAATAGGGTAAACTAAAAAAATAGGGTAAACTTACTATCTCCCTCATCAACATTTAATATTATTAGATTTCAAATTTATCGAGGTATAATTTACATATGATAAAATGCATACTTTAAAAGTGTACATTAAAGATGATTTGTACACAAATTTTATACCTGTGGTGTGTAACCATCATCACAGTCATGATACAATACATTTTTATCACCAGAAAAGTCAATTGCTTCTTTCTAGTCAATCCTTTACTTCCCAGGCAATGTCTAAACTGCTATTTAGACAGATTAGTCTTTTCTAGAGTTTCATATCAATAGAGTTAATGGAGTATAGCAAGGTAATTTTTTTTAATAAATTAATTTTTATTGGTGTTCAATTTACCAACATACAGAATAACACCCAGTGCTCATCCCGTCAAGTGCCCCCCTCAGTGCCCATCACCCACTCACCCCCACCCCCCGCCCTCCTCCCCTTCCACCACCCCTAGTTCGTTTCCCAGAGTTAGGAGTCTTTATGTTCTGTCTCCCTTTCGGATATTTCCCACACATTTCTTCTCCCTTCCCCTCTGTTCCCTTTCACTATTATTTATATTCCCCAAATGAATGAGAACATACACTGTTTGTCCTTCTCCGATTGACTTACTTCACTCAGCATAGTACCCTCCAGTTCCATCCACGTTGAAGCAAATGGTGGGTATTTGTCGTTTCTAATAGCTGAGTAATATTCCATTGTATACATAAACCACATCTTCTTTATCCATTCATCTTTCGATGGACACCGAGGCTCCTTCCACAGTTTGGCTATTGTGGACATTGCTGCTATAAACATCGGGGTGCAGGTGTCCTGGCGTTTCATTGCATCTGAATCTTTGGGGTAAATCCCCAGCAGTGCAATTGCTGGGTCGTAGGGCAGGTCTATTTTTAACTCTTTGAGGAACCTCCACACAGTTTTCCAGAGTGGCTGCACCAGTTCACATTCCCACCAACAGTGTAAGAGGGTTCCCTTTTCTCCGCATCCTCTCCAACATTTGTGGTTTCCTGCCTTGTTAATTTTCCCCATTCTCACTGGTGTGAGGTGGTATCTCATTGTGGTTTTGATTTGTATTTCCCTGATGGCAAGTGATGCAGAGCATTTTCTCATGTGCATGTTGGCCATGTCTATGTCTTCCTCTGTGAGATTTCTGTTCATGTCTTTTGCCCATTTCATGATTGGATTGTTTGTTTCTTTGGTGTTGAGTTTAATAAGTTCTTTATAGATCTTGGAAACTAGCCCTTTATCTGATAACGTCATTTGCAAATATCTTCTCCCATTCTGTAGGTTGTCTTTGAGTTTTGTTGACTGTATCCTTTGCTGTGCAAAAGCTTCTTATCTTGATGAAGTCCCAATAGTTCATTTTTGCTTTTGTTTCTTTTGCCTTCGTGGATGTATCTTGCAAGAAGTTACTGTGGCCGAGTTCAAAAAGGGTGTTGCCTGTGTTCTCCTCTAGGATTTTGATGGAATCTTGTCTCACATTTAGATCTTTCATCCATTTTGAGTTTATCTTTGTGTATGGTGAAAGAGAATGGTCTAGTTTCAATCTTCTGCATGTGAATGTCCAATTTTCCCAGCACCATTTATTGAAGAGACTGTCTTTCTTCCAGTGGATCGTCTTTCCTCCTTTATCGTATATTAGTTGACCATAAAGTTCAGGGTCCACTTCTGGGTTCTCTATTCTGTTCCATTGATCTATGTGTCTGTTTTTGTGCCAGTACCACACTGTCTTGATGACCACAGCTTTGTAGTACAACCTGAAATCTGGCATTGTGATGCCCCCAGCTATGGTTTTCTTTTTTAAAATTCCCCTGGCTATTCGGGGTCTTTTCTGGTTCCACACAAATCTTAAAATAATTTGTTCTAACTCTCTGAAGAAAGTCCATGGTATTTTGATAGCGATTGCATTAAACGTGTAAATTGCCCTGGGTAACATTGACATTTTCACAATATTAATTCTGCCAATCCATGAGCATGGAATATTTTTCCATCTCTTTGTGTCTTCCTCAATTTCTTTCAGAAGTGTTCTATAGTTTTTAGGGTATATTTTGAGAACCATTTGAATGGCAAATGGTTCTCCAACCTTTTATTTTCAGGTTGTAGGTGTCCTTCTCTCTAAAATGAGTCTCTTGTAGACAGCAAATAGATGGGTCCTGCTTTTTTATCCAGTCTGAAACCCTGCGCCTTTTGATGGGGTCATTAAGCCCGTTCACGTTCAGAGTTACTATTGACAGATATGAGTTTAGTGTCATCATGATATCTATTTAGTCCTTGTTTTTGTGGATTGTTCCACTGAACTTCTTCTTAAAGGGGAATTTTAAGAGTCCCCCTTAAAATTTCTTGCAGAGCTGGTTTGGAGGTCACATATTCTTTCAGTTCCTGCCTGTCTTGGAAGCTCTTTATCTCTCCTTCCATTTTGAATGAGAGCCTTGCTGGATAAAGTATTCTTGGCTGCATGTTCTTCTCATTTAGGACCCTGAATATATCCTGCCAGCCCTTCCTGGCCTGCCAGGTCTCTGTGGAGAGGTCTGCTGTTACCCTAATATTCCTCCCCATAAAAGTCAGGGATTTCTTGTCTCTTGCTGCTTTAAGGATCTTCTCTTTATCTTTGGAATTTGCAAGCTTCACTATTAGATGTCGAGGTGTTGAACGGTTTTTATTGATTTTGGGGGGGGATCTCTCTATTTCCTGGATCTGAATGCCTATTTCCCTTCCCAGATTAGAAAAGTTTTCAGCTAGGATTTGTTCAAATACATATTCTGGCCCTCTGGCCCTTTTGGCGCCCTCGGGAACCCCAATTAAATGTAGGTTTTTCTTCCTCAGGCTGTCATTTATTTCCCTTAATCTGTCTTCATGGTCTTTTAATTGTCTGTCTCTTTTTTCCTCAGTTTCCCTCTTTGCCATGAACTTGTCTTCTATGTCCCTCACTCGTTCTTCCACCTCGTTAACCCTCGTCGTTAGGACTTCTAGTTTGGATTGCATCTCATTCAATTGATTTTTAATTTCTGCCTGATTGGATCTAAGTTCTGCAGTCATGAAGTCTTTTGAGTCCTTTATGCTTTTTTTCTAGAGCCACCAGTAGCTGTATAATAGTGCTTCTGAATTGGCTTTCTGACATTGAAGTGTAATCCAGATTTTGTAACTCTGTGGGAGAGAGGACTGTTTCTGATTCTTTCTTTTGAGGTGAGGTTTTCCTTCTAGTCATTTTGCTCAGTGCAGGGTGGCCAAAAACAAGTTGTATTGGGCAAAGGAGAAAAAGAGAGAGAGAGAAGGAAAGAGAAGAGAAAAAGAAAAAAGAAAAAAGGAAGAAAAAAAAGGAAAAAAGAGAAGAAAAAGAGAAAGAAAGGTGAAAAATAAAAGGGTGGGGGAAGGAATCAGAATTCAAAAAGAAAAAAAAACACGGGGGAGTATCTTCTGATTCTGTAGACTTTAAGTTCCTTGACTTCCCCTGGAACTACTCCGTTTAGCTGGTGTTCTGGGGGCGGGGCCTGCTGTGCTGATTTTCAGGTGTTAGCACTTGGGGGAGCTGCTCTGCCCCTGCCTGGTGCAGGGCTCAGCGGGGGTTGTTTACCCCGTGAGGCCCCAGGAGGAACAACCGCAGTGGCGGGCCCAGCTCTGTAAGCCTGGATTCAGCCTCCGCAGGAACTCGGGAGCTCTCCGTCTGCAGGGCCTGGAGGCTCCGGGGCGGGGCCGCTGATCTGCTCAGCTCGGGGCAGGAGCATCGTTGCTGTCCTGGGCCCTCCCGGCCTCTGCCTGTCCCAGGGGGAGGCCGGATCCTGGGCTGTGTCCCGGCGCCCTGTGCTCCGGGGCCTGCGCTGGTGGATTCGCGCTCCCGCCCCGCAGCCCCCTCCGCGGAGCCGCCGCCCGAGCCCCTCCGAGCTGCTCCGGTCGGTCCCTCCGTGCGCGCTGCAGCCCTTAGGGAGCTCGGCGCACTCTCCCGGGGCGCAGGTGTCTGTTAGTGTCCCCGGGAGCCCGAGGGCATCCCCGCCCTCCTGGGTCCTGCTCCAACTCCCTGCGAGCCCCTTTCCCCCTGGAAGGTTGGTGCAGCTCCTGCTCCTCCGGGACGGGGCTCTCCTGTCCTGGGGACACTCGCCCCGGCCTCAGCCCGGCTCCTCGCGGGCCCCTCCCCCTCGGAGGCCTTTTGTTCCTTTATTTCTTTTTCCCCGTCTTCCTACCTTGATAGAAGCGTGAACTCTTCCTACTGTAGCATTCCAGCTGGTCTCTCTTTAAATCTCAGGCCAAATTCGTAGATTTTCAGGATGATTTGAAGGTTATCTAGGTAATTTGGTGGGGACAGGTGATTTGGGGACCCTACTCTTCCGCCATCTTGCCCTTCCTCTACCAAGGTAATTTTTACATCTGACTTTGGCTAAGTATAACGTTTTTGAGATTTATCCATGTTATAGCATGTATCAGTAGATTGTTATCTATAGGGTTTTTAAAAAAAATCATTTTATTTTCATCATAGGTATACTTCTTAATCCCTATCCCTTAATTCCCCTCTCCCCCAACCTATCTCCCCTCTGATAACCATCAATTTGTTTTCTGCAGTTAAGTCTATTTCTTTGTCTCTCTTTTTATCCTTTGTTCATTTGTTATACTGTCTAGCTCCATCCATGTTATTGCAAATGGTAAGATTTCTTTTTTTTAATTTTATAAATTAATTTTATTGGTGTTCAATTTACCAACATACAGAATAACACCCAGTGCTCATCCCGTCAAGTGTCCCCCTCAGTGCCCGTCACCCATTCACCCCCACCCCCCGCCCTCCTCCCCTTCCACCACCCCTAGTTCATTTCCCAGAGTTAGAAGTCTTTATGTTCTGTCTCCCTTTCTGATATTTCTCACACATTTCTTCTCCCTTCCCTTATATTCCCTTTCACTATTATTCATATTCCCCAAGTGAATGAGAACATACACTGTTTGTCCTTCTCCGGTTACTGTGGCCAAGTTCAAAAAGGGTGTTGCCTGAGTTCTCCTCTGGGATTTTGATGGAATCTTGTCTCACATTTAGATCTTTCATCTATTTTGAGTTTATCTTTGTGTATGGTGCAAGAGAGTGGTCTAGTTTCATTCTTCTGCATGTGGATGTCCAATTTTCCCAGCACCATTTATTGAAGAGACTGTCTTTCTTCCAGTGGATCGTCTTTCCTCCTTTATCGTATATTAGTTGACCATAAAGTTCAGGGTCCACTTCTGGGTTCTCTGTTCTGTTCCATTGATCTATGTGTCTGTTTTTGTGCCAGTACCACACTGTCTTGATGACCACAGCTTTGTAGTACAACCTGAAATCTGGCATTGTGATGCCCCCAGATATGGTTTTCTTTTTTAAAATTCCCCTGGCTGTTTGGGGTCTTTTATTTTAAGATTTGTGTGGAATCAGAAAAGACTGCAAATGGTAAGATTTCATTCCATTATGTACCTAGTGGAAAATTATTCAGGCATAAAAAAGAATAACTTAATGGAATATATTTATATATTCTTTTATATATATAAAAGAATATGTGTATATATATACACATAATAGAATATATATACATATATTCCATAAAAATATACACATACCACCTCTTCTTTATCCATTAATCTATTGATAGATACTTGGGCTGCTTCTAAAATTTGGCTATTGTAAATGATGCTGCAGTTAACATAGTGGTGCGTGTATCCCTTTGAATTAATGTTTTTGTGTTTTTTGGGTAAATACCCCATAGTGTGATTACTGGATCACATGGTATTTTTAATTTTTTGAGTAACCTCTATACTGTTTTTCACTGTGGTTGCACCAGTTCATATTCCCACCAGCAGTGTAAGAGTGTTCCTTTTTCTCCACATCCTCACCAACACTTGTTTCTTGTGTTGATGATTTTAGCCATTCTGACTTGTGTGAGGTGGTATCTCATTGTGGTTTTGACTTGTATTTTCCTGATGATGAGTGATGTTGAGCATCTTTTCATGTGTCTGTTGGCCATCTGTATGTCTTCCTTGGAGAAATGTTTGTTCATGTTTTCTGCCCATTTTTAACTAGATTGTAAGTTATGTTTTTTGGATTCTGACCCACAGGATGAGGAAGTCCCCTCATCTTCCACCTTTCCCAAGAGTTTTTATAAGGAAGAAATAGAAGGTGGATTTTGTCAAATGTGTTTTTGCACCTTTTGAGATGATCATATGTTCTTATCTTTTTAGTCTCTTAATATGGTGACTTATTTTGATTGATTTTCTTTTTTTGATTGATTTTCAAATATTAAATCAACCTTGAAATGCTGGGATAAACCCCCTTAATCAGGATGTATTGACTTTTTTATATATATATATAGTCGGATTTAGGTTCTTAAATTTTGTTAAGACTATATTTTTCATGAAGGATATTGGTCTGTAGTTTTCTTATAATGCCTACGTCATGTTTTGGTAACAGGAATGCTCTTGAGTTTTCTAGAAGCATTTTTTAAAAAGATTTTATTTATTCATAGACACACACAGAGAGAGAGGCAGAGACACAGGAGGAGGGAGAAGCAGGCGCCACGCAGGGAGCCCGATGTGGGACTCGATCCCGGGTCCCCAGGATCACACCCCAGGCTGCAGGCGGCGCCAAACCGCTGCGCCACCGGGGCTGCCTTCTAGAAGCATTTGTGTTGAATCTATATTATTTCTTCTTTAAATATTTTGTAGAATAACCCAGTGAAGGAACGCCTGGGTGGCTCAGCAGTTGGGCATTTGCTTTCAGCTCAGGGTGTGATCCTGGAGTCCTGGGATTGAGTCCTGCATCAGGCTTCCTGCATGGAGCCTGCTTCTCCCTCTGCCTATGTCTCTGCCTCTCTCTCTGTCTCTCTCATGAATAATTAAATAAAAATCTAAAAAAAAATAATAACCCAATGAAAACGTCTGGGCCTGAAGTTTCTTTCTGGGTAGCTTTTTAACTACAAATTTAATTTATTTAATAGATACAGGTTTATTCAGGTTATCTATTTATTCTTGAGTGAGTTTTGATAGTTTTTGTCTTGCAAGGAATTTGCCAATTTCATGCAAAATGTCACCTTTATTTTTTATTTATTTTTTTAAAGATTTTTATTAATTTATTCATGAGACACACACAGAGAGAGGCAGAGACACAGGCAGAGGGAGAAGCAGACTCCATGCTAGGAGCCCAAAGTGAGACTAGATCCCGGGTCTCTGGGATCACGCCCTGGGCTGAAGGTGGCGCTAAACCACTGAGCACCCAGGCTGCCCAAATTGTTACCTTTATTAATAAAAGTTCCTCATGATATTCTCTTAAAGGCCTTTTAATATTTGTAAAATGTATACTAATGGCACCACTCTCATTTCTTACATTGGTAATTTGGTTTTTTTTCTTTTTTTCCTGATCAGCCCAGCTATAGGTTTATCATTTTTGTTGGTCTTTTCAAAGAACCAGATTTTGGTTTCATTGGTTTTTCTTTATTGTTTTTCTGTTTTCTATTTCATAGATTTCCATTCTGATTTTTATTGTTTTCCTTATTCTGATTATTTTGGGTTACATTTGCTCTTCTTTTTCTAGTTTAATATGTAGAAGACCTTTCTTTCTCTCAAATATATGCATTTAATGCTACAAATTCCTTCCTAACTACTGCATTATCTACCTCCTATAAACTTTCATATGCTGTGTTTTCATTTTCATTCAGTTCTAAATGCCTTGTAGTTTCCCCCTTTTCCATTCTTGTTTAACCCATGGTCATTCATAAGTGTGTTGTTTAGTTAGAAACTAAACATTTCATCCTTTATGGGTGTTCCTCCCCACCACCAGGATTGGGTGGTTTCCTCACATGGATGTGCTAATACTCAGCCGAGTAATCAAGGAGGACTCTCTATAGCTCTCCAGAGTTCTCTGCTATCCAGAAACTTGCCCTATCTAGCCTCCTGACCTCTCTAGACTTCTGGCTCCATCTTATCAACTCAAGGATTCTGTTAAGCTAGGACTAGGTTTCCTCTTCCTGTGCCATGGCCTAGAAGTTCTTTCCATGTGGTAAGCTGGAACAACCATAGGCATGGGGCTCACCTCATTTACTTCCCATCTGTTGAGCATCATTGTCATTTGTTGCTTGATGCCCAATGTTTGAGAACTATTGTTCCATTTATTTTGTTCCTTTTTATTAGTTGTTTGAGGCAAGAGAGTATGTTCCATCCCTAGTAGTTCATCTGGACCAGAAGTAGAAGTTCCACTTACTTTTTTTTAAGATTTTTATTTACTTATGAGAGAGAGAGAGAGAGAGAGAGAGAGAGAGAGAGAGAGAGAGATAGGCAGAGGGAGAAGAGGGCTCTATGCAGGGAGCCCAATGTGGGACTCGATCCTGGAACTCCGGGATCATGCCTGGGGCCAAAGGCTAAACCACTGTGCCACCTGTGCATCCCCCCCCCCCGACTTACTTTTAAATACACTCAAATTAGTCTTCTATGCTCATGATACTGAAACTATCCTGTTATGAGAAACCAACAACATTTTTTGACAAATTCAATGTATGATTTCTAACCTCTTATTTGACCTTTTGGTAGCATTTGACCCTGTTAGACTAGTACTTTCATCTTGAAATACTCTTTACCTTTGACTTTTGTGAAATTACATGCTGTCCTACTTTTTCTCCAACCTTGCTAGTACCCCTTCTCAGTCTATTTCATTAACTCATTTTCTTCTAATTGTCTCGTTAATATCAGTATTTTTAAAACAATAACAAATATTAATCGAACCATTCCTAGATACTAGATACAGTGCAAAGTGATACAGGGACCTCAAACTCAATATGCCTCAAACTAAAATCATAATCCTTTACTTCTGACCCTGACGTCATAATTTACTTTTTCTGTGTTTCTTATCTGAGGAAATGCCTTCTAGTAGTCCCAGCTGGAAACTTAAGAATAATCCTTGGTTTTCCCCTCAATGTCACTATTTATCTTTGTCCATTTGGGCTGGTATAACAAAATGTAATAGACTGGGTGGCTGATAAACAACAGAAACTTATTTCTCACAGTTCTTGAGACTGAAAAAGTCCATGAGCAAGGAACTGGCAGATTTGGTGTCTGGTAAGACCTCTCTTCCTGGTTCATAAATGACCATCTTTTTGCTTTATGTAACCTTACATGGTAGAAGAAGGGAGAGGTCTCTTTTGGAAGGGTTTTATAAAAGATAAGGGCATTAATCCCACTCATGAGGCTCTCCAAGGCCCCACCTCCAAATACCATTAGAGGGGAATTAGCTTTCAACATATAAATTTGGGGGGGCACATATAAATATTCTGTCTGTAGCATTGTGCTCCTGGCCCCTCAAAATTCATGTCCTTCTTATATGCAAAATACATTCATTCCATCTCAGTAGCTCTTCAAAGTAATATTTTCCAACATCAGTTTAAAGTCTAAAGTCCAGGGCAGCCTGGGTGGCTCAGCAGTTTAGTGCCAGCTTCAGCCCAGGGCCTGACCCTGTAGTCCTGGGATCGAGTTCCGTGTCTGGTTCCCTGCATGGAGCCTGCTTCTCCCTCTGCCTGTGTCTCTGCCTCTCTCTGTGTGTCTCACATGAATAGATAAATAAAATTAAAAAAAATAAAGTCCAAAATCTTATTTAAATATCAGCTAAATCAGATATGAATGAGACTCAAGATACACTCATCCTGAGGCAAATTGTTTTCCAGCTGGAACTCTCCAAGGTCAAACAAATTATGTTCTTCCAAGGTACAATGGTAGGACAATCATAGGAAAGACAGTACCATTCCATAAGGGAGAAAGAAGAAAGGAGTGTGATAGGTCCTGAACAAGCTCTAAACTTTTACCCCATCAGCGCACTTATCATATTTTAATTATAATTGCCTATTTGTTATTTGTCTTTAGAGCTTGACTGTAAACTCCTTGAAAGCAGGGACTCTTTCTTGTTCATCATTATATTATAAATGGTGAGCATAATTTCTAGTACATAGCACATTTTAGGAACAGATTTATGAATGGTAAATTTAACCTACATTTAAGAGGAACCAATACCTTAAATGTGTCTTGAAGTACCCCTACATTGCCCTCAGGTTCTCTACTCTATTCCTGTGGAAGGTATGGAGGAGGGAGAGAGTACTTCTCCATGGAATGATTAGTGAGGCTCTATGGGAAAGTGAATTTTGAGCTAGATTTTTAAAAACAGATAAAAGATTGCTAAAACTCAGACAGCAATTTGGCAGTCTATGCCCAGAAGTCAGTGGCATTTCTATACACTAACAATGAGACTGAAGAAAGAGAAATTAAGGAGCCAATCCCATTTACAATTGCACAAAAGCATAAGATACCTAGGAATAAACCTAACCAAAGAAGTAAAGCATCTATACCCTAAAAACTACAGAACACTTCTGAAAGACACTGAGGAAGAGACAAAGAGATGGAAAAATATCCCATGCTCATGGATTGGAAGAATTAATATTGTGAAAATGTCCATGCTACCCAGGGCAATTTACACACTTAATGCAATCCCTAACAAAATACCATGGACTTTCTTCACAGAGTTGGAACAAATAATCATAAGATTTGTGTGGAATCAGAAAAGACCCCGAATAGCCTGGGGAATATTAAAAAAGAAAACCATAGCTGGGGGCATCACAATGCCAGATTTCAGGTTGTACTACAAAGCTGTGGTCATCAAGACAGTGTGGTACTGGCACAAACACAGACACAGATCAATGAAACAGAACAGAGAACCCAGAAATGGGCCCTCAACTCTGTGGTCAACTAATATTCAACAAAGCAGGAAAGACTATCCACTGGAAAAAGGACAGTCTCGTAAATAAATGGTGCTGGGAAAATTAGACAGCCATATGCAGAAGAAGAAAACTAGACCATTCTCTTACACCAGACACAAAGATAAACTGAAAATGGATGAAAGATCTAAATGTGAGACAAGAATCCTTCAAAATCCTAGAGGAGAACACAGGCAACACCCTTTTTGAACTCAGCCACACTAACTTCTTGCAAGATACATCCATGAAGGCAAAAGAAACAAAAGCAAAAATGAACTATTGGGACTTCATCAAGATAAGAAGCTTCTGTACAGCAAAAGAAACAGTCAACAAAACTAAAAGACAACCTACAGAATGGGAGAAGATATTTGCAAATGAGCTATCAGATAAAGGACTAGTATCTAAGATCTATAAAGAACTTATTAAACTCACCAGCAAAGAAACAATCCAATCATGAAATGGGCAAAAGACACGAACAGAAATCTCACAGAGGAAGACATAGACACGGCCAACATGCACATGAGAAAATGCTCTGCACCACTTGCCATCAGGGAAATACAAATCAAAACCACTGTGAGATACCACCTCACACCAGTGAGAATGGGGAAAATTAACAAGACAAGAAACAACAAATGTTGGAGAGGATGTGGAGAAAGGGGACCCTCTTGCACTGTTGGTGGGAATGTGAACTGGTGCAGCCACTCTGGAAAACTGTGTGGAGGTTCTTCAAAGAGTTAAAAATAGATCTGCCCTATGACCCAGCAATTGCACTGCTGGGGATTTACGCCAAACATACAGAGGCAGTGAAATGCCAGGACACCTGCACCCCGATGTTTATAGCAGCATTGTCCACAATAGCCAAACTGTGGAAGGAGCCTCGGTGTCCATCGAAAGATGAATGGATAAAGAAGATGTGGTTTATGTATACAATGGAATATTACTCAGCCATTAGAAATGACAAATACCCACCATTTGCTTCAACGTGGATGGAAGTGGAGGGTATTATGCTGAGTAAAGTAAGTCATTTGGAAAAGGACAAACATTATATGTTCTCATTCATTTGGGGAATATAAAAAATAGTGAAAGGGAATAAAGGGGAAAGGAGAAAAATTGAGTGGGAAATATCAGAAAGGGAGACAGAACATGAGAGACTCCTAACTCTGGGAAACGAACAAGGGGTGGTGGAAAGGGAGGTGGGCAGGGGGTAGGGGTGACTGGGTGGCGGGCACTGAGGGGGGCACTTGATGGAACGAGCACTGGGTGTTATGCTATATGTTGGCAAATTGAACTCCAATTTAAAAAATGTAAAAAGAAAAAAGAAAAACAGAGAAGAATTTTGACAAGTGATCTTGGAAGGACATATTCAAATCCAGGGAACAATTTGAGCAAGGCAAAAAGGAAAACCTGATTGTACATAGAATGTTTGGCAAAGAGTTAATGCTTTAGTATTATTAGAAGAAAGGGTTGATACTATATATAGAAAACCCTAAAGACACCACCAAGAAACCACTATAATTGATAAATGAATTCAGGCCACAGGAAACAAAATCCATATACAGAAATATGTTGTGTTTCTATATACTAATAATGAAACAACAGAAAGAGAAATTAAGAAAACAATCCCTTTACGATTGCAGCAAAAATAGCAAAATACCTAGGAATAAACTTAACCAATGGGGTGAAATAACTGTACTCTGAAAACTGTAAAACATTGATCAAAGACACTGAAGAAATCACAAACAAAAGATATTCCATGCTCATGGAATGGAAAAGCAAATATTGTTAAAATATTCATACTACCAAAGCAATCTATAGATTTAATGCAATCCCTCTCAAAATACCAACAGCATTTTTCACAGAACTAGAATAAACAATCCTAAAATTTGTATAGAATCACTAAAGACTTCGAATAGCCAAAGCAATCTTGAAAAAGAAAAACAAACCCGAGGTATCACAATTCTAGATTTCAAGTTATACCACAAAGGTGCAGTAATAAAAATTGTATGGTACTGGCACAAAAATGGACACATAGATCAACAGAATAGAATAGAATAGTGAGCCCAGAAATAAACCCATGATTATATGATCACTTATTCTTTAGCAAAGGATGCAAGAATATGCAATGAGAAAAAGACAGTCTCTCCAACAAATGGTGTTGGGAAACCTGGATAGCTACATGCATAAGAAATAAACTGGATTACTTTCTTTCACTACACACAGAAATAAAATTAAGAACTTAAACATGAGACCTAAAGCAATAAATATCCTAGAAGAGAGCACAGGCAGCAATTTGTCTGATGTTGGCCATGGCAACATTTTTCTAGATATGTCTCCCAAGGCAAAGGAAACAAAACCAAAAACTATTGAGACTACATCAAAATAAAAAGCTTATACACAGGAAAGAAAGCAATCAACAAAACAAAGAGACAACCTATGGAATGAGAGAAGATATTTGCAAATGACATATCTGATAAAGGGTTAATATCCAAGAGATATAAAGAACTCATACAACTCAACGCTAAAAAACAAATAATACAGTTAAAAATGGGTAGAATACATGAACAAACATTTCCCCAAAGAAGGCATCCAGATGGCCAACAGATACCTGAAAAGATGCTCCACTTCATATATCATCAGGGAAACGTAATTCAAAACCATAATGAGATATCACCTCACACCTGTCAGAATGGCTAAAATCAGAAACAAGACATAATGAGTGTTGACGAAGATGTGGAGAAAAAGGAACCCTCCTACACTGTTGGTGGGAATGTAGACTGGTGTAGCCACTGTGAAGAAGGAATGGAGTTTCCTCAAAAAATTAAAAATAGAACTACCATGTGATCCAGCACTTCCACTAGTGAATATTTACCCAAAGACTACAAGAATACTAATTTGAAAAGATATATGAACTACTATTTTTTGAAGTATTATTCCCAATAGCCAAACTATGGAAACAGCCCAAGTGTCTATTGATAGATGAATGGATGCGCATACACACACACTGGAATATCACTCTATTAAAAAAAAGCATGAAATCTTGCTATTTGCAACAACATGGATGGATCTAGAGAGTATAACACTAAGTGAAATAATTCAGAGAAAGACAAATACCATATAATTTTACTTGTGTGTAGGATTTAGGAAATAAAACAACTGAGCAAAAAAAAAAAAAAAAGAGAAAAACCAAGAAACAGACTCTTATCTACAGAGAACAAACCTAAAGGAAGTGGGTAGGGGATAGGTGAAATACGTGAAAGGGTTTAAGAGTACACTTATCCTGATAAGCATCAAGTAGTGTATAGAATTGTTAAATCACTATATTGTACAACTGAAACTAACATAATACTACATTAATGATACTAGATTTAAAATAAAATTAAAAGGACTGATATAGAGGTGTGTAATAGGAGATGAATCTAGAAAGGTAGGTTGGAGATCTGAAGTTGGAAACTTTGAATAGTACACTATGGCATGTGGAATTATGTAGTCTCTGAGAGATGTTTTTCAGATGTTTATAATATATTTCAAACTTCTTAATGATTTGAAAGGATTGGGCTATCTTGAAACACTGTATTTTATCTTTTTTTGGGGAATATATCTCAAATTGTACTATAAATCAAGAGAGAAAGAATTATTTTACAAACATCTATTTTGCAGACAACCTTTCAGGAACACATGGTATTCTTTAAATGATGTGAATTTAAAATAGATTTTAAACTCAAATGTCTGAAATGAATCCACAGTTTTGGACTATACTTGCCATGGCTTCCCTTTTAGCTGAGATAATTGACAGTTAACTATATATTAAATAGACAAACTGTCAGCTTGGTACATGATGCCTTACCTCTGACAAACATCTTAAATTATGGTTGCAATTCTTAGGATCAAATGCAGTAATCAACCATGTCAGTTGTTAGCTATGGCAGGAGAGGGCAATGTGAGTTAGTGGGATGGGGGTGGGGAGAGAATATGAATCACTGAACTACAAAGGAAAGGAACTGGATTCTGGTCTTGCTTTGATTCTGGTTAATTGTGTGATTTTGGAGGAGTCACTTTCCTTTTTTGTTCTTGAGTTTACCCAACTGCAAAATAAACATTTAACTGTAGCATTATGTATGGCTTTATTTATGTTAACATTTTTCAACCAAGACATCTTTATTTGTTGAGAGAAGATCCCGTTTCTTACACCAATTTGTTTCTAGTGGGTTATTACCCTGATCACTTGGCCTATTTATTTGGTTCTGATTGGTAGGAACAAAAAAAAATAGTTATTTTTTTCTATGTAGTGCTTTATTGAAAATGACTCAATTCAGTTCCCAAGATAACTGTCTCCCATTTAGAAACTTTGTTCAAGTCTCCTCCTTATTTCTCTTTATTCATTCTGGTGGGTGATCTAATATACTCTTGCAAAAGATTTCTCAAATCTACATTTTTTAGTTTTGACCAATTTTGTGAAATTTGGATTTGAACTTCTAACACCTTTTGGGACATTTTCACTTACTTAGATATCCTGCAGGCACCTCAAACTCAAAAGGTCTCCGAATGAAGTACTCACTCCCAAACAATAAGAATGATGATACAAACAAAACCAAATATAGTTCTCTCCTTATTCCCTAACTCAGTGAATAGTACAGGAAGTACAACTTAACATCACTGGTATCTCCTTCATTTTCCCCAACCATTTAACCTAATCAGTTACACATGCTTTACAACATCTCTCACTTCTTTCCTTTCATCTCCTACTGCTCCTGTCCTTAAATAGGCCTCAGTCATCTCTGGTCTGTTGCAGGAGCTCCCTGAAATGGCTTTACTCTTTCTACTTCTGTCTGCACTCCACCTGCCCATCAGAATCATCTTTCTAAAGCACAGCTGTCATCATGTCACTCCTCTTCACAAACTGCCACTGCATTGTTCATAGAATAAAATCCAAACAACTCGAGTTGGCATCTGAAGCCTTCCATAGTCTGGAGGCTTGAGCCTACATTTCCAGTCATTTTCCTCTTGTATCCTATTCTCTGTATTTGAAACCTATCCTATTCTTTCTTGCCTCTATACCTTTGTTGACATATTGCCTTCTACCTGCAATGTATCTCTCTCCAACTCTGCCTGATAAAATCCTTCCCATCCTTTAGCTTGTTATGTGTGCTTTCCTTAAATATTTTGAAATTCTTGGTTATGAAATTCTCTTTATTGATGATATTTCCTACTAGACTATTTACCTACTCCTGTTTATTACTCCATGCCAACCAGTCACAATGACTGTTCAGCTCTAATCCCATACTTCATGCCTATCACCAACAACTACTCATTGGCATTTCCCATCACCAGAAGTATCTACCAGACATTCCTACTGCAAGCAGCCATGCAAGCATCCATTAGCAGTGGCCACATCACTGGTTCCCCTGGTACTAATTATATTTAGCACACTCCCTTGCTACCACCTTTCCCCTATTATGTCCTTAATTTTCTGGGCTGTTTTTGCTCATACTCATTCCTCTGCCTAGAGTACTTCCACTCTCTTGTCTCTCCCAGGCTCACTCTTCATCTAGATAATACCAACTTACCTTTCATTTCTCAGCTTACATTGGCCTCTCATAGTAAGTTAGAACCTCATTTTATTTGTCTTTTATTTTTCCTTCACAGACTATTACATATTTTAATCACTTAATTAATTGCCATTATTTAAGTTCTGTTAGGGTACATTTATATCTTGTTCACCACTGTATCCCTCAAGACCTAGCATAGTTCCTGGCCCATAATCAGTGTTCAAACAATATTTGTTGACTGACTGACAGGCTAGGTCACTCTTTATTCTTCAGCTAGTCCTTCAGAGTGTTCTGGTGGTGTGAATTAAATTGAACCTTGAGGTATTTATTTTCCCATTGTCTCCCCACCCATTGGCCAGGGACCTGATATTCCCACTGTTCCTTAGTCTTCTGTGTTGAGGCTTTACAGACACCTGTGAAATGCAAAACTAGTGGCCATTGATTATTACCAGCAAAAAGAACTTAGCCTAGATCAGAGCCCTTTGGGATAGACATTAGGCCATAGGTTATGATGGTAGGGGAGGACATAGCTTGGCAGAAAAATCCTACAGCATAAATTCTGGGGAGGGTGTGTGAGAGCAGTGCCCAAGCACTCAGTGCAAGGATATTAATGAACTAGGGTGGGGGTAGGGATGGAGAGAGGCAGTGATGCTATAAACCAGGCTCACTTAGCTTAAGTTAAGATATGTGTACATTATTTTGGTTTCTATATGGGAATTTATTGGCAAAAATTGGGGCTTTTTATGGGAAATAAAATTCTAACCTTTTATCAAATGACACTGTGAGATTTATAATTAGATAATAGTGGCTGTCTCCTGAGGGGACTGTCAGTTTGCAAATGATTCTCACCAGATTATGGTGAGATCAATAGGAGCTGAATAATTAAAATTCGATACTACTATGTCTCTCTCAATAACACTGTGGAGAATGATGTATGACAGATTTAATTGAATTTGTCAGACACCATGGCTACATGCATAGATCACGGGGGATATTTTTAGAGTTATGTATTTGATTTTCTGATGAAACTTGCAATAGGCCTTTTTAACATTTGAGGTTCCTCCTGAGCCTTGCACTATTGTGCTCTGGGAGTGTTGACAAGGCCAGGGAGCACTGACCTGACTTTGTGCCAAACGTCAAAAAGTCTAAACATAGTGGAAAGGCAGAGGTGGCTGCTAACTACACAGAAAAAGTTGATTTTGGGGGGTAAAAGGTCCTAAAAGGCAAACCCCACTTTTTACTACCTAATAATTGTTTTCTCATAGCATTTTATTATTAGCCACTGAAGAGAGAATTCTGGAATAACTCAAGTGACTTGAGTTCTAGTTCCAACTCTGACATGCACTAGATCTGTCACCTCCAAAAGTCACGCATATCTCCCATATGCAGGATGATAGAGTGACGCCATCTGTTTACTTTTTCCGCCTCACAATATTATCAGGGACAAATAAAATAGGAAGTTTTAAAGTGCTTTGTAGACTGTGGCGGACTATGAACATGTAATGTGTTGCATATTATTTTTAACATTTTATTTTAACATTTGTTCATCAATCCATTCATTTCCTTATCCATTTAATCATCCATCCACCATTAATTCAATGGACTTTTACTAAGTGTGAACTGTGCCAAGCTCTGCATAGTCCTTTTTGAGGGACACCATGTCTAGTGACAGAACAAGCCAATATACGTTAAGTGCTATAAATTGCTACAGGTATTATGACAGAATCATGTACTGGTTGTGGGGCACAAATTAGGCCATGGTGATGACATCAGGAAAGGTTTGAAAGAGAAGTTAGCATGACATGAGTTGTGAATATTGGGTGGGAGTTCACCAGGCAGATGCAGGTACAGAACATTTAAGGTAGAGGGAGCAGTATAAACAAAGGCACAAAAACATGAAATGTTCTAGGGTGCTTTGGCAACTCCAAATAGTTTGGTGTGTTTGGAGAGCTGAATCTGGAGAAGTAGGTGGGGTCGGTTCATGAAGTGCTTTGTGCATCATTTGAGGGTACTGGATCTTTATGTCTAGTGAAGTGGGAAGCCACTGAAGGGCTTTAATTTAAGCAAGGGAGTGAAATAAAGAGATTTGCATTTGAATTAGAATCCTCAGCAGCAGTGTGGAGGGAGTATTAGAAGTGGCAGGGTAGAGGCAGTAAGACCAGTTAGAAGCTTATTATGATGGTTCTAGGGAACAATGCTGTGGTTCTGAATTACAGATTTAATCCCTACATGAATGATGACTTAGTCATTTCAGTGGAGACAATGGGAGGATTTTAGACAAACTCCTTTTCTGTGACAACTTTTGAATTTCCCTCCAACTCTGGTTCTCCATCCATTATTCACAGTCTGAGATACTGGCTCTATCATTCTTCTATTTGCACAAATCAGAAACATGCCCCCTTCTAACCCTTGACATCCAATAGTGCTGATTATACCTCCAAGGAACACAAAATAAGCAAGATTAGTATGGAAAATGTTTGAGAATCTTTTTTTAAGCTGATGGGAAAAGATAGGATCCATTTTTGGTGCATTAAGTATCCTGGAGACAAGCCAGTTCTTTTTGTCTATTGAAGGTGGTAGGGGGTAGTGATTTACAGAATCTCTTTTTTTTAAAGATTTATTTATTTATTTATTTATTTATTTATTTATTTATTTATTCATGAGACACACACACAGAGTGTGTGTGTGTGTGTGTGTGTGTGTGTGTGTGTGTGTGTGAGAGAGAGAGAGAGAGAGAGAGGCAGAGACACAGGCAGAGGGAGAAGCAGGCTCCATTCATGGAGCCCGACGTGGGACTCAATCCCGGGACTCCAGGATCACACCCTGGGCTGAAGGCAGCTCTAAACCGCTGTGCCACCAGGACTGCCCTGATTTACAGAATCTTATATCCATACAACTTACTTTGCTTTCTCTTACAGGGTTCAGGTGGGTGTGTTTCATCTATTTTTCATTATTATTTTGTTTTTTAAAGATGTGTTTATTTTTATTTGAGAGAAAGAGAGAGAGAGAAAGAAGGGGCAGAGGGAGAGGGAGAGAGACTCCTCAAGCAGGCTTCCTGCTGAGTGTGGAGGCTGATGCAGGGCTTGTTCCCAGGACAAGCTGGATCATGACCTGAGCTGAAATCAAGAGGCAGTTGCTTAACTACCTGAGCCATTCAGGTGCTTCTCACTTATTTTTAAATTTAGCAGACACTTTACTCTTTTAAAGAACTCTTTTTCTGGTTTACTCACTGTTATGCTTAGGTGCCAAATGCGCTTTGCTCATTATCTCATTTATGCTACCCAATTTTTTCTTTTCACAAATGTTTATGGAACTGGCATCTTAAAAACGTAGAAAGCTGTGTACATAGTAGGATTTTACAGACTTATAAGGTGTCAAAACTGGAAGGGACCTTAAGGATTATCTGTGCCATGGCCCTCAAAACAATGTGGTCAGAAACACAAATCTGGATGAAAATCTCTCTCTTCTACCACACACAAGCTTTACAGATTTATACAAGTCACATAACTGCTCAGAACTAGTGTTCCTTATCTATAAAGTAGGCATTTTAATAACTGCTTAGGAAGATTAAGGGAATGATTGATATAAATAGCCTTGAGCACATTGTCTAACACATGGTAAGAGTCTATAAATTTTAGTTCCTTTGATCTTCCTCTCATTTTATTAATAAAGATACTGAGACTAAGAGAAAAGTGACTTCCCTGAGGTCAAATAGCTAGATAGAGCCCAAATTAGAACACAGGTTTTCTGTTTCCTCATTCATATTTGTAGTTATACTTAGAATCTCCCTGCTCTGGTGTAGGAACAGGTAGAGGGTGGAGGTTGGAAAGACTTTGTGTTGCTGGCCTAGGAGATAGGGACAGAGAAGAAGGAGGCGTGGAAGGACAGGGAAGCCAGTGAAGACAGACTTCCCCTCCCTCCTAATTTTGCTAAGGGCTCTAAGGGCTGCTTTCATCCTAGAAAATGTGTCTCATTTATCAATAATGATTTCTACTTATGAGTTTGTCTATTGTCAGCACACAGGGCTGCTAGAGATAGGGATACACCTGATCCCTAGAGGACCTTCCTAGCAACATGTTGCATGCTAGGAGGAGTTAGCTGGAAGGAGCCATTAGCATCTGGGGAATAATTGGGAAATGACTGGATTCCTGAGATTGTTAGAAAAAGACATATGAATGAATCCCCAACAATTAATAACAGGCAGAACTTGACAGTTGTTTCAGAGTGAGCTGCCTTGAGGTCATTCAGATATTTTTTCCATATTTCAAATATAATGCCATTGGGAGACTGAAATTTATTTTAAGAGCCATTATTTACAGCTCAAAGCTACAACAAATGGCAGTGATGTTGGATGTTTCACCTTTGGATACTCCTAAGGTTGTTGCTTTCAGACATTTATTGTCTACTCTGTTTATAAATATTTACTTTCATGAACATTATTGCACCATGGCTCAGTTCTTATTTTTCCAATATGAGCAGAGTCAGGGTTATGTCAGTAAACACAATAAAAAACACATCTTGATGTTGTTGACCATGAATCTCTGAGGTCTTAGGTGGAGTAGGCTCTCCTTAATTCACTTTGTTTGCCTACATAAAAAACTCTATTGTTATCCCTCCCTGCCTCCTATCTCTCATCTTTTACTGGTGGATTATAAAATATAGTTGATAACTTGGTATCCTTCCTATAGCAAAGTAACAGCATTGATTTATAGTTAATTAGAAAAGATGTGTCCTTTTTTTTTTTAAGATGTGTCCTTTGAATTATGTCTCTACTGGTGGGTCATGGTTTTTTTCTGAATCAATCGTACTTTTTTTTTTGGTTGTCTTAGTATCCAGCCATAAATAACTGTCAGTTAGCCAGGGTTAGAGTTTAGCCTGTGATTAGTGTTAGGGGCTCAGTCTGGGGCCAGGGTTAGTTAGGTGCCAGGGGACACAGTGAAAATAACTGGATTGTTTACCATTGATGGAATGATTAGTTCAAATTGCCCCCAATTGGATTTTTCCTTAAACCCCAAATAGCACATACTTACATGATCTGGCACCTGCCACATTCTACTTAGAGCACAACCTTGAGGGAAGAAAGCCAGAACTGTAAGGTAGAGGGCAAAGGAAGAAGGAAAGGAAGGTCAGAAGCAAGCCTAGTCTAATTCAACACATAGGTCAGCTATCACTGTGGGATGCCTGAGGACATCAGATCCTGTCAGATGGACTATGCAGGAAATGAACATGAAGACTGAGGAATCTCAGAAACAAACCTCACATACTTCACAACTTTTTCTTTCACAACTTCTGTAGAATCTAGCAGTTCTGTCTGGTGGTATTTTAAAAGGAAGCATTTTAGAATATCACATGTGGAATGACATCTGTGATGTTTGTTTTCTCCATCCTTGAAACCATGGGCTATTTGGGAGTGTTAACCACCTTGAGCAATCTCCTGGTCCCATTGGTAGTCAGGATCTTTGCATGTGAGTACTTATAATCTGATCACGTAGCATGCTATTTAACCTTGAGGTCTGAGCCTGCTGCCAGGCCTCTCACTTGGGAGAGGACAAGTCTTTCACTGGCTGCTGGATGTGATAATCAGAGAAGGTAAAAGGTCTCTGAGGAAAACCCTTTTAAAAGTATGCAACTTTAGTGTCACCACAGATGCCTACTGCAGCTTTGTAAAGAAAACAGGAAATGCCCTTGGTGTCTGCCAGGGGACATATGCTAGAACGCAGTTGCGATAGCAGCCAATTTAACAATGCTTTGGTGAAGAATCAGGCAGTCCAAAAGGATTGTGGCTTAGGAATGCAGTAAATAGTGGTTACCAAAACTATCCTAAAAGTTTGTTGAATATGGAGATGGCAGGGCCTTATGTGGAGATTTTGATTCATTCCATCTAGAATGGGACTGGGGAGCCTGTACATTTAACAAGTGCCTCAGGGAGTTCTGATGGTATTGATGCTCAAAACTGTTGCAGTAAGAATTCATTATTTCAAATTCTTGTATTGGGCTTTGTGGTCATTCTGATATGAGTTGAACTGAAACTTCTGTTGGGATCTGTGATGAGAGGGTCACGTTAGCAGTGGAACACTGCAAACAAGTTTAAAACATGGAGAACAGTTTACCTACATAGAATACCCTGATTCTAGGAGAAAGAAACGTTAGCAAGCACTGTCAGATTATTGCTTTTTTGTACTAAAAATTCCTACTCAAAAAAAATAGAAAATAAAAAAATAAAAATTACTACTCTATGTACATTTCTGGTAATTTTTTTTCTTTCTTTGTAGTATATTCCATAAGGGCCTCTCATATACAATCATTTCTTTTCTAAATTTAGGTTAGTATTTTTTAGGTTTTATTTATGAGAGAGAGAGCAAGTGAGTGAACAAGCACGGGTAAGAGCAAGGGAGAGGGGCAAGCACCCTTCACACTGAGCATAGAGCCTGATATGAGGCTCGATCTCAGGACCCTGAGATGCTTAACTGACTGAGCCACCCAGGTGTCCCTCCAAGTTTAGGTTAATATTGAATGACAGAATAAAAATCTGCTTCTGGTTTAAAAAAAAAGTCCATAATTAGGCTGACTGGATTGACTTCTTCACAGTATAGTAGAATTACAGGTAATGAAGTTGAGGGTATAAAGGGGAGATCAGTAGTTGAATTGAAGGAAAGATTGACTTCAAATAAAGGACTTTTGTGCATCTTGATATAGAGATCTCTACTAATATCTGCCCCGCCCCTAGCAAAATCCCATTTTTATCAAGCTCAAAGCATTAAAAGCCAGAAAAGAGGAAAGGAGAAAGGAGGGGTGGGAGTGAGAATGTAAGAAAGAGAGAAAGATAATCAAAGGGCTATCTAGTGAGTCTGAACAAGCTTCTGAGGTCTTTGGATTTTTTTGCTTTGGTGTTGTGGACTTCATCAACTTTCTCCAACACTGACTTCCTGTTACAGTCTAGACATAGGAAGGGGGTATATAGGAATATGGAAAAAGAGGAGCAGCCAGACTAAGCCCAGCAGATCCTCCATGGCCCATTCTTTAGCAGCATCCTGATACTGTCCCTGCACCTGTCCTGGGTGTAGTACTCTTCATATATAGTACCATAATCTGGTTTGCTGACTATTTCCCTGTCCATAAGCTAAAGCTCACAGGCCCAATCAGCAATTTGTTTTGCATTTGGCAGGGGCAGCGGAGACTAATGTATATCTAATTAGCTGGCAGCTAACTTAATTATATGAAATTGTGGTCCCAAAATAGAGAAGCCTGATTGAATAAAAACTAGGGAGTTTGGGGACTTAAATAACATAAAGATTGTGGAAGGGGCAGGTTGTGGGTTATAGATGGTTGGGAAACTACCAAATTTCCTGATTCTCTTGTATCTCCACAAGTACGAGGAATACATAGCAAGGATGTGAGATAGATGGGGAAAGTAGACTTTGGTTGCCTATCATAATTGGCAGTCATAGGTATCTTAGTCTCTTTTTTTAATGGTACACATCATAACATTGTTTAGGACAGTGCTTTTCAAGCTGTAATATATATAGGATCTTGTTAAAATACAGATTCCAGTTCTGTAGGTCTGGTAACAGGTCTGATATTCAGCATTCCTGACACTTCCCATTGTATGAGTGGGGGCAACTGGGCAAGGCTTCAGGGAAGAGTTATGTCTTGAGCAGGGCATTGAACAATAAAATTACATTTAGACAGAGAGGCTATAATGGTGCAGACATATATTGTGTAGTGCAGAGGAATGGGAGAGACTTATAAAAAAAGGGCTCTGAGGATGGGGTAAACATATGTGGGCGGGACAATGAAAAGCTGATCTTTGCAGGATAGAAGTCTCATTTGAGGAAATAGATGAAGCTAGGATTGAGTTGGCAACATGGGGGCATTTCATGGAAGAGAGTCTTGAATGCCGATCTGAGGAGTTTGAGCTTTGTACTGTAAATAAACAAAAAATCAATGAAGGATTTTGAGAGAGGAATAACAATCTGGAAGTGGTGCCTTCAAAAGAACTAATCTTACAGCAGTCCATAGGATGGATCAAAAGAAGAGAACCTTATAGGAAGGTAAAAGATCAATTGCAATAAGACAGGATGAGGCCCTGGATCAGGGTGGCAATAGAGTTTGAGAAGCAAGTCATCAGACTGGGAAACAGACTGACTGATTGAAGCCTCCCCTGTGTCTTTCTGCCCCTCCTTTATATCACCTCATTCAGAAGAGGTAAGAGGCTATGGGCCAAATTTATCTCACTAGTGCATTTTTAAAATATTTTATTTATTTATTCATGAAAGACACACACACACACACACACACACAGAGAGAGAGAGAGAGAGAGAGAGAGAGAGAGAGAGAGAGAGAGGCAGAGACATGGGCAGAGGGAGAAGCAGGCTCCCTGCAGGGAGCCCAATGTGGGACTTGATCCCAGGTCTCCAGGATCAGGCCCTGGGCTGAAGGCGGCTTAAACTACCGAGCCACTCGGGCTGCCCTCACTAGTGCATTTTTGAAGCTCTTGTTAAACTCCTGAAAATCACACTGTGAAATGAGATGGCTATAGTGACCTTGTGGGAGAACATCCCTCTCTTGTATTGCCAGAGGTGCTGAAAGGTGATGTTCTAAATATTATATAAAATTCTGAAAGAATGGGACAAATGGTGGCCAATAAGCCTTGTGAGACAGTAACTACTGCTGAAACACAAGGTCATAGTCAGACCTTGGAGAAGCTAGAAATGAAGAAAGCAATTTAGGCTGTATTTTATTTACAAGGTAGGTGTAATTGGAGACCACACAGACAAGAGCTAGGCTATAAATATAGATTTCATCCAGAAGCTACTTGAGGACAATACCTGATATGCTGTGGGAATGAAGGGTTAAGAGGAAGAAGTAATTGTGGGTTTGGTCCTTTCAGAATTTGTGAGGCCCTCGCCTGATTGGCTAAATGTTCCTCTGCCCTCTCCAATACCTACATTGTGTCCCCACAGCGTGATAGCATCCCTAGTGTTCATTTCATTCAGAAAAGTGACATATGCCCCTATTCCTGGGCTGTGAATTGAACATGACACTAAAAATCCTCTTCCTCTGTCTATAAGTCCCTCCCATCATTAATCTGCCATGAGACCTAAAAATGCCCACTATGCAAGTCATTCTGTGAAGGAACAGGGCCCTGTGAAAAGGTAAGTATGTTAAATTAAGAGGAGTTACTTCAATAGAGATTGTTTTTACTATCACCTTAGCATAGAGAGAACCTCAAGGGAATGGGGATATAGGGCAAGTAAGTTGTGGTAACCGGAAGCAGGAAAGTTTTGGGTGATGAGATAGTGTTGGGAAAAGACTCTCTGATATGCCTGTAGATGGTACTAGATAGGTAAGGGCCACTGCTGGGTGTGGAAAGATGAAAGATTTGTATCAACTTACATATGTTCCCGGATCAGCTCATAGAAGCCTCACAGCCAAGGAGCAGCAATCTTGAGAAAGTCTTAAGTTTGAGGTCTGGTAAGTGACAGTTTTCTATTGAAGGGAGGCTGGTGAAATGTGCTGTTTTATAGGTATCTTGCCAGGCATTAGACTTTTGTGATAAGAGCGTTAATTCATATCATAACAGTATGTTTCTGCTGGGATGAAAAATAACCCGCTAGACCTTAATGAAAGAAATTTACTAACTGTGAGACTAATATATGTGAATATACCTCCCCTAGATTCCTTTGTAGCACTAAGAAGTGGAACTGAGGGGAAATTTTAGACTGTGAACAATGTGAGAGCTCCTATTACCTGGCAGATTCAGCATTTGATAGATGTTTGTTGAATGAATGAATGAATGAATGAATGAACAAAATTCACATTTAGTGAAGAAAGCACTAAATTTAAAGCTACAAGGTCTGGGTTCAAATTTCTGCACTGCTATTGGATCTTGGGACTTTTTTCTTTCTCTGGGCCTCATTTTCTTAATATTTAAAATGAGAATAATGATACTTGTCCTGCCTCCCTCACACAGTTATGGGAAAAATAGTATATACAAAGAAATTTTCATTTGGAGACCCCTAAAATAGAGGTAGCATGGGCTGATTAAGGAGGCTGTTTTGGTGCTTGCTAAGATAAAAGTATCTCCAGAACTCCTTAATGGAAGGTCACTAGAGCTGCCCTCTGCCCCTGTAGGTGTATCTCCTATAAAGAAACCTCTGTGCTGTCCAAAATCCAGTCCTAAACTCCTATGCAATCAGTGTACTAATCAAATTCCTGTTCTGCCTGGCTAGCCTGCTTTTCTGAGGAGCATTGTGGGCTTTGTATGCAATATCATGGGAAAACATCAGCCAGAAAGCTGTGCTGTGTCCTCTGTGGGCACAGTCATCCCTCCAGAGATGAGAAAGTCATCTTGGGATATTTTGTCGATATCCTCAACTGTCTTCATGATGACACTGTCCCAAGGGAGAGAGTGGGAGGACAAGAATAAGAGAAGAATGGGTCCCCCTTTCTCTTTCTCTTCCTCTCCCCTCACCTTATGATTCACAAGGAGCAGTTGATTTGACTTTTAATCAGTTTCCTCTTTGTGTCCTTCTCCTTTCATCTGACGTCTCACTCCTCGCCTTGGGCTCTGCTCAGTTTATCTCAAAGGAAGCTCCCTCTCATTCCCTTTCTTGGACACATTGTACAGAGCCCCTATTTAAATGGATGCTTTGTTCTCAGGGTTAGGAGAGAGTAGGTGGGATGATTTAAAAATCCTGCTCAGAGTCCTTGAGGAAGCAGACTGGAGTAGTTTGCAGAAGTCAATAGGCTTGTTGTAAGCAGGCCATTGTGTGTTCCAGCACAGGCTGCTGAAACAAATCAATTTCAATTTACTTGTCCAGCAAAAGGAGCCATTATTTAGAACTGAATGGCCAGAGCTCCCATAATATATTGTGAAAACTTATTGTAGTTTTTACTGAGAACTAGCTTATGATGAAATTATTTGTTTAGAAGCAAAGTGTAGATGTTTACAGAATATAAATTCTGGAGGTATTGATTAGAGGCAGTTGAAGAATGAGCCACATTTCTTTTCTAAATGTGGTGGCTGGGTGATATTCATCCGACATTGATATCAGAGTACACTGCTGGCTGGAAAGCTGGCAGGATCCTTATTGTGACAACAAGCACAATTAACACTAGGGGAGAGTGTTTGCTAGTTAGGGAGATACGATAGTTAAGGCTGAAGTTCATTCACCTTTAAAGAATGAGTTGGCTCATAAATTTGGCTCCCTTACATTTTCCCTTGCAAGAATGTCTGCCCCTGCCTTTATATTTTATGTTAGCTATATCGCTTTGTATATTACCAGTAAATTGTTGAAACTCCCTGTGGGAGTAACATTTAAGTCTTGATTCACTAAAGTTTTGTGTTTCTCTTTCTGCACAGTTTACGTTGAAAACAACAATGCATTAGGTTTGAGATGTGGACGTCATAAATATGCCTCTCCTCCAAATTGACTGATGATATATATGTTTTTTAATTTATCAAGTTTTTTCTGTGCATCTTTTGTAACTTCTGATTACTGCTCCTTTGGAAAGTAGCTACAGTTTTTATTGTATATATTGTATTTTTCTGTTGAAGAATGTCTTTCTACCTCTTCCACTAGGAGGTTTTCATGTTTTCTACAAAGTTCTGATATATTTACCTTTTGCCATCATTGGGGTATAGCAGAACTTTGAATCCTGTTTAGTTGACTTAATTGGGTAGGACACTGGGCATAGTAATAAATGATGACAACTAAATATAAAACTCTTAGTATCTGGTGGTAACCTAGAGGTTGTTTTTGCCTTACTTGTGGAATCCTGATTGTGCTTGCCTTTCTCAAGCAGTGGTCCCCATACTAGTTCCCTCAACTGTTCTTGAGTGCTTTATCAATAGTACTTACATAGAACTTGAATTTAGTGAGGACTCAGATGTTTATTAAATGAATGAATAGAAGGATACTTCAAGGGCATAGAGGTAGACAATTTAATATACTAAATGAAACTAACGTAATAATGGAACAGTTATGACTTGGCATGCTCTTTTGCTCAGGTATAATATTGATATTGGTGGGAACTTTAGACACCGTAACTATCCCTAAGGTGGACGTGGACCATAGCTGTTCCCAAGGTGGCAACAAGATAATATCCCATATGCAAATTACCTGTGTGTGATTTGGACTCGCCTATTTTCAGGACTTGCCTTTATTTACATACGAATGTTGTTTTGGAAGGGGAATGGAAGGTGGGACAAATGAGCCAGAGTTCAGTCAATACTGGATAGTGAATACATACTCAAAAGCCATGTATTGGTAATCTAAGGTAAATTGGCTACTTTAACCCGTGCTGCTTAATATCCAGAAAAAGGCATGATTGATATGATTCATATCAATTAGAATTTTCAAATCGTAAAGAGCAAGGACTCAGTCACACCATTTTAATATAGTGCCAACACAAGTGGCTAATTAAGGCAGCTGAGTGAGCAGACATTGGTGGCAACCCAGTAAAACTGGATGTTTGCAACCTATAGAACAATGAAACATAATGAAAGCCCAGAAATAAGCCCATGCATATACAGTCAACTAATATTTGACAAAGAAGCTAAGGAATACTTAGTGAGGAATGTATAGTGTCTTCAATAAATGGTATTTGGAAAGCTGAATATTTAAATGCAAAAGAATGAAATTGGACCCCTGTCTTTTATCACTCACAAAAATGAATTCAAAACAGATTAAAGGCTTAAATGTAAGCCCTGAAACAGTAAAACTCCTAGAAGAAAACATAGAGGAAAATTTCCTTGATGTTGGTCTTGACAATGATTATTTGTATAGAAGACCAACAGTACAAGCAACAAAAGCAACAATAAATCAGTGGGACTACATCAAACCAAGCAGTTTCTGCACAGTGAAAGAAATAATCAACAAAATGAAAAGGCAGCCTACAGAATGGGAGAAAATATTTGTAAGCCACATATCTGATAAGGGTTTACTATCAAAAATATATAAGGAACTCATACAGCTCAATAGTATAAAAATAATCTGAGCAAAAAATGGGCCGAGAATTTGAATAGACATTTTATTTTTTTATTTTTTGTATATTTTTTATTGGAGTTCAATTTGCCAACATATAGTATAACACCTAGTACTCATCCCATCAAGTGCCCCCATCAGTGAATAGACATTTTAAACCAAGATATACAAATGTCCAATAGGTACATGAAACATGTTCAGCATTACTGATCATTAGAAAAATGCAAATCAAAACCACAGTGAGATGTCATCTCACACTTGTTAGGTTGGCTATCATCAAAATTGCACTGTTAGGGATTTACCCCAAAGATTCAGATGCAATGAAACGCCGGGGCACCTGCACCCCGATGTTTCTAGCAGCCATGTCCACAATAGCCAAACTGTGGAAGGAGCCTCGGTGCCCATCGAAAGATGAATGGATAAAGAAGATGTGGTTTATGTATACAATGGAATATTACTCAACCATTAGAAACGACAAATACCCACCATTTGCTTCAACGTGGATGGAACTGGAGGGTATTATGCTGAGTGAAGTAAGTCAATCGGAGAAGGACAAACAGTGTATGTTCTCATTCATTTGGGGACTATGAATAATAGTGAAGGGGAATATAAGGGAAGGGAGAAGAAATGTGTGGGAGATATCAGAAAGGGACACAGAACATAAAGACTTCTAACTCTGGGAAATGAACTAGGGGTGGTGGAAGGGGAGGAGGGCGGGGGGTGGGGGTGAATGGGTGACGGGCACGGAGGGGGACACTTGACGGGATGAGCACTGGGTGTTATTCTGTATGTTGGTAAATTGAACACCAATAAAAATTAATTTATAAAAAAAAAGACAAGGGATAACAAGTGCTAGCAATGAAGTGGAGAAAAGGTAACTCGTGTACAGTGTTGGTAGGAATGTAAATTGATACAGGCACGATGGAAAACCATATGGAGTTTCCTCAAATTAAAAATAGAACTGTATGATCTAGTAATTCCACTTATGGATGTATATATCTTAAAGAAATGAAATCAGGGCAGCCCTGGTGGCTCAGCGGTTTAGTGCCGCCTTCAGCCAGAGTATGATCCTGGAGACCCCAGATCGAGTCCCACGTCAGGCTCCCTGTATGGAGCCTGCTTCTCCCTCTGCCTGTGTCTCTGCCTCTATCTCTCTCTGTGTGTGTCTCTCGTGAATGAATAAATAAAATCTTTAAAAAAAAAAAGAAATGAAATCACGTTGAAGAGGTATCTGGACCTCTATGTTCATTGTAGCACTATTGACAATAGCCAAGGTATGGAAACAACCTAAGTGTCCATCTACAGATGAATGGATGAAGAAAGTGATATATATATATATACACACACACACACAGATATATGGAGGTATATAGATATTCATACATATATGTATATATATATACAGACAGATATATGAAGGTATATAGATATTCATACAATGGAATATTATTCAGCCATAAAAAGAGTGAATTCCTGCCATTTGTGACAACATAGATGGACCTTGAGAGCATGAAATAAATGAAATAAATCAGAGAGAGACAAGTGCTCCATGTTCTCACTTACACATGGAATCTAAAAAAGCCAACTTGTTAAAACAGACAGTAAAGTGGTGGTTGCCAGAAGCTGGGGAGTGGGAGAAATGGGGAGATGTTGCTCAAAGGGTACAAACTTACAGTTAAGGTGGGAATAAGTTCCGGGGATCTAATGTATAGCATGATACCTATCATTAACAATATTGTATTATATACTTGAAAGTTGTCAGGAGGAGATCTTAAATGCTCTCACTGCAGGAAAAAAGTAATTATGTGAGGTGATGGAACTGTTAGCTAACCTTACTGTGGTAATCATTTCACAATATATCTATGTATTATTGTATACCTTAAACTTACCATATGTTATACATCAATGATGATAAACCTGGGGGAAAAAAAACCTGATTGTTTGTGTGACATATTGACAGAACTACTAGTTGACTGACTTTTCATTTCAGTTGCTTGTGGTATTGTCAGATAAAGCTAGCAGATATTCTTATGGGGCCAGAGACTAACCAGCATAATGAGAAATTCAGTTCTCCATCCTTGAAGTCATGGTTTGAAAGTCACAGCAGGTGACACATACCAGTGAATCCTGAACCTTTAGACCTTTATTTGCTTCTTAAAGAGCCTGATTGTGGTAGTCTGGTTTGAATATTATTTGGATCATTTAATGTAAATAGAAATACTCTTATATGTATCAGAGCCTCATTTGTAATTACAACTTTTTTTTTTCAGAAACCTCTACAGTCTCGTATTTTGATACAGCTCCCTATCTCCTGACTTGTCTTATTTAGCACATTTCTCTTGACTTATTATCTGGACCATTCCTTTGCCACTTAACTCAGTTGCCTTTTGACTTCTTCTATATTCCCTGCTTTTGTAGTTATTTAACATTGTTTTTGATAGGTTTTGTTTCCCTCAACTTTAGTAAATGTTCCTTGAGAGCTGAGACTGTATCATGCCTTGTTAACTCTCTTGGGCAGTACTATCTGTTGCAATGTTTTTTAAATCAGATACAATATTCAATATTTTGCATTAGTATTTCAAGGAGTAATATTGCTCTTAAAATGGATTTAATATGCACAAAATAATAACGGTCACTGAGTCTTTACTATGTATCATTCTGGAAACTTTGCTTGTATTATCCCATTTAATCCTTGCAATGATTCCATGAGGCAATGCCTTTAGTATCACTACATGAAGAAACTAATGTTCAGAGATGTCAAGTCATTTGTCAATATAGCCCAGCTAGTAAGTGGTGAACCTGTGAACTCAGGTTTGAGTGACATGAAAGCTCATGAAAAACACTTCCCCATACCAGCTTTTCATTAATTCCTCCATAGACTGTTTTGAGACAACCCCTACCTACCCATCCTGTTACCTTCTCCACTTACTTTGCATTGGAAGAAATCCTTCAGATTTTACCATAGTGAACACTCTTGCCAGGATCCACAATCTATTCCATGGCTAAATAATGACAATTACAATGATGGAGTAGGCCAAAGAATGAACACAGGCCCCAAATATAGAATATGTATCCCTGTTTATTTTCTTCTATGGAACCATCAAGGTCCAGAATATTAACACAATAAAGTGTTGGGTATTGAGAATAGCAGTTTATAAGTCATCACAAGTCTCTGATAAATGATGAGTCTCATAAATTATAATAACAAAATTCAATTTTCCTAACTGGAAAACCGTCTCCATGAGTCTTCAGTGTTGAAGGGAATGGGGATGGGTACCCTGGCAGAAAAGTTTCTGTCAAGAAGGCTGCACAATCTATATCATGTGTTTCTTTTGGAAACAATCAGTTCTGGAATTGTATTTAATAGTGTGTATGTTTTTAACAGCTTTATTGAGAATTCACATGCTATATAATTTAACCACTTAATGAGTACAGTTCTATGTTTTTCAGTATATTCACAGGGTTGTGCAACCATCATCATAATCTAATATTAGAGAACACTTTTATCCTCCCCAAAATAGACCTTGTGCCTCATAGGGTCACTATTCTCCCATAAACTCTGCCTCTAAGCCCTAGGCAGTTACTAATCTACTTTTTGTCTCTTTAGATTTACCTATTCTAGATATTTCATATAAAAATAATTGTACACTATGTGATCTTTAGTCATTAGCTTTTTTTCACTTGCCATATGGTTCATCTGGATTAGAGCTTATACTTTATTCCTTTTTATTGTTGAATAAAATAAAATATTCAATTATATGGATATATTGTCTTTTATATACTCATCAGTTGATGAACATTTAGGGTTTTTTTTTCTAACTTTGGCTATTATGAAAAATACTGCTATGAATATTTGATTACAAGTTTTGGTGTTGATGTATGTTTTCATTTCTTTTGGGTATATACCTAGAAGTGAAATTGATGAGTCACTGGGTAATTCTGTATTTAACATTTGAGAAACTGCCAAACTGTTTTCCAAGCAGCAATACCATTTTTACATTATAACCAGCAATGGATGTGGGTTCCAATTTCCACATTGTCACCAAAACTTATCAGCTGCCTTTTTACTTTTAGCTAAACCAGTAGTTGGGAAGTGGTATTTCATTATGGTTTTGATTTTCATTTCTCAGTGACTAATGATGTTGTTGTGGACTGAATGTATTCCCCCAAATTCACACATTGAAGGCCTAGCCCCTAACATTATGGTATTTGGAAATGGAGACTTTGGGTGGTAATTAGGGTTAAATGAGGTCACAAGTTTGTGGCCTTCATGATGGATTTAATGCCCTCATAAGAAGGTACCAGGGAGCTTTCTGTCTCTCTACATACATGCCCATGCATTTAAGAAAGGACATGTGAGGAAACAGCAAAAAGGTGGCCATCTGCAAACCACAAAGAGAGCTCTTACCAGAATCTGGCCATGTTGGCATCTTGATCTTGGACTTCCCAACCTCCAGAACAATGAGAAATAAAATTCTGTTGTTTAAGCCACCCAGTCCATGGTACTTTGTTATGGCAGCCTAAGCTAAGACAAAGATTGAGCATCTTTTCATGTGCTTTTGGATCATTTATATGTTTTCTGTGGAGAAATGCCTGTTCACATACTTTGCCCCTTTTTAAATTGGGTTGTTTTTTTATTGTTGAGTTATACTAATAATTTATATATTTTATACCCAGGTCTATTATCAGTTACATAATTTTCAGATATTTTCTCCCATTCTAAGAGTTGTCTTTTTAACTTTTTTCTTGAAATTCAAGTAATAGTTTATTTTTTTTACATTTTTTAAAATTTAAATTTGACAACATATAGTATAACACCCAGTGCTCATCCCATCAAGTGCCCTCCTTAGTGCTTGTCACCCAGTGTTTTTTAACTATCTTGATAATGTCCTTTGAAGCACAATGTTTTTAATTTTGAAAAAGTACAATTTATCAATTTTTGTTATTGTTGGTTATGTTTTTAGTGTCATATCTAAGATTTCATTGCCAAATCCAGGGCAATGAGGATTAATCCCTACGCTTATTCTGAGAGTTTTATGGGATTTGTCTTTTATTCATATCATTGATGATTTTGAGTTAATTTTTGTATATGATGCAAGGTAGTGGTCCAGCTTAATTTTTTTGAATGTGGCTATATAGCTGTCCTAGCACTATTGTTGAAGTGATTGTCTTTTCCCCATTGTATTATCTTGTCACCCTTGGGTCAAAATAACCATAAATGTAAGGTATATTTCTGAGCTGTCATTTCTATTTCATTGATCAGTGTCTATCCTTTCTAGTACCATACTCTTTTTAAAAACAGCTTATTGATGTATAATTGATATACAAAGAATTATACATATTTAATGTGTACAATTTGATGAGTTTAGATGTATGTACACACATATGATACCATCACCACAAAGTGATAGGCATATCCAACTCTTAGAGTTTTCTTGTGTCCGTGTGTGTGTGTGTGTGTGTAGTGTATAAGAATACTTAACATGAGCTCTACCTTTTAACAAACTTTTAAGTTTCTTAAAATTTTAATATTAGTTAAATTTAATTTCCTAATATTATAAGAACTATGTTATATAACAGATATGTAGAACTTATTCATCTACCACATATTAGTTATAAGAACTATATTATATAAGAGATATCTAGAACTTATTCATCTACCACAATGGAATCTTTATACCTTTTAAATAACAATTCCCCATTACCCTCACTCTTAACGCCTGGCAATCACTATTATATTCTCTGCTTCTATGAGACTTTGATTATTTTAGATACTTCATATACATGGAATCAAGCAGTATTTGTCCTTCTATGACTGACTTATTTAACTTAGTAGTGTCTGCAAAGTTCACCCATGTTGTTGCAAATGGCAATATTTCCTCCTTTTTGTGGCTGAATAATATTCTGTTGCATGTATATGCCACATTTTTTAAATTTATTATCTGTTGATGGGGACCTGAGTTGTTTCTGTGTCTTAGTTATTATGAATAGCACTGCAATGAACATGGTAGTGCAGATTTTCTCTTCAAGATACTAATTTTAATTCCTTTGGATATGTCCCAGAAGTGGGGTTTATTTATCCTTTGGGTAAATCCCAGAAGTGGGCTTGCTGGTTCATATGGTAATTTTAATTTTCGAAGAATCTCTATACTGTTGTCTATAGCTGATGCATTCCCAGCAGCAGTGTACAAGGGTTCCAATATTTCCACAATTTTATCAACACTTATCTTTTGGTTTTTAAATAATAGCCATCCTAATAGATGTGAGGTGATATTGCACTGTAGTTTTGATTTGTATTTCCCCAATAATTAATGATGTTGAGCATCATTTCATATACCTGTTGCCATTTGTATGTCTTCTTTTTAGTTTTTTAGTTTTCTTTCTTTCTTTCTTTCTTTCTTTCTTTCTTTCTTTCTTTCTTTCTTTCTTTCTTTCTTTCTTTCTTTCTTTCTTTCTTTCTTTTCTTCTTTTTTTTTTTAGAGAGGGAGAGAAAGAATCCTAAGCAGGCTCCACACCCAGCATGGAGTCCAATGTGGAACTCAGTTTCACAACACTGAGATCATGACGTGACCCCAAATCAAGAGTTGGGTAGTTAACCAACTGAGCCACCCAGGTCCTCCTGTATATCTTCTTTAGAGAAATATCTGTTCAAGTCCTTTGCCTATTTTGAATCTTGTTATTTGCTTTTTTTGTTGTTATTGAGTTGTAGGAGTTCTTCATAGATTTTGTAAATTAACCCCTTATCAGATAGATGGTTTGCAAGTATTTTCTTCCTTTCTGTAGATTGTGTTTTCATTCTGTTGTTTCCTTTGCTGTGCAGAAGCTTAGTTTGATGAAGTCCCGCTTATTTATTTTTGCTTTTTTTGCCTATGTTTTTGGTGTTATATCCAAAAAATTATTACAAGATCAGTGTTAAGAAGCTCTTCTATTATGTTTTATTCAAGGATTTATGGCTTCTACTTTTACATTTAATTTTTTTATCCATTTTGAATCAAGTTTTGTATATGGCATAAGGTAGGGATCCAATTTCATTTTTTTTCCATGTGGATATCTAGTTTTCCCAATATCATTTATTGAACAAACTATCCTTTCCTCATTGAGTATTCTTGGTTTCCTTGTCAAATAATAGACTATCTTATCCCCCATTCCCCAAGGGTGTTTTCTTGGCACCCTTGTCAAAGATTACTTGACTCTATATGTGTTGGTTTATTTCTAGGCTCTCTATTCTGTTCTATTGGTTTATATGTCTTTTTTTAAAGATTTTATTTATACATGAGATACAAACAGAGGGAGGCAGAGACAGGTAGAGGGGAGAAGCAGGTTCCCTGCAGAGAGCCCCACGTGGGACTCGATTCCAGGACCCTGGGATCACAACCTGAGCCAAAGGCAGGTGTTCAACCACTGAGCCACCCAGGTGTCCCTATATGTCTGTCTTTATGCCAGACATATGTGGTATATATATGCAATTGAATATTATTCAGCCACAAAAAGGAGGAAATATTGTCATTTGCAACAACATGGATGAACCTTGCAGACACTACTAAGTTAAATAAGTCAGTCATAGAAGGATAAATACTGCTTGATTTCATGTATATGAAGTATCTAAAATAATCAAAGTCTCATAGAAGCAGAGAATATAATAGTGATTGCCAGGGGTTAGGAGTGAGGGTGATAGGGAATTATTATTCAAAAGGTATAAAGAGCACCATGCTTTTTTAATTATATGCTCTTTTAATTACTATAGCTTTATAATATATTTTGAAATCAGGAAGTCTTATGCCTCAGACTTTGTTCTTTCTCAAGATCACTTTGGCTATTTTGGGTCTTTTGTGGTTCCACATGCATTTTAGGAGTTAAAAAAATTCTACAAAAAATGCTACTGGGCTTCTGATAGCAATACCATTGATTTAGAATTGTTTTTGGTAGATGGACATTTAAAAAATATTTGATTTTCCATTTAATGAACATGAGATGTCTTTCCATTTATTTGTGTCATCTTTAATTTCTTTCATCAATATTTTGTAGTTTTTAGTAGACAAGTCTTTTACTGGCTTGGTCAAATTTTTAAAGATAAATGTTATATTCTTTATGATGTTACTTATAAATTGGATAGTTTTCTTAAAATTGTTTTGAGTGGTTTGTTGCTAGTATTTTGTAACTTAATTTTTATATATTATTTTGCAACCTGTAATTGTACTGAACTTGTTTACTAGTTCTAAGAATTTTTTTTGCATTTTTAAGGGTTTTGTACATGTGGGATCATGTCATCTGCAAATAGATAATTATATTTCTTTTTTCCAGTTCAGATTCTTTTTATTTAATTTCTTCTTATCTATTTGTTTTGACTTGAACCTCTAGCAAAGTGTTGGATAGAAGTGGGAAGAGCAGACATTCTTGTACTTTTCCTGATTTTAGGGGAAAGGTATTCAGTTTGTCATTATAACTTATTATATTAGCTGCACATTTTAGAAAGACCCTCTTTATCGGTTTGGGGCAATCAATCCCTTATTCTTGTATGATTAACGATATTCCATGAAGGGTATTGGACTTCTGAAATGGTTTTCTGCATCTTTTGAGGTGATCATGTGGATTTTGTCCTTTATTCTATTAAGTGGTGCATTACATAGGTTTTCATATGTTAAATAAAACTTGCATTCTTGGGTTAAATCTCATTTGAGCATGGTGTATAATCCTTTTTATATGTTACTGGATTTGCTTTGATAGTATTTTGCTGATGATGTTTGGGTCTATATGTATATAGATATAGATATTGGTTTCGGTATATATATATTGGTTTGTACTTCTTTAATGTTATGTTGCCTTGGATAACATGTAAGATCATGTCATCTGCAAATAGATAATTCTATTTCTTTTTTCCAATTTAGATTATTTTTATTTAATTTCTTCTTATCTATTTGTTTTGGCTTGAACCTCTAGTAAAGTTTTGGTATCAAGATAATGCTGGCTCCATTGAATTAGTTGAGACAAATTCTCTTCTCTTTTGTTTTTTGGAAGAACCTGTGAAGGATTGGTATTACTTTTTCTTTGAATGTTTGATAATCCCAGTGAATCCATCTGGCCCTGGGCTTTTCTTTGTGGGAATTTTTTTTAAAGATTTATTTATTTATGATAGACATAGAGAGAGAGCGAGGCAGAGACACAGGAGGAGGGAGAAGCCGGCCCATGCCGGGAGCCTGACATGGGGCTTGATCCCGGGACTCCAGGATCACGCCCTGGGCCAAAGGCAGACGCTAAACCACTGAGCCACCCAGGGATCCCTCTTTGTGGGAATTTTTAAAAATTGCTATTTCAGTTGCTTCACTTGTTATAGGTCTATTCAGATTTTCTGTTTATTTTTAAGTTTCAGTGGTTCATGTCTTTTTAGAAATTTATCAAATTCATGTAGGTTATCTAATTTGTTGGCATACAGTTGTTATAATCCTTTTTATTTCTGTAAGATCAGTAGTAATCTCCCCTCTTTTATTTCTCATTTTAGTAATTCTTTTTTTGTCTCAAGAGTACTTTAAAAATATTCATTCATTCATTCATTCATGAGAGACACAGAGAGAGGCACACATATAGGTAGAGAAGCAGGGTCCCTGCAGGGAGCCTAATGCAGGACTTGGCCCTGGGACCCGGGATCATGACCTGAGCCAAAGGCAGGCGCTCAACCACTGAGCCACCCAGGTACCCCAAGAGTACTTTTTAAATAATAGAAATTGGATATTTTATTAAATCAATGAAGAAAGATGATTCACTTACAATAATATTTATTTTAGTTATAATTAGGGTTGAACTTTGTGGATATTCATTCTAACACAATATAGCGTAGTTTATATGTGGACTTTTAAAGGTGAAGACAAAGTATTTTTGCCTTTCTTTCCTGGTTACCTGAGGTTATGTGTGTCATCTAGGTTCTCCTTGGTTGTTTGGCCAAGTTTATAGATCCCCTTGTGGTTATGAAATATTTCTATGTATTTGGGAACAGTTAGGAAATAAGGAACCTGGTACCTGCGTTTGAGGGCAAAAGTCATTAGAAAGAAGATTATTTCAGAGATAGTGATTACTATCATTTATTATTTCCAGCTCACAAATTATAATAATGAAATCAAGGGAAGTAAAGTGACTTTTGCAAGATTTTATAGGAATTTACTGAGAAAAATGAAACTGGAACACAAGCCTCTTACATCTGTAATCACATAACCACAGTTAACTGCATGAATGTTTAGATAATGTATTCCCTGTCCATATTTCAGAAAGAAGAGAAGAATGGATTTTGATGGACACCTAATAATATCTAACATACTCTGGTAGTTCAAATTAGGAAGGCAAGATAAAAGACATATGGAAGCAGTAGATAAAACAAGGAAAAAGAAGTCTCGATTAAATACTCCAAGATCCTCATAGAATTGTTATGAAAGCATGCATACAATAATAGCTATTATTCATTCAGGCACTTGATTAGTGCTTTCTATGAATTATCTTATTTGATGCTTACAAATTAGTGAGATAGTTACTATTATTATCTACTTCTTAAACATAAGGAATATAAGGTCCAAGGAGATAGGCTACTTATCCAGGTTCACACAGTTCATAGAAAATGAGAGGATGGTTATGAAGCCAGACCTGTCCAACTCTAATCACTGTGTGCTATTGTATTTTTCTGTATTTTAGTTATAATGCAGGAAGGCAAATAAGTATTTGGTGAGAGATTACTTTTGGTTGAGATGCTTAGGGAAAGTTTTATAGAAGAGATAGGGATTGAGCAGTGCCTTGAAGAATGAGTGGGGTTGAAGTTGGAAGAATTTAGTTTTAGGGAATCATAGGGAGAAGAAGCCTCATGAGAGCAAAAATTAGTAAGTAAAGAAATATTTGAGAGATAATGAGTGGAGTAAAGAAGTTTTACAGAGGAACATTGGAAAATGAGCCTGGAAAAATTGTGAAGATTTGAATGCTAGACTAAGGAGGATGGACTTGATTCTGTAGACGGTAGGGACAAATGAAGTACTTCGAGAGGGTGTCAACATTATGTTTTTACATATAGAGAAGAAAAATTATTTGTGTAACTTGAATGCTAGAAACCCCACTCCTCCCTATTTCCTTACCACTTACCCAACTACTGTATTTCTGAAATTCCAGTATTAGGTGTTCATTCCTTAGGTTTATATCCTCTACTCTCTTTTGAAATGCAAACATTCTTAGAAAGAATAACATGTTATTAAGCTTTCAGTTTTAAGGTCTTCATTAGCTCCTTTCATCCCTCAGAGTTGACGTTTTCCCAAAGAGTACAGAAAGCCTGAGCAGGAAGGAGGAAGTTTCTCTGGAGGAGAAAAGAAAGGGAGGCTCTTGCCACAAAGCCTCTGCCTGCCTCTGGCTTTGATTACTAACCAATTAGATGTCTGCACTTTCTCTTGAAGAGTAGACTAAGAGTTGTGTTTTTCTCTCTGCACAAAGGTTTGCTTTTTTTTTTCTTAAAGATTTTATTTACTTATTCGTGAGAGACATACAGAGAGAGGCAGAGACATAGACAGAGGGAGAAGCAGACTACCCGTGGGGAGCCTGTTGCCGGACTCAGTCCCAGGACCCTAGGACCATGCCCTGAGCCAAAGGCAGATGCTCAACCACTGAGCCACCCAGGCATCCCTGCACAAAGGTTTCCTTTGAGAATAAGTCACTATCCACTGTGAGAATCCAAATCCACAGATTGTCCTAATCTCATTCTTTCTCTGACTCAGTTCTTAAATTTATTTGCTGTGTGATAGTCATAGAAATAATGCTTATGTCTTTGTATGAATATATATACATGTATAGTCATCATTTCTATGGCCATATTTCTGTGCCCATGTTTCTATTTTGGGAGTATGTGTGAAAGTATTGCAAGGGTCTAATTAGTTAGCTTTCAACTTTGGTGCTGAGGTAGCTGAGAATTTCTCTCCATTGTTCTTTGAGTGGAAACAGCTCCTCTGCTAAGAGGGATCAGTTTTAGCTTGGAGAGGTAATGGCAGTAATCACGGAGAAAAGGAGTGATGGGGTGGGATTGTGGGAGTTGGGGTGGATAGTGTGGAAGGAAGATCCTCAGATGTCTTAATCACAATGGGTAGACTACACTGGGAGAGAAGGGAAGGCAGAGTGAAAAAGGGCAATCAGGCAGGGAATTAGACTCTGACGTGTGTCCTCAGGACTCTATTCTAGGAAATAGGGATTTTACAGACCACAGACAGTGCCAGCTCTAAAAACACTGTGTGGTTCCACATGAAAGCCACTGTCTGTGACAGCAAATGCCATGCAGTAACTTTGGGTGACCTTTGAGTGTGTCTCTTGAGTGATAAACTTTAGTAGCTGTCTGAGCTTTTTTTTTTTCCTCAAATAAAATGTTCTGTTGAGAGAGTGAGAAAAAAAGAATGAATGAGATCTTGAAAACTTTTCTAGTCAAGGAGAGCTGGAGGGCTGGATTTGCTTTGCTAAAACAGTTTCTCTCTCTTTTTTTTTTTTTAAAGATTTTATTTATTTATTCATGAGAGACACACAGAACGAGAGAGGGGCAGAGACACAGGCAGAGAGAGAAGCAGGCTCCATGCAGGGAGCCTGACGTGGGACTCAGTCCCGGGTCTCCAGGATCACGCCCTGGGCTGAAGGCAGCGCTAAACCATTGAGCCACAAATGGTAACTATCACTGAATGTGTTAGCTGATAGGATTGAGAAAATGACAAGAGAGTGTTGTGTACTCAAAACAGCTCTATAGGCATGATCTGGGCAAATGCAAATGTCTCCTCAGTCCATAACCATTTCAGTTGGATTGTCCTCTCTCTTTTCTAGTTGCTGACTCACAATCACAGATTACCATCATTGAAGGAATGTTGCAGCTGTTCGTAGGCTGATGGGGTAGATGTAATGGGTGGTGGTATAGGAAGGAGAGAGAAAGATAGCTGAGAATGTACCTATGAAGTGCTGGGATAAGGCAAGTCTTGGGAATCATGTGGCTTTTTTAAATCCAATCTCACTAGGTGACCTAATAAGCTTTTTTTTTTAATCCCCCAGGCTAGCTGGTCTCAATTAGAGTTCACATTGTCCCAGGCTAGAGATTCTTTCTTAAGCCCTATGCCATTGATTCCTAATTATGCCTTTGTTGTGCAGTATGAAGGTCTACAGAATACCTGGAATCTAAAATCTAGTACTTAGTCACTGGAATACATAAACAAACCTACCTGGAACGTGGGAGGTGAGGAAAGAGCTAATAGTAATCAAATGGATAATGATCTGTTAGGAAATTTTTGGCCAGCAATAGGATGTTATGAATTACATTTATTCAACCAGATTTTATTACAGTATGACTAAATGCATACCTCATGCTGAGTTGCTGGGACATGTTCTTTTTTTTTTTCCAAATTCATTCTCTGCACAGCTGTCAGAGTGATCTAGAACATAAATCAGATTATACCATAGTCTACATATAACCAGTTTTCTTATATGTCATTCAAGGACTTTCATGACCTTGCCCCTGCCTATCTCTCCAGCCTCTTTTTAAACATGTTATGACTCTTATTTAATACTACTTGGAGATGCTCAGCTACACCATTCTGTTTCATGTGTCCATGTCTTTCTTTATTCATTATGTCCCCTCTACTTGGAATGCCTTTCTTACCTGTTAACTTTTTTAAAAATATTTTATTTATTCACGAGAGAGACACACACACAGAGAGAGAGGCATAGGCAGAGAAAGGGACAGGCTCCCCAGGGAGCCTGATGTGGGACTGGATCCTAGGACCCTGGGATCATGACCTGAGCCAAAGGCAGATGCTCAACCACTGAACCACTAAGGCTCTTTCTTCAAATAACATTCTTTGAACCCCCTTTCCCTTCTTCTGCTCTGATGGAACCATAAATTTACCTCTTTTTAAAAATCTTAGCCATATTATATTCAAATAATTTTTAAAATATTATCTCATTATATGTCTATCTGGAATGATCTAATGTGGGCCAGAGACTATGCTACATAAATTTGAATTGGAACTTTGAGAAAGATCTTGCCTTTGCATGGCTAAATCAGTAATGTATGCTCAAGGATTATCTGGACCTATGCTTTTTTTTAAAAAAAAAATTCATTCATGAGAGACACACACACACACAGAGAGAGGAGAGAGGCAGAGACACAGGCACAGAGAGAAGAAGCAGGCTCCCCTGCTTCCCTCAAGGAGCCCGAAGTGGGACTTGATCCTGGGACTCCAGGATCATGCCCTGGGCCAAAGGCAGGAGCTCAACCACTGAGCCACCCAGGCAGAACTATGCTTTTTACCATATTGGTCCTCACGGTAGAGAAACTGGTTTGCAAAGAAAGATAGAGGGATAAAAGTCCATTTCCTTTGGTCCAGCTGTATTTCTCTCAATGGGTCATATAAGATAATTCTATATTCTTTAATTAAGTCACCATTTATACTTAAGCTATTCAAGTGGGTTTCTGTGGTTTGCAACCAAAAGCATCCTAACTGCTACAATATAGAACATAATAAGTGCAAGAAGACATTTGTTAAACTGGGCTCAAATGGGAAGCCTTGATTTCTGCCCTAGAGGATCTTCCTATCACTCTCCTTTGGGAAGAAAAAAAATATCCTGCATCAAACAATTGGAAAACAGTGCATAGCACCATATCATCAAACCTTTACTCATGGGACATAGACTGTTGGCACCATAAAAATCCAGAGAACGTTTTTGTTTAGGTAGGAGAGGAATTAACTAGGAAAGTTTCATGAAGGTGATAGAATTTGGCTTGACCTTGAAAAATGGGTAGTTTGCCTTTGACCTGTGGTGTTCCAAAAGAAAGATTCGAGAGAGACTCCTTACAGACTACAGGAATGCCCTAGATAAGTCTAGATGAATATGATCTAAATAACTTCAACATCACTAGGGTGAAGATAGGGATCACCAAATGGGCTAAATCTTGACTGTGTCAGAAAGGCCTTCAAACAGAAATGATTTAATGCTGACTAGGCCTAATGGTGATGAATGATTTGGTATACCTTGGAGAGGCCTTAGGAAGCCAAAAAAAGGCTTTACTTATTATTTTATTAACTTCTCTGTGCACCTGGAAGATGATCCTACTGATTCTTAATCTAAATGCTGGGACTAAATAATGGCAGTGGCTAGCTAGGCTTTGCTAACTCAGAATTGGTATCTCTGAGTTTGAAAGTCCCTGTGTAGAAAGAAAAGCTATTTTTGCTTTTCTTTTTTATCTGTCATTAGCTATGCTAGCCCCAATTCCTTCATGTGACCTGAAAGGATGGCATGGAATGCTTGCATGGGCACCAAATGGCTGGTTTGTTCACTGCTGTTAAATTGCATAGTCTATAAAGGCCATTTGCTTTGCCTTCCTTGCCACATGGATTTGAAACCTTAGATGTGAGAAAAAAAGGTCTGTTTGCCCTAGATTTGGCTGTGTCCCAGGGAGACAAAGTTTTATACAGCTTTTCAACCAGCAGCATGAAGGTTTATTAGATGTAAAAAAAAACTATGCATTTGCTGTTATTTCAGTGCAGTTAATGGAGTTACTACATATAAAATTCTTGATAATATTTTCTATTGCTCAGGAAAAATTCTAAGTATGCAGGTATTACTATACTGTAAATAGTTTATACTCAAACACACACAATCTGTGTTCAATTAACTTCAGACATTTAGTGTTTACTTTGTACTAGTTATGTGTTAGGTATTAGAGGAAAAAGATAAGACAAAAATTCTTGCCTGGAGAATATTCACAGTATGGTAAATGCAATAAAAAGAAAAAGACATACAAAGTTTAGAATAAGCACAGAGGAAGCATGAAGGAACTTTAGGAAATCAGAGAAGACTTCTTTGAAGAGACACCTCTAGCTACTTTTTATGAGTGAGTGGGTATTCAATAGGTATACATGAAGGAGAAGAAGGGAGAAATAATTGATATGACAAGATCCATATATACAAAGGGGCACAGGATCCATATATACAAAGAGGCAAGAAGAAGTAGTAAGTTTTGTTACCAGAACTTTGTATTCAGATTGCTAGAGCATGAGCTTCAAAGGCTTACGTTAGTGAAGAAGAGCCTGGAGAGCCATGCAGGAGCCCAATCATGAAGTAAAGTCATATAGTCCTTTTTCAGATGATAAAGAGACAGTGATGGGATTTAAACAATTTGGATTCATTTATTCATTCAGACTGTCAGCCAGTTAATAATTTTTTGAGCTACTACTACGTGCCAAACTCAGTCAGGCACTGTGAGTTTCTCTTGACGGAAGTGGGGAAGACAACTAAGGGAAAAACAAACATAAGTGTGATGAGTGTTCTGAAGGATAAGGGAAAAATGCGATGGGAGCTGATCTAGTCTAAGAGGTGTGGGTTGGGAAGAAGTGGTGAAATACTAGCAGAAGTTAACTAAGCAAATGGGGAAGGGAAGAATATCAAAGAAATGAGGGATATATGTAAAATCCCTGAGGCAGGAGCTAATGAGATGTTTCAGGTAAATGAAGGTGTACTAGGATAGCTGAAATGTTAAGGGTCATGGGAAAGAGTAACAGAAGAGTCTGAGTTGGTTTGTTAGTCTTTGTTTTGGAAGAGTTAGATTGGAAGATTATTCTAGCAGCAGGAAAGGGGATGGGTTGTAGGAGTAGAATCTGGAAGCATCAAATAAAAGATATTGTAGTAGTCCAAGGGAGATATGATAAGTAGCTGATTTAGGGCAATGGCAGTGGGAATGATGAGGAGAGAATGGAATGGGAAGGTTTTTGGTAATAGGGCAAATAGGACTTAATAACTGATTAAATCTAAGGCTAAGAAAAAGGAAAAGATGACTTGGTTTTCTGGTTTGGTTACTGGGGAAATGGTAGTCAACAACCAAGATACAGGGAATATAGTAGGTTGTTTCAACTCTTTATGGCTTCCAGTTGCTGCCTGATTGCAGGACTTTCAAGTTCTTGTCTCACTCTGCTGGTCAGCATTGTGCCCTCTATCAAAAAACAAAGCATTTTTATTTAATTAAAAATAGCACACTAATGTAGTAAACTAATTCAAACAGCATAGGAGTGTATAAAAGGGAACTTAAAGTTTTCCTCTTCATAACTCTTAGTCCAACTCCCCAAAGGTAACCTCTGTTAATATTTTCTTCTCAAAGTATTTTATGTGCCCATTAGCATATATATATAGTCTTTGTAAATTTGGACAAATAGAATCCTGTAGACTTTTTTTGTACCTAGCTTTTTTTTCATTTTAATATGTCTTAAGAAATCATTCTGTATTAGGATATAGCTCATTTAAAAAAATGGCTGTTTAACACCATGGACATTTGGGTACTTTTAGTTCTTTGTTCTTATTCTTTAGATATTTATTGAGGAACTACTCTGTGGAAGATATAACTTCTGCCTCTGTGAAGTAAATGGTCCAGTGGAGAACATGGTCATTAATTAAATTACAGAAATAAAGAATTGAGCCATGGTACGTGTTCCAAAGGTGTGATGAGAACCTGTAATAGAGCATTTGACCTAGTTAAGGGGACCAGGAAAGGCTCCCTTGAGGAATTCATACTTGAACTGACTCCTGAAAGTTGAGTAGGAGTTAACAGAGGGGAAAAGAATATTCTAGGTAGGATACAAAGGGTAGATGCATTTTAAAATTTTGGTATGCAACAGGAAATCCTTATTATCTAAGTATTCATTTTCTCAGCCCTCACAGTTAAACAAGATATTATGGAGAAGCAAAAGTCATTAGAGCACAACAATATTCTTTAGTTAATTGACCACTTAGGAAATGGTTTCTCATCTAACACTTTCAGCGCTGGAGCCTATCCTTGCGTATCATATAAATATTTTAGACAGTCTATGCAATGAAAAGAGAGTAAAAATCAAATGCAAAGTGAAATTTCAAATTTTGTAAAAGACATAAGACTTACTGAGGTTGATGAAAGTGATAGAGATTTGCTTGACTTCCATAAATCTATTGGCAGGTGAGGACTTGGCAAAGTTAACTTTTGAGGAAAAGAACAAATTTACACAATGACAAGATAGGTAGAATAAAATAGGATAATTGGAATGTCAGGAATCAAGAGAAGTCCTTGGGAAAACTGATTAAGCTCTTAAATATTTTGTAAAACTTACTCTTAATGATCCTGTTATGAAATAATGAGAAGGATGCCTTATTGTGCTATGATGCCATTTTTGTCAAAAAAGCCACAGCAAAGAAAGTCACAATTAACATTTGATTTATTTACTGTTTGAAGAATACACACATAGTTGCATTAAAACTTTCTTTAAAAAATAAGATGTAGTAGACTTTTGTAATTGTAATTTATTTTTAAAGATAAAATTCCAACTAAATAAAAAAAAACTATGATATTCTGGTTCTCATTTTAAGTAGATTTCCTTTAAGTGGCTCCCTTTCCAGTAGTGGTTATTCTTGGGTACATGACCTGCCTCTATTGCCTAATTATCCTCCCCAGAGGTGGGACCAATTTGCATTTCTACTGACAGCCTATGAGAGTTATGAGAGTGCCTATTACTCTTCATCATGGTGAGCTTTTGAATTACTGAGAATCTAATGGCTGAAAAAGGCTTCTTCATTGCTGTTTTTATTTATTTCATTAATCATGAATAAGATTGAACATCTTTTCATGTGTTTAATGGTCATTTGTATTTCTTTTTCTGAGAAATGCCTGTTACTATTCTTTGCCTGGTTTTCTTTGAGGTTGTTAATTTTTTAGTTATTGACTTGGAAACCCTTATTGTAAATGAAAGAACGTATTTGTTTGTCATATATGCAGCAACACTTTTCCAGTCTCTTTGTTTTTGACATTTTCAATAAAAAGGCTTACATTAATTGTAGTCAGTTTTGTCTTTTTGGGTTTTTGGTTTGGTTTGGTTCTGAATCCTGTTTAGAACGTGCTTCTATTTTTTAAAGATTTATTTATTTATTCATGAGAGACACACAGAGAGAGAGAGAGACACAGGCAGGGGGAGAAGCAGTCTTCTTGCAGGGAGCCCGATGTGGGACTCGATCCCAGGACCATGGGATCACGACCTGAGCCAAAGGCAGATGCTCAACCGCTGAGCCACCCAGACGTCCCTAGAAAGTGCTTCTAACTTCAGGTTTATAAATTAATCCCCCTGTGTTTGCATTTAGTAATTTCATGGTTTTGTTTTTTTATACTGTTGAAATCTTTGATCCATTGAGGATTTATTTTATTGAGGAAGAAATTCAATCTTTTTCTGAAACAGTCACATGTCCCAACATCAGTAATTGAATTATCTATATCTTCTTTGCTTATGTGAAATGCCACCTTTGTCATATGTATATCAGTCTAATTCTAGACTCCATTGGATTCCATTTATCTACCTATTTCTTCTTCATTATTAAACTCTTTTAGTCTTTGCAGCTTCATAATGCTCTTAATTCTGTTCTCTTATACTCATCATCCTGGCTATTCTTGCCTTTTTTTTTGTCTATCTCATCTGTCCTAAATGACAGAAATGTGTTAAGGTCTACTCCTATTATTTCTGGATATTTTTCCTTGCATTTTATGTATGTTCTGTGTATTCTAATTGTGTTATTTGGCATATGAATATTTATGGCAGTTATATCCTTATTGTGGATGGTGTCCTTTATCAAAACATGATTTTATCCCCTTGAATTCAGTCTTCTCTGATATTAATATCATGACCTCTGCTTTCTTCTTTCATCATTTTTATGGTATATGATTCATAATTCAGTAATGCTGTTTTGGTTTTTCAATTTGTTTTCTTATCTCTGTAGTCCCCGTTTTTATTTTCCTAATTCCATTGTTTTATCATTTGTCTTTGATGTCTTGTTTCAATGACTATGCTCTTGAAATTTTTCTTTAATGGAAAATGTTTACTTTAAGCATGGATTCATTATCTGTATTCCCTTCATTCCTCCTTTCTCTCCCTTGTTCTCTCCTGTAGTGTTTTTTTTTTTTGGAGTTGTCATTCTATATCTTTTCATTTATTCATGTTTCACTTAAAGACTTATCCGAGAAATTCTATATATAGTGTTATGATTTCATTTCACTCAATTTTCACTTTGTGTCTCTCTCTTTTTTTAAAGATTTATTTATTTATTTATTCATGAGAGACACACACACACACACACAGAGAGAGAGAGAGGCAGAGACACAGGCAGAGGGAGAAGCAGGCTTCATGCAGGGAGCCCGACGTGGGACTTGATCCCGGGACTCCAGGATCACACCCTGGGCCGAAGGCGGCGCTAAACTGCTAAGCCATCCAGGGATCCCCAACTTTGTGTCTCTTTAAAACCTTCAGCTTGACGATGAGGCATTGGATATTTTAGTCATATTTTGCTGACTGAGGGCAATCACAGTTAATGTATGTATCCCTACTTTCATGTCTGTAATTTTCTTCAAGTATCTATAATAAGATTTATTCCACCTAATTCAGTAATTATCTACCCTCAATATGCGCTAAAATCATCTGGGTAAACTTTTTTAACATACCAGTGCATGGGCCTTGCCTCTAAAGGTTCTGGCTCACCTTATCTGGGCTGATGCTGACAAAATGGCACTTTTAAGCAGATCCCCAGGTGGTGACTTGAATGCATAGTTAGAATTGGGAGCCATTGACTCAAGTGGCAGCACAATTTATTCCATGTAGATACCATTAGCTTCAGGTTGTCCTCTAACACAAGATAAGCCTAGAACCTTCCCTTCTAATAAATATAATCAATTCTAAAGGAAAAAAATATGCGAAACCTTTGTCTTTTGGCCACAGTACTTATTTAATTTTTTTTTAGAGGGAGAAAGAGTGTGAGGTGCGGAGGGAGAAGAGGAAGGAGAGAATCTTAAGCAAGCTCCACACCCACAATACAGCTCAATGCAGGGCTCCATCTCACACCCTGAGATCATGACCTGAGCTGAAATCAAGAGTTGAATACATGACTAACTGAGCTGCCCAGGTGTGTCTGGCCACAATACTTATCCTGTTTGCTTGTGGGGGAGGGGATTCATCACTGCATGTCCATGTGACTCTTCATTCTGAGCTTCTCACTCCTCTGAATAATTTTGTCTTATTTAATTTCTTGTTTGTTTTCCATTCTGCCTACTCTCAGCTGTTGCTAGAAAAAAATTAGCTGTGGGTGATTATGATTGCTTTGTCTTCTTACTCCAGCATCTGTCCTAGTCTACAAAAACCAAAATGAAGCTGCATAGACTTGCTTGTACTTTTTTCAGTATCCTGGCAAGATACTGAAGTAGTAAGGAGTGACTTCTCCTCTTGTGAAATTTTCAAATCTATTCCTTTCAATATACTTTCAAGGGTTTTATCCACCCACATTCTCTCCACTGTACTAATTCAGGGGATATAGGGGCTTGATGAAAGCTATATCAGATCTGAGAATCTTCTATTTCTCAATTCCCATGGCTGTAATTTTTCAAAGATTGTGGCATGAGTATGAGCTTTTTTGGTTTGATTGCTGCTTGTTTTTTTGTAATTTTTCTTTATTATTCTTTTAAATTTTTGGAATAGATTTTGTGTGAAAAAGCCTTGTTCCACAATCTAACCCTGAGAGTTCATTTATGTTGTCTTATATATCTAGATTTGTTTGTTTAAGAAGTGCTACAGTCCGTGGTCCTGTATTTCTACCTATTCCCACGGTCTAGGGGAGCCCAGAGCGTACATTTTTAATCTGTGATATGGTTAAGAGTACTTATTCCAGTACTAGAATGGCCCTGGCTTGTGAGGATTAGCGACTAGAGATTAAGTTAATAGTATAGAGAGTTCAATTTGTTATTCTGTTATAAAACATAGAAATACCTTATTGCCATATTTTCTAAGTGATTGTATAGGGATGTATGACACAGAAATACTATCAGAAACTTCTCTGGGAAGAACAAATCTCAAAGATTTGATTTGGGAAGATGAGGTATTTCAACTGACATTACAGAGCAGCATAGTTCAGACCTGCCACAAGGGAGTTAGAAAAGGGTGCATCTCTCCTTCAAAAGAATTTTTGGACATACTATCTGCTCTGTACGATTTTGGGCAGTGATACTGGTTTAGTCATTTGGTCTCAAGGTTAATGTTTCTTGGTATTAGGTGACCAAAAGAGAGTTACATTACATGTTTAGTATGATTTTTTTTCCTTCAACAAATATTATTGGAAGGCTACTATATGCTAGGCACTATTCTAGAAACAGGATATATAGCAATTTTATCCTAGAGACACAACCTCTGCTCTTTTGGAGCTTATGATCTAGTAGGGGTGATAGACAAAAACAGATGAATAAATAAAAAATACCATGTTTTTACTGGGTAGTGATCAGTGCTAGAAAACAGATAAAGGTAACTAAAGAGATAGATTAGAGTGAGGTTGGGGCTACCCTAGAGAAAATGGTCAGGACAATCTCTCTGAGTAGATACCATTGAAGCAGGACTTGTTTACGTGGCTGAGGTGTCACATAGGCAAGGATCCTCTATCAAAAAAGAAATGGATAGTTATATAAGTTTGTGAGATGCTACAAGCTGTTTTATTCCTGGAGCTTTTAAATGAAGATTAGTATAATAAAGGCTCTTGGAAGTTCTGCAGGAAAGAAATCATTTAACTTTGTATAGCTCAGTGTTTCTCAAGCTTACTTGATGACTTTTATCTGTGATTCATAGTCTAGGGAATGAGATATTTGTTTTCGGAAACACAGTACAAAGTTTGATACGATAAGCCATAGTAGATCTTAAATTCAGAGAAGTCCTTTAACTAATGACCAATAATTTAGAACCATAATTACAGGAAAGTCTGTGTTGACTCTTCCTTTCCCACTGGTCATTTGGTCTCAAGGTCATTTGCTCTACCCACTGAGCAAAAAGGGGCAAATGGCAATAAAACAGGCTGAGATAGAGGATATAAAAACATTGAGAATCATTTTAATTTTTTTATTGGAGTTCAATTTGCCAATATATACCATAACAACCAGTGCTCATCCTGCCAAGTGCCCCGCTCAGTGCCCGACACCCAGGCACCCAAACCCCCTGCCCACCTGCCTTTCCACTACCCCTTGTTTGTTTCCCAGAGTTAGGTGTCTCTCATGTTTTGTCACCCTCACTGATATTTTCACTGATTTTCTCTCCTTTCCTTTATTCCCTTTCACTAACTTTTATATTCCCCAAATTAATGAGACCACATAATGTCCTTCTCCGACTAAATTATTTCACTTAGCATAATACCCACCAGGTCCATCCACCTCAGAGCAAATGGTGGGTATTTGTCGTTTCTAATGGCTGAGTAATATTCCATTGTATACATAGACCACATCTTCTTTATCCATTCATCTTTCGATGGACACCAAGGCTCCTTCCACAGTTGGGCTATTGTGGACATTGCTGCTATAAACATTGGGGGGAAGGTGTCCTCTCATGTCACTGCATCTGTATCTTGGGGGTAAATCCCCAGCAGTGCAATTGCTGGGTCCTAGGGCAGTTCTATTTTTAACTCTTTGAGGAGCCTCCACACAGTTTTCCAGAATGGCTGCACCAGTTCACATTCCCACCAACAGTGCAAGAGGGTTCCCCTTTCTCCACATCCTCTCCAACATTTGTTGTTTCTTGTCTTGTTAATTTTCCCCATTCTCACTGGTGTGAGGGGGTATCTCATTGTGGTTTTGATGTGTATCTCCCTGATGGCGAGGGATGCGGAGCATTTTCTCATGTGCTTGTTGGCCATGTGTATGTCTTCCTCTGTGAGATTTCTCTTCATGTCTTTTGCCCATTTCATGATTGGATTGCTTGTTTCTTTGGTGTTGAGTTTAATAAGTTCTTTATAGATCTTGGATACTAGTCCTTTATCTGATAGGTCTTTGCAACTATCTTCTCCCATTCCGTGGGTTGCCTTTTAGTTTTGTGGACTGTTTCTTTTGCTGTGCAGAAGCTTTTGATCTTGATGAAGTCCCAATAATTCATTTTTTTGTTTTTGTTTCCCTTGCCTTCATGGGTGTACCTTGCAAGAAGTTGCTGTGGCCAAGTTCAAAAAGGGTGCTGCCTGTGTTCTCCTCCAGGATTCTTTTTTCCAGTAGATAGTCTTTCCTGCTTTGATGAATATTAATTGACCATAGAGTTGAGGGTCCACTTCTGGATTCTCTATTCTGTTCCATTGATCTATGTGTCTCTTTTTGTGCCAGTACCACACTGTCTTAATGACCACAGCTTTGTAGTACAGCTTGAAATCTGTCTTTGTGATGCCCCCAGCTCTGGTTTTCTTTTTTAATATTCCCCTGGCTATTCGGGGTCTTTTTTTTTTCGGGGTCTTTTTTGATTCCACACAACTCTTAAGATGATTTGTTCCAACTCTCTGAAGAAAGTCCATGGTATTTTGATACGGATTGCATTAAATGTGTAAATTACCCTGGGTAGCATTGACATTTTCACAATATTAATTCTTCCAATCCATGAGCATGGAATATTTTTCCATCTCTTTGTGTCTTCCTCAATTTCTTTCAGAAGTGTTCTATAGTTTTTAGGGTATAGAGCCTTTACCTCTTTGGTTAGGTTTATTCCTAGGTATCTTATGCTTTTGGGTGCAATTGTAAATGGGATTGACTGCTTAATTTTCTTTCTTCAGTCTCATTCTTAGTGCATAGAAATGCCACTGATTTCTGGGCACTGATTTTGTATCCTGCCACACTGCCGAATTGCTGTAATGAGTTCCAGCCATCTTGGGGTGGAGTCTTTTGGGTTTTCCAGGTACAGTATCATGTCATCTGCAAAGATGGAGAGTTTGACTTCTTCTTTGCCAATTTGAATGCCTTTCATTTCTTTTTGCTGCCTGCTTGCTGAGGCTAGGACTTCTAGTTGAATAGCAGTGGTGAGAGGGGACATCGCTGTCGTGTTCCTGATCTTAGGGGAAAGGCTCCCAGTGTTTCCCCATTGAGGATGATATTTGTTGTGGGCTTTTTGTAGATGGCTTTTAAGACGCTGAGGAATGTTCCCTCTATCCCTACACTCTGAAGAGTTTTGATTAGGAATGGATGCTGTAGTTTGTCAAATGCTTTATCTGCATGTATTGAGAGGATCATATGGTTCTTGTTTTTTCTCTTGTCGATATGATCTATCACATTGGTTGCTTTACGAATGTTGAACCAGCCTTGCATCCCGGGGATAAATCCCACTTGGTCATGGTGAATAATCTTCTTAATGTGCTGTTGGATCCTATTGGCTAGTATCTTATTGAGAAATTTTGCATCTGTGTTCATCAGGGATATTGGTCTATAATTCTCCTTTTTTGGTGGGGTCTTTGTCTGGTTTTGGAATTAAGGTGATGCTGGCCTCATAGAATGAGTTTGGAAGTATTCCATCCCTTTTATCTTTCGGAACAGGTTTAGTAGAATAGGGGTTGTTTCTTCTTTAAGCGTTTGATAGAATTCCCCTGGGAAGCCATCTGGCCCTGGACATTGTGTCTTGGGAGGTTTTTGATGACTGCTTCAATTTCCTCCCTGGTTATCAGCCTGTTCATGTTTTCTATTTCTTCCTGTTCCAGTTTTGGTAGTTTGTGGTTTTCCAGAAATGCGTCCATTTCTTCTAGATTGCCTAATTTATTGGCATATAGCTGCTCATAATAAGTTTTTAAAATCGTTTGTATTTCCTTGGTATTGGTGGTGATCTCTCCCTTTTCATTCATGATTTTATTAAGTTGAGTCTTTTCTCTCTTCTTTTGAATAAGGCTGGCTAATGGTTTATCTATCTTATTAATTCTTTCATAGAACCAACTCCTGGTTTTGCTGATATGTTCCACAGTTCTTCTGGTCTCTATTTCATGGAGTTCTGCTCGAATCTTTATTAACTCTCTTTTTCTGCTGGGTGTAGGGTTTATTTGCTGTTCTTTCTCCGGTTCCTTTAGGTGTGAGGTTAGCTTTTGTGTTTGAGTTCTTTCCAGTTTTTTGAGGGAGGCTTGTATTGGGACTGCTTTTGCTGTATCCCAAAGATTTTGAATGGTTGTGTCTTCATTCTCGTTAGTTTCCAGGAATCTTTTTAATTCTTCTCTAATTTCCTGGTTGACCCTTTCATCTTTTAGCAGGATGGTCTTTAACCTCCAAGTGTTTGAATTCCTTCCAAATTTCTTCTTGTGACTGAGTTCTAGTTTCAAAGCATGGTGGTCTGGAAATATGCAGGGGACAATCCCAAACTTTTGGTATCACTTAAGACCTGATTTGTGACTCAGGATGTGGTCTATTCTGGAGAAAGTTCCATGCGCACTTGAGAAGACTGTGTATTCAGTTGCATTTGGATGTAAAGTTCTGTAAATATCTGTGAAATCCATCAGGTCCAGTGTATTATTTAAAGCTCTTGTTTCTTTGGAGATGTTGTGCTTAGAAGATCTATCAATTACAGAAAGCGCCGTGTTCAAGTCTCCCAGTATAAGTCTATTATTATCTAAGTATGTCTTAACTTTGGTTATTAATTGATTGATATACTTGGCAGCTCCCACATTAGGCACAAATATTCATGATTGTGAGGTCCTCTTGTTGGATAGATCCTTTAAGTATGATATAGTGTCCCTCTTCTTCTCTTACTACAGTCTTTGGGATAAACTTTATCTGATATGAGGATGGCTACCCCTGCTTTCTTTTGAGGACCATTTGAATGGTAAATGGTTCTCCAAACTTTTGTTTTCAGGCTGGGGGTGTCCTTAGGTCTAAAATGAGTCTCTTGTAGACAGAAAATAGATGGGTCTTGCTTTTTTATCCAGTCTGAAACCCTGCGCCTTTTGATGGGGTCATTAAGCCCATTCACGTTCAGAGTTACTTTTGAAAGAAATGAATTTAGTGTCATCATACTCCGTATTCAGTCCTTGTTTTTGTGGATTGTTTCCTTGGACATCCTCTTTCTTTTCCAGCGTCACCTTTATATTTCTTGCAGAGTTGGTTCACATATACTTTCAGTTTCTGCCTATCTTGGAAGCTCTTTGCCTCTCCTTCTACTTTGAAATAGAGCCTTGCTGGATAGAGTATTCTTGGCTGCATATTCTTCTCATTTAGGACCCTGAATATATCCTGCCAGCCCTTTCTGGCCTGCCAGGTCTCTGTGGAGAGGTCTGCTGTTAACCTAATACTTCTCCCCATAAATGTTAGGGATTGTTTGTCTCTTGCTGCTTTAAGGATCTTGCTTTATCTTTAGAATTTGCAAGTTTCACTATTAAATGTCAGGGTGTTGAACGGTTTTTATTGATTTGAGGGGGAATCTCTCTATCTCGTGGATCTGAAGGCTGTTTCCCTCCCCATGTTAGGGAAGGTCTCAGCTATGATTTGTTCAAATACCCTTTCTCGTCCTCTGTCCCTCTCGGCACCCTCTGGAACCCCAATTAAATGTCGATTTTTCCTTCTAAGGCTGTCATTTATTTCCCTTAACCTTTCCTTATGGTATTTTAATTGTTTTTCTCTTTTTTCCTTAGCTTACTTCCTTGCCATCAATTTGTCCTCTATGTCACTCACTCATTCTTCTACCTTATTCACCCTCATTGGTAGGACCTCCTGTTTGGATTGCATCTCATGTAATTGATTTTTAATTTCGGCCTGATTAGATCTAAATTCTGCAGTCATGTAGTCTCTTGATTCCTTTATGCTTTTTTCCAGAGGCACCAGTAGCTTTATAATTGTGCTCTTGACTTGGCTTTCTGACATCGAATTGTAATCCAAATTCTGTAACTCTGTGGGAGAGAGGGCTGTTTCTGATTTTTTTCTTTTGTGGTGAGTTCTTCCTTCTAGTTATTTTGCTCAGTACAGAATGACTAAAAACAAGTTGTACTGGAAAAAGGAAGGAGAAAGGGGAAAAAAGAGTGGGGGGAGCGAAGAAACAAAAAACAAAGTAGAAGGAGGGGTAGCCTCTGATTGTATATACGGTAAATCCCTCGACTTCCCCTGGAACTTTCCAGTGCTGCTTGGTCAAGAACTTGTTCTTCTCTTGTCCTTCCAGCTGGTCTTCTGGGGAGGGGCCTGCTGTGCTGATTCTCAGGTGTGTGCACCTGGGGGAGCTGCCCCGCCTCCTGCCTGGTGCATGGCTTAGTGGGAGCTGTTTATCTTGTGAGGCCCCTGCTCCCTGGTGGCCCTACTCAGTCTCAGGCACAAGGTGACACCAGGAGGAACAACAACAACAGTGGCAGCGGGCAGTCCTCCACCCCTGGAGTCAGCTCCGACAGTAACTACCGCAGCTCCCAGTCCACAGGGGCCTGGATGCTCCGGGGGCGGGGGCGCTGCTCTGCACAGCTTGGGGCCACCTGGCGGCAGGAGCGTCCCTGTTGCCCTGTGTCCTTCTCACCTCTGCCTGTCCCAAGGGGGGCAACGGATCCTGGGCTGTGCCCTCCGGCCTCTTGGGCTCAGGGCCTGCACCACTGGAATCGTGCTCCTGGGGCCACGCAGCCCCCTCCGCAGGGAGCCGCCCTCTGAGCCACCGCCAGAGCTGCTCCTAAGGCCCTTCGGGGCGCGCGCTGCAGCACTTCAGGGAGCTTGGCCCGCGGGGTTGTGGCCCGCTCTCCCCCAGGGCGCACCTCCTCTGTTAGTGCCCCTGGGAACCTAGGGGCTCCACTGCCCCTCCTGGGATCCTGTCCGAACTCCCTGCAAGCGCCTTTCCGTCGGGGAAGATTGGTAAATTTCCTGATTCTCCGGAGCTGGGCTTTCCTGTCCTGGGGACACTTGTCATCCCCTTAGCCCGGCTCCTCATGGGGGCCCCTCCCACACTGGATAGTGTTTTATTATTTTTTTCCCATCTTCCTACCTTGATAGATGTGCGAACTCTTCTCTCTGTATCGTTCCAGCTGGTCTCTCTTTAAATCTCAGGCCTAATTCGTAGGTTTTCAGGATAGTTTGAAAGTTATCTAGGTAAGTTGGTGGGGACAGGTGACTTGGGGACCCTACTCTTCCGCCATCTTGCCCCACCTCCTCAGAATTCTTTTAATTAAAATAAAACCAATAACTATGTTGTCATGGAATTCACTGGGCTAGAATAATTTAGTCCAGTTTTATTTATCATTTTCTTTTTAAAGATGTTATTTATTCATTCACGAGAAAGTCAGAGAGAGGCAGAGACACAGGCAGGCAGAGAATCAGGCTTCCCACAGGGAGCTGGATGGGGACTGTATCCTAGGATCTTGGGACCACAACCTGAGCCAAAAGGCAGATAGAGCCAACCAGGTGCCCTTTAGCCCAGTTTTCTATCTCTGATTCAGATATGGTCTTGTGTTTTTGACCATTGATATGTTCAGGAGACTCAGGCGCAGCAGAATTCTGTGTATTCAAGGAGGAAGTCATCTCTATTAACCAGTCTAGACTTCTTTCAGATACAGAAAAGTAATCACAGTTTAGAAAGATATTTTCACATTGGAGGTTGAATCTAGATTCTGCCTAATCTGTAGTTAACTAGAAATCATAAATGACCCTAAGCCCCCCTTTCCAATATCGATTCCAAGAAGCTTTCCCAAATGACCACTAAGTGGGTGGGGCCAAGTGACCATGGTGCTGGCTACTTTGATGCAGTGCTGAACTCTGCTGAAATGGGCAGAAGCCTTTGAAAATACATTGGGTAATATGTAAGCTCTGTGCATGGAGAAAAGAAAACCTATGGTGCTGAAGTTTCTTTCCACACTCCGGTGTGTCTACGCAACTATATTTCTGCAGTCTTGGCTGCTATTTTCAGGTTTTGCTTCATGATAGAATATATAGTTGGTTAAACTCCTTTTCAAATGCAAAGAGTCCTGGGGAGAGCTATACCTTGGGATGTTAGCCCACTTGCAGAAGTATCAGTTTAGTAGTTCTGAAACTTTGATATTCATAATAATCACTTGAGGGTGATTGCTTAAAACTGCAATTTGCAAGGTATTTCCCCAGTCAAGAATCTGGTTCAGTAGATTTAGGGTATAGCTCAGGAATCTTTTTTTGTAACAACTCCTCAGGTGATTTTGATGTAGTGGTCCAAGGACGACATAAGGTAAAAGGTAAACATTAGTTTATTTTAGATCTCATCTCATCTCCTATGTTCCTTACTTCCAATTTGGCTCTAGGTCTCAGCCCTGGAGCACTGCCATTCAGAATCCTCTGGTTCATCAATACTGGCACTGATGCTACAGGTTGCCAGATCCAGCATTGTTTCTTCCAGGGCAATCTTGCTTCATCCATTGAACTGTGTACTACGAATGCTATGTCAAAGCTTCTTAGTCTCTAATTTTTGGAGTCAAGAGGTCTTCCTCATTGTTTCCCCTTGTAATAAATCTTCAAAAGGAGACAAAGTCACAGCACACTTCAACAATATTTTTTGAGAGCCCACTACATTCAAGGACAGAGGAAGATATTTTATGCTTCCAAAGCAGACTTATTAATAAAGCCTTTAATACCTTTATAACTGGGAAGATATTTCAAAAGGAGCCATCCTCAGGGGTTCAGAATTCAACTTTAGAATAAAGATTGAAAGGTTTTTTTCCACCTAAAAATTCCAACACTATGCTTGGTAATTTCTATGATATGGCAAAATCAAATTGAATGCACTTGTGCATAAAACATCATTTAATATTCTGGGAAATTTATTTTAAAGAGGAACTGTCAGTCTTTTGAAAAGCTTTAAACTTAACTTACTCTTACAAATGTCAAGGTCAGGCATCAAGTTTATCTCATCCATCTTTCGGGTTTTACAACTAGGGAAGGAACTAGCTAACATTATCTTAGGGTCATGAAAATATTAGTTTAGTAAATCAGCAGACATGAAAATCTGTCTCTGGTTTGATGTTTTATTTTAGTACCTGGACATAAGTTATGGTGCTTCAACATTGTTATATTATCTTAAAATTTTAATAAATACTATAGGAAATCCAGATCTTTGAAGAAACATACATGAATATCATTTTACAGTCTGAGAAACTCCAAATATAAAATGACTGTTCTTAACAAAATGATAGTGATATCTCAGTTTGAACTTTGGCCTGGCTGCACCTTGCTCTACTTTCTCTATAATCTCTATTCTTTCCAGAAACCACAACTAATTGGACAAAAGAGAACACTTGGCTTTTCATTTTCCCCTCTCATTGCACAAAGGGTGGTCACTGCTTGCATCCTGTCCTCCTAAGAGAATATGGGGAACTGAATGTAAATGTCAGATTTATATTAAGATCTTTATTTTCCATAAGAAGGAAAACCGTGTTTATTGTGTTCTAAGTCCATATTCATCGTGGTAATCCTATCCCCCCTCTTTTTTTTCTTTTTTTTCCTTTTTTTTTTTTTTGGTAATCCTATCCCTTATGTTCATTTATGTATGTGTGTGTACACAAGTCACTAAAGTGTTCTTAATTTGATTATTTCATCTTCTTCAATTTAATTGAGGTACTGACCAAATAGATTACTCATACTCCTACAGCAAGATTCCTGGTTTTACTGATTAGCCTTGGAATATTTTGGAGAAAATAGTCACCATTTTAGGAATTAAACTTGAGGTTCTGATTGCATCTTCTCTTCTATCAAGTATGTTTCTAATACATTTTGGACTAAAAAAAGTAAACTTTGTAAAAACAACATGTATTTTGTACCAGGCCCTGTGTTAAGCATTTTCACATATATTCTCTCACTTTTAGCTATGAATGACTCCATTAATATTCCATTTTATAGTATGTATTCAATACACATTAATTCAGTCATTCTTTAATAAGAAATGTACTCATATTGAGAACCAACTATATACAGGATACTCTACCATACTCTAGGATGGGGATTGTTTTGGTGAAACTAACGAGATATAAAGGAAATGAAAGGTTCAAGCAGAAGGTTATAAATCAACTCATCGAGAAGTATAGGTGCACTCTAGTTACCATCACACCCAGGGAGGAGCCGCAGCTGCCACAGCCGCCCCAGTCACCATTACTGCAACCATGAGCAGCGAGGCCGAGACCCAGCAGTCACCCATGCCCCCCCTGCCATCCCCGCCCTCAGTGCTGCAGACACCAAACCCGGCACCATCTGCAGCGGTGCAGGGAGCAGCGGCCTGGGCAGCCTCACATTGGCAGTGCCTGCCAGCAGGGACAAGAAGCTCATCACAATGAAGGTTTGGGAACAGTAAAACAGTTCAATGTAAGAAATGGATATGGTTTCATCAACAGGAATAATACCAAGGAAGATGTATTTGTACACCTGACTGCCATAAAGAAGAATAACCCCTGGAAGTACCTTCACAGTGTAGGAGATGGAGAGACTGTGGAGTTTGATGTTGTTGAAGGAGAAAAGGGTGAGGAGTCAGCAAAAGTTATAGGCCCTGGTGGAGTTCCAGTGCAAGGCAATAAATATGCAGCAGACCGTAACCATAGATGCTGTCCACGTTGCAGTGGTCCTCCACGCAATTACCAGCAGAATTACAATAGTGAGAGTGGGGAAAAGAACGGGGTTGGAAAGTGCTCCCGAAGGCCAGACCCAACAACGCCGGCCCCACCGAAGACGGTTCCCACCTTACTACATGCGGAGACCCTATGGGCATCTACCACAGTATTCTAACCCTCCTGTGCAGGGAGAAATGATGGAAGGTGCTGACAACCAGGGTGCAGGATAACAAGGTAGACCAGTGAGACAGAATATGTATCGAGGTTATAGACGACGATTCTGTAGGGGTCCTTCTCGCCAAAGACAGCCTAGAGAGATGGCAATGAGAAAGATAAGGAATGATGCCATCAAAAGGCGCAGGGTTTCAGACTGGATAAAAAAGCAAGACCCATCTATTTTCTGTCTACAAGAGACTCATTTTAGACCTAAGGACACCCCCAGCCTGAAAACAAAAGTTTGGAGAACCATTTACCATTCAAATGGTCCTCAAAAGAAAGCAGGGGTAGCCATCCTCATATCAGATAAAGTTTATCCCAAAGACTGTAGTAAGAGAAGAAGAGGGACACTATATCATACTTAAAGGATCTATCCAACAAGAGGACCTCACTATCATGAATATTTGTGCCTAATGTGGGAGCTGCCAAGTATATCAATCAATTAATAACCAAAGTTAAGACATACTTAGATAATAATAGACTTATACTGGGAGACTTGAACACGGCGCTTTCTGTAATTGATAGATCTTCTAAGCACAACATCTCCAAAGAAACAAGAGCTTTAAATAATACACTGGACCTGATGGATTTCACAGATATTTACAGAACTTTACATCCAAATGCAACCGAATACACAGTCTTCTCAAGTGCGCATGGAACTTTCTCCAGAATAGACCACATCCTGAGTCACAAATCAGGTCTTAAGTGATACCAAAAGTTTGGGATTGTCCCCTGCATATTTCCAGACCACCATGCTTTGAAACTAGAACTCAGTCACAAGAAGAAATTTGGAAGGAATTCAAACACTTGGAGGTTAAAGACCATCCTGCTAAAAGATGAAAGGGTCAACCAGGAAATTAGAGAAGAATTAAAAAGATTCCTGGAAACTAACGAGAATGAAGACACAACCATTCAAAATCTTTGGGATACAGCAAAAGCAGTCCCAATACAAGCCTCCCTCAAAAAACTGGAAAGAACTCAAACACAAAAGCTAACCTCACACCTAAAGGAACCGGAGAAAGAACAGCAAATAAACCCTACACCCAGCAGAAAAAGAGAGTTAATAAAGATTCGAGCAGAACTCCATGAAATAGAGACCAGAAGAACTGTGGAACATATCAGCAAAACCAGGAGTTGGTTCTATGAAAGAATTAATAAGATAGATAAACCATTAGCCAGCCTTATTCAAAAGAAGAGAGAAAAGACTCAACTTAATAAAATCATGAATGAAAAGGGAGAGATCACCACCAATACCAAGGAAATACAAACGATTTTAAAAACTTATTATGAGCAGCTATATGCCAATAAATTAGGCAATCTAGAAGAAATGGACGCATTTCTGGAAAACCACAAACTACCAAAACTGGAACAGGAAGAAATAGAAAACATGAACAGGCTGATAACCAGGGAGGAAATTGAAGCAGTCATCAAAAACCTCCCAAGACACAATGTCCAGGGCCAGATGGCTTCCCAGGGGAATTCTATCAAACGCTTAAAGAAGAAACAACCCCTATTCTACTAAACCTGTTCCGAAAGATAAAAGGGATGGAATACTTCCAAACTCATTCTATGAGGCCAGCATCACCTTAATTCCAAAACCAGACAAAGACCCCACCAAAAAAGGAGAATTATAGACCAATATCCCTGATGAACACAGATGCAAAATTTCTCAATAAGATACTAGCCAATAGGATCCAACAGCACATTAAGAAGATTATTCACCATGACCAAGTGGGATTTATCCCCGGGATGCAAGGCTGGTTCAACATTCGTAAAGCAACCAATGTGATAGATCATATCGACAAGAGAAAAAACAAGAACCATATGATCCTCTCAATACATGCAGATAAAGCATTTGACAAACTACAGCATCCATTCCTAATCAAAACTCTTCAGAGTGTAGGGATAGAGGGAACATTCCTCAGCGTCTTAAAAGCCATCTACAAAAAGCCCACAACAAATATCATCCTCAATGGGGAAACACTGGGAGCCTTTCCCCTAAGATCAGGAACACGACAGCGATGTCCCCTCTCACCACTGCTATTCAACTAGAAGTCCTAGCCTGAGCAAGCAGGCAGCAAAAAGAAATGAAAGGCATTCAAATTGGCAAAGAAGAAGTCAAACTCTCCATCTTTGCAGATGACATGATACTGTACCTGGAAAACCCAAAAGACTCCACCCCAAGATGGCTGGAACTCATTACAGCAATTCGGCAGTGTGGCAGGATACAAAATCAGTGCCCAGAAATCAGTGGCATTTCTATGCACTAAGAATGAGACTGAAGAAAGAAAATTAAGCAGTCAATCCCATTTACAATTGCACCCAAAAGCATAAGATACCTAGGAATAAACCTAACCAAAGAGGTAAAGGCTCTATACCCTAAAAACTATAGAACACTTCTGAAAGAAATTGAGGAAGACACAAAGAGATGGAAAAATATTCCATGCTCATGGATTGGAAGAATTAATATTGTGAAAATGTCAATGCTACCCAGGGTAATTTACACATTTAATGCAATCCGTATCAAAATACCATGGACTTTCTTCAGAGAGTTGGAACAAATCATCTTAAGAGTTGTGTGGAATCAAAAAAGACCCCGAAAAAAAAAAGACCCCGAATAGCCAGGGGAATATTAAAAAAGAAAACCAGAGCTGGGGGCATCACAAAGACAGATTTCAAGCTGTACTACAAAGCTGTGGTCATTAAGACAGTGTGGTACTGGCACAAAAAGAGACACATAGATCAATGGAACAGAATAGAGAATCCAGAAGTGGACCCTCAACTCTATGGTCAATTAATATTCATCAAAGCAGGAAAGACTATCTACTGGAAAAAAGAATCCTGGAGGAGAACACAGGCAGCACCCTTTTTGAACTTGGCCACAGCAACTTCTTGCAAGGTACACCCATGAAGGCAAGGGAAACAAAAACAAAAAAATGAATTATTGGGACTTCATCAAGATCAAAAGCTTCTGCACAGCAAAAGAAACAGTCCACAAAACTAAAAGGCAACCCACGGAATGGGAGAAGATAGTTGCAAAGACCTATCAGATAAAGGACTAGTATCCAAGATCTATAAAGAACTTATTAAACTCAACACCAAAGAAACAAGCAATCCAATCATGAAATGGGCAAAAGACATGAAGAGAAATCTCACAGAGGAAGACATACACATGGCCAACAAGCACATGAGAAAATGCTCCGCATCCCTCGCCATCAGGGAGATACACATCAAAACCACAATGAGATACCCCCTCACACCAGTGAGAATGGGGAAAATTAACAAGACAAGAAACAACAAATGTTGGAGAGGATGTGGAGAAAGGGGAACCCTCTTGCACTGTTGGTGGGAATGTGAACTGGTGCAGCCATTCTGGAAAACTGTGTGGAGGCTCCTCAAAGAGTTAAAAATAGAACTGCCCTAGGACCCAGCAATTGCACTGCTGGGGATTTACCCCCAAGATACAGATGCAGTGACATGAGAGGACACCTTCCCCCAATGTTTATAGCAGCAATGTCCACAATAGCCCAACTGTGGAAGGAGCCTTGGTGTCCATCGAAAGATGAATGGATAAAGAAGATGTGGTCTATGTATACAATGGAATATTACTCAGCCATTAGAAACGACAAATACCCACCATTTGCTCTGAGGTGGATGGACCTGGTGGGTATTATGCTAAGTGAAATAATTTAGTCGGAGAAGGACATTATGTGGTCTCATTAATTTGGGGAATATAAAAGTTAGTGAAAGGGAATAAAGGAAAGGAGAGAAAATCAGTGAAAATATCAGTGAGGGTGACAAAACATGAGAGACACCTAACTCTGGGAAACAAACAAGGGGTAGTGGAAAAGGAGGTCAGTGGGGGTGACTGGGTGACGGGCACTGAGGGGGAGCACTTGGTGGGATGAACACTGGATGTTTTGCTGTATGTTAGCAAATTGAACTCCAATCAAAGAATAATTAAAATTTAAAAGAAAGTATAGGTGCACTTAAATGTACCAGGTATTAGTGTTGTGGAGTGTTGATGTAAACCTCTGTTTAAAGCAAATATATGATTTTACATTTCCTGTCAGTTTCTGTTGTCTCACCTATCTTCACTCATATATCTGCTCCCAGTGGTTTACAGATTTGTCTTTTTTGTAGTGAATTTTGTTAATATAGAATAAGTGGGCCCTGCAAAGCCCAGAAGGAGACCTTTGTGAGGTAGAAATAGGACTTTGGGCCATTTTTCAACAGGAAAGGATGGTCTGTCTTCACATTTTGCTTTAGTGCTCGATGGATATTTTCTCTATCACCAACACTGGAGTTTGTGATTAGGAGTTAGTAGTCTGCAAAGTGAAACCCAACTGGGTTGCCGAGAGGCAGGCAGCTGCAAAGGAAAGCTCAGGCAATTATGGGTTTGCAAGAAAGAATAAAAGGTTTCCCTGGTGGTTCAGGATTGTATAATCAAATCTGTGTCTGTCAATTGCTAGAGTCAGATAATGGATTTTGCCTACGATTACATAATCTGAAACAGAGGACCTGTAAAACCCATTAAAAGGGATACTTGAGTGAATGAGCATAGTGCTATACAGACTTTGAAATTGCTTTTCATAAGTTATCTCCAAATAATCAAATCTAAGGAGGAGAGGAATGAAGCAGGAGGTGATAGGTATTTCGCTAAAGAAGAAAATAGGCATTTCTACTTTATTGTTTCTTCCCTGGAATAATGGTGATAATAATAGTAATTAAAAAAAATCTAGCAGGAGATCTTCCCTCCACCACTCTCAAGTGAAAAATCAATAGGTAATGTTTCCTAAAACCTCTACCTTTATTCAAACTCCCAAGTACAACCCCTCATCCCCTTTGGCTTCTCTCTTCCTTGAACAGGTTTTATTAAGCTAACTCTTTTATTTGCGTTGATGCTGATTTTCATTCCTTCTCTGGATTTTGCTACCTATGCAAAATAGATGTGAGACAGGTGCTATAGATAAGATGGTACCTAGTCTGTTTCTTATCTATTCGGAAGATGAACACATTTATGCTAATAAATGTGTGCATGAGACAGCCACACACTATCCTATAACTTATATCGTTGGTTGTTCTGTACCAAGGAAATTGTTATCTACAACCTATAGAGCTCAATCTCTCAATCTAAACAAAACTTTTATGATAGCCATATTGGCAAAACATTGCTGACATAAATTTTATGTGGGGATAAAAATATGCTTGCAGTGTAAGTTTTATATGGATGTATAGATTTCAGAATTCAAATGTAGCAAATTGATGAGATGGCCAGGGAGATCTGAATTTTCTTTTTTAAAAGGTGATAAAAATAACCCAAGGGCTGTAGACTGAGATAAAAATAAATGCACTACATAATGTATTTGATTTAATTTATGATGTCTTTCCTGTGCCTATTCTTAACAGACTGGGCGTATAATGCCATTAGGTCAGCAGAGGTGCTGTTGATCCCTTACCAAAAAAGACTCTTGCCCTCGGATGAGTGTAAGAGATGTAGTGGAACCTATGAAGCGCTGTCTTGATCCTCCTTTGAGTAAGGATGCATTGCTCTGCTACTGGGAGTGAGGTTAGAAAGACAGCCTCCAGCTGCAGAGGATCGCCTCACTCCAAGTCGCACTCCTTCCCAGATCATTCATATCCTATGATGGATGTAAGAATAAAAAGCCCTCTTATCTCAGTCCAACTTGGAACAACTCTGAATAGCCATCCTAGCTCCAGAGGCTCCAGAGGTCCCTGCGGAGACAGCCTAGTCATCCTTGAGCCTGCCTTGCAACTCCATGTCTACCACTCTCCTTCCTTTCAATTTCCTTTCTTTGACAAGTGTTGCTACCACAGGCACTTCTTTTTTTTTAATTTTTTATGATAGTCAGAGAGAGAGAGAGAGAGAGAGAGGCAGAGACACAGGCAGAGGGAGAAGCAGGCTCCATGCGCTGGGAACCCGATGTGGGATTCGATCCCGGGTCTCCGGGATCGCGCCCTGGGCCAAAGGCAGGCGCCAAACCACTGCGCCACCCAGGGATCCCCCACAGGCACTTCTTAATAAACATCCTAGATGCTAAATTCTCAGTGTTTGCTTCCCTGGAAACACAATCTGGGACCTATGCCACATTATGACTTTTGTGGGTCCTATGAACTTTTGCCTTCATTGGCCTCTTTCTCCATATAAGAAATATTAAAAATAAGATCCTATGACTATATTGGTATAAAGATGAATATGTTAATATTTTATGGTAAAACTTTTTCTTCTACCTAAAAGTTCATGGTTTTCTTTTAATTTGAAAGAATGCAAAGCAGTTTTTTGGGCCTCAGGCACTGTGGCTATTGTGCCCAATGGGGTAGTCAGCCCTATCTCTGACAGGAGGCAATTATGCATCAAGCACATTAAAAGATTATAAAGTCTGGGAAGACTGCTTTTGTTGCTCTGTCTTCCAATCTTAGATCATCAGGCCCTTCAAATACCGCCTACTTTCCAGGGAAACCAACTAGCAGCTAGCCTTCGTTTCGGAAAAGATCATTTGTAGTAAGATGTAAATGATGTAAAGCTGAGGTTTTAATTTTTTTTACTCTCTAAAAAGGTAGTGGTGGATACTTACTTTGTATGACAGAATGGTTTTTACCAGTTGTGTCATTTCCTTTCCACCCCCCATCTTTCTATGTCTACATTTGCTGCTGTTCTGTTAATGTTTCTTCCTTATTTTTTTTAAAAAAGATTCTGTTTAATCATGAGAGACACAGAGAGAGGCAGAGAGACAGGCAGAGGGAGAAGCAGGCTCCATGCAGGGAGCCCGATGCGGGACTGCATCCCGGGACTCCAGGACCACGCCGTATGCCAAAGGCAGGTGCTAAACCGCTGAGCCATCTAGGGATCCCCAATGCTTCTTAAACATAGATTGAATCTCAAACCTGGGAGGCTCAGATGGCTCTTCTCCATAGCATTATCTATGTATAGATGAGGTAGGGAGCAGTTGAAAGAGGAGTAAGGGCGGTGCCTAAAGTGAACTAGTTGTCTGCTTCCTCCCACCTCCTTGAAGCCTTTATTCCAGGTTGATCAGCTATCTCTTTTTGTTAAAGATTTATTTATTCATGAAAGACACACACACAGAGAGAGCTACAGAGAGAGTCAGAGACATAGGCAGAGGGAGAAGCAGAAGCAAAAGCAGAAGCAGGCTCCATGCAAGGAGCCCAATGTGGGACTCGATCCCAGGACCCCGGGATCATGCCCTGAACCAAAGGCAGATGCTCAACTGCTGAGCTACCAATGTGTCCCATGGTTGATCAGCTATCTTCTCTTTTAGTTTACTTGGACACTAGAAGGTTCTTTTTGTTTTAAACAATCTAGCAAACATATTTTTGAATGCCTGCTATATACCAAACTACTTTGGGGTGTTTTATTTACATGATCTCAATTAGGTACAGTAGGGTATCCTAGCTCAGCTTGATCTGGATAAATGATCTGACTGTATGCTGAGTCAGTGGCTCACATGGTTTCACAATGCATTAACTAAAGTGTATAGCAGGAAGAAGACCCAAGAGAAATAAGCTTCTCTTCTTAGGGGACTAGAGTCAGAGATAGAGAAGGGTTAAGGGTGAGGACATTATGCCTAGAAAGGCAACAGAGCACTGTAGCAAAGAACATGGGCTCTGGAGTCAAGCTGCCAGTATTTGAATACTGGCTCTACCGTTTACTTGTTAAGTAACCTTGAGCAAAGTACTTAACCTTTCTGTGCCTCTGTTGCCTTACATGTAAAATTGGGATGATAATAATAAGTACTAGCTTCATCAAATTGTAGAAAGTATTCAAAGTACCAATATATACAAAACATTTAAAACAGTATCTGACATATAGTAGGTGCCTCAAAACATGGAAACTAATGCTATTATGGTGTCTATTACCATCACTGACACTATGAACTGGCTTTATTTGCCCTGGTGGACCTGAAGAGTACAGACAGAAGCCGAAGGGGTTGTTTTTTTTTAAATTTTTTTTATTTATTTATGATAGTCACAGAGAGAGGGAGAGAGAGGTAGAGACACAGGCAGAGGGAGAAGCAGGCTCCATGCACCGGGAGCCCGATGTGGGATTCGATCCCAGGTCTCCGGGATCGCGCCCTGGGCCAAAGGCAGGCGCCAAACCGCTGCGCCACCCAGGGATCCGAAGGGGTTGTTTTTAGAAGGGTCTTTGTGAGATTGACTACCAGTAGCACTGTTCTGGGCTCAGATGACAAAATACAATACACAGCTGGTGAGAGGGTGTTTGGCACCAGGAGGTGCCATTTGCTATATTAGCGGTTTTGCAGCTTTGTGAACACTAAGAAGTAGCTCCCTAAGCAGGGAACTGTACTCTCTCCTTTTTTTGTTTGAAGATTTATTTATTTGAGAAAGAGTGAGACAAGGGGCAGTGGGAGAAAATCTCAAGCACATGCCCCTCTGAGCATGGACCCCAATGCAGGGCTTGATCCCATGACCCATGAGATCATGACCTGAGCCAAAATCAAGAGTCAGTGGACTGAGCCACCTGGCACCCCATGCAAGCCACACTCTTATCTGGAATGTGCCTACATGAGTTCAGGAGATAGAGGTAGAAGTGACTCCTAAGTAGTGACAACAAATTATCAGGACAAAACCAAACTGTTTTGACTTGCCAAGCTCCTTCCAACGCTGCCTGCTCTATTTACATGACCCAATGTGATTAGGCCCAGAATCTTGGGTGGGGCAAGGAAAGGCAGCAGTCATTAGTCATCATCTGCTCAGAAACTGTGGGTGGATCAGATACTTGGCTGCATGGCCCTTTGCTTCCTGGGTACCAGACCCAGTGTAACCAGTGCTGTGGCTCACCTCTAGTGAGTCTCTATTTGGAAACAATTTGTTTCTGAAATTCCTTTACTGTTGAGACCTTATCATAAACAGAGTTATTAGGCAGACAATGGGGGATGAGGAGACCTCAGAGGGGGGAAAATGTAGGGGTCAGTGTTAATTTCAAACAAGCATCTTTGCCAAAATGAAATAATTACTGTATCTAGATAAAGCAGACTAAGTTGGAACAAGCAAATGTTCTTGGCAGGAAGTCAGTCACATGCTGCACACTTCAACTTATGGGCAGCTATTGACAGATTTAAAATAGTTTTTGGCTTAATGTGATGTTGAATTATTGAACCCTGTTTTGTTAAACATTCATTAATAATCCAAAAATACCTGCATGTGTATCACCAATTTGTTTGTATTGTTCTTAAATGTTCCTTCTTTGTCAACTTTATTTTTCAGAATCATCATTACTAAAGTTCTCAGAAATTAGGGAGGTAGGCTTTTTTCCTATGATTTGCTACTAAGGATTTAACTTGCCTATTTTCAGTAAGACTGCCATAGTGACCTTGAATGAGTTTACAAGCAACAATTAACATGTTTCAGTTTCTTTTATTCTACAAACTCCCTTCCTTCCTTCCCATAGTCCCATTCCTTCTTACTTGTTCTTCTCATCCTAATTCCTTAGATAGATCACATTCCTTGTCTCCACTTTTACACATCTAGTCCCTCTTCAGTCCACTAAAACCTGGTTTCTGCTGTCATTATCCTTGAAAACTACTCTTGCCAACATCAACACTCTCACTACTCAATGCCATCCACTCATCACCTATGTGCTGATGATTCCCAGATCTATATTTTTAGTCTCAACATCTCCCTAAAATGTCAGGATTTTATATTCAATGGCCTGCCAGCATCTCCAGCTGGGAATCTCATAGGCAATTCAAACGCTTTATGTTCAAAACGGAACTCATCATTTCCCCCACTAAACCCATTTTTTCTTTTGATGTCTATTTTTTTACCCAATTGAAAAGTCATATTTTATCTTTATTTCACCATGCATCTAATAAATCACTATGTCTAGTTGACTTTCTCAAATATTCTTTGGTTGTCCTTTCTACTCTATCTTTACTGATGCTCTTCATTTTATCTTCATACTGCCACCTGCAAGATCCTTCATAATGAAATCTGATCTCGTCACTTCTATGGTTAAAACTATGCAAAACATCTCCATTACCTACTGAATAAAGCTCAATCTACCAAATTTGGCATTTAAGGCCTTCCTAGATCTTATATTGCCTACTTTTCCAGCCTTACTTTGGAAATGTTCTTCATTTCTTCCCTATACATTGCCCGTTTTTGCTTTTATACTTTGCATATACCGTCTACTTTGTCTAGAATGCTTTTATCTCCCTATACCTTCCTGGCCTGTATAATTTAACATATCTTTAACATTCAGCTTAGATCTATCTTCTTTAGGAAATAGTCTCTGTCTGCCCTCTCCATTCCCAGAGTAGGTTAATATGTCTTTTTTTGTGGTCCATGATAGTGTAATTGTACACGTCTCCCATCTTACCTCCTCTATTTAAGTATAATTCTTTGATTATATCTCTGCTCCTTCCACTAGACTGTGACCTCTTTAAGGTTAGGAGCCATGTATTGCTTACAGCTCTATCCTCAGCATCCATTGCCATCTCTAGCATCTAAAAAGGAATGCACTAGGGATCCCTGGGTGGCGCAGTGGTTTAGCGCCTGCCTTTGGCCCAGGGCGCGATCCTGGAGGCCCGGGATCGAATCCCACGTCGGGCTCCTGGTGCATGGAGCCTGCTTCTCCCTCTGCCTATGTCTCTGCCTCTCTCTCTGTGTGACTATCATAAATAAATAAAAATTAAAAAAAATAAAAAGGAATGCACTAAATGTTCAATATACAAATGAATGATGATAATAAACACTTAGGATTTTATAGCATTGTTCTGTTTGTAAAGTTATTTGCCACATATTGTCTTATTTGAATTGATAGATTGAGTAAAAACAGCTATCCAAAAGGGAGGCAATGTAGCAGGACTAAGAGTTTAGGCTTTGCAGTGATACAGACCTAGCTTGAGTCCTGATTCCACCACTCACTAGGTATATGCTCTTGTGTTAAGTCACTTAACCTTTCAAAGTGTTGTTATCCTCATCCATAAAGATGGAATAACAGTAGTTCCTACTTCATAGAGTTGTTTTGAGGATTATATGAGATAGATAGTTTATGCAAAAATACAGTGGTTCTATGTATATAGTAAATACCCATTATTATTATTATTATTATTATTATCCCTCATCTTTTCCCTATCTGGCTTTTTCCTCTTGACATTTGAACTAGATTACCAGATGCTATGTACAGCTCTTAGAACAATTCCTAGCACAACACATAGTAAGCATTCAAAGCGTGATGCCTATTATAATTATCCTAAAGCAATACTGTTCTCTATATGTGCTGATTCAAACATAGAACAGAAGAAGAGTTGCTTTGGATTTTAAAGATATTTCTCTTTTGCCTTAGGCTGGAAAAAAGTAATCAGTTATCTTGTTCAGGTCAACAGAGTCTAAACTATTACTTACTCCGAGCCATTGTCAAGTGCTAAGAAAGAAAAGTTTTCTCAAAGAATTAAGAAATGATGCCACCCTAAAAATTCAATGCAAAATTGTCTTTATTTTTCTGAAGAAGTTTTAAAAAATCTATTTATTTATTTATTCACCAAGTAGTTATTGTATACTTACCATAGGTCAGGCATTGTGCTGAGAACTGTCCTCTGGGAGCTTAGAACAGATCTACTAAGTTGGAGTCTGAGTATGGACCCCAGATTTGAGAACTAGTATATACAGAGATGTATAGTCCCAAGAAAAAGATAGTGTAAACCATAGGTTTACAACGAACATTTAATATGGTCTTGAAAAGCCTTATGTAAATTGATTATCTCTTCTCCACTGATTGACAATGACATTTCAGAGCTAATTTATCTTCATTGCTGATTGATCTTTAGTGGACAAAGTTTTTCTTCCTTTTTTTAAAAAAAGAATTGACTGTGAATCTAACTCCATCAAGAATATTTAAAATGACAAATAACAGAGCACCTGGGTGGCTCAGTCAGTTATGCATCTGGCTCTTGGTTTTAGCTCAGGTCATGATTTCAGGATCCTGGGATGAAGCTCTGCATTGAGCTCTGCACTCAGTGGGGAGTCATCTTCAGGATTCTTTCTCCCTTTCCCTCAGCCCCTCCTCCCTCCTCTCTCTCTAAAATAAATAAATAAATCTTTAAAAAGATGTCAAGGCACTGAGGGAGGCACTTGATGAGATGAGCACTGGGTGTTATACTATATGTTAGCAAATCGACCTCCAATAAAAAAAATATACCAAAAAAATGTCAAAGAACATGTTGCAGGAAAGGAATAGATGAGGAAGTCCTGTTTGGCCATACATTTGGGCACACATTATGGACTTCCCCAACTATTGCCATCACAGTCCATCTATCCCTCACTGGTTTCATTTCTTCTTTTTATTTGATTTATTAGGTGCATAGTATAATCTATGTTCATCAAATTGAATGGTAGATAATGCCCTTGAGTCTCAGCTGATTCTGCTGCTGTTTCAGCAAAAACTTCAAGGAAAATAATCTTCCTGACCCCTTGGCCTCTTAAGGATGGAAAACTCAGGCCTGATTATCTAACATATGAGCTACCCTGCCAACCCTTAATACTATAGCTAGTGGTCTGTCTTCCTGATAACACTGTATTACTATGTAAGTTGGGGTTCTGGACTGTAAGGAACACAAACACACTCAGGTTATATTAAACTAAAGGAGACATTTGCAAAGGACATCAGACACTCATATAATTGAAGGAAGGCTGGGAAACCAAGTTTGCAAAGAGCAAAACCTGAAAAAGCTGGAGTGAACACAGTGTCATAGCAGGGACCACTTAGGGCGCTGCTGCTGCTGCTGCTGCTGCCACTACTTCTGCCACACTTGTTACCTTCTTTTTCCTTGTTTCTTTTATGAAAATTCAATTCCTTTTTTTTTGAAAATTCAATTCCTGATAAAACATCTGATTGGCTGAACTTGTCATATGACTGCTTCCTGGCTATATCAGAGGGCTGGTAGAAGCAGGACCAGGATCCCTGGGTAATCATAGTGAGAGGTGGGGAATAAGAGGTGAACCTAATAATTACTTCTCTGCTGAGCCTACTCATAATAGGGGAGAGATGTTTTTTTTTTTCCCAAACTGGGACTCTAAGAGGACAGGAGATAGATTCCAGACAGCTTCTCTTCTGAACATAATCTAATTAGGCTTTTATACTCCCCTTTTTACTGAAATGATTTATTATGGTCACCAATAATAAATAAATTGCCAAACTCAGTGGTTAATTCTCAGTCCTCATCTTATTTGCCCTTTTAGCAGTATTTGTCAGAGCTGATCATTCCTTCTTCCATGAAACAATTTATTCATCTGACTTCCAAGGTATAGATAGATTGTATTTTCTCTTTAGTCAGTCATTAGCAATCTTTTTTTTTGCTAGTTCTTCTTTATCTCTATGTCTGGTAATTACTGGAGTGTTCTAGGCCCCATTCCTTGGGAATTCGAATACTCCCTAGATGATCTCCTCTAGTTTCATGATTTTAATCACCATCTCTACCCATAAATTTATATCCTTATCTTAGAGTCTTCCATGAAGCCCAGAGTCAAATTAGCTAACTACCTGGTATTAATTTTCACTTGGATTTCTAAAAGGCATCTTCAACTTAAAATATCCAAATATAACTCTTGATCTTGCTCCAAACTTTTCCCTCTTTCTCATGTCAGTAATTTCAGGTCCCATTAGAAATTTCATAACTTATGTTTAAAATATAGCCAGAATCTGACCACATCTCACCACCTCTACTGGTATCATCTTCATCCAAAGCACAATCCATTCTCACCTGGATTATCGAAAGAGCCTATTAATTGGTTTCTCTGCTTCCACCCTTCTGTATGGCCTATTTTCCTTACAACAGTCAATGTGATCTTCTTTGAACATAAGCCAAGTCATAGTACTCTTAGGGTTAAAATTTTTCAGTAGCTGAGTTACTTGTTTTTTTTAAAATTTTATTTATTCATGAGGGACACAGAGAGAGGCAGAGACATAGGCAGAGGGAAAAGCAGGCTCCCTGTGGGGAGCCCAATGTGGGACTCGATCCCAGGACTCCAGGATCATGCCCTGAGCTGAAGGCAGATGCTCAACCCCTGAGCCACCCAGGTGCCCCAGTAGCTGAGTTATTTGATCAAGGATTCTCACATAACACTGACTGGGAAGTCTCTAGCCAGGTTATGGTACAGGATACTTGCTGCTTAACAAATCTGTTGCTTAGCAAATGGACACATGTTCTTAACAAATGGACTAGGCTCCAGAAAGGCTGATCTAATTCTTTGTTACATTGGTCAGAGAAAGTAAAGAATATACAGAGATATAAAAAATAGCCTTTCTTTTATATGATTGGGGCAGTGAAATGTGTTATGTGTCAGAGACCAAGAGTTTGAGGAGAAAAGGACCTCAGTAGAAATGGAGGTTATGGGGACAGCTGGGTGGTTCAGCAGTTGTCTGCCTTTGGCTCAGGGCGTGATCCTAGTCTGGGGATCAAGTCCCGCATTGGGCTCCCTTTGAGAAGCCTGCTTCTCCCTCTGCCTATGTCTCTTCCTCTATCTCTGTGTGTGTGTGTCTCTCATAAATAAATAAAATCTTTAAAAACAGAAATGGAGGTTATGGAAACTGTATAAACAGAATCATTACCAACTAATTAGAGAATTCCAAGAATGCAGAGTTCCTGTCTTTGTTTACTCTGGGCTCATTTCCATCTTGAAATAGAACATGTTGCTGTGGAAAGATTCACAGAGGTCATGATATCCAGATGAATAACTAGAAGTAATCTAGCTGAAAATTTACTAAATTGAGTGCACTAACAAGGGCCAGTTGGGGCCTTTATGTTCTGAGTTTACATGTGTACAAGAAAATAATAGGGTTAAAGATAAGTTATGCAGGTCATCAGAGTAGCCACAATTATTGGCTGATGCTGAAAGGAACATGAAAGAAATGGAATTTTCAATAAAAATGTCTAATGAACTGCTTAATTTGAGAACTGAGTTTTGGATTTAGAAGATGTGCTCATTATTGGGTGGCAAGCACATAGGCAGGAATGTAGATAATGATCCATACATCCAATATCTTGAGAAAAAGAACATGTGTGAACACAAGTGGGTGAGAAGACAGGACATATAGAAACATTGGAACAAATGATTTCAATAGATTAGGGAATTAAGTATACAGCTGGAAAGGAAAAATTGAATAGAACATTTGTGACACAGTTCTGAGACTTTAATCAGGGTATTACCTAGCTGATGTGTTCACATTAGAAGAGAAAGCTAGATATTGCTTTTTTTTTTTGATTTACAATGCAACCTGAATTGATTTCTGAATAAACTCCCCAAGAGGCAAGCCTGATAAAATTAATATTGAGGTCATTCACTGACATCAGAAAAATATTGCTAATTGTTTCCTCATATGGTATCAGTGGGAGAGAAAAACCTTGTCGATGATTAGCTTTCAATAAAGAGAAGGCCACTGGATTTAAAGTGACAGTTTCATTTTTTTTTTGTCATAGCAATGAAGCAAAGACCAAATAGAAGGAGAGAGCTGCAGATGTCTGTAGTGCATAAGGAGGGAAACAGAATAATTTAATTCTGATAATGGTACTGACTAGTACAACTTAATCTAATACATATTTATTGGGCATCTACTGTGTGATAGGCATCATGTTAGAGGCACCAGGGGATAAAAAAAAATGACACAGCTCCTGCCTCAAGCTGCTTGTAATTATACTAATGGTAGGGATAATAGCAAAACTAGTTAAATCTGTAGAGTTTATGTGTGACCTGAGGAGTACAAGTTATTGCTGCTGTGTGAACTAAAAGCAGGGTGTAACTGGCAGAAAAGAGGTTTCTTCCCACTGATTTCAGCCTGGAGCCTGTGGGGACTGACAGGGAAGATGATAAGGAAGAAACATTTCATGATGGTATGCAGATTGACTGGGCAGCAGTGATGGTATAGAGGTCCTGTGGGAATGTGCAGGAAGGTTGCTGTTTGTCAGTTGCCCAGGGGCATCACTACTCTTCCTGACCCTGAATTTGAGACAGATTAAGAGATCTGGAAGGGCTAGAGTTTCAGTAGACTTTGGGATTGTTGTGTTTGTAATTGGGCCTCCCTCTTTCTTGTCATCATGCTCAAGGACTGCCTGACTGATTGCTAGCTTATTTCCCAAGGGACTTTTGTGAGGCCTGTTGGCTGATACCTTTATTTTTATTTTATTTTTTTTTATTTTGTAGTGCTATTGTGTCCTCAGGCTGATGGTTCTATAAACATTTGTTATATAAGATTTACCCTGTAAAACAGAAATGCAAAAAGTACACTCTTCAGAAGCGGCAGTCTTTGCAAATTGCTGTATGGTCATTTAAAATCATTTGCATCTATGTATTAAGGCAAGATTCCTAGCAGGTTGGTGAGTGGACCAGCTAGTCATCGTGCCTACTCGTGGGTGCTTTCATATGTGTTGTCTATAGCCACTGTCTGTAGGATTGCCCAGGTTAGCTTTCTGCTAGCGGGTAGGTAGAAGATGATAAAGCTAGGGAAATATGATGAAGAAAAGCCAAAGGAAGAAAGAATAGGAGAGGACAAACTGGCCCAGAAAGAATAAGGAAAATAAAAGAATATAAAAATTAGGAGCAAGTGATAAGGGAAGGTAGGGTGGTAGAGGTAGCAGTGTGTCTGGGGACATAATCATTTTAAATGGATAGCAGAGTCTTGGATTAAGAAAATAAATACAGGGAGCAAAGAGGGGAGAGGGGAAAGCATGGAAGCTACTATGGGAATAAAGGAGATAGAGGATTGTTGATTACCTTGGAGTCTACAGACTAAGGCCCTAAGGCTGAGGTGAAATTGCTAGGTTTCCTTTGAGACCAGCAACAGAATTGTAGGGCTCACATACAAACCCTTGAACAGCTCCAGGGATATTCTGATTCAGCTTGCCCATAATATGATTCTTGGATGACAGCTTTTATTCATTTGGGATATTATGCAAGTTCTCAAAAACTCTAGTATAATGGACAATGTTCCTTGATTGTGGCAAGAAATATGTGTCTGGTCCCCCAGGCAGCAGTCACCCTGTGCTGCATGCCAGTTCACAGAGTCAAGAGAGAATATTGTAAATTGCACTTTTGAACCTGGCCTCACAGCGCTCATCCAGGCAGGCAGGCCAGACTGAAGTGAACATGAGTTCAGCAAAGGCGAATAATGATAAAAAATGTCATGTGCAAGTCTTCTCTGTCAATAACAAAGCTCATCTTTTTGTGCCAGCAAGACATTGCAAGCAGCCCACATTTCAAATTCAGTTAATCTCAAAATAATTCAAAAATCAAAGAGCTTATTCAACCATCAAGATATACCAGATTGACTCACTGTGTATTCATAGAAGAGACTCTGGGGGAGGGGAAAGGAAGACTCCAATATCAGAATCAGTCAAAGCAGCACTAGTTTTTCTTCAATTTAAATTGTTTTCAGACCATACAACTGTACTCTGAATACTAAGAAATATTGCCAAAGAATAGTTGATGATGGCATCATTTATATTCTCAACTAGGAGTAAAATATAGCACCTTGATCTCTGCAATTAAGTGGCCCTTGCCCCTCCCTCACACTTGGGTGTTTCTATCTCACTGGTTTCTTCTTTTAGTTCTGAATTTCACACTCTGTCCCTACTACAGCTGCTGTGGCACAAGAAGCTAGTAGGGAGGTAGGCAGAGGCATCCTGTTTGCAATTTGTCACAATACTAATATCTTCAGAGTCTTGTGTGTGTGTCTGTGTGTAGTTAGCACTTTGGTTTGTTCCAATATTCCCCCTCCCTCATTCTCTTAATTGTCTCTCTCTCAACAGAGGGGAAAGGGCTACTCTTACCTTAACTTGTTGAGCCTCATTTCCCTCATCTGTAAAATATAGGCAAGCATCATACCATGCCAGATTCTCACTAAATATTAGCATTTACCCCTAAATTTACCATTTCCTAGTTTTATGGAAGAGGAAATTGCAACTAAGAGAGGTAAAGGCATTTGCTTAAGGCCACAGGCCTGTAGATGGCAGAGTTGCCAGCTCTACAAATGTACCCCACTGTACTTTGCCTGTGAATGGCATGGGGGAGAGAACTGGCTTCCTTAGAAATTATTTTTCACAGAGGTGCCTGAGTGGCAGTCAATCAGTTAAGCATCCAACTCTTGATTTTGGCTCAGGTCATGATCTCAAGGCCATAAGATTGAGCACCGGGTCAGGCTCCAAGCTCAGTGGGAAGGTTGCTTGAGATTCTCTCTCTGCCTTTCCCCCTGCTCCTCTCCTCACTTGCACAAGCCCTCCCTCTCTGAAATAAATACATAAATCTTTAAAAATAAATTATTTTGTACAGTGTATGCCCACTACCATAGAGTAATTATTCAATTTTGATGTAAGACACAGAAGGAAAACTTGCCCAAAGAGTTAGAGGAAAATAGTTAATGTCTCCCTACCCTGAAAGGGGTGCTGAGGTTAAGGACTGTTCTCCACTCATTTCTTGCCTGTGTGCCTGCCTGTCTTTCCTTCCTTTAAAGATTTTATTTATTTATTTGTTTGAGAGAGAGAGAGAGAGAGGAGAGAGAGAGAGAGAGAGACTCCCTGCTGAGTGTAAAGCCCTATGTGGAGCTTGATCCTAGGACCCTGAGATCATGCCTGATCTGAAGCCAGATGCTTATCTAGCTAAGCCACCCAGTCACCACCATTTCTTTAATACAGGTCCACAATCTCCTATCCACAATTAAAAACTCTGATGTCTGAAAACTGAGCTGTGTGTGTGTGTGTGTGTGTGTGTGTGTGTGTTTATAAATTGACACCCAAATTCATTTGACAGCAAAATCTTTCCTGGTCTGATTTATGAAGCCTTTTATATTCTTTATTAATCCAATTTAGGGTGAATGTTTGTTTCACTAGAAATGTATTAATGTATTTGATTATGGGATGCTGCTCCCAATCTTGCTGGGGTACAATTTATGGTATATGCCCCATATTCTTTCTCAAATATGAAAAGTATTTCTAATTATGAAGTACTTATGGACCCAAAGGTTTTAGATGAGTAATTCTGGACCTATAAATACACATTTAGTACCTTCATGTGCCAGGCATTGTGTGAGGTGCTGGGAATGTGATACGGGATGAGAACGATGATGATGCAACTAACACTTTTACAGTACTTGCTCCAAGCTGGGCACTATGAAGTGCTTGTGTGAAGCCTCTTATTTATCATTAATGCTTACAAAATCTTTTGTAGTGGATATTATGTAAGCCATGCTTCCTACCCTCAAGAAGCTCATAGCCCTAGTAGGGTAATAGTAGCTCTGTGACAGATGCTAAAATAACTCTACAAGGAAAATGTATACACTTGAGCTGCTACTGCTGTCTTGGCCCAGATACCCTGTGGTATCTATTGCCACGTACTGGTATATAATGGAGCAAGTAAAGGCCCAGGACCATAAGGAGAGGAGGCAGCAGTGATGGAAAATAAAATGGTAAGGAAGAGGTGGCAGGGTGATTCAGTGATCCATGATGTATCAAAGAATACATTTAGGAACATAATGTCAGTCAGGTAGGGTAATTGAAATGTCAGAATATGTTGCTTGCTATGAGGTTCTGGTCAAGAGCTTTTAATGTCCTAATATAGGTTACTGTGACAGGTAAGAGTTTATTGAACAGCCTGGCATGTTAGCTTTGGAAGAATTAGGGAGGAAGTATTTGAAGATTTCACCTCCTATTTCTCAGCAATTCCTTCCAAAAGCATTATTTGAAATGAAACCTCAGGGCTCAAGATTTCCTAAAGGCAGGAGCCTTTAAACCTGTAGCCTAAGGATGGCTGCCCAACCCCTCCTAAGTGAGTATGGCTTTGCCCATGAGTATATTAGATAATGCTTTCCCAAATTGCTGGGCTGGGGTCAACTTTTGAAATATGAGAGAGAATCCAACCTGATGTAGCACCTGCCTGTTTCCAGTGAAACTTTCTTTTTAATTGCTCATGCTTAATGTAAATCCTGATCCATGCTGTTCAGGTGGCCATCAATTACAGATCTTCCCTGGCAGCAGGCCATGCTCCCTCTGCTCCCTTGGAGGTAATTGATGGGCTGAAGTGATTAAGGGTGATGTGCTATGCTACATCACAACCATCATTCCCATAACTAAGAATACATCAGCACACAAAGCATCCTTAGTTCTTAAATTGATAATTTTCATGAGCTGGCCAGACAGGGGTCATTTATATGTTTGTTGCTCACATTTTTCTTTCCTCCCTAGGGTTAGGTACTTCAGCCAGTAGGGCCATTAGCCCCTTGTCCCTGCTGATGAGTTCCAGCTTGGGGCCTGGTTGTTTGTCAGAACAGAAGCCTTGAGCACACAGTAAGTAGTAGGACAGGACAGGCAGGGTGAGGAGGAGATATGAAAACTAGCAGTGTCCAATTGGTGAGACAGAGGCCTGAGGGCTGACCTAACTGTTGGCTATAGGAATGAGCTGAACTAGGCTGGTAGGAGGATAGAAGTAACAATTCTAATAACATTAATGGGGCAGCCCGGGTGGCTCAGCGGTTTAGCGCTGCCTTCAGCCCAGGGTCTGATCCTGGAGACCAGGGATCCAGTCCTAGGTTGGGTTCCCTGCATGGAGCCTGCTTCTCTCTCTGCCTGTGTCTCTGCCTCTCTCTCTCTCTCTCTCTGTCTCTCACATGAATAAATAAAATCTTTAAAAAAAATAACATCAATGGCATTTATCATTATTGTTAGTTTTCTAATGAATATAATGACAACTAGCATTGCTTAAATACCCATCCTGTGCTAGCGGCTTTATACTCGTTATTTCATTTAATGGTCTCAAGAACCCTGCATGGTATGACTCATCATCCCTAATATACCCAACACTACACAGCTGAATTGTTACTGAGTCCAGGATTCAACCTCAGGTCTATTTCTTTCCAAAGCACATTCTCTTTTGACTGTCCATTCAGAAAAGGGTCATGCAATTGAGGTACTGTGCTTGGAATTCTCTAGAAGCAGAATTGGTTTGAGGGACAGACCAACCTGGTACCTGCCAAAGGCATCAGGCTACATTGGGTATTGCTGTAGCACTGGACAATTTGGAAGTGTGGAATTAATTAACTCAGGTTTCCACATGTGAACCCATGTTATTGGTTGGTTATACACCATCCAAAGCAGACATAGGCTTTGAAAGAATATAAAAACAACCCCTTACTAGGTTTAACATACATCTGTTAAATATTTTTGCATTATACAAGTTGCATGAAGTACCAGAAGCCTTGCCACCAATCCTCAGAAATGCCAGTTGCTTAAAGTGACAGTAGCAGCTGAAAATCTGAAAAAGAATAATATATAGGCTAGTATTGTATATAAGGAATTAGTGAGTTACTTTCCTCTCAAAATTTTAAATACTTTTAAAATTACAATAAATGTTCTGGTCCCCAAAATTACATGTAATAAGTTAATTTGAACATAAAGAGATATTTATTTAATTAATATCTATTTTATTAATAGATATCAGTTACATTTGTTTTTATATTTGTCTATACCATTTTCCTTTTTCTTCTTCCCTTTTGCTCTCTGTCCTCCTCCATCCAGCCTTTCCTCCCCACCACCCTCTTCTTCCCCTGCCCTATCTCAGCAGTGTGCCTCAGTATTGTAGCCCCATTAGTAATTGCTGAGACTGCTTAATTCTTTGTGTGTATTACTCTGGGCACCTCCATTCTGGGAACTGGTGCACTTTCCTGCCATGGCAGTGGAAAACCCATGCTGTCTGAATCTTACAGAAGATGAAGGGCCATCATCATGGGAAGAAAATGTATTCTCAGGAAAGGGGCCACCAGCTGCTCCAGTAGCATTCTGCTCCTCATAAAGCAAGACTTTGATGATGTGAAAGAAAAATGTATGGCCTGTATGTTGCATCTTGAGGGTTTTCTTTCCTTCCTCCATTCTCGCCCCAATTCCCCCAGAGATCTTGACTTGTCAGTAGATGACGCTCTTAAAATCCTTTTAGTCACCCATGTGGGTGGTACAACTGGCAAAATGTCAGGAAGTCTGTGTTAGCAATGTTAGCATCCTGATATGACGCAGTGGCACTTAGTAAAGCCAAGGGACAGGAAGAAAAAGCAATTCTGGTAGCATGGAAAGTGAGAAAGATTGTAAAGAGCCCATACTTTGCAAAACTTATTGAGAATAGAATTACAAATGCTTAGTACTAAAGGACTCTTAGAAATCATTAATCTAACCCCCTGTTTGTATACAAACAGGAGGCTGAGGCTCAGATAGTAAAGAAGTTTATTAGACATATACAATGAGTGTCTATGCCACAGTAGTCCCTAAACTCTGGTGTCCTAACGTCTAGAGGAGTGTTATTTCCCTACCTTCTGAACATGGACATTATACAGGTCTGAAGGGAAGTGAATGTAACTATCACCTGAACAGCACCAATTAAAGCCCAGTCCCTTGAACTTCTTTCTATTTTGATATTCTCTGTTCTCCTTAGATCAAACGTGATCGAAGTAAATCAATGATCTACCTAGGAAATTACTTTGCTGTCAAGGATTATTCTAGAATCCAAGTATATAGGATTCAGACAAATATAACTTTCTCTGCTTTTAAACTGTCATCTCTTAGTAAAAAAAAAAGTATAGAGGGTTTAAACACAAATTGTCTGCTGGTATTTGCAATATTAATGGAATTGAAAAAAGCAATATTAATAAAGACAGTGGCACTGTGGACAGGGATCTGGCTCCACACTTATTGATTTGTCTCTGAGACCCTGCAGATAACACGGGAAATGGCATTTATCTGACATGATCTTGTTTCATTGTTAAGGCTCTTTCCTCCATATGCTTTAGTTTGTTATTTAAAGAGGACTAGGTACTATTGGCTATTGTGTGGTTAACTATTTAAAAATTCATTTAGTGAATTGTGATTGGTCTTTTAATTCCCAGCATTCATTGAAAAAAAATTCCAGGAGGAGTGTTTTGGGATTTTGGGTTCATTGAATAAAAAAAAAAAAATCAGCAGGTAGGGAATTTAAGATTGTTCTTTCCTAGGGCTTCATTTAGATAAGAGGACCGGGACCAAGACACGACTTGTTCAGGGTCAAAAAATAAGTTAATGCTGAGTCAGGATTAGAACTCAGATCTTGGTATTCCTAGAACAGTATGCTTCTTTTCTTTTTCTTTTTTTTTTCTGGAGTTCAATTTGCCAAAATAAGCAAATGACCCAGTGCTCATCCCGTCAAGTGCCCCCCTCAGTGCCCATCACCCAGTCACCCCCACCCCCAATCCACCTCCCTTTTCACTACCCCTTGTTCATTTCTCAGAGTTAGGAGTCTCTCATATTATGTCACCCTCACTGATATTTTCACTCATTTTCTCTCCATTCCCCTTTATTCCCTTTCACTATTTTTTATATTCCCCAAATGAATGAGACCATATAATTTTTGTCCTTTTCCGATTGAATTATTTCACTCAGCATAATACCCTCCTGTTCCATCCACGTCAAAGCAAATGGTGGGTATTTGTCGTTTCTAATGGCTGAGTAATATTCCATTGTATACATAGACCACATCTTCTTTATCCATTCATCTTTCGATGGACACCGAGGCTCCTTCCACAGTTGGGCTATTGTGGACATTGCTGCTATAAACATCGGGGAGCAGGTGTCCCGGCATTTCACTGCATCTGTATCTTTGGGGTAAATCCCCAGCAGTGCAATTGCTGGGTCATAGGGCAGGTCTATTTTTAACTCTTTGAGGAACCTCCACACAGTTTTCCAGAGTGGCTGCACCAGTTCACATTCCCACCAACAGTGCAAGAGGGTTCCCCTTTCTCCACATCCTCTCCAACATTTGTTGTTCCCTGTCTTGTTAATTTTCCCCATTCTCACTGGTGTGAGGGGGTATCTCATTGTGGTTTTGATTTGTATTTCCCTGATGGCGAGGGATGCGGAGCATTTTCTCATGTGCTTGTTGGCCATGTGTATGTCTTCTTTGGTGAGATTTCTGTTCATGTCTTTTGCCCATTTCATGACTGGATTTTTTGTTTCTTTGCTGAGGAGTTTAATAAGTTCCTCATAGATCTTGACTACAAGCCCTTTACCTGAAAGGTCATTTGCAACTATCTTCTCCCATTCTGCAGGTTGTCTTTTAGTTTTGTTGACTCTTTCTTTTGCTGTGCAGAAGCTTTTTATCTTGATGAAGTTTTTGTTTCCCTTGCTTTCATGGATGTATCTTGCAAGAAGTTGCTGTGGCTGAGTTCAAAAAGGGTGTTGCCTGTGTTCACCTCTAGGATTCTGATGAATTCTTGTCTCACATTTCGATCTTTCATCCATTTGAGTTTATCTTTGTGTCTGGTGTAAGAGAATGGTCTTAGTTTCCTTCTTCTGTGTGTGGATGTCCAATTTTCCCAGCACCATTTATTGAAGACACTGTCCTTTTCTAGTGGATAGTCTTACCTACTTTGTCGAATATTAGTTGACCATAGAGTTGAGGGCCCATTTCTGGGTTCTCTATTCTGTTCCGTTGATCTCTCTGTCTTTTTTTCTGCCATTACCACACTGTCTCGATGATCACAGCTTTGTATTACAGCTTGAAATCCAGCATTGTGATGCCCCCAGCTCTGGTTTTTAATTTCAATATTCCCCTGCTATTCAGGGTCTTTTCTGATTCCACACAAATCTTAATGATGATTTGTTACAACTCTCTGAAGAACTCCATGGTATTTTAATAGGAATTGCATGAAATGTGTAAATTGCCCTGGGTAGCACTGACATTTTCACAATATTAACTCTTCCAATCCATGAGCATGGAATATTTTTCCATCTCTTTGTGTCTTCCTCAATTTCCTTCAGAAGTGTTTTGTAGTTTTTAGGGTATAGATCATTTACCTATTTGGTTAGGATTATTCCTAGGTATCTTATGCTTTTGGGTGCAATTGTAAATGGGATTTACTCCTTAATTTCTCTTTCTTCAGTCTCATTGTCAGTGTAGAGAAATGCCACTGATTTCTGGACATTGATTTTGTATCCTGCCACACTGCCAAATTGCTGTATGATTTCTAGGAATCGTGGGGTGGAGTCTTTTGGGTTTTCCAGGTACAGTATCATGTCATCTGCAAAAATGGAGAGTTTGACTTCTTCTTTGCCAATTTGAATGCCTTTCATTTCTTTATGTTGTCTGATTGCTGAGGCCAGGTCTTCTAGTACTATATTGAATAACAGTGGTGAGAGTGGACATCCCTGTCGTGCTCCTGATCTTAGGGGAAAGGCTCCCAGTGCTTCCCCATTGACAATGATATTTGCTGTGGGCTTTTCGTAGATGGCTTTTAAGATGCTGAGGAATGTTCCCTCTATCCCTACATTCTGAAGAGTTTTGATTAGGAATGGATGCTGTCTTTGTCAAATGCTTTCTCTGCATCTAATGAGAGGATCATATGGTTCTTGTTTTTTCTCTTGTTGATATGATCTATCACATTGATTGCTTTACAAGTGTTGAACCAGCCTTGCATCCTGGGGGTAAATCCCACTTGGTTATGGTGAATAATCTTCTTAATGTACTGCTGGATCCTATTGGCTAGTATCTTGTTAAGAATTTTTGCATCTGTGGTCATCAGAGATATTGGTCTATAATTCTCCTTTTTGGTGGGGTCTTGGTCTGGTTGTGGAATTAAGGTGATGCTGGCCTCATGGAAAGAGTTTGGAAATATTCATCCCTTTCTATCTTTTGGAACAGTTATAGTAGGATAGGTATTGTTTCTTCTATGAACGTTTGATAGTATTCCCATGGGAAACCGTCTGGGCGGGGACCTTGTGTTTTGGGAGGTTTTGATGCTACTTCAATTTCCTTCCTGGTTATCAGCCTGTTCAGGTTTTCTATTTCTTCCTGTTCCAGTTTTGGTAGTTTGTGGTTTTCCAGAAATGCGTCCATTTCTTCTAGATTGCCTAATTTATTGGCATATAGCTGCTCATAATAAGTTTTTAAAATCGTTTGTATTTCCTTGGTATTGGTTGTGATCTCTCCTTTTTCATTCTTGATTTTATTAAGTTGAGTCTTTTCTCTCTTCTTTTTAATAAGGCTGGCTAATGGTTTATCTATCTTATTAATTCTTTCAAAGAACCAACTCCTGGTTTTGTTGATCTGTTCCACAGTTCTTCTGGTCTCTATTTCATTGAGTTCTGCTCAAATATTTATTAACTGTCTTCTTCTGAGAGGGTGTAGGTTTTATTTGCTGTTCTTTCTCCAGTTCCTTTAGGTGCAAGGTTAGCTTTTGTATTTGAGTTCTTTCCAGTGTTTCTGAGGGAGGCTTGTATTGGGATGTATTTCCCCCTCAGGAGACTGCTTTTTCTGTATCCCAAAGATTTTGAATGGTTGTATTTCCATTCTCATTAGTTTCCAGGAATCTTTTTAATTCTTCTCTAATTTCCTGGTTGACCTTTTCATCTTTTAGCAGGATGGTCCTTAACCTCCACGCGTTTGAATTTCTTCCAAATTTCTTCTTGTGATTCAGATCTAGCTTCAAAGCAAAACGGTCTGAAAATATGTAGGGGACAATCCCAATCTTTTGGTATTGGTTAAGACCTGATTTGTGACCCAGGATGTGGTCTATTCTGGAGAAAGTTCAATATGCACTTGAGAAGACTGTGTATTCAGTTGAGTTTGGATGTAAAGTTCTGTAAATATCTGTGAAATCCATCTGGTCCAGTGCATCATTTAAAGCTCTTGTTTCTTTGGAGATGTTGTGCTTAGAAGATGTGTCAATTACAGAAAGTGCTATGTTCAAGTCTCCCATTATAAGTGTATTATTATCTAAGTATGTCTTAACTTTGGTTATTAATTGATTGATATACTTGGCAGCTCCCACATTAGGTGCATAAATATTCATTAATTTGAGGTCCTGTTTTTGGATAGATCCTTTAAGTATTTTATAGTGTCCCTCTTCACATCTCACTACAGTCTTTGGGATAAAAAGAACTTTCTAGAGCTGCTTGATCAAGAACTTGCTCTTCCCCTGTTCTTCCAGCTGGTCTGGCGGAGGGGCGTGATGTGCTGATTCTCAGGCATGTGAACCTGGGGAGCTGCCCCAACCCTTGCCAAGTACATGACTCAGTGGGAGCTGTTTACCTCTTGGGGTCTCTGTTCCCTGGGTGCTCTGCTCAGTCCCAGGCATAGGGTGACACCATGAGGAACAACCCCAGTGGTGGCGGCCAGGTCTCCAATCCTGGAGTCAGCTCCCACATTAACTACTGCAGTCTTCCAGTCTGTACTGGCTGAATGCTCCGGGGGCAGGTGGCGCTGATCTGCACAGCCTGGGGGTGCCTGGCAGCAGGAGAGTCCTCGTTGTCCTGTGTCCTCCCACCCTCCACCTGTCCTGGGGGGAGTGCCAGATCCTGGGCTGTGTCCCCCGGCGCCCTGGGCTCCTGGGCCTAGGCTGCTGGAATCACGCTCCCGGGCCTGTGCAGCCCCCTCCGCGGAGCCGCCACCTGAGCTGCTTCCGGGGTGCTGCCAGGTGCACTCCAGCTCTTTACTATGCTTGGACCGCCGGGTGTGGGGTGCTCTCCCCGGGGCGCTCCTCCTCTGTTAGTGACCCGGGGAACCTGGGGTCTCCACTGCCCCTCCTGTGGTTCTGCCTAAGTTCCCTGGGAGTGCCTTTCTGTTCAGGAAGATTGGTAAAGTTCCTGCTTCTCCGGGGCTGGACTTTCCTGTCCTGGGGGGTACTCGCTGCTGGCCTTAGCCCGGCTCCTCGCGGGGGGGGGGCCCTCCCCTTGGATCCTTTTTATTTCTTTTTTTTCCATCTTCCTACCTTGATAGAAGCGTGAACTCTTCTCACTCTAGCGTTCCAGCTGTTCTCTCTTTAAATCTCAGGCCGAATTCATAGGTTTTCAGGATGATTTGAAAGTTATCTAGGTAAGTTGGTGGGGACAGGTGACTTGGGGACCCTACTCTTCTGCCATCTTGCTCTGTCCCCCAACAGTATGCTTCTTTTTTTTTTTTTTTTTTAATGTTTCTTTTTTTTTTTTTTAATTTTTATTTATTTATGATAGTCACACAGAGAGAGAGAGAGAGAGAGGCAGAGACACAGGCAGAGGGAGAAGCAGGCTCCATGCACCGGGAGCCCGACGTGGGACTCGATCCCGGGTCTCCAGGATCGCGCCCTGGGCCAAAGGCAGGCGCCAAACCGCTGCGCCACCCAGGGATCCCCAACAGTATGCTTCTTGATGTAAGAAAGTGTTTTTATGATTTTTTTTGATAATAGATTTTCACATTATAATTATTCTCAAAATATTCATTGGTTCTGTGATTATATTCTATGATGCATTTCTGGAATACTTGTTTAGCTCCAGATGTGGGCTTCAATCTTGAGTCTATTACCAACTTATTGCATGACATTAAGCAAGTCACTTAAGCTCTCTGTGTTTCCTTTCCCTCAGTGGTAAACTAATACCTGTCTCACTGAACTTACCAGATTCTTGGAAGTCTCCAACAAGATGGTGGATGGAAAAGTGTTTTGCAAAGTATAAAATGTTATGCAGATGAAATTACAGTAGTGTTAATGCCTTTAAAATACCTCTAGATAAGTTTTGCTTTCAGCAATGGAAGATTACTGGCTTTTAGGGCCATGACTTTTGTGAGTTCCAGGCACTTTGCCTTCATGAATTCTTTCCTCCATTAAAAATATTAAACTTCATTTTATAACTGAATTGGTATGATGATTAACATATTAATATTACATATGAAGACATTTTCTCCAATCTAAAAGTTTTTTTTGCTTTGATTTTAAAAGAAATTAAAACATTTTTATGGTCCCCTAAAAATATTGTGGGTCTTAGGCACAGTCTCTACTGTGCCTAATAAGTCTTGTCCTGCTGGTTTAGACCAGCCTTCCAACTGAGAACAACAAAAAAGTTATTCAAAATATAAGTAATATTTATTTTAAGATTAAACAAGAGAAGAATTAGTATACCAACATCAAGAGAAGAGAGAAGCTCACAGAGATGACACATTTGGGGCCACATATCTCATTAGCATATATCATGATTCCAAAAGTGCAGCTGAGAGGCTGAGGAACTGAGCAGAGTTTATAAATCCCAGGTTCTGCGGGACATAATTGAAGGTTAGGACCCATCAAAGAGAAGGGTGTCTGGTAAAGCCCTCAGTTTTGGGTTGACACTGAAGGGCAACATCATAGGTACAAGGGAAAACTGGAGATAGACCAGCCCTTAAAAAGACTGAAGCCTAGCATCTAGTCATTTTAATATCTAATTAGATTAAAATAATCTGGGGTTGTTAGTGCCCTTAGACTATTAATATCTGCCAAAAACAAATGTAAATTATTTCTGGAGGAAGATAATATCATCAAAATCCTCAAATAAGTTTTATAATTTTTCACACATGATGTCTTGGATATTCAGTCAAAAATAATAAGGCATAGAAAGGGATAAGACCTCAGGACCAAAATCAAACATAAACCACAGATAACAGAGACAGACCCACAGGAGCCCCAGATAATGTATTTTTCAGATACAGACTTTAATATTTTAAAGTATGATTTATAGGTTTAAAAAAATAGAATGTCTACAGATGGGATGGTTTGTTCTAGACTGGAGATGATTTACAGAAATCTTTGTGGATATGTAGGTAGATATTTGTCAGTTTGGAACATCTGTCCTATCTATCCCCTATGTGTGGGTTTTATATTGTAGAAGCATGTGTGAGATGTTGCCATCCATGTGACGTTTGGTTTTCCACAGATGCTATGGCTTTCTTGAACGTTTAGGGTCCTATGTTCCTTTTCAGGTGTATACCGTAGTGCTCATTTTGATAAGCCCCCCCCCCTTAAAAATTTAGAATTTAAGATCACTTGTAAAACACTGGAATTTGATTATTTTTGCATGCACAAATAGACAGTAAAACAAGATTGTAGGAGGAATGCCACTCTACTTAAGAAATTGAACTCTTAAAAAAAAAAGAAATTGAACTCTTTATCTCAGATAAAGGGCTAGTGTCCAAGATCTATAAAGAACTTATCAAACCCAAAACCCCCCAAAAAAACAAATAACCCAGTCAAGAAATGGGCAGACGACATGAGCAGACATTTCTCCAATGAAGACATACAAATGGCCAACAGTTACATGAAAAAAAATGCTCCACATCACTTGGCATCAGGGAAATACAAATCAAAACCACAACGAGATACCACCTCACACCAGTCAAAATGGCTAAAATTAACAAACCAGGAAACAAAATTATTGGCAAGGATGCAGAGAAAGTGGAACCCTCTTACTCTGTTGGTGGGAATGCAAGCTGGTATAGCCAATCTGGAAAACAATATGGAGGTTCCTCAAGAAGTTAAAAATAGAGCTACCCTATGACCCAGAAATTACACTACTAGGTATTTACCCCAAAGATACAAATGTAGTGATCCAAAGGGTCACCTGCATCCCGATGTTTATAGCAGCAATGTCCACAATAGCCAAACAATGGAAAGAACAAAGATGTCATCCATTGACAGATGAATGGATAAAGAAGATGTGATAGATAGGTGTGTGTGTGTGTGTGTGTGTGTGTGTGTGTGTATGTGTATGGAACTGGAGGGTATTATGCTGAGTGAAATAAATAAATCAGAGAAAAGACAATTATTATATGGTTTCACTCATATTAATATAAGAAACAATGCAGTGGGTCATAGAGGAAAGGGAGGGGAAAATGGAAGGGGAAGAAATCAGAAATCAGAGAGGCAAACCATGGGAAAGAAACTGAGGGTTACTGGAGAGGAGGTAGGTGGGGGTGGGGTGGGGTAACTGGGTGACAGGCATTAAGGAGGGCATGTGATGTGATGAGTACTGGGTGTTATGTGCAACTGGTGAATTACTGAACTCTACATCTGAAACGAATGATGTACTATATATGTAGGCTAATTGAATTTAAATTTAAAAAAGAAATTTGAATTAAAAAAAACAGTTCTTGAAAAGCCTTTTTAATACTGGCCTTCATACAAATAATATACCAATTACAAATGAGTCATATCTCTTAGTTAAAATTGGTCCAAGGGAGTCTTTTTACTAAAGCAGTTTATTAGAAGTTAGTTTACATTTAATACTTGGTAGAGTTTCGAAAAGGTAGACTTTACAAAAATTTAGATTAATCCTTCTAAATAATCTAATTTGGCAAAGCTTTATTTCTACAAAAGGCAACTCTAAATATCCCTTTTCTTGGATTCCTCCACTGTCCTTTTAACAAAACAGAAAGGATGAACATTATGTTTTAATAGGGTTCACAAGAAATGGTAAATATTTTGAGATGTGGTTCCAATTATTCTTCTTAGGATGACTATTTATAGCTAAAGGAATATAATTTCCTTTTTCAGCTTGTTAGAAATGAGTGAGCCAGAATGTTAGAAAGGAATTAAGCAGAGGAGAATTTAGAGTTATCACTTCAGAGACCGTTTCAACTGACTGAAATGAAACTATTTCCCATTTGACAAATGACCAAATGATACGCAGTGGACACTAGCAGCACAAGTTTGCATTCCCCTCTCCTTTCTTCTTTTTACTTCCTCCTGCTTCCAACTTCTTCCTCTTTCTGGTTTTTGAGTTCTCCCTCATCAAGCTGTCCTTAGTTTGAATAATCCTTTTGCTTTCTGAATTATATGCCCTTTTACGGTGTTGTGGCCTCTGATAGGAAAAAAAATTAGCCCTAAGATATACTTCTATGGCTATTTTATTTCTCTCCCAGGAGGCTCACTCATTTTCCCACTGAACGCAACATGAGTAGCACTATTCCAATTCATAAAGAGACCATACCGTTAATTCAGGAGGATTTGTATTTTCTGAGCTATTGCTATCTTTCATAAATCATATGCAACTACATTGCTGAAAGTACACTCAGACCTATTAATTGGATATGATACAATTTAGTTCACTACCCTGTCTTCTGACAAAAATGACCAAGAAATGAATAGCCTTTTACTGAGCATAATTTACATAAGGAATTCACATTAAGAATTAAAGGGAGATATAGAAGAAAGCACAGCAAGGGGTTCTGTCTGTATAGAAGTTTATGACCAAATAGAGGAGAGTAGATACATATGGGGAAATGAAATGAGGCCTTTGCTCTGCTCTATATTTAGACCTCATCCCTTTAGCTCCCACTGTGCTTAACATAGCGCCTGGTGTATTTTTCCCACTTAATAAGGGGAGAATTAAATACATTAAAGAAATGAACTAGTGTGGGTACTAATTCAGCATAAAGCAATACATACCTCTGAGACAGAGCTCATCCAAGGGGAGTTAATGCAGTACTCATAAGGAGGCAGTGAAATTTGATGGCTCACTGACCATCAATTCAGCAGTAGGTTTTACCCTTTGAAGTCATTTATTCTTTGAGAATATGATAAAATCTATTAACACTTTCTCTAGAAAAATACATGAATGCACATATATACTAACTTTTGAATGCAAGTTAGTCTTTTTGGACTTTCCCTCAAAGTCCATAGTTCCCTGCTTAGGAACCCCTTGTCTATCAGGTGCCTATTATGAGTCAGGTACTGTATACAGCATATACTGGGTGCTGTGAGAGCCCAGAAGAAAGTATTTACCCTGACCTGGTGATTCAGAGCAGGTTTCCTGGAGATATGAAGACTGATACAGATACCTGAAAGATGGGCAGGATAGAAATACTAACAATAAGTCACATGACATCTTTCAAAGAAGACTTTCCTGTCTACCATATTGAAAATAATGACTTATTTTCTATTTCATTACTTTCTTAATTTTTCCTAGCACATGTCACAATCTGTCATTGTGGTTTTTGTTTTATTTACACATTTATTATCAATCCCCCCACTAGAATATAAGTGCCACAAAGGTAAGTGCATTCTAACTGTTGTGTACACTGCTCTCTCCTCAGAATCTGAAACAGTGTTGGCAGACATTCTAAATTATTTGCTACATGGATGAGGGCTTCCTAAGCAGATGGAACAACTTGAACTAAGGCACAGAGGCACAAGAGAGTATGTGAAGACTATGAACAATTCAGCATACCTAGAAGATAAAATGTAAGAGCGAGTGTGATGGCAGATAAGACTGACAAAGAAAGAAGTGTACAGGTCATGGAGAACCTTGTTAAGGCACTTGCATTCTCTGTAGTTCCACTGTGGAGAGCAAATCCATATGGTCATTCATGGGGACATGATCTTAACTTCTAGGAAAAAAAACTAGGGGTGGGGTGGAGCAGGGAACAAAGCAGGATAAAGGAAGTCCAATATAGTCTTAGGATGTTCTGTCATAGGAACCCTACAATTGCTCCTTGCCTGTGACTCTGGTTGGAGTCTCTAACTATTTTGGACTTAAGCTCTGTTAATAAGAATAATGATGATGCTAAAAGTAATAGTTGTGCCAGGTATTGTGCCAAGCTGTGTTCATAGATTTTTATCATTTCATCCTTTCAATTACCTTGTGAAGGGGTGCTATTGTATCATAACCCCATGATTTAGACAAGGATATTGTGTCTCAGGTGAAGTAACTTCTACAGTGTCACACTTCAGCAAATGGAAGAGTAAGAATTTGACACTAGGCAGCCTGAATCCAGAGCCCAATTCTAACTAGTAACCTCCACTGCTTTCCTAGTACTAGACTTCTCTTTCTGTCCTCAGGCACTGCCCCCTGGTCTTGAACACACTTAGCACGACATCACTGGGCTTCTTGTCCTTAATTTCCATCCTCTATGCCTTAACACTGGCACGTGGGCCTTTATGGCCAACTCCTGATCTGTTCTGTGAAAAAAACAACATCACACGAAGAATAAGCAGATCCCTAACAACACTTACTACTAAATTCTCTAGAGGTGTTTTGAGTGGATTAGAAATTATCTGGGCCAAATCTTGCTTTCAAATAAGTATTGATGCTGTCACTTTAAGTGATTTGTTGACAGAAACAGTATCTTTGATTAGCTTGGTCTAGAGAAGACCTTTTCTGTTAAAGCATATACCATCCTGTGTCAGGGAAAATAGTAACTGGAAGGTCTATGGAAATGTTTCATGATTCAGCCTGTATCACAATGAATGTGTAAGGATATAACTATGATAACTATTGCCATTTCTGGGTTGCATACTGTTTACCATGTATTTTTATAGCATTTTTCATGTATTAACTTATTTAATCCATACAAGCTTATGAGATAAGTACCATTATTGTCTTCATTTTACAGATAAGGAAACTGGAGCACAAAGAAGTTGTTTCAGCTGCTGAAAATAAAAAGCTAGTAACTTATCATTTCATAATCAACTACAATATGGATACAGACAAGTCTAGCTCTAAAGCCTATTATCTTAACTGGATAGGCTATTCTTTGCAGGGTGGTTTCGTCATGTTGTACAATGCATTTAAATTAAGCTACATGATGTGCATGGCATATTGCTAGGAAATGAATTGGGGTGTCTTCACATAATGTAAGAGATGATGGAAGCTTCCACTAGAGCACTGGAAATAGGTTTGGAATTCAGGGTCAGAAACAAATGACATTTTAGGGATAGACTTAGTGAAATTTAGGTAAAATTTAGTGACTTTTTGATTGTATGTGGGCAGATGCATGTTTGGAGAATGGCAGATTAAGGGAAGAATAAAAAATGACTTGAAAATTGTCAGCACCTATGACTAAGAAAATTATGGTCAAATTAACTGAGATGACTAGTAGGTACTTGAAAATCATGTCTGAAGCCCAGAAGAGGGATTAAGACTAGCAGCATAAGAAGGAATGAGCTCAGTTAGGTGAGGAGGATAGAGTGAGAAGATAAAGAAGCCAAGGAAAGAACTTTGAGAAACCGCTACATTTAGGGATTGGGCAGAATAAGAGGAGTCAGGGAAGAAGACTCAAAAAAAGTATATCGGGATTTAAGGGGAGAACTAAAAGAAGGTAGAAATTTATAAGTCTTGGGAGGAATATATGGAGAATACTTGCCAGATGCTCTACAGTGATCAATAGGGTGCATATTGAGAGGAGGCCTTGGGATTCACAATTATGAAAATGCTGTTTACTTTTAGGAGCACATTGGTGTTATGGTGAGAGTAGAAGCTGACTGTGGGGGTAAAGATGTGAACACATAATGAAAAGGAGGCAACAATCTTAGACTACTCTTTCAAGAAGTTCAAAAAGGGAATGAAAGAAAATAAATGGTAGCTTGCAGGAGATGTAGATTTGTTTATTTTAAGGTAGGAGGACTTGAGTGAGCCATGTCTGGGTCAGAGGGTATAAGTCCTGGGAGAATGAAAAATGAAGGGGATAATAGTGGGAAGAGCAAGCTTATAAGATTTTAAGAGATCTAGAAGCACAAAGCAAAGTTTAGCCTTACAGCAGTGGAGGACTACATTTATCTTGGAGAAAGGAGAATTATAAATTAAAAATTTAGGGATTTCACATACAATGGATATATTTTTCTTAGTGAAGTAGGAGGTAAAAATTAACTAAGAGTGAGGGGACCCAAAATGCCTTTGATATTTTAAGAACAGATTGAAGAAGAAAATCTGAGAAAAGAAAATGGAAATGCCTGAATGTGAAATTGAAGTATTTTAGTGAGTGATGTCCCTCAGAGTATTGTTCCAAGAGACAATGAGAAAAATGTTTCTAAGGCAAATATGTTGGGAAATTAATCATAGTAGATCTTTCACATTATATATTAGAATATTGAAGACTCTTAGTAATTTTATTTCTTTATTTTAAAAATTTTATTTATGAGAGACACATACACACACACACACACACACACACAGAGAGAGAGAGAGGCAGAAATATAGGCAGAGGGAGAAGTAGGCTTCCTACAGGGAGCCTGATGCGGGATTCAATCCAAGGATCCTGGGATCACGCCTTGGGCTGAAGGCAGATGCTCAAACACTGAGCCACCCCGGCATCCCTAGAAATTTTATAGTAGAGAAATTACCTGCTTCTATTTGTCCTGCATTTTCTAACATATGTATCCATAGTCAGTTTGTCAGTTCTTCACATAGCAACTATCAATGCTTTATGCCCTTAGTGTTCCAATGAACACCTTTTGGGGAATGCTGATATACAGGATTGACTTGAGGCAAATAAAAGAAATGGTGAGTACATTGATAACTCAAGTGCTGTTTCATAAAACACATGTATAATGGAGGTGTTTAGTGCTATGGAATGGCTTCTACAAGCAATACTTTGTAGCCTTGAAGCTGGAACAAAGAAAATGGAGACTTGTGTTTGTTCAACCTTGGGTCTTGGGAAGGCAAACACAGAAGAAGACAGAGGGGGTAAAATAATTGAAGATCTAGTGGGAGTGCTGTTGATGTGGTTGATGAAGGAGTGCAGGCCACAGAAGAAGAGAAAAGTAACAGAGAGGTAGGAGAAGCTGAGAGCCTTATTGTCTTAATGATGTCAAAGGATATTTCTAGTGGGAAAGATGGAAAGTAGAGGTGAGGAATAGGAGATGGTATGGGAGAAGAGTGTTTTTTTTTTTAAACAAATAGGATGTGATGAACTATGAAAAGCTGCTGAGAAATTCAATAGCATGAAACTGGAGAAGAGGCTGATGCTTTCAGCAATTAGAAGACAATTAGTTACCTTTGAACAACTTGAACATAGTGGTAAGGGTTAATAAGGTAGTATGTTGTGAAGAGATGTACAAAACAAAATCTACTCATCAATTTTTGTTAGAAACAGGAATGAGAAATGGGAAATTAAGAAGAATGCAGTGTCCAAATAAAGTTTTAAAGATATTGTTATTTTGTTTGCAAGTGTGATGAAGAGGTGAAACCAGAAGCCTGAGAAGTGTTGGAAGGGTTGGGCTAGGCAGTAAGAAGGAAATAAAATAAGTGACCAGAAGCACTGAGGCCCCCCTGAGGAGAGTTAACATGGATTTGTCTCATGGTGTTTCTTTGGTTTGGGCTACATGGGAGCAGGAGGGTTAGGGGGATCAGGCTGGTAGGGGGAGGAGAACCGTCACAGATGGGGAAAATGGGGAGAAGTTGAGAGTGGGAGTCATGATCAGATTAAGGACTGACTTAGTGGGAGCAAGGGAGCAAAGTAGGTTGTCTCTAGAAGGGAGAGTGTATGTATGTTCTTAGTTTGAGTTCCAGGTGAGGCTGTTACAAATTTTGGTCAAAAGAGAGTGATGTTTGAAAAAAGTGGAAGTGAATGTCTTCAGAGCATAAAGAGTTAAGGAGTTGCTAGGCCGGGGTGTGATTACACATACAGAAATTGAAAATGTCATTGTGGACAGAAATCTGTGTGGAAGGAAATATTAGAATCACAGAGTGGGGGTGGGACATGGGGTGAGTGATACTAATATGGAAGATGAGAAGTTGAAGGTATACTTGGACTACAGCAAGAGCTTCAAAAAGTGGCAGATGAAGGAAGGTGATGGAACAATGGAAGGCAGGCAGCTGAGATAAGCAAGGAGAAAGCAAACTGTGGTCTTGCCCTGAGAGAACAAGGAAGAGGGACGTCTTCTTGGAATGGTCACAAGAGAAGCAGAGATCTCAGGGGGAAGCCAGCAAGCAGTAGGTAAATCACAGGGCAAAGGGAGTACTCTGGGGGAAAGGTAGAAAATATAATAAATGCTACTGACAGTAGAGAAAGGCTACAGAGGGTACAACAAAATAGACCAGAGAAACTACAGAAAGCAGAGGAATGTGACACAAAAGGGAATGTACCAGGTCAGAGATGGCTGGAAATAAAGGAAGCAAAACTAGGTTTGACAGTTTTGTTCTGTGAGTTAGACTGATAGGAATGGGGATGAAGGACACAAAACACCAAGACTTCAAACTGGGACCCCATTGAGGGATAGGCAGTTCTTGCCCTAGGAGGAAGGAAACTGGTGTGATTGATAAGCGGAAGCTAGAGATCCCATGAGATCTTGGTGAGACTGAGGGCTGTGCCAGTGTTTAGAGAGGCATTGATATACTTATCTAGGCTCTTGACTAATGATGACAGTACAGCTTTTTTGAGTTTTGACATCCCACATCAAAGACTTTTATTCAAGGAGAAAAGCACAAAGTGTTCTATAATTCCTGGTAATGAATGGATTCCCTATCCCTGTGGATTGGCAGTGCCTCCCAATGCCTTTGTATGAACATAAATAAAAGAGTATTTTCAGAAGTACTGGGGGTGGGGAATAGGAGTGAGGAAGATGAAGCAAGCTTATTTTAGGTTTCCCTCTGAGCCAGCCTTGGAAAATAGAGACATGGGGCAATTGTTCATCATACTTGGTATTTCCCTGTTTTCCCTCTAGGTGGCCTCATAGTTGCCTGCCTGCACAGTGTCAAGGCCCTCTCACAGTTTCCTGTTTAACCCGGGCTGCTTGTAGTAAGTAACCAGCCCTGCTCCAAACTCTGGCCAGGCTCTGCTCTAAAACTTTTCCCTTCCTTTATTCTAACACTAATTCTTTGCCTTCAAGGCCTTACTCTCTTCTTCCTAGGGTGTTCCCCTGGTAGCTATTAAGTGAATTGGTGCTAGGGTAGTTAAATCTAATAAGAAGTTAATGTCTTCATGGTCCCAGGGGTTTTTCCATTTCACTTACCCTAAAGAAGAAAACTGATTGTAATCATGGGAATTGGAAGCTCTAGAATAGAGGAAGGAAAGTAAGGAAAGGCTTCTTGGACCTCAAATTAAACCAGCAAGACATACAAAGGCTGCTGGTTTCATTGAGGTGCAGACCTGATTGTGTTTCCAGAGTACTTGGAATTAGCCCTGGTTCCCTGTGGCCTAGAATAAATGACACCCAAAATTTCTTGCTACAACAACTTGAAAGTTCTTGAGTTTTTACTTTCTGGCCCATCCACTTAGGCCTGTGTGAATTGTGTGGTTATTTTTTTCTCTTCCTCAGAAACTTTATACTCCAGCCTGCTTGAGGCATAAATAAGCTAAATCTTGCAATGAACTTTAAAAAGGTACTTCTCCCTAAAGCCAATGAAAAGAAGCTTTGAAAATAGACCCATTAAGTGGTTTTAACTCTGCATGAAAAACTGTATAATCAGATAAATCTAATTCTTGCACAGACTGAAATCTGAGTTTTTCCATCCATTTTCTTTCCTCTAGCCAAAGAATTTCAGGTGCTCATTAAGGAATGTAAATATCAAGGTAGGCTTTTTTTGATATGCACCTTCCAGGGAGTAGGGACTGTGTCAATGGCCCTGTTGGTTTCAAGCAGTGTCTGGGGCCCTTGCCAACAATCACAGACCTGAGTGCTCACCATCTGCGGAGTCTAAAGTGGCACAAAGCCTTATCCAGAGCCAGCTAAGCAAAATGGAGATACTTTGCTCTCTATTCAGAATATCTACTTAATATCTGTTGCTCAGTGTGCTGTCTCCGTGTTTCCATGTAAGAGTTGTCTGTTCAGAATGATAAAATCTTAGGAGAATTGTTTCCATCTGTGGATTTCCCAGACTAACTTTTTCCTCGTCCAACTAAAAACCAATTTGACCATCTGCTTCACTTTCCACTTTCAGGCACCTTATACATAGAGACATTTACAAGCACACTGGCCTTTCTTCTTCAAGACACTGAATGCCTTTAGCCACCCCTTAGATAGCTCAGGGACCTCTACCATGTCCCTGGTTATGGATTTATTGTACTGCATGATATTTTGTCCTATCCAAGTATCTGCCTGCTGGCCACTGTCATGTTGGAAATCAATCTGGCAAATTAATTTCTGCTTAGGTTCTAATACCTGGTAATTGCCAAAGTATGGCTTTTGTTCTTTCCCTCAGGCATATTTGTATTTGAAAAGAAAAATTTTTAAACCACAAAACCATTTTCCAAGGGACGATTGACTCTTTATGGTATTAATTTTGGACATTGATTCTTTTAATAATATTTAATACATGCCTACTATGAGTCAGACATTGCATTAGGTACAATAGGTATGATAATAATAAAATGTAGTTCCACTCTAGAAATTTATAGTACAGTATGAGAGATGAGCAGTGGCAAAATAATTTCAATGTAGTAAGTGTTATGAGAAAGGTATTTTTAATTAGTTCATTCAATTCAACACATACTTATTGACTACCTACCATATGTCAGGCACCGTGCTAGATACCAGAGAAATAGCAGTTAATAAAGGAGGCTGTTCCCTTCCTTGTTGAGTGCCCATTCTCCTGTATACAAAGCAGTCTGGTTCAACACAAAAGGAAATAACTGGGAAGGTCACGTGGGTTTATACAATGGTCATGGCTTTTGAGCTAGATCTGGAAGGATGTAGAAATTCATCAAGTCCATGAAATAAAAAAAAAGTTGTGGGTGGAAGCAATATCAGGTATAAAAACACAGAAACGTGAAAGATAGATATATTGTATCTTTGAAAAAGGGTGAATCATTTGGGTGTCTGGAAATGCTAAGATTATGTAGCAGAATATCATGACAATGAGGTTGGTAGGACTGGTTAGGGGAAGTGATAAAGATAGCAGCGATATAACTCTGTGGCTCTGGATCAGATAGAATAGGTTCAAATATAGGTAGCTATGTGACTTTGGGCAAGTTATTTAATCTCTCAATATCTTGGGTTCTCACCTGTAAAATAAGGATAATAATTGTATCAACTTCATAAGATTGTAGCAAGATTAATTTAGGTTACGTATGATTGTCAAGCATTAGGTACAAGGCATGAGACATAGTAAATGCTCAATAAGTTGTAACTATTGTTCTTATGTAAAGGAAATTGAATTGTATAGGTAGGCAGTGGGGACCTGTTGAACTTGGGTTCTTTTTTTTTTAAATTTATTTCTTATTGATGTTCAATTTGCCAACATATGGAATAATACCCAGTGCTCATCCCATCAAGTGCCCCCCTCAGTGCCCGTCACCCAGTCACCCCCACCCCCCGCCCACCTCCCCTTCCACCACCCCTAGTTTGTTTCGCAGAGTTAGGAGTTTCTCACGTTCTGTCTCCCTTTCTGAAATTTCCCACTCATTTTTTTTCTCCTTTCCCCTTTATTCCCTTTCACTATTTTTTATATTCCCCAAATGAATGAGACCATATAATGTTTGTCCTTCTCCGATTGAACTTGGGTTCTTGAGAAGAGGAATGACTTAATCAGATATGTATACTTTGATTAGAGAGAAGAGTAGAGAATTTAGGGGTTAGAGACTAGAGGTAAAATGCATGGTCAGGAGATTGGTACAACAATTAAGGAAAGAGATAGCAAGGTCTTGGCAAAATTGGAACAGAGTGACAAAGACTTTCCCCTTGACCAAACTAGTTAGGCTCCTCTGAGTCTTATCCTTGACTAGGCTTTGATCCTTGGACTTTCATGTATATCCTTGCCGAATTTGGTTTTAGCAGGGATTCTGCTAAGTTCGTTTAGAACTCCCTCACCCTTGATATCTGGTTGCCCTGGCCTGTCTTCAGCAAGAATTTCCCCTACCCTTGATGTCTCCTCTTAGTAGTTTCCATCCGTTGAGCCCCTCATTCTGCTCATAGATAGAAATCCCCAGCTGTCTTTGCTGTATTTGGGTTTGAGTCCCATATTTCCCCTTTATTACAGTATCTCTATTGCAGTAGTTTTGAATAAAGTGTTACTTACTGTATTGACAAGTGTCAGAATCATCTTTTTTTTTTAACAAGGAGATGAGGATGGCCTGAGGGAATGGTGCTCAATGGAATTTAGAGGTTTGTTTTCTTAGTTCTTGACTCCTAAGTCTAAGAACAATTATGGTCAAAGATGGAATCATAGATGATTCTGAGTAGTTAAAGGGAATGGTGATGTCTTTAACTAAAATTGAGATTGCCAGAGTGTGGATTTTTTTTTGGTGTATGTGGAGGTGCTAAGTCTGTTTTAGGAAGTATTGTCAAGTTTGCATGTTTTAATAATATATTTTTACCTCTAGATGTTGGTTTAGCAAACAGAAGGAGGTGGTTGTTGATGAAAATATAGTAGATGAAATAGTACTAGGAGAGATTATCTAAAAGGAACATATAAAACTATAAGAAAAGAGGACTGAGAACAGACTCCTGAGGATACCAAAATATTTAACAGGTAGACAGGAAAAGAAACAAAGTAAGAAAACTTAGTAAGAATAGTTAAAGGCATGAAGTAAAAATAACTAGGGGTATGTGTTATCAGGGCTAAGGAATGAGAATTTTAAGGGTGAAGGGGAGGGAAGTAATCTCAAATGCTTAGATTACACAAAGTAATCTTGAATAATCAAGATTGAGAGGTCCAACTGAATTGCAAATTAGGAGGTTCCCAAGAACCTTTCCTAGAGCTGCTTTTATTGGAGAAGTGAAGACAAAAGCCACATTGTTTGGGTTGAGATGTAGCCTTGACCTTTCTATACATCCTACTCTATAACAGGCAAATGGGATGAGATTTCCATTAATTTGGGAGAAGGAATAAGACTTGGGTCTGGTATACATATGCAGTCAAATACTCTACTGCTTTTGTAGTGGGACTGCATCACAGGTACTAAGGCTTGTGGCTTATTTTGATGACCCTTGCAAACAGTGACTCAGTAGTTGTATAGACATATTCTAGAAAAAAATCTAAGAGTTGGAGGGAGGAGAGTTGATCTTTTCAATTTATAATTCAATCAAATCAGAAACCTATTGGTTATCCTTGTTAAAATTTAATCATAGATTAGTGTATTCTACTTTACTTCAATGAAATGAAGTTAGCATTTTCATCTCTGAATAATCCTTTATAGAAATTTGCTGCTATATTTGCCTTCCTGAGGAAATCAAAGTTACCTCTTATCTGACTCACATGTGAGGCATAGAAATTCATGTGCAATGTAAAATTTTTCTTTTTTTTGACCATGTATGATTTTTACAGCATCTAGATGCTTGCATAAGAGAGTGTAGACTGTATCCTTCTACCCCACCACCTTGCTATCCTTCCTTCATTTGTATTGAAACAAGATTTCTACTTTTCTTGTCTCCTCATAGTATATTAAAGAATATAAACAGAAGGAAAAAAGAACTTTCTAAAGCTACAACTGCCTTTGCCTAAAAGAGAAACAATTTTGCAAAGGACCATTGTGTAGCCGACTTAAGGTATTTATTATAATAGATTCTGGATATCAGCCTTAAAATTCATTTCTAAAAGAAAAACCACTCAATTCTAGCACTTGTCTGAGAACTCCTAAGCAGAGGGGAAATTGGCCAGCAGATACGCAGATATGGGGGTCTGTGCTACCTAACTGCTGAAGTCTGGGATGGATCTTAATCACAGAGGAAGTTTGTAAGCAATAGAAAAGGCCTCTGTGGAGGCTCTTCAGGTCCCAAAGCTCATTTTACCCTAAGAATATAGGGCCCTGGAGCCTGTGTGTTCACAAGCATTAAAGCGTTCGAATTCTTCCCAAGTTGCTAAAAGAGCACACTAAAAATGATGCCTTCCTCAGCACTTCTTTTCAAATGGTTCAAGAAGAAAAACCATGACATCTTTTCTAATACCCACATCCTATTTTAAAATCTGCCAAAAATAGTGGCTTTAATTCACAGACTTTAGACAAGAGGGAAAAATGCACTCAAAGGGACAGCTTGATTTTCTGCTAATCTTAACATTTTATAAAAATAAGTTTACTGTGAAGGCAATGGTCTTTGATAGAAAGCAATCTAATTGGGATGCCCAAGATCTTCAATTTGTTTGCTTTATTTTTGTACTTTTTTTTTCAACTGAAGTAGATGTATTTCACCAAACCATCCCCATGTCCTTAGCCCTTTGTGAGCAAAGAATCTGTTTTGCTAAACTATTGAGGGCTGGAAAGAAGGCATGGAAATTAGAAATTAAGAAGATATTGGTGATTGCCAGTTGTTTCGTTAGCACCTTTGGCATATTTTCTAAAAGACAGTATAAGAGATCTGTAATAGGTGTGTACATTGAACCCTAAACTAGTGTCTCTTGGGCATAGTACATAATGTATATAATGTCAGGAAATTGCTGTTATTTACTGATTAACTGGGACAATGAAAGTGTTTGGGCTTTGCTTCAGTATAGTAGTCAAAGGACTAGCTGAAGAAATTGGCCACCCTGAAGAATATCATTGCTATTGGCCAACAGGGAGAGGCAAAGAATAGAGAAAATTAAGCTATTACCTGTGTGGATCTCAGTTCCCATTTTTCTACTTTAGGACACTATCCACTCCTCTGTTCTGGAGAAGGGGACAACCAGATGCTCCAAGAAGCTCCAAGGCTCATTCTCATAAAATCTTTTCACTGACCTGTGAATGGAACCCTATTGTAAGAGAGTGTCCTGGAAGCTGACATCTCTCTCTGGTTGGTGTAGTATTTCTTTCTCAGGATTGTGCAAGATTGGGCTGCCAGACTGGTACTGCAATGTTGACTTGGGGCAACTCTCACACATTGAACACAGGATGAATTTTTTAAAGATTTTATTTATTTGAGAGAGAGACATCATGAGTGGGGGGTGGGAGGGGCAGAGGGAGAAGCTTGGGACTCCATCCCAGGACCCTGGGATCATGACCTGAGCTAAAGGCAGACACTTAACTGATTGAGGCACCCAGGAGCCACACAGGATGAATTTAGAGCACTGTTGACCAACACATTGGTTCTCTACCATCTGCATCTTAACCATGAGTCAGTTTTCTGCCTATATTACCAGATGGCAATGAGAGTAGCTGCAGGCATCTTTTTACCCCCTCCGTCACTGCTGGCACCCAAGACAGTCACCCAATCTCTTTCCACAGCCTCTGTGTCATGTGTTACAAAGTTCTCTGTAGATGATCACACCTATTTCCTCTCAGGACTTTTGAGACCATTGATGTGGACTGCAAAAATGGTTCTTCCTATTGATGTTCTCTCTTGGCTCTGATTGATTTGGTGATGTCATGTTTTCTGAGGCTGATATTAAGTTTTGTCAGATGAGGGATAGATATTCTTTGCCTGAATGCCACTCTTCTCACTTTTCCTATTGTTTCTGTGCCTATCCTCTAGGTGGTGGGGGTATATGAAAATCGGGGGTGTAATCAACACTGAAAGCAATCATATTCTAGGAATCCAATAATGGTGGCCTAAAATATTCAAAAGAAGATATGTTTGGAAGATACATTGTTCTATATTCTATAAAATCTCAGATGGTAAAAGTTTAAAAAAAAACAGGAGACAAATCATCATTCATATTTTACTGCATACCCTGGGCAAGCTTTCAATTTGTGGTCTTTATGAAGAAAACACAATAACAATTTCTGAAGGAGTATGTGGAAGCAAACATTAATGGGGAGTGGGCCTTGGATGAAACAACATCATGAATAATGATGTACTAACCATTAAATAGATGGTATTAGGGAACTGTAGAAACAAGAAGATCTATATCATTTCAATACAAGGAAATTCTGAAGAGCTATGGCACTGTGAATAATAACAGTATTGCTATATTTTTCTCATGGTAGCCAATATGAAGTTAGACGAGAATGTCATATTTGACAATGAATCACATGAAGAGATGGAGCCCAAGCATTAAGAAGAATCTTCATGTGTATAAATTAGATAATAAATGAATATATAAGTACCTATTTTAGGAGGGCATGTGATGTGATGAACACTGGATGTTATATGCAACTGATAAATTATTAAAACTACATCTGAAACCAATGATGTACTCTATGTTGGCTAATTGAATTTAAATTTAAAAAGTACTTATTTTATACCCAGCATTCTAAGTCTTCATTGATAAGTACTATACTTCACATGGACCCATTAATTTTATAACCCATTTTTTCATGTTTTTATTAAAATTCCAGTTAGTTAACCTACAGTGTAACATTAGTTTCAGGTGTAGAATTTAGTGATTCATCATTTACATACAACCCCCAGTGCTCATCACAAGTGTCGCCTTAATCCCCATCACCCATTTAACCCACCCTCTCCCCCTACTTTCTCTCCCCACCCACCTCCCCTTCAGTAATCATCAGTTCATTCTCTATAGTTAAGAGTCTGTTTCTTAGTTTGCCTCTTTTTCCACCCGCTTTGCTCATTTATTTTGTCTCTTAAATTCTACAGATGCATGAAATCATATGGTATTTGTTTTTCTCTGACTTATTTCACTTAGCATAGTATTCTCTAACTCCATCCATGTTGTTGCAAATGGCAAGATTTCATTCTTTCCTTATGGCTGAGTAATATTCCACTCTGTGTGTGTGTGTGTGTGTGTATACATATACTACCTCTTCATCCACTTATTAGTTGATGGACATTTGGGCCCTTTCCATAATTTGGCTATTGTAGATGATGATGCTGTGAACATCAGGGTGAATGGATCCCTTCAAATCAGTACTTTTATATCCTTTGGGTAAATACCTCATAGTGTACTTGCTGGATCATAGGGTAGTTCTATTTTTAATTTTTAAAGGAATCTCTATACTATTTTCCTGAGTGGCCACACCAGTTTGCATTCCTACCAACAGTGTAAGAGGGTTCCCCTTTCTCCACATCCTTACCAGCACCTGTTGTTTCTTTTTTTTTTAAATTTTTATTTATTTATGATAGTCACACACAGAGAGAGAGAGAGAGGCAGAGACACAGGCAGAGGGAGAAGCAGGCTCCATGCACCGGGAGCCCGATGTGGGATTCGATCCCGGGTCTCCAGGATCGCGCCCTGGGCCAAAGGCAGGTGCTAAACCGCTGCGCCACCCAGGGATCCCACACCTGTTGTTTCTTGCATTGTTGATTTTAGCCATTCTAACAGGTGTGAGGTGATATCTCATTGTAGTTTTGATTTGCATTTCCCTGATAAAAAGTGATGTTGAGCATCTTTTCATGTGTCTGTTGGCCATCTGTAAGTCTTCTTTTGAAAAATATCTATTCGTGTCTTCTGCCCATTTTTTATTTTTTATTATTTTTTCTACCCATTTTTAAATTGGATTATTCATTTTTGGGATGCTGAGTTTTATAAGTTCTTTACAGATTTTGGATATTAGTCCTTTGTCAGAGATGTCATTTGCAAATATTTTCTCCCATTCCATGGGTTTTGTTGATTATTTCCTTTGCCATGTAGAAGCTTTTTATTTTGATGAAGTTCCAATAGTTTATAATCCATTTTTAAGTCAAATTGTTCACATAGACAGTTCCATAACAATTTTTTATTTTATATAGATTGCCCCATAACAATTTTTTTTCATATATTTTTCTACCCCAAAAGTGGCTCTGACTGAAGAGTTAAGACTGACTGCTTGTTATCCTCAATACTGCTATTGAGTATCCTCAATACTTTATTTCCCAGAAGGGTCTTTACCTGCAAAGAACAGAGTTGAATAAGAAAGTTATAGTTCCTTTAGGTTTGTAAGATATTATCTGGAGCTCAGCCTCAAAACTGGAAACTTAGTTAGGAACTTAGTTATATACTTTAGCAAATAACATAGACTTAAGTTTCATTTTTTAGGTAAAATCATCTTATGCTTACTTATTCAATAAATTATGAACACTTTGTCAAACATTTAGATATATAGTGGTGAACAAAATAAATGAGGTCCAAACAAGGACCTCACAGAGCTTAGAGAAGCTGGGTAGGCAGGCATTAAGTAAAAATACAAATATTATTACAAATTTTAATACATTATAAGAAGAAGAAGAGGAAGATTCTTTGTGAGACAATGATGAAAAGAGTCTTGCTTATATAGGAGGTTGAAGATATTTCTCAAGAAGATGACAAACTGAAACAAGAGAGGCAGGAGAAAAGATATCCTGGCAAAATAAACAGCATGTGCAAAGCACTGAGATGGTTATTTGTAAGGGATGGAAACATTTAAATATTGAAAAGAATGATATAAAATGAGGTTGGAAAGTTTGACAGAAACTAGATCATGTAGTGCTTTGAAGGAATTTAAATTTGATCCTAAAAGCACTGGTAAACCATTGGAGAGTTTTATGTAGGAAGGAATGTGATCTGATATACATTGTTTGAAGACCACTCTGTGAAAAACTTTTAGGGGTGGGACTAAGAATAGATGTAGGATGACCAGGTAGAGGATTCCTGCATAGGTCCAGATGAGAATAAATATGGGTGAGATTGAGAGAAAGAAACCAATTGGGCATATATTTTAGAGATAGAAAATTGACAAGAATTGCTGATGAACTGGATTTCTTTATTCATCTAACAAATATTTGAGTGCCTTCTCTGTGTCAAGCATTTTTGTAGGTACTGAGCATACATCAGTGACCAAATATAATTTCTGCCTTCATTAAGCCTATAGTTTAATGAGAAGATACATACAATAAATAAACAAATAAAATATAATATGTCCAATGGTGATAAGAGGGATGGGGGTTCCTGTTTGATAATGAACGGTTAGAGAAAAGCTCTCTGAAAAGGTCACATTTGAATAGATACTTGAAGAATAATAAGGTAGCAACCTATATGGTTATCAGAGAAAGTATTTTAGGTAAATATAATATCAGGAATCAGGAATGTAGTTGGGAGTTTGAGGGACAGTGGAGAAGCTTGTGTGTCTGGAATAGAATGTATGAGGCTGGGAGTGTTAAGGAATATTAGAGTGGTTCTGCAAAGCTCATTTTGGGCCATTTTAAGAGACTTGGTTTCTAAAATAATGAAATGGGAAGCCCTTGGAGAATTTTGAGCAGAAGAGTCATATAATGGCTCATATTTCAACAGGAACATTCTGGCTGCAATGTTGATAACAGACTATAAAGGGGGAAGAGAGGAAGCATAGAAATCATGTAAGAGGATATTTCAATAATCTAGGCTAGAGATGGTGGTGGTTTGGATTTGGGTGGCAGTAAGTGGAGGTATTATGGAGCAGTTGGATTCTATATTCATTTTGGAGGTAAAGTCGATAGAACTTACTGATTAATTACCTGTGAGCATAGAAAACTGAAAAGACTCCACCCCAAGATTGCTAGAACTCGTACAGCAATTCAGCAGCATGGCAGGATACAAAATTAATGCCCAGAAATCAATGGCATTTCTATACACTAACAATGCGACTGAAGAAAGAGAAATTAGGGAGTCAATCCCATTTACAATTGCACCCAGAGGCATAAGATACCTAGGAATAAACCTAACCAAAGAGGTAAAGGATCTAAGCCCTAAAAACTACAAAACACTTCTGAAAGAAATTGAAGAAGACACAAAGAGATGGAAAAATATTCTATGCTCACGGATTGGAAGAATTAATATTGTGAAAATGTCAATGCTACCTAGGGCAATTTACACATTTAATACAATCCCTATCAAAATACCATGGACTTTCTTCAGAGAGTTGGAACAAATCATCTTAAGATTTGTGTGGAATCAGTTAAGACCCCGAATAGCCAGGGGAATATTGAAAAAGAAAACCATAGCGGGGGGCATCACAATGCTGGATTTCAAGTTGTACTACAAAGCTGTGGTCATCAAGACAGTGTGGTGCTGGCACAAAAAGAGACACATAGATCAATGGAACAGAATAGAGAACCTAGAAATGGGCACTCACCTCTATGGTCAACTAATATTCAACAAAGCAGGAAAGATTATCCACTAGAAAAAGGACAGTCTCTTCAATAAATGGTGCTGGGAAAATTGGACATCCACATGCAGAAGAATGAAAATAGACCACTCTCTTACACCAGACACAAAGATAAACTCAAAATGGATGAAAGATCTAAATGTAAGACAAGGATCCATCAAAATCCTAGAGGAGAACACAGGCAACACCCTTTTTGAACTTGGCCACAGCAACTTCTTGCAAGATACATCCATGAAGACAAGGGAAGCAAAAGCAAAAATGAATTATTGGGACTTCATCAAGATCGAAAGCTTCTGCACAGCAAAACAGTCAACAAAACTAAAAGACAACCTACAGAATGGGAGAAGATATTTGCAAATGACCTATCAGATAAAGGGCTAGAATCCAAGATCTATAAAGGACTTCTTAAACTCAACAGCAAAGAAACAAACAATCCAATCATGAAATGGGCAAAAGACATGAACAGAATTTTCACAGAGGAAGACCTATACATGGCCAACAAGCACATGAGAAAATGTTCCACATCACTTGCCATCAGGGAAATACAAATCAAAACCACAATGAGATACCCCCTTACACCAGTGAGAATGGGGAAAATTAACAAGACAGGAAACAACAAATGTTGGAGAGGACGTGGAGAAAGGGGAACCCTCTTGCACTGTTGGTGGGAATGTGAACTGGTGCAGCCACTCTGGAAAACTGTGTGGAGGTTCCTCAAAGAGTTAAAAATAGAGCTACCCTATGACCCAGCAGTTGCACTGCTGGGGATTTACCCGAAAGATACAGAGGCAGTGAAACACCAGAACACCTGCACCCCAATGTTTATAGCAGCAATGTCCAAAATAGCCAAACTGTGGAAGGAGCCTCGGTGTCCATCAAAAGATGAATGGATAAAGAAGATGTGGTCTCTGTATACAATGGAATATTACTCAGCCATTAGAAACGACAAATATCCACCATTGGCTTTGACATGGATGGAACTGGAGGGTATTTTTCTGAGTGAAGGAAGTCAATTGGAGAAGGACAAACATTATATGGTCTCATTCATTTGTGGAATATAAAAATATGAAAGGGAATAAAGGGGAAAGGAGAGAAAATGAGTGGGAAATATCAGTGAGGGTGACAGAACGTGAGAAACACCTAACTCTGGGAAACGAACAAGGGGTAGTGGAAGGGGAGGTGGGCAGGGGGATGGTGTGACTGGGTGATGGGCACTGAGGGGGGCACTTGATGGGATGAGCACTGGGTGTTATGGCATCCAGTTTTGGCAAATTGAACTCCAATAAAAAATATACAAAAAAATTACCTGTGAGCTTTAAGACAAAGAAAGGGGTCAAAGATGATTCTATAGTTCAAACAGCTAGAAGGAATTAAAATTGCAATATACTGAGATGCAGGAGGGTAGGAACAGTGGTTTTGGTGGGCAAGGCTATTAGATTTAGGGAGTGAGGGAAAAGGAAGTATTCAGAGGGCCTCCTGGAATTCTGTCTTGAACAATTGGGTGGATGAGCGTGCAATTTCCATAGGTAGGAAGTATAACAGATTTTAAAAATCTAGTTTTATCTCCTTCATTTGATAGAGCAGCAACTGAAGTCCTGAGAAAATAGCCACCTTGTTCAGTCATTAGAAGAGCCTAAATTTGGTTCTCCATATTGAAGGGTCAAAATTCTTGCCTCTTTGTACTCTGATTTTTAAATTTTAAAATCTTTGGAATGGGGAAATTCTAAGTTTCTTAAAGGTAAGACTTGTGCTTTTAGTTACTTTTGTATGTTATGCTGTAGTGGATACTATTATTTTATGCCCAGACCCCATCCCCTCCTTTTCCATGTTCTGTTCTCCTTACCCTACCCATATCTCCAGTTTCCATAGACATCACCACTTTAATACAATGTAATCCCACCTCTTGGCTATAGTGGATTGTTTGAGGAATTGGCCCCTGATTCAAGGCGGGCAAATTTCCTCTCCCCATTTATATGAGAAAGAGAGGAAAGATTTTTCTAGGTACTTAGTAAATATGTGATGACCTGAATTGAAGGAAGGGTGAAACTTTTAGAAACCCTGTGTATAAAACTTTTTCAAAACATATGAATTAGGGGATGATTATTACCATTTCAAGAAAAATCTTTGCTCTCCCAGAAGATTGACTGTAATTTTGCTTTAAATAGCAATCTTTTAAGTGCATTCAAGCGTTTGTTTATGATCATTAACAACTTGACAGGCTGGGGTTGAAGGGAGAACATTTTAAAGTTAAAGCATCAGAAAATACTTCCCATTAAATTTGTTGCTTAGGGCCTGGAGCCTGAGCTTTATAAGGGCCTCTACTGAATTATAAGCTCTCAAATGGGTTAGTACTTAGTATCAATATTGGCTAAATAAACTACTCGTGCTTTGAATTGCGAGTTCACCTTATGTTTTATAAGCCACTATGTAAAGATCATTTTAAATATAGAATAAAGTAATGAAAAACATTGTGTACACAGAATACTTAGGAGGGGTGTGTATGTGTGTGTGTGTGTGTGTGTGTGTGTGTGTGTGTGTTATAGTAAGGTTACCAAAGATGTATGGATCAAAACAAGGGTTGCTGATAATAGAGAATGAGAATTAACAAAACTACTTCTGTCACTGATGGGTTCATCAGAAAAAAAGATGTCTATCAATGAGCTTCTGCTGGAGGATAAGAGGAGAAAAGTGCTGGACACCAGCCTATTGGGCCATAAGTCCAAAGTCAGATAATCCATGTAGCATATTCAGTAAGCCTATATTTATTCTGTGAAGACAGAGGTGATAAGTAGTCATAACCATATTAATGCCAGATAGCATAAAAAAGTTCAAAGTGGACTTGTTTGAGGAATGGAAAAATGAGGAAGAAAGAAAAGGAGAATAGAAAGGAGAAAGAAGAAAGAAGAAATGATTACTTCATAAACATGTGTAGCTGCCCAAAGCTGTGGAATCCCAACCCCCCGCTTAATTTTATCCTGCATGGAATTGACCACCCATGCATTCAGGCACTCAGTAAATTACTTCCACATGAGTTTGTGAATAAAAACTAAATTAACGTAATGCTATTTGACTGAACTTACATAGCTTGTTGAAGATAATAAATGTCCAAATCTGTACGCTGTATCAGTCATACATATGGTAAGTCTCTTTTCATAACTTTGGAATAATTCCTTTATATTTAATAGTTGAAATTAAATCTATCTAACTTGAGTCCTGCTAACTGAGCAGATCACTTTTCTTGGTAGTTTTGGTTTCCAATGGTTTAGTCACAATATAAGAATTAGGGGAGGAGGGCGGGGGGTGGGGGTGAATGGGTGACGGGCACGGAGGGGGACACTTGACGGGATGAGCACTGGGTGTTATTCTGTATGTTGGTAAATTGAACACCAATAAAAATTAATTTATTTAAAAAAAAGAATTAAAATATTGTTTAAGGTAGTGTCATTGGTATTAGTAAAAAAAAAAAATGTATACTCACTTGGTCTGTTTGACCAAGAGAGCTAACTATCCATGCAGGGTGACCATACATTTTCATTTACCCAGGATAGTCATGGCTTGTGCTGTTTTCATGATGTATTAATAGTAACTTTTTTCACTCTTGAAAGTGTCCTGATTTGGAAAATCAACTGTGTTTTCCCTACATGTCAGTTCTACAGGTAATCCTGATGCAGCCAACATAGAAAAAAAATCTACAGGAAACTCAGCTAATTCTCCTGCTTTATAATGAGGCTTTATACACAGTCTGTTTTGATCCTCATTCCTCTAGATGAGAGACTATACCATTAACTCCTACTTCAGTTAAACATTTTGTGAAAGAACTAAAATTGCAGCCAAGTTGTACTGCTTTCTGGTGACTTAAGTGAATGGAGATAGTGTAGAAGACCTTGAGGAATGAATGAATAACAAGTCTTTTATTCAGTTCTTGACTATTAGTTGCTTTAACTTGGCTTTTGGCAAGTACTGGATAGATATTGATTTAAACTTGAGCTATCTGGCAAATGCCTCACCTGCAGAGATTTTATATTGCTGATTGAAGCAAAATGCTTAAGTTTTAGTTAATGGGAGTTTTTTTTTTTTTTTTTTTTTTTTTAGGATTAGGTCTGGCTACCAGTGGCAGAAAATTCAGATTTTAGGGCTTGAGCAAGACAGCTTCTTTCTTACTCACATAAGACATTGGAGCTAGGCGTTACAGAGCTGTTAGGATGTTTCACAGTCTTAAGACCCAGGATCCTTCCATCTTGTTGCTCAGTTGTATGCAGTATTTATTTCCAGTGTCATTCTATGTTTCTGAGTGGCTGTTTTAGTTCTAGACCATGCATCCTCATTCTAGGCTGCAGGAAGTAGGCAACAGGGAAAGAAGGAAATATTTTTTCCTTTAAGAACACTTACTGAAAGTTTTATATTATGTTTGCTTGGATGCTTTGGCCAGAGTGCAGTTGTATGACCCCGTTTGACACCAAGGGGGTCTGAGGAATATAATCTTAATTTGGATCATCATGTACACAGCAAAAACATAGAAGTATTAAAGGAAGAAGGCAAAAATGGATATTGGGGAACAATTAGTCTCTGTCATAGGACCAAAGATGGCAAAATTGATATTCTGTAATGAAAAAAAATCAAGACTTGAATTATTTGTCCAGATCAAAAAGTCATCCTACCTTTTCATGATAATGAGTCTGGAAGCATGTTTATTAGCATTTTCCCCTCAAATAAAATTTTGGTTTTGCTTGATGCCATGTAGTACCTCCTTATTTTATAGCTAAATGCTTTTTAATACTATAAAAACTTATGCAAAATAATTGAACTTCTTTAAAAGTTATTGTGGAGCAAATAGACTTGAAATACATAAAATGCTAGACTGTCTTTGGTCAAGGGTTGGTTATTTGAATTGCTGCTACCAACACTAGCCTAATTAGGTCCAAGCTTGCCCAGCAGCTATTTGTAGCCACAGTGCACAAGTTATTCTCTAAAAATGCATTGAAGTGTACTTCATGTGTGATGAAGAAAAAAGTTATGAACATAGGAGTTTTCATATGCTTTCCTCTTTCTCTTAGCCCCCCACCCTCCTGGAGACTTTCTTTGGTAGACTGGTTCCTAGATCCTTTGTGAGGCATGGAAGGAGACGTGATATGAAAAAGCCCTGAGGAGGAGGGGAATACATTATCAAGGGAGGTAAAACCAAGCTATATAATAAAGGACTTAGAGAGAGTCAGAATTTGGGGGAAAATAAAAGCCATGTGAGCTGTGGGGGGTGTGGAAGGAAGTTGTTTTTGGAAGGGATTTTTTTTTCTAGTTGTATTGAGAAATAATTGACACTTATCACTGTATAAGTTTAAGAAATATACCGTGATGGTTTGATTTACATATATTGTGAAGTGAGTATCACAATAGGTTCAACTGACATCCATTGTTTCACATAGATAAAATAAGAAGAAAAGAAAAAAGAAAAAAATTGTGATGAGAACTCAAAGAATTTATTCTTTTAACACCTTTCCTATATGTCATACAGCAGGGTTAACTGTAGTCATCATATTGTACATTATAACCCTAGTACTTATTTATCTTCTAACTGGGAGTTTGTTCCTTTTGACCATCTTCTGGAGGAAGTTATAAATGAGAAGTTCTTAAAGGTGTTGTATAAACTGTGCTTTCAAAATTTCATACCATTTATGGCCTGAACCAACTTGGTCCCACACACATTAGTTAATAAATGGAGTTGCAATTTGGTTATATTTTGGGGTCTTCTTAGAGTTAATTCCTCTAAGAATCTTACCTTATCAAAATATAATTAATTAGACTTAATGAATTTCCTACTGTGATCAACCATTTTGATACTTTATATTTAAACATGTCATTCACTTAAGCACCAGGGGGCCACAGTCATCTTGCATTTTCATGGCTTGTGTTCCCTTGGAATTGTTTGCTTAATTAGAACTGTCTTCACAATGATCTCTCTGAGGTTTGCTGGTTCTATTGGACATTAACACACAAGTGTGTTGGTAGGTGATTCAGGGCCTCTACAGATGGATATGTTGTTCATTGCATAACTGTAGGTGGTGGTTCTGAATATAGTAAAGGGCAACGTATTTACATTTGCTCCCTAAAGAAAATAAATTGTTCATCATTTTATAGGCAGAGACATTTTTCTTCCCATATAGAATGAGCAGGATTATTTTGTCTGAAAAAAAGGTAAAAGAGGCAAAGCTGATACAATTTTAAAAAAGGAGGAGGATCTTATTGATGTGGTACTGAAGGCCACATCAGGGTCAACTGCAAATGGGGGAGAACAGATGGTCTAGAAAATGGAATGAAATGCCAGTAGTGTGTGGCAGGTATCCACAGGACTGAACTGTCAGATGTGTGGCAAGTATGGTATCTGGCAAGTATAATGGCAGATAATACTCTGGCATTAAGGTGAGCAATTGGTATCAGAAGTTTCAGCTACAGGTATTAAGGTAGGACTGTCACTGCATGGGAAATTCAGAAATAGGCAAGTTTCAGATTCAGGAATGGTTTGTTTTCTCTTTCATTTGATTGTGAATGTTTTCTTCTAAGATTTAGTCTTTTTGAGATTGCCTTTCCCTGAGACAATCTTCCTGAAATGATGATTCTTTACATCTTATCTACTTCTGAGAGTCCAGAGTGACATATGATGTCTGGCTTGATAATCACCAAAGCTCTCTTTAGCTTTGGAAGACTAAGGTTGGGCTTGACTAAACCTTCCTTGCTCATTATACTCCTTCCCTCACCCTCACCAAAGCAAACCAAACAAAACTAAATCACTTATTCTAATTGAGAGCAACTATTGTTTTTCCTATAGGAATACTTCACTACAAAAACAAATATGTTATATGAAATTCAGATATACAAACAAGGTCAGTGAGGTAAGGGTACAGGGAAGATTGATCCTTATAAAAGCTTTCACAATAGGATTCCCTTAGGCAGAGACCTCTCTGAGTATATTTCAAATAAGGTTTAATTTGCTAAACTCTGACTTATGTAAAACTCTTCAAGAACACATAATATATCGCTCTACCTGTTCTTTGGCTATATCTTTGTTCAAGACAGACAGGAAGGGGAAAGACAAAGAGGAACTTACATACCAAGATTTCAATTACAAAACATGGAAAATCAGATATGTTTATACCATGACATATGTGCCATATGAACCTGTAATTGAAGCTTTGCCATGACCCAGCCAGGAGTGCCAGTGAGGTATGTAAAGTGTTGTTCACTTTATAAATAAGTGTATACAAAGAAGCTGGTTCTTGGACTTGCCAAACAAAAAAATTGCTAATAGTAGTTGATTTGGGTGATGTTGGACAAGAAGGGATGATCTTGAATGAGAGTTAGGAAGACACTATGGAATCAGGAGCAGACATGTTGACAGTGGAATAGAAGAGAGATTTCAGTAATAGATCTATGTATGTAATGAACTTTGACATATAACAAAAGTGATATGGCAAGTCACAAGGAAAAAGAAAAACTGTTTAACAAACGATACCAAACAAAACCTGCACATATGAGGAAAAATGAAATTTGATACCTACTTAAACCATATTAAAAAAAACACAGCAAATCAACTTTAGGAAGACCAGGAACTTGACTGCCAAAACCTAAAATTTAAGACTAAAAGAAACTATAGATGATTAATTTTCTGACCCTAGAGTAAGAAAATAAAAAAGATGAAGTACATAACCCGTAAAATATTGGTAAATTAAATCTTTTTTTAAATTAAATATCTTTTGATCATCAATAAATACTACAGACAACATTGAAAGAGGTTACACATTGGGAGAAAGGCATGTATTTGTAACACATAGAACCCAAAATGTCCTAGTATAAGAATATATAAAGAAATTCTACAAATAGGACAAAGACAAATATTCCAATAGAAAAATATAGGGAGAAATATAGGACCAGGCATTTCAGAGAAAAGGAAATATATATGGCTAACAAACAAAGAGATATATAGCTTCACTTTTTTTTAAATTTTTAAAAAATTATTTATTTATTTATTTATTTATGAGAGAGAGAGAGAGAGAGAGAGAGAGAGAGAGAGAGAGAGAGAGAGAGAGGCAGAGACACAGGCAGAGGAAGAAGCAGGCTCCATGCACCAGGAGCCCAATGTGGGATTTGATCCCGGGTCTCCAGGATCACGCCCCAGGCCAAAGGCAGGCGCCAAACTGCTGCGCCACCCAGGGATCCCTATAGCTTCACTTATACTCAAGGAAATACAGATTGGAACCACAATAGGATACCAGTTTACACCTATTGGATTGATAAAATTTAGGTAGTCTGAAAATACCAAGTGTTGAAGAGGATGTATATGTCATATCTCTTACATTGCTAATGGGAATATAATATGATACAACTGCTTTGCAAAAAAATTGTCATTATTTTGTAGAGTTGAACATTTGCACAATCTATGACCTAACATCGATACTAGATATATTAAAAGAGAAATTTTAGACTATGTACCCAAGGAGACATGTACCAATTAGACTGTTTGTGGTGGCATTGTTTATAACAGCAAAATTTGAGGGATCACTCAAATGGCTACGAATCAGAAAATGAGTAAATGATTTGTGGAATGTTCACATAATGGAATATTACTGGAAATCAATGAACTAAACTTACAAACAACAACATGAATAAACTTTACTAATATGATTGTGAAAAAACAACTAGAAAACAGCATAGAATATAATACTCATTTTGTAAAATGAGTGAACAAGTAAAACAAAACATTTTTAATAAATATGTGTATACTTGATAAAATTAATAAAAAGGGAAAGGAATGATAAACATAAAATATGATATAGTGGTTACTTCCAGGGAGTTGTGGGAGGTAGGATAATAGAAAAATATAGGTAATATTCCAGTTTAGGGTTTGGGCACTGGGTTCATGAATGTTTATTAGGATGCTAAAATAAATAGATGAAAAGAATAATTTATAAAGCAATGGTAGTATAACCTGAACCAATAATTATGATTAATTCAATTCTGTATACCTGAGTTTTGAGAAAAATCCAAAACTATAAACACCTTGCTGTAGCCTACAAATTCCTATATGATCTGACTTTTGGCTTCCCTTCTGATTTAATTTCCTGTCTCTCTTATCCTTGTACATTCAGCTTCAGCTACATTGCTTTTTCTGTTAGTCCTTGAACTTTTAAAACATGCTCTTGCCTCAGGGCCTAGAACATTTTTCCCTCAGATATCCACATGTCTTGCTCCCTCATGTCATTCAAGTTTACTCAAATATCTCAGCAAGGCCTTCTTTGAACATCTGTCTAAAGTGCACCCCTGTTATGCTGTCTCCACACTCTGCTCTTTCTCTTCATACTAGACACTGATATATACATATTATTTATTATTTGTCTTTCCCTGTATGGAAGATCCAGGGAGGCAAGGGTTTCACTTTGTCTACTACTCTATTGCTTTTTAGCTGCTTTTTTACTTGTCCTTTGTCTCAGATGTTATTTCTTCCAGAAAATCTTTTCTGACTCCTCTAGTTTGGATTAATGTTTTTCTTCTGGGCTACACTTTTGCTCCATAATACAAAAATGAAACTCCTCACATTTTTTTTTAATGGTTGGCTGTTTACCAGTCTGTCTCTTGCTCTAGTTTGGTGCGTGCTTTCAAAACATAGATCTTATTGTGTATGTGTGTATGTATGTAGTTAATCCCAAACACGTTGGTGTCTACCACATAGTATACGTTCAATGATTATTTCTTAAACAATAAAACAGATGTAAGAATCAGCAAGCAAGTGATCCAGCCTCAGGGCTAAGGTGGCTAGCCATATAAATAAAGAGGGAGATTGGCCATGTGGAAACAGTAAATTGTAGTAGAAATAGGAGAAGCGGGATCCCTGGGTGGCGCAGTGGTTTAGCGCCTGCCTTTGGCCCAGGGCGTGATCCTGGAGACCCGGGATCAAATCCCACATCAGGCTCCCGGTGCATGGAGCCTGCTTCTCCCTCTGCCTCTCTCTCTCTCTCTCTCTCTCTCTCTCTCTCTCTCTCTCTCTCTGTGACTATCATAAATAAATAAAAATTTAAAAAAAAAAGAAAAAGAAAAAAAAAAGAAATAGGAGAAGCTGGATATTTTGGGGGTAAGACTTAGTTGTTGTGTTTCTATAGAAGCCTTTTTATGCAAACTTCGGTGACTTCAGCTCTTTTAATTTAAGGTCTTAAAAGATGCCCCAGGCTGGTTATGTGCATATATCCCATGAGGAATAGAAACCCAGAAACCTTTTAATCATTCAGCATTTCTGCATAGTTAATAGTTCAGGGGAAACTTATAGGCATATGATGATGCTGAGATCTCTTGAGATGTTAAAACAAGACTGTATAATCAGGTTCAGGTTATCTGCTGCATACATTTCAATCCTAAATATTTGTAATTTTATAATCTATGTAAGGGTATATACTTCCCTTTCTATTTACTGAATAAAATTTACCGGGCAAGTCTTTTCCTCTGCCCTGTGACCCCTGTCATGTGAATATCTATGAGTTATCCGTTGCCTACAGATGCTCTTAATAGCTTCATGTTTTCCAAATCAAATTACCCTTTTTCTCTTTCTGGATCAGTCACTATGAGATTACCTTTCCCATCATTATCAGCATTAATGCTGTGCCATAATTGTATACGCAATTGGATTGTTTATTCACTTGCACAGATAATTTCATCAATATGCCTTCAGTTTTGCCAGCTACCAAGTAATGTACCCAATAGCCACATGAGAGTGTGAATAAATTATTGGCACTGATTTACTTCATATGATGGACTAACTTCAAAGTTCATAGTTTGGGTGTAGTAATATGTTGTGCGTTGTTCAATAAATGGATGTTACATCTTTTCTGTTTATGAATGGGCTGTGTCTATAGCATCTTCAAACTACTGGTATGCTTATGGTGGCCTAATCAACCACTAGTACCTAGAAGTACTGCTTGGTATATAGATAGTGAAAATAAAGTACTAATTAAAAGAAGGGAATATATTTTATTTCTGGGGATGAGTGAACCCTTTGTTTCCTAGTCATAAACTGCACTCTTGTTTAAATAGGCTCTGGTGCCAGATAGAGCCTTAACCACAGCCATAACTAAAAGACGGGGAGTTCATGCAGATGAATATAATTAGAGACATCCCTTAAGGACATATTGGCATGAAAGGCATTGTGACATGATGAAGGAAACTCTAGGACTAGGAGATATGGCAAAACTCAGATGAATAGGGAGATTGTCTTATCAGAGAGGACTGGTAGATAAAATGTGCTGGGATCACTTCTGGGGTGCAGGAATGGGACTATAGTTTGAGAGCAAGATAGGGCCAAATTTTAGGGTTATCGGGGTTAAGATACAGGGGGAAATAATAGGGGTGATTACTTGAAGTGGGTTATATAGTAGAGTCTTGGTCATGCACTGGTGTGGTGGAACAGGCTCATACATGAAGGCTGACTGTGTGCACTTCTTTTCCTTTTTTAAAAAATATTTATTTATTTTCAAGAGACACACAGAGAGGTAGAGGGAGAAGCAAGCTCCCCACAGGGAGCCTGATGTGGGACTCAATCCCAGGATCCTGGGATCATGCCCTGAGCCAAAGGCAGACACTCAACCCCTGAGCCACTCAGGTGCCCCTGCAATTCTCTTCCTAACTACATGTTCAGTGACTTCACATTAGTTGTTTGATATCAGCTATGGTATTGAACTTATATAATTATTACTATATGTCAGGCACATGCATTATTTTACTTAAGTCTCACATTATTCCTTTTTTTAATTAGGAAATTGAAACACAGAGAAGTTTAATAAGAAGTTCAGTTACTAGAATTGGTCCATATAATCATAACATGACTAGTAGTAAAGGTGATTCAATGATGGGCTGCTTGACTACTAAACTAGGCTTTATAAATCCTTCCTGATTAGGAAAAACTTGTGTTCCAGAATTGAGCTTGCAAAAGTAGTAGAGCATGGCCTAGGGAACCAGACTAGTTATGTCTGGTAGAATTCTAAGTAGTATTATGTCCTTATTTTACTACATACTCTTGTATAAAGTTTACTCAGGATTCACCAACTGAGGTAGGAGAGCAACAGAATGAGCCTAGGTATTCCTTTACACCAAGCAATGATTTCTCTACTTCTAATTCCTTCTCAAGGGCCTCTCTCAGCATCATACTCATGACCCTCTGTGTGACCCTAAGGTTCTAGAATATAAAATGTATGTACTTTTCACAAAAAAGCTTGAGAACACATGTTCTTATTTCCCTATGGCACATTCTACATTTTTATAGCCAGAAAGAATCTTCAAGATGGAGCAATTTTGTTTTCTTATAACATGTGGTTTTTAAAAATTCAATTATTGCAGTCCAGACACATCGTTGGCATAAGATTGAATTTAATTTGTCTTAAATTTCCTTTCCAATGAGACAAAAATAACCAACCAAAAGAAAAAATATATTAAACTGTATACATCCAAATATACAAATATCTCATAAGTCCTGACCAATTATTGGGAATTGTAAATGAGGTTTTGGATTGACATGTTTGCAAATTAATGTAAATTTTATTTAAAATAACTTATTTTTGAACCCTAACAATGATTTTCTTTTACTTTACTGTAGCAATTCACAGCAAGTCAACTGCAAGAAGATTTAGCAGAGCTTTAATATCCTTTCTATTACCTTAGACACAATAGGAAACCCAGCTCTTCCAAGAAATCAGTTTTGCTCTGTAGTTGGTCCATAATTTCCTATAGATCTGAGAGAATTTAGAGAAAAAACACATTTGAAGCAGGTGTAGGCTTTGTGTATGTGACATTTGTGTGGGGTTTTGATTGATTTTGCATTTTACATACCATGCAAGGCCCTGTGCTATGCAGAGTGAGGATTCAGTTGAGTCTAAAGGAGGTGGTGATATTTGGGTAGCTAAATAAATATAATTTATATTACATAGGCACAAAACATCATTATACTTCTGATGTTTTAAACCTGAAGTCCCAAACCTTCCAAAACCAATGCACGAAAGTTTGAACTCTTCTACTGGAACACGAATGTATATGCATACATGTGTTGGAAGAGGAGGATTTATGACTGAACACTAGAGGTTGAAAACTCTTTGTATCGGTAAATTACTGGGGCATACCAAACCACCTTATAGATTAGTGGCTTTAAACAACAACCATGCATTACTGATTTTGAGCCAGTGAGTTAGTGGAATAGTTCTTCTGGTCTTGTCTGGTCTCACTTGTGAATTTGCAATAATCTGTGGGTCACCTAGGGGCTGGCTTGGTTAGGATGGCCTCAGCTTGGATGACTTGGCTCTTCTCCACATTATCTGGCATTTCTCTAGCAGGGTATTGTGTTGTGTTTATATAATGATAGGAGGAGTCTAACAGAACAAGTATAAACAAGCAGAGACTCTGCTTATGTCATACTAGCTATCATTCAATTAGGAGAAGGAAGTTACATATTCAAGCCCAAAATGAAGGGATGGCAAATAACACCTCATGTAGAATGGGAAAATACTGCATAGTCCCATAGCAAAGTTTCTGGATCCACGAATAGGTGAAGAATTTGAGCCATATGTTACAATCCATCTACCATGTTCTTCTAGTATATAGAATCTTTTGAAGCAAAATTGATGATCCATGAATGTGATTGCTGGTCTATATATCAGTGAAAATCAGCTTTCATGTTACCTTTAATACACATGAAACTGCTGATACATGGAGAAATGAAGTATGTTACTTTCAAAATGAATGCTACTTGGGTTATAATAGAACTGTAATGTCTAGTACAATGAAAGAAATTATCCTACTCTACTTTGCATTGAGTGTGGTATGCCATTTGTTCATTCCTTCAGATAACATTTATTCTCACATAGCATATACAGTTTAGGAAGGATGTTAGCAAACTAGAGCATAACCAGAAGGGGGCAAGAAAATAGTGAGAAATCTAAAAACAACTTGGGAGAAATGTTTGAAGAACTTCAGTGACTTTTGGTATGCAGAAGAGAGGACATGGCAGGGATATAAGCAAGGTCTTCAAATATTTAAAGAACTTTCATATAGAAGAGGCATAACATTGATATATGTCATCTTAGAAGGCAGAATAGTCTATTGCCTTTAGAATAAATACCAAGTTCTTGAGTCTGATCTACGAGACCTTAACATGATTGGCTTCTGCCATTCTCTTGCCTCATTGCTTACCACTTCCCCTTTTTCACTTGTAGTGCAGCCACATTGGCCTTTATGCTGTTCTTTTTGCACACCAGGTATAATCTTACCTCAGGGCCTTTTTACTTACTTATTTCTTCTTCTTCCATGGAACACTTTTCCCCAAAATAGTTTCATAGTTAGTTCCTTCTATTCAAGTCTCACTTCAAATGTCACCTCCTCAGAGAAGTCTTCCCTGACCAACCAATTTAATATTAACCCCTATGCCTCCTACTTTTCATTATTTATCTCATAACCCCCTTTTTACTTAATTGCACATTTCTGTCTGGAATTATCCTACTTATGTATTTATTTACTTGCTAGCTATTTACTTCCTTACAAATAGAATGTAAGCTCCATGAGAGTAAGGATCTTTTTTTTTTTTGAGAGTAAGGATCTTATCTGTCTTGTTTACCATTGTCTCTCCATCATACCTAAAATGGTACCTGGCACATTGTTGGTTCCCAATAATTATATATTTAACAAATTAATAAATTTAATAATTTATATGTACATGTGGACTTTCTTGTGAAGTAATGAGTTTCCCACTCCTGTAAGTGATTAAGTAGAGGTCAGGTAGAGGTAGAATGACTATCAAGGAGCTCCTGCATTAGATGGGAATGTTAACTTGATGACCTCTAGAAATCCTTTGAACTCAGATATTTTATGATGTCTGAGATCTAGTAAGAATACTAAATATGTGTAACCTAGTATTCTTAATGATTTATAAAATTCAAAAGGATTTCAAGGTTAGTTATCTCATAGTTTAAAAGGTATGCCATTTTGTCTGTGGAAAACTTTGAGATCAGGGTATCATCACTGATACACTAGACACAGTAGAATGTGTCCACTATTAGGGTTTGTTCACTTTTTTCCAACTTTTGGCTCTCAGAATTGAATTATAGCCACCACAGCATGAGGCTATAATAGTTTGAATAAACCCTGCAGTAGAGGTCCTTTAACCATTATATTATTTCTTTCCTCTTTGAAGGAATATCTTCTTGAGAACATGAGAATGAGCTGGGTCTTGAAGGGTGGGACAGGCTGTGGATCATAGCAGACACTTTAGGCTGGGAGAAGAGCCTGAATTAAGGCATGGATGTGGAAAAGCACATAGGATGTATGCAAAAGGAATGACCAGCTGGATTTTTTAAAGGTTTGGATCTCTTATTTCTTATTTTTTTTAATATTGAGGGAAAATTAGTATATAACATGATATAAATTTCAGGTGTATAACATTATAATGTAAAATTTGTATACACTAAAAAGTGATCATCACTATAAATCACTATTGAGTATCATGTTAGCTGTGAGTTTGGGTTTGTCATATATGGCATTTATTATATTGAGGTATGTTCCCTCTATGTCCACTTTGCTGAGGCTTTTTATCATGAATTTTGTCCAATGCTTGTTCTGCATCTATTGAGATGATCATATGATTTTTGTATTTCATCTTGTTATGTGGTATATCATGTTAATTGATTTGTGGGTAATGAACTACCTTTGCATCACTGGATTAAATCCCTCTTGCTCATGGTGTATGACCCTTTGAATATATTGTTGAATTTGGTTTGCTAATACTTTGTTGAGGATATTTACATTTATATTCATTCAGGATATTGGCCTATAATTTTTAAAAAGTTTTTATTTCAATTTCAGTTATTTAACATACGGTGTAATTTTAATCTCAGGTGTATAATACAGTGATTCAACAATTCCATACATATATCACTTGGTGCTTATCATAAGTGCACTCCTAAATCCCCATCACCTATTTCACCCAACCCTCACCCACCTCCCTTCTGGTAACCATCCATTTGTTCTCTATAGTTAAGAGTCTGTTTTTTGGTTTAGCCCCCCACTCTTATTTTTCCATTTGCTCATTTGATTTGTTTCTTAAATTCTACCTATAGGTGAAATCACATGGCATTTGTCTTTCTTTGACTGATTTACTTTGCTTAACATTATACTCTCTAGCTCCATCTGGCCTGTAATGTGTGTGTGTGTGTGTGTGTCTCTGTGTGTGTGTGTGTCTCTGTGTGTGTGTGTGTGTGTGTGTTATCTTTATCTGGATTTGGTGTCAGGGTAATGCTGGTCTAGTAAAATGAATTTGGAAGCATTCCTTCTTCAATTCTTTTAAAGAATTTGAAGACAGATATTAAATCTTCTTTGAATATTTGGTGGAATACAGTAAAGCTGTCTGGTCCTGCACTTTTGTTTGTTGGAAGTTTTTTGATGCCTGTTTCAATCTTTGTGCTAATAATCAATCTACTCAGATTTTGTATTTCTTCATGATTAAGTCTTAAAAGGTTATATGTTTCTAGGAATGTATCCTTTTCTTCTTGTTGTTCAGTTTGTTGGCATATAATTGTTTGTAGTTGTATCTTTTGATTCTTTGTATTTCTCTGGCATCAGTTATAATTTCTCCTTTTATGTCTGATTTTATTTAATTTTTTCTTTTTTTGATTTTATTTAATTTTAATTAATGTTTCTTTTTTTGGTGAGTTTAGATAAAGGTTTATTAATTTTGCTTATGTTTTCAAAAGAACCATTCTTAATTTCATTGATCTTTTGAATTTGTCTCTATTTCATTTATTTTTGGTCTGATCTTTATTATTACCTTGCTTTACTAACTTTGGGCTTCCTTTACTTTTGTACTTTGTTTAGGTGTAGAATTAGGTTGTTTATTTGAGATTTTTCTTGGTCTTGTAAACAACTCACAATAAAAAAAGAAATATCAAACATCTTCCCTACAATGATGACACTAGAAATCAATTACAATAAGAAAATTGGAAAATTCACAAACAAGTGGAGATTAAAATTACTACTGAAGGGACGCCTGGGTCCCTGACACTCAGTGGTTGAGCGTCTGCCTTTGCCTCAGGGCATGATCCCGGGATCCGAGGATCGAGTCCCACATCAGGGACTGTGAGGAGCCTGCTTCTCCCTCTGCATGTGGTTCTGCCTCTCTCTCTCTGTGTTTCTCATGGATAAATAAATAAAATCTTTAAAAAATACTACTGAAAAACCAGCGGATCAATAAAGAAACCAAAGGAGAAATAAAAAAAACCTGCAGACAATTGACAATAGAAATCCCATAGTCCAAAATATATGGGATGAAGATGGGAGTTTATAGTTAAGCAGGCTATAACAAGGGTCTTTTGTGGTCCCATAAAAATTTCAGTATTATTTGTTCTAGTTTTGTGAAAAATACTATTGGTATTTTGATAGTGATTGCATTGAATCTGGAGATTCCTCTGGATAGCATGGATATATTTTTTAAAATATTTATTTATTTATGTATATGAGGGAGAGAGGGAAGGAGGGAGGGAGAGAGAGAGAACAAACTAGTGGGAGGGATTGAGGAAGGAGAGAGAATCTTAAGCAGACTCCCTGCTGATCATGGAGCCTGATCTAGGACCCTGAGATTATAAACTGAGCCCAAACCAAGAGTCAGATGCTTAGCTGACTATGCCACTCAGGCATCGTGGGTAGAATGGACATCTTAACAGTATTTTTCCAATCCATGAACATGGAATATCTTTCCATTTGTTTGTATCATGACATCTGCAAATAGTAACAGTGAACTTCTTTATCAATACAGATGCTTCTTGGGATCCCTGGGTGGCACAGCGGTTTGGCGCCTGCCTTTGGCCCAGGGCGCGATCCTGGAGACCTGGGATCGAATCCCATATCGGGCTCCCGGTGCATGGAGCCTGCTTCTCCCTCTGCCTGTGTCTCTGCCTCTCTCTCTCTCTCTGTGACTATCATAAAATAAAAATAAAATTTTAAAAAAAATACAGATGCTTCTTATTCCTTTTTCTTGTATGATTGCTGTGGCTAAGACTTCCAGTACTATGTTGAAAGTTGTGAGAGTAGACATCCTAGTCTTGTTCTTGATCTTAGAGGAAAATCTTTGTTTTTCACCATTAAGTATGATGTTAGCTGTGGGTTTTTGATATATGGTCTTTATTATGTTGAAATATGTTCCCTTCTAAACTCACTTTGTTGAGAGTTTCTATCATGAATGGGTGTTGAATTTTGTCAAATGCAGGGTACCTGGATGGCTCGGTTGCTTATGTGTCTGCCTTCTGCTCAGATCATGATCCTGGGGTCCTGGGATTGAGCCCCATATTGGACTCCCTGCTCAGCAGGGAGTCTGCTTCTCCCCCTTTCTCTGCTTTTGTTTATCTCTCTCAAATAAAATGTTTTTAATAAAAATAATTTTGTCAAATGTTTTTTCTATATCTATTGAGATGATCATATAACTTTTGTCCTTCATTTTTTGATATACTGTATAACATTGATAGATTTGTGAATATTTACCTGTCCTTGCATCTGCAGAATAAATTCCACGTGATTATGGTGAAAGATCCTTTTAATATATTGTTGAATGCTAATTGCTTATATTTTGTTGAGCATTGTTATATCTCTGTTCATCAGGGATATCGGTCTGTAGTTTTCTTTCTTTTTTTGTGGTATCTTTGGTTTTGGTATCAGGGTAATGCTGGCCTTATAGAATGTACTTAAAGCTAATTTCTAATTTTTGGAGTAGTTTGAGGAGAGTAGGTATAATGCTTCTTTGAATGTTAGAGTTCACCTGAGAATCCATCTTGTATGGACTTTTATTTTTTTGTAGTTTTATGATTACTGATTCAATTTTATTACTAATAATTGGTATGTTCAGATTTTTTGTTTCTTCCTAATTTGATTTTGGAAGATTTTATGTTTCTAGAAATTATCCATTTCTTCTAGGTTGTCCAATTAGTTGGTATATATAATATTTCATACGATTCTCTTATAATCCTTTATATTTATTTGGTATCAGTTACCTTTCTTTCTTTCTTTCTTTCTTTTGTTCTTTCTTTCTTTTTTATTGATAAGTTGGGCTAAGGGTTTATCAATTTTGTTTATCTTTTCAAAAAACCAGCTGTTGGTTTCACTGATTTTTTTCTTATTTTTTCTTTTATGTTAGGGTCATACATTTCTGCTTTGATCTTAATATTTCCCTTTTTCTACTCTTGGTTTTGCTTATTCTACTTTTTCTAGTTTCTTTAGGTAAAAGGTTAGGTTGTTTATTTGAGCTTTTTCTATTTTTTGAGGTGGGCCTGTATTGCTATATATTTCCCTCTTAGAACTACTTTCACTGTGTCCCAAAGATTTTGAACCATTGTTTTCTCATTTGCATTTGTCTCTGTGTATTTTTTAATTTCTTCTTTGAATACTTCATCAACCCATTGTTTATTTTTTTTTAATTTTTATTTATTTATGATAGTTACACACACACACACACACAGAGAGAGAGAGAGAGAGAGAGAGAGAGGCAGAGATGTAGGCAGAGGGAGAAGCAGGCTCCATGCACCGGGAGCCTGATGTGGGATTCGATCCCGGGTCTCCAGGATCGCGCCCTGGGCCAAAGGCAGGCGCCAAACTGCTGCGCCACCCAGGGATCCCAACCCATTGTTTAGTGTCATGTTTATCCTCCATGTGTTTCTGTGTTTTTTTTTTTTCCTCAGTTTTCTTCTTGTGATTTATTTTAGTTCCAGACCATTGTGTTTGGGAAAAGTGCATGGGATGATTTCATTCTTCTTAAATTTCTTGCGACTTGTTTGTGGCCTAATGTGTGATCTCTTTTTGAGAATGTGTATGGTAGGTTCTCTATATATTTGTTACGTCTATCTGGTCTTATATGTAATTCAAAGACACCATATCCTTATTGATTTTCTGCCTGGATAATCTTCAATTGATGTGAGTGGGGTGTTAAAGGTCCCTACTATTACTGTATCACCATTAATCTCTCTATGTTTTTAGGTGAACTGTTTTGGGTGCATAAATATTTATTTTATTTTTTTAAAAGATTTTATTTATTCGAGAGAGAGAGAGAGAGAGAGAGAGAGAGAGAGAGAGAGAGGGGAAGAGACACAGGCAGAGGGAGAAGCAGGCTCCATGCAGGGAGCCTGATGTGGGACTCGATCCCAGGTCTCCAGGATCAGGCCCTGGGCTGAAGGCAGCGCTAAACTGCTGAGCCACCCAGGATACCTGGGTGTACAAATATTTAAAAGTATTATATCCACTTGTTGGATTGATCCTCTTATCACTGTGTAATGCCCTTCTTTGTTTCTTGTTATAATCTTTGTTTTAAAGTCTATTTTGTCTGTTAAGTATTCCTACTCTGGCTTTTGTTCCCACTTCCTTTTACATAGTAAATGTGTTTCCATTCTTTACTTTTAGTCTTTGTGTGTCTTTAGGTCTGAGGTGAGCCTCTTGTAGACAGCATATAGATGATTTTTTTTATTCATTCTGTCTTTTGTTGGAGCATTTAGGCCATTTATATTTCAAGTAATTATGGGTAGGTAAATACTTATTGGCATTTTGTTATTTGTTTTCTGGTTGTTTTTGTAGTTCTTTTCTGTTCTTCTTGTTCTCTTTGTGATTTTTTGTGTGATTATACTGTTATGTTTTGCTTTCTTTCTCTTTATATTTTTTATATCTAGTATACGTTTTGGGCTCATGGTTAGGATGAACTTCATATATAACATCCTGAGTGTATAGCATTCTATATTAAGTTGGTGGTCATTTAAGTTCAAACACATTCTAAAAGAAAATCTTTCGGGGCATCTGGATGGCTCAGTGATTTGCTGTCTGCCTTTGGCTCAGGTTGTGATCCTGGGGCCCTGGGATGGAGTCCTTCATGAGGATCCCTGCAGGAAGCCTCCTTCTCCCTCTGTCTATGTCTCTGCCTTTCTCTGTCTCTTATGAATAAATAAAATCTTAAAAAAAAGAAAATCTTTCTTTTTCTTTCTACTCCAATTTTATATATATGCTATCATATTTTCCGTCTTTTATTCCTAATTTTCATATGTCTAATTATGACTTTTTATTTTCCACTTTTGGAAGTCCTTTTAATATTTGTTGTAAGGCTTGTTTAGTGGTGATAAACCTCTTTGATCTTTTAGCTTGGAAACTCTTTATCTCTCCTTCAAATCTAAGTGATAAATTTGCTGGGTAGAGTGTTCTTGGTTGTAGTTTTTTTTTCCTGTTCATCATTTTTAATATATATCATGCCACTTTCTTCTGACCTGCAAAATTTCTACTGAAAAAATCAGTTGATAGCCTTATAGGTTTTCCCTTGTAGGTGACTTTTTACCTCTCTACTGCTGTTTTTAAAATTTTCTATTTATTTTTAATCTTTGACATTTTAATTATTTGTGTCATGTTGTGGTCCTCCTTGGGTTCATCTTGTTTGACACTTTCTATGGTCTTGAACCTGGATGTCGATTTCTTTCCCTAAGTTAGGGGAGTTTTCAGCTATTATTTCTTCAAATAAGTTTTACTCCTCTTTTTCTCTTCTTCTTCTGAGGCCCCTGTAATGCTAATATTTGTTCAGTCGATTTTGTTCAAGGGATCTCTTAGCATATATTTAAAATTTTTTTGCTGTTTATCTTTAGTCCTTTCCATTACACTGTCTTCCAGATACCAGATATATTCTTTTGTGTTTGCTAGTTTACTGTTGATTCCCTCTAGTGTTTTTTTTTTTATTTTAATTATTGTGTTCCTTAACTCTGTTTTTTTTTTATATTTTCTCTCTTTATTGAAGGTCTCATTGAGTTATATAGCTTTTTCACCAGCCCAGAATCTTTATGATTAATTATTTTAGATTTTTAATCAGACATATTTTTTATTTCCCACTTCATCTGGTTTCTTTTCTGAGGTTTTTTCTTTTTCTTTCTTTTGAAGCATATTCCCCTATCTCCCCTTTTTTTACTTGATTTTCTGTGTTTCTAAACTTTTTTTTTTAATTTTTTTTATGATAGTCACACACACAGAGAGAGAGAGGCAGAGACACAGGCAGAGGGAGAAGCAGGCTCCATGCACCGGGAGCCCGACATGGGATTCGATCCCGGGCCTCCAGGATCGCGCCCTGGGCCAAAGGCAGGCGCCAAACCGCTGCGCCACCCAGGGATCCCCGATTTTCTGTGTTTCTATAGATTAGATGGAACACCTACTTCTAAACTTGAGGGAATGGTGTTGTATATGGTCATCCACTGTATGGATTGTGCACCTGATGAATTTTCTGGCTGACTGGAACTATGACTGGCATGGGTTGGAGGTCCTGGAGCTTTCCACACATTAGGCAGCCTTGTAGGACAGCTAAAGCTCAGTGGACACAAATTGATGTGGTTCCTGTTACCCCACAGAGCAGGTTCCCTGACAGGATACCTAAGGCTAAAGTGGGTAGAAGCTGGGGATATCACAAAGGTCTATATACAGAATACCCTTTGGCAGTATAGCTCAAATTTAGATGGGTTTTATCTAGAGCACCCTAGGGTCCTCCACACAGAGGGTGCCCTGGCAGAGTTCTTGGTGCTTAGGTGGCATGTGGGCTGGGAGGTCCAGAGGCTTTCCACACAGTGGACAACCCTGGCAGGACAGCTAAAGCTGAGATTGGTGTATGTCAGAGGATCCCAGTTTCTAAGCACTGAGGGTAACTTGGAAGGACAGCTGAAGGTAAAATGAGTGAATATTGGGTGATCTGGGGTGTCCTGTATTGAGGGTGCCCTGGCAGGACCACTGAAGAAGAGGTGGTGTGCAGGCCAGGAGGCCTTTTGGTTCCTTATGCATGGGGTACACTGGCAGGACAGCTAAAGGTGAAATGAGTGCTAGCCAGGGGATTTGGTGGCTCTCTGCATAGCAGACATGCTCTCAAGGTAGCTAAACCTGAAGTGGAAAGGGAGGTGGGCGGGGGGATGGGGTGACTGGGTGATGGGCACTGAGGGGGGCACTTGACAGGATGAACACTGGGTGTTATGCTATACGTTGGCAAATTGAACTCCAATAAAAATATACAAAAAATAAAAATAAATACTTTTCCAGCAAGAAAAAAAAACCTGAAATGGATGTAGGCTAGAGTGTTTTGGTGTTCTATGTGCTGAGGGAACCCTGGCAAGTCAGGTAAAGCTAGTATTGGTGAAAATAGGGGTTTGGGGTCAATCTGTATAGGAGGTCCCCTGGTAGGTGACTAGAGCTGAGGTAGTGTGTGAGCCAGAGGTTCCTGAACTCTCTGCTCAGATTTTGCCCTGGCAACATCACTAAAACTAAAGTCAATGCAGGTTGTGGGGTTGTATGCATAGAGGGCATCTCTGCAGGATAGCTGAAACTAAAGTGGATATAAACAGGGGTGTTCTGGTATTCTCTGCATACACGGTTCCCTGAAGGAGCAGTTGAGGCCAAGGTAGGATACAGACTGGGAGGTCCTGGACTGCTTCATGCAGGACACCTAAACTTAAAGTGATTACATACTGATATGGTCTAATTTCTTTGTGCAAAATGTGTCCTAGCAGGAAGATAAAGCTGAAGTGGTTGGAAACTGGGTTTTTCCAGGGCTCCCCACAGTGAGTATGACCTGGCTGGATAGCTGAAGTTGAATTGGGTGCCAGCCATGGTGTTTGAATGTGTGTTTTGCACAAGGGGTGCCCTGACTGGGTGGCTAGAGTTGAGGCCACTGTAGGTGGAAGTGTTCTGGGGCATTCTGTGCAGGAAGTACCCTAGTAGGGTGACTGAAACTGATGCAGGCATGAGCTGAGGGTTCCTGGTGGGGCACTCTGCTGGGCTGCTGGATCTGAAGCAGACATCAGGGATTCTGGTATTCTGTATCAAGAGTGCCCTAATCAACCACTTGAAGCCAAAGTGGTATGGGCCTGAAATGTCCTGGGGTCCTTTGCTCTTGTCACTTTGGCATGAAGGGTGGTGGTGTAGTGAGCTCTAAGCATGGTGTTCCATATGCACTGCCCTGTAGCTGCCTTGGTGGGTTGGCTGGAGCTGATGTGGGCTAGGGGCCCAGGGCTCACTGAGGTGGCAGGCTGTAGAGAATCTAGACTACTCATTGATATGTGCTTTCAAGGTAGGTAGGGACCATTTGTTGCATCTGTCAGCCCCTCCTACCTGGAGAGGGTTCTAGCATCTCCTCTAAATGGCAGAGTTCTAGGGCTGGCTCTTTTATATGCTAACTGCTCTTTTAAATTGCAGCATTTCTTCTGTGCCCCAGCGTGAACAGGGCGACAAGTGGGCTTGATGTGGGCTAGGGGCCCAGGGCTCACTGAGGTGGCAAGCTGGTTGTGGTGACTGGACCTCACTCTGGTCTAAGCTTTTAAGGTAGAAGGGGAACATAAACCTGTCACTCTTCTGTGCCACTGTTCAGGAGAGTGTTCCGGCAGGTCCTTTGCTCTTTGGCAGCATTCTAGTGCTGTGTTGTAATCTAGTTGCTCTTTTGAAATCATGACTTTTTTCTGTGCCCAAGGATAGAGGAATCTTTTCCTGGTCCCTTATATATTCCTTTCCTAGCATCATGGGTAGAGGTTGTTCTCTTTGTTACCATATCTTTGTCTCTCCTGCTATTCTTTTTTGCTTTTTTCCTCTGTCTTTTCTTGCACAGAATCTGTTTAGTCGGCCCTCAGTTCTAGGTATTGTTCTATAAATAAGAGCAATTTGGTGTGTTTAATGGAGGAGGTAAATTCAGGGTCTTTCTACATTGCCATCTTAGACTGGATGGTAATTATTGATAAGTATATACTTATTACCATTTTTTTGGTTGTTTTCTGGCTGTTTTTGTAGTTTTTCCTGTTCTTTTCTCCTTCTTTTGTTTTCTTCCCATGTGGTTTGGTGATTTCTTTACTGTTTCTTTACTCTTACTGTTGGATTTCTTTCTTATTTTCTTTTGTGAATATGCCATAGGTTTTTGCTTGTGGTCACCGTGAGGTTCAGATATAACATTCTCCATATATAACAGTCTACTTGAAGTTGATAGCATCTTAAGTTTGGGTGCATTCTAAAAACTCTATATTTTTACTACCTCCCAACATATGTTCTGTTTTTGATGTCCGATTTACATCTTTTCGTTTTGTGTATCCTTTAACTCATTATTGTAGCTTTAGTTAATCTTACTTCTTTTGTCTTTTAGCTTTTGTGCTAGTGCTCTAAGTAGTTAATCCACTACCTTTCCTATATATAATTGCATTTACAAGTGAGGTTTTAACTTTTAAATTTCCTTATTACTAGTTAGTGCCTTTTCTTTTTCAGCATCAATTAAATCCATTTAACATTTCTTATAAAGCCTGTTGAATGGTGATAAACTCCTTCAGTTTTTGCGTGTGTGGAAGACTATCTCTCCTTCAGTTCTGAATAATAATCTTGCTAGGTAAAGGATTCTTGGTTGGAAGTTTTTTCCTTTCAGTGCTTTGGATATATTATGTTATTCTCTTTTTGGCCTGAAAAGTTTCCACTAAAATTCAGCTTGTTTTTATAGGAATTCCTTTGTATGTAACAAGTTATTTGTCTCTTGCTGATTTTAATATGATTTTTGTCTTTAACTTTTGGGATTTTAATTACAATATTCCTTGGTGTGGATCTCTTTGGGTTCATCTTGAGACTATTCTGTGCTTTCTGGAACTGGAAATCTGTTTTTTCAAGTTTAGGGAAATTTTCAGGCATTATTTCTTTAAATAAGTTTTCTACCCCTTTCCCTCTCTCTTCTTCTGGTGCCCCTATGGTGCAAATGTTATTCTGCTTGATATTATCTTAATGGTAATAAACATAAGTCAATAGACATAAGTCTCATAAGCTATCTTCTTTTTTTTTTTGCTTCTTTGTCTATATGATTTCCACTGTTTGCCTTCCAGCTCATTGATCCATTCTACATCATCTGGTCTACTGTTGAACCCCTGTAGTGTATTTTTTGTTTAAATATTGTATTTTTCAGCTCTATGACTTCTGTGTGGTACTTTTTAATGCTTTCTTTCTCTTTGTTGAGGTACTTACTGTGTTCATCTGTTCTTCTCTTGAGTCTGATGAGCATCTTTGTGATCATTATTACCTTGAACTCTTTATCTGGTAGATTACTTACCTTTGTTTCATTAAGGTGTTTTTGTGAAGTTTTATCTTCTTGTTTCATTTGGGACATTTTACTCTGTCTCCTTGTTTTGCTTGACTCTCTCTGTTTGTTTCTATGTCTGAGGCAAAACAGCTATCTCTGCCAATCTTTAAAGAGTGGCTTTGTGTAGGAGATAAACTTTTTAATTCAACCTTGCCAAAGCCTGTGGTTGTTTCTTAAACCTTTATGATTGTCTAAGTAGCCTGATTTATTTTTGATCCCAGTTTTTGAGAGTATGTCAAGACCTGTCACTGTTCCACAGGGAGGGATCTCAAACAGTGCCTAGTTTTAGACTAATTATAAGTCAGATCATTAGGCAGCAGCATTCAATGTAGGTAAATATATATAATGTTATAGGTTTTCAATCATAAACCCTGCTGACTTTTAGATCAGGAGGTCTAGAGGTGTCCCCTAGGCAACAGTTGTAAAAATTGTGGCTTTAGATATATGTATAAACTTTTTTTCTGGGAAGTATTAGTGAACTGTGGCAAGATCAAGGGAGGGTGCTAATATGGTGTCTCCCTTCCTTTGTTCCCTGTGGGTATCTCTGTACCCTCATGATACTTGGCAAACATGAAGCCTGCCCTTCAGGTTGAAGCCCCAGAGCAATAAAATAGGTCTTTTTCTTTTTTAAAAAAGATTTTATTTATTTTATAGAGAAAGAGACTATGAGTGGGTCGGGGGAGCAAAGGGGTAGGGAAAGGGATAAGCAGACTCCATGCTGAGTGTGGAGCCCAATGAGGGACATGATCCCACAATCCTGAGATCACATTTCCAGCTGAAAACCAAAGTTAGACACTTAACTGCTTAACCAACTGAGCCACCCAGGCACCCCAGGCCTTTTTCAAATGAATACTGTGGGTAGTTTTCAGTCCACTGTTTGTATAGTGCCCTGGGGGCAGTGGTAGCCTGACAAGAATTATCTGATTGTTTCAGGTCTGCAAGACTCAGAAATGCAATTCCTCAGGTGTGCAAGGGGTGTCTCCTTTGTGGGCTGTGTGTGCCCAGTGGCTGTGGTGGAGTGGGCTATGGCTGCAGTGCATGGAAGCTGGGTGTTTGGCCAGCTTGGATGAAGTGTGATGGGTTGTGGCTGCAGTGTGCTCAGCTACTTCAAAGCCAGCTTAATAAAAACATTATGTTTTTAAGAAAGGTTGGGTGATGGAACATGACAGACAAGGTTATCTTGAATCAGAGAAGCTTGAATATCAGGTTTGCATTTTAACCATAGAGAGTAAGATTCTGGATTAAGGAAGGGTGAAATAATGGGTAATTCTACTTAAGGATTTTGGATCACTTTAAACCTAACTCTTTATCTCATTTTTTTTTTTTTGAGGAGGAAACTGAGATGAAGGGAGGAGAAATAAATTCCCCAAGGGTTACCCCAGCCAATTTATAGCATTAACATGGAGATAACTGAAGCTTTCTAATTGCTATTTCAATGTATTTTTCTACTATATAATGAAAGTGAGAAAATGACAAAGGTACTTGCATTTTTAGGTATTACATGCTTATTTAAACATGAAGTAATTTGTTCAGATGAATTCCTTACTAATTGATGTTCAGGAGGAACTCCTGAAGGCTTTCAGGGTAACTAATGTCTGGTAGTGACTACTTTGATGAAAAGCAGTACCACAGGGCACTGTGTTCCTTTGCATCTAGAAGACCTTCTATACTATGCCCACTGTGGGTGGCCCAGCTGGGGAGATGATTAAATTTAGACATTAGATGGGAGTGATCAAGTACCTCTCACCACCTGTTCAGTGGTTTTCTTTAATTTCCAAATGCTGCATTGGCTAGAATCCCTCTGTTTTAATTAATGGCTATTATGTGGCTGCTCAGTGAACTCCATTTCCAAAGGCCATCACTATTCATCACTGTTTTGAGTTAGATTAGATATATTTAGTATTGCTGGAGCTGCCATATTGATTGAGAAATCTAGAATGAAATTATGGGTGACAAGGCAAATGGTCATGCCTGTTTCAAATGCATGATTAATGTTTTCTTGAAGAAAGGAAACTGGAAATATTTCTGATGTACCTTGGGGGTTCTGGAGAACTTATCTCTTATGACATACTTTATTATCCTTCTGTCACTGAATTGCTCTGAATCTAAAAACTTTACTGCTCAAGAGGCTTAGAGTCAGACTTTTGTTTCAAATCATCGTTCTACCATTTACTAACTGTGTAACTTTAGGCAATCGACTAAAATTATTGTTTTCTAAGCTGTGAAATGAGAATAATAATAGTATTGACATAATATGGTTTTGTAAGGTATTAAATGAGATGATATTTCTAAATGTGTGGTGATATAAGGTCAGTATGTTAAAATTGCCAGTATGATTATAGAGACAGATAAAACTGAAATCGAACAACTTTGTTTCAGTGACCCACATTTTCATAATAGTAAGATCAAATTTATCCTACTATAGAAAATACACCCTTGAAAGAAAGAGATGATGGGTGGGTAAATTTAGATAGAATGTAAGAGATAAGTAATACAAGTCTTATTTGAAAGATATTGTCTGGAGAAAGGTTTGGATATGGTATCTTATGGAGGCATTAGGTAGTCAGAAAATATCATGAGGTCATATGTCATGAAGATTTGTGCCTAAAGGGAGATGAGTATAGAGAAGACCTAACAAATTCTATTATAAAGGGCTTTTAAAAGTCTAAAATATGTCATATTTTGGGGAGACATCAAGAACACTAGACTGGTATTTATGAGACCTGACAACTAGTCCTGACTCTGTTATTCAGTAGTTTTGTGACTATATACAAGTCACTTGTTATCTCTAGACCATAATCTCTTCATCTGTAAAATGAATGTTAGACTAGACCAGGAGTTGGTAAATATGTTTCACAGCTCAACTTTGTTCTTTTTTTGTAAAACCTGCAAGATAATAATGGCTTTTAAAAGGCTGTTTAAAAAAAGACAAATATTTGAGGTGGTCCTTAAAGCCTAAAATATTTGCTATCTAGCTCTTTACAAAGTTTGCCAATCCTCAGAATAAATGACCAGGTAGGTCCTTTACAATGTTGACAGTCTATTATTCTATTCCTTGGTTGATTTATAATTGTATGAATGGACAGAGCATGTTTTATTTCTCTTTCAACTTTCACATTTACACCAAAATTTGTATAATCCATTGAATAATATATAGTTAGAATTAAAAAGGCCTTTAGAGTTCATTTCATCCACTCTTTTACTTTCAGATGAGGAAATTGAGGGTCAGAGAAGTTACTGTATAACAATCTTTTAAGTTATTAGTGGCAGAACCAAGACCAAAACCTGGATCTTTTAATTTCTTATCTAGTCATTTTTGTATTACATTCTCATAATTCAATAGCAGTAATTAATAGGGCTTAAGGCTTTTTCATCCCCTCCTTCTTTTACCCACCAAATCAACTCCTTTCGTTTCTGGTGCCACTATGTAAATATTGTTATCATCTCAATAGCTTATAAATATTGCTGTAAGAACATGACAGTAATATGCAGATATGAAAAACTAAATATTTAAATTAAGTTGCTATCATATTAGTTTAAAATTTTTATTTATTCATGAGAAACACAGAGACACATAGGCAGAGGGAGAAGCAGGCTCCCTGGGGGGACCCTGATGTAGGACTCAATCCCAAGACCCTGGGATCATGACTTGAGCCAAAGGCAGATGCTCAACTACTGAGCCACTCAGATGCCCCTGTATCACATCAGTTTTATAGCTAGCATTACAATATCTTATAATTTTGAGATAAAATTTTGAACAGAGTAAGGCTAAAGAAAGCTCATGGACTTTGATGGTTAAAGGTTGCTTTGGTATGTATTAATATACTCAAGTGATGTTTATACTGACAAATAACAAGACAGCAAATATATATCACATTGAATTTTACACGGTGACAAAGAGAACAGATTTAGCTCACATGAACTTCTCTGAGATCTGAACACTTCTTGCCCTAGAGAAAATAGCCCAGTAGAAAAATTAAGGAGAGGTTAACCTGGAGGGAGCTATTGAGAGCATAGTTAGTCTCATCTAAAGTCACCATTTTTGGGCAGCCCCGGTGGCTCAGCGGTTTAGCGTCCCCCTTCAGCCCAGGGTGTGATCCTAGAGATCCCGGATTGAGTCCCATGTCAGGCTCCCTGCATGGAGCCTGCTTCTCCCTCTGCCTGTGTCTCTGCCTCTCTCTGTGTGTGTCTCTCATGAATAAATAAATCAAATCTTAAAAAAAGTCACCATTTTCCTATGAAACCACCAAATTTCATTCCTATTTTAGCTCTCTTTCTTCTTTGTTAGATGTCAAGTTAATAGCTTTTGGGAGAACTAATGTGAGGCATATGTTCAAAATTCTAGAGATGTCACAAGTGAAATCATGTTACCTTCATAAGATTTTAAGGTTCTTGAGGGCAGAAACAATGCCTTCTTAATACTGTATCCCATAGCACATGCTTTCACTTAGTCCTTGTTTTATATTTGTTGAGTTGAAGTCCATGCAAGTGCAGTACGGAAGGCTTCCCCAGAGGGCCTACCTCATTCCTTCCAGCTCTATTTACAATTCTAATTCTCTTGAAAACTCCTGCAACTCTCATTGATCCCTCCCCATCTTCATTTTTTGTCTTTTGCTCAAAAGAGTTGATATCTTGGTGCCTCATCTATAAAATGAAGGAGTTAAATGAGGTGATCACTCAGCACTTTTTCCAGTTGTGTCATTTGGTGACTAGTTAGTCCCTTTCTAAGTATAAGATATTAGTCAATTTGTGAGCTAAATCTAGCCCAAATGTGTTTTTGTACTGCCTGCAATCAAAGAGTATGTTTTTCACATTTTAAAGGTTTATATAAACAAAATAGTAAGAATATACAGTAGAGACCTATATGGTACACAAAGCCTGAATATTTACCATCTGGCCACAAGCAGGAAAAGTTTGCTGACCACTGGCATAAGGGAAATGACCACAGTCTCTGGTCTCTGTCCATTTAACAGCTCCATCACCTAAGGTATATTTTGTCATTTTCTGTGCTTCAGTTTCTTTTTCTATAAAATGAAGATGACAAGAATACCTACAAATATGGTTGTTGTGAAGATTAAATAAATTTATATTAAAAATTTTAAAAAGGTTCCTGCCATAGAATCTTTCTCAGTAAATGTTAGCTTTTAGCATTCTGTATTTCCTTGTAAGAGGTAATCAGCTAGTTGAAGAGAAGGAGTTTATGGAGGGCAAGTAAGAGGACATTGAACCATGACATTTTAGAATTGGAATGGAACTCAAACACCATCTAATCAGCTCATTTTTATTAAATATGGTATAACTGAGACACAGGGAAATCAAGTAGTTTGTCCAAAATCATATAGTTTTTGACCTGAGCTTGTACACTTTTCTTTTATCAGAGTCACATAATGATTCTTAACCCTAGATCTTGGATCATGGGCTCATTTATTTTTATCTCTTTATTTTGTTTTTTGTTTTGTTTTGTTTTGTTTTGTTTAAAGATTTATTTATTTATGATAGACATAGAGAGAGAGGGGCAGAGACACAGGAGGGAGAGGCAGGCTCCATGCCGGGAGCCCGATGTGGGACTCGATCCTGGGACTCCAGGATCCCGCCCTGGGCCAAAGGCAGGCGCTAAACCGCTGAGCCACCCAGGGATCCCCTATCTCTTTATTTTGAAATAAATTCAGACTTACGGAAAAGTTGGCAAAAGTAGTACAAAAGTTTCCATGATACCGTTTACTCAGATTTCCCAAATGTTAACGTTTTACTGCATTTGTTCTCTCTAAATCTTTCTCTCTTCCTGTGCATAGGTACATACTTTTTTTTCCCTCAAACTGAAAGTAAGTTATGATGTCCATTTACCCCTAAAACTTCAGTTTGTGTTTACTAACATCAAGGGCAATCTCATATAACCACAGTACAATTATCAAAATAAAAAAATAAATACTGACACAGAATTATTTAATCTATAATCCTTATTCAGTGTTGCTGATTGTCTCACTAATGTCCTTTGTAATGAAAACATTTCTTGGTTGGTTCCTTGAGGGTACAAATTTAGTTTTTAATGGGGAACTTGTCCCCAGTAGTTTTTAAGATTCCCTAATGAACTGTCTTTCTAAACTCCTTAACATGCTGACTCCATGCTTTTTACGGACAGAGATGAATTTCCTTTGAAATATCTTTTTTTTTCTTTGTCTTCATCAATCCAAAGTGGTCAGCAAGATACAAGTAACATTTCCTTATAGGCTAGCGGAAGCCATTAGCAAAAGTGACATGTTCCTGGTCTTTTAAGTGGTTCTGTATAGTGTGGTCCAACACTTAGATGAATGGTTATTCATATTTAAACCTCAGAGTGAAAATGAAGTAAGAATTTGGCACATTTTACTTCTGCTGGAAGCAGACAAATAAAACTCATACAATCAAGACTTAAATCAAATCTGTTTTAGTTCCTTAGCAAACATGAGGCAGTACCAGTTGTTAGAACACTTTCAGAGGTTTGTCTGAGTCTGATGCAAATGGGGATGTGTAAGAGAAAGGCCCCCTTTTGCATATGTCTTTGATTTATCTTATTTAGCCATATTCCAATTGGAAATATTTAAGTCTACTATTGTTGTTTTTTTTTTTATAAATTAATTTTTATTGGTGTTCAATTTGTTTGTCCTTCTCCGATTGACTTACTTCACTCAGCATAATACCCTCCAGTTCCATCCATGTTGAAGCAAATGGTGGGTATTTGTTGTTTCTAATGGCTGAGTAATATTCCATTGTATACATAAACCACATCTTCTTTATCCATTCATCTTTCGATGGGCACCGAGGCTCCTTCCACAGTTTGGCTATTGTGGACATGGCTGCTAGAAACATCGGGGTGCAGGTGCCCCGGCGTTTCATTGCATCTGAATCTTCGGGGTAAATCCCTAACAGTGCAATTGCTGGGTCGTAGGGCAGGTCTATTTTTAATTCTTTGAGGAACCTCCACACAGTTTTCCAGAGTGGCTGCACCAGTTCACATTCCCACCAACAGTGTAAGAGGGTTCCCTTTTCTCCGCATCCTCTCCAACATTTGTTGTTTCCTGCCTTGTTAATTTTCCCCATTCTCACTGGTGTGAGGTGGTATCTCATTGTGGTTTTGATTTGTATTTCCCTGATGGCAAGTGATGCAGAGCATTTTCTCATGTGCATGTTGGCCATGTCTATGTCTCCCTCTGTGAGATTTCTCTTCATGTCTTTTGCCCATTTCATGATTGGATTGTTTGTTTCTTTGGTGTTGAGTTTAATAAGTTCTTTATAGATTTTGGAAACTAGCCCTTTATCTGATATGTTATTTGCAAATATCTTCTCCCATTCTGTAGGTTGTCTTTGAGTTTTGTTGACTGTATCCTTTGCTGTGCAAAAGCTTCTTATCTTGATGAAGTCCCAATAGTTCATTTTTGCTTTTGTTTCTTTTGCCTTCGTGGATGTATCTTGCAAGAAGTTACTGTGGCCAAGTTCAAAAAGGGTGTTGCCTGTGTTCTCCTCTAGGATTTTGATGGAGTCTTGTCTCACATTTAAATCTTTCATCCATTTTGAGTTTATCTTTGTGTATGGTGCAAGAGAGTGGTCTAGTTTCATTCTTCTGCATGTGGATGACCAATTTTCCCAGCACCATTTATTGAAGAGACTGTCTTTCTTCCAGTGGATAGTCTTTCCTCCTTTGTCGAATATTAGTTGACCATAAAGTTCAGGGTCCATTTCTGGATTCTCTATTCTGTTCCATTGGTCTATGTGTCTGTTTTTGTGCCAGTACCACACTGTCTTGATGACCACAGCTTTGTAGTACAACCTGAAATCTGGCATTGTGATGCCCCCAGCTATGGTTTTCTTTTTTAAAATTCCCCTGGCTATTCGGGGTCTTTTCTGATTCCACACAAATCTTAAAATAATTTGTTCTAAGTCTCTGAAAAAAGTCCATGGTATTTTGATAGGGATTGCATTGAACGTGTAAATTGCCCTGGGTAGCATTGACATTTTCACAATATTAATTCTGCCAATCCATGAGCATGGAATATTTTTCCATCTCTTTGTGTCTTCCTCAATTTCTTTCAGAAGTGTTCTATAGTTTTTAGGGTATAGATCCTTTACCTCTTTGGTTAGGTTTATTCCTAGGTATCTTATGCTTTTGGGTGCAATTGTAAATGGGATTGACTCCTTAATTTCTCTTTCTTCAGTCTCATTGTTAGTGTATAGGAATGCCATTGATTTCTGGGCATTGATTTTGTATCCTGCCACGCTACCAAATTGCTGTATGAGTTCTAGCAATCTTGGGGTGGAGGCTTTTGGGTTTTCTATGTAGAGTATCATGTCATCGGCGAAGAGGGCGAGTTTGACTTCTTCTTTGCCAATTTGAATGCCTTTTATTTCTTTTTGTTGTCTGATTGCTGAGGCTAGGACTTCCAATACTATGTTGAATAGCAGTGGTGAGAGTGGACATCCCTGTCTGGTTCCTGATCTTAGGGGAAAGGCTCCCAGTGCTTCCCCATTGAGAATGATATTTGCTGTGGGCTTTTCGTAGATGGCTTTTAAGATATCGAGGAAAGTTCCCTCTATCCCTACACTCTGAAGAGTTTTAATCAGGAATGGATGCTGTATTTTGTCAAATGCTTTCTCTGCATCTAATGAGAGGATCATATGGTTCTTGGTTTTTCTCTTGCTGATATGATGAATCACATTGATTGTTTTACGAGTGTTGAACCAGCCTTGCATCCCGGGGATAAATCCTACTTGGTCATGGTGAATAATTTTCTTAATGTGTTGTTGGATCCTATTGGCTAGTATCTTGTTGAGAATTTTTGCATCCATGTTCATCAGGGATATTGGTCTGTAATTCTCCTTTTTGGTGGGGTCTTTGTCTGGTTTTGGAATTAAGGTGATGCTGGCCTCAGAATGAGTTTGGAAGTACTCCATCTCTTTCTATCTTTCCAAACAGCTTTAGTAGAATAGGTATGATTTCTTCTTTAAACGTTTGATAGAATTCCCCTGGGAAGCCATCTGGCCCTGGACTCTTGTGTCTTGGGAGGTTTTTGATGACTGCTTCAATTTCCTCCCTGGTTATTGGCCTGTTCAGGTTTTCTATTTCTTCCTGCTCCAGTTTTGGTAGTTTGTGGCTTTCCAGGAATGCGTCCATTTCTTCTAGATTGCCTAATTTATTGGCGTAGAGCTGTTCATAATATGTTTTTAAAATCGTTTGTATTTCCTTGGTGTTGGTAGTGATCTCTCCTTTCTCATTCATGATTTTATTAATTTGAGTCTTCTCTCTCTTCTTTTTAATAAGGTTGGCTAATGGTTTATCTATCTTATTAATTCTTTCAAAGAACCAACTCCTGGTTCTATTGATCTGTTCCACAGTTCTTCTGGTCTCAATTTCGTTGAGTTCTGCTCGAATTTTAATTAACTCTCTTCTTCTGCTGGGCGTCGGGTCGATTTGCTGCTTCTTCTCTAGCTCCTTTATGTGTAAGGTTAGCTTTTGTATTTGAGTTCTTTCCAGTTTTTGAATGGATGCTTGTATTGCGATGTATTTCCCCCTCAGGACTGCTTTTGCTGCATCCCAAAGATTTTGAACAGTTGTATCTTCATTCTCATTAGTTTCCATGAATCTTTTTAATTCTTCCCTAATTTCCTGGTTGACCCTTTTATCTTTTAGCAGGATGGTCCTTAATCTCCATGTGTTTGAGGTCCTTCCAAACTTCTTCTTGTGATTGAGTTCTAATTTCAAGGCGTTATGGTCTGAGAATATGCAGGGGACGATCCCAATCTTTTGGTATCGGTTCAGACCCGATTTGTGACCCAGTATGTGGTCTATTCTGGAAAAAGTTCCATGTGCACTTGAGAAGAATGTGTATTCAGTTGAGTTTGGATGTAAAGTTCTGTAGATATCTGTGAAATCTATCTGGTCCAGTGTATCATTTAAAGCTCTCGTTTCTTTGGAGATGTTGTGTTTAGAAGACCTATCAAGGGTAGAGAGAGCTAGATTGAAGTCACCAAGTATAAGTGTATTATTATCTAAGTATTTCTTTACTTTGGTTAATAATTCGTTTAAGTATTTGGCAGCTCCCACATTCGGGGCATATATATTGAGGATTGTTAAGTCCTCTTGTTGGATAGATCCTTTAAGTATGATATAGTGTCCCTCTTCGTCTCTCACTACTGTCTTCGGAGTGAATTTTAGTTTATCTGATATAAGGATGGCTACCCCTGCTTTCTTTTGCGAACCATTTGAATGGTAAATGGTTCTCCAACCTTTTATTTTCAGGTTGTAGGTGTCCTTCTGTCTAAAATGAGTCTCTTGTAGACAGCAAATAGATGGGTCCTGCTTTTTTATCCAGTCTGAAACCCTGCGCCTTTTGATGGGGTCATTAAGCCCGTTCACGTTCAGAGTTACTATTGACAGATATGAGTTTAGTGTCATCATGATATCTATTTAGTCCTTGTTTTTGTGGATTGTTCCACTGAACTTCTTCTTAAAGGGGAATTTTAAGAGTCCCCCTTAAAATTTCTTGCAGAGCTGGTTTGGAGGTCACATATTCTTTCAGTTCCTGCCTGTCTTGGAAGCTCTTTATCTCTCCTTCCATTTTGAATGAGAGCCTTGCTGGATAAAGTATTCTTGGTTGCATGTTCTTCTCATTTAGGACCCTGAATATATCCTGCCAGCCCTTTCTGGCCTGCCAGGTCTCTGTGGAGAGGTCTGCTGTTACCCTAATATTCCTCCCCATGAAAGTCAGGGACTTCTTGTCTCTTGCTGCTTTAAGGATCTTCTCTTTATCTTTGGAATTTGCAAGCTTCACTATTAGATGTCGAGGTGTTGAACGGTTTTTATTGATTTTAGGGGGGGATCTCTCTATTTCCTGGATCTGAATGCCTGTTTCCCTTCCCAGATTGGGAAAGTTTTCAGCTAGGATTTGTTCAAATACATATTCTGGCCCTCTGTCCCTTTCGGCGCCCTCGGGAACCCCAATTAAACGTAGATTTTTCTTCCTTAGAGTGTCATTTATTTCCCTTAATCTGTCTTCATGGTTCTTTAATTGTTTATCTCTTTTTTCCTCAGTTTCCCTCTTTGCCATTAACTTGTCTTCTATGTCACTCACTCGTTCTTCCACCTCGTTAACCCTCGTCGTTAGGACTTCTAGTTTGGATTGCATCTCATTCAGTTGATTTTTAATTTCTGCCTGATTGGATCTAAATTCTGCAGTCATGAAGTCTCGTGAGTCCTTAATGCTTTTTTCTAGAGCCACCAGTAGCTGTATAATAGTGCTTCTGAATTGGCTTTCTGACATTGAATTGTAATCCAGATTTTGTAGCTCTGTGGGAGAGAGGGCTGTTTCTGATTCTTTCTTTTGAGGTGAGGTTTTCCTTCTAGTCATTTTGCTCAGTGCGGAGTGGCCAAAAACAAGTTGTATTGGGAGAATGAGAGAAAGAGAGAGAAGGAAAGAAAAGAGAAAAAGAAAAAAGAAAAAAAAAAGGAAAGAAGAGAAGAAAAAGGGAAAGAAAAAGAAAGAAAGGTGAAAAAAAAGGGGGGGTGGGGGAAGCAATCAGAAATCAAAAAGAAAAGAAAAAAGAAAAGAAAAAAAAAACACGGGGGAGTATTTCTGTAGAGTTTAAGTCCCTTGACTTCCCCTGGAACTTAAGTCTACTATTGTTTATTAAGACAAATGGGAAAAGTACACCTATGTCTTATTCTAGCATGGCCATGGGAGCCCATTATGAAGCCCTTTATACTATAAACAGGTTCCTTTGATTTGTTGGGTAAAGACCTTTGAGAGGGGTTCTCAGTGCTCCAATGTTATTCTGAATTAGCTTCACAAGGTACATCTTTCTAGTGGGGGTTCTTCTTGTCTTACAAATGCTATTTGTTTTACAATTATTTTTTAAGCAAAATAAGCCAAGATATTGCTGCTTTACAAGAAGCCTTTTCAATCATTAGTATTTGGTACTTCTTTGCTCAGTACCTGGTATTTTCTGCTCTTTTTAACAAACAAACCTTTTGTTTGTAAAATATAATAGACACAGAAGAGTGTACAAAATCCAGAGCTCATGTAAACACTCACATGTAACTACCACAAAGTTCATACCAAGAGATTAAAGACCACCATGCTCTCCAGAAGCCACCTTGCACTTTTTCCAATAGCTCATTCCTTCATTCTTAAAACATACTTTGTGTTGATTGATTTCTTTATTCTTATTTTCCCTTGGTATTTATATATTATTTTGATATTCTATAGATAATTAACTTAGAAATTATAATATTCAGCCTTGACTTACTTTACTGTAGTAAGGATAATTAACTTGAGATTTATACTCTTAAAAATGTAAGTGTACATCATTATTGACTATCAGTACAATTTTGTGCAGATTTCTAGTTTATTCATCTTGCTTGGCTAAAATTTTATGTCCACTGACTAGTAACTCCCATTTATCCCTGCCTTCAGTCACTGGTAGCCATTGCACTCTTTTATCAGAGTCACATAATTTATTCCTAAGTATTTTATTGTTTTTTATGCTATTTTAAATGGAATTATTTTCCATATTTCTTTTTCAGATAGTTGTTAGTATATAGAAACACAATGATTTTATATGTTGATCTTGTATCCTGCGATGTTACTGACTTTATTAGTTCTAACAGTTTTTTGGTGACATCTTTTTGGGTTTTCGAATATATAAGATCATGTTACCTATAAACAGACAATTTTAATTCTTTCTTTCTAGGTTTGGATACCATTTATTTTTTTTCTTGCCTAATTGCTCTGGATTGGACTTCTAGTACTATGTTGAATCAGAATGGTGAGAGTAGGCACCCTTCTTTAGTTCCTGATGTTAGAACACTTTCAATCTTTTACCACTGAATACAATGCAGGCTGTGGACTTGCTATATATGGTTTTTATTATGTTATGTTTCTTCAATACCAATTTTGTTGAGATTTTATCATGAAAAAATGTTGGTTTGTCATATGTTTTTTCTGCATCTATTGAGATGATCATATGATTTTTGCCTTTCATTATGTTAATGTGGCATATAACATTTATTGATTTACATATGTTGAAATATGTGTGTACCTGAGGGATAAATATCAGTTAATCATGGTGTATAATCATGTTAATGTGCTGATGAATTCAGTTAGCTATTTTGTTGAGAAATTTTGTATCTGTATTCATCAGGGATATTAGGCTGCAGTTTTCATTTCCTGTAGTGTTCTTTTTTTAAAAAAAATTATTTATTTGAGGGAGGGAGCAAGAAAGGAAGCATGAGCAGGAGAAGGATCAGAGGGCAGGGTAGAAGCAGACTCCCCACTGAACAGGGAGCTGGACATCGGGCTCTATCCCTGGACTCCAGGATCATGACCTGTGTCAAAGGCTTAAACAACTGAGCTACCCAGGTACCCCTCCTGTAGTGTTCTTATCTGACTTTGGTATGTGGGTAATGTTGGTCTCATAAAATGATTTTGAAAGTGTTTTTTCCTCTGCAAATTTTTGGAAGAGTTTTTTTAAAATATTTATTTGTTTATGATAGACCTAGAGAGAGAGGCAGAGGAGGAGGGAGAAGCAGGCTCCATGCCGGGAGCCCGACGCTGGACTTGATTCCTGGACTCCAGGATCGTGCCCTGGGCCAAAGGCAGGCACCAAACCGCTGAGCCACCCAGGGATCCCCTGGAAGAGTTTTAAGAAGGATTGCCATTAACTTTTCTTTAAATGTTTGCTAGAATTTACCCATGATCCCATCTGCTCTTGGGCTTTTCTTTGTTGAGAGGTTTTGGATTATTTCTTCAATCTCTTATTATTGACCTGTTCAGATTTTCTATTTTCTATATCTTGATGGTTCATTCTCAGTAAGTTGTATGTTTATAGGAATTTATCCATTTCTTTTAGGTTCTCTAATATATTGCCATAAAATTATTCATAATAGTCTCATGATTCTTTTTAAATTTATTGCTAGTTATAATGTCTCTTTAATTTCTAATTTTATTTAATGAATTTTCTCATTTTGTTTATTAGTCTAGCTAACAGTTTGTTAATATTGTTTTACTTTTCAAAAACAAGGTCTTTGTTTCATGGATCTTTTTTATTGTTTTTCTGGTTTCTATTTTATTTATTTCTACTCGGATTTTTGTTATTTCCCTCCTTCTGCTAACTTGGGCATAGTTTATTCTTATTTTCCAGTTTCTTATTATGAATTCAGGTTATTTATTTGTAATCTTTCTTTTTTTAAATGTAGATGTTTATCTCAATAAAATTCTCTTAGAACTTTTTGCTGTACCTCATAAGTTTTGGTATATTGTATTTCAATTTTTGTTTGTATCATGATCTTTGGTGATTTCTGTTTTGATTTCTTCTTTTTTAAAGATTTATTTTTTTATTTTAGAGAAAGAGAAAGACAGCATGCTTAGGAGTGGGGGGAGGGACAAAGGAAGAAGGAGAAGGAAAGAAGCAGACTCTCTGCAGAGTATGGAACATGATGTGGAGCTTGATTCCAGGACCCTGAGATGATGTCCTGAGCTAAGATCATGACCTGAGCTAAAATCAAGAGTCAGGGGCTTAACCAACTGAGCTATCCAGGTATCCCTTGATTTCTTCTTGTATTGTTTAATTTCCACCTACTTGTGAATTTTCCAGTTTATCTCCTATTACTGATTCCTAGTTTCATACCTTTGTGGTCAGAAGAGATACTTGGTATGATTTCAGTATTCTTAAATTTGCTAAGACTTATTATGTGATCAAACATATGCTCTTAGAGGACGTTCCATGTGTATTTAAGAATAATGTGTATTCTATTGCTGTTGTATGGAATGTTCTATAGATGTCTGTTATGCTCATTTGGTCTAAAATGTAGTTATAGTCCAATATTTTTTTAAATTTTCTTTCTGGATGGATCTATACAGGGTTGTAGATGAGGTATTGAAGTCCCATACTATAATTATATTGTTGTTTATTTCTGTTGTAATTTACTCAGTATCTTTAAGTGCTCCAATTTGGGTATATATATCTATTTTTTCAATTGTTACATTCTCTTGATTAATTGACTTCTTTTTCACTATATAATGACCTTCTTTTTGTCTTACAGTTTTTTATTTAAAGTATTTTGTCTCATAAGAATAGCTATCCTTGTTCTCTTTTGGTTTCCATTCGCATGGAATATCTTTTCCATCCCTTCATTTGAAGCCTATGTTATGTCCTTAAAGTTGAAATTAGTCTCTTATATGCAGCACTTAATTAGATCTTATTTTTTTGTTTTGTTTTGTTTTTCCTTAATATGTTCAGCCATGCCTTTTGACTAGAGAATTTATTCTATTTACATTTAAAGTAATTATTTATATCTAAGGACTTACTAATGATATTTTATTGTTTTCTAGCTATTTTGTAGTTCTTTTGTTTCTTTCTTTCTGAATTGATGATTTTCTATAGAAGTGTGCTTTTATTGCTTTCTTTTTTTCTTTTTTGTATCTATTATAGGTTTTTGTTTTGAGGTTGCCATATCTTATACATTTAACTGAGCTAATAACAACTTCAGTTGCATTAAAAATCTTACCCTTTTATTACTCCTTCAGCATTTTTTTGTTTTTGATGCACAATTTACATCTTTTTATATTGTATATCCATTAACACATTATTTTACCTATAGTTGTTTTTAATACTTTTGTCCTATAACCTTTATACTAGGATTAACTGATTAACACAAACCTAGTATAATATTGTAGTATTCTGAATTCAATTATATACTAATTTTTACCAGTGTGTTTTATATTTTTATATTTTTCATGTTACTACTATATTCCTTTCATTTCAGCTTGAAGAACTCCTATTAGCATTTTCTTATAAGTCAGGTAATGAACTCCTTCAGCTTTTGTTTGAGAAATTCTTTATCTCACCTTTATTTCTGGGCAGTTTTGCTGGGTAAAGTATTTTTGGTTGGCAACTTCAACACTTCAAATATATCAAAGCAGTCTTTCCTAGCCTGCAAGATTTACTGAGAAATTCAACAGTAGCCTTATGGATGTTCCCTTGTATATGAGGAATTTTTTTCTCTTGCTGCCTTAAAAAATCTCATTGTCTTTGTTTTTAGTTGGTTTCATTGTAATGTGTCCTGGAGATCTTTTTCATTTGAAGATTTATGGTGACCTCTAGGGGATTAATGAATTTAGATGTCCATATCTCCCCTGATTTTGGAAGTTCTCAGCCATTATTTCTTTAAATGTTCCTCTTTTCTACCTCTCTTCTCTGAGACTCCAATAAAGCATAGCTTATTTATTTTATTTATTTTTATTTTTTTAATTTTTTAAGGTTATTTATTTTAAAGGTATCCCATTCATGTAGGTTTTCTTCGGCCTTTTTTGTTTTTTGTTCTTTGTTTTTCTCTGATAGAATAATGTCAGATGTCCTGTCTTGAACTTCATAGAATCCTTCTTTGCTTGATCCATCTTTTTTGTTTTTCTTTCTGGGATTCCACTTTTACATGTGTTAGCTTTCCTTGTGTATTCTTTATATCTCTTCTCTTATTTGCTTTCAATTTTATCTTTCAATTTGTCTCCTGGAAAGGGTTTTTTTATGATATATTTTCCATTTCATTAGTTTCTTTTCATCTGTTAAGCTCATACGCTGCATCCGTGAATTTAGTTATTGAACTATTCAGTTCTAGAATTTCTACTTGATTTTTTCAAGCTTTCATTGTTTTTTTAAAAATAATTTATTATTATTAATTTTCATTTTTTTGTGGTGAGAACACTTGAGATCTACTCTTTTATCTAATTTAATGGTAACAGAAAGTAGAATGGTGGTTACCAGAGGCTGGTGGATGGGGGAAAATGGAAGAAGTTGATTAAAGGGTTTAGACTTTCAGTTATAAGATGAAGAAGTTCCAGAGATCTAACGTACAGCATGATGACTAATGTTAATAATAGTGTTGCTAGATGGGTGATGAGTATTAAGGAGGCCACTTGTTATGATGACCACTGGGTGTTGTATATAAGTCATTGTTTTATACTCTAGAAACCAATATTTTGCTGTATGTCAGCTACCTAAAATTTAAATACCAAATAATAATGTATACTTTTTATGATGTCAAATTCCTTGCTAAAAGTTTCAAGTTGAGTGTTTATTCACATGAGAATATTTTTTTCTTACAGATTTTATTTATTCATAAGAGACAGAGAGAGGCAGAGACACAGGCAGAGGGAGAAGCAGGCTCCATGCAGGGAGCCTGACATAGGACTCGAACCTGGGTCTCCAGGATCACACCCTGGGCTGAAGGCAGCACTAAACTGCTGAGCCACCCAGGCTGCCCTCACATGAGAATATTAAGCATATTTGTGTTACACTTTTAATATTATGTTCTATAAGTTTTGTGAATTTCCTTTTCTATCTGTTGTTTGTACTGTTTTTCTTTTATGTTGTAATGTCTCTTTTGTGCCTGGTTATCTTTGATGGTTTGCTAGACATTGTATTTTTCAAAAGTTTTAGAATAGTTTTTAACTTTATGGAGAAATTACAAAGATAACATAGTTTTCCTCTATATCCTGTATCTACTATCTCCGATTGTTAATATTTTTAATATGATGTGTCTGTCACAATTAATGAATCAATTATTGATGCATTGTTATTAACTAATGTCCATACTTTATTTCAACTTTTTTTGTTACCTAATTTCCTTTATCTGTTCCAGCACCCTATCTAGGGTACCATGTTACATTTACTTGTAATGCATCTTTAGGCTCTTATTGGCTGTGAAAGTTTCTCAGGCTTTCCTTCCTTTCATGACCTTGACGACTTTGAGGACTACTAGTCAGGCAATTTGTAGAATGCTCATTAGTTAGGATTTGTCTGGATTATGCTATCATGTGGTTTAGATATAGTTATCATAAAAATATCATACTAATTTTGAGGTAAGAAATGATTCTTCAAACAGCTATTATATGAATGAAAGCAAGTCTATCACAAAGAATTAGCAGTTTGTCTGAGGGGGTCAAATTGTGAATAGAAGATGATGATTTTCAGTGGCTATTCTAGTTTATTGGACATTTTACTAAATGATACACGTCTTCACATAAGGTCTAGCATTTACCAAGGGGGTCAGTGCTAAAGTTCCTTTCACATGATCAAAATGAAATATAGATATTTGAAGAACAACACTTAAAATTATCAGAAATCGGGATCCCTGGGTGGCGCAGCGGTTTGGCGCCTGCCTTTGGCCCAGGACGCGATCCTGGAGACCCGGGATCGAATCCCACGTCGGGCTCCCGGTTATTTATGATAGGCACACAGTGAGAGAGAGAGAGGCAGAGACACAGGCAGAGGGAGAAGCAGGCTCCATGCAGGGAGTCCGACGTGGGACTTGATCCTGGGTCTCTAGGATCAGGTCCTGGGCTGAAGGTGGCACTAAACCACTCGGCCACCTGGGCTGCCCAGAGACTATTTTTCTTTGTTTAAATGTAGGCTCAGAAAAAGGTTCAATGACTTATGCAAAATTGTATAACTAGTGAGTGGCAGCAATTGGACTATACTCCATATCTCCTGACATCTAGTTCTGTTCTCTTCCTGCCACACTAGGCTTTCATTTTTAAAGTTCTTGCTACTTTGATTCTTCATTTATTACATTTCTTTCTTCTTGTCTTCTTTATAATTTCTCTATTGCTAAGACAGAAACCAAAGCCATATTAGAGATTGGTCTTTCTAAATAACATGGAAATCCCTTGCAAGATGAGGTTGCTAAGTTTAAAACTGAATTTATGGCTAGATAGAATGGATAAATTACACTATTTACATACATTCATACCTGTATTAATGGATTCCTGATCTCTTGAACTCCAGTCTTTCCTCCCCTTTCCTTGCTGTTTTGTGTGTATTTGTATGTACAGAAGTGAAGAGACAGTTGGAGAGAGAAAGACCAACTTATTACTGTAGATGATTAGGGGATTTTGGATTCCATCTCTTTGAGAGTTAGGTATCTTAAAGATTATTAGCTACCATGTATTAATCACCTACTATGTGGCAAACACTGTATTGGGTTTTCATATATAAAGAACAGTGTGATATTCTAGTTGCAAGGGGCATTCTTCATCCTAGTATTACTCTGACATTTAGGTAACTTCTTTGAAAAGTAGGCTATATTCTTTTAATTAATAATCTCTATAAGAGGTACATTTTTAACAACTAGGCTATCTGAGATTTTTCTTCTGTTATATCAACTTGCTTGTTTATTGTCTGAAATTAGTACTATGTGGAGGGCTGAGCCTAGATAGATCAGTGCACATTCCATGAAGGCTGAAGATGACTTCCTTTCCAGCTACAGGAGAAAATGTTTTATGTCATTGCCAAAGACATGGAACTTGATTCTTTTGTTTTTTTCCCCTGCGTGACTAGTGCCAGGCTTGGTGGCAGATCTGGGCAACACACCTTGGAAAACTAGGATAGAATAGAGACCCTGAGTATTTTACAGACCTGGAATATAGCAGAGAGTAGCACTGAAAGGGAGATAGGAAGGTAGGGAAGACAAATTTTGATTCCATACATTTTTTTTAGAGTCAGTATCAACTAGAAAAACTGTAGTGCCTTAATTACAGAAGCTGTGAAGAAGATTTCCAAATTTAGGAGAACTAGAATTTCTCTCATATCCACAAAAGTGTATGCTTAGAATCTAACAGGATGAGGCAACATAAAAGGGATGGCCCTACCTTTTATGATATGACATAAACGAATAGTTTGATTTAATTAAAAAATACTAAAGTTGGTATAACCAATTGAATGATATTGTCATTTACACAAATCCCTTGCAGTACTAAATCTTATTATAATGAGGCTGTCAGAGTTCTCACCATTGCTGAAACTCAGCCTTGGGGATTGCCTTCTGATATTGTGACACAACTTTTTAAATCTCCTCCTTTGTGAAAAACCTTATTCTTTAAGGATATATTTAAATATTATACATAAATAAAAGCCATTTAAATGCAAACTTTATGAATAATATATCTGATTAAACTGAATAAATGCCACTTGTGAGTCAATAAAACATGACTTGTGTGCTTATGAAATGGTGCTGAAGTCTCTTTACTAGGCATATTTTGAAAAACAGTACTTTGTTTTTTTTTTGTTTTTTTTTTATAAATTAATTTTTATTGGTGTTCAATTTACCAACATACAGAATAACACCCAGTGCTCATCCCGTCAAGTGTCCCCCTCCGTGCCCGTCACCCATTCACCCCCACCCCCCGCCCTCCTCCCCTTCCACCACCCCTAGTTCATTTCCCAGAGTTAGAAGTCTTTATGTTCTGTGTCCCTTTCTGATATCTCCCACACATTTCTTCTCCCTTCCCTTATATTCCCCTTCACTATTATTCATATTCCCCAAATGAGTGAGAACATACACTGTTTGTCCTTCTCCGATTGACTTACTTCACTCAGCATAATACCCTCCAGTTCCATCCACGTTGAAGCAAATGGTGGGTATTTGTTGTTTCTAATGGCTGAGTAATATTCCATTGTATACATAAACCACATCTTCTTTATCCATTCATCTTTCGATGGGCACCGAGGCTCCTTCCACAGTTTGGCTATTGTGGACATGGCTGCTAGAAACATCGGGGTGCAGGTGCCCCGGCGAAAAACAGTACTTTGAATGACATTTTTGCAACAAGCTACAGCCTCCCAGTCTGGTCACTTTGAAAGAGATACTATCCTTATTTGAGAATATTAGTCTTAGTATATCATGGCCATACGTTGCTTAGCTTTCCTTTAAGCTCTTACATTGTAAATTGTCCTTATAATCTGTTTGGCTTTACCCATTTCTCATTTCTTACTCTCATATAAATAAGCATGCATTTTTAGCTATGAGTTTTTCTAAGGGAAGCTTAAGTGAGAGAATAATCAAATTAATACATTTTTTTTAAATTAATACATTTTCATTTGCATTTAAAATAATTCTAGATTAGGGCAGTATTTTCCAACTGCTAGTCTTGAATCCCCATGTTGGCTAATGTGTTCTAGTTAAGTATCCATTTTGTTAAAGGCAATAACAACAGGCATCTGTCTCAGTATCTAATTAACAACAATAAAAAAACCACATTAGTTAAAAAAATTTCCCTTCAATACAATTCAGTTTGAGAGGCATCTAGCATACACTGAAAGAACATTGTTGTCTGGTGATAATCAGATGGGCATGCTCAAGTCCTAGTTTCTGTGTTGGCAATCATTCAGCTCAAATACTGCAAATTTCTAAGATGATTATGATTTTACAATTTTGTTTCTAATTCTTATATTTACAGAAGTTTATACACTTAATAAAATTGTTAATTTAACGCAGGAAGCATAAAAAACACCAACGTTAAAATTTAACATGTCAAAAAAAGAGAATGAATAAATAATAATACATATATCTTAAGATGCTTTTTTACTAGATTCATAAATTGTCCTCATCTGATGAAATTCTTTTTTTTAATATTTATCTATTCACAAGAGACAGAGAGAGAGAGAGAGAGAGGCAGAGACCTAGGCAGAGGGAGAAGCAAGCTCCATGCAGGAAGCCTGATGGGGACCCGATCCCAAGACCCAGTCCTGAAATCCCAGGATCATGCCTCCAGCCAAAGGCAGATGCTCAACCCCTGAGCTACCCAGGCATCCCATCTATGAAATTTTTGTTCAGTATATATATATATATATATATATATATATATATATTTAAATTTTTTTATTTGAGAGGGAGTTTACATGTGAATGTGCAGGGGGAAGGGGGAGAGGAAGAGGGAGAGAGAAACTCAAGCAGACTCTGCACTGAGCATGGAGCCCAATGTGGGGCTTGATCTCATGACCCTGAGATCACAACTTAAGCTGAAACTAAATGTTGGATGCTTAACTGTGCCACCCAGATGCTCCTCTTATTCAATACATTACAAATTTTTTGAAAGGTAGACTAATATTTTAGTGAAGAAATAAAATATTAATGAAATTCACTTTTTCTTTTTTTGAGAATGAAGACCACATGCACAGTAAATTATGTGGAGAGAAAAGGTGGTAAATAAAATACCAAAACTTTCTTCAGTTGTGATTTAGAAAAAGCAACAAAATTATAAAAATAAAGCAGTTCTTTTTGCAAATATAAAATGCAGAAGCTAAAAAATAGTTGTCTATTTTTGATGCTGTAACATTTAGCAACATTTCAACTTTCCTTTATATAAACATTTGACTCTAATCGGAGAAGGACAAACATTATATGGTCTCATTCATTTGAGGAATATAAAAAAGAGTTGAAGGGAATAAAGGGGAAAGGAGAGAAAATGAGTGGGCAATAGCAGTGAGGATGACAACATGAGAGACTCCTAACTGTGGGAAACGAACAAGGGGTAGTGGAAAGGGAGGTGGGTGGGGGGTTGGGGTGACTGGATGACAGGCACTGAGGGGGGCACTTGACGGGATGAGCCCTGGGTGATATGCTATATGTTGGCAAATTGAACTCCAATAAAAAAAAAATTTGACTCCCCAAACAAAAATGACCAATCATTTGGGAATTTATAGTTTGACATTATGTAATATTACAAAAAGTAAATTACCATTCCTTATTAAAGTATAATTATTAAACATGTTAGAAACAAATTTCATGTTAATTTGTATAACTATACTGATCAAAAGAGCATTTTTTGACTAAAATATTTTCCTTATTACTTGACAGAAACAACAACAAAAAATACTTTTAGTAATTCCTGAATGATTTCTTATGTCAAAAAAGGGGAGAAAATAATTTTCTAGAAGAAATTGTATAAGAAATTAGTCTGACAAATTGTGTTTTATTTATGTATTTGGTGACTGGAATGTTTTCTGTAATTGAAGTAATATTTGTTCTGAGATGGATGAGGTTTCATTTTATGATGTGAGTCTCTTTTTAAAATTTATTTATTTTGGGGGTGCCTGGGTGGTGCAGTTTGTTAAATGTCTGACTCTTGGTTTTGGCTCAGGTTGTAATTTTGGGATCAGGAGATCGAGCCCTGCATTGGACTCTGTACCCAGCTGGGAGTCAGCTTGGGATTTTCTCTCCCTCTTCCTCTCCACCATTCTCTCTCTCTTTCTCTGTCTCTCATAAATCAATCTATCATCTATCTATTTTTAAAAAAATAAAGTTTATTTTTAAGTATTCTCTACACCCAATATGGGGCTTGAACTCATGACCCCCAAATCAAGGGTCACATGTTCTGACTGAGCCAACCAGGTGCCCCTGAATTTGAGTCTTTTATCAAGGAATCAACATCGAGATTTTTTTTTCCTGTTTCCAAAATGAAACGGAATGGGATTGAGTACCTAACTTCCTGGACAGAACACACAGACAAGATTTCTTCCCTATGAGAGCAGAGAGCTGCAAGGTAATAGGATTGATGTCTGTGGAATAATGAAATCATTGGAATCAAGAAATGTTTTGAGACTCCCAGAATATTAGACCTCAATGGCCTCCTCTTGTGTCTTGAAAGGTCATTTTAGGGTAAATGAAAGACAAAACTTTAAACAGGGGGAGCAAACTTAAGGAACTCATTACACTGACATGTGAATAAGTCAGGGAACATAATCTCAAAAGAGACTTAGGTAAACATTCCAATGATCGATCTAGAATAACTGAGGACAATAATGTTTCTCACTACTATGAATTTTTAATAATTCATAATATATTTCATTGTATTGTGTGTATTAAGCTGCTCACATTTTTTGTGGTTACTGATTAATCTAGATAAATTTTTACCATCTTATGTTTTATATGTCTACTTTTTCTATGCTTATTTTCTTATCTGTTTTTTGTCTCTTTTGGATTGACTACATTTTTTTAAAAAAAATCATTTTGACCCTTCTACTATAGTTCTCCTATATTATTGATTTGCCTTAAAATTTCATCATGTATATTTATCAATTTCTAAACAGTGTTCCCACCAAAAATATAAAGATGTTAAAGAACTTGAAATTCAAATTCTAATCCTATGTACTGCTGTTGCCTCCTAATTGTAGACTTTTTAAATCTCCATAATTAGTACTTAATGTTTTTACTGTCTATGCTTAGATTTTTTTTCACTTGTTTACCAATTGATTTATCTTTTTTTCTTGTAACTCAGTCATACTTCTGGAATAATTTGCTTTCTTCTTAAAGAGCATCTTTTAGACTTTGTTTTAGTGGGGCTTTTTTAGTGGTAAACATTTTTTCTTTGAATTTTTGCTCTCATTCTTCAATGTAGTTTTATACCTACATAATTCTAGATTGATTGATTTTTCTCAGCAGTTTGTAGATACTGTTTCACTATCTTCTGGAGTTCATTGTTGCTATGGAGAATCCTATTCTCAGTCCAGATATCTTTATAAGTTACCCCTCTCTTCTCTGTAGCTGTATTTAAGATCTTTTCCCTCTTTGATGTTTTACAGTTTCATTATGATGTATTTACTTGTGCGTGGGATATGCCATACTTCCCAAAGCAGAGGATGCATGTCTTTAATTCTGGAATCTTCTCATCCCTTATCTCTTTGAATATTTCATCCATCATTTTCCTCATTTTCTCTTTCTAGAACTTCAATCAGATATATATAAAGCCTTTCCATTATATCCTCTGTTTCTCTGAATTTCTGTTTCATGGTTTTTTAATTTTTTCTTTGTATTTCATTCTGGTATTCAAATCTATTTAGTTTTTCAGTTCACTTATTCTTTTTAGCTTCATCTAATTTGTTTAACCCATCCAGTGAGTTTTAATTTCAGTCATGTTTTTAGTTCTAGATATTTTATTTTCCTTTGAAATTTGCCTGTTTTTATCTTGTATCATAAAGTTTTTACATCTGAGATCTTTGACTAAAAAAGTAATTTCTTGTTTCTGCTAATTATAAGCATGATTTTGCTCTAGCTGAATTAATTTTGTGTGAAGTTTGAGGGTCCAGGTTAAGGGTGCTTTCCACCAGAAGAGATTCGTGTTTGCTTCTTCTAGGTGCCAAGATGTATTAACAACCTGAGCTGTCTTTAACTTCATTTCTTGGCTTAGGGTTTTCTGACGATGGTATAAATATAAACCCCAGACATAACTGAGGGAAGGCCTATTGTTTCTCATCTCAGAATAGATCATTTATCTACACCTGGAATTATGGAGGAGAGAGGCAGTATTTCTTCTGGGCTTCTGCTACCATCAGGCAAATTTATTTCTAGTGTTAACTAAGGTGTGATCTCCTTCTGGGCTTCAGCAGGTTTTTCAGTTATGGTGCTCAACTTGCTCTTGCTTTGGCCCAAGGCCTAATTTTTATTACCTAGAGCATATGTTAATTCCTCCAAATCTGGGTTTCTAGTACCTTCAGAGCCCCTCATCAAGTCCTGGATTTTTGTTAGGACTCTGTTTTCAGCCTGTCTGTCCTGTTTCTCTGCCTCAGTCTCTCCCTCTCTCTTCTTTAGCTCACTCTCTGTCTCCTTGCCCCCAACCCCCCAACTCTTAGAGCTTTTCATTTCTTGCAAACTTGGCAATGCATTTACAATTATAAATGTTGTTATTTACCTACAGTGTAGGTGTTTTGAAAGAGAAGGGCTTTTTATTTTTATTTTTTATTTTTAAATTTTTATTTATTTACGATAGTCACAGAGAGACAGAGACAGAGAGAGAGAGAGAGAGAGAGAGAGAGAGAGGCAGAGACACAGGCAGAGGGAGAAGCAGGCTCCATGCACCGGGAGCCCGACGTGGGATTCGATCCCGGGTCTCCAGGATCGCGCCCTGGGCCAAAGGCAGGCGCTAAACCGCTGCACCACCCAGGGATCCCGAGAAGGGCTTTTTAGATTATCCACTCTGCATACTAATGAAAGTAGAGTCTACTTTTGTGTGTTAAGTAGTCAATAAATGTTTATTGAATAAAGAAATGTCAGGGAAGACAAGAGATTTTCTTCTGAAGTGACTTTAAAACTCTGTGCCAGGATTCTGGGATGGATGTATGAAGGGTGGAAATTTTTATTTTTTCCTAGTGTTTTCCCTTAGAATGCATACTTTGTTTCTATCCTTCTCATTGCTATAAATTCAGTAAGGAATGTTGCATACTTTTTAAAAATACTTATCAGAGTATGGAGTTATTTGGAGCAGTATCAGTATGGGGGAAAACCTCAGTCTCCTTAAATTCAAAGTAAGACTTATTCTTGGTAAGTATTTTTTATTCTTCATATATATATTTTTTTTACTTTTAGACTTTGTTCTACAAGAAAAGAGAGTTAAGTAAAAGGAAGTTCATATTAGTAGCCTGAAACAAGTCCTGAAAACCAAAACTATGATAACCAGAGATATCTGTGTCAGATTTTCAGTGACAAGGAAAGAAGGCCAGGATTCTTTTAGAAATCATGAGCTATTATACTTGGTATCAGGTACTGTGGTACATAATTTTTGGAAGCATTGAAAAACTTTATTATTGTTTATGTGATTTCATGACAGTTTTCTTTCCTCTACAAAACCTGTGAGGAAAAAAAATGTGGGCCCTGACTGCTGTCTGCTTATTGGGGGCATGACACTCATAAGTAGACCTTGGTGTTCTGTTAAACATAAATTTTTCAGGTTACCAACATCAGATAAGGTCATTCTGTGACCATGAAAGAGCAAGACAAAACAAGACTACTTTGTAATCATGTTTAAACACAGACAAAAACACATTCCAAACCACAAAAATGACCAAACATTTTTGGTCTCCTGTTCTGGTGAATAAGTGACTACTACTTCTTAGCCAATTATAGTTTCAGCCTCAATGCATTCCTATACCTCCTGCATGAAAAGTACTGGGTTCAAAACAGAATTACCACTGCTTTCTAAAAGAGCCTAATCCTGAGCAAAACGTTGTATACTGAAGCCATCCCCAGAGTAACGCAACACAAACCCAAATCCTGTAATAAGTTTCTTTCACTAAAATGCCCCCATAGTTATCCAACTGTGTGCTGTCTTCTCATTGCAATGAGCCAATATATTTTAAATTTGTTTAATGACAGGTGTGTTTCTGGTGGCCTTTGGCTGGAGGGCATTGACTCCTGGATGGCATACAATTGCATTTTTCCCCATTAAGACATATTTTATCTTATAAGTTTTATTAAAATTTTTCAACAGGCTTTGAAAGACTGGTTTCAAAAAGCATGAATCTGAACACTTCCATGACTTATTGTCACTAATGATGTACATATGTATGGGAGTGTAATGATACTCTATCTGTCAAAAAAAATAAAGAGGTTGAACTTAGACTACTTTTAGGAGATTTAGTTGATTCTGTATTGGTAACACTTTTAGCTGATATTAATTTTCTAGTCTGGTTTTCCATTAGCATTATGGCAGTATTCACAACTGGTTATTGACTTTCATCTGTGCCATCCTACTCCATTTCCAGAGAACTAGGACAATCACTTTAGAACCATCTAGTTCTCTATAAAGCAGAAGAGAAATTAGAATTACACATTTGCCTTTTAAATTTCTAGTAGCATAATCTCATGGGTCAGGTAAAACCAATTTCATGTAAATTTGGAGTGTAATAAATTATGGTTTGTGAACCTTTCAGAGGAAGAAGGAAGTTTGATGTGCTGAGATAGCAAAGGGGACTGTGGAAGTCTGAGTTTATTTCTCGCCCTCAGAGCATTCTGCCTGGATTTGTGAAAATGTTACAAATGATGAATGAGCTGTAAATAGAAGATTTCTCTGTGAGCCATAAACAGTCATAAATGGATTAGTCTGAACAGCTGGGAGCAAAATCATGGGCATTATGCAGGCACACAGGACAGGCTGTGGACTGTAACTAGCATCCCACCCTATTGATTAGCTGTTCTGTGGACCATAATAAAACTATCATGGTTAATTGCTAGAAAGAAGCACACACCCAGAAATAGGAAAGTTAAGGTGTCAGCCCTCCAGTTTATTGCTCAAAGTCAACATAATTTGTGTTTCATTATAGCACTTTCACTGCAGGATCTATAGGGTTCAATCAACTCCTCCCTCCACCATGACTTTTCTTGGGCACAAGAAAAGTTATTTTATTACATTTTGTTGCCTTCTAGTTATGGATCAGTAACTTTTCTAGCCAGGCCTATTCTGATTTGCAAGCATTCTAAAGAACAGCTTAGATTTTTACAATGTGGTACAGCCTGGGTAATACTGAAAGGGTGTATTCTAATTTCAGGCAACCAATTTTCTTCACCAGGTTAGCTTGTGTTCCTTTAATTTTGTACACATTTTTACTTACACAGAAACCATAAGAACAGCAGTCCTCTAGACCATATAGTTATGAAGGGGAGATTAAGCCTTTTTCGTTATTGTTGTTTACACCCGAGGGAAAGTGACAAGAGTTTGATAAGGGACTGTGGAGTTTCTCTTCCATTTAAGACTTGCAAGATATAGAATGGAGAATGTTTTGGTTCATGTCATATAATGTTTTTTTATGTCATATAATGTTATAGAAAGGACTAATGGGCTATTTAATTTTGTGTTCTATCAGAGCCTTCCTGTTTAAAAAGGTGATGCATCTTTTGGGGCTTTATTATAATAGGAAATATGAGGACTATTGGCTATTTCCCTTTAATACATTTACCCTGGAGTGAAGTGTATGTGTATGTGCTGGAATCATAGATCACACGTGTCATTGGCACTGGTGGAAATGGGTCTGTCTTGCTAATGTGAAATGTGATGTGAAGGGAACTTATTTTCAGATATCATGCATGTCTATACCTGACTTACTGCCATATTTTGGAATATATACTCTTCCTTCTGCCAAATTCCTTAGGTTTGCACACTTGGCAGCCAAAAGCACCATTCATTTCATTGGTCATGCATACTCTCATTGATATTTTTGACCCTGTTTTTTTCTTTTCTTTACATTATGGCATGGGAGACAAGTTGTTTACTAGTGGGGTACAACTTTTATGAGCACAACCACCTAGCCTGCCTAGAAATCTGGTTTGCAGCTCTGGCCTCTTGGTTCCCTACTCTCGCAACTGAACCATGAATATGGGCTTAAACACAATAATCTGTGTTTCATTAAGAATTAATATGTATTCATTCAGCACCCACTATATGCCCGACAGCTTGGCATTGACAGCAGACATTATTGGACCCATTATCTAAGCACCTTTACTTTTATTTAGGATGCTAATATCACCATCACACATTTGTTTCTTTACTAGTACCATGATATATGCACCCATTAGGAATTTTGTTCTAGTTTTTGTGAAGCAAAACATGAAATTTGGCAAAATAGGTTATGCATCTCTTAGAATCAGAGGGATGGGGCAGGATGCAAATGTAACAGCCTCAAGGACAGAACTCTGGAAAAACTGCATTTTTAGAGTTAGTAACTCTCCCCCTTTAAGAAAGCCTTGAAGATTTAAGCCCATAAAAATGAAGAATTCCCCCCAGACAAGGGGATGCATAGCTCTCTGATAAAGAGTAAAAATTTAGTTGTTAAACTGCCTCCACTAAGCAGGTTTATCTCTCTCCTATTGAGCATCTCTGAAGTAAATTGAATTGTGTTGCTGAAAACACAGGTCCAGGGGCATCTGGGTAGCTCAGTGGTTGAGTGTCTGCCTTTGACTCAGGTTGTGATCCTGGGATAGAGTCCTGCATCAGGCTCCCAGTGGGGGAGCCTGCTTCTCCTTCTACCTATGTCTCTGCCTCTCTCTGTGTGTGTCTCTCATGAATAAATAAAATATATATATTTTAAAAAAACATAGGTCCAAATCCTAACTTCCATACCTGTGAATGTGACCTTGCCTGGAAATATGATCTTTGTGGATGTAATTAAAGTAAGGATCTTGAGATGAGATCATCCTGGGTTGGCCCTAAATCCAGTGCTCAATGTTCTTACAACAAAAAAGGAAGGATTTGAGATACAGAGAGAAGGAAAGTCCATGTGAAGGTGGGAGCAGGGGTTCAAGTGTGGGAGCTGCAAACTCAGGAACCCCAATGGATACTGGCAGCAACCAGAAGCTAGGAGAGAGATATAGAATGGATTCTCTCTCAGAGTTTCTAGAAGGAACCAACCTTGCTAACACCCTGTTTTCAGACTTTTATCCACCAGAACTGTGATAGAATACATTTCTTCATTTTAAATCATCAAGTTATGGTATTTTACTATGGCAGCTCCAGGAAACTAACAACCCCCATGCTCTATTCTATACGAATTTCCCTAGAATGCTTTGAATATGAATGGAGACGGTTTATTGCCTTTGGCCAATCCACCCTTATTAGTTTTCTCCTGTGCTGAAGAAATCTAATATCATTTTCTTATATGCCAAACTCTACCAGCAACCTAATCATTATACTATTTGGATTAGATACAAGTGTATCATAACAGCAATTTTCTTTTTCTTGTAACTATTACCATTATCAATCTTAGAAACATACAGCACCATTCATTCTGGGCATGATAACATCCTTCTGAAGTGCCTTTCCTCATCCTTATATGTTATGTATATTCAGGTGTTTTTTTAATTGTCTTAATAGGAAACTTGATTTTTTAAAAAAATGAATACTTCTAGAATTCAGATATTAGTGAAATTTTTTCTCCGAGCTGACTCACTAGTCTTGGAATTGGCAAGTCAGACTCTAAGTCTTCTTTTTCATAAAAGCTATGATATTTTGTTGTAAGAGAATCCTTCTTTCTGGCTCTTTTGATAACTTTTTCTTTTCTGGGGCATAGTTTAGAGAGAGGCAAATCATTTATACTTGTGAGGGTACCTTTTGTCTTTGCTGTGGCTCTCCTTATGTGTATCCCAGAGAGGGCTGGCTTAACTCTCAGCAGGTCATAGATGTCTGTCTTTTGCCTCTTGCTTTAAGTTGGTATACACTCAGTTTAACAGAAAGCAAGAAATATGTCTAGTGTATGATCATTTTGAGCCCACATTTTGGTGTACTCTGGAGAGATGTGGCATGAAGTGAAATATTTCCTCTTGAGTATTCTTTCCACTGTTCCCTTATAGGTAGTGCATGCTGTCCCCCAGGATGGGACTGCATCCTTAGCTATAATAGGTCATTAGCTTAAGTTTTCCCAGCCCCTTTCATCTAACTTAAGTCTTACCCTGTTGGGCTGCTCATAACAGGATTGGGCTCTTATTGCTTCCATCTCCAGCTTCCAAAACTTTATGGGCACATCTTATCTGGAGCATCTTCAAATAAAATGGCAGAGTGCACTGGACCCCTTTTGTGATATTACTGTAGAGAAATATGGTAGGGAATTTGAAGGCAGAAGTTTATGCAAACTGGCCAAGGCCTGTCAGCAAAAGTGATACAATAAATTTAGTTTTTTTTTTCAGTCTGTGATGGGAGATTGAAAGCTTGAAAGGTATATTTTGATCAGAATAGGGAAGACCCTGAAAACTGGGTGGAGGAATTTAGAATTAAATGATAGGATTAATGTATTTGTTTATCCTATATACCCGGCCCAATCATTTACAAGAAGGATATAGGTAAACACACATACAAGGGCAATAAAAACAAATTTTCAAAGAGAGATCAACATAGTTATCACTACTTCTCCCCTCTGTAATCCCTAGCAATTGTTATTTTGCAACTCTGTTATTCTCATCTGTAGCCTGCACCACCATTGGTGCATATATTTACTTGTAAATACATACCATATATTTACTTGTTTATTTTGTTTGTTATCTCATTCTCCTAACTGGAATGTGATTTGCATCCAAGTTAGTATTTTTGTCTATTTTGTTCTCTGTGCTATCCTCAGTATCTAGAATGGTGTTGGGTAATAATAGACGTCTAAATACTTGTTCTTGAATAAATAACCAAACTAGGAACCAGGAAGGGAGTTTTTCTAGATTATTGAGTCATGACAAAATGAAATAGTTTGAGGGCACTGATAGTGATGATGGTTGGCTAGAACAGGTGAAGCCACTAAGGTGGCACTTGAAGTATTTCTGTCCTGTCATGAGCAAACAGAGCCTGGTCCAGGTTGGTAGCAGGAATAATTAGAGCAAAAAAAGGAGAATCCAGAATCAGTATGACTCCCATCCTCATTTTTCTATAGAATTCTTCCTTTTCCCATCCTTCCTGCCCAAAAGGATATAAGAGAAGGTGGCATAATTAGCTCAGAATGTTTTCCACAACCTACGTTCAGGCAATATGATGAGCAAGATCATCTTATCTGAGTCCTTTTCAGGAGTATGATGCTTTAATGCTGTGATTTAATCATCTCCAACTTCCAAGCAAAGCTTGCTTTCCTGAAGCAGGAGAGATTCTAAGAGCATTTCTGACTGAGACACATAGACAATAAATAAAGTTGGGTGGATTTGGTTCTAGCACTGTGAGAACAGGGAGCATTTGTAAAACTGTACTTTGGGGCAGTCTGGAGACATGCCTCCTTACTCTTTCTTACTAGTAGGCTAACAGTAAATCATGCAACAGGCAGGACCATTGTGAACAGAGCAAAGGCAAATCGTGGGGAATTTTGCCAGAGATTCATGAGAAACAGATTGATCTATTTGCAGCTGAGAGCTCTGATACTGTTGTGTTTTCTTGCTTTCATTTCTTCACCTAGTAACTGCTATCACTGAGTTGATGTTCCTGAATTAAAGGGTTTTCCTAGAATTGGAAGTATCTAAATTTGCTTCTCTTCAAGAGCAAATTCTCACCTTTTGAAAGAATGTTTTCCATATGCTTGAGTTGCTGAAAATTTTTATTAGTGGGATTTCTATCATTCTCCCTTGCCGACCTACAGAGCAAAAGAATAAAAGTCTTAAGGAAGTAGAATTAATAACTCCATTGTAATGCATCATTGAGATAAGCCAGTAATTGCAAGGTCAGATGGGCACACACAGATAGATTGTTAGCTGGTTATACTATAATGAAAGAGCAGACCTTTTACATAAGTTTATGAATAATGTTTCTCATAAAGACAGGAGATTGATTATTCCAGAAAAGCCAGCCCCTGAACCTGAGACCATCAGCAATTACAATAATGAAATATTAATAACAAATTTGAGAATCTATCAGGAGTATATTTCATAACCCACTATAATGAGCTTCTTGTTTCTAATTTTGGAGGGGAACTAAATGAAATATTGAAGGCAGAAACAGGAGAATGTATTTTACATTGGGGTTCAAATCAAGATTATTTCATCACAAAGAATAGATTTGAAGAGGTAGTGGGTGGGAGAGAACAATAGGAAGTTCAGATAATTCTCCTATTATCATGTTTACTGCTATTTCACTGTGTAACTTTATTTTAGTATTTTTTTATTATTTATTTATTGTAACATAATTTTATTTTCCCATATAGAGATGATTGTATTAGTTAATATCCTTTTAGGGAAAATAGTCTTTGGATGTCTTTTTTTCTGTAGGAAAATGTATAATTATACCTTTATACTATAAGAGCTTGAAGAATTATATTTGTTGGTTCCCTAGCAACCATAGGAACTCTCGATTTTACAGCTGGAGATCAAAAATAGAATCCTTAACATAGAAGTAAAATAGATGCTTATTAGTGAAAATACTACACGTGGTAATTTTGAAAGATGACCAGAAAAAAAAAGGAAAATGATCCCATCAATATGTCTCTATTTTTCTGATCAATATAAAACTATGTGGGTGGCACCTAACACAAATCTAATTTTCAGCTGCTATATTTAGCATACACATTCAGCTTGCCTTCTTTGTGGTTTTAATTACTCACAGAGATATCTGAATGTATCAATACTACATAATTACATTTTCTCTAGGTATAAAAAAAGATGGTGTGTCACTTTAATATAAACCAAAAGAACATAATTAAGAACTAGTTCATATGTTACTGCTTTTATAGATGTTGATGTTTATAATCTTTTGTACTTTAGGGTGTATCTCCTACAGTAGGGCTAGGCTCATATTGCATACTATATTTCTCAGTCCTATTTATGACTGAAAGCATTCATCAAAAGGCAGTTGGGAATGCTCTAAAATTAAACTGTGGTGATGGCTATACAATTCTGTGAATATACTAAAAATCATTGAACTGGCACTTTAAAAGGAATAATTTTATGGTATGTGAAATATATCTCAATAAAGCTGTTAATCTTTATTTTTAAAGCAGTTAAAAGGATCACTCAGTCCCTGCAATTCTTATTCCCCATTCTCTTATTCATCACTGCCTCCAGAGGTAGCAGCATCTTCTGACTGGCCTTATCGCCACTCTGAGATACTCATGTAACCTAAGTTTGCCAAAAAGAGAAACAATACGTTCAGCTGATACCAGTCCCCAACTTCTATCAAAATTAAGCCTAAGTGGAAGAAATTGAGAGGCATTGTTGGCAGGATGAATTTGAGATGCAATGATCAGGTTTTGATGTTCATCACCAGTTATAGAAACAAAATGAAAGTTGAGCACGTGCTGCCTAGAGTTTCTGGAAGTGCCTGTGCACAAGTCAAGAAACTGAGACTGCTGCTGCTGATACACCACAAATTTTCCTATGGTGAGACTGCACATAATGTTTCTTCGAAAAAACTCAGAGTCATTGGACAAAGAACAGTTTGGCCACTAGTTTCACCAAAGCCAGTACCAGACTGTAGACTGAGAAAAGTGACTAGCAGCTCTCAATTCACAATTTATTTAATGTTATATAGACTACACCATAAATTCCTAAATGAGGCAGATGGCCAGGATCAGGATTATTTATAATTTGTGAATAAAAAAACTAAGATTTATTGTTTCACACAGTAATTAAATTCAGAACTTGGTAGAACCCTGAATTTTGTCCTGTACCTTATAGTTTCCATATTTGTAAATGCTGTTTCCTGTTTACACCCAACATACCAACTACTAATACTTTCAAAATATATTTTAAAGATTTTCCACGATTTATGGATTGACCCTAATTGCCAGTGTGATTATCCAAATGAGTTTAACTGATTAAGAGTAACCAAATCTCACAGTTAGCAACCCACTGCTATTCAACTGAATATTTTGTAAATGCCTGGTTAGTGCAATATAGGATGGTAGGCCCTTTGGACAGTTTAGCAATGAGATGAACAGGATTCTGGCCACAAAGACAAAATTTCCAGATGATTTGATTGCAGAGAAGAATCAAATAAATACAAGGTAGAGGTGGTACACCATACCTTGGGTTCCAAAGAATCATAGTTATTTGAGAAGATCAAGAAGTGTTGAACCAGAAATACCACTTATTTTTTCAACCTTGTAACTTAGGTTATGCTTTGACAAATAGAGATAAAATAGAGGAAACTTTTCAGAGAGACAAAGCAATAAAAGCAAACGCATATAAGTGAGAAAGAAGTAAAAGTGGGACTCTGTAAATGCAATTGGTTACTTTTTTAAGGATTTTATTTATTTATTAATGAAAGACACACTGAGGCAGAAACATAGGCAAAGGGAGAAGCAGGCTCCCTGTGGGGAGCCCTAGGTGGGACTCGATCCCAGGACCCTGGGGTCATGACCTGAGGCAAAGGCAGATGCTCAACCACTGAGCCACCAAGGTGCCCCTGCAATTGGTTATTTAAAATGATTGGTCATTTGGCAATAAGTATATGATATATGCAAGGTAGTCTATTGGCACTATAAAGTATCTGAAGGAATATAAATACTATGCTTGAATCCAGCCAAACCTCCAGAAAGCTAAATATCAAGATGCCTCTATTTTCTTAGTCTCTCACTAGAGTCAGCCCTTCTACCCAACTTGTGTTTTAATGTTCTAGCCTCTGCTGTTATCAAAGTATGTGATAAGAAACAGCTAAAGGAAAAAAAAACTACCAAAAACAACAATAAAAAACCAACTTAAAGAAAGCTGTTGGGGACATCAATCTGTAAATCCCCTGGCACATCTTATGATCCCCATCTGAGTAATATATTTAGAACTGAATTGTAGAGAAAGATTTGTTTCACTTGAAAAACTGGTATGATTTTTATTTTTTTTTTAGAATTGAATAGATCTTTTTTGCTTTGACTACCAGGGAAGTTCATATGCTAATCTGAGGTTCAATTATAGTAAATAGATTTTGCTTTATGGTCTAAATAGAATGATATTTTAAAAAAAGTTTTTATTTATTCAGTTATTTGAAAGAGAGAGATATCACAAGTAGGGGGGAGGGGTAGAGGGAGAAGCAGACTCCCCACTGGGCAGGGAACCAGATATGGTGCTTGATTCCAGGACCCTGGAAAGGTCTGAAGGCAGACGTTTAAACAACTGACCCACCCAGACATCCCTAGAATGTTATTTTAAAATTTGCTTCAACGTGGATGGAACTGGAGGGTATTATGCTGAGTGAAGTAAGTCAATCGGAGAAGGACAAACAGTGTATGTTCTCATTCATTTGGGGAATATGAATAATAGTGAAGGGGAATATAAGGGAAGGGAGAAGAAATGTGTGGGAAATATCAGAAAGGGACACAGAACATAAAGACTCCTAACTCTGGGAAACGAACTAGGGGTGGTGGAGGGGGAGGAGGGCGGGGGGTGGGGGTGAATGGGTGACAGGCACTGAGGGGGACACTTGACGGGATGAGCACTGGGTGTTATTCTGTATGTTGGTAAATTGAACACCAATAAAAATTAATTTATTAAAAAAATAAAATGCATAAATTCACCACATATTTATTGAATACTTACTATATTCCAGGTGCTGAGTATACAGTGGTGAATTAAACAAACATAAGCCCTGCCCTCAGAGAACTTACAGTCTAGCAGGATATTCAGAAAATATATAGGAAAACAAATAAATATGTATAATTTGTATTTTTCCTACTTCCTATTCCCTTTTTATTTTATTTCTTTTTTAAAGATTTATTTATTTATTCATGAGAGACACAGAGAGAAAGGCAGAGACATAGGCAGAGGGAGAAGCAGCCTCCTTGCAAGATGTGGGATTCAATCCCGGATCCCCGGATCACGCCCTGAGCCAAAGGCGTTGAGCCGCCCAGGTGTCCCTCGATTCCTTTTTTATATTTATTATTATCTTACTAAATGTGTTATAACTCTAAACTGCCTCTGTGGTATGAGGTAGAATGTAAATAAATGCATAAATAAATAACATAGTCTTATGAAAATGTGCTGGGAAAATATATTTTAAGTGAATTTTTAAGTGAATGGAGTCAAGTTAGTAGGAATTTATTTTTCTTGAACTAGAAGGATATGTGAACAGTTATATCAGCTGATGAAATGGAATTTCCAAAGTTAAGATCTTTTGTTCTTAAAGCAGTAGGGAGAAAAGGAAAGCAATTTCTTCATGTATGCTATCAATTCTTGAGGCATCCCAAGAAAAAAATTACAAAGAAAACAAGAATTTCACACTATGCAGTCTAGTCCCATTACAACCTTTTCCACATAAGTGATTTCTATGCCTCTGCCAATGAGGCACTCATTATAATCAAGCCCTGGAATAAAGGATTTGCCCTGTCCTCTCAAATCATTAAAGTATAAGTGGCAACAGTGTTCTTTGCAATATATATAGAATCAAGTGTACAAATCACCTCAGTCATAAACTAAAATGAACATGGTTATGGTTGGTGATTCACATTTAAAAGAGGCATTTTTGTGAGGCCATAGTTGGTAGACTAAAATAAGCTGGAGCTATCTTCAACTCTCTGGGACTTACCATTTATTAGGCGGCAGGATCTAGACTAAGTACACAACCAGAAGATAGAGTACCGTAAGTGCTCAGTAGTGCTATAAATAAAAATAAAATAAAAATAACAAAACAAAACTAGAGGTTTTGAGTTTCAGTAGAGGGATCAAGTAAATTTTATGAAGAGGGCATTTGACCTGGGCCTTGAAAAAGGATTATCATTCTGGTAAGTGTAGGATGTGGGTATGGGGATTATAACTAGAGGAAACAGCATCGACAAAGGAAGGGAGGCATAAAAGTTTAAACATATAATGTATATGTAAAAAATATATAGAAAAAAGTTCAAACACTGGTAAGTAGTCCAGGGTGCTTAGAATAGAGGCTAACAAAAGGATGCCATGGTATATGAAGGTTGGCAATTTTAATGGATCAAAATCATGAAGAACCTTAAATGTAGTGCTAGGGACTTTGGATTTTCAGATGGAATAATAAACACTCAATAAATGAATGAATGAATAAACATATACATCCATAAAAAATAAATGCCACTTAAGAAATATGGAGATCCTTGTAGATATCATTTTAATCTAATCCTTTTTTAAGTCTTTGTTGCTTTGATCTTTTGACATTAGTTCAATGATAGAATAAAATGTAAAAACTGCAAAAGATATTTTGATCTCCTGTAATTTGGGGCAATAAATACTTGGCAGTTGTGATGAAGTGCTGGTTTGCAGTAGGGGAGCTAGATTTAGAGGGGAAGATGTTCAGAGATACACACTGTAAGTTTGGATGCCTTCAAACTGCAGCCTTGGAGATTTAAAGTTCATGTACATGTCTGTAAAAGATCTAAGAAGGACTTGTAAGAAGCTATGGTGAAAGTAGGAATGTACAACCCCAGAGAAATACATAAGAGAAGACTATAAATTATGTTGTAATGCCTGATTATGTTGTAAGGCCTGATATTCCTGGAGGGAGTTTCTGATAAAATTTTGTGTGAAAGTCTTTAGCCAATCCATCCTGAGAGGGCCTTGAATGGTGTGTCTTGTTTTTTTTTTTAAACCAGGACCCACCAACCAAGTCCAACCTTGGCAGTCCTATGTCTGGAGCTAGTGTGAATGTTATGCAGCTACATATAGAATGTGTTGGAAAAGGCCCTGAAAGACTTTTCTGACAAAAGCTATCATCCCTCATATGAGTCCTGGTCAAGAGCCTGGTCAGCTAGTCAAGTCCTTCATTCAAGGAGTAGTTTCCAGTAAGAGTGACTCACTGCGTGTCACAGTAGTTTTCAGATCTATATTAACAGTGACAACCTTTCAAAGAAAATTATTCTATACCTCACTACATAAAATGGACAAAAGTGTAGTTTTTCAGCTGAAGCAGAGGAGTACTGAGCTCACTCACTCTTCTAAAACACTCTGGGAAGGTTAGGAGGTGACTGTTGATTAGGATATGAACAGATGCTGAAAGTAATAGGGGCCACTATGTGGACTTTCCCCATATCCAAGAAGCTTCTGTTTTGTTTATGTTCCCTCTTCACTCTGTTTCCTGCCTGCCCCACATCACCCCACCAACTAAATTTTTCTTTTCTGATGACTTGACTTCTTGCCTCTTTATCCCTATGCTAAAAATATTCTGAACTTTTTTGACAGCAGGAGGCCTGAATGCTTCCTAAAAATTCATAGTTTGATAACCTTTCTTCTTCACCTCAGGTTATATCATTATTCTACATCTTAAATTGCACCTCCTATTAGGGCTGGCTTATTGTTGCCCTCAGTATATAGACATCTCTGTTTCCAGGCCCTATTTAAGAACATATATTCAGGTGAATTAAAACCATTTATCTGTCTCTTGGTTCTTGTTATCCTGCCTGTATGTTCTGCCTTCTTTAAAACCTTATTTTGAACTGTCTCTTTGATTAGCACTTAGAACTTATTTACTATTACTTGTGAGGAGGACATTTGGGAGAAGAGATGGTTAAGATACATCTATCTGGCAACTGAGAGGACACTTGTTTTCCTTCCTTCCTTCATTCTAAACAAATGCTTCAGGCCTGGCCTTGACTTGAGGTAACAGTTTCCATTGAGAGTCTCTTCCACTCCCACTTTTGTTGCTTAGCAAGGATTTTCACATCTCTGCAGGGGCTGCTTTCTTGCCCTTGGAATTTCCCATGAACTGGATGCAGCGGACTTGGCCCTGGGTCAGAACCCTCCCTCTAATGTATACTATTAAGCAAATGGCACTGAGCAATGTTCTCTCCCCAAGTCAAAATGTTCCTATTTAGGTAAAATTTGAGCCTGCTGCTAGCAGTTAGGAGCCAGAACGGCAAAGGGAAATACAATGTAAAAGCAAGAGGAGTTTGAATGAAATTATGGTAAGTGTCAGATGGTACCATTACCCTCATCCCCATAGGCAGGCATTAGGGAAGCTCTGTAACAAACTGCTGGAACAGATTCCAATAGTGGAAGGAAGAGTAGCATTCCAAAGTGGAGAAAAAAAACATGTAAACTCTTCGAAGTCCTCTGGGAGTGACAGATATGGAATGAGTGCCCATGATTTGTATGTTGGATGAATGAATGAAGTACTGGAATATTTCTTATTTCTGGATATGCATATTATATATGTTAATTATTATATATAATGTTACTATTATATATATGGTGAATGTGTTTTCTGTTTGAATGTTAGGAAAGGAAGGTATATTAATGTCACATTTATTTTCAATAATTAAACAATGGGTGTTACATATAAATGAATTCCCAGATAACTGAAACTTACTCATTTCAGATGTGAAACTAGTTAACTTGATCATTGTGGGGAGATAACATTACTAACTAAAATATTAGGGGTTCCTGGTTGGCTTAGTCGGAGGAGTGTACAACTCTTGATCTTGGGATCATGAGTTAGAGCCCAACAATGGGTGTAGAGATTACTTAAAATAAATAAAAACCTAAAAAAGTAATTAGATTAATGTGATCCTACCTTAAAAAACTGAATATCCCACATATATACTGTTTCTTAATCAGTTAGTTTACCATTTTCTTGGTATATATATTTTTTAATTTTTATTTATTTATGATAGTCAGAGAGAGAGAGAGAGAGAGAGAGAGAGAGAGAGAGGCAGAGACACAGGCAGAGGGAGAAGCAGGCTCCATGCACCGGGAGCCCGACGTGGGATTCGATCCCGGGTCTCCAGGATCGCGCCCTGGGCCAAAGGCAGGTGCTAAACCGCTGCGCCACCCAGGGATCCCATATTTTTTTTATTGGAGCTCGATTTGCCAACATATAGTATAACACTCAGTGCTCATCCTGTCCAGTGCCCCCCTCAGTGCCCGTCACACAGTCACCCCATCCCCTGCCCACTTCCCTTTCCACTACCCCTTGTTCGTTTCCCAGAGTTAGGTGTCTCTCATGTTCTGTCTCACTCTCTGATTTTTCCCACTCATTTTCTCTCCTTTCCCCTTTATTTCCTTTCACTACTTTTTATATTCCCCATATGAGTGACACCATATAATGTTTGTCCTTCTCTAGTTGACTTACTTCACTCAGCATAATACCCTCCAGTTCCATCCACGTCGAAGCAAATGGTGGGTATTCATTGTTTCTGAGAGCTGAGTAATATTCCATTGTATACATAAACCACATCTTCTTTATCCATTCATCTTCGATGGACACCGAGGCTCCTTCCACAGTTTGGCTATTGTGGACATTGCTGCTATAAACACAGGTGCGGTGTCCTGGTCTTTCACTGCATCTGTATCTTTGGGGTAAATCCACAGTAGTGCAATTGCTGAGTCGTAGGGCAGCTCTATTTTTAACTCTTTGAGGAACCTCCGACAGTTTTCCAGAGTGGCTGCACAGGTTCACATTCCCACCAACAGTGTAAGAGGGTTTCCCTTTCTCCACATCCTCTCCAACATTTGTTGTTTCCTGTCTTGTTAATTTTCATCATTCTCACTGGTGTGAGGTGGTATCTTCATTGTGGTTTTGATTTGTATTTCCCTGATGGCAAGTGATGCAGAGCATTCTCTCATGTGCTTCTTGGCCATGTCTGTGTCTTCCTCTGTGAGATTTCTGTTCATGTCTTTTGCCCATTTCAGGATTGGATTGTTTGTTTCTTTGCTGTTGAGTTTGAATAAGTTCTTTATAGATCTTGGGTACTAGCCCTTTATCTGATATGTCATTTGCAAATATCTTCTCCCATTCTGTAGGTTGTCTTGTAGTTTTGTTGACTGTTTCCTTTGCTGTGCAAAAGCTTCTTATCTTGATGAAGTCCCAGTAGTTCATTTTCGCTTTTGTTTCCCTGCCTTCATAGATGTATCTTGAAGAAGTTGCTGTGGCCAAGTTCAAAAAGGGTGTTGCCTGTGTTCTCCTCTAGGATTTTGATGGAATCTTGTCTCACATTTAGATCTTTCATCCATTTTGAGTTTATCTTTGTGTATGGTGTAAGAGAGTGGTTTAGTTTCATTCTTCTGCATGTGGCTGTCCAATTTTCCCAGTACCAGTTATTGAAGAGACTGTCCTTTCTTCCAGTGGATTGTCTTTCCTGCTTTGTCAAATATTAGTTGACCATAATGTTGAGGGTCGACTTCTGGATTCTCTATTCTGTTCCACTGATCTATGTGTCTGTTTCTGTGCCAGCACCACACTGTCTTGATGATCACAGCTTTGTAGTACAACCTGAAATCCAGTATTTTGATGCCCCCAGCTATGGTTTTCTTTTTTAATAATCCCCTGGCTATTCGGGGTCTTTTCTGATTCCACACAAATCTTAAGGTTATTTGTTCCAACTCTCTGAAGAAAGTCCATGGTATTTTGATAGGGATTGCATTGAACGTGTAAATTGCCCTAGGTAGCATTGACATTTTCACAATATTAATTCTTCTAATCCATGAGCATGGAATAGTTTTCCATCTCTTTGTGTCTTCTTCAATTTCTTTCAGAAGTATTCTGTCGTTTTTAGGGTACAAATCCTTTACCACTTTGGTTTGGTTTATTCCTAGGTATCTTATGGTTTTGGGTGCAATTGTAAATGGGATTGACTCCTTAATTTCTCTTTCTTCAGTCTCATTGTTAGTGTATAGAAGTGCCGCTGATTTCTGGGCATTGATTTTGTATCCTGCCACACTGCCGAATTGCTGTATGAGTTCTAGCAATTGTGGGGTGGAGTCTTTTGGGTTTTCAAGGTACAGTATCATGTCATCTGTGAAGAGGGAGAATTTGACTTCTTCTTTGCCAATTTGAATGCCTTTCATTTCTTTTTGCTGCCTGATTGCTGAGGCTAGGACTTCTAGTACTATGTTGAATAACAATGGTGAGAGTGGACATCCCTGTTGTGTTCCTGATCCTCTGCATTGAGAATGATATTTGCTGTGGGCCTTTTGTAGATGGCTTTTAAGATGCTGAGGAATGCTCCCTCTATCCCTATACTCTGAAGAGTTTTGATCAGGAATGGATGCTGTATTTTGTCAAATGCTTTCTCTGCATCTATTGAGAGGATCATATGGTTCTTGTTTTTTCTTCTGTTGATATGATCTATCATGTTGATTGTATTGTGAGTGTTGAACCAGCCTTGCAAGCATCCTAGGGATAAATATGACTTGGTCATAGTGAATAATCTTCTTAATATACTGTTGGACCCTATCAGCTAGTATTTTGTTGAGAATGTTTGCATCAGTGTTCATCAGGGATATTGGTCTATAATTCTCCTTTTTGGTGGGGTCTTGGTCTGGTTTTGGAATTAAGGTGATGCTGGTGTCAAAACAAGTTTGGAAGTATTCTGTCCCTTTCTGTCTTTTGGAATAGCTTTAGTAGAATAGGTTTTGTCTCTTCTTTAAACATTTGATACAATTCCCCTGGGAAGCCATCTGGCCCTGGCCTTTGTGTCTTGGGAGGTTTTTGATGACTACCTCAATTTCCTACCTGGTAATTGGCCTGTTCTGATTTTGTATTTCTTCCTGTTCCAGTTTTGGTAATTTGTGGTTTTCTAGAAATGCGTCCATTTCTTCTGGATTGCCTAATATATGGGAATATAGCTGCTCATAATACGTTTTAAAAATTGTTTGTATTTCCTTGGTATTGGTTGTGATCTCTCTTTTTTCATTCATGATTTTATTAATTTTAGTGTTTTTATTTTTAATAAGGCTGGCTAATGGTTTATCTATCTTATTAATTCTTTCAAAGGACCAAGTCCTGTTCTACAGTTCTTCTGGTCTCTATTTCATTGAGTTTTGCTGGAATCTTTATTTTCTCTCTTCTTCTGCTTGGTGTAGGTTTTATTGGCTGTTCTTCCTCCAGTTCCTTTAGATGTGAGGTTAGCTTGTGTATTTGATTTTTTTTCCAATTTTTTGATGGATGATTGTATTGCGATGTATTTCCCTCTTAGGGTGGCTTTTGCTGTATCCCAAAGACTTTGAAGAGTTGTATCTTCATTTTCATTAGTTTCCATGAATATTTTTAATTCTTCTCTAATTTTCTCTTTGATCCATTCATCTTTTTTAGCAGGATGATCTTTAACCTCCACGTGTTTGAGTTTCTTCCAAATTTCTTCTTGCGATTGAGTTCTAGTTTCAAAGCATTGTAGTCTGAAAGTATGCAGGGGACAATCCCAATCTTTTGGTATTGGTTGAGACCTGATTTGTTACCCAGTATGTGGTGCATTATTGAGACAGTTCTATGTGCCCTTGACGAATGTGTATTCAGTTGCATTTGGATGGAAAGTTCTGTATGTATCTGTGTAATCCATCTGGTCCAGTGTATCATTTAAATCCCTTGTTTCTTTGGTGATTTTGTGCTTAGAGGATCTGTCATTGACAGCAAGTGAGGTGTTGAAGTCTCCTACTATTAGTGTATTATTATCTAAGCATGTCTTTGGTTATTATTTGATTGATATATTTGGCAGCCCCTACATTAGGGGCATATATATTCATGATTGGTAGGTCTTCTTGTTGGATAGACCCTTTAAGTATGATATGGTGTCTTTCTTCATCTCTTACTACAGTCTCTTGGATTAAGTTTATCTGATATGAGGATTGCTACCCCTGCTTTCTTTCGAGGACCATTTGAATGGTAAATGGTTCTCCACCCTTTCATTACCAGGCTGTAGGTGTCCTTAAATCTAAAATGAGTCTCTTGTAGACAGAAAATAGATGGGTGTTGCTTTTTTATCCAGTCTGAAACCCAGCATCTTTTGATTGTATCATTAAACCCATTCATGTTTAGGGTAACTATTGAAAGATATGAATTTAGAGTCATCATAATACCTATTCCTTCCCTATTTTTGTGGATTATTTCTTTGGGCTTCCTCTTTCTTTTACAGGATCTTCCTTCATATTTCTTGCAGAGCTGGTTTGGTGGTCACATATTCTTTCAGTTCTGCCTATCTTGGAAGCTCTTTATCTCTCCTTCTCTTCTGAATGAGAGCCTTGCTGGATGAAGTATTCTTGGCTGCATGTTCTTCTCATTTAGGACCCTGAATATATCCTACCAGCCCTTTCTGGCCTGCCAGGTCTCTGTGGAGAGGTCTGCTATTAATCTAATACTTCCCCCCATATAATTTAGGAATCTCTTGTCTCTTGCTGCTTTAAGGACTTTCTCTTTATCTTTGGAATTTCCAAGTTTCACTATGAAATATCAAGGTGTTGAACATTTTTTATTGACTTTTGGGGGGGAACCTCTCTATCTCCTGGATCTGAATGCCTGTTTCCCTCCCCAAATTAGGGAAGTTCTCATCTATGATTTATTCAAATATCCTTTCTGGCCCTCTGGCCCTCTCAGCATTTTCTTTAACCCCAATTATGCGTTGATTTTTCTTCTGTGGCTATCATTTATTTCCCTTAAGCTTTCCTCATGGTATTTTAATTGTTTTTCTCTTTTTTCCTTAACTTACTTCCTTGCCATCAATTTGTCCTCTATGTCACTCACTCTTTCTTCTACCTCATTAACCCTCATCATTAGGTCCTTCAGTTTGGTTTGCATCTCATTTAATTGATTTTTAATTTTGGCCTGATTAGATCTAAATTCTGCCGTCATGAAGTCTCTTGAATCCTTTATGCTTTTTTCCAGAGTGATCAGTAGCTTTATAATTGTGCTTCTGAATTGGCTTTCTGACATCGAATTGTAATCCAAATTCTGTAACTCTGTGGGAGAGAGTTCTGTTTCTGATTCTTTTTTGGTGAGTTCTTCCTTGTAGTCATTTTTGTCAGTGCTGAGTGGCTGTATGAGTGGGATTGAGTCAATAATATCAACCACGACCTAAATATATTTCACCCTAGATGATTCTGATTAGGTCAGAGACCGGAAAATGAAAACAAGGTCAGAGCAAAATAAAAGCAAAGGACCACTAAAGTGAAAAACAATTTTGAAAACAAATAGTAAAAAATAAATAGCCATAAATCCTGAAGAAGAAGAAAAAAGTAAAAAAGAATAGAAAAAAGCAAAGGTAAAGAGGGAAAAAAAAGGAAAAATAAAGTTCCTGCTTCTCCAGGGCTGGGCTTTCCCATCCAGGTAGGCTTTCGCTGCTGGACTGTAGCCTGGCTCTGCATGGGCCCCTCCTCCACTTGATTCTTTATTTTTTTCCTCCTTCCTACCTTGTTAGAAGCGCAAACTCTTCTCTCTGTAGCGTTCCAGCTGTTCTCTCTTTAAATCTCAGGTCAAATTCTTAGGTGTTCAGGATGATTTGAAAGTTATCTAAGTAAGTTGATGGGGACGGGTGATTTGAGGATCCGTACTCCTCTGCCATATTGCCCCACACTCTTGTTTACCATTTTAATCAGTAGTATATAGTACTCTTGTTGGATTAATCAGGATTAATCAGGAAAGTGACATTTTTATCTGGGATTTGAATGATGGCTAGAAATTTGCCACACATAGAAGAGGATAGGGAATACGGGCAGAAGGGATAACATGGTCAATAACATAGATACACAGTATATTTTGAGAAGAATAAGCAGTCTCATGTAACTAGGATACAGGTATATGTAGCCCCTAATATAACTAAGGGAATGAAATATCAGAAGAAGAAACTAGAATAGGAATTTGTGATTGAATTATAGAAGGCCTTATAAGTTATTATAAGAAGTTTGAATTTCAACCAATATGCCATGGTGAGTTATCAAAGGCTTTTTTTGCAGAGCAGTGATGTGTTCTCCATGTTTCTGTGTTTTTATGTTTATATCACAGGCTGCATTAAGGAGTGTTTGGGAGATGCTTAAAACCCCTGTAATTTCCTTCAGCCCTTCTCCTGCTTGTAATTTCTGTAATCTAAGGAAAAGTGATATGCAAACAACTTCAAGTCCCTTTCCAATCAGATTACTGTTCCTATACCCCTCCAAAACAGAAATTCTGAAGTTGCCTCTGCTCTATTTTTATATATCCATGTAACTCAATATCTAAAAAGTGTTTTTTATGTGTGCTTGATATCACATTCTTCTGTACTTTGTATACATTTCCCTATTTTAATTATTTAGCAATACCACAAAGTATTCATTATTGTTAGGCCCCCATTTGAAAGAGAAGGAAATTGAAGTTCAGAGACATTAGATAACTTATCAATGGTCACATGACTAGTAAGTGGTAGAGCCAGTGCTGAATTCTGTCTGACTCCAAAGCCCATAATGTTTTGGTAGTACAGGCTAAGGGTGTGACATAGACTTAAAGCATTTTGCATAGGGCCTGAGCAAGAGTGGTTGAATTTGAGATTATTTTGAAATAAAGAATTTTCTGGGGCGTTTGGGTGGCTCAGTTAGTGAAACATCTGCCTTTGGCTCAGGTCATGATTCCAGGGTCCTGGGATCAAGCCCCATATCAGGCTATCTGCTCAGAGCCTGCTTCTCTCTCTCTCCCTCTGCCTGCTGCTCTGCCTACTTATGCTCTCTCCCTCTCTCTGTGTCAAATAAATGAATTTAAAAAAAGAATTAGTATTCTTTCAAGATGTCCAAAAATTCATTAGAGCAGTCTGGTAGGACTGTATTATGAATTTTTTTCAATGTCTATTTCTAAAGAGTTTAGAAAAAAAGCAACTGTTGAAGTCATTCAATTAAGAAGTTATTTTGAAGGCACTAGTAAGAAATTAGATGTTTCTTCTGTGACTTAATTCAGTGTGTGTGTGTATGTAGCCAGTGTGAGAGTGCAGACACTATTATTGTTACTGTGTGTACCTAGCAATAATGAGATATAAGTTATTTTATTTTTTTTAAATAGGTTCCATATGCAACATGGGGCTTGATCCCTGAGATCAAGAGTCAGATGGTCTACTGACTGAGCCAGCCAGGTGTCCCAGGAGGTATGTTATTTTAAAAACTGTATTATTTAAATTACAAATTAATTATACTGGCCACCCAATCCCTATTTGTATTAGTCTGTAAGCTTATGGTCTTCTTTGTCTTTATCTAATCTCACATTTTTCCAGATATTAACATTTTCAGAATTATTTCATATACATTTTCTTATTTGAATTATACATAGTCATGTAAGTAAATGAGGCTCAGAAGACATTTAATGTCTTACCTAAGATGACATAGATAATTAGTGATTGAGCCCACTAGAAGTTGTAGTTCCTGACGCCTAATTCAGTGTTCTTTCTACCTAACAATAGGGATAATATTATCCTCAGCATCTAGCCATCTAGCACAGTGCATGGACCATGGACCAGGTAGGTGCTTACTCAATGTTTGTCCAATGGATGAAGAATAAATAGCAGCTAATAATAGTTTTGAGTTATGAAAGAATTGATAATAAATTGCTAGTAATTAGTGATTCTTAATGTCTGTTCAGAATCATTCCTTATTTTAATGGCACACTAAAGATAGTTTAAATGAGCCATTGTAGTTAACTTCATTGAGGATAAACTAGAGCTCTATTGATTTTGCAGTAGCTTCCAGAGTTGTGGTGATGGTTTAGAGTCATTCTTTTGATAAAAAGTAATTATATTTGGTTACACATGAAGGGTAATTTGTGGCATAGAAAGAACAGTAGATCAGAGAACTTGGGTTCAAGTTCCTTGCTCTGTAATTTATTAAATATGGTGACTTTGGGGGAATTATAAAACTTTCTGAGACCCAATTTCTACATTGATCAAATAAGGATAATAATGTATGCATCAGTAGGGCTGCTCTGAAAATCAAATGGGACAATATACATGTGGATATTCTTTGTGAACTATAATGTACTATACAAATTGTATTAGAGGGTTTTGTTATTATTCGATGTTTTAAATGAGATTAAAGAATGTTCCGTCACAGCTACCAAGGAAACCATATAACTCCATTCAGAAGGGTACTCCTGCAAAGATGACCACCAGCCAATATTAGATTATGTCCTGACAAAGAGAAAGTTGGAAATAAATTATGACTCATTGTTACCAGACTTACAAAAGGGAATGTTTGTGTGAGGTAGGCATCCCTTTTAAAAATTCTTAGAGGCATTTCTTGAAACAGCTATGCAGTGAACCCTTTAAATGTGGATTTATTGGAAGGTGATCCACTTCCCACTTAGGTATCACCTTCTGAAATATGGCTACTTTGGTCAAAAATCTCTGAAGGAGATTGGCTGTAATATCTAACTTATAAGTGTGAAAATCAACCACAGTCAAGTTTAAGGGCCTGTGGAGATGTATTTGCTGCTTTGAATTTCTTAGTTGTGCAGGATAGCTCCATTCCAACTTTATTAGAAAACAAACGTCCTCATCTCCCCCAGACAAGCTCCTCTTCTTGATTTTCTTATTACTGTATCCAGCAGTTTTTCAGGTGTATTTTGATTCTATCCTACTCTCAAGTCAACAAATCTGTTAACTGTTATTTGACAGTGTGTGTATTTCCTCCTTTCAGTAGTCACCACTTCATGCCCTCAGTTGTCTCTTTGTATGGTTTATAGTTTACTAACTGATCTCCCTGCCTCTGTCCACTTCAGTGTATCCTGTCACCTCTCCAGATGAATCTGCCTAAACCGCTGCTATTGATTACTTCATCTCCCTGGTCAGAAGTTTTGGTGGCACTCAGTTGCCAACTGAACAACAAACTGGCATTCAAAGTCTACAACAATCTATCCCAGACCTTATCTGTCCCTCAATCCCCTGTTGGATTTAGTAAAAAAAAAATTCACACTTTTTTTAAATAAATTTTTTTATTTATTTATGATAGTCACAGAGAGAGAGAGAGAGAGAGGCAGAGACATAGGCAGAGGGAGAAGCAGGCTGCATGCACCGGGAGCCCGATGTGGGATTCGATCCCGGGTCTCCAGGATCGCGCCCTGGGCCAAAGGCAGGCGCCAAACCGCTGCGCCACCCAGGGATCCCAAAATTCACACTTTTTAGAATACATCTTGCCTTTTCTTCTCTGTGTGGCTTTATTCAGAATTTTCTTTGTTTATAGAAGCATCTTCATTATCCCCAGAATAAGGGGGTATCTGACAATAACCTGACAATAACCTTCCCGTCATTTAGGGTGCAGTCCACATGGCATCTTCGCATCTTCGCATCTACAAGCTTTTATGCCATGCTTAAATAATGGCTCTAATACTCCATAACTCTAATATTGATGAATTATCCCATATGTTCTGTGACATTGGGCAAGTTACATAACCTCTCAGAGCCTTAGTTTCCTCATCTGGAAGATGGTGACAGACCTGTAAAGTAGGTTCTATTATTCTTGTGAGGAGCAAATAAACTGATGCATAAAAGACTTAGCATGTACCTTAGCATCCATATAGTCATCACTCAGTAAAAGGTAGCTGTTTTCCTTGTAATTACCTCAACAGAGAAGATGTAACTCCCTTTTGAATTTTGAAAACATTTTGTACTACTCTCAGGGAAATTATCCCATACTAGTTTTTATTAATGTTTTCATGTCTTCTCTCTTTAGAAATTGCAAGCTCCTTGAAGTTGGGAACTTATGTGGTATTGCTATGTGAAGTGCCTGCGTAGTAGGCACTCAATAAATGTTTACTGAATGAATGAAAATACTTTAAAAAAGGGGACCATCACCCTTTCTTTCTCCTTTTATTTTTTTGAAGGTCAGTATTTGTAATAATGACACTGTATGCAATGAAATTAGACATAGATTCACAGCATCCTGATGAAAGAAAAAGACCACATCTTTTAGTATATGAAGAAAATGATATCATAAAGGCATTGAAACAATACTGTGACACTTTTTTCTGAGTTAGCAATGGTTGAGAATCTAGTTTCCAGGCCAGTTAACATTATTGTGTTATACTGTTAACTGTGCACTCACTTTCTTGTTAGTTAACATGCTTCAGATTATAGAAAACCATTCATATCATGCTTGTTTATACAAGAGAAATAATATAAAATAGAAGATAATTGCATATTTAGTTGAATATTTTTAGGTAAACTTAGGGTAAACCCTATACTTTTTTCCTTTTCAGTCTAGCCTGACTTAAACAACTCTCCAGAAAACGATGCAAATCCTGGCCTCTTTCCTGAGCATTTTCTGAAGTGGCTGAAATGGAGAGAGGATATTAAAAATAAATGCCCTCCTCCTTGTCCTTGCCCAAGCTGTGTATAATGGGGAAGAGGTGGAGATAACCCCATGACGTAGTTAGAGAGCATTCTGACTCTCTAGTCTCAGAGGCAGTATTGAGGATGGTGATTCTGGGAGGCTAGGAGAGGGAACTATGTGCAAAGGGGGTAAAAAAGTGAAAAGGCAGGTGAATCCCAATGAGCTCCACCCACCACAATGCCGTGCACAAATAGATGCAAGTCCCTTTCTACTTCTCTGGGCCCACACTCCATTCAGAGCCCAAATGACAGGCACTCTGCCTGCATGTGAGAAAAATCACACACATCTTATTAGATTACTGTTAATTCTAATATGAAAGAAGTAGTGATGTTCAAATAAGCAGGCTTGGGAAACTCAGGGTAGGGTTTGAGTTGAAGGAATACAATAACAACCATTACCTTTAGACAAGAAGAGAAAGGATGGCTTAAATCATGTGGCCTGCTCTCACCCATGTGAAGCGTAGTCAATTGTCAATGTTAATGATCATACCCTCACAAGTGGACCTATCTGTATTATTCTTTTGGCCTAATGCTCTGTACACAGTGGGTGGTCGACACTGGATGCTGACAGCCTGGTCAATTTCAACCAGAAGGCAGTACTATGATCTGAGCTTCTATTGTAACCAACTACGATGGATTTGATTCCCCCCCTGGAATAGTGGCTGCAATCAATGTGTGAACTGATGGTATACCATCCCCCTGAGATAAAAGTGATGACAACCTTGTTGGGTTCCATGGAAAACTGAGTGAACCTGGCCCACTAAGCTATGGTATTTTGCCTTCAGAACTTCTTTACATATGAATTAACCAGGAAAGATTGTACCTAAAAAGATAAAAAGAAATTTACCTGTGATATGTAATTATAAGTATTATATCATGTAACTATTTCAATTTCTTTTGTTGTTGTTGTTGTTGTTTAAGAATGAAATTCTGACAAATGAGAAGAAACACAATTGGCTTGTCACAATTTTATGTAGAGCATCAAATTAGATTTTGAGTATTTGCAGTGCAATAGCTCAAGATTGATAGATGGAAATCTGATAATCCACAAACGTGACCCAGCACAATATTGTCCTAATTTGCTTTGTGAGGATTAATTCAACTCTTTTCTGCTTTCATGACAGTGAATATACAGTGTGGTACAAATAATGCCATGTAAACAAATTCTGAGCTTCCTTAATCTTTGCAAATGTCTTGAGTTGACCTTTTCTTCGAGTGTCCTTTAGCAGGTTCTAGGATAGAGCCCAAAAGCATGTATGTAAACCACAGAAGAAAGAAGATTCCAATCAAAGAATAGTGGTCCATTGGACCCATTGTTCATTCCAGGAGCTCCATTTTTCTGTGATATTTTAAATACAGTAATGACTTGTTGATAGTTTTTCTTAGCTACAATGACTAAAATACCAGAAGTGAAATTCTACTGGAATGAAATATTTTATACCAGAGCTTCCTATGTTTAATGTGACTCTGTAATTTATTCTAGCAAATGTAAGTAATAATGATGTCAACAGAAGAAATTTGGACTGCTAGCTTAGCTATGGTTTCAAATATAACCTAAGAAATATTCTCTGATTAGGCTTCACAACCTTTCTCAGAGCAGTGGTTTGGGGGCAGGACCACATTGAAAAGCTACGAAAAGCCAGCCCTGAAAACTTCTCCCCACACAAAGACATGCAGAATTTTACTCACAGCTTCTGGGGTTCATAGATCTTTTGAAGTTTAGCCACTAGAGGTCCACGTTAATCTCTCTTATAAAATAAAGCCAGAAGACAGTAGTGGTAGCTTCATTATAGCCAGATATCTTTATTTTTATTTATTTATTTTTAAAGATTGTACTTATTTATTTGGGAGAAAGAGAGTGAACTAGTGAGAGAGAGCACATGAGCAGGGGGAAGAGCAAAGAGAGAGTGAGCACCAGACTCCTCGCTGAGCAGAGAACCCTACACGGGGCTCAATCCCAGGACCCTGGGATCATGACCCAAGCCAAAGGCAGATGCTTAACCGACTGAGCCACCCAGGTGCCCCATCCAGAGATTTTTAAACATTTAAGCAATTTTCCAAAATATAACTGATAAACTCTGAGATAATGCAATGAAAGGAACAGGTACCATATAAGAAATCTCTTCTTTCTCCCACCCCTGTTCAATGTTTCTTAGTTTAGTAGCCAATGTTCTATTTTAGTATTTTAGGACTCTCCTGTTTTATGAGAATCCTGTTAGTTAGTCGTGTGGTTTCTACAAAATTGTAAAATTGTTCCCATAGCATTGGTGGTCACTATCTGAGGCTGCCAGAAAACCCTGACTTTAATAAAATATCCTTACACAAAGAAAGGGCAACATGGTAAGTACTGGAAAATGTGTGGTCATGGGGAAACTGAGACTGACAATAAGAATTAAGAGAAAGGTGTTCAAGATCCCAATCCTAATTTAGTACAATGGGACTGAATAATTGTAACATGCCTTATAAAAACATGTTGTGAAGTGATGTCACAATTTAAAGCACCTTTTCCCTTCTTTGGCTTTATAAAACCCCTTTGGCCATATTGAACAGTTTTGAGGAGGTAATTGTGGATTTTAATGTAAAAGAGGAAAAGTAAAATGTCTGAAAATAAAAGAAGGAAGGTTACCTTAGAATCTAAAGTTTAGATATTTGAGCTGGCCCAGGAGAATGCTCAAAGGAGTGGAAGGAAGGACTATACCTAAAATGAGTCAAAAGAAGGAAGGCTTGAAACAAAAGCTGAACTTCAGCATGGCAGAATGGGTTTTGGCCAGTGTGAGAGCTATCTGATCATGGATGCTGCTATGAATGCTATTTAGCAACCTTTTGTATGTCTCCAGATCACCTTGTTTTAACTCTTATAGCAAATAAATTCCTACCTTCTCTGAATCAAAGCAAATTCTCCTGCTGGGAGGCAGCAGAGTATCAAATTGAAAAGCCTGGGCCATGGGATCAGGCTGTGTTCAATTCCCAGTCCAACTGTTACTGTATGAACTTGGGACACTTTATTCAACTACTCTGTGCTTTAGTTTCTTCTCCTGTAAAATGGGAATACTAGTTATATCCATGTGCTAGAGTTATTGAGAAGATTAAATGAGCATATGTCTGTGAATAATTTAAATTCGACATATATTAAGCATCCAATACATGTTAGCTATTGTTGCTATAACTCCATTAGCCCTTTGTTTTTAGTCAGTATAATGGGTTCTAATAGTTCACCTAAGAGATTGTGAATTCATTGAAAGCAGAGGCAATAACTTTATGGTTACTGTGACACCTAGCATAATGTCTGAAAGGGAGTAGGCACACGCATACAGAAAAGTGACAAATGAATTATGAAACATTTTCAGCAAACAGTGGTCTTAGGTTTAGATGTCATTTATCTAGCACATTTCATTAAACTCAACTCCTATCCCCTATGTATTAACAAACCTTTTTATGATGACTGAAAATCTCATGTTAAATATCAGTTCCATGTACATCAAATATGTCTTGTGTGTAGGAGCTGTGTATTTTCAATTAGCTATGCTCAGACTTGGCGAGCTAAGAATGATATCCCCCTGCCCCCTACCAATTCTTTTTACATTTCATGGTTTGAGTTGTGAAGCTGAGGGTACACCTTCTGCATTTTTCCTGGTAACTTCAAATTCCATAAATACCTTTCCATCTGGCAGAGGTCTGTGGTGGTGTGGGCCAGGAAAAAAAAAAAACTATTCATCTTCTTTTCCTGTCCAGGCAATTATTGACCTTCTTTCAATCCTTCTCTTTGATGGTATTTAACCTTGTCCTCCACATGGTTCACTGTCTGATTTCTGATTTTTTAACAAGCACTTAGTACCGCTGCTTCTCAATAACACTTTTGGTACTTCAGAGATTGCCAAGTTAGTTCAGCTTTTTCCTAATTTGGACTTTTTTTTTTAATTCTTACTCTTTATTTTTTTATTTTTTATAATAAATTTATTTTTTATTGGTGTTCACTTTGCCAACATACAAAATAACACCCAGTGCTCATCCCCTCAAGTGCCCCCCTCAGTGCCCGTCACCCATTCACCCCCACCCCTACCCTCCTCCCCTTCCACCACCCCTAGTTCGTTTCCCAGAGTTAGGAGTCTCTATGTTCTGTCTCCCTTTCTGATATTTCCCACACATTTCTTCTCCCTTCCCTTATATTCCCTTTCACTATTTTAATAGCCTTTCTTTTAGACTCTGGAGTTTGCTGGAATTCTGGCTCTGTTCACAAATTGAGTAAATTTAATTCAACAAACCAACCCTAAATGCTTGAATTTTGCCAAGTAAGCCTTTTTCTTTCTCCTTTTTAAAAAGTCCACTTCCTGATTCCAAATAGTCCATTGGATTGAGTTTTGGGCCAGGTTTTTTGGGAGAGGGTATGAGATGGGATCAGGTGGTATGTTATGCTAAGGAACAGAGAGAGCCTTGTGAATGCTTACACAGATGAAAGATATTTTTAGATAATTTTAGAGTACTGTTGCTGAGACTATTTTTTTTTTAGGGTTTGTATCCTTTTCTTAAATCCATAATTGTCCATGAGTAAACTAAAATACATTTGACTCCTCAAAGAAAGGTTTGGCGTGGTATTAGTGGTGTCCTAGGCTGGGCAAATGATTTTTGTACTAAGACTTATAATCAGAGTTTATCGGCCTATTTAGATTCATTGTTTACAAATATAGTAATAATAGCCATTTATATACTGAGTATCTATGATGTACTAGACTGTCCTAGATACTATGTGTATTGTCTTATTTAATCCTCACAACTATCTTAGAAATTAGTTATAATTATAATCCCCATTTTACAGATAAGGAAACTGAGTGGTTAAATAACTTTCCCAAGGCTATACAGCTATAAAATTCATTGTACTTAGTATGATATAGAGATATGCAAATTTGCACTTAGTTAATTGGTCTTCCACATTGTAAACTTTAGCCATTACTTGTGCTTTGGATGAATAGCACTTTCTCTCTGCTTCTACTGTTTTGCTCTTTATGAAATGAGCACACACACACACTCACATAAGTAAACAGGCAGCTCTCCCTCATTTTAGTTCTTGGGTTTTATCTTTTTTACTTCCACTGGCTTTGACATTGGAATGACTCAAAGACTTTCGATCCCTTGCACAGCATGGACTTTGGGGTCTAATTTTTTTAAAGATTTTATTTGTGTATATTTATAAATAAATAAATATTATATATTATATTATAAATACATATTGTAAAAATATATATTTTATTTTAATTTAAAATATATATTATAAATATAATATAAATATATATAATAATATAAATATTATTATTTATGTCTCATGAATAAATATTCATGAGACACACACACACACACAGAGGCAGAGACACACAGAGAGAAGCAGGCTCCATGCAGGGAGCCCAATATGGGATTCGATCCCAGGACTCCAGGACCATGCCCTGGGCCAAAGGCATACGCTCAACTGCTGAGCCACTCAGGTGTCTCTGGGGTCTAATTTTTTAAGGCATCTCTGACTCTGGACATAACCTGTTCCTACTCCACAAAGTATGTCCTCTATCCTCTGTATATTATGGCTTTTTACCCATTGGTCAGCACCTACTTTGGTTTTTATCTTCCAAAACAATGACTTTATCCATTCCTAAGTCACTATGTACCAGAGAAAGGATATTCAGAAACTTAGCCTCTCTGCTTTTGTCCACACAGAGAAAAGAAAGGATTCCTTAGCAGGAGCACAAGTAGAATGAGTACCAGAGGAAGGGATACTGTCTTCTGAGGACCTTTCTCTTTTGGTCAATTGTCATTACTCCAGGGTACATCCTCTCTGGTTTACAGGACTGTCTTGAAACAATCCTCTGAGCTGAGTCCAACCATATACATGCAGCATATGCAGAAAATGCTGTGATTGTATGGTTAACTATGTATTATATCTTGTACCAAATCTGACATTTAGGTTTAGCATGTCAGCATTTCATAGTATTTCATAAAGAGAAATGTGACCTTCAGGTACTCTGCCACCTGAAAAAAAATGATAACACCAGTTTTATAAGTAGATCCCTAGCAGAAAGCTGGGTTAAAGATAATATGACACAAGACAGGAATGACACAAGACAGGAATGACACAAGACAGTTTTGATGGGTATAAGGGAAAATTCTAGACTGTAGACATTAGAGTACTGACAAATCTAAATGGCACATCATAGTGTGGGGCTTTAAGTACCTGAATCACGAAGCCCCTGAGTATCTGGAGCTAGAGTAGAAGATTAAAGCCTAAATCTTAATTCATATATGATTTAGTATTGGTCTGTCACCTTCAAGACAATGTTTTAGGGGTGAAACAACCAGGCAGCAAGCACCTCCAGACATGGCATGAATAGAACTGAATATCAGCCATGGAGAAATGGTCTAATGACTGTCTTCTTGATTTCTGGCTGTTTTTTTTTTTTCAAAACAGGTCACCTACCTCATTACTCCTCTCCCTCTTAAAAATGGGACTTAATAAAACAGTATGTTTTATTAAGCGGGTACATTATCCCAGCTGTGCTATCATGACCACCATTTCCCCTTCAGAGAAGGTAGTGAATTTATTAATGCAGATCCTTTATGAAAACTTAATGAGGCTATCTATCAAGAGTGATGTAATAAATTTGCTTACTCACTGAATTAGTATGGGCACTCTGTGTGTTACTTATTAATATACTTTTGTTGTGGGCTTTACTTCTTTTAAAAGCATATATGCTAGAAAATGGACAGAATGGCCCCCAAGAATGGAATGCCTACACTAAAACAGAATAATTGCCTTTGGAATTTTTTAAGGTATCATCTTAAACCTGATAATTGTGAGCACTGGCAAAGAGCTGAAGGAGGACAGAAAACATGCTGGTAAAAAGGGCGAGAAAGGCACAGAGACAGGCCTATCAAGACATAGATCCTCATATGGAACCACAGGCAAATCCTGCCTCAGACTCATGCTGTATGATGTAATCATGATCAAATGTAAGCTCTCTTTACCAGGAATAGGATTAGCCTCCTGATAGGTTGTGTGGAGGTAAAATTTATGTCCACAGACCATTCACAAAATCTGATCTTCTTGTGCCCCTAACTCAACCATCTTTTAAATTTTATTTCAGTTGCTTCCTATGGCTTCCCACAATGGATGCCTCTCTAATTCTGCCTTCCTGCACAGCTTCTCATATTTAGCCTCTGCCACTTCTTTCTTATGTACCAGAACCTCTACATCTCTGGAGGTTCTCTGCTTTCAGAGCCTAGGCTGTGGGGATGCTCATCTATGTTTAGAGTCTTTGGGAAATATTAATTTAATGTACAGCTCTTCCCTCCCTTTATTTTTTTTAATTTTTTATTTATTTATGATAGTCACACACAGAGAGAGAGAGAGGCAGAGACACAGGCAGAGGGAGAAGCAGGCTCCATGCACCAGGAGCCTGATGTGGGATTCGATCCCGGGTCTCCAGGATCGGGCCCTGGGCCAAAGGCAGGCGCCAAACTGCTGCGCCACCCAGGGATCCCTCTTCCCTCCCTTTAATATGTTTATTTCAAAGATTTTCTAAAAATTCAGTGATTTACTCAAAGATTTGGATCTTATTTATATTTGATGCAATATTCTAGAAAAAATGTATTGTAACTCAAATGAGTAGACCTGTCTGTAAAACATGTTGAGGTTTTATTTGCATGGTCAGGTGGGGGAAGGAAAGGAAACTAGCAATATGTCAAGACTACTCTAGGGAGTAGCATCAGTATCATAATGGAGGGTGAGGGAAAGCTGATGGGTGAAGAAGAACAGCAGGAATCTCAAGGATGTGGTCATATATAAGATATTAATCTATGTTAGAATACTACCCAGGCCAGTCAGTGGAGCCATGGATGATTATGGTCTATCCTTCATGAGAGGGTGCTGGGAAGAGGTAGAAGTCAATCAGGGCCCCAGCTTAGTGGCCTGAGGTTCAGATAGGAGTTCTAAAGGATAAATGCCAGTTAAACATAAAGCAAGGAATGGTGCTAGTCTTATAAATTGTGCCCAAATTGTCAGGATATAGCTGTAGCTCACTCTAAGCACCCCCAATTCCAGGATTCTGGTTGTCAAATTATTCTCAGATCCTACTTCCTGATAAGGTGGTAACTCTTAATGTGATATTACTTTAGCCTGGATTGCCTTCAGGAAGTAGGCTGAGGTACAGGAAAGGAAAAAGCAAGGGCTGCAACATGGAATTTTTAGCAAAGCCCCCAACACCACAAATACATCTTAAGTCAGTACTATTTATTCTACAAACATTTATCAAATACTTGCCATGTACAAAAGACTGTGTGAGAATCAAAATACTGCCTGTTCAGCTTATAACAAGGATAAGTCTGATCTCAGCATCAAAATCTCACTGATTTCCTGAAGGGGTACCTGCATTCCTTTTTCTATCTATACTATGGGGCTGATTCAGTAGAAGAAGTATTTTCAGGGGTCAGGGTATCTGGGCTCTAGTTCTAGCCCTACCACTCACTGGCTATCATCTTGAGTGAATCATATCTCTCCTTGTTTCTTTTTCTTTTTTTTGAAATTATTTATTTATTTTATATATGTATATTTTTATTGTAGTTTGATTTGCCACATATAGTATAATGCCCAGGGCTCATCCTGTCAAGTTCCCCCCTCAGTGCCCATCTCCCAGTCAACCCATCCCCCTGCCCACCTCCCCTTCCACTACCCCTTGTTCGTTTCCTGGAATTAGGAGTCTCTCATGTTTTTGTCACCTTCTCTGATTTTTCTCACTCATTGTCTCTCCTTTCCCCTATAATCCCTGCCAGTGAAATTATTAAGGCCTTTTTTCTATCTTTTTAAAAAAGATTTTATTTATTTATTCATGAGAGACACAGAGAGAGAGAGAGAGAGAGGCAGAGACATAGGCAGAGGGAGAAGCAGGCTCGATGCAGGGAGTCTGATGTGGGACTCGATCCTGGAACTCCAGGATCATGCCCCGAACCAAAGGTAGATACTCAACTGCTGAGCCACCAAAGTGTCCCTCCTCCTCCTCCTCCTCCTCCTCCTCTTCTTCCTTCTTCCTTCTTCCTCCTCCTCCTCATCCTCTTCTTCTTTTTACAGTTATTTATTTTTTTGTATATTTTTATTGGGGTTCAATTTACCAACATACAGCATAACACCCAGTGCTCATCCCATCAAGTACCCCTGTCAGTGCCCATTACACAGTCACCCTAACCCCCCACCCACCTCCCTTTCCACTACCCCTTGTTTTTTCCCAGAGTTAGGTGTCTCTCATGTTCTGTAACTCTCACTGATATTTCTCACTCATTTTCTCTCTTTTCCCCTTTATTCCCTTTCACTATTTCTTATATTCCCTGAATGAATGAAACCATATGATGTTTGTCCTTCTCCGATTGACTTACTTCACTCAGCACAATACCCTCCAGTTCCATCCACATAGAAACAAATGGTGGGTATTCATCGTTTCTAATGACTGAGTAGTATTCCATTGTATATATAGACCACATCTTCTTTATCCATTGATATTTCGATGGACACCGAGGCTCCTTCCACAGTTTGGCTATTGTGGACATTGCTGCTATATCATTGGGGGGAAGGTGTCCTCTCATGTCACTGCATCTGTATCTTTGGGCTAAATCCCCAGCAGTGCAATTGCTGGATCATAGGGCAGGTCTATTTTTAACTCTTTGAGGAACCTCCACACAGTTTTCCAGAGGGGCTGCACCAGTTCACATTCCCACCAACAGTGCAAGAGGGTTTCCCTTTCTCCACATCCTCTCCAACTTTTGTTGTTTCCTGTCTTGTTAATTTTCCCCATTCTCCCTGGTATGAGGTGGTATCTCATTGTGGTTTTGATGTGTATTTCCCTGATGGCAAGGGATGCGGAGCATTTTCTCATGTGTTTGCTGGCCAAGTGTATGTCTTCTTTGGTGAAATTTTTGTTCATGCCTTTTGCCCATTTTATGATTGGATTATTTGTTTCTTTACCGTTGTGTTTAAAAAGTTCTTTATAGATCTTGGATAGTAGCCCTTTATCTGATAGGTCATTTGCAAATACCTTCTCCCATTCTGTAGGTTGTCTTTGAGTTTTGTTGATTGTTTCTTTTGCTGTGCAGAAGCTTCTTATCTTGATGAAGTCCCAATAATTCATTTTTGCTTTTGCTTCCCTTTTCTTCATAGATATATCTTGCACGAAGTTGCTGTGGCCAAGCTCAAAAAGGTTGTTGCCTGTGTTCTCCTCTAGAATTTTTTCAAGAATGCAAAGATTCAGAATGAGAAACATAGAAATGCCTGAATAAAAAACACAGGAATCCAGGACTTAGTAGAACAAAGGGAGGGAACCCTTATGATAAGTCACTGTTTTTCCACCTAAAGAATAATTGCTATCTCTAACAAGTCATATCTTAATGAATGCAGTGGATGCTCACCAAACACAATGCTAATCAAATGTCGTGTGGAAAAATGAATGTATGGCAGGAAGCTACCTAGACAATAAAGACTAATATTTCTACTCAACCTAAAATTGTCTTTATATCCAGGAAAGTACAATATGGTGTGAGGTAGAAGGTAAACTGAAGAAATACTGTGCTGGTCAAGGATGGTTACGGCTGGCTGAAGAGAGGGGAGTAAGAATGGAAACAGGTATGCCTAGCTCCTGAGAGAAGTATGATTTCCGGCTTTTTTTTTTTTAACTTTCTTCTGTCTTCTGTGTGCTGCTGGTGTATAGAAGAGGGGGGAGATTTGCTAATTTAAGTGTTTAAATGTTCCACTCTCTTGAGGAGCAGGTATAATTTATCTTTGCTCTCTTCTAACAGTTCTCTCTCTAGTTCAGTGGTTCTCAGGCAGAGACAGCTTTACTCCCCAGGGAGCATTTGCCTTTGTCTGGAAACATTTGTGGTTGTTATAGCTGGGCAGTGGTGAGTGTGTTTTTATTACTGATATCTACTGTTAGAGATAAGGGGTGCTACTAAACCTTCTGCACAGGATAGATACCCCATAACAACGAATTATCCAGCCCAACATTTTAGTAGTGCTGGGGCTGAGAAACCTTGCTTAGGCTTTGCACACATGAAGTCATTTAGAGCACTGCCTGTGTTCCAGGCACTGTGTTAGGTGCTGGGGATAGAGTGATAAAAAGACAAACCTGGTGCCTGCTCTCATGGAATTTACAATGGAGGAGACAGAAAATAAACAAGCAGCAATAGGTTCCTTTTATTTATTGCCACAATTCCCCATGCCTGTTCATACAATGGACATTCATTAAACCTACTCCAAGCCAGATATGTTATTGAGGAAGTGATGACCTTAGTTTAGTGGGAAAAACAGACATGGAAATAAATAATTGCAACAATAGATCGTAGGTTTAATAGAGGTATGCCAAAGTGCTATAGGAACATAATTGTAAGTGTCCAGGCTCTCCTGGAAGTGATGATATCAAGTTAAAGCTCTTTAGAGAACATGTTCTTACCAGTGGATGTTGAAGAAATATTTTGAATTCACTGGACAGAACTGAGAAAGGCATTTCTGTTAAAGATACCAACATGTACAAAGTCATGGAGGGTGACACTCTTGTCCATTGGTTAAATGGCCATAGCATGTTGTGTCTAGACTATAGGGAGCCTGAATGAGAGTGACTCAGATGAAGCGGAAAGGCAAGCAGGAGCCATAGCAACGAGGGCTTTGTGGGATCTGTTAAGACCCTGGAATTTTCTTCTTTTTTTTCTTTTTAAAATATTTTATGTATTTATTCGTGAGAGAGAGAGACAGAGAGAGAGGCAGAGACATAGGCAGAGGGAGAAGCAGGCCCCCTGATGGGAGCCTGATGTGGAACTCGATCCCAGGATCCTGGGATCACAACCTGAACTGAAGGCAAACACTCAACCACTGAGTCACATCAGCATCCCAGGTCCTTGAATTCTGTTTCAGAGGGTAACTATTGAAATTTTATAAGCAGGGTAGGGATATGGTCACATTGCTACTCTAGGTGGGCAGGACTTACCTAAGTCCATCCTATAGCTACCAGTATCACAGTTAATTTTCTCTTATTGTGGTCTCTCCTACACTCCCCTCACTCTTCATCAAACTTGTTTCTGTCACTGATATCTCGTTGTTCACTATAACCCCACCAAGCAATTGGGTGCCTAACATGAGCCTGGAGCCCTTAGAATGATAGGTTTCCATTCCCCATTGATTTGGTTCTCCTGATGTCATAGACTATTGTGTTTGGAAAGGATCTTAAAGGAAGGGCAAGCAGAAGGGCCTAGTGTTAATGACTGTTTATTATGCATCTGTAACTGTGGCTACTTTTACTTCCCATATATCTTTAGTGCTTAATGCTTGGTAAATGCTAAATGTCATCATCATCACATTGTCTCATGTATTTCTCACAATCCTTTGAGCTAGATGCTACTGTTATTTTCACTTTCTATATGGGAAAACAGAGCTAAAGCTCAAGGTACTTCTGAAACAAGAGACTTCTATTAGGTGGATAGGCAAATGTTAACTGTAGTAACAAAGGAATACAAAAACACGTGAGAAGTAATATGTCCGTTGATGTTTTTGGATACAGACACTATTGCCTTTCTTTTGAGGGGGACCTTTCTAATTTAAGATTTTGATTTTATTTGGTTCAGGAAGGGCTTCAGAGGGAAATGGCTAGGGTATCCATTTTGGTGCCAATCTACTTTGTGATTAAACTCTACCCAGTGTTTTTCAAACTTTCAACTGTGGCCCACAGTGAGACATGTATTTTATATTGTGATGTAATATACATACCTATAACTGAAACAAAAGATTTACTCAACAAAGCTTAACTTTATGTGACACATTCTTAGCTTTTCCATAGAATATATTCCATTATTTTCCATTCCATTCCATTAAAAAAATGCTAGTTCTGACCTGTAGTTTAGAAAAACCACTGCTTAAACTATCTTGTACCTGTTCTACGTGAGGTTTGGAATCCAAAGGGGCCTCATCTGGATAGGCACTTATCAGTTCTGGGTACAAGACCATGTTGCCTACTAAACCTAGCTGGAATCCTGAGCTCCTTTTTAGGCAGCATCTGGTCCACAAAGAACATCTTACCAAATCAGGCAAGAAGCTCAAGGGAAGGGTACAGTATCCTATAAGCACAGGAAACACATGCAAACTCATATTAAAGCAGCATGAGCATATGAAAAGGCATATGAATTATCATGTAATAATTATACTGAACTCAGATACCATCTCAGGGATACACCCATCAAATGCAGCTTTAAGGAGTGAGATCAAACCCAAAAGATATGACTGAAAGGTAGGCAGAGTTGTAGATGGGTCACTACCTATTCTCTCTTTTGACATAAATTGGGATTAGTACTTAAAGAACTATTTTGGCCACCTCTTCTTCCAGTCTCTTGGTCTCTAGGCCTCTGTTGCCTCTGTATCTTGCCTCATGCAAGAATCTTACAATCATGTTTTATTTTTTTGAACATCCCATTACTAGGAGTAGAATGTATACTAGGCTCACTAAGCCAAATCTTTCACAGATTTCAAGGCCTTGCTCCAGACCATGTATTACATTGTAATCAGTATGAATCTTGTATGTGCAGAGGAAGGCTTTGTTAGGACTCAATATATTTCCATATTTTGTAGTACTCTGAATGCTGCGGAGAGTGTGATAGTTTATTTTTATATTTCCAGGATTATTTCTAGTAACAAAACCCTTGGCTGTGAAGCTCCATAATTTGAAGGTTGATGATTAAAAGACAAAACACCAAAGCTCCTATACGTCTTGTGAAATGGTTTGCTTTTTAATCTTAGAACAAAAATATACTGGTTTACTTTATTGTATCCCTACTTCCTACTTCAGTCTTTCCCTTCAGCTGAAGGACATTTTCCAATACACCTAAGTAGGAATGTGTCCTTTTTCTGAACCTTTTTTTTTTTTCACTCAGAGACACACTTGTCTGCCTATCTACCCTCATCCCACAGGGGTTCCTCTGTCATTTTGTTGAATAGCCAACCTTTCTCCTTATCCAAACAAGAAGGAACTGATGCCATTCTTTAGACTCTGGGATTGATTAAGAAATTTATCTATTGAGAAGTGTCTCCTTGCCTATAGGCATTTGTAGTTAAAGCTTTTCATTCCACAATGAGCTTTGATGTTTATAAAGGGATTTCAGGCTTCAGCAAGCAATATGGAAATTTTTGGATGAATGAAGAGGACCCACTAAGATCTTTTTAAAAATTTTTATTTATTTATTCATGAGACACACACACACACACACACACATACACACACACACACAAGGCAGAGACCTAGGCAGAGGGAGAAGCCGGCTCCATGCAGGGAGCCCAACATGGGACTCGATCCCGGGACTCCAGGATCATGCCCTGGGCCGAAGGCGGCGCTAAACCGCTGAGCTACCCAGGCTGCACCTTAATAGACTTGTAGTCCTGTGAAATTGAAGGCAAATCTTAGGCATTTTGAGATTAGAGAAGAGAGAGAAAAAATGGCTTGTGATTGATCCTGATCTATTCACCATCTCTCCCCCTCCATTCCAGCCCATCCCCTGGCACATTGCTCTTCTAAGAAAGATAAGCCCATATTGGCTCTGCTGAGGTTACTGAGGCCTGGACTTGATAGGAAGCAGGAGCAGTGGTGGGGGTGGAATTCATTCTTACTGACTTTCTTCAAAATCAGAAGCCCACTGTGTCCCAGCAGAGTTCTGCCAGAGGACCCCTCCCCTTGCTCCCTGTCAGAGCGCTAAACTTAAACCCACTTGTCCTTCACATGTGTACCTATTTTCTGACACCAATTTTATTTCCCGTTTATTGCTTTCTTTATTTCTGACAGAGAGGGATGTATGTTATGCTTCTTATTGTCATTTCTACCATTGGTTGCTATTGTTGACAAGAAAGGCCTTTTCACTTTAGTAATTTCTTTTATTCCATACATATTTCCTTAACACTTGATGGCCGATTACTGGCCTCAGTAGGCTGCCTATTAGATGTTAGATGGTTTTATAGCCCAGTCAACTTTCCTTAACCCCATTTTCAAGAGGCAGAGGTTTTGTCTAATAGCCTAAGATGTTCTGTTTTTAATACTGTTCTTTCATCATTTTCTCTATGATGCTAGTGATTTATGTGCATTATATCACTCATAGCAACCCTATGAGAACAGGTTCAATGATTGTCATCCTGTTTTGAATTTGAAGGAACTCAGAGGGTTAAGGATCATGCCAAGGTCATACAGAATATTTTACTCCTAAATCTAGTATGACTGGACATAGGTAGGATCAGATATAAGAAATGATTGGGCTTAGTCATTAAAATAGTGATTTAAAACAAATGTATTTTTAGCTCATGTTTTATACTTTTATGTGTAGTGCCTCAAGAACACATAGGCTGGGGGGAGATTGGTGGTATATTAAGTAGTTTTGCTTATGGATTATATCTGAGGAAATATTAAGGCTCTTCACCTTTTGGTTTACAAAAAGCACACTAGAAAACTTGATTAATGTTAATGGGATGTGTTGTTGCTTGTAGTGTGGCTAGGACTTTGAACAGTGATTTGCCCAGTAGCCAGGGATATGTTGCTCTGAGCTATCTGCATATTCCTACCTGCTCCCTCTGTTGGGAGTTTTCTAAGCTCTTCTTGGCTGATGTCTTCAACCTAATGATTCTGCCAAGCTCAGCTTCTGATCCAATTCTGAACAACACTGCAAAAAATTTCCTGTATATGCATTATGCCCCATGCACATGTCATTGACCTAGGCTGCTTCTTCCCCTCACCAGGTGTTCCCACTGCAGACCTTGATTTCTGATTAGTTCTCTAGCTACCCTGCTAGGATTTGCATTCTCTAAATTCTACCTCACTTTGTGACCTTTACTGCTTACCTAGTCCAGGTGTTATCCCCTTCCCCTTGGGAGCCAAAACCTGTCACTCAAGTGCTAGTTTCCTTTTTTTTTAATAAATTTATTTTTTATTGGTGTTCAATTCGTCAACATATAGAATAACACCCAGTGCTCATCCCGTCAAGTGCCCACCTCAGTGCCCGTCACCCAGTCACCCCTACCCCCGCCCACCTCCCTTTCCACCACCCCTAGTTCGCTTCCCAGAGTGAGCAGTCTTTCATGTTCTGTCTCCCTTTCTGATATTTCCCACTTATTTTTTCTCCTTTCCCCTTTATTCCCTTTCACTATTTTTTATATTCCCCAAATGAATGAGACCATATAATGTTTGTCCTTCTCCGATTGACTTATTTCACTCATCATAATACCAGTTTTTTTTTTAATTTTTATTTTATTTATGATAGTCACACAGAGAGAGAGAGAGGCAGAGACACATGCAGAGGGAGAAGCAGGCTCCATGCACCGGGAGCCCGACGTGGGATTCGATCCTGGGTCTCCAGGATCGCGCCCTGGGCCAAAGGCAGGAGCCAAACCACTGCGCCACCCAGGGATTCCCATAATACCAGTTTCATCCACCTCGAAGCAAATGGTGGGTATTTGTCATTTCTAATGGCTGAGTAATATTCCATTGTATACATAAACCACATCTTCTTTATCCATCCATCAAGTGCTAGTTTCTTAGAATCTTTTTTCAAACTGCCTGGAACCATGATTCTTATTGCTATGTGCTTGACTTTGGATATTTCCATTGTATGGAGAGTTCTGACATTGTGCACCATTCTGTAGACCTCAGCTTCTGTGATTTCCAAGATAACAACTCCAGCACAAGTCAAACTGACGTTTGAAAATTTGTTGGACTAGTAAGCACTGTCCTACTGCACAACTACGGTTTATGAACTAAGCCACATAGCTATGTCCTTTCTTTTTTCTCATAATTTACCCTATTCCAACCTTTTCTGTTTTCTTACTGATTCTGGCATATCCAGTGTCCAAGTTTTCCAAAATGGACATAGTTGGATGAATTCAAACATTTACTTCATTAGCATTGTGCCATATACAACTTACCTACAGGACAAGAACCTTCCCCTACATCAAAAACAATGTGAGTCTGTGAAACAAAACAATTTATCTCCTAAAGCTCAACTGCCTAGTTTCTGCTGCAAAAGCAGAAGAGGATGGAGAAAAATCCAGCTTCCTTTGCTTCATCTGACTTCTAAGCAGCGCATTAGTATGGCTAGTTAGCTCTTTCCAGTTTATGCCATCAACATTGTAAATTCAGTAGCTTAAGTCTCACAGTGATTTTGGTATAAGCCTTTAATCTTAGTAATGATTCCTTGATCAGCTGTGTCCCTTCCAATTCAGAGGTCATTAGAGGTCCCTGTTGAGAACTCCCCAGCTGTTCCAATTCAGTTCATGTATATTTATTTACATGGCTTTTGAACCATATTTGGGTATGCAGGAATACAGCTCCTTTTAGAGGTTGGCATTCCAGATCATTTCCTGAAAGTGCACCAGAGCTGGGAGAAAACTAAACCCAAGACGCAGTGTATCTGTGGTGCTTGAGATGTGATTGGCATCTTGCTCTTAACTACCTGAGGGTTAGTAACATGTCTGCCGGAATCTCTTTGTTGCTTTCAAATAGGCCAATTGGAAACAAAAGCCATTTTCCAGGTAGGATATCATTTTGTTGAAAAGACAGGACATTGAGACAGGGAAATCAAAATGACCCACTGAAAAGTGAAAATTCAGTCAAACTGTCCACTTGGCATTACTGAGGCCAGGACAAAATGTACTATTTTGATGTATCAGGCTAAAAGTGTTCATATGTATAGACATGAGTAAAAATACTTTATAGAGATTAGTTTCATGTCATAACTCCTCAGTGTAGAAAAATACCCATTTCGGAAGAATTTATGAAAAACTGGCAGCAAATGACACCTAAATGGATTTTAAGGATTAATATGTTTCTCTTAGAAACTTAAAAGTATGCAGCCATGAACTTCTAGAGGTGAAAAAGACATTAGAGATTACCTGGATTGGTCTCCTAAATTTACAGATGACAGAATGGAGAGAACCAGAGAAGGAAAACTGCATTGCCAAAATTCACATAAGCAAGACAGTGGCAGAGTGAGGATGAAACTCCAGGCACTGATTATTTTTTTTAATATATTTTTTAATTTTTTTTATTTATGATAGTCACAGAGAGAGAGAGGCAGAGACACAGGCAGAGGGAGAAGCAGGCTCCATGCACCGGGAGCCCGACGCGGGATTCGATCCCGGGTCTCCAGGATCCGCCCCGGGCCAAAGGCAGGCGCCAAACCGCTGCGCCACCCAGGGATCCCCCAGGCACTGATTAAAGTATTGGGGTATTCCTACACCATTTTAAAACTATAGATACATAGGTGGCAAATTTTACATTGTTATTCCAAATTAGGGAGGCAGTAGAGTAGTTTAAAGAGCAAGCCTTTAATGTCATACAGGCATGGGTTATACACTCTGCTCTACTGCTTAAGTAGCTATTTGAATTTACTTAAATAACTTAATCTCTCTGAGACTCAGTTTTTTCGCTTGTGAAATAGAGATAAAGAGATCTACCTCAAAAAGTACTTCTGAGAATAAATGTGGTAACACATGTAAATCTCCCTGTGTGATGCATAGGCAGTGACACCAAATGACAGCTGCACCTGTTGATGTTGTTATTTTGAAAGGTGTTTTGGGAAATAGGTTTCCTTGTGTCAGGACCCTTTCATTATGTCATTAAATACTGAACTGGGGGGTCAGAAGCAGGCAAAAATCTTCAAGCCTCTATCAGTTGAGGCTAGAGCCCAAATGATGATAAAGCTGCTTTGTGATTATATTGTTTTGCAGGGAAGAAATATAATTTGATTTACAAAAATTCAATTTAGGGAACTCTTCTGGAACCTACTTTCATAAAGCAAGGCACATCTGCACAGCAGTAACAACAACGGAGGCACTTCTGTTGAAAAAGTGTCTTCTAGAAATGTGGAAAAATGTACACAGTCTTAGCCTCCAGCTGGGTAGCAAATTTCAGAATATTTCCTGAACAAAGGCTAGTAAGTATGAGGTGTGTCATGTTTGATCATTAGGTAGTTCAGCTGGAATAAAAAAACATACACCAAGACAGCAAGAGCCGTCAGATACTATGTGCAGAGTTTGCAGGATAGGAGCTCTTTTATTTCCTTTTCATATTCTCACTCAAACTTCCTTCAGTTATCCACAGAATGACCTCAGGGATGCCCAGCTGGATTTTATCTCATCTCTTTCCATTAGCTCCCCCATCCTACCACCAGCTTTTCTTTGCCTTAGTGATCAATAGTGAGATCTCTTTCTATGAAAAATAACAAAGCCCTCAGCATTGCCATTCTTCTAGTGGCTGTGGCTGACGCAGCCCCAGGCCATGAAGTCAGAATTGTGGCTATTGATTTGATTACAGCTCTGGGAAGAAAAGAGGGAGGAAAGTTTCTTAGACCTCTGTTAGATTAGGAACCAGTTGCCATGACTATTTTGGAAACTGAGTACAAAACCGAATAAATGATAGAGAAGGCAGGAATTGAGATATTTGTGGGGGGGGAATGTCAGATTCATGCGTTGTATTGAATAAATCCTTTGATGGTAACTAAGCAGTTCGTTAAGGTTTGATTTATGAAGTATACCGTGATTATTTTCTTTGGAAATAAAAGTTAAACTAGATACTTTTAAATGTTCTCTTAGGACCACTAGTCCAGCCAGTGAAGAACATGGATAGAGAGTTCACTGCTCTTTGGGGCCCAGCGTTTTTAGAGGTAGAAAAAGTGTGTTCCTTTGAGCTGTTCATAGTTCCATTGTGAGAGTTAGAAGTAGGGCAAGTCTGTTCCCCAACCACCTCCAATAAACCACAGAAGAAGTTACCATCAAAGTGTCATCTTAAAAAGAGGCAACTCCAGAGGGGAAAAAAAAAAAAGAAGACAAATCCGATGTCCACGTGCCAAGTAAATTCAGCTGAAAACAATCTCTGAAGTTTTCATGGAACTAGTTTATTTGGGGCTAAGTTTTAGTCCTTCTATTTCCCTGGGCCTTTAGTTCACTATCTGTACCTGAAGTGAATAAAATGATCCTGAGGCTTTGACGAGTTCTAACATGATATGCATCCTAACATAATAGCCACCTTTTACTGAGCAATTCTTATGTGCTAAGCAATATGGTCAGCAATTTGCACACCTCACCCCATTTAATCTTTAAAAATTCCAAAGAAGCAGCTAATATTATCATTCCTGTTTTTAAGATGAGGAAACTGCAACTCAGAGAAGTAATTTATCTAAGATTACAGGGCTAGTAGATGGCAAAGTTGTGTTCCTGGCTTTATAGGGTTTTCAGTCTAACTGGCAAAACCATTAGGTCCTTTCTTTAGTTCTGACTCAGGGGTCCTCACTGGATACCAAATGACTATGACAGACATGAACCATCCTGAGCCTTGCCCTCATCTGGTTTCCCTTATGTCCAGGGGAGCTGACATGCAGTACCTCAACAAGTATTACATGAGATTCTACATTACTTTGTCAAAAACTCTCAGCTTACCGAGAAGCATAAATATTCCAATTAGGTGATGAGAGGGTCAGGCTTGGGTGAGAATCTGAGTGGTTAGGACAAAGGTCAACTTAAAGGATATTGGGAAAGTGTGTAAGTAAATTTATGGTCACTGCTATAACAGAAACATTTCCATGTCTTATAGCCATACTACATTCAGAATATATGCCTTTCTCATGTCACTGTCCAGTGTAAGAATGGAGGAGAGCTCTGCTCTACTCAGTCATCAGGATCTTGGTCTCTTTCCATTTAATGGCTCTGCCATCTTCTAGGGCTTCACTATTTTTCACTAGATCCTTCTGTCATCTAAAGGGAGGGCACACAAAGCCACATCTACTTTAAGCTCTGGCCTAGAGGTGACCTATATCACTTCTGCTTATTACTGAGAATTACATGATCCCATGTAGACGCATGGGGCTTGAAAAGTTTAGTCCAGTGGAATACTCAGGAAGAAGAGAAGAATGTGGATCTTGGTGAAAACATACCACTGTCTCTGCCACAGAGGAAAAGACAAAGTTGGAAGAAGGCAGAATAAAGAAGGTGACAGAGGACTGCCTATGGTAACCATTACTTGATTCCTTTTTATTCTAAAATCAAGGCCTAGGAGGGCATGTGCAATTTCAGGGCTTTAGTGCTATACAACTCCAGGTAGCACTATTCACATTATAGTCTATATAAATGGCATCTTCTGGAACACAACCATATGTCTTTGTCTTTAAAAAATGACTTGAGGTTATGTGGAATTCTTGGGATGTATAGATTCTGAAAATACAACCCTTGAACTTCTTCAAATCTTAAACTAGAAAGCAGAATACAAAGAGGCAGAGAACACTGGTGCTACAGTGACAGGATTTGATTTAAGACCAGTGCGACAGATGGTGTATGTTTTCTTAGAAGCAAACCAGGAAACGACAGATTTGCAAACAAATTTTAACTGCCTTCATTCTTCTAATGCCCCACACGAGTAATACAAGCCACTGTGAAGCATAATGCTTCCTGAAGGCAGTTGTCCCTCAAATGTTTTCCTTCCCACCTACGCAGAAGGAGGAGAGGCCTGTAGCAATGTTAATGGAATAATTATACCCCTAATATTATTGGAACTCTGAACTTCACTCTGGCCTCAGAGCAACTGGATTGATCATGTCTATAATGGAAGGGCATGAGCAGAGCATAGTAACATTTGTAAATCAGTTTGATTTATTTTCTCGGGGTGATGAGATTTATTTCTGGCCTAAATCCTCACTCTGAAATGCAAGAGGCAAGTAAAAACATAAGATGCAAATTATAGCAACATTTTTCTACTTAGAATGGCTTTAATCCCATTGAAAAATTTTAAAAATTTCTTATTTATTCATGAGAGACATAGAGAGTAAGAGGCAGAGACACAGGCAGGGGGAGAAGCAGGCTCCATGAAGGAGCCTGATATGGGATTCGATCCCAGGACCCCGAGATCATGGCCTGAGCTGAAGGCAGATGCTCAACCACTGAGCCACCCAGGCATCCTAATCCCATTGAAATATTTTAAATACCTGTTCACTTTAGGACAACAAGAGAATACAGTAGCACAGCTCACAGATAATTTTCCTTTTTTTCCTGATTGGTCTGGCACAACTCGTGTTCGAGAGTCTATGCCTGACCACTTACTTGTCATTAAATTGTCACCACAGTCTCACTTTGGCTCACAGTGATTACACATCTAGCCACTGTCTTCACGAATTCATTTCAATGAATATACTAGCTGTAGTAGCGAAGAAGACTGTATTCTTGGATATTTAGGCTTGGAACTTCAATGATCAATACCTATTCAGCTAGCAGGATTTTTAAGGAATGGGACATATGTTAAGACAGCTATTGGTAGGGGAAGTAAAGGTGAATGAGGTGTTTTGTGGGTACCTCTAGAAGTACCCCAAAGATACTTACTAGCTGCTCTGCCCAGGCATTATCATTTTATTTTCTATCATAACAGATTCCCAAATGGTCTTATTGCCTTTAGCCTCTCCTTTTCAATCCATTCTATACAATGATGCCAGATTACCTTTCTTAAAGTACCAGTGAATATTCCTGCCATTCTGCTCAAAATTCTTAAATGATCCAACATTTCCAAAATGATAAAGCCAAATTCCTTAGTTACACACCTAAGGCTCACCATATTTGGGCTTCTAATTCCTTTTCAGTTTTACCTTCCTATTAGTCTTTTTTATCTTTATTTTATATTTTTAATTTAATTTTATATTTTATTTAAATGCAATTTGCCAACATATAGTATAACACCCAATGCTCATCTCATCATGTACCCTCCTTAATGCCCATCACCCAGTTACCCCAACCCTCTACCTACCTCTCCTTCTGTAACCCTTTGTTTCCCAGAGTTTGGAATCTCTCATGGTTTGTCTTCCTCTCTATTTTTTCCCCACTGTTTCTCTCCTTTCCCTTATGATCCCTTTTACTATTTCTTATATTACGCACATGAGTGAAACCATATGATGATTGTCTTTCTTCGATTGACTTATTTCACTCAGTGTAATACCCTCCAGTTCCATCCACATTGAAGTAAATGGTAGATATTTGTCCTTTCTGATGGCTGAGTAATATTCCATTATATATATATTCATTCATCTGTCAAAGGACATCGTGGCTCCTTCCAGGCTTTTTTTAAAAAAATATTTTATTTATTTGAGAGAGAGTGAGGGAGCATGAGTAGTGGGGAGGGGCAGAGGGAGAGGGAGAAGCAGATTCTCTGCTGAGCGAAGAGCTCAGTCCCAGGACATCAGTTCATGACCCGAGCTGAAGGCAGATGCTTAACCAACTGAGCCACTCAGGCATCCCTTCCTTTCTACCAGTCTTAACAAACTGGAGGCTCATCATGATATGCCTGAAAGTTTCTTACCTACAGCCCTTTGTTCTTGCTTCCCACTCTAGAATACTTCTCTTTTTCCCCTCTCCCTAATCACTGCCTGTGAAATTTACTCATTCTTCAAATCTCTGCTCAAGTTTTACCTGATCTTTGATGCTTGCTTCTCTGACTCTAAGTTAAAAAGGAATTAATTCTCTCTGTGCCCATAGCATACTGCTGGTACCCATATTCCACATTTATGTTATTCTGCCTCAAATACTGGTTTGTTATTTACAAGCCTGTCTCCACTAGTCTGTGAGAGATTGTCAAAGACAAGGGCTGTGTCTTTTCCATCTCTATCTCTACTATAACACATGGAACAGTGACTGGCAGAGAGGAGATACACAGTGAAAGCCTGGTGACTTGAATTGATAGTCCTCAGTTTTCTCCTGTGATACAGGTGATGATAGCTTACTTATTGTGAGTACAAATACATTTCTGCCAGTGGGGTCAGAAAAGTGGAGTATCAAGCTACTCCCTTCCTGTATTGAAGCGATTAAAATGAAAAACCCAATCCTTAACCTTTCTCCTTGAAGCCATCAGGCACTATTTATTATAAAGTTATTATAAGACCCCCTTGTGTATTGAAAAGGGAAATTTGGGAAAAACTGAAGTCAAAGTGTATCTTCATCAAAGATAGGCCAAAGACAGGAGTCTTCAGATAGAACCAATGAGGTTGTTATGATATAAATTCATCTTGTTGCCTGCCAAGCTTCATTTTGTTTTTATTTTCATTACTACCTCCACAGGGTCAAATGTATGCTTCATATTTTCTATCTGTACAATATCTCAAATACAAATGGTACTGTTATTTAGATGTAGTTGGGGATATAGAATATGTACATAAGATAATAGATATTACAATATATAGCATAAGAGCTTTGAATCACCAATGTACCTTACTAGCTAGGTGATCCTGGAAAAGTTATTTTGTTTCTCTGAAGTTCAGATTGCTCATATTTAAGAGCAATTCATTGCTCATATTATTTTGTTTTTCTGAGATTCAGGTTGCTCATACTGTAATAATAGTAGTTGGGATCCCTGGGTGGCGCAGCGGTTTGGCGCCTGCCTTTGGCCCAGGGCGGATCCTGGAGATCCGGGATCGAATCCCACGTCGGGCTCCCGGTGCATGGAGTCTGCTTCTCCCTCTGCCTGTGTCTCTGCCTCTCTCTCTCTCTGTGACTATCATAAATAAAAAAAAATAGTAGTTAACTGAAAGGTTGGTTATAAGGGTTAAATGAGTATATATATATATATATATATATATATATATATATATATATATAAACAGCTTAGTAAGTGTTTAAAATGTTAGTTATCATCATCATCATGTAAGAGTACACCATAGGATAATATGGCCCGATGTAATGAACAAAAAGCTGGAAAGTCAGAAGATCTGGGTTGTAGTCTTGACTGCCACTCACTCACCTTGGCCAATGGTATATATCCTGATTCTTGGTTTCTTAACTATGAAATGAAGTGTAGAACTAAATATCTAAAGTTTCTTCCAGCTCTAAAGTACTAGTGTTCAATATTTACTATAAGATCCTTCCCCAGTAAAAGATGGTTTATTAAAAAGAAAAAAATAATGTAACTAATATCTGCCAAGAGAGATTTTTCCCCTTCTCCTTTCATTGGTTTTTGATATCAGAAAAAAATCAAATGTGTAGCAGTTTGATTTTATGCTTCCTATCTTGATTTTTCATGTTTTCCCATCACCATTTCATCAATTCTCAAGAAAATGAAAGCTCTCATAAATAAGAATCCTTAAAGGCCACTGGTTGCAAAACAGCAGAGGTGATTGTATGGTTCAGAGACTCAGCTCAGTGCAGCTTTCCTTGTAGATCATTTCATGTAATTAGAAATGCAATATATCCAAGGAGATAGCAATCTTCTTTGTAGAGAGAAAGCTTTTAAGCTTTTACTAACTAACTGACTAATTGATATGAAGTTTTAAAGTAACTTTTTTTTGAGACCTGTAAAACAAGATTGAAGTGAGCCTGAATGCAGTTACTATTTGTAAAAATTTAATAGCATCTTGTTATCAGGCCTGATGAGAGAGATCATGCACATTTTAATGATCCCAGGTCCTATTTAGTTAATACTTTGACAATTCTCTGTCCCTCTACCATCTCTATGCTGTCATAGCAAAAATATGGTCAAAAGAGGTGACATTTCCCTAGCATTTACTGCCCCTTGGCTTTTTAAACTAGGCTGATCCACTTGTGAACCATATCTTAAGGGCTCACAGAGGTTGATGGACAGGCACTCCAGCTTGGCATTGTCCAACTTTCCTGGGCAAGGTAATAGGAAGGCTCAGAGTGATATGACTTTTAGATACGGAAATGACCTTTGGTTGAGAATATGTTTCATCTTAAAGTAAACATGGTGGCAAGCTATTAGAATGCTGCTTTGTGGGTGAAAATAAATAGATATTGATATTTAATACAAATTATTCTAATAATAGTTGGGCCTAGACTCAGGTACATACCATTATCCATTCATGCCATTGGTCACTAGCCTTTGGAACTATGGACAGAGACTTAAAGGCAAGGCTTAATGACATGTCTCCAAGTGTTTGTGCATAAGAATATTATCCATTAATAGAAACTGTCCCACATTCACTATTTTATTCCTTAAATTTTTCTTATTTTAACTTTCCAGTTTGTTTATCTTCTTTTCCTCTGTTATGTCATTTTTTTTGCACTCTTGCTGTTACTCTTACTTTCTCTATGTAAGTATTTAAGAGAGTTTAGAATTCTGCTTTCACCACTCACTTCTTACATGATCCTAGGCAAGGCAGCCTCTCTTTTTTTTAGTTTTTTTTTTTTGAGATTTTATTTATTTATTAACGAGAAACACAGGGAGAGAGGCAGAGACACTGGCCGAGGGAGAAGCAGGCTCCACATAGGGAGCCCGATGTGGGACTCGATCCCGGGCCTCCAGGATCACACCCTGAGCTGAAGGTAGAAACTTAACCACTGCACCACCCAGGCGCCCCCTCTCTTTTTTAAAAAAGATTTTATTTATTTATTATTTTTATTTATTTTTTATTTATTTATTATTTTTGAGAGAGAGAGATAGAGCGTAAGCAAGCATGAGCAGGGAGAGGAGCAGGGGAAAGGGAGAAGCAGACTCCTGAGTCTGAGTGTGTAGTCTGATATAGGGCTCAATGAAAGGCTAGATTCCAGGACCCTGAGATCATGACCTGAGCCAAAGTCAGATGCTTAGCTGACTGACCCACTCAGGCACCCCAAGACAGTATCTTTCTGCTGTATATTATCCATCTGTAAATTTGGATAATCAATTAAGTTGTTGAAAAGATTATATCAAAATCCTTGAGGAAAACCCAGGCAACACCCTTTTTGAACTTGGCCACAGCAACTTCTTGCAAGGTACAAAAGCAAAAATAAAGGCAAGGGAAACAAAAGCAAAAATGAATTATTGGGACTTCATCAAGATAAACCTTATGCACAGCAAAGGAAACAGTCAACAAAACTAAAAGACAACCAGACAACCTACAGAATGGGAGAAGATATTTGCAAATGACCTATCAGATAAAGGGCTAGTTTCCAAGATCTATAAAGAACTTATTAAACTCAACAGCAAAGAAACAAACAATCCAATCATGAAATGGGCAAAAGACATGAAGAGAAATTTCACAGAGGAAGACTTAGACATGGCCAACAAGCACATGAGAAAATGCTCCGCATCACTGGCTATCAGGGAAATACAAATCAAAACCACAATGAGATACTACCTCACACCAGAGAGAATGGGGAAACTTAACAAGGCAGGAAACCACAAATGTTAGAGAGGATGTGGAGAAAGGGGAACCTTCTTGCACTGTTGGTGGGAATGTGAACTGGTGCAGCCACTCTGGAAAACTGTGTGGAGGTTCCTCAAAGAGTTAAAAATAGATCTGCCCTATGACCCAGCAATTGCACTGCTGGGATTTACCCCAAAGATACAGATGCAGTGAAATGCCGGGACACCTGCACCCCGATGTTTATCGCAGCAATGTCCACAATAGCCAAATTGGAAGGAGCCTCGGTGTCCATTGAAAGATGAATGGATAAAGAAGCTGTGGTCTGTGTATACAATGGAATATTACTCAGCCATTAGAAACGGCAAATACCCACCATTGGCTTCATCGTGGATGGACCTGGAGGGTATTATGCTGAGTGAAATAAGTCAATTGGAAATTGGGGAATTTGGGGAATATAAAAAATAGTGAAAGGGAATAAAGGGGAAAGGAGAGAAAATGAGTGAAAATATCAGTGAGGGTGACAAAACATGAGAGACCCCTAACTCTGGGGAATGAACAAGGGGTAGTGGAAAGGGAGGTGGGCAGGGGATTGGGGTGACTGGGTGACAGGCACTGAAGGGGGCACTTGGCTGGATGAGCACTGTGTTATGCTATATGTTGGCAGATTGAACTCCAATAAAAAATAATAATAAATGTTTTTTTAAAAAAGTAAAGATTACATGAGACAATATGCATAAAACATTTAGTTCTGTGGGCTAGTACATGGTAAACATTTAATTTTAGCATTATTATTTTATCCTTCTTCCTTTCATGTTTTATTTATACCTTATATTTTCTTATTATTTTTTTCCCGAGTCTTGTTCTCATCAGTATTGAACTCCATCTTTAAGCATTGCTAGTTTTTCTCAGTTACTGGACAGCCACTTGACAACTTGGACTCTGTGATACATTCTTTAATCTCTTTCCTCTAGCCCTGCCTCCATTTGGAAGTCAGACTGATTTTTCTAAAATTCAAAGATGACCATGTAATTCTCTGTCTTAAACTTACCTATATAATATTAAATCCTTATCATGGAATAAAAGGCCATCCACAGTATGGTTCCTATCATCAATCAGACTTCATCACTGCCACTGAAATAATCTTTAAAAATAAGTCACATACATGGGCTACTTCTCCAGAAACTCACACTTTTTGTTTTTTTTTTCTGAACCGTGGTGCATCTTCTACTCTTTTACCTAGCAGACACTAGTGTAGTCATCAAGATCCAGCCACAAATCTTTCCCCAACTCTGTTACCTGGATTTGATTCTTCTTTCTGTTTACATTCACAGAATTTTGTGCAAATTATTATTACAATGCTTATCACATTCTTTTTCTAAAGATTTTTTTGCAAAATTTTTAATTGAAGTTCGATTTGCCAACATATAGTATAACACCCAGTGCTCATCCCATCAAGTGCCCTCCTCAGTGCCTGTCACCCAGTTACTCCATCTCCCTGCCCGCCTCCCCTTCCACTACCCTTTGTTCATTTCCTAGTTAAGAGTCTCTCATGTTTTGTCATCCTCTCTAATTTTTCCCATTCATTTTCCCTCCTTTCTCTTATAATCCCCTTCACTATTTCTTATATTCCTCGTATGAGTACAACCATATGATGATTGTCCTTCTTTGATTGACTTACTTCACTCAGCATAATACCCTCCAGTTCCATCTATGTCAAAGCAAATGGTGGGCATTTGTCCTTTCTAATGGCTCAGTAATATTCCATTGTGTATACATATATACCACATCATCTTCTTTATCCATTCATCTTTTGATGGACACCGAGACTCCTTCCAGTTTGGCTATTGTGGGCATTACTACTATAAATATTGGGGTGAACATTGAGGTGCAGGTGTCCCGGCATTTCACTGCATCTGTATCTTTGGGGTAAATCCTCCGCAGTGCAATTGCTGGGTCATAGGGCAGGTCTATTTTTAACTCTTTGAGGAACCTCCACACAGCTTTCCAGAGTGGCTGCACCAGTTCACATTCCCACCAACAGTGCAAGAGGGTTCCCCTTTCTCCACATCCTCTCCAACATTTGTGGTTTCCTGCTTTGTTAATTTTCTTCATTCTCACTGGTGTGAGGTGGTATCTCATTGTGGTTTTTTTTTTTGAGTGCATTAATAATTCACTTTTATTGTTATGTAACATTTCATGATATGGATTTTTTAAGAAATTATTTTTTATTGGTGTTCAATTTACCAACATATAGAATAACATCCAGTGCTCATCCCGTCAAGTGTCCCCCTCAGTGCCCGTCACCCACTCACCCCCACCCCCCGCCCTCCTCCCCTTCCACCACCCCTAGTTCGTTTCCCAGAGTTAGGAGTCTTTATGTTATGTCTCCCTTTCTGATATTTCCCACACATTTCTTCTCCCTTCCCTTATATTCTCTTTCACTATTATTTATATTCCCCAAATGAATGAGAACATGCACTGTCCTTCTCCGATTGACTTACTTCACTCAGCATAATACCCTCATTGTGGTTTTGATTTGTATTTCCCTGATGGCCAGTGATGCAGAGCATTTTCTCATGTGCTTGTTGGCCATGTGTAGGTCTTCTTTGGTGAAATTTCTATTCATGTCTTCTGCCCATTTCATAATTGAGTTGTTTGTTTCTTTGCTGTTGAATTTAGTAAGTTCTTTATAGACCTTGGATACTAGCCCTTTATCTGATAGGTCATTTGCAAATATCTTCTCCCATTCTGTAGGTTGTCTTTTAGTTTTTTTTTATATAGTTATTTTAGAGAGTGAGCATGAGCATGGAGAGGGAGGGAGAAGGAGAGAATCTTGAAGCAGACTCCCTGCTGAGTGTGGGGCCTACTGTGTGGGCTCTATCCCATAAGATCATGACTTGAGCCAAAACCAAGAGCCGGTTGCTTAACTGACTTAGCCGACCAGATGCTCCTTCCTTTCACACTCTAAATATAGATCTCCCCCTATAGATTGTGAGCCCTTAGGGCCAAGGCTCTGTTTTGCTCCTCTTTTTTATTTTGGAATCCTATAGTTAAGCCTGTTACTCAACAAAGAAACATGTTCTATTTCTAAAATATTCTTCTATCAATCTGAATAAGATTTATGTTTGAAGTTTTTGTCCGTATAGCTAATGTGATTTAAGTCATCTTTCATGAAGATACGGTACATATATATATAATGGAATATTACTCAACTGTAAAAAAGTGAAATATCACCATTTGCAATGACATGGATGGAAGCAGAGGACATTATGCTAAGTGAAATAAATCAGAGAAAGTCATATGATTTCACTCATATGTGGAGTTTAAGAAACAAAACAGGATCATAGGGGAAGGGAGGGAAAAATAAATAAGACAAAATTAGAGAGGGAGACAAACCATAAGACACTGTTAAGTATAGGAAACAAACAGTGTTTCTGGAGGGGAGGGCGGTGGGAGGATGGAGTAACTGGGTGATGGGCATTAAAGATGGCACTTGATGTAATGAGCAGTGGGTATTATATGCAACTGATGAATCACTAAACTATCACTAAAACTAATAAAAAATAAGTCAACTTTCATGTCTTTGCCTCACTGCAGACAGTCTCATGGAAAAGGTGCATAATAAACCATTATTGAACCATTGAACCATTACTCAACCTTATTGAACCATAATGAACCATTACTGAATCCATCTTTGACAATGGACATGTAATCCTAATATATACAGGACTGTACTGTGTGAAGACCGGGGGGTATACAAGGATGATATTTTATTTTATTAGATTTTTTTTTGGATCTGTCATTTATTCTTTTTTTTTAAGTAAGCTCTAAACTCTACGTGGGGCTTGAACTCACAACCCCAGGATCAAGAGTCACTGACTCCTACTGACTGAGGCAGCCAGGCACTCCAAGGATGATCTTTTCAGTCCCTTTCTATTTAGCTTTAGGGCTCCATTTTAACAAGCCATAGAATTAGTATGTCTTAGGAAAATTTTGAGCAATTATTCTTTTGAATACCTTTCTGAAGTTTTCTGATAATAGGATAAAGGTTAAGAGCCCTCTTGTGTGTTTCTGATTGGAAGGAGGGCATGGATGAAGGATAGTATTTTTTTCAGTTTTGTTCACATATTGGCCTCCCTCTCAGATTTGAAGGGCTGCCCTTTTTGATTTTATATCTGAGTTATTACCTCACTGGCTTGCAAGTAATTTTCCAATGGAAATTAAATATAATCTCCACTCTATCAGGACTTAAGGAAACAATCCTAAGAAAAAGGAGAACTATAAACATTTGGGTCATCAAATTTCAAAGCGGATTTATATAGAGATTCCTGGGTTCTAAAGAAAGAGGAGAATCTAGATGTGGGATTGTTGGCTGTCACTGGTGCCAGTAGAAGGTGATAAATTGGAATTAATTTCTGGAGGAAATAATGAAGAAGAGAGCTGGGAACAGGGAGAAAGACTTATCTATGTCTCTGGGAGAGATTACAAAATGCCCTTGGAAGTCTGAGCACTGAGACAAATAAAGGCATGGGAGACAAAATGAGAGAAAGGAAATATACTTTTTTTTTTTGCTAACCAGTGAACAATGAAGGGGGAGAAATGAGAAATAAGGAAATGGAAATGTAGGGGTGGGAAAGTACCACCAAACTGCCTGATTTCAATGATGGCATCTAGGTAAATTCTCCTAATTCACTTAAACAATCTCCAAGAATTTTGGCGCATATATGAACCTGGGCATCCTTAAAGATATATTCATCCCAAGAGGAAGGAGAGTATGGTTGACTCATGGAGACACTAATAATTTTGAATGAAATTCTATCTCATCTGGGCAATTGCTACAAACAGGCTAGGCCAATGTTTGCAAAAATGAGCTACATATGAGAATCATAAGACCCAAGACAGTCTTTGTTTTATCAGTTAGTTGCTGTGTGAGCTTGGGCATGTCACTTCTCTCTCTCTTTTTTTTTCTCTCCGTTAAAAATGAAGCACATTAAACTTTACCCTGTATGCTTCAAGGCTGGTTGTGAGAATCAAATTAGCTGGTAGTGAAAATTATGATTATAGCAGTTTCTGTGAGGTTACTGGGATCATATACCAGAGACATAAGCTCTATTACCATTATCTAGAAGTGACACTTTTTCTCCAGAAAGATACTAGAAGACCATCACAAATTCAATAGCAGTGGCCTTAATCTCTTCATCTACAAACCAACAGAAACATTACCAATGGTGTGCACAAGATTGTTCTAAATGTTAGAAATGATAAAGTCATGCAAATTCCTGTGGCATTTATTATAAAAGCGTTATGCAGCTCAAAGATCAGGACTGGTCTCTATGCACATTCTCTATGGTTCCAGGGTAAATAAAACAAATAAACAAACTCACTAGCCTTAAATCTGTGCTAATCCCCAAAACCAAAGTCCTTACAAGTAGAGAGCACAGACTGAACTGCCAGAAGTAAAGTGGGAGGAGGTCTGGAGATGTTTACATTTTGCTGAATAAAGAAAAGATAGTTTGTCTTTTTTTTTCCACATACAAAAAATGGTGTACTTTGGATTAGTAGCAATCTTCTGGAGCTGGTTTCCTGCTTTTTGTTATCCAGATGAATCTTTGGAATTCCCATTTCAAAGCTGCTGCCCTCCCACTAGTCCTCTGACATGGTGGTACAGTGGAACTTATAGTCATATCAACAATTCAGAATGGTAGGGGTGACCTCAGTGGCAGTCTCGATATATTCAAACATCTCTGGAAATAGGATGGGATCTTCAGGGAAGATTTGGAGTGTCTCAATAGCCTAGGCTGGATTTTCTGAAGGAGTGAAATACCTTTCTGGGTCAGAGGGTGGTAACTGACTAATGCCTGATGTATTTCTTATGACTGCAAGAGTAATAGGGTTTTGAAGTGCAAAATTGTTTTTTTTTAATTTTGTGGTAAGAACACTTAAATTTTTAAGTGAACAGTATAGTGTTGTTGACTATAAGTTTAATGTTGTACAACAGATCTCTAGAGCTTATTCATCCTGCTTAACTGAAACTTCATGCCTATTGATTAGTAACTCTCTGTTTCCCCCTCCTCTAGCCCTGGCAACTGCTGTTCAACACTTTGATTTTGACTATTTTAGATACTTCATTTAAGTGGAATCATGCAGTATTTGTTTTTCTGTGACTGGTTTACTTTACTTAGCATAATGTCCTCAAGGTTCATCCATGTTTCTATATTTTACAGAATTAGCTTTTTTTGAGGCTTAATCATATTACAATTTATGTATATACCACATTTTATTTTTCTTAAGTTTTATGCCTTTGACAATCAAGGATTAATTCCCATCCACATAACTGTCTATAGATTTTTGAAAGTGGCAACAAGTATATAGGTAACCAACATATAGAGCTTGTTTGGTGAATCTTCATTCTCACTACATTTTCTGGACAACCGCACACAAATATGGAACATACTTTATTACTTTGGCCCAGACAGCTGGTGTCAATGTGAACATCTGGAGTTCCCATCTCCTTCATGGCAAATTTCCAGAACCCTTTGAGTATCTGAGGGGTTTGCTTCTTGAAACCTACTCCATGGATGTGCTTATGAATGTTGATGGTATGTTCTCTGGTCACTACCTCAGTGACAGCAGAATGACTTTTCTTTTTCTTTTTTTTAGATTTATTTATTTGTTTATGAGACATAGAGAGAGAGGCAGAGACACAGGCAGAGGGAGAAGCAGGCTTCATGCAGGGAGCCTGATGTGGGACTTGATCCTGGGACTCTAGCATCATGCTCTAGGCTGAAGGCAGGTACTAAATCGCTGAGCCACCCAGGGATCCCAAGAATGACTTTTCTTCTTCTTGTCACCCATCTTTCAGTAGCCATTCTGTTGGGCCTTGGTTGAAAAGCATACCACATTTTCTTTATTAATTGATCTGTTCATAGACATTTTCACATTTTGGTGATTTTGAGTAGTGCCACAATGAACATGGAAGTGCCAAAATGTCTGAGATTCTGATTTCAGTTCTTTTGGATAAATATCCAGAAATGGATTACTGGCCCATAAGGAAATTCTATTTTTAATTTTATGAGAACATCCATACTATTTTACATAGCATTAGCACCAACAGTTTGTAAGGGTTTCAGTTTCTCCACATCCTTGTCAATGGTTCTTGTCTTTTCTATTTTTTATGATAGTCATCCTGATAGATGTGTGATATTTCATTGTAGCTTTGATTTGCATTTCCTTGCTGATTAGTAACATTGAGTATTTTTTTCATATACCTATTGGCTTTTCGATATCTTCTTTGGAGAAATATCTGTTCAAGTCCTTAGCCCATTTATAAGTTGTATTATTGTTTCCTTGTTTGTTTTGTTACTGAGTTCTAGTAGTTCCTACATATATTGAGGATTAATCCCTTATTAGATCAGTGTTTTGAAAATATGTTTGCTCCTTTTCCATAAGTTGCCTTCTCATTCTGATGGTTGTTTCCTTTGCTGTGCAGAAGCTTTTTAATTTAATATAGTCCCATTTGTCCACTTTTTTGTTGTTTTTGCTTGAGCTTTTTTTGTCCAATCTATGAAATCATTGCCAAGACCAAGGTCATGATGATTTCCCCTAGGGTTTCTTCTAAGAGTTTTACAGTTTTGGGTCTTATATTTAAGTCTTTAACTCATTTTGAGTTGATTTTTGTGTCTGGGGTAAGATCAAAATCCAGTTTCATTTTTTTTTTGCATGTGTCTGGCTATCCACTGTTTGCAATGCCATTTTTTTTGAAGAGACTATCCTTTGCCCATTGTGTACTTTTGACACCTTTGTCAAAGATCAATTGATTCTGTATGCATGGACTTAACTATGGGCTCTCAATTTGTTTACATTGGGCTCTATGTCTGTTTGTATGCCAGCACAATACTGTTTTGATTACTACAGCCTGGTAATATATTTTGAAATCAGGAAATGTTATGCGCCTAGCTTTGTTTTTTCTCAAGATTGATTTGGCTATTTATGGTCTTTTGTGGCTTCATGTAAGTTTTAGAATTATTTCTCCAGTTTTGTAAAAAAAAAAAGGTATTTGATAGTGATTTCATTAGATCTATATATTTCTTTGGATAATATGGATATTTTTGACAATATTAAGCTTTCCAATCTATGATCACAGAATATCTTTCCATTTGTCTATGTCTGTAATTTATCTCATCAAAGTTTTATAATCTGAACAGGTCTATAACTGGTATGGAGTTTGAAGCAGTAATCAAAAACCCCAGTAAAGAAAAGCCCAGGACCAGATGGTCTTTTGGGTGAATTCTATGAAACATTTAAAGAAGAATTAATGCCAATCCTTCTCCAAATATTGAAGAGGAAGGAATGCTTCCAAAATCATTACCCTGATACCAAAGCCAAACAAATACGTCACAAGAAAAGAAAACTATATCTCAGTATCTCTAATGAATAGAGATGCAAAAATCTTCAACAAAATACTAGCAAACAAAATCTGATAGCACATTAAAAGGATCATACACCATGACCAAATGGGATTTATCCTTGGTATGCAAGGATATTTCAACATATGACAATTAATGTGAAACACAACATTAACAGAATAAAGAATAAAAATCACATGATTGTCTTAATAGATGCAGCAGACACATCTGACAAAATTCATCACCTGTTCATGATAAGAACTCTTAAACTAGGACTAGAAGGAAAGCATCTAAACATAATAAAGGTCATATATAACCTAAAGCCTACTGATCTATTATACTCAAAAGCAAATAGTGAAAGCTTTTTCTCTAAGATCAGGAATAAAAATAAGACAAAGATGCCCACTGTCACCACTTATATTTAAAATAGTATTGGAAGCCCTAGCCAGAGCAAGTAAGCAAGAAAAAGAAATAAAAAGAACCCAAATAAAAATGATGAAGTAAAATTGTCCCTGTTTGCAGATACCATGGTCTTATATAAAGAAAATTCTGACTCCATTTAAAAAGAACTGTTAGAACTAATAAATTCAGTAAAGTTGAAAGATAAAAAATGAACGTATAAAATCAGTTGCATTTCTATACACTAACAATAAACTATCTGGGAAGGAAATTAAGAAACAATCCCATTTACACTAGCATCAAAGAGAATAAAATACTTAATATTTTTTTAATGTCAAATTTATAGCTTCTGGATTGAGTTATACTTAGAATTTTTCAGCTAAGGGATCCCTGGGTGGCGCAGCAGTTTAGCGCCTGCCTTTGGCCCAGGGCACGATCCTGGAGACCCGGGATCAAATCCCACGTCAGGCTCCCAGTGCATGGAGCCTGCTTCTCCCTCAGCCTATGTCTCTGCCTCTCTCTCTCTCTCTGTGACTATCATAAATAAATTAAAAAAAATTAAAAAAAAGAATTTTTCAGCTAAATTTATAAGTGGATTATTCAAAGTTTTGTCTCAGTTTTTTGTGGTTTATTTTATATTTTAATATTTAATCCATTTGGAGATTATCCTGATATACATATTAAGTATAGTTCCAATTAACCTTTTGTAGATGTCTATTCAGTTGTCTTAGAATCACTTATTGAACAGTTTTTCCCCCATGCATTATGGCTTATTTCTAGACTTTATATTCTGCTTTAATCATCTGCTTATTTGTACCCTGGTATTATACTTTTAATTATCATAGCTTTATAATAACTTTGAATATATGATAGGTCTGTCCCTTACAGTTCTTATTTTTTTTTGTTTTTTTTCTCCCCTGGGGAATATTGTTTATTTAATTTTATATGAATTCGAGAAACTGCTTGTCTAATTTTCCCCATCAGAAAATGCTAACTTTATTCATTCATGTTAAATTTATAAATTAGGAGAATTTGCAATTATAATGAAATTAAGTATACATATTTAAAACACCTTCTGTATGCAAGATTTTGGAATTTTATTTTCTCTATCTCCTCTAAAATGATGTTCTTTAATGATCTGTTCCATTTTCATTTTGTTTTATTTTACTTTTAGGAGAGTGGAGAGACAGGTCTTTGACAACTTTCCCTAATTCCTTAGTGGAACTCAGTTTATTTGGATTTTTCTCTTTTAGTTTCAGTTTTGATAAATTATGTTTTTATAGAAAATTACTCACTTCATCCTGGCTTTTGTTTTTATTTATGTAAGTGGTCTTATAATTTTTAAAAATCTAATCTTGGGGTCCCTGGGTGGCTCAGTGTCTGAAGCATCTGCCTTCTGCTCAGGTCGTGATCTTGAGGTCCTGGATTCAAGCCCTGTGTAGAGCTCCCTGCTCAGTGGGGAGTCTGCTTCTCCTTCTCCCTCTGCCCCCACCCCTGCTCATACCCTCTCTTTCTCTCTCTCTAAAATAAATAAATTATTTAAAAAATAAAAAATGTCTTTTAACAGTTATTTATTTAACAAACTCCAAAATTTTAGTGGTCTAATATAGTAAAAATGTCTACTTATGCAGAGCCCAATATAGGAATTTCTGATCAGTAGGCAGACTTCTGTGTGCTTTTTAAGGCTCCTGATTCCTTCCATTTTGTAGCTTTGCCATTTACTAGGGCCTCTGAGTTTTCAAATAGATCATCTGCCTCTTATTGACAGTTATGGGATGAAAAAATAGGGACACATGGGAGGATTTTGTGGGTTTGTCTCAGGTGTGCTGTATATCAATTATACCCAGCATCCATTGTCCAGAACACAATCACATACTCATATTCCAGTGTAAGTAAGCCTTGGAAGTGTAGTCTAGCTTTTTGTCCATAAAGGAAAGGAAATAGATTTTGGTGAACACTTCTCAGTCTCTACCACACTGGTTTCTCTAAAGTTTGAGTTTATAAAGTTTTTTGGTTTTATTTTGATTTTATAATAATTTCTAGGAGGATATATGGGAAGATATTGACATTATGATTCCTTGATGTAATTGGAAATCTATACAACAGTGAATAAGAGAATGGACTTTGATGTAAGACAGATATGGACTCAAATTCCAGTTATACCTCCAACTAGATGATCTTAACCAAGTTGTGTAATAGAATATAGTAATGGAACTTATTTCAAAGTGTTGCCGTGAAGAGTCAATGAAAAGCTTAGTGTAAAGTTATTAATTTTGGAACTGACAGTATTATTATTAGTAATAATCATAGCATCATGTTGGTAAGCAGAGCACACATTGGTCTGTGAGAAGTTAGAGGCATGAAAAGTAGACACAGTTTAGATATATATGGGTTGAGATAGGTAAGTGCCAATTCAGAAGTAGCAATTTCAGAGGGCAATGGTTTTCTATAAACCTTTATTACATTGATCAAAATAGTAAGCTGTCTTTTAACCTTCAAAGAGCTTTGGTACTCCCATGCAGTCTTGTTCAGGCCTTACTTTTATGCTACAAGATCTATAAAATTTCTGGAATTGCTGCTGTTTGATGCTAGGCCATGTCTCTACCTATGGCACTCCACCAGAGCTCTCTGAGTAGTAACATTCGTAATTCAACATTTTTTTTCTACCTGATCATATGTTAAAACCACATACTACTCAGTATCACATCATATCCCTTCCCTCCTTTAATCTCTGTATACAGAGTCACATCTCCAGTCAACCTGTCTTGATTAGTAGCATGGCTATTTGTCTTTCTCATTGACTGTACTTTTTCTCAGAAAATATTCAGTAGACTTTCTAATTATGCATTTTTCAAGTTCTTGGAGAGGAATAATCAAAAATTTTCTTGTATTTATGTACTTAGGCAAAAATTAGATTATCAGGTTCTCAGGGGCATGGACAAGTGAGCTTTTTCATATTCTATTTTCTTTGTGTCTCCTCTAAAGTACCTAAAATTGATTTTTCATACAGTGGTCATTTGAGGACAAGTTGAGATATTAACAGTCATTTCATTATATCCCTAGAGTACTGCCAACTTCTTCAAAGAAAGATGTAAAAACAGTCCTTGTACTTCCTGCTCCTTCTGTAAAGTAGAGAGAAGTGATAAAAGGCCAAGAATTTGCTGGAAAGTTTCTCAAAACTGCTCACAAATCCTGTGGAATGTGGTGCCTATTTTAGTCATATGGCTGACCAGCACTCTGAAAAGATGGATAGGAAATTTATTTGGGCTCTCTAGGACCTTGCAAATGAGCAAGATTGTGTATAAGTGTGAGGTCACTGTCTGGGCCAGAAACCCCAAGAAGTCATAAGAAATGTTGAAAATTGGCTCCCATAGCAGTAAAACATATTCTGTTCTCCTTGAGTAATTTCACAAAATAGAACAATATGAGTTGGTATTTGTGTAAGTGGAAAGGGTTTGAAAGCCACAGGGAAATCAGTGATTGAGGTTAAAGCTATTACAGAAATGGTGTTTACCATGCTGTTAGTTGGGTAGTGGGGAAGAAAGTAACTAGGCAGTCCAGAAAGACATGGTACTTCCAACAGAAGATAATTTGGGTTGCACTAAGCAATGTTTTTCTCTTCTGTGTTATGCAACACTTCTTACCTAATAGATTGACAAGTAGTCATCTTGGATATATTCAAGCCAGCAAAGAAGTGGAAGAGTTCTTAGAGGAGTGTCATTGTGTCCTTTGTAAACTAAGTTGGCATTTCTTACCATTGTAATTGCAGTTCAGCAGACATGTATTGAGGAAATGTTTTTTTTATAATTTTTATTTAATTTAATTTATGATAGGCACACACAGAGAGAGAGAGGCAGAGACATAGGCAGAGGGAGAAGCAGGCTCCATGCACCGGGAGCCCGACGTGGGATTCGATCCCGCGTCTCCAGGATCGCGCCCTGAGCCAAAGGCAGGCGCTAAACCGCTGCGCCACCCAGGGATCCCTGAGGAAATGTTTAATCTATGCTATGCTATGTGTGAGATGATAGATATTCAAAAATGAAGGAAAGAGACATGGCCCCTGACCCTCCAAAAACAAACACACTAATGGCTGACCAGAACATATCACACTATGTCTCCTAAAGGGAAAGGATTTGTGGCACTGACAGGTACTGTCTCCCTTATGGACATTAATAAGCTTTCTACTCTGTAAAATAAAACTTTATGTTTATAAAAGTAACAAAGGTTAAAAATTTAGAAAATACATAAAATATAATGAAAGAACTTATAATCCTAAAACCAGAGATAATTACTGTTAGCATTTTTTATTTCCTTCACTTTATTTGCATGATATAATTCTATGTAAACATACACAATTGATGCACTGTATATAAACTTTCAATCCTGCATTGCCCCAGTAAGTTAGAATCTTTTCTTTTTTTAAAAGATTTATTTATTTATTCTTGATAGACATAGAGATAGAGAGGCAGAGACACAGGAGGAGGGAGAAGCAGGCTCCGTGCGGGAGCCCGATGCGAGACTCGATCCCGGGATTCCAGGATCGCGCCCGGGGCCAAAGGCAGGTGCCAAACTGCTGAGCCACCCAGGGATCCCCAGAATCTTTTCTTTATGTCATGAAAAACACCGTAAACATCATGTTAAAGGCTAAATTGCATTAAGTTATAGACATACTTGATTTTACTCAATTGTTCTTTAATTGATAGACATTTCCAATAGTACACATTTTTCAGATGTTTGGGATGGATTTGGCTGTATTAATGTGGTACTTTAAATGGCCTAATTGACCTTAAAATAAGTAGAGAGGGAGAAAGGGAAGGAGGCAAAGGGTGGGGGCAGGGAGGAAGGGGGAGAGAGAGAGAGAGAGAGAGAGAGAGAGAGAGAGAGAGATTGAATGAAAGAATGAGAATGAATGAAAACACCTAGATTTGGCTAAATCTGCTTCTGTGAAATAATGCCTGGGATACATGCCCCCAAGATCTCCTTTGATGGCTGCCTGTCAATCAGAGAGCCTGCATTACTATATCATGACCTCAACATCAGGACCTCATAGATAGTGATGGCTGACATCAGGGGGATAGTATTTCCTTTTTGAAGTGGTTCTTAGAATTCATAGCATTTGAGAGTTCGTCTTTGAAGGGATCTGAAAAACCACAGAATCAAAGTTAGGTATTAAGGAAGGCTGAGAATTTTAGTATGAGAGTGAGAGGGCATGGGAAGCTTAAGGAAGATCTTTCCCTTTCTATGGCTAGGAGAATAGATTACTATAGAGTTTGATGGAACTTAGTCTACTAGTATGCCCTCACTTCTGACATCAACTTCAAGTTTGAGGAGTTCCCAAAACCACTCACAATGATTTGCTAAAAAGACTCACAGGACTCACTGAAAGTTGTTAAAGATTATGAGTTATTACAGGGAAAGGATTGAGATTAAAATAATTCAGGGGAAGAGATAAATGAGGCAGAGTCCAGGAAAGCTGAAAATACAGAACTTCCAGTTGTTCTTTCCCATGGAGTCATTGGTAGTATTAATTTATCAGCATCAGTATGTGATAATATGCACAGAATATTGTCATCCAGGGAAGATAGCCTGAGTCTTGGTGTCTAAATTTTATTAGGGCTCCATGGTTGTCTGCCCACATGATAGACCCTTAGTTTCCAGGCCCTCCAGAGGTAGAACTGATAAGACACAGAAGAACTTTAGTTTCCGTTCCCTCTTGAGGTAAAATGGACACTGCATGGCCCAAAGTCCCAGTCATAAATCACATTCTTAGTCTGTCCAGTGTCCAAGGCCCCCAGGTAAACAAAGACTCTTATCAGGCATGGTATTTTGGGGGTTTAGAGATTACCTCCCAGAAACCAAGGGCAAAGACCAGAACTCTTTCTGAACAAGATTACATTGTTTACTCTACGGGTGCATTATATTTATTTATTTATTTATTTATTTATTTATTTATTTACGATAGTCACAGAGAGAGAGAGAGGCAGAGACACAGGCAGAGGGAGAAGCAGGCTCCATGCACCGGGAGCCCGACGTGGGATTCGATCCCGGGTCTCCAGGATCGCGCCCTGGGCCAAAGGCAGGCGCTAAACCACTGCGCCACCCAGGGATCCCACGGGTGCATTATTTAGTAGGGCCCTCCCCTTGGTGATTCTGTACCAGCATGTGGTATACTATGAAGGACACCACTGAGGAAGCTGATATTATTTTTATCTCGTAGAAGGAAGATAGTGACTTAAGCTCATAAAACACTGTTTTAGTGGTCTGGCATCCTAGCACTTTGCTTAGCTTATCCTGTTTTCTCTGTAGGGCTGTCCAGGACCAATCACAAGCAAGGTAGGTATTTCTTATGTGTTGTGACATGAAAGACAGACAAAGAAATCCCATAACAACAAACCTTCATATGATCAGAATCAAATGATCTTTTAAAGATGATCTAGTTCAGGTGTTGGCAAACTATGTCTTGGGATCAAATCTGGCTCTGCCTGCTTTTGCAAATACATTGTAATTAGAATAGCCATGCCCGTTCATTTATGTATTGTTTATGGCTACTTTCATGCTATAGTGGCAGAGTTGAAAAGTTGTGATAGAGACCAGATGGCTGCAAAAATAATTAAATGTCTGGCTACAGAAAAAAGTCTGCTGACCTCTGGACAAGTTCAAATATATCATGATGCAGAAGGAGAAATTGAAGTCCAAATTGGAAAAAAAATAAGTTAGGCAAATAACTACCCTACTTTGTATTGGGCACTTTTGAAATCCCTTGAGATACATCAGTGAACAGAACAGATAAAAAGTGTAGACTATACTAACAATTACACTAACATACTAATGTTAGCAATTTATAATGTCATAGAAAAAGACAAATGGATAGTAGGTTAAAGGGGAATTGGGAGTGTGAGGTAGGAAGAGCCAAAACTTTAAATAGGGTGATGAGAATAGGTTACATTGAGAAGTTGAGATTTTAGAAAAAACTGAAAAGGTGAAGGTGAGCCTTGGAGACACCTGGGAGAAAACGTTTTCAGGCAGAGGGAACTGTTCATGCAAAGCCTGAAGCAGACATGTTCTAGCAACAGCAAGGAGGCCAGCTTGTGTTAAGTAAAGTGAGTGAGGAGGAAAATAGTAGGAGATGAAGTCAGTGAGAAAATGGAGTACTAGATGCCATTGGGTTTATAATGCCATTGGAAAACTATGAGTAAAATGAACAGGTGTAGATTTTGAGCAAAGAAGTGACATTTGACTAGGATTAAGATTTTAGCTCCATTGTTGGGGATCCCTGGGTGGCGCAGCAATTTAGCGACTGCCTTTGGCCCAGGGCACGATCCTGGAGACCCGGGATCGAATCCCACGTCGGGCTCCCGGTGCATGGAGCCTGCTTCTCCCTCTGCCTATGTCTCTGCCTCTCTCTCTCTCTCTCTCTCTCTCTCTCACTCTCTCTCTGTGCCTATCATAAATAAATAAAAATTTAAAAAAAAGATTTTAGCTCCATTGTTGAAGATAGATAGTTAGGGGGGTAAAAGTGAAAGTAAAAGATCAGTGTGATGGTTGATTTTATTTGCCAACTTGACTGTGCTAAGGCATACCCAGATAGCTGGTAAAAAAAATATATTTCTGGGTTTATCTGTGAAGATGCCTCAGGAAGAGATTGGCATTAGTAGACTAAGTAAAGGTTTGCCTTATCATTGTGGTGGGCATCATCCAGTCTGTTGAGAGCCTGAATAAAACAAAAGAACAGAAGAAGGGCAAGTTTGTTTTCTCTGCTTGAGCTAAGTCATTGATCTTCTGCCCTCAGACATTGGCACTCCTGACTCTCAGGCCTTCAAATTTAGTCTGAGACATTCACCACTGGTGCTCTGGTTCTCAAGTCTTCAGGTTTGGGCTGGAACTACACCACCAGCTTTCCTGGGCTTCCAGCTTACAAGATGGCAGATCATCAAACTTCTCAACCTCCATAATCAAGTAAGCCCATCCTTCATGGTACGCTTCCTCCTGTATATATTATATATTTCCAGTCTAGAGATGATGTTGGCTTGGATGATCTTGGTAGCAGTGGATGATATAAGTATCAAATTCTGGATTTATTTTAAACTAAACAAGATTTGCTAAAGGCTTGAATACAGGTATAAGAGAAAGAGAAGATTCCATTGTTTTGGCCTGAGCAACTGGAAGGATGGAGTTGTCAAAGTCATACAGGAAGTTTGGTAGAAGAGCAAGGTCTTGAAGCCAAGCCCCTTTAACTCCTTCTGATTTTTCTCTAAATCCAAATTTGATTGTGCCTTCCTGGGGGAATGCTAATATGACTCTTTCAGACAATGGAAACTGGAGCAGCAGCAATATGCAAATAATAAATGATAAGTCTCAGAGCTAAATCTTTTACAGAGTATCACTATTACCAGGTTTATCTCTCTGAGTGCAGAAAAGGGAAATTTTCCTTACTATTTAGCTCAAGTTCATTAAAAAGTCTCTCCTTGACTAGCTTTGATAAGGAGAAGAAAACAAACATAATGGCCCTGCTCTAATATCATAAGATAGTAAATATTCCAAGTGAACATAATTGTTTTTAACCTTTATGCCAGGTACAATAAATGTCATATGGAAAGATAACCTAGCACTCTCCTGAAATAGCTTAAATAATAGGCTCCAGTTTGCTTTAATGGGAACTCACCCAGTAGATACACTCATATAACAAATGAGAAATCCCTAATGAGAGTTGCATTATTTCTATTGGCTTTTATGCTATCCTTAATTGATTGCCATCATGCACGGCTAATTAAGAGCATGATAATCTGACTGAGGTATTTTCAGCCAGTGTAATAGTGCCTGCTTTAAAACAATGACTTTTAGAAACCCACATCAAGGTGGCTGGCAGGTTACTCTATAACTGGTGACTGTCCCATTAGAAAGCATGATCCCTCATTGATTAGTCTAACTTGGTACACTCCTGGGTATTTAGTGCCTCAACTGTGGACAGGAACATTGAGACCATCTCTCAATGATGCCAAAAGCCCTCCAGGATAATGGCCTTTTGTCCTGAGCTTACTGACTAACTTTATTGCTAAGGCCCATTTCTCTCTTTTCTTTGTATATTTTTTAAATTGGAGTTCGATTGCCAACATATAGCATAACACCCAGTGCTCATCCCGTCAAGTGCCCCCTTCAGTGCCCGTCACCCAGTCACCCAAACCCCCCACCCACCTCCCTTTCCACCACCCCTTGTTCATTTCCTGGAGTTAGGAGTCTCATGTTCTGTCTCCTTCTCTGATATTTCCCACTCATTCTCTGATTTCCCCTTTATTCCCTTTTACTATACTATTTTTTATATTCCCCAAATGAATGAGACCATATACTGTTTGTCCTTCTCCAGTTGACTTACTTCACTCAGCATAATACCCTCCAGGTCCATCCACGTCAAAGCAAACGGTGGGTATTTGTCGTTTCTAATGGCTGAGTAATATTCCATTATATACATAGACCACATCTTCTTTATCCATTCATCTTTCGATGGACACCGAGGCTCCTTCCACAGTTTGGCTATTATGGACATTGCTGCTATAAACATTGGGGGGCAGGTGTCCCAGCATTTTGCTGCATCTGTATGTTTGGGGTAAATCCCCAGCAGTGCAATTGCTGGATCGTAGGGCAGTTCTATTTTTAACTCTTTGAGGAACCTCCACACAGTTTTCCAGAGTGGCTGTGCGAGTTCACATTCCCACCAACAGTGCAAGAGGGTTCCCCTTTCTCCACATCCTCTCCAACATTTGTTGTTTCCTGTCTTGTTAATTTTCCCCATTCTCACTGGTGTGAGGGGGTATCTCATGTGGTTTTGATTTGTATTTCCCTGATGGCAAGGGATGCGGAGCATTTTCTCATGTGCTTGTTGGCCATGTGTATGTCTTCTTTGGTGAAATTTCTGTTCATGTCTTTTGCCCATTTCATGATTGGATTGATTGTTTCTTTGCTGTTGAGTTTCATAAGTTCTTTATAGATTTTGGATACTAGCCCTTTATCTGATATGTCATTTGCAAATATCTTCTCCCATTCTCTTATCAACCCCTAACCCCATGTCATAGATTTCCACCCTGAATCTCTTTCACAGGCTTATTCTCAGAGGTTTGGGGTATATTGAAAAGATGACTGGATTTGCTTTCTATTCTTGGCTCAACTATAAACTGTATATATGACCTTGAATAGGTCACTTTTATGCTATTTTCTATATATTTTTTCCTACTCAAAAGGGAAGGGTTGAAAGAGGTAAGCTTGCTTTTAGTTTTGCTGTTTAGCTATTTTGTGGCCCCATCTTTGTCAAAAGCCAGTAGTGTGGGAAAGTTTTGTTAAACTCAGTCTCCATTGTCTCTTCTGTGACTTCGGAAAAAGGAAAGTTGCCTGACCTACATCAAGCACCTCATTTTGTGAGAATTTAAATAAATGTGAAATTAATTTAAAATACTCAAATGCAGACATGTGATCAATATTATTATGTAATAGAATTAATTATGGCCCTTGGTCATCAAACACAGGATTCATTCCTTCCCACCTATGGGTATTTGTGTAGAGTGCCCCAAGGAATTTGTTAGGGAGTTAACCTTTATGCCTCTAATATTACACATGTCTGATTGAAGCATAAAATTATTTCCTTTAGAAACTAACTTATATAGTGGAGATGCAAGTTAAAATAGCAAAGAGATATCATTTTGCAATGATCAAATTGGAAAAAATTAAAATCTGTTAATATCAAGCATTGGTAAATATCTAGCATAATGGGAACTTTTATCTACTCTTGTTGGGAATGTGAATTGGTATAATTTTTTTACTCAGTAAATACAAACATGTACATGTACATGAATGTTCATAGCAGCATTGTTTGTAAGTGGAAAACCTAGAAATAATATGAATGTACATGTAACATGTATAAATATATTGGGGAAAGTAATGCAAAGAATGAAAATGAGTAGGCCACAGCTACATATAACAACATAAGTACATCTAAAAATCATGGCATTTATAAAAAAAATAGCATGGCATAGATAAATACAGATAGTATAATTTTTGTTTTATGATTTTTAAAAATTGATAAAATTAAATGATACATTTTTTAGGGGTATGGATTTGAGTGATAGAACTACTTTTATTTATTTTATTTATTTTTAAAATATTTTATTTATTTATTCATGAGAGAGACAGAGAGAGAGTGAGAGAGAGGCAGAGAGAGAAGCAGGCTCCATGCAGGGAGCCCAATGTGGTACTTGATCCTGAGACTCCAGGATCACACCCTACAGCAACGGCAGACACTATACCTCTGAGCCACCCAGGGATCCCAGATAGAACTACTTTTAAAAAGTGAGAGAATGATTAACAAAATACGTGGGATAGTAAAAGATTTACTCTTAAATTTACTCTGTAAATCTCTGGTGAAAGGATGGAGAGGCAATTAGAAGAAACATAAAGCAAGTTTCAAATATTGGCAATGTGCTCTTTAATTTTAGAAATTTAGAATCTATTATAAAAGCAGTGCATGGTTGTCATAAACTCTGGAACAATACAGAAGAATATAAGATCAGGAAAGAGCTTTCCCTTTTCTACTTCTTTACAATTCCATTTAAGAGATGAAAAGAGCACTGTCAATAATTTGGGATATAACCTTCTAGATCAGTGGTTCTCAGTGTGGTCCCTGGACCAGCACCGTGTGCATCACCTGGGAACTTGTTAGAAATGCAAATTATCTGGCCGCATTTCAGATTTACTGATTTAGAAACTAGAGGTATGGCTGTGTTATTTGTGTTTTAACAAGTCTCTGGGTGGTTATCAACCCTGGTTGAATAATAATAGAAGCACCAGAGGAACTATGAAAAGAAATGCCAGTGCCCAGGTCTTACCTCCAGACATTTTTAAAAACTCCTTCAGTAATTATAGTGTGTTGACAGGGTTGAGTCATTGGTTTAGGCTTTCTATATACATATATATGCATGTTCATATCCAAAACATATACATAAGATTATATTGTATTAGTGAAAAATATAAGATATAGATTTTTCATATATATATATGACAGTATACTGCATCTTTCACTTTTCACTAATAATATTCAACAAATATAAATCTATTTTCCTTTTTAGAGCAGTGGTTCTTAGCAAGGGATGATTTTGCCCCATAGGGAACGTTTGACAATATCTGGAGCCTGTTTTGGTTGCTAGTAGCATCTGGTGACAAGAGGCTAGGGATACTGCTAAATATCTTACAGTGGACAGGAAAGGTCCCCACAGTGAATTATCTGGCTCCAAATGTCAACAGTGCTGAGGTTGAGAAATGCTGTTTTAGAGGGACACATAGTGTTTGATTCTAAGACAGTATTAGATTTCATTCAATCTATTCAGTGTGCTTTGCTGACTTCATGTAATACCCAAAAGGTCTGAAGAGCTTGAGAGGATGTGAGTTGTATGGGTATGGCTTGTCTCTACATACTTTCTCAAAACTCAGTAATGTGCATCATTTTTGCTTCTTTTGTGTTGCCGTAATAATCAACACTTTTTGAGTGTGTTAAAAGTATTGAAGAAAAGCCTGTTGAATAGAATTGAATCATCTGCAATCCCCACAATATAGTGAAATTCTATGGTATTTGTCTCTGGTTTCTCTTAAATCCTAGAAATGAAAGCTGAGTGAAATTCTTTCTGTCAATAACAAATGGAATTAACTGTAGACTCTCGGGTGTATTGTAGAGTGAATGATTAAAAATAATCGGCAAATAGTAAGCTGTCTGCTGTGACCTTTTAGCTTTTGGTATTTTGACTGACGGTCCCCTCTTTACAGTTTAGTGAAGTTGTAAACAGAGAGACATGAGACCCACTTATGGGCCAGGCAGTCAAATACCGAATATGAAAAGGTCAGCATCAAACTCTGCTTGCTGATATGACTCAGTCTGGCATGGAATTGGGTGGGCCTGTGACACTGGATTTGAGCTATTGATTTAAAGGGAAACAAATATATGTAGCAAACGGAATGAGAAAATCTTCAATTTGAATTGTATTGGCAGATAGGAAAGAGCTCTGGCTAAAACTTAGGCCTGGTTAAGGCCATGTATATTTCAAGTAGAAAATGCCATGGACCTTTGACTTTTGAAGACTGTCTGGAGTGGTGGTGTTGGTGTCTGCTTCTCAATTTTTCTAAGAAGACTTTTTGAGTATCTTGCAGATACTTAACTCTTTCTTGCTCTGGTAACAGGGCTTTCTCTATACCATGCTATTAAATGTAGAGCCCTTGGTTAACTTTTCCAGACTTTGTTCTCTTCTCTCCTTTACATGTCTCTCATTTTCATCTGTTCACCTTTGTATTCATTATTTTCTTTTTCCTACATCCTTTATTTCTTTATTTATGTTTTTGCTTATTTATTTTTATTTTATTTTTTATTATTTTTTATTGGAGTTCAATTTGCCAACATATAGCATAACACCCAGTGCTCATCCCGCGACGTGCCCCCCTCAGTGCCCGTCACCTAGTCACCCCCACCCCCCGCCCACCTCCCTTTCCACCACCCCTTGTTCGTTTCCCAGAGTTAGGAGACTCTCATGTTCTGTCTCCCTCTCTGATATTTCCCACTCATTTTCTCTCCTTTCCCCTTTATTCCCTTTCACTATTTTTTATATTCCCCAAATGAATGAAACCATATACTGTTTGTCCTTCTCCGATTGACTTATTTCACTCAGCATAATACCCTCCAGTTCCATCCACGTCAAAGCAAATGGGTATTTGTCGTTTCTTTTTTTTTAATAATAAATTTATTTTTTTATTGGTGTTCACTTTGCCAACATACAGAATAACACCCAGTGCTCATCCTGTCAAGTGCCCCCCTCGGTGCCCGTCACCCATTCACCCCCACCCCCCACCCTCCTCCCCTTCCACCATCCCTAGTTCGTTTCCCAGAGTAAGGAGTCTTTATGTTCTGTCTCCCTTTCTGATATTTCCTACCCATTTCTTCTCCCCTCCCTTCTATTCCCTTTCACTATTATTTATATTCCCCAAATGAATGAGAACATATAATGTTTGTCCTTCTCCAACTGACTCATTTCACTCAGCATAATACCCTCCAGTTCCATCCACGTTGAAGCAAGTGGTGGGTATTTGTCATTTCTAATGGCTGAGTAATATTCCATTGTATACATAAACCACATCTTCTTTATCCATTCATCTTTCAGTGGACACCGAGGCTCCTTCCCCAGTTGGGCTATTGTGGACATTGCTGCTAGAAACATCGGGGTGCAGGTGTCCCGGTGTTTCATTGCATCTGTATCTTTGGGGTAAATCCCCAACAGTGCAATTGCTGGGTTGCAGGGCAGGTCTGTTTTTAACTCTTTGAGGAACCTCCCCACAGTTTTCTAGAGTGGCTGCACCAGTTCACGTTCCCACCAACAGTGCAAGAGGGTTCCCCTTTCTCCACATCCTCTCCAACATTTGTTGTTTCCTGCCTTGTTAATTTTCCCCATTGTCACTGGTGTGAGGTGGTATCTCATTGTGGATTTGATTTGTATTTCCCCGATGGCAAGTGATGCGGAGCATTTTCTCATGTGCTTGTTGGCCGTGTCTATGTCTTCCTCAGTGAGATTTCTGTTCATGTCTTTTGCCCATTTCATGATTGGATTGACTGTTTCTTTGCTGTTGAGTTTCATAAGTTCTTTATAGATTTTGGATACTAGCCCTTTATCTGATACGTCATTTGCAAATATCTTCTCCCATTTTGTAGTTTGTATTTTAGTTTTGTTGACTGTTTCTTTTGCTGTGCTTTGTGCAGTGGCAGTATCATAGCCAATGAGGTTTACTTATTTATTTTTAAAGATTTTATTTATTCATGAGACACAGACACACACACACACACACACACACACACACAGAGGTGTGGGGGGCAGAGACACAGGCAGAGGGAGAAGCAGGCTCCATGCAAGGAGCCTGACATGGGACTCAATCCTGGGTCTCCAGGATCACACCCTCGGATGAAGGCAGCGCTAAACCACTGAGCAATCCGGGCTTCCCGAATTTCCATTTCTCTTGTCTTATGACATCTTGGATATATACTATACATTTGTATTTTATATCTATTAAAGGGCAGTCCACCTTTCAGAATCGCTAAGGAAAAAAACCCCTGATAATTCCAAGTGTTGGTAAGGATGTGGAGTAATTAGAATACACCTACATTTCTGGTATAGGTGTAAATTGGTACATCCATTTTGGAAAACTTTGGCGGTAACTACTAATTTGAATACATACTATCCTATTACTCAGCAGTTCTATTCCTAGGTATATACAGAACAGAAAAGTGAACATATGTTTATCAAAATGATAGATACTAGATTTTTCACAGTAGAGCTCTGTATAATAATCAAAACGTGGAAATGCCTCAAATATATATCAATAGTATAATGTATATATAAATTCTGGTAAATTTACTAAATAAAATATAATACAGCAATTAAAGTTAAGCACATGAAAAAAATGGTGTTTACCAATACCATTTTTGAGGGGACTATTCTTTCCAAATTGGGTGTTCTTGGCTCCATTGTCAAATACTAGTCGGTAGTGATGTTATAGGTGGGGTTTAATTCTGGTATCTGTACTGTGTTCCATTGGTTTATGTGTCCACTTTTATACCAGTGCCATACAGTTTTAATTACTATAAATTTGTAATATAGTTGTTTTTTTGAAGATTACAAATAGTTTTTTAATTTTTTATTTTTTTATATATTTTTTATTGGAGTTCAATTTGCCAACATATAGCATAACACCCAGTACTCATCCCATCAAGTGCCACCTTCAGTGCCCGTCACCCAGTCACCCCAACCCCCCAACCCACCTCCCTTTCCACCACCCCTTGTTTGTTTCCCAGAGTTAGGAGTCTCTCATGTTCTGTCACCCTCACTGATATTTCCCACTCATTTTCTCTCCTGTCCCTTTTATTGCCTTTCATTATTTTTTATATTTCCCAAATGAATGAGACCATATACTGTTTGTCCTTCTCCAGTTGACTTACTTCACTCAGCATAATACCCTCCAGGTCCATCCACGTCAAAGCAAATGGTGGGTATTTGTCGTTTCTAATGGCTAATATTCCATTGTATACACAAACCACATCTTCTTTATCCATTCATCTTTTGATGAACACTGAGGCTCCTTCCACAGTTTGGCTATTGTGGACATTGCTGCTATAAATATTGGGGGGAAGGTGTCCTCTCATTTCACTGCATCTGTATCTTTGGGATAAATCCCCAGTGGAGCAATTCCTGCGTCATAGGGCAGATCTATTTTTGACTTTTTGAGGAACCTCCACACAGTTTTCTAGAATGGCTGCACCAGTTCACATTCCCACCAACAGTGCAAGAGTGTTCCCCTTTCTCCACATCCTCTCCAACATTTGTGGTTTCCTGTCTTGTTAATTTTCCCCATTCTCACTGGTGTGAGGTGGTATCTCATTGTGGTTTTGATTTGTATTTCCCTGATGGCAAGTGATGCAGAGCATTTTCTCATGTGCTTGTTGGCCATGTCTATGTCTTCCTCTGTGAGATTTCTGTTCATGTCTTTTGCCCATTTCATGATTGGATTGTTTGTTTCTTTGCTGTTAATTTTAATAAGCTCTTTATAGATCTTGGATACTAGCCCTTTATCTGATATGTCATTTGCAAATATCTTCTCCCATTCTGTAGGTTGTATGTTTGGTTGACTTTTCTTTTACTGTGCAGAAGCTTCTTATCTTGATGAAGTCCCAATAATTCATTTTTGCTTTTGTTTCTCTTGCCTTCATGGATGTATCTTGCAAGAAGTTACTGTGGCTGAGTTCAAAAAGGGTGTTGCCTGTGTTCTCCTCTAGGAATTTGATGGAATCCTGTCTCACATTTCAATCTTTCCTCCATTTTGAGTTTATCTTTGTGTATGGTGCAAGAGAGTGGTCTAGTTTCATTCTTCTGCATGTGCCTGTCCAATTTTCCCAGCACCATTTATTGACGAGACTGTTCTTTTTCCAGTGGAGAGTCTTTCCTGCTTTGTTGAATATTAGTTGACCATAGAGTTGAGGGCCCAATTCTAGATTCTCTATTCTGTCCCATTGATCTATGTGTCTGTTTTTGTGCCAGTACCACACTGTCTTGATGACCACAGCTTTGTAGTACAACCTGAAATCTGGCATTGTGATTCCCACCCCCCCAGCTCTGGTTTTCTTTTTTAATATTCCCGTGACTGGGTATTCGAGGTCTTTTCTGATTCCACACAAATCTTATGATTATTTGTTCCAACTCTCTGAAGAAAGTCCATGGTATTTTGTTAGGGATTGCATTAAGTGTGTAAATTGCCCTGGGTAGCATTGAAATTTTCCGAATATTAATTCTTCCAATCCATGAGCATGGGATATTTTTCCATCTCTTTGTCTCTTCCTCAGTGTCTTTCAGAAGTGTTCTATAGTTTTTAGGGTATAGATGCTTCTTTTGGTTAGGTTTATTCCTAGGTATCTTCTGCTTTTGGGTGCAATTGTAAATGGGATTGGCTCCGTAATTTCTCTTTCTTCAGTCTCATTGTTAGTGTATAGAAATGCCACTGATTTCTGCCACACTGCCAAATTGCTGTATGAGTTCTAGCAATCTTGGGGTGGAGTCTTTTGGGATTTGTACATACAGTACGTCATCTGCAAAGATGGAGAGCTTGACTTCTTCTTTGCCAATTTGAATGCCTTGTACTTCTTTTTATTGTCTGATTGCTGAGGCTAGGACTTCTAGTACTATGTTGAATAGCAGTGGTGAGAGTGGACATCCCTTTCTTGTTCCTGATCTTAGGGGAAAGGCTCCCAGTGTTTCCCCATTGAGAATGATATTTGTTGTGGATTTTTCGAGATGGCTTTTAAGATGCTGAGGAATGTTCCCTCTATCCCTACACTCTGAAGAGTTTTGATCAGGAATGAATGCTGTATTTTGTCAAATGCTTTCTCTCTGCATCTATTGAGAGGATCATAGGGTTCTTGTTTTCTGTCTTGTTGATATGATCTATCACATTTATTGCTTTATGAGTGTTGAACCAGCCTTGCATCCCGTGGATAAATCCCACTTGGTCATGGTCAATAATCTACTAAATGTACTATTGGATCCTATTGGCTAGTATCTTTTTTTTTTTTTTGGCTTGTATCTTTTTGAGAATGTTTACATCTGTGTTCATTAGGGATATTCGTCTATATATCTCCTTTTTTGTGGGGTCTTGGTCTGGTTTTGGAATTAAGGTGATGCCTGCCTCATAGAATGAGTTTGGAAGTACTCCATCTCTTTGTTTCTTTCGGGGCAGCTTTAGTAGAATAGGGGTTGTTTCTTCTCTGAACATTTGGTAGAATTAACCTGGGAAGCCATCTGCCCTGGAGTTTTGTGTCTTGGGAGGTTTGGGATGACTGCTTCAATTTCCCCCCTGGTTATCAGCCTGTTCCAGTTTTGGTGGTTTGTGGTTTTCTATTTCTTCCTGTTCCAGTTTTGGTGGTTTGTGGTTTTCCAGAAATGCATCTATTTCTTCTGGATTGCCTAATTTATGGGCAAATAGCTGCTCATAATACATTTTAAAAATTGTTCATATTTCCTTGGTATTGGTGGTGATCTCTCATTTTTCATTTGTGATTTTATTAATTAGTCTTTTCTCTTTGTTTTTAATAAGGCTGGCTAATGGTTTATCTATCTTATTAATTCTTTCAAAGAACCAACTCCTGATTTTGTTAATCTGTTCCACAGTTCTTCTGGTCTCTATTTCATTGAGTTCTGTTCAAATCTTTATTAATTCTCTTCTGCTGGGTATAGGATCTATTTGCTATTTTTTTTCTCCAGCTCCTTTAGGTGCAAGGTTAGCTTTTGCATTTGAGTTCTTTCCAGTTTTTGGATGGATGCTTGTATTGCGATGTATTTCCCCTCAGGACTGCTTTTGCTGTATCCCAAAGATTTTTGAATGGTTGTATCTTCATTCCCATTAGTTTCCATTAATCTTTTTAATTCTTCCCTAACTTCTGGTTGACCTTTTCATCTTTTATCAGGATGGTCCTTAACCTCCTTGTGTTTGAAATCCTTCCAAACTTCTTCTTGTGATTTAGTTCTAGTTTCAAGGCATTATGGTCTGAATCTATGCAGGGGAAAATCCCAATCTTTTGGTATTGGTTAAGAGCTGATTTGTGACCCAGGATGTGGTCTATTCTGGAGAAAGTTCCATGTGCACTTGAGAAGAATGTGTATTCAGTTGCGTTTGGTTGTAAAGTTATGTAAATATGTAAAATTCATCTGGTCCAGTGTATCATTTAAAGCTCTTGTTTCTTTGGAGTTGTGCTTAGAATATCTGTCGATTCTAGAAATCGCTACATTCAAGTCACCAAGTATAAGTGTATTTTTATCTAAGTATGTCTTAAATTTGGTTATTAATTGATATACTTGGCAGCTCCCACTTTCGGGGCATAAATATTCATTACTGTTAGGTCCTCTTGTTGGATAGATCCTTTTAGTATGATATAGTGTCCCTTTTCATCTCTTACTACAGTCTTTGGGATAAACTAACTTATCTGATATGAGGATGGCTACCCCTGCTTTCTTTTGAGGACTATTTGAATGGTAAATGGTTCTACAAACTTTTATTTCCAGGCTGGAGGTGTCCTTATGTGTAAAATGAGTCTCTTGTAGACAGCAAATAGATGGGTCTTGCTTTTTTATCCAGTCTGAAACCCTGCATCTTTTGATGGGATCATAAGCCCATTCATGTTCAGAGTTATTATTGAAAGATATGAATTTAATGTCATCATAATACCTATTCTGTCCCTGTTTTTGTGGATTGTTTCCTTGGACTTCCTCTTTCTTTTACAGGGTCCCCCTTAATATTTCTTGCAGAGCTCGTTTGTTTGGTGGTCACATATTCTTTCAGTTTCTTCCTATCTTGGAAGTTCTTTATCTCTCCTTCTCTTCTGAATGAGAGCCTTGCTGGATAAAGTATTCTTGGCTGCATGTTCTTGTCATTTAGGACCTGAATATATCCTGCCAGCCCTTTCTGGCCTGCCAGGTCTCTATGGAGAGGTCTTCTGTTAATCTAATATTTCTCCCCATATATGTTAGGCATCTCTTGTCTCTTGCTGTTTTAAGGATTTTTTCTTTATCTTTGGAATTTCCAAGTTTCAGTATGAAATGTCAAGGTGTTGAATGGTTTTTATTGATTTTAGGAAGGCAACTCTCTATCTCTTGGATCTTAATGCCTGTTTCTCTCTCCACATTAGCGAAATTCTCAGCTATGATTTTGGTCCTTTGGCCCTCTCAGTGCCCTCTGGAACCCCAATTAAACATAGATTTTTCCTTCTGAGGCCGTTATTTATTTCCCTTAACCTTTTCTCATGATCTTTTAATTGTTTTTTCTCTTTTTTCCTCAGCTTCCCTCCTTGCCATCAACTTATCTTCTATGTCACTTATTCTTTCTTCTACCTCATTAACCCTCGTAGTTAGGACCTCCAGTATGGATTGCATCTCATTTAATTGATTTTTAATTTTGGCTTGATTAAATTTAAATTCTGCAGTCATGAAGTCTCTTGAATCCTTTATGCTTTTTTCCAGAGTGACCAGTAGCTTTATAATTCTGCTTCTGAATTGTCTTTCTGACATTGAACTGTAATCCAAATTCTGTAACCCTGTGGGAGAGTTTCTTTCTGATTCTTTCTTTTGTGGTGAGTTCTTCGTTCTAGTCATTTTGCTCAGTGCAGAGTGGCTAATAACGAGTTGTACTGGAAAAAGGAAGGAAAAAGAAAAATAATAAGAAAAAACAAAACAAAAACAACAAAAAAAAACAAGGCAGGGTGTCCTCTGGTTCTATATACTGTAAATCCCTTGATGTCCCCTGGAGCTTTCCAGTGCTGCTCAGTCAAGAACTTGCTCTTTCCTGTCCTTCTAGATGGTCTTCTGGGGGAGGGGCTGCTGTGCTGATTCTCAGGTGTATGCACCTGGGGGAGCTGCTCTGCCCCCTGCTAGGTGAATGGCTCAGTGGGAGCTGTTTATCCCCGGGGGGCCTCTTTTCCCTGGGGGCCCTGCTCAGTCCCATGAACAGGATGACACCAGGAGGAACAATCGCGCTGGCAGCGGCCAGCTCTCCAGCCCTGGAGTTAGCTCCCATAGTAACTACCACAGTCTCCCAGTCTGCCCTGGCCTGGATGCTCCCGGTTGGGAAGTGCTGATATGCACAGCTTGCAGGCACCTGGCAGCAGGAGCTTCTTCGCTGTCCTGTGTCTTCCTGGCCTCCGCCTGTTTTGGCGGAGCACAGGATCCTGGGATGTGTCCCCCGGCACCCTGGGCTCTGGGGTCTGCTCCGCTGGAATCGTGCTCCCGGGGCCACACAGCCCCTTTGTGTGGAGCCGCCGCCTGAGCTGCTCTGGAGGCCCCACTGGCAGCGCTCTCCAGCCTTTTACCGCTTGGCCCACAGCATGTGGGGTGCTCTCCCCTGGGGTGCACTTCCTCTGTTAATTACCCTGGGAACCTGGAAGCCCCACTGTTCCTCCTGGGATCCTGCCCGAGTTCCCTGCGAGTGCCTTTCCCTCCGGGAATAATTCCGCGTGGGTATTTTAAGTTCCTGTTTCTTTGGGACTGGGCTTTCCTGTTCTGGACGTTTTCTCACCCCCCTTAGCCTGACTCATCGTGGGGGTCCCCTACCCCACTTGATTCTTTTTTTAATTGATTTATTTTCTGTCTTCCTACCTTGGTAGAAGCATGAACTCTTCTCTCTGTAGTGTTCCAGCTGTTCTCTCTTTAAATTTCAGGCCAAATTCATAGGTTTTCAGGATCATTTGACAGTTATCTAGCTAAGTTGGTAGGGACAGGTGATTTGGGGACCCTCCTCTTCCTTCATCTTGCCCTGCCCTCTGTAGTATAGTTTTAAATCAGGAAGTGTGATGTCTCTAGTTTTGTTCTTTCTTAGGGTTGCTTTGGCTATTCAGGGTATTTTGTGGTGCCATGCATATTTTCAGAAATTTTTTATTTCTGTGAAGAATATCATTGGAATTTTGGTAAGGATTATGGTTAATATCTAAAATATATAAATCATACAATTCAATAAGAACAACAATAACAAAGAATGCAATTAAAAACGGTGCAGAGGAACTAAATAGACCTTTTTTTCCAAGTTAGACATTCAAATGACCAGTGGATACTTTAAAAGTTGCTGTCCACAATAGCCAAACTGTGGAAGGAGCCTCGGTGTCCATCGAAAGATGAATGGATAAAGAAGATATGGTCTATGTATACAATGGAATATTACTGAGCTATTAGAAATGACAAATACCCACCATTTGCCTCAACGTGGATGGAACTGGAGGGTATTATGCTGAGTGAAATAGGTCAATCAGAGAAGGACAAACATTATATGGTCTCATTCATTTGAGGAATATAAAAAATAGTGAAAGGGAATAAAGGGGAAAGGAGAAAAAATGAGTGGGAAATATCAGAATGGGAGACAGAACATGAGAGACTCCTAACTCTGGGAAATGAACAAGGGGTGGTGGAAAGGGAGGTGGGTGGGGGGTGGAGTTGACTGGGTGATGGGCACTGCGGGGGGCACTTGATGGGATGAGTACTGGGTGTTACTCTATATGTTGGCAAATTGAACACCAATAAAAAATAAATTAAAAAAATAAAATGAACTAAGAAACTTTCCAAAAAAAAAAAGAAGAAAAAGAAAAAGAAAAGTTGCTGAACATAACTAATGATCAGGGAAATGTAAATCAAAACCACAGTGAGGTATTAACTCATACCTATTAGAATGGCTTAAAATCAAGAAGACAATAGATATCTAGTATTGGCAAGGATATAGAGGGAGGGAAATTCTTGTATAGTGTAGGTGGAAATGTCGATTGGTTCATTTACCATGAAAAACAACACGGAGGTTCCTCCAAAAAAGTAAAAATAGAACTAACTGTATGATCTAGCAATTCCTCTTCTGGGTATGTACCCAAAGAAATGAAAACAGGATATTGAAGAGACACATGTACTATCATGTTCATTGCAGCATTATCTACAATGGGCAAGATATGTAAACAACTTAAGTTCTCATAACGGATGAATTTATAATGAATATATTGTATATACATGTACAATGGAATATTATTCAGCCATGAGAAAAAATGAAATTTTGCCATTTGTGACAACATGGATGGACTTTGAGGACATTATACTAAGTGAGATAAATCAGACAAAGACAAATACTGTATTTTTTTTTACAAATACTGTATCAGTTATATGTGGAATCTATACAAGCCTATCTTGTAAAAAGGAAAGAGTAAAATGATGGTTACAAGGGGCTGGTGGGTAGGAGAATAGGCGAGATGTTGTTTAAAGGCACAAACTTGCAGCTAGTAGATAAATAAGTTCTGGAGATCTAATGTACAATATAGTGAACATAGACAACAATATTGTATTATAATCATGGAGATTGCTAAGAAACTAGATCTTAATAATTCCCACCACAAACTAAATGATAATTATATGACATGATAGAGAAGTTAACTATCACTACAGTGGAAATCATACTACAATATATAAATGCATCAAGTCAACATATTTTACATCTTAAATTTACATATTATATGTTAAATATATTTCAATTTTAAAAATCACACATGTAATAAAAATGAAGCGTAAGTGTTCATTGATAGATGAATAGATAAGGAAGATATTAAGGAGGGCACTTGTGATGAGCACCAGGTGTTGTAAGTGATGAATCATTAAATTCTACCCCTGAAATATTGCACTGTATGTTAGCTAGCTGGAATTTAAATAAAAACTTGGGGAAAAAAAGGAAGATATGATATGCATATAGAATGGAATATTATGCAGTCACAAGAAGGATATCTTACCATTTATGTTACAACATAGATGGACAAAAATGGTATTATGCTAAATAAGTCAAACTGAAAAAAGAAATATATGATTTAGCTCATATATGGAACCTAGAAAACAAAATAAATGAATAAACAAAAAGCAGAAATAGACCTATATATATAGATAACAAACTGATGGTGGCTAGAGGTGTTGGGGGATGAGAAAAATGGGTGAGGAGAGTGGGAGTTACAGGCTTCCAGTTATGGAATGAATAAGTCAGGAATAAGAGGTACAGAATAGGGAATATAGTCAAAGATATTGTAATAGCATTATATGGTGACAAATGGTAGCTACACTTATGATGAGCATAGCATAATGTATATAGATGTTGAATCACTGTGTTGTACACTTGAAACTGTTGTGACATTGTGTGTCAACACACAAAAAAATTAAAGCAAAAAGAAGAAAGATGAAAGAAGAGAACTACATAAGCATATAAAAATGCAGAAAGCTGGAAAAATTGACAGAGGATGTTGCCTAGTGCTATCAAACAGCCTAATGCATTTAGGGAACAGCATAAAGTAGGTGTTGGAAATATTCACTTTCTCAGTAAGGAATTGGAGCCTCAGTAAGCACCTTTCCAAAGATCCCACATGTAGTAAATGGAAGAGCTAGAATTTGGATTCAGGTATCCCTATCTTCAAAGTTGATATTTTTTAATAATAAATTTATTTTTTATTGGTGTTCAATTTGCCAACATACAGAATAACACCCAGTGCTCATCCCGTCAAGTGCCCCCCTCAGTGCCTGTCACCCATTCACCCCCACCCCCCACCCTCCTCCCCTTCCACCATCCCTAGTTTGTTTCCTAGAGTTAGGAGTCTTCATGTTCTGTCTCCCTTTCTGATATTTCCTACCCATTTCTTCTCCCCTCCCTTCTATTCCCTTTCACTATTATTTATATTCCCCAAATGAATGAGACCATATAATGTTTGTCCTTCTCCGATTGACTTATTTCACTCAGCATAATACCCTCCAGTTCCATCCATGTTGAAGCAAATGGTGGGTATTTGTCGTTTCTAATGGGTGAGTAATATTCCATTGTATACATAGACCACATTTTCTTTATCCATTCATCTTTCGATGGACACCGAGGCTCCTTCCCCAGTTGGGCTATTGTCGACATTGCTGCTAGAAACATCGGGGTGCAGGTGTCCCGGCGTTTCATTGCATCTGTATCTCTGGGGTAAATCCCCAGCAGTGCAATTGCTGGGTCGTAGGGCAGGTCTATTTTTAACTCTTTGAGGAACCTCCATACAATTTTCCAGAGTGGCTGCACCAGTTCACATTCCCACCAACAGTGTAAGAGTCGTCCCCTTTCTGCACATCCTCTCCAACATTTGTGGTTTCCTGCCTTGTTAATTTTACCAAAGTTGGTATTCTTAACCTCTAAGCCACACTTCTTTGAAAGGTTTGGTATTTGAAATAAGCAAAAAGCCCATGTCAGCATACACATAAGAGGCAATTAATTTGCTTGTGGTGGAGGAGGAGAGTCGGGTGAACCAGAACAATTACTACATTTGAGATGGGCCTTGAGGTAGATGCAACCACTAGGTTGATAAAACAGCAAAGACGTGGGTATAAATTCTTGTTTTATGGAACCTTAAGGTATCACCAGTAATTTCCAAGATATATATGAAATGTTTAGGAATTTCTCCCTGTGGGCACCTTCACAAAAATATCTTTAGCATGTTTTAATTCTCACAAAATTGGGACATTCAATAACAGATAATTTTCTTGGTTTGATTTTTTTTTTGCCAGACACAGTTTTTTAAAAGAAAAATTTAAGTTGTCTTCACACCCAGTGTGGAGCCCAACACAGGGCTTGAACTCACGACCCTGAGATCAAGACCTGAACTGAGATCAAGAGTCAAACACTCAACTGATTGAGCCACCCCGGCACCCCTGTAAGACACATTTATTGACAGTCATCTTGATTCTCACACATAGAATTCTTGGCAACATTTCAGCTTAAACACACATTTGGTGGCACTGTTCTCAAAGGCTGCATGCTGTTTAGTTAACCTTTGTATATATGCAAACATGCTGTCTCATTCTTTGAATTCCCAAATGTTCACCAGGCCTTTGGACTCCTGATAAAAGCCAAGCTTTGTGCCTAGCAGCCTTTACGAAATGCTTTTCCACTGAGCTTTATTACACAGCACAAAATGGGTAACTTTTCTCAGTATCATATTCTTATATTGATTTTTAGCTAAAACCTTGCATTTAAAAATACAAAATGATTGGAAAATTATGGGAGTTAATTTCAGAATTTATAACCTTTAATAGCATCAGCTTCTCTTTTTGAAGTAGGTACATGCAGCATGTTGCAAGGCTTTTCTCTTATAAAGCTTAAAGCAATGAGGTAGGGAGACTTAGTAGGCTGTCTCTTTTCTGGTTTTTACTTTCATCCCCCATTGAGAGAAGTAAACAAAATAAAAACTATTATCTTTTTTACGTGCAGATAAATCATGCTTAATTTTGTTAGTAGATTTTTTTTTTACTGCCAATGGTACTTCAGATTTTTTTCTTACTATCATGGTATGAATGTAAAGCATTTTTTGGGCTATGAGTTATTCCATAAAAGTGAATCTTCCAGGCAATTGATATTTATCCCTAGAAGGTTTTGTTGACAGCAGGTGAAATTCTGGCTAATGACAATTGAAGACCAGTATATCTATAGATGCCAGCTGGACTAATCTTTTCTCTACAACCTAATTGCTTGTTTATTGAAGCAGTAAACACCATGAGGGCTTTAGTCTTTAGTCAGACATGTTAACTTATTACTAAATGACTGATAAATTGTATCACTGCTGCTTCTTTTGTTCCCAAGTCTAAGATTTCATGCCATTTTAAAATCAGAAAACTGTACATCATCATAGTGTTTTTCTTTGTGTTTCTGGTTAGAGTTTGCCTATATACACACATTCTAAAAGGCAGCCTGATGAGCTGATATAGAGTCCTTTATAAGGTATATAATATAAACTTTTTTCTTTTCATATGGAATGCCATTTTATTTTATGTCACATTAACTTGCTCCTTACCAGTTACGTACTCCATTTTAAAGAGTTATACCTTTTAGAAAGTTATATTAACCAGTTTTGACTATCAGATTAGCACACAATGTCCTTAAGATAGTGTGTTGCAGGTAATAGTCTCCATATTTGGTATCTGTCTTTTTTTTTTCAAGAGAATATTAAATCGTTTATTGATTACACATGATAATGGACGATACACAAGCTTTAATCCCATCTATAATTTTATCTGATACCATAATTCAATTTAGATGTATTGCGTAGGATGTGCCAACAATCATAATAACCAAATAAACTCCAGGACTTTGCTTGGGTGACCCTTTTAACGGTGAACTCCAGGTCACAACACATTAACTGTCAGTTCAACCACACCAAGGTTTGTGGAGACAATGGCTTCTGTGCCCAAGCAGGTTGCAAATAAATTTCGAGTGGAACCTGGCATCACCCTGAAGGAATTCTAACTTCACACTGTTGGGGAAGTTTACCAAGATGGCTTCAGAGTAGACTAACTTTACACAGCACATTTAAAAAAAGACACATTTATTCAGCGTCATGATCAGACTATTACATTTAGCAATCAACAGCATGGGTGCAAAAAAAAAATCTACATTAAAACCCTTTGTTGGAATGCTTTACACTTTCCACAGAACAGAAACTAAAATAACCTGTTATACAATTAGTCGCAAATACAGTCCTCGAGTTTTTTGCCCATACACATGAGTATTGTCTAAAACATGTCTTCTTTGTAGCGGCTAGGCCCTGCCACCACTGTGCTTGGCTGAGTTCACAAATCTGTTGTAACCTGTAGCTTCCCTGTCACTTCTCTGGCTCTCCTCTCCTGCTAAGCTTTGTTTCCTGGCAGTAATTAAAACCTTCTGCCACTGCCATAGCTGCTGCTGCTGCTGGAACCGCCATAGCCACCTTGGTTTCATGGTTTGGCAAAGTATTGGCCTCCACCACCATAGGGGCCAGAGCTTCTGCCTCCAAAATTTCCTCCTTTCATGGGTCCAAAATTTGAGGATTGATTGTTGTAATTGCCAAAATCGTTATAGCTTCCTCCACCTCCAAAGTTGCTTCCGTCATTACCAAATCCATTATAGCCATCCCCACTGCCACCGTATCCACCACCACCTCGACTGCCACCGAAGCCACCTCGACCACTGAAGTTCCCTCCATGACCAAAGTTGTCATTCCCACCAAAACCACCTCCACGACCACCACCAAAGTTTCCAGAACCACTTCGGCCTCTTTGGCTGGACGAAGCTCTAGCCATCTCTTGCTTCTATAGGGCTTTCCTCACTTCACAGTTGTGGCCATTCACAGTATGGTATTTTTGAATGACAATCTTGTCTACAGAGTCGTGGTCGTCAAAGGTCACAAAAGCAAAACCTCTCTTTTTGCCACTGCCTCAGTCAGTCATGATCTCAATCACTTCAATTTTCCCATAGTGTTCAAAATAATCTCTTAGGTGATGTTCTTCAGTGTCTTCTTTAATGCCACCGACAAAAATCTTTTTCACAGTTAAGTGGGCACCGGGTCTTTGAGAATCTTCTCGGGAGACGGCCCTCTTTGGTTCCACCACTCTTCCATCCACCTTGTGTGGCCCTGCACTCATGGCTGCGTCTGCCTCCTCCACGGTGGCCTACGTGGTGAACCCAGAGCCTCTGGGGCATTTAGTGTTGGGGTCCCTCATTACCACACAGTCCGTAGGCGTCCCCCATTGCTCAAAATGGCTCCTCAGACTCTCATCGGTCGTTTCGAAGCTCAAACCTCCAATGAAGAGCTTCCGCAGCTGCTCAGGCTCTTTGGGAGACTCTGACTTAGACATGACGGCGGTGGGAGGGGAGACTTTAACGATGCTTACTCGGCGGCGTCCAGGGGCAGAAAGCGGTGTCTGTCTTTTAATCTTTTCTTCCTACAAGCCATTTTTTCACACTGCAGCCTGAATAATTTTTTAAAAAATGTAAAACTGATCTTGTCATACCCATTATAACTTCTTAATGGTTGGTTTCCCATTATAACCTACCTTTTATCTAAATGTGTACCTATCATAATTTGGCTATTGTAAATAATGCTGCAAAGAACATTTGATCCAGCTATTCCACTTCTGGGTATTTATCTGAAGAATATGAAAATCATAACTCAAGAATATATAGGCTCCCATATGTTCATTGTCACATTATTTATAATAGCACTTGTGACTTTTGAGGTTATCACATTCAATGTTCATTTGGAAGTAAAGAAATTAAGGTGCACAGAGGTAATGTGACTCAGTCAAGGAAATACTGGAAATTAATGGCAGAACTGGGCCTAGGACTAGATCTTGCTACAATCAGTTTAAGGACTTTTACATTAAGAAGTTAGAATTTATTAAACTATTATAAAAAACTTCTTCAACAAAAGTCCTCATGTTCAAAAGATCCTATTTGGAGAGAGTTATGCTTACCCCAAATGAATGCCATTTTAATAAACAGAACTTTCGTCTTCTAGTGCCTGATTGGAAAAGTTTCTGCAAATACCTTTAAATCATAACACCAACTGTGCCAAACAATTAAATCATTCCTGAGGCTCCACCTCTCTTTGGTGTTATAGCACATTGGTTATTAAAATAAATATTAAAACCAGACACACATAGGTTTGAATATCAGCTCTGCTGTGTGGTCTTATTTTTTCCTTGTCATTGTTGGTTTTTCATTAAGTAAATTGTAGGCTGCTTATCCAATATACATTTTTAATAACTATGTCGAGATGTAATTCATATATGATAAACTTTGCACATTTAAAATTTAGGTTCAGGGACCCCTGGGTGGCTCAGCGGTTTAGGGCCTGCCTTCGGCCCAGGGTGTGATCCCGGAGTCCAAGGATCGAGTCCCGCATCGGGCTCCCTGCATGGAGCCACTTCTCCCTCTGTCTATGTCTCTGCCTGTCTTTTTGTGTCTCTCATGAATAAATAAAATTAAAGAAAAATAAAATAAAATTTAGGTTCAATGGCATTTAATAATTTTCAGTCCTGTGCAGCCATACCATAATACAGTTTAAGAGCATTTTTATCAACCAAAAAAAAAGAAACACCAAACAAGCTAGCAGTCACAACCCATTCCATCCTACCCATCTCATCAGTCTGTCAACCACTAATCTATTTTCTATATCTGTATATTTGCTTATTCTGAACATTTCATATCAATGGAATCATACAGTATGTGATCTTTTGTGACTGGCTTCTTTCCCTTAGTATTATGTTCTTGAGAGTGATCCACATTGTAGCATGTAGTAGTAATTCATTTCTTTTAATAACTGAATAATATTTCATGTATATGCCACAATTTATCCATTCATCAGCTGACAAACATTTGGGTTGTTTATGCTTTTTGGCTATTATGAACAATGCTGCTCTGAACATTTGTGTACAAATTTTTGTGCTAATATATGTTTTTAAACTCTTTTGGGTGTATATTTAGGAGTGGAATTGCAGGGTCATTATGTAGCTCTGCTTTGCTTTATTTTTGATGAACTCTGAAACATTTTTTCAAAGTGGCTGTATAATTTATGTATGTATGTATGTATGTATGTATGTATGTATGTTCAATTTGCCAACATATAGTATGACACACAGTGCTTATCCCGTAAATTGCCCCCCTCAGTGCCTATCACCCAGTCACCCCAACCCTCACCCACCTCCCCTTCCATTACCCCTTGTTAGTTTTCCAGAGTTAGAAGTCTCTCAAGTTCTGTCATCCTCTCTGAAAGTCCCACCAGCAGTGTATGAAGCTTTATATTTTTCCACATATTCAACATTTGTTATTATGCATCTTTTTGATGATAGCTACCTTGATGCATAATAAAGTACCTTATTGTGCTTTTGTTTTGCATTTCTCTGATGGCTAATAATAAACATCCTTTAATGTGTTTATTGGTCATTTGCATATCTTCTGAGAGCTATATTCAGATCATATACCTATTTTAAAAATGTTTTGTCTTTTTACTACTGAATTATAAGAGAACATTACATATTGTGTATATAAATTCTTTATGTAAATAGATACATGATTTGCAAATATTTTCTCTAATTCTAGGAGTTATCTTTATGTTCTTGATAATATCCTTTGAACTGCATACATATTTTAACATATGTGAAGTTTTTGCTTTTTTTCTTTAGTCACTTGTGCCTTTGTTGTCATATCTTTTTTTTTCTTTTAGTTTCAGAGGTAGTGATTCATCAGTTGCATATAACACCCAGTGCTCATTACATCAAGTGCCTTCCTTAATGTCAATCACCTAGTTACCCCCTTCCCACATCTACCACCCCTCCAGCAACCTTCAGTTTTTCTGTAGTTAAGAGTCTCTAATAGTTTGTTTTACTCTGTTTTTTTCTTATTTTTCCTTCTCTTCCCCTTTGTTCATCTGTTTTATTTCTTAAATTCCACATAGGAGTGAAGTAATCTGATATTTGTCTTTCTCTGACTTATTTCACTTAGCATAATACCCTCTAGTTCCATCCACATTGTTGCAAATGGTAAGATTTCATTCTTTCTGATGGATGATTAATATTCCATTATATATTATATATTTTATATATATTATATATATACACCACATCTTTATCTATTCATCTGTCAATGGACATATGGGCTCTTTCCATATTTTGGCTATTGTGGACATTGCTGCTATAAACATTGGGGTGCATTTGCCCCTTTGAATCACTATGTTTGTATCCTTTGGACAAATACCTAAAAAATAGGACAAATACCTAAAGTTCAGTTGCTAGGTGGTAGGGTTTTTCTTTAACTTTTTAAGGAATATCCATATTGTCTTCCAGAGTGGCTGTACCAGTTTGCATTTCCACTTTTGGTGTCATATCTAAGAAAACTTTGACTAACTCAAGGTCATGAAAATTTACTCCTCTATTTTCCTTTAAGAGTTTTATAGTTTTGGCTTCTACATTTAGGCCTATGTTGTATTTTGAGTGAATTTCTGTCTATGGTGTGAAATAAAGGTCCAAAATCAATGCATATCTGGTTGTACCATTTCTTGAAAAGGCTATTTCCCACTTAATTGTCTGGGCACCTTCATCAAAAATAAGTTGACTCTAAAGGTAAAGGTTTGTTTCTAGAATTTCAATTCTGTTTCATTGATCTATATGTCTATCCTCATGTAGTACCACACAATATGATTACTATGATTACTGTAGCTTTGCAGTAAGTTTTGAAGTTAAGAAGTGTTGAGTCCAGCAATATTGTTCTTCTCTTTCAAATTATGTTGGATATTATGTGTACCATGTATTTCCAAATGAGTGTTAGAACCTTCTTATCAATTTCTGCAAAAAAAAGACAGCTGGGATTTTGATAGGAGTTGTGTTGAAGCTGTAGATCACTTGGGTGAAAATTGTCATCTTACCAATATTAAGTCTTAAAATCTTTGTACATGGAATCCTTTTCCATTTATATCTTCTTTAATTTCTTTAAACAATGTTTTATGTTTTCAGAATATAACTTTTATATTTTTTTAAGTTTATTCCCAAGTACTTTATTCTTTTTGGCACTAATGTAAATAACATTGTTTCCTTAATTTCATTTTCATGTTTTTATTGCTTGTGAAGTCATTATATGTTTTTGTATATTTATCTTGTGCCCTGAAATTTTCATTAACTAGTTAATTATCTCTTGTTTTTTATTTTTGTGGGATCTTTATGGTTTCCTCTATAAAAGATTATGTTATCTGTAAATAGAGATAATTTTACTTTTTTCTTTTCAATCTGGATACTAGTTTTCTCTTTCTCTTCAATGGCTAGTACCTCCAGTAAATGTTGTATGGAACTGGCACAAGTAGACATCTTCTGTCCTAACCTTAGAGGCAAAGTCTCAAATCTTTCAACCATTAAACATATTAGTTGTGCATTTTTCATAGATGCCCTTTATCATGTTGAAGTTCCCACATATTCCTAGTTTGTTGAATATATTTTTAATCAAAAAAGGATGTTGCATTTTGTCAAATGCTTTTCCTGTATCAGTTGAGATGATCATATAGTGTTTTCTCCCTTTCATTCTATTAATGTGCATAATCTAGTGCATTGATTTTTGTATATAAACCATCCTTGCATTTCTGGGATAAATCACCCTTGATCATGGAGTATAATTATTTTATATGTCACTGAGTTTATTTGCAGTGTTTTATTGATTATTTTTAATATCCATATTCATTAGAGATACTGATTTATAGTGTTTTTGTGATTTCACCATCTGGGTTTGGTATCAGGGTAATGCTAGCCTCATAGAATGAGTTGCAAAATAATCACTGGTCTTCTATATTTTTGAGAATAGTTTGTGAAAGATTGGTGATAATTTTTATTAAACATTTGGTAGAACCTATCTATAGCCCCATCTGGTCTTGGTCTGTCCTTTGTGAGTATTTTTAAAAAATTATTACTCAACTCGTTTACTTTAAAAAAAAAGATTTGTTTACAATCTTTTTACAAGATTTATTTACAAATCTTACAAGATTTGTTTACAAGATTTGTTACAAGGGAGGGAGAGAGGGGGAGTGGGGGGAGAGAGAGAGAGAGAGAGAGAGAGAGAGAGAGAGAACATGAGCAGGGGCAGAGGGAGAGGGAGAGAAGCAAACTCTCCCACTGAGTGTAGAGTGACCCTGAGATCATGAACTGAGCCAATATCAAGATTCAGACACTTGACCGAGCCACCAGGCACCTCCAACTTGTTTACTTTTTAAAGCTTTTTTTGGAACATTTTTCCTGAGTTAGTTTATTTTTTTTTCTTCTTTTTTTTCACCTGAGTTAAAGTAGTTTGTTTCTTTCTTGGAATTTGTACATTTCATCTGGGTTATACAATTTGTTGATATACAATTATACATAGTATTCCTTTATAATCATTTCTTTTTGTTTCTGTGACATCTGTATTAATTTCCCCTCTTTCATTCATGATTTTAGTAATTTGAGCATTTTCTCTTTTTTCGTGATCAGTCTAGTAAGTTTGATTTGTTGACTTTTCAGAGAACCAACTTTTACTTTCATTTTCCCTTGTGATTTCTTTTCATCCCATTGGCTATTTATGACTCTGTTATTCAAATTTCACATATTTTGTGAGTTTCCCAAGTTTTCTTCTGTTATTGACCTCTAATTTCATTCTATTGTGATTGGACAAGATGTTTTGTATAATTTCAAGTCATCGATATATTGAGACTTCTTTTATGGTCTGTTACCATATCATCCCTTCTGGAACATGTTCCATGTACACTTGAGAAGAATGTGTATTCTGGTGTTATTGGGTGAAGTGTTCTATTGGTGTCTAGTTTACTTGTTTTATAATGTTGTTTAAATCTTTGATTTCCTTGTTGATCATCTGCCTAGTTGTTCTATCCATTTCTGAAAGTAACGTATTGAAGTTTCCAACTATTGTTGAATAGTCCATTTCTCCCTTCAAGTATGTCAGTTTTTGCCTCATGTGTTTTTGCGATCTAGTGTCATGTACATTTATATTTATAGTTTTTATGTCTTCTTGATGGATTGACTCATCAATCATCAAGAGATGTCCTTCTTAAAAAATAAACAAAAATTAAAAAAAGAGATGTCCTTCTTTGTCTCCAGCAACAATTTTTGTCTCAGGCTATTATGTCTTATAAAAATACAGCCACTTTACTCTTTCCTTTGGTTATTATGTGCATAATATATCTTTTCCATTTTTTAACTTTCATTCTATTTGTGTTTTGAATCTAAGTCAGTTTCATGTAGACAGCATATAATTGGATTTTTAAAACTGATTCTGCCAATCTTCTCCTTTTGGTTGGAATATGTAATACACTTACATTCAATGTACATGCTCCTACAAGAGGTTATAAGTCTGCCATTTTGCTCTTCATTTGCTATTTGACATATTTTTTTCTGTATCCATTATTGATTGCTTCTATGTTAAATAGATGTTTTGTAATGTACCATTTTAATTACTCCTGTTTCTTTTGGTGGCTATATATATATATAGATATATATATTCCGTGTTCAACTTGCCAACATATAGAATAACACCCAGTGCTCATCCCGTCAAGTGCCCCCCTCAGTGCCCGTCACCCAGTCACCCCCACCCCCCGCCCACCTCCCCTTCCACCACCCCTAGTTCGTTTCCCAGAGTTAGGAGTTTCTCATGTTCTGTCTCCCTTTCTGATATTTCCCACTCATTTTTTCTCCTCTCCCCTTTATTCACTTTCACTATTTTTTATATTCCCCAAATGAATGAGACCATATACTGTTTGTCCTTCTCCGATTGACTTATTTAACTCAGCATAATACCCTCCAGCTCCATCCACGTCGAAGCAAATGGTGGGTATTTGTCATTTCTAATGGCTGAGTAATATTCCATTGTATACATAAACCACATCTTCTTTATCCATTCATTTTTCGATGGACACTGAGGCTCCTTCCCCAGTTGGGCTATTGTGGACATTGCTGCTATAAACATCGGGGGGCAGGTGTCCTGGCATTTCATTGCATCTGTATCTTTGGGGTAAATCCCCAGCAGGGCAATTGCTGGATCATAGGGCAGATCTATTTTTAACTCTTTGAGGAACCTCCACACAGTTTTCCAGAGTGGCTGCACCAGTTCACATTCCCACCAACAGTGTAAGAGGGTTCCCTTTTCTCCACATCCTCTCCAACATTTGTGGTTTCCTGCCTTGTTAATTTTCCCCATTCTCACTGGTGTGAGGTGGTATCTCATTGTGGTTTTGATTTGTATTTCCCTGATGGCCAGTGATGCGGAGCATTTCCTCACGTGCTTGTTGGCTATGTCTATGTCTTCCTCTGTGAGATTTCTGTTCATGTCTTTTGCCCATTTCATGATTGGATTGTTTGTTTCTTTGCTGTTGAGTTTAATAAGTTCTTTATAGATCTTGGAAACTAGCCCTTTATCTGATACGTCATTTGCAAATATCTTATCCCATTCTGTAGGTTGTCTTTGAGTTTTATTGATGGTATCTTTTGCTTTGCAAAAGGTGGGTTTTTAAAAAGTTATTTTCTCAGTTATTGCTCTATGTATTAAAAATGGCATCTTTTCATATAACAATCTAGTTTGGATTAATACAACTTAATTTTAATTGTATATAATAAACCTTTGCTCCTATACATATCCCTTCTCTATAACTTCCTTTTTGCTGCAATTATTATAAAATAACATTTTTATACACTGTATACTTATCAGTCTAGGTTTATAATTATTGCTTTATGTACATGACTTTTAGATAGGAGGAAAGAGTTAAAATGTAGTTATATCATCATTTATATTTACCCATGTAGTGATTTTTATCAGTGCTTTTTATTTTGTGATGTGGGTTTGAGTTACTGTCCGGGGTCCTTTCATTTCAGTTGTCAGGACTCCATGGTGTCTGATGAGAAATCATTTATTAATCTTATTAAAGTTCCCTTGTACATGAGGAGTGCTTGTCTCTTGTAGCTTTTCAGATTCTCTCATTATCTTTGGTTTTCACATTTACTATTTGTCCAGGTGGGGGTCTCTCTGCATTTATACTGCTTGAAATTTGTTGAGCTTCTTGAATACGTTGATTAATGTTTTACATAAAATTTGGGAAATTTTCAGGCATTATTTCTTTATAATATTCTTTCTACAGTTTTATTTCTTCCCTCTCCTTCTGGAATTTCAATTATGTGTATGTTGGTATGCTTGACAGGTCATTGAGACTCTACAGTTTTCCTAATCATTTTTGTCTTTCTCAGACTGCATAATCTCAATGGATCTATCTTCAAATTCTCTTATTATTTTGTCTGCCTGCTCAAATCTGTTATTGAACATTTTTAGTGAATTTCTCATTTTAGTTACTTTTCATTTCCAGAATTCATATATATTTTAATAGCTTTTTATTTAAATTTCATTAGCCAACATATAGTATATCATTAATTTCAGACGTAGTGTTCAATAATTTTTCAGTTGTGTTTAGCACCTAGTGCTCATCACATCACATGTGCTCCTTAATGCCCATCACCCAATTACACTGTCCCCCACTCCCCTCCCCTCCAGCTACCCTCTGTTTCCTAGAGTTAAGAATTTCTCATGGTTTGTCTTCGTCTCTGATGACTTCCCATTCAGTTTTCCCTCCCTTCCCCTATGATCCTCTGTGCTGTTTGTTTATATTCCACATATGAGTGAAACCATATGGTAATTATCTTTCTCTGACTGACTTATTTCACTCAGCATAATACCCTCCAGTTCCATTCATGTTGATGTATATGGTAGATATTCATACTTTCTGATGTTTGAGTAATATTCCATTATATGTATGTATGTACATATGTATGTATGTATGTGTATATTGGAATGTGTACATTCCATTATATGTGTGTATATATACACACATATAATACATATCCCATTATATGTATATATATGCTGGGTCATAGGGTAGCTCTATTTTTAACTTCTTGAAGAACCTCCATACTGTCTTCCAGAGTGGATGTACCGGCTTGGATTTGCATCAACAGTGTAAGAGGGTTCCCCTTTCTCCACCTTCTCACCAACGTTTGTTCTTTCCTGTCTTGTTAATTTTAGCCATTCTAACTGGTGTGAGGTGGTATCTCATTGTGGTTTTGATTTGTATTTCCCAATGGTAAGCAATGTGGAACATTTTTTAATGTGTCTATTGGCCATTTGTATGTCTTTGGAGAAATATCTGTTCATGTCTTCTGCCCATTTCTTGACTGGATTATTTGTTTTTTGGGTGTTGAGTTTGATAAGTTCTTTATATATCTTGGATACTAGCCCTTTATCTGATATGTCATTTGCAAATATCTTCTCCAATTCTGTAGGTTGACTTTGTTTTGTGGACTGTTTCCTTTGCTGTGTAGTTGATTTTTATCTTGATGAAGCCCTAATAGTTCATTTTTGCTTTTATTTACCTTACCTTTATAGATATGTCCAGCAAGAAGTTGCTGTAGCCAAGGTCATAGAAGCTGCTACCTGTGTTCTTCTCTAGGATTTTGATGGATTCCTGTCTCACATTAATATCTTCCATCCATTTTGAGTTTATCTTTGTGTATGGTTTAAGAAAATGGTTCAGTTTCATTCTTCTACATGTGGCTATCCAATTTTCCTCCCCCCCCCCAGTGGTTATTTCTTTCCTGTTTTGTTGAAGATTAGTTGGCCAAAGAGTTGAGGGTCCATTTCTGCATTCTCTAATCTGTTCCATTGATCTATTTGTCTGTTTTTGTGCCAGTACCATACTGTCCTGATGACTAAAATTCTTAATATAGCTTGAAGTCTGGCATTGTGATGCCGCCAGCTTTGGTTTTCTTTTTCAACATTCCTCTGACTATTCAGGGTCTTCTCTGGTTCCATACAAATTTTAAGATTATTTGTTCCAGTTCTGTGTAAATTGTTAATATTATCTTGATAGGGGTACATTGAATTGTTTAGATTGCTCTGGGTAGCACAGACATTTTAACAATATGAATTCTTCCAACCCATGAGCATGGAATATTTTTTCATTTCTTTGTGTCTTTCTCAAATTCTTTCATAAGTGTTCTATAGCTTTTAGAGGGCAGATCCTTTATTTCTTTGCTTAGGTTTATTCCTAGATATCTTATGGTTTTTGGTGCAATTGCAAATGGGATTGATTCCTTAATTTCTCTTTCTTTAGTCTCATTGTTAGTGTATAGAAATATAATTCCCACTCTTCACAGATGACATGATACTTTATGTGGAAAACCCAAAAGACTCCACTTCAAAATTGCTAGAACTCAGACAGTAGTTCAGCAGCATGGCAGGATATAAAATCAATGCACAGAAATCAGTTGCATTTTTTAATAGTTTTTATCTCCTAATTGATATCTTCTAAGTGGTGAAAGGTTGTTCTCATAACCTTTTTAATTTCTTGAGCATAATGTGCTTTAGTTCTTTAAATGTATTTATAATGGCTGATTTAATGTTTTTATCTAGTAAGTCTAATACTAGATTTTTTCAAAGATTGTTTCTGTTCACTTCTTTTTGTCCTGTGCATGTGTCATACTTTCTTCTTTCATTGCATGTTATGTGTGTGTGTGTTGTTGAAAACTGTACATTTTAGATCATGTGAAAACTCTAGAAGTTAATTTTGCCCTCCCGATGTTTGTTTTTATTGCTAATTGTTGATTTAATTACTTTTCTGAACTAATTCTGTTAAGTTCATTCTATATGGGGGTTAAAGTTATCTTACTGATCAGCTAATGATTGGACAGAGATTTCCTTAAATTCCTGGAACCCCTGAGACTCATAGTATTTGCTTATTGGCTCTTGTTTCTGTTGAGGCACATCTTCAACACTCAGCCAGGCAGTTTATAACTCCACCTTAGTGTTGTTCACTTGCTGCTTATGCAGAGCCTCAAGGTCATCCAGAAGTGACAATTTAAGGGCTTTTCAAGTATTTCTTGAACATGCATACAGCTTTGGACATGTGTATAGACTTATGCCTGAGTATGGTCTTGTAGATTTCTGAAAATATATAGTAACTTTTCAAACCCTTCTGTGGGTATGTAATTCCCTAGTTATTCCTTTTAAGCTTTTTGGTTAGCCTTCATTTGTTTAGCTGTTAACCACTGCATTAGGTAGCTTCAGTATTAAACAATTGCTAATAATAATTTTAAACAAATTCCCTTCAGGAAAAGGCTATTCAAACTGAGTGATGATCTTTTAATGTCTTATTTTTTTTCTTTTAGTGTCTTAAAGACAAGACTTGCAAATGGGATATTTTAGAATATCACCAAATCAAACAATGATATTTCTCTGGGAATGGGGCTTTGAGGGAGGTCCAACTCCATTCTAGTCTCCCTCTAGTGGCTGTCAGGCTACTGATTTTCATTCTGATGATATATTATTGGTTTTAAGGCTAGCTGTAGGAGCTGGAGAAAGAGAGATAGAATAGACCAAGTTAAAACACCAAAACCCTTATTGCTCTTATCAATATTCAACCATTTTTCTTCAGTATATGCTCATGAAATTATTATAGCCATTTGATTAATTTCTAGAGTTGTGAAAAATATTCTTAAAATTTTGCCAATGCTCTCTTTTGTAGAAGAGAAGATTTTCGAAGGTACTTATTTATCCATTCCTAATGATGTCATATTTTTAAAAATTTTAAAGTCATCGCTAAACTCTACTTATAGGGTCCAGTCTATACAGTTTCTTGTTCATGCAGCATGGTTACTACTCAAAATGTTAACTAAGTTACATGACTTGGAATAATTGATTACAAGTAGAAAGTTTCATATTGGGCAATATCAGGAGATACAATATGATATGTAAAATTCAAATTATGAGAGAACAAGACTCACAGATGAAGTCTGCCAAAAACTCCTTTCTCAAAAACACAAGTCAAGGACACTAAAGCATGTGAATAAAGGAAAAGGAAGAAATATAGCTACCTTCAAAAAATCTAGCATCATGCAAATGTATAGTTTCTCAGAACTGTACAAAGCAGAGGTCAGTGAAGGCAGATGTTAGAATTACAAGATGAAATGGAAAACATCAAAGAAGATGGAAAAATTAGTGAAGTATTAAATGAATTTCTTAATTGATTTACAAAGAAGGATAGTAGTCAAATTCCAGCTTTTATTTGCTATTTATATATCATCTTACTGGTATTCAAAGTCAGCATTGCAGGGAAGCTTAAACAAGCCATGGATATTCAAAACAAACCTGCTCCTCAACCAGATGGTATTAATCCTAGGTTCCCAGCTCAGACTGGAGTCACCTCTCTCAGTGACCATGGGCATTACTTGGAGGGAAAAGACTGTGCTAGCCTAAGCTGCTGCTAGAACAGTTTGAAATACTATGTTGCCATTCCCTGTGCCTTGTCTTGAGATTGTCTTCTGGAAATGAGCTACCCATTTGAGTGAAATTTTAAAACAATGGAAACAACTGATTTTCTTTCTTTTTTCTTTTTTTGGAGACAACTGATTTTCCATTGAAATGGAGCCTTCTATGTGACAGATGTAGAGCTGTGTCAAAGGTTAAAGCAGGAATACCTAATATTTTTTAAAGCAGTGTCCTAACATAAATTCATCATTTAAGAAGTATAAAAAACCTGGTGCAGCCACTCTGGAAAATGTATGGAGGTTCCTCAAGAAGTTGAAAATAGAGCTACCCTACAATTCAGCAACTGCACTACCATGTTTTATCCCAAAGATACAGATGTAGTGAAACAAAGGGGCACTTGCACCCAATTGTTCATAGCAGCAATGTCATTAGCCAAACTGTGGAAGGAGCCAAGATGTCCATTGACAGATGAATGGATAAAGAAGATGTGAGATTAATATAATATAATATAATATAATATAATATAATATAATATAATATAATATATGGTATATTACTCAACCATTAGAAAGGATGAATACCTACTATTTACATTGACGTGAATAGAACTAGAGGGTATTATGCTGAGTGAAATAAATCAATCAGAAAAAGACAATTATCATATGGTTTCACTCATATGTGGAATATAAGAAATAGTGCAAGGCACCATAAGGGACGGAGAGGAAACTGGGAAAAAGTTAGAGAGGAAGACAAATCATGAAAGACTCTTATTAACTCTGGGAAACAAACTGGGTTGCTGAAGGGTAGGTGAGTGAGCGGATGTGGTAACAGGGTGATGGGCATTGAGCACATGTGATGTGATAAGCACTGGGTGTTATAATATATGTTGGCAAATTGAATTTAAATAAAGAAAAAAACCAGTGACCATATATCTCTCTCTAAAGAAACATATGCCACCTTTCCCCTCTATTTGTTTCCTTCATTTCTTCTTTAAATCTTTTTATTATGAACTAGAACTCATACATAGAAATGTACAAAACATGAATGTTCAGCTCAATTAACTCAGAGAGCAATATAATAGCCACCCAAGTAAAAAAATAGAACATTGACAACACCCCAGAGACCCTTCTTGACTATTCTTTTCAGAGTGTGTTGCAATTAATTTTGTTAAGTGATTTTATGATAACTCAAGAAATAAAGATATGTTGGTGAGAAAGGGGGTTGTTATGAAACCAGATTTAGAAAATAGTTTATGATAGAAGTTGAAATCAGGAACTAACCTTGGGAACTTATATCTGGTTGTAGAAGAAAATAGATCAGTGTGTTGGTAAAAGTGGTATAAAACCAAAGGAAAGAAAATCTTATATGCAACTGAGTATTGAACTTGCCCTGCCCCACCCCACCCCAGGGAATATTCAGTTTCACACTTGGGAAGCTCAGTAGAAATGTTACAGGCCAACAAAAAGTAACACTTTCTTAGTCTGAGACATGAGTTAATTAGATTTTACTAATATCTGCTAAAGTACAAGTGGTTGGCCTCTATAAACTCACATATCTTTTAACGTTGTATCTGATACTCATATATGATCTCAGTTTTAAACAATTTAGCTATCATATTGATAATTAACACTTACCTAGCACATACTATGACCCAAGCACTGTTCTAGACATTTTATACATATTAACTCATGTAATGCTCACAGTCCTTTAAGAAAATGGAGAGAGCAAAACACAAAGAGGTTAAGTGCATTATCCATGGTCATTCTGGTAGGAGGTGTTAAAGTTGGAACTCAAACTCAGGCTGGCTGGAAGCAGAATCTGTTCTGGGATTATTAAGCTATTCTGCCTCCATGGAAAGAATTTGAAAATGGCTGTTCCCCGATATAAACATTGGCCTTTCTTTGGTCATTATCCATAGCATATATGGATTTAATAGTTTATTATGAAGACTTACTCACTGGTAGCATAGCTATGACTATTAACTGTACTTTAATATATAATAGGTGTCCATATAGAGAATATATCTGAGATTACTATTGTGATATGAAAGACACATGGAATTCAAACGTGTTTGACAAAGCCAGGAGCATTTGCTTATGGGCCTAAGAACTTTTAATAAAGACAAACTCTTATTTTTCAAGATTTTTTTTGAAAAAGAAGGTATATTGATGAACTTATATAAGCAATATTCATTACTAATATTGTAGCCAGCCCATAGTTAACATAGTACTAATAACAGTTTGGTGCCTCTGCCATGATAAATGTTAAGGGGTCAGTAATTTTATCACCATTGCTTTTGCGACATCCATGAACATGTCAACATTGGGGAAAAGGCAAGGAATATCTTAGTTTAATATGAAAATAGTGTTGACCTTGCAGATTCCAAGAAAAGATTGCAGGAACCACCAGGGATACATGGACCACACTTCAAAAAATACTGCAAATAAAACCATTTATTTTATTTTTGTCCTATTTGGGAACAATTACATTTTTCTAAAATTTTATCTCTCACTTCTGTCTCATGGTCATGATTGACTTGCAGCCACCTGACTCCCTTGTTTTACAATTTTAGTGCTCACATCCAGACGCTATTTGCATGTCCAGAACAAAACAAAAACTGTGCCCAAGTCTAGAAGTTAAGAGCTCCCTGACTCAAGGTTACGTTTTTCTCTTCTTACAACATGGATTTTTTTCTAGAAACCATTGAATTTCTGCCTCAGCCTGGCCCTGCATCTAGTTATCTGTTAATTTTACTCTCTTCTTCACTTGAAGTTTTCCCAGAAAATTGGGTGAATAGTGGGAAACAGCTGGTAGGAAGAAATAAGAATTAAGGTTAATAAAATAGAGGATAGTAAAGGTGTCTCCTTGGTCACTTGCAAGAAAGCAAATCCTTCAGTCAGACTGCTCTCTCATTGTGTCAAGGTGAGTTGAATCATTACTAAATTCTTGGCAATCAATGGTTATCTCCTATGAATTTCAGGGATTGGAAATGTTCAGTCATTCTTAGCAGCTTGAACCAATAATGGAAAAAACAAGTGAAAGAAAGCTCAGTTTTTCCTCCTCCCTTAGGCAAATTTCATGGTGGATAGCTTACTATGACAGATAAATTTGAGGCTTACATTTTTGTTCCATTTCTTATGGCTTTTCACTGTGGTTACAGAATTCCCCTGGGACCAGTTTCCTATTAAACACTACCAAATGACTGTATTTTGTAGGAAATCTGACCCAGCTAATTCTGACAATGTTAGGGGGCATTAGTAGGACCTTAAGTTATAGCAGGCAAAGGGTCTAGGTGGGAAGGAAATCTGAGTCTGGGCAAATGATAACCTTTATCCATGGCAGTCTTTTATCATCACCATCATTAGAATCTTTTCTCCATAAAATTTAAAATTAAAAAAATACCTTTGTCTTCTCCTTTCTCTTTATAAAAAGAATCCAAGGATTTCAAAACTGGCTAAAATTTATTTTTAGATTATTGGAGTTTTTGACTCCCCTAATCAGGTTCAGATTACAGTAAAAGACACATTTACCTGATTTTTTTTTATTATAAATTAATTTTTATTGGTGTTCAATTTACCAACATACAGAATAACACCCAGTGCTCATCCCGTCAAGTGTCCCCCTCCGTGCCCGTCACCCATTCACCCCCACCCCCCGCCCTCCTCCCCTTCCACCACCCCTAGTTCATTTCCCAGAGTTAGAAGTCTTTATGTTCTGTGTCCCTTTCTGATATCTCCCACACATTTCTTCTCCCTTCCCTTATATTCCCCTTCACTATTATTTACCTGATTTTTTTAAGATTTACTGTTTGAGGGAGTAGAGGCAGAGAGAGAGGGAGAGAATCCTCAAGCAGACTCTGCTGAGCAAGTAGCCCAATGCTGGGCTTAATCCCAGGACTGAGATAATGACCGGAGCCAGATGCTCAACCAATTGAACCACCCAGGCACCCCAAAATACTCTTACTTGATTGTTTAATATTTACTATGGCATCAAAATTTTTTAAACATTAATTAAACACTTGCTAGGTGCGAAGGTTTATAGGGGCTATGGGAAGCTAAAGAAATATTCCTCCCTCCACAAATCTCAAAGTGGGGTGGGAGAAAATAGAGAAGGAGCAGAACGGTATTAATTACTTATAGTAGAAAAATAGTGAATGCATAATGAGATATGATGTAGACTCAGCATGGTACCAGGCTACCACATGGTTCTTTTTTTTAAGATTATTATTATTTTTTTAATAAATTAATTTTTATTGGTGTTCAATTTACCAACATACAGAATAACACCCAGTGCTCATCCCGTCAAGTGTCCCCCTCAGTGCCCGTCACCCATTCACCCCCACCCCCCGCCCTCCTCCCCCTCCACCACCCCTAGTTCGTTTCCCAGAGTTAGGAGTCTTCATGTTCTGTCTCCCTTTCTGATATTTCCCACACATTTCTTCTCCCTTCCCTTATATTCCCTTTCACTATTATTCATATTTTTTTATTCATGAGAGAGGCGGGGAGGAGGGAGGGAGAGAGAGAGAGAGAGAGAGAGAGAGAGAGAGAGAGAGAGAGAGGCAGAGAGAGAAGCAGGCCCATGCAGGAAGCCCGATATAAGACTCGATCCTGAGACTCCAGGATCATGCTCTGGGCGGAAGGCAGGTGCTAAACCACTGAGCCGCCCAGGCATCCCAACATATGATTCGAATTATGATATTGGTGGTGAAGGGCCTGTCCCAGGTGCATGATGTTCTCCTAATGAGCCCTCCCCAGCCTTTCAGACACAGAGACTGGTGGTTGATGAGGCGCCTCCTTCTCAAGCCCTGACCCAGGTAGAGGTTGTTCACTGTCAATGAATATCACTTAGGCACTCAGATGCAGGCAGCCAGTCTGTGGAGATGAATTTTTGTCTTCCCCACAACTGTCACTTAGAAGTAATAAATCACCTCTGGGAAGAAGCTACTTATCCTCTCTTGGGCAACACCATTGAAAAATCATCGCAAAAATGATTGTTAGTTTTAAGGGAAGATAATCAAATCTAAGGATAATCAAGACGTGATCAGTAATACCAAGTAATTTGCTGGAAAGGGTTTTTTTCCCCCAGTTAGGTAATTAACATCATAAAGTGAGATGGGGATCAAAATCAAGTGTCTCCTTCCTCTTGGAGATAAGAGGCAAGTCAAAAATCAAAGAGGATTTCATCTTCTATCCCACTCAGCTTTGTTTGGAAAGGAGGTAGTTAAGTTACAACATCAAGAAAGTGGCAGTTTTAATGCTTGCCTTCTATTGCATGCTTTTGCAGCAGCAATTACCTCAGCTACAAATCTCATTTACAGAACTCTTTGAAAGTGCTATCTGAACGATGGCAGAATACACTGGAAATCAATGGAGGGTGATTTCATTCCCAAATTGAAGTTGCCATTTAATAGTCAGGGAAAAACACACACACATGCACACCCCAACCTTCTTCTTACTCATTAATAGATTCCTCAGTAGCAATTATGAGGCTCAACTTTCAAAAATTCAATTACTCCTCAAAAAATATGAATTATAAACACTCTTTACCAATTGAAATGCAACAACATTCTAGTTTCCAGAAGGAAAATAGACAGGAGCTGTTGGAAATGATCCTAATCATGATGCTAATAAGTAACAGCCCAGTACGTAGTCTGCAAAGCAGGCCAGCGCCTGCCTCTCTGCACCTATCGTTATATGATATTTTATTTCCCAATTTATAGTATCCTAGCAACCAACATGCATGTTAGCACTAATGGATCTAAAAATGATGCACTGGGAAATCTGTCCCTAAGGGCCTCATGCTCCTGGAGGGATACTTTCTCCTTGGAGGGCATGCCAATAGCTAAATAGATGTTTGGGGATTAGAGTCATTTTCTTTGCTCTGAGATTTTGCTGCCCTTTCTGATACCATGGAGTCAGAGGGTCTCTAATCCAGGTTTAATCTAAATAGATGGCAGTGCTGCCATAAGATCCTAATTCCACATGAATATTCAATAGCATAGTAGAACAGCCTAGGGATATTGTCTGCTGGAGATGACCTTATGTCTAGCAAAAGTGTTAACTTACAATGGTCCTAAATTTCCACCTTATTTCCTATTCATGGATTTGAGTTAAGGCAGGAAGGACATTGTCAAAATTTTCATGTGACCCAGGATTGGTAAGGCTTTAAGTCATTCTCAGCCACTCCCATTTTACTGTGAGTTAAGATTAGTTATCAGCTCCATTAAGGCCCTCTGATAGAGGTTAGATCTTTTTTGATATAGAAAAGATTTTAAACTAGGGATAGAAACTAAGAGCTGGAGAAAAGCCAAATAAAAACAAAAATGCTAGAAAAAAGTCCCCCTGCATTTAATTTTGGCCTAGGTACTCCAAAATCAGTGATCAGATGCTATCAGAGACTTTTCCAGATAAGCCTTGTATGATGAGTTAGACTTTACTTGAAGGAGTAGCAAGTCCATTGTAAAGTTTAATGGTCTATTAGTTTTACACTGTTGTCAAGGAAGAGATTTTATAGCTAAGTAAGACAGTTCTGAGTAATTGAGGGGTCTTTCCATTCGGTCCCTGAACTCACTCACCTAACTTCATAATCCCTTCATTTCATTATAACATATATTCCATCATCACCGTTCCATGATCCTGAATTCTGATCCTCCTCTCTGACCATGATCTGTTTTGCTTCTATGGCTCTTTACCCCTTATGATCCATGGAATGTTCTCTAATATTTCCATGATCACCTTCAAACCCTTAAGTAATTCCGGTTCTCCCAGTCCTTTACCACCCACTGTGGTTTGCCTTCATACTCACCCGGGGCTCTGTGGGCACTGTTTTGAGGATGTGCTCACTAACATCCCAGAATTCCTTAGCCCCTTAACAATCTGTCGAAGTTGTTGCCTTGTTAATCCAAACCCTGGATAATTTACCAATTTCTTATTTGCTTCTGAGGTGTTGTTTCTAAGGAAAGTGACAAAACCATGATAATATTATCCCCTATAGCCATGTTAGGTTAATTTCAGCTGCGACATCTTGACTACTCATCTACACTTCTTTTTTACTCATTCCACCTTCTTTTTTAAAAAAAATATTTTATTTATTAGAGAGATAGAGAATGAGAGTGCAAGCTGGGGGGTAGGGCAGAGGGACAGGCAGATTCCCTGATAAGGGGGAACCCAACTTGGGGCTGGATCCTAGGACCCAAAGATGATGACCTGAGCAAAAGGCAGATGCTTAATTGACTGAGCCACCCAGATGCCCTGACTTTGTTACATTTTCAATTGAAAGCCATCAGAGTTTTAAGTCCAGTATCTATACTTTGAAAGGATGACTCTAGTGGCTGTGTGGTGGATGTGGAAACAAAGAGACCAGTTAGGATGCTGATAAAAGATTCAGGTGAAGAGTGATATTGGCTTGGACTAGAGTCATAGCAGTAGAGATGGTGAAAAGCATTTGAATTTCATTATAGAATTCAAATGCTGAAAGATATGCCCAATGTCTAATGAAATGACATTGTACCTTTTTGAATCATATTTAAATAGTCATTTTACTTTGTTTGAAGGAGAGGGTATATATTTTCTTTTCTATCCACCCCGCCCCACTTTGGATCTAGCCTTGGTGCAATTGCAAAAAAAAAAAAAAAAAGCGCTGTAGGCATCTCTTTTCTCTTTGAGAGCCTTCTTCTTGTCCCTTTCCTGGACTTGCTCTCCTTCAATGCCTAGCACATATTTCTTCCTCCTTCTTTCCAGCATCCAAACTACCCAAGTCTTACTACTTCTGTCCACAGAAGTGATTCCAAAATGAGAATATCAATAACCATGAAATGCTGTAAGGAAAGAGGCTATTGAGCAGAGATGGGGACTAAGAGCATCTCTAAAATCACTCACAGCAAACCACATAGGACTGATCTCGGTGTCTACTACTGAGCACGGTTTCCAAGAAAGTATTTTTAACTATCCTTTTATGTTCAGACATAGAAATACCACACTTCTTGAGGAAAATAGGTTTTCAAAGGAGCCAGCAGATCTCATCATGTTATTTTATATTTGCAAGTCACTGAAGAGGTTTATAAGGAAATAGAAAATTGATCCTGATCTGTGTATTTACTCTGAACTTATACCATCTCTTATTTAGCAAGCTCAAGGAAGTGCCAGTGTTAATATATATTACCTTGCTAATCTTGACATCCCAGCTGTGAAGCCATATCAGTAGTCAGATTCCTCATTTTCCAGTTCAATCAGTCAACACAGATATTTTTAAAAGCATATAGTAGTTTGAGCAGCCGTGGCCTAGGTTTTGGCCTAAAATATGGATGTGTGAGCCATGATTCCTATATCAGGGATACAAGCTGAATGTATAACAAACAATTCAAGACCAAAGCACCAATTGATCATGTGCTAACCTGTATCATATAGATTCTAATTTTAGCATGAGTTAGAATATAGAAGCGTCAATTTTGATTTAATGTTGAACTTTAGACTGTTAGACCTGGGAGAAAACTTAGAGTCTCATCTGCTCATTTCTAAGTGGTCCAGAATCTGAGACCCAGATAGATAATGTAAATGAGCCACAGTCACAGGAAAGGCAGTAGTAGAGTCAGGACAGAAACCCAGGCGGTCTCTCTGAATTCCAGCCCAGTGCTGTTTACATTCCAAGAAACTTTCCTAACCAGTCATGTTCTTAGTGAGCTTCTTTGTTGCTGCATTTTATCAGCCATTTGGCTGTGATTCTATTAATGCAAAGGGAACATCTGCAGTTTCCTTAGCCATTTAAGCACCTCACTCAGGAATGACTTCATTATGGATATTCTAAATCTAGGGCCCAATGTTGTGTGACACAGGTCTCTGAGATATATATTCAGCTACTCTCAGCATCTATCTGTAACCAGGCTGTGCCCTATGCTTACATAATTAATCAACAAGGAGTTGACAGCAGCATTTGTGGGTTAGACTCTAAGCTGGGTTGCAGGAGATTTGATTCCTGTTTGCCATAAAAGCTTAGTCTAATGGGGAAGGCATACATGCTATTAATGGAGGGGGTCTTACTATAATAGAGAGATAATATCGCTGATCTTCAAAGGTTTCTGGCTTGATTTAGAAGAAAGAAAAATAACCCAGAAAACATAAACAAACATATAAAACACACATGCATAAATCAAAGTCACATACACACATACCAAATTTTAATGTATCTATAATAAATAACTGAAATAAGTAAATCCATGAATTGGGGTTTTATATTGTTATTTTGATAAATACTATATATATATGAGGCAGCTAGCTGGACTTTAATTTCTCCTACATAATATAGGGTGTGTTAAAATTCAAATGATATTCTCAATTGATGTGGACTCTGATAATTTTGATGGAGACAGATTATTTTACTTAAAACAAATGTTTACCTGACAGTAGGGGTGTGAATGGGAACTCGTTCTTGAATTTCTTTTATATGGATATTATTTAGTCTTTAACCTTGACACGGGAATAAAAATAGGTGTAAGTGGTAAAGAAACTGGTCTTTACTATGTATCTATTATATACCACATGCTTTATAGAAATTATCTTTAAAACATCTATGTGAAATATGTATTATCCCAATATTAACAATGAGATGACAGAGGCTGAGATAGGATTGGAAAGCAGATCTGTCTGAGTCACCTCATGCTCCTACCATAGACACTTTGAAGTATTCTGTTTAGCTTCTGACCATTGGAGTTAAGTGAGGGAACTGAAGCTCTCCAAAAACCTTGTGCAAAAATTCCAAACAGCTTGATTATTTTAAAACTATTTTGATATATGACAAATATTGTAGATAATGGATAAAGTTTAAGAGAGCAACATATTTAAACAAAGTCAGAATTTGCTTTTAATGAGGGTGTCTGAGGTCTTTAGTTGGTTCTAATTGAAGAGTGGGTATTTTGCCTGATTAGTATTCATCAGAGAGCAGTTACTTTGCAGATTTAAACCTCCTTTGGTTGAGTACATGCAATTATTGGGCCTTTATCTAAACCAAGATTTTGGATAAAGATAAGAATAACGGGAAATCACATAAAGTAGATAGGAACTAAGATTCAGAGAAATTTCTGATTAGTTTCAGGCAATAAGAGTTCTGGTCAAACAGTGAAAATTTGGATTTAAATTTGTAAAAAGCAGCTATAGAGTGTTGACATATTCATCATGAATTATTCTTTGGTAATGTACTTTCTTGACTGGTAATGTAAGAGACGTCAAATCTTTATGAAGAATACTTACATTATAACATTTAAAATATTTTCTGCATAGGTGATTTTTCAGTTAACTCTCACTCATCTGTGTTATTCTAGTAAACATAAAATACAAAGGTAGCCTTCTGGAAAGTTCTTATGTTAAAGGAGTAAGGAGATTAGATCAAAGAGCAAAGTTACCCCACTCCCTGCTGATAAGGGTATGGTGAGGACATTGGTTTCTGATAGAATATTTTTAACCTGATATTTTCTTTTCTTAGTGTTAGATAATATTATCAGCTTATTTGAATAAGTTACATAGTGAGTTAGTTAATTACAGTCCAATAAAGTATCATTTAAATTAAATCCAATTAACTTGGACCCTTAGTTACACAGATTTGTCATTTATTGTCATTATCTGTCTCTTCCTGAAGAAGAAAAATAAGTAAAGTGATGTCATGTCAGGTATTTAGTGAAATAAAATTGTCTCTATAGGAAGTCTTGAGCTCAATACAGTCATAATGGTGTCCTGTATATTCTCTTTCTTCTATGTTCCTAAGGTCCTGGACAGTAAATACGGAAGCTCAGAATGATGACTCTATCTGAACCTGAGGTAAGAAAGAATGATTCAGTTTTATCCTTTAGATTCTAGGTTCTAAACTAGAGAAGGGTACTGAGATCTTATGGAAAGATTTTCCAACAAAAATAAAATTGTGGGAAATATCAGAGAGGGAAACAGAACATGAGAGACCCCTAACTCTGGGAAATGAACAAGGGGTGGTGGAAATGGAGGTGGGTGGGGAGGGTGAGGGTGACTGGGTGACAGGCACTGAGGGGGGCACTTGATGGGATGAGCACTGGGTGTTATGCTATATGTTGGCAAATTGAAATCCAATAAAAAATAAATGGTGAAATTACAAAGAATTTTCACAGGTATGACAGAATCTTGGCAGGTTAGAATAGTGGATGAAACTTACAAGATGATGTATAATTAATGATAACGGAAAGTTCTACACTCAACTTCCTTTCCACCTCCAAAAAGAAAAAGATTCAAGTGAGGAAGTCAAGGCTGAAATGACTGCTTGTGAAAAAAGCCTATGGTTTTTAGTTGGCTGTAGTGGCAAAACCAGTCAATGCTGATGTTGCAACCAAAAAGCTAATGTAATCTGACAGTACATTGTATATTTTTTGGAAGATTACAGTCACACTATTATCTGCGCTAGTCAGATCACTTACATAACACAAACACACTGTTTGTGGGAGACATTTTAAGGGGAATATGAAAGGTGTGATAAGCAAAGGTGAACAGGATGGATAATAGTTTCTATAAGCAAGGGTTAAAGGAACAGTGTTAAACCTGAGTTGAGGGTAGAGGGCATATAGTCTTTTTGCAACTTATTAAGAGCTGACATGTAGAAGACAATAGATCTATTTTGTGTGGCTCCAGAGGCTCTCAGTGTGACCATTGGATTTTAAAAGATAGAAACATTTATGGGTTCTGTGAGATGATTCCTACACTCTGCAGGAAGTTGCATTAGATGATCTTGCCAATTGCTTTAATTTACACCATTCAAACTTCTGAAATGTATCCAGCTGATTGTTAATCATTTCTACAACTTAAGCATCACTATACAAAATTCATTTGGCTAGAAGAGAATGAAATCATTCCAATTCAGTTTGAGCTGGATTTTTTTCACACCTAATGTAGGCATTTCTTCACTTTTCGAGTAACTCTGTTACTTTGTCTTCATAATTTTGATTTTTTCTCTATTTCTTTGTCACTCTTTTTTTGTCCTCTAATTTTAAAATTATTTTTGGAGGTGCCATTTATCAAATTCTGTGAGACCTAAATTATAATACAGTTATATAGTATTGACAGATGGTCTCTAGTATTCTGGGCTGACTATAGGGACATAAATTTATGAACTATGGATTTCAAAACTTGACTCCCTTTTTTTTCCTGTGTGGAAATGAAAGTCTAAGTCCTGGAAGGAGAAACAATAACCTTTGGGTTGATTTTCAAAATATCTGAAAAAATAGAAGTACAGTTATGAGACTTGAGAAAGTGATTGCTCAAAAACTTCATTATTTTGCAGTTTTAAAGGCAGAAGTGGCAGCAGTAACAGTCTTTGCCTAGATTAGACACATGGTCCTAGTAAGAAGTTGTTTGACAGAAGGGCATTAGGCCACCCCATAATCTCCATTAGCCCTGCCTTCCTCAAAACAAAAACACTGCAGGCTAGTAGTGTCTCAGCTTAATTGGTAGAAGATATGTATAGTCTACCACTATAAAAATAGACCAACCTTACTAAACACATGGTAAGATGTTCAATGTCACTAGTCATCAGGGAAATTCAAATTAAAATCATGGTGAGATACCACCACACACACACCAGAATGGCTAAAATTAAGTAGACTGACAACACCAAAGCTTTCTGAGTATGTGAAGCAACCAAGACTCTAGTACTTTGCTAGTAAGAGTATAAAATATGGGGCACCTGCGTGACTCAGTGGTTGAGCATCTGCCTTTGGCTCAGGTTGTGATCCTGGAGTCCTGGGATCAAGTCCTACATTGGGTTCCCCGCAGGGAACCTGCTTTTTCCCCTTTGCCTATGTCTCTGCCTCTCTGTGTGCATCTCTTATGAATAAATAAGTAGAATCTTTTTCAAAAAGAGTATAAAGTCTTGCAACTACTTTGGAAAAACAATTTTACAGTTATTTATAGTTAAACATACACTTAACCTGTGACCCAGCATTTTGGCTTCTGAGTACTTTTCCAGGAAAAATGAAAATATATGTCCACAAGAGACTTGTACAGAATGTTTAAATTAGCTTTACTATAATACTCCCAAGATGGAATGAGCCTAATGCCTCCCAACAGGAGAATAGATGAACAGATTATGATATATCAATTCATTGGAATACTACTAAGCAAAAAGAATGAATTATTGATACATGATAAAACATAGATCAATCTTTTTAAAACCATTTTATTGGGGCACCCCGGGTGGCTCAGCGGTTTAGCGCCGCCTTCAGTCCAGGGTGTGATCCTGGAGACCCGGGATCAAGTCCCATGTCAGGCTTCCTTCATGGAGCCTGCTTCTCCCTCTGCCTCTCTCTCTCTCTCTCTCTCTCTCTCTCTCTCTCTCTCTCTGTATCTCTCTCTCTCTCATGAATTAAAAAAATAAAACCATTTTATTAATGTATAAAATGCTGTGCACATTTAATGCGTGCAATTTATGACTTTGGAGATAAGTATACATCCGTGAAACTTTCACCACAATCAATGCCATAAACATATCCATTGCCTCCAAAAGTATCCTCCTGCCTTTATCTATCTATCTACCTACCTACCTACCTACCTACCTACCTATCTATCTATCCATCCATCCATCCATCCATCCATCCATCCATCTATCCATCCATCCATTCATCATGGTAGAAACACTTAACATAGAATCTACTGTGATAGCATATTTTTCAGTATACAATTCAGTGTTGTTTAACTATAGGCACTGTGATATACAGTAGATCTCTAGGAATTATTCATCTTGTATAGTAAAAATTTTGTGCCTTTTCACCAACACCTCCTTGTTTCCCATTCCCCTAGCTTTTGGTAACCATTATTATACTCCCTGCTTCTGTAAGTTTTATTATTTTAGATTCCTCATATAGGTGTGATTATATAGTATTGTTTCTTTTGTGTCTGGTTTATTTCACTTATAATAATATCCTATAAGGTTCATCCATATTATTGGGGCACCTGGGAGGCTCAGTTGGTTAACCATCTGCCTTTGGCTCAGGTCATGATCCCAAGATCCTGGGATCCAGCCCTACATTGGGTTCCTTGCTCATCAGGGAGTCTGCTTCTCCCTCTCCTCCCTGCTTGTGCTCTCTCTCTCTCTCTCTCTCTTTCTGTCTTTTTCAAATAAATAACATCTTTTTAAAAAATAATATTTCATCCATGTTATTGCAAATGACAGGATTTCCTTTTTTTAAGGATGACCAAGAATATACAATGAGGAAAGGATGTTCTCTTCAATAAATTGATCAATCTTACATATACAAGATTGAATGAAAGAAACCAGAACACAGAACACTATATACCATATAATTTCATTTAAATGAATTTTGAGAACAGCCAATCAAAAACAGTGATTGTCCAGCCTGGGGGTTGTAGTGAGGGATTGACTGGAAAGGGGTAAGAAGGGAATTTTCTTCCTTTGTTGGGATGATAGAAATATTCTATATCTTGATTCTGGTGTGCTTATAGGGATATATACATTTGTCAAAACTCATTAAATTTGTACCCTTAAGATGTGCATTTCTCTATATATAAATTTTACTTTAATAAAAGCAAAATTTAAAAAATAGAGCAGTAATTAGGAAGTGAAAACTTTCATGTAAAGCAAAGTAAGAACCATGTGCTTAGTAGATTGCTGTGGAGATGCAGCTTTAAGACAGGCTCCCTAGGTTGGCCTTTCACCAGATCACCATACCTAAATCCTCTTATTACACAGAAATTCTAGAGTTGCCACTAGGTTGACTCTTATGGAAATTAATAGCTGAAAAGAGGACATGATCTTCAGAGGCCAAGACATCCCTGAATGGTCTGGATATTGGGCCATTGAAACATGTATCCAGTCTAAATGAGGATTTAAAGAATAGAGGGAAGTCTCAGAAAGGAACATTTGAAGGGTGGGGAAAGAGCAAAGCTGTTCATGTGGCTTTTCATGGAAGCTATTGTTAAAGGAAAAAGTATGGCTTTAGAACCAAATAGGCCTTGCTCATAATCCATGCCTTTTCACGTACTCAGGACTTCATCTATGAAATGGAGCTGATGCCATCTACCATAAATAATTTAAATTAGAATTATTAATGATAGTTATAAATCATCAAGTTCTGTGGGAAACATCTGGTTCAGTGGCTTTTATGTGGGTAAATAGGAGTTAGCATTAACATTGTTCCATCCTCTGCTATTGCCTCCAGAATAGCCTCTACACTTTTATATTTTTAAACTTTTACCTGCTTAAAACTATCAGGCCTTCCCTCAATGGAAACTCTCCTTTCCTCTTTAATATACCATTATATGTCTATCATTCAACCTCTGACTATTTTTAAATTTAAATTCGAATAGCCAACATATAGTACATCATTAGTTTCGGATGTAACACCCAGTGCTCATCACATCATATGCACTCTTTAATGCCCATCACCCAGTTTTCCCATCCCCTTCAGCAACCCTCAGTTTCTTTCCTATCGTTAAGAATCTCTTATGGTTTGTCTCCTCTTTTTAACTTCTCTTTGAAGGGAGCTACTCTTTCCTGTTAGGCTTGGCAAATTCCCAAGAACCTTTTCTTCTGCCTAGGCTTAAAGCTATTTACTTTACAGATATCTTGTAGAGTATTGCAAAATTAGATGGACTTTGAAATCAGACACTCTGTTTTAAATCTTGGCTCTGCCACTAAATAGTTGTGTAACTTTTGGAAGATAACAGAACCTCACTGAGGTTCAGTTTTCTCATCTATAAAAGGGAGATAATAGTATTTACCTCAGAATACTACATTTTATATATATCACCTAGAATGGTGTCTGGCTTATAGTAGCTGCTCACTAGGCAGTAGCTGTTACTATTAGGCTCAAAGGTCCTAACTTGGTCCATATGTAGGGAAGACCCATTTGCTTGCACTTGTCCTCCTTTTATTTATTTATTTATTTTAATTTAAATTCAATTAGCCAACATACAGTACATTATTAGTTTCAGATGTAGTTTTCAATAATTATCAGTTGGGTATATAACACCCAGTGCTCATCACAATACCTGCTCTCCTTAATGCCCATCACCCAGTTACCCCATCCCACACCCATCTACCCTTCAGCAACCCTCAGTTTGTTTTCCAGAGTTGAGTCTCTCATAGTTTGTCTCCCTCTCTGATTTCTTCCCATTCAGTTTTCCCTCCTTCCTTTATGGTCCTCTGCACTATTTCTTATATTCTACATATGAGTGAAACCATATGATAATTGTCTTTCTCCGATTGACTTATTTCACTTAACATAGTACCCTCCAATTCCATCCATGTAAATGTAAATGGTAGGTATTCATCCTTTCTGATGGCTAATATTCCACTGTATATGAATATATATATGTATATATATACATACACACATACATATTCATATCTTTATCTATCTCTCAATGGACATCTCGCCTCCTTCCAGTTTGGTTATTGTGGACATTGCTGCTATGAACATTGAGGTACAGATGCCCCTTCATTTCACTACATGTGTATCTTTGGGGTAAATATCCAGTAGTGCAGTTGCTGGGTCCTGGGTAGATCTATTTTTAACTTTTTAAGGAACCTCTGTACATTTTCCAGATGTACAGAGTGTTTTCCAGAGTGGCTATACCAGCTTTCATTCCCACCAACAGTGTAAGAGGACTCCCCTTTCTCTACATCCTCACCAACATTTGTTGTTTCCTATCTTGTTAATTTTAGCCATTCTCACCGGTGTAAAGTGATATCTTATTGTGGCTTAGATTTGTATTTCCCTGATGCCAAGTAATGTGGAGCATTTTTTCATATACCTGTTGGCCATTTGTATGTCTTCTTTGGAGAAATGTGTGTGTCTTCTGCCCATTTTTTAACTGTCTTTGGGTGTTGAGTTTGAGAAGTTCTTTATAGATCTTGGATATTAGCCCTTTTTTTGATATGTCATTTGCAAATATCTTCTCCCACTCTGTAGGTTGCCCAGTGTGCCCAGTGTGAACTAATTGCTCCATTTACACTCAGTCCGTGCTATGCCTGGGCCCTTTTGCCTAGTTGAGACTTCTGACTTGCCTCGGTGGATACCATAGTTATCTGCTTCTTTTTTTAGTTAACATCTAACAAAATTAGGATACGTGCTTTTCCTCTTTGTCAACCTGTGCCCTCTTGACCTAACCCCCTGGCATTCTGACTACTAGCTTGTACCTGTTTGCCATGAACCTAACATGAACTATCTGTGAATTGGTTCAGTGTCCTGACTTTTCTTAGCCTGCCTTGTATTAGTATAACTCTCAATTCAACACCAACACTGAATTGCTATTTACTCTTCCCAGTGTCTTACATTCCCAAGTATGTCCTATTCTATGGGGAGGAAAAGGCCATGATTTTATACATTTGTTGTTCTGTTTAGTGGCAAGTATATGATTAATCAACATGTATTTTTTGGTAACTAAAAAAAGCCAATGCTGCTATACTGTGCAAGATAATAATCACTGTCACATGTGGCTATTTTAATTAAAATTAAAAGCAATTAAAATTAAATAGAATTAAGTGATTCAGTTGTACTAGTCGGCTATTGTGTTGGAAACCTAAAATATGGAGTCTAGATGTGGACATTATAAGATGTGTTTAATTGTAGCGCCTTGAAATTCTGTTGGAGAGAGAATGTGGAATGCTAGATGAATTTTCCTCTGGCCTTTTAGCCAAAAAGGGATGAGTATAAAATAGGAGTTAAGAACATGGACATAAGAGCCAGATGACTTAGATTAAAAGCATGTCTCTAATATTTACCACCTGTGTGACCTTGGATAAGTCTCTTAGTTACCCCGTGACTATCTTTCTATCAGTAAAGTTTGGATAGTGCCTGACTCATAGGCAATCTCATGTAAGGATTAGGTGAGAAAAAATATGTATATGTAAACACACACATGCACACACACAGAATTTAGAACAGTACCCAGTGCATAGTAAGTCTTATATATATGTTTGTTTTCATTGTTGTTGTTGTTGTTGTTGTTGTTGTTGGTCTTGTTATAAAATTGGAGGGTAGTGTTTTTGGAAACTTGATTTTAAGGCAATTGTTGACTAGCAATGCAGTTTTTATAAGTTATAAGCAGCAGAAGCAGTGGCTTAAAAAAACATAGATTTTTTTTAACATAGATTTGATGATGATTTGAGGGCAGCTCCGGTGGCTCAGCGTTTTAGCGCTGCCTTCAGCCCAGGGCCTGATCCTGGAGACTCGGGATCTAGTCCCACATCAGGCTCCCTGCATGGAGCCTGCTTCTCCTTCTGGCTGTGTCTCTGCCTCTCATTCTCTGTGTGTCTCTTATGAATAAATAAGTAAAATCTTAAAAAAAACAAGGATTTGATGATGATTTCAATACCTGTGATATGTTAGAGGAAAGAGACAAAAATAAGGTTGCATGTTTTACAGTTGGGACTTAGCCTGGCTTTCCTTGGGGAGGAGGAAATGGATATATTTTATTTCCATACTGAGTTTCACATCCTGGGGAGATATCCCAAGTGAAAGTGGAATAAAACAGCAAGAAAGTCAGGAATAGGCAGAGGGGAGTATTAGGCTAGAAAATTCGATTGAAAAATAATCTCTTTAAAGATAGCAGTTGCAGCAGGTGGGGAACACCCACTGAAGGATATATTGAGAAAACAGCTGATTTTTAGTAAAGAAAATGAGCTAGAAGGAGTGTTGGGTAATGAAAAGCTTAAAGAAATACAAAAAAGTACAAAGAGATGTTAGAATCCCTTGCTCTTCTCCCTCCTCTTTTCAGTGCTAGCACATTACCTATAAAGACAAGGGGCCCATTCCCATGTTTTAATGAGGGTTAGAAATCTTTGAGCCTCGAAATTTTTATCTTATAGGTCTAACTCAGGATTTGGATTCTTACCATTAAAGAATTTCTTTGAGTTAAAGTATTGAGTAAGTGTACTCCAAAACTTTTGGGATAACTCAAGCCTAATCTAGTCTAGCTTTTGTTGACTGGGCTGAAAGACATACTGGGCAGATGTTACTCTTGGTTCCCTTCCTCAACGCAAGTCCATCTAACCTATGATTTCCTACCTTCAGCAAAAACTCCCCAGGCCAATTGAGTCATTTGTAATGGCAATGGGTCTGACTGATAAATATGCAGATGGACTCTCCCCAGGAAGAAAATAAAGTAATATATCTGAGTATCCTTGTGTAGTCAAAAACAGTATAGAGTCATTTGGTATTTTATTATATTCACTTAACACTTAAACTGAATCTTAATAAAAACTAAATTACAGTAAACTGTCTCTCTAAAAGTAGAGAAGCAATAGAGCAGTAGTATTATGTATTTAGTGAGACATAAGCAAGTTGCTATGATTCAAGGAAGGGACATAGCAAGGAGGTTGGATCAAGCTGAAAGAGGTGACTTTACGGCCAGGGGCTTAATTATGAAAAGCATGTTGTACCATGCTTAGAACACAGTTGGCAACACAATAAATATTGATTAAATAAATGAGCATTGGATAGTTGTGATAAGGATTTTAAATTTCATACTGGTGGTGATAAACTATTAGTGGGGAGTTGAAAAGAAAGATTTTAAGAGATAAATATCAGAAAGTGTTGACAAGACTTGATTGTGTTTGACAGAATAAGAGATGGAGGAATGAAGATTGACTCCTACATTTCTGTCACAAACAACTGCATGAATAGTGGTATCTGTCATTCACTGAGAACACTGGGGGAGGAATAAATTTGAGGTGGGGTAGATGATAAGTTTAGATTGAAAAATGTTGATTATAAGTTACCTGTGTGTCATCCTAGTGGAGATTTTCTATAGGAAGTCAGATAATCAAAGAAGAAACATGTAGTATATCAATATTTAAATGATGGATGAAGTAAAATGAGCTAATGAAGGACAAGGAGGAGAAACAGTATAAGAAATTTGAAAAGAACCAAGACAAAAAAATGGCACTGCAAACATTTACAGAATAATTACTAAAAAATAAACTGATGATCAGTGGAAACATATGGCACATAGAAATCAAAGATTTTTGCATGTAGAGGTAATTACTGAGCTTATTTGAGATAATTTTTTTGAGATAATTTTAATAGCAAGAGTTTTTCAGTAACCAGATTATATACATATGCTATATATATGTTATATATATATATAAAATCACACATATATATAATAATATATATGTAGATAGATATACAGAGAGAAGACTTTATGTTTGTTGATTGATGGAAAGAGTCTCTTGCTTGCGAGAAGTTGAGAAACTGAGATTGTGGCATCTTCCCTTTTATAGAAAGGACATAGAAATGAAATTTTGACTGAGGTCAAAAATGCTACAATGGTTTTGGAGTGAGCTGTGCCTGAAAATCTCATCTGGTGCATGAGTGATCATTAATTGCCTCCTCTATTGAGCATTAATGAGAAGGCGGTGGTGACCATTAATTAGGAGATGTTTGCAAGATGAGAAAAGAAGTGTTCACTCTTGGGTAGTTCAATGGATGACATTAAAGGACACTGGCTCCTAACAGGATTAAAGAGAGGGAATTAATGACTTGAAAATTTGAATAAAAAGGTATCATGAAATGGCATCCAAGCAAGTAAAAGAAATCAGAAAATTCCAATCTTGAAATGGCCACTAAATCTATGTCTAAACAAGCAAAGGGAAATGAACAATTGAAATAATTGTTTTAAAATCTCAAGGTCCTCAACCCTATTATGGAGAATAGATAAATTTATAAGATCACTTAGGACTTCTCAGGAGTATGCAGGGCTCAGGATCTATCCCTGGGGTTTGTGGATCCCAGAAATAGTCACACTACCATCTATCTACCATGTTCTACTGACCTCCTTCCCCCTCTTTATCCAGAAGGAACCACATTATAGGGAACATGAAATAAAAAACTAAAAGGAAAACCAAATGAAGCAAATTCTTCACAAAGGGCCTTCTTCCCATGGGTATAGTTCCAGGAAGTGGAACAGTTCCTTCATTTTACCTGGGTCATGAGCTTTAAAGGCCTATGTATGCATATGAGCTTCTGACTTGGTTCCCTTTATTTTAGCATCAGAAGGGATACATCTTTTACCCTCAGCTCCAAGATTAAGGTCCAACTTCACTTGGGTATTCCCCTCTTTCCTTAAATGTTGCCTGTCTGATAGTATAAAGCATAACTGAGATCACTGAGTACTCATTTAGAATCAGATGAGTGGATCTGCATGGCTTACTGCTTTAGGTAGATTTTGGAGAAGTTACCTCAGGACCTGGAGAAGTTCAGTTTCCATTTTTCATTTTTTAATTCTGTCAGAAAATATGTATTAAGCAGCAGCTATGTTTTAGGCACTCTGCTAGTCACTGGAGATATGGCAGTGTATGAGACAGGCCCTGCCTTCTTGAGGATCATATATGGCTGGAAATTTTGGCTGCAGAAGTTCCTCAAGTCTTCACCACTCAGCTTTAGCCTTCGATGTTGCCAGACCCTAAGTTGGACAAAAGACCATTTTTGTCTTGCCCTGTAACTTGACTTCATGCTGACTCATCCAGCCTGCCTGCTCACTGGCTTGGCTCATGTTTGTGTTTAGCCTCTTGGGTCCTAGACATGGACCTTGAGACACTTTGCTAGTGCTGCTTTGCAGACCCTGGAGGCGGAGGCACCAGTAGAAGAATGCCATTTATCACCAATCTTGTTTGTGTAGGCTGCATTGCCAAATTTGGAAAGAAGAAACAAGAGAGAATTAGAAAAGGGAGAAAAAGACTGAGGCCAGGTGCTGTCTGTTCGCCCCACTGTCTTTGGTAAAGTTTGAGACATTGGGCTAGTAAATGCAATCTCTTCTATATATCTTTATTTGTACGATAAAAAAGTTAAAGTAGATAAGTGATTATCAGTATTTTCAATGATGAAGGACCCTTTTTATTATCAAAGAATTTCATAGACTGCCATCATAGTAATGTATACTTAATGTGTCTGTGAGTTGAATACTTAACAACAGATAGACTATAATGTGAAAATGTTCTTTAATAATTACAGTATCATATGCAGTTTGAAAAGATATAGTACTTTGTTCATTCATTTAGTTATTTATCTACAATTGACTAGCATCTAAGATAAAGCAGGGGCCTTCTTGCTAAGTGGTAGGGAAACAAAGATGAATGAGCCAAAGTCTCTAATTTCAAAGAACCGTGGTCCACTAGAGGAGACAGATAAGGTAGTAGACAGTTGTAGGGTGATAGGCAGTGTGGTACAGGCGCAGAGTACTCTAGCAACTTAAAAAAGGAACACTTAATGCAATCTGAGATTGTTAGAGAAGGCTTTCCAGTGGAGGTCATGTCTAAGGCCCAAAACATCAGTAGGAGTTATACAGGCAAGGAGAGAAGGGGTAAAAGGCATTTCAGCTAAAGGGACAGTTAAGGCATGGTATTTATTCTGACTAAAAATGATCGTAACGCATATAGATTACTGTGATAGCACCTTGCTTGGCTCACGTGTCTTTAGCACATAGAATAGGAACTGCTAGACTAATATTCCTCATAACTCTTAGGATTGATGGTACTACATCTCTATTTTTACATGATTAATATAAGTCCATTAAAAAAGTAAAAAATGAAAATAAACCAAAGGGGTATAGCAGTAATTCTAGACAATGGACTTTCAGTGAAGTCATATTTTGTTTGTTTAATTAAATTATGAAGACTTTGAGATTTCCGTCTGCCCAGTTCCTCTTGAAAGTGCCCCTACTTCATAAGAATATTCACAGGTGCTCTAGCATTGTCCTTATCAAGTATTCTGCCACTGCTGCCAAAAGTCCTCAGGATTGGTGGCTTTGCTCTATATAGATATGTTCTGCTCATGTCCACTGTTGCTACCTTTACTCAACCATGGAGTAAAGACCTTGTAAGATATCCCATGTGCCTCGAAACTGATAAAAGGCTACAGCTTTTGAGCAGCACTGGCTATATAATTTTAGGGGCTCAATGCAAAAAGAAATTATGAACTCCTTGTTCAAAAACTAAGAATTTCATGGTGGTAGTCACAGAGCATTGAAACAATTGCAGAACCCTTCTAAGTGTGCACTACACCTGTTACATATTTTTCATGACATTTTACTGAAAGTTTGGGGATATGGAAGGGAAATACAAGATGGAGGGTACTTCACCATCACCACTAGTAGTACATGTGGCTCTCTCATGGCCCATAGGGCCAAATCTATAATCAGGATTTCATGAAAGGCATCTCTGTATGGCTCTTAGCTTGCTTTTGAATGGGCAGGAACTAGCTAACTGCCACTCCCTGCTCCTAGCAACAAATAGTATTAGCATGTTTACACAATGCATTCTAGATTAATCTCCAGCTCCTTCCATGTCCAGAAGGAGGAAAAGTTTCCCATTACCCCCAAGTGAGGACAAACTTCCATGTTCTCATTTCTTCTTGCAAGCCTTGTCATCTTTAAGGATGACTATTAATGGGAATGTCAACTCTTCTGAAAGGGCAACTCCCACTCTCTCTTAGTTGGGGCCTTGTTGAGTTGCACCCTTACTCTTTAGCCCTAAAGATAGTGAAATTAGAAGACTATTTAGTATCAGTACATTTCCCAAAGTTTTGATTATTTGATTTCTAATTAAAAAGTACAATGCATAGAATGCTACTAATCCTATCTAATTTAAGCCACATAAACCTGTTGTGGTTCTCTTTTCATAGGAATTAGAGATATGTAGTAGGAAGATGACATCTACGCATCTTTTCTATAGTTCTTTAGGTCTCAACTAAAGTTATACAGTGAGAAGTTGCTGAACACTTCCACATCTTAAGTTTACAAGCAACAATTTAAACATAGTGTAGTTTAAATTCATAGAAAGCCACTACCCTAAAGCCCCCAAAGCAATAAAGTCTGCAGATATATCCCTAATTCAAGCACAGATAACAATTTACGTTATGGAGGAAAACAATTACTTCTGCATCCAAAATGTCTACATTCAGATTACTCTATAATTTTCTCCAAGAAAAAATACATTTTTAAGATTTGTGTCATAGGGACTGTTGAGGAGACTTTCATCAAAACAGAAGAGCAGCTTGACCCCAAAGTGACTGAGTTCTTATTGTTTGAAAAAGAAAATGGCTATAGTCTTAACATGACAGTTTTTCATTATTGTGTCCATCAAGATAAGGACAACTTTACCTGTCATCACTGAAGAGTTTTGGGGTGTCTTTATCACGTTGTCTTCACTTTTTTAATATTAATTTAAAGTGTACAAGAAAATTATGAATACATCCTAGCTACGAATCTTTAATAAAGAATAGAAAGTCCCTCTTGACCCCCCACCTCTGTCCCACTTTTTACTCTCTTCCCTAGAAGTAACTACTAAAAAGAGGTAACTACTGAAAAAGATGATACTCTTTAATCTTATTTTATACATTTAGATATATATGTGAAAGTATATACACGTGTAACTAGGATAATACCTAGAACATGAATGCTCAGAGGACACATATTTTTAAATAGTCATAAACATGTCAAATCTCTCTCTAAAACAGCATGCCCAATTCACACTACAGTGCATGAAAATGCCCATTGTCTGAATCCTTACCAACATCAGATATTAGCAATTCTTATTTTTTCCAATCTATTTTTATACCCTTTGCACTAATGCTATAACTGTTTTTATATAAGACAGCTGATTTTAATATGTAGTGGGACATGTGCTCCCTCTCCAGGCTTCATTTTTCTCATATGTGAAATGGGACTAATAATGATATCTTCTTCCTAGGGCTGTTGTGAAATTCAGAAAGGTAGGCAGGAGAAGACATGCATAGCCTTTACAGAGTTTGGTAAGGAACCTGTATTTTATTCTAATATGATAGGAATGAAAGAGGGTGTTTTAATACATATGAATTATGTGATTTGATGTATGCTTTAAAAAGTCACTCTGGCTAGGAATATTGGTGCTGATGAAATTAAAAAGAGGCCCATATACTTGTTTGCTGCCTTCCCTCCCAGAGAAATCTGTGCTGTGATTGTCACAAAGAAAGACAATAGGTAGTAAAGTTGTGAGCTTTAGCAAATAAAAATACAGGATGCTCAGTTAAATCTGCATTTCAGATAAATAATGAATAGTTTTTCAGTATATATTTTTCTAATACTCGTGGTATACCTCTATTAAAAACAAGTTATTTATTATTTATGTCAAATTCAATTTGACTAGGCACCCTGTTTTTTACCTGGTAATACTAGCAGGGAATTTGTTACTATGTAAGCTATCATAACTCCTTTTTCTTCCGTCTTTAAAATACAGATCCAGGGTGGCATAGTCAGTTAAGTGCCTGACTCTTGGTTTTGGCTCAGGTTGTAATGACGGAGTTGTGGGAGCAAGACCTGCATTGGGCTCCATGCTGGATGTGGAGACTGCTTAAGATTCTCTCTCTCCCTCTTGCTCTGCCCCTTCCCTCTGTGCTCTCTCTTTCAAATAAATAGATAAATCTAAAAAAAAAAAAAAAACACAGATGCTGTCATTTCTATCTTCTGAATTCTCAGGACCTTTTATCTGTCCCTTACTAAAATAAACTACTTGATAATAGAGCTCATGTCTTAGTAAAATCTGAGAGCAGAACTCATTCACTGCATGTAGTAGTTATTCAGTAAATAATGGTTGATCAAAAAATAGAGATTTATAGAAATGAGAGGCAGAGGTGACTTGAATAGCTACAGTCTCATTTTTGGTTTCCCTTCTGTATTCCTGAGTCAGAGTAATCTGTGGAGCCTACTGAGAGATGATTCTAATTAGTACATATGATGATTTAGGGAACCTGGGACATTAGGAGGAACTGGTCCCCTTTGATTAAACTTCTAGCCCAAGGATGACACATATTAGTGTAAGAGCTCTATTAGTGAGGTTTCTTAGGCTGTGTGGGCTGTTCCCTTCTCTGTAGCAACACCATTTATTCTCTGGCTGCCTCATTCTACTCTTTTTCCCCCAAAGAAGACAAGCTCAAGTTTCAAAATAGGACAGTCCAGTCTCTTAATTCTTTGTAGTTAATTGTCAAAGTTTTCTTTTTTCTTTCTTGAGAGAAGTAAAAGGAAACTTGCTGTTATCCCATGTATTTTGTGAAGTGCTGAATAAGTTAGTGGGTTCTTTTTGTCAGGTGGGGTCAAGAATCCAATAATAATAAAAGTGGCTCAACTATATTGGGAGGTGGCAGAATGAAGTTTATTCCCTTTCTTCCCCAGAAAAAGTAGTTAATACTAAATTTCTTGCCTTTAAACTTGATGTCAGGGAGGAATGAGGATGGACATAGGCTTTCTCTGCCACTCCCATATACCACAATATTTATGTATAACATTTATAAATAAAAATATAATCTATATTATACTATTTATTATATTAATAATATGTTATATATAATATGTATAAATGTTTATGTGTGCACATATTATGCCATATATATATAGATATATATCTCTCTATAGGTATATCTCTATATATATATATCTATCCAGGGGGATGCCTGGGTGGCTCATTGGTTGAGCATCTGCCTTCAGACCAGGGCGTGATCCTGGAGTCCCAGGATCGAGTCCCACATAGGGCTCCCTGCATGAAGCCTGCTTCTCCCTCTGCCCGTGTCTCGGCCTCTGTCTCTGTGTCTCTCATGAATAAATAAATAAAATATTATATATATATACATATATATAATTGAGTCATATATACATAATTGAGTTGGATATATATATTAAATATATAAATTAATTATTAAATTTACTGGAAATAACACTAAAAGCTAACTTATAGGAGGAAAAAGACACATGGAGCCTGGGAGATATATGTAGAGGGGAAAGGAAAGTCAAAGGTTGAGAAAAGAGGTAAGGATGTATGGGTCAATTGAAAATACATCAGCATTAATACCAGCCAGATTTCCATCTCCAGCTCCTTCATGAGTACCTTCATGAATTTTGGAACTTGCTCTTTAAAACTGACTATCTCTCTTTGGGATGAACAGCTTGTAATTAATTTGAGGTTGCCAGTAGCTAAATCTGTCTTCAGAACTGGGATGCCTGATGTTTGAGCTGATGTCTTGACATACACATACATAAGGCATTCTATCTTTATTTTATGGAAATCACCAATCACTTGTTATTTTGATCTTGATGTATTTTTAGGTTTCTATATCAGTGTCACCTTGGTTTTCCTAGTTTAGTTTTGTTCTATTTTTATTTCTTGAATTGTTTGCAGCATCTGAAAAAAGAAGTTCCTTATTTGAAACAACACTGACTAAATACCATGGAGTTTGTATCCTGAATTGGATCATAACCAGGGATGTAAGTGAATAGGTAGTTCTTTCTGTGGTTTGTGAGAAACTGCTAAAATACCTTGGTTGCTCACTTTTACCACCCCCTTCCAATATGGGCTTTGACATCCTTCCCACATGTGTAAACTTCAGAAGGCACTGTTACTAGGCAAAGAGACATTTCAAATGTGGATCCCAGGTGTGATTGTCTTGGATCCTGTGCTTTAAAGTTCCCCTTCTGGATCACCTGAGTGGACAGCAACTCAAAAGGGAGCTGATAGGGAAGAGAAAGTAAATCTTACAGAATTAGGAGAAATTGAACACTCCACTATTATAGTAAGAATATTTTATATACCTCTCCAATTGATAGACCAAGCATAAAAAACTCTGTAAGAATATAGGTGACTTGATAACAAAATTGATAAGCTTAATCTAGTAGATGTATATAAGTAAAATACTGTTCTCAACTATTAGAGAATAAAGATTCTTTTCAAGCACACAACAAACCAATCAAGTCCGATGCTATAAAACAAATTTAAAAAAGTATAATAATTAGTATCATACAGGTTATATTCTCTAACCAAAATGCTTTTAGGTAAGAAGTAAGTAAGAAAAATGTAACCAACATCCATATATTTGGAAATTTGAAAGCATGTTACTATTTAACCATTGTGTCAAAGAAGAAACCATAGAATTAGAATTCATCTGGAAATTAATAATAAAATAGTGCATATTAAAGTAGAATGGGGGATTACAGAAAAATTGATACTTAAAAAATATGTAGTGTGAAATGCTTATATTAGAAATGTTAAAATCCTGAAAAGTAGTAAGCTAAACACCCAACTAAAGATTTTCAAAAAACAATAGTAGAGTAATAACAGAGATAGGATATGTAGAGAAATAAATGTAACAGCAAATGTAACATTTAAGATGCTGCATAAAGCAATAGTTCTCAGTATGTATTGGATGATAGGCTCACTGTGGGAGTTTTTATTTTTATTTAATTTATTTTGTTATATTAATTTCAATGTAGTTAGCGGTGTTGTATTAGTTTCAGGTGTACAATATAATGATTCAGCAGTTCTATACATTACTCAATGTTCCTCAAGATGAATGTACTCTTAATCCCCTTCACCCATTTCACACATCCGTCCCACCCCCCCCCCCCCCGGTAACCATCAGTTTGTCCTCTATAGTTAAGAGTCTATTTTTTTTAATGTTAGACATCTCTTCTAATCTTTTATTATTTCTAGGGGTAGAGTTCAGTGATTCATTACTTATATAAACACCAAATGCTCATCACAAGTGCCAATACCCATCACCCATCTAGCTCATCACCACCAACCAGCTCCCTCCATCAACCCTCACTTTGTTCTCTATCATTGAGTCTCTTATGGTTTGTTTCCATTTCTTCATACCCCCCATTCCCCTGTGTTCATCTGTTTTTTTTCTTAAATTCCACAGATGAGTAAGATAATATGGCTGTTGTCTTTCTCTGACTGACTTATTTCACTTTGCATAAAGTCTAGCTCCATCCATGCCATTGCAAATTGCAAGATTTTACTTTTTTTTTATAAATTAATTTTTATTGGTGTTCAATTTACCAACATACAGAATAACACCCAGTGCTCATCCCGTCAAGTGTCCCCCTCCGTGCCCGTCACCCATTCACCCCCACCCCCCGCCCTCCTCCCCTTCCACCACCCCTAGTTCATTTCCCAGAGTTAGAAGTCTTTATGTTCTGTCTCCCTTTCTGATATTTCCCACACATTTCTTCTCCCTTCCCTTATATTGCTGAGTGAAGTAAGTCAATCGGAGAAGATTTTACTCTTTTTAATAGCTGAGTAATATTCCAGTATCTATTTATATATATTTATATTTGTATATATATATATATATATATATATATATATATATATATCTCACATCTTCCTCACCCATTCATCAATAATTGGACATTTGGGCTCTCTCCATTGTTTGGCTATTATTGATAATGCTGCTATAAATATTGGGATTCATGTACCCTTTCGAATCTCTAGTTTTGTATCTTTTGGGTAATTACCTAGTAATGCAATTTCTGGATCATAGAGTAGTTCTACTTTTAACTTTTTGAGAAACCTCCATACGGTTCTCCAGAGTGGCTGCATCAGTTTGCATTCCCATCAACAATGTAAAAGTGTTCCCCTTTCTCCTTATCCTCTCCTTGTTTCTTGTGTTGTTATTTGTAACCATTCTAATTGGTGTGAGGAGGTATCTCATTATGGTTTTGATTTGTTTTTCTCTGATGATGAGTGATGTTGAGCATCTTTTCCTGTGTCTATTAGCCATCTGGATGTCTTCTATGGAAAATTGTCTATTCATGTCTTCTGCCAATTTCTTAACTAGATTATTTATTTTTGGGTGTTGAGCTTGATAAGTTCTTTATAGATTTTGGATACTAGCCCTTTATCAGATATGTTGTTTACAAATATCTTCTCCTATTATGTAGGTTGCCTTTTAGTTTTGTTGATTTTTTTTCCTTTACTGTTAAAAGCTTTCTATCTTGGTGAAGATCCAATAGTTCAGTTTTGCTTTTATTTCTCTTGCCTCTGGTGATGTGTCTAGTAAGAAGTTGGTACATCTGTGGTCAAAGAAGTTGCTGTCTGTGTTATCCTCTAGAATTTTGATGATTTCCTGTATTACATTTTGGTCTTTCATCTATTTTTAGTTTATTCTTGTGGATGGTGTAAGAAAGTGATCCAGTTTCACTCTTCTGCATGTGGCTGTCCAGTTTCCCCAGCACCATTTGTTGAAAAGACTGTCTTTTTGACTTTGTATATTCTTTCCTGCTTTGCTGAAGATTATTTTGCCATAGAGTTGAGGGTCCATTTCTGGGTTCTCTATTCTGTTCCATTGATTTTTGTATCTGTTTTCGTGCCAGTATTATACTGTCTTGATGGCTACAGCTTTGCAATATAGCTTGAAATCCAGAATCGTGATGCATCCAGTTTTGTTTTTCTTTTTCAGGATTGCTTTGGCTATTTGGGGTCTATTGTGGTTCCATACAAATTTTACAATTGTTTGTTCTACCTCTGTGAAAAATGCTAGGGATATTTTGATAGGAATTGCATTAAATGTGTAAATTGTTTTGGGTAGTATAGATGTTTTAACAATGTTTGCCCTTCCAATCCATGAGCTTGAAATGTTTTTCCATTTCTTTGAGTCCCCTTCAATTTCTTTCATAAGTGTTCTGTAGTTTTTAGTGTAGACATCTTTTACTTCTTTGGATAGATTTATACCTAGATATCTTTTTTCTTTTTTTGGTACAATTGCAAATTGGATCAATTCCTTGAATTCTTTTTCTGCTGCTTCATTACTGGTGTATAGAAATGCAACAGGTTTCTGCACATTGATTTTTTTTTATAAATTAATTTTTATTGGTGTTCAATTTACCAACATACAGAATAACACCCAGTGCTCATCCCGTCAAGTGTCCCCCTCCGTGCCCGTCACCCATTCACCCCCACCCCCCGCCCTCCTCCCCTTCCACCACCCCTAGTTCATTTCCCAGAGTTAGAAGTCTTTATGTTCTGTGTCCCTTTCTGATATCTCCCACACATTTCTTCTCCCTTCCCTTATATTCCCGTTCACTATTATTCATATTCCCCAAATGAATGAGAACATACACTGTTTGTCCTTCTCCGATTGACTTACTTCACTCAGCATAATACCCTCCAGTTCCATCCACGTTGAAGCAAATGGTGGGTATTTGTCGTTTCTAATGGCTGAGTAATATTCCATTGTATACATAAACCACATCTTCTTTATCCATTCATCTTTCGATGGGCACCGAGGCTCCTTCCACAGTTTGGCTATTGTGGACATGGCTGCTAGAAACATCGGGGTGCAGGTGCCCCGGCGTTTCATTGCATCTGAATCTTTGGGGTAAATCCCTAACAGTGCAATTGCTGGGTCGTAGGGCAGGTCTATTTTTAATTCTTTGAGGAACCTCCACACAGTTTTCCAGAGTGGCTGCACCAGTTCACATTCCCACCAACAGTGTAAGAGGGTTCCCTTTTCTCCGCATCCTCTCCAACATTTGTTGTTTCCTGCCTTATTAATTTTCCCCATTCTCACTGGTGTGAGGTGGTATCTCATTGTGGTTTTGATTTGTATTTCCCTGATGGCAAGTGATTTTTTAAAGATTTTTTTTATTTATTAGAGAGAGAGAAAGCAAGAGAGAGAGAGAGAGAGCATGCACAAGCAGGGGGATTGGCAGGCAGAGGCAGAGAGAAAATCAGGCTTCCCATTGAGCACGGAGCCTGACATAGGGCTCAATCCGAGAACCCTGAGATCATGACCTGAGCCAAAGGCAGACCCTTAACTGACTGAGCCCCCAAGCACCCCTGCACGTTGATTTTATATACTGCAATTTTGCTAAATTCATGAATTAGTTCTAGCAAATTTTTGGTGGAGTCTTCCAGGTTTTCTACATAGAGTATAATGTCATCTGCAAATAATGAAGGGTTGACTTCTTCCTTGCTGATTTGGATGCCTTTTACTTCTTTTAGTTGTCTGATTGCTGATGCTAAGACTTCCAGTATTATGATAAATAATAATGGTGAAAGTGGACATCCTTATCTTATTCCTGACCATAGGGGAAAGGCCTCAGTTTTTCCCCATTGAGAATGATAATAGCTATAGGTCTTTCATATATGGCCTTTATGATGTTGAAGTATGTTCCATATATCCCTACTTTGTTGGGGGGTTTTATCAAGAATGGATGCTGTATTTCATCAAATGCTTCTTCTGCATCTATTGAGAGGATCATACAACTTTTATCATTTCTCTTATTACTGTGGTATATCACATTGATTGCTTTGTGAATATTGATCCACTGATGCAGCCCAGGAATAAATCCTACTTAATCATGGTGAATAATTCTTTTAATGCACAGTTGAATTTGATTTGCTAGTATTATATTGAGAATTTTTTCATCCATGTTCATCAGGGATATTGGCCTATAATTCTCCTTTTTAGTGAGGTCTTTGTCTGGTTTAGGAACCAAAGTAATTCTGGCTTCATATAATGAGTTTGGAAGTTTTCTTTCCATTTCTATTTATTTGGGAACAGTTTGAGAAGAATGGGTACCCACTCTTCTTTAAATGTCTGGTAGAATTCCCCTGGGGAGCCATCTGGCCCAGAACTTTTGTTTGTTGGGAGATTTTTTTTTTATTACCGATTCAGTTTCTTTGCTGGTTATTGGTCTGTTCAAATTTTCTATTTATTCTTTCAGTTTTGGTAGTTCGTAAGTTTCTAGAAATGTGTCCATTTTCTCAGGATTGCCCAGTTTGTTGGCATATAATTTTCATTATATTAACTTATTGTTTGTATTTCTGTGGTGTTAGTTGTGATCTTTCTCCTTTCATTTGTGATTTTATCTATTTGCATCCTTTCTCTTTTCTTTTTGATAAGCCTGACTAGGGGTTTATCAATTTTATTAATTCTTTTGATGAACATGCTATTAGTTTCATTGATCTGTTCTACTGTTTTTTGTTTGTTTGTTTCTGTATCATTTATTTCTTCTCTAATTTTTATCATTTCCCTTCTTTTGCTGGATGTAGGCTTTATTTTCTGTTTGTTTTATAGCTCCTTTAGGTGTAAGGTTAGGTTGTATATTTGAGACTTTTCTTGTGTCTTGAGGTAGACCTGTATTGCAATATACTTCCCTCTTAGGACTGCCTTTGGTGCTTTCCAAAGGTTTTGGACTGATATGTTTTCATTTTCATTTGCTTCTATGTACATTTTTATTTCTTCTTTAATTTCCTAGTTAACCCATGCACTCTTTAGTAAAATATTCTTTAAGCTCTATGTATTTGTGGTTTTTCCAAATTTCTTCTTGTGGTTGACTTCAGGTTTCATAGCATTGTGGCTAGAAAATATGCATGGTGTGATCTTGATCTTTTTGTACTTGTTGAGGGCTGATTTGTGACCCAATATGTGATCTGTTCTGGAGAATGTTTCAGGTGCACCCAAAAGGAATGTTTATTCTACTGTTTTAGAATGAAATGTTCTGAAAATTTCTGTTAAATCCATCTGGTTCAGTGTGTCATTCAAAGCCCTTATTTCCTTGTTGATTTTCTGCTTAGATTATTTATCCATTGCTGTAAGTATTATGTTAAAGTCCCCTACTTTTGTTGCATTATTATCCATGAGTTTCTTTCTGTTTGTTATTAACTGATTTATGTATTTGGGTGCTCCCAAGTTCAAGGCATAAATATTTTCAATTGTTAGATTTTCTTGATGCATAGACCCCTTAATTATGATACAGTGCCCTTCTTAATCTATTTTGTAATCTTTTTAAAAAATATAGTTTGTTTGATATAAGTATGATTACTCCAGCTTTCTTTTGACATTTATTAACATGATAGATGGTTCTCCATCCCCTCAATCTACAGGTGTTTTTAGGTCTAAAATGAGTCTCTGTACTTAGAATATGAATGGGTCTTGTTATTTTATCCATTGTAATATCCTATGTCTTTTGATTGGAGCATTTAGTCCATTTTCATTCAAAGTGATTGAAAGATATGAATTTAGTGTCATTGTGTTACCTGTAGAGTTGGTGTTTCTGGTGATGTTCTCTGGTCCTTTCTTGTCCTTGTTGCTTTTGGTCTTTTTTTCCCCACTTAAAGAATCCCCCTTAATATTTTTTGCAGGAGTGGTTTAGTGGTCATAATCTTCTTTAGTTTTTGTTTGTCTGGGAAACTCTTTATCTCTTCTTCTATTCTGAATGACAATCTTGCTGGATAAAGTATTCTTGGCTGCATATTTTTCCTATTTAGCATGTTGAGTATATCATGCCAGGACTTTCTGGCCTTCCAGATCTCCGTGGACAGGTCTGCTCCAAGTCTTATATGTCTATCCTCATAGCTAAAGGACTTCTTGTCCTGATCTGCTTTAAGGATTCTTTCTTTGTCTATGTATTTTGAGAATTTGACTATGGTATACCTTGACGATGGCTGGCTTTTGTTGAATTTAATGTTCATTCTCTGTGCTTCTTGGGTTTTGATGTCTGTGTCCTTCCCCAAACTAAGGAAGTTTTGATATATAATTTGCTTGAATAAACCTTCTGCCCTTTTTTCTCTTCAGCTTCTGGGACTCCTATATTATGAATGTTATTCTGTTTTTTCTGTCTTTTTTTAAAAAAAGATCTTATTTATTTATTCACAAGAGACACAGAGAAAGAGAGAGGCAGAGACACAGGCTCAGGCAGAGGGAGAAGCAGGCTCCATGCAGGGAACCCAATGTGGGACTTGATCCTGGTACTCCAGAATCATGCCCATGAGCCAAAGGCAGATGCTCAACCTCTGAGCCACCCAGGCGTCCCTGTTATTCTGTTTTAATAATTCACAGAGTTCCCTAAGTCTACTTTGGGATCCATTACCTTTATTTGCCTCTTCTTTCCAGTTTCATTGTTTTCCATAATTTTATCTTTTATATTACTTATTTGTTCTTCTGATTTATCCATCCTTATTTTTATGGCATCCATTTGGGTTTGCATCTCAGTTATAGCATTTTTAATTTTGGCCTGACTAGATTTTACTTCTTTTATCTCTGTATTAAGGGATTCCTTAGTGTCTTTTATGTTTTTTTTCAAGCCCAGCTAGTTAAATTAAATTAAAATTGTTTTAAATTCTAGTTCAGACATCTTACTTATATATGTATTGATTAAATCTCTGGTCATTATTTATTCCTGTTCTTTCTTTTGCAGTGAATTCCTCCATCTTTTCATTTTGGAGGGGAAAAAAAGGCAAAATAAAATAACATAAAAGTTTTTAAATATTAAAAAAAATAATGAAAGGTAAATCCTAGGTGTGTTTTGGTCTGCTTGTTATGAGGATCTTGATAGGAAAAAGGTATAATGAAAAGAAAAAGAAAACAAGTAAAATTTAATATATATATATAATAAAATTTTTAAAAATTGCCCTTTGTATAAAAAGACAAAAACAAGCAAAAAACCAAAGGAAGAGAATCCCTGTTTCCCCTAGAGCTGAATCTTTGCAGCATTCTATGATAAGTAGACTTTGTGCACATTAAAGGTTTATTTTAGTCTTACGGGGGAGGGTCTGCTGCTCTGATTCTTAGGTGGTCTTGCCCTAATGGAGATCTCTCTGCAGGGCCTAGGGGGCGGGGATTGGTGTAGGAGCCCTGGTCTCCATTTGGTGGTGCTGTTTAGCTCACTGAAGTTGATGGAGCTTATGGGCAGGGGGAGAAAACGGCTTCTCCCAGGTCTTTAATCTCTGGAGCGGGAAATACATGCCACCCTTCTTCAGGAAGCCCTCACAGACATGCAAACGATGACCCCTCCTGTGACCCTGGTTTCTGTCAGATCCCTGCCTTCTCCCTGTTTTGTGTCCAATCTGTATGCCTGCCAAATGGCACAGCCCTCCTGTGTTTTATCTTAGGCATGGCTATGTTTCAAAATCCTACACTGCAAAAGTCCCCACGGTACAAGACCCGACCTACATTGATCCTCTGAGGATCTTGCTGCCTTGTGGCCAGTGCCAGCTTGTCCCAGAAGACAGTTGTGTGACTCTACAGTGGTTTGAAGTTTATGGTAAACTACAACACATAGTTAGCACTAGGGATTACTGCCCTCAGCCAGTGTCTTTTTACTATAATGGTGAGCAGGGCAGCTCAATGTTTCCTGAGTCCTTTGCCCACTGAGAGGCTGTGTCATTTCTCCCAAATGAACTTCAAGCAGGTGAACCACTTCTCCCTGTGTTATCTTGGGGATCCTCAGGCTGCGTGCTGTTGGGGCTCTGCCCTCCTCTCACAGGAGCACCACTCAGCTCGCAGGCATGACTCTGGTGATGTCACAGAGCTCTAAAACTTCAGACTCTGCTCTGCTGTTTATAAAAAACTGGCAATATTGTAACCATCTCCTTTTCCCCCATCAGTAGCTTCAGGAAAATAGTTGTCTTGTGCAGTCCCCTGCATGTGTTTTCACTCTTTTTTGTCTGCTTTTTCTTTCTCTCTGTCTCCTCTCTTGCTACTCTCTGTGATCCCTCCCCTGGGTAGCACCTATGGCTCTTTTCTTTCGTGAATCAATTGTCTGGAGTTCCTATCATCAACAGATCATTTGTTCTAGTTTGTAGATGTGCAGCTTTGTTGTGTAAGATTTCTGATTGATTTCTTGGGTATTCAGAATGATTTGATATTTATCTAGCTGTGTTTGAGGGAGGAGACAAGCTTAGGGTCCCCCTACTCCTCCACCATCTTGCCTCTCTCTCATGAAAAGTTTTTTTTTTTTTTTGGTTTGTCTCTTTTTTTCCTCCTTTATGCATTTGTTTCTTAAAATCCGGATGTGAGTGAAATCATATGGTACTTTTCCTTCTCTGACTTACTTATTTAGCTTAGCATTATATTCTCTAGATCCTTCCATGGTATTGCAAATGGCAAGATTTCATTCTTTTTTATGGCTGAATAATATTCCATTTTCTATATCTCACCTCTTCTTTATCCATTCATCTGTTGGTGGACATTTGGGCTGCTTCCATAATTTGGCCATTGTAAATAATGCTTCTATAAACATAGGAATGTGTATATCCCTTTGAATTAGTGTTTTCATATTCTTTGGTTAAATACCCAATAGTGTAATTACTGGATCACAGAGTATTTCTTTTTTTTTAAGTTTTGGTTTTGGGGATAAGTTTTGGTTAGGGAATATAATTTATTTGATACTAATTCTTATAAATTTTAAAAATTTTGTTTTAAAGTATAGTACATGATCAGTTTGTTGCATGCTTGAAAATGAATCTCCATACTATTTTCCACAATGGCTGCACAGTTTGCATTCTCACCAGCAGTACACAAGGTTTCCTTTTTCTCCACATCCTCACTAATACATATTGTTCTGTGGGTTGTTGACTTTAGCCATTCTGACAGGTGTGAGATGATATCTCATTGTAGTTTTAATTTGTATTTCCCAGATGATGAATGATGTTGAGCATCTACTCATGTGTCTCTTGGCCATCTGTATGTCTTCTTTAGAGAAATATCTGTTTATGTCTTCTGTCCATTTTTCAGTTGGATTATTTGGATGTTTTTGTTGGTGTTGAGTTTTATAAGTTCTTTATATATTGTGGATACTAACCCTTTATTAGATATGTCATTTGAAAATATATTCTCCCATTCTGTAGGTTGTCTTTTAGTTTTGTTGTTACCTTCACTGTGCAGAAGGTTTTTATTTTGATTAGTCTCAATAGTTATTTTTGCTTTTGTTTCCCTTTCCTCTGGAGACATATCTAGAAAGGATCTAGAAAGGATCAGGCCTGGGGCTGAAGTCAGCACTAAACCGCTGAGCCACCGGGCTGTCCAATCCCAGACCTATTAGATCAGATTCACTGAATAAGTACACCTAGGCATCACTGTTTTTTGAGAGCTTTCTCAGTTGATTCTAGTAGGTAGACAGGATTGAGAATCACTGATAAAGAGGATAAACAGAAACAAAAGTAGTATTCTAAAAAGTACTAAAATTGACAATTCTTTGGCAGTACTGATCACAAAGAAGACACACAATGTAATGAGAATAAAGAAAAATAGGGCAAAACTGCAATTCAGTAGATGTTAAAATGAAATTAAATCATATTGTGAATGACTTCATGACAAGAAATTAGAAATGTAGGTATCCCTGGGTGGCTCAGCAATTTAGTGACTACCTTTGGCCCAGGGCATGATCCTGGAGTCCCGGGATAGAGTCCCATGTCAGGCTGCCTTCATGGAGCCTGCTTCTCCCTCTGCCCGTGTCTCTGCCTCTCTCTCCCTCTCTCTGTGTATCTCATGAATAAATAAATAAAATCTTAAAAAAAAGAAATGTAAATGAAAGGTAGTTTTTCTTTAAAAAAAACTCACTAAAACAGATATTGGTAGAAATAGAAATCATGAATTACTAGTTTAAAATATTCCCCAAACACCCAACCCATATTGTTTATAATTTGATCTATGGATTATTTGAGCACCATATAATTCCAATCTCACACAGAAAACAGAGAACACCACATAATTATTTTATAAGGCTATTAATAACCTTGTCAAAAAACAGGTAAGAATGATATAAGGAAGGGAAATTAGGGCAGCCCGGTGGCTCAGCAGTGTAGCGCCACCTTCAGCCCAGGGTGTGTTCCTGGAGACCTAGGGTCGAGTCCCACATCAGGCTCCCTGCATGGAATGGAACCTGCTTCTCCCTCTGCCTGTGTCTGTGCTTCTCTCTCTCTCTCTCTCTGTCTTTCATGAATAAATAAATTATATCTTAAAAAAAGGAAGGAAAATTACATAGTTTCCACCCATCAACTTAAATAGAAACATTAAAAACAAAACTAACAAACTGAACTAAGCAATATATTAAAAGTATAATACATCATAAATACATTAAGTTTCTATTCAATATTAGCTCAACATTAGACACGCTTTTAATGCAACTCAATACTATCAGTTTAGAGAATTAAAATTATGATCGATCACTAAATATGTGCAAATAAACTAAATGTAACATCCATTGATAATTTTTAAAAACCCTTAGCAAACTAGTAATATAAGAATACTTTCTTCACCTGATAATATGTATCTATTAAATACTTTTAGCAGCACTAATAATACCCTTAGCACTAATAATTACTTATGAACCATTAGAAGTATTATTATAAAATCAGGAACAAAAGTGATGCTTATAATCATCATTTTTATTCAGTTATATGGGTGGCCATTGCAGTAAAGTAAAAATTACTTTAGAAAGATAAAAAAATGAATTAGAAAGATAAAAACAAAAAATGTCATTATTTGTAGGTAATATGATCATGTACTTAGGCAACTGAAAAATAAGAATCTATTTATTAGAATTAATAGGAGATTATCCAGGTAGCTAGATACAAGATCAATATGCAAAAATCTGGATACCAGCATTTCCAAACACAAGTAACAATTTGAAAATGTTATTAATTAAAATAAAGATGCCATTTAAAATGCTATCATTTAAATTTTTTAAATGCTGACAAATCTTGAATTAAGTCTAATTAAAAATGTGTAATATCTTTATGAAGACAATATTTTGAATGTTGTGAAAGGCATTAAGTTCAGAGATTTATCTTGTTCATGTGGACAAAACCCCACTTTGTAAGTATGTCCGTTCTTCCTAAATTGCTAATTTCAATAAAAATCCCAACAAGATTTTCATGAACCTTAAAAATCTGAATTTAAAAAGTACAAACCATAAAGGAAAAAAGATTGATGACAGTAAAACTTTTGATCAAAAGACATCTTCATGAAAGTAAAAAGCTAAAACCAGGAGAAGATATTTGCAACATATGTAACAAACAAGGGATCAGGAGCCAGAAAATATAATTATCCCAAAATTAAAAAGAAAAATACAAACATCTCAGTAGCAATATGGGCAAAAAAGACATTTCATAGGAGAGGAAACACAGATTTCTGATGAAAGTATGAAAATACCATGAGACAGCACTTCACAATGAGATACCACTCACAAAAAAATGGCTAAACTGAAAAAAAACTGAACCAAGCAATGTATAAAAGTATAATACATTATAAATGCATGTATAATACATTATAAATACATCATATATTTTATGATACTATAAAATATTGGTGAGATTTTATTGTTGTTTTTAGAGAGGGAAAGAAAGAGAAGGGGGAAGGGCAGAGGGAAAGGAAGAGAATCATTTTTAAATTCCATTAGCCAACAGAGTATATCATTAGTTTCGGATATAGTGTTCAGTAACTCATCAGTTGTGTATAACACCCAGTGCTCATCACATTAAATGCCCTCCTTAATGCCCATCACCCAGGTATCCCATCCCCCATCATCTCCCCTTCAGCAACCCTCAGTTTGTTTCCCAGAATTAAGAGTAGGAGAGAGAATCTTAAGCAGGCTCCAGCCCCACCATGGAACCAAACACAGGGCTTGATCTCACAAACCTGAGATCATGACCCGAACCAAAATCAAGTCAGATACTTTAACTAACTGAGCCACTGAGGTGCCCCAAATCTTGGCAAGGTTTTGAAGCAACTGGAGCTCATATGTTGCTGGAAGGAATGTAAAATGATAAAACTACTTTAGAAAATTGACAGATTCTACTGTATGACCTAACAATTATAATCCTAGGTGTTTATCCAAGGTGCCTGAAAACTTGCCCATAACAAATACTGTTCAAGCCTGTTTTTGGCAAATTAATTAATAAAAACATAAAACTAGAAATAATTCAGGTGTCCATCAATAGGAAAATGGACAATTATGTATTCATACAATGGAATACCAGGCAGCATTTATTTTTTATTTTTTATTAAAAATATTTTATTTATTTATTCATAAGAGACACACACACACACAGAGGCAGAGACACAGGCAGAGGGAGGAGCAGGCTCCATGCAGGGAGCCTGATATGGGACTCCATCCCAGGTCTCCAGGATCACACCCTGGACTGAAGGTGGCGCTAAACCGCTGAGCCACGCGGGCTGCCTGCCAGTCTGCATTTAAAAAGAAAGTGTTACTGATATATGCAACAATATGGATGAATTTCAAGAAAATGCTGGGTAAAAATATTTGACACAAGAGCATATATGTTCTATGATTTTATTTGTATTGAGTTGTACAATAGGCAAAACTAGTCTGTGATAGAGTTCAGGTCCATGGATATTTCTAGTCTGGGATGAAGGCACTGGGGTGGAGCCAAAGAAAGGACAAAATGCAACTTTCTAAAAAAAAAAAATGCAACTTTCTGAGTAAATGGAATATTTCATATCTGGATAGGGATCTGGGTTACACAGCTATATGCAGACATAAGGCCTGTGTATTTCACTACATGCAAGTTATTTCTCAATTTTAAAATATTGTGTGAATGCTGAAAGTGATTATTTTGTGGAAATAAAAAAAATCAAAAGGTTAGTTTAGGTTTAGGATAAAATTTCCAATGATAGCATCATTTTCAGATTAAAAAACTATACTGTAAACAGCTTAAAGAGAAGAAAATATAATGTTCAAAAAGTGGTTCTGTTTTTGGCAAAGAAACACATTGATGATGGATATGAAAAGTTAGAATAAAATTATTTTACAGAAAATAATGAATACAATTTCAATCTAGTTACTATGGAAATAAAAATTGTAACCTGCATTAGCAAATCTATCAGCTTGGCAAAATTTTTTGAAGTCTTTTAATATCAAATATTGGTGAAGTGTGGAACCATGGAGATCCTTTATATACTGCTAGTGGGAGTGTATTAATGTGGCTACATTTGAAAATAATTTACCATTTATTAGTAAGCTGAAGATATGCCTACTCTATGACCCCAAAATTCTACCACTGTATACTCCAGAGATACATGTTCAATAGGGTTTTTTTTTGTTTTGTTTTTAAACTGTTTACCTTTCCTAGAAAAAAAACTCCTCATTCTAACAAATTGCCAATCTACCTATCTGACTTCCTGTCATTTCACTTCTTCACTGAGCTCCAACCTCATAAATTTCTTGCTGTTTAACACTTCCCAAATGCCCCTATCTTAGGGCTTGTGCATTTGTTATTATCTCTATTTGAAATACTCTTCACCCAGAAGAGAATGGCTTGTTCCCTCACATACTCCAGAACTTTATGTAAAGATCACCTTTTTAGTGAGCTTTAGTGTGACTACACTATCTTAAAATTATACTCTGCTTACACTTGCTAACCCATTTTCCTGCTCTATTTTGTATCCATAGCACTTTGTATGTTGAATATTTTATCTGTCTTTCTCCCTCCACTGCAATATAAACTCTATGAAGACAGATATTTTTTTAGGTGGGGAGGGGCAGAGGGAGAGAGAGAATCTTAAGCAGACTCCACGCCCAGTGCAGATCCTGATGTGGGGTTCGATCTCAGGACCCTGACCCTGAGCTGAAATCAAGACTTGAATGCTTAACCAACTGAGCCACCCAGGCACCCCTAATTTTTATTAAAGAATTTATTTTTATTTATTTAAAATTATTTTATTTATTTATTTATTTGAGTGAGAGAGAGGGAACACATGGAGCACAGGGAGAGAAAGAAGCAGACTCCCCGTTGAGCAGAGAGCCTGACATGGGGATCCTGAGATCACGACCTGAGCCAAAGGCATATGCTTAACTGACTGAGCCACCAAGTCACCCCAACATTTTATTTTTAAGTAATTTCTACACCCAGTGTGGGATATCAGTTTATAACCCCAGGATCAAGAGTTGCATGTTCTACTGACCAAGCCAACCAGGCTCCCTGAAGCACTCTCTCTCTCTCTCTCTCTCTGTATCTCATATATAAAATATATATAAAATATATAAAAATATATTTTATAAAATATATATAATATATATTTATATTTCATATAAAATATATATATTTACTCATGAGAGACATAGAGAGAGAAACAGAGACATAGGCAGAGGGAGAAGCAGGCCTCCCATTGGGAGCCTGATGCGGGACTTGACCCGAGGACCCCAGAATACCACCCTGAGCCAAAGGCAGACATTCAATCACTGAGCCACCTGGGTGCTCCCTGAAGTCATATATTTTTGACTGCTGTTTTTCTATTGAAATACATGGGGCCAGATTATTTCCTGGCCTATAGTAAGTACTCAATAATTCTTTGTTTAATGAATGCATGGATGTTCATAACAGCTTTATGTATGTATATATATGTTATTAATTAATTCATTAATTATAACCTTCAACTACTTCATTCATTATCCTCACCAACCTCCCATCTGGCAACCACCAGTTTCTTCTCTGAATTTAAGAGTCTATTTGGTTGTTCGGTTGGTTTTATTTTTTATATTCCACATATAAGTGAAATCATATGGTATTTGTCTTTCTCTTTCTGACTTATTTCACTTAGTATCATACTCTCTAGGTCCATCCATGTTGTTGCAAATGGCAAGATCTCATGTTTTATGGCTAAGTGGTATTCTATTTTGTACACACATATACATACACAATATATCTTTATCTGTTCATCCATTGATGGGCACTTAGGTTACTTCCATATCTTGGCTATTGTGATAATGCTGCAATAAACATAGCAGTGTATATATCTTTCTGAATTAGTGTTTTCATTTCTTCAGGTAAATACACAGAAGTGGAATTACAGTATCATATTATAGTTCTATTTTTAATTATATATACTTTTATTATATAATATATAATAAATATATAATATATATAATATATAATATATAATATATAATATATAATATATAATATATAATATATAATATATATTCCCACCAACAGTGGGAACCAGTAATTTACAAGAGTTCTCTTTTCCCCACATCCTTGGCAGTACTTGTTATTTCTTGTATTTTTGATACTAGCCATTCTCACTGGTATGAGATGATCTCTCATTGTGGTTTTGATTTGAATTTCTCTGATCATTAGTATTGTTGAGCATCTTTTTGTGTGTCTGTTGGCCACCTTAATATCTTCTTTGGAATAATGTCTACTCGGATTTTCTGCCTATTTTTTAATCAGACTGTTTTGGGTTTTTTGGGGGGTATTGACTTGCTTGAGTTTTTCATATATTTTATATATTAACCCCTTATCAGATATATCATTTGCAAATATCTTCTCCCATTCAGTTGGTTGCCTTTTTGTATCATTGATGGTTTCCTTTGTTGTGCAAAAGCTTTTATTTTTGGTATAGTCCCAATATCATTATTTTTAAATAGAATTTATTTTTCAGAGCAGTTTTAGACTTAGCAAAATTGAGCATAAAGTACAAAGTTCCCAAGTACCTCCTATCCCCACACACCCACAGTTGCATCCACTATCAAAATCTCCCACCAGGTGGTATTTTTTTGCAATTGATAAACGTACATTGACACATCATTATTACCTGAAGCCCCTTGGGTTCACTCTTGGCATTATATGTTCTGTGTGTTTTGAGAAATGTATCATGGCACATATCCATTATTATAATATTATACAGAACAGTTTTGTTGCCATAAAAATCCTTTTTGTAATAGAATAGTTTTTAATAGCAAACATTTGAAAACCCCAATGTCCATTGATAGGAGAATGGTAAATAAAACATATCGTATTCATATAAGGAAAGACTATACAGTTGTGAAAAAGAACCAACTATGACTACACATATCAGCATGAATGAACCTCACAAATATGACAGATAGTAAAAAAAAAGTCATGTAACAATGCATATGGTATGACCATTTATATTAATTAAAACATGTAAAACTAGAAATGTATATTTTGGGTTCCATTTGAATTTAGTAAAACTATAAAGGAAAGTTAAAAATATAATCAACACGTTTTAAGATAGTGGTTGCCTCAGTGTGGGAGGGGGATTGGATAAGAGAAATCTTTTAAATTATTGGTAATATTTTTTTAAATGTATATAACGGTGACATGGATTTGTATCTTTATATTTTACATATGGGTTGTATATATTATTTTGTAAGCATAAATATTTAAAAATTTAAAAAATTACAAAATGTAACTCAAGAGGGTGCTACTTTAGATGGAGTGGTAGAAACAGTCTCTATGAAAGTTGGAGAAAGACAAATACCATAGAATTTCACTCATATGAAGAATTTTAGAGATAAAACAAATGAACAAACAAAAAGAAATGAAAAACTGACTGAAATACAAAGAACTGGTGGTTGCCAAAGGGGAGGTGGGTAGGTAGATGGCGAAATAGATAAAGGAGATTAAGGGTACACTTCTCTCAATGAGTACTGAGTCATGTATAGACTTATTGAGTCATTATATTATACACCTGAAACTAATATTATGTTAACTCTACTTGAAAAAACAACAACAGTAAGGAAATGTCTCTATGAGACAATGACATTTGGGCTGAAACCTGAACAATTTGAAGGAGTAAGCCATGCAAATATCTAGGAAGGCAAATTATAGGCAAAGAAAAGAACAATTTCTTAAGACTCTTAGCAATGTTTGAAGGAAGCCCAGAGAAGAGAGGGGTTGGAAAAAAGGAAAAGGAAAAATGACTTAAATATCTGAAGGACTCAGGTGACAGAGGAAAATTTATTCTGGATAGGCATAAAGGTAGAACTACAGCCAATGGGTTAAAGCTATGAGCGAACAACTCAGTAAATGATAAGGAAAAATTTGTAAGAATCAGAGCCTCAGGGCAGCCCTGGTGGCTCAGCCGTTTAGCGCCACCTTCAGCCCAGGGTGTGATCCTGGAGACCTGGAATCCAGTCCCACGTCGGGCTCCCTGCATGGAGCCCGCTTCTCCCTCTGCCTGTGTCTCTGCCTCTCTCTCTCTCTCTGTGTCTCTCATGAATAAATAAATAAAATATTAAAAAAAGAATTAGAGCCTCACATAAAACTACTTCCAGAAATAGCAAGTTCCTTGTCACTGAAGTGATTCCTGGTAAATTGAAGGTTTGTCATGTGTCTTTTATATGTGCATATTTTTATTTTATTGCCCCTCTGTATTAATTTCCTCCTCTTTGAAAAATAGCACTCAATTTTCATTAAGGGAATGGGATTTTCTACCTTCATGTACAATGATGGTGCAACTATTAAGATACCCTGGTTTACTCTTGCTAAGTGGTGAGCTTTAAACCCTAGCTAAATTTCTCTCACGTGCGTTCTCTGTCTGTCTGTTCTGGGACATTTTTGTCCCCATCAGTGTATGGTAGAAGGCAGAAAATCCACTCCAGAGGGCATTCCAGGATAATATCAGTACTAGAGACATTTAACAGTGGTTGTCAGACTTGATGGCAAGGCTTAAAGCTGTGTTTGCATAGCATTTTATTTCACATATGATTGAAATGACATAAGTTGTCTATGTAAAAGAAGAGGGCAGCTAATAAACTCTATGATGGCATCTATTGGTCCGCTCTCAAAAGACTGTTGGTTAGCTTCTGTTATCTTGATCCCAGGAACTAATTCAGTTCCTGTCCCTTTTGGTTCTAGTTCTTTGTTCTTTTCATTTTGTGATACGCTGTTCCAATAAATTCCTTTAAAAAAATTGGTTTCAGTTCAGTCCTCAAACTCAACATATGTTTTCTGCTTTCTTTGTATCATTAGACAGTATGGTATGGTATTATCTACTTCTGATTGTAAGATCTCAGAAGGGATGAAAATACTCACTAAAGTATAAGACCTTTCATTTGGCCTTTAGTGACCATATGAATGGTAAAATTACTTGAAGTGAGATGCCTTGATCATGTACTCCCTTGATTTTGGTCACTGAAACCATCCTACACCACTTCTTGAGTCTCTACTGGCAGTGCTAATAATTTGATATAGTCTTAGTTAATTTAGTCTAATTTTGCAGGTGTTGTTAGGAAAAACTATTTGGCTTTAGTAAAATTGCCCTCTAGATGCCAGCTAGCCATGATATTACTGACTTTTTGAGGGTTTTCAGAATAACAGATGAAATAATAGTACGTTTTTAAAATCCTAGTTTAGATCTGATTTTGCTGCATTTATCTCCAATGATTTTGCAGAAGCAGTCATGATTTAGTTCTTTCCTGAAGAACTCCTCCCTTTCCCCCTCTTCCTTCATATTCTCAGTAAAAGAAATTTCTCTCTCCTTTGCTCTCTCCTTCCCTCTCTCCATTCTTCTCCCCCCCCTTTTTTTTCCCTCATTTGCACACAAAGAGACAAGCGTAGACATAGTCATATAGATAGTGGACCTCAAGCCATTCTTGGTGCAACTGGAAAGCTCAACTTCCAACCTATTGTTTGCAGATTGTAGAAATGCATGACATGCCTTTGTGTTGAAAGTTATTCAGGGCAAGCCAACACGATGATTACTTAATCATGTAAATGTCATAGTCATTCAAAATTCCAATTAATGTTGCCAAAGTAGCTCAAACATTGAAGAGAATGGTACCAGTTCCGTCTAATTTTAAGATCTATAGAGAAAATAAGCCAAGGTATATCCATGCAGCCTTGTTGAAATAAACTCTTTCCTTTGCCATGTTTCCTGACATGTCTATAGTTATTCCTTTGGGTTAAATCCTTCTTTAAAGTGAAGGTAAACTAGGCTGTGAACTTTTGGTTTAGGGGAAAATATATGTGACATAGATTTATAATCCATAAGAATTTGGAGATGGGATATTTTTTATATTGAAGCTATTATCCATCACTAAACCCCTTATTGTTTAAATTTTTGGATGAAAACCAAGAGTTTCAAAATGGTCAGTAATTTGGATTGGTGACTCGAAAGTCAGGACTTCAGGTTTCCTTTCACAGCTTCAAATAGAGTAACTCTACCTCTTTTTAAAAGACTATTTGAGAGAGAGACAGTGAGTGAGCATGGAGCATGAGCAGGGGGGAGGGGCAGAGGGAGAGAGAAAAGCAGACTTCCCGCTCAACAGGGAGCCCAACAATGCTGGGCTCAATCCCAGGCCCCTGAGATTATGACTTGAGCCAAAAGCAGATGCTTAACCCACCGAGCCACCCAAGTGCCACTGGACTAACTCGACTTTTAAGTACTATGTGCTTATGGCTTCAATGTAAGATTTTATTAAAGAAAATATTCAACTGAAGACTGGAAAGTTTGACAGTCACTACTTGTGTTATAATTCTGGCAATAGAAAGCCATAGAGATAATTTCTTCCAACCATGTTTTTCATAGATGAGAAAGGTAAGTAAAGCATAAACTTTACTTTACTTTATGCACTTTACTCAAGTGTCAAATAGTTAGCCAACGGCCATAACTTCATGATCTTAGCTCTGCACATGTTGTTCCCATTTTCCAGAAATACCTTTCCTGTACTTTTTTTCTTAGTACCCTTAGATTAATTTTTCTAGAGCAGAGGTGGTCAAACTATTGCCCATGGGCTAAATTTAGTCTGCAGTTTTTATAAATAAAGTTTTATTGGAATTCAGGCACATTCATTCATTTCCTATTGTCTGTAGTTCTTCTTATGCTATAGTTGTGAACCTGAGTAGTTGTGACAAGGACCATATGACCTGTAAAGCATGAAATATTTCCAATCTGGCCCTTTACAGATAAAGTTTGCCAACCCATGACCTGGACCCTAAAGTCTTTTCTTTTTTTTTAATAATAAATTTATTTTTTATTGGTGTTCAATTTGCCAACATACAGAATAACACCCAGTGCTCATCCCGTCAAGTGCCCCCCTCAGTTCTAACTTCTAACATCCCACTGAATGGAATGAGAAGAAACAAAAAAAAATGAGGTTCATGACAAGTTTTGTGGCTTCATGCCAGCAGAGTGAATCCTTGAGATGGCCCTTTTCCAATTAGCCCTTTCTTTGCTTGCCAGCTTCTAAGTCACTCCAGGCTGCTAATCCCTCCCCCCACCACCTACTATTTGCCAGGCCATCTGCATACAATTTGTCTCCCTAGTTATAATTCTATCACTATTTCTGTTCACTCTCAGCCTACCTTCTGATTTTTTTAAAGGCCTCACATTGATTTTTTTATCAGTAGACTTTTTGTAAAATGAAGATATTCAAAGTACAGCAAGAGTTTTAAAATTTGAATTCAATTTGCCAACCCAGTGCTCATCTTCATCATGCACCCTTCTTAATGCCTGTCACCATGTTACGCTATCCTTCCACCCACCTCCCCTTCTGCAACCCTTTGTTTGTTTCCCAGAGTTAGGAGTCTCTCATGGTTTGTCTTCATCTCTTATTTTTCCCCACTCAGTTTCCCTCCTTTCACTTATAGTCCTTCACTATTTCTTATATTCCACACATGAGCGAAACCATATGATAATTGTCTTTCTCCGATTGATTTATTTCACTCAGCATAATACAATACCCTCTAGTTCCATCCACATCAATGCAAATGGTAGGTATTCATCCTTTCTGATACCTGAGTAATATTCCGTTGTGCATATATACCATATCTTTTTTATCCACTCATTTGTCAAAGAACATTGTGTCTCCTTCCACAGTTTGGTTACTGTGGACATTACTGCCATGAACACTGGGGTGCAGGTGTCCTGTCGTTTCACTACATCTGTATCTTTGGTGTAAATACATAGTAATGCAATTGCTGAATCATACGGTAGCTCTATTTGTAACTTCTTGAGGAACCTCCACATTGTTTTCCATAGTGGCTGCACCAGCTTGCATTCCCATCAACATTCCCCTTTCTCCACATCTTCTCCAACATTTGTTGTTTCTGATCTTGTTAATTTTAGCCATTCTCACTGGTGTAAAATGGTATCTCACTGTGGTTTTGATTTGTATTTCTCTGAGGCCAAGTGATATGGAGCATTTTTTCATGTGATTGCTGGCCATGTGTAGGTCTTCTTTGGAGAAATGTCTGTTCGTGTCTTCTGCCCATTCTTTGACTGGATTAATCGTTTGGTTTTTGGGTGTTGCATTTGATAAGTTCTTTATATATCTTGGATACTAGCCCTTTATTTGATATGTGATTTGCAAATATCTTCTCCCATTCTGTAGGTTGTCTTTTAGTTTTGTTGACTATTTCCTTTGCTGTGCAGAAGCTTTTTATCTTGATGAAATCCCAATAGTTCATGTTCGCCTTTCTTTCCCTTGATTTTGGAGACATGTCTAGCAAGAAGTTGCTGTAGCCGAGGTCAAAGAGGTTGCTGCCTGTGTTCTCCTCTAGGATTTTGATGGGTTCTCCTCTAGGATTTTTATGGGTTCCTGTCACATTTAGGCCTTTTATCCATTTTGAGTTTATCTTTCTGTATGTTATAAGAGAATGGTCCAGTTTCATTCTTTTGCATGTGACTGTCCAATTTTCCCAACACTATTTATTGACGATACTGTCTTTTTTTCCATTGGATATTCTTTCCTGCTTTGCTGAAGATTAATTGACCACAGAGTTGGAGGTCCATTTCTGGGTTCTCTATTCTATTCCATTGATCTCTGTGTCTGTTTTTGTTAATGAAAAAGAGAAGCTGTTTCTTCGCCAAGAACCAAACTCCATGTAATGAACTGCCTCATTTGCCTTGTGGCCTGTGGGATATTTTACACTAAATGCAGAGATTGGCCTGATGACGCTGATCAGAATGTCCCAAAGAATGTGAAAGCTTAAAAGGAATATTCTTGTCCATTTGCAAGCAGTTTTACAATTTTGGCCCCTGCCCAGGGAAGGACTTTGGGAGAGGAGTGGGTAGGGATTTAAAGGGCTGCATTTAAGCTATAACTGATAAAACTGAGACTCAGAAAGATCAAGTAACTTGTGCAAGGTCACACAAGTATTAACTGTCAGAATATGGACCCATATTTGTCTGATTTTTGTGCTTTTTCTTTTAACCACCTCATTAACTTGATTTTTCAATGGGCAATAATATAAAACTTTTTTTCAATGAATAATTTATTTTTTATTTGTTTTACATTTTTATTTTTTTATTTTTTAAAAAATTATTTTTTATTGGTGTTCAATTTGCCAACATATAGAATAACACCCAGTGCTCATCCCATCAAGTGCCCACCTCAGTGCCCGCCCACCTCCACTTCCACCACCCCTAGTTTGTTTCCCACAGTTAGGAGTCTCTCATGTTCTGTCTCCCTTTTTGATATTTCCCACTCATTTTTTCTCCTTTCCCCTTTATTCCCTTTCACTATTTTTTATATTCCCCAAATGAATGAGACCATATAATGTTTGTCCTTCTCCGATTGACTTATTTCACTCAGCATAATACCCTCCAGTTCCATCCACGTCAAAGCAAATGGTGGGTATTTGTCATTTCTAATGGCTGAGTAATATTCCATTGCATACATAGACCACATCTTCTTTATCCATTCATCTTTCGATGGACACCGAGGCTCCTTCCACAGTTTGATATTGTGGACATTGCTGCTAGAAACATCAGGGTGCAGGTGTCCCGGCGTTTCATTGCATCTGTATCTTTGGGGTAAATCCCCAGCAGTGCAATTGCTGGGTCGCAGGGCAGATCTATTTTCAACTCTTTGAGGAACCTCCACACAGTTTTCCAGAGTGGCTGCACCAGCTCACACTCCCACCAACAGTGCAAGAGGGTTCCCCTTTCTCCACATCGTCTCCAACCTTTGTTGTTTCCTGCCTTGTTAATTTTCCCCATTCTCCCTGGTGTGAGGTGGTATCTCATTTTGGTTTTGATTTGTACTTCCCTGATAGCCAGTGATGCGGAGCATTTCCTCAAGTCCTTGTTGGCCATGTCTATGTCTTCCTCTGTGAGATTTCTGTTCATGTCTTTTAATCATTTCATGGTTGGATTGTTTGTTTCTTTGCTGTTGAGTTTCATAAGTTCTTTATAGATCTTAGAAACTAGCCCTTTATCTGATATGTCATTTGCAAATATCTTCTCCCATTTTGTAGGTTGTCTTTGGGTTTTGTTGACCGTATCTTTTGCTTTGCAAAAGCTTCTTATCTTGATGAAGTCCCAATAGTTCATTTTTGCTTTTGTTTCTCTTGCCTTCATGGATGAATCTTGCAAGAAGTTACTGTGGCCAAGTTGAAAAAGGGTGTTGCCTGTCTTCTCCTCTAGGATTTTGATGGAATCTTGTCTCACATTTAGATCTTTCATCCATTTTGAGTTTATCTTTGTGTATGGTGCAAGAGAGTGGTCTAGTTTCATTCTTCTGCATGTGGATGTCCAATTTTCCCAGCACCATTTATTGAAGAGACTGTCTTTCTTCCAATGGATAGTCTTTCCTCCTTTATCGAATATTAGTTGACCATAAAGTTCAGGGTCCACTTCTAGATTCTCTATTCTGTTCCATTGATCTATGTGTCTGTTTTTGTGCCAGTACCACACTGTCTTGATGACCACAGCTTTGTAGTACAACCTGAAATCTGGCATTGTGATGCCTCCAGCTCTGGTTTTCTTTTTTAAAATTCCCCTGGCTATTCAGGGTCTTTTCTGATTCCACACAAATCTTAAAATAATTTGTTCCAACTATCTGAAGAAAGTCCATGGTATTTTGATAGGGATTGCACTAAATGTGTAAATTGCCCTGGGTAACATTGACATTTTCACAATATTAATTCTGCCAATCCATGAGCATGGAATATTTTTCCATCTCTTTGTGTCTTCCTCAATTTCTTTCAGAAGTATTCTATATTTTTTAGGGTATAGATCCTTTACCTCTTTGGTTAGGTTTATTCCTAGGTATCTTATGCCTTTGGGTGCAATTGTAAATGGGATTGGCTCCTTAATTTCTCTTTCTTCAATTTCATTGTTAGTGTGTAGAAATGCCACTGACTTCTGGGCATTGATTTTGTATCCTGCCACACTGCCAAATTGCTGTTTGAGTTCTAGCAATCTTGGGGTGGAGTCTTTTGCGTTTTCTATGTAGAGTATCATGTCATCTGTGAAGAGGGAGAGTTTGACTTCTTCTTTGCCAATTTGAATGCCTTTTATTTCTCTTTGTTGTCTGATTACTGAGGCTAGGACTTCTAGTACTATGTTGAATAGCAGTGGTGAGAGTGGACATCCCCGTCTTGTTCCTGATCCTAGGGGAAAGGCTCCCAGTGCTTCCCCATTGAGAATGATATTTGCTGTGGGCTTTTCATAGATGACTTTTAAGATGTTGAGGAATGTTCCCTCTATCCCTACACTCTGAAGAGTTTTGATCAGGAATGGATGCTGTATTTTGTCCAATGGTTTCTCTGCATCTATTGAGAGGATCATATGGTTCTTGGTTTTTCTCTTGCTGATATGATGAATCACATTGATTGTTTTATGAGTGTTGAACCAGCCTTGTATCCCAAGGATAAATCTTACTTGGTCATGGTGAATAATCTTCTTAAGGTATTAAATATAAAACTTTTTAATGCTAAGATGCAGAAACAGAAAATAAGCTTTCTCTTGGACTAGATCAAAGCTCTAGGAAGAGTAGTATCTTTGCCTAAAGGTTGTTCCTGTTTGTACTTGCTGGTCTTTTACACACAAAACATTTATATTATAGTTTACTTAGTTGGTCAGTGTTTTTCAGTTACTGTGCTAAATCAATTTAACTAACGTATTCTTGGCACCCAGTATGTGCTAAGTATGTACCTAGTATGCATCATGACTATCATATAGTCATTGTTCTCAAGGAGTTCATAGAATAGCTAAGAACATAAACATAGATAATTAACAAATATGTGTTGAATAAAAGAATGATATTTTGGGAATAATATGCTGGCTGAGAAAGACATAGGACTGATCTTCCTATATCTCACAGTTCAGTTGGTAAAGGAAACATAGATAGATAATGTATTGGATGATAAAGTAATAGAAGTGAGTGAGAAGTTAGAAATTTGGCACATGAAGTGGGAAAGGACTTTTCTGGCAGGAAAGTTTAGAATGTGAAAAGTCATGAAGTCTGGAATCTGGAATGTGTTAAGGGACTTATAGGTAGTTTAATACTCCTGGAGTGTGAAAGGGGAGAGATTTGCACCTGGACACATAGAGGGGGGACCCACAGAGTTATATTTTTCACTTAATCAGAAATTACTGAGCATCATTTATATAAGGCACTGGATTATGATCTGTAGGAGCCATAAGGAATACAAGAAATTTATGTAGAACTCTATTCTCAGGATGATAATCTGCTTTTGGAGATAAAAACAGCTAGGATACAGAAGCAAGGGCATGCATATGCTATCCACACTGAATATTTGAGTTCTGAGTTTTGGAAAGAACTTTCCTGACTTGGCTAGAAAATTTACACTTACCATGTTTTACTCATTTTTCCTGGTCTCCTGCTTTTCTTACTTTATGCCATATATCTTCTTTTTCTGTTTCCTTTTTTAAATCCCTACCTTTTCCACTTCTCTATTCTTGTTCCTACGTTACTTACCCATCCCTTTTCTCCACTTTTTTTCTGTGAGTGTTAAATTAGTCCCTAAATCCAGTCTACCTGTCCCTGTCTCTCTACAGGGACAGAGGACTTGGAAGGAGAATTAGGGGAAAAAGAGTAATCTTTTCAGGTATTTTCCATTCCAACCTCAGACACAGAGAAATGTCATAGTTCCTTCATGTGCCAGATAGAAGGTTTTTGGACCTAAATCTAAGTTGTGGTCTTTGAAATTTAGATAAAATTATGTCAGGACACTGTCCCACACTCTGTTCAAAATTCATTGCCTCCTCCTTTTTGCTTTCTGTAAATTAAAATGGACTTACATTTCAGTATCTCTTCTGATTCTGAGTTTTGCTTTCAGTGAATTCTCATTCCTCCTGGTCTCTTTATCCTATTTTCCTTTGTCCTGTGCTAATCCAGATTTGGGAATTCAATCACATCTCTTTGATTTCTACAACAAATACTCACCTATATAAACTTTTGTGTTTAGAGTAATTTTACAGTATCACAGAAATATTTTTTCTTCTCTCCTCCAACTCTAAACTCTTATTTAGATCTTGTGCAGGAAAGTTCAACTTTCTATATTTTAAAACTTTCTCTTTCCAACCCAAGCCCTCCTGGTCTCATCTTTATACCCAACTGAACAGCAGGATACTTGTTTAAAATATTATTTCTTTTCTGAGGAATTCTACCTAGTTATTAAAATAACAGGGCAGCCCCCATGACCCAGTGGTTTGGCGCCGCCTTCAGCCTAGGGTATGATCCTGGACACCCGGGATCGAGTCCCACATCAGGCTCCCTGCATGGAGCCTGCTTCTCCTTCTGCCTGTATCTGTGCCCCCCCTCTCTGTCTCTCTCTCTCTCTCTCTGTGTCTATCTTGAATAAATAAATGGAATTTTAAAAATAAAATAACATTTTCACTCTGATATAATAATAGTTTAAAAGGCTATCTGTTTCCTGGGGATTCTCCACAACCTCCCAGGAGCCACTAAGGGACTGGGGAGAAGATGGAGGTTCAGGCACCTGGGCTCTGCATATCTACAACCCTGCTTCAACCATTTCAGTTTCACTTTTATCTCTTTTATATATTTGATTTATTGACCATTTGGGATGAAAAAAATTTCCATTCCTAAAATTTGAAAACCACTGCTTAACAGTTGCAATATATTAGCCCCCCAAAATAGTAAGAGTTGAAGATACATAAGTTTGTTCCACAAAGAAGGCAAAGAACATCAAAGATGCTGGATCTATATTATTTGTTGAAAAATGATTCAAGATAAATAAGGATGTTTGGCAGTCATGGCAAATCCCCAAGGCTGATGATATAAAGGACAACTAAAGGATCCTTTGGATAACTCATCAGAGGCTAACCTCTTGGTAGAATAGACCCTAGGTTATTATGGCATTTCTGGGAAGAAAAGCCATTTTTGTTTGTGGCAGACCTTGGAGTCTTGCTATATTGTGTTAGCACAGGATATCCTGCAAGATTTGTCAAAGGGAGAATTAAAGATAGAACTAACTTGAGAAGACCAATTATTAATTTCCTACATTTTTTTCCTCCAGTTGTGAGTTCTGAACAGTTCAGCATTTGGATTTAGGATGATTTTTCTATTTGATGCCATCCTAAAGTCTTTCCTTGTTTCATGTACTCCCCTTATCTTGAGTGTGCTTGACAATGTAAGACAGGACTCAGCTGTCTCTCAGATGGGTTGGTTTCATATACTACTATCATTTAAGAAAAATAAAATTCTTTTAATTATGCATTTTTCCCCTTCACATTAACTTTTGTGAGTAACTAAAAACAACTGATGGGTTTCCTGGGATTTAATAGAAACCTATGGCATTTTGGCTTGTTCTTCAAATTGAGGTTATTTGTGCATATCTTATTTCATGTTTAGAATATTTCTGCTTTAAGGTAGGAGTTCTGTTTGATTTATCTTTGTGTTCCTCATACTAGGAGGCAGATATTAGGTATGCAGAAATAATTTGTTGAATTGAATTTGTGCCGAAGTAAACCATGGCCCACCATAGTATTTAATGTTAAAAAAAAAAGAGTTTTGTTGAAAGCAATTTGAGATTGGTAGGAAATTAAAGGGAAGAGAACTTGCTATGTGCTACACATTACCCTCGGACTCTTGTCAATGTCATCTCCTTTATTGTGCTTATACACTAATGCTACAGGTTTCATGACAGACATTTGGATCTTCTTTGCCATAGTGTCAGCTGCTGCTGCTTCTTCTTCTTCTTCTTCTTCTTCTTCTTCTTCTTTTTAGTGTCAGCTTCTTATTTGATCTTATACATAGACTGTATGATTCAGAGAGTCCCAGGGTAACTGGATGGCTCACTTGGTTAGGCATTTGATTCTTTATCTCAGCTCAGGTCTTGATCTCAGGTTTGTGAGTTCAAGCCCCGTGTTGGGCTCCATGCTGGATGTGGAGCTTAACTTAAAAAAAAAGTCCCATCATGCCTTTGCTGCTATGACTTAATCATCAGGGCTGTTTTGTGGGGGAGGGGGCCATGACTTGAGAAATATAGTGTCCATTCAGTCCCCAGTAGTTAGTTTTGAAACCACCTTTAAAAAATAAGAAATAGTAAAAGGGATTATAAGGGAAAGGAGGAGAACTGAGTGGGAAAAATTAGGGAAGCAAACCATTAGAGACTCCTAACTCTGGAAAGCGAGAAATGGTTGTGGAAGGGGAGGTGGGCAGGGGAATGGGGTAACTGGGTGACGGCGCAATAAGGAGGGCACTTGATGCGATGAGCATTGGGTGTTATACTATATGTTGGCAAATAGAACTTCAATAAAAACCAAAAAAGTATTTTATTGTACAGACTGAGAGAGAGCACAAGCAGGCAGAGTGGCACAGGGGACAAAGGAGAAGAAGGTTCTCCACTGAGCAGGGAACCTAATGCAGGGCTGCATCCCAGGACCCTGGGATTATGACCTGAGCCAAAGGTGGATGCTTAACAGACTGAGCCACCCAGGCACCCAAATACCACTTTTTAAAGCTATTTTCATTGTGTTTAACACATCTACTTTACTGTATGTCTGAGGCTATCACAGGGCACAGAGTATTAAAGAGTAAACGATTAGACATACAAATAATCTTGGTACTATGGACTTGAAGCAGCCTCCAGATATAGCCCTTTTCTGACCCATAAAATATCTCAAGCCTAAGGCTCTTGAGTCTCATAGCTACATCTCTTCATAGTTCTCAGTGTTACAGAATTGTCCTCTTGGTTTTTGCCCTCTCCCTTTTATTTTCTTTTCCTTCCAGAGGTTTGGGTATCTTTTATCTTTTGTACTGCTGGCTCCTGGCAGTCTTTCAATTCAGTCACTTTAGTTTACATGCAACTTTATTTGTTTGCTTCTCTAAATAGTTCCAATGTAAATCACAGATTTGTGAGAAGGTCACATGTTGAACAGAAGGCTAGCCAAAAGGACCTAGACTGTGGGGAGAACATTTCTTCACAGCAGGTGAACTCAGATATGAAAATCTGGATTTATGTAACAAATAAATCAAGGGGTATTTTTTTACTTTACAGAAGGATGCACCATGGGGTTCCTTTAAATAGCTGGTTCCCTTAGTGCATATTACAATGGTATTGTTACAAAAAAATAAAATCCAAGTGCAAGTTTTCAGAAAATAGGAAATTATTATGACACCTAGTAAATTTTATAGATTTTTTCTACCTTGAAAATGATTTTTTAAAAATATTTTATTTATTTATTCATGAGAGATGCACACAGAGAGGCAGAGACATAGGCAGAGGGAGAAGCAGGCTCCTTGCAGGGAGCCCAATGTGGGACTCGATCCCCAGACCCCGGGATCATAGCCTGAGCCAAAGGCAGATGCTCAACCACTGAGCCACACAGGTGTCCCAACGTTGGAAATTAAAAAATAGGCCCAGAGTTAATATACATGGCATGATAATATAATAATCATGAGGGGAAATGGGGTATTGAGTGAGATCCATTGTTTCTCCACATAAACCACCTATAGCCAAATCACCTGATACTTTTAAAATGTAAACTCCAAAGGAAAAAGGTCTAAGACTGTACCTTAAACTTCTCCAGGTGGTTAGAATTAACACTGATGTTTTTGAGAACAAAGTCTTTTATTGGACTAGATTATTTCCTGCCTGTATCTTTCCTGCTTGTCTTTCTTTGACTTTAAAGAAAAGCTCATGACTTTAACTGTTTTTTTTTCCTTCTTTTTTGACCTTAACTGTTTTAACTGTTACATCAGTGAGGAAACAGAGACACTAATATTGTGATTGTGAAGAGGGGGATATTAGGAGCAGGGATAGTGAAAGTGGTGAATATATGTTAGTGTGTATTTGTGCGTATACGGAAACAAGTCTTAAGATATATTTTTTAAAAATCTAGAAAATGTTCTCATATACACCCTTCTCACTTCTTTTGTATCTGACCCTATGTGATAGGTGAACCAACATTATGCAATGAGTAATAGCTATTCCAAATTTTTGCTTCCCATGCTTCTTAACTATGTGTTACCAGTTTGGTATTGAGGGATGATTTTATCCTTCATGGATCCCTACTTTTTTTCTTATTTCTCTATTACTCTCTCCATCTCTCATATCAATAAAAGTTATTCTCTGAATGCTAAGCTTTGTGCTAGTCATCAGGTCAAGCTTGTAGTAGAAAGATGGCGATGGTAGTGAGGGGACTGAGTCAACCCAGAAGCTATTAGAAGGACCAATGTGATATGAAATGACTCTCTGACCCAAACAAGAGAACTGGCAGTGACTAAGCAATGTGAAAACACCTGTTATATCTGTTACACAGGATAATAAAAATAGAATTACAAGCCCCCAGAAACTCCTTTTATTTCTTATGTTTGTTATTCTCACTCATCTCCTGAAAGGTAACTCTAATCCTAAATTTAACTTCATAGAATAGAATTTTCCTATTTTAAATTTTCTAAAATTTGAATAATATGATTTTTACACTTTTGAGTATGGATTATTTCATTCAACATTATGTTGATAATACTTTTAATTCTGGATGTATGTTTCAAAGATGATTTGGCAGCTTGCCTATTTACTTTCTTAATATTGTATCCTTTTGAACAGAAGTTCTTAATTTTCTATTTGACTTTTTATTTTAATCCAAGTTAGCTAACATACAGCATATTATATTAGTTTTAGGTGTACAATATAGTAATTGATCAGTTCTGTACATCAGCCAGTGCTGAAGTTACTAATTTTAATAAACTCCCATCCATTGTATTATCCCTCAGGTTAAAAAACTTCCCCTACCCCAAGGTCCTTTTTTTAATTTAAATTCAATTAGCCAGCATATAGTATATCATTAGTTTCAGATGTAGGTTTCAATAATCCCAAGGTCTTGAATATATTACCTTATGTTATTGTTTTGGAAGTTCTGTTGTTTGATCTTTCACATGTTCATCTGTAATCCATCTTAAAGTGATTTTTGTGCATGGTATGTATCAAGAGTCAAGTTTCACCTTTTCCCTATCGATATCTAAGTGATCCAACACTTCATATTCCCACTGCTATCTAGTGCCCCATTTGTCGTTAGTCAAGTATCCACGTATTTGTTGGTCTGTATCTGAACTTCATATTATGTCTCATCGATCTCTTTGTACCAACCCCACCTGTCTTAATTATTGTGGCTTTTTAACAAGTACTGATTATTTGGTATAAGTGCTTCAACACTGTTTTTCTTCTTTAGGATTGCCTTGGCCCTTCTTGGCTCTTTATATTTTCATTTAAATGTTAGAATTATGTTGCTAATTTCCACCCAAACAATTGGATTTTAAATGGAATTGTAATAAATCTATATGTAGAGCAATTTGAGAGAATCAGCTTCTTTGAAACATTGACTCTCCCAATCCATGAATTTGGTCTATTTTCCCATGTATTTTAGTCTATTTTAGTCTTTAATTTCTACCAGTAATGCCTCATAAATTTTCTGCATAGAATATATCTTTCATTTGATTTATTCATAGGTATTTGGTTTTTCTTTTGTTGTTGTATCTATTGTAAATGGTATATTAAAGATCAGTATTCTTATTTATTGATTCTTTATAGAAATACAACTTATCTGTAAATATGGATCTTGTATCTAGTCATGGTGCTAATTATTATCATAGTTTACATTTAGAATCCTTTATATTTTATATATAATAAAATTTGTCATCTGGAAATATTGAGGGTTTATTTCTTCCTTTTCATCCCTTAAACTTTTAGTTGTTTTTCCCCTTGATCTCTTGCTCTAGTGAGTATCTTAAGTTCAGTACTGAATACAAGTGGTGATGGAGGACAGTCCTGACTTATTCCTGATTTCAGGAAAAAAAAAAACTTTCAGCATTTTACCTTAAAGTATTGCTTGTTGTAAGTTCTGTGTGAGTCTTTTGTTAGACTAAAGAAGTTTCTTCGTATTATTAAATTACTGAGAATTATTTTTAAAAATCATGAATGAATTCTGAATTTATCAAATGTTTTATCTACTTCATTTGAGATGATCTTATTTTTTTCTTGATTTTTGTTCATATGTTGAATTTTAATGATTTGTTTTTGAAAGTTAAAGCACCTTTGCATCTGTGGAATAAATCCAACTTGGTTTCTATTTTTTCCTTTTAGTAATATAGATTTTGTTTCACATATTTTGATGCTATGCTCTAAGGTGTGTACAAATTAAAAAATTATATTTTCTTGGTGGAATGTTTCATCAAAATGTAGTGTCTCTCTTTGTCACCAGTCATATGTCTTACATTAAAGTCTATTATTTTCTGCTTCACTAGAAGTATATCAGCTTTATTTGTCTAATGGAGGCATAACATATCTTTCTTCTTTTTCAGTCTTCCTGTGTCCTTATATTTAAGATACATTTCTTGTAGGCAGCATATAATTTTTTTTAAATTTTCATATAGTTGTTTTTAATAAAATTTGGTAATCTGTGTATTTTTCTTGTAGTATTTGTGTAATTCATATTTAATGAAATTATAGATTTATTTAGGTTTCAGTACATGTTCTAACTAGCTGTTTTTATCTTTTATTTGTCCCATCTGTACTGTTCCCTTACTTCCCCCTTACTGACTTATTTTAGATTAAGTATATTTTATAAATGTTTCAGTCTTCCCTTCTATGAGCTTATTGGTTATATATTTTTCTTACTATTCTTTTAGTGGTAATGATAGAAATTATAGCATGCATACTTGACTTAAAAATATTAAATTATTAATGTTTTTCTGACTTCCTAGACAAAGCAATGACCTAAGGATACTTTAAATGTATCTACCACTCCCTGTTTGAGTTGTTATCATTGCATATTTTAATGCCATATATGTTTTAAATCCCAGAAGACATAGTTATTATTATTATCATCATTTTGCATAATCAATACTCATTTAGATTTGCCTATATATATTTACTTATTTTAAAGATTTTATTTATTTGAGAGAGAATGGAGAGAGAGAGAGAGCATAAGTGAAGGGGGAGAGAGAGAAAGAGAGCATGAGATGGGGAGGGACAGAAAGAGGGGAGAAGCAGACTCCCAGCTGAGCAGGGAGCAGATACATGGCTTAATCCCGGGACCCTGAGATCATGACCTGAGACAAAGGCACCCAGATGCCCCTTGGCCATATATTTAATCTTTCATTTGCTCTTTACCCTTAACTGCATCTCTATTAATGTGAGGTCTGTTGGTGATTACCTCTTCTAACTTGCTAGTATCAATGTGTTTATTTTGTCCTTTTTTTCTTTTAATTAAAAAAATTTGGAAGAGTTTAAGATTTACAGAAAAGCTGTTGAGTTAGTAAGAAAATATCCACATATGTCATATCCATTTTCCACTATCAATTAACATCTTAAAATTAGTGTAACACATTTGTTGCAATTAACGAGCCAATATTGTTATATTATTATTAAAGTTAACACATTATCAATTTGCTTATTTCCTTTTTCATTTTCTTAGTTTTTTTCTTGTATCTGGATCCTTTTCTTTGTTGTTGTTGTTTTAATGACATTGGCAGTTTTGAGCAGTATTGATGAAGTGTTTTGTAGACTGTCCCTCATTTGGGATTTGTCTGATATTTTCCTCATGATTAGATCACAGGGTGATAGGTTTGGGGAGAAAGAACACGGAAGTAAAATGACTCATGACTGTTGATAGTAACTTAATTATCTGGTTAAAGTAGTATTTGCCAGATTTCTCCACTATAAAGTTACTATTTTCTCCCCTTTACATATTGTTCTTTTCTCATCATTTTTGAATATTTTCAGTGAGTATAGATTTTTAGGTTAGCAGTTATTACTTCCCTCCCTTTGAATATGTCTTCTATATATCAGTTTTAATGTATCTTTGAACTCCTTTTTATGACTTTCTCCTTGATGATTTTTAGCAACTTTACTATATTTCTAAATCTGATTTTCTTTATGTTTATCTTGCTTGAGTAACTTAAATATGTGGTCACTTAAATCTGTGCCTTGATGTTTCTCATCAGTTTTGGAAATTTGATCTGTTGTTTCCTTAGATATCATTTCTGCCCCATTGTACCTTTCTTATCCTTCTGGGACTATTATCATCCATTTGTTGTTAGATAATTTCACTAGATACAATATATCTCTTGAAGTCTATTCTGTATTGTCCAGCTTTTTGTTTATTTATGCTTTGGTCAGGTCTATGTGTTACCCACTCTTATATCTTCCAGTTCACTAATCATTTATTCTTTGTTGTCTAATTTCTTCTGTGTTGTTTGCTTCAAAAAACACATGGATTGAGTTCTTAATTTGAGTTCTTAATTCTTGATTTGAGTTTTTAACACTGTGTTTTGGAATTTCCATTTCATTTTACGATTTCCAGTTCCCTACCACAGCTCCTCATCTTGTTTAAATCCATAAACCTATTAGTCATAGTTATTTTAATTTTCTGTGTAACATCTTTAATATCTGGATATCCTATAAGACTGCTTCATTTTTTCTTAGCTTTTAGATAATTATTATCCTTCAATATGATTGGTTATTTTGCTTAACTATTACAGTTCATGTATAAATAATTATAAAAGTATCCAAAACTCTGAATGATGTTACCTTTCTCCAGAAGAGATTTGTTTTTTATTTTTGGTATACAGTTAGGGTAGGGACTTTAAAATAATTCAAAGCTATGCTTTGAATTTGAGGCTTCATCTGTTTCTGCTTTACCCTTACTATTAGGGCATAGCCATTTGAAGATACCAAATGAAAACTTGCAACACTTAATAGGAGCACTTAGCAGAACCTAATTTCTAATTTTTATCCTCCCAAACCTGTAAAATTAAAGAACATTCTTCTTAGCCTCTTTAGCCCTTCAGCCTCAATATCCTCCTTTTTTTTCCTTTCATGATTGGGAATTACCTTGAGAGGAAGAGCAGCCTCTATGTCCAGGCTCCCCTCTCTTGACTTCTCCCTTCTCTCAGATCTTGATCCTACATATTTTCTTTTGGTTTCTCTTTAATGTCTTGAAATGGATTTTGCTTTGTTTAGTTCCCCTGTCCTTGCTTTCAGTGAAGAGCATAGTAAAACAACATAGACAACAATTAATGAAAGTGGGCCAAATTCTTGGGTCACACTCTGATAATCTAATTCAGTTGGTTTGGTCTTGGGCCTAACAATCTATATTTAAAGAAGAGCCACAAGGTGAGTATGACCTTGGTGGTTCACAGATTGCTTATTCAGAAAACATTTAAGAAACACTGTCTTACACATGCACATAGTATGGACTATCAAGGGAAATAGACTATGTCCTTTTAGGTTATCTTTAGCCCAGGGACTTTGGGAATCCATAAGCAAGCTTCAAAAGTCTGTGATTCAATGTTCCTCAAATACAGGGTACAGAGTAAAGTCAGACTTCAGATCAGCAATTTTCTTCTAGCTCTGTGGCAGTTATCCCATCACAGCGTATGCAACAGTCCCCTGAACACTGGTATTGACATCTTCCCACATTCTGCTCAGTACTCATAGCAATAGAAGAGGTTATGTTTGTTTGGATAGGAAAAAGTGGGATCAGGAAGATTTTATGGAAGAGATTACATTTAGGCTGAGCCTTGTAGGATGTATGGAACTTCTATAGAGATTTAGAGAAAGAGCATTCCAAAAGGAAGCAACAGTAGGAGCAAATGCATGAAAAGCATAGGACAATGGTCTCAAATTTTATTGTGCGTGAGAATCACATGCATAACTTTTATAACTCGCAAATAACAAGATTCTATCTGCAGATATTCTTACTTACTAGGCTCATGTGAGGCCCAAGAATTTACTTCTTTCATAGACTCACACAATGATTCTGAAGCATGTAATGTATGGACCATGCTGAGTGGAACACAAGTTGAAATGGAAAAGAAAAAAAAACAACTATTGTATATGAAATAATTAGAAAAGATTGCAAATGCTAAATTATTTGATTCATTGTTACATAAATTACAAGGATATTACATATTGTGAAAAGAAAAATGATTTGTAGGAAGGAAGTCATTTATGACATTTGAGAGAATAACTGAAGTAGAAGGATAAGAAAAGAAGTTTATTTTAGGGAAACTTAGTGCTCTTTGCCCATAGATCTTAAGAACTTTCTTCTACTCTCCTTTAAAAAAAAAATCTACGGACTAATGTTTTGTGATTCATTTTACTCTTGAATCTTCATATATGAACTGCTGCCTGCCTGTGTCTCCAATCTCATATTATTTTTGTTTTATTCTTCTAAATATATAAATCATATCATGTCACCTTTTTGTTTAAAACTCTCCAAACTCTTTCCATTAGAATTAAGTCCAAATTCCTTTTTCTTTGTGCACAGATCTATCATATTATTTGGCCCTGGACTCTTCTCTAATTTTATCTTCTACCACTCTACTCCCTGTTCTCTGTATTTCAGTCAGACTACTTTTCTTTCTGTTCCTCTAAAATTTCAAATTAGTTCCCCTTGCATAGTCTCTGAGTTTGCTGTTTTCCTTGCCTGGAATTGTTTTTATAATGATTCCAATCTCTGCCTGGAAGTTTCCTTCTCACCCATTCAAATCTCAGATCAAATGTCATCCCTTATCACACTGTATGAATTTTCAATCATCCTCATCCATGTTACCCTTTATCCTGCTAAATATAGTCCCTTCATATTGCTCATATAATCTAAAATTATATTTTTTCTTGGTATTTTCTTCCCTACTAGAACTCTATAAATTCAGGGACCTTATCTTTTTTTTTAATTACTCAAGTTCTTGTGCCTAGGAAAGAATTAACACACAGTATCATATATGGTGTCTGAAAAACATGAATGAATTCAATAGATATTGCCAAAGGTCTCCTCTAGTCTAATGTCTTCACATATCTCCATCTGTCAAAACATCCCTGATATTTTTCTGTCAGAGAGACAATTGCTAGGCTAAAGCTTCTAGAGACTTTAAAATGAAATATACTCCCTAGGGCTCAGTTGGTTGCATGTCTGACTCTTGGTTTCAGCTTGGGTCATCATCTCACTGTCTTTAAAAACAAAACAAAAAACAAATGAAATATACCCCCAGGAAGAGTAATGCCTTAAGATTTGATCAGCCTTGTATGTCCCAAGTGAGATACTGAAGGAATTTGAGTTGGGAGCAAGATAGGAGGGAATTGAGAGGGGAGAAAAGACCCCTTTTGGGGAAGACAGACCTAACTGGGGTACGTGCAGTCGCCAATCCCAGACATTGGGTTCACTGAAAGAATAGAAGAAAGTCTATATATATAAATTATGTGGACTTTAAGCTTGGCCAAGGGTCAAATCCGGAATGAAGGAACCCTTTCTCTGTCTTTTAATTTGTAAGTAAATTTCATTTTACACCCAGACTCAGCACCCACCCTCTCTTCAAAAACTATCTTTTTAAATTCCTGGAACTTATTTTTCATTTTCTTACATGCCACAACCAGTTGTATTTGGTGTTGCATTGTCCTGTTGACATAACATAATCCACTGTGACAGATGCAACTATGGTATCTTAGTGGCGTGTAAATGGAGGATGACAGAGGGTTGGATTCTGTAAAAGTGTGATGCCACATGCCTTTGCTGACAGAATCTTAATGACCAGATGTGGTTCCAAACTTTTATTTGTGGTTTGATGCTTTAGTGGATGGATTTAGTTTTTTAGTGGAGAAATATGTTTAGCAACATAGTCTAAGAACCTGCTGTGAGCTAAAGGCAGCATTGGAACTTGTGAGTCAAACCGTCAAGATATTTACCAAAAGACTAATAATAATAGCTAATATTTACATGGTGCCTGCTCTGTGGAAGGCACCATTTCTAAGTGTTTCACAAATGCTAGCTTATTTAATCTTAAGGTCCTGTGAGTCAGACAAGGCTATTATCACAGAGACATAGAAGAAACTGAGGTACCAAGTAGATAAGTGAATTGCTGAAATGTGCATAGCTATGGGGTATGGTGGAGCACGTACTGAAACTGAAGTCTAGCTGCCAAACATGAGGGTTTTTTTAAAGATTTTATTTATTTATTTATTTATTTATTTATTTATTTATTTATTTATGTATTTATTTATTTATTTGAGAGAGAGAGAGAGAGAGAGAGAGAGAGAGAGAGAGAGAGAGAGGCAGAGACACAGGCAGAGGGGGAAACCGACTCAATGCAGGGAGCCCAACATGGGACTTGATTCCGGGTCTCCAGGATCAGGCCCTGGGCTGAAGGCGGCACTAAACCGCTGAGCCACTCAGGCTGCCCCAACATGAGCTTTTAATAATGACTATCCTACACTTTATTGGTAACCCTGGAGAGGACCATGTTATAGTAATGGTGAATAGTAATTATAATAACTACCATTAATTTGTTCTTTGACCTGTGTTAAGTATTTTACTACATTATCTCATTTAACTCTCACACTAGTTCTGTAAAATAAGTACCATTCGAATCCTTGAGTTGTATTTTGGAACGTGAGACTCAGAGAGTGTACATTGTATTGCCCGAAGTCTTATACCAGGGACGTGGGACAGCCAGTAGATGAACTCATCCAAACCGGGTTCCTCACAAAAACAAATCTCACCACAGAGTCATACTTCAATTAGCTTATAGGTCAACATGTAAAAGTTTCCTTTGTCTTACAGTGAAGCTCTGACAAAGTAGGATAAATCTGACTCTTTCTCCCTCTGCTGTGTTGTAGAGGTCAAGTCTCAGAGTACACACATTGGCATTGCACTTCATACATCTAGCCAATTACTTAAAAGTAGCCATCTGCCTAACCCTGGGCCCTATAGGAGAAATTACTGTCAGAAAATTTCTAAGACAAGCCTTACTTCTTCTTTATGTAACCTTAGTTTTCTCTTTGCTGCTCTTCATGTGTAAAGATAATATACCCCAACTATGGTCCCTAAATATTACTTTGAGTTGGTTCTCTTGCTTTAGGAGTAGAACAAGCTGATGCTTCCTATTTTGTTTGGTTTATTTTGTGATTTTTAAAACAGCTTGTCAAAAGTGGGGACTCTAGCTATGGTTAGAATTTAGGGTCACAATCTTGTCCAAGGTTAAAGTCTGAAGAAGTGATAAGAGCAAACTCGTTTCATGGGGGGATTGTACTCATAGTACTGCTCTTTAGCCAGTTCCCAGCAAGGCAACAGGGACTTCAATTTTCTGGTTTTAGTGCCATTTGCAATGCAATTAAAATTGCTCAATACAGTTTTTCTTGCTCCCACCTGCTGCCACATGTTTGAGTTTCCTGCTACTTCTACCCCTCTGTGAAGTGTGCAGTGAAACAAACCTGTTTTATTTCCCTCACACACAGCAGTCAGCAACTCTCTGTTAGTATAGTGAGATAAGGCAAGTGTAGGGCATCCTAGCTACCTGCTTATTGAGATATGGCTTTTATCAATCCTTTTGATCCCCAGTCCCACCCCAGGTCATCACCTAGGTGACCTGGTAACATCTACAAAAGTTTTGTCAAAGTTAGAGACCAACTCCCTTCTCCATCCCTAACGCAGAAATATTGCCCCATCTATCAGGAAGGAAACTTAGCTGAGCTCACTTGGAAGCTGCTCTTTGCATGCCCCCTGCTTCTGTTTCTAATGAATTTCTTTTGGCATTAGCTGCACTTCACTGCCAATGGACACTTTCACCCACTGAGGATGAACTGAGATGGGCATGCTGCCTTGGTTTTATGAAGTAGCAGCAGTGTCTTCTTGCAGTTACTGCAATATGAAGGTCAGTGCTTTCACAGGGAAAACGCAGTCATTTAAGCCTTAAAAAGGTCATAAAATCTCCTTAGTATAGCTTCTGCCATAGCAGTACATAAGACCTCAGACCTGGACTACTGATGGCAGAAGGAAAGGCATTGTGAAGAAAGCTATCTCAGGTGAATAGGTGGGAGAAATGACATGTCTGCCTCTTACAGGAAATTCAGCATTGTCAATTTTGACTATTTGCAAAGAAATAGCTTTCTCCTCACTTGAAGTTTTTGTCCTGTTTTATAGCCTGTTCTGCTCCTTGTGGGGCTTTGTGTCTAGGACAGTGAGTTTCAAGGGATGGGTAAGATTGTCACTTTGTGTGTGTTTGGAGGATGAGAGAAAAGAGGAGCAATATGAAGAGTGTAACAAAATAGGGCAGAGCACATATATAGCCTGGAAAAAAAGTTTGATATTATAACAATTTTAATGGTAGAAAAGTATATTTTGATAAATTTCTCTTGCCTGTTGGAAATCAGTGGTACACACATCGACTTCCCTCTATCAGTGATTCTCAAGTGGCCAAATGGCAAGCCCTTCTAAGAAGACTTATCACAGTGAAGGGAAAAGTTATGTTTTATGTTTATAAAAGGAGGTAAGAGTTAAAAACAACTTGAGAGGGCAGCCCAGGTGTCTCAATGGTTTAGCGCCGCCTTTAGCCCAGGGCCTGATCCTGGAGACCTGGGATCGAGTCCCATGTTGGGCTCCCTGCATGAAGCTTGCTTCTCCCTCTGCCTGTGTCTCTGCTTCTCTCTCTCTCTCTCTCTCTCTCTCTTTCTCTCTCTCTCTCTCTCTCTCTCTCTCTCTGTCTCTCATGAATAAATAAATAAAATCTTAAAAAAAAACAACTTGCGAAAATCAGCTTTATTTTTCAGGCCTTTCTTGCTCATGCATTTTCTCTGACTGGTGTCCTGTATAGAAGAAAGAGGAAGAGTGCTTTGGCTGAGAGCACCTTGTCCTTTAAAAGCCAATCTCAGAGTTTATTTATTCATAGGGGTTTTTTGTTTTTTGTCCCCTTTGCATTTTTATTTCACCTGTTTTGTACTTTGACTGCATCTGCCTTGTTTACTTTCCTGGTTGCTGTTAGACTCTGTTATCTTAATATTTGGTGACTTTCAGTTATCTATCTCTCAGTGTTTGTGTCTCTGTTTCTGCCTGCTTGTCTCTGTTTTTTCTCTTTATTGTGATCTCTCCGTTTGTGTCAGTCTCTGAATCTCTATCTTTTTCTTTTTCTTCTTCTTTTTTTTTGCTTCCTATCTCTTTTGGATCTTTTTTTCTGCAACGTCTCTACCTGAGTTATCATGAGGACTGTCTATGTGAAAGCTGTCTGAAGACCAAAGTCATTACACAAATGCAAGGTGGTAGCATTCCTAGCAGTTCAGAAAGTGTATGAAATCCCCAACAGATATTTATGAAAACAAGAAAATACCAGAGTAATTCCCCTGACAAGCTCTGCAAACTATGTTTTGGTTTGATGGGATTATGGAATGGAGACAACCAGTATAAATAACAGTAGTGAAACTTATTTTGTTTTCAACAGAGTTTGTTTTCAAAGAGAGACAACTTTGTTATAATCATATCAGTTGCCGGTTATTCCAATATCTGCCTGGTATTAGCTAGATTTTGCCTGAGTTAGCTTTTGCATTTTAGCCAAAGTTGATATGGATATAAGATTCAGAGGAATTGAATCTTAGCTAATTGAGGTATTTATATAATTAGCATCAGTACACAAATTCCTAGCCACTTTTCTTTGTCACTAAGGCAACATGGACAGGACAGAGGTAAGGCTGCTTCTCCATGTCCTCATAAACACAATCTCCTCACAATGCTATGGCTTGTGGCACATCAATATAGAGGTGATTTCTTATGTTGAGCACATATGTGTCAGGTATTATGATTAATCTCATTTAATCAAACCTCAAATCAAACCTCAGAATAATCTCATGAAAGAGAGAAGTATTATTATTGTTACTTGCAATTTATATCCAAAAACAGACTCAGAGAAGTTGAATTCTCTTCCTAAGATCTAACAGTTTCCACATGGTAATGCTTGGATTCAAATCCAGATGTTTTTAACTTGCTTATCTATTTTGCTTCACTGACGCCTGCTTTCCCACATTTATTGCCTCTACTTCATAATGTTTCAAGGTAATCTGGGGAGAGAATTGTTGCCTCCCTACTGTAAAATGCAAAACAAATTGTTCCAGGAGCCTGTGGAAATGAGTTATTTTTCCATGTTCCATGCTCCAGTCAGGGCGTCTCTTTCCTTTGGAATGTACTGCAGCTTATTTCCTTTTCTAGTAGCCAGTGTCCCAAGGTAGTCCCATATGCAAAAACTTGAGTTTGATGTATTTCATCCTGCCCACATGCACTATATGTGTAATAAATAGGTAAGGGACAGAAAATCAAGAATTTGAGGAAGAGAACAGAAAATGTGAGGCAACTGGTATAAATGCCCAAAATAACAGACTTTGTGGGTGGGCATCATGGGGACATGTGCCAGCAGTGCCATCATTTCTTGCTCTTTGATTGTGGTTTTTACATGCAAAAGTGGTAGAGCTATGTGGACATAGTGTATGAATCATATCCTCTCCCTGTCCCAAATGTCTCTTGAGGTTCTAATGTGGAAAAATTCAATTTTGTTATGTATATATCCATTAGTCCATAAATTAATGTCCGAACTATGTGCCAAGCAGTGTGCATTGAACTTTGTACTTGTAATAACTGCATTTACTACTACACTACAGGTGGTGAGATTAGAACAGGGCATTAATCTCCACATGAATAGGCCTTTATGGGTATTTAATGCAGTGTGTGCAGCTTTTGCCAACTTCCTTTGGTCAGTTGGTCTGCCAACTTTGGACTACCATTACTTAGGCTGCTTTTCCTCCAGCAGAGTCAATGATGTCTGCTTTTTCTGATACCTTAGTTTCCTTTGGTCTGAACTAATGTTACCTTTTCCTTTTTATGAATTTTTTGAATTAAAACTCTCTAATTTAGTTTTTCTGGAAAAGTGGTTATGAGACCACTGCTTCAGAATTGGCCACAGTAATTCCTGTTATAGATTCCTATATCCTATGTCAAATTTAAAGAATCAGAAACTCCAAGAAATTGGGCCTTGGAATCTGCTTTCTAGTCACACTGACATTAGAGAACCCCTGCTCTAATTGTTTTATTTCTCCATCCCAGACACCTGAGTCCTCTTTGATCTTATTGTTTCGTACTTCCAGAGCAGTTTAGTGTCTCCAGGAGATGCTTGAGAGGATCTTTTATGTAGCCAGGAATTAACTGCTAGTCATTTAAGAGAAATACTCTGAACCATCAAGGTAATTAAAGCAAATGTATATCACCCATGCCCTGAGGAGTGCAAGGGAAGTTAAAAAGAGAATGCGTGGACAGTGCCTTCTGCATGCACAGTTTGGCCCTATAACTAGATCTGAATAACTGTCTATAACCCATTCACTAACAACAGGTCTCTCATTTCAACCCCAAGTGCATGGGCTAATCAGTGGGGTGGCTTTCTACATCCCTGTTCATCAGCTCCATTGAACTGTGGAGACACTCTTACCTACAAAATAATCTTACAAACACCTGGCCCTAAAGGCAGAGTTGGGAAAGGGAAATTGATTTCAGTTTCCAAGTGTAATGGCTAAAGGTTGCCAGTGTACTCTTAGGGTGTAGAATGTTACTTTGGAGCACATCCTGGCTCCCAAGGTCATACACAAAGCATGACTAGTAAGATGCTGAAAAAATAATAATCTCATAAGGGAGAGGTTACAAGCTGTGGAGTTGGCTTGCAGATGTTTAATGTAGTTTACATACTTAAAAAGCATCACTTAAAAAAATAGCATCACTCATTTTCACCTGAAGTTACTAGCTTCATGAATATCTGGTGGTGGATACATAGACAATTCAAATATTAATTAAATTAGAGAAAAACCCACAAATGACCCAATGAATCATTTTGTTAATCACAGGTAACTATATTGGTCATAGTTCAAACTGGGACAATTTTGAGAATGGAAAGGGGTGCTATTAATCAAGCCAGGACAATAGGCATAAACTGATATATAAGGAAACCTTACTTACATGCATGCCATTTAGCTTTATTAGGCAAGCTCTGGACATACAGTCTCCTTTTTTATTTTCGGGAGCTATACCAGTCAGTATTCTGTAATGCAGAAACAGATTTGAAGAGAAGATAAATAGAAAATCAGCCTGTTTTTTCTCCCTTTGTTCTGAATGGATAAGACAGCTGCTTTTTTATTAGTCAAATGTGAGCACTGGGAATATGATGACAGGTGACTGGATGACCCATCCACCATGGCAACAGTCAATGTTTTTCAGTTGATACAGCCAAGTGAAGGGCTATGTACATTACTTTATTTGAGACCATCTGCTAAGCAGTTCCATTACAAAAAATAAGCTTAGAATGCATATGGGCCTTTTAAGCTCAAGTTTGGCGTCAGGATTTGGGGTATTTGAAGCCCAGTTAATCTCAGGGAGACACTTTACCCTTCAGTTCTTTGCCTATATTATTTCAGAAACATAATAACACCCTACACATTTTCTTAAAAGCACAAGCACTCTTGCACACATGTGCATGCACACACATGCACACTATTGTAACACTTAGTGACCAAACACAGCCTAATGGGGATATGAGGATCTAGTGATAAGTGTGGCCTAATGGCAGATCTCCAGGATGGAGGATATCATTTTGTTCCTTGTCTCCTGCAGTACACTAGCTATTTGGGGAAGAATTTATATCTTAAGGGGGAGTTAAAGGAGGGACCTGATATGAACCATCTTCTTGATTCAGACCCTTTCTTATTTTCCATTGTCTTTCCCACTTGATTTCCTGTAGACCAGATCTTCAACTTTCAGCAAGCTGACTCACAAATTTCCAGTAAATGAGTACCTTTCCATACTCTCATAGAGGATATAGTTGAAGTGGCTATTGTATGTAAATGTAGGGTTGAATGACCCCCTCGTAGAGCTCCAGTACCACACTGTGAAAATTGTCTATAGCTTCTGTTCTTTGACTTTCATGGGTCCCTTGAGGACTCTTCAGCTTCTGTATCACCAAGCCATATGAAGTTTGCCCAAGATTTAGCTACCTTTTGTAGAGGATCATTTTCAGAAGTTGATAGTGAACTTTCAGTAGCTGATGTGCGAAGAGTATTTAATATTGATTTCCTGTCTGTGCTAAGATTTTGCAGATATTTTATAACTCCTAATTACCCCTTTCTTTGCTATGACTCTTCTGGGGAGTAGCATAAAATTGCTAGGTGATTGGGGTATTGCTGTTTCTTCTTTACAATCCCAGAGCCAGTCAGCATTGTTCCTTATCCTCCTGGTAGACCATGGGAAACACAAAAGTTATATTACAGGACCAAAATATATTGCAGTTTGAACACATTAAGGAGGTCAGTTTGTCTAACCCCTCCTTCTGCAGATAAGATCTGCAGTTGGGGCATTCTCCTGCTTAGGCTCAAATTTGGCTTTGGAATTGGAAGTGGAAGAGTTCAAATTAAATTAATCTCAGGAATGCCTTATCCTCTTCACTGTTTTCTTTTTTTAATCATTATAACCCTTCACTTTCTTTTTGCCATCTCTCCCAACATCAGCCACAGACCTCATATTCCATGCATACTTTCCTCACTGTCAGGATTTGATCAGGTAATGGCTTCCTCTTATTTGTTTCTATTTTTCACAGCCACAGGTGGGAGTTTCACAGGCCTTATCTTTCCCCAAATTGGTTAAACAAAGAATCCTACTTGTATTTCTCTACACCTTCATTCCAGTGTATGGGAAAATGGAAATCACTGACTCCTTCTGAGCCACAAGGGACCTGAAAGGCTAGAATCTACCAAAGATGTATAATCACTAGTTTTTGTGTACCTCAAATCCAAACCAACATGCAAAAACTCCTCCTCCTCCATTCTTTCTCCAAATTAGAATTCAGTTTTAGTTCTAGTTACCAGAAATCTTATTATACCTGGTATTATAGTACCTGTCTTCTCCATTGAATTGTTAATTCCTTGAAGGGGGTGAGGCAATGAATTAGACATCTCTGTGTCTCTAACCAGTAGTGTCTCTATGTCTACCAGGAGTGTCTGATACACAGAGGTATCCAAAAAGTTGTGGAACTGAGATTTAAGACATTGTTAAAATCGTCTATTGCAATCCAGCATAGTGCTGGATATCACAGTGATTTCACAAACAGCATATATAGGTCCCTAATTATAAATTCAGTCTTTAATTTTAAAAAATGTCAAATGCCTTCTATGTTTTGGGCATTAAAGAAATAGCATGGATTTTTAATAATTTTGGTTTAGAGAGATATAATACATGTAATAGAAATGTTATATCATATTCTAGGTCTGGACTTCACTTTGTTATTAATTAAGCCCCTACTTTACAATCACACAGCAACCTCAATTCAAATGAATAAAACTTCAAGTGCAAATGTATGATTCTTACCCCTAGATCTCTCTTTTTATAGGTCCCCCAATACTCCCTTCTGATGTTTCCCTGTATCTCCCACCACATAGCAATAGGAGAGGACTCACCTGCCTATTATGGGCAGGGGACATGAAATCAAGGAAGTCTTTCTGGAAGAGGCTGCATTTAAGCTGGGCCTTAATGGACAGACAGAGATGAAATGAAAGGAGTATCCAGAAAGAGACATTAGTAAGAGTTAAGATACAAATAACATAGGGAAGTATTCACCAACTTTCTCTGAAATGGGATTAACTGGTATGTCGGAGGTCTTTATAAAAAGACAAAATCCTGATACCCCTCTGCATTCCCACAGATTTTGATTAAGGAAGGTCTTGCTTGCTTGCTTGCTTGCTTGCCTTTTTTATGATCAGTCTCCTTTTAGCATCATCAATCTTAGGTAACCTTTAGTTTTCCATTTCAGTGAATTTCTCCATATTCTTTCCTCACACTAGGTTGTCCATATTTTTCCTTATTTCTAATCTAGATGTGTGTCCTCTCTTTTTCTGACCACTGATTTAAAGCATTGATTGGTCCTACCAAGAATTTGGAAGATAATCTTCTTAAGAGCTTGTTTTAGACAATGAAAATTCTACATTGAGGAAAATCCTATCTTCTTTGAATTTCCCATACCACCTTGCATAGTGTCCTATACCCAGTGCACAATAAGTAAATGTTTATTAAAATGTGTTGGTGTAATGTAGCAGACTGACCACAACCAATATTTTACTCTTAGTTTCTGTGGGGAGTTTTTGGTGTTAGTATATGTTTAGTCATAAGACCAATAATGGAAAAAGGGAATGAATGAAAGCATACTCTCTTACAGATTTTCTAGCTTGAATGAGGTCCTGAATAGTTTATAATAGATTTAGAACCTTTTTATAAAAGGCTTCCTGGCAAGGATAAATCATCCATCTCTGTAGTAGTGATTTTCTAATTATCCCTGTTAGAGTTATTAAAGCCAGAAAGCTATGCCAAGTATGTAGGGATGTGAATGTGTATGCACACGTTTGTCTTTTCATATTAAAAGCATTACTAAAGAAAGCGCATTCTTTGTTATCTTGTACCAGAATTTTTTTGCATCTTTAATAAAATTCACACCCAGGAACTTATGTCTTCTATTTTATTGTTTTGTTTGATATCACCTTTGAGGATGAGAGAAGTTCCTTTGTCCATTCTGAAATTTGATATTTATTCTTTATTTTTGTAGGGAGGAAAGATGTTCATTGATGGAAAAAGCATTCTGGATCAGAGTTTCCAGTCACAGTGAGGAAAATATGTGATTTTTTTTCAATTTTTCACTTAGGGCCAAAAGCCTGAACACTTTTTATATCATTCTGTTTATGAATCACCATCTCTTTAGAAGTTTGGGTGTTGTTATTGGGATCAAGGACAGGTTTTACCTAGCACATCTATGTTTCTATGCATCTTTTTTTGGTACAGGGAAGTCTTTGAGTATCTGGTTTCCTCTCTCCTTTTGGACACACGAAAAGATTGTCTTTAGGCAATGATATATAAGGAGATGTGACATGTATCATTTCAGCCTGGTTGCATTTAGTTGCTGGCACTCAACTCTCCAGCCTTCTTTACTGCTGACGAGATTGTGGAGGCAGGTGTTCATATGGAGGTCTAATAAGCCACCGTGTAGAAAACAGCTACCCTGGAGAGTCACCTAGACCTAGCACATTTTGTATGAATGAAATATAAATAAACTTTTGTTGTTGAAGGCAACTGAGAGTTGAGGATTATTTGTTACTGCAGCATAGACTATCCTGTCCTACCATAAGCATCAAAGAAGTACTGTTTTTCTCCTGATGGGTATCACTTTCAGCCAAAGAAACATAGGAGTTATTTCTATCTTTTGTCTGTACTAGTTCACTCATTTAATCCCTAAATAGCATGAATTGTAAATGGCAACACAATGTCATCCTAATACATTAATTACATCCTGCATTTAAATGAAATTTTTTTCCTGGTGAGCTGTACTTCTGTTTAAGAAATGAAGTAGAAGGATACATTTCTTTGAATATATTCTTCCAATGTCTGGCACATAGTAGGCATTCACGAAATATTTGCTCAATTTGATGGATTATGAGAAAAATCTTGTTTTAAGAAATCTGGCTAGGTGGGATGTGTGGGTGGCTCAGCAGTTGAGTGTCTGCCTTCAGCTCAGGGCATGATTCTGGGGTCTGGGATCGAGTCCTACCTTGGGCCTCTTGCAGGGGGCCTGCTTCTCCCCCTGCCAATGTCTCTGCCTCTCTCTCTCTCTCTCTCTGTCTCTGTCTCTCATGAATAAATAAACAAAATCTTAAAAAAAAGAAATCTGGCTAGGGATGCCTGGGTGGCTCAGCGGTTGAGCGTCTGCCTTCAGCTCAGGGAATGATCCGGGGGTCCAGGATCCTGGGGAGCCCACTTCTCCTTCTGCCTATGTCTCTGGCTGTGTGTGTGTGTGTGTGTGTGTGTGTGATGAATGAAAAAATAAAATCTTTAAAAAAAAAAAGAAATCTAGCTATATTGGATCAGGCTGATCCTTGGCAGAATTGTAGTATCAATTACATTCCTAACACTATTGCCTCTCCTCTCCTCTCTCTCCTCTCTATTTCCTAAGTCACTCTCCTCATTTATTCATTATCACTCATTAAATACTTGTGTGCTGCCATAAGTTTCTCTGGTCAGGAAAGTCAGTTGATAGATTCAATAACCATAAGGGAGAAATAAAAGCATGTCTTATGTTTTCTAGAGAGAGTTGGATTCTGTTTAGGTGTTGCAGTGGTTCTCAAAATATGTGCCTGGCTGGTACATGTAGCATTAGCATTTTATGAATACTGGCTCAAAATCCAAGTTTTGGGGCCCTACCACAGATCTATTAAATCAGAAATTGTGGAAGTAGAGCCAGTTTATCTTCTTTTAAACAATCTTTAATAAAGCAATCTGTGTTTTAACAAGCCCTACAGATGATACAGATTGATATATTGAAGTTTGGGAACGTATGGGAGAAGTTAGAACTTTTTATTTTAGAACTTCATATAACATCATATGTGAACGTTATAGCTAATAATTTTCCATTTGGGGACTTTGTGATCTCCCTTACAATATTATCAGTATGTAGATAGGAACTTGCCTATGTGACCCGCACGCTTAGAGTCTAAATACAAGTCAAGGCCTGGGCTACATATACCAAAGTTTATGAGTTGGTAGAATAGGTTGTAGCCTCATGGACATGATTTGAGGTCTGCTAGATAAGACTGAAGAATTAGATTTTTTGCTTGTCATATTCCCTCACATTTCACCCTTGGAGATTCATTCCATAGCTTCCTATGAAAGTGTTAATAGTTTTAGAGGAGTATACTTTCAACCAATATCAAAAAATACTCTGTTGAAAATAAGACCCTGTAGGAGTAGCCACAGTGCTACAGCTGGAAATAGGATATTGGGTCAAAGACAAATATTACTAATTGCAAAATGCTGGTCCCATCTTTGTGTACCATACTTAATGATGTTGTTGTTTTTCACTATGAGCCTGAGAGCTCCAAGCAAAGTCCTGATTTGGGCATTTTTCCTATGCCTCCCATTTGCCAGTATTTTTGCAATAAACTTTCCAGCCTCTTTGTAACTCTTTAATAGATACAAAATTATAAAGGGATGTTTATATTCTAATAATAAATCCTTTTGATTCTACAGAATAGGGAAAGAGTATAGTTATAGGTTTTCTAGGAATGGACAAAAAGTTACTTGAAACCGGATTACCACATCCTGTGTTGAGCAATTGCCAATCCACATGCTTCACTTAGCTCACAGATCATCAGCAGAAGGTTATTGAAAGTTAAAAAGAAACTTCTTAAAGTTCCAAGGACTAAATGAAGCTGACATGCCCCTTAGTCTACAATTAAATGTTTCCAGGGTACAAGCACTATCATTTGACAGTACAGTTACACAGCATGTAATCGAACAGAACAACACAGTATGTATTTACTTCCCTTTCAGATGCTTCAACATTTACCATTTATAATTGTATGCCTTTCAATAATCTGTACATCTCTAAGTGTAAGTTAAACATTTATTTTGGCTATTTGGGGCAATTTCAGCAGAGAAAAGCCCTATGGAGACTGACCTGAATCATTTTTAAGGGTCCAATGCCAAAAAGTCTTCATGAATCTAAGCATAGTACAACAGCTACGCACATGGTAGCCATTCAATTGCCGGTTTACTCTAATAAGCATGGAAAGACACATATAGGAATTTTTCTTTTTAGTATAGCATGAAGGAATGCTAAAACAACCAACATTTCATGTCAGATAGCAAAACAATAAAGAAGCTCTTTCCCAAAATACAAACTAAATAAGAAATATCAATGACTCAAATGTTCAGCATTTAATTTTTCTAGAAATAAATACCTGACTCTTGCTAAGAGCCCTGCCTTCCTTGTCCCTCTCCTTCTGGGAGGGCTTAAGTGAAATTAAGGATGTAGAAGATAGACCATTGGTCTCCTGGCCACTGACTGGCCAAATATTGTGTAATAAGTCAGCCTAGCGAAAGCACTTCTGCTATCACAAGCCCAGCCCTAGACATAGTTATTTGCAGAGCTCTGTCACCTCAAAGTGTGCAAAGTCACTTTTCCTTTGATAAAGATGGGCCAGGGTAGCTGTTTTATAGAAGCTTGCTTCAAACTTTTGTCCACAAGTATTTTCTGTGGTTGATCATGGGTGGAGGACTAAGAGACTATGTCTAAGACACATGAATTTTATTATCAGCAATCAGTGTTTTTACCTACATCCAGAATCCAGCTTTATAGTCAATGAAGCTTAGATTCTGAACCCTCAGTCACACTTAATTCCTGGCCTCTGTTGTCCATTGATTGTAGGCATTTTTTCTTCACTTCTATGCATTTGAAATGTCCTCAGTGAGTGAGTATGGGAAGTCACATAACAGCATCAACTAGTGCATAATCTGCTCCTTTTAGTGTATATGTAAAAATATCCATTGGTTTGGAATAAGGTATTGGATTCTCATTTTTTATGTTCACATGACAGTGTTCTTGGGAGTCTTATGGCCTTACTGCCAAATGGGTAGGTCAACATACTATCCAACTGTGGTGGCAGCCAGATGTGGTTCTTAGGGTATAACATTAGTTTACTCATCCACATTGACACAGTTAATCTCTACAAACATTTCCTGATATTCATGAGGCCATCCCCTGACTGTTATCACTCCCTTGGGAAGAATACCCACAAATTCTCTTGGTAACTTCTCATGGTTCAGCTAGGTAGGTCAATGCTTACAACTCAGATCCAATAACAGTGTACACACTGAAGAAAAAATCTACAACAGAAAATAGCCAAGTCCCTAACATTCAGCATGCAACAAATTGTCACCTAGTTCCCACCATGCTGAATGTCCTTTGTCCCCAGCTTTAGCAAAATCTATGTGTTGCCTATTTGTGAAGAACCACTAGTGCTAACAACTCCACCTGAACTTCTAATTCTCTGAGACCTTTCAAAACAAAAACAAACAAACAAGCAAAAAAACAGATTCAGGCACTGTTGAGACAGTCATATTAAGGTAAGAAAACAACTAGCCATTTCCTCTTTGGAGCATACCAAAAATTTTAAGATTCCTGATTTGAGGGAGCTGGTCATTGTATTCCATTAAACCAAAGCAGTGATATATGAGGTTCCCATCATGCATTGAACGTAGTGTAGATTTACAAATTTCTTATCAGATGAGGTGGACCTGGTATAGGATGAGGGTTCATGAAAGCTGATGGCTTCCCCTTCTGCTTGTCACACCTGCCTTGGCCACAAACTCAACAAGAAAGTTGTTTGAGACTGGCACTAGGGACAGAGCTAATTATCATAAATGTTACCCAGCTCTTAATTGGAATCTGGATATGCTGCCTGACAGATTTATTTCCAGAAAAAAAAATAAGAGAGAAACTTCCTTTAGTTTTTTGAAAGAAAAAACTCACCAGTTTCAGTTTGACCTATTCTTTCCAAAGCCTCATGTGCAAATGACTTCCATGATAAAAGCCAGCTGGCAATTGAACTTATAAAAAAGTCACAGTCTGACATGGGCATAAAAGCAATTGGAGAGGTGAGATACAGAGAGAGGAGAGAAGTTCTCCACTTTCCAAATTTGAGAAATGCTTCCAGTTCTTTCTCAGCCATCCTGGGAACTATACAAGCTAATAGGAAAGTCGCTAGCTTTACACACCCAGCTGTTTTTTTTTTTATTGGGATAGTATAGGGTAATATCAACTTGTGTTACTCTGCTCTTCTAATATTTCCTACCACCACAAGAATTAGGTGATATTTTTAATACCTTTTTATTCATTTCTTCCACACAACCCTGGGTACTATGATAAACATATTTGAATAAAGTGCATTTCTATTCCCAGGCATTTTTCTACATTCTTGATGGACCTTCCATACCTTAACACTGAGAAGAATTTGAATTCAAGTCAATGCAAGGACTCGGATTAGAAGATTTTTCGCTCTCTTTTCCACCTACTCAAGAGTCAATTATTTAAGAGCTTTCCAGCTATACTTCTTATGTGTCACCCCACACTTCTACAGTCCCCAAATCCCTGGGCCACTTGGGTGGTTTAATGGTTTAGCGCCGCCTTCAGCCCAGCGTGGGATCCTGGAGACCCAGAATTGAGTCCCACGTTGGGCTTCCTGCATGGAGCCTGCTTATCCCTCTGCCTGTGTCTCTGCCTCTCTCTTTCTGTCTCTCATGAATAAATAAATAAAATCTTTAAAAAAACAAAATCAAATCCCATCAAGTGGAAAATGAATGAAAATCAACCCAGAGTTTAAGTCAGCAGGTTCCACTGCCCGAAGTCTTGAAATTCAAAGTGAAGGAAGAGTTAACTTAAAAATTTTTATAGCCTAGTACACTCCCTCCTAGTTCCTTCCTTGCTATTTAAACAGAGACTTGACATTTCTAATTAGAAAGTTTTACATCCAGGCAAGAGGAATTTACCCCCAGCTGGGAAAACATAGCTTAGTAAGAATTTGACATCAGCCCTCATTGATCTGAAGATTATCTCCCGTTTGAGACTGAAGAGCCTCTGGGAGACTGGGGAGGGGAAACAAATGTGGGAAAGTGTGTGGAAATGCTTTCTTTGACTTTGGGGTTAGGTGGATAAAATCTGGCAAGCAGAGACTTGGGAGCAGAAATCGTTTTTCTTCTTCCCTCTGCTGCAACCTTCCTCTCCCAGCAACTCTTGTCAATATTTCAGAATCTGAACTTTCTAAAGGAAGGCAAAGAACTTGTTGATCATAGCCACTGGAAAGACATTCACATTGTTTTAACTTCACTGACAAAATGGCTTATTGCTTTGTGGTTTTCAGAGATGTTTGAGTTAAATGGGGAGAGCACTCAAGAAAGTTTCCCAGGACCATCTGATTCTACCAGAGTGATCATCCTCAGGAAGTCTACTTCCAAATTGGGAACTAAATACAGGTTATCTTTTTCATATATTCCTTGGTTTCTTCCTTTGACCCCTTTGACACACCAGGATTTCCCACTATTCTACAATCACTTTATAATGATGACTGTATCCTTTCAATTCACCATGGTGGTAAGCAGCATAAATAAAGATATGGAAGAACCAAGGAATATGGATTCAAGTTGGGCCTAAATTACCAGTGTAAGATGCATGTACTTTTCCCATTCAGGATAGCAGGCAAACTAAGTACAGTGATTTCTCTTTTCTCTGTTAAAGTGAAAATAAAGAGAGCTGGGGAAGGGAGCAAAATTGTGCAGTCATCCAAGTTTTTCTTGGAAGCTTCAGTCTTCCTTTTTTTCCCTCCCTTTGCCCCTTGAAGTACTCATCTCCTTCAAGTTCTTAGTACCCTGCTTCTTTCTACTTTCCTACTTTAATCAGCCAGAAAATAATTTGATCACTCTACCTTCACTACATTCCTGTGATGATGATTTTTTCGGCCAGGTGTTGTTTGTACTTCAATTCAAATAAATGGCTATTGAGCATCTACAGCATACAAGTTACCAACTGGGCTAGATATAGTGGATATAAAGGCTAATGGGTCATGGTCCAATCCTCAAGAAATTAACAGCTTAATATTTAAATAGAAGAGATGAAAGACAGTTTCTAGAGTAACTCAGAAGTAAGACTGTAAAACATGCTATAAGCAAAATGCAAACAAAATATAGGAATATATAAGATGTAGGTTACTCTTAGTGTATTCTAAATTTGGACTTGAAAGTTTATTACACAGCAAAGAGAGGTATTGGAGAAAGGCATGAGCAGAAGGGACAACAAAGGAAAGGTACGCTAAAAGAAAAATGTAGGGCGTGTTCCAACCACAGTGAGGAGTTTCATGTGGCTAGAATAGAGAGTACATGAAAAGCATGTTATGGGAGATAGTATCCAGAAACGTTGATTATTAGGAAAAAAAGAGTTTAATATATTTCATTCTTTATGGAATAGTAATCCATCATTTTGCCATGTTTTCCTTTCCATTTATTTTTTATTTTTAAAATTTTAATTACAGTTAATTAACATACAGTAGTATAACAGTTTCAGGTGTACAATATAGTAATTCAACAGTTACATACATCATCTGCTGCTCATCATGATAAGTACACTCCTTAATCCCCATCACCTATTTAACTAATCCTTTCCCTCCTCCCCTGTAGTAACCATCAGATCATTCTCTATAATTAAGAGTGTTTCTTGCTTTGGTCTCTCTCTCTCATATTTTTTCCTTTTACTCATTTGTTTTGTTTCTTAAATTCCACATGAGCTAAATCATGTGGTATTTATCTTTCTCTGACTGACATATTTCATTTAGCATTTATACTCCCTAGCTCCATCCCTGTCATTGCAAATCGCAAGGTTTCATTCTTTTTTATGGCTGACTAGTATTCCAATATATATGTACATGCCACATCTTCTTTACCCATTCATCAATTGGTGGACACTTGAGCTTTTTCCATAATTTGGCTATGTAAACATAGGCATGCGTATATACCTTTGATTTAGTGTTCTTGTATACTTTGGGTAAATACCCAGTAGTGAAACTCCTAGGTCATAAGATTAGTTCTATTTTTAACTTTTTGAGGAACTGCCACTGTGGAAAACAGTAACCAATCAATTGTTTCTTTTTTTTTATTTTTTTAATTTTTATTTATTTATGATAGTCACACACAGAGAGGAGAGAGAGAGAGAGAGAGAGAGAGAGAGAGAGAGAGAGAGAGAGGCAGAGACACAGGCAGAGGGAGAAGCAGGCTCCATGCACCGGGAGCCCCATGTGGGATTCGATCCCGGATCTCCAGGATCGCGCCCTGGGCCAAAGGCAGGCGCTAAACCGCTGCGCCACCCAGGGATCCCCAATCAATTGTTTCTTGAAGACAGGAACTCTAATTTAGGAAAGCAAATCTGATGGAATTATGAATGTTGGGTTGAAGTGGGGGAGACTGAAGGAAGTTGGAAACAGTTATGAAACTACTATAATTGTTTAGATGATATGTGATGATGCCCTGAACTAATCTACTAGCAGAGAAAATTGAAATGTGGGACAGATAAAATGACAGGGGGGAGAAGACCTAGAGAATTTTAGTGACTAATTAGGACTGATAGATGAAGGGGAGAGAGGCCTTAAAGATGATGCCATTACATCAATCCTATCAACTGGCAGAAGGGTAACTCCTAAACCAAAATTGAAATCACTGGAGTAATTTGTTGTAGGAGATAGGTGAGAAGATCAGATTGGGACACGTTAAACTTAGTTGTCACTTGTATATTCAGTTAGAGGTATTCAGGAGTCATCTGGAAATATATGCAGTATGATTCTCAAGAGAAAAATCAGAAAGAAAAATGCAGATTTAGAAGATATTATAGATGTGACCAATTACTCTAAAGGACTGGTGGCATCACCCAAAGTGGGGTTCTAGTATCATAAGAGAAGATCGAGGACATTTCCTTGTAGACCTCCTATATTCAGGAACTTGGAGGAGGAGGAGGAAGAGCTCAAAAAAGTATATCTAAACAAGAGTAACCAATGAAATGTGGTAATGAGATATATATGGAATCACTATCTCATGTGTTTCTTAGGACATGGACTTTGTTATATTTGTTATTCTTTCTCAACATAGTAATTGCTCAAGAAATACTTGCCAAATGGATGAATGAGTATCACAGAAGCCAATGGAGAAGTTAAACATGGAAAAATATGGTCTGAAGTTGTAGAGAATTGCACTTGGAAATAATACTGGATATGGTAATAAAGAGGTCATTTGTTGCTAATTTGGTCAGAGCAGTATCTATGGAGAGGTGAGAGCAGAAACCATTAGAGTAGTGAATTGGAATTGGACATGAAGTAGTAAAACTGAATATAAACAAGTCTTTTTTTAAAAAAAATTTTATTTATTTATTCATGAGAGTTACACAGAGAGAGGCAGAGACATAGGCAGAGGGAGAAGGAGGCTCCCTGTGGGGAGCCTGATGTGGGACTGAATCCCAGAACCCTGGGATCACAACCTGAGTTGAAGGAAGATGCTCAACCACTGGCCTACCCAGGCATCCCTAAACTAGTCTTCTAACAAAGATTTCAAGGGAAGATAAGGAGAGATATAGAGTGATTTTTTTCATGAAAAGGATCACAAGAGGTCTCATGCATTTAAAAAATACCCACTGACTGTGTATTATTTACCAGACACTTTACTGGATGCTGAAGTTTTAATTAAAGGGAAATTTGAACAGGTTTGCAGACCAAAAAGAGGGAATCAATGTAAAGATAAACAGCTGAAAATATAAGAGGTAGAAGGGCTGAACTAACAGAGTAAGGCATTAGAAAAGGCCAGAAGAGCTGAAAGGGACAGAAGAGATTCAGACATTAGCCTTTAAAGAGATGGACAGTTCTTCCTTTGAAACAACAAGTAAGAATGAAAGGAAAGAAAGGTAAAAATAAGGGGACTTTTGAAGTTGGATCACTGAGAGTTAAAAATTCATATGATTTAAAATCTAGTTTGTCTATATAAGCATGGCTACTCCAGCTTTCTTTTGATGCCATCCTTCTATCAGACAAACTTGATTTTAACCCAAATATTGTAATAAGAGATGAAGAAGGACACTATATCATAAAAAGGGGGTCTATCCAAAAAGAAGATCTAACAGTTGTAGATATTTATGCCCCTCACTTGGGAGCAGCCTAATATATAAACCAATTAATAACAAAATCAAAGGAACTCATTGATAAAAATACAAAAATAGTAGGGGACTTTAACACTCCTCTCACAGCAATAGACAGATCATCTAAATAGCAATAGACAGATCATCTAAACAGAAGATTAACAAGGGACAAGGGCTTTGAATGATACACTGGACCAGATGGACTTAACAGATATTTTCAGAATATTTCATTCTAAAACATCAGGATACACATTCCTTTTGAGTGCACATGGAACATTCCCCAGAAGAGATCACATGTTGGGTCACAAATCAGCTCTTAAGTTCAAAAAGATCAAGATCATACCATGAATATTTTCCAACCACAATGCTATCTATGAAACTTGAAGTCAACCACAAGAAGAAATTTGGAAGGACCATAAATACACTGAGGTTAAAGAACATCCTACTAAAGAATGAATGGATAAGCCAGGAAATTAAAGAAGAAATAAAAAAAATACAAATGAAAGCAAATGAAAATGAAAACATGACAAATGAAAGCAAATCAAAACCTTTGGGATACAGCAAAGTCTTCCCTAAGAGGGAAGTAAATAGCAATACAGGCCTTCCTCAAGAACTAAGAAAAGTCTTAAATATACAACCTAACCTTATACCTAAGGGAGCTGGAGAAAGAACAGCAAATAAAGCCTACATCGGGGCAGCCCCGGTGGCGCAGCGGTTTAGCGCCGCCTGCAGCCCGGGGTGTGATCCTGGAGACCCGGGATCGAGTCCCATATCGGGCTTCCTGCGTGGAGCCTGCTTCTCCCTCTGCCTGTGTCTCTGCCTCTCTCCTCGCTCTCTCTGAATGAATGAATAAATAAATCTTAAAAAAATTAAAAAAATAAAGCCTACATCGAGCAGAAGAAGAGAAATAATAAAGATTAGAGCAGGAATCAATGATATAGAAATTTAGAAAAATCAGTAGATCATTTAAACTAGGAACTGGTTCTTTGAAAGAATTAATGAGATTGATAAACTCCTAGCCAGATTTACCAGAAAGAAAAGAAAATGAATGCAAACAAAATCATGAATGAAAGAGGAGAGATCATAACTAACATCAAAGAAATACAATTATAAGAGAATATTATGAGCAAGTATATGCTAACAAATTAGACAATCTGGAGGAAATGGATAAATTCCTAGAAACATATAAACTACCAAAACTGAAACAAGGAGATAAAATAAACCTGAACAGACCCATAAGCAGCAAAGAAATTGAATCAGTAATCAAAAATCTCCCACAAATAAGAGTCCAGGGCCAGCTGGCTTCCCAGGAGAATTCTACCAAACATTTACAGAAGAATTAATAAAACTGTTCTAAAAAGTAGGAATGGAAGGAAAGCTTCCGAACTCATAAGGCCAGTGTTACCTTGATCCAAAAACCAAAGACCCCGCTATAAGGAGAATTATAGACCAATATTCCTGATGAACATGTATGCAAAAATTCTCACCAAAATATTAGCTAATATGATCCAACAGTACATTAAAAGGATTATTCATCACAACCAAGCAGGATTTATTCCTGGGCTGCAGGAATGGTTCAACATCCACAAATCAATCAATGTGATATATACACTATATTAATGAAATAAAGGACAAGAACCTCTCAATAGATGCAGAAAAAGCATTTGAGAAAATACAGCATCTCTTCTTGGTAAAAACCCACCACCATGTAGGGATAGAGGGAACATACCACAATATCATAAAAGCCACATATTAAAGACCCACAGCAAATATCATTGTCAATGGGGAAAAACTGAGAGCTTTCCCCTAAGATCAGGAACATGACAGGGATGTCCACTATTACCACTGTTGTTCACATAGTACTGGAAGTCCTAGCCTCAGCGATCAGACAACAAAAAGAAATAAAAGGCATCCAATTCAGTCAAGAAGAAGTCAAACTTTCACTTTTCACAGAAGACATGATACTCTATGTGGAAAATCTGAAAAACTCCACCAAAAATTGCTAGAACTGATGCAGGAATTCAGCAAGTTGCAGGACATAAAATCAATGCACGGAAATCAGTTGCATTTCTTTTCACTAACAATGAAGCAGAAGAAAGAAAAATCAAGGAATCAATTCCATTTACAATTGCACCAAAACCATAACTAGGAAAAAACCTAACCAAAGGGGTAAAGGATCTATACTCTGAAAATTATAGAACACTCATGAAGGAAATTGAGGAAGACACAAAAAAATGAGGAAAAATTCAATTTTCATGGATTAGAAGAACAAATATTATTAAAATGTCTATACTACTCAAAACAATCTACACATTCAATGCCATCTCTATCAAAATACCATCAGCAATTTTCACAGAGCTGGAACAAACAATCCTAAAATTTTTATGGAACCAGAAAAGACCCCAAATATCCAAATAGAGAAATGTTGAAAAAGACAATCAAGGGTGGAAGCATTACAATTTTGGACTTTAAGCTGTATTACAAAATTGTAATCATCAAGACAGTATGGTATTGGCACAAATCAGACACATAAATCAATGGAACATAATAGAGAACCCAGAAATGGACCCTTGACTTTATGTCAATTAATCTTTGACAAAGCAAGAAATAGTAACCATTGGAAAAAAAAGACAGTCTTTTCAACAAATGGTGTTGGGAAAATTGGACAGCCACATGCAAAAGAGTGAAACGACCACTTTCTTATACCATCCACAAAAGTAAACTCAAAATGGATGAAAGGCCTAAATATAAGACAGAAATCTCCCAAAATCATAGAGGATAACACAGGCAGCAATCTATTTGACTTCAGCTGTACCAGCTTCTTACTAGACACATCACTGGAGGCAAGAGAAACAAAGTCAAAAATGAATTATTGGGACTTCATCAGGATAAAAACTTTGGCACAGCAAAGGAGACAATCAGCAAAACTAAAAGGCAACCTATGGAATGGGAGAAGATATTTGCAAATGACTTTTCAGATAAAGGGCTAGTATCGAAATTCTATAAATCACTTTTCAAACTCAACACCCCAAACCCAAATATCCAGTCAAGAAATGGGCAAAAGGCATGAATGGACATTTCTCCAAAGAAAACCTACAAATGGCTAACAGATACATGAAGAAACACTCAACATCACTGGGCATCAGGGAAATACAAATCAAAACCACATGCGATATCACCTTGCACCAGTCAGAATGGCTAAAATTAACAACTCCAGAAACAATAAATGTTTTCATGAATGCAGAGAAAGGAGTACCATCTTACATTGTTGGTGGGAATGCAAACTTGTGCAGCCACCTTGAAAAACACTATGGAGATTCTTCAAGAAGTTAAAAATAGAACTACCCAGCAATTACATTAATAGATATTTATCCAAAGCATACAAACTTAGTGATTCAAATGGGCATAATACTCCGATGTTTATAGCAGCAATGTCCACAATAGGCAAAATATGGAAAGATCCTAGATGTCCATTAATGGGTGAATGGATAAAGACATGTGATACACATGTGCACACACACACACACACACACACACAATGGATATTACTCAGCCATCAAAAAGAATGAAATCTTGCCATTTGCAATGACATGGATAGAGCTAGAAGTTATTAAGCTAAGTGAAATAAGTCAGGGAAGGGCAAATACCATAGGATATGACTCATATGTGGAGCTTAAGAAACAAAACAGATGAACATAGGGGAAGGGAAGGAAAAATAAAATAAGATGAAAACAGAGAGGGAGGCCAACCATAAGAGACTCTTAACTCTAGAGAACAAACTGAGGGTTGTTGAAGGGGTGTTGCTTGGGGGGGTGCAGGGTAATTGGGTGATGGGCATTAAGGAGGGCACTTGATGTTATATGCAACTGATGAATCACTAAATTCTACCTCTGAAACTTATAATACAGTATATGTTTACTACATTGAATTTAAATGAAAAATTAAAAAAGAAATTCATATGAAATGTTTTTTGTCCCCCTCAGAGAAGTAGATAGAAGAGGTCATCTCTTGAATATTATGGCTTGGAATCCTTGAAAAAAAGTGGAATATCCTTGGTATAGGTATCTTGAAAAATTCCTCAAGTGGGCGAGACTGGTGAAAAATAAAAGCATTGTCAATCAGCTCTAAAAGTCCAGTCAAGTTTGGACAGCAAGGATTTATGTAAAAGAGCCTGTCATGTTTTTCACAGAATTTTCTCCAGTGATGCTTGTACCCACAGAAGTAGGAAAAGAGTAAATGGGCATTTGAATAATCTTAAACAATTTTTTGGGAGTTTGGTGGACAGATATATGTGAAAGACAAAGGACTGAGGGTTTTAAGGGTAACTGGTGAGAGAACATGATTCAATATTTTTTCCAATTTTTTGAGCATCTTGTAGACTAAACTCACTGTGATAAATGCTTTTCCTTCATTTTATACTTTAAATCTCATGATATACATGGAAGATGAGATTATTATTACAGCAGTTAAATTGAAGGTGAACTGCGATATAAATCCCTGTCTGTCTTCAAATAGCATAAATTTTGAGTCTTTAGCGATTGAGTACATTTGTTGTCTTCTTTACTGTTAAAGGGAGTGGGTTAAGGGATTAAGGATACTTGGGAGCTAGAGAGGCTTTTCCTTTGTCCCTGACAATGTTAAACACCCCCTCCCTTGTTATCCCTGAAGGTGGCTTCCTTACGCTTAGGAGCCTGGGTCAAAGAATGAGTCAATGACTAAGATGGTCCTTTTCCTTCTACTTGCTAGGGTGTTATGCTTTAGAATGCTTCAGTTTTGGAGTTATAATGACCTGGATTTGAATCTTGCTACATACTAATTATGAAACCTTGATTAACTATATAACCTTTACTCATCTGTGTAATGGAGACAATAACTACCTCATAGGATTAAGCAAGACGATACCTATCAATCCCCTAGCAGAGTTTTATATGAATAGAGTAAATGACATTATCACACAAAACTGTCATCATTACTATTGTTTTTTTCCTACTTTATGAACCCTGGCTTTATCCTATTTCATTACTCTGCCCCAGGATTCTTAGACAATGAGGAATAATCTTCCCAAAACTGTGATCATATTCATTTCCAATCCCTGAAGCCTAGAAAGCAAGTCAAAATCTCATGGTCCAGAGTGTCAGGTATCTCAAAACATCCTGCATCCAGATTATTGGACTGGGGCATAGAGGAAGCCAGGCACTTTGGCTGTTTGTGGATAAAGCACAGGGTGACTTAGTTTTCAAGCAAGGCAGGGAAGAACAGTTGGTTGTATGCAAAACTCAGATATTAGGTACTAAAGCCTGAAAACATGTGTTTCCTTTAGTTTATGTAGCGAGGATAGTTAAATGGGGTCTGTATAAAACATTCACAATGGGGGCACCTGGGTGGCTCTGTGGTTGAGCATCTGCCTTTGGCTCAGGTCATGATCCTGGGGTCCTGGGATTGAGTCCCACATCGGGCTTCCCACAGGGATCCTCCTTCTCCCTCTGCCTATGTCTCTACATTTCTCTGTGTCTCTCATGAATAAACAAATAAAATCTTTAAAAAATACATTCACAATCATGCTCAAAAACTAAATTATAAAGATAAATTAATGAAGTTTTTGTCATCACTCTCTGCTTTTTATTATTTTTTTGATCTAGCTTTCCCCTCATTCTCCAACCTTATCCCTGCTTTCCTTCACCAGTAATGAGCTGCTTGCCTTTTCCTCATACATGTTACACAATATTTTTGCTGACACTATGTCTTGCTCCTGTAGTCTGTTTGTACTTGCTGCACTACCATCCTTTTCCTGCTTTGACTTCTCCAGAAGAATCAAGTCATGTATCACCTCCTCCAGAGAGATTTATCTATTTCCCATTCCCCAAACTGAATTTTCCACTCAAAACATATGGTGCATATTTGCACCATGGTACTTCTAAATCAATTTATCAATTTAGTTTTTCCCTCTGGACTTTGAGCTTCTGGAGGACTAGGATGGTATCATGCTTACCTTTCTACTCATTACATTTAGCATGGCTTTTAGCACAGAGTTTAAAAAACAACCCACACTATTAACTCCCCCCATCGATAAAGCCAAAACTCCCACTTACCTCCAACTTACCCCACCATATCTCTACTCAGTCCCCCATAATAATCCCCAAAAACCCATCATGCAACCATCCGGACGCCCCGACAGCACAAAGTAAATCACCTTGTACCATCCACTAAAGAACCATCAACCCCCCATTCACACATCACCCTCTCAACCTACCCCAACCATTCCCACCATCAACATTCTCCCCGCCCACAAACAAACCACTCACTTCACACACACACACATAAAAAATAACAAATCCCACAATTTCAAAATCCAGATCCTCCCACCACTCAATAAATTGCCCCCCCAACCCCCCGCCATACACCACGCATTCACCTCCCCCTTACCCCCACACCCACACATCACAAAACACCCCATACCGCACAAAACCAATACAATCCTACCCCTTCTTACCTCAAAAAGCCCCCCCCCCCCGCCACCACACCCCCAACCCATGCACTTAACCCCATTACCCAAACACAACCCCCCGATACACTACCCCGCTTACACAGTAAGACCACAACATACTCCCAACGCCCCATGCTATGCAAACCCTGTCCGAGGCCTACTGCAACTAACCACACGCCCCAACAACTCCCACTAACCTACCAAGCAGCCGAGACGCCAGAAAAATAAACACAAGCCCAAAGCCCGTTAGACACACATGGGTCTCCCAGGTAGTCTCCGTAGTTTAGGCGCCTGCCTAAGCCCGGGCTGCGATCCTGTAGACCCCCCGGGGATCGAGTCCCGACGTCGGGCTCCTACTAAACCCCTGTTGCCTGGAGCCTGCTTTCTTTTTCTCTTTCTTTTTGTCTCTTTCTTAGCATCTAATCTTCTGTTCTTCTTCATTCTCTATCTAGTCAAGCATCTCTCCCTCTGCCTGTGTCTCTGCCTTTCTCTCTCTCTCTGTGTGACTATCATAAAAAAAAAAAAGAAAGTTGTCTCATGCAGAATGGTAATTATCAAGTAGAATCTTAGATTAAACACATTCCTTGACTATGCCAGAAAACAGATTTTTTAAACAAGTCTGATGACAGTAATTGGAATATTGTGTAGAATTCAAATAACATGCCGAGTATGATTTCTATCTTTAAAGTTAGGAATGTAGATGCTTAGTTTCTTTCTTTCAGAGAGCGTTATTTTAAGGATTAATTAAATGATACCTGAATCATACTTCTGGCATTATTGCTAAATAAGTGCAATACCACCAAGTGAAGCAGGCATCGCTTCTAGTTAACAGTGAAAATGTCTTAAAGTTTTCATCTAAGTGATGAAGATATTTTTCCTCTTATAGTTAAGGTGGACATTCTCTTGCTTCAGTTGGATATAGAGTTTTGGATTAGTGTCTTGCAGCATATGATTTTCCTTTGCTTTGAAACTAGCATTATATTATGTTATATCTAGGTGTGAAATGAATACTTCCTAATTAAATGAGCATGACTCCAGATAACATGTTAATGTCATCTTGGGGGAGATTAATTATTTCCTTGTAGGCAATATTTTCATGCACTGTAACTATAACATTAAATCTTACAATGTTTTTTTTTTTTTGGCTCAGGTGTCCAGTTCTTCTTAGCCAACTGAGCCCAAGGAATAATATAAACCAAGCTGCAGGTGCCCACTTCTGGTGCGAGCAGTTTGAATAGAATGGTATGGATGACACCTCATGTAATATCTACTAAGGTATCCATAGTGCATGCAGAATAAGCTAAACAGATTTTCTTTACTGGGAAATTTAGATCAGGACCAGAGGTTCCAGTTAGTCTCTTTTGGACACTCAAACTAGGATATCATATTAGGCTGAGACTAGAATGGCCTAGTTTTGGCTGTTTGCACATAGAATAGAGAAAGCCAGGGGGAAGACATTGAAAGAATGAGGGAGAGAGAGGGAGAGGGAGGAGAGAGAGGGAAGAAGAAAGAAGAAGAAAGAAGAAGAAGAAAGAAGAAGAAGAAGAAGAAGAAGAAGAAGAAGAAGAAGAAGAAGAGAAGGAGGAGGAGGAAGAAGAGGAGGAGGAGAGGAGAGGAGGGGGGGAGAGGAGGAAGGAGGAGAGAGGAGGAAGGGAGGGAGGGAGGGGAAGGGGAGGGGAGAGAGCAAAGAGAAGAAAGAAAGAGTTTGTGTTCTGCCCAAATTCCTAGAAGTGTTAAAGACCTAACCCCCAATATTATGGAATTTGGAAATAGAGGCTTTGTGAGATAATTAGGTTTAAATGAGGCCCTAAGGGTGGATTCCATGATGGTATTAGTATCATTATAGGAAGAAGAGACCAGAGCTCACTTGCTCTCTCTCCACCATGTGAGGACACAGTGAGAAGAAGGCAGATATTTACAAACAAGGAAGAAAACCTTTACCAGGAACCAAATTTGCCAGTACCTTGGTCTTGCACATCCCAGCCTCCAAAACTGTTAGAAATAAATATTGCTTAAGCCACCCAGTCTATGGTATTTTGTTACAGTAGCCTGAGCTGACAGACAGAGGGAGAGAAAGAGAGAGAGAGAGAGAGAGAGAGAGAGAAAGAGAGAGAGAGAGAAAAGAAGAAGAAGAAGAAGAAGAAGAAGAAGAAGAAGAAGAAGAAGAAGAAGAAGAAGAAGAACAGGAGGGATTAAAAGACAAAAGACCTTTTGGCCAAAAAGGAAAAGAGAACTTGTCTTTGTTCTGATTAGCCTCACAGTTTTTGGTTCCAGGTCCTCATGAAATTTCCTAACTTAGGGTCTGTGCCATATTTATATATTCTTTTTTAAAGATTTTATTTATTTATTTATGAGAGAGAGAGAGAGAGAGAGAGAGAGAGAGAGAGAGAGAGGCAGAGACACAAGCAGATGGAGAAGCAGGCTTCATGCAGGGAGCCCGATGTGGGACTCGATCCCGGAACTCCAGGATCACACCCTGAGCCAAAAGCAGAGCTTAACCACTGAGCCATTCAGGCATCCCAGATATTTTAAAATATATATTTTTAAAACTAGATGGATATTTTACATTGTAAATTTTCTTAGTATTAACAAGGATTATATAAATAATTGATCTTTATGTAGGGACAATTTTGTAGAAGATACTAAAATAAAATATTCAATTTCCTTTCTACCTTAACATTATTGAGAATTACGCTGTGTGTTTTTTTTTTTTTTTTTACATTTTTTGAGATTGGAGCTTCCTCAATCTAAATGCTGTGAGACAGTACATTATATGAACACACACACACACACATTACCCCATTTACATTTTAGTGACGATATTTAAAGGTCATGTTGCCTTTATGATTTTAGCACACTGTTGCTAGAGACTGCTGGTCTTTAATTAAAAGGTCAGCTCTCTCATCTTCCTTTGGTGACTTATGATTATTTTCATTACCAATGAGCTGAATTTGTATCATTTAATAAAGCTAGATTTAAATAATTATTTAATTTCTAGATCTGTGGAAAGATTTCTGAAGGATAAAATTAAATTATGGTTAAAACATTCCATTTTGTTTAAATATATCCTTCATTAATAGCATTATTATAAATCTCTGATGAATAGTTTGATCAGCACCTTTTCTCTCACTACTTTGTTTCTTTGGAAAGCCATACTCTCTTGAATTTCTTAGTTCTTAGAACCAAGGCTGAAGCCACATTTGACCTTGGTGCCCAACATATTCCCTTGAAGCAGCATTTCACTTCCCAGGCCCACCCAAGAACCTAATGCCTTCAGACTGCTTTTGGCCACTAGATATGCCCTCTTTCCAAGTCTCATTATTTACTACTTTCTATCCCGTATCCTCATGCAAAAATGTACTGAGTGACTGAAGTCTCATCCTATCAGAGCTCTGTTTTACCTGCTGTGGTCCTGTGGTAATTCGATTCTCATGTGGTATTGAAAATTACAGATGATTCAACAGATTCTTCTACCTTGGTATAACTGAAATTGAAAGTGGAATTGGAATTCCAGTCTCATAGACATGCAATGACTTAACCCATAGAAATAAATGATAATGAAAACTTGGGGATTTGGGGTATGAAGTGGTTCAATGTGGGTTCCTATAGGATTTCCCATTTTACATAGTAGAAGGCTTTCTTTTTTAATACTGGTGTGGACTCTGGGAGACAAAGATAGTTACCTCATAGTAGTACAGGAAGAAGAATAGTGATGGAACAGTTGTAAAAACTCTTTTGTTCTACTTTGATACTGTAGTGAGGTCTTTGTTCTATGTTATAATTTCTTTCACTTATTTCATTCATTCATCCCTTCAGCAATCTTTATTGAGCATCTACCCATTTTGCTAGGCATACTGCTAGCTGCTGGGAATACAATGATGGTTAAAACACACAGCTTGCCTTTAAGGAGTGTGCAGCTACGGCTATGGAGAGAAAGAAAAAAATACACACACATTATGTTATCATTGCTGTTGATAAGAAAAACATAGAAGGGCAGATAATCTATACCTGGGTATTCAGGGAAGGCTTCTAAACAAAGTGACCTCAAGAGAATCTTTAAAAGATGAGGAGGAGTTAGCCTGGTGAAGTGTGGGGTAAGAGAGAAAGAGAGGAGAGAAAAAGAAGAGAGAGAGAAGAGTAAAAGATATATTGAATGTAGGAGCAAGAGGGGTAAAAGAATGTGCAAAGGCTTTGAGTTCTTTTAGGGCATGGAAATTACTTTGGCAAGGTTGGCACATAGACCACATAAGGTAAGTATAAGCAATAAAAGAATCTGAAAAGAAAAGCAGGGTTTAGAATGTGAAAGGCTTTTAATGCCATAATTAGAGGGTCTGAATATTATCCTGAGGACAATGGGGGAACTTCTGAGAAGTTTAAAGCAGGAAAATTACATCACCATTTCATTTTTAAAAAGTCTTTGGGTACTGAATATAGAATGGATTTGTTAGGGCAAAGGAATATCCTGGGAAACTAGATACAAGGCTGTTTCAGTTGTCCAGGTGATGGCAGTGGCAATGGGGATGGAGGAAAGTGAATTGATTCACAGTATATTAGACCTGAAGTGTAGATTTTGAGACTATCTCCATCCAATGTCTACACAGATAAGTAGCTCAGAGTAGGTGTTCAATTAATATTTGATGAATGAGTGACTCAAGCTGGCTAGGTGAAATCTAGATATATACCAAAACCTATGTAGAGTGAATATATATATATATATATATATATATATATATATAGAGAGAGAGAGAGAGAGAGAGATATCTAAGTATTAAATATATAAAAAGACTGAACTTTGGGCTCTGCTCATGTTTACAGAAGGAAAAAGTCAGTAAAAAAGCTGAAAAAGAAATAACAAAGAAATAGGATGAGAGCTGTAGAAGAAAACAAAAAGGGAATTAAGGTTGAGGAAGTAGAGATAGCACATATAGCCAAACATCCTAAGGTGTTTGGTAGTTTGAGGTATATGAGAAATAGGAGTCAAGGTATAAATTGGCCCTTTCAAGGAATGGTTATTTTTATTTTTAATGTATTTTATATTTTTTATTTAAGTTCAATTTAGTTAGCATATAGTGAATGTTATTTTCAATGAATGGGGACATGAGCACTTTTAAAATTCAAAAGTCAAAGGGAAGAAACAAGAACCAAAAGAAGGCAGAGCTAGGTGGCAGAGACAAGTTAGATAGGAAGGAACAAGTGTATTATGGTAGGCAGAATAATGAACTTCTTCTAAAATCCACATCCTAATCTCTGAAGCCTGTGAATGTGTTACCTTATCTGGCAAAAAAGACTTTGCAGATGTGATAAAGTAAAAGACCTTGAGATGGAAAGATTATTTTGGATTATTGGAGTTGAACCCATTGTCATCACAAGGAGCCTTAGAAGAGGAGAGGGAGATGTGATGAGGAAAGCAGAGCTTTTGAGTGAGAAAAAGATGTGAAGATGCTACCCTGCTGGCTTTGAAAATAGAGGAGGTGGGAGGTGCCTGAGTGGCTTAGTTGGTTAAGCATCTGACTCTTGATTTTGGCTTAAGTCATGATTTTAGGGTCATGACCTCTCAGCATTGTGAGACTGAGCCCTGATTTGGGCTCCATGCTCAGTGGGGAGTCTGCTTGAGATTCTCTATTCCTCTTCCTCTGTCCCTCCCCCACTTCAAATAAATAAATCTTAAAGAAAATAGAGGCAGTGGGTAAGAACAACGTTTGCAGGTGGCTTCTAGAAACTGGAAAAGACAAGGCAATGAATTTTCCCCTTGTGAGAGTGAATGAAACACAGCTCTGCTGACACTGTGATTTTGGCCTAGTGAAACCTCTGTTGAACTTCTGACCTCTAGAACAGTAAGATAATAATTTTGTATTGTTTAAGCCACTAAGTAGCTTGTTGCTGCAGTAATAGAAAGCTAATACAGGCACCATTGGAGCTATGTGGCTTGAAAAGAGGATTACATCTTCTTGTGAGACTGGACAAAATTTAGTGAATAATGCAACAGGAAGAGTTTTGGATATAATGAGTAAGGGGGCAGTGAGAGTTTATATGTGTCTAGACAAGCTCTTTCATAAATACTAGAAGTTGAACTGAATGAATCAGGACTAGTTAACTCAGACCTAAATGTCAAAATCAGGCATTATACATCTTTGTTTGTGATAATTATGATATGGATTGGTTTTATTTCAAGTAAACATAATATATAATTATTGAAATATTCTAAATAGATAGCTCATACTGCTCAGAAGAATTACTTTTTTAACTGTAGATTTTCCACTACATTTGAAACTCTGTGAGGGCAATGAATACACGTCTTTTTACAGTTACTTCCCATGCCTATCACAATGCCTGACATTTCACATATGTCCAATAAATATTTGCTACATGAATGAATAAAAGGAAATGCTTTATCATAGGGAGTCCCCAATATATTAAGAACCATTTAATACATATTTTATTTACACACAAATTTTCATGAAGATGGGTGTTTTTTTCCACTTTTATTGAGAAATAATTGACATACATTATTATATAAATTTAAGGCATACAGCATCACGGTTTGATGTATTTATATTGTAAAATGATTGCCAAAATAGGTTCAAGTAACATCCACCTTTCGTATACATAAATTAGAAAGAAAAAGAAAGATAAGAGAAAGATACTTTCCTTGTGCTGAGGACTCTTGGGATTTACTATCTTAACAACTTTCCTATATATCATGCAATAGTGTTAGCTATAGTCATCATGTTGTACATTGTACCCCTAGGACTTATTTACCTTATAACTGGAAGTTAGTATCTTTTGACCACTTTCCTCCAGTTCTTCTCCCCAAACTCAATCTCTGGTAACCATAAGTCTCATTACTGTTTCTGAGTTTGTTTTTTATTTTCTGTTTTGTTTTTAGATTCCACATGTGAATGAGATTGTATAGTTTTTGCCTTTCTCTGACTTATTTCACCTAACATAGTCTTCAAGTCTATCCATGTTATCACCAATAGTAGTATTTCCTTATGTTTTATGACTGAATAATGTTTGTGTATGTACATACATATAAATACTATAACTTCTTTATCCATTCATCCATCATGGAAACTTGTTTCCATGTTTTTACTATTGAAAATAATGCTGCAATGAACACAGGGGTGCAGGTATATTTTTGAGTCGGTGTTTTCATTTCCTTTGGATACAGTCTCAGAACTGGGATTGTTGGACCATATTGTAGTTCTATTTTTAATTTTTTGAGGATCATCATAACTTTTTCATTGTAGCTATACCAATTTATAATCCTACCAAGAGTGTACAAGGGTCCACTTTCTCAATATCCATGCCAGCATTTGTTATATCTTGCCTTTTTGATGATGGCCATTCTAGCAGGCATGATGTAATAGCTCATTGTGGCTTTAATTTGCATTTCCCTGATGACTAGTGATGTTGAGCATCTTTTCATGTACTTCTTGGCCTTTCATTTGTCTTATTTGGAGGAATGTGTATTCAGGTCTCTTGCTCATTTTTTAGTTGGATTATTTGGATTTTTTTTCTATGGAGTTGTAGGAGTTCCTTATGTATTTTGGGTATTAACCCCTTATCAGACATATGATTTGCAAATATTTTTTCATTCTGTAGGTTGACTTTTCACTTTGTTGATGATTTCTTTTTGCTCTGCAGAAGCTTTTAGTTTGACATAGCTCCATGTTATTTTAAATTTTTTTGCTTGTGCTTTAGTTGTCATATCAAAAACATTATTACCAAGACCCATGTCAAGGAACTTTATTCCTGTTTTCTTCTAACTAATTTTGAATTAACTTTTGTAACTGGTTAAAATATGGGTTCAGGTTCATTCTTTTATATGTGAATAACTATCCCAGCACCATTTATTGAAAAGACTGTCTTTTCTCCATTGAGTATTCTTAGGTCCTTTGTCAAATATTAGCCAGATACCCTTGGGTTTATTTCTGGGCTCTAGATGCTCTTCTATTGGTCTGTTTGTCTGTTTTTATGCAAGTATCAGCTTTTTTTTTCATGACTATAGCTTTATAGTATCACTTAAAATCAGAAAATGTGATGCCTTTTGCTTTTTCTTTTTCATGACTTCTTTGCCTATTTGGTGCCCTTTGTGGTTCCATATAAATTTCAGGATTTTTTTTCTACATCTGTAAAAAATTCCATTGGAATCTCGATAGGGATTGCATTGAATCCTTAGATGGCTTTAGGTAGTATGGACATTTTAACAATATTAATTCTTCTAATTCACAAACACAGAATACTTTTCAATTTATTTGTGTCTTCATTGATTTTGAAGGTTTTACATAAAGACGGGGATGCCAGCAACTAGATTTATCATTTACTCAACATAATGGGCATTTTGGGCTTTCACTCTCTGCTCTAGGGATAGAAGATATAGCAGTGAACAAAACCAAGTGTCTGCTTTCATATACTGTTTAGTATATTAAGGGGAGACAGGAAAACAGATACACTATGGATTCACAAGTACTTCTGTACCTCCTGTAGGGAGATGGCATTATTTATCCAATATTAATAGGATGTGAGCTCTGAGTGATTTTTTTTTATTTTTTTAATTTATTTTTTATTGGTGTTTAATTTGCCAACATATAGAATAACACCCAGTGCTCATCCCATCAAGTGCCCCCCTCAGTGCCTGTCACGCGGTCACCCCCACCCCCCGCCCACCTCACAGCTAGACGAACAGAAAATTTAAATTGTGATGACATTCAACTTATCATTTATTTAAATGGTTAGTGCATTTTTGTCCTGTTTTAGAAATATTCCCCAAGGTTAAGCAGATATTCTGCTTTCCATAAGACTTTATAATTTATCTCTTATTTAAGCCTATAATTCACTTTAAATTACTTTTTTCTTTTTTTTTTTATAAATTAATTTTTATTGGTGTTCAATTTACCAACATACAGAATAACACCCAGTGCTCATCCCGTCAAGTGTCCCCCTCCGTGCCCGTCACCCATTCATATGCTGAGTGAAGTAAGTCAATCGGAGAAGGACAAACAGTGTATGTTCTCACTCATTTGGGGAATATGAATAATAGTGAAGGGGAATATAAGGGAAGGGAGAAGAAATGTGTGGGAGATATCAGAAAGGGACACAGAACATAAAGACTCTGAGTGATTTTTTAAAAAAGGGTTTACAATCATCTATATTTTTATCTGGTTCCCCCTTTTTATTAGGTTCTCCCCAAGGATGATTATTTGATAGAGCAAAGGAAGAAAACTGTCATTTGTTGAATACATTCTATGTATCAAGTTCTGTGCCAAGTTCTATCTCTCATCTACCCACCTAAAATATATGTACTATTTACTACTTCAAGATCAAGTTAAAAGCAGTTTACACAAATTATTTTCTATTATTCCCATTTTACACATGAAGAACAGGCTCAGAGATGTAGGGTAATTCTCAAGAACACAGAGTGAGTATATAGTAGAAACAGGATTTGAATGCTTATCACCAGAACCTATTATACACAAACTATCAGTCCATTTTGTTTAGCCCAATTAAAATTAAAAACATGACCTAAACTTTTTTTTTTAATTTTTTTAATTTTTATTTATTTATGATAGTCCCACAGAGAGAGAGAGAGAGAGGCAGAGACACAGGCAGAGGGAGAAGCAGGCTCCATGCACCGGGAGCCCGATGTGGGATTCGATCCCGGGTCTCCAGGATCGCGCCCTGGGCCAAAGGCAGGCGCCAAACCGCTGCGCCACCCAGGGATCCCTGACCTAAACTTTTTTTAGAGATCCACTTGTTTATGAGAGAGAGAGAAAGAGAGGGAATGAGCAGGGGGCAGGGGGAGGGCCATAGAAAGCAGGGTAAAGTGGAGGGGCAGTGGGAGAGAGGTTCTTAAGCAGATTCCACTCTTGAGTGCAGAGCCTGATGAGGGGCTCAATCTCAGGACTCTGAGATCATGACCTGAGTTGAAATCAAGAGACAGGGATATCCACTCTCACCACTGCCATTCAACATAGTACTAGAAGTCCTAGCCTCAGCAATCAGACAACAAAAAGAAATAAAAGGCATTCAAATTGGCAAAGAAGAAGTCAAACTCTCCCTCTTCGCCGATGACATGATACTCTACATAGAAAACGCAAAAGACTCCCCAAGATTGCAGGAACTCATACGGCAATTCGGCAGCATGGCAGGATACAAAATCAATGCCCAGAAATCAATGGCATTTCTATACACTAACAATGAGACTGAAGAAAGAGAAATTAAGGACTCAATCCCACTTACAATTGTACCCAAAAGCATAAAATAGCTAGGAATAAACCTAACCAAAGAGGTAAAGGATCTATACCCTAAAAACTACAGAAAACTTCTGAAAGAAATTGAGGAAGACACAAATAGATGGAAAAATATTCCATGCTCATGGATTGGAAGAATTAATATTGTGAAAATGTCAATGTTACCCAGGGCAATTTACACGTTTAATGCAATCCTATCAAAATACCATGGACTTTCTTCAGAGAGTTGAAATGAATTATTTTAATATTTGTGTGGAATCAGAAAAGACCTCAAATAGCCAGGGGAATATTAAAAAAGAAAACCATAGCTGGGGGCATCACAATGCCAGATTTCAGGTTGTACTACAAAGCTGTGGTCATCAAGACAGTGTGGTACTGGCACAAAAACAGACACATCGATCAATGGAACAGAATAGAGAATCTAGAAGTGGACCCCCAACTTTATGGTCAACTAATATTTGACAAAGCAGGAAAGCCTATCCACTGGAAAAAAGACAGTCTCTTCAATAAACGGTGAAGGGAAAACTGGACACCCACATGCAGAAGAATGAAACTAGACCACTCTCTTGCACCATACACAAAGATAAACTCAAAATGGATGAAAGATCTAAATGTGAGACAAGATTCCATCAAAATCCTAGAGGAGAACACAGGCAACACCCTTTTCAACTTGGCCACAGCAACTTCTTGCAAGATTCATCCATGAAGGCAAGAGAAACAAAAGCAAAATTGAATTATTGGGACGTCATCAAGATAAGAAGCTTCTGCACAGCAAAAGAAACAGTGAACAAAACTGAAAGACAACCTACAGAATGGGAGAAGATATTTGCAAATGACCTATCAGATAAAGAGCTAGTTTCCAAGATCTATAAGAACTTATTAAACTCAACACCAAAGAAACAAACAATCCAATCATGAAATGGGCAAAAGACATGAACAGAAATCTCACAGAGGAAGACATAGACATGGCCAACAAGCACTTGAGGAAATGCTCCGCATCACTTGCCATCAGGGAAATACAAATCAAATCCACAATGAGATACCACCTCACACCAGTGCGAATGGGGAAAATTAACAGAGCAGGAAACCACAAATGTTGGAGAGGATGTGGAGAAAGGGGAACCTTCCTGCACTGTTGGTGGGAATGTGAACTGGTGCAGCCACTCTGGAAAACTGTGTGGAGGTTCCTCAAAGAATTAAAAATAGATCTGCCCTACGACCTAGCAATTGCACTGCTGGGGATTTACCCCAAAGACACAGATGCAATGAAACGCCGGGACACCTGCACCCCGATTTTTCTAGCAGCAATGTCCACAATAGCCAAACTGTGGAAGGAGCCTCGGTGCCCATCGAAAGATGAATGGATAAAGAAGATGTGGTCTATGTATACAATGGAATATTACTCAGCCATTAGAAATGACAAATACCCACCATTTGCTTCGACGTGGATGGAACTGGAGGGTATTATGCTGAGTGAAATAAGTCAATCGGAGAAGGACAAACAGTATATGGTCTCATTCATTTGGGGAATATAAAAAATAGTGAAAGTGAATAGAAGGGAAGGGAGAAGAAATGGGTAGGAAATATCAGAAAGGGAGACAGAACATGAAGACTCCTAACTCTGGGAAACGAACTAGGGGTGGTGGCAGGGGAGGTGGGCGGGGGGTGGGGGGTGAATGGGTGACGGGCACTGAGGGGGGCACTTGATGGGATGAGCACTGGGAGTTATTCTTTATGTTGGCAAATTGAACACCAATAAAAAATAAATTTATAAAAAAAAGAGTCAGATGCTTAACCGACTATGCCACCCAGGCATCATGACCTAAACTTCTTTACTCCTGTATTTTAGCAAGTTACAGTAAAAGGCTCTTGAGTTTTCCGTTTGAATTAGAATTATAATAAGGCACTGTGTAACATAATACTGCTGTGAAGGAAGCCTTTTGTCCACTAAACCAAATGTTTTGACGGAATGGCAGATGTTAGAGGTATGAAGGAGCACTAGTGCTGTTGAGGCTATCAATGTGCTTAACTAGCGTGTGAATCTAGAGGATGTTTCTTCAAAGTGTCTTACTGAGCCATACCTTTCTCTGGGCCCCTCTTCCCCTGTCATAAATTTTACCTTTGCTTTTACTTACTGACTTTCTGGATTTTACAATGTCATTAATTGCCTGGTCCAAGTCCCTGCTGCAGTGCTATGAGAGGAGAAGCATTACAATCTGTCTCTGGTCATGAGGAGGGGCTGAAACTCAGGGGTGGGAGGCAGCATGCTGCTTTTAATTAACTACAGCTGATTTTCCATAACCTAGATGCAGTTCTGGAGTGTTGCAGCTCAGATCATTTGAATAACAGGCAGCATTGACTGAGAGTTCCCATCCCCTGACGGGAGTCTGTCTAGTTGGAGCTAAAGAAGCTGATGTGATTAAGTGCGGGGTTTTTGATTAGGTGGACTTTGACAAGGCTTATTTGATTGTGTCAAGCTGGGGTTTCTTGAGGAATTGCCTCTGTCTTGAAATTGAACCACAACTTGACATGTCTGGGAACTTGGGATTTCCGGACTGTGAGGCTGAAGGAATTAATTTTAATTGGCTAAATGTAAAGATCGAGGGATTCAGAATACCATGCAAGCCCCCATTATCTCAACCAACCATTTGTTTTCTTATCATGGACTCTAATTTAAATGACATTCACAGGCTCTGCAGATTATTTTAATCATCGCAATAGGCCTGAGAGTTACAAATGTACCTAGCCGGAGAAGTTCCTTGGCTTCACCCTACTCAAGCATTCTTAATAGAGCCTTTAGGCAGGACATCTGCAGCAAGGCAATGAAAAGAGTAAGGGAGGTCAAAGGGGCTTAATGTTTACATCATGTGCAACTAATTATTCATTTTGCTAAATGCTCCTGTCCTTTCTGGGTAGTGAAACCTATGGGGCCTTCCATCAAGGTCAAGTTCAGTAGTTCCTTAATTACTGCAAGGCTTCATCTTATTGGCAATTCAAAAGAATTCCCGGGCTACCTCTCCTATTAATGTCAGGAGAGTCTTAACATTGTGGGGAATGGAGCATCCATATGCATATATTTCTTGTGTTTGAATGTTGCTGACCATTTAGCCTTATATATAAGAACATAGTTGTACATATTTCTAATGTTCATTTAGTGTTTAACCTCTGATCACTTAGTATTTAACCTCTGACAGGGCACTTGGGATAGTTTGGGAAAGAGTGGGGCTCTCTGAGATAAGAGAAATTGATTTCATATTGTAGGCCTCTCTTTTCTGAGCAACGAATTATTAATGACCACTTCAAAGCTCTTAGATGGACCCAGCTTTCCACCGCATTAATTCCACAATAGCCCTCTAGCCTTCCATCACCAATAGCATCTTGCTAATGACACAGAGCCTTAAACCTTTTTTTAAAGGAATGAATATCTGTTGAATAAGAGTTATTTATGAAGAGAAACAGATGTAATACTCAAACTCAGTTCTTCAGATGATTCTATAGTAATTGTATGCCAGAGCCATATGATTCCCTCCCTGCTTTGCTACCAACTTATAAAAGGCAAATGTCTAAAGAAACACAAAAACTTCAATGACCCATCCAGCCTGGAATTTCACCAGTAACCATGCCAGCAAACTATAGATAGTGAGAAACCATGTTTACTTGTGTGATGCTCCCCTAGTATTTCTAATTTCCTGAAATTTAGGAGAAACAGCCAGCCAGATATACACTCTCTTCCATGCTTCCCTGGTCACAGCACCTTCCTTATGAATTAAAATTAAGAAAGATTAATTAGTTTGCTGCTGTAGAGCATGTGGAAGATGGCTGTTTCCACGATGCTGTAGAGAGGGTGCTATAGGCCTGTGATTCATTGCTCTGTCAGCAGTGTGAGATACACTGTATGAAAATGCCATATAAATGCAAATACAAATACAAACACCACCTTCCCCTGTTGGCTAGTGATAAGGTGTTCATCCAGATGAGACATTAAGATTTAAAAGCAGAAAAGTAATAGTTTGGAGGGAAAAATACACAATTATTCCTCAAACAAAGTTTCTTTTTTAAGAAAGTCATTAAAGTGCTTGTTGTCCCCCTCCTCCAACCAATGACAGTTATTCACACAGCCCAAATGGGTAGGCCATAGTCAGAAACAAAGCATTTGTGACTAAATCAGGACGAGTAGAAATTCACAAATAAGATTGGGATATGGGTGATTTAATGTACAAAAGGAGGATGTTTTCCCCAGAGGTGAGCAGCTCATAACCAAGTTGCCCCTGATGTGGGCTTTAGTCACTGACTTAATAATGAATTTGGGTCTTAACTTTATAATCTTTTACATTATTAAAGTACTTTAGATGGAAGGGGAGGGGGGAAAACAGCAAAGCAGCCCAGTGAAGTTCTATGCCATGTGCCTGGTACTTTCTTCCTAAGGAAAAGAAGGGTTTGCAGAGAACCATTTTCTCAGTTGTGCTTCCCGATTATGTTGCCCCTTGATGGCTTATTGTTGAAATATGAAGAGGTCTCTTAAGATGAACGTGAAAGGAGAATAAATAATGGAATTATGGAATTTTAGAGCTGCAGTGTTCCTTAGAGGATTTTACCACTATTCCAGTACAGAAAATTTAGCCAGACTGAGTCAATAGTGAAGCTTTCAATCTAATCAGAATTCTTGTATAAGAACCTGGAAACTCCCATTTAGGTTTAATCTAGTCTAGAATTATAAAAACTAGGACCCCAAACAAAAAGATGTCTTGGGGGTAAACCTGCTTATCCTTCCTGACATATTCCTCAAAGCTAAGGGACTTCCTAAACAACCCACATTTCCCTTTGTAACATTTGAAAGATGACACTCACTGTATTATTGAAACTCTTCTTGAATGACTTTATATTACCTGCCTGCCCCCTGCCTTGGAACACTGTATTCACAATAACTTCACTTTCTTGGTCCCAAAGCAATTTTTGTAGAGTATCATCTTTGGAATGTGTCCAGGTAGCTTAGTTTTAAACTTTTGGGAATATATGTCTTTCCTTTTAGACTCATGAGCAAGAAAAACATTGTCAACAATGTCATTCAGATAATCTTAGTGTTTTCACTTTTCTCTGCTTAATGCTTAATACTTGCAGTGGCTTCTAATTGTCTACTGTTTCTAAGAAACATTGATCAATTTGGCATGCAGAACCTGACACTAATTTAATTGTTGATCATTTATATCAGGGCTCAGCAAACTATGACCCATGAGCTGGTCACCTGTTTTTGCGAATAAAGTTTTATTAGAATATAGCCATGCTCTTGTTTGTTTATTATCTTTGACTACTTTCTTTCCCATCACAACAATGCAGTTGCAACAGAGATTGTGGACCAACCACCCCACAAAGACAAAATATTTAAAATATACTCCTTTGCAGAAAAAGGTTGATAACATCTGGTCTGTACAACACAATCACAGGAGGAGTTTTTTAAACATACAGATTGCTAGAACCCTACCTTGGTTCTATTAAGTAAGAACATTCCCTTATGTTTATTGCAGCATTATTTAAAATAGCCAAAATGGAAGTAGTTTAAGTATCCATCAATAGATGAATAAAGATATACACAAATAATGGAATATTAGTCATAAAAAAGGATGAGATCATACCATTTACAAACATAGATGGACCTAGAGAGTTTTATGTTAAGTGAAATGAATCGGACTGAGAAAGACAAATAGCATATGCTTTCACTCATACATGGAATCTAAAAAACAATATAAATGAATACATAAACAAACAAAAAGCAGAATCAGACCTGTAAATACAGAGAACAAAATTATGGTTGCCAGAGGGTAGGAGGGTAGGGGTATGGGCAAAATAGGGGAAAGGAAGTGGAACATATAGGCTTCCAGTTATCGAATGAATAAGTCATGGGAATAAAAGGCACAGCATAGGGATTACAGTCAACGATATTGTAATAGCATTGTATGGTGACCAATGGTAGCTATGCTTGTGGTAGGCATAGCATAACATATAGAGAAGTTGATCACTCTGTTGTACACCTGAAATTAGTGTAACATTGTGTCAAATATACTAAAAATTGTTTTTCAAGAAAAGACTATCATGGGTGGTACATGGGCTTGGTGTTTTGAGATAGTATATATAGTCCAGGTGGTACTGATATACCTCAGCTAGGAAGTACTGTTCTCTATGAACATTTTAACTTATAACAAAGGCCTATGGGTACAGTTTGAGTTGCATTAAAAGTAGCAACAGAAATTTCACTAATTCTTGCCAAATTAATGACATAGGCTCTCCATATCCCCTCCAAAGTCACACCTAAGATATTGTTGGGAGTTCCTGGCGGTTTTTATGTGAAGTCTTTTTAATTTTAATTTATTAAATTATTAATTTATTTACCTTAAAGATTTTATTTATTTATTCATGAGAGACACACAGAGAGAGGCAGACATAGGTAGAGGGAGAAGCAAGTTCCATGCAGGAAGCCAGATGTGGGACTCAATCCCGAGACTCTGGGATCATGCCCTGAGCCACAGGCAGACACTCAACTGCTGAGCCAGCCAGGTGTCCCAATGTAGTCTTTTTTAAAATTGAAGTTTAATTGACATACAAATGTATAGTATTGGATAATTTTAACATTACTAATTGCTACCTGCCATCAATTATCATAAATATTGTGTATCCTCATGTCCATAAAACACTATCCACTCTGTCAGGTGTTGCCTTATCTGTTAGGTACCACTGTATTGTTACAATTGATGAAAAGATGTTATCAGGCCCCAAGATGTCAAAGATACACTGGATTTTCAAAGAATACAAGGACACTAACTCAAAGGCATACATGAACGCTATTTTATAGCAGCTTTATAATAGCCAAGTTATGGAAGCAAACCAAGAGTCTATCAACTGATGATGGATAAGGAAGATGTGATACACACACTTACACACACACACACACGTGTACACACACACTGGAATACTATTCAGCCATCAAAAAGAATGAAATCTTGCCATTTGCAATGATAAGGAATGAGCTGAAAAATATAATGCTAAGTGAAATAAGTCAGAGAAAGACAAATGCCATCATGATCTCACTCATATGTGGATTTTAAGACACAAAACAAACAAGCGAAGGTAAAAAAATAGAGGGACAAAGCAAGAAACATATTCTTAATTATAAGAATAATCTGATGATTATCAGAGGTGAGGGAATGGGTTAAATAGGTGATGGGGATTAAGGAGCGTACATGTCATGATAAGCACAGGAGAATGTTTGGAACTGTTGAATTACTATACTGTACATCTGAAACTAATATAGTACTGTATGTTAACTAACTGAATTAAAATTTAAATTTAAATAAAAAAAGCGATACACTGGGTTTTATTGTTAACTATAAACCAATCCTTTCTCTCCCTTCTGTACTCCATTATATTATAGGCATACCCAGGTACTGATGCTGTATCCATTGGGTAACCCCAACACCTTACAGAGATATTAGTAAACATTTCAGGGGTTACTTGGTCTTTATAAGTGTCAAACATGAATCTAACATGGACTAGTTCAGGAAATGAAACCGTTGTACTTAGATTCATTTACTCTTTGTTTCTCTATTAAGCTTGTTATGTCTAATTATTTTTTTTACTTGGAAGAACTTTCTTTTAGAATGTTTCTCAGGCCCTCAAATAAGTAGGCCACCAGTTTCCCAGACATGACAAAATATGTCAGAATCCCATCATTGACTTTTTCTGGAAAACCACTCATTCCTTTGGCCTCTAGTTCTTATTCCACAACCCTCAAAATACTTTTTAGCAAAATTTCCATTCAATAATTACCATGAAGTTGAAATCATTTCAGTGTACATTTATTTTTATCAGGAAATGAGTCACAGAGTTCTGAAGGCAGGAGTTAGCTGGGTGGATACTCTCTTTTCTTTAAATGAACAAAGAAAAACTAAATAAATTATATGTTGAAAGCTATTGCCAAAGTTGAAAGTGTCTAGGGAAAGCTGTTCAGGATGTTTCCGAAGTTTAGACAACAATTTAATTGAGAGAATGGGTATGTTTATCCTCAAGAAGAGGAGCCATTAGAACTACAATGGATGTCCTCAAATATTTGAAAGAATGCTGTATGGAAGGATTTAGTTTGTTCTTTATAACTGAGTTTGGAAAGAACTAAGACCAGTAAATGAAAACCAGAATGAAACAGAGTTGACATGAGTCTAAGAAAAGGACTTTGTGACATTAGAATGGACCCCTGTAAAAAAAAAAGTAAATTCACCCTTACTGTAATATACCCTAATTAAACACAGATGACCAACTGCCTGGGATTTAGCACATGGGAGTCCTGCACTGGATGGAAGGCTTAGCTAGATCAATAGATTCCAGACTGCTCTGAGAGGCCCTAAAGTATTCCACATTAGTGCATCAGAAGCAGCTAGCTAGGTAAGAATTGGGGAAGATAGGAGAGAAAGATAAAAGTAAATTTACAGAAAGAAGAGAAGATAGAATAGTACTGTGGAGACTATTCTTGACCACTATTGCATCCCCAACCCCTAGGACACCATTTGGTGTATAGTAGATAGTAAATAATCAGTGAATAAATTAGTGAATTAGATATTGAGATAAAATAACTCATTACCAGTAACAACAATGACAAAGAAATAGAATACAAGAATAAAGGGATGCTAGCAGGGTGTGTTTATGTTGTTTGTTGCGGTGGAGGGAGAGAGTATGGAGGAGCAGTGAATCTGTTACTGAAGATTCCTGGGGTAGAGGAAAGAGTTTCAGAGTGAATTTGAGTTTTGAAGGTGATGAGAAATATAGCATGGCAGAAGGTAAGGTAAGAGAAGGTAGAATAACAAGACCAGGTGCTTTATATGTCTTTACTCATACATTCCCAGTGCATGACTGAGTTCCTAGCATGCAGGTAGGTGAAAATATACTATTTTTGTTAAATGAATACATGCATACATATGTAGTGATGGAAATGAGTCATGTATACCACACCATGGGCTGATCTAATTTCAGATTTGAAAGGTGCAAGTAGTTTTCAAACTCATTGTGTCTAAACCTCCACTTTTAAATTATATTCTAGAGTATCCTCTTTCTGGATAAAAATTTAGTATCTCCAACTATTCTCCATGCTATATTTTGCTTATGCCACTTGCTAGCTGTGTGTCCTTGGATATGTTCATAATCACTCTGAGCTTCTGTTTCTCTATCTATGAGATAGAGATAATAACAATACCTCATAGAACTGTTGTGAGGATTCAATGAGATAATTTGCGTAAAGTGTTGGCCACACCATACATGATTTTTTTCTTTCAAAAGTCTAACAATGGTATAGTGGAATCATCCAGACATTGGTTCAAATATTGCTACATTTTATTAGCTGTTTGAACCTGGACATGTTATTTAACATCTCTGAGCCTCAGGGTAGCTTTGTTCAAAGGATTGTTGGGAGGGCTAAATGAGATAATGCATATGAAGTATTAGGTACAGTACATGATAAGAGCTTAATAAGTGGTAGCTATTATGCTTATTATTACGTCACTAGATCTCAAGGGCTTCATTCTAAATTCCCTTTCCTGAGCACATTCCCACTGGGTGCACAGTCTTCTGAGAGAGTGGTGGCCAGAAGTCAGCAGAACACTACAAGTGTGGCCTGACCAGAGGATAATGGACTAGCCCTATTATTTCCTTAAATATCATATATGTAAGACAATAAAGTTAGACTGCGTTAGCTTTTTTGCTAGCCCTTGATCAATGCTAGTTCATATTGAATTTACTGTGAGGAGTGTTACACTCTTCTCTTGTCTATGTGCATGTGGTTTCATGGACACACACTTATGACTTTTTGGGTCATGGATCTCATCTATTTACCTTCTCGTTATGGATCAGCCAGTTAACTTTAGAGCACTTAGCTTCCCAGTTATATAGGATGGGTGCAATAGCTTGTATCCACCCCAGGAAGGTGTCAACAGAGTTGATAAATTTAAAAAGTCCTTAGAGATTTTCTACAGGATTTGAAGGAAACCCTGTTACATGAAATAGTAATGTTTCTTCCAGAATGGGTAGCTATATTTCATTGCTTTCTGTAAATACACACTGGAACAATTCAGGTGTTTCCAAAGGACATTATTTATTCAACACGCCATTAGCTTTGCTCTGCCTGGTTGTATTGATAACACTTGATCTTGTACCTTGAAAAGTCCATTACTAAGAGGCCACTGAAGTCCATGGCAAGGGCAATGAAAACTTGAGCTCTCAATTGAAAATATTTTTCTAAAATAGTAGGCAATGGGGAATTTCTATCTTTATGTGTACCTATATTTGTGCTGTACTGTGAATGGTAATAAACAATATATCATAGAGTTTTAAGAGCATGAACTCTGAAATCTGACTGCTTGGATTTTAATTTTAGCTATGTCATATACTAGCTGTGTGACCTTAGGCAGATTATTTATGCCTCAGTTTTTTTAGCTATAAAATTGGGATAAAATTAGTAATTATCTGATAGGGTTATTATGAGGATTATATGAATTTATATACATACAACACTTAAAATAGTGCCTTGTAGGTAGTAAGTGCTATGTGTTAGCTATAATTATTATTCTAGTATTACTATAATTCTAGCTATAATTCCATTATTACATTCCTGCTGAGTTTTCCAGATCTGCTAGTGAATATGAGACCCTCAACTAATATCCCAATTCATTAGGAAATCCTGTTGGCTCTGCCTTTAAAATCTGTCTAGAATTTCACTGCTTCTTATCATTTTCATCTCTGCTGAGCTGATACAAATCACTATTGTCTCTTTTTCTAATTATTTCAGTGCCTTTCAAATAGCTTTCTACTTTCACTTTTGCTTTGACCTCCCACCTCCCACTTCCCACCAGTTCTTCTCAACACAGAAACTACAGTGACCTACTTAAACCTAAGTTGAATCATGACTTTCCAATGTTGAACACCCCCCAATGACCTTCATTTCAGAGTAAGCTCCTTACATGGCCTTAAAAGGCCCTTTATCATCAAGCCCTCATGACCTCTCTGACCAGTTCTCCTCAGTCTCCCTTTTAATCAATTCATTCCTGTCATCCTGTCATTTTTGGTACTTTTCAAACATGTCAGGTGTGCTCTCAGGGACTTTGAGTTTGCTTTCTTCTCTGCCTGGAAACTCATCCTCCCAGATAACCACATGGCTTTCTTTCTCACTGCCTTCAGGTCTTTGTTCAAATCTCATTTTCTTAGTGAAGACTTTCATGAACCTATGTTTAAAACTGCATACCCTCCAAAACCAACACCCCCTATTTTCTGACTCTGTTACACACTATTGATCACCCCTGGGTACAACATATGATTTAGCTTATTTGAACGTAACTGTTTTCTACCTTTCTCCACTAGAATGTAAGTTCTTTGAGATCAGGTACCATGTTTTGTCCAGTGCTAGATTTGAACTTGATCATGTAGGTACTCAATAAATGTGAGTGTTTAAACAGTTCTCTGGATGTAACCTGAAAGCATTTCCTAGTATTTGGAACTGCTAGATACTAGACAGTATAGGCTTTGATATACTTCCTAGTGATCTTGAATTATTCTTTTCATTTTCAGAAACAGTATTACCAGTCATGGTTAATTGAAGGAGCTCTATGTATCTTATCGGAATCTAGAGTGAGTGAATATGTACTAAGAAAGGAACAGTAGCTTGAGTACCCTGGTGGGATGAGCATCACAAAGGAATTAGAAAACATAAATTAATAGAATTCTTAAGTGGAAAGAAGCATAAAGACTTTAGGGAACATGTAATTCTTTATTTGACAGATGGGAAAAATTAAGATGCAAAAGGCTCCCTGGCTCATTAGCAGCACATTGAGCTTTCAAATTCTAGTCTAGATATCAAGTTCAATGCCATTTTTATTATATGTGATCCTGATCTCTAGGTGGGGACCAGTGTACCATCTAGTTAATATTCAACATATAGAAATAAAACAAACCTGAGACCAACTCTAAAATTAAGTGTAAGGGCAAAATAACATTATAAAACTGGATACTGAAGGAAGGGGAAGAATGGTCAAAACGGATATGGGTTAATCTGAGGTGCTTCTTGAAAGAGATGCATTTTGACATATTTTTGAGGGATATAAAGGCTTGAACCAGAAAGGGGTAGAGCTTATATTGTAGATGAGGAAGAGGAGTAGACTGCTTGAAATCTTAGAGCAGGAATTAGCAAGTTGTTTCTTTGTATGGGAGTCAAGGTTACAGCAAAAGATAACCTCGCTTAGAGCAAAATTATCAAGTCTTTGCAAAATGAGGCTTATTTCACTAAAAGCAACTTACTCCCTGGGCTCATAGTTGACTGCCATACAACTGATGCTAGTAGATGCTGTTTGTTACTTAAAATGATGGTGTGAAAGTGAGGTTAGTGGTTTGTGGGTGCTGAAAGAAGGCAACAATCGGATGGATTGTTTTGCATTTGAGGTAGGTACAGGCCAACCAAATAGATGTTAGAAGGGAAATGGGTTTAGAAGATTGGAAAGTGAGGCCTAGTTTTTGGAAGAGAAAGACAAAAAAGAAGAAATGTGAGCATCCTTCTTTACCTCATTACATTTTGCTTTCTACCTGGTTGTGACAGAGATACGCATTAATATTTTCTTCTTCAAATCCATGTACCAGACAATTCTGTCACTTTTAAAATGTGTAACATTGAGCAAGCTGCTTAGCCTCTCTGAACCTAAATGTCTATATCTCTAAAACAGGTGATAAATACCATAGCCACCCCTTAGGGTGACTATGATGACTGAAAGAAATGATGCATTTATTTATTTATTCATTTAGTTTTAAAGATTTAATTTATTTATTCATGGGAGACACACAGAGATAGGCAGAGACAGGCAGAGGGAGAAGCAGGCTCCCTGCAGGGAGCACGAAGCAGGACTCGATCCCAGAACCCTGGGATCATGACCTGAACCAAAGGGATGCTCAACCACTGAACCACTCAGTGCCCCAGGAAATGATTCATTTAAAACTGCTTGGTACATAATGGGTTGTAAATCATATGTAGCTTTTATTCTGTATAACAAAGCTTCCTATTTGTATTATGTGTATTGAGTATACAGCATGATAATATGCATTCTTGTTTGTTTCTCACATAAACCTTTTGAGGCAGATGGCATTTTGGTGGTGGTTGTTATGGTCAATAATTTTATTTTTTAAAAGGGCTATAACAGTGTATGTTCTCACTCATTTGGGGAATATGAATAATAGTGAAGGGGAATATAAGGGAAGGGAGAAGAAATGTGTGGGAGATATCAGAAAGGGACACAGAACATAAAGACTTCTAACTCTGGGAAATGAACTAGGGGTGGTGGAAGGGGAGGAGGGCGGGGGGTGGGGGTGAATGGGTGACGGGCACGGAGGGGGACACTTGACGGGATGAGCACTGGGTGTTATTCTCTGTGTTGGTAAATTGAACACCAATAAAAATTAATTTATAAAAAAAAAGAAAAATTAGAAAAAAAGGGCTATTTGTCATTTTAATCACATAAAGGCAATTGAGAGCTTATACATAAAAATGTATACCTTTTCTGTTGTTTTTCTTTGCAGAATCATTCTTTTTATTATACTATTTCAAAATTCAGGACCAATGCCTACTTTCTAAATGACTCTTTCTGTAGTCACTTATTCTTTTATACCAAACAAATGTGGGACTTTGTTAAGAGGAGGTCTTTAAAGGGCACTATTATGTTTCTGCTTTTAGAGATAGACTTTTCTGACCTTTTAGAAGCTAAGACCTTTCATCCAGAAGGAGGATAATATCTGTTTATGCTGATGATTTCTAATATGTGAGTGTCCAGTTAAATGATACAGACGGTTGTTGATGTTGAAGTGTCATATGCTGCCAGGTTGGGCTTACAGTTTATATAAGGGTGCTGGAATCTACAGTTGTGAAATAGATAAAAACACATGTTCTTTGTGTAACATCCATGAAGGAATAAGCTTTCACATTGTGTATAAACAGGATTGTGAGCAAGAGAAACAGATACCATGAACACTGAAGTGAAAGAATGGAATCAAAGTCTCTGAGTAATGTTGGAGCTCAATTTCTCAAAGACTTGGGTCCCAGAAATACTCTCTGCATCACTTGAGATACAGCCTAAGACTGTAAGCCTATTGGAGAGAAATACAAAAACAAAGGAATTAACACCACACATTCACAGTCACAGACCAAAAAACCAGAGTCAAATTAAGAAAGACAGATTGAGTTAGAGACCGATTGGGAAAAACATATGCAGAGAGATACAGACCTTGGGGAACTCCATTGTTCCCTGTATTAATGTAGAACTCTACTTTGGCTGGAGTTCAAAGTGAGACAAACAACTTACCATGGGGACTGCCTATAAAACCAGGAAGGAGTACGTGTACTGAGAAATGTCATTGTTATGCTAGAGACACTGAGTGAACCACATTAAACACTTTGAGGAATCTATAATTTGAAAAATCTATAATGGGAGGTGGGGGTGGGGGTTCCTAAATAGCTTTAGAATGTACAATGCCTTTGGAATTACCAAAATAATCAGATTCTAGTGGCCAAGTTTCCTACTCTGCATCTAGAAGGACAGAGACCACACAAAGCCTTTCAGGCAAAATTATATTTACACCCAGAAAGAAAATGGTCTTTCTACCCAAGCACATAGAATAGTGGGGAGATAATGGAATAATGAGGCTCAAAGATGTAAGATGTAGACATGTGTAGCAAATTGCAGCGGGGGGAGGGGAGAAAGGTAGTAGAGAAAACATGAAATAGAAATGATCTAAAAATATAGGATGGGTATAATTGAATTGATATATTAGCAACAATTTAGAAAAATGGCAAAATAGTAAATAGCCTAAGACTGAGACTAAGAAAGTAAAAGAGGTTTTAATCTACATATCTTGATGGGTGGTTGCTCATCCAGCAGATGAGTAATCGATTAGATTTAGATCTGAAGAATGCTTTAATTGCCTTGAAAGTGATCACCTTCAATTAAGAATGCTGATCCTAATATTACCTTCAGAGAATTCAGACAAGAAACTTCAGTAATAACCTCTGGCAGGAACTTTCCTAGGTAGAAGTCGGATTTCCTCTATAACAATAACAGTACTGGTAATTATTTTTAAAAAGTAGAATTAAAACAAGTTATACAAATAAATCATGACAGTGATGCACAGAAACATACAAAACAGACATGTGAAGGAAAAATTAATTAAGACCACCCCTGTTCTCATGGTGCAGAGCTGATAACTGTTCATAATTTCATATCTGTTTTTTCAGACATTTTTATCTGCATATGTGTATACTCATGCATGTATTCAAAAATACAAATAATAATATACTATGTATACTACTGATATTTGCCTTTCATCCTACAATATATTATATGTACTCTTCCATATACATTCATACAGTCTTAGGAAGTATCTACATCATAACTTATAATGAATGTGTAATATCCCATTGCATGGATGAACCACATCTTTTTAAAAAAAATTGTATTTATTTATTCATGAGAGACACACAGAGAGAGGCAGAGACATAGGCAGAGGGAGAAGCAGACTCCTTGTAGGGAGCCCGATGTGGGACTCGATCCCGTATCCTGGGATCACGCCCTGAGCCAAAGGCAGATGCTCAACCACTGACCCACTCAGGCATCCTTGAACCACATTTTTTAAAACTAGAATTCGAACACAGATTTATCTGTCTCCAAAGCCTATACTTTGCCCCACAAAGGACAAAACCAGGTATAACTAAAAATGTACAAAATAAGATATAAAGTAGGAAAGGTATTACTGCAGTTAAAGGGTTCTAGGGCTTTTTGTATTGCTCAGGGGCATGGTGTAAAGAGAATGGTTGACTTTAGAATTTTAAGCAAAGTATATATGTTAAAAAATTGAGGGTGACTTCTAAACATAAGGAAAAAGGGCTTAAAAAAACTTTCCATCTGTTCTCCACAGGGTAGTTTGACAGCTAACTTGATTACCAATATACTTTGTTTAGAGAACCCACATGGTTCAGTGAAAAGAGCACTGGGAGAGGAGTCTGAAGACCAATATTACTTTTTTAACTGAACTGGTTACTATTTGTAACTTAATAGGCATATCCACCCCACAGAAATAGGTCTGTAAAAAGGAAGGGTAAAGATTTTGGTTTACTTTGTTTTCTAAATTCTAGCTGAACTCTTTGTCTACCTTAGTGGAGGGAGTGAGAGCAGTTTACATTAGCCCAGCTGGCTTTTCCTTAGTTTGTTTCTGTCTACTGACTTACATATGCCTCAGAAAATAGGCTCTGTGGCTGAAATCAGAAGATTTCTTTAGTTACACAGCTCAGCAAAGTCACTGCCTTTGAACAGTTTCCTTGACAATATTTTTCCAGTTCTGCCTTAGGGCATGTGATGATAAGGGGTGAGTAGCAGTGAGGGTTGAGGGGTGGAAGACCCTGCATAGTGACAGAAGTTTCCTTGATGGCAGTCATCTCTTTAAGCACAGAATTTGTGTATGTTTAGATCACCATTGATCCTCTCACAAAACCCAAATGAACTCGAGAATTATGTAGATGTAAAGAGATGACCCAAACCTTTGTCCTGTCCTTAATAAGCTCTTGCTGCTCTCCCTTTTCCATGCTGTGACTCTCAGTGCTGCTTCTCTTTAACATATTCTGTCTCCCTTCTCACTATCTGTGTGTGCCTAGATCAAAGCATCAGGCCTAAAGCCCACTTAACGTTTTCCTAATATCAAAGTACACTGTACTCACAGCATTGTATCCAAAGAATAATTGGTATGTCCGGAGAGTATGCAAGCCCATGGCCTATTCTCCTATTTGTCTTTGATAATGGGACTAAACCAGGCTGGCTAGTTAATGAGCCAATTATTTTTGGACAAGCCAGCAGATATGGACACATAGCTCTACAGCTTTGGGGTTTTATTAAGGCCTCTTTTCTTCAGGGCTTTCCTTTCCCATAGGGAAGCTCTTCATGAGTCAGAAGCCAGAACTGCAGGTTCCTCACTTGAAATAATGTGACATATACATATTGAATCCTCTAGAAGATAAAACAGGAAATTTGAAAAGGGACATTGCTTCCCTCCCTCTCTTTCTCTGTGTACACATACACACACTCACACACACCATTTTAATGTTACTTTTATAATTTGCCTCAATATGATATCAAATTTTGATATTATGCATACTCTTTGCTCATGTGATTCTACTTTGAGGAATTTATGCTAATCAAATAATCATGGATATGTGGACAAAGATTCAGTTGAAAGAAAGTTCATCTAAGCATTGTTTATAATTGGAAAATCTTAAATGTCCAGTAATTGGCATAAATAGAATGGCATCATTAAGAATAGTATTAAAAATGGAAAACTATGTTCATGCATATTGTTAAAAGTGAAAAATATAGGTTATAAACAGTTTGTAGTATGAACTTTTATATGTGTATGTCTCTCTGTGTGTGTATAGTTTGTAATGATTGGATAGATATACACAAAAATATCTGAAGTGGTTTTCTAAACTGTTGGGGCTATTGGAAACTTATTTTTCCAAATTTTTATTTGAGTAATTAAAAACTATATCAACTATCCTTATATAAATCCCTTAGAGTTTATAATTATTAAAATTGTTACTTTATTCCATCTTTTTACAAATGAAAGAAAGAAAATATTACTAATATCATTGTCCCTATATTTCTCCCCCACCCCCTCATCCTGAAACATATAAACCAATAAATTCCTTATATTTTTTTCCAATCACTATGGGAAGTATTTATTTTCTTTTTGTCTTCCTTTTCTCATTTGTTACAATAAAAGAATATTGCTTTGGTTATGAGGAAAAGTTATTAAATTTTCTTCTGATGCATTTATATTTTGATTTAATTTGCAATGCAAGAACATTGTATATAAATAATCTCTTCTAAGCATGAAATTATATGAAGTAAAGTGTAACTTAAATAGATTGATATATCTAGGTATATCTTGTTAATTGACATCATCACCTATAAACTGGGATCTTGGACAAGTTACCTATCCTCTTTGTCCTTCAGCTTCCTCATCTGAAATGGGGATAGTGATAGTTTTTACCCATAGAGGTTTTGTATAGATTAAATGAGGTATTAAGTGTATTGAGCCTGGTGTCCAGAACATAAGGGATTTTGAATACAACATAGCTATTATTATTACCTCCATCTTTACCAATCCAAAAGGGGTTAAATGGACTATATAGTATGGTACTTTTAAAGCATGGCCACAGATTCTTTGACCTTTCTCATACTGAGATGTAGAATCTCGGTTCCCTTTTATTGAATCTGGGTAGACATGTGACTGCTTGGAAGCACAGAGTGTGGTGAAAGTTATGCTATGTGGCCTCTAAGGCTGAGTTTTATAACCCATGTAGCTTCACCTGTTTCTCTTGGAGCACTCTGAGGCAAGCCATGTAAGAATCCTGTAAGAAGTTCAACTATTGGGAGACTACTATGCTAGAGATGCCACATAGGTGTTCTAGTATCAACTGAGCCCAGTCTTCTAGCCATCCCCACTAAGGCATGACGTGTGTGAATGAAGCTGTCTTGGGCCCTCCAGCCCATCTACCCACCAGCTTAGTACCATTGAATGAGCCTAGTTGGATGTCATGGAGAAGAGTAGATATGCCCAGCCAGCCTTGTCCACATTCCTGACCTACAGGCTGTTTTTTTTTTAAAGATTTTATTTATTTATTCATGAGAGACACAGAGAGAAAGAGAGGCAGAGACACAAGCAGGCTCCTCGTGGGGAGTCCGATGTGGGACTTGATCCCAGGTCTCCAGGGTCATGCTCTGGGCTGAAGGCGGCGCTAAAACGCTGAGCCACCCGAGCTACCCTTGACCTACAGGCTGTTAACAAAAAAGAAGGTTCTAAATTTTTTGACATTCCTCAGGTGTTCTGGTTATCAGCTCCAGCTAAGCAAAACCTCTAGACTCTGAAAGAATGCAAGATATGTGAGTGAGGTCATCTTGGTTCCTCTAGACTACATTATCTTCCAACTGAGTACCACTAAATGACCTAGGTTGATTCATATAGATCAAATAATCATGCAGCTGATTCCTGACTGAATTTCTGACTGAATTCCTAACATGCAGAATTAATGATATATAATAAATTACAAACTATTTCATTCACATCATTACCTTTGGGACATTTGGTTATAAAGCAAGAGTAATTTAAACATATAGTTTTAGTGTTACTTGTTAAATAGAATATACCTTCATATACAAGAGAAACGCCGGGGCACCTGCACCCCGATGTTTCTAGCAGCCATGTCCACAATAGCCAAACTGTGGAAGGAGCCTCGGTGCCCATCGAAAGATGAATGGATAAAGAAGATGTGGTTTATGTATACAATGGAATATTACTCAGCCATTAGAAACAACAAATACCCACCATTTGCTTCAACGTGGATGGAACTGGAGGGTATTATGCTGAGTGAAGTAAGTCAATCGGAGAAGGACAAACAGTGTATGTTCTCACTCATTTGGGGAATATGAATAATAGTGAAGGGGAATATAAGGGAAGGGAGAAGAAATGTGTGGGAGATATCAGAAAGGGACACAGAACATAAAGACTTCTAACTCTGGGAAATGAACTAGGGGTGGTGGAAGGGGTTGAGGGCGGGGGGTGGGGGTGAATGGGTGACGGGCACGGAGGGGGACACTTGACGGGATGAGCACTGGGTGTTATTCTGTATGTTGGTAAATTGAACACCAATAAAAATTAATTTATAAAAAAAAATAAAAAAAATAAAATAAAATAAAATAAAACAGTGAAAAAAAAAAAGAGAAACAAAAAGCAATATCTAGGAATAGCTTCCATATTCACATTTATTTATTTATTTATTTTTATTTATTTATTTATTTATTTTTTAATGGAGTTCAATTTGCCAACATACAGAATAACACCCAGTGCTCATCCCACCAAGTGCCCCCTCAGTGCCCATCACCCAGTCACCCCAACCCCCCGCCCTCTTCCCCTTCCACTACCCCTTGTTCACTTCCCAGAGTTAGGTGTCTCTCATGTTCTGTCACCCTCACTGATATTTTCACTCATTTTCCCTCCTTTCCCTTTATTCCCTATCACTAATATTTATATTCCCCAAATGAATGAGAGCATATGTTTGTCCTTTTCCAAAGTCTTATTTCACTCAGCATAATACCCTCCAGTTCCATCAATGTCGAAGCAAATAGTAGGTATTTGTCGTTTCAAAATGGATCCTTCTTTATTTCATTTTCATTTTTTTTCCTTCTTCCTACCTTGATAGAAGGGTAAACTCTTCTCACTGTAGCATTCCAGCTGTTCGGTGTTTAAATTTCAGACCGAATTCGTAGGTTTTCAGGATAATTTGAACGTTATTTGGGGACCCTACTTCTCCGCCATCTTGCCCCGCCTCCAATAGTCACTTATAAATGTCTCTTCCTATGTCCAACAGACAGTAGACATTCTTTGTTGCCTGCAGTGTTGCACGGAAGCCAGAAGTCTTTACAGAAATAGTCTTTGCCTACGGCACACCTTTTTGTTATGATGTGGGATACCATAAAGTGCTCCTAGGTCCAAGATATCTTCCAGGCACTCTGCCTTAGTTCCTGAAACCTCTTTTATCTGAGTCATTACTTTGGCATAAAGCATCCTGTATCTAGGAGGCTTGGAGCAATGAAAAAACTGCTGCAGGGGATCCCTGGGTGGCTCAGCGGTTTAGCGCCCGCCTTTGGCCGGGGATCGAGTCCCACATCGGGCTCCCAGCATGGAGCCTGCTTCTCGCTCCTCCTGTTTCTCTGCCTCTCTCTCTCTCTATGTCTGTCATGAATAAATAAATAAAATCTTTATTTTAAAAAATATTTTAAAATATTATTTTTAAATATTTAAAAATATTTAAAAATATTTTCTTAAAAAAAAAAAAGAAAAGAAAAAACTGCTGCAAATGGGATGGGAACCATTATTAGCCTTTAGCAACCCAAGGCAGATATTTTTGATATTTTCCCTTATTCCTGGAAAGCAGAGAGAAAGACCTCGATGAAAGGGATATAAAATAAGATGAATGAGAGACGAGAGAGATCCCAAACATGGGACAGAGGGATAATTAAGAAAGGCAGCCCTTACCACACTGTCTTGATGACCACAGCTTTGTAGTACAACCTGAAATCTGGCATTGTGATGCCCCCAGCTATGGTTTTCTTTTTTAAAATTCCCCTGGCTATTTGGGGTCTTTTCTGATTCCACACAAATCTTAAAATAATTTGTTCTAACTCTCTCAACAAAGCCCATGGTATTTTGATAGGGATTGCATTAAACGTGTAAATTGCCCTGGGTAACATTGACATTTTCACAATATTAATTCTTCCAATCCATGAGCATGGAATGTTTTTCCATCTCTTTGTGTCTTCCTCAATATCTTTCAGAAGTGTTTTTAGGGTATAGATTCTTTACCTCTTTGGTTAGGTTTATTCCTAGGTATCTTATGCTCTTGGGTGCAATTGTAAATGGGATTGACTCCTTCATTTCTCTTTCTTCAGTCTCATTGTTAGTGTAGAGAAATGCCATTGATTTCTGGGCATTGAGTTTGTATCCTGCCACGCTGCCGAATTGCTGTATGAGTTCAGCCATCTTGGGGTGGAGGCTTTTGGGTTTTCTATGTAGCGTATCATGTCATCGGCGAAGAGGGAGAGTTTGACTTCTTCTTTGCCAATTTGAATGCCTTTAATGTCTTTTTGTTGTCTGATTGCTGAGGCTAGGACTTCCAGTACTATGTTGAATAGCAGTGGTGAGAGTGGACATCCCTGTCTTGTTCCTGATCGTCAGGGAAATACAAATCAAAACCACAATGAGATACCACCTCACACCAGTGAGAATGGGGAACATTAACAAGGCAGGAAACCACAAATGTTGGAGAGGATGTGGAGAAAAGGGAACCCTCTTACACTGTTGGTGGGAATGTGAACTGGTGCAGCCACTCTGGAAAACTGTGTGGAGGTTCCTCAAAGAGTTAAAAATAGACCTGCCCCACGACCCAGCAATTGCACTGTTGGGGATTTACCCCAAAGATTCAGATGCAATGAAACGCCGGGACACCTGCACCCCGATGTTTATAGCAGCAATGTCCACAATAGCCAAACTGTGGAAGGAACCTCGGTGTCCATCGAAAGATGAATGTATAAAGAAGATGTGGTCTATGTATACAATGGAATATTACTCAGCCATTAGAAACGACAAATACCCACCATTTGCTTCGACGTGGATGGAACTGGAGGGTATTATGCTGAGTGAAGTAAGTCAATCGAAGAAGGACAGTGTATGTTCTCATTCATTTGGGGAATATAAATAATAGTAAAAGGGGATATAAGGGAAGGGAGAAGAAATGGGTAGGAAATATCAGAAAGGGAGACAGAACATAAAGACTCCTAACTCTGGGAAACGAACTAGGGGTGATGGAAGGGGAGGAGGGCGGGGGGTGGGGGTGAATGGGTGACGGGCACTGAGGGGGGGCACTTGAGGGGATGAGCACTGGGTGTTATTGTGTATGTTGGCAAATTGTACAGCAATAAAAAATAAATTTATTATAAAAAATAAAATAATAAAATAAAATAAAAAGAAAAAAAAAAAAGAAAGGCAGCCCTAAGCTGTCATCCCAGGAGGTGAGGCTTAGCAGTTGGAGAAAGCCTGGGAATAGTAGCTATCTATGGATAGGTTTGCAAAAAGAAATATTAATTTATTTATTATTATATCCCAAGTACTAACCCTATGTAGATTTATTTTGTGGAAACTCTCAAATAGTAAATATATAAAACTGAGGGGGGAGAACACAAGAGAAAGGAGGATGGAGAGAATTTTGGGTGTTATTTATTGCCTTAATAATATTATTTCCTCATATTTGTATGATGGTTCCAAGTTTATGAAGCATATTTGCATGCTGGGAAGGAACAAAATATTATAATCCCTTTATATTTTCATATGAAGGAACAACTTTTTAGAAGGATGAAATGACTTGCCCCAAATCACAAACTAGCTTATACTGGAAAGATTAATCTTGAATTCCATGACTCATGACTATTTCTACCATACTACCTTCAAGACTCAAGCTTCTTTTTTGTACATGTCAACGTACATTAATATGTAATACACACAAAATAAAATACAGTGTATAGGCACTGCTAATGCATTTTTTCTGCTTGCTAATTGAGACCGAAATGCTTACAGTATATCATTGTAACAAACTCCAAACATTGTCCAGACTGAATTTAGAGCCTAGAATGCAGAATGTTTAAATATTGTGTGAATCTTAGAAGCCTTTTCATTATACCAGGAATTCAATTTTGATTTTTGATGGATTATGTCTGTGAGGAAAAATAAAATTTAAAGTATAGATCAAATGGGCTTAGTTAAAATGAGGTAATTGTGAAAAACAGAACTCCTGCTATTTAAAGGCTGAACACAGAAAACATTATTTTGCCCAATGTAAAATAAACTTCTCTAGGGATGAAACCATTGGATAATTCAGCATAGCATCAGGACAAAGTTTGGATCACAATGAGGAAGAAGCTGTATGCCAGGGCAGTGGAACATGCACTGACCCATGAGGTAAGAATCCTGATTTTAAGTCCCTTTCATTTTGACTGGCTATGTGGTTTAGGCAAGTGAATCTGTGAGTTTCAGTTGCCTTATCTGCAAAGTGGGACTTATTTTTACCTGCCTGAAGTCAAACAGCTAGAGCAGATGGTCTCCTGAGATCCCTTCACATTTTAAGGTCTACGATTGTAAGCTATCCTCTCTGGTTTCACTTCTCCCCCCTCTATGGACTTTTAGTTCATGGATTTATCTAAGCTCTTGTAACCGATTTATATTTTAGCCTTCAGGGTAATGAGTTTCGCTGAGGTTCTAATTCCTTTTTCTTTATAACTCATTCTTTCAAGCACTATGGAGCTTTGGAGTGAGACTAGTACTCCAGAACTTGGTCCAATCTGCCAGATCCTTGGTGATACTATATTCTAGGCTGATTGGGACATCAGAAATTCAACAGAATAGCTTTGGGTAAGGGAGAAATAAATCTAAACCCTGTCCTCATTTCTTTCCTAAATCACTTGTATTTATAATCTATGAAGCATTTTCTTTGTGAACTTTAAATTGACTCCTCCAATCTTTACCTCAATAAAAATTATTTTAATTTATTTTCATTGTTGTCAGATGCTTTGCATTTCTCACGGCTGGCTATTTGTTATGATTCTTAATTGCATTATAAATTTTTATGATCATCACACACACAAAATAACGATGGTATTATATAACATGAAAGAGTGAACCTAAATTACAGTGGGGGAAGATAATATGGAGTAAGTGCATTCATAATCCAAGCAAATGGAACTTGCCCACAGCAAATATTAATTATGGGAACAATCATCTGAGCAGCATCACTTATTTGAGGGACAGGAAATAACTCTGAATCTTATGCCAGTATTGTTTTACAAATCAAACGATATTTGTTTTGATTCAGAAGACAATAAGTGGTTTTGAAATTGAATTATTATTTTTTTTTAAATTTATTTATTTATTTATTTATGATAGTCACAGAGAGAGAGGGAGAGGCAGAGACACAGGCAGAGGGAGAAGCAGGCTCCATGCACCGGGAGCCCGACGTGGGATTCGATCCCGGGTCTCCAGGATCGCGCCCTGGGCCAAAGGCAGGCGCCAAACCGCTGCGCCACCCAGGGATCCCCGAAATTGAATTATTTTTAAATTAAATTTTGTTTCACATTTTAGTAAGTCAGGACAATGAATAACTATATTAATGGACCTTCTAATGTATTTCTCTAGCTATCATAAAGTCACCTCAAATCTTAGGCAGGGTTTTCAAACTGGAAATGTATTTCATGATTTATATTGTGTACAGAAACAGCCAACCCATGTTTGTTTTTTTATTTATTCAGCAAATAGTTTTAAATCATCTCCTTTGTGGCAGACACTATACTAAGCACTGGGGATATCATAGTGAACAAGACAAAAATGGTTCCTGCCCTTATGGGATTTAAAGTCTAGTAGGAAGACAGTTATGGAACAAGTACTTACAAGTGTGTGTAGCATCACTAAAGACAATTTGAGATGAGGCTTAAACCATGCTCAGTCTATACACCTCAGCTGTGTGTCCTCAGACAAGTTACCTTCTCAGAAGCTCAGGATTTGGTTTTCATTTCTAATAAAGGAATAATAGATATGCTTCTCAGAATTATCATGATAATAAAATTAGATATTCCATAGAAAAGTGTTCTTTAAAATGTAAAGCAGTCTATATATCTTAGTACTACTGCTATTGTTTTTGATATACATTTATTTCTTTGAGAAGTTGGTAGACATATTTAGGCCATTAAGATTCAGAGCCCCCTGTGTCTTCACTCCTATGCCTGGTCACCAATAAACTCTTCCCTTCCTTTGTTACTTATGCCTTTTCCTACCCACTTACCCCACTGCCCTTAGCCCCTCCTTAAAGGCCTCTTTAGCTAGGTTAGGGCTGTGAGTTTCAAGGCATTAATAGTTTTATTCTTGTTAGGATATTCCATGAATGGCTACTTCGTATATGTCTTATCTCTTTTCTTAATTGATTCACTCTGTTAGTTAAATAGGTAATGATGATTTTGCAATGATGCGGTATTTGCCATTCTATTATCTATAGATATAGAATATCTATAAATATTCTAGATCATTCTTCAGGGATATACAAATGGACAAGTCTATTTTTCAGTGGTATACAGGTGATTTACAAGTCTATTTTCTTTTGCCCTCTGGATGCTGGTTAAAGTTCTTTTAATATAGACTCAAAACTGGGCACCCAAATGGCTCACTTGGTTAAGCCTTTGGCTCAGGTCATGATCTCAGGGTCCTGGGATGGAGCCCAAGTTGGGCCTCCTGCTCAGTGGTGAGCCTGCTTCTTTCTCTGCTGATTCTCTCTCTCTCTCTCCCTCTCTCTCTGTCATAAATAAATAAATAAATAAATAAATAAATAAATAAATTTAAAGATATATAGACTCAAAACTTACAGAACACTCATATTGCCTTCTTCAAAAACAGCAACTTATAAAAGACTGATCATTCTAATGGAAGTAGAACCAAATGGGGCCAAGATTATGTGAAATCACAATGAAAGGACTACTATGAGAGGTTGCTTCCATCTCAACATATCATTATCACTTATCTTGCCAATAAATGTATAATTCTCTACTATTAGTAACTGAGGTAAGACATCAAAACTAATAATTCACACAAAAGATTTTTTAGAAAAGATGAGTTTGAGAGAGGGTTTAGAGGTTGGTTAATGAGAAGTAGGATATCATAAAAAGTTTTTGAAAAATTGAATAATTTAATGAAAATGGAAGTCCAAGACCTATTAGGTAAGCAGTGTCATGTCGGATGTTCTGCCATGAGAATAGTGTCAGAGAAGCACAATGTAATTACAAAAATCTTAACTGAGAGTTCAGAAACCTGACTCCTACTTCTCACTCATTGTTATTAGCTTTGAGACCTTGAAGTCTTATCCTATTTGGGATTCAGTTTTCTTATTTGCAAACAAATTGAGAAGTGGAAGTTAGACTAAGTAATCTCTTCTAGAAAATATGAAAAGCACATAGACAACAATTATTTAAATAATCCAGTAATGCTGTGAAGAGCAGATGCATAATGGTGGCTGTGGAAATAAAGCAGAAGGAACAAAATGGAGAGAGAAGCATTTTGTAGGAATTATTGTTAAGACTCAATGAATAGATTTATGGTGGATGCATTAGAGGGGTGAGTCAAGACTTTTCAAACTGTCAATTCTGAATGACTATTTAAATAGATCAACAATAACAGAGATAGGAGAAAAAAGAGAAAACTATGTGAGTGAAAAGGATGAGTTGTCAGTGAAGTGAGAAGAAGGTCAAGATGATACGAAACTTTGTTGCAATGTAAAAATGTCTAGAAGAGAGAGGACAACTATGCCAATACTATGCCAATACTACTGTAAACTGAGAAGAGCTTAGAAGAAAAGATTTGGTGTCTAGAAGAAGAGTTCATTTAAGAGAAGATGAGTGTGATGAGTAATATGCACATGCGTACATATATGTGCACTAGGCATTTTCTTCTCCATTATATCCAGTATTATCTCTGAACAAATAGAGAAAACTCAGAATACAATGATCTGTGTAACTGGTCTTTGGTATTCCTTTCATTGTGTACATATACTGGTTAGGAAACAGTGGGTGGGGGTAAAATATAAAGGGGTTTTTGATACATTGAAGATTAGAAATTGTGAAGCAAAGTAAAAATGGAAGGACCTCCTATGATTCCCCCAGTCTTAATTGTCTAGATAATTCTCATTTCAAAATAGATCCTCTTTCATGGTCCGTGAGAAATTCTACTTTTTACTTCTCTTGATTTTTCTATAAACACAGAAATTTAAGCCTGCTTGGTCATTATCTGCCTTTTGTTTTTTCCTCTCCCCATCATGTTTAATTTTAAAACTATTTTCCTGAAAATGAGGTTGGGTAGAACTGAGATATGCTGTATTTCATTTGTCACAACATATTGAAAGGAACTCACAATTGTGTACAGATTGTATAACACCTTTAGATGAGTCTTATTTCCTTCCCTTAGATGTTGCTAATAGGGTATGAAAAGAAAAGAAGGTTATATGAGATGATTATTATGTAAAGTCCTGGAATCACTTGAATGGTTTGGAACTAAAAATAAATGTATTTTCTGAGAAGTCCATATTACTGTCACAGAAATGACACCTATTTCTTTTTATCAGCTAGAGTCCCAAGACATTTACCCTCTTTTTTTTCTTCTTCTTCTTTATCCTAGAGACTTCTCAAAATCTCTACAAAACAATTCAGTACAAGTGAATGAAAAAAAATCTTGTCTAGTGCAAGTGTTAGAAAAGGATGGTTTTACTCTCAGATAAAAATAGTCTTGTTATCTATTTGCACTGTGGTTTGAGTGTCAGTAACACACTTGTGAAAGGTGTAGTATATCCAAACTAGGAAAGCCATTGTTAAAGCCTTTATGTATAAGGAACGTGGCTTAACTTGTCTGTCACTGAGCACCAGAACCTTGACTGCAATTGACAAGTGGAGCGGACCTGTTCAGGCAACTCTCAATGAAAATGTCACAATGTTAACACATAACTTTAGAAGACAAGAAACAGGTTGGCTGGGGATTCTAAACAAACACAATGTAATGGCAATTTCCTAAACATTTTAGCATATCTACATAGGATACACTGTAAATTAAAAGAGGTAGTCCTCTGATACTGATAACTAATTTCCCTGCACAAGGAGTTTTTTCAGACTTTTAACTACTTTAGTTAGGGTAAGAACATTTTCTGTATTATCTAATCCATATTCCTTTTTTAAAAAAAATTGGAGTTGTTTAAGTTCTTCTGATCCTTGTTAGAGTGTCCCAAGTTTTCTTGCCCTGTGCTGCTCTGCCCTTGGAGTGTTCTGTGTCAGAGCCCTTTATTTTAGCCTCTGATTGAACACTTGCTCCAAAACCATTTTCAGTTCAGAGTGTTTATCAATTTTATTCCTGAATAAGCTTGGGTTTTCTGTGAAATGCATCCTATATGTTACATATCACATTGAGAATGATTTCTTATGTGTTTCTTAGCTTTCTTTTCTACTTCCTGTGAATGTGTGATATTTTGGGGGGAGCTCCCTCTGTCCATGCTGTGAAGATGGGAACAGTACTTTAAATTCTCTACTTATCCTGGTAGAGAAACTAACTTCCAGACTGGATCTAAGTTGTAATGAGTGAAGCTTGGATGCCACAAGATTTTCCTATTTAAACATTCTTTTCTGTCTACAGCAGTTCAGGATTTTATTGTTTTATACCTGCTGTGATGTGGACTATGTCTGATCTCAGTGACACATAAAACCAGCCATGATTTCTGCTTTCTTGAACCATAACTCCAGATTGACAGTTCCAACAGAGCTGGAGGAAAGAACCAGATACTAAGAGATGTAGGACTTGTTCTACTTAGATATGTTTTTTTTTAAGTGTGGTGGCATTTGTATTTGAGACTGCAATTAATGTATTTTTACAGATTCTTTAAATTGGTGTGGTGGTCCCCTAGTCAGTCCTTGGGTAAGTGATTAAGACTAGGTTAGAGAATATCTCTACTCTTAGATATTTGCACAATAACTCACATTAAAACTTCAAACAACCAGAGTCCAATTAAATGCATTCTTCAATTAATTGGAATATTTAAGTGATGCTTCAGGTTTAGGAGAAAATGATGGATATATGGAAACAATTCCACATCAAGTATCTAGTAAATAACTTACTTATTAATATAGTATAGACCTAAGCATGGGATGTTATGGAATGCCTAGGATACACAACTGTGGAAACATCTGGAATGGGCTCCTGAGATGATGACATATGAAGTTAATTTTGAAAGATTAGTAGAATTAGGCCAAGTGACATGGTAGGAATAGGGCAAAGGGCACTACAGGCCAAGGATAAACATGATGGGAGGAGGCATATAGTAAGAACTGCAAGTAGTTTAGTAAGTCTGCAGCACACAGTAAGACATGGACAATGGAGGAAAAGGAAGTTGGATTGGTAGACAGAAGACAGATTGTTTTTTTTTTTTTTTTTAATTTTATAAATTAATTTTATTGGTGTTCAATTCACCAACATACAGAATAACACCCAGTGCTCATCCTGTCAAGTGCCCCCCTCAGTGCCCGTCACCCATTCACCCCCACCCCCCGCCCTCCTCCCCCTCCACCACCCCTAGTTCATTTCCCAGAGTTAGAAGTCTTTATGTTCTGTCTCCCTTTCTGATATTTCTCACACATTTCAGAAGACAGATTGTTAAGGAGTGTGTGTGTCAGGTTAAGGCATTGAGATTTTATCTTGAAGGCAATGGATGGTTAGTGAAGAGTTTTCAGATATAAGCTGTCATGGCTGTATTTTAAGTTTAGGCAGATACCTCTGATGCAATAAAGAGGTTGGATTGCAGAAGTTAAGACAAGAGGAAAGAAGAATAATTATTTGGTTATTGTATTAGGCCAGGTGAGAAATGAGGAAATGGCCGTGGAAATGGAAGGAATTAGGGTAGATATTCAGATGATGAGAAAGATTTGTGAGGTTGAATGGATAAGATACAGTGAAACTGACACATAGAGTGAGATGTAGAAAATAAGAGAACTATCAGGATATGACATAGTGGACAATGATAAATACACTTTCATACATGACAAAAATACTTGGAGGTAGAAATAACATTTTCTGTGAGCTTGGACTTTGGCCAGTGGCATAGAGTGTAACAATCCTAAGGCCTTGCACTAGCCTCATTTAGCAAAGAGAGATTCAAGTACGTCCACTAAACCAGATTGATTAAAGAAAGTCTCAGATTAAGGTTCAATTTAATTAGTTAGATATCACCAATTTCTTAGCATCTCACGTATAGAAGTTTTATTGTACTTCTTAGAAGATAAATCTATCTTGGGGTCAGATATTCTATAATATTACTGTCACTTTGGCTTTTTCATCATTTTTAAAATGCATCATGTTTCTCTAATCACTGCCAAGGAGACATGGAGCAGTCTTTCACTTTGTAATTGATCAAAATCTCTTTAGTTTGATTTTTGCATTCTCTGTTACCCCCAGAATGGATCTGTTCCTTTTCCTTGACCCTTCACTCATATTCATTATTGATTTCTCCTAAAGGATGCCAAAGCAATTACTGCCTACCTCTTACTTCATCTTACATGAAAGGATCTCAGATACCTTCTTATGGCCCTACAAAATCAAGGGTTGTTTACATCAATCACACAACTCAACACATTTTCTCAGTTTTTCAAGATAACTTTAAACTGCCTCCTGATTAAAGTGCTTCTGTGATTGTTACTCTGCATCAAGTTCCATACTTCCCCATTCTTTCCTTAGAGCTTCTTTTTGTGGTCCAGGAAGCAGTCTTGAGTAAACAAAATGCTAAGGAAGGGAGGAGCTCAGAGTGGTGTGATTTCCTAACTAGTTGTCCAGAAAGTACAGTTAACCCTTGCAACATGTGGTTTAGAGGCACTGACACCCCTCTTACTCTAGCTGCATAGTCAGAAATTCTTATATAACTTTTGACTCCCCCAAAACTTAACTACTAATAGCCCACTGTTCGCTGGAATACTTAGTGATAAGATAAACAGTTGCTTAGCACATATTTTGTATGTTATATGTATTATATACTCTCTTTTTACAATAAAGTAAGCCAGAGAAAAGAAAACATTAAGGAAATCACAAGAAAAATATATACAGTACAGTTGTGTATCAAAAAAAATCCACATATATGGAACCCCTACGGTTCAAACCTATGTTGTTCAAGGATTAACTGTGGTAGAAACTCCTTTGTTGTTTTTACTGATCTACATTGTTGCCTGGTGTGTCTGTGCTAGTGAATCAAATTGAATTGACCTTTGATGCTTCCTTTGATGTATGATCTTTTCAGGACTGCAGTCATTATTCTGAGCTTTACTGATCATTATCAGTTAAATATGACAAGAACATGGCAATAGGGTCAAACAAAGGAGGTATTTGACTCATGAGTCCATCATTTACTAGTAGTATGACCTTAGCTAAGTCATTTAATTTTTCTGAGGTCCCCATTTCCTCATTCGTAAAAAAATAGAATCACATACACTCTGGTTTCCTCTTGAGATTGGTATGGTTTTTAAGTCACAAACATATTTTACCAATTTCCAGACACTAATGTGTAATTTGGTAGTTTTTGGCACATATTTAGAAGGTATGGGAGAAGAAAAAAGAAAAAGCTTCATTGCTATTCTCTGAAAGATATAGTGAATATGTATGGTGATCTGGAAGAATTAATGTGTTAAGCCAAAGATATTATAAAAACTTGGTTTAAAAAGTGAGAGCTAACATTTATTGGGTGCTTGTCCTATGCCAAACAATGTTCTATATGCTTTAAATGAATTCTGTCATTTGCTGGTCACAAGAGTGAGTTTGTATTATTGTTAGAGGAAGTTTATAGATGAGGAGACTTGTTCCAGTTCACCCAGATAGAAGTGGAAGAGAGATAGGACTTAAATATGGGCCTGATAAAAACCTATGATTTTAGCCACAATGTGGTTGACCTTCATAATCTTGATATAAGCTTGTTTAACTCTGATCTGTGAAGTTATCATATAACTATATTGCAGCAGAACAATCTAGGAGAACTGGGGTACCAGTTATTACTGTGCACAGGAGAAGAGAGAGGTTCCAGCAGCCATATAATATAGTGGGAGTAATGGTTCTTAAGTTTTAGAAATCTTGTTCATTAATTTCTGTGTCAACTATGGGAACAGACTTAATAAAGTCCAGCACAGATACACAGAAAACTATTGAAACAACTCTTGCTCACTAGACTTTAAAGTCCTAGAAGGAAAGGAACATATGTCTGGCAGAGAGATTGGCACATAGTTGGATCCAGTGAATGTTTGTTCTTCTCTCTTATTTCCCAGAAGACCTTTTATCTACCCTGAGCCCCTGTTGAATGTGGCTAGCTGTATAATTAAGCAAATATACAGAAACCAGCATAAAATTAGATTCAAATGTAGTGTTTGTGTCTACCAAGCAGTTCTTCAAAGTTTCTGTTCACAAGAGGATTATGTTTAATCAATTGTGAAGCATGACCAAAATATATGATTTACTTTGAAAATAATCTATGTTTGATAAATGTTTAGGAAATATAAGGTATATCACACTGAAACTAAGTTTAGATTAAGTAATTTTAGATGCAGTGTTTAAGATTATTGGAAGGAATCTTGAGAGTTCACATAGATCCTGCCCTGCCCCCTATCCCCCACTTTACCTTTGAGTAGCTCTGTACCTAAGCTTTACAAAAATTTTTGAGGAATTACGTGATGGTTAGGACTAGTTGGAAATGGATTGTACCAGACTCCTTAATAAAACATTTCTATGTGTTCTTACTTATGCTATTGGAGTAATGATTTGCAAATGTAATCAAGAATCAGAATCACCTAAAGCAGTAGTTCTCAAATGTGTTCAATTTATCTTTTCATGCTCTTAAAAATTCTGAGGCACTCCCTAAATTTATACCCATTACCTAAATAACATAGTGTTATGAAAAGTGATCTTATTTTCCAGAGCACTGGAAAAAATATATATATAGTGAAAGAATGGAATTGTTTCACACTTTTGCAGTTCTTGTTAATATTTGCATAACAGAAGGCAGCTATATCATCATATCTTTCTCTGCATTCAGTCTGTTGGAATATGTTGTTTGTTTGAAGTATCAAGAATTTCCAGCCTCAATCAGATACATAGTTGGAAAGAGAAATAGTATTTTAATAGTAATTTTAGATAATTGTGGATATTTTTCTTTGATACTATACCAAAATTCAACAGATAGTAGTTTTCTAAAGGTCAGTTACCATACTGCATTAGAAACCATATTAAATGGACTTTTCATACTCTGTTTCATAAGTATCCATTGGTATATCTTACACTCTGAATGGATCTTTTACTCATGCATGATTTTGTAACATCATTCACTGGTCATTTGGAATATTTTAATTCACCAGGTTACACAGGTCTTCTAAATGTTGATACATTTTATTATGCTATATCAACAGTCACACTCATTAATATCACTACTGGTCTTCCCAGCAAAATCTTTAAGGGTAGGAAACTGTCATGCTCACGGTTGCAGATACAAGTTTTCCAAAATTTGAATTTTCATTTGAAAGCTTGAATTTTATCATATGCTACAAATTCTGCCAGTTTTCCTTGAAGTGACAGTTTTACTTCATTTATTTATCGAGAAAATATCGAGAATGCAAATCTGAGTAACCATAGTTTGTCAGTCTTTTTTTCAAGTGAAAATATGAGAGAAGTATCTCTCTATGAGAGAAGTATCTAGTTCGTCTGTCAAACATTAACAGAAATGCTTTTCCTTGAAACAATTATCATACTTTGGTGTGGATCAGAAGTACTTTAGGGAGACTTTATATTTTGTCATATAGAGTATTAAAAAGGCACATACTAAAGGATCAAGATTTAGCAAGCTTAATAATTTTAATGCTTTACTGAGGACATTTTTAAAGTGAAACTGGCTTCTTTGTCATGTATTTATTGCAAATGCATGGCAATGAAGAGTAGTATGATTACTAGTATTATAGTGTGCTACAGGTCTTGATTCATACTAAGCTACCGGAAGTTTTACCTGCCATTGCTTTTGTACCATCAGAACAAATGTCAGCACAATGAAAAAGAAAACAATTATTATGAAAATAGTTTTGAAGTCTCCTTGAACCATTGAACCTCAGGGGTCTGAAGACCATACTTTGAGAACTCCTGACCTAGAGAATTTCTTTAAAATGCTGATTGTTTTTTGTTGACTTCCAGAAGCTCTAATTTAAGAGTTTGAAGGACGAGTCCCGTAATGTGTATTTTTAACTAGCACACAAAAGGATTTTGAGAAAGTTGGCCCATGGTAGATAATTTTAAAAATCTAGCATTATAGAAGAGATACTGTCACTTTGGCTATGATTATGTAAACTGGAATATATATCTGCCTAAAACAACTAATTAATTTTTTTAAAGATTTTATTTATTTATTTATCCGAGAGAAAGAGAGAGAGAGAGAGAGAGAGAGAGAGAGAGAGAGAGGCAGGCAGAGACACAGGCAGAGGGGGAAGCAGGCTCCATGCAGGGAGCCTGACATGGGACTCGATCCCGGGGTCTCTAGGATTAGGCCCTGGGCTGAAGGTGGCGCTAAACTGAACCACGGGGGCTGCCCCCCCCCACTTAATTTAATAAAATTAGGCACCCTAGCCACTTCACTGATTTATTTTGTTTATTCTATCCAAAGGATTTAATTTATAACCCTTTCTTGTGTACAATAATTTTCTATCTCACATCTCCCATGTACACTGAACTATCTTTTGTTTTATTTCTGTGCTAGGTTGTGAAAGTTAAAATTGGACAGAACCATGCTAAGAGGAAGTTCTTGCTATGTTCTCATATCTTAAAATAATCACTGTTCTTAGATCTTCCTTCTTACCATTAACTTTCTAGTCCTCTTTCTGCCCCTGGAATTCTGACCATTGTTGCCATGCCTGTGGAAAGGCAGAGAAGGAGTCTTGCCCAGGACTTCTATACTTGAATGGCCTGAATTCCTTTCCTTAGGAGTAATACACTGAGGTATGTCTGACATAGAGGAAATGACTCAGTGTGAGTTGAAGATAAAGCTTAAAAGTGAGTATGAAAATTTCTTATGTAATTGTTGTACTTTCAATTTTCCCAGCAATTAAATCTCTGAAAGTAGGACGGTAGCCACTCCTATGATCTCTCTTCATATTTCCATCTTTAGATACCCTGCAATTGGCTGCCTGGCTTCAGAACTTTTTTTTGAATTTGGGAGACTTCATGTCCCATTGTCTTGCCTTGCTAAAATATATAAGAAACTTGCAGAGTTCAACTCTTCAGGCTTAAAATCTTCCCAGGTGAGAGGAGATGCATAGATCTTGTTTGCATTTCTGATTTGACCTGTTGACCTCACCTTCTAGGCCATTTGATTTTGAGGGCTCATGTTTTATCACCTCAAATACGATTATGGATCACAGTTGTTTCTAAGACAGTTGGGTAGTGTTAAGCAAAATTTGTGACCCTAAATGCTCAAATAGGTAATAAGATATATTAGTGAAATGGACTTTCAATTGCAAAGTTGATTTTCTTTAAGCCTGGCCTGAGAGTCATAATTTGTGTGGTAGTGGTGTTGACATAATTTAACTAAAAAGACTATTGTGTATGAAAAATTTTGTTAAAAGAGCTGCCTTCATTATTGAAAACTTTAAAGGGATATAACTTCAATTTTCAAATATTTTTAATTAATAGGTAAGGGACACTGAGACATTTAGTACTTTGTTTTTCAAATCTGACTTTCATATGAATATTCCTCCCTATTCACTGATCCTAGTCCATGCACAGATATGCATATATATGTACATAGTTGTTTAAACTTCCAAGATCAAGCACTAGTGCATATAAGAAACCTTATAGCAAATATAAAGCTCCTGATTACACCTCTGTTCCTAAAACTATATATTTGTGCAACTAATACTTTCAGACTTTGTCAGGTGTTAGCAAATACATGTATTTGCCCAACTTGCCCTCTTTGATATAAAATTCAAATCTATTTTTGGCAAAGTAAGCACATTTTTATAATGATTATTCCAATCAAATCAGGATCTTTCTTACTTAAACAACCACCAACAACAATATAAACAGCTTTGGGAATAGAAGCATAAACTAAACCATAATTCATGTATTTGCTGTTTTTTCTTCCATGCAATAGGAGTTAAACTGAATTGTATTTTTGTCTATGATTTCTACTGACTTTTATGTGACAGGATAATTTATTGTGGTAGTGATTTCTATATTATTATCACCAGAGTGAAAATTTTTCCCTCCCCCATACTGAAAAAAATAGCCAAAACTTTTGGTTTTTTTGCCATAGCAGAAGGGAGACTAGAAGACTGTTAAGTTTTGAGTCACTGAAAGTGGTAGTTTCCAGAAACACAGAAGGTGGCCACCATCTAGGTCTTTTAATTTTCAAAAACCATTTCCTGAAAGGATTATTTAAGAGAAGTTTCAAGACATGGAAAAAGGTGGAATTAGGCCACATGGAGAGTGGAGCTTTTGAATACAGCTGTCCTAAGTCTGATAGTAAGGGATTTTAAGGTTTTCAGAAGCAGGGGAAAAGGAATCCACTTGCTTATAGGGCTCCAGATGGGGAATTACTACAGAATGACAATGGAGGCATTGCCATATGTATCATGGACTTAACAATAATGGTGAGGTTCTTAGTGAATCTTTGGTCAATTATGTATATTGTAAGAGGCACTCTGAATCCTATCAAATCAGAATGACCAAATTTAACTTGGAGGGTCTCCATGACAGTGGACTTATGTTGCCTAAAAGAAAACTTAAAAGACGATAACTATTATGTACTATGGACTTGTATCACCCCTCAATTTTGAGTCACCACTTAAGCCTGACATTCTGGTATAATCCTGTGAAGGGTGGGGGAGATGTCTCCAAAGTTTGGGTAGATTGCACCATTAGGAAATGTAAAAAAAAAAAGACATTCCTTAAACCCAAATATTGTGAAATAAAATAATATCTGTCGCAAATGTCTCTATACAAAATGTGATCAATGAGTGGTAGTATTTTTCTTAGTCTACTTATTTCCCCAATTTATAGTGATTCATTTTTATTAAAGTACAATGCTAATTACAATTTACATGCAATTCTGCCACTGAGGAAAAAATACTCCTGGTTTATTTGAAATACTGTAATGGTATTTTTATTTGTTGTTATTTTCTGACCAGCTATTAGAGTGACATAATTAAAGTCTTTGCAAGATCAGTGTGAGGGATCATGAATCTTGTACAATAAAGATTTATTTTGATTAGGTTATGTGGAGAATAGAATGATAGTAATATAGAGTGTCAAAGAAACAGGTAAAATTTATGCCTCACACTGTTGTCTAAGGCATACTTGTTCACAAATTCTCTAAGAGCATAAAGAGACTTTTATGCTCTATTATTTTCCTCTGTGACTTACAGGATTGGTTACTATATATTGTAAAATTTGTGGTGTGTGTAGATAGCAAACTGGCCACCTGAAAAACCTATTTGAACTTAATGGAAAATTGCCCAGGTCATGACATCGATATAGGAAGCTCTAAGGAAAAGATCTCACAGCTAACCTAGTTTATTTTGTTGACTGTTACTTACCTTTAACATGATAAACCCCAAAGTGAAGGCTTTGAGAGTCTGCTTTTCTGTCACTAGATCATATAATAAGTGGTAAACCAAGCATTTTATATACATACACATCTCAAATCAGGAAAGAAGTGGTTAGAAGAGGGTCGTGCCTCTTCCTGCCTCTTTGTTCATATTCAGTTATCAAAGACATTAACTGAGGAAAAACAAAATAAAATACAACAATAAAAACAATGCTGAGTGGGTTAGTTCTTTGTTGCAGACTAATAGAAAAATAGAGTCAAATCATGGGATATCTTGAATTCCCACACTGGAGTTTATAGTCTTTTTAGGCACTGGGAAGCCACCAGAGTTCTTTGAGATGAGGAAATACAAGTGGCATCTTAGGGAATAATCTTATACTAGTGTGCAGAATAAACTGGAATATGAAAGACATAGGAATACTGGGAAACTAGTTGGGAAGCATTACCAAAATTCAGTTACAAAAATTATTTCTTGTTTGTATATTATGCAATTTACAATACTGCATACCACTGTTACACTGTTCAACTATTTGTTCCTTTCAGTTTCAAGTTTTAAATATTTTTAATCTAATAACAATTTCTTTAATGCATGATTTCCTGAGCGTCAAAACACTCACTGTAACTGTTGAGAAATAAAGGAAGACATGCTATAATAACATAATTACTCATTCTTTTAGAGAGTACATAAGCTAAAGTGTGCTTCATTAATAATAGAACAGAGAAAAATTCCCTTGAAGCCTAATCTAAATTTTAAGAACAAATTATCTAATAGAATAAATTAATTTTTGCCAGAGGTAGACTAAGTCTACCTTAAAGGACAAAAAAATGGATTTGATAAAATGGCACCCTCAAATATTAGAAGTGAGATTTTGACTTTTGAATTAGAATTTAGTCTGACCTGGGAGTGCTTGGAATTTGATGTTAAGAGGTCAGTGTTCTAAATCCAGCCCCACTGATGATATATTATGTACTTATATAGTGTCACAAAAACAAGTCACATGATCTCAAAGATTTCAGTTTTGCTATTTAAAAATATTAAGGAGTAAATTGTAAAACCCCATTTGACGACTAACGATTCATTTGGCTTTTGCATATTGTTTATCTGTGGTACTTGCTTCTACAATGAATACCTAGAAGGAGTTGAATAAATGTTTCCTGAATGAATAAATAGAAGTGAAACAATAGCATAACTGTAAACCATATCTAGTTTGTTCACTGCTATAGCCTCAGTACTTAAATTCTTGGCACTTGGAAGTGAAGAAACCTCCCCCCTTGTAAGTAGGGCCAGCCCTAATCCAGAGGCAGCCCATCCAGTCTTCTTCCTGAAATTTTAGCAACTAAAAGCATTCTGTTTACAATAAGAAAACCGTTTCCCCACACACACACACCCTGACTGGAATGTCCCTGAATAGGTTCATGTTGACCCTCCCCGAAATCAACCTGGATGCTACGCGACTCCCGCGGTTCTTTTGTCTTTAGGCAGTTTCTTTCCTTTTGCCTTTTAAAAGATCCCTGTAATTGCTAATCGGGGCTCTTTTCCTCCTCGGAGGTGGAGAGCCCGTTTGCGCAAACGTTCAATAAACCCTCTTGCTAATTGCATCTGCCTGTCTGGGGTCTGGGTCTCTGGGGCGTCCACCGGGCCACGTTGGCACCCGTGAGCCAGGGTCCAACAGAAGAAGAATGAGTCAACTATAAATCTCTTTGAAGAAAAGCAGAAACCTAGTACATTTTAAACAATTAAATCCAAGATTTGATCTCATTTGCAGGAAAACAAAATGTTGTAATGTGATTTACTTTTTCAACTAATTTCTTCCTTTTTTTAAATCAAAAATCAAACTTAAATCACTGAAACAAATTGGTCATTGCAGGGTATTTAGTAGCAATAGGATGCTATGCAGACTGGTGACCACGCCTGCAGGACACATATGAAAACTCCGGTAAGTTAACTGGCTACCTAACAGACTAGTCTTCTGTAGGATTGTCTGGGACAGGGGGCTTTTTAAATTCAGAGGTACACAACTCCAAGACTTCTTCTAAGACTACTTGTGTGAATGATTATGAAATGGAGTGACTATTGTCTCTAAGAAATAAATCCCTTGGAGTTTAGGTATGCCCTGGAACATCTTGTGTTTCCTAGCAAATTCAAACCAGGGTATACCATATTAAAAATGTGTACTAAGGTAAGGATCCACAATTCATGCTAAGATATAAATGTTCCGGGAAATTTTGATGATGATGATGATGAAGAGGAAGAGGAGGAGGTGTAGCAGCTGTAGCAGCAGCATCAGCTAGCATTGGTAGAGTGCCTATGATATGCCTAACAGTGTAACATGTTTTGTATGTATTCCTTATATTGCATTTAATCCTCATATTTGCCCTGTGAGGTGGTGGTTATTATAATCACCATTCTACAGGTAAGGAGACTGAAACACAAATACATTTAGTAAGTTTGCCCAAGATCACACAGATAGCAAGTTGGAAGAGCTGTGACATAAAACCAGGTAGTCTGGCTTCAAACTCTTGACCCTATTCTGAAGTGCCTTATAATCAGGTGCTTTTCAGACATAATTTCTTTGAAATGTAGAGGCCTACAATTTTATATAGAAAGACAATACACCAAAGTTTATGGCTTTCTAAATTTTCTACCTCAGGGAACTAAAATCTACCTGAAGGCTTTATTCCATGTATTTCAGAAATAGCTATATAATTACTTCATTTACTGCTATTGCTTCCTTGAGGCCAAAATTGGAACCCTTGCTTCGTTAGAGGATTTAGTGTTTTTTCTTAAGCTCAGATTACTTGATCAGTCCTAAATTCTAGAAGCTTCTATTCAAGCTTTCCCTGGTAAAAAGGAAGTGCAAAAATACTGTGTATTTTACTATAAAGTTTGTTCAGAGGTATGCTTAAAACTAAAGAAATTTTCGGTCTGTTTGTCCTTTCTTTTTTTCAAAAAACTTAAATTCAATTAGTCAACATATAGTACATCATTAGTTTCAGATATAGAGTTCAGTAATTCATCAGTTGCATATAACACCCAGGGCTCATCACATCATGTGCCCTCCTTAATGCACACACCTAATTACCCTCTCCCCCACCCACCTCCACTCTAGCAACCCTGTGTTTCTTTCCCATAGTTAAGCGTTTCTTTTCTTTTTTTTTTTTTTTTACTTCTAAAAGGTCCATTTATGTTCCATTTATTGAAGCTAGAAAAAAATCACAACCTATATAAACATTATCTTGTTTATCAAGACTCTCATTATTTCTTGTAAGACATGGAACATGATTCTGTGGACTTAAATAACTAGAGAAAAAGATTTTAAATTTCATCCACAAAATCTTTGAATTTTTACATTCTACAGGAAGATGGCATAAAAATCTGAACAGAAGTACCCAATAAAAAGAGCAGCTAATTATGCATCTTTATCAATTTCTTTTTTTTTTTTTTATAAATTAATTGTTATTGGTGTTCAATTTACCAACATACAGAATAACACCCAGTGCTCATCCCGTCAAGTGTCCCCCTCCGTGCCCGTCACCCATTCACCCCCACCCCCCGCCCTCCTCCCCTTCCACCACCCCTAGTTCGTTTCCCAGAGTTAGGAGTCTTTATGTTCTGTGTCCCTTTCTGATATCTCCCACACATTTCTTCTCCCTTCCCTTATATTCCCCTTCACTATTATTCATATTCCCCAAATGAGTGAGAACATACACTGTTTGTCCTTCTCCGATTGACTTACTTCACTCAGCATAATACCCTCCAGTTCCATCCACGTTGAAGCAAATGGTGGGTATTTGTTGTTTCTAATGGCTGAGTAATATTCCATTGTATACATAAACCACATCTTCTTTATCCATTCATCTTTCGATGGGCACCGAGGCTCCTTCCACAGTTTGGCTATTGTGGACATGGCTGCTAGAAACATTGGGGTGCAGGTGCCCCGGCGTTTCATTGCATCTGAATCTTCGGGGTAAATCCCTAACAGTGCAATTGCTGGGTCGTAGGGCAGGTCTATTTTTAACTCTTTGAGGAACCTCCACACAGTTTTCCAGAGTGGCTGCACCAGTTCACATTCCCACCAACAGTGTAAGAGGGTTCCCTTTTCTCCACATCCTCTCCAACATTTGTTGTTTCCTGCCTTATTAATTTTCCCCATTCTCACTGGTGTGAGGTGGTATCTCATTGTGGTTTTGATTTGTATTTCCCTGATGGCAAGTGATGCAGAGCATTTTCTCATGTGCATGTTGGCCATGTCTATGTCTTCCTCTGTGAGATTTCTCTTCATGTCTTTTGCCCATTTCATGATTGGATTGTTTGTTTCTTTGGTGTTGAGTTTAATAAGTTCTTTATAGATTTTGGAAACTAGCCCTTTATCCGATATGTTATTTGTAAATATCTTCTCCCATTCTGTAGGTTGTCTTTGAGTTTTGTTGACTGTATCCTTTGCTGTGCAAAAGCTTCTTATCTTGATGAAGTCCCAATAGTTCATTTTTGCTTTTGTTTCTTTTGTTTTCGTGGATGTATCTTGCAAGAAGTTACTGTGGCCAAGTTCAAAAAGGGTGTTGCCTGTGTTCTCCTCTAGGATTTTGATGGAGTCTTGTCTCACATTTAAATCTTTCATCCATTTTGAGTTTATCTTTGTGTATGGTGCAAGAGAGTGGTCTAGTTTCATTCTTCTGCATGTGGATGTCCAGTTTTCCCAGTGCTTCTCCCTCTGACTGTGTCTCTGCCTCTCTGTCTCTTTCTGTGTGTCTCTCATGAATAAATACATAAAATCTTTTTTTTTTTGTTTTTTTTTCAAGTTAAATTTTATTTTATTATTATTTTTTTAATAAATTAATTTTTATTGGTGTTCAATTTACCAACATACAGAATAACACCCAGTGCTCATCCCGTCAAGTGTCCCCCTCCGTGCCCGTCACCCATTCACCCCCACCCCCCGCCCTCCTCCCCTTCCACCACCCCTAGTTCATTTCCCAGAGTTAGAAGTCTTTATGTTCTGTGTCCCTTTCTGATATCTCCCACACATTTCTTCTCCCTTCCCTTATATTCCCCTTCACTATTATTCATATTCCCCAAATGAGTGAGAACATACACTGTTTGTGTATGTTCATAAAATCTTTTTTAAAAAAAGAATAAAGTAGCTCTTAGAACAATAGTATAGTTTGGAGAAACAAAGGTTAGAACTCTAACCTAGTAGTTCCTTGTGTCAAACAAGGTAAGTCTATCTAAGTTTGGGCCTTTGAAGAAAAGAATCTTTCTACTCACTTCCTCTTCCATTCCACATAGACCCCTCTTTCAATTCCCCTAGTTTTGTGTTCTGTTCCTCTCCCTCTAAAAACCCTACTTTCTTCATAGGAGGGCACGTTTTTATTCTATAGTTTCTTATTGTATTTTGACAAGCTGAAAGTTTTACTTTTTTTGCCAAATGATCAATGAATTTTTCCTCTGCTTCAAAGGGTGGGACAGATTGCCTCTAGTCTAGTCAAATCTCTAATTCCAGTTCAATCCTCCCCGTAGAGAGAGCTTGGGCTTATTTCCTCACTAAATGTCCTAAGAATTATGCATTATAGGCAATTTAATCTATCATACCTAAAAAGGATATTTTTGTCCCTAGTAGCAGGGCTTTTCCCTGGTTCCTTAGAAAAAAAAGAAAAGAAACAGAGTCTGCCATTATTAGGCTAAGAAACATTTGCTTCTTTTTAAAGCCTGCCTTGAATTACAAGACCTATCATCTCAAGTATTTTTCAAGGTGCAAGTCATTCAATTGGACCAATCTATAGGAATAAAATTATCCCTGCCAGTAAAACATTTCGGTAGATATCTTTGGAATATTTGGACACTGATGTCAAGAATATGTCCACTTAAATCATCATGTCCAATGTATACTGAGGAATTTTGATACAAATACTACAAAAGCTTGTTCAAATATTATAGGCTTACTCTGGATAAATTGTCATTTTATAGCTAGGGGATTAATCAGACTAGGTCTACACTAGCAAAATGAAGGTGATAAACTGAGTTAATTATCTGAACTATCCAAGTCAATACATTTCAATTACTTCCATTTCCTGAACCTGTCAGGTAAAAGCCTATCTTGGCTTGAATTATTTGGATAAATTCCTCAGTTTAAAATTTCCCTCTGACAATGGAGCTAAGGCTTTGAGTCCACTAAGCATTAATTACAGGGATGATAGAAAAAAATGCTTTTGGGCCTTGGCACCACATAACTTTATTAAGCCTCCAGTAGTGCCATGTTGGGATCTCTTAGTGGTGAAATGCAGTGCCATTTTCTTAGAAAAGAAGAGAGAAGTATCTAATAAAGATGATGGGTGCACTGAAAAAGATGAGTAGAAGCAAAAGCACTTTTTCTCTGGGTGGGAGTAGAGAGAACTGACTTTCTAGCCTTACTATCACCTATCATTAGCCATGCTATCACTAGACATGAGTTGATTTGCTTCCTTCTTTATTTTGTAAGTTGCAGTGAATTAAGGTATGAGTATAAGACACAGGTAGAAACTGTTGCAGGCAACATGATTAAGTAGATCAGGGGGGTTTTGAGTGCTGTGTTCCTCTTTCCCTTATTTTGCTTTTCCTAGTGCCTTCATGAGCATCCGGGAACATTTTACTTGGCTACACTGTGTCCTTTTTCATATCTGCCTGTGTGACTCATCACTCTAGGGTCTGCTTCTTATTTAATAAACTTTCTAAAACCTACATTTATGCTATCCTTCACTCATTGGAATGAATCAAGTGGGCTTTCCAGTCATTGTTGTAGAGCTAGTAGGAGAGAAACTTAGGGTCAGGGACATATTTCCAGTACCCATCAACTCATCCCATAGAGCTGACTGCCTAGCCTATCTATATATAAAGATTAATTCAGACATAGGCTATGTTTACCATGTAGCAAAACACACAGAAGGAACATAAAGCATCTAGTTAGGTGTTTGGATATATATTTTGCTGTGCTGTTTCTTGAGTTTGACCTTATATTTACAATCATATTTAAACTTTAACTAGATGACTTTTTCAAAAGGAGTCTAGATAGCAATGCTTTGTCAACTTGAATGAACTTAATGAATCACCTGAGAGAATCTTATTAAAATGCAGATTTAGATTCATTCTGGGATGGGACCTGAGGTTCTATATTTCTAACAAGTTTCTAGATGATGTAGATGCAGCTGGTGGGTGGGCCATTCTGAATAGCATAAGTTTTCCATAAAAGGTGTTTTTAAAATGGATCTCATGGAGCCTAAGATTCTATATAGATGCCTCAGAATCTCAGAAGGGTGAATGGGTAGACAGGGACATGATACTCTAGACAGTTCTACCTTTACTCTTTTTTTTTAATGCTCTACTGGGGCACCTAGGTGATTCAATTGGTTAAGAGTCTGACTCTTGGTTTCAGCTCAGGTCATGATTTCATGGATCATGAGATCAAGTCCACATTGACCTCCATGCTCAGCGGGGAGTCTGCTTGAAGATTTTCTCCTTCTGTTCCTCCTCCTACTCTCTCGATGTCCCTCACTTTCTCTCAAAAATAAATCTTTAAAAATATATTCTACTTTTATCTGTTAATATATAGTCAACTTGAACAACATGGGTTTGAATTGCATAGGTACAGTTATACGTGGATATTTTATAACATAGTAGAGTGCTATGGATGTATTTTCTCTTCCTTATGATTTTCCTTTCTCTAGCTTTGTTATAAGAAGACAACATATAATACATATAACCTACAAAATATATGATAATTGACTATTTTATGTAAGCCTTCTGGTAAGCTCTAGGGCGTGAGTAGTTAATATTTGGGCAGTAAAAAATTTAATGCAGATTTTTTGACTGCATTGGAGGTCAGTGCCTCTTAATCCTGTATTGTTCAAGGGTCAACTGTAATGGAGTCCTGTATAAGATTTTATTAGATAATAGAGTTTGGTTGCTAAAGACACAAACACAACAATAAAACTCTGTTATCACGTATTTCATATGGTAAAGGTCATTCAGTTGGACTAATTTATAAGAATAAAATTACCTCTGGCAATGAAATATTAGGTAGGTATCTTTGGGATGTTTAAGTACCAATGTGAATATTCCCTTATTAAACTCCTAATTTCCTAGTGCGTGTAGCCAAAAGGAAAAGTTGATTTTATAACATGGAAGATGTGATTTGGTTACAGTTCTACTACTAACCAATTTATTATTATATGAAAAAGAAGGTAGAATTAGATATCAGGAGATCTGCCTTTCAGTTATGGCTCTATATTAATATATGGATGACCTAGAACGTGTTCTCACCTCCTTAACTATATCTTCTCCTTGGTAAAGGAAGGAAATTATCCCTACCCTAACAACCCTACAAGATTATTTAAAGATGGAATAACATGATAGATAGAATGTGAGCAAAAGCAAGAACATGGAGAGCTGTTAGATTACTGCAGTAATCCAGGGGAAAGATGATGATGGCTTGACTAGCATAGTAGAGAAAAAATGGTGATTAATACTAGGGAATAACCTTAGTGGCACCACTTACTTGGAGGAGAGGAATCACCTAGCCTTGTCCTGCCTGAGTTTCTGTCCCACAATGTCATGAGATATGATATGATGATGGTTGTTTTAACCCCCAAAACATATTAATGAACTATAAAATATGCTTTAAAATGTTGAATCTGGTTTTAAAATCCACAAAATTTAATTTGGATTAGAATTCTAGAACTCCTAAATTTTGGCGGCAATACAAAAGTTTGAGTGATATATTTAGTGTCTGCTTGTATTGAACTCTTTTATGTATTTATAAAATAGTTTTCACTTTTGAAAGATACCTTATTCTTTCTTGCTAGAGGACAGCTTTCCTTCCCTCCCTCCCTCCTTCTTCTTCCCACCAACCTTCCTCCTTCTCTCCCTCCCTCTTTACCTTCCTTCCCCTTTTGTTTTCTTGCATTTCTCCCATCGCTCTGTTTCAAAGATAGCTCTGTCTCAGAATAATGAAGATTTATACCCCTATCAATCATTCACTTTTTACTAGCTCAAAGGCATTTCTTTGCTGGGATAGCTTTCATCCTTTCCATAAGCTGAAATAAAGCAAGTAAGGTCACTCTACTTTCTGGGATGAAAGTAAAGAGATTTATCCAAAATGCCAAGTAGAAATGGATACAAATGGACGCAGGCTTAACTTTTGCTTATTGTTCCAGCCCAGGTAGTGAGGCAGAATCATGTGCCCTCTGCCATAGAAAAGGAAGATAATTCGTAGAGGTACGGGCAGAGACACACTTTGAAAGTGGATTGAAAATAGCAGGATTAATCACATCTGAATCATAAAGCAGTAGCTAGAACTTTTCTTTGTCAAATTTGATGTTTTGATTACCTGTTCCAGAACTAATTCAGTAGGAATATTTATGGAGAAAAGAATACACAGTGGCCTAACAGTCAGTGGCTTTGGAGTAAGTCAGGCCTGGTTGCAAGCTTGATTCACAGTCATTAGCTGCTACATAGCTTTGGTGAAATCACTATTTTGAGTTCCAAATTCCTCATCTATAAAATGGGAATAATAATACTACTTACCTCATAAGATTATGGTGAGGATTCACTGAAATAGTAGTATTAAACATATTGCCTGGCACACAGTAAATGCTCAATAAATAGTAATAGTAGTTGATTTGCTGTTATGATTATGATTTCTTTGTTAAACATAAAAGGGTTGTGTTCACACACATAGATTGGTTCAGAAAAAAAAAACATGTGGGTAAATTACAATAACTGCCTCTGAAAAGAAGAGTACTATTTGTTGAGAACCCATATAGTATGTCATTTTATCATAATGTTAAGAAGGTAAGCAATTTTCCAAGGATATACACCTAGTAAGTGATAATGATTGGGATTTAGAACTTGTTCAGTCTAGTTCCAAAATCTGTTATACCTCAGTTATACCTCACAACCAATTATTTTCTATGTATTCTTCAAGTTTCTGTTTATATCTTTTCACTTCATTCAAGCATCCTTGGTCCACAGTGATGAATACTACCACTCCCTTGTCCTCCTAAGTTATTTGTATTTTAATTTATTCTCCCCCATAAACAAAAAACAGACTACTAATTCCATATAGGGCATGAGGCATAACTTTAATTTCTTTGTGGTATGCATAGTATGTGATCTTATATATTTTTCAATGATAGTAACCTGTTTGTATGTTCTGCTTTCCCTTCAAATTGGTTTATACATGCATATCAATACCATGAAGACACAGGATGAGAGGTGTCCTCTCTTCTACATTATTTGCCAAGCATAGCTACTTTTTTCTCTTGAATATATATGCTCCTTTTATTATGTTGAAAACCTTAAGGATCGCTCTTCTCCAAATCCTCTTTCTTCTGACTATTTTTTTTTGAGGCAAAGAAGTCAGTCCATTAAGAAAATATCACAGTTTTAAACAGTGTGCACAAAATAACAGTTTCAAAATATATGACAAAAATTAGCAGAACTAAAAGATGAAATATATAAGCCTACAATAAAAGTGGGAAACTTTAAAACATCTTTTTAATAACTTAATGAACAAGCAGACCAAAAAGTCAATGTTTACAAAATATCTGCACAACACTGTGCAAACTTTACTTAATTGACATATAGAACATGTGAGCTTACAGTGATAGAATTCTTATGCTTTTTATGATTTTTAAATTGAAATACATTTGACATATAACATCATATTGGTTTCAGTTGTAAAACATCAAGATTCAATATTTGTATACATTGCAAAATGACCAGCACAAGAAGTCTAGTTATCATGTTATCATACAAAGTTAACTTGTAGGATTTACTCTCTTGGCAGCTTTCAAGCGTGTTCTACAATATTAGTTGACTGTAGTCACCATGTTGTATATTACATCTTTGTGGTTTACTTATTTTATAATTGGAAGATTGTATCTTCTTCCCTCCTTCACCCATTTTTCCCATTCCGCAACCCCCTTTCTCTCTGGCAACTGCCATTCTGTTCTCTATGTCTATGATTTTTGTTTTGTTTTGTTTTTCTTTTGCTGTGTAATTAGCTTAAGGTCCACCCATGTAATTGCAAATGGCAAGATTTCACTTTTTATGGCTGAGTATTATTCCACTGTGGTTTGTTTGTGTGTATATCCTATCTTCTGTACCATTCATTCACCAATTGACGTGTAGGTTGTTCCCTTATCTTAGTTATTGTAAATAACACTGTGATGAACATAATGTTCAGATGTGTAGATCTTTTAGAATTAGTGTTTTCATTTTTTCAGATAAATACCCAGAAGTAGATGTGCTAGATCATATGGTAGTTCTATTTTTAATTTTTTGAGGAACCCCCATGTTGTTTTCCATAGTGGCTGTGCTAATTTACATTCCCACCAATAATACACGAAGGTCCCCTTTTCTGCATGTTTTTTACCAACACTTGTTATTTGTCTTTTTGATAATAGCCATTTTAACAGGTGTGAGGAGATATCTCATTGTGGTTTTGACTTGCATTTCCCTGAAGATTAGTGATGCTGATGATCTTTTCATGTGTCTGTTGGCCATCTATATATTTTCTTTTGAAATAACTTTCTACTCAGATCCTGTGCTCATTTTTTTTAATTGGGTTGCTTAGGTTTTTTTGTTTTTGTTTTTGTGGTTGCTGGGTTGTGTGTGAGTGTATGTGTTTTGTTTTGTTTTCACTGAGTTGTATAAGTTCTTTATATATTTTGGATATTAACCCCTTATGGGATATATTTTCTCCCATTTAGTAGGTCATCTTTTCATTTTGTTGATGGTTTTCCTTGGTGTGCAAAAGCTTTTTAGTTTGATGTAAGCCTACTTGTTTATTTTTGCTTTTGTTGCCTTTGCTTTGGGAGTCAGATCCAGAAATTCATTGTCAAGACCAATGTCAAGTGGCTTACTGCCTGTTTTCTTCAAGGAGATTTATGGTTTCAGATCTTACATTCAAGTCTTCCATTGGTTTTGAGTTAATTTTGGTGTATGGTGTAAGATAGTAATATAGTTTTATTCTTTTGCATGTGGCTGTTCAGTTTACCCAACACCATTTATTAAAGAGACCATCCTTGGGACGCCTGGGTGGCTCAGACGCTAAGGTTGAGCATCTGCCTTAGGCTCAGGTCATGGTCCTGGAGTCCCGGGATCTAGTCCCACATGGAGTCCTGGGATCGAGTCCCACATCAGGCTCTCTGTGGGGAGCCTGCTTCGCCCTCTGCCTGTCTCTGCCTCTCTCTCTGTGTTTCTCTCATGAATAAAATAAAGTCTTTAAAAAAATAAAGAGACCATCCTTTCCCAACTGAATATTCTTGCCTTCTTTGTCATATATTAATTGGCCATATATGCCTGGGTTTATTTCTGGATTGCCTGCTCTGTTCCATTGATCTATGCATCTATTTTTATGTCAGCACCATACTGTTATGATCAACATATCTTTGTTATATAGTTTGAAATCAGGGAACATGATGCCTCTAACTTTATTCTTCTTTCTCAGGATTGCTTTGGCTACATAGGGTCTTCTGTAGTTTCATACTAATTTTAAGATTGTTCTATTTCTGTGAAAAATGCCATTGGTACTTTGATAGGAATTGCATTGAATCTGTATACTGCTTTGGGTAAAATGGACATTTAAGTTTTTAAGTACATGAGCATGGAATATCTTTACATTTCTTTGTGTCTTTAGTTTCTTTCACCAGTGACTTATAGTTTTCAGTGTATTGGTCTTTACCTCCTTGGTTAAGTATATTCCTAGGTATGTTATTCTTTTTTATATAATCGTAAAAGGCTTCAATATATTTTTTAATTGAACTTACTTGTTTATAACTTTTTGTAACCTCTCAACCCTCAATTTTCTTGTAAAAATAGAAATAATAAAATATGTAACATATAAGTTTTGGGGAGGAATTAAGATAAGAGCAGAAAGCATCTAGGATAGAGCTTGGTATACAGCATGGGCTCAGTGAATGCTAATGTTTATTTCCTTTCCTTCTAAGGTAAAGGTGTACCCTTCTTCATTTATTGAGATGTGCTCTTTCTGTCATCATGATAATGGGCCATCCTGTGCCTAGGACTTTTTGAATTTAGCATCACATGAATAAGAGATATGATCAGGATCAAGGAGGAGCTTAGCTTACAGCTAAGGCTTCTTAAAAAGCTATTTGTTCCATAAAAGACCAAACTCATGATCTTGGCTTTTTATTCATCTTTCTATTGCTAAGGAGGAAAAGGCAGTAAACCAGTGCCTTGGGTGATAACAGTGATGATGGGGAACAATTAACCCTATGTGTTTATGGTGCCAGCCAAACTCTTGTCTGTTTCTCCTTCTTGGAGGTTCATGGCAGATTCTTTCAAGCTTAGTTGGAAACAAGGGAGCAGCATCTTTGGTCTGGATAGAAACCTCTTCCGGGGAGATGCTGAGTCCACAGTAGAGGGAAAAAGGGTATTCAGGAATGATTTTCTCTTACCTGGCTTTTTACAAACTTGTTCAGTTTCTTAGGAGATCTTTTAAATTTAAAATGAGTGATTCCAATAGATACCCACCAATGGATGTAAGACAAACATGTTGGTCAAACCAATGACTTTTGGAAGCTTGTCATGAGAGATCAGATACTCAGTCCTTACTAAGCTTACATCTTGGTTTGAGGTTGACAGTTTTTTTAGAAAGGTGCTGAGATGAGGTCAGGGAAAAACAAAATACCCATTCCCCAAATTTAGTCTTTTCTCTAAAGTGCAATGAAAACATGGTTGGTTTTCTGGGCTTGGAGGGAACAAAATATACAGTAGGCATGCTGTCCAAACAGTCAGGGTCAGTGATCTCTCTTTTTATGCTTCTTTGTCTCTTTTTGATTCTATGTTGGAACAGAGAGGAAAGAAAATAAATTATTTTTTTAAAGGACACATTTGAACAGTTTATACTGCTTTAGTGAGAAAGTGAAAAGCATAGCTTGAGGCTATTTTCTGGGCTCAATGGGGATTCCAGATGAAATTAGCAACTCAGTCTGATTTTCTAGGAATATACCAATGCCTAAACTTAGAGCCATCTCTTGACACAACCATCTTTAACCTTACTGAATAGGCTCATTCTTCTTGCCATTTTTCTTATTCTTTGCAATCTAGTACCTAATTATCAGCAATCTGTTTTTGTTCATATGTTTATATCTTCTTTCTCCATTTATTTGTTCAATATTCATCCATTAAGAGCCTACTTTGTGTCAATTTTCCATTTTAGTACCAAGTATAAAGATATGAGTAAAACCTGGTCCCTGCCCTCAAGGAGCTTATGTTCTTTTTAAAAATATTTTATTTATTTATTCATGAGAGACACACAGAGAGAGGCAGAGACGTAGGCAGAGGGAGAAGCAGACTCCAGACTCCATTCAGGGAGCCCGATGTGGGACTACGGGATCACACCCTGAGCCAAAGGCAGGTGCTCAATTGCTGAGCCACCTAGGCATCCCAAGGAGCTTATGTTCTAATGATATTTCAATTATTCTTTACAATAATCTAGGATAGACACCATGACTTCTACCTCTTAGTCCCTACATAAAAATAAAAACACAAGATATGGGGAGGTAAGATTTATTGAATTCAATTTGGTTGAATTTTGTCTGAAAAATACAGTTTTCTAGCTTGGCTCCTTAGTAGGCAATGCAGTACATAAGAAAATGCAGGGATGCCTGGGTGGCTCAGCGGTTGGGCATCTGCCTTTGGCTCTGGGAATGATCCCGGGATCTGGGATTGAGTCCCGCATCGGGCTCCCTGCATGGAGCCTGCTTCTCCCTCTGCCTGTCTCTGCTTCTCTCTCTCTCTGTCTCTCATGAATAAATAAAATTTAAAAAAACGAAAATGCAAGTAGCCTAGGATTGCATTAAATTTTATTGTTTGATGCAGCATCCTAAACAACTTCAAATGCAGATGGATACAGGTATATATTTTTATTGGTAAGAAATTATCAAATAGGTCTATGCAAGATGTCTCTGGGTAACCTCAGTTTCCCAACAGTGGCTCATTATTCTTGTTTATTTATTTTTTAGAGACTTTTTATTTATTTATCACACACACACACGCACACAGAGAGGCAGAGACATAGGCAGAGAGAGAAGCAGGCTCCATGCAGGGAGCCTAATGTAGGACTCAATCCTGGGACTCCAGGATCATGCCCTGGTTTGAAGGCAGATGCTTAACCACTGAGCCACCCAGACATCCCTATTTTTCTGTTTAGATGTTTTTTATCCACAATTACTTGTGTACAAAACCATATTTTCTTGTATGTAAAATCTCAGAGAAGAATGAACAGTTTTTCCTAGTCTATTCTTTTTCTAACTCAGAGAAATTGTTCTATTTCCAGAGAAGACTGGGTAGTTACATAAGTACTCTAGTTTCCCACCCTTTACCTACCCAGTGTCAATTTGAATTGTTATTATAGGATGCACAGTAGTTAGTCCTTTACAAACTCTCCAAAGCATGATGTAACTTCCCATAGCCTTAACTTATTAAGTGAAACAACTTATCAAGACAACATGGCCAAACCAAGAGTTCATATTTTTGTTTTGCCAAATTAAAGATCCTAAGGAAAACAGAACAATCTGGGGATTCAGAAGTATACTTTTAGTAAAGATGAAATGGGTCACATAAAATCTACCTACTGCCTAAGCAACTGGAATTTTGAATGAATTTCCCTACAAAATTCGGACTTGCCTTCTTCCTTCTTCCTAAACCTTCTGGCAGGGGTGATAAACCTGTCAGCAAAGAAAGATTTTTTTAAAGAAGTAGTAGCCTAATTCCACCCATTAGGAAAGGACTGAGTTTATATCCAATGCAAGCAGGCTGCAGCACTAATGGATGTCAAGTTATCTTTTCTTTCTTTCTGCAGGTATTCAACCATGTGGGTCTTTTGAGTCATGTTAGAAAGCTTTTGAGACACTTGTTTTGAATTGATGGGCTTGACCAGTAGCAATTTGTTACATCAACTCTTGCGCACTTACAAAAATATCTGTGCAGTTACAGTGTCTCCTCTTTCCTGAGGAGGACCTGCTTTTCTCTTGGTATTTTTCAGATGAGATGAAAGGAGTGGAAAAATTTAGGCCTGAATGGAAGGTCAAAATTGATTGATTGGCTGAAAACTAGCCTGGGATGTAAAGATAAGGTGGTAGATCTCTCTGAAAACATCATTTCACTCACACACAAACATGCACACACACACACACACACACACACACACACACCAAAAGATAAAAAATTCTAGGAAAATAATTTTCTCCATTAAGTAGTATATATATAATTTTATTCTGTACTCTGTAATAGAGACACTTCAGAAAATGTATTTGTATTTATCTCTTTTCTAAAATCTTCTTGTTCGGTTAGCATATTAGAGTACATTAATACTGGTTAAGAAATTATTATTTTGGTGCCCAGGAATATTATGAGAAACTTATAATTATGGCTGTGAAAAACTTATATATGTCTGTATGCATGTGTGTAATATATATAAAAACATTTACTATATATAAATTGTTCAATCTGTTTTAGTATCTGACAAATAATAATAACTGAATGCAAAATTTTGCATGTGACCAAAAATTAAACAAGTATGCTGATCATCGTATTCTGCAGCAGCTAAGTCTAGTGGCTTCTATGGGGGAAAACAAACAAATAAGAAACCCCTAAAGCCAAAAATGAGTGAGGTCAGTTGATCTGATAGAACCATGTAACTATTTTGGGTTTCAAGTGGGAAAAATAGGATATAATTAAACTTTGGCAAAATGTGTGGTTGCTGAAATCAATATGAAAATAATTGTATTTGTTTAACAGCTTGATGTAAATTTGTGACATGACTCTCCTGTTAAAGTGCCTCAGTATTGGCAGGTCAAACAACTCAAGGGTAAGCTCATCCTTGTCACTGAAAAAGATGATAGTGACAACCCAATATGGATCATCTGGGTAGGAGACTTCAACCTCTAGGCAACCAAGAGTGAAAGTGAACCTAGCTTGAATTGATTAGGCTGTCATGACTTTGTGATGATAGATGGAAGTCTAACAAGTATACCATGAGGCAAAGATAGTATAATGATCATGTGTACTACTAAGTGTAGAGGATATTTCTGAGTAAGTGTGTGTTCTCACAGTCTTTTCTATAATGTTTCTGGAAGATAATTTATTTTTCCCAGTTTTATTGAGATATGATTGACACACATCACTGTATAAATTTAAGATGTACAGCATGATGTCATGATACACACATATATTGTAAAATAATCACTTCATATTCCATTAACAGCAGTTGGCTCAAATAATTACAAATTTTCCCCTCCTGATGAGAGCTTTTGGGATTTACTCTTCTAACAACTTCCAAATATGTTATATAGCATTATTAGCCATAGTCATCAGGTTGTACGTTATATCCCCAGTGCTTATTTATTTTATAACCAAATGTTTGTACCATTTGACTACCTTTACTCAAGTCCCCTACCCTCCACTCTCTGCCTCTGATAACCACAAATCTAATCTCTTTCCCTATGAGTTTCCTTTTTTAGGATTTTACATGTAAATGAGATCATGCAGTATTTGTTTTTCTTGGACTTATTTTATTTAGCATAATGCCTTCCAGGTCTATCCATATTTTTGCAAATGGCAGGATTTCCTTTTTTATAGCTGAATAGTATTCCATTGTTTTATCTATCCATTCATCTTTATCCATGGACAGGTTATTCCCTGCCTCAACTGTTGTGAATAATACTGCAATGAACATGTGGGTACAATTATCTTTTTGACAGTGATTTTCTTTCCTTCAGATATATACCTAGAAGGGAAATTACCGGATTATATGGTAGTTCTATTTTTAATTTTTTGAGGAACTGCCATACTGTTTTCCATATTGGGTGCACCAATTTACATTTCCACCAATTGTACATAAGAGTTCCCTTTTCTTCACATGCTTGCCAGGATTTTTCTCTTATCTTTTTGGATTATAGCCACCCTAAACGGCATGAGGCGATATCTCCTTATGGTTTGACTTGCATTCTCAACTGACTAGTGATGTTGAGCACCTTTTTTGTACCTGTTGGCCATTTGAATAACTTCTTTGGAAAAATGTCTGTTTCATGTCTTTGCCCATTTTAAAATAAGATTATTTTTTGCTATTAAATTTTATGAGTTCTTTATATATTTTGGATATTAATCCTGTATCACATTTATGATTTGCAAATGCTTTATTCCATAGATTGCCTTTAGATACTTTATCCTCATATCAAACACCTTCTTTTTCTCTGCCCCAAATGTTTTTGTGAGCTTCACTGATTATCACAAAAATGTGTTAACTCATCAAGAACTCATGATTGAAAGGACTATTTGTTTTAACAGTATAATATTTTAACAGTTAATATATATAACTGTACTATGTATATTGACACCTGCTCAAAGAGAGAAACTAGTTACTGAATATATTTCAGAATTTTTTATAGAAATTCATGATATGCAAACCATGTCCTTTAGTATTAGAAGATGTTCATTAGGTGTCTCTTATCACTCCTTTTGCACATTAGTGCTTATTTATATTTATTTTACATGACATTGTATATGTTCCTTCGTACTCTTTTACTGGTTTTATTTGCCCATAATTTTTCTCTTCAACTAGATTTTAAAGTCCTCGAATTCAGGAAATATATTTTCTGTTTTCCCTGAATGCCTTACTAGAATTAAATTAAAGGAAGAGAGGGAAGAAGTTTTTGCTGAAATACAATGTGCTAGGCAAGGCATGAATGAGAATGGGGGAGAGGTGGTGGTAAAAGGTACATTTACTTGAAGCTGTGAGATTATTTTATTTTATTTTTATTTTTCATTGGAGTTCAATTTGCCAACATATAGCATAACACCCAGTGCTCATCCCGCCAAGTACCCCCCTCAGTGCCCATCATCCAGTTACCCCCACCTCCCTTTCCACTACCCCTTGTTCATTTCCCAGACTTAGGTGTCTCTCATGTTTTGTCACCCTCACTGATATTGTGAGATAATTTTAGCACATCTGCCTCACTTTTTTTTTTCTGGGGCAGAGTCCAACTAAACTGATTTGGCTTCTTTTTGGAAATGATTACTGGTTATGGGCTCAAGGCTTTTAATATCCATTAGGAAGTATAAACTAGGGCAGAGAACAAATCATATCTGTCTAGGGTTAAAGTTCAAATTTGCTCATTAATGCTGATTTTTTTGAATACTTTAACCTTATAGACTCTGACTCTTATCTGACTACTTAGCCATTTATGACCTGCCTGCTGCTCCCTACCTTAGCCAACCTCTCTGAACATAATCCCTTTATTGCCTGCCTAGATGGGTCTTCCACTTATTTAATAGAACATATAGTGGTAGTACCTCCTGATTAGCCACATCTGTTTGGCACCCATACTTCAAGCAACAGAAGCTGTAATGTTCAATTGCACATCTTGGTTTAATCTATATATTGAAAGATTAATTTCTGGTTTGGTAATTACCAATGTAGATTGGGAGAGATTTCAGGATTATAAAAATATTTACTTTATGAGACTGATAGGACTATTAAAGGAGTGACTCCACACACAGGGTTTGGCACATGATAATAAGTATACAATAAATGCTATCTTAGGTTTTGTAATTTTTTTCTAAATTCCTCATCTGTTCTTACCTAAGATCAGAGGGATCCCTGGGTGGTGCAGCGGTTTAGCGCCTGCCTTTGGCCCAGGGCGCGATCCTGGAGACCCGGGATCGAGTCCCACGTCGGGCTCCTGCATGGAGCCTGCTTCTCCCTCTGCCTGTGTCTCTGCCTCTCTCTCTCTCTCTCTCTCTCTCTTTCTCTCTCTCTCTCTGACTATCATAAATAAATAAAAATTTAAAAAAAACATTAAAAAATCACTAAAAAAAGAAATATTAAAAGAACTCTGATGATAGACACACACACACACTACTTTGAAGATCATTCTTTTTTTAGATTTTATTTATTTATGAGAGAGAGAGAGAGAGAGAGAGAGAGAGAGAGAGAGAGAGGCACAGAGACATAGGCAGAGGGAGAAGCAGGCTCCATGTAAGGAGGCTGATGTGGGACTTTATCCTGGGACTCCAGGATCATGTCCTGGGCTGAAGGCAGGTGTTCAACCGCTGAGCCACCCAGGCGTCCGTGAAGATCATTCTTTTCCTTACATTTGTATAGCTAAAAGCTTCTGCTGCAATGGTAACTGAAGGTCAGTGCTTGATTCTTAAACATCAGTGGGCATGTGGACAGACCTTTTGATAAATTGCCTCTTATATCATTTAAGTTGTGGCTTATTGACTAATACTATAGTTAGTTTTGACAAAGGTAGTATCAAAGCTGTAATGACTGAATACAAGATAGCTCATAGTTTTCTCTTTTCATCAATTATTCAGTGAAATCTCAGCCTTGGTAACATGGGAGAAATGAGTGAAGTGTTCTTGAAACAGGTGAGCTACAACATGACAAATCCTGTAGATCAGAGCTGATAGTCCAAGAAGCCATTTTTGATATTCAGTGGTGATTTTTCATATTAAAAATTGGGCAAAGAGGGAGCACAATGGCTGGTCAGAATAGAGCTTTCCATCTGTAACTTATTACTATTGTCACTTAAATGGTCTATATATTACACTAACCTGTTACAGACCCATGGCATCTAATGCAAAGAAGGTGTCATGCAAGTAATTTACAGCCTATTGCATGGGTGATGAAGTGTCTTGCATGCACACTCTTTCCAACTTGCAGATTGAAACAGAGGCATTCAGAGCCAAGGCTTCCATACTCTAAAGCCACTTAATACAAGCCAATATTTTTCAGTTAGTTAGATGAATTCATATTTTCACCAGAACACAGGTATGGATAAAATTTTGGTTCATTTAATCAATTTTGTAATATTCTTTAGTATGCTGATTATATTTGTTAATCTTTCTAGTCCTTTTCCCCTATCTTAGATGTTTAAAGAAAAAAATATTTCAGTTGATAGAGTTTTAAGCATAATATCAAGGTAAAAATCCTCCTAGGGTTCTATCTACACAAAACAAATAAAATGAGTCTGCCTATCAGTCCTCCTTCCTTTCAAATTCAAATTCAGGGTACACTTCTGATGGAAATGTGCTGGGACAGCTTTAAAGTAGAGTAGAATGGTCGTTCTACTTTACCTTTGATGATTAGCTTTAAGGCAACTGGGCATCCTTCATCCATTTTAACCTCCTTTAATAATCCACAGTTCTATTGTCCACAAGGTTTTCAAAACCTTCTTTAATCCTTTATATTTTAATATGTGCCATATATTCATTTCCTTTGTATAAACTAAAAGAGCAACTAATTATGGAGACTGAACAAGTACCTTTATATACATAGGGAAGACCTATAATCAGCTCCTTATGGTATACCTTATGTATTCTATTTGTGCACTCTAAAGGATGTGTAGACATCTGCTAGTTAGCTGTGATTTTGATTGGTGTGGAGACCTGAACCAGATAGTTCATCTAAATCCAGGTTACCTTTTGCAGTTACTGAATAAATAGATGTTGGGAATGATTCATGAAGTGTATAGCCTAGGGCTCAGTTCATCCTATGGATAGAAGTTGTAAAAGTTGATGAGAAAAAGGAGAGAGGCTGAATGCTCCTTTTGGTGTTGGGACAGATATTGGTATATTTGGACAATACCACAAGAGAGTGAAAGGCAATCAGTGCTAAGGTTAGACAGAGCAACAATGAATACAGCTTTTTAAGCTAGTGAAGAAAGTGAGATAGGTTGAAAATAATTCTCATAAGCAAATAATTTGGAAATTCCTTTAGAAGGCCCACCCTGGGCTCTGCATCCTGACATCTGTTGACCATATTCATATAAACAACTATGTCTTATTTGTGAAACCAACTAAAATGTGATAATCATTAGAGTCTATGTTCAACTATATTTCTAAATTCCCTTATCAAAGTGCTTTCGTATATTACATCTGACTTTATATGTAAAAAGAAGTGTTTTTTCATTATACAATGGGATTGTATAATTCTAGTAGTCAATGTTAACCTAAGTATATTTTCATGAAAATGCATTTTAAGAGCAAAATTTCTATTCAGACTCAACTCTGCCTTTTGGTAATGAAATAGTTTCAGGTATAAAGCCATGAGGTATAGAACTGTTATTTCCTTCATGACCAGATACAATTATCTTCTGAGTATACGTGAGATGAAACAGGCTCTATAGTCTAAGTTCATTTGGAGTTCACCAAGCAAAAGAGAAAGATAATTATGCAAAGTATAGGTTCTTCTCTTGACGAGTGGCATATGTGGGATTTAGGGTTCTATAAAGAGAATTCTTTCCAAGCTAGGGCATAGTTAGTGAATTAAAGGGATTGGGTAATAATATATTTAAATAGGGTCATTCTTTATACTCATTTTTTTCACTCCCAGGGATAACGTTTTCTTGAAAGATCGGTTGTAAGTTGGAAGATTTCTTTGTTTGCATGTACCTTCCTCTTCACTCAAGAAAAAGATGACCAAACTATGATCACACTGGCAAGCTATACTATATCTAAAACTATTATGTCTAATATAGTTTATCTCACATATAGTACTGGACCCAACTTATATCATAAGTCATATCACAATATTTATTATAATTATATAATTCATTGGTGTACCATAGAATGAACAACAGACTGGGACTTAGGAGACCTAAATGCACTGGTCCTAATTGTACCTCCAGATGGCTGTGTGACTGTAAGTTTATCATTTATACCTTCTAAAAATCTGATTCTCTCACCTCTAAAGTGGGGAGTGGGAATATTGGTTTAGATTAATAATTTTATTTTTTTTTTAATTTTTATTTATTTATGATAGTCACAGAGAGAGAGAGAGAGAGAGGCAGAGACACAGGCAGAGGGAGAAGCAGGCTCCATGCACCGGGAGCCTGATGTGGGATTCGATCCCGGGTCTTCAGGATCGCGCCCTGGGCCAAAGGCAGGTGCCAAACCGCTGCACCACCCAGGGATCCCTAGATTAATAATTTTAAAAGTGGTTTACTTATATGTGTATGTGTTTGTGTGTATATTTTCTCAGCATAAATTTTTCTCCAAATAAAGTCTTATGTAGAACTCCCACATATAGAACAGATTAAAATAGAGCTGTTCTGCTTGAAGCTACCTCCATTTTATCAAACCTGTCCCAACCATGTATCAGCCCTTAGGCTTACTGGAACATGATTTAGAAATCACTAATTAGGATCTAAGGCCCCTCATCATTCTGATCTTTCATGATTCCTAGACTATTCCTATTGTTGAGGCAATAGGTCCAAATGACTTAATTAAGGTGAACCTTATCTTTATTCACCAGGATGAGACAAACCATTGACTTATTTAGCAGTGCCTAACATGGGGAAGATTCATCCCAGGTATTTATTGTAGTAGACACTCAGTGTCAGATGTGGTGAATTAATTGTTGCAGCCCTATTTAAAAAATGATCAGAGCTCTATGTTTAATCATCCACACACTGCACTAAAATGAATTTGTTCTATTAAGAAGGGGCATCAAGAAATAAAGTCTATCCCAGAGGAAGGCAGCTGGAAAAGTTACTAAATTACTGGTGTATGTGTATGTATATAATATGTGGTGGTGGAGATGTTTGAAGTTTTTACTGCAGTGAGTTTGCAGTGACCACATTACTTATAAGTGGCAGCACTAGGTTAAGTTATGCTGGTCTTCCCAAGTAAGTGGCAATAAAAACTTTATAGCACCCCACACCATCATCACATATTTTATTTAAACCACTTATTTTCTTTGGATTTTGTCTCTTTTAATTCATCTCTATTTTTTCCTTCTTCCTTATGTTACTCAATATAGAAATATGGCCTTTTTGGAGTGGGTGGGGTCAAGAGCATTTGAAAAGGACAGTGTGAAATCAATTTATATTCCAATTAGAAATTTATGCATTGATGTGTGAAGCCCATAGTTTATCTGCTGATGGTTGTGGTCAAATATGGATTAGGCAGAATAAATTATACACCATAATTTATGAGAATAAATTGGAAAGGCATTTGGAATAATGAAATGGGAATAAAGCTATTAAGCATTGTTAACTGTCTGCAGTAGCTCTGCTAGGTCAGTGTGCTTTCTATAGTAGGCTTGGTGAATATACATAATCCAGCCCTCCGACACAGACAATAACTTTGACTTTGCTTCTAGATTGAATTAATATTGGAATACAAGCTTCACTGGAGTAGATATTTTGTATGTAACTCACCACTGTATCCCTAGTGCCTAAAAGACTACCCGATACATAATAGGTTCTCAGTATTTTTTGTTTTTTTTATAATAAATTTATTTTTTATTGGTGTTCAATTTGCCAACATACAGAATAACACCCAGTGCTCATCCTGTCAAGTGCCCCCCTCAGTGCCCGTCACCCATTCACCCCCACCACCCACCCTCCTCCCCTTCCACCACCCCTAGTTCGTTTCCCAGAGTTAGGAGTCTTTATGTTCTGTCTCCCTTTCTGATATTTCCCACACACTTCTTCTCCCTTCCCTTCTATTCCCTTTCACTATTATTTATATTCCCCAAATGAATGAGAACATATAATGTTTGTCCTTCTCCGATTGTATAATAGGTTCTCAGTATTTTTTGAATGAATGAATGAATGAATGAATGGTGCAATCTTTATTTTTAACAAGGAAATGCACATTTTTAGTCTGCATCACTGAGTGGGGAAAAGGTTTATCAGACTCTTGCTTGAATCCTTACTAAGCACCTTCTGAACCTTTTAACCTTCTGAAAAACTTAGAAGTCAGCAGCTTAAAATACATGCAGGATGGAAACCTTGAGTCTGCATGGCAGTAAAATATACCAGAGAGGAAAGTTATGATACTTGGCAACCAGACACATCCATTTGGGTAGACTGGATGCTTGAGGATAAATCAAATTCTCCATGATGGAATAAACTTTAGCTGAGTATCCTGATAGTATAATAAAAAGCAGTGAATAGCACTCCCGGAAGACGATCAGTATTAAACAAAGTAACCTAAATGGGAAAAACAAACAAAAAAAAAATAATAACAGGAACATAGAGATGGAGAGCAAATAGTTCTGTCCTAGGGTCATTATTAATTCATTTATTTTCCATTAAGTATTTATGAGTGCCATAGTATGTGTATATACACACAGATATATATTAGTCCTCAGTAGAGATACTGTCTCACATTATCTGAACATTTAATTTTTACCAGACTGAACTTTCATGTTCCTAGCTTTATCTGCATTTCTGATCTCAACCCATTACCTTCTCCGATGTTAAAGTTTTCTGCTATTCTTCTAGATTCTCTACGTCTTTTAAACTTTTATTCATCTATTCAATGAGTCAACAAAAATTTGTTTAATGGTGTGTATTACTAGGCATTGAGATTATAGTGATAAAATACATAGACAAAGCCCTAAGTATCCTAAAGCCTACAATCAAGTCTTTCCTATTTCCTATACCCAGGCATGAAACACTGTCATGACCTTTTCATATAAAAGTGCTTCTATTTCATCTCTCGACAATGCATTTGTAACTACTCAACATTGGTTCCATTCTATCTTCTCAGTCTTTATTTGCTTTGTTGACTTAAGCTACATGTACAGGAAAGAGGGATGTGATGGTTAATTTTATGTGTCAACCAGACTGGGCTACAGGATGGCCGGATATTTAGTCAAACTTTAATTTGGATATTTCTTTGATTGTTATTTTTGGGTGACATTAACATTTGTAAATTGGTAAACTGAATAAAGGAGATTGTCCTCATCCAATTAGTCAAAGGCCTGAATAGAACAAAAAGGCTGACCTTCCCCCAAGTAAGAGAGAATTCTTCCTGCCTGATGGCCTTCACACTGGAATGTTATTTTTTTTCACCCTGCCTTTGGTCTTGAAGTAAAACACCAATTCTTTGTGAATTTCAAGCCTGCTGGCCTTTCGACTCAGACTGCAATTAGATCATCATCTGTTCCTGGGTTGCTAGGACTTATTCTATAGATCTTGGGACTTGCCAGCCTCTATAGTCATGGGAGACAATTCCTTGGTGAATCTAGATTAATACAAGGAGCTTCTGGGAAGAAATAACAGTAGTCTTCTCCCATAATCATACTTCTCAAGCACAATGGTAGCCTTGTTTAAAGTTAGTACAAAGTATAAGAACATAAAGTCAACACTATACCTTCCCTGATCATTATCAGACTTTATTCATGTTTCTTACCAAAATTAGGAAAATAACTTTACCTAACTAATCAGATAGCTTAGTTGAGCTAATCATGCCCCCATTGCATGAAATATTTATAGCATGATTTGGACCTCCAAATTAATCATTTTGAGACTTTAAATTTATTAGTGATCTCAGATACTAAAGCAATTCAGCAAAGAAGATTCTTTTTTGGCCCCAGTACCTTTCCCATAGACCTTCATATGAGTGGGGCTATCCCTGTTGACTGCCTATCCCACTAGCCAATATCAGTTAGACATTGGACATATTTCCAAATTACGACAAAGGATGATATAATACATGCATATTTGTGTTAAAGGCAATCTGTATTTAAGACCATGGAATCTCAGCATTAGTAAAGTTCTTTATTTCTTTCTTCTCTTTTAGTTTTGTTTTGGTCTGGGAAGAGACCAACTCATTTTTCATGTTGAAGTTTAGCCATGAAACAGTGGGACTATTATGCAGTGAAATCTGTAAAATATTGCTTCCACAAACTGTCAGAATATATTTAACTGAGTTGATTAAAAAAAATAACTGATATTGAATATGACCATTTAAAATATGCTGAGTTTGTCATATTTCTTTCCTATCACCCCTGTCCCCATCTTTCTATTCCCAAAGTAACTTTCCTTTGGTCATGATGACTTAGTTAAAATGATTGTGCTAAGAAGGTGTTAAACTGGCCACAAAAGTGATAACATTAGCTCTTCTGGGCTATTGCACATCCCATTTCTACTTTTAATGATTCGTATGTTTTCCAAACCTTTATGTAATTAATATTACTTAATAGGTATGGAAATGTTCATAGGACATTCATTCAAGGGGATGAAATACTTTTTAATGGCCGCAATATTACAAATGAGTTTCTTGAATGATACCGTTCTGTGCATCAAAGTAGATATTTTCAAATTGTGCACATTAAAATTTCAATTGCAGATTTCACCTTTAATATATGCTTCACTAGCTACTGGGGGCTGGGAAAAATCATTACTAATTGATATGCCTTAATGACCTGAGAGCTTTCAAAGTTGAGTGAACCCAAGAGACATGCTAAGAGGTAGATATTTGATTTTAATTATGTCTAGTACATGCTAAAGGTAGACCCATTGTGACAGTTATATCATTGTCAAATTGGTAAACCTCAGGTTTTCTACTAATTTGACACTATTACCAAATACTGCCTTACTGAATTCATGAAAAGAAAAGTGAGATAAAGGATAAAGGCAGAGAAAAGTAGGGCTTCATGATCTTGACTTGCTATAGAAATTGCTGAATTAGAAGAAAAAGAGGGTGAAAAAAAACAAACCTGAACTTGGTAAATGATGTTAATTGACTTTATCCTTATTTTCCTTTATGGCCTTCATATTATAAACTTGAAAATGGGAGCAGCAGATATCTGAAATTCCATTTAAACTACTTGTTACCAAACTCCTCTTAAAGAATTGCATCTGTTTAGTATTTTCCTGGGTAATTTAGACTTCTTTGAGAATTATTTTTGGAATCTGGGTTAATATCTGCTTTTCGAACACTGATAATCATGGTGACACTTGTCTAGATGCATTTTTTATACCTACATTGACTTTTATTTTGGTTTTCTTTTTTTCTTTTTTTTTTTTTTTTTGGTTTTCTTATAAGAGTAGAAGAGTAGGGAACTTGAGTGGCTCAGTCAGTTAAACATCTGACTCTTGATTTCCACTCATGTCATGATCTCAGGATTGTGAGAGCCTGCTTAAGATTCTTTCTCTCCCTCTCCCTCTGCCCCTCCTCCCTCTATAAAAAGAGTAGACTTTATTAACTTTCTCTGACTTGAGATGTAGGGAGAATCGAATATATTTTGGAAGAAAATTAAAAGCTAGATGTTAGCTCTTCATTTCTTATAAAAACCATTCTATTACTTTCTAAATATACCACATATTGAGCAGGAGGATTTCTGTACTTTTTCCTGGTACAATTCTGTTTCTGGAGTTATTTCAGATTCATAATCTGAGTAAGCTGTAGACATGAAGCCACATTAGAATCTGAACACTTCCAGATCTTTTTCTCACGGACATCAAATATAAGAACTCAAAGGAACCCACTCAATACTTTAAACCAACCTTCAAGCACTGGATAAATTATCTTGGATCTACAACTGGTCATAATTGAGATTATGAAAGTCTTTCACAATAGGCATAAATTTAATAATGCATAGTCATTGGCCTTCAAAAGATAAGGATTTCAATATTTGAAGACCTAGAACTCCATTAATGAACAAATCAGGTACTCTTTCTTTGATTAATTCAACAAATAATTACTTAACAATGTGAAAGTCATTATCCTTAAATGTTTTTATATATGATATAGGTTTTGTTCACAAGGATGGTTACAGGGTAGTATGAGGAATAAAACATGTACACAGAAAATGTAAAAAAATAAACAGAACATGATGAATATCATAATCATATAGGTGTGATGGTCATATAATATGTTGTCTAAACTGGAATGCTTTTGAGAATGAAAGGAGCACTATTAATCAATATACTGATGTAAACCATATACTTACTCTGCCTATGCATGATGCATGCAAAATGCTCTCAGAGTTCATAGACCATCAAGAGCTCCTCAAGCTAAAATAATTATGGAATTCTTTGTGGAGGATATAGTGTTTGAGCTGAAATTTGAAGAATAGATATGATCTTGATAGGTAGCTGTAGGAGAAGGACATTCTAAGATGTGGAATTGCAATGAACAAAGTCCTGAGGGTATCGATGAATGCTGGAGGAAAAGCAAGCAGTATACCTTGAATTGAAATAAAACAAAGGTGATAATTTGAATATGAAACAGAAGTGGTTGGTAAGGGGCAGATATATATGGGCCCCATTCCTTTGAATTTCATGCTAAGGAATTTAGACTATTTCAGTAGGCTACTATTTCAGTAGACTATTTCAGAGGCCTACTGAAAATGCAGTTGTGTTACTTGAAAGGTCAGTGACCATTATTGCCTTAACTATTTAGGATTGGCTGTGTTTTCTAATTAGCCTTAGCAGGAATCAAGATGTTAAAGGAAATCAACATGAGATGGGACTATTTGATAGGCTAGTAGATGGCCTCGATGGGATATTTAGTGCAAAGTTCATTGTCATGGGGGTAGAGCATGTGAATATACTGTGGTGGAGCTACACTGCATGTTGTTAGGAAAAATGTATAAAGTATACATTACTATCTATGATTGTTATTTCTAAATTTATTGGCTTCTTAATTTGGATAAGCAGACATGCTTTCATTATACATCTTATTTGCTTTTACAATTTTATACCTTGTATTTTATTGGGTCAGATTTTGCTTTTCTTTCTCTCAAAATCAACTTTGGTATGGTCAAATGTAGCTTTATCTTTTTTATTAAGTTTTTATTTAAATTCTACTTAGCATACAGTGTACTATGAGTTTCAGGTATAGAAGTTAGTGATTCAACACTTACAATACCCAGTGCTCATCACAAGTACTCTCCTTATCTTTTTAAAAAGTCAACATTTTATTTCATGTAGTATGCTTTATTTCACCATATTTCATAAAAGCATTTATGATTCTTCTTCAACTTCCTCTTTTTAAAAAGATTTTATTTATTTGACAGAGAGGCAGAGAGAGAGAGAGAGAGAGAGAGAAAGAGAGAGAGAACACAAGCAGGGGGAGTGGCAGAGTGAGAGGAAGAAGCAGATTCCCTGCTGAGCAGAGACCCTGATGCAGGACTCGATCCCAGGACCCTGGGATCATGACCCTAGCGAACGTAGACACTTAACCGATGGAGCCACATAGGTGCCCCCTTCAACTTCCTCTTTTCATATCTGCTTGGTATAGTTAGTTTTCAAAAAAATTCACAATGGTAAAGATAGAAGAATCACATAAAATGGAGCCATTTTCTGTCTTAACGAAATCATTTTCAAATATATGTGCTGAAAATCCTTTGATGAGAAGAACATCACAAAGTCTGACTCTTAAAGCTTGTTTGAAGTCTGCTATTCAACTTTATGTTACTGATGTGTAGGACTTAAACCCTGGGCTTACCTCTCAGTCCAGGTTAATAAAAATTATAGTTATTTCACCTTGATACCCATTGTACTGAGGTAAATTGCAAGGATATACAACAAAAAAAGAAGAAAGAAACTAAATTAGCCCTACATAACTTGGCCTTCATGTATGAATTTGAGAAGGTTTTATTTATTTACTCCTTAATTTCAACTCTTACAGTTGTACACAACAGCATTTAGAATGTATCATTCATTGAACAATGCCCCTAGCCTTTATTCAAGTTCTATGTACTGACATCTAATTTATCCCCTCACTAGCATACTCATAATATATCTTACCTCATCAAATATCTCACTTGATTATCTATCAAAGTTTGTTTGTTTTCCTTTGTTAAGAAAGACATAAGAGATCTGGAGAATATCCAGAGAAAGAAAATGTGAAGATAAGATATTAGGGACTTCTGTAGATAGAGATCTTAAAAAGTAGTTTCTTCAGTTTCAGAAGATAAAGCTGAGGGATTATAGGCTAAGAGTAAATAAAGTCAAGCACAAAGGTACTTGAGAAGGTGAGTACAAAGTTTTTACCCAGTTCCTAGAAACCAAGTTCTTGAAGACCATCTTATAGCTTGTACCATATTTTGAGATATCTTTAGCATAATCTGTCACAATTTAGGCAGATTCAAGATTCATGCTGAGATTCACTATTGAAGACTGAGGAGGCTGTGACTGGGAGGGAAAGGAGGCTGGGAAAAATGTGACTCTAGAAGCTGATCAATGCAAGAAAAACTGGGGAGTATAATGCAGTATTCAGATAGATGTGGAGAATATGGGCTTGTTTTTAAAAGGTATTGGTCTCAAGGTGTTTCAACTTGTAGGGTGGGGCATTTCATCTAGAATCCAGGAAACAAGCCATATACTGAGATAGGTCAGTATGGTTCCTAGGAATCGATACATTTACAGCAAGTCTAGTTAGGATGAAACATCCTGTCTTCATGGGTACTTCAGAAGCAGACAATAAAACTTTGGCAGAAATCAAGCTGTAGGGCCTGGACCAGTTCTGAGGGGAACGAGGGAAAACTGAAATTTGAAGAATAGATGAACATTCAAAGCTGACAACTTGCACATCAGAATCCATGTTTCTTTTCCTCCTAGTGCTACTTTTTATTGGGAGATATTTGACGTACAATATTATATTAGTTTCAGATATACATCATAGTGATGTGGCATTTGTATGGATTGGAAAATGATCACCACAATAAGTCTAGTTACCATCTGTCACATTACAAAGTCAATACATTATTCATATTCCCCATGTTGTACAATACATCCCCATGGCTTGTTTATTTTATAACTGGGGGTTTGTACTTTTTAATCCCCTTCAGCCATTTTGCCTCTACACAACACTTCTCCCCTCTGGCAACCACCAATCTGCTTTCTGAATCCATGAATCTGGGTTGTTTTGTTCATTTGATTTAGTTTGTGGATTCCACACATAAGTGAAATCATATGGTATTTCTGTCTTTCTGTCTGACTTATCTTACTTAGTATAAACTCTCTAGGTCCATCCATGCTGTTGCAAAAATGGTAAGACATCATTATTTTTATGTCTGAGTAGTATTCCATTGTGTGTGTGTACACACACACCTCAAATCTTTATCCATGTATCTATGGGTAGATGCTTGGGTTGCTTTCGTATTTTGGATAATGTAAATAATGCTGCAATGAACATAGGGGGTGCATATATCTTTTTGAATTAGCGTTTTCATTTTTCTTTGGATAAATACCCAGTAGTGAAATTACTGGATCATATGGCATTTTTATTTAAAATTTTTGAGGAAACTTCATACTGCTTTCTACAGTAGCTTCACCAATTTACATTTCCACTGACAGTGCATAAGGATTCCTTTTTTTCTACATCCTTGGCAATACTTGTTATTTCTTGTCTTTTTGATACTAGCCACTCAGAAAGGTGTGAGGTGGTATCCCACAGTTTTGATTTGCATTTCCTCAATGATTAGTGATTTCGAGCATCTTTTTCATCATGTGTCAGTTGGCTACCTGTATGTCTTCTTTGGGAAAATGCCTATTTAGATCTGAGGCAAATTCTTTATTAGGGAGTGTCATCTTAGGGAGAAGGAGTGAGGGAAAAGGTAAATGAGACAACAAAGGAGGGAGAGCCAATACAAGGATTAAACTGATCATCATTTGATATCAAGAGCTTACTCAAGTTCATAGGACTCCCTTATGAGAAGCTATATAAACAAACACTTCTCTTCACAGTGGGTCTAGGGACAGAAAGAGAAATAATTTATTCTCCAGCACCCATTTCCCATTGGTCAAAGTTAAGCTCATGACCTTAATTCCCCCCTGCACTTTGAAGCTGTTCTAAGAAGGTCTCTAATTTCTTAACCCTGGCAAAAATAGTGAAGCCCCAGAAGAAGAGGATAGATGCAATCAGGTTTGCCCAAATGGAATGGATTAGAATACAGTGTGAGCTTAGATAGTGAGTTATTTGTATCTAACTCTTGATTACCTTACAGGTTTCTTATTCTGTGTTCTCTCAAGGCCTCTCAGTGTAAAGAGTACAGTGGGTATAGAGCTTTGTGTCTGTGGCAGGGCTGTGGTGTTAGAAGTGCTAATTCATTAGGACAATTCTTTTATAAAGTATGAACAATTTTGATAATGATTTGGAGCTTTACCTTGCAATTTGTTTTGTGTTTGCTTTATTTAACATCCATATTTCTGGCTGCTTTCCACTTGTCTCTATTTTTTCTTTATCCATTGATTTGATTGTTTCTCTTTATTTCCTTTCTCTTATTTCTCTGAAGTCAATGTTCACATTCTTCTCCTCCTTTCTCTTCTCTTCTTCTTGACCTCTTCTATTCATTGTCCTCACCATTATTTACTTTTCCTCTCTTAAGTTTTCTACACCCTACTTTTAAAAATTATTTTTTCTCACTTCTCTTTTGATTTAGTTTTTCATGACTACTCAAGAGAGACTAGGCTAGGAAGAAGACTGTGGCAATTTATTTTAATTTGAGATGAGGGTAGCTCTGAAATATAAAGCCATGAATTTAACAGAAAGACTTGTGTAATAATGTACTGCCTACTGAGAGAAGATGCCCTTGCACACTACTTGGGGTCAAGTGTGAATTACTAAGCCCACAGGCATGCAAAATATGCTATTTGCTTGCCAAAGTTAGAAAATGTTTTGTTTTCAAATAATTTTTGCCTTGGCTTATTGCAACCATTTCCGTTGAAGGAAGAATTGTAGAAATCCTCTTTTGTTCTGTTATATGATTGAGTAGATGAAAGGAAATGTCCAGATTGCAGTTTGGAATGCTCAGAATGCCAGATGATTGATTTTTAAGAAGTAGTTCTGTTGAAGTATAGCATATAAACAGAAAAGTGCACAAAACATCAACATATAGCTCCACGAACTTTCAGAAATAACCACGAATTAGATCAAGAAACATTTTTATCACCTCAGAAGACCACTTGTTTTCCATACACATCAAGGTAGTCACTAGTTTAAGTTCTTGATTTCTAATGCCATAGATAAGTTTTGCTTACTTTTGAACTTCATATAAATATAAAATATGTATACAATATGTACTGTTCAAAAGTGTGAGATCCATTCATCTTACAGTAAATAGTAGTGGTTTATTTATGTTGTACATAAACCTAATCATATATAGGTTGCATATAAACCTAAAATTCTACAATTAGGCTTATATATAACATAAAGAATGCCTGTTTTCAGCTTACAAAGATATTGCCAGAAGTTTGCCAAAATGGTTGTGCAATTTATATTTCAACAAATGTGTATGATAATTCCAGTTACTCTACATTCTCCACAATATTTGGTATTTGCAGTCTTCGATTTTTTTTATTTTGATAATATATATCACATGATTTACCATTTTAGTAATTTTTAAGTGTACATTTCAGTGATATTAAGCACATTCAAATTGCTTTGAAACCATCACCAGTACCCATATCTAGAAAACTTTCATCATCCCAAACTGAAACCCTCGTATAGTCCCCTCTTTTCTTACCTCCTGGTAACCACTATTTTACTTTCTGTATATATGAATTTGACTATTCTATATACCTCATGTAAGCGAAATCATAGAATATTTGTCCTTTTGTTTCTGGCTTATTTCACTTACCATAGTGTTTTTAAGATTCATTCACATTATAACATATATCAGAATTTCATTCCTTTTTAAAGATGTATTACTTTTAAATATTCCACTGTAGGTAAATGCTGCATTTTGTTTATCTATTCATCTGTCAATGGACATTTGAGTAGTTTTTACCTTTTGGCTATTGTGAAAAATGTTGCTATGAACATGGATGTACAAATATTTGTTTGAGTCCCTGCTTTCCATTCTTGTGGGTATATACCTAGAAGTGGAATTTTCTGGATCATATAATTCTATTTTTAATTTTTTGAGATGTTACCATAGTATTCTTTTAGATATAGCCATTTTGATATTTGTATGTAATGCTATCTCTGGGATTTTAATTTGCATTTCCCTGCTAAATAATTAATTTGAGTATCTTTCATCTCTTTACTTACAATGTGTATGCCCATTTTTCTATTGCATTGTATCTTACATACTGCTCTGTAGGAGTTTTTTGTATTCTGAATGTGAGTCTTTAATAGAATAAATGAATTGCAAATATCTCTTTGCACACCATGGGTTGCATTTTTATTCTCTTAATGGTGGATGTTAATCTTTTATGAACAAATGTTCTTGATATGATCAATATTTTCTATATGGCTGATACTTTATGTTTCCTATTTAGAATATATTTGAACCTAAAGATAAAGAAGATAGGGTGCTATGTTATATTCTACAGACCTTGTTATTTTACCTTTCAGATTTGTATGTATAATTTATTTAGGATTATTTTTTGTATATGGTATGAAATTGGTTACACATTTCATATGTGTAACCAAATGATCCCTTCCAGTTATTTGGAGAAAAAAACTGTCTTTTATCCAGTTTATTGCATCATCTTGCCTTTGACAAAAATCAAATTCCTTATATATGTGGATCTCTTTCTGAGACTTCTACTCTGATTTTTGTATTTGATTGCCTTTATAGAAAACCCTTTACTTTAAATATAGCAATTTAATACGTTTTAATATCCTGTAATATAAGCCCTCCAATCTTGATTATCTTTTAAGATTGTCTCAGTTATTCTTTACCTTTTGCATTTCTATGAAACTATTAGAATCAACTTGCCAATTTACAAAACCAAAAAACCTGCTAGACTTTGATAGGTGTTTCATTTAAATTATAATCTTATTTTTACCTAATTGTCTTGTGTACAATATGGACTCTTCTACTCCACTGTGGTATATCGTTCCTTTTATTTAGGGTTCTTTGATATCTGTCAATATTGGCGTGCAATTTCCTATGTAGTATTGTGCATATACTTTCTGAGATTTATCACTAGGTATTTGGTAGTTTTAATGGTTTCACAATTGCTATCTAGTTTTTGAAGATTTATTTTTATTTATTTTAGAGAGAGAGAGAGACCACAAGTGGGAGAGAGGGGCAGAGGCAGAGGGGAGGAATCCTCAGGCAGAACTCCTCTATAAACATAAAGCCCACTGGGGGGCATGATCCCATGACCCTGAGATTGTGAATTGAGCTGAAACCAAGAGTCAGATGCCTAACTGAGCCAAGCAGGCACTCCCAAATATTATCTTTTTTAAAAAAATTATAAGAATATAATAGTACCTTTATAAAATTGTATTTTATAATGGCTTATTTCTAATATGTAGAGAATATACATATTCTCTACAAGAGAATATATCTTGTACCCATTGTATAGAATATATTCATTTATTAATTCTAATTTTCTATCTATAGGCTATTTTGGATTTTCTATGTACCCAATCATGTCACCTGAGAATATTAACTACATATATTATATATATTTTGCGTATTGTATTGACTAGGATCTCCAACATAATGTTACATATATTTGGTAATAATAGTAATCCTTACCTTGTTCCTAATCTCAGTTTAAAAGCTTTCAGTATTTTGCTAGTAAATATAAATCTTGCTGTATTTTTGTATATGCTAGCAAAATTTTAAAAAATATTTATTTATTCATGAGAGACACGCAGAGAGAGGCAGAGACATAGGCAGAGGGAGAAGCAGATTCCCTGCAGGGGAGCCTGATGCAGAACTTGATCCCAGGACCTGGGATCACAACCTGAGCCGAAGGCAGACACTAAGCCACTGAGCCATCCAGGTGCCCCTATACTAGCAAATTTTTAATTTCCCAACCCTTTGTTAAATGTTTTTATTATTGTGAATAGATGATAAATGGTATAAAATGCTTTTTCATCATCTACTGAGAAGATCATATGATTTTTCTTCTTGTGTTTCAGTGATAAATTACATTGTTTGCTTTTTTCATGCTAACTACCCAAGTATTCTTGGGGGGTATTTATCTTGTTATAGTATTCTTAAATTTCTTGGATTCAATTTGCTAATATTTTCTTTATATCATTCACATATATGCTCATGAGAAAGAATACCGTAGATTTTTTCCTTCTGTTAAATAAAGTCCTTTTCAGGTTTTAGTTTCTTGGTTATAGTTGCTTAATAATACTAGCTGGCAAGTATTTTTTATTTTATTCCTTAGAAATCTTTAAGAATGGTTGGATGTTTTTCTTAAATATTTGAAAAAGTTTCTTGTTGAATTAGTCTCTTCCTGGAGGTTATTTATTTGTTGAATTTTAATTATAGATTTCATTTCCTTAATGGTTACTAAGGAATAATATTTATTTTACTATGTCCCAATGTTGGTAAGTTTTTAAGTTGTTTATTTAATGTAAATTTTAATTAATTTTGGAAAATTGTTGTCAATGATTTTTCAATATACTCTTGAAATATTTATTTATCATTGTGTAATAAATTATCCTCAAAGTTAGCATCCTAAAACACAAATTTAGTATTTCACATTGTCTTGGAAGGTCACAAATCTGGGAGCAGTATACCTAGGTGTTTCTGGCTCAAGGTCTCTTCATAAGGTCGTAGTCAAGATATCAGCTGGGGCTCTAGTCTTCTGAAGGCTTGACCTTGGCTAAAGGATCCACTCACATGGCTGTTGGCAGGAAGGATCATCTACTCTTTGGCTTTTGGCTGGAGGCCCTGGTTCCTAGCTTCTCCATAGTGAGATGATTTGGGATCTATCTTCCTTCAGAGCAAATAACCCAAAAGAGAGAAGAAGCAGAAGCTGAAGCACCGTTTATAATCTACTCACCAAAGTTAAACACCATCATTTCTTTTCATTCTGTTTGGTAAATGTGAGTGGCTAAGTCCAGTCCACACTCAAACAGATGAGAAAATTTGGATCTACCTCCTAAAAGCATAAACATCAAAAAATTTGTGGGCATTTTAAAACCACCACAATACTTTTGTTAATTTTTTAATATCCACAAGATCTGATATTAGTTATTTGTACTTTCTTACGCCTTTTTTAAAAAATTTTATTGGAGTTTAATTTACCAACATATAGCAAAACATCCAGTACTCATCCCGCCATGCCCCCCTCAGTGCCCATCACCCAATAACCCCACCCCCCACCCACCTCCCTTTCCACTACCCCTTGTTCATTTCAAAGAGTTAGGTGTCTCTCATGTTTCGTCATCCTCACTGATATTTTCACTAATTTCCCCCCCTTTTCCCTTTATTCCTTTTCACTAATTCTTATATTCCCCAAATGAATGAGACCATATAATGGTTGTCCTTCTCCGATTCTTATTTCACTCAGCATAATACCCTCCAGTTCCATCTGCTTCGAAGCAAATGGTGGGTATTTGTCGTTTCTAATAGGTGAGTAATATTCCATTGTATACATAAACCACATTATCTTTATTCATTCATCTTTTGATGAACACCGAGGCTCCTTCCACAGTTTGGCTACTGCGGACATGGCTGCTAGAAACATTGGGGTGCAGATATTCTGGTGTTTCACTGCATCTGTATCTTTGGGGTAAATCCCCAGGAGTGCAATTGCTGTGTCATAGGAGGGATCTATTTTTAATTCTTTGAGGAACCTCCACACAGTTTTCCAGAGCGGCTGTACCAGTTCACATTCCCACCAACAGTGCAAGAGGGTTGCCCTCTCTCCACATACTCTCCAACATTTGTTGTTTCCTGTCTTGTTAATTTTCACCATTCTCACTGGTGTGAGGTGGTATCTCATTGTGGTTTTGATTTGTATTCCCCTGATGGCAAATGATGCAGAGCATGTTCTCATATGCTTGTTGGCCATATCTACGTCTTCCTCTGTGAGATGTCTGTTCATGTCTTTTGCCCAATTCATGATTGGATTGTTTGTTTCTTTGCTGTTGAGTTTAACAAGTTTTTATAGATCTTGGATACTAGCCCTTTATCTGATAGGTCATTTGCAAATATCTTCTCCCATTCTATAGGTTGTCTTTCAGTTTTGTTCACTGTTTCTTTTGCTGTGCAGAAGCTGTTTATCTTGATGAAGTCCCAATAGTTCATTTTTGCTTTTGTTTTTCTTGCCTTCGTGAATGTATCTTGCAAGAAGTTACTGTGGCTGAGTTCAAAAAGGGTGTTGCCTGTGTTCTCCTCTAGGATTTTGATGGATTCTTGCCTCACATTTAGATCTTTCATTCATTTTAGTTTATCTTTGTGAATGGTGCAAGAGAATGGTCTAGTTTCATTCTTCTTCATGTGGATGTCCAAGGTTCCCAGCACCATTTATTGAAGAGACTGTCTTTTTTTCAGTGGATAGTCTTTCCTGCTTTGTCAAATATTAGTTGGCCATAAAGTTGAGGGTCGACTTCTGGATTCTCTATTCTGTTCCATTGATCTATGTGTCTGTTTTTGTGCCAGTACCACACTGTCTTGATGACCACAGCTTTGTAGTACAACCTGAAATCTGGCATTGTGATGCCCCCAGCTCTGGTTTTCCTTTTTAAAATTCCCCTGGCTATTCGGGGTCTTTTCTGCTTCCACACAAATCTTAAAATAATTTGTTCCAACTCTCTGAAGAAAGTCCATGGTATTTTGATAGGGATTGCATTAAATGTGTAAACTACCATGGGTAACATTGACATTTTCACAATATTAATTCTTCCAATCCATGAGCGTGGAATATTTTTCCATCTCTTTGTGTCTTCCTCAATTTTTTTTCAGAAGTATTTTGTAGTTTTAGGGTATAGATCCTTTACCTCTTCGGTTAGGTTTATTCCTAGGTATCTTATGCTTTTGGGTGCAATTGTAAATGGGTTTGACTACTTAATTTCTCTTTCTTCAGTCTCATTGTTAGTGCATAGAAATGCCACTGACTTCTGGACATTGATTTTGTATCCTGCTACAGTGCTGAATTGCTGTATGAGTTCTAGTAATCTTGGGGTGGAGGCTTTTGGGTTTTCTATGTAGAGTATCATGTCATCGGCGAAGAGGGAGAGTTTGACTTCTTCTTTGCCAATTTGAATGTCTTTTATTTCTTTTTGTTGTCTGATTGCTGAAGCTAGGTCTTCCAGTACTCTGTTGAACAGCAGTGGTGAGAGGGGACATCCCTGTCTTGTTCCTGGTCTTGGGGGAAAGGCTCCCAGTGTTTCCCCATTGAGAATGATATTTGCTTTGGGCCTTTTGGAGATGGCTTTTAAGATGCTGAGGAATGTTCCCTCTATCCCTACACTCTGAAGAGTTTTGATCAGGAATGGATGCTGTATTTTGTCCAATGCTTTCTCTGCATCATTTGAGAGGATTATATGGTTCTTGTTTTTTCTCTTGTTGATGTGATCAACAAGATTGATTGTTTTACAAGTACTGAACCAGACTTGCATCCCGGGGATAAATCCCACTTGGTCATGGTGAATAATCTTCTTAATGCACTGTTGGATCCTATTGGCTACTATCTTATTGAGAATTTTTGCATCTCTGTTCATTAGGGATATTGGTCTATAATTCTCATTTTTGGTGGGGTCTTTGTCTGGTTTTGGAATTAAGGTGATGCTGGCCTCATAGAACGAGTTTGGAAGTACTCCATCTCTTTCTATCTTTTGGAACAGCTGTAGTAGAATAGGTATGGTTTCTTCTTTAAAAGTTTGATAGAATTCCCCTGGGAAGCCATCTGGCCCTGGACTTTTGTGTCTCAGGAGGTTATTGATGACTGCTTCAATTTCCTCCCTGGTTATTGGTCTGTTCAGTTTTTGTATTTCTTCCTGTACCAGTTTTGGTAGTTTGTGGTTTTCCAGAAATGCATCCATTTCTTCTAGATTGCCTAATTTATTGGCGTATAGCTACTCATAATAAGTTTTTTAAATAGTTTGTATTTCGTTGGTATTGGTGGTGATCTCTGCTTTCTCATTCCTGATTTTATTAATTTGAGTCTTTTCTCTCTTCTTTTTAATAAAGCTAATGGTTTATCTACCTTATTAATTCTTTCAAAGAACCCACTCCTGGTTTTGTTAATCTGTTCCACAGTTCTTCTGGTCTCTATTTCATTGAGTTCTGCTCTAATCTTTATTAACTCTCTTCTTCTGCTGGTAGAAGATTTTATTTGCTGTTTTTTCTCCAGCTCCTTTAGGTGCAAGGTTAGCTTTTGTATTTGAGTTCTTTCCAGTTTTTGGATGGATGCTTGTATGGCGATGTATTTCCCCCTCAGGACTGCTTTTGCTTTATCCCAAAGATTTTGAACGGTTGTATCTTCATTCTCATTAGTTTCCATGAATCTTTTAAATTCTTGTCTAATTTCCTGGTTGACTCATCTTTTAGCAGGATGGTCTTTATCCTCCACATGTTTGAAATCCTTCCAAACTTCTTGTGGTTTAGTTCTAGTTTCATGGCATTATGGTCTGAAACTATGCAGGGGACAATCCCAATCTTTGGAATCCGTTAAGACCTGATTTATGACACAGTTTGTGGTCTATTCTCGAGAGAGTTCCATGTGCACTTGAGAAGAATGTGTATTTTTTGAGTTTGGATGTAAAGTTTTGTAAATATCTGTGAAATCCATCTGGTCCAGTGTATCTTTTAAAGCTCTTGTTTCTTTGGAGTTGTTGTGCTTAGAAGACCTATTGAGTGTAGAAAGTGCTATATAGAAATCACCAAGTATAAGTGTATTATTTTCTAAGTTATGTCTTAACTCTGGTTATTAATTAATATATTTGGCAGCTCCCACATTCGGGGCATATATATTGATGATTGTTAAGTCCTCTTCTTGGATAGATCCTTTAAGTATGATATAGTGTCCCTCTTCATCTGTCACTACAGTCTTTGGGATAAACTTTATTTTATCTGATATAGGATGGGTACCCCTGCTTTCTTTTGAGGACCATTTGAATGGTAAATGGTTCTCCAACCTTTTATTTTCAGGCTGTACATGTTTTTATGCTTAAAATGCATCTCCTGTAGACCACAAATAGATGGGTCTTGCTTTTTTATCCAGTCTGAAATCCTGTGCCTTTTGATGGGGTCATTAAATCCATTCACGTTCAGAGTTACTATTGAAAGATATGAGTTTGGTGTCATCATGATACCTATTCAGTCCCTGTTTTTGTGGGTTGTTCCATTGGACTTCCTCTTAATGAGGAATTTTAAGATCCAGCTTAAAATTTCTTGCAGAGTTGGTTTGGTGGTCACATAGTCTTTCAGTTCCTGCCTATCTTGGAAGCTCTTTATCTCTCCTTCTCTTCTGAATGAGAGCCTGGATGGATAAAGTATTCTTGGCTACATGTTCTTCTCATTTAGGACCCTGAATATATCCTGCCAGCCCTTTCTGGCCTGCCACGTCTCTGTGGAGAGGTCTGCTGTTACCCTGATACTTCTCTCCATAAATGTTAGGGATCTCTTGTCTCTTGCTGCTTTAAGTATCTTCTCTTTATCTTCGAATTTGCAAGCTTCACTATTAAGTGTCGAGGTGTTGAACAGTTTTTATTGATTTTAGGGGGGGATCTCTGTATTTCCTGGATCTGAATGCCTGTTTCCCTTCCCAGATTTGGAAAGTTTTCATCTATGATTTGTTCAAATACATGTTCTGGCCCTCTGTCCCTTTCGGTGCCCTCGGGAACCCCAATTAAACGTAGATTTTTCTTCCTCAGGCTGTCACTTATTTCCCTTAATCTATCCTCATGATCTTTTAATTGTTTGTCTCTTTTTTCCTCAGTTTCCCTCTTTACAATCAACTTGTCTTCTATGTCACTCACTCGTTCTTCCACTTCGTTAACCCTCATCGTTAGGACTTCTAGTTTGGATTGCATCTCATTTCATTGATTTTTAATTTCTGCCTGATTAGCTCTAAATTCTGCGGTCATGAAGTCTCTTGAGTCCTTTATGCTTTTTTCTAGAGCCACCAGTAGCTTTATAATAGTGCTTCTGAATTGGCTTTCTGACATTAAATTGTAATCCAAATTTTGTAACTCTGTGGGCGAGAAGACTGTTTCTGATTCTTTGTTTTGAGGTGAGTTTTTTCTTCTAGTCATTTTGCTCAGTGCAGGGTGGCCAAAAACAGGTTGTATTGGGAAAAGGAGACAGAGAAGAGAAAGAAGAAGATAAAAAGAAAAAAAAAAAGGAAAAAAAAGAGAAGAAAAGAAAAAAAGGTGGGGGTGGGGGGGAAGCAAACAGAAATCAAAAAAACAAAATCACACGGGGGAGTATCCTCTGATTCTATATACTTTAAATCCCTTGACTTCCCCTGGATCTTTCCAGTGCTGCTTGGTCAATAATTTTTTTCCCCTGTTGGTCTAGCTGGTCTTCTGGGGGAGGGGCCTGCTGTGCTGATTTTCAGGTGTTAGCACTTGGGCGAGCTGCTCAGCCCCCAGCCTGGTGCAGGCCTCTGTGAAGGTTGTTTATCCTGTTTATCCTGCGAGGCCACACTGTAGCTCAGTGGGGGTTGTTTACCCTGTGAGGCCCCAGGAGGAGCAACCACAGTGGTAGTGGCCAGCTCTCCAGCCCTGGATTCAGGTCCTGCAGCAACTATGGAGCTCTCAGTCTGCAGGTGCCTGGATGCTCCAGGGGCGGGGCCACTGATCTGTTCAGCTCTAGGCCACCTGGAGGCTGGAGCGTCCTTGCTGTCCTGTGCCCTCCCAGCCTCTGCCTGTCCCGGGGCGAGTGCCGAATCTTGGGCTGTGTCCCCTGTGCCCTGTGCTCCCGGGCCTGCGCTGCTGGAATCGCGCTCCTGGCCGCGCAGCCCCCTCCGCGTGCAGCTGCCGTCGGAGCCACTTCCAAGCTGCTCCCGGGACCGCACAGCCCCCTCTGCACGGAGCCACCGCCTGAGCCGCCTCTGACCTGCTCCAGGGCCACCTGGCGCGCTGCAGCCCTTTAGGGACCTCGGCCTTGGCGTGTGGCGCGCTCTCCCCTGGGCGCAGGTGCTCTGTTAGTGCCCCTGGGAGCCTGAGGGCATCCCCGCCCCTCCTGGGATCCAGCTCTTTTCATTGTGTCCTTTACATCCATTATGTTCTCTTCTGTATTTTTTTTATCTTTCCCTCTCTCTGTAGTTCTAATATGCAGGATCATATGTACTGAGTTATTTTCCAGTTCACTAATCATCCTTTTAATTGTTTCTAATCTTTTCTGTGGCAGACTCATTATTTAATTCTTAATTTCTGTTTTTATTTTCTCAGTCTTATGTTTTATATTTAATTTTTTTTCTTTTTTATTTAATTCTTTATTGACTGTAATTTTCTGTTGGACTTCATCATTTCATGCATTTTTAGGACATATCTAACATATGTATCTTAAGGTATGCATTGGTAAGTCTAATAACTTGATATTCTTTACATTATTTTATATTGTCTTCTTTCTGCCTTGTTTTTTTACACATTTTATCCTTTTCCTGGTATGGCTAATATTTTGTAGTTAATGTAATGATTTTTATATTAAAATTATTGCTATAATTTAAGATTATTGCGAATATTTTCTTCCCTCAGAGAGGATTTTATTTACTTGTAAGAAACATTTAGAGGAGGGCAAGATCACCTTAATCAAGTCTTGAATTGAGTTTATTTTAAAAATATGTTTATTTCCTGGTGGGAACTAGATTAGTTCTGACTTCTTATTACTATTACTAGAGACTTGTTTTTCAGGAGTCCCAACTGTAGACTGGCATGTTTCCAGGGCTGTTCTTCTTTGACAGGATACGAATATTACTTTTGAGTTCTCCTAATCCCTGAGATTTATGAAAGCTTGGTTTATTTCTGTAGCTTGCCAGCCACTAGTTTATGTTTGGTTTAGTAGCTTCTCTGTTCCTATTTACAAATTTGCAGGTAAAAAAAATATTTGCAGGTATCTCTATGGGAAAAGTAGAAATTTGTCCTCAGTTCTTTGTTCTTTACTGCCGCCCCCAGAATGTTAGACCCTCAAATATTTATCGTCATAGTAATTCCCCACCCAATCCATTCAAATAGGTTAATTTAAAAATCTTTCTTTCCTAGTTTCCACTGGCAGGAAGGTATCTATCACAACGTAGTCTGCTCCCTCTGGAAGAAAAAAAGTCTTAAAAAAAGTTATAAAAATGAGTGAGAAATCACAAAAGTTATATAGTTGGGGAAGTCAAGTCACATAGTGTTACATAGTTGCTTTCTAATTCATTTTATTCATTCATTCAGGAAAAAAATTTGAATGTATAGTCTAGGCTATACCAGAGAGATAACGCATTGTGGGTTATGCATAGGTAAATTTGATTGGAATCTTGTACAGATGATAGTAGTTTGTCTTCAAATGAGGAGTATTATTTTATTTCCTTGTACTTGTGATACAAAGGAGAGATAAACATGTCCTTCCTAAGACAAAACATATGTATATACATCTCTGATAGAATATAAAATGTTCTATGTACCATGGAGGAGATACACATAAAGGAGTAGGAGGAAAAAATTCAGAAAAAATATGAGAATACGTCTAGATGGATAATGTAGAAGATTTCATATAGCAGGAAGTATTTCAACTAGACCTTGTAGATTAAGTTGAATTTGGCTATGTAGAAGTGAGAGAAAGGCATACCAGGTAGAGGAAATTATATTAGCAAAATCACATGCACATGGGTAGAAAGATTTGAAATAAGTTCTGTGGATGAATTGTAGACTAGTTTGAGTATAATATAGAGTGCATAGGGGAGGATGATGAGACATGGGTCTGAAAGGGAATGAGCTGGATCATAGAATATCCTAAATTCTATTCTTAGGAATTTAGTTTTCATTATGTCAAATATTAACTTGACTAAATATTTTGATCGTCATCCTCCCCTGTTTATTTTGTTTCCTTTTTCTTTTTTTCCACTGTATTTTCTGACCACATTCTTTTCACCTAGGCCCTGACAAAATGGAAAAAGCAAAGAATTCATAGGTAGCTGTTGATCATAATTTTGTTCAAAATAGTAGAGGAAAAATGTCAAACAGAGGTAAGGGCTTGATAACTATCTGAGTTGTTTAACAATGGAATGATCATTAATAGCTTAAACTGTGAATAATGGGGAGACTTCTGGGAAGGTGGTGGAGTAGGGGGATCCTAAGCTTGCCTTGTTTCATGGATACACATAGATATTAGCCACAGAAGTGCAACTAACCCAGAAAATGACTGAAAGGCTGGCAGGACAAACATTTCATAGTTAATCATAGAAAGGATGTTGCATCAAAAAGGGTAGGAGGAGCAGAAACATGGTTGGGAAACATACTACTAAGAAGACTAACCACAAACGAGAGGGATACCATAAGCACAGAGAAGGGAGAGGACCAGATCCCTCCCCGACACTCTAGACACTGAAGTAGGAAGACAAGTCCCCATAACATTTGGCTTTAAAAACAAGGGGGGCTTAACGTCATGAGTTTTTACAATCAGCAAGGATTAAGTCAGTGTATTTTAAAAATCAGCAGGCTTAGCTCAAGGAGAACTAGAGGGCAATAGGAAACTGAGACCCTGCCCTTAAAGAGCCAGCAAAACAAACAAATGCTACAAGATACAATTGTAGAAGCAGCAATTTGAAAAGTACATTTAGGAGATTTATTTACCAATCTGGGGATAGACATCTGATATGTTGCTAGCCCTACACACTAATTAAAACCTCTTGGGGGCAGCACAGGAGGAAAGCTCTGCAGTTCAGTGTCACTGAAACCCTGGCAGATGGACAGGGCGCAGGCATTTGGTTTCACTGCTGGCTCTGCCAACCAATGAAAGCCTCTCAGGACAGTGCACAGAGAGCTCCCCATAGTTATGTGTGACCACAGCCCCAGAAACAGGCTGAGACCAGGAATCTGGTCTGACTGATCATTCTACCCAACTATAAGCCCACAGCATTCCCATACTGACTTCTTAACAGCATAGGAACCAAAGCCTGCCCAGAAGCATCTGATTCTAGTAAACAGGAGATATTGCACTACAGGCACGACAGGACCTCTTCATAAGGCTACCACTTTCAAGATCAGGGACATAGTTAACTTTCCTAATACATAGAAACAAATATAGAATTACACAAAATGAGGAGAAAGAGAAATATGTCCCAAATGAAAGAACAAGAAAAACCAGAGCAAAAGAGCTAAAGGAAATATAAGCCAAATGCCTGATAAAGAATTCAATTTAGTGTTCATAAAGATACTCACTGGACTTAAGAATGGAGGATCTCAGTGATACCTTTTTAACAGATAGAAAATATAAGAACCAGTCAGAGATGAAGAACTCAATAGCTGAAATAAAAATACACCAGATGGAATCAGTAGCAGATCAGAGGTGGCAGAAGAATGGTTCAGCAATCTAGAAGACAGAGTAATAGAAAGCAACCAAGTTGAATAGCAAAATAAAATGAAATAAAATATGAAAATAGGTTAAGGGAATTCAGTGACATTAAGCATAATAGCATTCACATTATGGGGATCCCAGAAGTAGAGGAAAGTGAAAAGGGAGCAGAAAGTTTATTTGAAGAAATAATAGCTGAAAACTTTTTTAATTAGAAGAAGGAAACAGACATCCAGATCCATGAGATACAGAGAGCCCACAGCAAAATCAAACCAAGGAGGTCCGCACTAACATACATAATAATTAAAATAGCAAAAATTAGTGATAAAGAGAGAATTTTAAAAGCAACAAGAGAAAACAGTTACATACAAAGGAAACCCTGTAAAGCTATCAGCTGATTTTTCAGCAGAAACTTTGCAGGTCAGAAGAAAGTGGGATAATATATTCAAAGTGCAGAAAGAAAAAAAAAACTATAACCAAGATTCCTCTCCCAGCAAGGCTATCATTCATAATACTAGGGGAGATGAAGATTTTCACCAACAAGCAAAAGTTAAAGGAGTTCATCATCACTAAAGCAGCCTGACAAAAAAAATGTTAAAAGGAATTCTTTGAATGGAAAGAAAAAGGCCATAATCAGGAGTAAGAAAATTAAGGGAAAATATTCCACAGGTAAATTCAAACAATAGAGCAGTAGATTAATCACTTATAAAACCAGTGCAGAGGTTAAAGCACAAAAGTTATAAAATCAATTATGTTTATAAAAATCAGTCAAGGGATTCAGAAAATAAAAGGATATATGACATTATATGCATAAAGCATATGGGAAAGGAGTAAATATTTAGTGTTTTCAGAATAGATTCAAACATAAATGACCATCAATTTAATCAATTTGATATAGGTGGCTATATGCATAAGGCAGTATATATGAACCTAATGGACAAATATAAAATCTGAAATAAATACATAAAATATAAGGAGAAAGATATCCAAATACACCACTTATCTATCCCAACAAGTGTCCTATTTAATACCCATCACCCATTTAGCCCATTCCCCCACCCTTACCCCCTCCAGAAACCCTCAGTTTGTTCTCTTAACTATAGAGTCTCTTGTGGTTTGCCTCCTTCTTTGTTTTTATCTTATTTTATTTTTCCTTCCCCTATGTTAATCTGTTTTGTTTCTTAAATTCCACTATGAGTAAAAATCATGATATTTGTCTTTCTCTGACTGATATATTTTGCCAATAGAATATACTCTAGTTCCATCCACATTGTTGGAAATGGCAAGATTTCATTCTTCTTGATAGCTGAATCATATTTCATTATGTATATGTATATATATATATCACATTGAAATGGTTTAAATGCCATTTATCAAAAGATATAGGGTGATTAAATGCATAATAAAGCAAGATTCATCATCAGTATGCTGCCTACAAAAGACTTACTTCAGACCTAAAGACACATGCACATTCAAAGTGAAAGGATGGAAAAATATTTATCATGCAAATGGAATCAAAAAGAGAACTGAAGTACCAATGCTTACATTGGACAAATGACTTTAAAACAAAGAGTATGAAACAATACAAAGAAGGACACTATATCCATCAAGAGGGTATAACAATTGTAACTATTTATGCACCCAACATGGGAGCACTTAAATATATAATGCAACTATTAGCAAACATAAAAAAAGAAATTGATAGTAGTACAATAATACTAGAGGACTTTAACACTTCATTTGCATCAATGAACATATCATCCAGACAGATAATCAATAAGTAAACAGTGGCTTTGAATGACACACTGGTCCAGAACGACCTAACATATATATTCAGAGCACTTCATCACAAAACTGGAATAACATTATTTTCAAGTGCATATGGAACACTACCAAAAATAGATCATATATTAGGCCATAAAATAAGTCTCAATTCAAAAAGGTTGAAATCATATCATGCATATTTTCTGACTACAATGGTACAAAACTAGAAATCAATCATAGGAAAAAATCTGAAAAGAACACAAATACATGCAGTCTAAATAACATGTTACTAAATGATGAATGGGTCAACTAAGAAATCAAATAAGAAATTACAAAAATATATGGAGATAAGTTAAAATGAAAACACAATGGTCCAAAATCTTTGGAATGTAACAAAAGCTGTTCTAAGAAAGATTATAGTAATACAGGCCTACCTCAAGAAGAAGGAAAAATCTCACATAAACTAACCTAACCTTACGCCTAAAGGAACTGGAAAATGAAGAATAAATAAAGCCCAAAGCCAGTAGAAGGAAATAAATATTATAGCAGAAATAAAGGAAAAATATACTCAAAAACAAATTTTCCTCCTTAAATAGTTGTTTATTGGCAGTGGGCTGGAAAGAGCAATGGAGTTAGCATATACAGACAACACCACACACCAATGTCACATAGGAGGCAAAAGTGAAAGAGCAACCTGGAGCCCCAGGTGAGGCCCGCTCTTCAAGAGTGAGTGTTGGAGGAGACGAGGGCTGGAGTGTTGAGGGGGCAGCCTTAGAATACCTCCACGTAGTAGGCATGGTTAGAGATGAAGAGGGACTCTCTGGCTGCAGCCCCGGCCTGACCACTTGGGGTATACTTTCCTTCACAGGTGAGGTTGTTGGCCAGGGCTCGCTTGATATACTCCTCCTCCGCAGCCTTCAGGTTCTCCTTCTTTCCATCCCAGGCCTTCAGAGAAGAAGCCTGCAGGGTTTGGTTATCGAAGGTCAGGGCCCTTGGCTTCAACAGGGGGCACTTGTTGATGGCACTGAGGTTGGTGGATGCCTCCTCCTCACTCTGGCCTCCCGATAGGAAGGTGATCCCAGTAAGAGTGGAGGGCACTGTGTGGCGCAGTGCTGTGACAGTTGCCATGGCAATCTCCTCATGAGAATATTTATGGGTGCAGGCGTGGCCTGTGGTTTCCATATTGGGCTTCAGCAAAGTGCCTTCCAGGTTAGATGTGGTGGTCACTCAGAACCATGTAGACAGCAGCCAGCGCCTTTTCAGTTACATACTGGCAGCGCTTCAAGTCATGGTCCCCATCAGGGAGGAGCTCAGGCTCCACAATGGGCACGATGCCATTCTGCTGGCAGGTGCTGGCATGACGGGCCAGAATGTTGGCATTTTCCATGATGGCAAGGGCTGAGGTGTATGTTCTCCAATCTTCACCACACAGCGCCATTTGGCAAAGTCAGTCCCGTCCTTCTTGTACTGGGTGCAGCATTCAGACAGCCCATCCAGTCTTTGGGTCGTAGTCTCGCCATTTATTCCTGCCAGGGGTACCACATCTTTGTCCACCTTGGTGCCTGCAACACCGCCCTTGGTTTTGATAACTTGGGGGAAGGGACGCCTGTTGTCAGTCTTCTGGTACAGTATCTTGTGGAATAGGATGACACCCCAATGCAGAGGTTCATGTGGTCATAGGCAGTCAGCAGCAGCTGACCATAGAAGCACAGGTTCTCCTCCGTATTCTCAGTGCCGATCAATGAAACCAGGAGCTGGTTCTTTGGAACGATCAACAGAATTGATAAACTTTTAATCCAAGTTATTAGTGGGGGGGGGGAGAGAAAAAACTCATAAAATCAGAAATGAAAGGGACAAAATAACATAAACCACAGAAATACAAAGAATTATAAGAGAATATTATGAAAAACTATATGCCAACAAATTACACAACCTAGAAGAAATGGATAAATTCCTAGAACCATAAACTTTTAAGATTGAATCACAAAGAAATAGAAAATTTGAGCAGAGCCAATTACTAGCAATGACTTTAAATCAGTAATAATAATAATTAATAATAATAATAATAATAATAATAATAATAAAACTTCCAACAAACATTTTCCAGGACCAAATGGCTTCACAGGTGAATCCTCCCAAACATTTAAAGGACAGTTAATATCTATTCTTCTTAAGCTATTCTAAAACACACAAGAGGAAGGAAAGCTTCCAAATTTGCTCTAGGAGACCAACATTACCCTGATGCCAAAATCATATGAAGACATTCAAAAAGAGAAAACTAGGCCAATGTCTCTGATGAACATAGATGCAAAAATCCTTAAGAAAATATTAGCATATCAAATCCAGCAATACATTTAAAAAATCATTCACTACTATCAAGCAAGATTTATTGCAGACTTTTAAGAGTGGTTCAATATTTGCAAAGCAATCAACATAATACATCACATTAACAAGAGAAAGTATAAAAACCATATATGATCATCTTAATAGATGCATAAAAAGCATTTCACAGAGCACAATACTCATCCATGATAAAAAAAAAAAACTCTCAACAAAGTAGGTTTAGGGGAACATAGCTCAACATAATACCTTAAATGAAAAACCCACAGCTAATGTCATACTCAATGATGAAAAACTGAGAGCTTTCCCTCTGATATCAAGAAGAAGGCAAGGATGCCCACTCCTACCATTTTTTATCGTTATAGTAGTAGAACTCCTAGCCACAGCAATCAGATAAGAGAGAGAAATAAAAAGCACCTAAGTTGGTAAGGAAGAAGTAAAACTTTCACTATTTGCAGATGATTTGATACTATATATGGAAAACCCTAAAGACCCCACCAAATTAATATACAGAAATCTGTTGCATTTCTATACACTAACAATAAAGTAGCAGATAATTTAAGAAAATAGTGTCATTTATAATTGTAACAAAAAATACCTAGGAATAAACTTAACTGAGGCAGTGTAAGACCCATACTCAGAGAACTATAAAACATTGATGAAATAAATTGAAGATGACACAAATAAATGGAAAGATATTGCATGCTAATTAATTCAAAGAACTAATATTGTTAAAATGTCCATACTACCCAAAGCAATCTACAAATTGAATACAATCTCTATCATGAGAGATTGTAATTAACAGTGTTTTTCGTAGAATTAGAACAAATAATACTTAAATTTGTATAGAACCACAAAAGACCCCAAATACTCAAAGCAGTCTTGAGAAAAAAGAACAAAGCTGGAGGTATCACAATCCTAGATTTCAAGATGTACTACAAAGCTGTATTAATCAAAAGAGTATGACACTGGCACAGAAATATACATGTAGATCAATGGAAAAGAATAGAATCTAGAAATAAACCCACATTTATATTTTAAATAATCTACAACAAAGGAGGCAAGAATATACAATGGAAAAAACTCTCCAGTAAATGGTGCTGGGGAAACTGGATAGCTACATGCAGAAGAATAAAACTGGACCACTTTTTTACAGCATACACAAAAATAAACTCAAAATGGATATCAAAGGCCTAAATGTAAGATCTGAAACTATAAAACTCCTAAAAGAAAACATAAGCTGTAATTTCTTTTATATCAGCTATAGAAACATTTTTCTAAATATATTTTATCTGGAAAGGGAAACAAAAGAAAAACTATTGGGACTATAACAAAATAAAACTTTTTGAACAGAAAAAGAAAACATCAACAAAAAATGGCAATCTACTGAATGGGAGAAGATATTTGCAAATGAGATATTCAATTGGGGGTTAAAATCTAGAATATATCAAGAACTTTTACAACAGAACACAAAAAATGTATACAGTCTTGTTAAAAATGGGCATAGAATGGCAACAGAGGTCTCCTAACTCTGGGAAACGAACTAGGGGTGGTGGAAGGGGAGGAGGGTGGGTGGTGGGGGTGACTGGGTGGCGGACACTGAGGGGAGCACTTGACAGGAAGAGCACTGGGTATTATTCTGTATATTGGCAAATTGAACACCAATAAAAAATGAATTTATTATTAAAAAAATAAAAAAATAAAACCACACTGTGATATCACTTTACTCCTGTCAGAATGGCTAGTATCAAAAAGACAAGAAATACCAAGGGTTGGGAAGGATGTGGAGAAAAAGGAACACTCATGCACTCTTGGTGCAATGTGAATTGTTGCAGGCACTACAGAAAACAGAATGGAGTTTCCTCCAAAAATTAAAAATAGAATGACCGGGATCCCTGGGTGGCGCAGCGGTTTGGCGCCTGCCTTTGGCCCAGGGCGCGATCCTGGAGACCTGGGATCGAATCCCACGTCGGGCTCCCGGTGCATGGAGCCTGCTTCTCCCTCTGCCTGTATCTCTGCCTCTCTCTCTCTCTGTGACTATCATAAATAAAAACAAAAAAAATTAAAAAAAATAGAATGACCATATGATCTAGTAATTCCAGTACTGGGTATCTACCCAAAGAAAATGAAAACTCCAATTTGAAAGAATATATGCACCCCTATGTTTGTTGTAGCACTATTTGTAAAAGCCAAGATATGGAAGTAACCGAAGTGTCCATTGATAGATGAATAGATAAAGAAGATGTGGTGTGTGTTTGTGTGTGTGTGTGTGTGCATGTGTACATATATGTGTAATGTGATATTGCTCAGACTTAAGGAATGAAATCTTGCCATTTGCAGCAATGTGGTTGGAGCTAGAGGATATAATGCTAAGTGAAAAAGTCACTCAAAGAGAAATAATATGATTTCACTCATATTTGGAATTTAAAAACAATACAGACAAAGAAACCAAGAGAAAAAAAAGACAAACCAAAAAACCCTACTGTTAAATGTGGAGAACAAACTGGTGGTTGCCAGAATAGAGATCAGTGGGGGATGAATGAAACAGGTAAAGGGTATTAAGAATACAGTTATTTTGATGACCATTGAGAAATATGTAGAATTGTTGAATCATTATATTGTATACCTGAAACTACTATAACACTGTATGTTAATTACACTTGAGTAAAGAAAAAAATTCTGGTAATAATGATGTAGAACAACAAGTAGAGATAAAAATATAAAAAAGGTTTTCAATTTTGATGTGAGAGCCCTGCAAGACTTGCCAGTTATCTGTGCCTTGTTTCTCATAATCATATTATAAAACACTGGCACATATTAGTGTTAGACTTTAGAAAAAATTTTGTGGCCATTTGTATTAAAAGTTAAAATAATTCAGTAAGTTTTTGTTCTTTGTTTAGAAATGAGAATGTGTCTTCTTTGAGCCAGCCACCTAATATATACTAGTATTGGTTCCTTTGTCATGCAATAGCATGAATTTTCCAGAAAGAAATATATGTATCATCAGAAGTTGCCTATAGACTGAAGAAATAGCATGTCTCACACATCACTTGCTACTACTGGATTTGATGTGCTTAAATTCAATGATTCTAAATCATAGAGGATTCAGAATGACTGCAAAGTGTACATGAATGCATATATGCCCAGATCATTTGTTATATATTAAAGAAAGAACATGACTCAAATACGAACATGCAATTATTTTTGAAATATATGTAGGTGTCCTAGTTGAGGTTTGTTATTTTCTGTACATGGATGTCATCTTGTTCCAACACCATTTGTTAACAGATTATCACTTCTTCATTTAATCGCTTTTGCACATTTGTCCAAAAACAACTTACTGTATTTGTGTGGTGCTATTTCTGGATTCTCTTCTACTCCTTTGATCAATATATTATTCCTTGCCATTATCATACTGCCTTGATTATTATAGTGTGTTTTTATATCTTAAAATCAGATGGATCCCTCCAAATTTATACTTCTTTTTAAATTTATTATGATTATTTTTTGCTATTCCTGTTCCTTTGTCTTCCCAAATAAATTTTAGAGTCATCAAATATATATATCCAAAAATCTTGCTTGGGTTTTTATTAAAATTGCACCAAATATTTAGATCAATTTTTAAAAATTTGGCAACTTGACTACATAGGACATATTTTCTTTTATCTTTATTATGTATTTTTTTATTGGGATACTGGACATTGTGAATGTTGTTGTTTGTCTGAATGTAGTCATCTTGTGTGAAAGGTGTTGAATTTTGTTTTGGCAAAAATAAGTAACTTGCAGATCAATTTGATCCCCTCAGGGCCTGTTTTTAATATTTTCTAAGGGTAAGTTCTAGGTTAGTCTTTACTCCCAGAGACAGTTCATCTGCGCTAAGAAGTGATTCCTTTGAGGTCTCCATTACATATCCCTGAGATCACCAAATACTCTCTGCTCTGGCCAGAGAGCAATTTTCCTTACTTTGTGAACTTTACAACTTCCCATTACAACTTATGGGAATTAGCTTGCGACTGTCTGGTCACTCTTTGCTCAGTTTTATAGGATTTTCCATTGTGCATTCGCAAGAGATGGCTATATAAATATCTGGAGCTTTTCTTCTTGCATAGCTCTTGTTTATCCAGAATTCTGCCCTATAGATTCTAGCCTTCTCAGTATCCCTGTATTCTGATCTCCGTCTCTTAAACTCAGCAAAGCCACCGAGCTTTGTTTACATTCCTGATTTCTATACCCTGACTGTAGAAATTGCCCCCAAATTGAAAGCTAGAGCTATTGTAGGCTTCACTTTCTTTGTTTCCCTTCTCTCAGGGATCCAAGGGTTATTCTGTCCATTATCCAATGTGTGAAAACAGCTGTTTCATATACTTTGTTCAGCTTTCTGGTTATATTGAGAAGTGTGGTGTTGAGAAGAAGGTTATTTAACTAAGTGTTGTCCTTGTTGCTACAGTGTAGCCGGAGTATAAGTCAGTTAATAGTTTGCTGTTTATTATTGTCTTTGTATCTGAATTGATTGGTACCATTATCAAAAGTTCTCTTTCTGAGGCTTCTTTACAATTAACTGCAGAGATACTATTATTACAGTATTGATTTAAACAATTAAGATACAATTTCTAAATTATAACTACAGGCCACTCAGTCCTTTGGACTAATCTAGCACACTTGTCCATTCTTCCAACTACCTTATATGTAGCTGTGTTTATGTACAGTGACAAGTCTTCCCAAAACTTGAAGATCTTCATCCTTTTCTCTAAATTCTCCCACTCCACCAAGAAGCCTTCCATAACTAGGTGTCAAACTGGAGTACTTTTACTGGCCAGAAAGGTAATTCATAAGTGGAGCTATCCAAGCTCTTTATGAGGTATCATTGATATAGACTATGAAGGTCACTCTATCATTATAGAGAATTTTGACAAACTGAAACTAAAGACAATTCAACTTTATTAAAAACAAACGGTCATGGGCACTTTAAATATGTGTCTTTAAAGATAACTGTATATCCATTTCAAATTAGACTAAAGAGGCATGAACAGTGCAATGGGGAAAAATTGACATAAAGGAAAATACTAGCAATATTTGAACATAGAGCTTATATTAAATAATAGTTGATTAAGTTAAATTGTCTAAATTTGATGATTTTACATTACTGGATAAAAGAATGTCCTTGTTCTTCATAGATGTATGCTGTGGTGCTTGGAGTTAAATATTTATTATATCTCAACCTGCTCATAAATAATTTGGGTGGGAGAAAGAAAGAGTTGAGAGAGAGAGAAAGAGAGAATGAGAAAATAATATGATCATGTGTATTTCAGTGAGAGGAAATGTTAATATTTGGTGAATCTAGGTGAAAGTTTGTGGGAATTAATTTTATTATCATTATAACATATAGCTTAGAACATATTTTAAAAATAAAACAGGTTGAAAGTAACCAAACAAAACAGAACTAAACAAACAAAAATAACACACTTATTTCTAAACGAAATAGATCTATATGTTAGATTTGCTTACAAATTACTGTGACATCTGATTAGTCCTTAGATTATCATTTTTTAGAGGATCTTTTATATATTTGGATCCTTATGGCATTTGTCTCTATTACACTTGCTTGATTACATTCCACTTCTTGTTTTCATGTGTGTATATCTTAATTTTTCATAATGGATAAGCTACTTCAGGGAAGGTTATAGCCTCTATTTATGTATTCCCCAGCAACTAAGAGAGGTCTGAACATAGTGTTCAGAGAATAATTCTTGAATTTGGTAAATTTACATGAATTTGGTAATTTGATCAAATGAAAACTTTCTCTATTATGGGCTAGGAATAATTATTATTTTTACTGGAGTTTTTACTTCCTAAACAATCTGGACAGTCATTTAATATTTTTTCCTTTTAAAATGATTTTAAAATTGGGAGAAACTCAATGAGTGTTAGGCTAAGAGGAGGTTATATTCTAGACCACACAAACAGGTCACTGTTCTTTTTTTGATATACAATGTAGGTCACTCTCTCTGTACTTTCATCCCCAGGCTCAGTTAGAAATTCAAAAGCGGAGCCTTACATAGTGCCCTAATTAGAAGAGGCTAGAACAAAGGACTGACATGTTAGTGAAGCTCAAAAACATTTCAGTAGAAGAGCCGCTGTCTTTACCTTCAAAGAACTGAATAATATTTAATGTTTTGTTTTTATGGAATGTCTACTCAGAATGTTACATTAAAAAGCATTTAGGATTTCCTTGTATGGTACCAGTTGAGAAGCTATAATGAATCTTAACAATTAAGAGTAGCCATGTGTGAGCTGCATTCATGCTTCACCAAGTAGGATATATATATTTTACCTTTAAAGCCATATACATTGCCTCTGTCCTGATAAATCAGTCGAATGTAGTGTTAACAATATCCTGTAGCAATGAGAAAAGTTAACCTGAACTAAATTTGTGACTTTGTTTTGATTAGGCCACCATAGGTTCAGGGCTGTTTTACATTCATTCAACAGTTGCCATGGTGAATAGCTAGCTCTGCTGGATGCTTTTTTAAAAAAAATGTTTATTTTTGATGAATAAAAGTTGTATAGATTTAAGGTATGCAACATGGTGTTTTGATATGTGTGTACATTGTGAAATGATTACCACAAACTAACACACCTACCACCTCCCATAGTTATCATATTTTTATGAATAATCACCTTATCAAAGAATAACCATGCCCTAAGAGTTCATTTTAAATTAATTTGTAGCAGAAAACTACTACAGATATCTATATAGCCTAAAAATCAGATGTATGTGTTGAATGTTATTAGGAAAAACCATATTGCACAAATAATACAAACTCAAAAAAAGGGAGTTGTTGGGATGCTTGAGTGGCTCAGCAGTTGAGCATCTGCCTTCAGCTCAGGGTGTGATGAGAGGTCTGGGGATGGAGTCCAGCATCAGGCTCCCTGTGAGGAGCCTGTTTCTCCTTCTGCCTCTCTCTGTGTGTCTCTGATGAATGAATAAATAAAATATTTTTTTTAAAAAGGGGTTGTTAAGTGCTATTACTAGCAATGGGAATATTATGATATTTGACTTCTTTAGGAAGATTTCTCTTCAAGTCTTGTGAATTTCTTTAGATCTTTACTCCTCAAAGTATGAAATGAACAACGCAGTTTATTTTCAGGGTGTAGAAAACTAAAAAGAGATTTGGTCCCAATCTAAACACAAAGCTAAAGTGTTGCTAAATCATAAATTTCCAAAAATTAAATTTTAAAAAATCATAAATTTCCTTGGATCTATGAGAGAAGTGGGGTTGAAGAACAACCAAAGAGCCCAAAGTCTAAGAAAGTATAGGATTCTCCAAGAGAGATGAGATACATGTATTGGCTAACCTATGGCAAAGCACTGGACCAAAAAGGCCAGATTCTATACAAATAAGTAAAAAAAGAAAATCAGATAAAATGTTTCAGGGGTTTTGAAAGGCTAATAAGGACTACGCTGAAAGTATAGAATCCTGGAGATTCCAGAGTGAATCAAAGTTTGCATATACTTGTAAGTTCTTTTCATGAGTTTCCAGTGTGTGTTCATTAGAAATAGAGTTGGTAGTAGGAAACTAAGTTGCAGTGATAAAATATATAGCTAAGAAAATACTCAATAATTCCAAAAGATGACAGAAGAAGAAGAAAAAAGAAGTAAATAATAGAAGGAACAGATTTTACATCATAATCCAACCATATAAGTAATTATAATAAATGTAAATGATCTAAACACATTAATGACAGAAATTGTCAGATTATGTTGTTTATATGAAATCCACCCTAAATATGAAGACATAGATAAAGTAAAAGGGTTGAAAAAATATTCCATTTAAATAAATTCACATTCAGTAGAACTTTTAGGTAGAAAATCAGCAAACATATAGAAGACTGGAATGATAACTATCAACCAACTTGTGTTAGTAGACATTTCTAGAAAAGTTGACAAAGCAGCAGTTGAATACATGTTCTTTACAACAGATTTAAACAAATGTACATAAATGAAATCATATAAAGTATGTTATTTGAGTAAAAAGGAATTAACATAGAAATAAATAGATATTTGGAGAAACAGAAACTTGGACAAGGGCATGCCAGCAGGCAGTTTATTTTGGGAGAAAACATGAACATATGGAGATGGCCATAGGCACAGAAACAGGCACTCAAGATTAGTCATTAGGGAAATAAAAAAATTAAATCACAATGAGACAAACTATTTGAGTGACAAAAATGAAAAAAAAAAAACAAAAACAAAAACAAAACATAACCCAGCATTCCAACTGTTGGGTAGGTACATAGCAACTACAACTCTCATACATTGCTTGTGATAATGTAAAATGGTACACTCTGGAAAATAGCTGGGATTTATATTATGCACTTAAATATACACTCACCCTATAATGCAACAATCCCACTTTTAGGTATGTATTTAAGAGAGAGGAAAAGGTAGTTCACACAAACATATGTTTTTTTTATCCAACCTTTATACATAATTATGAAGCAAGTCAAATCTCTATCAAACAATAAAAGACAAACTGTGGCTCATTCATAAAATGAAATACTACTCACCAACAAAAAAGAATAAACTTCTGACATGTGAACCAATATGGTTGAATCTCAGATACGTTATTCTAAGTGAAAGTATCTGCCTATGTCTCTGCCTCTCTCTGTGTGTCTCTCATGAATAAATAAATTAAATATTTTTTAAATGAGCCAATTACCTGATTATATATCAGGTAATTGATGATTATACATTTATCTAATGAAGACATAAAAATGGCCAACAGGTATGAAAAGATGCTCAGCATCAATAATTACCAGGGAAAAACAAATCAAAACCACAATGAAATAGCACCTAACACATGTTAAAATTACTATTGCCAAAAATGTGAAAGATAGCAAGTGTTGACAATGGTTGTGGAGAGAAGGAAAACCCTGGTGCACTACTGATGGGAATGTAAATTTGTAAAGCCATTATGGAAAATAGTATGGAGTTTCCTCAAAAACTTGCACATAGAGCTACCAGCAATCCTACTTCTGGGTATATACCCAAAGGAATGAAATCAGGAACTCCAAGAGATACCTGTACCCCCATGTTCATTGCAGCACTACTCACAGTAGTAAATATTTGGAAAAAACCCAAACACCCAACATTCATCTACAGATGAATAAAGAACATGTGATTGTATGTATCTATAGGTATATATAAAATGGAATATTGCTCAGCTTTAAAAAAGTAAGGAAATTCTGCCATTTAGAGAACATGCATGGACCTCGAAGACATTATGATAAGTGAAATGAACCAAATACAGAAAGACAAATACTGTATAATATCATTTATATGCAGAATTGAAAATAGTCAAATTAATAGAAGCAGAGAGTAGCATAGTAGTTTCTAGGGAACAAAGAGGAGGGGATTGTGAAGATGTTGATGATGGGGTACAACATTTCAGGTATATAGGGTGAATATTAGTTCTGGAGACCTAATATATAGCACAGTGACTCTAGTTAATAATAGTGTATTATACATTTGAAATTTGCTAGAAGGGTGAATCTTAACTGCCGTCATCACACACACACATACACACACACACGCAAAACAAAAATGAAAGGAAAAGGTAACCATGTGACATGATAGATACATTAGTTAACTTATATGAACTTCACAATGAACATGACGTGCAGATATCTCTTAGAGATTCTGATTTCATTTCCTTTGGATATATACCCATAGGTACAATTGCTGGATCATATGGTAGCTGGATCATATGAAAGGTAGTTTATCTGATGTCCTTTTTTCTTAATGCAGGCATTTATTGCCCCTTTGCACTGCTTTTGCAGCATCCTATAAGTTTTAGTACGTTACATTTCCATGTTGTTTGTTTCAAGATACTTTTTTACTTTCCCTTTTTATTTCATCGTTTTGACTCATTGGTTTTAGGAGTTTGTTTAATTTATATATATGTGTGATATGTATAAATATGTATGATTCGTCCTGTTACTGATTTCTAGTTTCATACTATTGTTGTTGGGAAAGATACTTGGTATCATTTAAATCTTTTTAAATTTCCTGACACTTGTTTTGTGACCTAAAATTTGATTTGTCCTGGAGAATGTTCCATAGGTACTTGAGATGAATGTGTATTCCTCTGCTCTTGGATAGAATGTTGTGTATACATCTCGGTTAGGCTGATTTAGCCTAAAGTATAGTTTAATCTAATGTTTCTTTATTGATTTTTTTCTTGATGATCTATCATCCATCATTGAAAATGTTGTAGTAAAATCCCCTACTATTGTTGTACTGTCTGTTTTTCCCTTCATATCTGTTAGTACTTGCTTAATATATGTATGTGCTGTGATGTTGGGTACATACAATAAAATTGCATTTTCTCTTAATGAATTGCCCAATTATCATAATATAACAAGCTCCTTTGTTTCATGTTAAGGTTTTTAACTTAAAGTCTATTTTATCTGATATATGTATAGCTACCCCTGCTCTCTTTGGTTTCCATTTGTGTGGAGTATTTTTTCTATCTCTTCAATTTGAGCCTATGTGTGTCCTTGAAGCTATGTCCTACAGGCAGTATGGAGTTAGTTCTTTTTTTTAAATCCATTCAGCCACTCTGTCTTTTTATTAGATAATTTAATACAGTGAATTAAAAGTAATTATTGATAGGTAAGAATATCCTATTTCTATCTTGTTATTTTTTTTTCTGGCTGTCTTATAATTCATTTGTGTCATGTCTTTCTTCATCTCTTACTGTCTTCCTTTGTAATTTGATAATTTTACATAGTGGTATACTTTGATCCTCTTCTCTTGTGTGTATCTATCATACATTTTTGTTTTGTGGTTACCCTATAGCTTATAGAAAATATAAATATAACAGTCTGTTTTAAACTGGCAACAACTTAGCTTTTTTAAAAATTTAACTTCCAGTATACCTAACAGTTAATATTAGTTTCAGGTGGACAATATACTGATTTACAATTGCATTTATCACCCAGTTCTCATCATAACAAATGCACTTCTTAATCCCCATCACCTATTTCACTCATCTCCCCTGCTACTCCCCCTCTGGTAATCATCAGTTTGTTCTCTGTAATAAAGAGTCCATTTCTTTTTTTAAAAGATTTTATTTATTTATTCATGAGAGACACACAGAGAAAGAGAGAGGCAGAGACACAGGCAGAGGGAGAAGCAGGCTCCATGCAGGAGTCTGATGTGGGACTTGATCCCGGGACTCCAGGATGACAGATTCTGGGCTGAAGGCAGGCGCTAAACCACTGAGCCACCCAGGCATCCCTAGTTCTTTATAATTAAGAGTCCATTTCTTGGTTTCTATCTTTTTTTTAATGCTTTGCTCATTTATTTCTTTAAAAAACAGATTTATGTATTTATTTGAGAGAGAGAGAGAGAGAGAGAGAGAGAGAGAGAGAGAGAATGTGCATGAGTAGGGGGTAGGGCATAGGGAGAGGGTGAGAGAAAATCCCAAGTGGCATCCCCACTGAGCATGGAGCCCATGTGGGGCTTGATCCACTACCCTGAGTTCATGGCCTCAGCCAAAATCAAGAGTCAGATGCTTAACCAACTGAGCCACCCAGGTGCCCTTCATTTGTTTTGTTTCTTAATTTAATTTTTTAAAATATTTTATTTATTTGAGAGAAAGAGAGAGCGAGAAAGTGGGAGAGAGACCAGAGCCAGGGAGAAAGGCAGGGGGAGAAGCAGACTCCCCACTGAGCAGGGGGTCAGATGGGGGGCTCAATCTCAGGACCCTGGGATCATGACCTAAGCTGAAGGCAGATGCTTAACTCACTGAGCCAAATAGGCACCCCCTGTTTTGTTTCTTAAATGCCACATATGAGTGAAATCATATGGTATTTGTTCTTCACTGACTTATTTCACTTAGCATTATATTCTCTAGCTCCATCCATGTCATTGCAAATGACAAGATTTCATTATTTTTATGGCTGAATAATAATCCATTGCATAGGTATGCCACCTCTTGTCCATTCACCCATCCATGAACATGTGGGCTGCTTCAATAATTTGGCTATTGTAAATAAGGCTTCTAAACATAGGTGTGCAGGTATCCCTTTGAATTAGTGCTCTTTTTATTTCTTGTGTAAATACCCAGTAGTGTGATTATTAGACTGTAAGGTGGTTCCATTTATAATTTTATTTTTTTTAAGGTTTTATTTATTCATATCACACACACACACACACACACACACACACACACACAGAGGGGCAGAGACACAGGCAGAGGGAGAAGCAGGCTCCATGCAGGGAGCCCTATGTGAGACTCCATCCTGGGACTCTAGGATCACGCCCTGGAGCCAAGGCAGTCACTAAACCGCTGAGCCACCCAGAGATCCCTATTTATAATTTTCTTAAGGAAGCTCTATATTGTTTTCCACAATGGTTGTACCAGTTTGCATTCCTACCAATAGTACGAAAAGGTTCCCTTTGCTCCACATCTTCACCAACATTTGTTTCTGATATTTTTTATTTTAACCATTCTGATGGGTGGAAGGTGATATCTCATTTTAGATTTGATTTGGTCTTCATTTATAATGAGTGATGTTGAGCATCTTTTCATATGTCTGTTAGTCATCTGAATGTTTTTTTTTTTGGAAAAATGTCTATTCATGTCTTCTGCCCATTTTTTAACTGGATTATTTGTTTTTTGGGTTTTTAGTTGTGTAAGTTCTTCATATATTTTGGATACTAACTATATCAGATATGTAATTTGTAAATATCTTTTCCCATTCACTAGATTGCTTATTAGGTTTGTTGATTGTTTCCTTCACTATGCAGAAGATTTTTATTTTGATGAAATCCCAATAGTTTATTTTTGCTTTTATTTTCCTTGCCTCAAGAGATATATCTAGAAAAACTATGCTGTAGCTGATGCCAGAGACATTATAGCCTGTGCTTTCTCCTAGTATTTTTATGATTTCAGATCTCACATTTAGGCCTTTAATCCATTTTGAACTTATTCTTGTATATAGTGAAAAAAAGGTGATCCAATTTAATTCTTTTGCATGCAGCTATCCAGTTTTCCCAAAACTGTTGCAGAGACTTTTTCCCATTGAATATTCTTTCTGTTTTGTTGAATATTAATTAACTATATACTTGTGTGCTTATTTTTGGACTTTATATTCTGTTCCATTGATCCATGTCTATTGCTGTGCTATTACAGATTTGTAATATAACTTGAAGTCTGAATTGTGATATCTCCAGTTTTGGTTTTGCTTTTCAAAATTGCTATGGAAATTTGGGTTCTTTTGTGGTTCCATACAAATTTTAGGATTGTGTGTTCTACTTCTGTGAAAAATGCTGTTGCTGTTTTGATAGGGATTGCATTAAATGTTTAGATTGCTTTGGGTAGTACAGACATTTTAACAATAATTGTTCTTCTAATACATGAGCATGGAATGTCTTCTCATTTATTTGTGTCATCTTCAATTTCTTTCATCAGTGCTTTATAGTTTTTAGAGTACAGGTCTTTCCCTCCTTTGGTTAGATTTATTCCTAAGCATCTTAATATTTATTGTGCAGTTGTAAATGGGATTGCTTTCTTAATTTCTCTTTCTGTTGCTTCATTTTTAGTGTATAGAAATGCAACGATTTTGGCACATTGATTTTGTATCCTAGGACTTTAGTGAATCTTTTTTTTAAGATTTTATTTATTTATTCATGACACACACACACACACACACACACACACACACACAGAGGCAGAGGCACAGGCAGAGGGAGAAGCAGGCTCCATGCAGGGAGCCCGACATGGGACTTGATCCCAGGTCTCCAGGATCACACCCTGGGCTGAAGGCAGCGCTAAACCGCTGAGCCACTCAGGCTGCCCTTTAGTGAATCTTTTTATCAGTTCTAATTCTAGCAATTTATCAGTTCTAGCAGCTTTTTAGTGGAGCCTTTCAGGTTTTCTATATAGAATATCATGTCACCTGCAAATTGCGAAAATTTTACTTCTTCCTTACCAGTTTGGATGGTCTTATTTCTTTTTGCTGTCTAGTTACTGTGGCTAGGACTTCTAGTACTATGTTAAATAAAAGTCGTGAGTGTACATCTTTGTCTTGTTCTTGACCTTATAGGGAAAGCTCTCAGTTTTTCACCATTGAGCATGATGTTCATTGTGGGTTTTTTGTATATGGGATTTATTATGTTGAGGTATATTCCCTGTAAGCTTCCTTAGTTGAGAGCTTTTATCATGAATAGATGTACTTTGTCAAAGGCTTTTCCTGCATTGGAATGATCATATGGTTCTTATCCTTTCTGTTATTGATGCAATGTATCACATTGATTGATTTGCAAATATTGAACGAAACGTGCATCCTAGGAATAAATTTCAGTTTATCATGGTGAATAATTTTTTAATGTATTCTTGGATTTGGTTTCCTAGTATTTTGTTGAGGATTTTTGCATCTATGTTCATCAAAGCACTTGGCCTGTAATTCTCTCTCTTTTTGTGGTATCTTTATAAGCTTTTGGTATCAGGGTAATGTTGGCTTTATAGAATGAATTTGGAAGTTTTCCTTCCTTTTGTATTTTTTTGGAATAATTTGAGAGAAATGGGCATTAACTCTTCTTCAACTGTTTAGTAGAATTTGCCTGTGAAATCATCTTGTCCTGGACTTTTGTTCTTTGGGAGATTTTTGAGTTACTGATTCAATCTCCCTGCTGGCAATCAGTCTTTTCAACTTTTCTATTTCTTTCTGCTTCAATCTTAATAGGTTATGTGTTTCTAGGAATTTATATTTTCTAGGTTGTCCAATTTGCTGGCATATAGTTTTTCATAATAGTCTCTTAAAATTATTTGTTTTCTGTGGTGCTGGTTGTTATTTCTCCTCTTTCATCTGTAATTTATTTATTTAAGTCCTTTCTCTTTGTTTTCTGGTGAGTCTGGCTAGAGGTTTATGAATTTTGTTCATCTTTTCAAAGAAACAGCTTCTGGTTTTATTTATCTGTTTTACTGTTTTTTTTTTTTTAATTTTACATATCATTTATTTCAGCTCTAATCTTTCTTCCTTCTGTTGGTTTTAGGCCTTCTTTATTCTTTTTCTACCTCCCTTAGGTATGAGATTAGTTTAAGATTTTTCTCGCTTCTTGACATAGGCTTCAATTGCTATAATTCTCCGTCTTAGAACTACTTTTGCTGCATCCCAAAGGTTTTGGACTGTTGTGTTTTCATTTTCATTTGTTTACATGTAATTTGGGTTTCTTTGATTTTTTTTAAAGATTTTATTTATTTATTCATAGAGACACACTCGGAGAGAGAGAGAGAGGCAGAGACACAGGCAGAGGGAGAAGCGAGCCCCATGCAGGGAGCCCGATGTGGGACTCGATCCTGGGTCTCCAGGATCAGCCAGGGCCGCAGGCAGCGCTAAACTGCCGCGCCACTGGGGCTGCCTGGTTTCTTTGATTTTTTTAGGTTGACTCATTCACTGTGTAGTAGAATGTTATTTACCTTTCATGTTTTTGTGGTCTTTCCAGATTTTTTCTTCTAGTTGATTTCTACTTTCATAGCATTCTGATCAGAAAAGATGCATGCTATGATTTTAGTCTTTTTCAATTTGTTAAGTAAGGCTTGTTTGGTGGCCTGATTTGTGATCTTTTCTGGATAATGTTCCATGTACACCTGAAAAGAATGTGTATTCTGCTGTTTTAGGATATAATGTTCTAAATGCATCTGTTAAAATCCATCTGATCCAGTGTATCACTCTTTCTTCTGTCTCATTGTTAGCGTATGGAAATGTAACTGCTTTCTGTGCATTGATTTTATATCCTGTCACATTGCTGAATTGCTGTAGGAGTCCTAGCAATTTTGAGGTGGAGTCTTTTGGGTTTTCCATATAGAGTATCATGTCATTTCCAAAGAGTGAGAGTTTGACTTCTTCTTTGCTGATTTGGATGCCTTTTATTTTGTTTTGTTGTCTGATTGTTGAAGCTAGGACTTCTAGTACTATGTTGAATAGCAGTAGTGATAGTGGATATCCCTGCTGAGTTCCTGACCTCTCCTGAGCTCTCAGTTTTTCTCATTGATAATGATATTTACTGTGGGCTTTTTGTATATGGCTTTTATGATCTTGAGATATATTTCCTCTATACCAACACTGTGAAGAGTTTTAATCAAGAAAGGATGCTGTACTTTGTCAAATGCTTTTTTTTTGATCTACTGAGAGTATCATATGGTTCTTTTCCTTTCTTTTGTTAATATAGTGTATCACATAGATTGGTTTGCTGATGTTGAAACACATTTACAGCCAAGAGATAAATCCCACGTGGTCATGGTGAATACTCCTCTTAATGTACTTTTGGATCCTACTGGCTAGTATTTTGGTGAGAATTTTTGTATCCATGTTCATCATGGATAATGATCTGTAATTCTCCCTTTTGGTGGGGTTTTAGTCTGGTTTTGGGACAAGATAAGACTGGCCTCATAAAAAAGAGTTTGGAAGTGTACCTTCCATTTCTGTTTTTTGAAACGGTTCCAGAAAAATAGGTATTAATTCTTTCTTCTTTAAATATTTGATAGAATTCCCTTGGGAAGCCATCTAGCCCTGGACTCTTGTTTTTTTTTGGGAGTTTTTTTTTAATTACTGCTTCAATTTCCTTGCTGGTTATGGGTCTGTTCAGGTTTCCTATTTTTTCCTGTTTCAGTTTTGGTAGTTTATACACTCTAGGAGTGAGGCCATTTCTTCTGGATTGCCTAATCTGTTGGGATATAGTTGCTCATACCATGTTCTTGTAACTGTTTGCAATTCTTCAGTGAAGCTTCTGATCACTCCTCTTTCATTCATGTTTTTATTGACATGGGTCTTTTCTCTTTTCATTTTGATAAGTCTGGCCAGGGGATCTTATTAATTCTTCCAAAGATCAAGCACATAGTATTTTTTTTTCTACTGTTCCTTTGGTTTCAGTTGCATTGATTTCTGCCGTAATCTTTATTATTTCCTTTCTCCTGCCTGATTTCAGCTTTATTTGCTGTTCTTTCTCCAGCTCCTTCAAGTGAAAGGTTAGGTTGGGTATTTGATACCCAACTCTTGATACTCTTGTTTCTTGAGAAAGGCTTGTATTGATATATACTTCCCTTACAGGACCGCCTTTGCTGCATCCCAAAAGTTTTTTTTTTTTTTTTTTGCATCCCAAAAGTTTTGTACAGTTGTGTTTTCATTTTCATTTGTTTCCATGAATTTTTAAAATTATTCCTTAATGTCCTGGTTGACTCATTAATTCTTTAGTAGGATGCTCTTTAGCCTCCCTATATTTGAGTTCTTTTGGGGTTTCCTCTTTGATTGAGTTCCAGTTTCAAAGCATTGTGGTCTGAAAATATGCATGGCATTGTCCTAATCTTTTGGCACTGGTTGAAACCTGATTTGTGACCCAGTATATGATCTATTCTGGAGAAAAATAGAATAGAAATAGAAAAATAGTTCCGTGTGTACTTGGGAAGAATGTGCATTCTGTTGCTTTAGCATGGAATGTTTTGACATATTCAGAACATGAATGTTCATGTTCATATGGGTCTATGAAGCCCATCTGGTCCAGTATGTCATATCCAATGGGCTACTACTCAGCCATAAAAAAATGAAATCTTGCCATTTGTAATGATGTAGATAGAACTGGAGAATATTATATTATGCTAAAGTAAATAAATCAATCAGAGCAGGGCTGTTATCATATAATCTCACTCATATGTAGAATTTAAGAAACAAAACAGGATCACAGAGGAAGAGAGGAAAAAATAAAAGAAGAGAAAGTCAGAGAAGGCAACCAACCCTAAGAGACTGTTGAATCATAGGAAACAAACTGAAGGTAGTTGGAGGGCAGGGGAATGAGTGGAATGGGGTAAATAGGTGATGGACATGAAGGCAGGCATGCTATATAATGAGCACTGGGTATTATATAAGATGGATGAATAACTGACCTCTACCTCTGAAACCAATAATACATTACATGTTAATTAACTGAATGTAAATAAAACAAATGATGGACAAAATAAAGGGTACAAATATTTAAAAAATAACATGAATATCCTGTAGCAGCATATTGATGGCTTTTTTATAATAAATTTATTTTTTATTGGTGTTCAATTTACCAACATACAGAATAACACGCAGTGCTCATCCTGTCAAGTGTCCCCCTCAGTGCCCGTCACCCAGTTACCCCCACCCCCTGCCCCCCTCCCCTTCCACCACCCCTAGTTCGTTTCCCAGAGTTAGGAGTCTTTATGTTCTATCTCCCTTTCTGATATTTCCTACCCATTTCTTCTCCCTTCCCTTCTATTCCCTTTCACTATTATTTATATTCCCCAAATGAATGAGAACATATAATGTTTGTCCTTCTCCGATTGACTAATTTCACTCAGCATAATACCCTCCAGTTCCATCCACATCGAAGCAAATTGTGGGTATTTGTCATTTCTAATGGCTGAGTAATATTCCATTGTAAATGTATGTATATATAGACCACATCTTTTTAACCATTCATCTTTTGATGGACACCAAGGCTCCTTCCACAGTTTGGCTATTGTGGATATTGCTGCTAGAAACATCAGGGTGTAGGTGTCCCAGCATTTCACTACATCTGTATCTTTGGGGTAAATCCCCAGCAGTGCAATTGATGGGTTGTAGGACAGATCTATTAGCTTTTTGAGGAACCTCCACACAGTTTCCAGAGTGGCTGCACCAGTTCACATTCCCACCAACAGTGCAAGAGGGTTCCCCCTTCTCCACATCCTCTCCAACATTTGTTGTTTCCTGCCTTGTTAATTTTACCCATTCTCACTGGTGTGAGTGGTATCTCATTGTGGTTTTGATTTGTATTTTCCTGATGGCAACTGATGCGGAGCATTTTCTCATGTGCATGTTGGCCATATCTATGTCTTCCTCTGTGAGATTTCTCTTCATGTCTTTTGCCCATTTCATGATTGGATTGTTTGTTTCTTTGGTGTTGAATTTAATAAGTTATTTATAGATCTTGGATATTAGTCCTTTATCTGATACATCATTTGCAAATATCTTCTCCCATTCTGTAGGTTGTCTTTTAGTTTTGTCGACGGTATCTTTTGCTGTGTTGAAGCTTCTTATCTTGATGAAGTCCCAATAGTTCATTTTTCCTTTTGTTTCTCTTGCCTTCATGGATGTATCTTGCAAGAAGTTACTGTGGCCAAGTTCAAAAAGGGCGTTGCCTGTGTTCTACTCTAGGATTTTGATGGAATCTTGTCTCACATTAAGATCTTTCATCCATTTTGAGTTTATCTTTGTGTATGGTGTAATTGAATGGTCCAGTTTCATTCTTCTGCATGTGGATGTCCAATTTTCCCAGCACCATTTATTGAAGAGATTGTCTCTTTTCCAGTGGATAGTCTTTCCTGCTTTGTCGAATATTAGTTGACCATATAGTTGAGGGTCCACTTCTGGATTCTGTATTCTGTTCTGTTGATCTATGTGTCTGTTTTTGTGCCAGTACCACACTGTCTTGATGACCACAGCTTTGTAGTACAACCTGAAATCTGGCTTTGTGACACCCCCAGTTATGGTTTTCTGTTTTAATATTCTCCTGGCTATTTGGGGACTTTTCTGATTCCACACAAACGTAAGATGATTTGTTCCAACTCTCTGAAGAAAGTCCATGGTATTTTTATAGGGATTGCACAGAATGTGTAAATTGCCCTGGGAAGCATTGACATTTTCACAATATTAATTCTTCCAATCCATGAGCGTGGAATATTTTTCCATCTCTTTGTGTCTTCCTCAATTTCTTTCAGAAGTGTTCTGTAGTTTTTAAGGTATAGATGCTTTACCTCTTTGGTTAGGTTTATTCCTAGGTATCTTATGCTTTTGGGTGCAATTGTAAATGGGATTGGCTCCTTAATTTCTCTTTCTTCAGTCCTAGTGTATAGAAATGCCACTGACTTCTGGACATTGATTTTTGTAGCCTGACATACCGCCAAATTGCTGTATGAGTTCTAGCAATCTTGGGGTGGAGGCTTTTGGGTTTTCTATGTAGAGTATCATGTCATCGGCGAAGAGGGAGAGTTTGACTTCTTCTTTGCCAATTTGAATGCTTTTTATTTCTTTTTGTCGTCTGATTGCTGAGGCTAGGACTTCTAGTACTATGTTGAATAGCAGTGGTGAGAGGGGACATCCCTGTCGTGATCTTGATCTTAGGGGAAAGGCTCCCAGTGTTTCCCCATTGAGAATAATATTTGCTGTGGGCCTTTTGTAGATGGCTTTTAAGATGCTGAGGAATGTTCCCTCTATCCCTACACTCTGAAGAGTTTTGATCAGGAATGGATGCTGTATTTCATCCAATGGTTTCTCTGCATCTAATGAGAGGATCATATGGTTCTTGTTTTTTCTCTTGCTGATATGATGAATCACATTGATTTTTTTCAAGTGTTGCACCAGCCTTGTGTCCCTGGAATAAATCCCACTTGGTCATGGTGAATAACCTTCTTAATGTATTGTTGGATCCTATTGGCTAGTATCTTGTTGAGAATTTTTGCATCTGTGTTCATTAGGGATATTGGACTATAATTTTCCTTTTTGGTGGGGTCTTTGGTTTTGGAATTAAGGTGATGCTGGCCTCATAGAACGAGTTTGGAAGTACTCCATCTCTTTCTATCTTTTGGAACAGCTTTAGTATAATAGGTATGGTTTCTTCTTTAAACTTAGATAGAATTCCCCAGGGAAGCCATCTGGCCCTGGACTTTTGTGTCTTGGGAGGTTTTTTGATGACTGCTTCAATTCCCTCCCTGGTTATTGGCCTGTTCAGTTTTTGTATTTCTTCCTGCTCCAGTTTTGGAAGTTTGTGTTTATCCAGAGATGCATCCATTTCTTCTAGATTGCCTAATTTATTGGCGTATAGCTGTTCATAATATGTTTTTAAAATTTTTGTATTTCCTTGGTGTTGGTAGTGATCTCTCCTTTCCCATTCATGATTTTATTAAGTTGATTCTTTTCTCTCTTCTTTTTAATAAAGCTGGCTAATGGTTTATCTACCTTATGAATTCTTTCAAAGAACAAACTCCTGGTTTTGTTGATCTGTTCCACAGTTATTTTGGTCTCTATTTTATTGAGTTCTGCTCAAATCTTTATTAACTCTCTTCTTCTGCTGGGGGTAGGATCTATTCGCTGTTTTTTCTCCAGTTCCTTTAGGTGCAAGGTTAGCTTTTGTATTTGAGTTCTTTCCAGTTTTTGGATGGATGCTTGTATTGTGATGTATATCCCCCTCAGGACTGCTTTTGCTGTATCCCAAAGATTTTGAATGGTTGTATCTTCATTCTCATTAGTTTCTATGAATCTTTTTAATTCTTCTCTAATTTCCTGGTTGACCCTTTCATCTTTTAGCAGGATGGTCTTTATCCTCCACGTGTTTGAAATCCTTCCAAACTTCTTCTTGTGATTTAGTTCTAGTTTCAAAGCATTATGGTCTGAAAATATGCAGGGGATGATCCCAATCTTTTGGTATCAGTTAATACCTGATTTGTGACCCAGTATGTGGTCTATTCTGGAGAAAGTTCCATGTGCAGTTGAGAAGAATGTGTATTCAGTTGAGTTTGGATGTAAAGTTCTGTAAATATCTGTTAAATCCATCTGGTCCATTGTGTCATTTAAAGCTCTTGTTTCTTTGGAGATGCTGTGCTTAGAAAACCTGTCGATTTTAGAAAGCGCTACATTCAAGTCACCAGGTATAAGTGTATTATTATCTAAGTATGTCTTATCTTTGGTTATTAATGGATATACTTGGCAGCTCCCACATTCGGGGCATAAATATTCATGATTGTTAAGTCCTCTTGTTGGATAGATCCTTTAAGTATGATATAGTGTCACTGCAGTCTTTGGGATAAACTTTAGTTTATCTGATATAAGGATGGCTACCCCTGCTTTCTTTGAGGACCATTTGAATGGTAAATGGTTCTCCAACCTTTTATTTTCAGGCTGTAGGTGTCCTTCTGTCTAAAATGAGTCTCTTGTAGACAGCAAGCAGATGGGTCTTGCTTTTTTATCCAGTCTGAAACCCTGCGTCTTTTGATGGGATCATTAAGCTCATTCACGTTCAGAGTTACTATTGAGAGATATGAATTTAGTGTCATCATGATACCTATTCAGTCCCTGTTTTTGTGGGTTGTTCCCTTGGACTTCCTCTATTACAGAATCCCCCTTAGTATTTCTTGCAGAGCTGGCTTCGTGGTCACATATTCTTTCAGTTCCTGCCTGTCTTGGAAACTCTTTATCTCTCCTTCTATTCTGAATGAGAGCCTTGCTGGATAAAGTATTCTTGGCTGCATGTTCTTCTCATTTAGGACCCTGAATATATCCTGCCAGCCCTTTCTGGCCTACCAAGTCTCTATGGAGAGGTTTGCTGTTAACCTAATATTTCTCCCCATAAAAGATAGGGATTTCTTGTCTCTTGCTGCTTTAAGGATCTTCTCTTTATCTTTGGAATTTGCAAGCTTAACTATTAAATGTCGAGGTGTTGAGAGGTTTTTATTGATTTTAGGGGGATCTCTCTATTTCCTGGATCTGAATGCCTATTGCCCTTCCCAGATTAGGAAAGTTTTTAGCTATGTTTTTTTTTTTTTCAAATACATATTCTGGACCTCTGTCCCTTTTGGCACCCTCGGGAACACCAATTAAATGTAGATTTTTCTTCCTGAGGCTGTCATTTATTTCCGTTAGTCTTTCCTCACGGTCTTTTAGTTGTTTTTCTCTTTTTTCCTCAGTTTCACTCCTTGCTATCAACTTGTCTCCTATGTCACTCACTTGTTCTTCTACCTCGTTAACCCTCGTCGTTAGGACCTCTAGTTTGGATTGCATCTCATTTCTTTGATTTTTAATTTTTGCCTGATTAGATCTAAATTCTGCAGTCTTGAAGTCTCTTGAGTCCTTTATGCGTTTTTCCAGAGCCACCAGTAGCTTTATAATTGTGCTTCTGATTTGGCTTTCTGACATTGAATTGTAATTCAAATTTTGTAACTCTGTGGGAGAGAGGACTGTTTCAGATTCTTTCTTTTGCGGTGAGTTTTTCCTTCTAGTCATTTTGCCCAGTGCAGAGTGGCCAAAAACAAATTGTTTTGGGAAAAGGAGAAAAAGAGAGAAGAGAAAGAAGAAAAAAAAAAAAAGAAAAAAAGAAAAAAGAAAAAAGAGAAGAAAAAACGGGGGGTTGGAGCACACAGAAAACAAAAAAAGGGGTGTATCCTCTGATTCTGTATACTGTAAATCCCTCGACTTCCCCTGGAACTTTCCAGTGCTGCTTGGTCTATAACTTGTTTTTCCTCTGTCCATCCAGCTGTTCTTCTGGGGGAGGGGCCTGCTGTGCTGCTTCTCAGGTGTCAGCACTTGGGGGAGCTGCTTAGCCCCCTGCCTGGTGCAGGGCTCAATGGGAATTGTTTATCCTATTTATCCTGTGAGACCACTGTGAAGCTCTATGGGGGTTGTTTATCCCGTGTGGCCCCAGGAGGAACAACAACAGTGGCAGCAGCCAGCTCCCCAGCCCTAGAGTCAGCTCCCGCAGTTACTATTGGAGCTCTCAGTCTGCAGGGGCCTGGATGCTCCCGGGGTGGGGGCCGCTGATCTGCACAGCTCAGGGCCGCCCAGCAGCAGGAGCGTCCTTGCTGTCCTGTGCCCTCTTGGCCTCTGCCTGTCCCAGGGGGAGTGCCGGATCCTGGGCTGTGTCCCCCAGCGCCCTGGACTCCCGGGCCTGGGCTACTGGAGTCGCACTCCGGCGTCATAGCCCCCTCCGCGTGGAGCCTCTGCCTGAGCCCCTCCGAGCTGCTCCCGGGCCCAGCTTGGTGGGCGCTGCAGCCCTTTATGCAGCTAGGCCGCGGGGTGTGGCACGCTCTCCCTGGAGTGCAGTTCCTCAGTTAGTTAGTGCCCCTGGGAGCCTGAGGGCATCCCCGCCCCTCCTGGGATCCTGCTCCAGGTCCCTGTGAGTGCCTTTCCCTCTGAGAGGATTAGTGAAGCTCCTGCTTCTCTGGGACGGGGACAGGGCTTTCCTGTCCTGGGGGCACTAGCTGAGAAGCCTTAGCCCGGCTCCTTTTGGGGCCCCTCCCACTTGGATGCCTTTTGTTTCTTTATTTCTTCCCCCTGCCCCCGTCTTCCTACCTTGATAGAAGCGCGAACTCTTCTCACTGTAGCATTCCAGCTGTTCTCTCTTTAAATCTCAAGCCGAATTCATAGGTTTTCAGGATGATTTGAAAGTTATCTAGGTAATTTGGTGGGGACAGGTGACTTGGAGACCCTACTCTTCTGCCTCTTGCCCCCTCCTCCGATTCCAATCTTTATATTGTCACTTTTAGTCTCTCTTTTACACTCAAAGTATCCCTTTTAATATTCATTTCAAGGCTGGGTTTGTGTTTATGAACTCTGTTTGTCTAAAAAACTTTTTGTCTCTCCATCTATTCTGAATGATAGTTTTTTTTGATAGCATTTTATTGGCTGCAGATTTTTCCCTTTCAGCACTTTGAATATATCATGCAACTCTCTTCTGTCTTATAAAATTTCTGTTGAAAAACCTCCTTATAGCTTTGTGGCATTTCCCTTGTATGTAACTGTCTTCTTTTTTCTTGCTTCTTTTCTCTATCACTACATTTTGCCATTTTAATTACAATATGTTTTGTTATAGATCTGCTTTTATTGATTTTGTTGAGGGTTCTCTGTGCCTCCTGACTCTGAATATCTGTTTCCTTTCCCAGATTAGGGAAGCTTTTTCAGGTATTATTTCTTCAAATGAATTTTATACTCCCTTTTATTTCTGCTCTTTTGTGATCCCTATAACGTGAATGTTATTACATTTGTGGGAGTCATTGAGTTCCATAAGTCTATTCTTGTTTTCCATAGTTCTTTTTTCTCTTGATTACATTTCATTACTCTGTCTTCTAAGTTGTTAATTCTTTCCTTGCCTCTTCCAGCCTGCTGTTCATTGAATCAAGCATTTTTCTCATTTCATTTATTGACCCTTTTATCTCTGCTATGTTATTCTTCATCTCTGTGTTAAGTGTCTCACTCATGTCTTCCACTCTTTTCTCCAGCTCAGTGAGTATCCTTATGATCATTACTTTAAATTCTGTATCAGGCATGTTATTCATATCTGTTTCACTAGATTTCTGGCTATGGCCTTGTCCTGTTCTTTAATTTGTGACATATTTCTTTCTTTTCATTTTATCTAATTCTCTGTGCCTGTGTCTCTGTGTTAGGAAAGTCTGCTATGTTTCATTTTCTTTGGGATAATGGCCTTATTCAGAAGAGGTCCTGTAGTGCCCTGTTGTGTAATGTCCCCAGTTCCAGGGCCTGGTGCTTCTGGAAATGTCTGTAATGGATGCTGCATGTGTTTTGCTCTTGTGTCCTGGCTGCTTTATCCTTTAGGTCGGTCATCTGCAGAGATTCTCTTTGCCAGTTGTGCATAGTGTTTGGCCCCTAGCCTGAATGTGGTGAGTTTTAACTGAGTGCACTCTGGTCTGCTTGTCGTGGAGTATGCTGTGCGGGGACTGAAGCAAACATAACTGGGACAAGGATTTCCATTGAAACACAGTTGGGTGGGGGAAGGACTTGATGTAAGCTAGTTATATAGGAGTGTCAGTGCTGTGCTGGTTTCCCCAGGTGGCTCTGTGTTTATGCCAAGGGGAAAGGGAAGTAAATGGTGCCTGCTAGTTCTTTTGTTCCCAGAGGGCTCTTTCCATGAATGCTGCCTCTCTGGGACATGCTCTGAGATGAGTAAATAACTTCTACACTGTCTGCCCAAGACACTCTACAGATTGCTATTTCCACACTCTGTCCATGGACTATTTGCCCTGCCTTTTCTCCTAGAGCAGCTCCAATATCTTCTGTGCTTCTCTCTGAGCCAATCCCATTGATCTTTAAAACTCCAGGCTTTAAGCCCTGATGGTTTCAAGAACTCACAAAATACAGCCCTTCTTGCTTTCCAAGTCCATGGCTATGGGAATTTGTCTTCCTCATGTGGACTCCCCTGTGTGCTTGTCTGTCACTTTCCCTTCTCTGGCACCATGGCTCCTTTCCTACGACATTAGCCACAGTCAGTTTCTCTCCCAAATCATACCTCTATACTTCCTACCTTCTTGAATTTGACCTCTTCTCTGCCTTTAGTTTTAGAGTTTGCTTTGCCTGTCTTCAGGTTGATTTAAAATGATTTGATCATTATGTAGTGGCATTTGTTGACAAGGTGGGCCTAGGGTCCTCCTACTCTGCTACCATTTTCCCAACTCATTCCCACAACAACTTTAACTGCATATAAGAACTCTGTTATTGTAGGTGTAGTTATTTTTAATAGTTTTTTTCCTTTAACCTTTATACTAGAGTTAAGTGGTATCACCCCATATAACAATATTAGAATATTCCAAATCTGGCTGTATACTTACTTTTACCAATGTGTTGTATATTTTCATATGTGTTTTCATGTGACTGGTTAGAGTCCTTTTGTTTCAGCTTAAAGATTTAGTTTCATCATTTCTTATGAGGCAGGTCTAGTGACAATGAACTTCGTGAGCATTTGATATAGAAAGCCTTTATTTCATTTTCATTTTTGAAGAATTTTGCTGGGTAAAGTATCTTTGGTTTGCACTTTTTCCCTTTTAGCACTTTGAATATATCATTCCATTCTTTCCTCACCTGGAATGTTTCACTTGTAGACTTATTGTGGCTTCCTTGTATGAGAATTTTTTCTTGTCACTTTAAAATTCTCTCTCTGCCTTTGATTTTAGACAGTTTTACTATAATGTATCTTGGAGAAGTTTGCATTAGATTTAAATTTTAGTGTGGTCTGTTAGCTTTATAAACTTGAATGTCTAAATATCTGCCCAGGTTTGGGATTTTCTTAACCATTATTTCTTTAAATATGCTTTCTGCTCCTTTTTCTCTCTCTTCTCCTTCTAGAATGCCAATGATGAATTGATTGTTTTTTCATAATGGTTCCCCATAAATCCCATAGGCTTTCTTCATTCTTTTTTTCTTTTTGCTCATTTGACTGGATAATTTCAAATGAAGTCTTTGATAACACTAATTATTTCTTCTGCTTTGTCCAGTCTGCTCTTAAAACTTTATACTGAGTTCTTCAATTTAATCATTATATTGTTCAGCCCCCAAATTTCTATTTCTATGTTGTAAATCTTAATTGAGCTTCTCACTGTTTTTATATTGTTTTCCTTATTTCACTAAATTGCTTATCTGCATTTTATTATAGCTCTCTGTGTAGGTCTAGGCAATATTTTGATTTATTTGCCTAGAAATTCATGTATATCCATTTGTTTGGGGTCAATAACTGGAAATTTATTGTGTTCATTTAATGGAGTCATATTTTCCTGATTCTTCATGATTCCCATAGCCTTTATGTAAGTGGCCAAGCATTTGAAGATGCATTTACCACCTCCAGAATTTATGAGCTCCCTTTGGTAAGAAAAGCCCTTCAATTGTAAGTGGGATCATACTGGAACTTGATATAACCCTTGGTCTGCTGGTTCAGTGTACAAAATTTGAGAAGCATATGGTGGATCCAGGTCCAGGGGGCATGGTTACTTGTCTCATGTCATTGGGGTCCATAATGTTGATAACTGTGTGGCCCTTGGTGAGCACTGCAGTGTATTTAGTAGATACTATAAGGACAGTTTGAGTCTTCAGTGATAATTCCAGGTATAGTACCTAGGGATTAGGGCAGGCATTGGTAGAGGCTGTATCAAGTGATATGGACATGTTTATCTGTGGGGACTAGCTGCTGGTGCCTATGTAATGGCAGGGGCTGGTTGGAAACACACATGTAGTATTGGGGGACAGGGAAAGCAGCAAGATTCGGGGCCAATTGCAGGGCCAGATACAGGGGATAGTATTGTCAGCATGCACTACCATAGTTTCTGGTTTTCATTATGGCAGTGAAGGCCAATGTCAAGAGTCATACTGGGGGCTGGAAGGTTTACAGCTGGAAGGACTAGCAGTGAGTTCAGTGGTATAGGCCAGTGATAGGAGATAGTGTTGAATCTGGGCTCACACACAGCTAAAGGGACCCTGGCTTTTCGCATATAATCCTATGATTGCAGTCCTTCAGTGGGCATGTACATATCAATGGAAGCCTATGATGGGTCAGGCCAGGAGCATGTAGGTACAGAGATAGGGGACTAACAGCAGGTGGGCCCAGTAGTGCAGGTTGATGACAGAAGACAGGACTAGATGCAGGCCTATAAGTAGCTATTGGGGCCCTGGCTATCAGTTTGCAGTCTTATGGCTACATGGTATCTCTAAGGGTATTCACATAGCGGTAAAAGCTGTCGATAGGAGTTAGAGTAGAGATGTGCAGGTTGGCATCTGTGGTGGAGTTCCAGGTACGTCCAATGACACAGGCCTGTGACAGGATATAGGGCCAAATTCAGGCCCATAAGCAGCTTGAAAGCCTTGGCTATTGATGCACTCATGTGGCTATAAGTTCTTGCTATGGGTGGGCACACAGCAATGGAAGCTGGTTGACAGGTGTCAGGTAAGCAGTATGCAAGCATAGAGGACATGGGGCTACCCCCAAATGTGAGTGTGGTGGTAGTGGGGTCAGCTCTCTGGTTCTGGGCTGGTGTATTACAGTCACACAGCTGCAGATGCCTGAGTTGGCTGGTGGTGTGGGTTCTGGGCTCTGGTGGGGTTGAAGTTAGAGAGCAAAAAAGGTCTCAGGTAGCCAGCATTAGCAAACATGAATAACTGTGTAGCAAAACTCAGTAAAATTTGCAGGGCTCTGTGGTAGCTATGTTAGCCATTGGTTTCTTCAGTAGTGAAATCTGCTAGGGTCATCCACAGAGTAGGTCATTAGGTTGCTCCCACTCTGTAGCTGATATTGGTAGCCTCTGATTTTGTTTCTTGTTCCTAACTGTCTTTAATCAGCTTTGCCAGTGTCTGGGTAGAGTGAAACAAAAGTAGGTCCTTCATATATTGCCTCAAAAAGCTGAGGAGCTGCTAACTTATTTGTCTCTCTATCTTCCAGTGAGAAGAACTCTTTCTAGCTGCAAATTACGCTCAGGACACTGAGCACTCCTGGGAATGGGGTGATACAGGCAAAATGAAGCTGTTCTTCCTACCTTTTTGTGTGTTTTTTCTCAGGTCTGTTTTCAACTGTGTTGAAGTTCCTTAAGTAGACTCCAGAACTTTCCTAGAGCTGTTTTTGTTCATAGATAGCTATCTAATAGTTGATCTTTATTGGAAGACAGAGACTGTGATCTCCACCTATTCTATCATCTTGATGATATCACTCCTTTATCAAGATACATTTTTTATTTCTTGTTGATTTCTTCTTTGAGTCTTTGATTGCTCAGCAAAATATTTTATCAACAGACATGAAACTTTAGTTAGATCTGGTAGAGTTATGAAATCGACAAATTACTATGTTTAATTTATGTATCATGAGCAATTAGAGAAGTGAATATAGCACCACACATGGTCATGTCAAGTCTTCTTCCAAGCCAGACACTTTCAATTCCTATCAACATCATGAAGCTGCTGTCTCTTTCTTCTTAAGTATTTTTTCAAGGAACTTGAGCAAGGAATGAAATATATCACTTTGTTAGCAAATTTTGGGGAAGTAAGTTGAAGTCTTTTGAATATAATATGTGTCTTCAACTCAAACAGATGCCTTATTTTGTTGATTCTAAAACAAATTTTTTGGGTCTCTTTATTTTGTTGGGTCTCTTTATTGTGAGGACAATCTCCTTCCATGGTTCATTGAAGGAAATTGGAGGTAAACCTGCCAACTTTGTTTCTGGCTCCAGAAACTTGTTTCTCTCTATTCATCAAAACAGTTTTTCAGGCAAGTGATCTCCCACATTAAATTGTGAACTCCTTTCTGAGCAAAGCACATGTTGATTAATCTTATGCATTTCCTTCCACAAGCCTAACATAGTATCTGACATAAAATAGTTGCTCCATAAATAATACTTAAGAAAAATCAAAGCCATCTAAGCTTCATGTTACCCCTCAGGGCTCTGTGGTCCTTAGGAGAAAATGACTATTGATAGGTTAATCAGGTAAAATGGTATGCAAACTAGCTTATGTGTTACCTCTCTTGAATAAAAGGGAGCTTAATCTACTTACAGTACACAGATTTCCAGAAAGGCTCTTTCCAAGCAAATATAATTGTGGAGATATAATACTGACAGAGGACGGTAAATGTAGTAAATTTTCTGTAAAGGCAGAATTCACTTACTTTAGATGCATGGACATTTCTGCTTATATGCTACCTTGAAACCATAGCTTACTCATCAGAAGAACCTGTAGAGCTTTAAAAATACAGCGTGATCTATAAATAATTTAAAACTTAGATTCATTTCTCAGTAACTATATTATACATTAACATGTAGTATGTACCAAATGATAGAGATATTCTTAAATTTGCCAATTTTGTGGGTTAGTGATTGCTGAAGTTAGTTCTGTGACTTCAGTGTAAAGATCATTCTGTGTACTATACAACAAACTTCCATAGATCCTAACAGTGTTTATTGCTGTTCCAAACAGGTGGGGTGAAAAATGTATATCTGTAAAAGGCATAAGTACAGAGTTGGCTAGTGTGTCTGAGGTAGTCAATCACATTGGTGTCACTCTCAGTAAAAACTAGCAGTGAACCAGACATCCTTCAGGCATTGGTCTAGCACATTTTCCAGAAGCTGCTAATGATGAAACGACACCTTGCACCTGATAAAGACTCTGATGGAAGCAAATGAGGCAAACTGATATAACTCCTGCAGTTTTCAGAGTCTTAAGTAAATGAATCAATTTTGCATATTACTCATAATCAGTGAAGAGGCTACATTATACTGAAGTGAAAAAGTGAACCACCACAATCTCCTCTTACGGAACAATGAAAACCTGCATGACACATGTAAAAGAGTTGTCAAAAGTTAACATCGTTTTTGCCATCTTTTAATATGGGGTTTTGATCTATTTTATTTGTGTGTGTGTATAGTGAAAGGAAATCTTAGATATGCTGATGGAGTGAGGTTTTTCTCCACTGTTAAAAGGGTATTTCCTTCACCTTTTCAGAAGGATGAGTCTCTGTTTGACTTATGTAACAAGTCTGGAGAGCCCTAATAAATATCTAACATGGTATCAGATTGGGCATAGTATTTAAAACTTTGACCTATCTTGAGACCAGTAGCCACTCAGATTCCCAGTAGACACCCTGGAAATCTTCCTTCTTGTGGGTGATCAGGGCTTCATGTTTTGTACCACTTCTTTCTTGAAGACTTGAGGAAATCAAAAGCACACCCTGGCTGCTATTCCCACCATTGACAGTCTAGAAATTATTATAAAACTGAACATGTGTAGTACACTTATCATGATTAATTTTTTTATTTTAAAAAGACTGGGAGAAAATAAAACTAAAAGAAAATACTGAACATGTGTCTGTGGTGAAAGGAATGAGTACTGAGCACTCATAAGATTGTAAAAATAATTGTGGTAGATCCTTTATAAATCAGTTTGGCTATATACTCATATATAACATAGTTACTAAGTAATTGATTTTGGGAAGTGTGTAAGTATTTCTAAATCACATATCTATACCTATATCTATATCTATATCATCTATATCTATATCATCTATATCTATATCTATATCTAATCTATATAGGCCTCGGGTAAAATCCTTCTTATTATATTAAGTGTGGCTTGGGCCTAACCATCTGTGTGTTTAAAATACTCAACACAATGCTGATTTGAAATCAAAGTGGAAAACAACTCAGAAACAGTAATTTCTACTTGCCCTTATTTTTTTCTACTTGCCCTTATTCTTTTCTCCAATTTGGGCTTACAATACTGAACTCTACTATCCTCTGAGACTACCATCCAAGACTATACACCTTGAAACTGAGTATTGAAAGTTACCAGAGACTAAGTCATGTCTCCCTCCAACAGTTCTCTGAAGATCTTTACAACACCATTCTGGTGATATTTATTTAATCATACATCATAGTTTTGTAGCTGCACATTGTAATTTTATGATTACATGTGTTTACACTTAATAGACAATTAGATATAATCAACCTTAATACATAAACACAGGATGACAAAAAGTGAGTTGTTGGAAACCAAGGATCTACATGTAAAATGAAGTGGATTAAATGCTTTTCTGATCCTGCTATTCTGATCATTTCTGTCTGGTAGTTTTCATGAAATGGGACTAGCAAGATACCTTGCATCAGGATAGAGACAGCTTTGGAAAAGTATTCTAACTGGAGGATGGAAATGAAAAATCAAAACAAATCAATATAAACCTTTCTTGGTTAAATTTTCCAGAATCACATTATTGAATTAATACTGAAATTAATTTTAAAAATTTGTTTTTATTTAAATACTTGGGGTATTAACAAATAAGAGTATCACTGCATGTGATACAGCATTTTAGAAACAAGCAGAAGTATACACTCCTTCATGTTCTCTGCCCATTCATTTACTCATTCATGCATTCATCACATGTATATTGAATATCATCTATGTACTGGGGCACAAGTTAAACACTGATCCATGTCCTTATTTTTCAGTCAGCACCCTTGGCCCTGGTCCCCAGTGCTACTTTTATATTCCATCACAGTGTGTAATGCACACCTTCCCCATCAAAATGTCCATTTGTTGTCTTAGTCAGGGCTGGATTGTCATCTAGGTCATAATGACTTATCAAAGTTGTAAAAGAAAAAGGAAAGAAAGAAATGGAAAGAAAGAAAGAAAAGAAAGTGAAAGAAGGAAGAAAAGGGAAGGAAGGAAGGAAGGAAGGAAGGAAGGAAGGAAGGGAGGAAGGGAGGGAGGAAGGGAGGGAGGGAAGGAAGGAGAAAGAAAAGGAAATCCATGCTGAAGTATTAAGGACCTAAAGGATAATTTTAGTACTGGTTCTGTTAGGCACTGATAGGTACTGATAGTGCTCCTGTCTGGATCTCATAAACATGTTTGAAGTGCTACCTCTACTTAGGCCTAAAGCTGCAAGCTAAGGCTGTGCCTCTTTTCCACCAGAGAAACATCCCCCTAATACCCATGTCCATCATTCCCATTGGACTTTGTGTTCCTTGAGAAAATAAATAGCATCTGAGTAATACCAAGTGCATAGCAAAAGAACTTTTGTGGGGCACAGTTTTTTGTGTATGCCTGCTAACTTTCTGAATAAATAGGAATTAATAATAAGCAGAGGCATCCCTGCCCATATTTCCTCTCTGTAATAACCAAAAGTGAAGAATTTTTCATGTATTATTCATATATTTATAAAATCTTTAAATATATATAGTTCATACTATATTTTGATTGCCAACTAATTATCATCTTTATTCTCAAGGTACTTGATTTAAATATTTGTTAATTCTTCTATTGGAAAATAATACTGGATATCTTACAGTAAGCAGATACTTAAGCCTCAAGGAAATCTGCTATTTAAAAAAATTTGTGGCGAAATATTTTCTAAAATAGAGTTATAGAGTTGTAGAATCTTGTTGTTGGATGGGACCTTAGATGTCATCTGGTCCAATCTTCTAGGTTTCACTGAGTATAGAAATTTACACTGTTATATCCTTGGAAATAGGCATTTAGTCTTCTGAAATATTTCCACAGCAAAAGAGTTCTATATTATATAAAGCAATCTGTTCTCTTCTGTCCACTGACCTCCTTACATTGAACTGGAACTTACCTTCTTTTAACTTCTCATTGTCCCTAATTCTACACCAGGAGCTACACAGTTTGTATCTTCTTCCACATAATAGCGGTTCAGATAGGTAATGACCATCCTTGCCTAACTTCCATCTCCATTTATATGTTTGCCTTTGCCACCTAGACATTGTCAGGTTTTCAGATATTTTTTTATAAGTCATAGTTTTAGAATTACTTAGCCCAGTCCTTTGGACTTTCTTTTGATTTTTAACATCCCTTTGAAAGTGTGGGGCCCATATCTAAATACCTTATTCTAGATTGGCTTGACTAGGTAATAGAACAGAAAGACTACTAACCTCCTCCCACCCCAAAATGGGGAAGATGCTTTTCTTCTCAAGTGCAGAATTATTCTTTATTAAATTATATCGTTTGTTCTATAATTCCAGTCTTTTGAAATGTCTTCAAATCATGGTTCTGTCATACTAATTTTTTGTTTCTACTTTGACTAATTTGTAAATGTGGTCAATTAATGAACTTTTTGGGACTACTCTAAGTTATTCACAGAGTGGAAAAGATCTATGACAGAAACTTGTTTGCCCAGATTGTGACTACTTTATTCTTTGGGGTGCATTCTCTGGCAGTGGTCATCCAACTCCATAAGTATCTACTTACCTGAATCCAGTCAGCATTATTCTGTGTGGTTCCCAGAGTTATCACAACCATTTTTGAAATCTACATGAACTCTAGTTATAGCATTCAGCAAATCTGCCAACTAGTAATACTATGGAAGAAAGAAATGGAAATGAATTTCCAAAGAACCCATATTTGCTCCTTTCATAAATACCTAAAAGTCATCTTCTTAATAACTCATTCTTCAGTTTTGCTAGAAATCAACATTTATCTCTCTGGATTTTTGTTCTGGAATCCAACACTTTTGAATTTTTAGAATGAAGCCATTTACCTGTGTCTAGTCTTCACACCTAATATCTTTCTCATTGCTGGTCATTTTTCAAAGACTAATATGAGTAGTTTAGCAATTGTAAATATATATTCTTTTGTTCTTCACAATTGAATTATTAATCAGATTCTTATTTACATCAACCTAGTGCTAGTCTCTTGCAGTCTCCAGATCTTACCTAGGGTTGAGTGCCCTCCCCAAAATACTTTTTGAACACTTCCAATGTGTGAATATTCATATGGAATTCATGTCTGAGTTCTGCCTCTTTAAAATTGCCCTGCACTTTCAGAATTTTCAATCTTCTTCACACCATAAACCAACAATTTCTCTATCTTTCTAATCCTTATGTATCCTTTTTACTGTATCTTTTATCAGAGATGCAGGAAACATATAACTGTTATTTTTTTCAGTGCCCTCTTAATTACCAGCAGCACTTCCCCTTCCTTCCCTTCATCCTACTAGTATCCCAGGGCTCTCATACCGACTTCTGAACTCTGAGGACCTTCTTATGGTGTTCCATTAGGCCTAGACAGGGTTTCATATTTTGGACATTCTCTTAGGCTAATTCTTTCCCAGCATCGAATAGTCCCCTTGGGTTCTGCTGTCTGCCATCTGACAGGTTGATTAGTTTCTACAACTAAGTTAGCTAAATAGAATGTCACCCATCTCAGGTAACAGAATGTCTTAGACTTCATGAAATGTTCATGACTCTAAAGACTGTTAAATGTTGCTTTGGACGGTATTAATTGTAGGTATCAAGTCATACTGGGGCAGGGGAAGTGGGTGAAGGGATTTTTTAGAACAAATAAGTCTTCCAGTGGTGTTCCCTAGAATGGAACACTGTTTATAGATACTCACTTACTCTGCCATGAAACTTTGCAGGCATCAATGAGTTTGAGGCATTTTCCACTGACTTAACACCATGCTTGTGACAAATTGGAAGATGGAGACAATATGACAGGAAATGTTTCTGACTCAACAGATTGAATTTCAAACACCAGTCTCCTCTGAGCTCTTAACTGCAGGCTATGGTCTGTTTCCTGGGTTACAGTATTGGCTGTAATGTTCTAATCTTGGCTCTTTCTTCTCCAGAGGTAGTTGAATAGTTTTGTGTCACCTTCTCATGCCTCAGTTAGACATAAAGGCTGAGAAAATACTATTCTCAGTCCTGATGGGGTGAGGAAGAGTTAATTAGAACAGAATGAGTTTTTCTTTTCCCTGTTATAGCTTAAATGTGTCTGCATTTCTGTTTCCTGTATCACCTTTTCTCATTTCTGAACTTTTAGGGAGAGGAAAAACAGGTGACAGCTGCTTCCTTTATGATAAGTTGCATGGCCAAGTTAGCAGCAATTCTGAGAAATCAGGATTTTGGTATCTATGGCTTAGAATTGACAATATCTCATTTAGTCAAATCAATTCCCACTTGGTGATTATTAAGGAAAATCTTGAATAAAAATACAACCATATGGTCCAAAACATTATATTTTCTGCATGTAAAACGCATCACACACACACACACACATGCACACACACTCACACTCACATAGACATATTCTACAAGTGTACACATAGGACACTTTCTGAATTTCTCCATTTTGTCAACTTTACCATCATAGAGTCTGAATTTGGAGTCAGATGGAAGGGAAAACCTGCATAGTTGACTTGATATAACTCTGGAATTCCTGTGGCCTTCTCATTTTGCTTCCTTTCTGTATACCAGCATAGCTCCATTGAAATCTCTGATATACTTTGGCAATGCATAGGATCATTTAACATGTACTAGAGACTCTGAATTTAGAGAGTTTAGTCATTGGGAGCACTGGGGAATTGATAGAATACAGGTAGATAAAAGTATTTGCAATAGATTTGTTGTATTCAGAGCCTCATACCAGGAGATTCAAAGAGGATGGTGTTTAACAATAGAAATAACTCTATTTAAATTGAGTTTCCTCACCTTTCCTGAATGAATGTCTGAGTTTCTATTTTGTCTATAAATTATAGAATTATTATGAATTTAGAAGAGATATATATGGGAAAGAGTTTCTATTTTGTCTATAAATTATAGAATTATTATGAATATTAGAAAAGATATGGGAAAGAGTCTCTTGCAACTTTGGCCACAAAATAACTATTAAATTAAAATTATTTTTTAGGAAGTAAGGGAGAAGGTGGTGGAGGAAGAATCAATCAATATTCATTGAAATTCTATATGATCACTTGGAAATAAGAGCCAATGTGACATGGATTATGTAAATTTTGGAATCCTTATCTATTCTCTATACTAGACTATAAGCTCACCCCTGGCATTCAATTAATAGAAGGAGTAAATATATTTAAAATGGTTCCCTGCTGACTACATAAGCTTGAGGGGCATCATAATATTTCTATTGCAAATTTAAAGTTTTCTGTATCAGTCATTATGAAAAGGATTCTGACCATATCCTGTTCTGGACAAGTTTGGTGCCTTGATTATTATGACTATATGATTCAAACAAGTTTTTTTCTAAACTCAAAATCCTTAAATTTTGCACTCTCTAACTAAAGTTTCCATAGTGGTTTTGTCTAGTTTTGTGTTTTACTTCATTTAATTTTCAACGGCAATCTTTTTACCTTTTTACCACAATATCTACATTCCTGAGGTAATTTATAATATTTATCTTTATTTAACCAGATTTTATCTTCAGGTCATTTTTTTCAAGAAAACCTCAGAGTTGCTTTGCTATAGTGTCTGTTTTTGCATGTTTAAGACATTCTATAGCCTTTAACTGCAGAGCAACATGGTGACATATCATATACTCACCTTTTATTTTACACAGAACTTGGTAGATAATAGTTTACTATCTTCTAAGATTGAATGTTGTGGAGAATTCTGGTATCAACCAAATCTTCCCTCTTATACATACTCTGTTCAATGGCTAAATGCATGAATGTTCTTTTATTAATATTGAAAGTCAATGACTCAACCAAATTATGTGTTTATTCGAGTCTCCTATGTCAATTTCTCTATCAGCTTTTTGTGGATCATGATGTGCCAATGTCTTCTGCAGAGTTAGTTCTTTTTTTTCCAGAGTTTTCTTACAAAGATGTGTATGTATGTATATATTCCCTGATGAGACTGTCTTTGCCTAATGTACATACATATACACACACTCATAATCTTATCTCTATTTGCTTTATTATTTATCTTTTTTCCTGGATATGCTGCAATTATCTCAAGTACATCCTTTTTTCAGTAATTAGATTTAGATTTTAAACCATATCTAGTCTGTTTCATGAATATTAATGTTTATTAGTTCTGTAATGGTGTTGTTTTGATCCCATTGCTTTGTTCTCTTCTCAATCTCACTTGTCATGTCAATGTGGTATTTTATTTTCTTGTCTCTGGGACCTTATTTTACTGAAATCATGTTCTTAGTAAATTCTTCCATAGCATGAAGCACTCATGGGGAATTTTCTTCCTTTTTGGAGGATATGTATTTTTTTTCACAATGGATTATTAAATCCTCTTTCCATTTCTTAAGTTAGGTTCTCTAGAAGCAACCCTTGAGATGGAGGATTCCAGGGTGAGTAATTTATTAAATAAAATGTACTGCCAAGGGAAATCCCAAAAGAAGCAAGGGGATGGAAGGAGGGAAACCATGCAAAGATGTGTTTTAGGCAAAGCTCTATATAGAATAGATTTAGCCTGGTTATGCAGGGAGATCCTAGAATGTATGTTACAGCTCAGAGTTCCTCAAACCAAATTAAGGAAAAGAGCTTTCATATTCTTTTCACCCATCAGCCATTGGTTAAACCCCAAATTGTTTGGTATAGAGGGAAGAAGAGCAATACATTTTTTTGGTGCTTCCATTTCTTTTTCTTTTAAGATTTAATTTATTTAATTTAGAGAGAGAATGCGAGAGCAAGTGATTGGGGTGGGGAGCAGAGGAGGAGGGAAAAGGAGGAGGAAAGAATCTCAAGCAAACTCCACACTGAGTATGGAGCCTGAAGTGAAGCTATATCTCACAACCCTGAGATCATGACCTGAGCTGAAACCAAGAGTCGGACAATTAACCAACTGAGACACCCAGACACCCCTCTTCCATTTCTGGTGGGCTGTAGGCAAAGTGGATTCTACTAGCCCAAGGGCAGACCTCTGAAAAAGAGCCATAGATGCTGATTGTTAGAACCAAATTCACGTCAAAACAAAGAACACAAACAAACTTGTAAGAAAGAATTTAAAGGCATCTAGGAGGAGAACCAGCACTATCTGCTACATTTGCCATATTATTTTCATCCATTATTTTTAATAGGTTTCATATTGTTGCCAAGTAGTTCTTTTTCATATCACCTATTGGTCATGCTTACCATATATAAGCTATGTCCAGATCTTTTATTTATTCTTATATAGGGTAGACTAAATTTCTTTTATTTCCTTCCTATTGTTTTTGAAATCTGTCATTAATTCCCATGTATATTTTGAGAAATGGAGTATAGAAAATTGGAGTAGGTAGAAGGGGAAAAGCTCTACTGATCATGGCTATAACTGTGTAGATGGTATGCATTCCACTGTTTCTTAAAAGATTGTATAATAGGACCTATATCTGGATTCAGCCTACCAATTTGGGGGAATATATTATATTCCTCCATCAGGGTCTGTTTGAATTCTTTGGATCAATCCTACAATTTGTCATGAAACCCTGAAAATGTCAGGGTTTTCTTGCCTGTGCTGCATCTTGATGGTGGTAGGTAAGGACTTCTACTTTTGAAGATTCTATCTTGACTTTCCTCTTGGATTTGTTAATCTACTTTTTTACAGATTTGGGGCTTTTTCATGAAAATACTCTGCATCTTATTCATATACTGCCTTTCTTCAGAATGGAATTTATATAAGCTCCACAGAACCAACCATAATGCTTTGTTTCTTTCTTTGGCCACTAGTTTTCAAAGTTTAAAACATATGGTTTATTATTTTATCTGGATGCTGTGGAATTTTTTTCTCATTTATTTATTTAGAAGAAAGATTATGTGATCTAGTTTTTCTCTGCCATTGCAACTGTAATATTTGCTGTCTTCCCAATCAGAAGTTTCCCTGGTAGTTTTGGTAAAGTAGAACATAAGCCCTCTTATTAAACCTCCTTGACAAAGTTGTATGTTTACATCTTTACCTGGATCTTACAGAACTAAAAATCATGTAATAGTGTTCTTTGCATTGATCAACTTTTTAAGCTTGCCTAAATTGCCTAAATACTTAGGGTCATAAAAATCTAATTTGGATAATAAATAGTTTCTTAAAGAGTTTAGTCTTTAACCAGAACAAATAATTTTCAAACAACTTTTAACCAAAATTAGACATCATTTTAGTCATAGATTTTCAGTCTTTTTTATACCAAGAATGCAAAGGAGAACAGTAATCAGCCCTCCTTGTGAACATTTCATGTGGCTAAATCAGAATATCAGCCAAAGCTCTGCTTTGGTTCAAATATAATTGAAATTGAAGAATGTTGTTTACATGATGTCAACTTTCATCTCTCTTCATAATGTGCAGGATGCTGAATATGCTATGTGGATTGTTTATGTAATGACAGAGAGGATGAGGAACTACAAGAAGACCAATGAAAAATTTCCAATATGGAAAAGGGGAACAGCCTACATAAACATCTTTGAACATTTATTCTTTGAATAGGATGTAAAATTCTCTATCGCTCACTCCTACAATGCTAAGTAGGCACCATATGATCGGTAAAGTTTTCCAAGATTATATGTCCTGGTTGGTGACTGGCTTCACTATGATACTCCTCTGAAGTCACAACTACTCTAAGAGGAAGCCTCATAACTATAACAATTTGGAAGGTCTTCTTTTGGATTGTTGTTAAAATAACTCAGCTAACTAAAGTTTGAAGCTGCTTGAGATCTTGAAAAGGGAAGGGAAACATTAGGTTTTACCCAGGTTAATTGTTGTGATACAATTTTGTAATTAAATTCTCTTGTTCCTATTTATTTCTACTGAGGCTGCTTCAATTTTAAGGGCAAGGACAATAAAACTCTGGGCTGAGATAAACTGGATCACCAAAAAGGGAAACCAGATGAAGAAGCCCTAAGGATTTTTACTGGAATATGTTTTTCAGGCAAAATATCTTATTTTTTGTTTTGTTTTATTTAAATTCAATGAGTTGATATATAATACATCATGAGTTTCAGATGTAGTGTTCAATAATTCATCAGTTGTGTATAACACCCAGTGCTTATCACATCACATGACCTCCTTAATGCCCTCACCCAGTTATCCCATCCCCCTACCCAGCTCCCCCTCCAGCAACCTTCAGTTTGTTTCTTACAGTTAAGAGTGTCTCATGGTTTTTCCCCCCTCTCATGATTTCTCATTTGATTTTTCCTCCCTGTCCCTATGATTGTGCTTTTCTTATATTTTCTTATATTCCACATGAGTGATACTATCTGATAATTGTTTTTGTCTACTTGACTTATTTTGCTCAAACTATTTAAAAAATACTCTATGGGATATGACTTTCTCATTCAGGGCAGAATTTGTTTAGATAATTAGTAACTAAATACTTTTGGGATATGTGTTGGTAGTTTGTTTGTTTCTAATGGACAGATGTCAATGGTTCCTTCTGTCAGCTTGCCCATTCTCAAAACTAGATCTGCCATCCTATTGTTGAGGTCATAGAGCCACCCAGTCATCAGATGCTGTCTGTCTATCTGCTTTGACAGGGAAGGAAATGGAAGGTGTTAGTAGAGGTTATTTAGGGTCACTCAGTGAATGTATTGAAAATAAACCACAAGAAGTGATTTGGCAGATTTGAATTTAGAAGATGATAAGGCCAAGTAGAAAAACAGTAAAATTTGGTTATCAAGTGCCTTTTTATAAAAAAGATTGAACTGGGCAGCCTGGGTGGCTCAGCGGTTTAGTGCCACCTTCAGCCCAGGTTGTAATCCTAGAGACCCGGGATTGAGTCCCACATCTGGTTCCCTCCATGGAGCCTGCTTCTCCCTCTGCCTGTGTCTCTGCCTCTCTCTTTCATGCTCTGTGTCTCTCATGAATAGATAAATAAAATCTTTTTTTAAAAAAGGATTGAACTGTATCATTTCCTCTGTGTATTCAAGAATGTATATTTTTCCTGCCTTTCCTATCAATTATAATGTAAAATATAAAGTGATCAGATGATCAAATTGGCATTTATAGTTTTCCAAACTATTTTGCTATACTGTAACTATCAACACAAATGTATATATGTGTGTGTGTTTTATAAGTCATATGAAATTGCCTTTGTTGTAGGTTAAAAATAGTTAAATATTGACATTTCATATGGTTTAATCTAATATAGTGTAGATGATTAAAATGTTCTCAGTTTTGGATATAATTCATGAATCATCTGAAAACTTAATTTTAGTGACTTTTTGATCTAAGGGAAAAATTTTAATTGCATGTACTCTCTTTATATACATATATATGTATATGTACTATATATGTACCATATGTATATGTCAAGTATATATGGGGGAGTCCTTAACTAATGAATGACATGGTTACCAGTATTAATTAGCTTTCATAGAAAAATAAATAGCATTGGCTTAAATGGAGAAAAACTTTTTTTCATCTATTGCTAGAGATATATGAAAAAAAGTAAGAAAGTGATGGTTCTTAGTCGGACAAGAGTTTGCTGACATATTGAATAATAAAGCATCAAATTCCATGATAGCGCTATGGTGTGAATAATTCTCCCTATGCTCTTAGTTCTTTTTTTAATTTTTTTAATTTTTATTTATTTATGATAGTCACAGAGAGAGAGAGAGAGAGAGAGAGAGAGAGAGAGGCAGAGACACAGGCAGAGGGAGAAGCAGGCTCCATGCACCGGGAGCCCGACGTGGGATTCGATCCCGGGTCTCCAGGATCGTGCCCTGGGCCAAAGGCAGGTGCCAAACCGCTGCGCCACCCAGGGATCCCTGCTCTTAGTTCTTATATGGAACTAATAATTTTCACTCCTGAAATTGTTTCAACCAGGGCTTCAATAAGTACAAAACAATGTTCATCAAGAGAGAGAGAGAAAAATTGTTGAGTGATAAAAGGACAGCTTAGTTTTGCTCTCCTGAGTTTGCTAACCACCACTGATTCCTCTTTCATATAACAGTACTTTAAATTTCCTTTAGGAACTGCCCTGTCCCTTGCCCTCCCATGTTCTCAGCCAGGTGATTTACATGAGATTGATTCTACATCCGGCTTCAAGTGGGCCTAAGTTTGGCCTAAGCTGATCAGTGTATGGCATTTACCTTTTTATAAATGGGTCATGGGTAGGTACAGGACGTAATTCAGTCCAATCATAACTAATCTCAAAAGTTTTGCTGAGAATGCTGGGATGAAGACTTTTTGTTTTCTACTGGATTTAGTACTCTGAGAATGCATGGTTTTGGATTACTATGGCATTGTTGACACCATGATGAGAGATATCCTGAGGACAAGTTTGAAGGCAGAGAAGGCAAGAGAGACTTACATGACTACAGCTGGAATTCTGATAATATTTTGGATTTCTGGATCAAATTCTGTCTAAAGTCGGTCATAGTTGTTTTTTTTTCTCCAAGCTAATCAATCTCCTATGTTGTCAAGATACTTTTATTCAGGTTTATTTCTCACCAGAAATCAAAACCATCCTAACCAATATAGGTGATTAATTAGAGGTTTGAGGAAATGCATCAGAAATGTGATTCTCAATAGAAATGTTATTTAAGAGAAAGGCAAGGAACTGTTCAAACATGTCTATGATATAACTATTAGAGGAAACACCAAAGTATCTTCTTGAACAGATCTTCATCATGACTAAAATTTGGATAATTAAAATATATGTTTCATTAAGCACTTTTTCCTGAGTATAAAAGTACCCATGGGAAAAAATACTCCTAGGAAAAAAAAAATAAAATCGGTAAGTTCAAGGCAGAAAACATCAGTCACCTATAACTCTACCACCCAGAGGAAAATATCATCATTATTTTAGCATATTTGATTCAATTTTGATTTCTATGCATTTTTATGTTGTACAAATCACACTGTATATACAATTTTTGTCCTGCTTTTTCTCATTCAGCACCAATTAAGTGTTTTCCATGTCATTAACAAGTATTCATGATGAACAAGTTTTCCTTCCCAAGGAAATTACACTTTATTTGGAGATGTGATACAAATACACATGGAACAATGAATAGTGTAGTAAATTGTGTAATACAATCAATTTGAAAATATGACTGTTCTAAATACTAATAATTATGTGACTTTTATTTAAATTATCAATTTAAAATTGAGTTTTAGAAAATCAGGAAATTTGTCACGGTAAAGGTGGACTTTATAGGGAAATAGGAGTATGGCTTGGGAACAGGGAAAGGATGAGATAGTGTAGACCAAGCGAATTGCATTTAACATATATTCTGATCCAGTTGGGACATGATCTATGTAGAAGGAACAAAGACTATGATAAAGATTTAGTAAGAGTAAAAAATAAGAGTATATATATAATTTTTTTTGATTTTGAAGAACCTTATAAATCACTCAAAAGTTTTCAATTTCTGTAGACAAATGAGGTGCATATAAACATCTGGCTAAGTCTAAGACTTACTAGTTTCAGGGGCAAAAAGAGGTCTTTGTTGCTTTATGTGACATATTTTAACTAAGAATTGTGGAGAAAGGAGAGAAATGACATGAATAGTCCTCTTCCAAGAGGACACAATGGAAACTAAGATGTTGCTTTTGTTAGAGTATTTTAAATCAAGCACTGTAGCTGAATTATGTACTTCCTTAAAGTTATATTGTATTCCTATATGCTTACATTATTTATTTTTCTCACCTTAGACATCATTGTCATTGTTATTTTTATTTTTTAAAAGAAGAAACTAAGGCTCAGAGAAAATGCAGAGACAATAAAGCAGCTCACTAGCTTAATCAAGCTTAATATAAATATAACTATGGCTTTGAATATGAATATAATTTGAGTCAAATTATTGATCCTTGCAACAAAATAATAATGATGTAGTTGGGATTCCAACACAAGGCTTTTCCCAATCAGTCCTGTGTTTCTTTCTACCAATTTTTATTGCATTGCTAGTGTTAATACTAGGTCTCTGGGTCTTTAACTGTTGTAGCAAAAGCACTAGTCTTTCCATATCATTACTTCCCTGTTTGTGAATTCTGAATATTCATTTATAATTTGGGCAGTGGTTATATAATCCAAACATTTATTTTAAGAAATTATACATGATAGTACAATTGAAACTTTGTATTGTCCTATAAGTTTTTGGCTATCTGGGATGATTTCTTTACACCAGAACAATAATTAGGCTTAGTATATAATTCTTAGTTCACAATATTTCCACTCAAAATTCTGTTGATATTGCTTCATTTGTTGCCTTTTGGAACACAGTGTGTGTCTGAGATGTTTGAAGCTAGCTTTAAATTTTGTAGCTTTATAGGTAACCTGTTTGTTTTTCTCCATCGATACTTGTAGGAATTTTTCTTCATCCTCCTAATATAAATTTGCTTTGGTCAGCATATGTCTAAGTGCAGATCTCTTTTCATTGTCTTTAAAAAAAACAGAGATTTTTTTAATCATGTCTTGGTTATTGCTTCTGATATCTTTCTCAGTAACCTTTATAGTTCTTGGGTTGCATTTCTTTGTTCTCTATGTCTATCATTTTTCTCTTGTCTTGTGTTTGTGCTTACCTATATCATTTTACTTCAGGGAATCAAGTGTTTTCTAGGAGTTTATGTCTCTGAATATAGACAGAAAAATAGTAATGGTGTGAGACTGAAGACAAAAAGCACTTTGGTTGCTTTTAAAAGATATATGTATATGCTAGGTGGTTAGCCCTTGCTTTACTGAATCATGGGACAGACTGTGAGGGAAGGATATAGTGGGTTTTGCTCTTTAATTTCAAGTAAGATATCTGTTTCTAGTGAGATATGACAGATGGGCTAGTATTTACATTTTCTGTACTGTACAAGAATTCCAGATGACTATATGAACTGATCTTCCTCATGATCTTTGGTTCAGATTTGCAAATTCCAGTTAGTTCTCAGTTAATATTACAAAATATGAGTTTATTTTAGTAGCCATATTAATTTTCATAGCTTTATAAATGATTATTGCCCTGTTGTGGAATCATAAAGTGTCTGAAGTTTTACTTTGCAACAGTTTAAAAGATAAATTATATAATGTATGTTTACAAATTTGAGATATGTGCAAGTTTCTGGGCATGTACCTTGGGAATGTCAAGGCTCTCTCTATATGATTATTTGATTTTATGTATTTTACAGATTATATGCAATAATATTTAATATTTATTTAATGCTTGGTCATACTATCCATTTGACAAGTATTTTACATATAACATATCATTTAATCCTCATTAAAATTTATGCAGAAAGATAGTACCACAAGATTATTGCAAAGATCTATCCTCTGAAATACATGGTAAGTCATGATGGTGAAATTTGAGTGGCTCCATATGTTCCTTATTTGCAGAAGTAGGCAGATACAGATTTGTTTATTATAAGCCTAACTCAAGCCTGTTGCCCTCTGTTGCTTTTTAGAAATAAAGTTAGAATAATTGGGAAAGAATTGAAATGTGATAGTTTTAGATTATGAAGTCATTTTTTCCCAGGCATTGTCCACTGTACAATACCATCAAGGCTCCTCTCTGTCACTCAAGGCTGCAAGAGTGGTTGGATTACTTATGAGTACAGGTGTTCTCAAGTATTTTAATGTCTGTCAAACTGCTTCAAGCTTTCTCCTTTTTTTAATTTCTTTTTTTTCCCCATTTTTTCACCTTACCAGATTATTCAGAATGCTTAATCTAGCCATAACCAAAGGGCTGAATTCTTGGCTAGAACTTCCCTCACTAAATATAGGGCTAGAGAAAAGCTCACTTTAGGTCAGTGAGTGACATCTTTTTGGCCTGATTCTATGATACTTTCTACATTTTCCAGTTCATGGCCTGTGATTTTTCTAAACCTGACAGTTATTTTCCTGTATTAAAACCTCTAGTAGATACTGCCTAAATGTCTAAGTTTTTACAAATGATAGTATACAAAATTCTTCACAATCTGATCTTTGCCTATCTTTCTATCTACATCTCTTGCCTATGATTCTAAAATATGCTCTCTAGAGGGGCACATAATGGGAAACACTTGAGCTTCCCCATAGTAATCACTCAATATATGAATTAATTAGAGAGTAAAGATATTGGGCTATGGCATCAGGTATGGAGAGTGCTGGGCTCCAGGCACTGCCTGGTATCTCATTTGGGTACCACAGTAGGATGTCCAAAGCACCTTGAATGCTGACAGGGCACTAGCAATATGAATGTAAGGAACCTTTGGAGAAACTTTGCCTGTTATGCAGCTCTGCATTGCTAATAACATTTCTCTCATACCTGTGAAGTATGTCCCTGGGAAGGGGACTGACTAGAACATATTGGTTTCGAATATCTATTATTTGAATCATGCCACATCAGTGAATGAATGGACATTTGGCTAATCTATGCTTACCTTCCTTTGCATATCCCAACCTGAAACATTACAGTGTCCTGCTAAGGCCTTAGACAATAGGATTTGTGTACCTGCAAAGTCAGAATCAAAGACTAATCCATACCTGATTATTCTGAGTGAAATAAAACAAAGTAATTCATTTTCATTATAGATTGGACATGCTGAGGAGAGGAACTGATTCATTACTGAAATCTACTGTGCTCCATTATGCTCGCTGAGGCAAGGGTCAGTCTGATACTTCACTATGGAAAAGGTAGGGGAAGGAGGATCATCCCCAGGAATGTGACATTGGTTGGGATAGTTTGCATTGTATTTTTTTTTGGGGGGGGGCTGAAAGTGTACTTCAACTAAGTGGTTTCTGTCAAAGCCTTCTGTAGTGATAAATGTGTGGGATGATGAATGAGGAAGCTGCATGAAAGCCAAACAGATGTGGAAAGGTAGTCTAGAATATAGAAGCCAAGATTTAGGTACATGTTTAGTATTCCTTATAAATGGATCCCTATGGGCTAACATATATTCTAGTGGGATAAATAGACTGGTGTCCTCTGCTGCTCTTATTGCTCTTAAACATTTGGGGAGATATTTTAGCAGAGCTAATGCAAGAGTAGTTATCATTTTTTCCAGGTGGTCATCTTTGTTAAGCTTTCTTGGCTGTCAAGGTTTTCATTTTTTTCTTTTTTAAATTGGTCCACTCAGCTCTCATGAACTCATATTGCACTACAACTTTAAACATTTTGTTCTCTTGCCTTGTCATTGTCCTTAATGTTCAGTGCACATGTGTCTGTTATGGCATGTGCATGATGTGCACATATATGTATATCTTTGCTCTTCACTTAAAGTGCAAGCTTCTAACATCCAGAATATTGGGTTATTTTCCTTTCCTTTGCATTCCCCCTGTGGTTTTGGGTCTCTGTAGTGTAGAGCTTGCTATAACTCCCTTTTACCACCAGACTGTGTTGGAAAAGCTAATGCAGAAAAGCCATTCTTGAAATTATATCACAGAGACAGACTGAATTAAAAGAAAGAGAGTGATAATAAGCCCTGAGTTTTAACTCTGGGTATGCCATATTCTGCCAAAATGACCCGAAGTAAGTCTGTTTCTATTTCTATATCTCAGGTTCCTAATAAGAAAATGAGAGGATCAAACAGCATGATCTCTAAGGCCCCTTCTACTTCAGTGTTCTGGAATCTATCATGATTATTCTTTGTTACAAGATATATGGAATTGAGCTAGGAAAGAAATCTGCTATAAGTCAGGTTCTTACCCTTGAATAGCTTAGTCCAGCTACCACTTACTGAGAACCTACTATATACAAAATGTGATTCTGCTCACCTTATATGCATCTAATCCTCAAAACAACTATATGAGGCTGACACTATTATTTTCTCCATTTTCAGAGAATAGGTAATTTTCCCACTGTTATATGGCTAGAAAGTTCTAGAGCTAGAATACAAATCCATGTCTTTCTGACTCCAAAACCCATTTTTTAAACTACTGTATTATACTACTTTACTGTAGTATATCTTAGTAGTAAATATATTTTTCCATTTGAGGGTATAGAACAGACTCAGGCATAGAAACATACATACATATATACAGATAAAAGAATAGCAAGGGGCCAAGTGTGAACCTGATATACTATGGTTATCTGTAAGTGGGTGAGTTTTAACCCATTTCCCAAGAGTTGACCTGTGATCTAGGCCTGCACAGATCTGAAGTTAAAGCTGTTCCAGCATTTGATAGTAGCTGGGAAGGCACGCTGAAATCACCATGAAAAATAAGGAGATTCAACTAAGGGAATAAGGGCACAACTGCAGGAAACCTTGCACTTGTGTAAAGAAAAAAAGAAGTAGCAGGCAAAATAGCATGAGGAAAGTCAGAGGAGAATGAGAAAACAGCCAATGGAAAGGAATCCAGCATAATTTCCTCCTGATCCCTGCCTGGATTGGTTCTGTGTACTCCTTTACTATTTATTCAAACCCTTGGTTCCAATGAATTCTGCTATAAACTAAATAGGAATTCAAGTTTTCTTAATCAGCTAATGATGACATACAAATAGTGTATGAACCATGAAAAAGTCTTGTTTGAACCATAACACTAAAACGGAGAGAGCTTGTAAACTAGAAAAGCCTGACTGTTCTTAATTTAATATTGTCCTGTGAGATTGGGTGAGGAATTGCCCAACAGTTAATCAGAGTGGAATCTTACCCATAGCATCAAGGATATATGCTACAGTGTTACTCTCTCCCCTCTCCTCAACTCCACATTGGAAGAATAAATCTTTTATTAGGCCATTTATTTTTTTTCCAGAGTGAGAGAAGATCTCAATAGCCCATTTGGTTTGAGAAGAAAAAGGAGTTGGGGGATTGGGGATCTGGGGCATGGTACACAGAGAAGGAAATCTCATGGTCCATTTCAGCTATTCTTTAAGGCAGGCATGTAGTGAAGTTGAATTGTACTTAGTTGAAGGAGTTCCTGGGGTGAAAAGCAGTGACCTGGGTAATATCAAATGTTCTGTCTGGGTACTATGAGGGAGGGTCTTAGGGGCATGGTGAGTGGATTTGGAAGGAATGCTTGTAGTAGATTAGAAAGAGAAAGAGACTAAAATCTGTTCTGTGTAGAAGTCTCTACCAAGAGGCTATTTCTCTGGCTGGCTGGAGTACAGCCATTGTATGAAGGTTAGAACCATTAAGTCCTCATTTCATATGACTTCAGGTCTTCCATGTCCTATATTATTCAGCAACTCTCTCAACAAAGCACAGCACATTTTCTGAGGTCATTTGTCTCACTGGGAAGGGCCCGCTGAACTGAACTGTTAAAAGGATGGAGAAAGGCAGGAAGAAGCTTTCAGAAAGGAAAGGAGAGCAGAAAGCCTTAGCAAATACTCCCTGGATCCTGAGAGGTCAATGTCAGAAAGAGGCCAAGAATCATTCTTGAAAATTAATGGCATCAAAATGAAGAGTCTTTTTGAGAATCCAAATGTCAGGGATAGAAAATAATTTTCAGTAGATGGGAGGCTTCTTTATTATCCTCCACACCTCCTCTTGTGAATCATGTTATTTCTCAACTGTTTCCACGTGTATCGTTCACTGTATTGATAAGTTGCTGCCAACTTAAAGTGCCCCAAATCCAACATTTTGGGTATTGTAACCCCATAATTCTCATTAGCAGAGGTACTAATTTTACCTTTCTTTGCTACAGCAAAGAAAAAATATATATCTACAAATTTCATACATCCCAAAGCCAGATATGAATAAATTTCTATAATTGCCTCTCTTAGAATTTTTGCAATTCTCTGCCAATACTATGGAAAAGTAAGAACTGTTTGGTATTCAGGGTGGGACTCTTCAGATAAAGAAGAAAGCACTGAATAATTGAAGTTTTGATTAATATTATGATCTTTGATGCAAACAAGTTATGCTGTCCCATTAGACTCTGAAGAACATCGAAGCATTCTGAATTATCACAGTTGCATGCTAGGAGGGTTTTTATTTTCCCTCATGGACACATAGCAAAATAAGACTTTTCCAGGTAATTTTAGGGGGGAAAAAGCAGTTTTGACCTGGTGATCCCGTGAGAGACCTGAGAAATGTGTCTGGGAAAGCACAGTTTTATGTTATATTCAAGGTACAAAAGTGCTTGTACAACAGTGAGCCTTTGAGTGCCACCCTGCTGAAGCAGAAATGTGGAATTTGATCTGATAGTTGTTTCTTCCTGTGGAGGCAGGGTGGAGACTTACAGCATTTCTTTCTCTGCTCCATTAATGACTCTTGCTACTAGTATGACCGCAAGATCGGTTGGCAATCCCTGACATTCTAAAATAATCCCTATATAGGGAATCCCAGAGGCAAGGTAGGATTTCTTTCTAGTCTAGGCCCGAGTTAAATCCAGGGATCATGGGCACCACCTATAAATGTGAGGTAGGATTCATACAACCTGGTTTTCACTTAGATTTAGAACTGGACTTAGGCATGATCAAATGAACCTGTGGTATACTTTATCTGGATTCCATTTGTTTTGTTTTGTTTTGTTTCCTAAATATAAGAATTCAGTGACAGAATGATGATCACCAACACTTTGGTTGTGGCTGATAGTTTTTTCAAATCATTTTAGGTTGCACTTCTTTATTGCTTAGCATTTATCAAGAAACTACCACATGCTAGGCGCCATGCTTTCATACATATTGCATAAATTGATCACATAGATCCTACCCTGTGATTCTGAGTATTCTCATTGTACAGATGATTTAACTGACATTCAAGTATTAAAAAAAACTTGCTTAAGGTCCTGAGGCTTATAAATAGTGGAATCTGGATTTCCATCATCTGCTTGATTCAAAAATGTGTGCTGATTCCATTACATGTCATGAAAATTTCTGTGATAGGTGGATCTGATTCAAAAGAGTGCAGAGACTTAGCTTAACACACATATATTGTTTTCGTCTCTGCGTTAATCTGTTCACCTCATTTTTACTGCCTTCTCCTGCCTCAGTTTGTCCAAAGCTGGATTCACTAATCTCTCTACTTATAGTATTGCTCTGACCCACCTCCAACAGGCAATCTATGAAGTACTGGAAGCCAGTAGTGGGAAATAATTTTCATCCCATTCCAACACTGATAAAGTGGCAGTAACTGCTTAGAATACTTTTGAGTTCTTATGTGGTGGTATCCAGGAGTGGGTGCTGTTATCAATTACTGATGGCTGTAGAAGGCATGGCAGGAGAGAGCACATGTTTTATATATTTTCTATCCCAATGTAAGCAATCTCAAGCTCCTGGCAAAACAAACTTCGATAAAAATATATATATTAAAAAAGAGAAAAATTGATTAAAAAATGAAACTTTTACACTCTCTGTTCCCTTCCTATGTGTCCTGAAGAACCCTATTGGCAAATATGAAGTTTTCATGTATAAGGCAAAGAATATGATGATGTGACTGCTGAAGAGAGGTTTACCTAGGAAAGGATATTCTAAATGTAAAGGAAGAGAAAATCCCCTTTCACTTTCTAATTAATATTCTTGTGTAATAGACACCACATGCTTAGGGAAGTCATCTGCTTTTGCAATTTGATCATACCTTCAGATTATCAGGTGATAAATTTGTTATAAGAAATGATAAAAATTGTAATTCTTCCCATCCACACAAATGCATAAAACCAATTTCCCTGTTCAGGTTCCTGAGAAATAGACATGACAACATGGAGACTATTTATCAAGGCTGTCATAATTAGGTCCAATTGGGGAAGTCAGTTTCCTTTCACAAATGACAAACTTCAAGTTCCAACTCACCAGCACCATTTTGCAGGACACGTCTAATAACCTCCAGACATTTATCACTATTCTCAAATGCCAGGATCATCAGAGGTAAGGCAGGTGTTCCTCATTCCAGTTCACTAATCCAAAATTATTGCCATGGGACTCTTGGGTGGCTCGGCAGTTTAGCACCTGCCTTCAGCCCAGGGTGTGATCTTGGGGTTCCGGAATCGAGTCCCACATCGGGCTCCCTGCATGGAGCCTGCTTCTCCCTCTGCCTGTGTCTCTGCCTCTCTCTCTCTCTCTCTGTCATGAATAAATAAAATCTTTAAATTTTTTTAATTAAATAGTTGCCATCATTTTACCAGTATGAAGATACTGCCTGGCTTCTAATATAAGCACATTTTTCAAAGGAGATTTTTTTTCAGTTTTTTTTTAAGTTTAAAGAGTACAGTTTCTAAAAATAATTAAGCTAGTTTTTTTCCACCTAACTTTTGAATTTATATATAGGCAGTCAGTTGCCAACTTTAGGCAGAGCATACACATGTATGAATTAGGCATTAGGAGGCAAGAGGATCAAAGAAACTACAGTGTCTTTCATTCCACTTCTTGTCAGCATACTGAAAGAAAGAGAACTATACATGGCTGGAGCAATTGTCTGCCAAACCACTGACCAACAGGCTTTTACACTGTCTGAACTTATGGACCAAATAAAAGTTCTGCTTAAAAACCATACTATATATATTATATATCACCATGTCAATTGACAAGGATATGGGGTTGTGTGTGGGGTGGGAGAAGGTGTGACTAAAGAAGGATTCTATTTAATGAGATACTATCATAAACTAAGAAATCCCATTTGTTTTACCTCTCAGGATTGAAAATATTCCCAAAATGATGCTTGCTTCCTTCATAGTAAATGTAGTTTAGTGACCTTCATGGATGTACTGAAGAAAGACAGGAAAAGAACAGTGGACTTAGCATTAGCCAGTCTGCCACAAACAAGTTGGGTATACTTAAGCAAGTTGTTTAATTTTTCAGGACTGTGATTCTTCTTAGAGATAAATAATTACTGCTCTTATGAGAAACCAATAAGGTAATGCATGTGAGGTAAGTAATACATTACATAAGAAGAAAACAAAACTCAACAATGAGTAATTTTCAGAAATGATATGTGACAGCCTGGTTTACACAGTTAATACATAACAAAGTCAGATTGTGAACCCATGCAGAGTTAGCTCCCCTACCAGTGTTCATTCTCTGATACATTGACCACCTATCTTCCAAGGATTAGAACCAAATCAAAAGCCTTTTATGGTTTAATTTGGCAAAAGGATGACATCTCCATCTCCTCTGTAATGCCACAGCCCCAGGGGCATGTTTCTATCATTGCACTTCACTGTGTCCTAGTTATCTACTACATGTCAGTCTCCTTATCATACTGTGGGCTCTTCAAGGACAGGGACTATGTGTTATGGATCTTTCTATCCCCACAGCCTAGTCTGGTGTTCAGCAATATCATGAGAACTCAGTTAATGCCTGTTGTAAGAAAAAAAAAAGGAGGAAGGAATAGAGGAAGGAATGGGTGATTCAGAAAGCACTTTGAATACCATCCTTGCTGTTAATTATTTCCTGGAATTAATTCTGACTCTGAACTTTCTGGCAGTTTGAGTTCTGAATAAATGGGAGTTTACAAGGATGTCTAACTAATCTGAACTTCTTGAATGCTTTAGCGATAAAGCAATCAGCTCAGCCAAAACCCAGGTCATATATCAGCTAATCAATAGGAATGTTAAGGCTACACGAAGATTTTCTAACAGCTGTCAAGGCTGACTAATCAGTGATTGTTCAGAAATCACATGGAAGAGAAAACCTTTCTTTTCTCTTGGGTATTTGCTAAAGAAAAGGCCCTGGGTAGGAATAGGGTGATTCAATTCCCAAATGATCTAATTATTATTAGGAAGAGTATGTAAAATGAAGAGGCAGAGAGGAGGAAGAGGGAACCAGGGGACTTCACGTTTTCATTTCATCCTTACAAACAGATATAAAAATATATCAGACCCCTGACTTGGCTAGATTCTCTCAGAGGACTATAGGAAGTGAAGAGTTGGGAAGGGAAAGATGGTTAGGAAATTAGAATAAGGGAGAAGAAAGACAGAAATAACAGTGATGTGTGGTGCCGACACCTCCTACAGGACTTGGAAAAAAATTTTCCCAGTAACTTTCCCCTTTTTAAAATATTCCCTCATAGGATTATGAATTTGAATTACTATACACACTTGCCATTTCCATTCCTCAAACACACAGAGACTTATAAATCTTAGCTCTTTCTGTACCACCTGCCATTTTTATACTCCTAGAGCTCAGTTGTATTGGTAGTGGTATGGTAAGGGTCTGTCATCTTTTCCATCATAAACACTGTTTACCCTAGATTTACTAGTTCAACTGTTTCAAGTTCCATACGGCTCCAGTTTGCACCAAACACAGAGGACAGATGACTTTTAAAATGTTGCTCCTTTTTCTAAAACCCTAAATAATCAAAATCTGTTAAAATATTAACTTAGATGTGAGAATATATGTCTTTACTTATGATTTAAAGTTATTTTTATCCTTTCATTTAAAGATCTCTGTTTTAGGATGTCTGGGTGGCTCAGCGGTTGAGCGCCTGCCTTGGGCCCAGGGCGTGATCTTGGAGTCCCAGGATCGAGTCCATCAGGCTCCCTGCATGGAGCCTGCTTCTGCCTCGGCCTGTGTCTCTGCCTCTCTCTCTCTCTCTTTCTCTCTCTCTCTCTGCGTGTGTGTGTCTCTCATGAATAAATAAATAAAATCTTTAAAAAAAGATATCTGTTTTAAAAATAGTATTAGAGATTTTTGGGAAGGGATGGGGAGGCAAAATTCCTTGGGGATACCTAGTCATAATTTGTCATTTAGTGGGGAAGGAAGGAAATTCGTAAGGGAAAACTATGATGAGATTTGAATAGATATTTTATTATTTTGTTTTGAATACTTTGGAGAGTATTAATCTCTCTTCATAATTCAGGGAAGATTATAGGTGAGCTCTACCTCTTTTTAAAGTGATGAACTCAATGTTCATCCCTATAAGATAGATTCAGATGTCATTGGAAAAACTCAATTGCAAAAGCTTTTAAGACTTCAACTTTTTTTTTGCCAGGGCAGGTGTACATATCTTAAGTTCTATACTCTGGGGAAAAGTATGATTATGTTCAAGCTGTAGTCCATAAACAATGCCTTTCATCATTTTGTAAAAATAGTTTTATGCTCATGGCCTTGACAGTGGGTAAATGAGAAGGAACTACTATTTTTAAAGCACAGATTTTGTGCCAATGTGTTATAGGATCTGCATATGTTGTTTTATTTAAACTTCACCAAAAAAATAAGTTAAATATTAGACCAATTTCCAACTGAAGAAGCAGAGGCATCAGAGTTTGGGCCCAATAAGATGTTCAGATCCTCAAATGCTGATTTTATTGCTTCTCACAAGAAAGGTGAATACCACTTCAGCAATGTCTCAGATGGGGTAAAAGAAAGACCAGAATTTATTGAGAATTGGAAGTTTGATTTAATGTGAGTCTTTCAATGTAGGCAACTTGATTAGGAGTGGTTAAACATGATACAAGAGAGATGGAAACAGCAAACTCAGGATTTTTTTTTAAAGATTTTATTTATTTATGAGAGACACACAGAGAGGCAGAGACACAGGCAGAGGGAGAAGCAGGCTCCATTCAGGGAGCCCAATGTGGGATTCAATCCTGGGACTCCAGGATCACTCCCTGAGCTGAAGGCAGATGCTTAACTGCTGAGCCACCCAGGAGTCCCAAAACTCAGGATTTTTAAATGAGGGATTCAAAGAATCACAGGGTATTTTTTTCACTGAAGAGTTGGATATTTCATAAAGTTAGGTTGTAATGAACAATCTAACAGTTTGGGCAGGATAGTCCCAGAAAGATAAGGAAATACTGAAGTCAGTAGAGTAGCAAAGTCATTTTTTTGTGACTTTAGAAAGACTATAGTAACTTATTTTGCTATTTATTTTGTATTTCATGTAGTTCTTTCTTTTTGTTCTTTTAGAAAAATCAAACCTTTTTTCTTGTTTTGTTTAATGTCAGCTTACCTTAGCTATGGTGAGAGGTAAAAGATGGAAATCAGGGGCCATGTTTGAGGCAGAATGTCAGAGTCAGAGCTGAGAACTCACCTCTTGGTCCTGAGCATGGTGTTGATTATAATTATCAAAGAGAAGAATGAGGGAATGCCCTAGGAAGGGGAAACTAGGTGTTAATTCCATTTCTGACTGACTAGCTATCTGAAGCTGCATAGATAGCCAGAGCAGTCTGTTTTAATTTAACAAAAACAAGTCAATTAAATCCCATACAGTGTGCTTTGATTGCTAAGGACAAATGATTTTTCATGTTAGTAAAGTCCTTAGTCCATGGTAACTTGACTAAGAACTTTTTCAGAATCCATTTCTTCTTTCCTGGTCTTGCTTCCATTCTAGAGTGTTGTTTTTCTGAGTCCCATGGTGGATCAGTGACTTCTTTGAACATCTGACCTGAATAAAGAGATTGCAGAGAGGCTTTCCTAAATATCTCTTTTTTAAAATGCTCAGAATTCAGCCCTTAGAGTACAGAAGCTTGCTGTCTGTATTAGAAAGAATTTACCATTATTGTGGAATTTTCATATTCCATCTGTCTGAGCTATCTCTATTTCTTTTTTCCTTTCTAAAAATTTTATTGAGATATAATTGACATAAATTGTGTCACTTTTAGGTTTACAAAATAATTATTTGATATATGTATTTATTACAAAATGATTACCAGAATAAGTTTAGTTAACATCCATCTACACACAGTTATATATTTTTTCCTCATAACTTTTGATATCTACTCTCTTAGCAACTTCCAAATATATAATACCTTATTGTTCACTATACTCACCATGTTGTACATTATTCCGCTGGATTTATTATTTTGCAAATGGAAATTTGTACCTGTTGATCACCTTCATCCATTTCATCCACACTCATCCCCCACCTCTGGGAAGCACAAATCTGTTCTCTGTATTTATGAAGTGATTGTTTTATAGATTCTATATATTCCATATATATGTGAGATAATGTAGTATTTATCTTTCCCTATCTGACTTATTTCTCTTAGCATACTCCCCTCAAGGGCCATCCCTCTTGTAGCAAATGGCAGGACTTCCTTCATTTTTATGGATGAATCATATTCCATTGTGCATATTACACACACACACACACACACATTTTCTTTACCCATTCATCCATTTTTTATTATAAATTAATTTTTATTGGTGTTCAATTTATCAACATACAGAATAACACCCAGTGCTCAACCCGTCAAGTGTCCCCCTCCGTGCCCGTCACCCATTCACCCCCACCCCCCGCCCTCCTCCCCTTCCACCACCCCTAGTTCATTTCCCGGAGTTAGAAGTCTTTATGTTCTGTGTCCCTTTCTGATATCTCCCACACATTTCTTCTCCCTTCCCTTATATTCCCCTTCACTATTATTCATATTCCCCAAATGAGTGAGAACATACACTGTTTGTCCTTCTCCGATTGACTTACTTCACTCAGCATAATACCCTCCAGTTCCATCCACGTTGAAGCAAATGGTGGGTATTTGTCGTTTCTAATGGCTGAGTAATATTCCATTGTATACATAAACCACATCTTCTTTATCCATTCATCTTTCGATGGGCACCGAGGCTCCTTCCACAGTTTGGCTATTGTGGACATGGCTGCTAGAAACATCGGGGTGCAGGTGCCCCGGCGTTTCATTGCATCTGAATCTTCGGGGTAAATCCCTAACAGTGCAATTGCTGGGTCGTAGGGCAGGTCTATTTTTAATTCTTTGAGGAATCTCCACACAGTTTTCCAGAGTGGCTGCACCAGTTCACATTCCCACCAACAGTGTAAGAGTGTTCCCTTTTCTCCGCATCCTCTCCAACATTTGTTGTTTCCTGCCTTATTAATTTTCCCCATTCTCACTGGTGTGAGGTGGTATCTCATTGTGGTTTTGATTTGTATTTCCCTGATGGCAAGTGATGCAGAGCATTTTCTCATGTGCATGTTGGCCATGTCTATGTCTTCCTCTGTGAGATTTCTCTTCATGTCTTTTGCCCATTTCATGATTGGATTGTTTGTTTCTTTGGTGTTGAGTTTAAGAAGTTTCTTCAGAGACTTAGAACAAATTATTTTAAGATTTGTGTGGAATCAGAAAAGACCCCGAATAGCCAGGGGAATTTTAAAAAAGAAAACCATAGCTGGGGGCATCACAATGCCAGATTTCAGGTTGTACTACAAAGCTGTGGTCATCAAGACAGTGTGGTACTGGCACAAAAACAGACACATAGACCAATGGAACAGAATAGAGAACCCAGAAATGGACCCTGAACTTTATGGTCAACTAATATTCGATAAAGGAGGAAAGACGATCCACTGGAAGAAAGACAGTCTCTTCAATAAATGGTGCTGGGAAAATTGGTCATCCACATGCAGAAGAATGAAACTAGACCACTCTCTTGCACCATACACAAAGATAAACTCAAAATGGATGAAATATTTAAATGTGAGACAAGACTCCATCAAAATCCTAGAGGAGAACACAGGCAACACCCTTTTTGAACTTGGCCACAGTAACTTCTTGCAAGATACATCCACAAAAGCAAAAGAAACAAAAGCAAAAATGAACTATTGGGACTTCATCAAGATAAGAAGCTTTTGCACAGCAAAGGATACAGTCAACAAAACTCAAAGACAACCTACAGAATGGGAGAAGATATTTGCAAATAACATATCAGATAAAGGGCTAGTTTCCAAAACCTATACCCTATACTTCTTATACCCATTCATCCATTGATGAACATTTAGGTTGTTTCTTTCCATGCATTGGCTATTGTAAATAATGCTGCAGTGGACATGCAGGGTACAGGTATCTTTTTGAGATAGTAATTTTGTTTCTTTCAGATAAATAATCAGAAGCAGAATTGCTATATTATGTAGTAGAACTATTTAAATTTTTTGAGGAACCACTTTACTGTTTTCTGTCATGGCTATACCAATCTACATTCCCACCAACAATGCACAAGGGTGGCCTTTTCTCCATATCCTTACCAAAACTTATTTTTAATCCTTTTGGATGATAGCCATTCTAATAAATATAAGATGGTATCTTATTGTGGTTTTGATTTGTATTTCCTTGATGATGAGTGATTTTGAGAACCTTTTCATGTACCTGTTGAACATTTGTATGTCTTTAGAAAGATAGCTATTCACTTCCTCTGCCCATTCTTTTTTTTTTTTTGGTATGTTTTTTATTGGAATTTGATTTGCCAACATATAGCATAACTCCCAGTGCTCATCTCGTCAAATGCCTCAATCAGTGCCCATCACCCAGTCACCCCAACCCCCTGCCCACCTCCCCTTCCACTACCCCTTGCTCGTTTCCCAGAGTTAGGAAAACTCCCATGTTCTGTCACCCTTTCTGATATTTCCCACTCATTTTCTCTCCTTTCCCCTATAATCTCTTTCACTATTTTTTATATTCCCCAAATGAATGAGATCATATAATGTTTGTCCATCTCCAATTGACTTACTTCACTGAACATAATACCCTCCAGTTCTATCCACATTGAGGCAAATGATGGGTATTAATCGTTTCTAATGGCTGAGTAATATTCCATTGTATACATAGAACACAACTTCTTTATCCATTCACTGTCAGTGAACACCGAGGCTCCTTCCACAGTTTGCTATTGTGGATATTGCTGCTATAAACATTGGGGTGCAGGTGTCCTGCTGTTTCACTGCATCTGTATCTTTGGGGTAAATCTCCAGCAGTGCAATTGCTGGGTCGTAGGGCAGATCTATTTTTAAGTCTTTGAGGAACATCCACACAGTTTTCAAGAGTGGCTGCACCAGTTCACATTCCCACCAACAGTGCAAAAGGGTTCCCCTTTCTCCACATCCTCTCCAACATTTGTTGTTTCCTGTCTTGTTAATTTTCACCATTCTCACTGGTGTGAGGTGGTATCTCATTGTGGTTTTGATTTGTATTTCCCTGATGGCAAGGGATGCGGAGCATCTCATGTGCTTCTTGGCCATGTCTATGTCTTTTTTGGTGAAATTTATGTTCATGTCTTTTGCCTATTTCATGATTGGATTGTTTGTTTCTTTGCTATTGAGTTTAATAAGTTCTTTATAGATCTTGGATACTAGCCCTTTGTCTGATACGTCATTTGCAAATATCTTCTCCCATTCTGTAGGTTTTCTTTTAGTTTTGTTGACTGTTTCTTTTGCTGTGCAAAAGCTTTTGATCTTGATTGAGTCTCAATACTTCATTTTTGCTATTGTTTCCCTTGCCTTCATAGATATATCTTACAAGAAGTTGCTGTGGCCAAGTTCAAAAAGGGTGTTGCCTGTGACCTCCTCTAGGATTTTGATGGATTCTTGTCTCACATTTAGATCTTTCATCTATTATGACTTTATCTTTGTGTATGGTGCAAGAGAATGGTCTAGTTTCATTGTTCTGCATGTGGCTGTCCAATTTTTCCAGCACCATATATTGAAGAGACTATCCATTTTCCAGTGGATAGTCTTTCCTGCTTTGTCAAATATTAGTTGACTATAGAATTGAGGGTCCATTTCTGGGTGCACTATTCTGTTCCATTGATCTATGTGTCTGTTTTGTGCCTGTACCATACTGTCTTGAGGATCATAGCTTTGTAGTACAACTTGATTTCCGGCATTGTGATGCCCCCCAGCTCTGTTTTTCATTTTCAACATTCCCCTGGCTATTCGGGGTCTTTTCTGATTCCACACAAATCTTAAGAAGATTTGTTCCAAATCTCTGAAGAAAGTCCATGGTATTTTGATAGGGATTGCATTCAATGTGCAAATTGCCCTGGGTGGCATTGACATTTTCACAATATTAATTCTTCCAATCCATGAGCATGGAATATTTTTTCATCTCTTTGTGTCTTCCTCAATTTCTTTCAAAAGCGTTCTGTAGTTTTTAGGATATAGATCCTTTGCTTCTTTGGTTAGGTTTATTCCTAGTTAGCTTGTGGTTTTGGGTGTAATTGTAAGTGGGATTGACTCCTTATTTTCTGTTTCTTCAGTCTCATTGTTAGTGAATAGAAATGCTACTGTTTTCTGGGCATTGATTTTGTATCCTGCCACACTGCCGAATTGCTGTATGAGTTCTAGCAATCTTGGGGTGGGTCTTTTGGGTTTTCTACATATAGTCTCATGCCATCTGCAAAGAGGGAGAGTTTGCCTTCTATGCCAATTTGAAATGCCTTTTATTTCTTTTTATTGTCTGATTGCTGAGGCTAGGACTTCTAGTACTATGCTGAATAGCATTGGTGAGAGTGGACATCCCTGTCTTGTTCCTGATCTTAGGGGAAAGGCTCCCAGTGCTTCCCCGTTGAGAATTATATTTGCAGTGGGTTTTTCATAGATGGCTTTTAAGATGTTGAGGAATCTTCCTTCTATCCCTATACTCTGAAGAGTTTTGATCAGGGATCCCTGGTTGGCGCAGCGGTTTAGCGCCTTCCTTTGGCCCAGGGTGCGATCCTGGAGACCCGGGATCGAATCCCATGTCGGGCTTCCAGTGCATGGAGCCTGCTTCTCCCTCTGCCTATGTCTCTGCCTCTCTCTCTCTCTGTGTGACTATCATAAGTAAATAAAAATTTTAAAAAAGAGTTTTGATCAGGAATGGATGCTGTATTTTGTCAAATGCTTTCTCTGCATCTATTGAGAGGATCATAGGGTTCTTGTTTTTTCTCTTGTGGATATGATCAATCATGTTGACTGCTTTATGAGTGTTGAACCAGCCTTGCATCCATGGGATAAATCCCACTTGGACATGGTGAATAATCTTCTTAATGTACTGTTGGATCCTATTGGTTAGAATCTTCTTTTTTTTTTTTTTTTTTTTTAAATTTTTTTATTTATTTATGATAGTCACAGAGAGAGAGAGAGAGAGAGAGAGAGAGAGAGAGAGAGAGAGGCAGAGACATAGAGGGAGAAGCAGGCTCCATGCACCGGGAGCCCGACGTGGGATTTGATCCCGGGTCTCCAGGATCACGCCCTGGGCCAAAGGCAGGCGCTAAACCGCTGCGCCACCCAGGGATCCCTGGTTAGAATCTTCTGGAGAATTTTTGCATCTGTGTTCATAAGGGATATTGGTCTATAATTCTCCTTTTTGGTGGGGTCTTTGTCTGGTTTTGGAATTAAGGTGATGCTGGCCTCATAAAACAAGTTTGGAAGTAATCTGTCCCTTTCTATCTTTTGGAACAGCTTTAGTAGAATAGGTACTATGTCTTTTAAATGTTTGATTGAATTCCCCAGGGAAGCCATCTGGCCCTGGACTTTTGTGTCTTGGGAGGTTTTTGATGACTGCTTCAATTTCCTCCCTGGTTATCAGCCTGTTCAGTTTTTCTATTTCTTCCTGTTCCAGTTTTGGTAGTTTGTGGTTTTACAGAAATGCGTCCATTTCTTCTAGATTTGCTAATTTATTGGCATATAGCTGCTCATAAAATGTTTCTAAAATCATTTGTATTTCTTTGGTATTGGTTGTGATCTCTCTTTTTCATTTATGATTTTATTAATTTGAGTCTCTTCTCTTTTGTTTTTAATAATGTTGGCTAATGGTTTATCTATCTTATTAATTCTTTCAAAGAACCAACCCCTGGTTTTGTTGATTTGTTCTACAGTTCTTCTGGTCTCTATTTCATTGAGTTCTGCTCAAATCTTTATTAACTCTCTTCTGCTTGGTGTAGGTTTTTTTTTTTTTTTTGCTGTTCTTTCATTTTGGGTTCATATTTTCTTAGCTAACTCATATTGCTTTAATTGACTGTACCTAGAAAATGAGGGCAGATCCTCTTCATTGTATGAAGATGAACCCATAATTCTATGTAAGTAATATGCCGGTTAAGTACTAGCTTTCATTTCTTCTCTCTGGAAAAGTGCAAGCAGGTAATTATAAGAAGAAGATTTTGTAACAAATAAGTAAAATATACTTTAATGTTTCCTTAGTTATCTGGGTAGCCAGCATTTCTGATCAGGCACACTGGGTTGGCTCCTAAAATCTCACATGGCTTCCTAATAAATAGATCCTAATAAATCGACCTGAGTTTCTGTTAATAAATAAATAAATAAATAGTTCCCTAGAAATACAAATATGAATATAAATAATAACTTGTTATTTTTTATTTTTATATTACAATGTGATAAGGGCTCTACTATCAGTTTGAACAAAGAAATTTCAGAGTACAGACTGGTAGTAGTACTGCAATTGGACCTGATAATGCCAGGAATAATTCTAAGCAAAGAACATGGAGAAGGGACTTCCATACAGGGGAAATATGAACAAAATCAAAAAGATGTATCCAAATAGATGGCATGTCTCAGGAAAAAGACAAGTAATTTGTTGTGGTTGGAGCAGAATATGTATTGAACGTTGGAAGAGTGAGAAAAGGAGAATAAATTGTGAAGGGGCTTGAATGTTCTATTAGCAATGGGGGGTATGTGTGTATGTATGTGTGTGTGTTTTCGGAGGTGGTTATGGCTACAACCAACAGGAAAGATTTTGAGTGATAATATTAGGCATGCAAAATAATCATTGATTTACTGCTTACTCTCTGATCTTGCAGAAGTTGTTTAATGTTATTAAGCCTCAGCTTTTTAAAAATAGAGAATACGTTCTACCTCACTGTATTGTTAAAAACATTAAATGAGATTATATAAACAAAACTCAAACACAGATGCATAGAAATGACAAATGTGCTTTTCAACTGTTCTGATTATTTACTTGATTTGAATATGCCAATATTCAATCATATTAAATGAGTAGCAATTTACTATATTTGCAAAAGCAAATGTATGAACAAATTCTCCTAATTTGAATAATACCTAATTTATTTTGCTACTCGTATGAGCCCTGCATGTACACTAATGTGACAGAGTTTAAAGAGGAATAAGTCATCTTAAAATAATAACTCAGGTACCAAGTTATAACCCTGATGGATCATTAATAAAAACATCATTTTATGTATATAGATACATTTATCATCATTTATCTGTACATTCATTCATTCATTCATCCAGTGAATGTGTAACAAATACTTATTATATGCCAGGTACCATGCTAAGTGACAGTGATTCAGAGAGGTCTTGGAAATGCTTCCTTTTCTCACAGAATTCTTTTACATTCTAATTGCATGTAGCCCATGATTTATTTCAGCAACTTATACAGTATTCTTATGCACATTATTTTACTTCTCAGGAAATGTATGTACTCAACAATGTATACCTACCACCTATATGTTTTAAGATTTTTTTAAGCCCATACTGAATGTCTAAGCAGTCTTTGAGCCTGTTACAAGCATTTAGTACTTACTGTTCAAATTTATTCTTTACTCTGATCCCTGAACCTCTCAATAATCTCTTTCGAGAGTGCCTTTACCTCTTTGTCCGCTGGAGGGAGGTCACTCTAAGTGCATTTTAATATGTGCTGAAAAAAGGCAGCACAGCTGAAACCTGATTGAAAATCTGATCTTCTTTCTAATGTCACAAGGACATCCTAAGACAATGACTGAAGAGCTATGCACTAGTACCCAGCTGGATTCCTGATACTTACATTGACAGATGCATTATCAACAGAGACATTGATTTAGAATGAATTAAGTAACCAATTTCCATTTTCAAGTCTCCAATTCCATTTTAGCACCAGTAGATATTAACTGGTATTCTTGTAGGTGAAACTTGATTGTGTTAAGGAGGGTGCCTGGACAATTGGAGGGAGCCAGGATAGGAAATTAGAGTCTAAGTTTTATTCCCATCTCTAGCCTGCTGAGTCACCTTGAGAAACTCACATCATGACAAGTCTCAGTTTCTAAAAATCAAATAAATGTTGCTTTCTATAATCCTGAAAGAATTTTTTTATTACTAACTAGCTAAGTATAACTCTCTCAAGGTAAGTATATGCAAGAAATTGCTGTAGATGCAAGATTTTGTAAATTATTGAAATGAAACATTGGGTTGGCCTTGAAATATACTACTTTTCATTTGTATAGCTAGCAAAATAAAGAGCAAAGTGAAGCACTTAAATGCTCTCATTTCCAGCATGATTCCAGCAGAGCAGATTGATTGAGCATGGCAGAGGAGGAAGAGAGGAGAAGAAATCTAATGTACAAAGTCATTGTAAGGCAAACAAAATATTAATATTGTATAATAACTCTTCTGGGTAAAATTGTACTATTTTAAATATTTTAAAAACATATTGATGCTATTTGTCATCAAAAAATAAGACAATAATGATGTAACCAGAATTATGTTGAGTCAATTGTGAATACACGGTTTAACCCTAGAGTATGCTCTTCTTAATTTGTCTTTCTCATATATATATATATATATATATATATATATATATATGTATATATATACACATACTTAAACTAATAGCATAATTACATAGCATTTTGTAATTCTTGTGTAAATCAATTCATTTAGCTAATTTTCTCTTTATTTCATAAAGAAATTGAAATTTGGGGAGATTATTTGCTAATATTTCCTAGCTAGAACTAAAACTCTTGCATTCTGCATCCATTGCTAGTGATCTTCCTGCTACAGAATGTTGTGTATACTAAATTGTGGTACAGCTAAAGAAAACTATGAAACCCGAGACATTCAAGAGATTAATTTGGGCCAACGACCTCAAGGAAAGAAGATTTCATTACTAAAGTGGGATACTTGAAGTATGGCATCTATTTATATTAGAGAACACTCAAAACACATGGCACTTTACCTTATTTTTAACCTCATGATGATACCCATAGTTTCTAAAAATAAATGGTTCCTGATATTTTATTAGTGCTGTGTTTTATAGATTCTATTTGGAGGGCATTCCATAAAAAACAAGGACAAATAACTTTGGGAAATGTTGCATATGATATCCTTTTCTTGCAGATTCATAGTGCATATTAGTAGATAAAATGTTCTGAGAAATTCTGTAAAATAATTTTGTTCAAGTTTGTTAAACTTGGATTTTCTTTATTTTTTTAAATATAGCACCTTTTAAAACTCTCCTGGAACACTAAATAGTTCCATTTCTCTTATTAACCACATTATTTTTTTTCTTCCATAATTATCCTTTATGTGGAAACTAAAATAATCCAAGATAGATTGATGGTGAATATGGCTGTACTCATAGTATCATTAGTGGAAACTTAGAGAGACCAAGGTCTGTTTTTCCTATGCTTACTAAAGATCCTCATACATCACAGTTGCTCAATATAGCCCAATGGTGTTTCCATACAATTGACACATAAATCTGTTCTAAACATTTTTATCTATGAAAAGGATAAAATGTTTCAACACATTTTAGAAAATTAAGTATCCAGAGATATTAGACATTTATCTTTCTAAATGCTGAGAGCTAAAATGGTTGGTCTTTTTATATTTCCTGTAATTTCATTAACAGAGGTCATTTTTATGGCATCTGCCCATTGTTCTTTTTCAACTCTTTAGCTTAATCAAATACTGGTTGTGAGGTAGTGACTTCTTTGTTGCTTTCTGTATATAACTATTTTTTTCAGCCTATTGGGTTAGATTGAATGTTACTAATACTGATTACCTATCAGAATAAAGCCATATACTCCTGTGGTTTGTGACAGGGTCTCTCTCAAAATACAAAGTCATCCTTGATGTCCAACCTCTTGGGAAAGAGGCATCTATTTCATACCAGAAACAGGAGCTGAGAAAGAAAATTCTGTGTCATAGACTAGGAATCTCTCTCCTTTCAGTTGATCAGGATGCCCAAGAGTATTCCTAGATGGTACATTGAAAGATTTTGCCTTTTACATAGAAGATATGAAATAATAAATCTAGGCAACAAGCTTTGGGCAGTGTACTAGATTTTTGTGGCCAAAGTACTAATATTGCAAGGCAATGAAGAGAATTGGGTCTAAGGTCCTCAAACCCCAGAAACAGGCCATCCATGATAGGATTCAAGAGTTGAATGTCTAACTCTCCAGTTTCATTCCTTATCTTTCACTGTTTCACCAGCCTTCTAGGAAACAAATTTATTAAACATATTTCAGATTCTTGAATGGATTACCTTCCCTCCCCTTTGGTACTTTTTGTGTTCTATTCTCTCTACCTGGAATATTTTCCCTAGAATGTACTCACATTCATCCCATTGATGAATTCCTACACATGCTTCAATTCTTCCCTTCAGATGTTCTTGATCTCTACCTTCTGTTATTTAGGTTATAATTTGGATATCCCTTTTGTGCGATCTCACAGCACTCTGCATTTTTGCCATTACTCTACCTATACTACTGTATGGTAAATGTCCGTTGAGTTTTTGTCTCTCACTGAATGCTGAGCTCCCTTTGGATAAGGACTATGTTTTCTTGTTTACTATTTTAACAGTGCTTAGCAGATAATATATTCTTAATAAATATTTGCTGAATGAATAAATCTGACATTTTATTACTTCCCTGTATGTTTTACTATATATTTTTAAGCTGTGATTCTTTTATTTATTTATTTGTTTGTTTATTTATTTATTTATTTTAATAAATTTATTTTTTATTGGTGTTCAATTTACCAACATACAGAATAACACCCAGTGCTCATGGAACTGGAGGGTATTATGCTGAGTGAAGTAAGTCAATCGGAGAAGGACAAACATTATATGTTCTCATTCATTTGGGGAATATAAATAATAGTGAAAGAGAATATAAGGGAAGGGAGAAGAAATGTGTGGGAAATATAAGAAAGGGAGACAGAACTTAAGCTGTGATTCTTATTCTAGATTGTCAAAAGAATGGAGAAGAGGTGAGAAGAGATTGACTCTGAATTATAGCATCTGTGAAGATGATAGTCTGACAAAGGGAAAAGGTAAGTAGATACTATTGTATCTCAAACTGAAAGACCAGGAACAGTTCTAATTTGCTGCTGCTGATATCTGTACAAATTAGATCTTTTCTTTGTGATTCTCTCTTTTATTCTAAATTATGGCAATTATTCAACTTTAATTCTAGAAAAAAACAAATGAAAAATAAAAACAACCTATTTGTTGATCATTGAAGAGATAAAAAGAGAGTATTTGAAAATGGACAGCTGTTTAGCACAGTGTGAATAGAAATACTAGAATGTGATCTGTTTACATTACAGTAAAATTACAATATTTTGTACAAATTTTGCAAAAGTACAAAAATTACAGTATTTTCAAATGCATCCAGTTAAAAGTTTTACCTTCCCCTTCATATGAAGGTGTTATTTATTTAAAATGTTGGATAAGTTGTTTTCAGAGAAACCCCATTGTAACTTTTTTTTCCTGTCAGCTGCCCATATCTGTCTCTGTTTGAAATTCTAACCTTAACCTTTGAACAGAAATGATGAAAAGAAGGGATTAACCAGGCTAAGCAGTTGACAAAGTACTGTGGTTGGAGCACAGAGGTTCAAGATCACCTGGCTCAGGGGTCCCAAGCAGACCAGGTTTGGCCACTTGTTGCTGACAAAATCCAAAGGCAGAGAGACGATTGGTGGTGAAAACAAGAAAGGAATTTATTTCAGTGAGTCCAACACCAGGAAGCCATGGACTAATGTTTTAAGGACTCTCCAAAGTGCTAAAAATCTTCTAGGTTTATATAAGAAAAATGTGGAACAAAGATTGCTGGGTCCATACAGGTGCACAGGAAAGGTCAGGTCAATCACTGTCTTGGGGTCAGTCATTTGGGGTCTTGCTGGCTCAGGGCAGTCCCTATTGCTTGAGGGTACTTTTATTTCCCAACAGAAAATGCCTTGCCCACAGGGTCTTTTGCCTAAATTGAGAGATAAGCTAAGAATAACTTAATCAGTTAGAAACTAAAGTCTGAGTTAAAAATGGAGGTATTTGAAGTCCTCTTTCAGTACCAAGAAGGAGTGGGGCAAAAGAAATGGTTCTTTATGTCATTATCCAACTGAAGTAAGGAGGTAGACTCTGCTCTTTTTTTATGCACAATACTCAGCTTTTCTAGATTCCCTAGTTTGGCCAAAACAATGCCTAATTCCAGTATTTTTTCAGTATGAAATGATGTCTATTTTTTGTAATGTTTCTGCCAAAATCTTCCTACCTATTGCTGATGAAAAAAATGGCACATTTCTCTGACAAATTATATTCAATAATCTAATAGTTTTGCTAATAAAATAATAAAAGAAAATAACTTCAGAAGGTTGACAGGTGACATGTTTTTAGGAATGATCAGACTATGCTGACATCTTTTCCCTTTGAACTTTAAATTTTAGTCTCAAATGGGATAAAATAGCTCAGGATACCTGGGTGGCTCAACGGTTGAGAACTTGCTTTTGACCCAGGGTGTAATCCCAGAGTCCTGTGATCGAGTCCTACATTGGGCTCCCTGCGTGGAGCCTGCTTCTCTCTCTGCCTCTCTCTCCGTGTCTCTCATGAATAAATAAGTAAAATCTTTTTTAAAAAAGGATAAAATAGCTCAAGGTTAAATTGTTTGTTGAATGAATTCAGGAACATTTAATTAATCATCAATTATTCAGTCATTAAGCAAGAGCTATGAAGTTCCTATAGTATGCCTAGTCACTATGATAGATGTTACAGAAGTTATAACAAAATAGAACTATATTTCCAGACCTAAAAATGTGTGTAATCTTGTTGGGAAAAAAGCAAGACTCATAATTAAATTCTGAGATAATTTTACAAACTGTGAGTACTAGTAATGCATTACAAAATGGTTTTTATATAAGTTCAAGAAAAGTAGAGATCACTGTGGGCTGGAGTAGATCAGAGAAAGAGTCTCCAGGGGATGGAGTGTCCTTTCTGGGTCTTGAAAGACTGTAGTATGCTTTCACTTATTAGAGGTTGAATGGAAACTTTTCATTTGATTAAGAAATGCCTGTTTAGTTATTTTTTTTAATTACTAGAAGGAAAGGAGATGAGCAGAGAAGAGGGGAAGGCCAGTAATATTTTCTGAGATAGAAACCAGCTTGATAAAGGGGCTAGCCTATCATTTTTGTAGATAAGACTTGATAGTACTAGATAGTAAAGCTATGCCTGGTGTAGGTGTTGAGGTGGATCACCGTCCGTTCCTTTAGTTTTTGAGAACCTATACTCAAAGCATAAACATTTCTGCCAAGTTCCTTCACAAATTGTTTTCTGAACTCAAATCTGGAAGGAAAACACAAGTACATCTGCTGGAGGCACATCTGCCCAGCATACTACAAAAGGTCTTTGCTCCTTCACCTTCCCTACTGGCTTAGACTAATGGCCATCCTCAGGCTTTTCTCAGTAGTGACCCTGTTACGGAATACCATTTCACACTCCCGCCAGCCTTAGAGCAGATCTCAAGGTCTGTACTGGAAATAGAAAATAGTTCACTTTCACTAAAATGCTGAGGTTCTACATCAAAATATTATTTTGTTTACTTTGCCTTTTTTGGGAAGGCAGAGGAAGGGAATTCCACTATGCCTGTCACGGTGATTGACAGAAATGAAGCATGAAAGAGAGCAACTGTGTTTATGAGCCTTGGAGGTGAAAACTAGACAAGACCTGGATCATATATTTTTAACAACTCAATAAATTTCTTTCGCCCATTTCCCAAATCTTCACATTCTAGCCAGGAAAGAATGACATCAAGTTTCAGCTAGAAATGAATTTTTGTTTGTGAAGGTTGGAAAGTTATAAGACTATAAAACATATTTTTTTAATGAAATTGCAGTATCCTCCAGGGTCTCACTCAAACCTAGTCTTTGGGGCCATGCTATTCATATAGGAAAGAAAACCTTATAGCAAGTTCTTTGTGCTACTTCAGCAACAAAATTTTCTGGACAGGTCTGAAACAGCCTCTTATTGTGCCAAGTTTTGTATTTTTCTCTCACTGTACTAGAGGAAAGTCTGACTTTACTGTTCTAAACCCTCAACATTCAGAGTGGAACTCAAGAGAGAATTGGTTATGATAAACACATTTTGTGGAGGAGGTTTGAGAAGCTTAGAGCCAATTTATGGGCAAATTGAGCCTATGTCTGATAGCCTATGTCTCATTTCTGGGAAATTATGAGGAAAGACAATACTTGTCTTAGAAAGTTAAAATCCATTTTTTCCTTTTAATTATATATTCCTCCACCTTAGAGATATTCTGCTACCCCTTATTGAGGCAATCTAGTCAAAAGAACACAAACTTTGCAGCAAAACAGATTGGAAACATGGCTGTGCAAATTAGTAGCTGAGAGTGAAGTCTTGGAAAATCAATGAATAAGTTTGACTCTATTTTCCTCTGTAAATAGCAAATAATAGTACTCATCCTGCAGGATTCTTCAGAACAAATGGCATATAGATATTCAAATGGGATATAATTCTATATCAATATAACAAATACTAAAGTTCTACTATAAACATTTCCTGTGGTGATGTTTCCATTTATCCTCAAATGTGAACAATGGACCTTAAAATCTAAAAAAAGTGTTGCCAATATTTTCTTCTGTGTTTTCTCTTGTTTCTTACTTTTCACTAAGTTCAGTTTATTCTGGAAGCTGCTCCTAAGCATTTGCTGAATGAATTTTATTGAAAATAAATGTTACAAGGGACTCTTTTCCCCAAGGAAGTTACTAATTATCAGTCATCAAGTTAACAGTTCTCAAAAGGAGGGTTGATCTCCACGATTATAGTGCAGAACTGCACTGTATACTAGATTGTAGGAACAAACATCTACATGATGCAATTTGAGAACACACAGCAGAAAGGTCTGTCCTAACCCTAATGATCTTCACCATAATAGCCCTTACTACCTGCCCCTTTCTCCTACCACACAGCTTTTTGTGTGCTGAAGAACACAGGAGAGTAGAAACTTTCCCAACTTCCCAAAGTGGTGAACAATATATACTTGTCATGAACATAATATTACGTGATACTAATTTTGTACATTGTGACACATATGCCATAGTATTCTTTGTTTCATAACACTGTAGAAATTGCAAAATGTCCATGATTTTGGAAAAAATAAAAAAGGAATAACTGTGGGCAATTTTGGATATTTCAGCTGACAATACAATGTTTAAAATATCTACCCAGCAGATGTTCCTCACTCAACTTCGGCTCTCATATATTTACTTTTATTAGTTTTTCCATATATTTATTCAGCATATTTTACTTGACACCTTTTATGTATGAGATACTCTTAATTTTTAGGAACAGAAAAAAGAACAAGGCAAATTAAAACTCTATTCTTATGGACCTTACCTTGTAGTGGGAGGATCAGACAGTAAAAAAGTAAACAAATAATCAGAGAAAGACAATTACTATATGATTTCACTCATATGTGGAATTTAAAAACAAAACAGATGAACATATTGGAAGGAAAGAGAGTGAGAGCAAGAGCGAGAGTGAGAGTGAGAGAGAGAGAGAGAGAAGCAAACCATAAGAGATTCTTCAATAGAGAAAAAACTGAGGCTTGATGGAAGGAGAGATAGGAAATGGGCTAAATGGGTGATGGATCTTAAGGAGGGCACCTGTTATGATGAGCACTGTGTGTTATATGTAAGTGATGAATCACTAAATTCTACCCCTGAAACCAATATTATACTATATGTTAATTAACTAGAATTCAGATAAAAATTTGAAAAAAATAAGACAATTACGCTTATGAAAAAAGCTGTGATGAAAATAAATAGGGATAAAGAAAATGTGGTATATATACACAATGGAATATTACTCAGCCATCAAGAGAATGAATTATTGCCTTTTGCAACAATGTATATGGAGCTAGAGTGTATTATGTTTAGTGAAATCATTCAGTCAGAGAAAGACAAATACCATATGATTTTTCTCATATGTGGAATTTAAGAAACAAAACAGGTGAACATAGGGGAAGGGAAAAAAAGAAAGAGGGAAGCAAACCATAAGAGACTCTTAACTCTAGAGAACAAACAAGGTTTATAGAGGGGATGTAGGCAGGGGATGGGCTAAATGGGTGATGGGTGTTAAGGAGGGCATTTATGATGAACACTGGGTATTATATAGAAGTGATGAATCACTAAATTCTATTCCTGAAGCCAATATTACACTATATGTTAACTAACTAGAATTTAAATAAAAATTTGAAGATAAAAGAAAAAAATAAACAGACTGATGAGATAGACTGATTGGAAGGCCCTAGTTTATATTGAGTGGTCAAAAGCTCTCTGGCAAAGTGGTATTTAAACAGAGGTATGAATGGTGAGAATAAGCCAGCCATTCTGAGAAATGAGACTAGAGTTGGAAGAAACAGGGAGACTATTTGATATGGGAAAGAAATAGGCATGCCAAAGAAATCAAAGAAATTGGTGTGGCTTGATTGTACTACACAAGGAAGTAAGGGGGGGAGATTAAACTATGTAGGCTAAGATGAATAGTCTGAATTTTATTGTAATGTGAGTAGAAGCTCTGGTAGAATTCTAAGTCACTGAATATTGTCCAATTTATATTTTTTAATGATTATCTTTTGTGTGACTAATGGACTTTAGCTGAACACAGGGGGAAACTAAGTCTTGTTATGAAGCAAAGTGAGAATTTCAGGTGAAGGATGATGGTAATAGAATTTTGGATTCCAAGTATTCTATTAGAATTCTTGGAATATAACTTTAATAGTACAAATAGTTAAGTGTGCTCAGATTTAGGGTATGTTTAAGAGATATGGCTGCTAGAAATCATATTGGATTGGATACAGAAGATATGGAAAAAGGGAAATCAGAGATGTTTCTTAGGTTTGGAGCTTCAGCAACAAGTGAACAATTGTTATATTTGCTATGATGGGGAAGGCAGGTGATGGGAGAATTTTGTTTTGCTTCTCACATGTCATGTATGAGATGCCTATTACATACTCAAATGGAGATGGGAACAGGGCAGTTGGCATACACAAGCCTAAATTTCCAGGGAGAGGTCAGAGTTAGAGATACAGATAGTATGTAGATCCATGTATCTAAGATGAGGTCATCTAGGAGACACTGAAGACAATGATAATGTCCTAAGACAGAAACCTGGAATGCATCAGCAACATTTTTATGCCCACATTTAAAATATTTTCTTTTCCTGTCTTTCTCACCTATCTCTCTTTTCTTCTTCTATCTGCTTTTCTCCTCTCCCTCTCATTTTTCTTCTTCCATTTGTTTCTTTCATTACCAGGTTCATAATTCATAGGAGCATTAACATAGGAGTTATGAGTGCCTTGATTATTAGGGGTCACAGAGTGATCCAGGGAGTGTTGCAACTCTCCCTTAGGCATAATGAGGCTTTCCTTATTTCCAGTGAGTGTAATGAAAAGATATAAAGATGTAGGTGTGGATACAAAAGCACAGCCATTCTGACCAGTGTGATAGAGCTGGAACATACAATCCTAAAATTTGTATAGAACCAGAAAAAAACCCTGATAGCCAAAGGAATATTGAAAAAGAAAACCAAAGCTGGTGGCATCACAATTCCAGATTTCAGGGTATACTATAAAGATGTAGTCATCAAGACAGTATGCTCTTGGCACAAAAAATAGGCACATAGATAAATGGAACAAATTAGAGAACCCAGAAATAGACCCTCAACTCTGTGGTCAACTATCCTTTGACAAAGAGGAAAAAAAATATCCAAAGGAAAAAGGACAGTCTCTTAAACAAATGGTGTTGGGAAAATTGGATAGCCACATGCATAAGAATGAAATGGGACCATTATCTTACACCATACACAAAAATAAACTCAAAATGGATGAAAGACCTAAATGTGAGACAGGAAGCCATCAAAATCCTAGAGAAGAACACAGGCAGCAACCTCTTTGACCTCAGCTGCAGCAACTTCTTGCATGACACGTGTCCAGAGGCAAGGGAAACAAAAGCAAAAATGCACCATTAGGACTTTGTCAAGGTTAAAAAGCTTTTGCACAGCAAAGGAAACAGTCAACAAACCCAAAAGACAATCTATAGAATGAAAGAAGATATTTGCAAATGTCTTATCAGATAGAGGGCTAGTATCCAAAATCTATGAAGAACTTATCAAACTCAACATCCAAAAACAAATATTCCAGTCAAAAAATGGGCAAAAGCCATGAACAGACATTTCTCCAAAGAAGACATACAAATGGCCAACAAACACATGAAAAAATGTTCCACAGTGCTTGGCATCAGGGTAATACAAATCAAAATCACAATGTAATACCATATCATACCAGTCAGAATGGAAAAATATCTTTTTTATAGAAAAGTACCAATGCATAAATGTAAAAGATAAAATTTTAAAAATTCATTTTGCATCTACCAATTTAATAGCTGGTTTGGAAAGGATCATCAATAATGCTAAAACCCTAAGGTGAAAAGTTTTTGAGGATCAGGATATTAACATTGTCTCAAAGATTAGTCTTTACATTGCAGAAAATGGCAGAAACCATTTCCTAAATAAGTAGACAAAGTTAACATCAATAAGAGGAGCACAATATCACCTACATAATATTCTTGCCAAAATATTTAATCTGAATCTACTCATGATGAAATGATTAGACAAACTTGTATTGTGGGACATTCTACAAAACTGGCCTGTAATCTTCAAAATTGTCAGTGTCACCAAGGATATGTACACACATGCATACACATAAATTTGGAAGAATATTCTAGATTGAAGGAAAATTAAGAAATATGATAACTAAAAACAACATATGATCCTGAATTGGATTCTTTTTTTTAATAAATTAATTTTTATTGGTGTTCAGTTTACCAACATACAGAATAACACCCAGTGCTCATCCCGTCAAGTGTCCCCCTCAGTGCCCATCACCCATTCACCCCCACCCCCTGCCCTCCTCCCCTTCCACCACCCCTAGTTCGTTTCCCAGAGTTAGGAATCTTTATGTTCTGTCTCCCTTTCTGATATTTCCCACACATTTCTTCTCCCTTCCCTTATATTCCCTTTCACTATTATTCATATTCCCCAAATGAATGAGAACATACACTGTTTGTCCTTCTCCGATTGACTTACTTCACTCAGCATAATACCCTCCAGTTCCATCCACGTTGAAGCAAATGGTGGGTATTTGTCGTTTCTAATGGCTGAGTAATATTCCATTGTATACATAAACCACATCTTCTTTATCCATTCATCTTTTGATGGACACCGAGGCTCCTTCCACAGTTTGGCTATTGTGGACATGGCTGCTAGAAACATCGGGGTGCAGGTGTCCCGGCGTCTGAATTGGATTCTAAAGGAAAAGAATAAGTGGATATGATTGGAATAATTGGAATATTTAAATATGGGCAATATATTAGATAATATTACTGTTGAATTTCTTGGTATGATAATGTAGTTACATAGGAGAATGTCTTTGTTCTTAGGAGATACACATTGAATCATTTAGGCGTGATATCAAATAATGTCTGCAATGTACATTCAAATAGTTCACTGAAAAAAGTATAGATAGATTGATATATAGATATACATATACATATATATGAGAGGGGAAAGTAATGTAGTAAAATGGTAACAATTAGAGAATTTAGATGAAGGGTATTATGCAGGTATTCACTGAACATCTTGAAATTATACATAATTTTCAATTTTTTTCTTTTTTTTAAAAAATAAAATGTTGGGGGAAAAGGAGGTATCCCTATGGACAGTCAGGCAAGATACTGGAAATTCAGGGTCATCTAATATTCAGAGATTCAGCTGGGTAAGTAGACTACATCAAGGTTATCTGTCAGCAAATATCAGGTAGTCAGCTTCTGGGTATGCACTTGTGGTAGGTAAACTCTAAGGTGATCCCCACCCCTGATATCCTGCTCCCTTTAGTCCACACTTTTGTGTAAATGCCTCCCCTTGAGTGTGAGTGACTTGTGACTTGCCTCTAGCCAGTTGAATATAGTAAGGGTGAGGGGATATTCCCTCCCTGATTATATAACACTATGTAAGGCTCTCAGCACTGAATGTCATTCTCATTACTCAGCCATTAGAAACGACAGATACCCACTATTTGCTTTGACATGGAGGGACCTGGAGGGTATTGTGCTGAGTGAAATAAGTCAATTGGAAAAGGACAAACATTATATGGTCTCATTCATTTGGGGAATATAAAAATTAGTGAAAGAGAATAAAGGGAAAGGAGAAAAAATGAGTGAAAATATCTGTGAAGGTGACAAAACATAAGAGACACCTAACTCTGGGAAATGAACAAGGGGTAGTGGAAGGGGAAGTGGGCAGGAGGTTGGGGTGACTGGGTGATGGGCGCTGAAGTGGGGGCACTTGGCGAGATGAGCACTGGGTGTTATGCTATATGTTGGCAAATTGAACTCCAATAAAAATGAATGAATGAATGAATGAATGAATGAATGAATAAATAAATAAATAAATAAATGGGAAAAAAGGTATGTCATTCTCCTTGCTGGCTCAATAAAGTGAGCAGCCATGTTGAGGAATCCCACATAACATAAAACGATAGAGCTTCTAAAAACATTGAGATATTTCAAGAATCTGAGGGCAACTTCTAGCTGTGAAAAATCCAGCCAGAAAAATCTAGGGCTGTCAATCCTATAAAGAAAAGGAAATTAATCTACCAACAACCTAAATGAGCCTCTGGATGAGACCACTGTCTGGCCAATACCATTATTATAGCCTTGTAAGACTTACAGCTGAGGAACCAGGTAAGTTGTGCCTGGACTCCTGACCCACAGAAACTATAAAAAAGTAATGTGTATTGTTTTGAGTTGTTAAATTTGTGATAATTTGCTATAGTCTGAACTGAACACTGCAAGAGAGTATAAAGTCAGGGTGGGATGAATAGTAAGTTCAATTTATTTATCCAGGGTCACAGAACTTTTAGGTAGAGCAGCTCGCATTTTGAATCCAGCCAGCCTTGCTTCAGGGCCTTGTTTGTACACTTAGCTACACTGCTACACTACTTCTATTTGTTAAGGTTTGCATAGCATTTCTTTGTTACTAAAGTTCTATAATTTATTTGACTTAGTATCATTGGGCATGTATTTCCAGTTTGTACTTATTAAACCTAAGTCCACAGTACACACTTTTATGCAATCATCTGTGCATGTTTTTTTACTTTTTCTTTAGGATATATTTTCAGTAACCTTACTTGATCAAAACCTTTTTCGGCTCTTGACTATTGTCAAGCTATTAGGTTAGAGATGTTTTAAGACTACTGCTTTTGTAAATAATGATAATAGCTATGATTTACTGAGCTGCTACAAGTTAGCAAGCATTGTGCTGAATACTTTATATTAATTATCTCATTTATGGGCAACCCCGGTGGCTCAGCGATTTAGTGCCGCCTTCAGCCCAGGGTGTGGTCCTGGAGACCAGGGATCGAGTCCCACATCAGGCTCCCTGCATGGAGCTGCTTCTCCCTCTGCCTATGTCTCTGCCTCTCTCTCTGTCTCTCTCATGAATAAATAAATAAAACCTTTAAAAAATTATGTCATTTAATCTTCACAATGATATCATTAAATACTATGGTTATCTAACATTTTAGATAAGGGAATAGAAGTTCAGAAATATTAAGTAATTTGTTCAAGGTCACATAGTAAATATTTAAACTCAGCTCAGTCTAACTCTAGATTCTGTTTTGTGATTGCTATTCTCTCCATGTGACTACTATTCTCTCTACTGGCTTGAACAGATTTAAGGAGGGATAAATATTAGGAGGCTGCTATAGTAAATTAGAAGGAACAGATTAAGACAGTATTCTCAAAGTGTGGTCCCCAGACAATAGCATCAGTTCCACGTGGAATCATTTAAACATGCAAATTTTTGAGCCTCTCTTTGACCTACTGAATAAGAAACTGTGGGAGTAGGGCCGTTATTTGTATTTTTATGATCCCTCCAGGGATTCTGATACTAAAATTTTGGAACCCCTGGACTAAAGTGATAGCAGTTGAAAATGAGAGACAAGGGGGAAATTATATGACTTGAAGAGGCTAGAAGGAATTTTAGAGATCAATATGTTTGAAGCATGGTTGATGAGAAGAATAGTGGTCACATAGAAGAGAGAGAATCATCCTTATGTTTTCTCCAATCCTTATGTTTTCTCTATTAATTTGATATTAGGCAACTTTTGGCAGGTGCATTCTGGGTACACAAAAATAACTTACCAGTAAATGCTAGTTATTTTCATTACTGGCTCCCCAACTATCTTAATATTTAAGGCAAAACATCAAGAAGTTTTCATTCTGCATTGAGGTAAGTGGGAGGGGGTGATGGCAATGAGAAGTGTGTAGTCATCAATTAAGCATAAAAGAAAAAAAAAGATGCAAGTTTCCTGTGAGAGTGAAAGCATTGTAGAAGTTAATTTTTTAAAGACTTTATTTATTTTTTCATGAGAGACACAGAGAGAGGCAGAGACACTGGCAGAGAGAGAAGCAGACTCCACCTAGGGAGCCCAATGTGGGACTCAGTCCCTGGTCTTCAGGATCACGCCCTGGGTCAAAGGCAGACGCTAAACCGTTGAGCCACCCAGGGATCCCTATAGAAGTTAATTTTAAACACACACACAGGTGGCTATTATGGTAGCATGAGTCAAAGAGATGACTATATTAATAAAAGCAGTATTATAGCCAATGGAGGTACTAAAACACTGCAGCATTAACTGAGCTACATCAGAAGCCCTACTGTTCTCAGATGCTTGCTTTTCAGCCTTACTGGAAATTAAAAACTAAACCCCTTGTGAGGAAAACCTATTTCACCTGAAAAAGTTTTAAAAGCCTTTATCTCAGTCAAATTAATTGCACTAGTATTTGTAATGGCTGAAGAAAACAATAGGAGTTAATGATAAACAAACCCATGTCCTGAGCTAAGCTTCGGAGTAATTGCCTCTGATCACCTAAACTAATAAGAACATATTTGGATAATACTTGCCAGTTTTCTTTTTTTTTTCTTGCCAGTTTTCAAAGCACTTAACATATGCCATCTTAACTGAGATACATCCATTGGTAAGTGAGACAAGGAAGATCTTTTTGTTCTTGTTTTATGGTTGGGAGTGGGGGATGGAGACTTACAGTGTTCTGACAAAGGCTTTATTTTAGGTCAAGTTGTCATTCTTGGCCAGATTTGTTGTGTAACTTCCTCTTCCTTTAAGGTGAGTTCTGTTTAAGAAGGTTCCTCATTCTCCCATGCAATATATTTTTGGGAGTTTATCTCACTAATTATCAGATGAGACTATATATGTCTGACTTGCAGCAGAACACAGGTTTGAGATCAAGCTCATTTCCCCCACCCTGGACTATTTTTCTTTCATTTAAAATTATATTATGTAACTATACTTTAACATTGAAATAGATAGATGATAGATGATAGATAGATGATAGATAGATATTATCCTGTCATTAAAATATTTTTCTAATATATAATTATTTTTAGTTGTACATTCTTATTATTTACAGAAGTATCTTTATGCATAGATATTTGGCAAGTCTTTTATTTTCTCAGGACAAAATCCTAACAGTGGAATTACTGTGCCCAAGGTCTATGATCATTTGCAAAGCTTTTTTTTAAATATTTTATTTATTTATTCATGAGAGAGACAGAGACAGAGACATAGAGGAAGAAGCAGGCTCCCTGTAGGGAGCCTGATGCAGGACTTGATCCCAGGACCTGAGCTGAAGCAGATACTCAACCACTGAGGCACCCAGGCACCCTTGCAAAGCTTTTGGTACTTATTGTCACAATATCCTCACAGTAGGATTTACCTATTTACATTCAACCCAATGGTAGTTGATAGCTAGCGTACCTTTCCCTGAATCTTTGCAAATACTGCCGGTTTGATAGGTGAACCTGGTCTCTTATTTTTGTGATTTGCATTTTTTGGCAACTAGTAAATCAAAAAATATATTTGTAAATAGATTGGCCACTTGCCTTCCTTCTTCTGTGAATTCTATTCACCTCTTTAGTCATTGGAAGACTTTTGTTTTAAAGGACCAGATAGTCAACATTTTAGGCTTTGTGGCCAAATGGTCTCAGTTAAAGCTACTCAACTCTGCCATTGTACTGCAAAAGTAGCCATCATACAATGCATAAATAAATAGGCAGGGATGTGTTCCAACAAAAACTTTACTTACAAAAACAGTAGTGTCCACATTTAGCTCATGGAGGTATTTATCACTTTTTTAAATTTATTTTTATTGGTGTTTAATTTGCCAACATATAGAATAACACCCACTGCTCATCCCATCAAGTACCCCCTTCAGTGCCCATCACCCAGTCACCCCCACCCACCCACCCCCCCGCCCACCTCCCTTTCTACCACCCCTTGTTCGTTTCCCAGAGTTAGGAGTCTCTCATATTCTGTCTCCTTCTCTGATATTTCCCACTCACATTTTCTCCTTTCCCCTTTATTCGCTTTCACTATTTTTTATATTCCCCAAATGAATGAGACCATATAATGTTTGTCCTTCTCTGATTGACTTATTTCACTCAGCATAATACCCTCCAGTTCCATCCATGTCGAAGCAAATGGTGGGTATTTGTCGTTTCTAATGGCTGAGTAATATTCCATTGTATACATAAACCACATCTTCCTTATCCATTCATCTTTCGATGGGCACCTCACTGGTGTGAGGTGGTTATTTATCACTTTCTTATTGATTTTTGGAAGTGTGTGCAAAAGTTAAGGACAATTAGCCCTTTGTAATCTATGTTGAAAATGCTTCCTGGTATGTTCTAGAATTTTATATATTTAAATATATATAAAATATATTAATATTATCTTCCTATTTGTTCCTGCTTGGTTTTTATACTTAGCAAGATTTTCCCCACCAAGAAAACAGCTATTTATCTATGTTTTCTTCCAGTCCCTTTATGGTTAATTTTTATATTCACTTTTAATTATTTTTTTCAAGCAAAGACTTTATTACTCACAGCACAGCAAGTAGTGTGATTTGGCATGTTTCTGCTTGTCCTCCAATCCCAGGGAGATGAAGGCCCCATGGATTCCACACCTTATAGTATGTGTTACAGCCAGGACAATGAGTTTGGAAGCCCTCCAAAGGCCTGCTCTTGAGCTTCAAGGAGGCTTATCCCTCCTTAAAACTGCTGCAAATACTCCCAAGAGAAGGTTCAAGTAAACAGGGCTTTGTATTCTGACATACCAGCAAGAACCTGCAGGGACACTTAGGTCCCCACAACAGATTACCTCTCCCAATCTAAGACAGATCTAAGATTTATATTAAATAACACGGACACCAGTCTTGCTTCAGAATTTAGAACATTGGCTATTAGGACCCTTGATAAATGTCCTTGGAAGGACAAGTAAGGGAGTAAAGAATATTTGTTAGTTAAACATACAAATAAGCAAACCATATCATAAAGAAAGGAGACTTAGATTATAACATTGATGTTTATCCACAACACAGTATAGTAAGCCAAAGAAAATTTTTCCTACTTTACATAAGAATTGAGAACCTTTTGGAAAAAAAAAAACTTTCCTTGCTATGTATTATTCATAAAACCCATGGCTATTTTACTGCAACAGAACTGACATTAACAGATTGTTGTCTAAAATTTGACCTCTTTACTAAGTCCATGCAATTTGCGATTTCTTTTTTTTTTTTATAAATTAATTTTATTGGTGTTCAATTTACCAACATACAGAATAACACCCAGTTCTTCCTCCCGTCAAGTGTCCCCCTCCGTTCCCGTCACCCCATTCAACCCCCCACCCCCCGCCCTCCTCCCCTTTCCACCACCCCTAGTTCATTTCCCCAGATTTAGAATCTTTATTTTCTGTGTCCCTTTCTGCGATATCTCCCACAAACATTTCTTCTCCCTCCCTTATAATCCCTTCACTATATTCTTATTCCCAAATAAGTGAGAACATAACTGTATGATTCCTTTTAAATTCACTTGGAAATAAGTTTGGTGAGGTATGAAGTAGAGAACTAACTAACTTCATATTTTCCAACATTCAACCAGTGGTTCAGCACCTTTTATTGAATAAACCTTCATTGCTCGGTGGAGCTTCTTTTAAAGCTAAGTCTATACTATACTGATGTGTCTCTATTGATCTTGAAGGTACTGTCCTTTGAGTCTAGCATCTGAAAATAATGTCTCTAGAAGTGTATTCACTGTGGGGAGCCTCTCAAGCTCCCTTTGTACTTACTTTAGTCCAGTTTAAAATGTATCAAGAATTCTGCCTTAACTATAACTATTGCTATTGTTGTAGCTGCTGTTGTCCTTATACTTTTATCTTCTGTATGTCTGTCTCTATGCATTTGTATATAGTCTTATATTGCTCAGTGGGAAACATGCCTTTCTTACAAAGCCAGGAAATATGTGACTCCTCTATCTGTTGTAATTTAGTCTTGCTTCACTTTTCTCACTTGTGATGGGTTTAGTTTCTTCATGGTATAGAATTACTGGTCTACACTGCATTATATCCTCTTTTCATAATTTTCTTTTTTTATTTGTACCTAAAAGCCATCTTTTTTATTACCTGACTGTAAGGATGACTTTAGGCTTATTGGACTCCTAAGGAACCCTACTCTGGATTATTGATCTGGATAATTGACCCTTTTCTCCCCTAATTTCACTGACCATAATGCCATACTCCCAATGTAGTAGTACTTCATCTTGACCATTTCATCTCTATGGTCTTTTTTTTAAAGATTTATTTATTTATTTTAGAGAGAGAGTGTTCATGAGTGGAGGGAAGGGCAGAGGGAGAGAATCTTCAAGCCAGCTCCTAACTGAGCATGGAGCCTGAGGCAGGGCTCTATTTCATGACCCATGAGCTCACAATATGAGGTGAAACCAAGAGTCAGACACTCAACTGACTGAGCCACTCAGGCACTCATCTATAGTCTTTTCTGACAGTGTAATCATTGTAGGACTTTCTGGACTCCATGGATCCTCTCATCCCAGTTTCATTCTCTGTTCTCTGATCTCAGACTGCTAGAAGTATTCTGAGTTGTTGGAGGTCCTTTCCACATGGTTTGAGAAAAGAAAAAATGGCTTCCACATAGAAAACCACCAGGAAGGTGGTTTCCCCCAAGCCCTGGGAAATAATAGTTTCTTCTCAATTCCTTTTCTATTTTTAGTTTAAAAATTACTGAGTCCTTATAGTTTCAGGAAAAAAAAACATAAAATGGTTGTGTCTAAAATATACAACCTGTGGCCTGTATTCAAATTTCTTTCTTAAAAGGCATTTTTAAATCTTTGATTTCCTTCCAATATGTATATAGTTTGTGTGGTGGATGCTGGACTATATGTAAAAGAATCACACATAGAATCAGGAGTTACAAGTTCCTTGAAACTCTGAGGCTAATCAAAACCTTTATAAAGCATAGGTCTAATTTTAGTGAGAACTATGTAAACTTTTTAGTACTAGAAAATCAATAAATTCATTTTATTAAGCTTGAGTGTTGAAAAAAATATAACATTAATGTCCTACAGTGAGGGACGCCTGGGTGGCTCAGCCGTTGAGCATCTGTCTTTGGTTCAGGGAATGATCCCGGAGTTCCAGGATCGAGTCCCACATCAGGCTTCCTGCATGGAGCCTGCTTCTTCCTCTGCCTATGTCTCTGCCTCTCTCTGTGTGTCTATCATGAATAAATAAAATCTTTTTAAAAATGTCCTTCAGTAATATTGTAGCACTTAAAAAGTGGATTAATAAAAATTTTTCAAAAAGCATTTAGTTACCTCTAATCACAGTGTTTTGTATGTTAAATGTAACTTTGGTTCATGCTAATCCACGTACCTTGCAAAGATTTACTTGTAATTCTGGCAGTACCCTTCATTAAGTAAGATTGACGTGCTATGCACTACACAGAAACCAAGATATGGAGATAAAATGATTTGTCCTAGCATGTGTAGCCTGTTAACGAATAATAATTGTCTCACCAATATGCCTAACCCCATGTATCTGGAGGTAACTATCGATGTGGCAAACTCTCTCCTGTTATCGAAAAGAGGTCTCAAGTGAAGAAAATGCATCTACCTGTTCTAGAAAGCATCTCTCTTCCTCTCCTTTGGCTCTGATTACAGCATACCTCCATTTTCTTTCTATAATTATAAATAGTTTATATACATAGACTTGCCTTTTTTAAATATTATAAAATGATCAAAAACATGAGGATTTTCTTTGTTCTAATTTCTATTGAAGTTCTGCAATACTGGAAATAATATGATCTTTGTTTTCTCTTAGTACCTAATTCAAGGCTGCAGGACTGTATATAGTGCAGGCCTGATAAGGAATGATTATAAGGAACATATACTTATTTGAGGACAGTATAGTAGAAGAAATAATTGATTAGAAGTTGTGTGTTTTTGGCTAATCACCCTATCCATCCGGACACTGATTCCTTTCTATTAGAAAAAAGGGGACTAAAGGATTTTATCTCTAAAGTTTCTTACAGTTTTAGAATTCTATGAATTCCCAAAATTTCTTACTGTCTCTATCATGCTGGTATAGCACAACTCTTATGCACATGAATTTTGGACTCAGATAGACTTAGGTTAGAGGAACAATTCTGTCACTCTTTAGTTATATAATCCTGCACAAGTCATTTGAATGTCTCAAATTTATTTTTCTTTAATGGTAAAATAGGCATAATAAGACCTTTCTCACAAAGTCATTATGAGATAGTGTATGCAAAGTGCTTTGTACAGTTAATACCACATAGAAATAACTCATACATGTTGACTATAACTATAAACTATAGTAAGGCCAGCCCTTGGCAAAATTGTGATAAGCACAGTTGGAGTTTGGCACCTCCTTTCCCCCCTGTCTGTGCTCCTCAGTTTTGTTATTTTTTCTGTGGTCACTCCCTCTTCACCCAACACATCTAATTATAAGGTATTGAGGTATATTGAGGGAGGGCTTCTGCTGGGAGCTCAATTATTGTAGAATGCTGTAGTGACCATGTCTCTAAGCTAGCCATGTATATACACTGCTAATACTAGATGTTTGAATATAATTTTCTATTTCCCACTTAAGAAAATTTCCCTGACAATACTGAATATCTGATTCCAGGAGCTATGCCTCAAGAGAGTTTTCCTGCATGCAGTGTGCATTAGTTATTAGGGGCTGCCTGGCACTCATTTATAAAGCTGATTACAGGCCTGTTTTCTATCACTTACAGAATGTTCATAATAATTGCACAAGTTCAGGCAGACTATGTCTCTCCATGAAGCTATATATTTTCAGAGAAAGAGGTCTTTATCTTTATTGTATGACAGCTCACATGCATCACTTTTTTTTTAGTGTAGCTTATTTGCAGCCTGGTAGGAGTTATATAATTTGCCACAAAATTTCAGTAAAGAAGAGAGAATTAAAAGAGAGGTATACCACTTGTCTTTTCACAAATTCTGTTTTGTTAATAGAAGTGAGATTTCAGATCAGTGGTGGATTCTTCTGCTGATTCCAAGTACCACTGTTATGCTTTTTTATCCAGATCACTAATAACCTTTCTCTCTCTCACTTGTTCTCACTTTCTGCCCCTCCACACACATATGAACACACACACACTAGTGATGGGTTGTAATAAGTATATAATGAACATTAGAAATACCCCTGAAGTCAAGTCAGTAATGTCTATTTGGATGGATTTTGGTCCTTTTTGGTGAAGCCAGGCACTATTTTTTTTTATCAGGTTGGAAAATGCTCATGAGGTAGGATTTGTTGGGCATTACTAGGCTGTCTCTGTCTAACATAGGATTTCTCTACCTCCACATTATTAAGATATGGGACTGATGTTTAACACCATCCTGAAGCCAGTAGTACACCGTCCCCTTTCCATTTGCAGCAAATAAAAATATCTCCAGATATTGCCATATATTCCTGAGGGACAAAATTATACCCAGGTGAGAACCACTGTTTTAAGGCTATCTCCTTTCCCATGCTTCCTCCCCATTGCTAATTACCACAGATGCAACAAAGAATTCATTTGAGGGATTTATTTCCAAATAGCCACAGTTAGAAGTACAGGCACTTTATAGGGAAGGAATAAAACACTCACCGTTGATTCTCCAGCTTATCTGCACACACACTAGGATCACTTGTAGATCTTTACAATATACTGTTGTCTGGGTGATATTTCTCCCCGAGATTCTTATGTTTTTGGTATGATCTGGGTATTGGGATATTTAAAAACTCTTCCTGTGATTCTAATATACTGAAAAATTTGGAAATTATTGTTCTGGATATCTCCCTTTAGTAAATGGGCATTGAAAATCTAGATTTGTTAGGTGCTTGATAATATGCAAGTCAAGAAAGCATGGCACCCCCCCCCAAAAAAAAGAAAGCATGGCGATGTGCTAGACTATGGACTTTCCAGGAAGGGAAATTATAGATATGAATTTCTATGTATAGAAATGACAGCTAATGTTGCTACCAGACCACAGAGGGTCTTAGAGACTACTTTGGACCAGACTCTATATTCTGGGAGTGCTCCCTGTCTCCCCTCAATATGACACAAATAAACATATAAAATGCTATTTTAATCTAGGAGCAACTATTTTTTAAGATCAAATTTATTGATGGAGAAACTCATTTAGGTTAATATCAAGGCAGTCCTGAAGGGAAATAAAGTAGTCAAAGAACAAGGTCCTCCAGGGGCTTTTGGGTGGCTCAGTTGATTAGTGTCAGATTCTTGATTTCACCTCAAGTCATGATCTCAGGGTTGTGAGCCCCTCACCGTACATGGGCTCTATTGAGCATGGAACCTGCTTAAGATTCTCTTCCTCCCTTTCCCTCTGCCAGAGAAGAGCATGGTATAGAACAAAAATGGATGAATTTGCTTAGTTCCAGAGGTAAAAGATATATCTTCCTTAGTCCAGACATCTATAACTTACTTTATGTGAATGAGTAACAGCTAGCAAAGGCATCTCTGTCCTCATCTGGCTGCCTCCCTGGGTCACAGCCCAGCTGCCAGTAACTGTAGTAGAATTGGGCTCACAGGGAAGTCTGGCTGAGCACCTGATAGGCATAGAATAGAGAGCTATGTTTTGCACTTAAAGGAATTATTGTAAGTTAACAACAGACAAAGAAAATATTTCACCATTAATTTAGATCTGTGTTATGTCCATGCCATTAGCAATCATTTCTGCCAAAACCAAAAATGTTAGGTGTCTGTAGAACCAGCTTGTGTTTCCAGCTTCTCTTAACAGCCCATTATGTGTGAATCTGTCATTCTGTGAATTTTCCTAAATTCATCTTGGACTAATTTTTGTTTTCAGCTACTATTTTAGGAAAAAATAATTTAATAATCCTATTTTTTTTTCATTTGTCCTAAAAGTACTTACTAGAATGACCAAATCCAAGGGTTGAAAAGGAACCTAATTAGAGCTCTTGAGATCAGTGATTCTGAAACTTTAATGTGCATATGAATCATCTGGGCCCTTGTTAAATGCTGCTCATAGTGTGGTTAGGGGATTAACATCAGAGGTCACTTGGGAGCTTGTTAGAACTGCAAAATCAAAGGCCCACTTTCCCAAACTATTGAATGGTAATCTGCATTTTCAACAAGATCTTCAGGTGATTCTTTTTTCACATGAAAGGTTGGGTAACATATAGCCAGACCAAATTCTAAGATTCAATGTGAGGTTGGGAATCTCCCTAAGCCGTGCATTTTAGTTTGGTGAATAATTATGCATTCACATTCCTTAGGCTTTTTCTCCTTAGCTCATTTCTCTAAACTATCACTGAGTATCTGCTGTGTTCTAACCACTGGGAATATAGTGAATAAAACATTCTCTGACCTTAAGGCTTAGTCATTATCCTTGTGCTCAGGATTACTAGAGTTCTCCTTTATTGAACCTCTTCCAAATGTGATATGAGTGATGAAGGACAAACCCACAGCTGATATTAAATAAGAGAAGAGAAATTCCAAGCCAGATTACAGGAATATTTTCCTGAGTCTCTGTGTTCCTAAACTAACTCTTTCCAATTGTTTATCCACACAGTGGTCTTAACATCTTTTGACACCTCTCATCATTTCCTCTTTGATATCTGTGATCAACTCATAATGGCCTTTCAGTTCCTTGAAAGTGTCAAGCTCTGTCATACCTTAATGACTTCACATATGTTTTGCCCTTACTGTGGAATCTTCTCCTCATCTGGTTAACTTTCATTAATTCTTCAGGACATATCTAAAGTGAAATATCTTCAATGAAGTTTTCCTTGACTTTCTCTCAATCTAAATTAGATCCTTTTGTTATCATCTCTAATCCTATTCCTTTATATTTCCTTTGTAACATAAAATTGTGAATATATTTTATAATTATATACTTATTTGGGCAATTATTTACTAATTGTTCATTCCGCCATAATCTCAGCTCCATAGGGATGGACTTTGGTTCTTCACCATGGATACCTAAGGCTTAGGGTAATGTTTGGCACATTGTGCATTTTTAATAAATTCTTGTTGAATACAATGTATATTTTCTTTCACCAGCCTATCTACTATTACTTCCCCTGGCCACTATTATTTAACTCATTATTTTGTTTTATTTTATTTATAACAATTATTGTTAGTTGAAACTATATTGTTGATTAATGCACTTAGGTGTTATCTGTTTCCTCCAACTAGACTTTCAGTTACATGAGTGTAGGCTCTGAAGCAGACCACCTAGGTTTGACTCTTAGCTTTACTACTTAGAGCATATACCTATGAGAAAGTCACTTAAGCCCCTCCCTGCCTCATTATTAAAATGGTGATAATAATTTTGCCTGTCTCATAAGCCTGGTGTGAGGAGTAAATGAAAGATTATGTATAAACTGCCTAGCAGAGTGACTGCCCAAAGGAAGCATTATATTAGTTATTATGATGATGGTATTTTTCATACTATTATTCACATCTGTTTTTTTGACAAATAGATCAGTGTCAGTCACATAGTAGGTGCTCCATAAATATATTTTGACTATATTAAGGAAAGTTTTGTGCTTAATTATGTATTAGAGTGATATTTTGTGTGACTGTTGATGAACAGTGCCAAGTTGTATAGAATTTATTTATCTTCCATGATATAGTATAAAATTTCCCATTATGACTATGAGTAGAAGGTAGTAACTTAGCCTTAATATAGCCTGTTATATTTCTGATTTTGGAGAAAAATGATGATGCTTCCTCACATCTAGATCCAATTCTAGTCCCTTAATCAGTGTGACTCTGGAAATTCTGCTCTTAGAACAGCTATTCAATTAAATCATTTAATATACATACCATTCCCTCCCCCACTTGGCCCATAGTGAATATAAATTTTAAATTTATCTTAGTGCTGCTGTGAAGATAATGTCTACCTGAGCGAGAAATATCTTCTAAGGGTAGAATTGGATGCTAATTTAAATTCTCTTTTCACCTTTCTACAAGTGTTGGAACACTGAGACAAGTTGGAGCATGAAGATTCAAGCACTTAATTCAACCCTCTCTCTACATATGTGAAATAGAGAAGCTTAGTAATTTATCATACTCTGTATTTTATTGTACTGTCATTTTTTGTGTGTTTTTAAGTTTGGTTAATACAATCTTGACAGCAGGGTGGAATGTAATTTAAATGTTAATATTTTCAGCTACAGCAATGTATTATTTCCACATATGGAAAGATACTAGTTCTCTGATTGACTGATATAGTGGAAGAGACAAATACAGATCATCAGGTTACTTTTTAAAAATAGAAGTGAAAAATCACTTCATCATGTCACTGATGTCATGACATAATAGATTCTTTGAATTATATACTAAATTTCTTGGTGCCAAAGTTCCCATCAAATGTTGGATCATATATTGTACACACTCAAAGAGGATCTTAAAGAGAATTATTTAATTTTCAAAATTGGTTTTTCAATATTAGAGCACCATTGTAAGAAAATTCCTCAATAATACTTGAGTAGGTTAAATCATGTCTCTCCAAAGGCAAAATACCGAATGTGAGTAACTTAAAAAGCTGATATTGATACTGTTTCTGGATACCAGCCTCATAAATGTACCCTACAATATTTATTTTGCACTACAAAGATGAAAATTTTAGTAGCATCAATTAGAGTTCAGTGAAAATTACAAAACCAGAGATTGCTTTACCTGGAAACAAACATATGTGACCTATAGTCCAAAGTATAAGGCAAGAGTTGCCCTATTTCCCAGTCTATGAATCAGACATCTAGTTATTCAAATCCCGTAGGCAGGAATCTGCCCTTGGTTCATTCATAATCTGAGTGAAAGAACATGTCCTTTTTTTTCAAGATCTACAGAAATGAGAAGTATTTTAATCAGTTACTATGGATTGGTGAACCAGGTCCTTGTTGGTCTTATTTAATATTGTCTCTCCAATTGTGCCTGATGCATAGTAAGTATGCAGTATATATTTATTGAATGAATGGACAAATTTATGTTATTTTTAAAATTAAAACCACAGAGCCCTTTTTCTGTTATTACTTGGAACTCTAAGACTCTCCCTAGGGCCTGGGATATCCTTGGACCAAAATTTGAAAACCACAGTTGCAGGTAACAATAAGAACTGAGATGGAGCAAGTTAAAACTGGTTATGTCTAGTCCCCCTCAATTACTCTGAATCCTAAAGCATCTTCTTGCCTCCACTATCCTACTTTATTATATTCTCTCTCCAGGAGACAATAGAGGGAATACTAATGAAGGAAATAATATGGAGCTAAATGTAGAAAGAAGTGTGAAAGATATGGTGAATTGAGTTTTACACTCTGGAAAAGTGAAGTGAGTAGAAACCTCATGAAAAATAATAGTATAATTCTTTTTTATTTTCTTGTATCTCATTTCATGAATGAATCTTACAGATAGAATATTTTCTGGAATATAGCAGATCATCTAAGTAAAAGAAAGCAGCACATATGTTTGAAAGGGAGGGGGCAGAAAGGATGCTGGGGAACCAACCTTAGAATATGGCAGACACAGGAAATGGATGAAAGATCTAAATGTGAGACAAGAATCCATCAAAATCCTAGAGGAAAACACAGGCAACACCTTTTTTGAAGGCCACAGCAACTTCTTGCAAGATACATCCATAAAGGCAAGGGAAACAAAAGTAAAAATGAATTATTGGGACTTAATCAAGATAAAAAGCTTCTGCACAGCAAAAGAAACAGTCAACAAAACTAAAAGACAATCTACAGAATGGGAAAGATCTTTCCAAATGACATATCAGATAAAGGTATCTTTAAAGGTATAGTATCCAACATCTATAAAGAACTTATTAAACTCAACAGCAAAGAAACAAACAATCCAATCATGAAATGGGCAAAAGACATGAACAGAAATTTCACCAAAGACAAACACATGGCTAACAAGCACATGAGAAAATGCTCCTCATCACTGGCCATCAGGGAAATACAAATCAAACCACAATCAGATACTACCTCACACCAGTGAGAATGGTGAAAATTAACAAGACAGGAAACAACAAATGTTGCAGAGGGTGTGGAGAAGGGGGAACCCTCTTGCACTGTTGGTGGGAATGTGAACTGGTACAGCCACTCTGGAAAACTGTGTGGAGGTTCCTCAAAGAGTTAAAAATAGACCTGCCCTACGACCCAGCAATTGCACTGCTGGGGATTTACCCCAAAGATATAGAGGCAGTGAAATGCCGGGACACCCACACCCAATGTTTATAGCAGCAATGTTCACAGTAGCCAAACTGTGGAAGGAGGCTCGGTGTCCATCAAAAGATGAATGGATAAAGAGGATGTGGTCTATGTATACAATGGAATATTACTCAGCCATTAGAAACGACAAATACCCACCATTTGCTTCGACCTGGATGGAACTGGAGTGTATTATGCTAAGTGAAGTAAGGCAATCAGAGAAGGACAAACATTATGGTCTCATTCATTTGGGGAATATAAAAAATAGTGAAAGGGATTAAAGGGGAAAGGAGAGAAAATGAGTGGGAAATATCAGTGAAGGTGACAGAACATGAGAGACACCTAACTCTGGGAAACGAACAAGGGGTAGTGGAAGGGGAGGTGGGTGGGAGGTTGGGGTGACGGGCACTGAGGGGGCCACTTGATGGGATGAGCACTGGGTGTTATGCTATATGTTGGCAGATTGAATTCCAATACAAAAATACACACAAAAAAGAATATGGCAGGCACAGCTTCCCATCCACCTGAATAGTATTTTTTTTAAATAGTATTTTTGATAACTAAGAAAATAGAATTGGTATGTATTTTTGAACTTCTTCTCTGAATGTGAACATGGGTGTATATTCCAAATTGTCAGGATAGACAGAGGTTAGTGCCTGACAGCATTAGACTACAGAACATCCTCTACCATTTGAATTGAAGCAGGTAATTCTACTTACAAAAACCATCTGACATGACAGTTTCCCATGATATAGTTTAAACCTAGGTACCTGGATACACTATTTAGGGCACAGTTTTGTTTTATTTTATTTTATTTTATTTTATTTTTATTTATCTTTTAAAGATTTATTTATTTATTCATGAGAGATACAGAGAGAGAGGCAGAGACATAGGCAGAGGAAGCAGAAGCAGGCTCCATGATGGAAACCTGATGTAGGATTCGATCCTGAGACTTCGGGATCACACCGTGAGCTGCAGGCAGACGTTCATCTGCTGAGCCATCCAGGCATCCCAGGGCACAGTTTTAGTAGGTCTTTCTGTCAGGCCAGCCTGAAGCAAAATTGAGAATAAGGGTAGTTTGTCTTTTTTTTTCCTATGTTATCAGCTAACTTGTGTCCATGGTCTTTGAGTTGCAACTCCAATTCTGACTACTCTTTCCCGGAGACAATCCTGGAGGATTGTCTATATAAATATAGAAAAGAACAGTCAAAATTCAATGAAAAGATAGGTCTGACTCTATTTCCTGAAACCAAAGCAGGCACAGACTTAATAGGAGAAACATAGAAGTGAAATTATCGATTTATGAAATTATTCAAATGAGAAGAAAAGGATAAATAATGATTGCATAAGAGTAGCATGAAATATAAGAATAGTAGCAGAGAGACTAAGTTTCAGAGTGAATGTGGACTTACACAAAGGGCTAAGATTGCTGAAAAAAAATTGAAAAGTATACCTCAAATAAGAGGAAGAGCAAAGAGGGTCTGATGCTTGAAGCTGACAGAGCAAAAGCAGAAATGACATCTTTGCTCCTATTGTGCTTCTGCCTTTTCTATCTCTGAGAGTGGGCCTCATATCAGAATAAGTAGTAGCCAGTGGGTTAAGAGAGAATTACATTTCAAGTGAGCTTAAAGAAAGCACCTAGCTACTTTAAATAATTACATTAAAATATATTAAATGAGTAGCATATTATAACGTTAATCTTTTACTGATTTTTTTTACTAATTCTTCAAGGATACATGTGAGGCATGCAAATAGGACCTTTAGGATGAAAATGGAATCAAAGTAAATTTTCTACACTGAAGACCAATGGTTTGATATGAACTCTAGATGAAATAATAGCTAAATAATTTAAAGGGTGGCTGATGAGCCCTTACCAAATTATTCAATCACCTTGATGATGAAAATAATTAGATAAATACAACATATTCTTGAATGGGAAGACTCCTTATTATAAACAGGTCAGGTTCCCAACAATCATATATAATTTCTTTAAGATTTTATTTATTTACCTCAGTTCTTTGCACAAGAGATGTGTAAAAAAAAAGAAAAGAAAAGAAAAAAAGGAAAGACGCTCTTTAGGTTTTTTGTTTTTTGTTTTTTTTTGTTTTTTTTTTTTTTTTATTATCTTCTAGGGAAAACACTGACGAATGGTCAGAGCTCCCGTATCCTGATCTTTTCATCAAGGCGCCTTTCCTAATAATATGGTTTAACTGTGAATGTAGAAGTGGGGGGGAGGGGGGAGAAAAAGAAAACTCTGGAGTTAGAGGATCTAGAACAAATTAAAATACAATTGTCACAAAAATAACGCAAACTTCAAAAACAAAAGAAAGCCACAATCCAAACAAACCTAAATTTAGATGCTCAGAATTGGCAGCATGAAAGAGAAGTTCTCTCCTAATATGTATCGTGATAGTCTGAACACCCCCAGAAAATTGTGCCAAAGAGTTTAGAAAACAAATATACAATAAAAGTAAACACACACACGCACACAGAAAACTTCAGGTAACTATTTTGGATTGCAAACGATAAATTTAATGTTCAAACAATCTGATAAAATAACCATTTGGAAACTGAAAAAAAAAGATTTTATTTATTTATACATGACAGGCACAGAGAAAGGCAGAGACGTAGACAGAGGGAGAAGCAGGCTCCTCACAGGGAGCCCAATGTGGGACTCATCCCAGGACCAGGATCACACCCAGAGCCCAAGGCAGATGCTCAACTGCTGAGCCACCCAGGCATCCCCCCAAAATCATATATTGATTCATTGACATCCCAGTCAATAGTACTGACATGAATTTCAGGAACCTGACAAATAGATTCTAAAACATATATAGAACAGAAGGCCAAGAATAAGACATTTCTAAAGAGGACAAATGTGAAAAAGACACCATAAGATATCAAGATGTACTCTGAAATACATTTATAAAAACAATGTGATATTTTCACTATGACAGAAACCAGTGGGACAGAATAGATATAAGTTTACACTGCTGATCAGTGGATAAATGCAAGGGTTTTGGTTATTCACATGATGGGAAAATATGAAAGCCAACCCTAATGGTTGGGATTAAATTATACAAAAATTAAATATGAAGAACAAAATCAAAAATATCTTGAAGGTGATAGAGGAGAGTGGTTGAAGGCTTCTTTTTTATTTTTTTTACATTTTTAAAATTTAAATTTAATTTGCCAACATATAGTGTAACACCCAGTGCTTATCCCATCAATTGCCCTCCTCATTGCCCTTCACTCATTTACCCCATGCCCCCCACCTTCCCATCTGCAACACTTTGTTTCCCAGAGTTAGGAGTGTCTCATGGTTTGTTTCCCTCTCTAATTTTTCCCACTCAGTTCCCCTCCTTTCCCTTATAATCCCTTTCACTATTTCTTATATTCCACGTATGAGTGAAATCATATAATGATTGTCCTCTGATTATTTTTTCACTCAGCATAATACCCTTCAGTTCCATCCATGTCGAAACTTCCATTCCTGATTAAAACTTTTCACAGTGTAGGGACAGAGGGAGCATTCCTCAATATCTTAAAAGCCATCTATGAAAAGCCCACAGTGAGTATCATTCTCAATGGGGAAAAACCGAGAGCCTTTCCCCTAAGATCAGGAACAAGACAGGGATGTCCACTCTCACCACTGCTATTCAACATAGTAACTAGAAGTCCTAGCCTCAGCCATCAGGCAACAAAAAGAAATAAAAGGCATTCAAATTGGTGGCAAAGAAGTCAAACTCTCCCTTTTGCAGATGACATGATACTATATATAGAATACCCAAAAGATTCCACCCCAAGATAGCTAGAACTCATACAGCAATTCAGCAATGTGGCAGGATACAAAATCAATGCCCAGACATCGTTGGCATTTCTGTACACTAACAATGAGACTGAGGAAAGGAAATTAAGGAATCAATCCCATTTCAAATTGTACCCAAAAGCATAAGATACCTAGGAAAAAACCTAACCAAAGAGGTAAAGGATCTATACGCTAAACACTATAGAACACTTCTGAAAGAAATTGAGGAAGAAATAAGAGATGGAAAAATATTCCATGCTCATGGATTGGAAGAATTAATATTTTGAAAATGTCCATGCTACCCAGGGCAATTTACACGTTCAGTGTAATCCCTATCAAAATACCATGGACTTTCTTCAGAGAGTTGGAACAAATCATCTTAAGATTTGTGTGGAATCAGAAAAGACCCTGAATAGCCAGAGGAATATTGAAAAAGAAAACCAGAGCCGGGGCATCACAATGCCAGATTTCAAGCTGTATTATAAAGCTGTGATCAAGATAGTATGATACTGGCATAAAAACAGATAAATAGATCAGTGGAACAGAATAGAGAAGCCAGAAATGGGCCCTCAACTCTATGGTCAACTAATATTTGACAAAGCAAGAAAGACTATCTACTGGAAAAAAGACAGTCTCTTCAATAAATGGTGTTGGGAAAACTGGACAGCCACATGCAGAAGAATGAAACTGGACCATTCTCTTACACCATAAAAAAGATGAACTCAAAATGGTTGAAAGATTTAAATGTAAAAAAAAAAGATTTAAATGTGAGGCAAGAATCCATCAAAATCCTAAAAGAACATCTTAAGACATATAAATCTAAATATTTAAAGGACACAGTTAACTTTAAGTATAATAAAGTCAAGAAACTCTTTTCATCAAAATAAAACACAGAGTTATTTAAAAAAAGAAAGATACAGGGGGAAATCAATTTGCAATAAATACAACTTAAGAAGGAATGATGTCTGGGAACAGATAATGAATTCCAAAATATATTATTAAGAAAAATGATATATCAAAAAGCTTTTAAGAAAGTAAGTCCTAGGAATTCTCTTCACAAAGATAATTTTTTCTTCTTTCCTTTCTTTTTATTATATCTTTTTTTAAAGATTTATTTATTTATTTATTCATAGAGATGCAGAGAGAGAGAGAGAGAGAGAGAGGCAGAGACAGGGGCAGAGGGAGAAGCAGGCTCCATGCAGAAAACCTGACTTAGGACTCAATCCCAGGTCTCCAGGATCACGCTCTGGGCTGCAGGCGGCGCTAAACCGCTGCGCCACCAGGGCTGCCCTCTTTTTATTATATCTATATGAGATGATCAATGTTAGCTGAACCTATTGTGGTAATCATTTCACAATATATGTAAATAAGTCAAACCATCATGCTGTATGCCTTGAACTTGTATAGTCATGTATGTCAATTATCTCTCAGTAAATCTGGAACAAAAGAAAAATGAAGTCCTTAATGGAATGAAATATATAGGCATTTCAGAAAAGGAAATTTACATGAACCAGAAAGATACAAAAAGATTGCCAACTCATTAGTAATCATATAATTGCAAATTGAACATGCAACAATAGTCCATATCCTCCATATTGACAATAATGAAAAAGGCAATACCAAGTGTTAGTTGAGATAAGGACAGTGGGAACACTAACTCACTGCTTGTGTGGTTAAATGGAAGAACATTGAAAAATAGTTTCATTTTCTAGTACACCAGTAAGGGATCCTTGGGTGGCTCAGCGGTTGAGCGCCTGCCTTCAGCCCAGGGCGGGATCCTGGAGTCCCGGGATCAAGTCCCATATCGGGCTCCCTGCGTGGAGCCTGCTTCTCCCTCTGCTTCTGTTTCTGCCTCTCTCAATCTCTCTCTCTCTCTCTTTCTCTGTGTGTCTCTCATGAATAAATAAATAAAATCTAAAAAAAACTAGTAAACATGACCGAGATATTTTACTCTTGTCCAAATATACACGTGTTCTTCCACATGCCCCAAATATCTTTCTGTTATGTTACACCATGCAACTAATTTTGGATAATAAGATGTGAGTGAAAGTGACATGTTACATTTGGGTTGAAACTTTTAAAAGTAGAAGTTTTCCAATTGTTCTTTCTCTACTTCAGTGACCACGTGTTACAATAGTGACATCACAAATAAAAGAAGCTTTGGTCATTGATTCTACAAATGGAGGAAAGTTTTGGGCATGTAGTGAACTTTGTGAGTGAAAAATAAACATTTGCTGCATTAAGCCACTGATATTTTTTTTAAATGTGTTTATTAAATTCTAGTTAATCAGCAGTGTAATATTAATTTCAAGTGTACAATATAGTGAATCAACATTTCCATACACCTCTCAGTCAGTGCTCATTGCAACAAGTGCACTCCTTAATCCTCATCATCTGTTTCACCTATTCCCTACCCACCTCCCCTCTGATAACCATCAGTTTGTTATCTATAGTTAAGAATCTGTTTCTTGGTTTTTCTCTCTCCCCCTATACTCATTTGGTTTGTTTCTTAAATTCTGCATGTAAGTGAAATCATATGGTATTTGTCTTTCTCTGACTTATTTCACTTAGAATAATATTCTCTAGCTCCATCCATGTTATTGCAAATGGCAACATTTCATTATTTTTATGTCTGAATAATATTCCATTATATACAATATATATTATATATAGATTCCATTATATTCCATTATTCCATTATATATAATATATAATAGAATATTATATTATATATTTATTATATTTATATATTATATATTATATATAATGGAATATTATATATAATGGAATATTATACACACACACACACTCTCACATCTTCTTTATCCATCATCAGTTGATGGACACTTGGGTTGTTTCCATAATTTGGCTACTGTAGATAATGCTGCTGTTAACATCAGGGTGCATATATCTCTTTGAATTAGTACTTTTGTATTCTTTGGATAAATACCTAGTAATGCAATTGCTGGGTCATAGGATAGTTCTATTTTTAACTTTTTTGAGGAACCTCCCTACTGTTTTCCAGAATGACTGCACCAGATTGCATTCTCACCAACAGTTCACAAGTGTTCCCTTTCTCCATATCCTCCCTAATACCTGTTGTTTCTTGTGTTGTTGGTTTTAGCCATTCTGGCAAGTGTGAGGTAATGTCTCATTGTAGTTTTGATTTTTATTTCCTTGATTATAAGTGATGCTGAACATCTTTTCATGTGTCTGTTGGCCATCTGTATGTCTTCTTAGGAAAAACGTCTATTCATGTCTTCTGCCCATTTTTTAAATGGATTATTCATTTTTGGGGTATTGAGTTTTAAAAGTTCTTCATATATTTGGGAAAGTAACCCTTTATTGGACATGTCATTTGCAAATATCTTCTCCCATTCTGTAGGTTGCCATTTAGTTTTGTTGATTGTATCCTTTGCTGGGCAGTTGCTTCTTATTTGGAGAAGTGAATTTAGTAAATTTTTCAGGATACAAAATCAACAGACATCTGTTGCATTTCCATATACCAATAATGAAGCAGCAGAAGGAGAAATCAAGGGATTAATCCCATTTATCATTGCACCCAAAGCCATAAGATACTTAGTAATAAATCTAACCAAAGATATAAAAGACCTGTACTCTGAAAACTATAAAACACTGATGAAATAAATTGAAGATAACACAAAGAAATGGATAAATATTCCTTCCCTATGGATTGGAGGAAGAAATATTGTTAAAATGTCTCTACTACCCAAATCAATCTACACATTTACGGCAGTCCCTAGCAAAGTACCAACAACATTTTTTACAGAGCTAGAACAAACTATTCTAAAATTTGTATGGAATTACAAAAGACCCTGAATAACCAGAAACCTGGCAAAAGCAAAGCAAAGCTGGAGTCATCACAATTCCAGACTTCAAGTTATATTACAAAGCTGTAGTGATCAAAGCAGTATGGTACTGGTAAAAAAAATAGACACATAGATCAATAGAACAGAATAGACAACTCAGAAATGAGGGGTGCATGAGTGGCTCAGTTGGTTAAGTATCCAGTTCTTGATTTCTACTCAGGTCATAATCTCCAGGTTTTGAAATTGAACTTTACATTGGCCTCCATGCTTAGCATGGAGCATGCTTAAGATTCTCTCTCTCTTCCTCTCTAAAAAAATAGAAGAAGAAAGAAAAGCTAGAAATGAACCTATAACTATATGGTCAATTAAGCCTTTGACAAAGCAGGAGAAAATATCCAATGTGAAAAAGACAGTCTCTTCAACCAATGGTATTAGGAAAACTGGACGGCAACATGTAAAATAATGAAACTGGACTACTTTTTTACACCATACACAAAAATAGATGCAAAGTGGATTAAAGACCTAAAATAAGACCTTAAACCATGAATTCCTAGAGGGTAACAGACACCGTAACCTTTTTGACATTCGTCATAGCAACTTCTTTCTAGATATGTTTCCTGAGGCAAGGGAAGCAAAAACAAAATACTGGAACTTCATCAAAATTAAAAACCACTGAAATTTTGAGCTGTGAGTACCATCACAATAGAACTTAGTCTTTCCTGACTATCCTATACTCTATAATTCATAAATTCCATTCTTGTATGTGTACACCAGAGGAATTCTTGAACTGTTCACCAGGATACATATATAAGAATATTGTATAAGACTAACAATATTGCCCATGGTAGCAGAAAACAAATTTAATATCTGAAAATCTACCAAGTTTAGGAAACAGAGCAAGACCCACAAGAATACAAATAGTATGGCTCCATTTTTAGAAATTCAATAAAATGCAAACAATGTATTATGTACAAACAGATATGTGTGGTGTAAACTATATAATATATATATATATATATATATATATGATTAGCACAAATATCAGAATATTGCTTGCACTTACAGTTTAAATATGAGATTGGGAATAGTAATATTCACAATTATAATAGGTAACTCTATGTGCCAAGTAATTATCTAACTACACTGTTTTTTTATATAAATTTATTTTTATTGGTGTTCAATTTGCCAACATATAGAATAACACCCAGTGCTCATCCCGTCAAGTACCCACCTCAGTACCTGTCACCCAGTCACCCCCATCCCCCGCCCACCTCCCCATCCACCACCCCTAGTTCGTTTCCCAGAATTAGGAGTCTTTCATGTTCTGTCTCCCTTTCTGATATTTCCCACTCATTTTCTCTCCTTTCCCCTTTATTCCCTCTCACTATTTTTTATATTCCCCAAATGAATGAGATCATATAATTTTTGTCCTTCTCCGATTGACTTATTTCACTCAGCATAATACCCTCCAGTTCCATCCAGGTCGAAGCAAATGGTGGGTATTTGTCATTTCTAATGGCTGAGTAATATTCCATTGTATACATAAACCACACCTTCTTTATCCATTCATCTTTCGATGGGCACCGAGGCTCCTTCCACAGTTTGGCTATTGTGGACATTGCTGCTATAAACATTGGGGTGCAGGTGTCCGGGCGTTTCATTGCATCTGTATCTCTGGGGTAAATCCCCAGCAGTGCAATTGCTGGGTCGTAGGGCAGATCTATTTTAACTCTTTGAGGAACCTCCACACAGTTTTCCAGAGTGGCTGTGCCAGTTCACATTCCCACCAACAGTGCAAGAGGGTTCCCCTTTCTTTCTCCACATCTTCTCCAACATTTGTGGTTTCCTGCCTTGTTAATTTTCCCCATTCTCACTGGTGTGAGGTGGTATCTCATTGTGGTTTTGATTTGTATTTCCCCGATGGCAAGTGATGCAGAGCATTTCCTCATGTGCTTGTTGGCCATGTCTATGTCTTCCTCTGTGAGATTTCTGTTAATGTCTTTTGCCCATTTCATGGTTGGATTGTTTGTTTCTTTGGTGTTGAGTTTAAGAAGTTCTTTATAGATCTTGGAAACTAGCCCTTTATCTGATAGGTCATTTGCAAATATCTTCACCCATTCTTTAGGTTGTCTTTGAGTTTTTTTGACGGTATCTTTTGCTGTGCAAAAGCCTCTTATCTTGAAGAAGTCCCAATAGTTCATTTTTGCTTTTGTTTCTCTTGCCTTCATGGATGTATCTTGCAAGAAGTTACTGTGGCCGAGTTCAAAAAGGGTGTTGCCTGTGTTCTCCTCTAGGATTTTGATGGAATCTTGTCTCACATTAAGATCTTTCACCCATTTTGAGTTTATCTTTGTGTATGGTGCAAGAGAATGGTCTAGTTTCATTCTTCTGCATGTGGATGTCCAATTTTCCCAGCACCATTTATTGAAGTGTCTGTCTTTTTTCAGTGGATAGTCTTTCCTCCTTTGTCGAATATTAGTTGACCATAAATTTGAGGGTCCACTTCTGGATTCTCTATTCTGTTCCATTGATCTATGTGTCTGTTTTTGTGCCAGTACCACACTGTCTTGATGACCACAGCTTTGTAGTACAACCTGAAATCTGGCATTGTGATGCCCCCAGCTATGGTTTCATCTAAATACTTTGTATATATTAACATTTATTAGTGAAAACAAAACCTTATGTGGCAAATGCTATTATTATCACCCTCATTTTGTAAGTTGGAAAGTGAAGCCCATGGTATATTTGTAACATTCCTCAGTTCATGGAAGTTAGCAAGTAATAGAGCTTGGGAATTGAACTCAGGTGGTCTGAGGCATAAGCCTACATTCTTAGCTATTATGCTACATTAGAATGGGACATGTGATGCCCTTATGAAGCACTGATAACTTTCTATTTCTTAAACTGGATAGTAGATAAATCAAAGTTCAGTTTAACATTATCCTTTAAACTGTACTGATTCATTTTATATATTATTTTGTACATAAGGCATTTTCACATTGATGAAAAAATAATAAAAGAGAATAACATTTAATTCCTGAAAAATTGTGAACATAGCTCTGGGAGTTTCCTTTTTAAGGAAGTCACAGAGACAACATTGGAAGCATGGATTGTAGCTATTAATGTAAAATATGTCAGAAACCATTGGGGAGACCAAAGGTTGTCAAGAATTGTGTGCATGTGTATACTCATATGTGTGTACATGTGTGTGCACAGGAGCAGATTTTTCAACTTCATGCATCGATTAGCCAGATACAATAGTGGGGAAATAGTTTGGATGAAAGCTTTTATATCCTATTACTCTTCTTTACATTGACTTAGAATGATCATTCATTACTTTTTTATTGGCACAGAAATTGTCAGTAATATCCCAGATCATCTGGTGCCAGTGCGTTAATTTCAAGGGCACTACAAAGACTCATTAGTGTTTAAGAAGGTGGTGTGAATAAGTGTAATCTAGGACATTCATTACTTCATCCTATTCACCACCAAACTCCAGAGCTCATGGATTATATACTAAGGAGATTGCCACTTTTAGTACTGCTTATTCCCAAACCCAGAGTGATTGTGTGGTGGAGTGACAGCAATTAAGTATGTTTAGTAGTTTTTCTCTGGTGCCTCTGGTGCCAGCACTATCTCTTGGGCCATATCCCCTACCATCTAATGCAACAGATGGGGTGCAAAATAGCTTAAAATTTAGCACTTCTCCAATACATATAACTAGACAGGGTACATGATACTTCTATGGGACAAAGAACTTGAAGTCCAAAACAACTAGACTTGTGAAGAGTACAAGCAACATAAAAGGGAGACAGAAACTGAACAAAACATACCATCTGAATAAGAATTATTGGAATAAAGAGACCAATAATTTAAAATTAAAATATATATCCTCAAATCAAATATAAATATTATAAAACACAAAGGTTATTAAAAATGAGTATGTGGAATCAAAATATTAATAAAGAATACAGTAGAAATAAAGGAAAATATAACACTGTAAATGGAAAATAGGAAAAGTGGGGGGGAAAGTTCTGCCCTAATAATATTTACAATAAATATAAGTGGCCTAAACTTACCAATATAAAGACAAATTCCATAACTGGTATTTGAAAAGTCAACAACATTATGTCTACAAGGACACACTTAAGAGAGAAAAGTTGAAAATGAAATATAAAATTATGGAAAAGATATGCCAGGCAAATAAGGGCTAAAAAAAAGTAAGTAGTGTGTTAGTCAAGGTTCTTAAGAGAAACAGAACCAATTGTGTGTGCATGTATGCGTGTGTGTGGGGGGGTGTGTGTAGACAGGGACAGAGGGAGGAAGGAGGAGATAGAAAACAAAACTAAAACTAAAACTTCATTTTATGGTTCTCTGACACGTTTCCAAGGATGAGATTAATTTGAGGCCATTAGCCATGCTTAATCAAACTCCAATAAAAAAATATACAAAAAAAGTGGTGAAAAAAAGACAAAAAATAATAATTTGAGGCTATTAGCTATGATTAGAAGTAGGTCCCCCTTGTGGATACAGTGGTTCAATTGATGCAAGCATGATCTTTTCCAACTCCAGTCAGCTGTTTTCATGGCATTTTAACCTCTGTCTGCATTTCATGAGAATCACTCCTTCACTGGAATCACAGGATTCATCTTTCTTGCTTGGTGTAATCTAATCATCATTGCTCCTAGAGCTTGACTTGAAAAGCAGTTAGTTATTTTAAATTGTTTTCTTCAAAGCAGTGTCTTATACATTATCATATCTTATTGTCTTCAAACTTTGACTTCCTCTCTAGAAAGTAAAGAAAGTCAAACAGTTGTGTTATCAGGAATTCATAGCAGAACTATTTATCCCAAATTAGCATATCTCATTACTGTCTCAAGGACACAGACTGAATTGTTTTTGAAAAAGGGCCTCAAAAAAAAAAAGAAAGAAAAGAAAAGGGGCCTCAAAAACCTTATCTTTTGGAGAAGAAACATATTCCCATGCAACTGCTTTCCAACTCTCTTCTTTCTCTATGGAAAATGAACAAAACCAAAATCTGAGTTGTCTCTGTCCGTTTGGGCACTTTGCTTGCTCTAAATCCCTGCAATGATTTCTAGTATGAGGAATAATGTAAGCCTACTCCCTTCTAAGGAAAGTGATAAGGATAGAAGAGAACACTGTCCTATTCTTTGTCTAGCTTAAACATTTTGTAAATACTTATTACCAGTAGTGTCCATACTAAGCACTTTAAGTACATTTTCTTATTTATTAATCAGAACAGCCTATGATATATATTTTTGTTATCTCCTCCATCTTTCATATGAGAAATCTAGAGCATAAAATGATCAAAAACAGAGTCCAAGTGTCATAGGTAGTAAGCACTAGAGATAGGTCTACATTTCAGTCCTATGTGACCTTAAACCCACATTCATCCTCTACATTATGCTGCATGATTGATCAAAAAACTAACACAGTACTTGGCACATAGTACGCACTGAATAAATGACTGCCAAGTAATGATTACAACTGATACTGGATACATTGCTGCTGGGTAAGAATTTTGAGCCAGCTCAGCTCTGTTATCATGCATTTGAATTTATACCATGTCACAAATTGGGGGTGTCAACTGGCAAGTATTATTGTTTTAAATTAAAGGGAATTAAAATTTATTTTTGATGTTTTAGTGAGAATTTTATAATACTCCTGGGGGTACACATATTCTTAGATTTCTCCCCATCCTCCTAAAATAATACTTTTTAAATTTGCATTTCTCAGGGTGCCTGGGTGGCTCACTTGGTTAAACATCTGCCTTTGATCCTGGGAGCAAACCCCATGTTCAGCTCGCTCCTCAGTGGGGAACCTGCTTCTCCCTCTTCCTCTGCCTGCCACTCTGCCTGCTTGTCCTCTGTCTGTCAAATAAGTAAATGAAAAAAAATCTTAAAAAAAAATCACATTTCTCTTTATTTAGTTCTTCCCTATGGCTTACTTGATCAAATCTAAATCTTTTGGTTCTGTATTCAAGGTGATCCATAATATGCACTTCTCTTCTGCTCATGTATTTTTGGACTCTCTTAGTAGCACTATTGCCTTTTCCCACACCCCATGTACTCTACTTTCTTCATAGTGTTGTTTAATGCCATTTAATACTGTTTGGAATGCCCTTTACCATCATATTGATTTTTACTTATAGGTATCAAACTATTTTACCACAACACTTGGAATGCAATAAAAGCCACATTTTTGTTTTATTTTATTTCTATTTACTTATTTTTAAAGATTTTATTTATTTATTCATGAGAGACACACACAGAGAGAGGCAGAGACACAGGCAGAGGGCGAAGCAGGCTCCACGTTGGGAGCCTGACATGGGACTTGATCCCAGGTCTCCAGGATCATGTCCTGGGCTGAAAGCAGCGCTAAACCACTGAGCAACCTTTTTTGCCCACATTTTTGTTCTAAATGAAATTAAATTCAGTTTGAGCAACCACTCATCAAGGCTCATGAAAGGTTCAGTCATTCATTTGAGATTTTGTATAAGAGTGCCTTCTCCCTCCCGATGGTTGTATTGGAGTTTCTAGGGCTTTTGAGTGTGCCCCTAACAGTCATCATTGCCTATTTCTTCTCTTTATAGTCACCTATTATTGCTTTGACTCTAGTTCTCCACAATGTATTGTATGCTATGGCTCCCTAAAGTATTTCTTAACCTCTAGGCTTCATGCTTTATCCAAAATTGTCCCTTAAGAGTAGGAAGCTCTGATAGTAATTTTATTCAGTTCTGCCAAACTTGGTCACGAGGAACCATCAACACTCACAAGTTATAGGTATTTAGTGCTTTCTACAGGATATCATTCAAGCATCCTTATTCAAGTCATTGCCACATTCAAATCACCATTCTATATAAGGCTTATACCTCCTCTATTTCTGGCGCAGTCTTTTTACCTGTCTCTAGAGATGAAGGTGCATAAGGACATGAACCTACTTCCCTTAAACTTTTAAACCACCAAACTCATCACTATCATCTCTGGTAAATTACAAAATTGGCTACAAATTATGTTCATCATTCTACACATATCCTCTGGCAGAGTGATTTTGATATTGTTCCCATCAAGAGGTTATTTTCTCTGCTGCTTAAATCTGGGCTTGGTCATGTGACCTATGTTGGCTAATGTCATATTAGTAAGTGTGACACAAGCAAGAGGCCTGAAAAGTATTTGAACTTTGGACCTTGCTCTGTCTTGCTGTGTTCTTGGCACCCAGCATTTACCATGTAAAGAAGCCCAGGTGAGCCTTCTGGAGAATTAGAAGGCCATGTGGAGGAGAAGTGAGGTATCATGACCAAAAGACTATAGACCTCCTGGTAAGTGAATGAGATCATCCTGGATCATCTACTTTCTACCTGATGAGCAACTATAGACATATGAGTGAGGACGATCAGGATTAGCTGAGCCAACCCATCACAAAAGTGCCTGGCAAAAATATGAGCTAAATAATAGCTGTTGTTTGAGCCCAATATATTAGTTTCCTAGGGCAGCCATAACAAAGTACAACAGACTGTGTGACTTGACAAGAGAAATTTATTTTCTCACAGTTCTGGAGTCTAGAGGTCTGACATCAAGATGTTAGTAGGGTTGTTTCTTATGAAACCTCATTTCTTTGGATTGTAGATGGCTGTGTTCTCCTTGTGTCTCCATGTGGTTTTTCCCTCTGAGCATGTTTGTGTCCTAATCTCCTCTTCTTATAAGGATGCCAGTCATATTGGATTTTAACTTAATTACCTTTTTAAAGATATTATCTCGAAATACAGTCATATTCTAAGATACTGGGATTTAGGACTTCAACATTTGAATGGAGGTGGGCACAATTTAGCTTATGACAGTCAATAATCTGTTATTTCATCTATGGGGTTTCCTCACCCAAACAAGGTTATCTTTAGGGTGTCAACTCCTCCACACTTGCTCTAAAATATAAAATCTGGGACGCCTGGGTGGTTCAGTGGTTGAGTGTCTGCCTTTGGCTCAGGGTGTGATCCCGGAATCTGGGATCAAGTCCCACATCGGGCTCCTTGCATGGAGCCTGCTTCTCCCTCTACCTAGGTCTCTGCCTCTCTCTCTCTCTTTCTCTCTCTCTCTCTCTCTGTCTCTCACAAATAAATAAATAAATAAAATCTTAAAAAAATAAAATAAAATATAAAATCTAATTTATTCCTCCTTTGGAATTAAGGAGATCCCAGATCTCTAAGATTCTCTTCTCTTCAGTGGGGAGAAAAAGCACCAAGAAATTTGCTCATTAAGCTATAGAATTAATAAATTATTACACAAAATACCAGCCCTTCAGTGCCCTCTGCCATAGGACTTTACTTAATTATCCAAATTCTAAAAGATCTTTCACCTTTCTGAATTTTACAAGACTGGCACACTTACACAGTGCTTGGGACTTAAATATATACTATCCTGCATTGTAATCATAGGGCATAAAATGAGACTTTTAGAGGGTAGAGCTCTGTTAGAAAATTTATACTTCTATTATAAAATCTGGCCATGTAGTTGGCACTCATTTACTTTGGTGATATTACATCTTACAATCAATGACTAATAGCACCCATTTTCATTTTAATTTGTGTATGATCTGACTTTCATACTTTTCATGGCAAAATGTGAAGAAACTGTGTTTTGTTCCTTTTGTCATCATAGAAATGATCTCAAATTTTTTTAGTGCTTGTAATGAGCTTCAGAAAGGAGATACCTAGAACACTTACAGTCTTTAGTGTTTGTGCTTAATATTTGAAATTCACTAAGATTATTCAAGCAGCAAAATAGCTCTTATAGATATATTTAATAATTTATTTTCAGACTATTAAACAAATTGCTATATTGTATATTATATCTAAAGCTAAACTCAGAGCTTCTATGTTTTTCTCCATTTATAAATGGATTGTAAGAAAAAGTAAAGTGATCTTCAACCTTAAAGGTTTTATGGCTGTTATTTGTCACACCAGAAATGTTTCAATAAACATGCAAAGACAGAAAGTGATTTTTTTTATATCCTAGTTAGAAAGAAAACAGGTGCTATTATAGCTATTGACTGCAAGATGCAATATCACTAAACTAATTAAACCCGGAAATCTTGAGTACCTAACAAGCTATTGCAAATAGGTCTATTCTGTGCAACACACAATTCTGACACATCAAAGGGACTTGTCTCTGAAGAACCTATCTTTATACTCAAATAGTGCTCCTGACTGTAGCCAGTCAGGCTCTCTCTATTTTACTTATTGTGGCCTCTGTGTCTACTATGATCCAAGAATGAATCCTTCCTGTTTCCTTCCAATAGTCACTTGCTATAACTTTTTTCAAAATCTAGTGCAGAAATTACCTTCTTGAATAAATAGTAATAATGATTAGCATTTACCTATGCCACGTCTTGTTCTAAATATTTCCATATTAAACCACTTGATCCTTTCAATGATTTTACAAGACTGTTGTTGTTCTCACTTTTTATTCAGGAGGTAACTAGTCACAGGGAAACTAAATAAATAATTCATGTTGCATAGCTAGTAAGTGGAAGAAAGAAGATATAAACTCAAAGAAGCCTGTCCCTAGACCTCATGTTATTAACAACTATACCATGATACTATGATGAATTTATTCTGCATTTTCTTCATACTCATAAATACATTTTAGATATTTTTAATATCTACTGTATGCCAGATACTACATTATGCACTCATAAGTGTTATATCAGTTAGTCTTCAAATGAAACATCTCTGAGGTAGGGAGAGAGGTATTGGGTACTTGGTTCATACAAATATGTAAAGATTTTACCAACTTAAAATTATCCATTTGGATGCCTGGGTGGCTCAGCGGTTGGGCGTCTGCCTTTAGCCCAGGGCATGATCCAGGGATCTGGGGTTGAGTCCAATGTCGGGCTCCTTGCAGGGAGCCTGCTTCTCCCATGGCCTGTGTCTCTACCCCCTCTGTGTCTCTCATGAATACATAAAATACATAAAATCTTTAAAAAAAGTATCCATCAAATTTTCTTAAATTGCTCATAAAAAGTAGTCATGGTTTTTTGTATGTGTATCACTGGATGATAATTCTTATGCACACAAAAGTTTGAGAGTCCCTGAGCTAAACTAAGGGAAAGAACAAAAACAAAAGAAAACATTGTATGCTAATGCCAAAAAATTCAAATCATAATTGCCTTTGGGTAATTATGAAATTCCTAGAAGAGGATGAAAGATGGTAGAAAATTCTAACATTGCTGATAGTCTGCACATTTTGCTTTATGTTACTTTTATGTTAGGTCTCCATGTGTTATTAGTTTTATTCGGTATGAGGATTACACAAGACACTGTAATTGTACCTTAGGGGTGATTGAAGTGTTAGGTTATTAAAGTTAGCTTCTAAGTTAAATGCACAAATATAATATGGCTCTATTATACTATTATTATTATCATCATCATTTACATATGAGGAAATTGAGATTTCAAGAAGTTAGGTAACATGCCAGTTAGATAATATCTTCCAGCTTGGAAGTGATGGAAGTAGGTCTAGCCTGACTGCAAAACACATTCTGTTTCTACTATAGCAGGTTTCTTTTGGAGGAAGTAATACTATGGCTATTAAGAGTCTGAATCTAGATTGCCTATGTTTGAAGTCTAGTCTGACACTGACTGGATGAGTGTGAGAAAAGTAAGTTCTTGGTGCTTCAGTCCCCTTACCTGTAAAATGTGAATGGTGAAGATAATGGTAACATTACACTTTCTTCATAATATTGTGAGAATGAAATGAAAAAGAAAGTGTATATAAAACACTTTAAAAATGCATGTCACATGGTAAGTGCAAAATACCTTCTCTTATTATCTAGTTTGTGTCCACAGGCTCAATTTCAGTAGAGTGGAGTTGGGGGTGGGGAAAGTAGAAATTCTATGCTGATTGCGCATTATGAACTTTCACCTCCTTGTGTTGCCTACAATCAGCTTTAGAAACAATGAGACGGAAACAGGGCTTTGATTACAGTGTTCTACTATCCAATAAAGACCACACCTGCTGTGTTTCCAGTTAAAAAGGCCTGACAGAAACATCTACTTCTACAACAGCCTTCCCAAATATGCGAATGCAGATGTACTTGTTATATAAATAGCACACCTAAACACATCAGGCTAGGAAGCAGATGGAGACTGTACATAATTGTGCTAACATTTATGTTGTCAATATACTCTCTTGAGCCATCATTACAAGATTCTTGGGGGTCTCTTTCCCCCTCTTTGGAAAGCTGCAATTCCCATCAACAGTGGCACGAATTATATATTTGCATCAGGAGACACATAAACTTCAAACAAACTGTCAGAATGAGTATTCCTGGGCTGTAGTTTGATAAACAAATGTATTACAATGAACCCTGAGTAAACTCCCTCCTCCTACCTCCTTGTGGGATGATCAAAACAGTTGTAAATTTTAAACAATGTAGATCATTATATCGTGCATCACTGAGCCTAAATTTTTTCTCTGGAGTTGTGGATATAGGGATGACACCTGGGGAGCTTGAGACCTTGTGGAGACTGGTTAGTGGTAAAATTATGAAAAAAAGATTTTGGATTCTCTCTGGAAGTGTGTATGGCCAATGGAGGAATCATAACAGGGATGTTGAAGATAATTTCTGTTTATTTATTTTTTTAAAGTTTTTATTTATTTATTCATGAGACACACACACACACACACACACACACACACACACAGGGGCGGGGAGGGGAGAGGCAGAGACACAGGCAGAGAGAGAAGCAGGCTCCATGCAGGGAGCTCATCAGGGGAATCCATCACCAGGCTCCAGGATCACGCCCTGGGCCTGCTGCCATGCTAAGCTGCTGGGTCTCTGGGGCTGACCCCAAGTTTCTGTTTAAAGGGCCAGTAAATGTTAGTCCAGAACAGTCATCCTTAGCCAGGGATTGATAACAGAATTACTTCAGATGTTACAAAGCACAATCACCAAATTTTATCTCAGACCTATTGAATAAGAATTTCCAGGGTGAGAAAAATTTCATTAAAAGATTAAAAGCTCTTCAGATGATTCTTCTCTGTGCCCTAGATTAACTACTACTGTTTAATGCACTTAAGAATTCAGGATTACCAAAGGAACTTGTAAAAACCATAAAAATCAAGTCCCTTACCTGTCCTTAGGTTCTGATTTAGTAGATATTGTGGTGGGCCCAGGAATCTGCACAGCCAGGTGCCAGTTTAATTGCTAGTGTTTGGAAAATAATAAATTAGAGCATAATTATAATGAGTAATTTGATCCCTAGAAGAGCCTGGTGTATTTCAGGGTTAAATATATAGGCATTCAATAAATACCAGTCTTTTATATAACATTGAGCTAGACTTCTCTGTACTTGGATATGGTGATGGAAAAGAAGTATAAAATATGGGTCTTGTAAATAGAATATTTCTATGCTCCTGAGAAAACACATTTTACCCACAGAGACTAAGCTAGACTTTTCATATAGCAGGGCTTTGGTTATGAGGAGGTTGGTGGTGGACATAGTAGATCAAGGGATGATAGGTCAATAGAACTCTTTCCACAGCTCCCTTAGCTACCTTCCTTATCCCAGATACTTCTACATTGACCACCTCAGTTTAGCCCTAGCACTCAGGGCAGTGAACACCATCCAACCTCTGTAACCAGACAATTTATCTGAGAGGAATGGATTGACTTTTCAAGCCAGGCTTCTTCATTTCTTTTCTTCTTCTGGCTGACATCCCTTTCATTCGAGTAAAGATACTCTTACCTCCCCCCCCAAAGAGGTGCAAATTGCTCTCTCTAGTATACTTGCATGAGTTTATCAGTCAAAGAAGGAACAACACCTTTTCAATTCAGAAGTGTGACTGCTCTTTGTAGGAGGGAATGAACACAGTGGTTCTCTCAATTATCTTGCTCAAATATAATGTCTAATGCCCTTTTCAACTGTGGCCCGAGACTAAGGCAGACGCTGCAGTTATGCTTTTTAGGGCAATTTTCTCTTGTCACATTAGTTGCCACTCTGCATTTGCCACCTTTTTCCAGTGTTCATTACCATCCATTTTATGCTACAAAGACAACCATTACTGTCACAAACCAACATGTTGTTGCAAAACCAAGTGACAGATTGTTTTTTGTATTCTGACTTACAGCTGTATAATGACAAGCTTCTTTGTTGGATTTTTTCCCCTGGCTTGAAGCATGATTCAGTTTTCATAGATATTCACTGTATCCATTCACCTTCCCTGAATTCTATTTTGACTTACAGACTCTGAGATACTTTCCACATTATACAAATAGCCTAAAGAGGAAAATCTGTTTTCTGGCAGTCACATGCTTCCTTTGTATTTTTAGATATTTATGTTATCTGTATTCTCATTGGATCACAACATTTCTCAGGTATAGGTCAAATAGAAGCAATAACTCCTAGTTTACAGATATGGAAATTAAAGCAAAATGTTTAAGTGATATTCCCCTGATCACACAGTTCAAGACTAAAAAACACTCAGGATGAGAACACAGATCATCTCATATCTGGCTCAGGGTTTTTCTTACAATTTTAAGATAAACTAGCAATTCTATATTGCACTCTGAAAATTAAAAAAAAAGGTAAGATGGCATAGACTGCTAGTTACCTATCCTACATCCATTTATTCCATATTCTTTAGAAACAAAACTCTTATATTAGATATCATCATATATTCAGCTATAAAATTGTAATTCCTAGTGTATAGGAGATGTTTCACGAAAAATCCATTTCCTGGGATGCCAAGGTGGCTCAGTCAGTTAAGCATCTGACTTGGGTTTAGGTCAGGATCTCAGAGTCCTGAGCTCTAACCCCTCCCTCTGCTCATGCTCTCTCTCTCAAATAAATAAAAATCTTAAAAAATCCACTTCTTTTGTTTTAAGGCACACAACTAAACTACATGTTCCAGGCTTCTGTGCTATTAGCTTTGATCATGCTGATTGAGTTATAGCCAAAGGAATGTGAATAAAAGGAATGCCTATCTCTTAGGGACTTTGGTATTTAATAAAAGGGTATCTCCAAATTCTTTAACCTCTCCAGATGCAGTAGGGGTGATGAGGCTTCAGAGAATGACAGCACCACGAGTTGAAAGGAGCCTGGATTCTAGAATCACCATATGGAAGAGAGCTATCCACAAATCAGCAACATCTGCCCTAGACAAGTAGTGAGAATTCACTGCTATTAGTGTTTGAGTCATTCCTTTTGGCTTTATTTGCATGCAACAGCATCATCATCTATTATATTCAGGGATTTTTGCAGATTGGTGTTGCCATGTGATCAAGTTCTGAAAAGTGATATGGACATAAAATTTGTTGGGGGAGATTTCTGGGAAAGCTCCTGGAACAAGGAGCAAATAGATAGGGAAAGTACCCCTCCCCTGATTTAAAATAAAGTACTTCCTACATCTTTGAGTATGGACACATTGTCTGGAATTCTAATAGCCATATTAGAATATGAAGTGGATTCAGACATAAAGTCATATATGAAGATGGGTGAAACAGAAATATACAAGGATCTTAGGTCATTGATTGCCTCCTTCTACCACTACACTAACTACACTAACTTTCAAATGTCTACTGGACTATGTGAAAGGATTTACCTTTGCATATTTAAGCTACTATTATTTAGGTTTTCTGTAGAGGTGGGTAAACCTAGTAGATGAAAAATTCAGGTCAGACTTTTCCTGTTATAGAATTAATTGAGAAGCCTCTGTAGGTTCAAATCTAACCCTCTCTACCAATACCCATTCTGGCTTGCTGAAAATCTGAAATACCCTGCCACAAGACTCAGCCTTTGGTACAAATACATGGTTCTCTAAGAATGGTTCTTTGACAACACCTATGAGCTTTTTTAGAAATGCAGATTTAGGGATCCCTGGGTGGCTCAGCGGTTTAGCACCTGCCTTTGGCCCAGGGCCTGATCCTGGAGTCCAGGGATCGAGTCCCACATCAGGCTCCCTGCGTGGAGCCTGCTTCTTCCTCTGACTGTGTCTCTGCCTCTCTCTCTGTGTGTCTCTCATGAATAAATAAATAAAATCAATCTTAAAAAAAAAGAAATGCAGATTTAGGGGCTTCACTTTCACTAAATTAGAATCACTGGGAATGGAGCTTAATAAACTGTCTTCTTGAGTGCCTGGGTGGTTCAGATGGTTGTGTCTGCCTTCGACTCAGGTCATGATCTCCAGGTCCTGGGATTGAGCTCCCAGCTCAGTGGAGAGTCTGCTTCTCCCTCTCCCTCTGCCTCTCCCCATGCTTGTGCTCTTTCTCTTTCTCTCAAATGAATACATTAGAAAAATCTAAGCAACTGTCTTCTAACAAGTTGTCTAGATTCTTATACATTTTAAAATGTGAGTGAGAAATTTTCCCAAAAGCCTGTTGATTCTCAATTATTATTTGAGTTATATAATCATTAACAAATTGACACGAATTTAGTGATTTTCGCTACAGGCTGTACGTTAAAATCACCTGAGGAGCTTTACAAAAATTCCTGTGCCTGGGCCAAATTATCAGATAAACTGATGGCACAGTTCTAGTTATGGGTGAAGTGTTCTGGCTAGAGTCACTGGTCATCCAGGAAGTGGAAGGTTGACATCAGACTCAAGTTAGGATGAAACTACTTGGCTAAATTAGCCTGCAGGGTTTTTTGTATCAGGCAATGAATGTGAAAGGCCTTTGTAAATTGTTGTTTTATTTTACAAATATATTCACATTCTCAACTTAATCCAGAAGCTAGAAAAATACTACTGCTGCTGGCAATGACAATAATAATAGTAGATAATTCTTATTGAATATTCTATACCACACAACTAGATTTGCTAACACTCTAGGAATTACTGGTTTCTCTGGTTTTATCCAAATTAGTATGAGCACACTGGAGAAAGCAGTGATTCTTGTTTTTGGAGACTGTTAAAAATGAAGTCAGGGCACCAGGGTGGCTCAGTCTGTTAAGATTCTGCCTTTGGTTCATGTCGTGATCCCAGGGTCCTGGGATTGAGCCCCACGTTGGGCTCCCTGCTCAGCGAGGGAGTCTGCTTCTCCCTCTCCCCTCTGTTCATCCCCCTTCCCCTGCTCTCTCTCTCTCTTAAATAAATAAAAATCTTTGAAAAAAAATGAAGTGTTCAGCTCTCTAAAACATTGTTTGCATCCTGTAAGGAAACTGGATTCTTTAAATGACCATTTACCTGTTGAAGACATATTAGTCTGTTAATGATTATCTTTCTCCTCCACTAAACAGTACTGAATATTAAATTAGAATCCAAAGTGGGTAAATAATTTTCTGTTTTTCAGTTATTTCAACTATACTACATATATAATAAATCACCTCCAGAAACTTAAAATTTGATGAGATATTATGTGCATATATGCACACCCTTTGAATTCCTGGGCCCTTTGTTTACTTGGTATTATTAACTACATAAGATCATTGTTTGTTTCTTTGGTTCCTCATCTTTACTGCATTTCTTTTTTTTTTAATAAATTAATTTTTATTGGTGTTCAATTTACCAACATACAGAATAACACCCACTGCTCATCCTGTCAAGTGTCCCCCTCAGTGCCCGTCACCCATTCACCCCCACCCCCCACCCTCCTCCCCCTCCACCACCCCCAGTTTGTTTCCCAGAGTTAGGAGTCTTTATGTTCTGTGTCCCTTTCTGATATTTCCCACCTGCACCCCGATGTTTCTAGCAGCCATGTCCACAATAGCCAAACTGTGGAAGGAGCCTCGGTGTCCATCGAAAGATGAATGGATAAAGAAGATGTGGTTTATGTTTACTGCATTTCTTACAAACAATTCGGATCAGTGGAGAGTAATTTTGAAACATGTGACTTTGATGCCGAATAGTTTGTTTCCTATAACTGAAAACAAGGAAACTAAGAAAAAGACAATAAGAAGGAACAACATAGGTAGAAATTTAGAACCAGTAAGCTGGAATCAAAGTGTTGAAACAAAAGTTGCATTGATCATTCAATAATGCCAAAAGGATCCTTCAGGGATGCCTGGGTGACTCAGTGGGTTAAGCAACTGCCTTAGGCTCAGGGCTCAGATCATGATCTCAGGGTCCTGGGATCCTAGTGGGCTCCCTGCTCAGCGGGTTTCTCCCTCTCCCCGCTTCTTCCCCAGCTTGTGCTCTCTCTCAAATAAAAAAAATCTTTTTAAAAAAGACTACTTCAGTTTATAAAAAAAGATATCTTTCTGGCTTCTTTATTTTGGAGTCCTCTCAAATGCATTTTAAGTGTTTACATCTCTTACACAACAGATAGGCTGAGGGGAAGAGAAAGGAAAAAAAATTAAAGAGACAAATACATAAGGGGGCGTGACCTCCTCAAGTAATCTGTGAAGAAATACTGTGTTAACACCCTTGCTTTCTTATGTTTGAAAATGCTTTAAGTGCTCTGAGGAAATAATGGAGTTCAGGCCCCTTCAAGATAATCTCAGGTAAGAAGTAGCTTTGAAAATTCTAGGAAGGATAAGGGTTATAAAATGCAGTTTAGCTTAATACCTTTAGAGTTAATTAGCTATTCATTAAAAAAATATGGAGGCAAGAGAGTTGAGAGGAGTGGCAAAGCAGAGGGAGAATAGAAGCTAACCAAGTTGGTAATTTAGTCACCTAGGTAGCCATACAGCTTCTGAAATAAAGGTAGTTATGAGGGACTATGTCTGCTAAATAGAAGAGGGAGGAAAAGGAGTAGCTTAATCTTTTTCCATATTACATATAAATTTATTTATTGCTTATGACTTAGGGGAGATACACTCAAGGAATAGGGGTATGGGAAAAAATAGCAAGTTAAGGCCTATACTTATGCAGCAGAACTATTTAGTGAGAGATGAACAGAAACAAACAAGAGGAAATATGTCAGCTGGCTCTGTTTGAGGTGGGCTGTACTGAAGAATACCAAGTTTTGTGCTGGTACAAACCTAGGGAGAAAAATATAAGGTGGCCTTTCATAAGCAGAGCAATGTCAATGCTGGATGTAACTGATGGATGTAACTTCCAAGGAGGAAGAAGTGTGTCAAAGTGACAGTTTTTGTCATGTCATTGTAAAGAATTGTGCAATCAATGAGACCAGCCCAGGTAGGCCTCTAACCCTGGGAAGTGACTCAAAATCAGGTCATAACTTTGATTTCATTAATTAGGGAGCTGTTAGTCATGCCAGTGAGTATTAGGTTTGGCTATAGATATTCAAAATGTAAGAAGGTTAAATAAAATAGAATTTTTCTTTTATGTAAAGAAATCTGAATGTCCAGCATTGGTATATCAGCTGCACATTCATGGAAAATTTGGGCTCATTATGTCTTTTGTTCTGCTTGTGAGCTTTATATCACACAGCTTTATAGTTGATGGCTATTCAACTCATTGGGATAAGAAAGATAAACTCACTTCCATTAAAGACAGTTCTCAGAAGTTGCACATGACACTTGCTTTGTATCCCTGTAGCCAGAACATGGTCACATAGCCACATATCACTTAAAATGAAACTGAAAATTATAGTTACATTCTAAGCAGCTACATTCCAGCTAAAATCAGTAGTTAAGTAATTAACGAACAGGAGTAAAACAGATATTAGGCAAATGAGGAGTCTGCTGTCTCCATCACTTAACATACAGGATGAAGAGATATTTTTTCTTTTATATTACAAATTATAAAATGCAAATAAGAATATTCTTCGTTGTTTCTTTGTTGGATTCAGTTCAGTAATAGCTTATTTAGCACCTAAAATTAATAAAGGATTTTTCAATCTGTAGAGGAGAAAAAATAGAAAAGCAGAAAACCAAACTACAACACAGTGTGATAAGCATTATCAGAAATGTTTAAGTGGGGGGCTCCTGGCCGGCTCAGTGGGTTAAGCATCAGATTCTTGATTTCTGCTTAGGTCATGATCTCAGGATTGTGAGACAGAGCTTCCCCCTTCTGTTAAACCCCTCTCTGCCATTAGGCTCTGCACTCAGTAGGGAGTCTGCTTTCTCACCCTGTGTCTCTGCCTTTTCTCCTACTTATGCATGCTCATGTGCATGCTTTCTCTTTTTCTCATATAAATATTTTTAAAAGAGAAATGTTTAGGTGAAATACTATGCATTCCAAAGGGAAGAGAGATTAATTATACCTAGAGTATTAGGGAAGGAAATGTCTAAGACTAGGCATGGACAAACTATGGTCCTGGGGGCCAAGTATGGCCTACTGCTTGTTTTTATAAATAAGGTTTTATTGGAACACAGCCACACTCATTAATTTACATATTGTCTGTAGTAACTTTCACAGTATGACAGCAGAGTTGAGTAGTTATGACACAGATCATATGGCCCACAAAGGCTGAAGTTTATTATCTGGTCTTTTACAAAAAAAATTATATTTGAGACTGACTTGAAAAAATTGTAATAAGGGTATTGCAAACAGGAGATAGTTTGGGTAGAGGCAGTGATGTGAGACAATTCTGGGTGTGTTTGTTCATGGAAAGGAAATTAAAGTAAAATCTATAATACACATTGGTAGTATCCTTAAAAAATTAACTGTGTAAAATGTGGCATTTTTGTTTTTTAGAAATTAATGGAAGGCCCAAGACTGGGCTATTCAGCTAGCTTGCCAGGGTTCTGGTTAAACAGCTCAAATTTGTTCAGGTCCTGGCTGCAGTTTGGCAACACCTGGTGTCTATCAAAAGTCTTCCAGGACAGAAATAGTAACTATAAGAATATCCCAATACTTGGCACTTGTTTCATTGGACAGAGCCAGGGAGATCAGATAGGACTGGCAACATGGAATATGGCCTGCATCTTTCTGCTTCCCAAAATTGGATTGCTACTTACTCTCCAATCAGGCCAATATTCTCCTTCACATCTTGCCTCTTACTTTCCTGGCCCAAGGTAAGAACTTTACCTTCATTGAATTTTCAACTGGGCCTACACAGAAGGTTGAGAGCAAGTGGCCCATCAAGTTAGACCCATTTGTTTTATTGTAGGGCATATTACCACAGGGTTTTACATTAGTTCAGTTTGGGTGCAGGATAGGATCCTTGAGAGAATAGCTGGCAAAGTAAAGACCGAAATACATCGTGGAAAGTGTTTAATGACATACTAAGGACTTCATTCTGTAGATAATAGGGAACAATTAGATAGTTTTTACAATTATTTTTTGAAGACTATTTATTTGAGAGAGAATGAGCAAGAGAGCATGAGTGGGGGGAGGGGCTGAGGGAAAAGGAGAAGCAGACTCCCCACTAAGCAGAAAGCCCAATGCGGGACTCAATCCTAAGACCCCAGGAACATGACCTGAGCCGAAGGCAGACTCTTAGCTCACCCAAGTCACTCAGATGCCCTAAAATTATTTTTAGTTAAGGGATAACTTGCTCTCTTACAGACAAAAATAACCAAGTTGTGGCTGTTTTAAATAAAGAACTTCATTGTTTTAAACAATAAAAGGCAAATTCATAAGAATTGGGGAATGACAACTCTTGGGAAAAGAACTGGTTTGTCCTGAGAATGAAAATATTGGACTATATTTTATATTTTCAAACCTACTTTATTGGTAAAAAAAACATCTAGGGGCTGCAGGCACAATTGTCAGAGCTGATGAAGGAAGTGGAAAGAGGGAAATTTCTAGTCCACAAGACTGTGAGCTACCTGAAGGCAGACACTTTCATGTCTAAGTCCCCAGAACCTAGTAGCATGCTTAGAAAACCTGTTAATATACAAGGACATATAGGTGTTTGGTTTAACTGCAGTTCTCCTGTCTTGCTTTTTTTTCTCAATACAAACAAAGGTATATTGGCACATCTGATTAATGGAGATCCCAGTTTGCTGAATCCTAATTACTGAATCTAGAAATCATTTCCTGTACACATGCACTATATGGCTCTGTAACCATCTGGTGAAAAGGCATCTCCTGAACGTGTATGTGTGTAGTAGTTGGTAAGATTGTATTCTCATATTCACCTACTGCTCTCTGCTCTGGGATTTTAACTATTTTAATTGTTTTTAATGAATACCACATGAGATACACTAAAAGTACATTAGACAAATCCTTCTAAATAAGCATGGGGAAAATTTGTGAAAATTCAGCTTTCTTGCCTTATGTGTATATTTAAGGGTGAGAAATATACTTTCTCAGCATCAATGAGAGTTGTTATTGAAATTTGAAAAAGGCCTTTGGCCAAGTATGTGATTTCTTTTTCACTCAAAATTTAGTAAGTAAATAGCTCTGCTTCTTTCAGCTTTCTAATGCCTCTCCAGAGAAACATGAAATCTTTTCCAGACTCTACTTTTTAATGTGCCCACTGAAAGGCAAAGCAATGTACTTACCCTACCTTCAAATTTCAAATTCCATTAGTATTTTAGTAGCAGACCTGAATCTTTGCAAAATTGCAAAAGGCTGAGGTTGTACTACAGGATTTTTGAATTGCCCTATGTAACAGTTTTTCCAAGTGCTTTTAGTTCCTGGTGCCCTCATTATAACACTAGTTTTCTCATGAACCTGAAAGTATTTTCGCATCTGGAGAACCTTGACCCAAGCAACAACCATCTTGTGATCCTGAAGGAAACACCAATAAAATTTCAGGAACAGTGTCCTTGACATCACTGAACTATTGAATCAATGTCAGGCATTGTACTAGTAATACCCTACTCCCAGATTGTCTGTTTAATGAAAAAAAAAAAGCCCTACATTTTTAAGCAATTGATCTCAGAGTTTCTTTTATTTAGAGATGATAATTGTGCCAAGTGACACAGACTTGTTTCCAGCAGAATAGTACAAGAAAACGCAGGGGCTATCACAGAAGACCAAAAGCAGAAAAAAAAAAAAAAAGCAAAGCACATGTCCTGGCATATGAAAATCTAGCATTGGATCCCAATTTTGCTACATGCTGGCATATAACCTTACATCAACATCAGGATGATTTTGAAGGTTTGAAATAGTGATTAGCCCTGCTGGCAGTTTGGTATTTAGTGTTTTCAAGGCAGAATGCCCATATCCTCATTCTATAATCCTACCTATGTTCCATATTGCATTTTACTACTTCTCCTCTTCAGGCCCATTTGTCAACTTCTAGTCAGAGATTCATTCCTCCCACATTTTGACATCTGCTGTCAGTCACAGAAGGGAAACATCAAATTATTTTTTGGGGACCAAATGTTACAGATTTCTCTGGTTCAGGAGAGTTAATTTACAAAAGTTCTAATAAAATGCAGAGTTTATTTGAACTTGCCATTCCATGAATAGTAAGCAAATGTTTTTAAATAGAGTGCAACTTGAGACTGAAAGACATGAATCAAACACTCTTAAGCATGAGTGAATGGAAAATGAAGGCTGATTACTGATCTTGCCTTGTTGGTTGTCACTAATATTTAGCTGCTTGTATATACTTTGCTGATATGATTCTCACATCCCTTGCTGTCATAAATATTTCATAAGATATTCAAAGCCAGTCCATGGCCAAGTAATAACAAATGTCAGATGACACATTAGGAAGATGCACGGAGATTTTGAACATAAATTCTATAGCAAAGCTTGATTCACATCTTATGGTCACTCTAAGGAAATAAATTCACAGAGAAGTGAATCTGCAGTTAGCATGGACACTTTAATTAGTAGACCATTCTCACTGGATAAGGAAGAGAACAGTAGCTTCACTTTTTTCTAGGCTTTCTGTATTTTTTTCACCCTCATAAGTGCCTAGAAGCTTTTTTTTTTTTTTGCAAGTGTTAAAAAAGGACTAAGCTTCAAGTATTGTGTAAACTTAATTATCCTCCTTTGGGTAACATATATTGTGTTTTTAGTCATAGGACTGGTTCTTGGCAAAATTTTCAAGTTTCCGATTTAGATTATCTCCTTTTTTTTCATTTTGGTTTCCTGTTCTCTCCTTTGACCCACCTCCCTCTAGTAATACTCATAGAGTTCATACTGATGTTTCTCCACTGTAGAATTCATCTTTTCTTTCACTTATCCTCAATCCAACTCCACCCTATTCATCCGAGCTCCATTTACCTGGGTCTTGCCTTTGAAATACTGGGCAACAGCTTCCTGATAAACTAGAAGAGGTACAAATGTCAATGACTGATGACTTTGTGTGTTTACTTTACTACATAGTGTGTATGCATTTTGGCTGGGACTTTCAGAGTCTTAATTCAAAGTAATAATGACTGCGAAAATTCCAAATTCCAAGTACTATGAGACATTAAATGGGGAAAGATTTTTAAACAGGAGTGTCTTTCCTGGCATACTTAAAATCACACCATGTAGACATTGTCTAATTTACCTACACATAAGACTGGGCCAGCTCAGCAGCAACCTTCTGAAACAACAAAAAGCTGAGATGTTCATAGGAAAATCTTCTAAACAGCTTATATTTCTTAACACTGTGAAATAGCACTGATTATTGTAGTTATTTTTATGATTTTCTTCCTTGAACCACAAAATAGAGATTAAAAAGATGCTTCTTTCTGTTGGACATTACCTTTGGCCAACTATATTTGATACTACTCTTTATTTAAATAATAATTGTTGAGTTATGCAACTATTAATAGCTAAGCAAATTGAAATCTAGCTGTCTAAAATTTATTTCTTCATCTCAAAATCCTCCAGTAATTGTTCATTAACTCAAAGCATTTATTAAGCATCTCCAGGTATGTGCTGAAAACTATGTGAAATCTATATACAAAGAGATGACTCATAGTGGCTCTTGAAGAGTTCACAGTATAATGAGGGACATTCTCAGGTAATAAACGCATGGTGAAATAGAGAGTGGCAACTTGTCTGGTAGGAGGTACATAAGGCATTGCAATAGGAGTTCAGAGGCCATAAACTGAGCTTCTGGAAGTTGGCAATACCAAAAATGGGAAATTCAGAGTGCTGTAAAAGGACAAGAGATTAGAGGCAATAAGGTATAAAAGAAAAAGCACACCTGGTTTTGAAATGAGATAGAACTATATTATGCAACCTCTTTGAGTCCTTAGTTTACCTGTTCATACAATGGAATTCATAAGTCCTGCATGATATTTTTTAATGAGGTTTGCAAATGATTATAAAAGGGGTTACTAATTTAGAATTTTCATGTCTTTCAAAACATGCTGTGGAAGCAAGTCCTGGGCTTTTGGAAATCTTCAAAGGAGTTACTGTAGCCCATTTTTGCTATCATTTTTTCATGATTATAATTATACTGAAGAACTGACAGTCTTACACTTATAGTCTGAGGATATAAGAGGAAAGGAATGGAAGGAAAAAAATGAATAAAAAACACCTCAGGTTGATAGAAGCAGTGTTAACTTGTCCTCCTATAAGAAGAAAGCATGTCCCAGACTCAGTAACTATTTTAAATCTCTTTAAAAAGTTTAAATTTTTTTTGTGTTAGAGATTTGAGAGACAATCCTTACTCATTGGAGTCATTGAAGACTCCATTCTTTATGATATGTAACATTTGTAATAACTCCACCTTCATTTGAGAATGATGTGAAAAAAAGAATGATTTAAAATACTCTTGATGGTTGCACATTTCTGGATGAGAATGTTATAAATTAGGAAGTTATTTCTATTAGCAACAACATATGGAGACATATAAAGATATAGATAAAATTTGGTTGTAGAAGACACTAGCAAAATTGCTACATTTAAATTAAGGATGGAGATAGAAAAATTGCTACATTTAAATTAAGGATGGAGATAGTTCTTAGAAAGTATCAGAAATACTGAGAACCTTGTGCCATGGCAAAGACTCAGGACATTGAGAATCTGGGCAGGCTATCTTTGGGAACAAATAGGTAGGTAACGGCCTTTCTCTGGATAGAGTGTGACATTTGGGAAATTGTGTAGATCCTGCTTATGTATATATATAATTGAATGATAAAAATTTTTAGTAAACTATGTAGATGGAATAACTTTAAGGATACCTTTTGCATTGGAGTTCTACCTGACTACATATAAAGAGAGTTGACTGGACCTTTTCTGTCCGGTATAGATGACACCTTTTTCTTCATCAATAAGTGAGCCAGTGGAGAGTTGATAAAATAACCATAGATTTCTCCCTTTGTATCCTTCTGTGATTTTCTGGGTTCGATAGGAAAGAGGGAGGGAGAATAAAGCCCTTGCTGAGTCAAGTCACAAACTTCCACCTTTATAGTTACTATTACTAGCTTTATTTATTTATTTTTTTAAATGTTTATTTATTTATGATAGTTACAGAGAGAGAGAGAGAGAGAGAGGCAGAGACACAGGCAGAGGGAGAAGCAGGCTCCATGCACCGGAAGCCCGACGTGGGATTCGATCCCGGGTCTCCAGGATAGTGCCCTGGGCCAAAGGCAGGCGCCAAACCACTGCGCCACCCAGGGATCCCTATTACTAGCTTTAGAGTGAAACTGTCTACCATGAACTTCAGCTAAGAAACTTTGATTTGGCATTTGAAATTTAACTGCGATGCAGTACTAAATTAAGTTGTGTATGTATGTTCTGTTGGTGATGGTGGTATTAGTAACCAAAGGAAGGGGACAACAAAAGGAGGAACCAGCAAGGAGTTGCACTTGCCACTATAATGTGCACTAGGCTCTGACAAAGACAATTTAAATAATGTTCTGTAAGCACAATGAATACTACACCTACTCCTGTCCTACAAAGCAAATGAGGAAGAAGTCTGTGGTGTCTCCAATAGCATTTGGACATTGTTAGTAAAACAAAATGTGGCTAAATTTACAACTGTAAACTCATTGATAATATAGAGACTTACCAAATGCCAAAGATGACAAAACAACAACTAGGACCTCAAAATCTTTTGCACAGCCACTAGAATAAGACTTCACACCCATCCTCCTGACAGTATAGTGGGAGAGCTGACTTTGAGGAAATATTTGTGATCCTATTTCTTCAGAGCCACTGAAAAGTTTCTGATAACATAGCACTCAATATTGTTAAGGGCAATGATTTTACATTAGAACTGTAGGGTTGAAAATGTCTCATGTTTCATTAGGCCATTCCAATTCAGAGTGAGCTCTCAGATCATACTCTAGGTAATCAAGAAAATCCTTTTCCTTTCAAAGAAGGTAAAATTCTACTTTTTAACTTTGTATGCTACTCCTATAGCAGCTAAATGCTGTGATTTTTATAACATGTTAAAATACCTTAGCATAGGTGGTGTGATATTATGTGTATGTTATCCAGGTTATACTTCAATTTGGGGGGCAGTTGGTTGTGGAGGGGGAGGTTGGAGGGAAAACTAAACAAAGAAAGGCCTGAGGAATGAGAATTGTCTTTTTCATAGACCTACTGCAGGGCCATCACCTGGTTTGCAAAGTATAAAAGAATGGCTTATCAGAGAAGATAATACTCTTATTTGACTCTCTCTCTGTGGAGTTCTTAGGGGTCAGATTAAAAAACAATTGTAATCAGTAACAAAGGGACACAGGGACTGCTAGGCCATGTTAGTCTGGAATATACCCAGACCAAAGCTTCAGAGAGAAACTGAAGAGAAACAGGTATCCAGAGAATTTTAAGAAAAACCTTGTAGATCCTGAAAAACACAGTTAATTCAATGAAAAGTGAAAAAAAGAAAGGAATCCTCCAGGCTTTCTCATCTCTGTCTCTGAAAAAAAAAAAGACACACTCTCCCCTGCAAGTCCAAATCTGGACTCAACCTCTTTATGAATATTGCCTGATTAACATTGACCTATTGCTGCTTCTACCCTTTATTCCCCTCTACCACCATGTTCAATTCTTTGTATTCTATACTCTTAAGCACTTGTATTTGCATTTTCTTTCAGCTGTATCAGTTTGTATTTGTTAGTATGCAGTATGAAAAGTTAAGGTTTCCAAATATTGTTAATTTTTCTTCCCAAATTAGACAGTGAACCACCATTTCTGATTACTATATTATTTCTATTTTATTATGAAACAATATATAAAAGTGTCTATTTTACTGCTTTAGAATAGAATGCCAGGGTATTAATTAAGATTATTTAAGTAGCGTGGGATAGATAATTTTACTCTGAGGATAATTAGGAACAAAACTGAGATAAAAGAAAAGGCAGTGACTTTGAACTATAGCTCTCTAATCTCCAAGTGGATTTTTTGTTTCCCTGTCCCAGGTGGAAGTTAAAACAAACAAACAAACAAACAAACAACAATAACAACAAAAACAGATAGGGGAGAGTAGAAGAGACAGTTCATAGAGAGAAAGGGAGAGGGACAGAAAGAGGGAGGGAGGTATAGGTGGAACAAATTGGCGTGCTGGTTTGCTTTGCACCAGTGAGAGTAGGAGCCTCCTATGTAGAACATTTCTGCACAAGTTTTGATGGGATTGGTAGATAAGTATGACTGATGTTGACTGTAGACAAAAACTTGGGCTTCTGGAATAATGAGTGTTGTATCTGCCTCCTAATCCATGTTCTGAGCAGCCTGGTTCTCTGGTCTTTACCTATGCTGGCTCTTATTTGACAATTCAAATAACTTTCCTTTGGGCACTATCTCCATCCACCATACATCTTATACATCAACTTCATAATATTGATAAATCTAGTATCCTTTTCTCCCATATTTGTTGTTAATAGAGATAAACACTTATGTCCTTATTTCAAGAATATCCCATTTTATAATTGTCATACATAATAATTCTCATTTATAAACAATATTTTAATCACATTTATAAATCAAAAGTGATTGTCATTCCGTGATGCCATGGGGTGTTGAATGAGGGAGCATCTTCCTGTTTCTTTTTTAATTCTTTTTAAAAAAGATATTATTTTTTTAATCTGAAACAGAGAGAGAGAGACTGAGAGTGAGCATGGGGGGAGGAGAGGAGGGAGAAGGACAAACCAACTCTGTGCTGAGCATGAAGCCTGACACAGGACTTGGTCTCACAACCCTGAGATCATAACCTGAACCAAAATCAAGAGTCAGATGCTGAAGCAACTGAGCCACCCAGGTGACCTTATTTTATTATTGATAAGAAAGGTGCTTTGTAGAGGATCCCTGGGTGGCTCAGCCGTTTGGCGCCTGCCTTTGCCCCAGGGCGCGATCCTGAAGACCTGGGATCGAGTCCCACATACGGCTCCCGGCATGGAGCCTGTTTCTCCCTCTGCCTGTCTCTCTCTCTCTCTCTCATAAATAAATAAATCTTAAAAAAAAGAAAGGTGCTTTGTGCCCCTGCTATAGCGTGAGATTACTGGTTATAATCGAATAAAAAGACCCCTATAGATTCCCTACTAAGCTGATTTGAGTTCTATTCCTCAAACATTTCTTCCAAAGATAAGAAATGGAAATGGTAATAGGCTCTGTGGACAATTCCTTGTCATATCTTGTGAGACTTAAACTGTTTGTTGATTATATTGTTAGGTCACAGGTGAGAATCTTAGTATGAACAAAATAATCAGTTGTCTGAAAATAAACTTTTTAGTCAAACTATGTTATTAGAAAGATTTATGAAATTATTAGCATGATCCCTACAGAAGAAAAGAAGATGCCAAAATGAAAGAAAGTCCTATTTTCTATTTGTAAGACATGCTGGTTACATGCAAAACAATGGGATATTTGAGGGCATAATTAATTGGAAATTTAAATATATCAACATTATAGTCTCAATGCTATTGATGCATACTTATTGCACATCTGTTTTATGCTTGCTTCAACTGCATGTTGCTCCCTGGTACATTATTATTTTATTGTTTATACATAGATAACAGCCTGTGTTTGTAGCATATCAATCCAGTTGCTTTTCATATTTTTAGAATTGCATTGTGTCACAGTATCTTATCAGATAAATAGTTAAAATTTATTAACTTGGATTTTAGCATTTGCAACCATTTATACAGAGATTGTGCAGAAGGTTACTTTCTCTTTATATATGGGAAAATAAAAGATTTTCTAAGAAAGTGACTATAGTAACAAAGATTAGAAAGGGACTATTTATACTGCTTAGTAAAGTGTTTCTTTAGAAAAATATTCAAGTACTTATTCACAATCAAAACTTTCTGTACCACTCATAATGAATTTCTACCTGCATATTAAAGGGAATTTTTCTAAGGAAATGACTATGCAATACTACTATAGGCTCATCTATGTTATTGTGTTTATTTGAAATAATAGTGTTGCATTTCCCTCAAAATATTTTGTTAGTGCACACTGGCCATTCAAGTTTATTTTACTGCAGTGAGTTACATTGTAAAGAATAATTAATCAGGAGTCAGATAATCTGTAAATTCAAGGCATAACTGCTCATTAACAACTATATGATTTTAGGCAAGTCACATAATATCACTAATCCTTTGTTTTCCATTTTGAAAAAAATGAGGAAGTTCTCCTTTGACTAAAATGCAATAACTCTGAAAGTTACCTGATTTAATCAGGATTTACGTGTATATAATATTTTATATATAGCAAATATATTAACATATGAAACAAAACCCTTCTCTGAGTACTTGCTTCACTCTAATCCATTAGCTGATTGGATTAGAGATGGACACCTGGCCCAAGGTACACAATATTCTCTCATTCACTTTCTCCCTCCCCTCCCCTCCCCTCCTCTACTCCTCTCCCTTCCACCCTTTCCTTTCCTTCATATATATACATATATATATGTATATATATATTTTTTTAACTTGGACCTAAGGCAAGGGAATAAAAAAGCCACTTAGAGATTAGAAAGCTACAACTCAAAGTCACTGGTCTTCTGTAGTCTCAGTTTTGTTCCTAATTACTCTCAGAGTAAAATTCTCTCAGTCTACTTTAGTAATCTTAATTAATATTTTGATATTCTGTTGCAAAGCAGTAAAATTTTGGTACTCAAGATAATGATTACTTTCCCTTAGAATTTAGAATTGAAGTACTGAGAGAATAAGACATTTAAGCAAAGAGTGCTTACAGAAAAAGACCATATATATTTTGGTCAGAGTCAACTCCAAAACAAGTCTAATTACCATAGTAAGGCTGGAAGTATGGAAGATTAGAAACCTTGAGCAAAAAGATAAAATGAGTCTGTAAAGAAAAATAGAATGAAATAAATGCACAGAGAGAAATAGAGATGAGGGAACATATGAATCATGAGAGATATGTTTCAGTTCCTGACTTTCCAGTTCATTTACACCTGGTCAAATAATATTTTGGGTTCAATCCTTGGATGTCAATTAAGATTCCCTGTTATATCCACACAATAAACCTATATTGACTTATTCTACTCTTATAAGAAGATAATAAAATTAATCACTAAATTTTATTTAATGTTATGTATAATGTACTAAAAGCTATGGGAGAAGCAAAACTAAAAGTAAAGTTTAATATGTGGTCCTTTTATTTTTTTTAAGTTTTTTTTTAATTTTTTATTTATTTATGAGAGAGAGAGAGAGAGAGAGAGAGGCAGAGACACAGGCAGAGGGAGAAGCAGGTTCCATGCACCGGGAGCCTGATGTGGGATTCGATCCTGGGTCTCCAGGATAGTGCCCTGGGCCAAAGGCAGGCGCTAAACTGCTGCGCCACCCAGGGATCCCAATATGTGGTCCTTTTAAACAGAACTTGGAGATGGTTTTGGGGTTGAAAAAACTAATTTAAAAAAAGAGTTAATGATATTTGCCAATATTTTGTTTAGATCTCTGGAAATATGTAAACAGATAAAGCTATAGTAATACTATGCACATGTTTCAGCCATTATAACCTATATGTGCTTATAATTGTTATGCTGTGAATAAGAATAATTTGTGTAAATGTGTACAGGATGATATATTGGTTCTGAGTGGGTCTTTCTTGGAAGATAAACTGTCTCTAATCATGCATAATGTAGGTGCTGAGTGCTTAAGAGAAGAAATCATACATTCTTTCAAACCTAGCACCCCTACTTCATATAGGTCAAGAAGTTAATTTATTTTATTTTTTTTAAGATTTTATTTATTTATTCATGAGAGAGGAGAGAGAGAGAGAGAGAGAGAGAGAGAGGCAGAGACACAGGCAGGGAGAGAAGCAGGCTCCATGTGGGAAGCCTGACTTGGGACTTGATCCCGGGACTCCAGGATCACGCCCTGGGCTGAAGGCAGATGCTAAACCTGAGCCACCCAGGGATCCCAAGAAGTTAATTTATCTTAATCCAAGCAGGATATATTATGAATTGACCCCATAGTGCTATGAGAAATATTTTCAGATAGTGCCTTTTCTAAATTACTTTTGTAAATTAAATATTGTTTGTTGTTTGTAGCTACTGAAGTTTCAACAGTTTGCTTAGTGGTCAGCTAATGATTGGATGGAGATTTCCTTAAAGGCCTGGAACCAATGAGTCTCTCAGTCTTTGCCAAAAGTCTACATGTGTATATTGGGGTACATTTTTAACTTAGCCAGATAGTTAACATGTCTTCCTTAGCCTTCACTTACTGATTTTGCAAAGTCTCAGGTTAGCCTGAAGTGAAACCGGTTATAGGACCTTCTTCAGTCCTTCTTGGGAATGTGTACAGCCCTAGGCATATGTGTAGCCTTCTTTGTGCCTGGAAATATGTCTGAGCTTTTAAAACCTCTATGTATATCTCATTCCCCAACTTGTTCTTTTAAGCTTTTGGATTCAGCTAGCATTTCCTCCATTTCTTATTTTCTACCTTGGGCATCAGAGATGTTCAACAATTGCCTCTGATGATTTACTCCAAAAAAACAATCCCCTAAGAAAAAGGCTATTCACACTGGCAAAGTTCTAAATCAAGTTAAATGAAGGCATAGTTTTGAGTGGTGTCTTTTAGGGAATCACCAAATCAAATGACAATTATTTGGGAATTTGCCTCTGAAAGAAAATCTAACTCATTCTATTTCCTCCAATTTTTGCCAGGCTGCTGGATTTCACCATGATTGTGCCTATTGTTTTCAAAGCTGCCATGGGGTTCAGGAAAGGTTTATAAGAATAAGGCTATTTTGGGGCACCTGTGTGACTCAGTTGGTTGAGCGACTGACTCTTGATTTCAGCTCAAGCTGTGATCTCAGGGACATGGGATTGAGCCCAACATCAGGCTCTGTGCTCAGCGGGGGAGTCTGCTTGAGATTCTTTCCCTCTGCCCCTCCCCCTGCTTACAAACACACACACTCTCTCTCTTTAAAGGATAAATCATTTTTTAAAAAGAATAAGGTCATTTTTTTATTTAGAGAGGGAAAGAGCCTGCATGCTCCTGGTGGGGGGAAGTGCAGAGGACAAGGAAGAAAGATTATTTTTTTTTATTTTTTTGTAAATTTTTTTTTTACTGAGTTTGATTTGCCAACATATAGTATAACACCCAGTGTTCATCCTGTCAAGTGCCTCCCTCAATGCCCATCCCCCAGTCACTCCATCCACCCGCCCACCTCCCCTTCCATTATCCCTTTTTCATTTCCCAGAGTAAGGAGTCTCTCATGTTTTGTCACCCTCTCTGATTTTTCCCACTCATTTTCTCTCCTTTCCCCTATAATCCCTTTCACTAGTTTTTGTATTCCCCGTATGAGTGAAACTATATAATGTTTGTCCTTCTCTGATTGACTTATTTCACTCAGCATAATACCCTCCAGTTCCATCCACGCCGAGGCAAATGGTGGGTATTCATCATTTCTAATGGCTGAGTGGAGATATATATATATATATATATCACATCTTCTTTATCCATTCATCTTTTGATGGGCACTGAGGCTCCTTCCACAATTTGGCTATTGTGGACATTGCTGCTATAAACATTGGGGTGCGAGTGTCTCGGCTTTTCACTACATCTGTATCTTCGGGGAGGAAGAAAGAGAATCTTAAACAGGCTCCATATTCAGCTCAGAGCCTAAGACAGGCTTGATCTCACAACCCTGAGATAATGACCTGAGTTGAAATCAGGAGTTGGATGCTTAAATGACTGAGCCACTCCAGTTAAATGCCCCCAAGAAAAAGGCATTTTAACACGCTGCAAAGCCTGATGTTCTTACTGAGATTCAGTCATTTTTCTTGAATAAATAATCCTCAGATTGCTTCAAATCTCTGGTTAATTTCCAGAGTTCTGAGATGGTAGTTCTTGTGTGTGTGTGTGTATGTTCATTCTCATTGCTTTTATGGAAGAGAAAATTTTTGGAATTCTATACTTTGTAGTTTTCACTGGTGTCACCTACAGTCCTTTTTCTTTGACTTTATTTTCCCTTATGAGAGAAAACCTTTCTCTGTTTTAGCCTGTATGTATCCAACCTCATCAAACCCACTGTTCCTAAGTTCATCTCACCTCAGTTCAAGTGACAAGTCCATTTGAAAACAAAATCTCACACTTCCCATCCCAAATTCTAGAAGGAGATAATCTGATTGCTGAAGTTTTTGTGAATTGTTCCACTTGGTTTAATTAAGTGTGGTTAAGATTACAGTATCATATAATATTTGCATGGAATAAGGTGGCATATTTCTAAGAATAGGGATATATTTGGGCTTGTTAGAAACATCAAATAAAATAAGAGGAAATCAGAGAGGGAGATAATAATAAGACACTATTACTCTAGGAAACAGGGTTGTTGGAATGGAGGTGGGTGAGGAGATGGGGTAACTGCGTGATGTGTATTAAGGAGGGTATGTGATGTAATGAGCAGTGGGTGTTACATGCAACTGATGAATCATCACTGACCTCTACCTCTGAAACTAATAATACACTATATGTTTATTAATTGAATTTAAATAAAATAAAGTTAGAAAAACATCAAGCGTTATCTTTTAGATAATTGTATTTCTAGGACTAGGAGAGGATAGTATATTGTGAAATGAGTAATGAAGCACAAAGGTTAATATTAGGAAATTCTTAGTTATCAATATACAACTATTATGAACTTGGAAGAAACAAAAATTAATAAAAAGGGAAAAATCACTGTTGTTCTTACTATTCAGAGGTGGCCATTGCTAGCCTTCTAGTTGCATAGAACTATATTATAAAAACTTTCTCATATCATTAAATGTCCTTCTAAAATATGAGAATATAAGTTTTCATTGTATTCTCCTTCTAATTCCAAGGTTTCCTTGGCCTCAGTAGTCCATGGGTCCTAATGGATTCACCTTAATCATTATAATTTAAGTTCTCTTGGTTACTTTCTTTACATATTTAATGTAGAAATTCAAATATACACAAAATATTTCCTATTTCTCTAGGAATTGTTTCGTAGCTATGAACATTCTTTTACATAAGCCATTGTGTACAAATTTATATGCTTGGAATTAATTCGTAGGAGGTGTTTTCTATACTAGTCAGTCAAAGAATATGGATATATTTAATTCTTTTATATAACTGTCTAATTGTCCCATAGACTTGATTTTATAAATCTTTTTTTTGTGATAAGACTTTCTAAAATCTAGTAGAAGAAACTTCTATATGTCTAAAAATAGTTCTTGCATTAATTTTCTAAATATTATAAAATGTTTCTTGAAAAATATAGATTTAGTGACAAATTTCTGTACCCACATACACTATTTTGTCAAGTAAAAAAGACAATTTTTCAATTGTTACATGCTAATCTGGCTTATCAGTTTACTGTATAACTCCAACATTTTTAATGATGATTTTATAATCTGTTTAAAGAAACTTTGCATGCATCAGTAAAGATACCCCTTATGATATTACAACTACTGAAGGAAAATTATTGAAGTCTCTGAAAGTATAGAAATGGCTATTTACTATCTCTTGATGATTGCATCTTCTCTGGGTGTAAGCTCCTAGGAAAAGCTTTTAGTCCAATTTTAATCTTCAGTTTTCAAGGTGATATTCATTCAGTTTATGTTTCTGCATTTTCAGAAAGTCAATTTATCAAGAATCTCTGATCTTAGGCAATAATTATGCTATGCTCCCCAGAGTTACATGTCTTTCATTTGGCTGCTTGTTTGAACTGGCAAGTCTGTGTTTTTCTTTCTTGGATTTTCTTGTTTTATTTTATAACTCTAAATTTGCAGTAAATTAAATAGTCAGTATGCATAGTAATACCAATCATAAGTGCAAAATTTGAAGGAAAGATATACAGGTTATGGCTGTAAGACAGAATTTAACCAGATTGAATTTAATTATAGTTTATTTGAATATGGTTGAGAGGAAATGACCAATCTATGACTGAGTAAATCATTGGTTGGAACACTATACCAAATATTCCTAATGTTAGTAATTTTCTAATTTAATCTCTTTAAGATCTAATCACTTATGTGATACTAGAAATTGTTCTAGTATCTGGAGTTTTGTTTTGTTTTTTGAAAGAGAGAGAGAGAGAGAGCAGCGAGTAAGGTCAGAGGGAGGAGAGAGAGAGAATCTTAAGCAGGCTCCACACCCAGTACAGAGCCAGAGTTGAGGCTCTATCTCATGACCCTGAGATAATAACCTGAGCCAAAATCAAGAGTCAGATGCTCAAATTGATAGAACCACCCATGTGCCCCTTGTATCTAGACTTTTGAAAACATTACATATTTTCTGTCCTCAAGATACACACAGTTTCACAAATGAATCTCTTGATATAAGTTGAAACATCAGCTATGTTAATATAGTTAATAAATTGGTATGCACATTTAGTTACTTGCATGTTCCCAAATATCACCAATCTCTAGACAGAAGAAGCATTGATAATCAGATTTAATTCACTCTTGCTTTCCTTTATGTCAGTCATCTTAAATTCGTGTCTCTGAATGAGAAAAAATTCTTCTAGGTGCTATTGTTGCTTCAGTAGTCTCCTCAGTCTTTTGCTATTTAGTTGGGTACTTATATGCTAGCAAAATAGCACCTTTAGTGACTGTGCTGTAGAAAATCTTTTATATGTTATATTCCACTCTGCAACACAATAATGTGCAGATTAACATTGCAAAATTCTGAGTGTGGGAGATGATTGTTCTTTTTATCTAAGATCAGCAGGAAGTAGTGACCTATACATACAATTATATATATAGACTGAAATATCCCCTCAAGTAGACTGTTACAAGTTTTAGACTGGAGCAGAGAAAGGCAATTGTAGGCTCATTTTGGCTTTCACATGAAGTTATATCTTCCTGCTTGAACTTTTCAGTTGCAAAATTGCCTTTTTTAAACAGTTGTCCTTTCTTCATCAAATGGTTTAGAACTTGGGTGGATAGGACACATATTTTTGGAGCATTCCCAAAGACTCCAGAACCAATGGGGTGGGATGATGCTACTGGTGTCCAGTTATCTCATGGAGATTTACATGAACCAGTGTTCTTAAATTTTTTTTAATAAATTAATTTTTATTGGTGTTCAATTTACCAACATACAGAATAACACCCAGTGCTCATCCCGTCAAGTGTCCCCCTCAGTGCCCGTCACCCATTCACCCCCACCCCCCGCCCTCCTCCCCTTCCACCACCCCTAGTACATTTCCCAGAGTTAGAAGTCTTTATGTTCTGTCTCCCTTTCTGATATTTCCCACACATTTCTTCTCCCTTCCCTTATATTCCCCCTCACTATTATTCATATTCCCCAAATGAATGAGAACATACACTGTTTGTCCTTCTCCAATTGACTTACTTCACTCAGCATAATACCCTCCAGTTCCATCCACGTTGAAGCAAATGGTGGGTATTTGTCGTTTCTAATGGCTGAGTAATATTCCATTGTATACATAAACCACATCTTCTTTATCTACATTTCTCTTACTCTCCACAGCACTTAGGCATGAATCCATGGTGGTCTTGGCCAGGAAACAAATCTGAGAGACAGATAACGATTCTGCATAGTGATTACTCCTCTTCAATCTGATGACTAGGAGTTTCTCAGTTCATCACTCTTGCCTGATTCTTTATACAGGGAAGAATCCTCACCCAGCAGACTTCTCAGGCTCACATGCTCCACATAGTTCACCAGCTATGTCCAATGAACCTTAATCCCAGTTTATGCTTAAGCTGGGTAGAAACCAATAGCCAGTTTCATTATGTATAAATGTCATGGCTTAGACCCATACCCTGTGAGCCAGGAAGTAAAGTCTGGCACCAGAAAACCAAATAAGGCTGTGGCAACTTGCTACTTTGCAGGTAAAACCAAGGTCAAACCCAGCAAGACCTGGCTTAGCAAAGCCAAGGACAAGATTCAAGTCTACAGTGAGACTGCCAAGATTTTAGCTAGGTAGAAAAAGTCATAAGGGGGAGCCTGAGTGGCTCAGTTGGTTGAGCATCTGACTAAATTTTAGAGTAGGTCATGATCTCAGGGTTGTGAGAAAAAGAGTCAGGGATTCTTAGTCCAATCTTGCTGACTATTATTGAACCTATGAAACTTGAAACCACAGACTTAGAATTATAAGGAAACTTCTAGAGGATATAATTACAGTAACTTTCTTTTTTTAAGATTTTATTTATTAATGAGAGACACACAGAGAGAGGGAGAGATATAAGCAGAGGGAGAAGCAGGCTTCCTGCAAGGAACCCGATGTGGGACTCGATCCCAGGACCCCAGGATCATGACCTGAGCCAAAGGCAGATAGATGCTCAACAACTGAGCCACCTAAGTGCCCCAATTACAGTAATTTTCAAATAATTTTAATCTATATATCTCTTCATTCATTTAAGTTTCTTCAAAGTAATTTGTTATTTCTAATGAAATTGAATGGCTGATTGGCATATTTCCTAAGGAGTATAGACTCTCGTACCAGACATCAGAGTTCAAATCCCATCTCTACCACTTACCCAACTTGTATGATCTTGGACAGGTTTCTACAGTTCTCCATGCGTCAGTTCTTTGCTTGCTTGTTTCTTTTTGTGGGTTGGGTTTTGTGTGTTTGGTTTTTGTTTTTGGTCATCTGGAAAATGGGAAAGATAATGTTCCTTACTTTAAGGTGCTCTTGTAAAGACTGTATGATTTAATACATGTAGAGCTTTTAAAATAGTGCATAATGAATATTTAGTAATTCTAGGCTTCAGATGAGAGTAGAAAGGCTCTGATTGTGGAAAGTATGGGTATGGACACATTTCAGAGCCCTATTTCCTCATATGGCACATGGCATCCTCTATGGGGATTCATAAAATTCTTATAGTTTTCCAGAGCACACTCTTAAATTCATTGTTCCAATACAGCCCTTATGAAGTCTTAAGAGCCTCCTTTATAGTACTTATGTTAGATATGGACATCTGACCTCTGCTTAACATTTTCAGCCATGACGAGTTCATTAATTTAAAGAGCTTCCACAAAGTCTAAGTATCCCAAATATTAAATATGCAAAGTCTCCTACTTAGTGAAGTTAGAGGTACCATTGATCCAATAGGCAACATGATGTAAAAGAAGAGCAGTTGCCCTTGATTCTGACAGATCTAGAATCCCATCTCTGCCACTTCTTAGTTGTATGACCTTGGGTAAGTGACTTAACTTTTCTGATTCTTCATTTACTCAAGTTTAAAATGGAGAAAATCTTAAATATAACTCATAGGTTTGCTATGAGTATTAAATGAGATATTTTTGAAATGCCTGGCACATAATAGACACTCAAAAAACTGCCTATTATGACTACTCATTGATCATCTTTGTTATTTGAAGATGAATAAACAAAAATCAAATCATTCTTCCACATGATTGCCTGTCAAATTTTACAGTTAAACAGATGACATAATCCGCACTTCCCCTCCTTGTCCTTTATTACTGAAGTATAGTTAGCGTGCAATGTAATATTAGTCTTAGATATACAACAGAGTGATTTGGAAATTCAGTATGTTACTCAATGCTCACCATAACAGGTGAGAATTATATATCATATATAATTATATGAGAATCATCATATAACATTATTACAATATTATTAATTATATAAACTATGTTGTACTTTGCATCTCTATGATTTATTTATTTTAAAACTGAAAGTTTGTACCTCAAAAACCCCTCCATCTATCTTACCCATCACATTTTTCCCCTTTGGCAACCACCAGTTCTCTGTACTTAAAAGTCTGCTTGTTTGTTCCTTTGAGTTTTTTAAGATACTACATATAAGTGAAATTATATGGTATTTGTCTTCCTCTGATTTATTTCACTTAGCATAATACCCTTTAGGTCCATCCATGTCATCAATGGCAAGATTTTATTTTATTTTTCACAGTTAAGTAATATTTCATTATATATATATAATATATATCTCACATTTTCTCCCTCTATATATCTCACATTTTCTTTATGCATTCATCAAACAATGGACACTTGTGTTACTTCCATATCTTGACTATTGTAAATAATGCCACAATAAAAGTAGGGGCTCATATATCTCTTTGAATTAGGATTTTTGTTTTCTTTGGGTAAATAGTAGTAGAATTACAGGATCATATGATAACTCTACTTTTATTTTTTTTTACTTTATTTTTTTATTGGAGTTCAATTTCCCAACATATAGAATAACACCCAGTGCTCATCACATCAAGTGTCCCCCTCAGTGCCCTTCACCTAGTCACCCCCACCCCTGCCTACCTCCCTTTCCACCACCCCTTGATCGTTTCCCAGAGTTAGGAGTCTCTCATGTTCTATCTCCCTTTCTGATATTTCCCACTCATTTTCTCTCCTTTCCCCTTTATTCCCTTCACTATTTTTTATATTCCCCAAATGAATGAGACCATATAATGTTTGTCCTTCTACAACGGACTTATTTCACTCAGCATAATACCCTCCAGTTCCATCCATGTCGAAGCAAATGGTGGGTATTTGTCGTTTCTAATGGCTGAGTAATATTCCATTGTATACATAGACCACATCTTCTTAATCCATTCATCTTTGGATGGACACCGAGACTCCTTCCACAGTTTGGCTATTGGGGACATTGCTGCTATAAACATCGGGGTGCAGGTGTCCCGGCGTTTCACTGCATCTGTATCTTTGGGGTAAATCCCCAGCAGTGCAATTGCTGGGTCGTAGGGCAGATCTATTTTTAACTATTTGAGGATCCTCCACACAGTTTTCCAGAGTGGCTGCACCAGTTCACATTCCCTGTTATATAAGAGGGTTCCCCTTTCTCCACATCCTCTCCAAAATTTGTGGTTTCCTGCCTTGTTAAATTTCCCCATTCTCACTGGTGTGAGGTGGTATCTCATTGTGGTTTTGATCTGTAATTCCCGGATGGCAAGTGATGCGGAGCATTTCCTCAAATGCTTGTTGGCCATGTCTGTCTTCCTCTGTGAGATTTCTGTTCATGTCTTTTGCCCATTTCATGATTTGATTGTTTGTTTCTTTGCTGTTGAGTTTCATAAGTTCTTTATAGATCTTGGATACTAGCTCTTTATCTGATAGGTCATTTGCAAATATCTTCTCCCATTCTCAAGGTTGTCTTTTAGTTTTGTTGACTGTATCCTTTGCTGTGCAAAAGCTTCTTATCTTGATGAAGTCCCAATAGTTCATTTTTGCTTTTGTTTCTTTTGCATTCGTGGATGTATCTTGCAAGAAGTTACTGTGGCTGAGTTCAAAAAGGGTGTTGCCTGTGTTCTCCTCTAGGATTTTGATGGAGTCTTGTCTGACATTTAGATCTTTCATCCATTTTTAGTTTATCTTTGTTTATGGTGAAAGAGAGTTGTCTAGTTTCATTCTTCTGCATGTGGATCTCCAATTTTCCCAGCACCATTTATTGAAAAGACTGTCTTTCTTCCAGTGGATAGTCTTTCCTCCTTTGTTGAATATTAGTTGACCATAAAGTTGAGAGTCCACTTCTGGATTCTATATTCTGTTCCACTGACATATGTGTCTGTTTTTGTGCCAGTACCACACTGTCTTGATGACCACAGCTTTGTAGTACAACCTCAAATCTGGCATTGTGATGCCCCCAGATATGGTTTTCTTTTTAAAATTCCCCTGGCTATATGGGGTCTTTTCTGATTCCACACAAATAGTAAGATAATTTGTTCCAACTCTCTGAAGAAAGTCGATGGTATTTTTTTTTATAAATTAATTTTTATTGGTGTTCAATTTACCAACATACAGAATAACACCCAGTGCTCATCCCGTCAAGTGTCCCCCTCCGTGCCCGTCACCCATTCACCCCCACCCCCCGCCCTCCTCCCCTTCCACCACCCCTAGTTCATTTCCCAGAGTTAGAAGTCTTTATGTTCTGTGTCCGTTTCTGATATCTCCCACACATTTCTTCTCCCTTCCCTTATATTCCCCTTCACTATTATTCATATTCCCCAAATGAGTGAGAACATACACTGTTTGTCCTTCTCCGATTGACTTACTTCACTCAGCATAATACCCTCCAGTTCCATCCACGTTGAAGCAAATGGTGGGTATTTGTTGTTTCTAATGGCTGAGTAATATTCCATTGTATACATAAACCACATCTTCTTTATCCATTCATCTTTCGATGGGCACCGAGGCTCCTTCCACAGTTTGGCTATTGTGGACATGGCTGCTAGAAACATCGGGGTGCAGGTGCCCCGGCGTTTCATTGCATCTGAATCTTCGTGGTAAATCCCTAACAGTGCAATTGCTGGGTCGTAGGGCAGGTCTATTTTTAATTCTTTGAGGAACCTCCACACAGTTTTCCAGAGTGGCTGCACCAGTTCACATTCCCACCAACAGTGTAAGAGGGTTCCCTTTTCTCCACATCCTCTCCAACATTTGTTGTTTCCTGCCTTATTAATTTTCCCCATTCTCACTGGTGTGAGGTGGTATCTCATTGTGGTTTTGATTTGTATTTCCCTGATGGCAAGTGATGCAGAGCATTTTCTCATGTGCATGTTGGCCATGTCTATGTCTTCCTCTGTGAGATTTCTCTTCATGTCTTTTGCCCATTTCATGATTGGATTGTTTGTTTCTTTGGTGTTGAGTTTAATAAGTTCTTTATAGATTTTGGAAACTAGCCCTTTATCTGATATGTTATTTGCAAATATCTTCTCCCATTCTGTAGGTTGTCTTTGAGTTTTGTTGACTGTATCCTTTGCTGTGCAAAAGCTTCTTATCTTGATGAAGTCCCAATAGTTCATTTTTGCTTTTGTTTCTTTTGTTTTCGTGGATGTATCTTGCAAGAAGTTACTGTGGCCAAGTTCAAAAAGGGTGTTGCCTGTGTTCTCCTCTAGGATTTTGATGGAGTCTTGTCTCACATTTAAATCTTTCATCCATTTTGAGTTTATCTTTGTGTATGGTGCAAGAGAGTGGTCTAGTTTCATTCTTCTGCATGTGGATGACCAATTTTCCCAGCACCATTTATTGAAGAGACTGTCTTTCTTCCAGTGGATCGTCTTTCCTCCTTTATCGAATATTAGTTGACCATAAAGTTCAGGGTCCATTTCTGGATTCTCTATTCTGTTCCATTGGTCTATGTGTCTGTTTTTGTGCCAGTACCACACTGTCTTGATGACCACAGCTTTGTAGTACAACCTGAAATCTGGCATTGTGATGCCCCCAGCTATGGTTTTCTTTTTTAAAATTCCCCTGGCTATTCGGGGTCTTTTCTGATTCCACACAAATCTTAAAATAATTTGTTCTAAGTCTCTGAAAAAAGTCCATGGTATTTTGATAGGGATTGCATTAAGTGTGTAAATTGCCCTGGGTAGCATTGACGTTTTCACAATATTAATTCTTCCAATCCATGAGCATGGAATATTTTTCCATCTCTTTGTGTCTTCCTCAATTTCTTCAGAAGTGTTCTATAGTTTTTAGGGTATATATCCTTTACCTGTTTGGTTAGGTTTATTCCTAGGTATCTTATGCTTTTGGGTGCAATTGTAAATGGGATTTACTCCTTAATTTCTCTTTCTTCAGTCTCATTGTTAGTGTATAGAAATGCCACTGACTTCTGGGCATTGATTTTGTATCCTGCTACACTGCCAAATTGCTGTATAAGTTCTAGCAATCTTGGGGTGGAGTCTTTTGGGTTTTCGTGTATAGTATCATGTCATCTGCGAAGAGGGAGAGTTTGATTTCTTCCTTGTCAATTTGAATTCCTTTTATTTCTTTTTGTTGCCTGCTTGCTGTGACTAGGACTTCTAGTACTATGTTGAATAGCAGTGGTGAGAGGGGACATCCCTGTCGTGTTCCTGATCTTAGGAGAAAGGCTCCCAGTGTTTCCCCATTGAGAATGATATTTGCTGTGGGATTTTCGTAGATGGCTTTTAAGACACTGAGGAATGTTTCCTCTATCCCTACACTCTGAAGAGTTTTGTTCAGGAATAGATGCTGTATTTTGTCCAATGCTTTCTCTGCATCTATTAAGATAATCATATGGTTCTTGTTTTTTTCTCTTGCTGATATGATCAATCACGTTGACTGCTTTATGAGTGTTGAACCAGCCTTGCATCCTGGGGATAAATCCCACTTGGTCATAGTGAATAATCTTCTTAATGTGCTGTTAGATCCTATTGGCTACTATCTTGTTGAGGATTTTTGCATCCATGTTCATTAGGGATATTGGTCTATAATTCTCCTTTTTGGTGGGGTCTTTGTCTGATTTTGGAATTAAGGTGATGCTGGCCTCATAGAACGAGTTTGAAAAATATTCCATCTCTTTCTATCTTTCTGAACAGCTTTAGTAGAAGAGGTATGGTTTCTTCTTTAAACGTTTGATAGAATTCCCCTGGGAAACCATCTGGCCCTGGACTTTTGTATCTTGGGAGGTTTTTTTTTTAATGAATTAATTTTTATTGATGTTCAATTTACCAACATACAGAATAACACCCAGTGCTCATCCCGTCAAGTGTCCCCCACAGTGCCCGTCACCCATTCACCCCCACCCCCCGGCCTCCTCCCTTTCCACCACCCCTAGTTCATTTCCCAGAGTTAAGAGTCTTTATGTTCTGTCTCCCTTTCTGATATTTCCCAGACATTTCTTCTCTCTTGGGAGGTTTTTGATGACTGCTTCAATGTCTTCCCTGGATATCGGCCTGTTCAGGTTTTCTATCTCTTCCTGTTCCAGTTTTGGTAGTTTGTGGTTTTCCAAAAATGCGTCCATTTCTTCTAGATTGCCTAATTTATTGGCATATAGCTGCTCATAATAAGTTTTTAAAATCATTTGTATTTCCTTGGTGTTGGTGATGATCTCTCCTTTCTCATTCATGATTTTATTAATTTGAGTCTTTTCTCTCATCTTTTTAATAAGACTGGATAATGGTTTGTCTACCTTATTAATTCTTTCAAAGAACCAACTCCTGGTTTTGTTGATCTGTTCCACAGTTCTTCTGGTCTCGATTTCATTGATTTCTGCTCGAATCTTTATTAACTCTCTTCTTCTGCTGGGATAGGATCTATTTGCTATTTTTTCTCTAGCTCCTTTAGGTGCAAGGTTAGCTTTTGTATTTGAGTTCTTTCCAGTTTTTGGATGGATGCTTGTATTTCGATTTATTTCCCTCTCAGGACTGCTTTGCTGTATCCCAAAGATTTTGGACGGTTGTATCTTCATTCTCATTAGTTTCCATGAATCTTTTTAATTCTTCTCTAATTTCCTCGTTGACCCTTTTATCTTTTAGCAGGATGGTCCTTAACCTCCATGTGTTTGAAATCCTTCCAAACTTCTTCTGTGATTTAGTTCTAATTTCAAAGCATTATGGTCTGAAAGTATGCAGGGGACAATTCCAATCTTTTGCTATCGGTTATGTCCTGATTTGTGACCCAGTATGTGGTCTATTCTGGAAAAAGTTCCATGTGCACTTGAGAAGAATGTGTATTCAGTTGCGTTTGGATGTAAAGTTCAGTAAAAATCTGTGAAATCCATCTGGTCCAGTGTATCATTTAAAGCTCTTGTTTCTTTGAAGATGTTGTGCTTAGAGTACCTGTCGATTGTAGAAAGCACTACATTCAAGTCAACATGTGTAAGTGTATTATTATCTAGGTATGTCTTAACTTTGGTTATTAATTGATTGATATACATGGCAGCTCCCACATTCGGGGCATAAATATTGATGATTGTTTTTCTAGAGCCACCAGTAGCCCTATAATTGTGCTTCTGAATTGGCTTTGTGACATTGAATTGTAATCTGAATTTTGTAACTCTGTGGGAGAGAGGACTGTTTCTGATTTTCTTTTGAGCTCAGTTTTTCCTTCTAGTTATTTTTCTCAGTGCAGAGTGGCCAAAAACAATTTGTATTGGGAGAAGGAGAAAAAAGAGAGAAGAGAGAAAAAAAAGAAGAGAAAAAAAGAGAAGAGAAGAATAGAAAAAAAAGAGAGGGGAAGCAAACAAAACAAAAAACAGGGGGGAGTATCCTCTGAATCTATGTACTATAAATCCCTCGACTTCACCTGGAACTTTCCAGTGCTGCTTGGTCAATAACTTGTTTTTCCCCTGTCCTTCTAGCTAGTCTTCTGGGGGAGGGGTCTGCTGTGCTGATTCTAGGGTTTGTGCACCTGGGGGAGCTGCTCAGCCCCCTGACTGGTGTAGGGTCAGTAGGAGTTGTTAATCCTTTTTATCCTGTGAGGCCCCAGGAGGAACAACAACAGTGGCGGCGGCCAGCTCTCCAGCCCTCGAGTCAGCTACTGCAGTAACTACCATAGCTCTCAGTCCACAGGGGCCTGGATACTGTGGGGGTGGGGCCTCCAATCTGCACAGCTCAGGCTGCCCAGCAGCAGGAGCGTCCTTGCTGTGCCCTCCCGGCCTCTGCCTGTCCCGGGGGGAGCGTCAGATCTTGGTGTGTCCCCCAGTGCCCTGGCCTCTGAGGCCTGCGCTGCTGGAGTCCCACTCCCGAGCCGTGCAGCTCCCTCTGCAGCAGAGTCGCCTCCAAGCTGCTCCCAGGTCCAGCCTTGCCGGTGCTGCAGCCCTTTAGGGAGCTCGGCCGCGGGGTGTGGCATTCTCTCCCCAGGGGCGTAGTTCCTCTGTTAGTGTCCCAGGGAGCCTGATGGCATCCCCGCCCCTCCTGGGATCCTGCTCCAACTCCTTGCGAGCGCCTTTCCATCCGGGAAGATTGGTGAAGCTCCTGCTTCTCCCAGACAGACGGGGCTTTCCTGTCCTGGGGGCACTAGCCGCAGGGCCTTAGCCCGGCTCCTCGGGGGGCCCTTCCCCCTTGGATGCTTTTTATTTCTTCCCCCCCCCCCGTCTTCCTACCTTGATAGAAGTGGGAACTCTTCTCACTGTAGCATTCCAGCTGTTCTCTCTCTAAATCTCAAGCCAAATTCGTAGGTTTTCAGGATGATTTGAAATTTATCTGGGTAATTTGGTGGGGACAGGTGACTTGGGGACCCTACTCTTACGTCATCTTGCCCCCTCCTCCGATAATTCTACTTTTAAATTTTTGAGGAACTTCCATACTGTTTCCTACAGTGCCTGCATCAATTTATATTCCTACCAACAATGCTCAAGTGATCTCTTTTACCTACATCCTTTCTAACACTTGTTTCTTTTATTTTTTTACTAGTCATTCTGATAGGTGTTAGGTGGTATCTCATTGTGGTTTTGATTTGCATTTGCCTGATGATTAGTGATGTTGAAATCTTTTCATGTTTCTGTTGATAATCTGCATGACTTCTTTGGAAAAATGTATATTTAGAATCCTTTGCCATTTTTAAATTGGATTATTTATTTTTGGTGCTGAGTTGTGTAAGTTCTTTATATATTTTGTATATTAACCCCTTATCAGATACATCACTTGCAAATATTTTCTCCCATTTAGTAGGTTGTCTTTTTGTTTTGTTGATTGTGTCCTTTGCCATGCAAAGTTTTTTTTTTTTTTTTGTATAGTCCTAATACTTTATTTTTGCCTCTGTTTCCCATGCCTTGGTCATATCCATAAATATGTTGCTAAGAGCAATGTCCAAGAGATTACGGCCTATGTTTTCTTTTAGGATTTTTATAGTTTCAGGTCTCACAATCAGTTCTTTAATCCATTTTGGGTTTATCTTTGTATATGGTGTAAAAATATGGTCCAGTTTCATTTATATGCATGTAACTGTCCAGTTTTCACAACACCATTTATTTAAAAGACTGTCTTTTCCTCATTGTACATTCTTGCCTTTTTTGACATAGATTAATTAATCATATAGATGTAGGCTTATTCTTGGGCTTTCTATTCTGCTCTATTGATCAATGTGTCTATTTTTCTGCCAGTTCCATATTGTTTTGATTACTATAGGTTTGAAGTATATTTTGAAATCTAGGATTGTGATACCTCTGGTTTTGTTCTTTCTCAAGTTTGTTTTGCCTATTTGAGGTCTTTTATGGCTCCATACAAATTTTAGGATTATTTGTTCTAGTTATGTGAAAAAAGTTATTAGCATTACATTGAATCTTTAGATTGCTTTAGATAGTATGGACATATTAACATTATTAAGTCCTTTTTTTAAAAAATTTAAGTTCAATGAGCCAACATACAATACATTATTTTCAGATGTAGAGTTCAGTAATTCCTCAGTTGCATATAATACCTAGTGCTTATCACATCACGTGCCCTCCTTAAAGCCCACCATCCATTACCATACCCCATTCCAACATCCCCTCCAGCAACCCTCAGTTTCTTTCCAATAGTTATGAGTCTCTCATGGTTTGTTTCCTTCTCTGATGATTTCCCATTCAATTTTCTCTCCCTTCCCCTATGACCCTCTGTACTGTTTCTTTTTTTTTATACATTTTATTTATTCATGAGAGACACAGAGAGAGAGGAAGAGACATAGGCAGAGGGAGAAGCAGGCTTCCTGCAGGGAGCCTGATGTGGGACTCGATCCAGGACCCCAGGATCACGACCTGAGCTGAAAGCAGATGCTCACTGAACCACCCAGGTGCCCTGCACTGTTTGTTATATTCCACATATGAGTGAAACCATATGATAATTGTCTTTCTCTTATTGACTTATTTTTCTCAGCATAATGCCCTCCAGTTCCATCCATGTTGATGTAAATGCTATTTGTCCTTTCTGATGGCTGAGTAATGTTCCATTATATATATTCTTTATCCATTCATCTGTCAGTGGGCATCTTGGATCTTTCCATAGTTTGGCTATTGTGGACATTGCAGCTATAAACATTGGGGTGCAGGTGCCCCTTCAGATCACTACATTTGTATCTTTGAGGTAAATATCTAGCAGAGCAATTACTGGGTCATAGCATAGCTCTATATTAAACTTCTTGAGGAACCTCTATACTGTTTTTCAGAGTAGCTGTACCAGCTTACATTACTAACAGTCTAAGAGGGTTTCCCTTGCTTCACATCCTTGCCAGCAGTTGTTGTTTCCTGACTTGTTAATTTTAGCCATTCCTACTGATGTAAGGTGGTATCTCATTGTGAATTTGATTTGTATTTCCCTGATGCTAAGTGCTGTTGAGCATTTTTTCATGTGTAGGCCATTTCTATTTCTTCTTTGGAGAAATGTCTGTTCATGTCTTTGACAGTATTAGTTCTTTCTTTTTTTAAGATTTTATTTATTTATTCATGACACACACACACACACACACACACACACACAGAGGCAGAGACAGAGGCAGAGAGGTAAGCAGGCTCCATGCAGGGAGCCCGATGTGGGACTCGATCCTGAGTCTTCAGGATCACGCCCTGGACTGAAAGCAGCACTAAACCACTGAGCCACCCGGGCTGTCCAGTATTAGTTCTTTCAACCTGTGAGCATGGTATATCTTTCCATTTGTTTGTATTGTATTCAATTATTTCATCAATATCTTATAGTTTTCAGATTATAGATATTTAACCCCCTTGGTTAAATCTCATTTAGCTACCTTCCTGTGATTTTGTGTTGTTCTTTTGTTTGAGACATACTTCTCTATTTCCTCATTTTGTCTAACTCTCTGTCTTTTCCCCCTATGTATTAGGTGGATCATCAATGCCTCCTGGGCTTGCAAGTAGTAGCCTCTGTAAAAGGTCCTGTGGTGCCCTATCATGCAATTCTCCCTGGTTACCAGAGCCAAGCACATCAGTGGTGTCTCCTGATGAGGGTGTGCACACTCTTGTTGTGGCCATGCTGTGATTTCTGTGAACATTCTGGTAGGTAGGGCTGGCTGCCCAGCTGGTTGCAATGATCTATTTTGCCTCCTATGAGTGCCCTTAGCAGGGTTTACTCTCACTCTGTGGAGCGTCCTAGGTGCTGCCACCATGGGTTTGCTGCTAGCCTAGCTATCTTCAGTTAGCCCCTGCCACAGTTCCAGGCACACCAAAAGACAGGACTTGAGAGGCTGGGCTGCAGGAACTACAGGTGTGCTGGTATGTGGGGTTATCTCCCCACCTCATCAGGACACCAGTCACTTTGGAGTAGTGCTGGTCCCAGTCAGGGCTGCCTGCCAGGCATGGCAGGAGCTGCTTTGGAGGGATGCCTGATGATTAAGGCAGCTTGTGTGGAACAGGTGAGCAGAGGAATGCCTGGATATGACACATGGTGCTAACAAGGTAGATGGAGAGGATTAGAATCAACTTCCACAAGTGTTCAGTTATCTAGGCTTGGGGAGGGCAAGAAAAATGCACCCACTAGCACTTTCATTTCCCAAAGAAGTCTCCTGTGAATCCCTGCCCTTCTGGTACATGTTCTAAGATTAGTCTATAAATCTCATATATGCCCCAGGTTCTTTTCAAACTGCTGCTTCTATGCTGTATCTTGGGCCAAGTTATTTAGTGTGCTGGCTTTTTAAAGTTGGGAACTTGGTTTCTTGTTTCCTTCCAGCTTTCTTGTAGTTAAGTGCTGAAAATTTTAAGCTCTTGGAGTTAAACCCCACTGACCTTAAAGCTCATAGAATTAATGCCCACTGTGTTTCAAAGCCAGCCACTATTAGGACTCATGTTCCCAATGCAGGTCCCCATGGCCAGTAGTGCCTCATATGGAATCTAATCCCCTTGCTTCTTCATGCTTCTGATGTCACTCCTGTCTGTGGTTAGTAATACTGGGGGTTTGGTCCCCAACCATGTCTCTGCTTCTCCTACCCTTTTCAATGTGGCCTTCTCTCTGCAATTAGCTGTTGACAATCTGTTTGGCCAAACTTCAAGTCATTTTCAGAGTTAGTTTATAAATGTAATTGTTTCCTTGATGTGTCTGTATGACAGAGGGAGCCCAAAATCTTCTTTCTCTACCTTCTCCATCTTTTCCTTCACCTTGATGGAGGTTTTGTTTTAATGAATATTGAAGATCTATTAATGTCAGTTAATATGCTAGACTCTAGAAATGGAATAGTCACAGAAATGTATGTGATATAGTCTTTGCTCTTAAGGATACTACAGTTAGCTGTGACTAAGTAATTCCAATATAATATCAGAAGTGTTATTTCACAAGTGCTATTTCGCAGGTATTTATTATTGCCAACAGATCACAGAGAACAATTAATTGTGTGATGGTGATTTTAAAATAAAAGAGGCATTTTTTTTCCTGAAAGCTGAAAGATACATAGGAATATTAAAAATTAACCAGGCTTTAAATGTTTAATGTGTGTGTGTGTCTGTATTTATATCTATCAATCTCTCTAAAATAATTGAATAACTAGGTATTAACCCAAATATCAAAATGCTAATTCAAAGGAATACACATACCTCAATGTTTATAGCAGCATTATTTGCATTAGCCAAATTATGGAAATATCCCAAGTATCCATTGACTGATGGATAGATAAAGAATATGTATATGAAATATTACTCAGCCATCAAAAAGAATGAAATATTGCCATTTGCAATGATGTGGATAGGTCTAGAGTGTATTTTACTAAGCAAAATAAGTCAGAGAAAGACAAATACCATATGACTTCACTCATATGTGTAATTTAAGAAACTAAATAAATGAGCAAGGGGAAAAAAAGAACAGAGAGAGAGGGAGACAAACCAAGAAACAGACTCTAATCTATAGAGAATGAATTTATGGTTATCAGAGGGGAGGGGTGTGAAGGGATGGGTTAAATAGGTGATGGGGATTAAGAGGTATACTTCAGGATGAGCACCGGGTGATATATGGAAATTGTGAATCATTAAATTTTACATCTGAAACTAATATTACACTGTATGCTAACTAACTGGAATTTAAATAAAAACTTAAAATGTATGTAAGTGTTACATAAAATACTATGTATTTTTGAGAGATAACATCTATCTGCTATAATTAAGAAAAATAATTTTTCAACACTTTTGAATTATTTATTTTTATTTAATACCATAAAGTATTTGTTATTCTCACTGTATTAATTTAAGAGTTTAAAATTGCCGTTATTTGACCAAATATCTGAAAGACGTTTCTTAAGAGTTGGTTTGCAGATATGTTCATTTTAACACAAGTTAAAGTGAAACCACAGTATTTAAACTGTTCTTTTATCCAAGCTTTACTTTTATAGACTTACTTCCCTCCACATTATTTGAACTTGAAAAAGTAGAATATATCTGAATCTGTCAGTGGCAAACACAGCCAAGTTAATGGATCTTAGTCAATTCTTAGCTGTGAAGAAAACCAGTTTTAACCTGGGAAATAGATTGGAAATGTGGGAAATTCAGATGGCAGGAAACCAGTGACCCAGGCCACTTAAACTGGGCTAGAAATGGAATTTCAGACTACAGAATGCTTTAAGATTTACCAACAATTTGTAGTGAATCTGGTTTGTAATGAAAAAGTGTTAAACTTCCTAACTATGGAAGAATAGCATATCCTAGGGGAAATTATTTTTTTTAAATTTTTATTTATTTATGATAGTCACACACACAGAGAGAGAGAGAGAGGCAGAGACACAGGCAGAGAGAGAAGCAGGCTCCATGCACCAGGAGCCCAACGTGGGACTCGATCTCAGGTCTCCAGGATCATGCCCTGGGCCAAAGGCAGGCGCCAAACCGCTGCACCACCCAGGGATCCCTCCTAGGGGAAATTATAATTAAAGCACAATAGATTATATTTGTCTTTTTCAGAGGAATTGTAAAGAGCAAGACGAATTCAGTGCAGTCTGTCAAAGAACTGTTCAAAGGTCTTCAGGTAAAGAAAATCTGTTCTGGAGATGGGGACAAAAGGAAAGTGGAATAAAATAAGAGTCTACTGTATTGGTTAAGAATTTTAGGAAGGAGATAAAGGGAGCAGGAAAGTGAAACAAATTTGTGCTTACAAAGTAGTCAGAGATTATAAAGGGGCATAGGTAATGGAAAGCCTTTATGATTATATCATAGAGAGATCAGAAACAAAGTGGATTGGCTAATAAACTGAAGAAACTACAATTAAAAATGACTATTGAGTATATGCTTTCTCAAATCTGTATTTAACAATAACCATGCATTTCTTTTCTAAGAGCTATTTGCACAAGTTGGAGCTAATAGAAACTAGGTTGAAAAATGAACAGCCAAGAGCTAGTAATTAAATGAGAAAAGAAGTACATTAGGGAATAGGAAACTTCTAGGTTGGATTCACACGTCTTTTATGTGAGCTCTGCTTTTACCTCTATATATCAAACTTAATCTGTTCCTAGACAGCTAAGTGAAGTAGGAGAGTCAGTGGAAATCAGGTAGGTGTGTTTAGAATTACAGTTGAATACACTTATGTCATAGTACTGGAATTTTACAAATTTCTGAGAATTTAGTAGCCATATGTAAGAAAACCATTGAGAGTTATATTTGAGGAAAAAAAATAAAAAACAAAGGTCACTTGTTTAAAAAATTATATTTGAAAGTATAATAAATGGCTGGTTTCCAATGGGCTGTTAAGAAATACTTCTCATAGAACAGACACCATTACTGCCCCCAAATTACAGTACTCCAGGGAGAGCCAGTTGTATTTGACACACATATATCTCTCATGTATTTTGGAATAGTCCAAGACGTAATGATGAAAAAGGTAAAATTGTGTTTTTATTATTTCCAACCAAGTTGGATTATTTCCAACCAAGCTTGCCATCCAAACGTTTCTAAACCTCTTCCTTATCAAAATCTTATGTATTCATGCCCTAACCCATTAGAGCCCTACTTTCAACTAGCAAACTAACCAATTAAACCACACTACCATGATCATGTGATGTCATGTACTTTTGGGTTATCTTTCCCAAGGGTTAATCATTTGAAAATGGGTCTGATGGAGACCTACAAACTCAATTTAACAATAAAAATATCATTAAAGTAATAATTTTAGGAAAATATGCCAAGGTATTACTTAGATTATAGATTATTTGGACAAGTGAAGCTTTCAAGCATCCTTATAATTATAATATACAGACTCATATTTGCCTTTGAAACTAAAATTCATTGAGTATTTTATTACCTGTCTACCAGGTCCTTTACATGAATTTAATAACTTAATCTTCACAAAATGATTTTATCTATTAAGTATTATGATTATACTCTGAGTTACAGATGGAGAAATGGAAACTCTAAGGTTAAATTGTCTCATGTAAAAAAAATAAATTGTCTCATGTCACACAATTAGTAAGTTGTTGAGCTGGAACTCATATTTACCTGTTTCTGATTTCAGAGCCACTACTTATACTGGTTACATATTGTATTATCTTTTCACAGAATGAAGTTTGCTTGAATGTATATGTTACAGAGAGATTAAGAAATACCTGGAACATTTATTTTGAATGTCTATATGTAGGAGCATCAGTTACAGAACTCCTGGCTTCTTTGTGTTTCCCTTATTGATTCCATCTCTTAGAGGAAGAAGATTTAATTATCCAATTGGCAATTTAAAGTGAAAGACTGAACATCAAACCTCAGCTTTCTTTTCTCCTTAAACTCAGTCTCTTTGCAGAGAACATTCATTTTTCTCAGCTACTTTGTACCATGAGCCTTTCTTTTTTTTTTTTCCATGAGTCTTTCAAAGCCAGGCTATTCTCCTACAAGGAGAGGCCAACAGTTTACCATACATTGTTTGTTACTGGGGTTCAGCATTAAGAGTCCCACTTTTAAAAAAAACATTTTATTTATTTGAGAGAGAGTGAGAGAGCATGAGCAGGGGGAGGAGCAGAGGGAGAAGCAGACTCCCCACTAAGTAAGGAGCCAGATGTGGGGCTTTCCCAGGACCCCAGGATCATGACCTGAGCCAAAGGCAGATGCCCAACTGAGTCACCCAGGCACCCTAAGAACCCCCTTCTGATACCCACCTAATCTAAGTTCTTCAATATCTCCATCAAAAATAATAGTTCTAAAGCTACCTTACTGCTTCTTTAGCTCTCAATTGGTTCAGAACTCAATAGTGGAAAAGAAGTGTTAATTACTAATCACAACAAACTACTAGAGTTATTTATAGTTAATATTTAGAAATGATTTTTGAGTGTCAAAACAAATAGGCACCAGAATTTGTTGACATAGTAGTAGACATCTGGACAGTTGGATATATCTAAATAATGCTACTGTTTTACTTCACTAATATTTTTTTTTAAGTTTCAAATAATTTTTCTTTCTTTTTTTTATTTTTTATAAATTAATTTTTATTGGTGTTCAATTTACCAACATACAGAATAACACCCAGTGCTCATCCCGTCAAGTGTCCCCCTCCGTGCCCGTCACCCATTCACCCCCACCCCCCGCCCTCCTCCCCTTCCACCACCCTAGTTCATTTCCCAGAGTTAGAAGTCTTTATGTTCTGTGTCCCTTTCTGATATCTCCCACACATTTCTTCTCCCTTCCCTTATATTCCCCTTCACTATTATTCATATTCCCCAAATGAGTGAGAACATACACTGTTTGTCCTTCTCCGATTGACTTACTTCACTCAGCATAATACCCTCCAGTTCCATCCACGTTGAAGCAAATGGTGGGTATTTGTTGTTTCTAATGGCTGAGTAATATTCCATTGTATACATAAACCACATCTTCTTTATCCATTCATCTTTCGATGGGCACCGAGGCTCCTTCCACAGTTTGGCTATTGTGGACATGGCTGCTAGAAACATCGGGGTGCAGGTGCCCCGGCGTTTCATTGCTTACTTCACTAATATATCTGAGATCGTTTTATATGTAATACAGACTATTTCTTTGGTATAATTCTTGTTTTATTGTTTAAAGTATTTCTTTATGAGTTATTCCATGTGCAATTGGAGGGCAATATGAATTTAGCATCTTTATTTGATATGATATCTCAGTTAAAGGCTATTTAAGGGAAAATCTTTGGCTTGAAAACTTTAGGTTTTAGATAAACTCTAGAGAGTTAAGTTTATGGGGCCTGATAGTGCCAAAATGGTCAATTATTTGCAGCAAGCAATCTGGCACTTAAATCTATACTATCTTCTTCTGTTTTCTAATTGTCTCATATGTCTCAGTGTTGTTTCCCAAATGGGATTAGAGACTCTTATAGACCAAGGGGAATGTATTATGCTTCCTTTCTATCTTTCATCCCAATTATTGCCATTTACATGGCCAAGATTATGGGTAAAATAAAATTTTGTTTTCTTAGAAAACCTTAGAAACATATTAAAAAAAGTAGTCAAGTTACTTACCTGTATGTCACCATTTTCAACCTGAATTATTTAATTTTCAACCAACTTTTACAGTGGTATGATGTATGTCCTTTTTTATACTTTGGCTCTTTGGGGGGTACCCTATCAACAACAACTTTTGTTCAGTATTTATTCACAAATGTCCTAATTGGACTCATAAAAATAGGTTGAAAAATTCACGATATTTCTGAAACTTAGTAGGACTGAGCAAGGTGGTATAGATGTTATGGAAGGAGGCCTCTTTGATCCGGGAAGCACTTACTTTCGTCACTGTCAGAGTCTGTACATAAATCATCTGCCACTGTCCCTAGAGAAGTACTGCCATTCATGTGAAATCATATCTTAAGGTTCTCAGTGCTTTTCCAAAATGGGTGATGAATAGAGGTGGGGCATGTGACTGTTACAGGCTAGTATGTATGGGCTGTTATCAGACATGCAATTTATACAAGGAAAAGCATGTTGTGTTCTTTTGCAGAATTTCAGTGAGACTTTAACAGTGATACTCTCTGTCAATATTTACTCTTTGATATTGCCTGCTGAATAACAAGTGTGCAAATCTCTGACTCCTAAAAATATATGTTAATGTCAACTTTTACCTAGTATGGATGCAAATGCTAGGTCCCATGTTTGTAGCCCAAAACCTTATTTTCTCATTTTAAGGGGTAGCAATTTAAAGATCTCAACAGAAGCTGCTAATTCAGTCTTGGAAAAGCAGAAACCCTAGAGCATCAGGTTTAAATGACTTTGGCTTTTTGGGGTTGCTGTGGTACAATTTCCCAATTGATATCAAGCCTTTATCAGGGGTCCAAATGTTAGTTTGGCTTGTGAGTTACTCCGAGTATCTTAAGCATTCTGTATATCAGTTCTTTTCTTTGTATATACATAATGATATCTGTAATTTACCACCTTGTACAGAGCCATGATCACCATCAATGAATATTGAATAAATACATTCCCTATGGTGTTATTAAAGATAATAAAGGGTATACTGAGAATTTGGGGTTGGAGGCTGCTGTTTAATATAGATAATTAACAATTATAATTAAGAGTCTAATTGGTATAAATCAATTAGAGTAAAAAATTGTCACAGGTTAATATCAAATAGCATTATTCTTTGCCAGTACTTAAGAAAGAAGTCTCAAAACAGCATTATTTACCCAATAATAGACCTTTATTGTGTGTTTTTTCACCGAAACTGTTACAAAATGAAACACAAAGAAATGACAATTATGTATAATCCCTGGAGACGCATTTTTAAAATTCCATCTTCTTCTGAGTTTTACAAAATTCTCTTTACATTTAAAATCCACTTTGAAGTAAATATGATTAAATGGGGTCCCACATCAAAGTCCTTACTGTCTTAAAGCTAAATGTAATAAAATTAGAGTTTTTAGATTTGGGGTGTCTGTAAAACACTTTTTTTTAAATAAATTCAATGTAATAGAAAATTTCAGATTTCCACAGGAACACAGAAGGAAAAGAGAAGTGAGAGGAGGAGAGGGAAACATTCCTAAAAAATCAGCAATTTCACTCCATTGGGAATTATTATGCTCTACCATGTGAGACAAGCCACTCCAACATGTGATTGGTCATTGAAGACAAAGTGTATCCCAAAATACATGGAGACGGTGAAAAGAGAGAGAAGAGAATGGAAAAAATTCTTTCCCACATTCTTTACCATTAATTGCCTCATATATGTCATCACTAGTAGCAAAGGCAGATAACTGAGACCCTGAGAACTTCAGGAACTTCAGAGGGGCAGAGACAAGTGCTTGAGATCTTGTAGGAGATTAATATTTCAATTTATGAATGAATTCAACCTTGACATCTAGGTGCCTATAGAGGAGGCAACCAGCTTGGCTACATCAGGGAGAACTGGGGTTAGGAGATCTGTAGGAACTGTCTCCTCAGAGATCTCTGTGCCAATTACTATTATTATCCCTCTTCCAATTACCAATGCAGCTTATTAGACTCCCCAAAGAGAATAACAGTTATTTGGCTGTCTAATATGACTTGCTTCTCTTTTACCCCTCAAATCTTCTTATGGAAGCTCCTATAAATATCAGCCTTTTTTTGTAGACACCCGACCTTAACTATCTCAGAGAGTTAATTATACCTTCATTTCTAAATACCTGTCCTTATTAACTAAACAACAGAGGAAAAATTTCAATTCAAGCAAATCATGCATTTGGCAAGTAGTATAATTGAAATAGATCTGGAAAAATAGGGATGCCTGGGTGGCTCAGTGATTGAGCATCTGCCTTCAACTCGGGGCGTGATCTCGGGGTCCCACATCGAGCTCCCTGCATGGAGCCTGCTTCTCCCTCTGCCTGTGTCTCTGCCTCTCTCTGTGTGTGTGTCTCTCTCATGAATAAATAAAATCTTAAAAAAAGAGAAAAAATTTAGTTATGTTTGATAGAGGAATAGAGAATAATCAGGTATAGTTTATGGATGGTCCCTGGGACATTCTCCTGAGGAAGAGATTTTTTCAAAAGTTGTTTTTGACTATTATTTTAGCCTTCTTTACTTAAGATACAACATTATAAAAATGATATGTGTATACCTAGGAGTGCCTGGATGGTTCAGTTGGTTAAGCATCCAATGCTTGATTTCAACTCAGGTCTTGATCTCAGAGTCATGAGTTTGAGCTCCGCTGGGCATGGAGTCTACATATAAAATAAAATAAAAAATAAATGATATATGTATACCTTGAGTGAAGAGAAGATGAATGATAATTAAATCTGCCTGAGTGGAGGTGGAGTAAATGATTAAAGGGAGGAAAAAAAGGCTTTCTAATGGAGCTAAAAGTCAAGTGTTAGTGACTAAGTGAAGAGTTTGAAGGAGGAATTTTATGACAACAGCACCTCGGGGTAAGCACGTTTTCAAAAATCTAGTGCTTTGGAGTCAGATTGCTATGTGTCAAGTTCAGATTACAACAGCTCAAATCAACTGAGAAAAATAAAATTAAGCTTCCAGCAGTATAAACACTGTTTATGTACTATTGAAAATTGAGGTCTTATACATCTCCAGCTGAATCAGTGTTGCAGAAGAAGAAATAAATATCGATGACATGAGTTCACAAAACTTTGTTAAAGTTAGGGTTTTACCCAGGAGAAAAAAAGTCAAACTTTTTCTTTTGACTGGAAAGTAAGTTGTAAATCAGATGTTAATAAGCATCTCTCAAGGGAATCTCTTGTGTTCTGAGATTTGCAATCATGCAATTGGTAGAACTGATTTTTTAATAGCAAGGCATCTTATAAATATTAGCAGGATATATTTTCAACACAGAAGTATTAGTTGTGTTGCCTACATTAAAAGGAAATGCAAAGTAGAAGTAAGCTATCTTGGTTTTCCAGTACTTTTTGACAACTGTTGATCATAAATAATTATATGTATAGAAAATTATCTGATGTTTATATATTTTTTCAAATTCTAGTATGTATTCAGACAAATAGACAAACTGTCGAATTGATACTCTCTTCATAACTGCAATATGCTTAAAATTATAGGATGTTTGATTCATTCTTTCTTATAGGTGCCTATATGCCTATAATGCCTAAATAATTGACCACAAATTTAAATTCAAGCAAACCATATATTTGAAAAAATTGTTTAATTGGAGTTACTATGAAAATATTAGTCATGCCTGATGAACAAAGGAAAATCTTGTAGTTTGTTGCTGGTCTCTGGAATTTGGACCACATTCCATAGGTTTACTAAGCATAAAGGAGACCTTAATTACTCAGTGTGGAAGTCCTCTTCTCTGAGATGGGTCATTGATGAAATATACATGTTTTAGAGCTGTCTTCATTTGCACATGAGAATGTACTTAAAATCCTGCATTCTCTCTCCTTTTGGCTTGCAATTTTAAGCCTTATTTTTTCTTTTGCATTAGGAGTTATTTTTCTTTGTAGGAAAAAATCAATTGAAGAATTATTTATTCTGGACAACAGATCTTTGTAGAGCTTGAGAGAGCACATTTTGCCTACATACAAGGATGCCCTATATTACAAATAACCTATGGATGAAAATATGTATTAGTAACCTACTGGATACAGTCAAAAAGTGGGATGGTCTTCTGCACGAAGATAACTAATCAAATTCAGTGAAAATATTACATTGTACATTTGACATCATATAGACAGAAATGGTCTAATTATATAAAATGGTTTTTAAGGTTTTTAACTGGCTCTTTTGGTATCTTCTACAAGCAGCCAAATTCAAAGTATCTACTATTTTAAAGGCCTAGATTATGATTCATTACCAACATATTACTAAGTGCCCTGCATATTCTATTTTTCTCATACTTAAACTTTTTACTGTGTGCATGCACGTACACATATACATGTACACATACACTCTCTCCAACTTTCCGTTACACATTTCCTAATACAGAGACGTAAATTTTCTCTGATCATCTAATGGAATGTCTTTCCAAATGTCTTGTTAATGAAATGCTGGAAGAAAATAGATTATTTTTTTACATATTTGAATTGTGTGGTTAGTATAGAGTTGGGCACAAATTAGGTGCTACTCATTGAATTAATGGATAGACGGATAAATGAAATGACAAAAAGTAGCTGGCTACCTGAGTAAATTAGTAGATATTCTTAGATGTAGTAAGGTCAAGATAGAAAAGTGCTTGCTTCTGCTTGTGTTCTAGGTATGATCTTCATCTTCTTTAACAGAAATTCAGTAGAGTTTCAGAAAAAGTATACCAAAGTGTGTAGCTGGAGGTGATTACCTTTCTTATAGTGGGAATTAATCTTAGAGGACATTTGTTAAATACTCGTCAGCATTGATTCATCCCCTTCTCACTCTGAGCCATGGCAAATTATATCTTCAGTGAAATAATTGTTTTGTTTGGGCATTCACTTCTGAAAATGCGAGGAGGCTCCAGGTGATAGGCCTAATTGCATTTTTCACTACCAAACTGCTGCGCACTTATCAATGACTTTATCTTCAAAGGAAGCGCTTCAATCTGTTTCTCTAATTGAGAGTGAATTCCATCTTCTAATTAAGGGATTTGTCAATGCAAGCAATGGATTCCTAGTGTGTACATTGGGGTAGGCAGAAATTCAGTTTAAGTATGCATTACTTTTTATTTCTCCGGCACTGGGTCAAGCAGTTGTAGGGGTGATAGGGGTGATAGGGGTGATATTTTTTGTTTTCCTTTTTTTTTTTTGGACTTCCATTCATACATTCATGGTTCATGTGTGAGAGAGACTTATGTCCTGAGAAATGAAGGACAATTCATATGTAATTAGTCTTCTTTTTTAAAAATATTTTATTTATTTTCTCATGAGAGACACAGAGAGAGAGGCAGAGACATAGGCAGAGGGAAAAGCAGGCTCCTGATATGGGACTCAATCCCCAGACTCTGGGATTATGCCCTGAGCTGAAGGTAGACACTCAACCACTGAGCCACCCAGACGTCCCATGAATTTATCCTCTTACAGCCACAGCAAGATGGAATTTGTTTCTGAAACCTGAAGAGGTGAGTCACCCCTAGACACAGCTCCAGTGAGGCCAGAACCAAGGAAATTGATGTAGGTGCAAGAGAGAATTCTCATGTATTATTTTCCCTATTATCTATTATATCCAATCAAAAAGGTTTTACCTATCAAGAAAGAACTCTCTTTGTCAAAATGATTTATATACATCAGAACATGTATTGTTTTCTTATCTTTTTCATTATTCCCACCCCCATACTCTCCTTTAGCCATAGGTATTTTTTGCCATGACCCCTCTCTCTCTCTTAAGTGAAACTAATATGCTAACTTTTCCTGGTCTTTGGTTGGACTACACTGCTGATAAGCATTTCATCCTCCTCCTCTCAATCTTCTATTACATCCTTTTAATACATGGCTTTAATAATAATGCCAAGAGTAACAATAATGATGACAATGATGATAACCATGATGATGATTATGACTATAAACCCTGCAGTAGACTATGAACTCTATAAAGTCAGTAACTGGGTATGTGTTCTTCATTATCTTATATAACAAACTTAATAGAGTCTCTGACTTGAAGTACTCAGAAAAAAATTTGTTAATTGAATGAATGATAATGCTAGCAGAGACCATTGACTGACAGATTGCCAATTTAATCTTTACAATATTTTATTTTTATAACAATCTTTGTAAACAGGTGTTGATTATACATTTTGCAGATAAGGACACTAAGCCTCAGGTAAGGATAGCCATAGCTCCCTTTAAAGTGTAGTGAGAGCAGTGATTCTCAAAATTTATGTACATATGAATCACCTGTGGAATCTTAAAAAAATGCAAATTCCTATTCAGTAGGTCTAGAGTAGGCCTAAGTTTCTGCATTTCTTACAAGCTTACCATATTGCTGGTATGAATATATCAGTACTCTGAGTTGCAGTATTCCTTTAGAATTACCTGCTGATGAGAATGTAAAATTCATCCACTGAATGGTAATTCTGGAAGTGAGAATCACTGACCTATATATTAAAAGCAATCTGGTAGTCATCATAAAGATTAAGTGAGCAAAGTATATGTGGAGTGCTTTATAAATCACAAAATACTATATAGATTTTAGAATGTCACTGTTATTTTCATTTTCATAATTCTTACTGCCATTATTATTATCAGTGATTCAAATTTCATTTCTGTACCACTCCAAACATAAATGTTGCTTGAGAACACTGTTTTTACTAATACACACCTACAATACAATATTCTAAATTAAATCATTGGAATATTCTTGTGGCAGTTTTGGCAAGGATACTGTAAAGAAAAAAGTACATATGCTGACACCCTAATGCTACATCTTACAATGAAAATCTATGTGTTGGGATCCCTGGGTGGCGCAGCGGTTTGGCGCCTGCCTTTGGCCCAGGGCGCGATCCTGAAGACCTGGGATCAAATCCCACGTCGGGCTCCCAGTGCATGGAGCCTGCTTCTCCCTCTGCCTGTGTCTCTGCCTCTCCCTCTCTCTCCCTGTGTGACTATCATAAATAAATAAAAATTAAAAAAAGAAAAGAAAATCTATGTGTTTTAGTATAATATACACTAATCCCCAATAACCTTGAATTGTTATAACTCACTGCTTTGTTATAAATTAAAAGTTAATTGATAAAAATATAATATAAATTAGAAGAACTAATTCTGTATACATGCCTCTTCTATGAAATAGAGGACTAGAAATGAATTTGATGCTAAAAGGCAGCAAACAAGCTACCTATATAGTGCATTAGAGCTTTTGGTTTCATTTAAATGAATATATACATTTGACTGAATGCCATGTTTGGTGTTTTACTTGGGAAAGAAATGAACAGGTGGTTCTCACATCTTCCATACATTTTTATATATTTTATATATATAATTTATATAATTATTCTAAAATATACATTTTTATGGTTGAATTCCAGGCTATTTCTGAATGACATTTATGTGTTTAATTATGCATCATCACCCTAAGATTAAAATTCTTTCAACTTTTTTTAGCAAAGAATATTGCTGATCTGGTTGTGGGAAAAGCACTTGTTTTAGCTTATCTTTAACTCTATAGAATTCTGTTTTTGGAAAATCTGACATAGTGCTAAAACTGAGCTTTGATCACCTTTCTTTTTCTCTTTTGTCAGTCTTAATAAACATTACCTGAAAAGAACTGTGGATAGATTTGATATAATTTAAAACAAACCTTTATAAAGGTGTTTAAAAATTTAAAACGAGAAAAGTTTCACATTTGGGTTATGGTATGGTTGATAAAATAATCTCATCTCCCATGTCAATTCCAATCATTTTGTTGTGGCTGTTAGAGTACTGGCTGAAAAGGATCATGACTACCAAGGACACGCAAGAAAAGAGTGGAAGCATACATGCCAGGTATTCTCTGGCTCATGATTAGGGCAGAATGTCTTCAGGAGTGTAAAAAACACAAACTTTGGAGTCAGAGATGCCGTTGTTCAAATATCAATCCTTGATCATATTATCTGAATCTTTTGAGTCTCAATTTCCACATATGTGAATGTCTCTATCATATTTTTGTAGCAGGTATTAACTGGGATAAACAGAGAGAGTAATTAGCAAAGTACCTGTACTCTTATACCCAGTGCCTCTTAGAATGGCAGCTATTAGATCAAAGTAAATAAATATGTGATTGAACATATTTGTTACCTCATTGTTAGAAGGTTCTCATGTGTTTGCAAACCATCCCCTGGGAAATCCTTTAAGTATATGCATTTTAATTGAGGGCAGCAGAGAAAAGGTCTAGAGTTCTTATTTTAAATGGTTGAGTAAAAAAGAGTGGGATACATATGCCAGTGAGCAGATATCTTGAAGGCACTATTTATTTGAAAGGCAAAGAAAAAAAATAGTGCTATAGCAATACTGCCTGGCAGGGGAGTAAGAATTATGAATTTACTAACTAAATTAAAAAAATAGCATCCTCAGACAATATACTACATAAGTAGCAAGTCTACAGAAATGGTAGGGATGTTCTGTGCTAGTCTCTTTTTTTATTTCTTCTTTTTCTCTCTTAGTATTGTAGCAAGACTCGCCACCATTGTGTAAAATAGCAATATTTCTCTGGACGTAAAATAATCTTTTTTTTCTCAGTGTTTGGAAAAACTAGTATGGGAAATACTGAAAAAATTCCTACAAGATCCCAAACTCTGAACTTCCTTTAAAGTAGGGTTTCTTTACAATTAATCAACAAATTGGGCACCTGTAAATTGTTTCATTACAGCATGTATTTTGACCTTAACACTTACTTTTCTTCATTAGTTGTATGCTGGTAAACATGTTTATCTTTCCTAATAGCTTTAAACTCCTCAAAGAAAGAGGTTATATCTCATTGTATTGTATCCCCTATATACTGCACCCAGTATATAGTAGGTACTCAATATATTTTTGTTTAAATGTTACCTTGTTCTTGCATTTGAGAGACTGTTAAGCTAAAAATTTTAAAAGAAATTAAAATTGATTAATTTAACCACGGGATGTCTTAATAACTAACTCAACACAATTTCACATTGTTATTAAACCATAGAATGTCTAAATAGCCAACTCAATATGATTTTACATGGGGACCTAATACATTTTTAAGGAAGTTTTCCAGACTGAAATATCTTTATTAGTTGTCAGTATGCCAATTCCTCTCAATATATATGGCATTTTTACCTATTTTACCTACCATGCCTTGTCTCAACTTCTACATGTCTGTTAAGCTTCAAAGGATTAGAATGAATGGCTTGATCTAAATAATACTAAATCATTGTATTGCTCAAACTTACTTATTGTTACTTAACTGACTACTGTGCCTTTTTCTAATTTCATTTCTCTGATTACTCAAAATCCAGATCCTGACTTCATAAAGTAGGATATATGAAATAGTTTATATCTTTGATTTCTGGATAAATTGTACTCTCAGAAATTTTCTCATATTTGAGCCTTCTATTATGGGTTCTTAAGAACTATGGGGGTTGCTTAAGCATTAGTTTAGTCTATGTGCTACATGTTAGATGCCCATGACACTTTTTAAATTAGTTATTTACTATCTCTTTTTTTTTAAAACTAGCAGTGCTCTGCATTTTTATTAATATATTCACAGTCATCTCATGTTTCTCTGTTCTCCAAACCTGGATATTAGCCAAGCTCAAACTTAGCCTTGCTTGTCTTTGGGAAAACATAAAGCAAGTCTATGCATTCATTAAGACTGAACACTCTTTCCTGAGGGACCCTTGGAATTGCACCATGTAGAGTTAAGAGCGTCTGACCTGAATAGATATAAATGTCAAGTCTACTTCACATTTACCTCAAGTCAAAATAGTAATAAAAGGTGATCTCATTTATAGATTTTTTAAAATGAAATTGCTACTGTGTGTAGCTATCACTATGCACATGTATAGTGTATCCTTGGTCTGGCAATTGTAGCATCGAATTTCAATGTCTGAAGGGAGTACTCCGACTTTAAATTTTCTATTTCTCTGCATCATAGAAGTTCCTAATGATAAATCAGTGCTTAATCAATATTGGCCTTCTGTGAGTGCTAGAAACATCAAACCAAAAATTTTGGTACAAAATTATTTTTAAAATTTATATAGCAATAATAAAAACAGTTTTTAGGTGTAAACATTTGTGCTGGTAGATCTTATTACACTATGAATATATATATATGTATGTTTGAATAGATAGATAGATGATAGATAGATTATAGATAGATAGATAGATAGATAGATAGATAGATAGATAGATAGATAGAGATATATATGCAGACGTGTAACATAAGACCAATGATTTCAATATCTTCAGCTTACTTACCACTGAGCCAACATACTGCTGGCCCAATTTTGACCTGAAGGTCTGTCCCCATAATTTGGCTTTTTCTTTCTGGTGGCTGAATCACTACATTCTAGTTTAGTTCCAGAAATTGGATATCTGTTTTGTTCCTCCATGACTGCACTCTAGCCTTGATATCCATGTTCTCCCATGAGTTCTATCTTGCTTCTTCTTAGTCCTTCCAATTTTATATAAATTTTTACCTCCATATAGTCTTAATACTTGGATGGCCATTACCTGTTGTCAGATTTCCAGGATAAGAACCAGCATTTCTGGACCCAATCATATGCTGAAAAATATTTAAAATTTGACTCTTTGGAGAAAAAAAAAAGCCTTGAATTACTTTTCTTCTAGACTCCCTTGGATCTTTCAAATAAAAATTACCTGTTTACCTATTTGTCTGGACTTCCTTAATTTGCTGTAGTTCATTATCTTCTACCTTCCAATGAGTTGGTCTAGTTGCTAGTCTCTAATTCTCATTCTGGGTCAGGATCATCTCTCAGGAAACTGAGGGTAAGTCTGATTTGGTTACATTTCTAGTAATAAAGGATAATTATTTATACATTTAACGTGATCCAATAACTTATAAATGTAAAATATTTATAAGTATATCTAGTAATAGATGATAATTATTTATACATTTAACATGATCCAATAACTTATAAATGTAAAATATTTTCAATTAAAATATCATTTAAATAATAGTTTGTATTAATCTTTTTAACCTAATTTAAAGAATTTTAGCATCATTTATTAACAACTTATTATAATGATTAAGGCTTTAGAATTTTGTACCATATAAAAGAAAAAAAGCTGAATTTTAAAAATAATTTTGGTTACTACTTCAAAAGTATATTTTTTTCACAATTTCTTTATATATCAACTAAAATGCTACAGTGTCTTAAAATTTCTTCCTATGAAATATAAATAATATTATTAAGATTTTAATATGACATAATACATGCAAAGTACATAGAACCTGGCATATAGTAAACACTCAATAAATGTTAACTAATAGTAGTACTTATTATAAATAGAAATACAGGAATGGGAATTGTGATTATTGTCTATTTTCTTTTATTATGCATATATTATAATTTTTCTTAAGCTTTTAATCACAAGACTAAATATACTTTATTTTTCTTTCCAAATTTTTATTTGCATTTCAGTTAGTTAATAAGCAGTATAATAATGGTTCCAGGTATAGAATTTAGTGATTCAAAACTTACATACAACACACACTGTACATCACAAGTGCCCTCCTTAATCCCCATCACCTATTTAACCTATTCTCCCACTCACCTCCCCTTGGATTACCATCAGTTCTCTATAGTTGATTCTGGTTTTTTGTATTTTTCCCATTTTCCCCCCTATGATCTTTCTTTTGTTTATTGAATTCCTCATATGAGTGAAATAATAAGGTATTTGTCTATCTCTGAATTATTTTTATTAGCATAATACTTTCTACCTCTATCTGCATCCTTGCAAGTGACAAGATATTCTTTTTTTATGGCTGGATAATATTCCATTGTACACATATATCACATCATCTTTATCTCATCATCAGTCCATGGACATTGGCCCTCTTTCCATAATTTGACTATTGTTGATAATGCTTTATAAAAATTGTACTGGATGTCTCACTTCAAATTAGTATTTTTGTATCCTTTGGGAAGTACCTAATAGTGCAATTCCTGGATCATATTGTAGTTCTATTTTTAGCTTTCTGAGGAATCTCCATACTGTTTTCCAGAGTGGCTGCACCAGTTTGCATTCCCACTAACAGTACAAGAGGGTTCCACTTTCTCCACATTCTCTGCAACACTTGTGGTTTTCTGTGTTGTTAATTTTAGCTATTCTGGCTGATGTGAGGTAATATCTCATTACAGTTTTGATTTGTATTTCCCTGATGATCAGTGATGTTGAGCATCTTTTCATGTGTCTGTTGGCCATCTGTATGTCTTCAGAAAAATGACTGTTCATGTATGCTACCCATTTTTAAACTGAATGAGTTTTATACATTCTTTCTATATTTTGATTAACCCTTTATCAGATATGTCATTTGCAAATATCTGCTACCATTCTACAAGTTGCATTTTAGCTTTGCTGATTGTTTTCTTCACTGTGCAGAAGCTTTTCATTTTGATCAAGCCCAATAGTTTATTGTTGCTTTGTTTCCCTTGCCTCAGGCGACATATCAAGTATGAAATTGCATGGTTGATATCAAAGTGGTTGCTGCCCATGTTCTTCTCTAGGACTGTAATAGTTTCCTGTCTCACATTCAGGTCTCTAATCCAATTTATTTTTGTGTTCCATGTAAGAAAGTGGTTCAGCTTCACTCTTTTACATGTTGCTCTTCAGTTTTTCCAATACCATTTGTTGAAGAGACTGTCTTTTTTCCATTGGATATACTTTCCTGCTTTATTGAAGATTGGTTAACCATACAATTGCAGGTTCATTTTGGAATTTTCTATGATGTTCCACTCATCTATGTGTCTATCTTTCTGCCAGTACCATACTGTCTTGATCACTGCAAGTTTATAACTTAAAGTGTCGAATTGTGATGCTTCCTTTTTCAGCTCGCTTCGGCCGCACAATATTACTCTGGCTATTTTTGGTCTTTTGCAGTTCCATACAAATTTTAAGATTGTGTCTTCTAGCCCTATGTAAAATGCTGTTAGTATTTTGATAGGGATTGCATTAAATGTGTAGATTATTTTTGCGTAATATAGACATTTAAATAATATTTGTTCTTCCAATTCATAAGCATGGGATATCTTTCCATTTCTTTGTGTTACCTTCAATTTCTTTCATCAGTATTTTATAGTTTTCAGAGTGCAGGTCTTTTACCTCTTTGGTGAAGCTTATTTCTAGATATCTTATGGTATTTGGTGCAATTGTAAATGGAACTGATTTCTTTTTCTGCTGCTTCATTATTGGTGTATAAAAATGAAAAAGACTTCTGTTCATTAATTTTGTATCTTATGACTTTACTGAATCTGTTTATCAGTTCTATCAATTTTTGGTGGTCTTTTGGGTTATCTATATAGAGTATCATGTCATCTGCAAACAGCGAAAGTTTGACTTCTTCCTTGCCAGTTTGGATATCTTTTATGTATTCTGTTGTCTGATTGCTGTGGGTAAGACTTCTGGTACTATGTTAAATAATAGTAGTGAGAGTGGACTTCTCTATTTTGTTCCTTACCATATAGGAAAAGTTCTCAGTTTTATCCCATCGAGGATGATATTACCTGTGGGTTGTTTGTATATGTCCTTTACAATGTTGAGGTATGTCCCTTCTATTCCTATTTTGTTAAGGGTTTTTTATCATGTGTGGATGTTATATTTTGTCAAATGCTTCTTCTGCATCTATTGAGAGGATCATATGTTCCTTTTTTAAAAGACTTTATTTATTGATTCATGAGAGACAGAGAGAGAAACAGGCAGAGATACAGACAGAGGGAGAAGCAGGCTCTCCATAGGAGCTTGATGTGGGACTCGATCCTGGACGCCAGAATAATGCACTGAGTCAAAGGCAGACGCTCAACCGCTGAGCCACCCAGGCGTTCCCGGTTATATGGTTCTTATCCTTTCTTTTATTAATGTGGTATATCATGTTGATTGATTTGTAATATTGGACCACCATTGCCTCTTGATTGGGGTAAATGATTCTTTTAATGTACTGTTGGAATCAATTTGCTACTATTATTTTCAGTATAATTTGCTACTTTTTTATATGTATATTTTTATTGGAGTTCGATTTGCCAGCATATAACACCCAGTGCTCATCCCATTAACTGCCCCCCTCAGTGCCCGTCACCCAGTCACCCCATCCCCCCACCCACCTCCCCTTCCACTACCCCTTGTTAATTTCCCAGAGTTAGGAGTCTTTCATGTTTTGTCACACTCTGATTTTTCCCACTCATTTTCTCTTCTTTTCCCTAAAATCCCTAATGTGATAGTATTTTATTGACAATTTTTACATCCATATTCATCAAGGATATTGGCCTGTAGTTCTCTTTTTTATTAGAGATTTTGGCTTTGGTATCAGGGTAGTGCTGGCTTCAGGGAATGAATTTGGTTTTCCTTCCATTTCTGTTTTTTTGAAATAGTTTGAGAAGAATAGGTATTAACTCTTCTTTAAATGTTTGGTGAAATTCACCTGCAAAGCCATCTGGCCCTGGACTTTTGTTTGTTAGGAAGTTTTTTTATTATTGATTCCATTTCTTTATTAGTTATTGATCTGTTCACGTTTTTTATTTCTTCATGTATCAGTTGTGATAGTTTATATATTTCTAGGAATTTCTTTTTTTTAATAAATTTATTTTTATTGGTGTTCAATTTACCAACATACAGAATAACACCTTCTCCAAAATGTAGGCATATAATTTTTCATAATATTCCCTTGCAATTGTTCATATTTATCTGGTGTTGGTTTTTATCTATCCTCTCTCATTTCTTATTTGATTTGTTTGGGTCCTTTCTCTTTTTGATAAATCTGGCTAGGTATTTAATCAATTTTGTTATTTTTTTCAGAGAACCAGATCCTGGTTTCATCAATTTATTCTATTGTTTGTTGTTGTGCTTGTTTAGTTTCCTTTTTTAAATAAATTTATTCTTAATGGTGTTCAATTTGTCAACATACAGAATAACACTCAGTGCTCATCCCGTCAAGTGCCCACCTCAGTGCCCGCCACCCAGTCCACCCACCCTCCACCCACCTCCCCTTCCACCACCACTAGTTCGTTTCCCAGAGTTAGGAGTCTTTCATGTTCTGTCTCCCTTTGTGATATTTCCCACTCATTTTTCCCCTTTCCCCTTTATTCCCTTCCATTATTTTTTATATTGTCCAAATGAAAGAGACCATATAATGTTTGTCCTTCTCCAATTGACTTATTTCACTCAGCATAATACCCTGCAGTTCCATCCACGTTGAAGCAAATGGTGGGTATTTGTCGTTTCTAATGGCTGAGTAATATTCCATTGTATACATAAACAACGTTTTCTTTATCCATTCATCTTTCGATGGACATTGAGGCTCCTTCCACAGTTTGGATATTGTGGACATTGCTGCTATAAACATCGGGATGCAGGTGTCCCGGCGTTTCATTGCATCTGTATCTTTGGGGTAAATCCCCAGCAGTGCAATTGCTGGGTCGTAGGGCAGATCTATTTTTAACTATTTGAGGAACCTCCACACAGTTTTCCAGAGTGGCTGCACCAGCTCACACTCCCACCAACAGTGCAAGAGGGTTCCCCTTTCTCCACATCCTCTCCAACATTTGTGGTTTCCTGCCTTGTTAAATTTCCCCATTCTCACTGGTGTGAGGTGGTATCTCATTGTGGTTTTGATTTGTATTTCCCTGATGGCAAGGGATGCAGAGCATTTTGTCATGTGCTTGTTGGCCATGTCTATGTCTTCCTCTGTGAGATTTCTGTTCATGTCTTTTCCCCATTTCATGATTTGATTGTTTGTTTCTTTGCTGTTGAGTTTAATAAGTTCCTCATAGATCTTGGAAACTAGCCCTTTATCTGATACGTTATTTGCAAATATCTTCTCCATTCTGTAGGTCATCTTTGAGTTTTGTTGACTGTATCCTTTGCTGTGCAAAAGCTTCTTATCTTGATGAAGTCCCAATAGTTCATTTTTGCTTTTGTTTCTTTTGCCTTCGTGGATGTATCTTGCAAGAAGTTACTGTGGCTGAGTTCAAAAAGGGTGTTGCCTGTGTTCTCCTCTAGGATTTTGATGGAATCTTGTCTCCCATTTAGATCTTTCATCCATTTTTAGTTTATCTTTGTGTATGGAATAAGAGAATGGTCCAGTTTTCCCAGCACCAATTATTGAAAAGACTGTCCTTTTCCAGTGGATAGTCTTTCCTGCTTTGTCGAATATTAGTTGACCTTTGTGTTGAGAGTCCACTTCTGGATTCTCTATTCTGTTCAATTGGTCTATGTGTCTGTTTTTGTGCTAGTACCACACTGTCTTGATGACCATAGCTTTGTAGTACAACCTGAAATCTGGCATTGTGATGCCCCCAGCTACGGTTTTCTTTTTTAATATTCCCTTGGATACTCGGGGTCTTTTCTGATTCCACACAAATCTTAAGATGATTTGTTCCAACTCTCTGAAGAAAGTCCATGGTATTTTGATAGGGTTGCATTAAATGTATAAATTGCCCTGGGTAGCACTGACATTTTCACAATATTAATTCTTCCAATCCATGAGCGTGGAATATTTTTCCATCTCTTTGTGTCTTCCTCAATGTCTTTCACAAGTGTTCTGTAGTTTTTATGGTATAGATCCTATACCTCTTTGGTTAGGTTTATTCCTAGGTATCTTATGCTTTTGGGTGCAATTGTAAATGGGATTGGCTCCTTGATTTCTCTTTCTTCAGTCTCAGTGTTAGTGTATAGAAATGCCACTGACTTCTGGGCATTGATTTTGTATCCTGCCACACTGCCAAATTGCTGTATGAGTTCTAGCATTCTTGGGGTGGAGTCTTTTGGGTTTTCTATGTATAGGATCATGTCATCTGGGAAGAGGGAGAGTTTGACTTCTTCTTTGCCAATTTGAATGCCTTTTATGTCTTTTTGTTCTCTGATTGCTGAGACTAGGATTCTAGCACTATGTTGAATAGCAGTGGTGAGAGTGGACATCCCTTTTGTGTTCCTGATCTTAGGGGAAAGGCTCCCAGTGCTTCCCCATTGAGAATGATATTTGCTGTGGGCTTTCGTAGATGACTTCTAAGATGCTGAGGAATGTTCCCTCTATTCCTACACTCTGAAGAGTTTTGATTAGGAATGGATGCTGTGTTTTGTCAACTGCTTTCTCTGCATCTATTGAAAGGATCATATGGTTCTTGTTTTTTCTCTCACTGATATGATGAATCACATTGATTATTTTACGAGGGTTGAACCAGCCTGCATCCTGGGGATAAATCCTACATGGTCATGGTGAATAATCTTCTTTATGTACTATTGGATCCTATTGGCTAGTATCTTGTTGAGAATTTTTGCATCCATGTTCATCAGGGACATTGGTCTATAATTCTCCTGTTTGGTGTGGTCTTTGTCTGGTTTTGGAACTAAATTGATGCTGGCCTCATAGAACAAGTTTGGAAATATGCCATCTCTTTCTATCTTTCCAAACAGCTTTAGTAGAATACTTATGGTTTCTTCTTAAAACGTTTGATAGAATTCCCCAGGGAAGCCATCTGGCCCTGGACTTTTGTGTCTTGGGAGGTTTTTGATGTCTACTTCAATGTCCTCCCTGGTTATTGGCCTGTTCAGGTTTTCTATTTATTCCTGTTCCAGTTTTGGTAGTTTGTGGTTTTCCAAAAATGCGTCCATTTCTTCTAGATTGCCTAATTTATTGGCGTATAGCTGTTCATAATGCGTTTTTAAGATCGTTTGTATTTCTTTGGTGTTGGTGGTGATCTCTCCTTTCTCATTCATGACTTTATTAATTTGAGTCTTTCCTCTCTTCTTTTTAATAAGACTGGCTAATAGTTTGTCTACCTTATTAATTCTTTCAAAGAACCAACTCCTGGTTTTGTTGATGTGTTCCACAGTTCTGGACTTATTTCATCAAGTTCTGCTCAAATCTTTATTAACTCTCTTCTGCTGGGTGTAGGATCTATTTGCTGTTTTTTCTCTAGCTCCTTTAGGTGTAAGGTTAGCTTTTTTATTTGAGTTCTTTCCAGTTTTTGGATGGATGCTGGTATTGTGATGTATTTCCCCCTCAGGACTGCTTTTGCTGCATCCCAAAGATTTTGAAGGGTTGCATCTTCATTCTCATTAGTTTTCATGAAAATTTTTAATTTTTCCTTAATTTCCTGTTTGACCCTTTCATCTTTTAGCAGGATTGTCCTTACCCTCCACGTGTTTGAAATCCTTCTGAACTTCTTCTTGTGATTTAGTTCTAATTTCAAGGCATTATGGTCTGAGAATACTCAGGGGACGATCCCAATCTTTTGGTATCAGTTCAGACCTGATTTATGACCCAGTATGTGGTCTATTCTGGAGAAAGTTCCATGTGCACTTGAGAAGCATGTGTATTCAGCTGCGTTTGGACGTAAAGTTCTATAGATATCTGTGAAATCCACCTGGTCCAGTGTATCATTTAAAGTTCTCATTTCTTTGGAGATATTGTGCTTAGAATACCTATCGAGTGTAGAAAGCGCTAGATTGAAGTCACCAGGTATAGGTGTATTATTATCTAAGTATGTCTTAACTTTGGTTATTAATTGGTTGATATATTTGGCAGCTCCCACAATCGGGTCATATATATTGATGATTGTTAAGTCCTCTTGTTGGATAGATCTTTTAACTATGATATAGTGTCCCTCTTCATCTCTCACTACAGTCTTCGGAGTAAATTTTAGTTTATCTGATATAAGGATGGCTACCCCTGCTTTCGTTAGAGGACCATTTCAATGGTAAATGGCTCTCCAACCTTTTATTTTCAGGCTGTAGGTGTCCTTCTGTCTAAAATGAGTCTCTTGTAGACAGCAAATAGATGGGTCCTGCTTTTTTATCCAGTCTGGCACTCTGTGCCTTTTGTTGGGGTCATTAAGACCATTCTTGTTGAGAGTTACTATTGAAAGATATGAGTTTAGTGTCATCATGATACCTATTCAGTCCCTGTTTTTGTGGATTGTTCAATTGGACTTCTTCTTAAAGGGGAATTTTAAGAGTCCCCCTTAAAATTTCTTGCAGAGCTGGTTTGGAGGTCACATATTCTTTCAGTTCCTGCCTGTCTTGGAAGCTCTTTATCTCTCCTTCTATTCTGAATGAGAGTCTTGCTGGATAAAGTATTCTTGGCTGCATGTTTTTCTCATTTAGGACCCTGAATATTTCCTGCCATCCCTTTCTGGCCTGCCAGGTCTCTGTGGAGAGGTCTGCTGTTAATCTAATCTTTCTCCCTTGTAATTTAGGGATCTCTTGTCTCTTGCTGCTTTAGGTATCTTCTCTTTATTGTTGGAATTTGCAAGCTTCACTATTAAGTGTCGAGGTGTGGAACAGTTTTTATTGATTTTAGGTGGGGGGGATCTCTCTATTTCCTGGATGTGAATGCCTGATTCCCTTCCCAGATTAGGAAAGTTTTCAGCTATGATTTGTTCAAATACATATTCTGCACCTCTGTCCCTTTCAGCGCCCCCAGGAACCCCAATTAAACGTAGATTTTTCTTCCTCAGGTTGTCACTTATTTCCCTTAATCTATCCTCATGATCTTTTAATTGTGTGTCTCTTTTTTCCTCAGGTTCCCTCTTTGCCATTAACTTGTCTTCTATGTCACTCACTTGTTCTTCCACCTCATTAACCCTTGTTGTTAGACCTCTAGTTTGGATTGCAATCCATTTAATTGATTTTTAATTTCTGCCTGGGTAGATCTAAATTCTGTGGTCATGAAGTCTCTTGAGGCCTTTATGCTTTTTTCTAGAGCCACCAGTAGCTTTATAATAGTGCTTTTGAATTGGCTTTCTGACATTGAATTGTAATCCAAATTTTGTAACTCTGTGGGCGAGAGGACTGTTTCTGATTCTTTCTTTTGAGGTGAGTTTTTCCTTCTAGTCATTTTGCTCAGTGCAGAGTGGCCAAAAACAAGTTGTTTTGGGAAAAGGAGACAAAGAGAGACGGGAAAGAAGGAAAGAAAAAGAGAAAAAAAAGAAGAAAAAAGAAAAAAAGAAAAAAAGGGGGGGGAGCAAACAGAAATCGAAAAACAAAAAATAAGGGGGAGAATCCTCTGATTCTGTATACTCTGAATCCCTCGACATCCCCTGGAACTTTCCAGTGCTGCTTGGTCAATAATTTGTTTTACCCCTTTTGGTCTAGCTGGTCTTCTGGGGGAGGGCCTGATGTGCTGATTCTCAGGTGTTAGCACTTGGGGGAGCTCTTCAACCCCCTTCCTGGTGCACGGGTCAGTGGGAGTTGTTTATCCTGTTTATCCTGTGAGGCCACTGTGAAGCTCAGTGGGGGCTGTTTATCTCGTGAGGCCCCAGGAGGAACAAGAACTGTAGCAGCGACCAGCTTTCCAGCCCTGGAGTCAGCTCCCGCAGTACCTATGGCAGTTTTTAGTCTGCAGGGCCTGGATGCTCTGGGGCGGGGCCGCTGATCTGCTCAGCTCTGGGCCCCCCGGCGGCAGTAGTGTCCTTGCTGTCCTGGGCCCTCCCGGCCTCTGCCTGTCCTGGGGGGAGTGCCGGATATTTGGCTGTGTCTCTGGCGCCCTGTGCTCCCGGGCTTGTGCTGTTGGAATCGCGTTCCCCCGCGCAGCTCCCTCTGCACGTAGCCTCCGCCCAAGCCCCTCTGAGTTGCTCCCGGGTCCAGCCGGGCGCCCTGGAGCCCTTTAGGGAGCCCGGCCGCGGGGTGTTGCCCACTCTCCCCGGGCGCAGGTGCTCTGTTAGTGCCCCTGGGAGCCTGGGGGCATCCCCGCCCCTCTTGGGATCCTGCTCTAACTCCCTGCGAGTGCCTTTCTGCCCGGGAAGATTGGTGAAGCTCCTGCTTCTCTGGGACAGAGCTTTCCTGTCCTGGGGGCACTCTCACCGGCCTTAGCCCGGCTCCTTGCGGGCCCCTCCCCCTTGGATGCCTTTTGTTTCTTTAATTCTTTTTCCCCCGTCTTCTTACCATGAAAGAAGCGTGAACTCTTCCTACTGTAGCATTCCAGCTGTTCTCTCTTTAAATCTCAGGCCGAATTCGTAGATTTTCAGGATTATTTGAAGGTTATCTAGGTAATTTGGTGGGGACAGGTGACTTGGGGACCCTACTCTTCAGCCATCTTGCCCCCCTCCTGTTGTTTAGTTTCTATACGATTTATTTCTCCTGTAATATTTAATTTCACTTCTACTGGCTTTAGGCTTCATGTGTTGAAGCTCCTTTAGGTATAAGGATTTTTTTTATTTGAGATTTTTCTTGCTTCTTGAGGTAGGCTGTATCACTATATAATTCCCTCTTATGACCACTTTTGCTATATCCCAGAGATTCTGAGCTGTTGTGTTTTCATTTTCATTTGTTTTCATATATCCTTAAAATTCTTGGGTGAATTCCTGGTTGACCCATTCATTCTTTGGCAATATATTTTTTTAACCACCATGCATTGGTTGTCTCTCCAAAGGTTTTCTTGTAGTTTACTTCAAGTTTCATAGTGTTGTGGTCAGAAAATGTGCATGGTATGATCTCTGTCTTTTTCTACTTGTTGAGGCCTGATTTGTGACCTACTATGTGGTCTATTGTGGAGAATGTCCCATGTGCACTTGAAAAGAATGTGTATTCTTCTGCTTTAGGATAAAATATTCTTAATGTATTTATTAAGTCCTTCTGGTCCAGTATGTCTTCTGGGACTCTTATAATATGGTCATTATTATGTTCGATGGAGTCACTGAGTTCCCTCAGTCTGTTCTCATGGTCCATAATGCTTCTTTCTTTTGTCCAGCTTCATTATTTTCTATTATTTTATCCTTTATATCACTTATTCATTCTACTGCTTCTCTCTTCGTGTTCATTGCATCCAGTGTGTTTTTAGTCTCAGTTATCATATTTTGCATCTCTGAAAGTTTTTTTTAACTCTTTTATCTCTGTACTAAGGATCTCCATGAAGTGTCCCATTCTTTTCTCAAATCCAGCAAGTATCCTTAAGATTGTTGCTTTAAATTCTCCATCAGGAATATTATTTATATCTGTTTCACTGAGATCTCTGGCTGTGACCTTATCTCGTTGTTTCATTTGGGATGAATCCCTCCATCTTGGCATTTTATCTAAGTCTCTGCCTTCATCTCCATGTTAAAAGAGCCTGTTATGCTTCATGCTCCTGAGAGTAATGGCTTTATGAAAAAGAGGTCTTATAGTGTCTAGGGCCTGGTGCTTCAGGAAGTGCCTCTTGTGTGTGCTGCATACACTCTGCTGCTGTGTTTTGGCATTCTATCCTCAGGCCAGTCATTGAAGAGTTTCTCCTCACCTACGGTGAGGAGTGTTTGGACATTAGCCAGAGTGTGGTGAGTTTTAACTACGTACACTCTGGTCTGCTTATTAAATGAGACCTTATGCTACTTCTACTAGAACTGACACCCTGTAGAAGTCTCCGGTTGAGAGATACGGTGTGGGCAGGGGTTTCTGCTGGTCTTCTGGGGGAAGAGACCCACTGAGCTGGGAATGAGGCACACTTGACTGAGAAGGGCAGTACTGACAGAACTCAGGGGTGTGGGACTTGGTGTAAGCAGGTTAGGCAGCCAGGGTCTCTGCTGTGCTGTTTAGAACTGATGGTGATTCTGTGTTTATGCTGAGGGGCTGAGGAGAGAAATGGCGCCAGCCAGTTCATTTGTCCCTGGAGAGGGGTGTCTATGCTTGTTGCTCTCAGTAAAGCACTCCCACAAGAGTGAATAATCTCCCTGCTGTGCACCCCAGGCAGTTTTCAGATTGCTGTTTTCACTCTGTCTGCCTCTGGGTTGTTTGCCTGCCTTTTCTCCAGGAGCAGTGCAGTACCCTCTGTTCTCTATCCAAACCAAGCCTGCTGAATGCTTTAGGGACGTGAAATGGGCAGGGACCTGTGCTTATCTTCAGGGGAAGGTCTTCCTCTGCTGAGACTGAAGCAGGTTTGAATGAGAAGGGCAGTTGCTTCAGAGAGCAGTGGTGTGGTATTTGGAGCAAGTAGGCTAGGCAGCCAGTGTTGGGGCTGAACTACCTTTGGTAGATGGATCTGTTACCTATCCTGGGAGTGGAAGGGAAATGGCACCTGCTGGCTCTTTAGTCCCTGGAGAGAGATTTCTGTGAATACCACCTCTTATCCATGTGTTACAAGATGCACAAATCATCTCCCTCTTGGACACCACCTGCATTCCCCAGATTGTACTGTCTGCCTCTGGGTTTTTTGCCTGCCTTCTCTGCAGGCAGCACCCTCAGGGTTCTATCCCAGCCAAGCCCTCCAACCTTTAAATTGCCAGTCTCCCAGTGCAAGTGGTTGCAATAAACTCATGAAAATCAGCTCCGCTTTTTTTTTTCCCAGCCAGTTACTTTGGGGAAGTATTCTCTTTGTGCAATCCCCTGTGTGCTCCTCTCTCTTACCTTTCTTGGCAACCAGAGCTCCCTCCCCTCCATAGCACCCATGACCCATTTCTCCCCCAAACCATGTCTACTCACTTTTTATATTCCTCAATGTGGCTTCTTCTCTCCCTCTAGCTGTAGTTTGTTCTGTCAGTCCTCAGATTGATTTCTTGGGTATTCAGCATGATCTGATAGTTATCTAGGTGTATTCAAGGGATGAGATAAACCTATGGTCCTCCCACTATGCCACCATCTGAGCTCTCTCTTCTAATTAGATATATATTTGACGTGGATTTAACTACTCTAACTAGATGTTAATAATTAACTTATTTAGGTAGAGTCAATAGTAATTAGTAAGCAAACTTCCCAGAAATTAATCTATAACAAATTGGGATTTATAACAATAGCTGTTGTCTAGGGAAAAAGAGTTAGTATTGTCTTTTTTTTTTCTTTTTTTAATAGAAGAATTTTCATCTTTTGGAGAGATGTCACTTAACTCATCTTTCTTAACATGATAACAAATATTGCAGGAAGAATCTTAAGGCTGAGCTAAATATCACATTCTTAACAGTCCTTTTCAGGTTGTCAGTTTAATTTTTCATAGCCACCTTGGCTTATAAATGGAAACTTAAAACCTTTTTTTTTTGCATTATGTGGTTACCCAAATAAAGTGCCAGATGTGTATGCCAGTCAGTCTTGTGAGATTAATGAACTGTACTTTAGTTGTAGTAACTGAAAATTAAAAGGGACTATTAGGAATGACATTTTGGTATTGATCTACCACACACACACCACACACACTTATTTCATGAAAAAGATCAACAAAAGGCAACAATAACACAAATCCTTAGGTTTATCAGTCATAAAAATAAAAAAGAAATTTTACATAGAAATTGCTTTTATTTTTCTGAACCTTAAAATTTTGGCTTGTCTCATTTTTTTATTTTATAAATTTATTTTTTATTGGGGTTCAATTTGCCAACATATAGAATAACACCCAGTGCTCATCCCATCAAGTGCCACCCAGTGCCCGTCACCCAGTCACCCCCACCCCCCGCCCACCTCCCCTTCCACCACCCCTAGTTCGTTTCCCAGAGTTAGGAGTCTCTAATGTTCTGTCTCCCTTTCTGATATTCCCCACTCATTTGGCTTGTCTTATTAAGAAAATTTAAATAATATTACCTGAACATGTCAGTTACTATGTCTTTTCAATTTAGTGAACTTCAAAAAAGTATTTTAAGCTCTTTTAAGTTTTGATTGGATTAAATTATTCCTTATTTATTTTGTCAATGCTATTCATGTAGAAGTTGAAATTTATAACTTTTACTCTTATTCTTGAGAGAGAGAGTTGATTCAAGGAGGAAAAAAAATGTATGGTTATTAATTAAATCAGCATTCTCTTTCTTAACTTAGGTAAAAAATTGCTGAGCAACAATAAACTTATCATTTGATTTACCTTAAATGGGATCCCTGGGTGGCGCAGCGGTTTGGCGCCTGCCTTTGGCCCAGGGCGCGATCCTGGAGACCCGGGATCGAATCCCACGTCGGGCTCCGGTGCATGGAGCCTGCTTCTCCCTCTGCCTATGTCTCTGCCTCTCTCTCTCTCTCTCTCTCTCTCTCTGTGTGTGTGTGACTATCATAAATAAATTTAAAAAAATTTGATTTACCTTAAAAATTTGTTTATAATGCACACGGTTTCAGGTAGAGGTAATAAAATATGCAGATTCCTTAGAATGTGACAATTTAAGCATGTGTATGTGTTTGTGTGAGTAAATATAAATACAAGTTACCTTTGGCACTATTACAAATGGAACAGATCTTCCTCATAAGTAATTAATATTTCTTAAGCTATATTGTCCTATAATGCATAGATAAGTTTCAGGTTTTACAACTAGCAGATGTTTTGATTTTTATGAATCTGTTTTATCTTGACATTTTGTTTTTATTTTAGTGACTTAAGTATTCCTTTAACACACATTTACTGAGCAAACAGTATGTTGATAAATGCTGTATTATCACTAGGGTATGAGGTAAACTAAACAAACAAAGATTCTGCCTTTACAAAGTTTAAAATCTAGAGAGGATATAGGGGTACTAGATCATAAAATTTCAGCATAATTGCAATTACAAAGTAACAAATTTTCTCAATCTTCCACCTACATTCCATTATTATATACATGGTTTGATTTTGACTCACAACAAAACATGTTTTTATTTTAAAATGTCAAAATTTTCTATTCTGGGTAGAATGATTCTTAAGTTCTTTTCAGTGTGGCATTTAGTCATTGAAAGAACTATTAACAATATAGGTACTAAAATGACGAAAAAGACAAGGAAATCTGACACCATTAAACTCAAATTTTGATGTGCATATTTCCTGTAGTAACAGTTAAACCAATCTCAGAACAAAGCCAAAGTAAAGTAAAGAATAAATGTGGCTTTGTTTGTGGTGCTGGATAGTTCTTGAGAGTTCAATTTACTTCTGTTCAAGAATAAACAATGTGTTTACATATTTCAAATTATATTTGTGGACATCTACAAGATTCTTTACAGACTGAAGATGTGTTCTTTTCTCCTCAGATGCTTGCTTCAGATGTCTAAATAGCTTTTGACATTTACGTGAATGTTTTTTCCCAAGAGGAGTCATATAAATGCCGAGGGTGAACTTTACTTTCATCATGTACCTTCTCCCTCTTACCTGTAAATCTCTGTCTCATACCTAATGGTCTATGCTTTAAAAATTTCATTCTTCAACAGCATTTATTAGATATACACTTTGCAGAGAATTCCCTAAAAAATGCTTTGAAAGAGGAGCTCAGAAGAGATTTAAAATACCATTACAGTGCTAGTTTGCTAATTCCAACTCAATTGATATGATATGATGATATGATATGATATGATGACATAATAAATAGATATGACATCACATAATGTCTTCCGATTGCATGGATTTTAATATACTGGATGACACATTAAAGTTCTAAAACCAAAAATCCTGTTACTAAAATAATTGGCTTGTACTTTAGAGGTTCTCCACAAACATTTTATTTTCTTGTTTTGTAACTGGATATTGCCATAGAAGTTATGGTCACTTCCCTGGAAGTTCTTGAAATCCACCTGTCAGATAGCTACCTTATTTGAATACAATGAACATGAATTTTGGAGATAATAGAAACTTTGGCTAATTAAAGTTTTTTAAATTTTAAAAAAAAATATTTGCTTATTTGAAAGAGAGAGAGAAAATGAGTAGGGGGAGGAGTAGAGGGAGAGGGAGAAGCAAGACTCCCCACTGAGCAAAGAGCCCAACACTGGGCTCCATCTCAAGACCCTAAGATCATGACCTGTGCCAAAGCAGGTGCTTAACCAACTGAGCCACCCAGGCACCCATAATGTGTGTCTTTTAAAAATGACAAACTGAAACTATAGTGGGTTTTTTTTTTCATTTCTAGGATAATATGATAGAAATGTTGATGTGTAGAAAACAAAATTATATGTCACAGTGACCCAAATAACCAGGTGACCTAACAGAAAGTATAAGTTACTCTGAGTAGCAGAAACAATTGAACTAAAATTACAAAACAAAGGCATGACCCAAACTCAAACTACCAGCAGTCTCTAGATAGCATAGTATTTATTTTATGCACAGGAGGCCAAATACCAAATACATTCATTCAGCAGAGAGGTAAGCCTATCTGTTTTGCTTTGTTTTGTTTCATGAAGTTTAATAGCAGATTGTTCTAATTGTTCTTGTATGGAGGAGTATGGAATTTTATTTAGCAAAACAAAATAGTAATGCAGTACTAATACATCCTAATACAGTATGTAGGAAACTTGAAAACATTATACAATGTTAAAGACTCATGTCACAAAAACTATAAACTGAATACTATTTATATGAAATGTCAAGAAAGAGATCTTTTGAGACATAAAGTAAATTACTGATTGCTTAGGTCCAGGAGTATTGTAGAGGAAATTTAAAGTGACTACTAAGAGATTCAGTGTTTCTTTTTCTGATATAATGAAAATGTTCTACAATTGATATGGTGATGGTTACTCAACTTTGTGAAAATACTGAAAACAGGTGAATCATACACTTTATCTTTTTTTAAAATCTAATTCTTATTGATGACCAATGTAATCAGCCTTTTGCACATAATACAATATTTTTGTGGATTTTTTTCACCCTAGATTTTTAGAGAAATTTAATGGTGGTATTTCACCATGAACTCCCCATAATGATTCACTAGTGGAAAATGATCTCTAACAATTCATCATGAGTTATCCCAGGATACCTAGTTAGTCCTCAGGCAATGGATAGTTCATGTGGAGGAAATAGCATGCTGATTTGCAGTTATAATTGAAGAAAATTGCTAGAGAGGATTCTAACAGCACAGAAAATAGGCCAATTAGTTACCCAACTCTCATCCTCCTGTGATTTATGATTGTCTCCATTTAATTTTGCTGTCACTTATGAAGTGAGGTTAAGAATAGATTAGCTTCTTTTAGCCACATCTTACAATTAGCTTACTCCTTTGCTTTTTTTTAAACAATATGACTGGGTTTAAAAGTCAGTGTTCTCAAAACTGTATTTAACAGTTATTCATCATAAAGTACATGCTAATATTTAAACCACTTCTCTCAGCTCCATAATCTAATAGTCATGCCCAAAATAGTTTTTTTAGCAAATAATCATCAAATGCTGCTTTGCAATAATTAAAATCAAAGCCAAGAAAATGTAATAAGCTTGGCTAAGTAAATATATATTAATGTTTGAAAATAAATATAAAATGACAGGTTCATTATAAGACAAAAGGGAAAAATAAAATTATAATATAGAAAAACCCCACAACTTCCTATAATATAAAATTTAAGAAGTCAATATTTTTCTCTGTGCGTCTGTTATTTTTATGTTAAAACATCATTTGATTATGTTAAAATTTGTTTTGAGAGGAAAAAATAAATATAAGAATAACAATATTTCCATTTATGGGAACATTGGAAGGTCATCATATGTTCTCAAATTTGTGTATAGATTGGTTAATAAGCTTGTATAGCTGAGTATAAAGTGTGAATCTGTGTGTATGATGTTGTTTCTCCAATAAAGATGCCTTAAGGACCAAAATAGGCTTTTGTTAGTACAATGTTCCAACCAAAGCACCTATTTTGTTTCTGAACTCACAACAGGAACTAAGTATATATTGTGGGTGTAAAGAATTATCAAATGAACTTTATATATTTGTTCTAAGAAGTTGCTCTATTATATCCAGAAGCCACAATATTATCATTTTTTGTTGTTTGTAAGATTTATTTGCTTTTTAAAATTTTTTACTTAGATTCAATTTAGTTAACATGTACTGTATTATTTAGTTTCAGAGATAGAATTGAGTGATTCCTCAGTTGCATATAACACCCAGTGCTCATCACTTCAAGGGCTCTCCTTAATGCCAATCACCAAATTACTCCATCCCCTACCCACTTCCCTTCCAGCAATCCTGTTTCTTTTCTACAGATAAGAATCTCTTAGGATTTCCCTCCCTCTCCTATTTTTCCTTCCCTTCCCCTATGTTCATCTGTTTTGTTTCTCAAATTCCACATATTAGTGAAATAATCTGATATTTGTTTTTCTCTGGCTGATTTATTTCACTTAATATAATACCCTCTAGTTCCATTCACATTGTTGCAAATGGAAAGTTTCATTCTTTTTGATGGCTGAGTAATATTCCATTATAAATACTGTGGTATATTATATATACCACAACTTCTTTATCCATTAATATGTTGATGGAAAACTTGGCTCCCCAGTTTGGCTATTGTGGACATTACTGCTATAAACATTGGAGTGCAGGTGCCCCTTCATTTCACTACATCTGTATCTTTGGGGCAAATACCCAGTAGTGCAAGTGTCAGATCATAGGGTCGTTCTATTTTCAACTTCTTGAGGAACCTCCATACTGTTTTTCAGAGTGGCTGCACCAGTTTGCATTCCCATCAACAGTGGTGTTGATTTGTATTTACCTGATGCCGAGTGATGTGGAGCATTTTTTCAGTTTGTCTATTGGCCATTTGTATGTTTTCTCGGAGAAATGTGTGATGAAATCCTGACAGTTCATTTTTGCTTTCATTTCCCTTGCATTTAGAGATGTGTCTAGCAAGAAGTTGCTGTGGCCTAGGTCAAAGAGGTTACCTCCTGTATTCCCCTCTAGGATTTTGAGGTATCTCTGTCTCACATTTAGATCTTTCTTCCATTTTATGTTTACTTTTATAGATGGTGTAAGAAAGTGGTCTAGTTTCATTCTTCTGCCTGTGGCTGTCCAGTTTTCCCAACACAATTTGTTGAAGAGACTGTCTTTTTTCCATTGGATATTCTTTCCTACTTTGTCAAAGATTAGTTGACCAAGTTGAGGGCCGATTTCTGGGTTCTCTAATCTGTTCCATTGATCTATGTGTCTGTTTTTGTGCCACTGCCATACTGTCTTGATGATTACAGCTTTGTAATACAGCTTAAAGACCAAAGTTGTGATGCCTCGGTCTTTGATTTTCTTTTTCATATTTTTCTGGCTGTTTGGGTTCCTTTCTGGTTCTTTTTTTAAAAAAGATTTTATTTATTTATTTATTCATAGACAGAGAGAGAGAGAGGCAGAGACACAGACAGAGGGAGAAGCAGGCTCCATGCAGGGAGCCCGATGTGGGACTCGATCCCGGGTCTCCAGGATCACACCCCAGGCTGCAGGCGGCACCAAACTGCTGCGACACTGGGGCTGCCCTTCCTTTCTGTTTCTATTCAAATTTTAGAATTGTTTGTTCCGGATCTGTGAAAAATGTTGATATTATTTTGATAGGGATTATATTGAATTTATAGATTTCTTTGGGCACTATAGACATTTTAACAATATCTGTTCTTCCAACCCATGAGCATCAAAGTTCTTCTATTTCTTTGTGTCTTCCTCAATTTCTTTCATTAATGTTCTATAGTTTGTAGAGTAAAGGTCCTTTATCTGTTTGGTTAGGTTTATTCCTAGGTATCTTATGGTTTGGGGTGCAATTGTAAATGGTATCGATTCCTTGATTTCTATTTCTTCTGCCTCATTGTTAGTGTATGAAAGTGCAACGGACTTCTGTGCATTGGTTATATATCTTGTGACTGCTGAATTCCTGTGTCAGTTCTAGTAGCTTTTTGGTGGAGACTTTAAGATTTTCTGCATACAATATCATGTCATCTGTGAAGAGTGAAAATTTGATTTCTTCTTTGCCAATTTGGATACCTTTTATTTCTTTCTGCTTGCCTGATTGCTGAGGCTAGGACTTCTATTACTATACTGAACAACAGTGGTAAGAGTGGACATCCCTGTCATGTTCCTAACCTTAAGGGAAAAGCTCTCAGTTTTTCCATGTTGAGGGTGATATTCCCTATGTATTTTTCATATATGGCCTTTATGATCCCTTTATCCCTACACTGCAGATAATTTTTTTTGTCAAGAAAAGTGATGTATCTTGTCAAATGCTTTTTCTGCATCTGTTAATGTGGTGTATCACATTGATTTGTGGATGTTGAACCACCCCTGCAGCCCAGGAATAAATTCCACTTGATCATGGTGAATAATCCTTTTAATGTACCATTGATCCTATTAACTAGTATCTTGGCGAGAATTTTTGCATCCATGTACACCGAAAGTATTATTCTGTAGTTCTTTTTAGTGGTGTCTTCGTCTGGTTTTGGGATCAAGGTAATGCTGGCTGCATTATAGAATGAGTTTGGAAAATTTCCTTCTATTTCTATTTTGTAAGAGTTTCAAAAGAATAGGTATTAATGGTTTTTCAAATGTTTGATAGAATTCTCCTGGGAAGCCATCTGGCCCTGGATTCTTTTTCCTATTTATTCCTGTTTCAGTTTTGTTTATATGTTTCTGGAAATGCATCAATGTCTTACAGATTGCCTAATTTGTTGGCATATAATTGATCATGATATTCTCATAACTGTATTTCTTCAGTGTTGGTTGTGATCTCCATAATTCATTTTATTTATTTGGGTTCTTTCTATTTCTTTTTGATAAGTCTGGCTAAGCATTTATTGATCTTATTAATTCTTTCAAAGAACCAGCTCCTAGTTTCATTGATCTGATTTTTTTATTTCTATATCATTGATTTCTGCTCTAATATTTATTATCTCACTTCTCCTGGTGGATGTAGGCATTATTTGCTCTTCTTTTATAGCTCCTTTAGGTGTAAGGTTAGGTTATGTATTTGAGACTTTGTTTCTTGAGAGATGCCTGCATTGCTATATAGTTCCCTCATAGGACTGCCTTTGCTGCATTCCATAGGTTCTGAACTGTTGTGTTTTCATTTTCATCTGCTTCTATGAATTTTTTAAATTCTTCTTTAATTTCTCGGTTGATCCATTTATTCTTTAGTAGGATGCTCTTTAACTTCCATGTATTTGTGTTCTTTTCTTTTTCTTTCTTGTGGTTGACTTCAAGTTTTACAGCATTGTGTTCAAAATTAAATAAATAAAGCATTGTGTTCTAAAAGTATGCATTGTGTAATCTCAATCATTTTATATTAGTTGAGACCTGATTTGTGACCCAGTATGTGATCTATTCTGGAGAATATTTCATATGTATTCAAGAAGAATGTGTATTCTGCTGCTTTAGTATGAAATGCTCTGAGTGTAAGTTAAGTTCATTTTGTCCAGAGTGACAATCAAAGCCCCTTATGGATGCAGGTCCCATATTTAGGTCTTTAATCCATTTTCAGTTATTTTTGTCCATGACATAAGAAAGTAGGCCAGTTTCTTTCTTTTACATATTGCTGTCCAGTTTTCCCAACACTATTTGTTGAAGAGTCTCTTTTCCTTTGGATATTCTTTCCTGCTTTGTTGGAGATTAATTGACCATATAGTTGTGGGTTCATTTCTGAGTTTTCTATTCTGTTCCATTGATTTATGTGTCTGTTTCTGTATCATTACCATACTGTCTTGATCACTACAACTTTGTAGTATAACCTGAAGTCCAGAATTGAGATGCTTACATCTATGCTTTTCTTTTTCAAGATTGCTTTGGCTATTTGGGATCTTTTGTGGTTCCATAAAAATTTTAGGATTGTTTGTTCTAGTTATGTGAAACATGCTGTTGGTATTTTTATAGTATTGCATTAAATGTGTAGATTGCTTTGGATCATATAGACATTTTAGCAATATTTGTTCTTCCAATCCATGAACATGGAATATCTTTCCTTTTTTGGTGTCATCTTCAATTTCTTTCATCAGTGTTTTATAGTTTTTAGTTCTCAGTTCTTTCATCTCTTTGATTAGGTTTATTCTTAGATATTTTGTAAATTTGGCTGCAATTGTAAATGGGCTTGTTTTCTTAGTTTATCTTTCTGCTACTTTATTATTGGTATATAGAAATACAAAAGATTTCTGTCCATTGATTTTGTATTCTGTGACATTACTGATTTCATCTATCAGTTCTAGCTGTTTTTTGGTGGGGTCTTTCAAGTTTTCTATATATAGTATCATGTTACCTGCAAATAGTGGAATTTTGACTACTTCCATACTGATTTGGATGCCTTTTATTTCTTTTTGTTGTCTTATTGCTGTGGCTTGCACTTCCAGTATTGTGTTGAATAATACGGATGAGAATGGATATACTTGTCTTGTTCCTTACTGAGTGAAAGTTCTTATATTTTCCCTATGGATGATAAAATTATCTGTGCATTTTTCATATATAGATTTTATTATGTTGAGGTATCTTTCCTCTAAACCTACTTTGTTGAGGGTTTTTTTTTATCATGAATGGATGTTGTAAATTGTCAAATGCTTTTTTGGCATTAATTGAAATGATCATATGTTTATCCTGTTACTGATGTGATGTATCACATTGATTGATTTGTGAATACTGAACAACTCTTGCAACCCAAGAATAAATCCCACTTGATCGCAGTGAATGATTTTTTATTGTATTGTTGAATTTGGTTCCTTTGTATTTTATTGAGGATTTAGCATCTATGTTCATCAAGGATATTTACATATAGTTTTCTTTTTTTGTCATGTCTTCATTTAGTTTTGGTGTCAGGATAATGCAGACCTCGTAAGTGAATTTAGAAGTCTTCCTTTTCTATTTTTTTTTGTAATAGTTTGAGAAGAATAGGTATTAACTCTTTAAATGTTTGTCAGAATTCCCCTGGTAAGCCATCTGGTCATGGAGTTCTATTTGTTGGGAGGTTTTGATTACTGATTCAATTTCTTTGCTCATTATTGGTCTGTTCAAGTTTTGTATTTATCCCCTTTTCAATTTTGGTAGTTTATTTATCTCTAGGAATTTATCTATTTCTTCTTGGTTGTCCAATTTGTTGGCATATAGTTTTTCATATTATTCTCTTCTAATTTTTGTATTTCTGTTGTGTTGGTTGTTATTTATTCTCTTTTATTTCTGATTTTATTTATATGCATCTTTTTGCTTTTTGATTAGTCTGGCTAGAGTTTTATCAATTTGATTGTTCTTTAAAAAAAAAAAAACAGCTCCTGGTTTCATTGATCTGTTCTACTGGGGTATTTTTGTGGTTTTGTTGTTTTTTTGTTTTTAGTTTTAGTTTCTATATCATTTGTTTCTGCTCTAATCTTTATTGTTTCCTTTATTCTGCTGGTCTAAGGTTTTGTTTGTTGTTCTTTTTCTAGCTCCTTTAGGTATAAAGTTAGATTGTTTCTTTGAAATTTTTCTTGGTTCTTGAGCTAAGCCCGTATTGCTATAAATTTCCTTCTTAGAGCTTCTTTTGCTGCATCCCAAAGGTTTTAGACTGTTGTGTTTTCATTTTCATTTATTTCTATGTACTTTTTAAAATTTCTTCTTTGACTTCCTGGTTGAGCCTTTAATTGTTGATAACTTATTTAACTTCAATATATTTCTGGTCTTTCCATGCATGTGTGTGTGTGTGTGTGTGTGTGTGTGTGTGTGTGGTGACTCCTAGTTTCACAGCATTGTGGTGAGAAAAGATGCATAGTATGACTGATCATTTTACTTTGTTGAAGTTTGTTTTGTGGGCTAACATTTGATCTATTCCATGTGCACTTGAAAAGATGGTGTATTCTGCTGTTTTAAGTTGGAATGTTTTGACTATGTCTGTTAAGTCCATCCAGTCTTTGTGTATACAAAGTCATTGTTTACTTGTTTATTTTCTGTTTAGATGATCTGTCTTTTGATGTGAGTGGGGTATTAAAGTCTCCTATTATTATTGTATTATCGATTAGTTCCTTTATGTTTGTTATTAACACTTTTATGTATTTGTGTGCTCCTATGTTGGGTGAATAAATTTTGCATTCATATATCTTCTTTGTGGATTGTCCCCTTTATTATTATATAGTGCTGTTCTTTATCTCTTGTTACAATCTTTGTTTTAAAGTCTAGTTTGTCCAAGTATTGCTACTCTGGCTTTATTTTGACAGCCATTTGCATGATAATGTTTCTCTATCCCTTCACTTTCCATCTGTAGGTGTCTTTGAAATGAGTCTCTTGTAGGCAGCATATGAATGGATCTTGTTCCATTATCCATTCTGACACCCTGTGTCTTTTGATTAGAGAATTCTGTCCATTTACAAAGTAATAAATAAATATATTTATTGGCATTTTATTGTGTTTTATAGCTGTTTTTGAAGTTTTTTCTTTCTGATCCAGTCTTATTTTACTCTCATGCATGTGAAAAAAAAAACTTTTGGTAATTTTCTTTAACGTTAAATTTGGATTTGTTTTCCTTATGTTCTTTGCATGTTTATTATTGTTTTTTTGATATATGGTTACTATTGAGTTTGTATATAACCTCTTGCATATATCAATATATATTAAATTGATGGTCATTTGAACAAATTGTTTTCTGCTCTTTTTCCACGTATAAGTATATATTATATTATATGTCCTTTTTTGTGAGTTTCTTGGATGATTCATTTACAGAAATATTCATTTATACTGATTTTGTGTTTCCTACTATTATACTGTCACTTTTTGTGTCTCCTTTCTACTCAAAAATTCTCCTGTAATATGCCTCCAGAGTTGGTTTAGTGGTCATGAACTCGTTTAGTTTCTGTTTGTATGGGGAACTCTTTATCTCCCCTTCTATTCCAAAGGATAGCCTGGCTAGATAAAGTATTCTTGGCTGCAGATTTCTCCCATTCAGCACATTGACTACATCACTCCCTTCTGTCTTGCAAAGTCTCTGTTGAAGTATCTCATGCTGGCTTTATGGGTTTTCCTTTGTAAGTTAATGTCTTCTTTTGTCTTGCTGCTTTTAAATGTTTTTCTTTATCATTATATTTTTCCAATTTAATTACAATATGTCTTGATATTGGGCTGCTTTTGTTGATTTTCACAGGAGTTTTCTGTACCTACTGCATCTGGTTATCTCTTTCTTTCCCCAGATTAGGGAAGATTGCAAATATTGTTTCTTCAAATAAATTTTCTGCCCCCTTTTCTTCCTTCTTCTTCTTGGACTCCTGTAATATGAATGTTATTTCATTTGATTGAGTCACTGAGTTCTCTAAGTCCATTCTCATTTAGCAGAATTCTTTTCTCTCTCTCTTTTGTTTCGCTCAATTGCATTCTATTACTCTGTCACTAATTAGTTCCTCTGCTTTTTCCATTCTATTGTTCATTCTATCAGGCATATTTGCCATTTTGTTTATTGAGCCCTTTATCTCTGCTATGTTATTCCTTGTATGTGTTAAGGATCTCACTCACATCTTCTACTCTTTTCTCAAGTCTAATGAGCAACCTTATGGCCATTATTTTCGATACTCTATCAGGTGTATTACTTATATCTGTTTCACTTGGATCTCTGGCTGTGACCTTGTCCTTTTGTTTTATTTGGAATATATTTCTCTATGTCCCCATTTTGTCTATCTCTCTGTGTCTATTTTTCTATGTGGAGAAAGTCAGCTATGTCTTCTGCTCTTGAAAGTAGTGACTTTATGAAGGATAGGTCCTGGAGTACCCTGCAGTACAGTGGCCTCTGTTCAACAGAATGTGGCACTTCAGGACAATATCCTATATTTCTTCCTTATGATCTGCTGCTGTGTATGAGTCACTTTTTCTTTTAGTTCAGTCTTCCTCCCTATTATGCTTTCTGAGAGCTGTGCTTGCTCTCTGTGGTGTTAGTGGGACACTGGCAAGGTGAGCTCTCAGGGAGCATGCCTAAGGTTTTGGGAATGGGGTGGTCATGTTAGCAAAGTTTTCAGACCACTAGTTCTATGTCAGATCCTCCAAATCACTGCAGCAGCAGGGAGCTGTGCACTGAGTAGACTGGGGGTACAAGGCTAGCCACTGTACACTGAATCAGTCCTGCATTGGGAAACTGGGCATGGCATGCAGTGGTGGCTAAACTCTAAAGCTGGGCAATGGGCAGTGGCTGGATATGACTAAGGCAGCAGTTGTGTACCCGGCAGATGGGTGGAGCATTTGTATGGAAACCATAATATTATTCTTGTCACTCTAATTCAATTGCATCTTATCTGAAGCAATTTAGTTTTAATTACTTAGACTCCTCAAGAGACTCCAATAGGCAGCTATAGTACTCATAGCTTTTAATTTTAATGATGGCATTTTCTCTTAATAGCTATCAATTTATCTATATATCCATCCATCCACATCCATCATCCATCCATCCATCATCCATCCATCCATCCATCCGATCTATATCTCTTCTAGCATTTGTAAATTCAAATTAACTTTTTAAAATATTTTGTCATATTCCTGGAGCAAGATGGATGGATTACAAAACCAGATTAAGGCATCTCTGATTTACAATTCAATTACCTGTTTACTTTGGCTGATTATTTATGCAATTCCTTCAGGTTTCTGGGTCAATAATTATAGAAGAAGAGGTAAGGTATTCAAATCACAGGATATTTTTTGGTTGAATATTATATCCCAGGTATCAAACCATGTGTGGAAACATTTTGCTGTATAACTGAACTGAATTATAATTAAATGTCTAAATGTCCCTCTTGGATATCTCTAAATTGAAGTTGTTTGTGGTTTGAAGAACTATTTTTTGTGGTTCAAAAATACTTGTAGGGAATTACACCCACATTTCTAGGGGTTGAAAAGCATATTAAATTATACCCAGAGACATGTATATTACTTCTAAAAGGTCCATTTATGTTCCATTTATTGAAGCTAGAAAAAAATCACAACCTATATAAACATTATCTTGTTTATCAAGACTCTCATTATTTCTTGTAAGACATGGAACATGATTCTGTGGACTTAAATAACTAGAGAAAAAGATTTTAAATTTCATCCACAAAATCTTTGAATTTTTACATTCTACAGGAAGATGGCATAAAAATCTGAACAGAAGTACCCAATAAAAAGAGCAGCTAATTATGCATCTTTATCAATTTCACTTTTCATCTCCCTCAATTATAAAAACACATTATGGGACAAATTACTCAACATGTCAAGAAAATAAAATAGAAATGCAGTTAAATCACAAACATTTTCAAAACATCTCCTTGTGTCTTATGATGGACAATTTAAAATAAAATTGTATAATAATCCCCTTTAAATATCTCTTCAACTTCATTTGTATTCTATTATATAATAATAATTTGCTTAAAGGGAGATACAATTTATAAAATGGACTGGAAAATACTTTGATTTATTTCCAAGATTTCTGTATACATATTTGTTTCCTTCTTGTTACACATCAATATGCATTTGTGAAATGGTTATTCTAGATTTAAGTACATAATCTATTATAAAAGAATAGAGTACTTTGTTTTTAATCAACAGAATTACATGGAAAACTCAATTTCCTTTTTTTTAATTTATTTTTTATTGGTGTTCAGTTTGCCAACATATAGAATAACAAAATCAATTTTCTTAATCTCATTAGAAAACTATACATTTTTAAGGGGTCAATATATCTAGCTAGAACCAATCAGAAGAGACTTTTATAAATTGAAATTATATGTTTCTTATATATAAGTGAAAAGAAAGTGAAGAATGGGAGAAAAATGTAGGCTGGATTTATCAGGATAGTTGTTTGGGTAAGATTAAATGTGAAGGGAAATTTTTAGTAATCATTATCATTTATAATAAATTAAAATGATGATGGTGGTGTTTATAGTTATGTGAACCAAATGCAGTCATTTGCTACGATATTATTTTTATTTATTTATTTTTTTTATTTTAAGCTATTTTTCATTTATTTGATCTGTCATTCTATCATCAAGTCAAATTAAATTAGATTTAGTACTAAGTCTTCACAAAACCATGTTGGTCATTACTTTGGGTATTTGTGAGCATTTAATATAGTCATTAGTGACTTGTTTCAATCTCTTTCATTTTTTTTTCTTTTTTTTTTATAAATTAATTTTTATTGGTGTTCAATTTACCAACATACAGAATAACACCCAGTGCTCATCCCGTCAAGTGTCCCCCTCCGTGCCCGTCACCCATTCACCCCCACCCCCCGCCCTCCTCCCCTTCAGATAAAGGGCTAGTTTCCAAAATCTATAAAGAACTTATTAAACTCAACACCAAAGAAACAAACAATCCAATCATGAAATGGGCAAAAGACATGAAGAGAAATCTCACAGAGGAAGACATATACATGGCCAACATGCACATGAGAAAATGCTCTGCATCACTTGCCATCAGGGAAATACAAATCAAAACCACAATGAGATACCACCTCACACCAGTGAGAATGGGGAAAATTAATAAGGCAGGAAACAACAAATGTTGGAGAGGATGTGGAGAAAAGGGAACCCTCTTACACTGTTGGTGGGAATGTGAACTGGTGCAGCCACTCTGGAAAACTGTGTGGAGGTTCCTCAAAGAATTAAAAATAGACCTGCCCTACGACCCAGCAATTGCACTGTTAGGGATTTACCCCGAAGATTCAGATGCAATGAAACGCCGGGGCACCTGCACCCCGATGTTTCTAGCAGCCATGTCCACAATAGCCAAACTGTGGAAGGAGCCTCGGTGCCCATCGAAAGATGAATGGATAAAGAAGATGTGGTTTATGTATACAATGGAATATTACTCAGCCATTAGAAACAACAAATACCCACCATTTGCTTCAACGTGGATGGAACTGGAGGGTATTATGCTGAGTGAAGTAAGTCAATCAGAGAAGGACAAACAGTGTATGTTCTCACTCATTTGGGGAATATGAATAATAGTGAAGGGGAATATAAGGGAAGGGAGAAGAAATGTGTGGGAGATATCAGAAAGGGACACAGAACATAAAGACTTCTAACTCTGGGAAATGAACGATATTATTTTTAAAAGCTGAATAAGAAGCAATTTTATGTAACTCTTCTTGGTTACAAAATGTTTTGAATCTATATGACACAAAACCTGGAACATGAAATACTTGATCAAGCTAATTATTGGTAACTTTTAAACCAAATATAACTATTTAAATTTAATTTTATAAACAGAAGTTAATGTAGTCAAATGGCTTTGTAGATTTATTTGGTGCTACATCTAAGGAATAATCTATTAATGGACAATCTGGCTTTCTATGAAAAGTAAAATAAAATGTGAAGGTAAATAATAGAAAGACCTATTAACATGATAATCACAGAATGTTCCATTGTATGAAACTAGAATTCAACTAACCTTCCATGTTTTTCTTTGAGTGTGATGATGGCATAAGTAATTCCAAAGGTATATTTACTTCTTGAGTTAGAATTTAACATAACTTCTGGTGTTGATAGCCTGATGCCTCCATTATGAATTTACCCATCAACCTTTCACTAAATGTTAAGAGCTAGCATTACCCTATAATTTATCATGAAAACTAGAAAAATTTTGAGAATGAAAGAGGATACTAAAATTAACTAACATTACGTATTTTTAAAAAATATTTATTTATAGCCATACTGTTTGGTTTTATTGATAGATCTATATACAATTTTCCATTGAAAAATATTATTAAAATGGAATTATTTCTATAAAAGTAAACTAATATCTATGTAACTTAAAGCAATATTTTATTCATATCAATTAACTAAATATTAAAATTATCATAAATATATCAATTTTCATTAGTATATAGTCATGTACTTTAGTTTACTAGCTCTATTTCTCTTTTATGCCATATCAATATTTTTTCCTGAATTATATATTTTTATGTGGTCTTACTTTATTTTTAGTTATAAAATTTCATTTAATCTACTTTAAAGTTGCATTTTATTAGCAAATTTGAAAATTTTTGCACAATTAATTGACTTCTTTGTAGGCCATAATATGTTTACAGATATTTCTATAGCTACATCATACTTCATAAGCTCAGAGCAAAAGCTTGTTAACTGAAGGATATTTTCAATTTGACATTTTCTTTTCATTTTCTTGTTTTAAAAGATCTAAAAATTGTGGCTCATATATTTTCACAGGTACTTTATCAAAGTGCACTTCTCAATCTCATTGAGTCTCACTCTATTAGGCAGAAGCCAAATACAGAAATCTTTTCAAGATTAGCCTTTCTCTACTTTGACACTCTACTCACAGAGGATCAAGGCTTTTTTTTTTTTTGCTACTGTATCAATTGGAAACTTTAAAAAATATTCCTGAATCATTTTGAACTATGTGCAACCAATACCTAGACAATTCATTTACAAAGAGTAATTCAACACAGTTATATGGCTCTTAGGGTGATTTAAAAGAAGTTCCTTTGAAACCTCAAAATTACTTGAAAATTCAGTTGATGGTGGGCAGCTCAGAATATTCCGTCCAATATGTGAAAGAATATTTTGTATCCAACATCAACTTCAGCATTAAAACTATGTAGTTTCATTAATATATGTTGTACATATTAAAACATTGGTAAATTTTGATGACTGCAACTTCTATTTCAATATACTGTTACAGCTAGCTTGGATGCATAAATGAAGCAACATTACATAAATACTAAATCTAAATATTCTACTTTTTCATAGGTTTCATAAACTAATAAAATATTTTTAACACATGCTGTACTGCAACAAAATTTGTATTATATTATTTCTGCATGAGTGATGTTTCCGTAATTGTTGCATTTTCAACTGGTCTTACCAATTTATATGTGACTAAACTCATTCATTATAGTTTGTAATGAATGTAATTGTAATGAATGTAATGAATGAATAACTGTAATATAGTTATGATTTTTGGAATTACTTGGTTTTTGTCTTTTTGATTTAAAATTACATGGATCCATAAGGAAAACTAAACAAAGAAACACTGAATGAGAGAATAGCTTGTAGGCAGCAAAGTAGGAGGACCCTAGGCTTGTCTAATCCCATAAACACATCTAGATAACTATCAAATCATCCTAAATACACCTCAAATTTACATAAACAGTGAGAAAAAACTCCACAACTAAAGAATGCGAAGAGGCCATATTGAAGAAAGTAGGAAGTGTGGGGACATGGTTCATGGAAACAGTGGATCATAGCTGCTGTTGGGGGGTGGGGAGGAAACTATGGTCATGGAGAAGGGAGAGAAACAGGAAGCACATAGGAAAACACACAAAGAAAATGTTTCTCCAAGGCCATTGGCTTTGGCAATGAGCAGGTCTGAATTCCATGCGTTCCTGCAAACTAGCAGGGTTGAAAGCCTGGGATTTTAAAGATTATCAGGCTTGGCTGGGATAGAGCCTGGAGGGCACTGTGCTGCTCCTGGAGAGAAAGCAGGCCACAATCTGGGGACAGACAGCATCTGATGCAATATGAATAAAGACTGGAGCACATGGTGGGGGAAATTATTTGCTTTTCTGAGAGTATGTCATTGAGAGGAAGCATTTCTCCTGGAACAAAGGAGCAGGTATTTCCCTCTCCAGCCCCTCAGCATAAACAGGGAACCACCTACAGAAAGCAATGCAGCATGGACACTGGTTGCCTATGTGCTTACACCAAACCCCACCTACCCTATGTTCTGGCAGGAATTCTCTTCTCAGTCTAGCCTGTCTCAGTCCCAGATAGATGCCCCTCACCCCCAAAGACCCGCAAACACCTCTACACCTGCCATGTCTCTTGGCCAAAGAGTTCTGCAGGACCCAATTCTGGTGGAGTTGGTGACAGGTCTTGTTTCACAAGCAGAACAGAGCACACTTAGTTAAAACTCACCATGTTCAGGCCAAGGACCAAAAACTGCCCACAGTTGTCCAAAGACAGCCGGCCTGATGGATATAGCAGCCAGAACACAATAGCAGAGTGCATGCAACACACTGGAATCACTTCCTGAAACATCAGTCCCTGGGCACTTCTTCATAAGTCCATTACTCTCAGGATCGGGAGATAATACTGACTTTTCTAACACAGAAAAGAAGGTAGAGGCTTAGACACCAGCCTTGACAAAGAAGACATCAATGAGACTCTTACCATAGAGATAAAATACTTTTTAAAAACCCCTCAATCAATGATGAAGAGTGAAATAAGTGAGATTGGAAATAGCCTGATGCAATGAATAGCAGGCCAGAAGAAGCATAGGAATGAATTAGTGGTCTAGAGTGCAAAGTATTGGAAAATATTGGTGCTGAAGAAAAGAAAGAATTATGTAACATAAGAATAGACTTAGAGAAATCAGTGACTTCATCAAACATAATAACATTCATATTGGGGCACATGGGTGACTCAGTGGTTGAGCCCTGTCTTTGGCTCAGGGAATGATCCTGGGGTCCTGGGATCAAGTCTCACATCAGGCTCCCTGCAGGGAGCTGGCTTCTCCCTCTGCCTATGTCTCTGTGTCTCTTGCGAATAAATAAAATCTTAAAAAATAACATTTATATTATAGGAGTCCCAGAAGAAGGAGAGAAAAGAGGGCAGAAGATATATTTGAAAAAATAATAGCTGAAAAAATTTTGAATCTGAGGTAATTAAAAAGACATCCAGATCCAGGAGGCACAGAGAATTCCCATAAAAATCAAAAGCAGGCCAACACCAAGATACATTGTGATTAAATTGGCAAAATACAGTGATAAAGAAAAAAATCTTAAAAGCAGCAAGATAAAAGAAGTCCTTAACTTATAAGGGAAAACCCATAAGGCTAGCTGGATGTTTCTTGGACAGAAACTTGCAAAGCCAGAGGAAAGTGACATGATATATACAAAGTGGTGAATGGGGGGGGATACCTGCAACCAGGAATACTCTATCCAGCAAAGCTATCATTCAGAATGGAGAGATAAAGAATTTCCCGAACAAAAACTAAAGGAGTTCATGACCACTAAACTAGCCCTGCAAGAAATATTTAGGGGGACTGACTCTGAGTGCTAAAGAGAGAGCAAAAATGACAAATACAGGAAAAGATCAGAGAAAACCTCCAGAAACAACCACATGTAATAAAATTTCAATAAATATGTATCTATCAATATTTATTTTGAATGTAAATGGATGGAACACTCTAATCCAAAGACATAGGGTGTCAAAATGGATTAAAAAACAAGAGGGACGCCTGGATGGCTCAGTGGTTGAGCATCTGCCTTCGGCTCAGGGCGTGATCCTGGAGTTCCTGGATTGAGTCCCACATCAGGCTCTCTGAATGGAGCCTGCTTTTCCCTCTACCTATGTCTATGCCTTCTCTCTGTGTTTCTCATGAATAAATTAATAAAATATTTTAAAAAAACACAAAAAAACAAGACCTGTCTATATGCTGCCTACAAGAGACTCAATTTGGATCTAAAGACACCTGTAGATTGACAGTGACGGAATGGAGAAACATCAACATGTAAATGGATGTAAAAAGAAAGCCAGAATAACAATATTTATATCAGATAAAGTTGACTTTAAAGCAAAGACTGTAACAAGAGACAAGTACACTATATAATAATACAGAGGATAATCCAATAAGATCAATTATAAATTTGTGCACCCAACATGGGAGCACTCAAATACATAGAAGTGTCAATAACAAACACAAAGGAACCAGTTGGTAATAGTACAATAATAGTAGGGAACTTTAACATATCACTTACATCAAATAACCTACCCCTACACCTAAAAGACTAGAAAAATAAGAACAAATAAAGCCTAAAATTAGCAGGAGCTAATATATATATATATATACATATATATATAATATATAAAATGAATATATCAGATCAATGAAATCAGGAGCTAGTTCTTTGAAACAAAAAATAATACAATTGCTAAAATTCTCACCAGACTTACCAAAAAGAGAAGAAAAAGGACCCAAATAAATAAAATCAGAAATGAGAGGAGAAATAATAAGCAACACTACACAACTACAATTATTAGAGAATATTACAAAAAGATATACACCTGTAAATTGGACAATCTAGAGGAAATTGATAAATTCCTTGAAACATGTAACCTAACAGAATTGAAAGAGGAAGAAATAGAAAATTTGAATAGACTATTTACCAGCAAGGAGATTGAATCAGTAATTTGAAAATTCCCAGTAAACAAATTCCAGGACCAGATGGCTACACAGGTGAATTCTATCAAACATTTAAAGAGGGCTTAATACCTAGTCATCTCAAATTATTCCAAAAATAGAAAAAAGGAAAGAAATCTAAATTCATTCTATGAGGCCAGCATTACCCTGATACCCAAATCAGATAAAGATACCACAAAAGAAAGAACTGCCTGTTTCTTGTGTTGTTGATTATAGCCATTCTAACAGGGTTGAGGTGATATCTCATTGTAGTTTTGATTTTTATTTCCCTGATCATAATTGATATTGAGCATTTTTTCATGTGTCTGTTGACCATCTGTATGTCTTCCTCAGAAAAATGTTTGTTCATGTCTTCTGCTCATTTTTCAACTTCATCATTTGGGTTTTTTTTGGTATTGATTTTGATAAGTTCTTTATATATTCTGAAAACTATCCTTTAATCAGATGTATCGTTTGCAAATATCTTCTTCCATTCCATAGGAATTGTGTGGGGAGATGGGTTAAATACATGATGGAGATTAAGAGTGTACTTGTTATTTTTAAGATTTTATTTATTTATTCATTCATGAGAGATACACAGAGAGAGAGGCAGAGACACAGGCAGAGGGAGAAGCAGACTCCATGGAGGGAGCCAGATGTGGGACTCGATCCCGGGTCTCCAGCATCACAACCTGGGCTGCAGGTGGCGCTAGACCGCTGAGCCACCAGGCTGCCCAAAAGTGTACTTGTTATAATGAGTACAGGGTGCTGTATGGAAGGAAGTGTTAAATCACTATATTGCTCACCTGAAACTAATGTTACATGGTATGTTAGATGATTGAAATTTAAATAAAAACTTAAAAAAAAAAACTGGGGCACCCGGGTGGCTCAGTGGTTGAGCGTCTGCCTTTGGCTCAGGGCATGATCCCAGAGTCCCAGGATCAAGCTCCACAGCAGGCTCCCTGGGGAGCCTGCCTCTCCCTCTGCCTATGACTGTGCCTCCCTCTGTGTGTCTCTCATGAATAAATAAATAAAATCTCTAAAAAAAAACTTAAACTAAAAACTAAAAAAAAAAAATTAAGGAAACCTTCAGACCAATATCCCTGATGAACATGTATGCAAATTTCTCAATAAAATTCTAGCAAACCAAATCTAAATATATATTTTAAAGAATCATTCACCACGTTCAAGTGGGATTTATTCCTGGGTTGCAAGTGTGGTTCAATGTTCACAAATCAATTAATGTGATTCACCACATTAATAAAAGAAAGGATAAAAACCATATTATCATTTCAATAGATGCAGAAAAAAACATTTGACAAGGTACAATATCCATTCATAATAAAAACCCTCAACAAAGTAGGCTTATAGGGAATATACCTCAACATAATAAAGCCCATATACAAAAATCCCACAGATAACATCATTCTCAATAGGGAAAAACTGAGAGCTTTTCCTCTATGGTCAGGAATAAGATGGGATCCCTGGGTGGCGCAGCGGTTTAGCGCCTGCCTTTGGCCCAGGGCGCGATCCTGGAGACCCGGGATCGAATCCCACATCGGGCTCCCGGTGCATGGAGCCTGCTTCTCCCTCTGCCTGTGTCTCTGCCCCTCTCTCTCTCTCTCTCTCTCTCTCTCTCTCTCTCTCTCTGTGACTATCATAAATTTAAAAAAAAAAGGAATAAGACAGGGATTTCCACTGTCACCACTGTTATATAGCATAGTACTGGAAGTCCTACCCACAGCAATCAGAAAACATAAATAAATTAAGGCATCCAAATCAGCAAGGAAGAAGTCAAATTTTTCACTATTTGCATATGACATGGTACTATATATAGAAAATCCAAAAGACTCCACCATAAAACTGCTAGAACTGATGAATGAATTTAGTAAATTTGTAGGATACAAAATTAACATACAGAAATGTGTTGCATTTCTATATACCAATACTGACACAGCAGAAATAGAAATTGATGAATCAATTCCATTATAATTGCACAAAAACTAATAAGATACCTAGGAATAAACGTAACAAGGAGGTGAAAAAAACTGTACTCTAAAAAGTATAAAATACTGATGAAAGACATTGAAGATGAAACAAAGAAACGGAAAGACATTCCATGCTTGTGGATTGAAAAAATATTGTTAAAATGTCTATATTACCCAAAGTAATCTATCTATACATTTAATGCAATCTCTATCAAAATACCAACAGCACTTTTTTACAGAGCTAGAACACACAATCTTATGATATGTGTGGAACAAAAGACCCTGCATGCCCAAAGAAACCTTGAAAAAGAAAAGCAAAGCTTGAGACATCATAATTTGGAACTTCAAGTTATATTACAAAGTTGATGTGAACAAGATAGTATGGTACTGGCACATAAATAGACACATAGAACAATAGGACAGAAAAGAAACCCCAGCAATGAACCTGCAACATTTAATCTTAAACCTATACGTTTAATCTTCCACAAGGGTAAAAAGAATATCCAATGGGAAAAAGAGAGTCTCTTCAAGAAATAATGTTGGGAAAACTGGACAGCAACATGCAAAAGAAAAAAACTGGGCTACTTTCTTACACCATGGACAAAAATAAATTAAAAATGGAATACCCACCATTTGCTTCGATGTGGATGGAACTGGAGGGTATTATGCTGAGTGAAATAAGTCAATCGGAGAAGGACAAACATTATATGGTCTCATTCATTTGGGGAATATAAAAAATAGTGAAAGGGAATAGAGGGGAAGGGAGAAGAAATGGGTAGGAAATATCAGAAAGGGAGACAGAACATGGAAGACTCCTAACTCTGGGAAACGAACTAGGGGTGGTGGAAGGGGAGGAGGGCGGGGGGTGGGGGTGACTGGATGGCAAGCACTGAGGGGGGCACTTGGTGGGATGAGCACTGGGTGTCATTCTGTATGTTGGCAAATTGAACACCAATAAAAAAATAAATTTATTATTAAAAATAAATAAATAAAAAATAAAAATGGATGAAAGGCTTGAAACCATTCAAATTCTAATGGAGAACACAGGCAATAATCTTTTTGACATCAGCTATTGCAAGTCCTTTCTAGATATGTCTCCTGAGGCAAGGGAAACAAAAGAAAAAATAAAATAATAGGAATTCATCAAAATAAAAAGGCTTCAAACTGTGAAGAAAACCATCAGAAATGGGATGCCTGGGTGGCTCAGCGGTTGGGTGTCTGCCTTCGGCTCAGGGTGTGATCCCGGGATCAGGGATCTGGGATCAATTCCACATCGGGCTCCTTGCAAGGAGCCTGCTTCTCCCTCTGCCTCTGTCTCTGCATCTCTCTCTGTGTGTCTCTCATGAATAAATAAATAAAATCTTTAATAAAAGAAAACAATCAGAAAAACTAAAAGGCAACCCATGGAATGGGAGAAGATATTTGTAAAGGACATATCTGATAAAGGGTTAGTATCCAAAGTATATAAAAGATATAACACTCAACACCCCAAAAATGAATGATCCAATTAAAAAATGTGCAGAAGGCATGAACAGTCATGTTTCCAAAGAAACCATATGGATGGGATGCCTGGGTGGCGCAGCAGTTGAGCACCTGCCTTTGGCCCAGGGTGTGATCCTTGAGTCCTGAGATAAAGTCCCACATCAGGCTCCCTGCATGGAGCCTGCTTCTCTCTCTGCCTATGTCTCTGTCTCTGTCTGTCTCTCTGTGTCTCTCATGAATAAATAATATTTTTTTTAAAAAAGAAGCTATATGGATGGCCAACTGAAACAAGAAAAGATGCTCAACATCACTCATCATCAGGGAAATACAAATCAAAACTACAGTGGGTTATCACTTCACACCTGTCAGAATGTATAACATTAACAAGAAACAACAGGTGTTGGTGAGGATGTAGAGAAAGGGAAACCCTCCTACATTGTTGGTGGGAATGCAAACTGGTGCAGCCACTCTGGAAAACTGTGGCGTTTCCTCAACAAGTTAAAAATAGAACTACCCTATGACCCAGCAATTGCACTACTAGCAATATACCCAAAGGATACAAAAATACTAATTCAAAGGGATATATGCACCCTGATATTTATAGCTGCATTTTCTATAATAGCCTAACTATTGAAACAGCTCAAGTGTCCATCGACTGATGAATGGATAAAGAAGATACATACAATTGAATATTACTGAGCCATAAAAAAGAATGAAATTTTGCCATTTACAACAACATGGTTGAAGCTAGAGTGTATATGCTAAGTGAAATAAGTCAATCATAGAAAGAAAAATGCCATGTGATTTCACTCATAGGTGGAATTTAAGAAACAACACAAATGATCAAAAGGAAAGAAAAGAAAGAGACAAGCCAGGAACCTGACTCTAGAGAACAAACTGATGGTTACCAGAGGGGATGTGGGTAGGGGGATGTGTGAAGTAGGTGATAGGGATTAAGGAGTGTACTTGTGATGGGCACTGGGTATTGTATGGAAGTGTTGCATCACTCTATCATACACCTGAAACTAATATTGCACTCTATGTGAACTAACTGGAATTTAAATAAAAACTTAAAAATAAAAAAAACTCTGAATGATTTACATTTTTCATCCATGCCTCCCTTGCTATCCTTTCCTCCTTCATAGTTAATGATTTTTGTTAATTTTTAACTATCCTTCCTTTATTTTCTTTCTTTCTTGTGCATGTATATATTTCACCTCTTTCTTTAGAAAATATTAGATGATTTCAATACCTTTATGAACTGGAGTTTTTTTTTTTTAACCCAGAACAGTGTATAAGTTCTTTAACTTTTTTATTTTGAAGTAATTTCAAACCTAAAGAAATAACATGTTGCAAAAATAGGAAAAAGAACAATCATAGGTCCATTATCCAGACTCACCTCTTGTTAACATTTTGTCCTGTATGCTGTATCTATTGAAGTATTCTTAATCATTCTGACAGGTGTGAGGTGCTATCTCACTTTAGTATTAATTTGCATTTCTGGGATGATGAGTGATGTTGAGTATCTTTTTATGTGTCTGTTCACCACCTGTGTCTTCTTTGGAAAAATGTCTGTTCATGCCTTCTGCCAATTTTTAATTGGATTATTCATTTTTGGGGTGTTGAGTTGTTCTTTATATATTTTTGATACTAACTCTTTATCAGAAATGTCATTTGCAAATATCTTCTATTCCAATGGCTGCCTTTTAGTTTTGTTGATTGCTTCCTTTGCTGTGCAGAAGCTCTTTATTTTGATGAAGTCTTAGGGCCCTCTTTTAAAATCATGTGTTTCTTTTTTTAATTTTTATTTATTTTTTAATTTAAATTCAATTTGCCAACATATAGTATAACACCCAGTGCACATCCCATCAAGTGCCCTCCTTAGTGCCCGCCACCCAGTTTCTTGACTCAATTAATTCACTTGGAACTGTAAAACTCAAACAACTTTGTTCTTTAAAGACAGCAGAGAGGTCTCTCTTCTAGTGGGGCCCAGTTCCTATTGTTAAGAGCTTTTATGTAATTAAGGCAGTAATAGTGAAGATAATATCCATTTTAAATAAGTCCGATTCAGCTGTTTTTGGACTTCAATTACATCTGCAAAATTTCTCCTTGCTATATAATGTAACCTAATCACAGTAGTGACATCCTGTATCATACTCACAAGTCCCACCCACACTCAAGGTACAGGTTTATAAAAAAGTTTAGCTTATTGGAGGTGCTGTTAGAATCCTACTCACAACAATCCATCCCGTGTCCACTAATGACTCATGACTTAACCACATGCAAATTAGTTTCATTCCATTATAAGACCCCTCAAATCTCATTCGATTTACAGTATCAAGGCAAATTTCAAAATCACATCATCTAACTAATAAGGTCTAAGTGTGAATGAACCTTCTCAGTGTAATTTATTGAGTCAATTTCTAGGTACAATTCCTCTTTATTTATGGACCTGTGAAAATAGAGATAAATTATTTACCCACAACATAGCATACATACTTCAGTGGGGAAAGCATAACTAGTAAGGGATAGGATAATAGGTAATGACATTACAGTTCTAAGAGGGGAAAATGGAACGTGCAAAGGCATGGCACTTCTGAAATACTGCTGGGTAAATATTGGGGTTTTGATTATGAGATGTCTAGGCCTGGGAATAATTATGCATGGATTTCAGCTTTATCAACCAAGTCATCCTTTATTTTTCATGAAAGGTAACATCCATTTGCAGCTGACTAGTTTTGTTAGTTGGCTTCTTGTCAGTATAAAATTGGAGGTCTGGCAACTTACTTTAATTTTGTACTTAGTCTTTTCAGTCTAAGGTGGGTGTGTTTATACTGAAATAAAATCTCAAAAACTTACAAATCTTGCAGGAATTTCACTTTATTGACAAAAGCCACACTCACAACTCTGTTGGAATTAATCCATTCTTTAATTTATTATTGCTGAGATGACCAAGTGACAAATCTCTTAAGTTTTCTAGAAGACCTCTGGTTTGCTTAAGACAGATGTGTGGCAAACCCTAAATTACCTGAAAGAGTACTTTCAAGAGTTCTTTTACTGATTGAATATTCTGATCCTTCTGAATTGTTGGCAAAATGCTATGTAATCTCTAACTTGACTTTTTCTCCATGCCATAGTTTAGGCAGCTTTTCTGACTTTTAACATCTTCTATCATCTGGAATCTGGAGACCTAAGACTGTCAAAATCATCCAGTAACTTTTCTTTTCCCTTTTTAGTAGCTCTTTCCCCAATTTATTTCTCTCCTCTCACATTTTACTATATTCGGTCTTAAGGAACAAAAATTCAGTGGAGTAAATTTGGAGATCTAATTCCTTTATTAAACAATTCATGAATGAGACAGTGTTCCATTTAGCAAGTAGAGGGGAGCTCCAAGGAGTTGTGCAAAATGTAAAGTTTTTATAGGAAGGAGGCTGGGGCAAGAAAGGTATTAGCAAAAGAAAAGAAAGAATTTTTCCAGATAAGGTTACTTTTTCTTCTTCAATGGAAAAACAGGGTTCTTATTAGGTAGATTACCTCATCTTCCTTTGGAGGATGGAGAGGGCCCATGTGACAGGTAGATTACCTCGTTTGTATTTATCATAAAATTCCTGATTGACAGGTTAAGACAACATTTCTGGAGGAGTTTGGAACTGCAGTTAGGCTAGGTTTTAAGTCCAAGTTTGGTGACTTGACCTGACCCAAGTGATGCCATTTGGGACCTGTAATTTTCTTTCAAACAGCACCTAGTATAAACCTGACAGCACCTTCAAGAGGTTGCCTGGAAATCTCCTTTAACTATATATCCAATTCTAAAACTAACAAGATACACTTTCGTGTAACTGTAGGATACAATTTCACTTATCTAACATACGGATTAAAATACTTCTAGCCTCCTCCCACCAACTGGCTCCAAAGCCTCTGTTATGTTTTCAGGTATTTGTTGTAAAAGCACCCCACTTGCTGGTATCAAAATTTGTATTAGTCTTTTATTTCTTCCATAACAAACTAGCACAAATACAGTAGTTAAAATTAAAAAAAAAAACCACACACCTCTTGTGGATGCCTGGGTAGCTCATTGGTTGAGCGTCTACTTTTGGCTCAGGGCATGATCCCGGGTCCAAGATCAAGTCCCACATCCGGCTCCTTGTGAGTAGCCTGCTTCTCCTTATGCTATGTCTCTGCCTCTCTCTCTCTGAATCTCATGAATAAATAAAATCTTAAAATAAAACACATATTTACTATTTCACAGAATACATGGTTAGGAGGTGAGACATGGTTTAGCTGGGTTGTCTGCTTAGGATCTCACATAGCTGCAAAGGTAGCTACATCTGACCCAAACTCCCAGGGGATAACTGTGGCTCTTTGTTGTAGATCTTTAATTCCATCTGACAACTTTCATTTTTTCTAACTAGAAAGATCAATTGTAATAATATGTTTGGATTTATTTCTAACCTATTTTGTATTTTCTGTTTATACTTTTTACTTTTGTCAGTTATCACATTTTATGACTGCAAATTTTCTTCTTCACCTTTTCCCATGTTTTCTTTCTACTTTAACACACTTTTTCAATTCCTTTACTGGCTTTGTGGAAGATTATAAGTTCATATTTATTTTAATTCATCTGTAGTTAGTCAATATTTTATTCCTACTTCCAAATAATGTGAAAATATTCAGTGTAAACCCTGATCATTCTGTTTTTGAATGATATGGTATTAATATCTGGGATTTTAGTCAAATTTTTTAACCTCAAACATTTAAATTTTTTATTATTTTAAACGCTCCATTTTTAAAACGCATATGCCCATACCTGCCATTTTATTTGCTCACTTCTAGTATCTCACACATTTCTTCTGGGATAATTTTTCTTTTTTCTGAAGTACATCATTTACAACTAATTTAAGTGATAGTCTTTTGTAAGTGCACTCACTTGTTTTTGTTTTTGTTTTTTAATTTGAATGTTTTCAGGTCCATTAGTTATTGGATAAGAATTTTACATATAAACAATTCTAGCTTGACAACTATTTTATTCCTACTCTTTGATGATACATTCCATTTTTTTGAAATATATTATTGAGAAATCAGCTATAAGTGTGATTGTTATGTTGACAGTAATATCAGAATATAGATCTTTGATTTGTTTGTTTCTCTCAAGCCACTTTATTTTCTTTTTATCTTTGGTATTTGGCAATTTCAGTATGATACGAATATATGTACTTCTTTCTTTCTTTTATATCTGCTAGTGGTGTGTGCATATGTATGTATGTGTATTTACCAAACTTGGTAACTTAGGGGCCTTTTAGTTTCATTTTGTTTGATCAGTTCAGGATTATTTTCAGTCGGTTAACTATGGAAAATTACATCTCTCCTTAGAGTGTGTTATTTCTGAGAGACAGTATGTCAAAGTAATTAAAACTGTAAACTCTGAAGCAAGACTCCCTTAGTGCAAGTTCTGGTGCTGGCACTTACTAGCAATTTTATTTAAGACAAGTTGTTCCATGTGGTTCTGTCATTGTATTTTGCAAAATCAAGAAAACAATAAGCAGTACTTACAATCTTATGGGCATTGATGAAAACATTTACATGTAATTATTCATTTAATACTCTCTACGACTCTGTAAGGTACTATTACACTCACTGTGCAGTTAAGACAATTAAGACAATTAAGACAAATATAACTTCATCCACAGCACATAGCTAGTAGTGACAAAGGGTGAGCTCAAGTCCAGGGTATATGGTTTTAGAGTTCAAAATATATGTCATCATATATCTAATGAAAACTTACTAGAAGTTTTTACACTATTTTCCCTGAATCTTAACTTCTCTCACATTTTCAATCCCTTTATCTTTCTGTATGGCGTTAATCTCTTATTCCACTTCAAAATATCTTTGTTCAGCTTTATGTTATGTTTAACTCATCCATTGTGTTTATACTTTCAATTACTGTTTTCTATTTCTAGAAGTCATATTTGGTTTGTTTCTAAATATACTTGTTTTTTAAAGGTTTTATTTAGGGATCCCTGGGTGGCGCAGCGGTTTGGCGCCTGCCTTTGGCCCAGGGCGCGATCCTGGAGACCCGGGATCGAATCCCACGTCGGGCTCCCGGTGCATGGAGCCTGCTTCTCCCTCTGCCTGTGTCTCTGCCTCTCTCTCCTTCTCTCTCTGTGACTGTCATAAATAAAAAAAAATAAAGGTTTTATTTATTTATTCATGAAAGACACAAGAGAGAGGCAGAGACATAGGCAGAGAGAGAAGCAGGCTTCCTGTAGGGATCCTGATGTGGGACTCCATCCCAGGACCCTGGGATCATGACCTGAGCCAAAGGCAGATCCTCAACCACTGAGCCACCCAGGTGCCCCATTATACCTGGTTAATTAAAATAGTTCATATAATTTCATTTTACTATGAACATTCTCTGGTTTCTTTCTTTACTTTATTTAAATTCAATTAGCCGACATATAGTACATATGTAGTTTCTGATGTAGTGTTCAATAATTCATGAATGGCATATACCACCCAGTGCTAATCACATCACATGCCTTCCTTAACACCTATCACCCAATTACCCCATCTGCCTACACCCTTCCAATCCAGGAACCTTCAGTTTGTTTCCTATAGTTAAGAGTCTATCAGGGTTTCTCTCCTTCTCTGATGATTTCCCATTCAGTTTTCCCTCCCTTCCCCTATGGTCATCTGCACTGTTTCTTATATTCCACATATGAGTGAAACCATATGATAAATTTCTTTCTCTGATTTATTTTGGTCAGCATAATACCTTCTAATTCCATCCATGTTGATATAAAAGGTAAGCATTTATCCTTTTTGATGGCAGAGTACATTCCACTATATATATAATCTTTATCCATTCAGCTAACAATGGACAACTTGGCTCTTTCCACAGTTTGGCTATTGTGTACATCTCTGCTATAAATATCGGGGTGCAGATGCCCCTTTGGATCACTACATTTATATCTTTTTGGGTAAACACCCAGTAGTACGGTTGTTGGGTCAGAGGGTAGCTCTATTTTTAACTGCTTGATGAACCTCCATATAATTTTCCAGAATGGCTGTACCAGTTTGCATTCTCATCAGCAGTGTGTGAAGATTCTCCTTCCTCCAAATCCTCACCAGCATTTGTTGTTTCCTGTGTTGTTAATTTTAACCATTCCTAGTGGTGTAAGGTGGTATTTCATTGTGGTTTGTATTTCCCTGATGCCAAGTGCTGTTGAACACTTTTTAATGTGTCTGTTGGCTATTTGTATGTCTTCTTTGGAGAAATGTCTGTTCATATCTTCTGCCAATTTCTTGATTAGATTTATTTTTGGGTGTTGAGTTTGATAAGTTCTTTATAGATCTTAGATACTATCCCTTTATCTGATATTTCATTTGCAAGTATCTCCTATTCCATAGGTTCCCTTTTAGTTTTGTTGACTGTTTCCTAGGCTGTGCAAAAGCTTTTTACATTGCTGAAGTCCCAATAGTTCATTTTTGCTTTTATTTCCATGTCTTTGGAGAAGTGTCTAGCAAGAAGTTCCTGGGGCCTAGGTCACAGAGTTTGCTGCCTCTGTTCTCCTCTAGGATTTTGATGGACTCCTGTCTCACATTTAGGTCTTTCATCCATCTGGAGTTTATTGTTGTGTACAAGGTAAGAAAATGATCCAGTTTCATTCTTCTCTATGTGGCTGTCCAAATTTCCTAGCACCATTTATTGAAGAGACTGTCCTTTTTTTCATTGAATATTCTTTCCTGCTTTGGCAAAGATTTATTGATCGTAGAGTTGAGGATCCATTTCTGGATTCTCCATTCTGTTCCATTGATCTATGTGTCTGTTTTTGTGCCAGAACCAGACTATCTTGAAGATTACAGATTTGCAATATAGCTTGAAGTCTAGGGTTGTTCTGTGACCAGCTTTGGTTTTCTTTTTCAGCATTACTTTAGCTATTTGAAGTCTTCTCTGGTTCCATACAAATCTTAGGATTATTTGTTCTAGCTCTGTGAAACAAAGGTTGCTGGTATGTTGATAGGGATTGCATTGAATGTGTAGACTGCTCTGGGTAGCATAGATATTTTAACAGTATTAGTTCTTACAATACAAGATCATGGAATACTTTTCCATTTCTTTGTGAATTCCTCAATTTCTTTTATAAGCGTTCTGTAATTTTTAGAGTACAGATCCTTTCCCTCTTTGGTTAGTTTTATTACTAGTTAGGATGTTTGGTGCAATTGTAAATGGAATCAATGCCTTAATTTCTCTTTCTTATGTCTTATTGGTAGTGTATAGAAATACAACTGATTTCTGTGCACTGATTTAATATTCTGCCATTTTTCTGAATTCCTGTATGAGTTCTAGCAATTTTTGGGTGGAATCTTTTGGATTTTCCATATAGAGTATCAGATCATCTGGAAAGAGTGACAATTTGACTTCTTTGCCACTTTGAATGCCTTTTATTTCTTTTTTGTTGTCTGATTGCTGAGGCAAGAATTCTAGTACTATATTGAATAACAGTGAGAGTGGGCATCCCTGTCATGTTCCTGACCTTAGGGGAGAAGCTCTCAATTTTTCCCTATTGAGAATGATATTGGCTGTGGGCTTTTCATAGATGACTTTTATGATATTGAGATATGTTCCCTCTATTCCTACACTGTGGAGATGTTTTATCAAGGAAGGATGCTGTATTTTGTCAAATTCTTTCTCTGCATCGATTGAGAAAATCATACGGTTCTTGTCCTTTCATTTATTAATGTTATGTATCACTGATTTGAGAATATTGAACCACCCTTGCAGCCCAGGAATAAATCCCATTTGGTATATTTAATAATCCTTTTAATGTACTGTTGGATCCTATTTGCCAGTATCTTGGTGAATATTTTGGCATCCACATTCATAATGGATATTGGTCTGTAATTCTCTTTTTTGATCGGATCTTGTTCTGGTTTTGGGATCAAGGTAAGACTGGCCTCAGAGAATAAGTTTGGAAGTTTTCCTATATTTCTGTTTTTTGAAACAGCTTCAGAAGAATAGGTACTATTTATTCTTTAAATATTTGATAGAATTCTCCTTGGAAGCCATCTGGCCCTGGACTCCTGTTTTTTGGTAAGTTTTTGATTACTGCTTCAACTTCCTCATTGGTTATAGATCTGTTCAGATTTCATCTTTCTTCCTGTTTCAGTTTTGTTAGTTTATGCATCTCTAGGAATACATCCATTTCTTCCAGGTCACCTACTGTGTTGTATATAGTTACTCATAATGTTTTTAAAATTGTTTTATTTCCCTGGTGTTTGTCATGATCTCTCCTCTTTCATTCATGATTTTATTAATTTGGGTCCTTTCTCTTTTATTTTCAATAGGTCTGGCTAAAAGTTTATTGATCTTATTCTTTCAAAGAACCAGCTTCTACTTCAATTGATCTGTTCTACTGTTCTTCTACTTGCTATGTCATTGAATTCTGCTCTAATCATTGTTGTTTCTCTTCTCCTTCTTGGAATAGGCTTTATTTGTCTTTCTTTCTCTGGTTCCTTTAAGTGTAAGGATAGCTTGTATATTTGAGATTTTTCTAATTTTTTGAGAGAGGATTGTATTACAATGTACTTCTCTCTTAGGACCACCTTTCTGTATCCCAAAGGTTTTAAACAGTTGTATATTCATTTTCATTAGTTTCCATGAATCTTTTAAATTCGTCCTTAATTTCCTGGTTGATCCATTCATTCTTTAGTAGGATACACTTTAACCTCCAAATGTTTGAGTTCCTTCCAAATTTCCTCTTGTGATTACTTAAATTCAATTTTCAAAACATTCTAGTCTAAAAACATGCAGGGAATAAGTCCAATATTTTGGCACCAGTTGAGACCTGCTTTGTGACACAATATGTGATATCTTCTGGAGAACGTTCCTTGTGCACTTGAGAAAAATGTGTATTCTGTTGCTTTATGATGGAATGCTCTGTTTATGACTGTGAAGTCCATCTGGTCCAGTGTGTCATTCAAAGCCCTTATTTATTTATTGATATTCTGCTAATATGATCCATACATTGCAGTGAGTGTAGTGAAGTCCCTTACTACATATTGTTATCAATGTGTTTCCTTAATTTGATTATTAATTTGTTGATATAATTGGCTGCTCCCAAGTTAGAAGCATAAATATTTATAATTGTTAGATATTCTTGTTGAATAGACCCTTGTATTACAATATAGTGTCCCTCTTCATCTCTTACTGCAGTCTTTGGTTTAAAATCTAAGTTGCCTGATATAAGGATTGCTACCCTAGATTTCTTTTGAGGTCCATTCACATGGTAGATGGTTCTCCACTCCCCAATTTTCAGTCTGAAGTTGTCTTTAGGTCTAAAATGAGTCTCTTATAGACAGCATATGGGTGGGTCTGATACTCCGGGTCTTTTGATTGGAGCATTTGGCCCATTTGCATTCATAGTAACTATTGAAAGATGTGAATTTAGTGCCATTGTATTACCTGTAAATTCCCTATTTCTGTAGATTGTCTCTGTTTCTTTCCTGTCTTTGTTACTCTTGGTTTCCGTCTTTGCTTACAGGATTCCCTTCATATTAATATTTCTTGCAGACTTGGCTTGGTGGTCACATATTCTTTCAGTTTCCATCTGCCCTTCAAGCTCTTTATCTCTCCTTCCATTCTGAATGACAGCCTTGCTGGATAGAGTATTTTTGGCGGCATGTTTTTCTCCAGTACCCTGGTCTACCCCGTCAAGTCTCTGTGAATAGGTCTGCTGTCATTCTAATATTTTTCCCTATGTATGTTAGGAATCTCTTGTTTTGAGCTGCTTTCAGGATTTTCTGTTTATCTCTCAAATTTGCAAGCTCTGCTATTATATATTGGGAGGTTGATGTATTTTTATTGATTTTTGGGAGGGGTCTTCTCTACCTCTTGGACTTGAATACCTGTTTCCTTCACCAGATTAGTGAAGTTCTCAGCTATACTTTGTTCAAGCATACTTTCATTTTTTTATATTTAATTTTTGTATTCATGAGAGATACAGAGAGAGAGAGAGAGAGAGAGAGAGAGAGAGAGGCAGAGACACAGGCAGAGGGAGAAGCAGGCTCCATGCAGGGAGCCCAAGATGGGACTCGATCCCGGGTCTCCAGGATCAGGCCCTGGGCTGAAGGCAGGGGCTAAACTGCTGAGCCACCCGGACTGCCCTCAAGCATACCATCTGGCCCTCTCATTCTTTCTTCTCCCACAGAGACCCAAATAATTCTAATTTTTTGTTTGTTTGTTTGTTTTATGGCATCACTGATTTCTTGAAGCCTTTCTTAATGGTCCATTAGTTGTTTGTCTTTTCCTCAGCTTTAATCTTTTCTATCAGCTTGTCTTCTGTCTCTAACTCTCTTTTCTGCCTCATTTGCCCTACTTCTTAGAACATCCAATTAGACTGCATCTCAGAGCATTTTTCATTTCAGCCTGATTAGATCTCATTCCTGCACTAAGAGATTCTCTAGTTTCTTTTATGCTTTTGTCATGTCCAGCTAGTAACTTTTAAATTGTTATCCTGAATTCTGGCTCCAACATTTTACTTATATCCACATCAATTAGATCTGTGTCAGAGAGTATTAACTCTGGTTCTTTCTTTTGTTGTAAATTCCTCCTAATCATTTTGCCCAAAGAAATATAGATAAATGAGTGAACAAAATTAAAAATATCAACTATGACCCAAGCAAAATATACACTAGACAAATCTAAAGATGTCAGAAACAAAAAATAAAGGTAAAAGAAAAAGGGAAGAAAAAGAGCAAAAAAGAGAGGGAAGAGAGAATATAATCTCACAGGGTGGACAAAACAGGGTTATCCACTTGGTCCTGAGTGTATTTTGGTCTATGTATTAGAAGACACTAAATCCCGAAATTGTAGAGAAAGCAAAATTTATGTATATAAAATTAAAATTGAATACAGTGAAAAGAAGCCAAAAATGAAGAATATGTCAATAAAATGTAAATGTAAAAAATCAAAATTAAAAAAGACTTAAAACCAAAGACTTGATAAAACAAGAAACTAGTTTAAAAGTGAAGACAGAAAAAAAAAGAAATGGAAAATTTTAAAATGAAATAAACAAATCATGAGAAAATAAACCCCTCAAATTCTATATAGTATTTCCTCCTAGTCTTGGAATTTTGCAGCCTGTGAGGTCTGTAAACTTGCCATTCACCTGTTCTTCCAGTTGGTTTTCTAGGGGAGGGGCCTGCTATGCTGACTTAGGTGTCTGCCTGGGCAGAGTTCCATTTCCAGGAACCAGGTTCAGTGTAAGCTCTTTCTGGTTGCTTTGTGTGGCTTTTGTTCCCTGAAGGTTTTCCAGGCTTCTTTAGAGGATTAAAAGTAAAATGACTACCGCTCTATCTAATGCCCCAAAGCCAAAAGATCCCAGTATCTTTTCCAGTAAACCGTCAGGGGAAGTGGCCTTCACTTTTGTATGTGCCAAACTCCCCAGACTTCTGTGGTGTGTGCCCATACTCATCATCCCAGGGGAAGGTAGAAAGTCCCTCGTTTCTGCACTTTGCAAGTCCCTGGCTCAGAAAGCAGTTGTCTGATTGGTGCATTACCCTTACTCAACCCTCCCAGGGAAGGTGGGACTATCCCGCATTTGATGTCTTTTGCAGGTCATCACATGGAGGAGCAGTCACCTGATAGGACATGGGCTTGTGGGCTTGCTGACATACAGTTTCTTGCTCCAAATGTTGGGGAACTCTGGCCAATTCAATCACCTATTCTTTCTGTTGAATACAGGGATCTGAGACACCTGTCATCGCTTGTTTCACCACATGAGCACCTTTCAGGCAAGGTTGTCTTCTCTCTGACAGATTTCTAAGCTTCTAATTTGCTTTCTGGGGCTATATCACTTTCCAGTAGCTGGCTGTACAGAGGCTCCCTCCCCTCACCTTATTATCATCCAATATATTGCTTTTAATTCACTTTCTATGCACCTCCAACCTTGCAGAAGTGGTCATGTTTCTATTGATAAAGTCACCAGCAATTCTTTTCTTACATCTTCAAGTTGAATTCATGGGTGTTTGTTCAGAATGTTTTTTAGATATCTAGCTAAATTCAGGGACCAGGAATGAAACTAGGTCCCTAATCTTTATCCTCTTGCCTCCTCTCCTTTCTCTGATTTCTTTAAAACATATTGAACATTTCAGTTCAATATCTGCACATTATCTACGAGTATACGTTTCTGTCTTTTTTACTTTGAATTATAAATTACATTATTTTATGAGTTTATAATTACTATTTTATGTGTAATTTATGATTTTAAGGAAATTTTGGGTTGTGCAACCTCCCAGAATCTTGTTTTATAATGTTTTCTTTTGCCCCAAAAATCTTTTGTGCCTTTAGATTTTAATCCTCATTCCTAACTCTTGCACTAGCAACCTGTGTCTGTTTTCTAATCCATAGTGTTAATCTCTGTTGTTCTTATAAATGAATACACATAATATATGATATTTTACATCGTCATATTTTCACTTAATATTTTGAAGTTCTCCCTATTGTAGCATTACTCTCAGTATTCTATTATTGTCATTGCCGAATAGTATTCTTTTATATGGATATAGACTATTTTATTAATAGTATTTACCACTGATGGGACATTTGTAACTTCTGTCAGTTTTCGGCTATCATGATGTTACTAAAATCTTCTGTGTAGTAATCTTTGTGTGGGCATATGCCTTAGCTCATTTGGAGAAGATAACAAGAAGTTAGTTACGTATGTGATTTCAGGGTTGTATGGAAAGTTTCTTCTTATCTCTTACAAAATAGCCACACTGCTTTCTAATATGGTTGCACCACTTTCCTCTCACAAGAGAAATGGATGAGGGTTACTATTTGCTTTCTTGCCAAGACTTAATATGGTCACTTATTTTTATTATAGATATTTTAGTGCATATATATTGGTATCACATTGTCATTTTAATTTGACTTCTTTTTAAAGATATTTTATTTATTTATTCATGAGGGACACAGAGAGACAGAGGCAGAGACACGGGCAGAGGGAGAAGCAGGCTCTCTGCAGGGAGCCTGATGTAGGACTTGATCCTAGGACCCCGGGATCACGCACTGGGCTGAAGGCGGGTGTTCAACCACTGAGCCACCCAGGAGTACCCCTTAATTTGACTTCTTAATGACTAATGACGTTGGGCATCTTCTCATTTGGTTATTATCTGTTAATATGTCTTCTTTATAAAATAATTGGATATCTATCTTATTATGGAATTGTGTTATTTATATTTTCTGAGTTCAAGTTCTTTAGTAAATATGAGACTTTGAAATATTTTCTTCCAGTGTGTAGCTTTTCTTCCCCCCTCATTTTAAAATGACACTTTTAAAATTGCAAAAATTTCTAAATTTGATGAAATTCAATTTTCTCTCATTTCATTTATGGATCAGCCTTTTAGTTTTGTACTACTTAAGAACTTTTGAGGCCATGAAAATGTCCTCCAATTTGCTTCTAAAAGTTTTAGCTCTTAGATTACATCTATGATTAATCTTGAGTTGATTTTTATAGATTGAGGGAAGGGCTTAAATTGATACTTTTACAAGTGGAAATATCCTAGTTCCAGCACCTTTTCTTCAAAAGGTTATTCTTTCTCCATTGAATTGCCATGACACCTTTCTCAAATGCAACTGACCACAAATGTACAAGTTTACTTCTGGACTCTCAATTCTGCTGCACTGGTCTACATATATATCCTTATGCCAGTACTATCCTACTCTGTTTACTGAAGTTTCATACTATGTTTTGAAATGGGAAGTTTATGTCTTCTAACTTTTCATCTTGTTCAAGATTGTTTAGAATTTTCTAGGCCTTTCATATTACCAAATGAGTTTTAGGATCAGCTTGACAAATTCTCTAATAAGAGGAGCTAAAATTATGATAATGGTTGCATTGAATCTGTATGTAAACTTGGGGGGAATTTCCATATTAATAATAATATGTATTTTAACACATACACATGAATTATTTCTACATTTCATTAAATATCATTACTTTCTCTCAAATATATCAAAACTTTTATTTTAAAGATTTTTATTTCTTTTGTTAAATGTATTCATAAATATTTTATTCTTTTTGATGCTTCTTTGATAGATTTCAAAAATTAATTCTAGCATATAAATATTCTATAGAATGTTGTATATTTATCTTGTATCTTCTGACCTTACTGCATTCTTATTGTTTCTGTTTTTTGTTTGTTTGGTTTTTTTTCTTTGTTTTGTGAAACAATTTCTTCCTTTAGGATCCTGTTATCTGCATATGAAACAGTTTATTTCTTTTTTAAAAATGTGGATACCTTTTGTTTCATATTATTTCTTGATTGCACAGGGTAGGACATTCAGGAAAATATCGAATAGATGTAAATTCAGCACACATTCTTGTATTTTTTCATATTTTCTGGCAAAAGCATTCATAATTTCGTTGTTTTTTACTAGCTTCATGGAAATATATCAGATAATATATGATTAAAGATATTAGTAATCTCTGTAGTTATTGAAATATAATAAAGTAAAACTGACAGTAAAAAATTGTACAACAAATAAAAGTAATACAATGGGATGTTTATATATGTCTACTCCTGTTCCAGTTTTGGTAGTTTGTGGTTTTTCCAGAAATGCATCCATTTCTTCTAGATTGCTTAATTTAGTGGCATATAGCTGCTCATAATACGTTTTAAAATTGTTTGTATTTCCTTGGTATTGGTTATAATCTCTCTTTTTTCATTAATGATTTTTATTAATTTGAGTCTTTTTTCTTTTTAATGAGGCTAATGGTTTATCTATCTTATTAATTCTTTCCAAGAACCAACTCCTGGTTTTGTTGATTTGTTCTACAGTTCTTCTGGTCTCTATTTCATTGAGTTCTGCTTGAATCTTTATTAACTCTATTCTTCTGCTTCGTGTAGGTTTTATTTGTTGTTCTTTCTCCAGTTCCTTTAGATGCGAGGTTAGCTTTTTATTTGAGTTTTTTCCAATTTTTCAGGGATGCTTGTATTGTGATATATTTCCCTCTTAGGACTGCTTTTGCTGTATTCCAAGGACTTTGAATAGATATATCTTCCTTTTCATTAGTTTTCATGAATTTTTTTAATTCTTCTCTAATTTCCTGGTTGACCCTTTCATGTTTTAGTAGGATGGTCTTGTTATAACCTCCACGTGTTTGAGTTTCTTCCACATATCTTCTTGTTTCAAAGCACTGTGGTCTGAAGATATGCAAGCGACAATCCCAATCTTTTGGTATCGTTTGAGACCTGATTTGTGACCCAGCATGTAGTCTATTATGGAGAAAGTTCCATGTGTACTTTAGAAGAATATGTATTCAGTTGCGTTCAGTTGCAAAGTTCTGTAAATATCTGTGAAATTCATCTGGTCCAGTGTATCATTTAAAGCTCTTGTTTCTTTGGTGATGTTTTGCTTAGAATATCTGTCATTTGCAGAAAGTGCCGTGTTGAAGTCTCCTACTATTAGTGTATTATTATCTAAGTTTGCCTTTACTTTAGTTATTAATTGATATACTTGGCAGCTCCCACATTAGGGGCTTAAATATTCATGACTGGTAGGTCTTGTTGTTCATAGACACTTTACATATAATATAGTATCCCTCTTCATCTCTTACTGCAGTCTTTGGGATAAAGTTTAAAGTATCTGATATGAGGATTGTTACCCCAGCTTTTTTTCAGGACCATTTGAATGGTAAATGGTTCTTCAACCTTTCATTTTCAGGCTGGAGGTGCCCTTATGTCAAAAATGAGTCTCTTGTAGACAGCAAATCGATGGGTCTTGCTTTTCTATCCTTTCTGAAAACCTGTGTCTTTTGATGGGATCATTTAGCCCATTCACATTCAGAGTAACTATTGAAAGATATGAATTTAGTGTCACTGTAATACCTATTCAGTTCCTGTTTTGTGGATTATTTCTTTGAGCTTCATCTTTCTTTTACAGGGTCCCCCTTAATATTTCTCAAAAAGCTGGTTAGGCGGTCACATATTCTTTCAATTTCTGCCTATCTTGAAAGCTCTTTATCTCTCCTTCTATTCTAAATGAGAGCCTTGCTGGATACAGTATTCTTGGATGCATGTTCTTCTTATTTAGTATCCTGAATATATCCTGCCAGCGCTTTCTGGCCTTCCAGGTCTCTGTGGAGAGGTCTTCTGTTAATTTCATATTTCTCCTCATGTAAGTGAGGGATCTCTTTTCTTTTGCTTCTTTAAGGACTTTCTCTTTCTCTTTGGAATTTTCACTATTAAATGTGAGGTGTTGAACGTTTTTATTGATTTTTGGGGGACCTCTGTCTCTTCTGGATCTGCATGTCTCTTTCCCTCCCCAAATTAGGGGTGTTCTCAGCCCTGATTTGCTCAAATATGCTTTATGGCCCTCTAACCCTCTGGGTGCTCTCTGGATCCCCAATTATACATATATTTTTTCCTTCTTAGGCTGTCATTTATTTCCCTTAACCTTTCTTCTTGGTCTTTTAATTGTTTTTCTCCTTTTTCCTCAGCTTCCTTCCTTGCCATCAACTTTTCTTCTATGTTGAGCACTCTTTCTTCCATCTCATTAACCCTAGCAGTTAGGACTTCCAGTTTGGATTGCATCTCATTTAATTAATTTTTTATTTCAGCCTGATTAGATCTAAATTCTGCAGTCATGTTGTCTCTTGAATCCTTTATTCCTTTTCTAGAGCCACCAGTAGCTTTATAATTGTGCTTCTGAATTGGCTTTCTGACATCGAAGTGTAATCCAAATACTCTAACTCTGTGGCATAGAGTACTGTTTCTGATTCTTTCTTTTGTGGTGAGTTCTTCCTTCTAGTGTTTTTGCTCAGTGCAGAGTGGCTGTATTTGCGACTGAGTCAAGAATATCAACCAGGACCTAAGTAAATTTCACCCTAGATGATTCTGACGAGGTTAGAGATCAGAAATTGAAAAGAAGGATCAGAACGAAATAAAACAAAAGGACCACTAAAGTGAAAATCAAGTTTTAAAACATAGTAGTAAAAAAAATGAAAGGCCAAGAATCCCGAAGAAGAAGAAAAAAAATTGAAAAAATGAAGAGAAAAAAGCAAAAGTAAAGAGGGAAAATAAGAAAAAAGAAAAGAAAAAGAAGGGGAGAGTGAAGATGATGGTAGTGATGAAGTTGTAGTGGAGGGAGAATGTAGTCTACCTTAGGGGTCCTAGAGGGTGATCCTCTTTGTTCTGAGTATATTAAGTTCTGTATGTTAGTAGATGCTCATTCCCAAATTTATGTAAACCAGAAATACTTGTAGAAATCCCAAACATTGACCAACAAAGCACAAATGAGTTAAAAGAGGGGGGCAGAAGGGGAATGAAGAGAGAGTATAATCTCACAGAATGAACCAGTATGGTATATACCTCTAGGTTCTGGGTGTATGCTGGTCATGTTTGAAATGTATTAACTTCTGCCTTTGTAGAACAAAATGAGGCAGAGAAAACAAAAAACACCAAACAAACAAACAAAAAACATCTTGTATATCTCCTAAAATTAAGTTGAATATGTTGAAGGGAATCTGGAAGTGGAAACTATATCTAAGACCTGTAATCGTAGAAATATGAAAGTCAAAAAGAAAGAAACTTAAAAGTGAAGAGGTGGTAAAATATTGTAGGTAAGGTGGGAAAAGAGAAAAATGGAAATTTATAGTCTGATATAAAAATAAGTTATACTGGAAAAAGGAACGAAAAAATGAGGGTTACCCTCTAGTTTTATATACTATAAAACCCTCTGACTTCCCCTGGAACTTTCCAGTGCTGCTTGGCCAAGAACTTGCTCTTTCCCTGTTCTTTCAGGGGTCTTCTGGGGGAGGGGCTTTCTGTGCTGATTCTCAGGTGTGTGTACCTGGGGGAGTTACCCTACCCCTTTTTGGGTGCCGGGCTCAGTGGGAGCTGTTTACCCTGTGAGTTCTCTGTTCCCTGGTGGCCCCTCCTCCCAAGAACAGGGTGAAACAAGGAGGAACAACAATGGTGGCAGCCAGATTTTAAGCTCTGGAGTCAGCTCCCTACTAGCAATTCATTCTCCCTGTCCACACTGGCCTAGATGCTCCCGGGGCACTGCGGGTACACTGATCTGTACAGCTTTGGGGCACCGGTGGCAGGAAAGTCCTCACTGTCCTGTGCCCTCCCCGCCTCTGCCTATCCTATGGGGATCACAGGATCATAGGCTGTGTCCTGGGATCCCGCCCTGGGATCCAGGGCCTGTGCTGCTGGAATCGCACTCCTGGGACCTCTATCTGGAGCTGCCCGGTTCACCCACCGGCTTCTCCCCAGTGCCCCGCCGGGTGCGTGCTCCAGCCCTTTACTGAGACGGATCCACAGATTGTGGTGCAATTTCCCCCAGGGCGCACTTCTTCTATTAGTGACTCAGGGAAAATGGAGGCTTCACTGTCCCTCCTGCAATCTGCATGATTTCTCTGCTAAGCACTTTTCCTTCCAGGAAGAATCCTGTGCAGATTTTGAAAGTTCCCGCTTCTCTGGGGCTGGGCTTTCCTATCTCGGAAGCTTTCCAGGCTTGGCCTTAGCTCGGCTCCTCGCAGGGACCCTCCCCACTTGATTTTTATTTTTATTTTTATTTTTATTTCTTCCACCTTCCTACCTTGTTAGAAGCGAAAATCCTTCTCTCTGTAGTGTTCTGGCTGTTCTCTCTTTAAATCTCAGGTCGGATTCATAGGTGTTCAGGATGTTTTAAAAGTTATCTAGTAAGTTGGTGGGGCCAGGTGAGTTGAGGACCCCTGCTCCTCTGCCACCTTGCCCCGCCTCTCTCATACCTACTTTGTATATGTGTAGTGAGGACACTTAAGATCTATTCTCTCACAAATTTCAATTATACAACATAATATTATAGATAATTACCATGATTTACATTAGTCTACAAAACTTATAACTGATAATATGTATGCTTTTACCAACATTTTCCCATTTTTACCAACTCCCAGCCCTTGGAAAACATCATTTTATTCTCTACTTTTATGAGTTTGACTTTCCTATATTCCACATGCAGGATAGATCATGCAATATTTGTCTTTTGATGTATGGCTTATTTCACTTAGCATAATAGCCTCCAGGTTACCCATGTTGTCACAAATGGCAGGATTTCTTTCTTTTTATGGCTGAATAATATTCTAGTGTGTGTGTATCATATTTTCTTTATACATGCATCTTTTGACAGACACAGGCTATGTTCTTAACTTGACAATTGTGAATAATGCTGAGACGAACATAGAAATGCAGATATTTATTTGATATCCTGTTTTCCTTTTGATACATACCCAGAAATGAAATTGCTGGTTCTATTTTTAATTTTTTGAGGAACCTTGGTACTGTTTTCCATAATGGCTGTACCAATTTCCATTCCCCCCAATAGTGCACAAGGCTTCCTTTTTATCTTTCCAATGCTTATTATCTCTTGTCTTTTTAGTAATAGCCATCCTAACAGTTGTGAGGCGATATCTTACTGTACTTTTGATTTTTACTTCCATGATGATTAGTGGTGCTGAGCACTTTTTCATATACCTATTGACCATTTGTGTGTTTTCTTTGGATAAATGTCTATTCAGGTCCTTTGCTGATTTTTAATTTATTTGAATCTTTTTGCTACTGAATTATATGAGATCCCTATGCATTTTGGATATTACCCTCATCAAATGTTTGATTTATAAATATTTTCTCCCATTCCATAGCATTGATTACCTTTTAATTTTGCTGATTGTTTCTTTTGCTTTGCAAGAGATTTCTAGTTTGGTTTTTTTCCAACTTGATTGTTTTTTCTATTGTTGTCTGTGCTTTTGAGATCTTTTCAAACAAAACCAACAAAACAACAAAAGACAATGCCAATACCGATGTTAAGGAGATTTTTCCCTTGGTCACCCATTTGAGTATTTAATCCAGTTCAAGGTATTTTTGTGCATGTCATGTAAGATAAGGGTCCAGTTTCAGTGTTTTGCATATGGATATCCAATATTTTCCATATTATTTATTGAAAGATTGACTACTCTCCATTGTCTATTCTTGGCACACCTATGGAAAGTCAGCTGGCCATATATGCATGGGTTTATTTCTGGACTTATTATTTTCCATTGGTCTATAGGTCTGGCTTTATGCTGGCTTGTACTATACTATTTTTATTTTTATAGATTTTAGTAAGAAGTCAAGAAGTATGATGCCTCTAACTTTGTTCTTTATCAAGTTTGCTTTGCTATTTAGGATCATTTGTGTTTCCTTATGAAGTTTAGGATCTTTTTTCTATTTCTGTGAAAATGCCATTGGAATTTTGATAGGGATTGCACTGAGTCTACAGAGTGCTTTGAGTAGTAAGAGCACTTTAACAATTTTAATTCTTCCAATCCACGAGCACAGAATAACTTTTAATATATCTGTGTCTTCCTCAGTTTCTTTAATTAAATCTTATAATTATCAGTGTACAGGTCTTTTACCCCATTGGTAAAATTTATTCCTAAATATTTTATTCTTTTTGATGCAATTATAAGTGGAATTTTTGTCTTAATTTCTTTATTGGGTAATTTATTGTTATTGAATAAAAATATCATTGATTTTTATATATTAATTTTGTATACAGCAACTTTACTGAATTTATTACTTCTAACAGTTTTTTTAATGGAATTTCAGTTTTCTCTACATAAGATCATGTCACCTACAAATAGACATTTTTACTTCTTCCTTTCTGATTTGGATGTATTTCATCTCTTTTTCTTGACTCTGGCTAGGACTTCTACTATTATGTTGAATATAAGTAGTTAGTGTAGGCACCCTTCTCTTGCTCCTGATCTTAGAGAAAATCCATGTTTAATGTTGGGTATGATGTTAACTGTGAGTTTATCCTATACTGTCTTTATTATGTTAATGTACATTAACAAACCCATTTTTTAGAGTTTTTATAGTGAAAGTTTTTGAAATTTGTCAAGTACTTTTTTTTACATCAATTGGAATGATCATATGATTTTTATTTTCTTTCTGTTATTGTGGTGTGTCACTTTTATTGATTTGCGTATATTGAGCCATCCTTGCATTCATGGTATAAATTCCACTTGATTATGGGATATTACCCTTTTTTAATAAATTAATTTTTATTGGTGTTCAATTTACCAACATACAGAATAACACCCAGTGCTCATCCCGTCAAGTGTCCCCCTCAGTGCCCGTCACCCATTCACCCCCACCCCCCGCCCTCCTCCCCTTCCACCACCACTAGTTCGTTTCCCAGAGTTAGGAGTCTTTATGTTCTGTGTCCCTTTCTGATATTTCCCACACATTTCTTCTCCCTTCCCTTATATTCCCTTTCACTATTATTCATATTCCCCAAATGAATGAGAACATACACTGTTTGTCTTTCTCTGATTGACTTACTTCACTCAGCATAATACCCTCCAGTTCCATCCACGTTGAAGCAAATGGTGGGTATTTGTCATTTCTAATGGCTGAGTAGTATTCCATTGTATACATAAACCACATCTTCTTTATCCATTCATCTTTCGATGGACACCGAGGCTCCTTCCACAGTTTGGCTATTGTGGCCATTGCTGCTATAAACATCGGGGTGCAGATGTCCCGGCGTTTCATTGCATCTGAATCTTTGGGGTAAATCCCTAACAGTGCAATTGCTGGGTCATAGGGCAGGTCTATTTTTAACTCTTTGAGGAACCTCCACACTTTTTAATGTGTGTTAAATTTGATTTGCTATATATTGTATTTCATTGAGTATTTTTACATCTCTTTTTATAACATATATTGACCTTTAATTTTCTTCTTTTGTAGTGTACCATTCTGGCTTTGGTATGCGGTTAATGCTGGCCACATAAAGTAAGTTTGCAAGTATTCCCTTCTCTTCAGTTATTTGGGAGAGATTGAAAATCATTGTCCTAAATTTGTCTTTAATTGTTCAGTGCAATTCACCTATGAAGCCATCTGGTTTTGGGCTTTTTTCTGTTTTCAGCAGTTTGACCATATATTATCCAGCTCCCTCCTGACCTGCAGTGTTTCTGCTGAGAAATCTGCTTATAGCCTTATTAGGGTTCTTTTGCATTTGATGAATCTCTTTTTCATGCTGCTTTCAAAATTTCATCTTTAACTTTGAACAATTTGGTAATTTTGTGTCTCAGGGTAAGTTTCTTTAGGTTGATCTTGTTTGGTGTCCTGTGAGCTTCATAATGTGGATGTCCATATCCCTCCCACAGTTTGTGATTTTTTATACCCATTATCATTTTAAATAAGTTTTTTCCTTATTCTCTCCTAATTTGGGGGTTCCTCTAATGGTATTATTTGTACCTTTGATTGTCTCTTATAGGTCCTTTATGCTTTCTCTACCCCCCCCCTTTTTTTTCTTTTTTTGGTTCCTCTCATTGGTCAATTTCAAGTGACTTCTTTGGAATTCACTGATTCTTTCTTCTGTGTGATTAAATATGCTGTTGAAATTTCCTACTGAGGGATGCCTGGGTGGCTCAGTAGTTGAGCATCTGCCTTCAGCTTAGGGCATGACCTCAGAATCCCGGGATCCAGTCCCACATTGGGTTCCCTGCGTGGAGCCTGCTTCTCCCTCTGTCCATGTCTCAGCCTCTCTCTCTGTGTCTCATGAATAAATAAATTAAATATTTAATAAAAAATAAAAATAATAAAAATAAAAAATACATTTCCTATTGAATTTTTCATTTCTGTCATATTTTTCGGCTCTAGGATTTCTATTTGGTTTCTATGGCTTCTGATTTTGTTGTTATGCTTCTCATTTTATTCTTACATTTTTACTGATTTTATTTAACTTTTGATGTTGGTGGTGGTGGTATTCTTTTGCATCTCATTGAGCTTCATTTTGATGATTATTCTGAATTATTTGTCAGAAAATTCATAGATCTCCATTTTTGGAAGGTCAATTATGGGAGCTTTATTAGTTCCCTTTAGTGATGTCATCCTTCCCTGACATTTCATTCATTAACCATGTAGACTATTGATGTCTGTGCACTGGAAGGAGCAAACCTTCCTTCAGTCATTACAGATTGGTTTGACAAGTAAAGGCCTTCTCCTGTCAGGTGCTCAGTATGATGGTGTTGACTTCAGAATTTTGGTTGTTTGGAGCTGGAGCTAGGTTACATTTTTCCTACTGGATCCACTTTGGGGTCTATGGTTATCAGGCTGAAAGATTCCATCTGGTCTCTAGGCAGATGGTACTTCCTCCATGATACTGGTCATTAGGACTGGCTCTAGGAATAAGGTCCATACTTAGGGCTCACAGTTGGGTCTCAGATGATGAGTTTATTAATAGGTGCACAGGAGGGAGGGGCTCTGGACAAGTCCTGGATGACTTTTGATGGCTCACTGGATAAGTACCTGACTAGGCAGGATAGACCCCAAGCCATGGCTGAGAGATGTTGGAGCCATGCCACAACACTACTTCAGTCTCCACAATCAGACTGAATTAATTGGGCCTGCCTCTAGGGGCATGGATAGGTGTGTTCTGCTCCCTAGCTGGGCAAGACTGCTCCTGGACCATGGGTTAAATGGGATGGAGCTGACTTACATGGCCGTCTCAAGATATACCATTATACCCGGGTTGCTTGTATCTGAGCTTGTATCTGACTGCACAAAAAGGCATCTTCCAGCAAATCCCTAGTAGACCAGGACTTTTCTCTGACCATGGCTGAGAGGGACAAACTGAGTGGTAAGCTTGTTTCACATATGAGTGAATTCTGATGGTGTTTGTCTTTCTCTGACTTATTTCACTTAAAATAATTCATTCTAGCTCCAGCCATGTCACTGCAAATGGCAAGTTTCATTCTTTTTGGTGGCTGAGTAATATTACATTATATATATATATATATATATATATATTCCAATATATATGAATATATATGTGAGTATATGTATTCATATATATATATTCCAATATATATGAATATATATGTGAGTATATGTATTCATATATATATATATATATATTCCAATATATATAAATATATATGTGAGTATATGTATTCATATATATATATATATATATATATATATATATCCATTAGTCAGTCCATAGATATTTTGGCTGCCTCCATAATTTGGCTATTGTTGATAATTCTGCTATAAACATCAGGGTGCATGTGACCCTGTGAATTGGTATTTTTGTATCCTTTGGGTAAATACCCAGTAGTGCTATTTCTGGGTCTTAGGATAATTCTATTTTTAACTTTTTGAGGAACCTCAATAATGTTTTCCAGAGCACCAGTTTCCATTCCCACCAACAATGTAAGAGTGTTCCCCTTTCTCTGCATCGTCATCAATATCAGTTGCTTTCCTGTGTTGTTAATTTTGGCCATTCTGACAGGTGCGAAGTGGTATCTCATTATGGTTTTGATTTGTATTGACCTAATGATTGATGATGTTGAATATTTTTTATGTATCTGATACTCATTTGTATGTCTTCTTTGGAAAAGATGTATATTTATATCTTCTGCCCATTTTTAAATTGGATTGTTCTTTTTTTTGGTGGTGAGTTTTCTAAGTTCTTTAAAAAATATTTTATTTCAATTCAATTTGCCAACATACAGTATAACTCCCAGTGCTCATCCCATCAAGTGCTCTTCTTAGTGCCCATCATCCAGCTTCCCTACCTAACCTTCCCCTTTTGCAACCCTTTGTTTTTCAGAGTTAGGAGTCTCTCATGGTTTGTATTCCTCTCTAATTTTCCCCACTCAGTTTCCCTCTTTTCCTTTATGGTCCCTTTCACTATTTGTTACATTCCAAATATGAGTGAAACCATACGATGATTGTCTTTCTCCAATTTACTTATTTCACTCAGCATAATAAGTTCCTTATAGATTTTGGATACTAAACTTTTTTCAGATTTGTCATTTGCAACTATCTTCTCTTGTTTCATAGATTGTCTTTTAGTTTCTTTGATTCTTACCTTTGCTATGCAGAAGTTTTTTTTTGTTTTGATGATGTCCCAAGAGTTTATCTTGCCTCAGCAGTCATCTAGAAGTTGCTGTGGCCAATGTCAAAGAAGTTACTGCTTGTGATCTCTTCTAATATTTTTATGGTTTCAGGTCTCACATTTAAATCTTTAATCCATTTTGAATTTATTTTTGCATATGGTGTAAAAAGGTGGTCCAGTTTCATTATTTTGTATGTTCCTGACCATAGAGGAAAACCTTTCAATTTTTCCCCATTGACCATGATATTACCTGGAGTTTTTTTCATATTTGGCCTTGCTATGTTGAGATATGTTCCCAATAAGTCTAATTTGTTGAGAGTTTGTATCATGAATGGATGTTGTACTTTGTCAAATGCTTTCTCTGCATCTATCAAAATAATTATGTTGTTCTTACCCTGTCTATTACTGATATAATGTATCGTGCTGATTGATTTGTGAATACTGAACCACACTTGCAACCCAGAAATAAGTCCCACTTGGTTATGGAAATGATTTTTTAATTGTATTGTTGAATTTGGTTCCTTAGTATTTTATTGAGGGTTTTTGCATCTATGTTCATCAGGGATATTGACCTACCGTACTCTTTTTTTGTGGTGTCTTTATTTGGTTTTGGTATCAGGATAATGCTGATCTCACAAAATGATTTTAGGAGTCTTTCATCCTTTTCTATTTTTTGTAACAGTTTGAGAAAAATAGGTATTGACTCTTCTCTAAATGTTTGGCAGAATTTCCCCTGGTAAGCAATTTGGTCCTGGACTTTTGTTTGCTGGGAATTTTTTGGTTATTGATTCCATTTCTTTCCTTTTATTGGTCTGTTCAAGATTTGTATTTCTTCCTTTTTCAATTTTGGTAGTTTATATATTTCTAGGAATTTATCTATATCTTTTTGGTTGTCCAATTTGTTGGCATATAGTTTTTCATATTATTCTCTTCTAATTGTATTTCTATCATGTTGGTTGTTATTTATCTTCTCTCATTTCTGATTTTATTTTTTGAGTCTGTTTTACTTTTTGATAAGTCTGCCTAGAGTTTTATCAATTTTATTGATCTTTTCAAAGAACCAGCTCCTGGTTTCCTTGATCTGTTCTATTGTTTTTGTTTTTGTTTTCTATATCATTTATTTCTGCTCTAATATTGTTTCTTTTCTTCTGCTGGTTTGAGGTACTCTTTGTGGTTATTTTTCTAGCTCCTTTAGATGTAAAATTAGGTTGTTTGAGATTTTTCTTCCCTCTTGATGTAGGACTGTATTGGTGCATGCTTCCTTCTTAGAACCTCTTTTGCTGCATCTCCAAGGTTTTGGACCATTATGTTTTCTTTTCATTTGTTTCCACGCACTTTTTTATTTCCTTGATTTCCTCATTGACCCATTCATTTTTTAGTAGCATGTTATTTATCTTCCATGTATTTGTTGTCTTTCCACGTTTTTTCTTGCCATTGACTTCTAATTTCATAGCACTGTGGTTGGAAAACATGCATGGTATAACTTCAATCTTCTTATATTTGTTAATGCTTCTTCTGTGGCCTAATACGTGATCTATTCTGGAGAATGTTCCATGTGCCCTTGAAAATTATGTATATTCTGCTGTTTTAAGATGGAGTGTTCTGAATATGTCTGTTAAGTCCATATGGTCTAGTGTGTCATTCTAGGATATTGCTTCCTTGCTGATTTTCTGTTTAGATGATGCATCCCTTGATATAAGTGAGATGTTAATGTCTGTTACTATTACTGTATTATCATCAATTAGTTTCTTTATGTCTATTATTGTTTTATATATTTGGGTATATAAATATTCACAATTGTTATATCTTAATTTTTCTTTTATATAGTGTCCATCTGAAAGGAGAAAAAATGAGTGGGGGAATATCAGAAAGGGGGACAGAACCTGAAAGACTCCTAACTCTGGGAAACAAACTAGGGGTGGTAGAAGGGGAGGTGGGCGGGGGGTGGGGGTGACTGGGTGATGGGCACTGAGGTGAGCACTTGATGGGATGAGCACTGGGTGTTATTCTATATGTTGGCAAATTGAACACCAATAAAAAATAAATTTATAAAAAATATATAGTTCCCATCTTTGTATCTTTTTACAGACTTTGCTTTAAAGCCTAGTTTGTGTGATATAAGTATTGCTCTTCTGGCTTTCTTTTGACCTCCATTTGCATGATAAATCTTTCTCCATCCCCTCATTTTCAATCTGCAGGTATCTTTAGGATGAAATAAATTCCCTGTAGGCAGCATATAGATGGATCTTTTTTTCTTTAATCCATTCTGACACACTTGTGTCTTTAGATTGGAGCACGTAGAACATTTACATTCACAATATTTGATAGATATGTATTTATTGCCATTTTGTTACTTGTGTTTGTTTCTGGAGATTTTCTCTGATCCTTTCTTGTCTTTCTTTCATATTTTGCTGATTTTCTTTAGTGACATATTTGGATTTCTGTCTCTTTATTCTTTGCATGTTTATTAGTCATTTCTGATATGATTATCATTAGCCTTGTATATAACCTGATCTGCAAATAGCAGTCTATATTAAGTTGAGTTTTTAGTCTGCTAAATCCAACTTCTTTGTTTCCAAAGAAAATTTCCATCATCTGTTTTCCTTTTCCTGGGTATGGGCCACATTTTCCTGTTTTCTTGTATGTCTCATAATTTATTGTTAAGAACTTGAGATTTCAGATAATATGTTGTAAAAACCCTGGATTCTGATCCCTTCCTGGTGCTTTTGTTATTATTGTGTTTGTTTGTTTAATAGCTCTACTTGATTAATTCTGTTTAGCTTCCTTTCTCTGCAGAATGGGGCCTCTGATGTGTCTACATTAATTATTCTTTGTATTTTAAACCTTGCTTCAGAAGAATAGCATCTTGGATCAGCATAGCTTTTGTGTGAAAGGGTTTAGGCCTAATTAATCTGAGCTGCTGAGAATTCTGCCATTTGTCAATGATCTAATTGTAGCTCAAGAGTGCTTTCAAATTCCAGGGAGTTTAAAAGTTTACAAGTATACTTGAGGTTAACGTTCAGCATTCATAAGGCTTTAATGTCAGCTAGGCTGAATAAGTCACTAGGATCCTCTCCAGTTCCTCCTGTGAACATGTACAATCTTATGTATTTTCAGAACTTTCTGGAAAAATATAAATATGTGGAAACCTAATAAGAACTTAACTATGTTGTCTTATTTTCTAGATATCCCTTTTATTTATTTTTGACTAACCTGGTATATTGCTTACTTCAACCAATACTAAAATCCTAGACAGACTGTGATATTGGCCTTTCCCAGTTGCATGCCAACATGGTAATAAGTGTCTTCTACTATGCCCCTGTATATGGACATAACTACACTCCAAATCAAGTCACCCTCCTCCGGCAGAGAAGTTGCTCATTTTCATAGATTTTTCCACTCTCATTGGATTATTCCACCAATCTATTTGGTATGGAGTGGAGTAATCAGAGTAGCCCCAGGAGAAAAATCCCTATGGATTTCCATTAAAGTAATCTGATTTTCAAGTTTTTTCTTGAATAAATAGCTGTTATTTTGTTGTATGCCTTGGGGATTTTTCCAGAGTCTTGGAAAAACAATTGTGGAAGCTTTTTACTATTTTGTCCAATTTTATCATTATTTGAGGGGAGATGATTGCTGAGCCCTTTACTTTGCCATTATACAAATCCTTCCTCTGTGAGTTTGATTTTTTATTTTGTTATTAATATTTGATATTGTCTTTCATATTTTGTCATGTCATTTAGTTGGTATTTATTTATTTATTTATTTATTTATTTATTTATTTATAAATTTACTTATTAATGGTGTTCAATTTACCAACATACAGAATAACAACCAGTGCTCATCCTGTCATGTGCCCCCCTCAGTGCCCGTCACCCATTCACCCCCACCCCAGCACTCCTCCCCTTCCACCACCACTAGTTCGTTTCGCAGAGTTAGGAGTCTTTATGTTCTGTCGCCCTTTCTGATATTTACCACACATTTCTTCTCCCTTCCCTTATATTCCCTTTCACTATTATTTATATTCCCCAAATGAATGAGAACATATAATGATTGTCCTTCTCCGATTGACTTACTTCATTCAACATAATACCCTCCAGTTCCATCCACGTTGAAGCAAATGGTGGGTATTTGTCGTTTCTAATGGCTGAGTAATATTCCATTGTATACATAAGCCACATCTTCTTTATCCATTCATCTTTCGATGGACACCGAGGCTCCTTCCACAGTTTGGCTATTGTGGACATTGCTGCTATAAACATCGGAGGGTATTATGCTGAGTGAAAGAAGTCAATCGGAGAAAGACAAACATTGGGGTGCAGGTGTCCCGGCGTTTCATTGCATCTGTAACTTGGGGTAAATCCCCAACAGTGCAATTGCTGGGCCGTAGGGCAGATCTATTTTTAACTCTTTGAGGAACCTCCACACAGTTTTCCAGAGTAGCTGTACCAGTTCACATTCCCACCAACAGTGCAAGAGGGTTCCCCTTTCTCCACATCCTCTCCAACATTTGTGGTTTCCTGCCTTGTTAATTTTCCCCATTCTCACTGGTGTGAGGTGGTATCTCATTGTGGTTTTGATTTGTATTTCCCAGATGGCCAGTGATGCGGAGCATTTTCTCATGTGAATGTTGGCCATATCTATGTCTTCCTCTGTGAGATTTCTGTTCATGACTTTTGTCCATTTCATGATTGGATTGTTTGTTTCTTTGCTGTTGAGTTTAATAAGTTCTTTATAGATCATGGAAACTAGCCCTTTATCTGATAGGTCATTTGCAAAATGCTTCTTATCTTGATGAAGTCCCAATAGTTCATTTTTGCTTTTGTTTTTCTTGCCTTCGTGAATGTATCTTGCAAGAAGTTACTGTGGCTGAGTCCAAAAAGGGTGTTGCCTGTGTTCTCCTCTTGGATTTTGATGGAATCTTGTCTCACATTTAGATCTTTCATCCATTTTGAGTTTATCTTTGTGTATGGTGCAAGAGAGTGGTCTAGTTTCATTCTTCTGCATGTGGATGTCCAATTTTCCCAGCACCATTTATTGAAGAGACTGTCTTTCTTCCAGTGGATAGTCTTTCCTCCTTTGTCGAATATAAGTTGACCAAAAAGTTCAGGGTCCACTTCTGGGTTCTCTATTCTGTTCCACTGATCTATGTGTCTGTTTTTGTGCCAGTACCACACTGTCTTGATGACCACAGCTTTGTAGTACAACCTGAAATCTGGCATTGTGATGCCCCCAGCTATGGTTTTCTTTTTTAACATTCCCATGGCTATTCGGGTCTTTTCTGATTCCACACAAATCTTAAAATAATTTGTTCTAACTCTCTGAAGAAAGTCCATGGTATTTTGATTAGGATTGCATTAAACATGTAAATTGCCCTGGGTAACATTGACATTTTCACAATATTAATTCTGCCAATCCATGAGCATGGAACATTTTTCCATCTATTTGTGTCTTCCTAAATTTCTTTCAGAAGTGTTCTATAGTTTTTAGCGTATAGATCCTTTACCTCTTTGGTTAGGTTTATTCCTAGGTATCTTATGCTTTTGGGTGCAATTGAAAATGAGATTGACTCCTTAATTTCTCTTTCTTCAGTCTTATTGTTAGTGTAGAGAAATGCCACTGACTTCTGGGCATTGATTTTGTATCCTGCCACGCTACTGAATTGCTGTATGAGTTCTAGCAATCTTGGGGTGGAGGCTTTTGGGTTTTCTATGTAGAGCATCATGTCATCTGCGAAGAGGGAGAGTTTGACTTCTCCTTTGCCAATTTGAATGCCTTTAATGTATTTTTGTTGCCTGATTGCTGAGGCTAGGACTTCCAGTACTATGTTGAATAGTAGTGGTGAGAGTGGACATCTCTGTTGTGTTCCCGATCTTAGGGGAAAGGCTCCCAGTGCTTCCCCATTGAGAATGATATTTGCTGTGGGCTTTTTGTAGATGGCTTTTAAAGGTTGAGGAATGTTCCCTCTATCCCTACACTCTGAAGAGTTTTGATCAGGAATGGATGCTGTATTTTGTCAAATGCTTTCTCTGCATCTAATGAGAGGATCATATGGTTCTTGGTTTTTCTCTGGCTGATATGATGAATCACATTGATTGTTTTACGAGTGTTGAACCAGCCTTGTGTCCCAGGGATAAATCCTACTTGGTCATAGTGAATAATCTTCTTAATGTACTGTTGGATCCTATTGGCTAGTATCTTGTTGAGAATTTTTGCATCCATGTTCATCAGGGATATTGGTCTGTAATTCTCCTTTTTGGTGGGGTCTTTGTCTGGTTTTGGAATTAAGGTGATGCTGACCTCATAGAACGAATTTGGAAGTACTCCATCTCTTTCTATCTTTCCAAGCAGCTTTACTAGAGTAGGTATGGTTTCCTCTTTAAACTTTTGATACAATTCCCCTGGGAAACCATCTGGCACTGGACTCTTGTGCTTGGGAGGTTTTTGATGCCTGCTTCAATGTCCTCCCTGGTTATTGGCCTCTTCAGGTTTTCTATTTCTTCCTGTTCCAGTTTTGGTCATTTGTGGCTTTCCAGGAATGCGTCCATTTCTTCTAGATTGCCTAATTTATTGGCGTAGAGCTGTTCATAATATGTTTTTAAAATCGTTTGTATTTCCTTGGTGTTGGTGGTGATCTCTCCTTTCTCCTTCATGATTTTATTGAGTCTTCTCTCTCTTCTTTTTAATAAGGCTGGCTAAGGGTGATCTATCTTATTAATTCTTTCAAAGAACCAACTCCTGGTTTTGTTGATCGGTTCCACAGTTCTTTTGGTCTCTATTTCATTGAGTTCTGCTAGAATCTTAATTAACTCTCTTCTTTTGCTGGCGGTAGGATCTATTTGCTGTTTTTTCTCTAGCTCCTTTATGTGTAAGGTTAGCTTTTGTATTTGAATTCTTTCCAGTTTTTGAATGGATGCTTGTATTGTGATGTATTTCCCCCTTAGGACTGCTTTTGCTGCATCCCAAAGATTTTGAACGGTTGTATCTTCATTCTCATTAGTTTCCATGAATCTTTTTAATTCTTCCTTAATTTCCGTGTTGACCCTTTCATCTTTTAGCAGGATGGTCCTTAACCTCCACGTGTTTGAGGTCCTTCCAAACTTCTTGTTGTGATTTAGTTCTAATTTCAAGGCATTATGGTCTGAGAATATGCAGGGGACGATCCCAATCTTTTGGTATCGGTTCAGACCCGATTTGTGACCCAGTATGTGGTCTATTCTGGAGAAAGTTCCATGTGCACTTGAGAAGAATGTGTATTCAGTTGAGTTTGGATGTAAAGTTCTGTAGATATCTGTGAAATCCACCTGGTCCAGTGTATCATTTAAAGCTCTTGTTTCTTTGTAGATGTTCTTTGAAGACCTATCGAGAATAGAAAGAGCTAGATTGAAGTCACCAAGCATAAGTGTATTATTATCTAAGTACTTTTTCACTTTGGTTATTAATTGATTTATATATCTGGCAGCTCCCACATTCGGGGCATATACATTGAGGATTGTTAAGTCCTATTGTTGGATAGATCCTTTAAGTTTGATATAGTGTCCCTCTTCATCTCTCACTACTGTCTTCGGGGTAAATGTTAGTTTATCTGATATAAGGATGGCTACCCCTGCTTTCTTTTGAGGACCATTTGAATGGTAAATGGCTCTCCAACCATTTTGGAGAATGGAATGGTTCTCCAACCTTTTATTTTCAGGCTATAGGTGTCCTTCTCTCTAAAATGAGTATCTTGTAGACAGCAAATAGATGAGTCCTGCTTTTTTATCCAGTCTGAAACCCTGCGCCTTTTGATGGGGTCATTAAGCCCGTTCACGTTCAGAGTTACTATTGAAAGATATGAGTTTTTTAAAAAAGAAAGATATGAGTTTAGTGTCATCATGATATCTATTCAGTCCTTGTTTTTGTGGATTGTTCCACTGAACTTCTTCTTAAAGGGGAATTTTAAGAGTCCCCCTTAAAATTTCTTGCAGAGCTGGTTTGGAGGTCACATATTCTTTCAGTTCCTGCCTGTCTTGGAAGCTCTTTATCTCTCCTTCCATTCTGAATGAGAGCCTTGCTGGATAAAGTATTCTTGGTTGCATGTTCTTCTCATTTAGGACCCTGAATATATCCTGCCAGCCCTTCCTGGCCTGCCAGGTCTCTGTGGAGAGGTCTGCTGTTACACTAATACTCCTCCCCATAAATGTCAAAGATTTCTTGTCTCTTGCTGCTTTAAGGATCTTCTCTTTATCTTTGGCATTTGCAAGCTTCACTATTAAATGTCGAGGTGTTGAATGGTTTTTATTGATTTTAGGGGGGGATCTCTCTATTTCCTGGATCTGAATGCCTGTTTCCCTTCCCAGATTAGGAAAGTTTTCAGCTATGATTTTTTCAAATGCATATTCTGGCCCTCTGTCCCTTTCGGCACCATCGGGAACCCCAATTAAACGTAGGTTTTTCTTCCTCAGGCTGTCATTTATTTCCCCTTCATCTATCTTCATGGTCTTTTAATTGTTTGTCTCTTTTTCCTCAGTTTCCCTCTTTGCCATCAACTTGTCTTCTATGTCACTCACTCGTTCTTCCACCTCATTAATCCTCATCGTTAGGACTTCTAGTTTGGATTGCATCAATTTTTAATTTCTGCCTGATTGGATCTAAATTCTGCAGTCATGAAGTCTCTTGAGTCCTTTATGCTTTTTTTGTAGAGCTACCAGTATCTGTAGAATAGTGCTTCTGAACTGGCTTTCTGACATTGAATTGTAATCCAGATTTTGTAACTCTGTGGGAGAGAGGATTGTTTCTGATTCTTTCTTTTGAGGTGAGGTTTTCATTCTAGTCATTTTGCTCAGTGCAGAGTGGCCAAAAACAAGTTGTATTGGGAAAAGGAGAAAAAGAGAGGAGAGAAAGAAGGAAAGAAAAGAGAAAAAGAAAAAAGAAAGAAAAAAGATAAAGAGAAGAAAAAGAGAAAGGAAAAGGAAGAAAGGAAAAAAAAGGTGGGGAAAGCAAACAGAAATCAAAAAGCAAAACAAAACAAAACAGGGGATTATCTTCTGTTTCTGCATACTTTAACTCCCTTGAGGTCCCCTGGACCTGTCCGTCTAGTTGGTCTTCTGTGGGAGGCGTCTGTTGTGCTGATTCTCAGGTGTTAGCATTTGGGGGAGCTGCTCTGCCCCCTGCCTGGTGCAGGGCTCAGTGGGGTTTGTTTACCCCGTGAGGCCCCAGGAGGAACAACCCCAGTGGCGGGGCCAGCTCTGGAGCCCTGGATTCAGCTCCCGCAGTAACTACAGAGCTCTCAGCCTACAGGGGCCTGGAGGCTCCGGGGGCGGGGCCGCTGATCTGCTCAGCTCAGGGCAGGAGCGTCCTTGCTGTCCTGGGCCCTCCTGGCATCTGCCTGTCCCGGGGGGAGGTCAGATCCTGGGCTGTGTCCCTGCGCCCAGTGCTCCTGGGCCTGCGCTTTTGGATTCGCCCTCCCAGTGGCGCAGCTGCTTCTCTGTGGAGCCGCCGCCCGAGCCCCTCTGAGCCGCTCCCAGAGCCCCGCAGCCCCCTCCACACGGAGCCTCTTCCTCTGCCCGAGCCGCCGCCGCCCCTCCGAGCTGCTCCCGCCGCGCAGCCCCCTCCGCGGAGCCACGCCCGAGCCCCTCCGAGCTGCTCCGGGTCCCGCCGTGCGCGCTGCAGCCCTTAGGGAGCTCGGCGCACTCTCCCGGGGCGCAGGTGTCTGTTAGTGTCCCAGGGAGCCCGAGGGCATCCCCGCCCTCCTGGGTCCTGCTCTAACTCCCTGCGGGCCCCTTTCCGCCCGGGAAGGTTGGTGCAGCTCCTGCTTCTCCGGGACGGGGCTCTCCTGTCCTGGGGACACTCGCCCCGGCCTCAGCCCGGCTCCTCGCGGGCCCCTCCCCCTCGGAGGCCTTTTGTGTCTTTATTTCTTTTTCCCCGTCTTCCTGCCTTGATAGAAGCGCGAACTCTTCTCACTGTAGCATTCCAGCTGGTCTCTCTTTACATCTCAGGCCGAATTCGTAGATTTTCAGGATGGTTTGAAGGTTATCTAGGTAATTTGGTGGGGACAGGTGATTTGGGGACCCTCCTGTCCCGCCATCTTGCCCTTCCTCCAGTTGGCATCTTTTTATTATAAGGTAATGATTATTGGAAATTTCTAGGAATTCTTTGAATCCTGGATTTAACTGCTTTCTTCTAGACAATATTTGGATTTTTTTCAACTAGTTGCTTGGAAACAATATGAATCCAGATATATTTTATTTATTTTATTTTATTTTAATTTTACTTAATATTTTATTTATTTATTCATGAGAGACACAGAGACGAAAGAGGCAGAGACGCAGGCAGAGGTAGAAGCAGGCTCCAGGCAGGGAGCCCAATGTGGGACTGCATCCCAGGACCCTGGGGGTCACGCCCTGAGCTGAAGGTAGATGCCCAACCGCTAAGCCTCCTAGATGGCCCTGAACTCAGAAATATTTTAAACTAAAGTTTCTGCCTTTAATTTCTTAAGACCATAGAGTTATTTTGGTGTTAGGAATTTTCAAGGAAAAATATTTTTTTCTCTTCTACCCAGAGACATATTTGAATCACTTTTGTTTTTAATATGCCATGTTTTCCTCTTGTTCTGTTTCAATAAGCCATGTAGGGCCCTTACTTTATGCAAGTATCTTCTTTTAGCTTCATTCCTTGTAGATTATTTGGCCCTTATCCCTTTTTCCTAGCATGTCTTGATATTAAATTTGAAATCACCAGGATACCACAAACCTGTAGATACCATCAGGGAAGCAATATGCTGAAAAACTTGATTGTCTTTCTTTATTTATGCTTTCTTGTTATTTTGGCCTTATGGTAGGCAGAATAATAGCTCCCCAAAATATCCATAGCCCAATTCCTGGAAGCTATGAATATGATAGGTTATCTGAGAAAGAAAATAAAGTTGCAGATAAGAATTAAGATCAGTAGTCAGAAAAAAAAAAGATCAGTAATCAGTTGACTGTGAGATGGACAGATTATCCTGGATTACCCATGTGAGCTCAGGGTCATTAGAAGAGCCTTTATAAAGGGAAGAGTAGGCAGAACCCAAAGATCTAGAGAAATGACAGCATGAGAAAGACCCTGTCCAATAATTCTGGCTTTCAAGATGCTGGCTTTACATATAGAGCCAAGAACCAAGGAATGAAGGCAGCCAAGAGAAGACAGGAACGTCAAAGAAATATATTTTTTATATCTTCCAGAAAGAGACACATTGCCTTTGACACCTTGATTTTAGCCAAAAGAGACACATTTCAGACTTATGACATTTATAAATGCAAACTGATACACTTGTGTTATGTAAAGGCAATAATTCTATGGTAATTTGTTATGGCAACTATGGGAAACTGATATTAGCTTTAAAAGCTATTACTCACTTTCTAGACAACTCAGCTATGCATTTTCATGTACTTTAAACATTTTCCAGTGTTTTGAACTGTTCTATCTCCCAAAGTTTACTCATGCTATATAGTCCTCTATATTGTTAGAAATATTAATCCAAAAAATTTCTTCAGCAAAGTAAAATTCTTCACTTGTTGATGAATGCAGTTTCAGATTACTGGAGCCCAATTCAAGTGATTGGGAAAAAAAGAACAAGTTGATTGTCCTAGGGAGGACATGAAATAGTATACCCTTTACATATAAGATCTTATGTTCCTATTGGCTTCAACAAATTACTCACCACACTGTACTTATTATCTGGTCTCCATACTCACCTTCAGAGAGACTTCCTCCTACTTTTTGTCAACTGAATAATTTTAGAATCATCCACCTGGTTTATTTTCCTTGGTTTTGTTTTATTTCTGTTATTCCTAAGAAGATCCAGAATATCGCAGTAAGTGCTTAGCTCCCTTTCCCCACACAGTACTCTTCCTAAAAATATACCTCAGGGTCATCTTTTACTTTATTTAGAAAATAGCTGTTTGTTTTTATCAGTGAGAAAGCCTCTACACTTTGTGATATAATTTAGAAACAGAGAGTTATTTGACTGATCCAGATGATCTGAATGTAGTCCATTTAATGAATGTAGTCCATTTATTCTGTTCTATTCATTTGTTGGATCTAAGTTTTGTAGTCCTCAATACTTTCTTAAGAAATAACTCTTTTTAACCTTAGATTTTCCTTTATAGGTGCATAAGGCCATTATGTTTCAATTAGAACCCATTTGGTTTTTTTAATGTTTATTTAAATTTCAGCCAGTTAACAAAGTGTAATAGTAGTTTCAGGTATACAATTTAGTGATTCAACACTTCCATACAACACCTGGTGCCCATCACAAGTATACTCCTTAATCCTATCACCTATTTAACCATTCCCCCACTCATTTCCCCTCCAATGACCATCAATATGTTCTCTATAGTTAAGAGGTGGTTTTGTGTTTTTGTTTTGATTTGTTTTAGATTTGCCACTTCCCCCCATGATCATTTGTTTTCATTCTTAAATTCCTCATATGAGTGAAAACATATGGTATTTGTCTTTCTCTAACTGACTTATTTCACTTAGTGTAATACTCTCTAGCTCCATCCAAAACATTGCAAATAGCAAGATTTCTTTTTGATGGCTGAATAATAATCAGCACAAAAAATAGACTCATGCATCAATAGAACAGAATAGAATCCCAGAAATAAACCCACAACTATATGGTCAATTAATTTTCAAAAAAGCAGGAAAGAATATCCAATGGGAAAAAGGCAGTCTCTTCAATAAATGGTTTTGGGAATAGTCAATAGCAAAATGCAAGAGAATGAAATTGTAATCACTTTCTTACAACATATGCAAAAATAAATTCAAAATGGATTAAAGACCTAAATGTGAGACCTGAAACCATAGAAATCATAGAAGAGAACATATGTAGTATCTTCTTTGACATCAGCCATAGAAATTTCATTCTAGATATGTCTCTTGAGGCAAGGGAAACAAAAGCAAAAATAAAATATTGGAACTTCATCAGAATAAAAACTTCCACGCAGTGAAGGAAATAATCATCAAGACTAAAAGACAACCTATGGAATGGGAAAAGATATTTGCGAATGACATATCATTTAAAGGGTTGTTATCCAAAATATATAAAAAACTTATAAAACTCAACACCAAAAATGAATAATCCAATTTAAAAATAAGCAAATGACTTGAATAGACATTTTTCCAAGGGAGACATACAGATGTTTAACAGACACATGAAAATATGGTCAACATCATTCCTCATCAGGGAAATCAAATCAAAACTACAATCAGATATCACTTCATACCTGTCAGAATGGCTAAAATCAACAACAGAAGAAACAGCAGGTGTTTGGGAGGATGCAGAGAAAAGGGAACACTCTTGCACTGTTGGTGAGAATGCAAATTGGTATAGCCACTCTGGGAAACAGTATGGAGTTTCTCCACTTGCTTTTTATTTTCCATAAATTTTTGAAAATTTCTTGCCTACTTCTGATATCATGTTTTGAAATTTATGAAAATGTCAGTAATGTCATTTTCAGTAATGTCAATAGCTCCTTGAGTTAGAAGCCTATGTGTGATTGCTAACATAATAAAATATCAACTTCATTTGTATAGTAGTTTTATTTTATTTTTTAAAGATTTTATTTATTTATTCATGAAAGACACACACACACACAGAGAGAGAGAGAGAGAAGCAGAGACACAGACAGAGGGAGAAGCATGCTCCATACAGGGAGCCGGATGTGGGACTTGATCCCGGGACCCCGGGACTCCAGGACCACGCCCTGGGCTGAAGGTGGTGCTAAACCGCTGAGCCACCCGGGCTGCCCCTGTATAGTAGTTTTAAATTGGAAAGCTTTCATATTCCTTTTTAAATATGTCACATTAATGGAATTATTCTATATACATAGATGGATACATTATAGCCATAAATATGTTATCTCACTGTATATGGAAATATATTTTCATCAACTACTATTGAAAGAATAAAAGCTAAACACTGCATTCTATTTGGAATAATTCCATTTAGGTAAAATTAAATATACAAACATATCAAAGACAAGTTTTAATTAGATAAAAAAATATTGGTGAGCATTATTACATGGACATTGTTAATATCCTGTAATTATTCCTCACTCTGAAAAAGTGAGAAGTTCAAAGTTATATTATTAAGAACTGTTCAGTGAAATATGTTGGAATGCCAACAATAGGAGAACAGCATAGGGACTCTTGGTGGCTCAGTCAGTTAAGTGTCTGCTGTTGGCTTAGGTCATGATCCTGGAGTACCAGAATGGAGCCACAGATTGGGTTCCCTGCTCAGTGGGGAGTCTGCTTCTCCCCCTGTCCCTCACCCTGCTTGTGCTCTCTCTCAAATAAATAAATAACATCTTTTTAAAAATAAGAGAAAAGCATAAAACACATTATCAACAAAAGGTTGCATTTAAATCATTAAACATATACTGTGGTTGTAACAAAAATACTTAATTTGATATTTTGACTTTATCCAAAATCTTAAAGACAAGCCAGTGAATATTCTAAGTAGGATTCCAATTAGGGAAGAATTAATTTCACAAGTGTATATACATAACGTATCAGATTTCCCATGTGTAAAATGGGGATAGTACCTACTTCACAGGATTCTTGTAAGGAATAAATTGGTTAATACAAGTTACATATTTAAAATACAACTCATGTAATGTGTTTTGTGAAAGTACTAGTATGATACTGATAATAGTGATTATTATTGTTATTCACAAATATTACATATATATGCATATATAATAAAGAAATAAAAAAATAATAAAGAAAAAAGAGACATCCTGAAAAATGTGAAGTGAAAAGCTAAATGCTGTGGGTAGTGGAATGGTAAGTAAATTATATGGTCCCATCCTTGAAATGACCTACAAGTCAAGGTAAAGGAGATTTTTTTTTTAAGGTAAAGGAGATTTAAAGAGGGTCAAACTAATCGAAAATAATGCAGAAAGAAAGAAAGAAAGAAAGAAAGAAAGAAAGAAAGAAAGAAAGAAAGAAACCCCAAATCTGAAAAACAAACCCAAAACATAAGATGAAAGAGGTGCTGGGAGTGGGTTAGTGAAAGTGGAGTTTGGTGCAATTTCACTAAGTATTATATTCAAATATTGATATTATACTGTGTTGTTGATAGTAATTTCTTAATAGTATGTTTAGTATTAGTCTTAACTATGTGTGCAGGGAAGAAAATGAGTCAATAGAAATAGTTTCTCATATCCCATAGAGATTGATCAATTTTAGTGGCACTAGGCAACTACTGTGTAGTAGGTCAAATAAATGGGAACCACTCAAAATATTACTTAATTCATTAATTTTATTGGCAAACAACCTCCTAGTTCTTAGAATGGAAGAAAGGGGGATGGAGTTAACAACTTGAATATGTAGTATGGATGAATTTTTTTATAGCCAGTTATTTTAAAACAAGATATATGGCATTATGACTACATCATAGAATGATGCAAGACTACCAGACTTCTAAGGCACTATGAGGGATTCAAAATGAAATTTCTAAAGTAACAGGCAAGAAAAAAAGATTCAGATGCAATGAAACGCCAGGACACCTGCACCCCGATGTTTATAGCAGCAATGAACAATAGCCAAACTGTGGAAGGAGCCTCGGTGTCCATCGAAAGAAGAATGGATAAAGAAGATGTGGTTTATGTATACAATGGAATATTACTCAGCCATTAGAAATGACAAATACCCACCATGAGGATTTCAAGTTGTGATATACTTATACTTTAAAAAGTATTTTTTTAACTTCTAAGATTCTTCTGGTTAAAGTGAGCAATGGGATTTTTTATTCTCAAATATAAAAAGAGGAGAAATTTTATTTCAGCATTTTAATAGCAAATAACAAAGTAATCCACAAGATTTTATTCTTGACTTACATTTTCTTCTTTCATTTTCAACAAACAAAAACTATAAATAATTACCTCAGTACTATTTAGTATATGAATTGATAAATATGGAAAATGTATTTAAAACAACAACAAACTTGCATTTAAAACAACAATGACAAACACCCACTGCTCCTATGATTTAATGTCAGATGTCTAGAGGAAGTTTTCCCTTAAGAGCAACATAAGTCAAGGACAGCTTTCTCACTGGCAAGATTGTGTTGACAAAGAAAATATATGCCTTTTCTTTTTCACATTTGAGTTTCTTTGCTTCATTTTGACCACCTAATGACTGCACACGGCAGTCAGAGACACTTTACAAATACCCAAATAGTTGACATTCCTAGCATAAATTGTTCCTTCTCTGTTATCAGTACAAATCATTCATTCTCAGTATCAATCAATGTCTGCAGCTACTATAATTCTTTCCAACAGCCACATGGGAATGTTGGATTAAAATATTTCTGTTAAAAAATATTTCTGTTAAATTAATTTTCCTTCAGAAATTTATAATGTAAACACTGGTAAAACAAGCTTTCCAAATGTGTGTTTGTCTACTCAAAAGTGTTGAATTATCTGGATTACAGAATACAACATTTGATTTTCATGGTCTTTTGACATTGTTTTTGTGCACTGAGACAGCACATTAAGGATTGTACTTTTCTTTCATCTGTAGTTTATGTTATAGGTGACTTCTTTGAAAGGTCAGAACATCCCCAGATACTGTTCACTATTGAGTGACAGAGAATACAGCTGACTTCGGAGAATGAGTTCGTCATTTTGGCAATTTACCTTGTTTCCTCATTTTTAGTATATTCAGTGATCATCTGAGGATTCCCAAGGGGCAGGAAGATCAAAATGAGGAAATAAGGAGCAGAAAGATAAAAATGAATCAGGTAATCAAAATGAAAAAATTGGAAAGCTTGGAAAAATGTTTCTCTTCTATATAATATTTTATTTTTTAAAAACCTCCATTAAATGGATTCATTAATGAACTAAGTATGTGTCCTCTAGACTTTACTGAGAAAGTTTAAGTGGGCATGTTCAGATGCTCAGCTTTAATGTGCAAAGATTCAGGACCTTGTTCATGTGTCCCAAACTTTCCTCTGCACTAGGACCTTTTTTTTCCTCCTGAAGAAGTTCAACCTGAATACAGGTGATCAGACTTTTAAAAATCTGTCAGAAAAGTTAAATGAACAATTCAGATTAATAAGAGTCAGATCACATAAAAGAGGGGAAGTTAGAATTCTTTGGCTTTGCTATTAGTGCTGAAATCTTGAGGTACCCAAGTGAGATCACAGTACTGCTAGAAGAGGATGTAAGATAAAGAAAGGAAATTAGATCTATGTCTGGTCTTGAGCCTTGCCATGAATCCTGAAATGTGCTGTATTTAGCAAAGTATCATCGTCTTTATAGAAAAAACACTAGTAAAAACATAGTTAGTTTAAATTTCAGTGAGTTATTCTTCATGCCATATAATAAAAGTTAAAAAGGAGAACAAAAACAACTTTTGATTTGAAGGAAGTTAATGACATTTCATTAACAAACTGTAAATAGTAACAGCATAAGCTGGATGGGAAGCTGCTTTCACAGGCCATAAATGCTTAATGTTTATTACCAATAAAAGTCAAAGGAGCATTTAGTAAAGCAGTTTACCAAACAAACATTAAATACTTTAATGCATTAGCTTCAGTGGACAGAATCAGGCTATTTAATTAGCAATGAGTAATCTGTTAAGCTTTGATTCACCACAAATGATCTGCAGCTTAATACAGGATGATAGCCTTTGAATGGAAGTGATGAGGGTAAACATCAGTTGCAGGTAGGAGGTTGATATTCTTGAAAGCAAGAGAAAATAAAGACTAGTTTGGGTGTAGTTTAATCTCATACAAAACTAAAAGTAGAAGAATAATTACTTATGTTATATGATATGGTGTAAAAATAATGACTCTCTACTTCTAAGCTATATGATTTGAATATAGCTTACCACCTAAGCTGCAGTTTCTTCACCTACAAAATGAATCATATCTCACTGGGTGGCTTTGAAGATTAATGACAGCCTATGCATTATTCTGGGATATAATGAGTACTCATGTAATTTTACTTCACATTATTTTAATTCTTCTGTTTCCATTGTTTCTGCTATATACTTATACTTACTACTTCTACTACTGCAACTACTATATTTGTGCTATTTAATGAGAACTCATGGGTCGAGCTATAAAATTCTTTGAGTTTCAAGGAAAATAAAATCACAGATTACCTTAGTGATAGACATATATTGCAAGGGCATAGAAGAAATAATCTCATATGCCACATTGTAAACATATATCTCAGAAATTTTTAACATTGTAATATGTACTGGTCTTCAATGAAAAGAGGAAACATTATTTATTATCACTTGAAACAGCTACCTAAACTGAATAATACACATTCTTTTTGTTCATCTAACATTTACACTTCTCCAAAGACGTTTTTATTGGGTTTGTTTATTACCACTCATGTGGGAGAGTTAATGCCAAGCCACCTCAAAAATGATTAGCTATCCTTGTGCCCAACCAAGTTTGCAACTTTGACTTTTCTTATACCATTTGTTACATGAATCAGAACAGCTTACACAGAAAAGATCCTCTTGGGGCCATTTTTCTTAAAATAAAGAGGTGTTGGGAAGTTGAGAAGTTTTATGGAGATGTACTCATATTTATTATGAAGACGTAATATATTCCAGATAAAACACTAAGAAATTTATATACATTAACTCTTTTTCAATGACCCTGTGAGATAGTTATTAGCCTCTTTTTATAGATGAGAAAAAAATGAGGCTTTCAAAAAATTTAAGATGAAACATCTAGTCAATGATATTGGTAGGATTCAAATCCAACCTTGACCATTGTTCACTCTCTCATTTAATTCTTGCATTATAGCAGCAGTTCTGCCATTAACTCAATGACCTTCTGTAAGTCACTCCTTTATATATAGGCCTTTATTTCCTTATGTAAAAAGGTTGAATTATATCACCAATATTCTATTTTTAATTGCATAGAATCTCCTATTTTATTTAAAATCTTCCACAAAAAATATATATAAAATAAAAAATAGTGGAACTGTTCTTTTTGAAGGAAGTCTCTGACATTCTGCTACTATTTTCCTCTATTATTTAACTGCCTTCCTCCATATTAATATATCTAAATTCCACCCATTTCACAAGCCCATTCCCCAAAATGCCATCTCTCCCATATAGTTTTTCCTGATTTACTGAGCCATAACTAATCTCATACTATTCTGATGGTTTATAATATTTAACATGTAGCTTCTTCTGATTGTATCATTTCCTACCTTATTGTTATTTGTATAAATGTACTAACCTCCACAGTAACTGGCCATTTCTGAAGAATAGGAACTCTCTCACATTCCTCTACATATCCCTGAAACCATCTGGCACAGTGTATAACATATACTAAGGCTAGAGATTTAAATAATAGATTGCATTTAATTTTAATTTAATTTTATTTTATTTTATTTTTTTATTATTTTATTTTTTTATTGGAGTTCAATTTGCTAACATAGAGCATAACACCCAGTGCTCATCTGCTCATCCCGTCAAATGCCCCCCTAGTGCCCGTCACCTAGTCACCCCAACCCCTGCCCACCTCCCTTTCCACAACCCCTTGTTAGTTTCCCAGAGTTAGGTGTTGTTCATGTTCTGTTACCCTCATTGATATTTTCACTCATTTTCTCTCCTTTCCCCTTTATTCCCTTACACTAGTTTTTATATTTCCCAAATGAATGAGACCATATAATGTTTATCTTTCTCCAATTGCCTTATTTCACTCAGCATAATACCCTCCAGTCCCACCCACGACCAAGCAAATGGTGGGTATTTGTAGTTTCTAATGGCTAAGTAGTATTCCATTGTATATATAGACCACATCTTTATCCATTCATCTTTCGATGGACATTGGGGCTCCTTCCACAGTTTGGCTATTGTGGATATTGCTGCTATAAACAGCAAGGTGCAGGTGTTCCAGCATTTCACTGCATCTGTACCATTGGGGTAAATCCCCAGTAGTGCAATTGTTGGGTCATAGGGCAGTTCTATTTTTAACTCTTTGAGGAACCTCCACACAGTTTTCCAGAGTGGCTGCACCAGTTCACATTCCAACCAACAGTGCAAGAGGGTTCTCTCTTCTCCACATCCTTTCCAACATTTGTTTTTTCCTGTCTTGTTAATTTTCACCATTCTCACTGGTGTGAGGGGGTATCTCAATGTGGTTTCAATTTGTATTTCCCTGATGGTGAAGGATGCGTACCATTTTCTCATGTATTTGTTGGCCATGTCTATGTCTTCCTCTGTGAAATTTTTGCTCATGCCTTTTGCTCATCTCATGATTGGATTGTTTCTTTGCTGTTGAGTTTAATAAGTTCTTTATAGATCTTGGATACTAGCCCTTTATCTGATAGGTCATTTGCAATTATCTTCTCCCATTCTCAAGGTTGTCTTTGAGTTTTGTGGACTGTTTCTTTTGCTGTGCAGAAGCTTCTGATCTTGATGAAGTCCCAATAATTCATTTTTGTTTTTGTTTCCCTTGCCTTTATGGATGTATCTTGAAAGAAGTTGCTGTGGCCAAGTTCAAAAAGGGTGTTGCCTGTGTTCTCCTCTAGGATTCTGAGAAATTCTTGTCTCACATTTACATCTTTCATCCACTTTGAGTTTATCTTTGTATGTGGTGTAAGAAAATTGTCTAGTTTCAATCTTCTGCATTTGTCTGTCCAAATTTCCCAGCACCATATATTGAAGAGACTGTCTTTTTTCCAGTGGATAGTTTTTCCTGCTTTGTCGAATATTAGTTGACCATAAAGTTGAGGGTCCACTTCTAGATTCTCTATTCTGTTCCATTGATCTATATGTCTGTTTTTGTGCCAGTACCACACTGTCTTGATGACCACAGCATTGTAGTACAACCTGAAATCTGGCATTGTGATGCCCCCAGCTATGGTTTTCTTTTTTAATATTCCCCTGGCTATTTGGGGTCTTTTCTGATTCCACACAAATCTTAATATGATTTTTTTCTCTGAAGAAAGTCCATGGTATTTTGATAGGGATTGCATTAAATGTGTAAACTACCGTGGGTAACATTGACATTTTCACAATATTATTTCTTCCAATCCATGAGCATGGAATATTTTTCCATCTCTTTGTGTCTTCCTCAATTTCTTTCAGAAGTGTTCTGTACTTTTTAAGGTATAGATTATTTACCTCTTTGGTTAGTTTATTCCTAGGTATCTTATGCTTTTGGGTGCAATTGTAAATGGGATTGGCTCCTTAATTTCTCTTTCTTCAGTCTCATTATTAGTGTATAGAAATGCCACTGACTTCTGGGCATTGATTTTGTATCCTGCCACACTGCCAAATTGCTGTATAAGTTCTAGCAATCTTAGGGTGGAGGCTTTTGGGTTTTCTATGTAGAGTATCATGTCATCTGCGAAGAGGGAGTGTTTGACTTCTTCTTTGCCAATTTTAATGCCTTTTATTTCTTTTTGTTGCCTGAATGCTGAGGCTAGTACTATGTTGAATAGCAGTGGTGAGAGGGGACATCACTGGCGTGTTCCCGATCTTAAGGGAAAGGCTCCCAGTGTTTCCTCATTGAGAATAATATTTGCTTTGGGCTTTTCATAGATGTCTTTTTTTTTTTTCTGCTTTGTTTAAATTTTTTTTTCATTTCTTTTTTTTTTTTATAAATTAATTTTTATTGGTGTTCAATTTACCAACATACAGAATAACACCCAGTGCTCATCCCGTCAAGTGTCCCCCTCCGTGCCCGTCACCCATTCACCCCCACCCCCCGCCCTCCTCCCCTTCCACCACCCCTAGTTCATTTCCCAGAGTTAGAAGTCTTTATGTTCTGTGTCCCTTTCTGATATCTCCCACACATTTCTTCTCCCTTCCCTTATATTCCCCTTCACTATTATTCATATTCCCCAAATGAGTGAGAACATACACTGTTTGTCCTTCTCCGATTGACTTACTTCACTCAGCATAATACCCTCCAGTTCCATCCACGTTGAAGCAAATGGTGGGTATTTGTTGTTTCTAATGGCTGAGTAATATTCCATTGTATACATAAACCACATCTTCTTTATCCATTCATCTTTCGATGGGCACCGAGGCTCCTTCCACAGTTTGGCTATTGTGGACATGGCTGCTAGAAACATCGGGGTGCAGGTGCCCCGGCGTTTCATTGCATCTGAATCTTCGGGGTAAATCCCTAACAGTGCAATTGCTGGGTCGTAGGGCAGGTCTATTTTTAATTCTTTGAGGAACCTCCACACAGTTTTCCAGAGTGGCTGCACCAGTTCACATTCCCACCAACAGTGTAAGAGGGTTCCCTTTTCTCCGCATCCTCTCCAACATTTGTTGTTTCCTGCCTTATTAATTTTCCCCATTCTCACTGGTGTGAGGTGGTATCTCATTGTGGTTTTGATTTGTATTTCCCTGATGGCAAGTGATGCAGAGCATTTTCTCATGTGCATGTTGGCCATGTCTATGTCTTCCTCTGTGAGATTTCTCTTCATGTCTTTTGCCCATTTCATGATTGGATTGTTTGTTTCTTTGGTGTTGAGTTTAATAAGTTCTTTATAGATTTTGGAAACTAGCCCTTTATCTGATATGTTATTTGCAAATATCTTCTCCCATTCTGTAGGTTGTCTTTGAGTTTTGTTGACTGTATCCTTTGCTGTGCAAAAGCTTCTTATCTTGATGAAGTCCCAATAGTTCATTTTTGCTTTTGTTTCTTTTGTTTTCGTGGATGTATCTTGCAAGAAGTTACTGTGGCCAAGTTCAAAAAGGGTGTTGCCTGTGTTCTCCTCTAGGATTTTGATGGAGTCTTGTCTCACATTTAAATCTTTCATCCATTTTGAGTTATCTTTGTGTATGGTGCAAGAGAGTGGTCTAGTTTCATTCTTCTGCATGTCTTTTAAGATGCTAAGGGATATTCTCTCTCTCCCTACATTGTGAAGAGTTTTGATCAGGAATGTATGCTGTATTTTGTCAAATGCTTTCTATGCATCTAATGAGAGGATCATATGGTTCTTGTTTTTTCCCTTGTTGATTTGATCTATCACATTGATTACTTTATGAGTGTTGAACCAGCCTTGCATTCTAGGGATAAATCCCATTTGGTCATGGTGAATAATCTTCTTGATGTACTCTTGGATCCTATTGGCTAATATCTTGTTGAGAATTTTTGCATCCATGTTCATCAGGGATATTGGTCTATAAACCCCACTTTTGGTAGGGTCTTTGTCTGGTTTTGGAATTAAGGTGATGCTGGCCTCATAGAACGAGTTTGGAAGTATGCCGTCTCTTTCTTCTTTCCAAACAGCTTTAGTAGAATAGGTGTGGTTTCTTCTTTAAATGTTTGATAGAATTCCCCTGGGAAGCCATCTGGCCCTGTACTTTTGTGTCTTGGGACGTTTTTCATGATTGCTTTAATATCCTCCCTGGTTATCGGCCTGTTCAGGTTTTCTATTTCTTCCTATTCCAGTTTTTGTAGTTTGCGGTTTTCCAGAAATGCGTCCATTTCTTCTAGACTGCCTACTTTATTGGCATAGAGCTGTTCATAATACATTTTAATTCGTTTGTATTTCCTTTGTATTGGTGGTGATCTCTCCTTTTTCACTCGTGATTTTATTAATCTGAGTCTTTTCTCTCTTCTTTTTAATCAGGCTGGCTAATGGTTTATCTATCTTATTAATTCTTTCAAAGAACCAACTCCTGGTTTTGTTGATCTCTTCCACAGTTCTTCTGGTCTCTATTTCATTGAGTTCTGCTCGAATCTTTATTAACTCTCTTCTTCTGCTGGGTGTAGGATCTATTTGCTGGTTTTTTCTCCAGCTCCTGTAGGTGCAAGGTTAGCTTTTATATTTGAGTTCTTTCCAGTGTTTGGGTGGATGCTTTTATTGTGATGTATTTCCCCCTCAGGACTGCTTTTGCTGTATCCCAATGATTTTGAATGGTTGTATCGTCATTGTCATTATTTTTGATGAAACTTTTTAATTCTTCTCTAATTTCCTGGTTGACCCTTTAATCTTTTAGCAGGATGGTCTTTAACCTCCATGTTTTTGAATTTCTTCCAAACTTCTTCTTGTGATTTACTTCTAGTTTCAAAGCATTATGATCTTAAAATATGCATGGTACAATCCCAATCTTTTGGTATCAGTTAAGACCTGATCTGTGACCCAGGATGTGGTCTAATCTGGAGAAAGTTCCATGTGCACTTAAGAAGAATGTGTATTCATTTGCATTTGGATGTAAGGTTCTGTAAATATCTGTAAATCCATCTGGTCCAGTGTATCATTTAATGCTCTTGTTTCTTTGGAGATGTTGTGCTTAGTTGTTTATATATTCTTCATTTTAGAAAAACGTATCAAAGGAGAGAAGCAAGCTGTGTTGATCAGTGACTTTGGTAAAGGCTGAAAAAGTTGAAAATAATTTGCATATGATACACTTCTTCTAAGTTGACACAACTTTATGGAGATACATCACTTATAGGTTGTCAAATTCTGTAATTAATAATGAAATATTGACTACTCTAAAGTCATAAAAAACGTGATGTAGATCATCCCCAATGTTAAATTTCCTTATAAGAAGACCAACTACCAACTATCCATAAATAAGACAATATTATGAAACTTCCAGAACCAGAGGGTGAAGCTGCAGTACCTCTTATGAATTACAGATGCCACAGAGGACCACATTAGAAGGTAAAAAGGACAGTTTCATTTTTACTACATTGCCCCTCACCTAGGCTAACATAGTGCCACAATAAGAGGGACCCTCTAAGCCTATTCTATATCCAGTGGGAAAAGAACCCTAAGGTAGACATAGAATTTCCTCAGCATTGTGGGAAACTTCCAAGGAAGCCCAATCAGATCTTCCCTTATGGGGATCATTTGGCAAATCCATAGAGCTTGAAAGCAGGATCAGAGAGAAACAGAGAGAGGGCAGGAATTACAGCAACCCAGACTCAGATATTACCAGATGGCATTCCTGCCTAGAGGTATTTTTAGAAAGCCTTGCTAGTGGCTCTGCCCATCTGTAGAGCTGAGCCTGTGACCCTATAAGGCCAAGAAGCATGACAGTTGTACCTGGTTTGATTTCCTAGTTAACAGACTGTACCAAGTGTGGAGCCTATTCTATGATCCTGCCCAAGCAGAGAACTAAGTTTGATGCCTTTCCCAATTGGCAAGCATAGCCTCCAGTCTGGCCCAACCAGAAAGTTTGGCCAGAGAACCTGGGCATCTGTGGAGTGCATACTATAGCCTCACTTGGACATGGAGGCAAGACAGGATCTTTATCCAATTATTGACCATAATCTCACCCTATGTTACCAGTGAGCCTGAATAGTGACCCTGGCAGACTTGGAGCCCAGCCTGTGGTACTTCACAGCCACAGATCCTAGCCTACATCTTCACTGAATTGCAAAACCTAGACTGTGGCCCTATCTGATTACTAAAGATAGCCTAGACAGTAATGATGCCTGACCACTGCATTCAACCTTAAGCCTTTCCTAATGCCAGGATATGCTGGAGGCAGAGGCCCCATATGACCAGAAATTTTGGCCAGTGACCTTGCTCTGCAGTGGAGGACAGCTAATTGCCTTACTGATCCCAAAGCACAGCCTCTTATCCCGATAAAATCCACAGCACACCTTGTAGCCCTGCTGACTCACAAAGTACAACCTGAAGGCTCATCTTGACCATGAAGTCCAGCCCATGGCCCTGCCTGAAGGTGGAGTCCAGTCAGTGGCACCACACAGTTGGGGAGAAGAGCTTGAGGCCTCATCCGGGAAAAATCGAGGAGACTAGCCCACAGTACTACCCAGTCACAGGGTCTGCGTGATGTTGCCATTTTGCCAGGAATTGCAGAGAGCAACCCCACCTGACCAGAGGTGATGGCAGAGACCAGATAGTGGCTCCACCTGATTGTGAAACACAGCCAGCAGCCCTATTCAAAGCCAACATGTAAATCTGGAAGAAGAGAATGCTTCCTTAAATGTGTAGAAACAAATGCAAGGATACAAGGGTCATAAAGAATCATGTGATGCCAACAAAGGAAACTAATAATAAAGCTCGATTAACAGACTCTAAGGAAATGAAGGTGAAGGAACTGTCTGGAAAATAATTCACAAAATCCTCTTAAGGAAGTTCAGTAATCTAGAATACACAGACAACCAAATGAAATTAGGAAAACAATGCATGAACAAAATGAGAAGTTCAACAAAGAAATAGAAATCATCAAGAACCAACTTCCAAAAAATCCTACAGTTTAATATTCCTATTGCTTAACACTGAACTAAATAATTTAATAAAGAGCTTTAACAGCAGATATGACCAAGTAGAAGAATAAATGACGTTAAATAAGATCATTTGAAATTAACTAATTAGAGGAGAAAAAAATGAGAAAAAAAGAATGGTAAAGGGTGAAAAAAACCTATGGGACTTATGGTATATCATCTAAAGAAATAATATACATATTATTAAAATTCCAGAAGAAGAGAGAGAGAAAAGTACAGAGTATTCTTAAGTGAATAATGGCAGAAAATTTGCCAAAATTGGGGAGAAATAAATAAATCTTTAAAAAAAAGAAACAAAAAATAGAATTGGAATAAAATGAAAATCTAGAAATAACTCTACATTTATATAGTCAATGAATCTTTGATAAATTAGTAAACAATATTCAATGGGAAAAGGATAGTCTCTTTGCCAAATGGTGTTGAAAAACTGGACAGCAACAGGCAAAAGAATGAAACTGGATCTCTTTCTAACACCATACACAAAAATGAACTTAAAATGAAATAATGATCTAAATGTGAGATCTGAAACCATAAAAATCCTAGAATTGAGTATAGGCCATAATTTCTTTGGCACTGGTCATAGTACCATCTTTTTTTTTTTTGACAGTTCACTTGAGGCAAGAAAAACAAAAGCCAAAATAAACTATTGGAACTACCTCAAAATAAAAAGCATCTGCATAGCAATGGGAAAAAATCAATAAAATGAAAAGAGAATCTACTGAATGGGAGAATATAGTTGCAAACGACATATCTGATAAAGGGTGAATATCCAGAAGATATAAAGAACTTATACAACTCAACACCAAAAATCCCCACAAATAATCTAATTAAATAATGGGCAGAAGACATGAATAGATATTTTTCCAAAGATGACATATAGATAGCCAACAGACACAGGAAAGGATGCCCAACATCACTCATCATTAGGGAAATACAAATCAAAACCATCTCACACCTGTCAGAATGACTAAAGTCAATAACACAAGAAACAAGTATTGGTGGGGATGTGGAAAAAAAGGAACCCTATGCACTGTTAAGAAAACGAGCTGTTAAATCCACTGCGGAAGACAGTAAGGAAGTTCTTTAAAAAGTTAAAAATAGAACTATACCATGATCCATGAATCTCACTACTGGTTATTTGCCCCCAGATACAAAAACACTAAGTCAAAGGAATGAATGCTGTGTTTATAGCAGTATTATTTATGATAGTCAAGTTATGGACACAGCACAGTTGTCCATGGATAGATTAATGGATAAGGAAGAGGTGGTATGTATACACAATGGAGTATTATTTGGCCATAAAAAAGAATGAAATCTTCCATTTCCATAACATAGAGCTAGAGAGTATGGTGCTAAGTGAAATAATTCAGTCAGAGAAAGACAAATATCATTATGATTTCACTCATATATGGAATTTAAGAAACAAAACAAATGAACAATGAAAAAAAGAAAGAACCAAAAAAAAAAAAAAAAAACAGACTCTTAACTATAGATAACAAACAAATGGTTATCAGTGGGATGTTGGTAGGGTGATGGATCAAATAGGCAATGTAAATTAAAGAGTATTCTTATCATGATGAGCACTGAGTAATGTATAGAATTGTTGAATCACTATATCACACATCTGAAACTAATATAATACTTTATGTTAACTATACTAGAATTCAATTAAAAACTTAATAAGAAAAAATTGAAAAAATAGAAGATAATGGGTCTCTATTCAATAATCTTTTTCAAAACACTGGAAGAAAAAACAATCATCACAATATAATCAAAAAGAAGAAACTAAAGATTGGAGTAAAAATCTATGATACTGAAATTAGAAAAAATAATGGAAAATAATGTTAGAAAATTTTTTCAAAAAACTATTATAATAAACATTGGGCAAAAATGTCAAAAATAATTTCATACAGAAAGACAAAATGTTGGGACACCTGGGTGACTCAGTGGTTGAGCGCCTGCCTTTGGCTCAGGGAGTGATCCCGGAGTCCTGGGATTGAGTCCTGCATCAGGCTCCCTATTTTCTCTCTGATTTTCTCTCTGCCTATGTCTCTGCCTCTCTCTCTGTGTGTCTCTCATGAATAAATAAATAAAATCTTCAAAAAAAAAAGACAAAAAAATCAGTAATAAGAATAAATATGTGCTATTGCTACAGATCTGGCAGCCATTAAAAGAATAATAAATTGATATAATGAACAGTATTATGCTCAGAAATTCAACAACTTAGAGGAAAAGGAACAATTATCCCAACATTACAAACTACCAATATAACCAAAATAAAGTAGATAGTAAGTATAGTCCTACTATTATTCGTAATTTTATTTATTTATTTATTTATTTATTTATTTATTTATTTATTTATTTATTTATTTATTTTTAAAGATTTTATTTATTTATTCATGAGAGACAGAGAGAGATAGAGGCAGAGACACAGGCCGAGGGAGAAACAGGCTCCATGCAGGGAGCGTGTCGCAGGACTCGATCCTGGTCTCCAGGATCAGGCCCTGGGCTGAAGGTGGCGCTAAACCACTGAGCCACCTGGGCTGCCCTATTTGTAATTTCAAATTAATAATTAAATTGTTCATATAAATCAAATCTAGAGGCCCAGACAGTTTCGCTGGAGAATTATACTAAACATTTAAAGAAAAATTAGTATGGAAACTAGGGGAGAAATTAAGATGATGGAGTAGAAAGGTGTACCATGAGCTTGCCTCATCCCTCAAACATAGGTAGCTCAACATTCAAGTATTTTGAACAACTAGGAATACAGTCTCAGGATTAAAAAACAATCTGTACATTTGAAGGGAGAGAAGGTGGCAGAATCGAAGTTCAGAGCTGTGAATTGGGGAAAGGAAAGCCATGGAGTCCCAAAGGCATAGGAACCCTTTCTGCAGAGCAAAGTCAGGGAGACAGAGCAAGTAAGGTTCATAAGGTGAGCAGCGGTGAGGACATCCCCTGGGTGTCACTGGGAGAGATTGCTCTCCTTTCTGGAATGCATTTTGAAAGAGCACAATTTGCCATTCCAAGGACAAAAGGCCAGCTGGGATCCATTGAGCAGCACTCAATAGCTGGGACAGAGGTGCATGCTGAGGGCATATAAACTGATAGTAGCTTTATGCTGTGAGCCACAATAGACATTAAGACATCATACACACACTGGGTGGCTGCTTTTCTGGAGCAGAACTAAGCAGAGAGCAGAGACATGCACAGACCGCAGATAACCTGTTGTTGCTTTTCACTGTCTACCACAATAGATTCAAGTTGTGTGCAACTGCTTTTGGGGGAAGTAATAGAGTAGGGGACTGAGGCGCCCCCAGATGGCAGATAACTGGTCACAGTTTGCTGTGAAATCGACATAGACTCTAGCCACTGTGCATATATTGTGCAAAAACAGGCATTCAAGTCCAAGAGGCACAGAGAATCCCCCTCAAAATTAGGAAAAGCTGGTTAATATCATGATATATTATACTGAAACTTGCAAATTACAAAGATAAAGATAAAATCCTAAAAGTAGCTCAGGAGAAAAAGTCCTTAATCTACAAGGGTAGACACATAAGGACACATAGGCTGACAGCAGACTTGTCCACAAGACCTAGCCGGCCAGAAACAACAGGCATGACATATTTGATATGCTAAATGGGAAAAACATGCAGCCTAAAGTACTTTATCCAGTAAGGCTGTCATCCAGGATAGAAAGAGAGAGAAAGAGTTTTCAAGATGAAAACTAAAGGAGTTTGTGAACACTAAACCATTCCTGCAAGAAATATTAAAGTGGACTCTCTGTCCATTATATCATTATACGTATATATAATGGAATATTACTAAGCCATCAAAAAGAATGAAATCTTGCCATTGTCAATGGTGTGGATGAAACTAGACTGTATTATTCAAAGTGAAATAAGTAGGTCAGAGAAAGACAAATGCCATCTGATGTCAGTCATTTGTGGAATTTAAGAAATAAGACTGGTGAACATGGGGGAAGGGAAAGAAAAATGAAATGGGATAAAAACAGAGACGGAAACAAACTAGGAGACTTTTAACTACAGAGAACAAACTGAGGGCTGCTAGAGAGAGGTATGGGGGGAAGGGGTTATTGGGTGATGGACATTAAGGATGGCATGTGATGTAATGAGCACTGCATTTTTTATTTATTTTCTAATGGAGTTCAATTTGCCAACATATAGCATAACACCCAGTGCTCATCCCATCAGGTGAGGCCCTCAGTGCTCCTCACCCAGTCACCCCCACCCCCCACCTGCCTCCCTTTCTACGACCCCTTGCTCGTTTCCCAGAGATAGGAATCTCTTATGTGTCTCCCTCTCTGATATTTCCCACTCATTTTTTCTCCTTTACACTTTATTCCCTTACACTATTTTTTATATTCCCCAAATGAATGAGACCATATAATGTTTGTCCTTATCCGATTGACTTATTTCACTCAGCATAATACCCTCCAGTTCCATCTACGACCAAGCAAATGGTGGGTATTTGTCATTTCTAATGGCTGAGTAATATTCCATTGTATACATAAACCACATCTTCTTTATCCATTCATCTTTCGATGGACACTGAGGCTCCTTCCACAGTTGGGCTATTGTGGACATTGCTGCTAGAAACATTGGGGTGCAGGTGTCCCGGCGTTTCATTGCATCTGTATCTTTGGGGTAAATCCCCAGCAGTGCAATTGCTGGCTGGTAGGGCAGATCTATTTTTAACTCTTTGAGGAACCTCCACACAGTTTTCCAGAGTGGCTGCACCAGTTCACATTCCCACCAACAGTGCGAGGGTTCCCCTTTCTCCACATCCTCTCCAACATTTGTGGTTTCCTGCCTTGTTAATTTTCCCCATTCTCACTAGTGTGTGGTGGTATCTCATTGTGGTTTTGATATTTATTTCCTGATGGCAAGTGATGCGGAGCATTTTCTCATGTGCTTGTTGGCCATGTCTATGTCTTCTGCTGTGAGATTTCTCTTCATGTCTTTTGCCCATTTCATGATTGGATTGTTTGTTTCTTTGCTGTGGAGTTTAATAAGTTCTTTATAGATCTTGGATACTAGTCCTTTATATGATACATCATTTGCAAATATCTTCTCCACTCTGTAGGATATCTTTTAGTTTTGTTGACTTTCTTTTGCTAGGCAAAAGCTTCTTATCTTGATGAAGTCCCAATAGTTCATTTTTGCTATTGTTTCTCTTGCCTTTGTGGATGTATCTTGCAAGAAGTTACTGTGGCCAAGTTCAAAAAGGGTATTGCCTGTGTTCTTCTCCAGGATTCTGATGGAATCTTGTCGCACATTTAGATCTTTCATCCATTTTGAGTTTATCTTTGTGTCTGGTGTAAGAGAATGGTCTAGTTTCATTCCTCTGCATGTGGATGTCCAATTTTCCCAGCACCATTTATTGAAGAGACTGTCTTTTTTCCAGTGGATAGTCAAATATTAGTTGATCATAATTTTGAGGGTCCACTTCTGGATTCTCTATTCTGTTCCATTGTTCTATGTGGCTGTTTTTGTGCCAGTACCACACTGTTTTGATGACCACAGCTTTGTAGTACAACCTCAAATCTGGCATTGTGATGCCCCCAGCTATGGTTTTCTTTTTTAATATTCCCCTGGCTATTCAAGGTATTTTCTCTCTTTTTTTTTTTAGTTTCTAAAGCACTTTATTTATTTTTTTAATAAATTAATTTTTATTGGTGTTCAATTTACCAACATACAGAATAACACCCAGTGCTCATCCCGTCAAGTGTCCCCCTCCGTGCCCGTCACCCATTCACCCCCACCCCCCGCCCTCCTCCCCTTCCACCACCCCTAGTTCATTTCCCAGAGTTAGAAGTCTTTATGTTCTGTGTCCCTTTCTGATATCTCCCACACATTTCTTCTCCCTTCCCTTATATTCCCCTTCACTATTATTCATAGTCCCCAAATGAATGAGAACATACACTGTTTGTCCTTCTCCGATTGACTTACTTCACTCAGCATAATACCCTCCAGTTCCATCCATGTTGAAGCAAATGGTGGGTATTTGTTCTTTCTAATGGCTGAGTAATATTCCATTGTATACATAAACCACATCTTCTTTATCCATTCATCTTTCGATGGGCACCAAGGCTCCTTCCACAGTTTGGCTATTGTGGACATTGCTGCTATAAACTTCGGAGTGCAGGTGTCCTGCCATTTCACTACATCTGTATCTTTGGGGGTAAATCCCCAGCACTGCAATTGGATGCGGAGAAAAGGGAACCCAAATTGTGGAAGGAGCCTTGGTGTCCATCGAAAGATGAATGGATAAAGAAGATGTGGTCTATGTATACAATGGAATATTACTCAGCCATTAGAAACGACAAATACCCACCATTTGCTTCAAGGTATTTTCTGATTCCACATAAATCTTAAGATAATTTGATCCAACTCTGTGAAGGAAGTCTATGATATTTTGTTAAGGATTGCATTGAATGTGTAAATTGCCCTAGGTAGCATTGACATTTTCACAGTATTAATTCTTCCAGGTCATGAGTATGGACTATTTTTTCCATCTCCTTGTGTCTTGCTCCATTTTTTTCAGAAGTGTTCTACAGTTTTTAGGGTATAGATCCTTTACCTCTTCATTTAGGTTTATTCCTGGGTATCTTATGCTTTTGTGTGAATTGTAAATGGGATTGACTCATTAATTTCTCTTTCTTCAGTCTCATTGTTAGTGTAGAGAAATGCCACTGACTTCTGGGCATTGATTTTGTATCCTGCCACACTGCCAAATTGCTGTATGAGTTCTAGCAATCTTGGGGTAGAGTCTTTTGGGTCTTCTATGCAGAGTATCATGTCATATGCGAAGAGGGAGAGTTTGACTTCTTCTTTGCCAATTTCAATGTCTTGTACTTCTTTTTATTGTCTGATTGCTGAGGCTAGGACTTCTAGTACTATGTTGAATAAGAGTGGTGAGAGTGGACATCTCTGTTGTGTTCCTTATCTTAGAGGAAAGGCTCTCAGTGTTTCCACATTCAGAATCAAATTTGTTGTGGGCTTTTCATAGATGGCTTTTAAGATGCTGAAGAATGTCCCCTCTTTCCTTTCACTCTGAAGAGTTTTGATCAGGAAAGGATACTACATTTTGTCAAATGTTTTCTCTGCATCTATTGAGAGGATCATATGCTTCTTGTTTTTTCTCTTGTTGATTTGAGCTTTCATATTGTTTGCTCTACAAATGTTGAACCAACCTTGCATACTGGGGATAAATCCCACTTGGTTATGGTGAATAATCTTAATATACTGTTGGATTCTTTTGGCTAGTATCTTGTTGAAAATTTTTGCATCATTGTTCATCAGGGATATCGGTCTATAATTCTCCTTTATAGTGGGGCCTTTGTCTGGTTTTGTAATTAAGATGATGCTGGCCTCATAAAATGAGTTTGGAAGCATTCCATCCCTTTCTAACTTTTGGAACAGCTTTAGTAGAATAGGTATTGTTTCTTCTTTAAATGTTTGATAGAATTATCCTGGGAAGCCATCTGTCCGTGGACTTTTCTCTCTTGGGAGGTTTTCAATGACTGTTTTAATTTCCTCCCTGGTTATTGGCCTGTTCCGGTTTTCTATTTCTTCCTGTTCCAGTTTTGGTAGTTTGTGGTTTTCCAGAAATGCATCCATTTCTTCTAGATTGCCTAATTAATTGGTGTAAAGCTCCTCATTATAAAAAACGTTTCTATTTCCTTGGTATTTTTTGTGATCTCTCCTTTTTCATTCATGATTTATTAATTTGAGTCTTTTTTCTTTTTAATAAAGCTGGTTAATGGTTTATCTATCTTATCACTTCTTTCAAAGAACGAAGTTCTGATTTTGTTGATCTGTTCTACAATTCTTCTGGTCTCTATTTCATTGAGTTCTGCTTGAATCTTTATTAATTCTCTTTTTCTGCTTGGTGTAGGTTTTATTTTCTGTTCTTTCTCCAGCTCCTTTTGGTGCCAGTTAGCTTGTGTATTTGTTTTTTTCCAATTTTTTGAGGGATGCTTGCATTGCGATATATTTCCCTCTTAGGGATGCTTTTGCTGTATCCCAAAGTTTTTGAATGGATTTATCTTTTTTTCATTAGTTTCCATGATTCTTTTTAATTCATCTCTAATTTCCTGGTTGACTGTTTCATCTTTTAGCAGGAAGGTCTTTAACCTCCACGTGTTTGAGTTTCTCCCACAGTTCTTTTTGTGATTGAGTTCTAGTTTCAAAGCATTGTGTTCTGAAAATATGCAAGGGACAATCCCCCTGATTTGGTGTCAGTTGAGGCCTGATTTGTGACCCAGTATGTGGTTTATTCTGGAGAAACTGCCATGCGCACGTGAGGAGGATGTGTGTTCAGTTGCGTTCTGATGCAAAGTTCTGTAAATATCTGTGAAATCCATCTGGTCCAGTGTATCATTTAAAGCTCTCGCTTCTTTAGTGATGTTGTGCTTACAACATCTGTCATTTGCAGAAAGTGCCATGTGGAAGTCTCCTACTATTAGTGTATTATTATCTAAGTATGTCTTTATTTTGATTATTAATTGATTGATATACTTGGCAAGTCCCACATAAGGGGCATAAGTATTCATGATTGGTTTGTCTTCTTGTTGGATAGACCCTTTATGTTTGATATAGTGTCCCTCTTCATCTCTTACTACAGTCTTTGGGATAAACTTTGAATTTCTGATATGAGGATTGCTTCCCCAGCTTTCTTTTGAGGACCATTTAATTGTCAATGGTTCTTCAACCTTTCATTTTCAGGCTGTAGGTGTCCTTAGGTCTAAAATGAGTCTCTTGTAGACAGCAAATTTATGGGTCTTGCTTTTCTATCCAGTCTGAAAACCTGTGTCTTTTGACTGGATCTTTTAGCCCATTCATGTTCAAAGTTAGTATTGAAACTTATGAATTTAGTTTCATCGTAATACCTATTCAGTCTTTGTTTTTGTGGATTATTTCTTTGGGCTTCATCTTTCCTTTACAGAGTCCCTCTTCATATTTCTTGCAGATCTCATTTAGTGGTCACATATTCTTTCAGTTCCTGCCTGTCTTGGAAGCTCTTTATCTCTCCTTCTATTCTGAATGACAGCCTTGCTGGATAAAGTATTCTTGGCTGCATGTTCTTCTCATTTAGGACCCTAAATATATCCTGCCAGCATTTTCTGGGCTGCCAGGTCTCTATGGAGAGGTCTGCTATGAATCTAATATTTCTCGTCATATAATTTAGGGATCTCTTCTGTCTTGTTGCTCTAAGGATTTTCTCTTTATCTTTGTATTTTGCAAGTTTCATTATTAAATATTGAGGTGTTAAATAGTTTTTATTGATTTTTGGGTGGCTGTCTATCTTCTGGATCTGAATGCCTGTTTCCCTCCTCAAATTAGGGAAGTTCCTAGCTATAATTTTTTCAAATATGCTACCTGGCGCTCTGTCCCTCTCAGCATTCTATGGAACCCCAAATATACATAGATTTTTCCTTCTGATGGTATCATTTATTTCACTTTAACCTTTCCTCATGGTCTTTTAATTGTTTTTCTCTTTTTTCCTCACCTTCCTTCCTTGCTATCCACTTGTCTTTTATGTCCCTCACTCTTTCTCCTACGTCATTAACCCTTCTCTTTAGGACCTCCTGTTTGGACTGTATCTCATTTCATTGATTTTTAATATCGGCCTGATTATATCTAAATTTTTCAGTCATGAAGTCTCTTGAATCCTTTATTCTTTTTTTTTCCAGAGCCATTAGTAGCTTTATAATTGTGCTTCTGAATTGGTTTTCTGACATCGAAGTGTAATCCAAATTCTGTAACTCTGTGGCAGAGAGTACTGCTTCTGATTCTTTCTGTTGTGGTGAGTTCTTCCTTCTACTTATTGTGCTCAGTGCAGAGAGGCTGTATGAGTTGCTGAGTCAAGAATATCAACCACGACCTAAGTAAATTTCACCGTAGGTGATTCTGATTAGGTCAAAGACCAGAAATTGAAAAGAAAGACCAGAACAAAATAAGACAAAGGGACCAGTAAAGTGAAAATCAAATTTTAAAACAAAGTAATAAAAAATGAAAGTTCAAGAATCCTAAAAATAAGAAAAAAAGAATAGAAAAAAGCAAAAGTAGAGGAAGAAAAGTAGAAAAGAAAAAAAGGAGAAGAGAAAAAGTGGGGGACTGGGAGATTGTAGTCGTGGTGATTTTGTAGTGGAGGGAGAATGTAATCTATCTGAGGGGCCTTAGAGCATGATCCTCTTTGTTCTAAGTATATGAAGTTCTGTATGTTAGAAGATGCTCAGTCACAAATTTATATAAACTAGAAATACTTGTAGAAAGCCTCAACCTTGACTACCAAAACATAAATGAGATAAAATAGGGGGCAGAATAGTAATGAGGAATCTCAGAGAATGAACCAGCACGGTATACCATTTGGTTCTGGGTACATGCTGGTCATGTTTTAGAAGGTAGTAATTTCTGCCATTGTAGAACATAATGAGGCAGAGAAAACAAAGAACACTCACACACACACACACACACACACACACACACACACACATCTTGTATATCTCCCAAAATTAAGTTGAGTATGTTTAAGGGAATCTGGAAGTGAAAAATCTATCTAAGACCTGTAATTGTAGAAATATGAAAGTCAAAAAGGAAGAAACTTAAAAATGAAGAGGTGGAATATATTGTAATTAATGTGGGAAAAGAGAAAAAAATGGCAATTTATAGCCTGATATAAAAACAAGTTGTACTGGAAAAAGGAAGAAAAAATTAGGAGGGATACCCTCTGGTTCTATATACTATAAATCCCTCTGATTTCCCCTGGAGCTTTCCAGTGCTACTTGGTCAAGAACTTGCTCTTCCTCTGTCCTTCTGGCTTGTCTTCTTGGGGAGGGGCCTTCTGTTCTGATTCTCAGGTGGGTGTACCTGAGGGAGCTGCCCCGCCCCTGCTGGGTGCTGGGCTCAGTGGGAGGTGTTTACCCCATGAGGCCAGTGTTCCCTGGCAGCCCCGCCTCTCCCAGGCACAGGGTGAAAGAAGGAGGAACAACAACAGTGGTGGATTCCAGCTCTCCAGCTCTGGAGTTAGCTCCCCACAGTAACTACTGCAGTCTCCGAGTCTGCAGTGGCCTAGGTGCAGGCTCACGTGGCTCAGGGCGGCACAGGAGTGCTATCTGCACAGCTTGGGGGTGCCCAGAGGCAGGAGTGTCCTTGCTGTCCTGCGTCCTCCCCACTTCCGCCTGTCCTAGGAGGAGTGCAGGAATGTGGGCTGTGTCCGCTTGGTGCCCTGGGATCTGCGGCCTGCGCTGCTGGAATCGCGGTCCCAGGGCCACGGCTTCCAAAGGCAGCAGGGCACAGACCCCTCTGTCCAGAGCCGCCCGCCTCACTGACCGGCTTCTCCTGATGCCCCGCCAGGTGCGTGCTCCAGCCCTTTACCAAGCTCGGCCCACAGTTTGTGGCGTGCTTTCCCAAGGGTACACTTCCTCCATTAGTGACTCCAGGAACCTGGAGGCTTCCCTTCCCCTCCTGCGTTTCTTCCTGATTTCTCTGCTAAGCGCCTTTCCATCCAGGAAGAATCTGGTGCGGATTTTTAAAGTTCCCCCTTCTGCGGTGCTGGGCTTTCCTGTCCCAGAGGCTTTTGCTGCTGGTCTTAGCCTGGCTCCTTGAGGTGCCCCTCCCGCACTTGATTGTTTTTTTGAGTTTTTTTCCGCCTTCCTACCTTGTTAGAAGCGAAAACCTTTCTCTCTGTAGCATTCTAGCTATTCTCTCTTTAAATCTCAGGTCAAATTTGTAGGTTTTCAGGATGGTTTGAAAGTTATCTAGGTAAGTTGGTGGGGTCAGGTGAGTTGAGGTCCCCCTACTCCTCCGCCATCTTGCCCTGCCTCTCTATGATAGAATGTTCTGAATATATCTGTGAAATCCATTTGGTCCAATATATCATTCAAAGCAATTTTTTTCCTTGTTGGTTTTCTGTTTGAATGATCTGTCCATCACTGTAAGTGGGGTGTTACAATCCCATAGTCTTATTGTACTGGTATCAGTTATTTCCTTTATTTTTGTTGTTAACTATTTTATGTATTTGGATACTCCCATGTTGTGTGCATATTTGCAATTGTTATATCTTCTTGTTGGCTTGCCCCCTTTACTTTTATATAGTGTCCTTCTTTGTCTCTTATTGCAGTCTTTTTTTTTAAAGTCTGTTTTGTCTGATGTATCACTACACCAGCTTTCTTTTGACATCCATATGCATGATAAATGTTTTTTCATTTCCTCACTTTCAATCTGCAGGTGTCTTTAGGTCTGAAACACATCTCTTGTAAGCAGAATATAGATGGTTCCTATTTTTCTATCCATTCTTTCACCATTTATCTTTTTATTGAGCAGTTTTTCATTAACCTTAAAAATAACTATTGATAGATATGTATCTGTGGCCATTTTGTTTCTTGTTTTGTTGCTGTTTTTGTAGTTTTTCTCCAATCCCTTTTTCTCTTGCTCTCTTTCATGGTTTCCTAGCTTTCCTTTGTGATATGCTCGATTTTTTTTTCTCTTTATTCTGTGAATATCTATTACTGATTTTTGATTTTTGGTTACCATTCAGTTCATGTATAACATCTTGTATATATAGCAGTCTATATTAAGTTGATTGTCACTAAATCTTGAACCCATTCATTCCTCCTTCCCTTCCATGTTTTAGGTATATGGTTTCACATTTTATATCCTTTTATTTTTTTGCATCCCTTGACTAATCTTTACAGATATACAAATCTTTTACTGCTTTTGTGTTTCCTACTATTCCTACTATTATTTATGATCTTTCCTTTCCACTCAGAATATCCTATAACATTTCTTCTAGGGCTGGTTTAGTGCTCATGAATTCCTTTAGTTTTTATTTGTCTGATCTTTTTATCTCTCCTCTCCCACTATTCTGAATGATAACCTTATTGGATGGACTATTCTCAGCTGCAGATTTGTCCCTTTTACCACTTGAATATATCACTCCCTTCTGAGCACATTATCTCTGCTGAAAAATCTGCTGAAAATGTTATGGGGTTTCCCTTGTATATGACTCTCTTCTCTCTTCTTTTCTCTTGATGCTTTTGAAATTTTTACTTTATCAGTAATTGTTTGCCATTTTAATTACTATGTGTCTTGGTATTATCTTCCTTTTGTTGACTTTTTGGGAGAGGGTGTTTCCTTTGCCTCCTGGACCTGTATGTTTGTTTCCTTCCCCAGGTTAGGGAAGTTTGCAATTATTATTTCTTCAAATAAATTTTCTGATGCTTATCCTTTCTCTTCTTCTTCTTTGATCCCTATAATGCAAATGTTACTATTCTTGATGGAGTCACTGAGCTTCTTAAGTCTATTCTCATTTTGCATTTTTTTCTCTCACCTGTTTAGCTTGATTACTTTCCATTCTTCTTTCTTCTAGGTTTTTAATTCATTCCTCTACTTTCCTTAGCCTGTTATTTATTCCATCTAGTGTATTTTTTATAAATTTATTTTTTATTGGTGTTCAATTTGCCAACATATAGAATAATACCCAGTGCTCATCCTGTCAAGTGCCCACCTCAGTGCCCGTCTAGTGTATTTTTAACTTATTTATTGTGTTAATTATTTCTGAGTATTTCTTTTTTATCTCTTGGTTAAGGGTCTCACTAGTATCCTCCATTCTTTTCTCAAGTCTAGTGAGTATCTTTAGGATCATTACTTTAAATTCTCTATCAGATATATCACTTACATCCATTTCAGTTTGGTCTCTTGCTGCGGTTTTGTCTATTCTTTAATTTGAAATACAGTCCTGTGTCCTCATCTTGTCTAACTCTCTGTCTGTTTGTGCATATTAGGAACGTTAGTTACATTCCTTGCTTTTGAGAGTCATGGGCAGGAACTCACACTTTTAACAAGGTGACATTTTTCCTTTTCTATAGGAAATGTGCAGTTACTAAAGTAACCAGGATGGCCCTCCTGTTTTAAATATAAGCTTTAAGTGATAAAAAAAAAATTTCCTCTCACCAGTGCTTTAGCTGTATCCGCATATTTTAATATTTTTTATTTTCATATACATTTAGGTCTGTATATTTATTTTTATTTCCTTTGATATGTTTTATTTGTCCCATAGACTATTTAGAAACATGTTCATTTCCAAGTGTTTAATAATTCTCAAATATCTTCTATTGATTTCCTATTGTTTCATGACAGAAAATGCATTTTGCATGATTTTAATTCTTATATTGTATATTTTATGGCTTGTCTATCTTTGTGAATGTTTCATTGGCACTTGTAAAATTGTGTATTCATTTTTTGTTGTGTAGAACATTCTATATATGTCAATTAGATCCTTTTGGTGAATGACATTGTTTATATCTTATATAGCCTTGTGTGGTAAGTTCAATTATTTCAGGGTAGATCAAAAAGGAAACAAAACCACAAGTATAAGTTTTGCATTACAGAATTTATTGGGCAGTACTTATACAAGGTTGAGTAAGAGACCCTCCAGAGACAATGGTGCATGAACACTAAACAGAAGGGGAATAGTATAAAGGACTTCCCAAGAGAGAGCAGAAATTTTGAGAGGGGGCTTGTGTTAGGGTTGACACTCAGTAGCAAGATGAAGAGTTCCTGGGACTGAGCACTCTAAAAGGCAATAGTTTGGATTCTTTTATAGCTACCCTATTTGTAGCTATAATACTATTTGTAGCTATATATTTTTATATCCTGTAATTTTCAGGGTATAAAAAGTAGGTTTTAAATGGCTAAATGTTTATGGGCTTTGTTTATTTTGATATATTTAAAGTAAATGGATGTGTACAAACTTGAGTTTCATTTGCAGGTTTCGGTCTAACTGTTCTAGTTTGATGTGAAGAAGAAAGCATTATGGTAGCCATCCTAAACCAATGCACAGAAAACATTTCTGGCCCATTTATGTAACATTTTGCTTATTTTCTGACTTAACATTGAGAGGACTTTGATGTTTCCAGGTATAATTGTTAATTTGTGTATTTTTCTTTCAGTTCTTTTGTTTCATGTATTTTGCAATTTCATTGTCTGGTGTATATACATCAGGATAGCTATATCTTCTTGTTGGAACAGAAAGTTCATCATTATATGATACCTCTCTTTATCTCTAGTAATTTTCTTTGCTATGAAATGTATTTATCATATGTTAGTATAGCCATTGCAACATTTTTAAAAATGAGCTATACATTGTATATCTTTGTACATCTTTTTTTTAAAACTTTACATGTCATTGAATTTTAGTTCATTTTCTTATAAGCAGCATATAGTCAGGTAGTGTTATTTTTATTTACTTTGCTAATATCTTACTTTTAATTGATGTATTTAGACTCTTTACATTTAATTAATGACATGTTAGTGTTTAAATCTATCATTTTTAAACTTGTGTTCTGTTTGTTCCCAATTTTCTTATCCTTCTGTTTTTCTAGTCTTGTATGTTATTCAGCTACTTTTAAGTTTCCACCTATCTCTACTCATAGTTATTGAGTGTATAAGTGATTCATGAAATCAAATGAACCTATCCACTTTTTTTCTGTTGTTTCTTCCTTATTACTCAAATATCCTTTCATTATTTACTTTCATTTTAATGAAATTACTTTAGTATTCTTTAATAGTAGACATGTTGGTGATGAACTATTAGTTTTCCTTCATCTACATATATCTTTATTTCCGGTTCTTTCCATAAGTATAATGTTTCTCAGTTAACAGTTTTTTACTTCCAGTACTTGAAAAAATTTTCTGTCATTTTCTTCTTTCCAGCAGGGTTTCAGATGAGAAATATTTTGTCTTTTTAATTGATGTTACCCTATATGCAATATGTAAGTACTCTTTGGCTACTTTCAAGATTCTTTTTGGTCTTTATTATCAGAAGTTTAATTACAATGTGTCTTGACACAGTTATTTGAGATTACTTATGTGGGCTTCATTCAGCTCCTTGAATCTATAGATTTATGTATTTCAGAAGATTTGGGAAATTTTCTTTCATTATTTCTTTGAATACTCTTTAAACTTATATTTGTCTTTCTCACATCTGTCTGAGACTGATGATATGAATGTTGGGTCTTTTGTTATTGTCTCTGAAGTCCCTGAGGTTATGTTCATTTATTTTTTTCTATCTAGGTTCTCTCTCTTTTTCAAGTTGAGTAGGTGAAACTTATTGTTCTGTTCTTAAGTTCACTAATTCTATCATTTGTTACTTCCACTCTACTATTGAGTGCAACCACTATATTATTTCAGTTATTGCATTTTTCAGTTCTAGTATATCCACTAGGTCCTTTTCTTGTAATTCTTTCATGAGATTTGTGGCTTTTTCATTTGCTTTAAGAGAAATTGTAATTGCTTTGTGAATGTTTTAATTACAATTACTTTAAGATAATTGTCAGATGATTCCAATTTCCATGTCTTCTTATTGTTGGTGTCTGTTGTCTTTTCTCATTGATGTTGTGATTTTTCTGGGTCTTGGTATGAATGATGATTTTAATAATTGTATTCTCGACCTTTCAGTATTATATTAGAAGGCTCTGAGTCTTATTAAATATTTTAGCAGGCAATTTAGGTTTAGCGCATATGTTATGGCCTATTTTTGTGGGCTATGGTTCCAATGACAATTTAATTTTCAGAGTCCTTGTAGTTCTATCTTTTTAAGATTTATTTATTTATTCATGAGACACAGAAAGAGAGAGAGGCAGAGACATAGGTAGAGGGAGAAGCAGACTCCTTGCAGGAGTCTGATGTGGAACTCAATCCCAGATCCTGGGATCACGCCCTGAGCTGAATTGAAAGCAGAGACTCAACCACTGAGCCACCCAGACATCCCTTGTAGTTCTGTTTTATTCTGATTTTTTTTAAAAAAATAATTGCAAGATACATCCACGAAAGCAAAAGAAACAAAAGCAAAAATGAACTATTGGGACTTCATCAAGATAAGAAGCTTTTGCACAGCAAAGGATACAGTCAACAGAACTAAAAGACAACCTACAGAATGGGAGAAGATATTTGCAAATAACATATCAGATAAAGGGCTAGTTTCCAAAATCTATAAAGAACTTATTAAACTCAACAACAAAGAAACAAACAATCCAATCATGAAATGGGCAAAGGACATGAAGAGAAATCTCACAGAGGAAGACATAGACATGGCCAACATGCACATGAGAAAATGCTCTGCATCACTTGCCATCAGGGAAATACAAATCAAAACCACAATGAGATACCACCTCACACCAGTGAGAATGGGGAAAATTAACAAGGCAGGAAACAACAAATGTTGGAGAGGATGTGGAGAAAGGGGAACCCTCTTACACTGTTGGTGGGAATGTGAACTGGTGCAGCCACTCTGGACAACTGTGTGGAGGTTCCTCAAAGAGTTAAAAATAGACCTGCCCCACGACCCAGCAATTGCACTGTTAGGGATTTACCCCAAAGATTCAGATGCAATGAAACGCCGGGACACCTGCACCCCGATGTTTCTAGCAGCCATGTCCACAATAGTCAAACTGTGGAAGGAGCCTCGGTGTCCATCGAAAGATGAATGGATAAAGAAGATGTGGTTTATGTATACAATGGAATATTACTCAGCCATTAGAAACGACAAATACCCACCATTTGCTTCAACGTGGATGGAACTGGAGGGTATTATGCTGAGTGAAGTAAGTCAATCGGAGAAAGACAAACAGTGTATGTTCTCATTCATTTGGGGAATATGAATAATAGTGAAAGGGAATATAAGGGAAGGGAGAAGAAATGTGTGGGAAATATCAGAAAGGGACACAAAACATAAAGACTCCTAATTCTGGGAGACGAACTAGGGGTGGTGGAGGGGGAGGAGGGCGGGGGGTGGGGGTGAGTGGGTGACGAGCACTGAGGGGGACACTTGATGGGATGAGCACTGGGTGTTATTCTGTATGTTGGTAAATTGAACACCAATAAAAATTAATGTATTAAAAATAAATAAAAAATATTTTATTTATTTATTCATGAGAGACACACAGAAAGAGGCAGAGACAGAAGCAGAGGGAGAAGTAGGCTCCATGCAGGGAGCCCGATGTGGGACTCAATCCCAGGACCCCAGGATCACGCTCTGAGCTGAAGGTAGATGCTCAACCGCTGATCGACCCATGTGTCTCTATTCTGATTTGTTTATCTGGTTCTTCAGAGTCTCTCACTGGTTCCTCCTGGTGTAGCCTGAGAGTGTAGAAGGAACTTCTTCAGGTCTGGACACCTAGTGCCCCTGGGTGAGGGAAGGAAGTCTCCAGCCCATGGGAATAAAGCTTATTTCCAAGGCTAGATGTTATGACAAATTCCCTCTTTCAGTGCTGTTTTGTTGCTAAGTGTCTGTAGGTGGGTAAAGGGATTTTCTGTCCCATGGATATAAATAGAGTTTCCCAGGCTTGTAAGTTGTTTGGGCTAGATCTTTTTTACAGTAACACCAAGCCACCTGTCCATGTGGTGTTTCTAGGTTGAATAGGATTCCCTAGACTATAAGAATGAAGAATAATTCTTGGCCTAGACAGTTGTTTTGTTAGGAAACCCTAGCTGAGTATGTGTAGTTGAGGAAAGGTCTTCTCAGAACCTAGGGCATTAAAAGTGTATCTACGTCTGGTGACTGTAATTGGTGGATCTCCCTTTCCTGAACCACCTGGCCCCTTGATGTTTCTAGACGGGGGAATCAAGTCTCAGGACTGGTGGATAGGGGATCCCAGGGTGGCTCAGCGGTTTGGCATCTGCCTTCAGCCTGGGGCATGATCCTGGAGTTCTGGGATCAAGTCCCTCATCAGGCTTCCTGCATGGAGCCTGCTTCTCCCTCTGCCTATGCCTCTGCCTCTCTCTCTCTCTGTGTCTCTCATGAGTAAATAAATAAAATCTTTAAAATAAAGACTGGTGGAAATTATGAGGTTTCCAAGGTTGGGTTTGTTGTGATAGGACCTGCCCTTGACAGTGCTGCTACTGCTACCTGCATGGTCATTATCTCTGGGTGTGAGAAAGTGAGATCTCATACCTTCCAGAGAAGGATAGTGGTTCTCCTGGATACTTGTTTTCAGTTAACTAGTGATTAATCTTTGCCAGTTCCCCTGATTTTGCCTGATATTGGTGAAACTCCCATTACATCCTGGATAAGAATGAACATACCTGATCTCATGTTTTGTTCCTACGTTGGCTATCAGGAGTTTCTGGGCCCAGACTACCTTTTGCTTTTAGGTCATGCATTATAAGACATTGCTGCTCTGTGTCATTTCTCTAGTCCTTTTGTCCTTAGGCATTTTACCTTCCCTTTTTTACTTTCCTAGGTTATCCTTTGGTTGGCTTTTGTGATTTTTACAAGATTTGTAATTGTACTTAGTGGAAGAAGCAGGGAAAAATTAATCTATTCCATGTAATGAGACCAGAAGTTTTTCTTGTATTCTTTTTGTTGGTCCCATCTTTTTAAAAAAGCATTTTATTACTTTCTTTGAAGCACAAGTTACCTAAGTCTCCTCTTGAATTTTCCTTGTCTCATACCTGGATTCACCACCACTTTTCGTGTGTCCTCTCATTCCTTTTACTGAAGAATAGTGTTTAGAGACCAAGATCTGGGTGCTAGGTATACTTATTATTACTGGATTTCATTATCTACAATCTATTTGTATATTATACTTACAGCAGTTATTGTCTACCCTGGTTCCTTCAGTCCAGTTGTGTTATTTATTTATAAAATGGATCCATTTATTACTATTTGAATTTCATTTGAGTCCCTCCTCTCAAACCTTATTTAAGTATTTGCTCATATGTTTAGCATAAGAAGTGTATTTCAGATTCAGACTTTCAGAAAGCATCATTCCTCCTAATTTCTGCTGCACAGTTCCAATTTCTCCATTCTTGCTACTTCTTTTCCACCTACCATATATAGATAACCAATCTCTTCAGTTTTCAGTATATTTATCTTTCACATAAACGAGCAGATAAATGTTCATTTTTACATCCCTTATTTATTTTTCTAATTTAAGTTAAATTAGCCAACATATAGTACATCATTAGTTTCAGATGTAGTTTTCAATAATTAACCAGTTGCATATAACACCCAGTGCTATACATATTACATGCCTTCCTTAATGCCCAGCACCCAGTATGTACTTTATTTCTTAAGCAAAGCATAAAATACTCTTGGAGGTTTTTTTCCCACTTAATGCTGTGTCCTGGAAATCATTCCATATCAGTTCATAGATTTTTAGTTATAGTTAGAAAGATTTTCCCTATATAAAATTTAAAAGATAGCTCACTCATGTTTTTTTTTCCACTATTTGTTTGATTTTAATTTTCATTTTTACATTTAAATATCTACTAACATTTGAAATTTATTCTTATGTATGTTGTGAGATATGGGCCCACTTGTCTGCACTATTTATTTAAAAGCCTATTATCACTTTAGTGATTTGAGTTATGGTGGCTCATTTTGAGGAGTCGATAACTTGTGACTTGAAAACAAATGAAGCATATCATGGCAAAAATAATGCAGAGCACACACAGAGTATTATAAGCCACCACAGGAGGGATTAGGGAGCCAGGGTTATCTCAGAAGTTATGGTGTAATTAAGTCTAAAAGTTGGAGTTTAGGAGATAGATAGGATAGGATTTGGTTTGAGAAGGTTACATAGGTAAGAGTAAGGGAGAAATGGTCAGGCGCTGATTTTATTTACAGTAATATTTTAAAGCCTCCATGAAATAAAAATGATAGTATGAGCATTTTTTTTGTTATGCAATGTGGACATTACTGTTGTAGGCTTTTTGAGACAGAGGGCTTAGAGAAGAGAACAAAAGATATGGTACGATTTTCCTTTATAAACTGTGAATTTGATATTTTATTTCATAGACTTCAATTTTATGGCAGTTTATGATTATAATAATCATGTAGCTGATGTGTAATTCAATTAGTGCACTGTGTTGAACATTAACAATCACATAGCAGATCTAAAAAGTGGTGGGACAAATATGGTTAATATTCATATTTTAGTTACAGCCTATTGCATAATTACTTAAGTTGACATTTGTACAAAAAATGATGTTGGCATTGGATTGCAGCAATTAATTTTATGACTAATGTATCCTATTGAAGATGGTAGGAGGCACTAGAGGGAATTTATGGAACAAATGAAGATTCATATCTTGTTAGAAGTCATCATGACACAAAAATTTTACTGTTTGCAGGTTTTTAAAGTAAAATTGTAACTCTTTCTTGCCTATAGTTACAATTATGTTGCAATGTGTATAGTAACTGTATTTCATGGATTTTTTTTGTAACTGCAATAAAATATCCTCCACTTTGACATGTGTTTATTATAATAGACCTGGAGGATACTCTTTCTTCTTTGTTTTTAAGATTTTATTTATTCATTCATGAGAGACACACACACACAGAGAGAGAGAGAGAGAGGCAGAAAAAGGCAGAGGGAGAGAGAAGCAGGCTCCATGCAGGGAGCCCGATGTGGGACTGGATCCCGGGTCTCCAGGATCACGCCCTGGGCCAAAGGTGGCGCTAAACCGCTGAGCCACCTGGGTTGCCCACTCTTCCTTCTTTATTTATTTTTTAACTGGAGAAATCTATACTTATTTTAAATGAATTTGTGAAGGAAGCATTATGTTTAAGGCATTTGTATTTTCCACTAAGATTAAAAATAATTAAAATATTTGAAACTATTTTAGAAATCATTAGATTTTAATGGTATTGTTTTGAAAAAGAATATATAATAAATTTCTAAAATATTGAAATTTGAATATATTAATTACAGAATCCGTAAGATTTGTATTTTATTTTTTTAAGATTTGTATTTTTAATTATTATCTTTTACTCTACTTTTAGGTAAGAATGTTTAATTCCGAGAAGAATTTTTTTCCCTTTTTGCTAGATATTTTTTTCAGGAAAATATAATAAGTTTCATTGAACCATCACAGTCTCTTATTTTTCTATGTTATTTTTCCTAACTACTAGGTGTATGTGTGAGTGTGTGTAGAAATATTTTGAATTTCTCTAAAAGTGTAATTATAACTTTATCTCAAGAAGTGTACAGATAATAAACTTCCATGAAAGATGATTTTCTTTTGTTAGTCTAGAAGCAAAAGTAGTTCCAACTGAGTAATAATTAAACCAGGGTGTAATAGAAAATGGGATACTCATTACATAACATGACTTAAATGACCATCATGTATTGTTATGGGTTTTAGTTTTATATATATACCCAGAGCAGCTAGCACAATGTTGGGTACACAGAAGATACTCATTAAGTTCTTACTACTTGATTAAAGGATTAATCTGCATTAAATTGCTTAAGAAGTTGTTATAAGGAAGCTGAGAATAGATAAAAGTACTTTGTAAAAGAAGTAAGTAGAACTCAATAAAAAGTATCATTACAGAAATAGTAGTCCTGGTAGAATGTTACCGAAAAGGTCATTCTTCATCTTTTCTCTTTATGTAATTTGATGCCTTATTTTTTTTAATATTAGGCCACTGATAATTCAAAAGGACCAGTATCTCACATGACAGAACTTTAAGCCACAATCATAATGGCTATATTTATGATCTTATCCGACCTTCTTTGCTTATTTGAATTAACCATAAATTATTCTTATTCCCTACATTATATTTGGAAGGGTAATATTATATAATGCTTAAGATTTATTTATTTATTTTGGATAGAGAGCAAGAGCACAGAGGGGAGGAGCAGAGAAGGAGGGAGAGAGAATCTCAAGCAGACTCCCTGATGAGCATGGAGCCCAAAATTGGGCTCGATCTCAGGACCCTGAGATCATGACCTGAGCCAAAATTAAGAGCCAGACACTTAACCAAATGAACCACCCAGGCACTCCTGCTTCAGTGATGTATTAATGGGATCTTATGACACCACTTCAGGGAAAGTTGGTTAACTTCATATGTAACCATGGTTTATTACTCACTGAGGCATGTAATTTCTCAGCAATTCTGGAATCCATAGTTCTCTAAAAATCAAGGTAATTGAAACATTGATGATGTGTATGCTGAAAATTTTTATATCAATATTCGGATTTATAAATAAACTAGGGAAATGGGTAGGCACTTAGGAAAAAACTACTGAGGTAATAAAATTAAAGTTAGTCTTATTAGGCTAAAATTCAAAAATGGATGCTGCATTATAATAAATTCTTAGCTAAAGAGACTAACAATTGTTTAAGTACTTACTTTGTGTTGCTTATCTTTGTAGGATGATAAACATGTTTAAAATACTTTACTTTTAGGACATCTGGGTGGCTCAGTCAATTAAGCATCTGCCTTCTGCTGACGTCATGATCCTAGGGTGTTGAGATCTTGCTCCCTGCTCAGCAGGGAGTCTACTTCTCCCTTTCCCTTCTCTGAATTGTGCTCTCTGTCTTTCCCTCTCTCTCTGTCTCTCCGTCTCTCAATAACTCTCTCTCTCTCAAATAAATAAATAAAATCTTTAAAAAATAGTTTACTTTTGCAACTAAAATGGTTGTTCAAGTTTTGACTGTAATTCTAAGCCGAAAGTCCTGGAATCTCTGCTTAAGAGCTCTCACTACTTAATAACTATTTATAAATGTTAAGTATATCATTAAATAATACTTTCCTTTTTATACATAGAAACATTTGTACTTTAAATATCCTAACTCTTGGCATAAGTCAGTCACTGTATGTATAAAACATAATGAATAAAATGATAAATAAAATAACATAAAAAAAGAAAATGACATAAAGCTAACTCTTATTATTGAGGTTTTAGTATGTGATCTAAAAATATTTGTTAAGTAACTGTTCTATAAGAACCCTATATGTTTTGATTCTGAGCTTGTACCTGAATCTACAGAAATAGAAATCCCATTGTTTTCACAAGTAGTTCGGTTTGCCAGAGGAGAAAGACAGCTAAACAATAAGTAAGGTATATAATGGAGTGAGTAAAATTTCAGATGATGCTGGAAACTTCACTGTCCTACATTTGTAAAAATAGGTAAACTATCATGTTAGAGGGTCTTTAAAACATCTTGAACACTTAAATGTTTAAAAAACACCTTTCCATTGATGGGATGAGCACTGGGGGTTATACTATATGTTGGCAAATCAAACTCCAATAAAATATATACAAAAAAAAAAAACCCTTTCCAGAAAGGATTGTATATTTTGTCAAATTTAGTAACATCTTACTAAACACTTAAAGATGTCTCTTATTTATGCTCCCTTAGACTGTATTTAATTTTTGGATTTGCTGAAGTAAAGTTTAATTTATAGAGAAGTATTTTGTTTGACTCTAACTTAGCCACCTGTTTACCCCATCACAATAATCCATAAAATAGAATTTGTTTACACATCATAGCCTATAGGGGGTCAGACCTTATCTGTATTTTTTTTTTTTAGTCCCAGAAGCCAAAGGGGAGAAAATCATCTATGAAATATAGGTACTTGTAAGAACTGGATACCAACATTTAAATCCCTAGTTGAATGTGTCCACACTGTTTAGGCTTGATGAACAATACTGTAGTATCCGAAGTAGAAACAGTGTTAGAGATATGGCATGAGGAAGCAGTCATGTAGGAACATGACAAGACACACCACCCTGAAATACCCCATTCCTGAAAAGTATGGTGGAAGAAATTTAAATTCATTATTGTCTCTGTATTTTGGTCACACAGGGTAAGACTATAGGCTTAGAACAGCTATTGCAGAATGGGACAAAGGCACGTATATCACAGAAACATAGCATACTGCTGTGAGATGTTCCTAAATATCAAGATTCAAAAGAACAATTCTTGGTGTCAGATGCCAATTTCTTCCCCCATGAAACCTAAACATCTAGAAAACAAGCTAGATTAGCATTTTGATTAAGTATGGATTTGACTACCACCATGTCAGAGTAGGCACCACAGGGGACTATGTTTTTTTAATCCTTTCCATATTCTTCACCCCAAAAATAGGAGTGTAATATCAGAGAGAGGAGGGGGATTTGGAAGAATTAGGACCTCCTCATTCTTTCTGGTATTATCAATTTTCTTGGATAGAATGGTGGGTGGCAGTGGGCAAGAAGGGGAACTTGGAACTGAATAGAGGATTAAATTTTAATATGACGAGGATAAGACAATTGAAATGAGACAACTTTCATATCTAAAAATCATGGAAATTATGGAATTTAACTGAGATATTAAAGGACACCAATCCCTGGGAAGAAAGCAAGAATTGAACTGAAAACAGTTGATAGTACGTCTTGGAACAAATTAAATTATCTCATATTTTTATCCCAAGACTTGAGATCTTTTACTAATATAGTTACAGGTGTTAACCAGACAACTTATTGTTTAATGAAAGATATTTCAGGGCAGCCTGAGTGGCTCAATGGTTTGGCGTCGCCTTCAGCCTGGGGTGTGATCCTGGAGACCCGAGATCAAGTCCCACGTTGAGCTCCCTCCATGGAGCCTGCTTCTCCCTCTGCCTGTGTCTGCCTCTCTGTCTCTGTTATGTCTCTCATGAATGAATAAATAATTTTTTTAAAAGAGAAAGATATTGCAATTTTAGGTTAAAAAACCTAATAACATATTTTGAATACACCATTTTACAAGCAGTATGAGTTAAATATTTCTAACATCTAAATTATTCCTGTCAGCAAATACTTGAAATAAAAGTTCCACAGAGGGAGTTGTAATCATCCAAACACAAAGCATTTGCTTATAATCAAATGTTTTTTTATATAATCAAATGTTTAATTCATATATTAATTTAACAAATAATCATTGAGCATGTATATTTTTTTTAGTGACTTTCTAGATGCCTGAATATCACAGTGAAAGAATAAAGCTTTTCTTGTGGTGTTTATATCCAAATGGTGTGGAGAAAAAGAAAAACAAAATAAAGAAGTAAACATAAAATGTCAGGTGGTGATAAGTGCTAGGTAGAAAAATTAAGAGGACAGAATGTGACATTTCAGGGCTAGTTTTTGAGATATGTTGGTTAGTAAAACTTTCACTAATAACATGACATTTCAGCAGAAAGCTGATGAAAATAATACAAAAATACTTGAAAGTTTTAAGGTTTTTCTCTTCTCCCAAAGCACAACACAGATCATCACTTCAAAAACATTCCTTACAAATTTCATCAGGCTCCCTGCATGAAGCCTGCTTCTCCTATGTCTGTGTCTCTGCCTCTCTCTCTCTCTCTTTCTGTCTCTCATGAATAAATAAATAACAAATTTAAAAAATTCCTTACAAATTTCAAGCTTGCTTTCTTACTAGTGTTCTCCAAAAACAAGTACCCAGAAAAGAATGTCATATTTTCTGTCATAATCATACTTACCCTCAAGGAAAATTTTTGTATATTGCCTACAAGTGTCTTTCCTATATAAAGATAGCATAACACTGTAGTAAGATTTTTCTGCAACAGTGGGTTGTTTTATAATTTTCTAAATTCAAAAAACATAGTATAAATTGAATCATACAATGTGAAACACTTTGAGATTAACTTCTTCACTTGGCATAATTTCCTGGAGATTCATCCTAGTTGTATGTCTAATTCATTTTTTTTAATTACCAAATAGTATTCCATGGTATGAATGTACTACAGATTGTTTAACTATTCACTTGTTGAAGGACATTTGGACTGATTTCTGTTTTCTGATATCAAGGATATAACTTTTATGAACATTTGTGTACATATATTTTTTTGTAAGAAATTTTGGTTTTTCTGGGACAAATTCCCAGGAGTTCAATTGCTGGGTTGGACAGCAATGACATATTTCATATTATAAGTAACTGCAAAATTATTTTCCTAAGTATGCTGTACCATATTATGTTCCCACCAACAACATATGAGCAATCCACTCTCTCTGAATTCTCAGCAGCATTTGCACTATTATATATATAAATATAATTAACTATAAATATAAAATATAAAATTTTATATATATAAATTAAACTGTATATATGTGCATATATACATATATAATTAGACTATAACCTATTAGTCATTATATATACACTTATTATATATATTATGTATAAATATAAAATGACAGTGTAAATATATATGGACTTAGGCATTAGAAATATGTGTTGGTATCTCATTATGGTTTGATTTTTAATTTTCATGATGGTTAATGATGTTGAACATATTTTCTTTTTTTTAAGATTTTATTTATTTATTCATGAGAGACAGAGAGAGAGAGGCAGAGACAGGCAGAGGGAGAAGCAGGCTCCACGCAGGGAGCCCGATGTGGAACTCGATCCCGGGACTCCAGGATCACACCCTGGGCCGAAGGCAGGCGCCAAACCACCAAGCCACCAAGGGATCCACCTGAACATATTTTCATGTGTTCATTTGCCACTTATTTATCCTGTTCAGCAAAATGTCTGTCCATGTCATTTGCCTGATTTCCAATTGGATTGTTAATTTTTATACTTATTTTATTGGTAAAATTTGTTGAGGTAAAATTCAGTTAACATAAAATTAACAATTTTGAAGTGTATAATACTGTGGCATATATTACATTTACAATGTTGTACATTCCCTTTATCTACTTTCAGACATTTTCATGTCCCAAAAAGAAAACCCCATATTCATTAAGCAGTCACTCCCAATTTCCTTCTCTCACTAACCGCTAGCAACTACTAATAGTAGTTCAACTACTATTGAACTTTCTGTCAATACATATTTGCATATTTTGAAAACTATACCATGAAATAATACAATAGCTGATCTCTTGTGTTTGGCATCTTTTACTAGTTGTAATATTTTTGAGATCCATTCATGTTTTAACTTTCTGTGTTATTATAGGTAGAATTGTTGAATAATATATGTTATATATATTATTACATATATGATTTGAATAATATATTTGATTAAAATTTTGAGGAACCACCACACTGTTTTCTATAGCAGTTCAACCATTGTACCTTCTCATTAACAATGCACAAGAGTTCTAATTCTTGCACATCTTTACCAACAGTAGATACAATTTTTTTTAATTATAGCCAACCGAGAGAGGATGGAGTGATATCTTTTTGTGGTTTTGATTTCCATAATGACTAATGTTGACCATCTTTTCACATATTCACCATTTGTATATTTTCTTCAGAAAAATGTCAAGAGCTTTGCCCATTTTACTTGTGTTGATTGTCTTTTCTTGTTGAATTGTAAGAGTTTATATATTCTAAATTTTAAAAACTAGACCTTTGTCAAATATATGATTTTCAGGTATTTTCTCCTATTCTGTAGGATATCTTCATTTTTTTGATAATTTCCTTGATACATACATGTTTTTAGTAATGATAAATCTAATTTATCCATTTTTTCACCTTTGTTCCTTTTGCTTTTGGTGTCACATCTAAGAATTGATGGCAAATCTGTGATCATAAAAATTTACCCCTATGTGTCTTTTAAGGTTTTATAGTTTTAGTTCTTACATTTAGGTCTTTGATCCATTCTAATTTTTAAATATGGTGTGAGCTAGGAGCCCAACTTAATTATTTAGCATGTAGATATCCAGTTATACCAAGAGAATATTCTATCAAAAATCAATTGATAAGAGAAGTATGGATTCATTTCTGTACTCTCAATTATATTTCATTGAGTTATATATCTATTCTATTGTCAGTACCACACGGTTTTGGTTCCTGTAACTTTGGAGTACATTTTAAAATCAGAAAGTACGAGTCTTACAACTTTGTTTTTCTTATGCAAGATTATTTTGGCTATTCTTTATGAAATCTAATATCAATTTTTGTATTTTTGCAGAAAAGGCTATTGTCATTTTGTTAGGGATAGCCTTGAGTCTGCAGATTGGTTTGGATAACAATATTAAGTCATCTAGCTCACAAGTATGAGATAACTTTTCATTTATTCAGATATTTAATTCTTTTGGGGGATGTTTTTATGAGTTTCAATGTGCATGTCTTATACTTCTATAGTTAAATGTGGGGCACTTGGCTGGCTCAGTGAGTAAAGCATGTGACTCTTGATTTCAGGGTTGTGAGTTTGAGCACCACATTGGGTGTAGAGATTACTTAAAAAAATAAAATCTTATAGTTAAATAAACTGATAAGCATTGTTTTGATGCTATGTTGTATTAATTTTTTCTTAATTTTATTTTTATTGCTTATTGCCAATGTATAGAAGTATAACTCATTTTGTGCATTGATCTTGTATCATCCAACACTTATGAATTATTTTTATGTTATAATAGCTTTCATGGCTCCTTTAGGATTTTCTATATATAAAATCATGCTATATGGAAAAAAATAAACAGTTTTTATGATTCCTTTCAAAATTAAATACTTTTTATTTCTTTTTCTTGCCTAATTGCTCTGGCTAGATCTCCCAGTGCAACAGTTAAATAGAAATACTTAAAGTGGGCATACTTGTATTCTATTGTATACTTTCTGATTTTAGCAGTTAAGATATCAGTTTTCACCATTGATGTTGTTAGTTGTGTATTTTTCATAAATTTTCTATATCAAGTAAAGAAAATTCCTTTTTATTCCTTTTATGTTGTCATTTTATCGTGAAAATGTATTGTTTTGTCAAGTGTTTTTTTTTCCTGCATGAATTGAGATGAAAATTTGTATTTTTCCTTCCTTTTATTCATTATTTATTCAATTGATACTTCTGTGTTGAAATTTCTTTGAATTCCTAGGATAAATCCCATTTGGTCCTGATAGATAATATCCTTAATATGATGCTGCAGTTCAGGTTGGTAGTTTTTTGTGGAGTAATTTTACATCTATAGTTGTAAGGTATATTTATCCTTTTTTCTTGTGATGTTTATATCTAGATTTGGTATTGGTAATTTTGATCTCATAGAAACAGGACGTGTTAGGTTACCTCTTGTCTTGATTAACTTGGGCTGCCATAATAAAATACCATAGACTGGGTATAATTTTCTCACAATTCTTATGGCTGGAAGTCTAAGATCAAGGAAGCAGTATGATCTGGTTCTGGTGAGAGCATCTTTTCTTGGCTTGCAAATGGCTACTTTCCCTCTGTGTGTTTATATGACTTCTATTTTGTGCAAACAGTGTGAAAGAGAGCAAGCTATCTGGCATCTCTAGTTATAAAGTCACTAATACCATCAGGAGAGGTCTACCCATATGACCTCATTTAATCTTAAATACTATTACATTGGGGGTTAGGACTTTCATATATGAATTTGGGGGAGGCAAACATTCAGTCCATAACCTTACTTTTTATGTTTTTCTTTGGAGATTGAAAATTATTGGTGTTCTTTAAATATTTGGTAGAATTCACCAGTGAATCTACCTGGTTCTGAACTTTAGTTTATTGGAAAGAATTTGATTACTGATTCAATCTATTTGTTATAGACTTGGTAATATTTCCAATTTAGTTTTGCATCTGTTTTGGTACTTTGTGTGTTTATAGTAATTTGTCCATTTCGAGTATGATATCTAATTTTTGGCATAGAATTTCTCACAGTATTCTTTTTTTTTATAAATTAATTTTTATTGGTGTTCAATTTACCAACATACAGAATAACACCCAGTGCTCATCCCGTCAAGTGTCCCCCTCCGTGCCCGTCACCCATTCACCCCCACCCCCCCGCCCTCCTCCCCTTCCACCACCCCTAGTTCATTTCCCAGAGTTAGAAGTCTTTATGTTCTGTGTCCCTTTCTGGTATCTCCCACACATTTCTTCTCCCTTCCCTTATATTCCCCTTCACTATTATTCATATTCCCCAAATGAATGAGAACATACACTGTTTGTCCTTCTCCGATTGACTTACTTCACTCAGCATAATACCCTCCAGTTCCATCCACGTTGAAGCAAATGGTGGGTATTTGTTGTTTCTAATGGCTGAGTAATATTCCATTGTATACATAAACCACATCTTCTTTATCCATTCATCTTTCGATGGGCACCGAGGCTCCTTCCACAGTTTGGCTATTGTGGACATGGCTGCTAGAAACATCGGGGTGCAGGTGCCCCGGCGTTTCATTGCATCTGAATCTTTGGGGTAAATCCCTAACAGTGCAATTGCTGGGTCGTAGGGCAGGTCTATTTTTAATTCTTTGAGGAACCTTCACACAGTTTTCCAGAGTGGCTGCACCAGTTCACATTCCCACCAACAGTGTAAGAGGGTTCCCTTTTCTCCACATCCTCTCCAACATTTGTTGTTTCCTGCCTTGTTAATTTTCCCCATTCTCACTGGTGTGAGGTGGTATCTCATTGTGGTTTTGATTTGTATTTCCCTGATGGCAAGTGATGCAGAGCATTTTCTCATGTGCATGTTGGCCATGTCTATGTCTTCCTCTGTCTCACAGTATTCTTTTATAAATGTGCTTATTTCTGTAAGGTATATTATAATGTCCTCATTATAATTTCAGACTTTAGTCATTTGAATATTATCTGTTTTTAAAAGTAATATAGCTAGAGTTCTGTCACATTTGTTGATCTTTTCAAGTAATGAGTTTTTGTTTCTGTTGATTTTCTCTATTATTTTCCTCTGCACTATTTGCTTTATTTGCCCTATAACTTTTATTATGTTCTTTCTTCTGTTAGCTTTACATTTAACTTGCTCTTATTTTCTCAGTTACTTATGGTATAAAGTTAGATTATAGATTTGAGATCTTTTTCTTTTTTTAATGTAGTAATTATTGCTATAAATTTCTCTTTGAGTGCTGCCTTTGTGGCAGCCCATAAGACTTATGTTCTATTTTCATTTCCATTTATATCAAGGTATTTTAAAAGTTTGCTTGCAATTTATTACCTGACCCACTGATTATCTAACAGTGTTTTGTTTCATTTGCACATATTTGTCAATTGCCCCGTTTTCCTTCCATTGTTCGCTTCTGGTTTCATTTTACTGTGGTTAGAGAAGATACTTTGTATGATTAATTTTTTTAAGTTATTGAAACTGGTTGTGTAGCCTAGAATGTGGTCTACCCTTGAGAATTTCCATGTTTAATTGACAAAAAATATTTATTATCTTTTGTTGGGTGACTTGTTTGGTATAAGTCTATATGTCTACTTAGTTTATAATATTGTTTACATCCTATATTTACTTAGTGATCCTCTGTCTAGTTGTTGAATGGAGTATTAAAAGTATGGCGTTAAATTGTCCAGTTTTTATTGGAGACTATTTCTCCCTTTAATTCCATTCATCTCTCCTTTATGCATTTTGGGGATCTGTTTATCCCCCATTTTTTAAATTTAAATTCAATTTGCCAACATATAGTATAACTCCCAGTGCCGATCCCATTAAGTGCCCTCCTCAGTGCCCATCACCCAGTTACCTCATCCCCCCACTCACCCCCCTTCCACAACCCTTTGTTTGTTTCCCAGAGTTAGGAGTCTCTCATGGTTTGTCTCCCTCCCTAATTTTTCCCACTCATTTATTTCCTTCTTTCACTTAAAATCCCTTTCCTTATTTCTTATATTCCATGTATGAGTGAAACCATATAATGATGTCCTTCTCTGATTGACTTACTTCACTCAGCATAATACCCTCCAGTTCCATCCATGTTGAAAAAATTGGTGGGCATTTGTCTTTTCTGATGGCTGAGTAATATTTTTTGTGTGTTTATCGTTGTTATATCTTCCTGATAGATGGATCCTTTTATATTAATATCCTTCTTTGTCCCTTGTAATATTTTTGTCTTAAAGTCTATTTTATCTGATTAGTATAGTTACTCCAGCAATCTTTGGTTACTATATGTATGGAATATTTTCCCGATTCTTTCATTTTCACTATCTATATCTTTGGTTGTAAAATGAGTCTGTTGTAGAAATCATTAGGAGGATCATGTATTTTTGAATTTGCATGTCTCAACCTTTTAATTGGATACATTAATCCATTTATATTTTGGATAATTGCTGATAAAGAAGGATATACTTCTGCCATTTTGATATTTGTTTCTTTTTCTAAAAGTTTTTATCTAAATTACAGTTAGTTAACATATATTGTAACATTAGTTACAGGTGTAGAATCTAGTGATTTATCACTTACATGCAACACCCAGTGCTCATCACAAGTGCTCTCCTTAATACTCATCATCCACTTAGCCCACATCCCTGCCCACCTCCCCTCTGGGAGCCCTCAGTTTAGTCTCTTTAGTTAAGTATCTGTTTTATGGTTTGCCTCTCTTTTTCCTCCCCTCTCTGTTCATCTGCTTTATTTCTTAAATTTCACATATGAGTGAAATCATCTGGTATTTGTCATTCTCTGACTTATTTCACTCAGGAAAATACTCCCTAGCTACATCCATGTCATTGCAAATGGCAAGATTTCATTCTTTCTTATGGCTGAGTAATATTCCATTGTATGTACGTGTGTGTGTATGTGTGTATATACCACATCTATTTGTCTCTATGTGTCATGTATTTTGTGCTTCTCATTTCATCCATTCATGTTGTGTTTTTTTTTTGTGATTCCTATTTTCCTCTAATGGTATTCACTTTTTTCTTTTTCTGTATTTTTATTTAGTTGTTACCTTGACAATGAGAACACCATCTGAACTGTACAACATCTCATTTTGAGTTAATACTAAGTTTCTTCTAAAACCGTGCTAAATAGCTCCTTCATAGCTCTATCCCAACCCATTATGTTATTATAACAAATTATATCTTTATACAGTGTGTGCCTACTAATGCAGACTCATACTTGTTTTATGCATTTGTTATTTAAAAAGAGGACACATACAAAAATACAATCATCTTTTATATTTAGCTATGTAATTCCTTTTTTTAAACCATTGTTCTTTATTTCTTTTATGGGTTAAAGGTATTATATAGATAACTTCCATTTGAACTCGAAAAATATGCTTTAGCGGGAGAAGGGGCAAATGGTGGAAGAGTAGGGTCCCCAAGTCACCTGTCCTCACGAATTTACCTAATTTTCAAATCATCCTGAAAACCTATGAATTTGGCCTCAAATTTAAAGAGAGACCTGATGGATTGCTACAGTGAGAAGAGTTCGCACTTCTATCAAGGTAGGAAGATAGAAAATAAATAAATAAATAAAAAAGCACCAGTGGGGGAGGGGCCCCCACGAGGAGCCGGGCTAAGGGGGGCAGTGCAAGCCTCCAGGACAGGAAAGCCCAGTCCCAGAAAAGCCGGAACTTTACCAAACTTCCCTGACGGAAAGGCACTAGCAGGAAACTTGGGCAGGATCCCAGGAGGGGTAGTGGAGCCCCCTCTATTCCTGGGGTCACTAATAGAGGAAGTGCGCGCCAGGGGAGAGCGACCACACACTACCAGCGGAGCTCCCTAAAGAGCTGGAGCCCGCACCTGGTGGGACCCCGAGAGCAGCTCAGGCAGCGGCTCTGTGTAGAGGGGGCTGCACGGACGGGAGCATGATTCCAGCGGCACAGAACCCAGAGCCAGAGCACTGGGGGACACAGCCCAGGATCCAGTGATTCCCCTGGGACAGGTGGAGGACCGGAGGACACAGAACAGTGAGGATGCTCCTGCTGCCAGGCACCCGAAACTGTGCAGATCAGTGGCTCCAGCCCCAGAGCATCCAGGTCCCTGTGGACTGGGAGACTGCGGTATATGTGTGGAGCTGACTCCAGGGCTGGGGAGCTGGCCACCGCCAATGTTGTTGTTCCTCCTGGTGTCACCTTGTGCCTGGGACTGAGAGGGGCCACCAGGGAGCAGGGGCCCAACAGGATAAACAGCTCCCACTGAACAATGCACCTGGCAAGGGGTGGGGCAGCTCCCCCAGGTGCACGCACCTGAGAATCAGCACAGCAGCCTCCACCTCACAGAAGACCAGCTGAAAACAGGGGAAGAGCAAGCTCTTAACCAAGCAGCACTGGAAAGCTCCAGGAGAAGTCGAGAGACTTACAATATATAGAATCAGAGAATATCTCTCCTTGATTTTTTTGTTGTTTGTTTGTTTTCCCCTTCTTTTTCCCTTTTTTCCTTCCTTTTTCCAGTACAACTTGTTTTTAGCCACTCTGCACTGAGCAAAATAACTAGAAGGAAGAACTCACCAAAAAAGAAGGAATCAGAAACAGTACTCTCTCCCACATAGTTACAGAATTTGGATTACAATTCAACGTCAGAAAGCCAATTCAGAAGCACAATCATAAAGTTACTGGTCACTCTGGAAAAAAGCATAAGGGAAGCAAGAGACTTCATGACTGCAGAATTTAGATTTAATCAGACCGAAATTAAAAATCAATTAAATGAGATGCAATCCAAACTGGAGGTCATAATGAGGAGGGCTAATGAGGTAGAAAAACAAGTGAGTGACATAGAAGACAAGTTGATGGCAAGGAAGAAAGCTGAGGAAAAAAAGAGGAAAACAATTAAAAGTTCATGAGGATAGGTTAAAGGAAATAAATGACAGCTTCAGAAGGAAAAATCTACATTTAATTGGGATTCCAGAGGTCACCAAAACGGACAGAGGACCAGAAAGTGTATTTGAACATATAATAGCTGAGAACTTCCCTCACATGCAGAGGGAAACAGGCATTCAGATCGAGGAGATAGAGAAATGCCCCCCTGAAATTAATAAAAACCATTCAACAACCCAACATTTCATAGTGAAACTTGCGAATTCCAAAGATAAAGACAAGATCCTTAAAGCAGCAAGAGACAAGAAATCCCTAAACTTTATGGGGAAAAGTATTAGATTAACAGCCAACCTCTCCAAGGAGACCTGGAAGGCCAGAAATGGCTGGCAGGATATATTCAGGGTCCTAAATGAGAAGAACATGCAGCCAAGAATACTCTATTCAGGAAAGCTCTCATTCAGATTAGAAGGAGAGATAAAAAGCTTCCAAGATAGGCAGAAACTGAAATATGTGACCCCCAAACCAGCTCTGCAGGAAATATTAAGGGAGACTCTGTAAAAGAAAGAGGAAGTCCAGGGAAACAATCCACAAAAACAGGGACTGAATAGGTATCATGATGACACGAAATTCCTATCTTTCAATAGTAACTCTGAACATGAATGGGCTTAATGATCCCATCAAAAGGCACAGGGTTTCAGACTGGATAAAAAAGCAACACCCATCTATTTGCTGTCTACAAGAGACTCATTTTAGATGTAAGGATACCTACAAACTGAAAATAAAATGTTGGAAAACAATTTACCATTCAAATAGTCCTCAAAAGAAAGCAGGGGTAGCCATCGTCATATCAGAAAAATTAAATCGCATCCCAAAGACTGTAGTAAGAGATGAAGAGGGACACTATATGAAACTACAAGGATCTATCCAACAAGAGGACCTAACAATCGTGAATATTTATGCCCATATTGTGGGAGCTGCCAAGTATATCAATCAATTAACCAAAGTTTTTTTTTTTAATTTTTTTTATTTATTTATGACAGTCACAGAGAGAGAGAGAGAGAGGCAGAGACACAGGCAGAGGGAGAAGCAGGCTCCATGCACCGGGAGCCTGACGTGGGATTCGATCCCAGGTCTCCGGGATCGCGCCCTGGGCCAAAGGCAGGCGCCAAACCGCTACGCCACCCAGGGATCCCAATTAGTAACCAAAGTTAAGACATACTTAATAATACACTTATACTGGGAGACTTGAACACAGTGCTTTCTATAATTGACAGATATTCTAAGCACAACATCTCCAAAAAAAAAAAAAAAAAAAAAAAACAAGAGCATTAAATGATACACTGGACCAGATGGATTTCACAGATATTTACAGAATTTTACATCCAAATGCAACTGAATACACATTCTTCTCAAGTGCACATGGAACTTTCTCCAGAATAGACCACATCCTGGGTCACAAATCAGGTCTTAACAGATACCGAAAGACTGGGATTGTCTCCTGCATATTTTCAGACCATAATGCTTTGAAACTAGAAGTAAATTACAGGAATAAGTTTGGAATAAATTCAAACACTTGGAGGTTAAGGACCATCCTGTTAAAAGATGAAAGGGTCAACCAGGAAATTAGAGAAGAATTAAAAAGATCCATGGAAACTAATGAGAATGAAGATACAACCGTGCAAAATCTTTGGGATACAGCAAAAGCAATTCTGAGGGGGAAATACATCACAATAAAAGCATCCATCCAAAAACTGGAAAGAACTCAAATACAAAAGCTAACTTTGCACTTAAAGGAGATGGAGAAAAAACAGCAAATAGATCCTACACCCAGCAGAAGAAGAGAGTTAATAAAGATTTGAGAACTCAATGAAATAGAGACCAGAAGAACTGTGTAACAGATCAACAAAACCAGGAGTTGGTTCGTTGAAAGAATTAATAAGATAGATAAACCATTAGCCAGTCTTATTAAAAAGAAGAGAGAAAAGACTCAAATTAATAAAATCATGAATGAGAAAGGAGAGATCACTTCCATCACCAAGGAAATACAAGTGATTTAAAAAACTTATTATGAGCACTCTATGCCAATAATTTAGGCAATCTAGAGGAACTGGAGGCATTTCTGGAAAACCACAAACTACCAAAACTGGAAAAGGAAGACATAGAAAACCTGAACAGGCCGATAACCAGGGAGGAAATTGAAGCAGTCATCAAAAACCTCCCAAGACAAAAGTCCAGGGCCAGATGGCTTCCCAGGGGATTTCTATCAAATGTTTAAAGAAGAAACCATACCTATTCTACTAAAGCTGTTCTGAAAGATAGAAAGAGATCGAATACTTCCAAACTCATTCTATGAGGCATCACCTTAAATTCCAAAACCAAAGACCCCACCAAAAAGGAGAATTATAGACCAATATCCCTGTTGAACACAGATGCAAACATTCTCAACAAGATACTAGACAATAAGATCCAACAGTACATTAAGAAGATTATTCACCATGACCAAGTGGGATTTATCCCTGGGATGCAAGGTTGCTTCAACACTTGTAAAAAAATCAACATGATAGATCACATCAACAAGGGAAAAAACAAGAACCATATGATCCTCTCAATAGATGCAGAGAAAGTATTTGACAAAATACAGCATCCATTCCTGATCAAAACTCTTCAGAGTGTAGGGATAGAGGGAACTTTCCTCGACATCTTAAAAGCCATCTACGAAAAGCCCACAGCAAATATCATTCTCAAAGGGGAAGCACTGGGTGCCTTCCCACTATGATCAGGAACACGCCAGTGATGTCTCCTCTCACCACTGCTATTCAACATAGTACTAGAAGTCCTAGCCTCAGCCATCAAGCAACATAAAGAAATAAAAGGCATTCAAATTGGCAAAGAAGTCAAACACTCCCTCTTTGCAGATGACATGATACTCTACATAGAAAACCCAAGAGACTCCACCCCAAGAATCCTAGAACTCATATAGCAATTCGGCAGGTGGCAGCATACAAAATCAGTGCCCAGAAATCAGTGGCATAGCTATACACTAATAATGAAACTGAAGAAAGAGAAATTAAGGAGTCAATCCCATTTACAATTGCACCCAAAAGCATAAGATACCTAGGAATAAACCTAACCAAAGAGGTAAAGGATCTATACCCTAAAAACTATAGAACACTTCTGAAAGAAATGGAGCAAGACACAAAGAGATGGAAAAATATTCCATGCTCATGGTTTGGAAGAATTAGTATTGTGAAAATTTCAGTGCTACCCAGGTCAAGTTACACATTAAATGCAATCCTTATCAAAATACCATGGACTTTCTTCAGAGACTTGGAACAAATTATCTTAAGATTTGTGTGGAATCAGAAAATACCCCGAATAGCCAGGAGAATATTAAAAAAGAAAACCATAGCTGGGGGCGTCACAATGCCAGATTTCAGGTTGTACTACGAAGTTGTTGTCATCAAGATAGTGTGGTACTGGCACAAAAAGAGACACATAGATCAATGGAACAGAAGAGAGAACCCAGAAGTGGACCCTCAACAATATGGTCAACTAATATTCAATAAAGGAGGAAAGACTATCCATTGGAAGAAAGACAGTCTCTTCAATAAATGGTGCTGGGAAAATTGGATATCCACATGCTGAATAATAAAACTAGACCACTCTCTTTCACCATACACAAAGATAAACTCAAAATGGATGAAAGATCTAAATGTGAGACAAGATTCCATCAAAATCCTAAAGGAGAACACAGGCAACACCCTTTTTGAACCTGGCCACAGTAACTTCTTGCAAGATACATCCATGAAGGCAAAAGAAACAAAAGCAAAAATGAACTATTGGGACTTCATCAAGATAAGAAGCTTTTGCACAGCAAAGGATACAGTCAACAAAACTAAAAGACAACTTACAGAATGGGAGAAGATATTTGCAAATGACGTATCGGATGAAGGGCTAGTTTCCAAGATCTATAAAGAACTTATTAAACTCAACACCAAAGAAACAAACAATCCAATCATGAAATGGGCAAAAGACATGAAGATAAATCTCACAGAGGAAGACATAGACATGGCCAACATGCACATGAGAAAATGCTCTGCATCACTTGCCATCAGGGAAATACAACTCAAAACCACAATGAGATACCACCTCACACCAGTGAGAATGGGGAAAATTAACAAGGCAGGAAACAACAAATGTTGGAGAGGATGCAGAGAAAAGGGAACCCTCTTACACTGTTGGAGGGAATGTGAACTGGTACAGCCACTCTGGAAAACTGTGTGGAGGTTCCTCAAAGAGTTAAAAATACATCTGCCCCACGACCCAGCAATTGCACTGTTGGGGATTTACCCCAAAGATACAGATGCAATGAAATGCCGGGACACCTGCACCCCGATGTTTCTAGCAGCAATGTCCACAATAGCCAAACTGTGGAAGAAGCCTCGGTGTCCATCGAAAGATGAATGGATAAAGAAGATGTGGTTTATGTATACAATGGAATATTACTCAGCCATTAGAAACGACAAATACCCACCATTTGCTTCAACGTGGATGGAACTGGAGGGTATTATGCTGAGTGAAGTAAGTCAATTGGAGAAGGACAAACAGTGTATGTTCTCATTCATTTGGGGAATATGAATAATAGTGAAAGGGAATATAAGGGAAGGGAGAAAAAATGAGCGGGAAATATCAGAAAGGGAGCCAGAACATGAGAGACTCCTAACTCTGGGAAACGAACTAGGGGTGGTGGAAGGGGAGGAGGGGGGGTGGGGGTGAATGGGTGACGGGCACTGAGGGGGACACTTGATGAGATGAGCACTGGGTGTTATTCTGTATGTTGGTAAATTGAACACCAATAAAAAATAAATTTATTAAAAAATGAGAAAAAATTTCTATTTGGTTTCTTTTTATTATTTTTTTACCTCTTTTTGATATTCTATATTTGGCAAGACATTATTCTCTTGATTACCTTTATTTCCTTGTCTATGTTTTCCTTATCTTTTTGACCATATTCCAGACACTTTCAACAAAATTCTACTAATATGTTAATTTTCAGTTATTGGTCATCCATACTTTTTACTTCTTTACATGCCTTTTAATTTTTGTTGAAGCCTGGGCATTTTGAATATTATAATGAGGAAACTGGAAGTTAGATTTTCTCCTTTCCTCAACATTGGTACTTGCTGCTTGCCACCTTTTGAATATTTTGTAGTTTGTTTCATTGTCTTTCTACTTTTGAAAACTCTATTCTTTGATGTGCTTTGCTACTATAATCTCTTTCACTACTTAGTTGGTCAAGTAGTGTTTTAACATATTTTCCTTAAGCCCTAGAGCAAAGTAAATAAAATACAAAGAAAAAATATTCTCTTCTAATATTTAGATTGGTTCTGTGTTAGGAACTTCTTCAATGCAGAACCAGTCATTACAATTCTGCCTTGCCCTTCATTTACTGCTTTCACAGAACCTGAAGGCTAGCCAGAAATTAAAGTGTGGGGACTTCTCTGACATTTGTCCAGTATTTGTCGAGCCTTGGCATGCATGGTCCTCTGAATTCTCCTGTACATGTGGAGATTTAAAAATCTCATTTATCACAACTGAGTACCACTTCACACCCCCTATGTTGGCTATAATAATAAATATGGAACATAACAAATGTTAGTGAGGATGTGAAGATATTTGGCTTATCCTTCATTGCTAATGAGAATATAAAATGGTGCACCACCATGGAAAACAGCTTAGCAGGAACAAATAGTTCCACTCCAGGATGTATACTTAAAAGGAAAGAAAACAAGTTTCTAATAAATGCATGCACACACATGTTCACAGCAGCATTATTTACAATTGCCAAAAGGTGGAAACAGCATCAAATGCCCATCAACAGATGAATAGATAAATTATTGTATACATGTAAATGGGATTTTTTCAGCCATTAAATGTATGAAGTGCTAGTAAATGCTACTATTTTGATAAACCTTGAAAGCATTAAACTAAGTGAAAGAAGCCAGTCACAAGAATTCACATTGTTTGGTTCTATTCATAGTTAATACTCAGAATAAGAAAACCCATAGAAACAAAACATGAGGGGGCACCCAGGTGGCTTAGTCAGTTAAACACCTGCCTTTGGCTCAGGTCATGATTTCAGAGTCCTGGAACTAAGCTTCACATTGGGCCCCTTGCTCAGTGGGGAGTCTGCTTATCCCTCTCTCTGTCTCTCCCCTAGCTTGCACTCTCTCGCTCACAAATAAATAAATAATATCTTTTAAAAAGAAACAAAACATGAGATTGGTAAAATTGTTTTTGAGCTAGATCATGATGGTTGTTGCATGAAAATGTGTTTGTACTAAGTACCATTTAATTGTTCACTTTAAAATACTAATTTTATATTATGCAGATTTCACCTCAATAAATATATGCTTTATTCTTATTTATTCTTCCATGTATCTTCTTTTCCTTATTAGGCTTTTCATTTTGTTTATGGCTAAACTTTAATGTCGTCCCATGGCCTAAGATTGTAGCAGCCAACAACTGTAACTTTAAATGCTTTTGGCAAATGCTTCCCAGGAAGCCATTCAAGCCTGGGAAAAGTTCTGCTTCAGTTTAAACAAAGAGAAGCCCTTGCACTAGTTTTAGAGTAAGCCACAAGACAGGTCAAAACACAGAACCACAATTATTTGAGGATAAGGGCTATATTTCTCTTTCTGATACCAGCAGTCTGCGTCAGGGTTACAGAATGAGGTCTTCATTGCCACCACCAATCTTAGAAGTGGGGAATTGTAGATAGGGAATTTAAAATGTCACAGCTCTTTCTTACCACAATACAGCAGCTTATTCAGTAAGCATTCCTCTTAGTTAAATATTTTGGCTAGATTCCAGAGTACCAATAAAGTTGATATGTCAGTGTTTACTAGCTTATCAATTTTTCCAGAGCCCTGGAATTCCCCACTTCACCATTTTTTGCTGTGAAATCATTGAGAGTTCTTTATACATTTCTTATATTATTTTCAGATATACTGTTTCCAAATATTTTCCTCCAATTTATAGGTTATCTTTACCTCCACTTTACATGGCTTTACAGAGAGCAAAAGGTATTAATATTAAGGAGATCCAATTTATCAATTTTTCCTTTTAGGGATTGTACTTTTAGTCAAGTCTTGCAACTCTTTGCTAGCCCATTGTCCCTAAATTCTGTTTTTCTTCAAAAAAATTTATAGCTTTGCATTTTATATTTAAGTTGATGATACATTTTGAGCTAATTTTTGTACAATGTGTGAGGTACAGGTTGTGATTTATTTTCCTTTTTTCTAAATCTATGGATAAATACTACCCCTCCTTCATTTAATTGGTTTGCACTTTTGTCCAAATATCTGTTGAGTGTATTTCTGCATTTCTCTTTCTGGATTCTCCATTTTGTTCCACTTATCTATGTGTATCATTCTCCACTACTACACTATCTTGATTACTATAGCTCTATATTAAGCCTTACAATCAGGTTGAATGATTTTTCCCATGTTATTCTTTTAAACATTGTTTTGTGTATTCTTGGGCCAGTGCTTTTTCATATATGTTTTTTTAAAAAAGCTTGTCTATATCTAGGAAAAACCTTTCTGAATTTTTTTATAGGAAGTGTATTAAACCTGTACGGAAATTTGGGATAAATTATCATTATTATTATGTTAACTCTTAAAATCTAAGAAGAGAGTGTTTTTCTCTATTTAAAGTCTCTGTTTTTTTCTTAGTACTTAAAAATGTTCAGGATAAAGATATAGTACATGATTTAAGTGTATATATAAGTATCTTGTTTTCTTTGAACTGGTTGCAAATGGTATTGTGATTTAATTTTGGATTCCTTAGATTCATTTTTAGTATATAGAAATGTGATGGATTTTGTTGTATTCCAGGACATTACTATTCACTTATTAGTTTAATTTTTTTGTAAATTCTTTGTTATTTTCTGTGTATACAATCATATCTCTAAAAAGTTTTATTTTATCCCTTTAAATATATATGGCGTTTATTTATTTGTTCTTGTATTATTGCAGTGGCTAAAATTTCCAGTATTACATTGACTGAAAGTGGTGAAATCAGACATCCTTACCTCATTAATGATCTTTGGAGGAAAGCATTTCAATCTTTCGCATTTACGTATCTTGTTAGCTATAAGTTTCGTAGATGCTCTCTTACACTGAAGAAATCTCCTCTCATTCTAACTTGATGAGAATTTTTATTATAAATGGGTATTAGGTTTTGTCAAATATTCAGCTGTACCTATGGAAAGAGTCTTATCATTTTTCTTCTCTAGAACGTTGATATGGTGGATTATAATGTTTTTGAATTTTGAACTAGACTTACATATGTGGAACAAATCTCTGAATATGGTATATTCTTTTCAAAAACAAAATGTTGACTACAGTTATTTAATATTTTATGAAAGATTTTTACATATACGTACATGAGATATTCATCGTTAGTATTCTTTTTTTTGGTATTCTTTGTCTAGTGTCAGTATTCAGGTAATACTGGCTTCATAAATGAGTTTGGAAGTGTTTACTCTTGTATTTGCTGAAAAAGTTGTGTAAATTTGGTTTTAAGTGTTTGAAATCCTTCAGTCAAACCATCTTGCCCTTGGGTTTCTTGTTCAAGAGATTCTAAATTAAGAAATTAGCTTCTTTATTGGTATAGTGCTATTAAAATGATCTATTATATCTTGGTTGAGTTTGGTAGTTTGTGGTTTTTAAGGAATTGGTCCATTTCTTCCACATTGTTCAAAATACAAACATAAATTTGTAATGCCCCCCTTGTTACTTTTTTTTTTTTTTCTTTTTTTTGCATTTCAGTAACTTTATTGAAAGGTATAGCCCTTAGTACCAAAACATAATGGTAGTTGGTTAGGCTACCTCTGCCAACTCAGAATTAACACTGATGTCAAATTATTGAAATATGTCAGCTTTTTGGGAAAACTGAAGTTATCCATAAAACACAGTTCACAAAAGTATAAGATATATTGTGGTTCTTTGGTTTATTTTCCAGTGCACATTTACCCATAACGTCATAAATGGGTACAGCCATTCTGGATGGACACAAGCTACTTGCTGCACTGAGTAACTGTTTACATCACTTTTAATGCCGTAGATCTCCTTACGATCACTGACTTAATAGAAAATCTCAAATACTACCTTAGCAACTTCATAATTATGAGGATGCCTACTGACTTTTTTAAAGACTTTCTTTGGGCACAGGAGGGGCAAGTAGTGAAAGTATATTCTCTTCCTTTAAAAATTCTAAGTTAGAAGCAATAGCAGTTTTTATAAAAACAGCCCTTAGTAAAAACTTCTGGAGTGTTAAATCAAGTTTTTGGAGCATAGTTATTTTGAATTACTAACACAATAAAAACAAAGTTTCTTGATGGGATTAGATGGAGGCAGCAAATACTGTGTAAATTTTACCATGGATGCAAACGACCAGTTTTTTAGGAAAAATATTAACAATAACTTAATATGCCAAAATAACTAGGCCTGTAGTTTTACTTTTATAAAATGCCCTCAAATTTAAGTGTAATTCCCAAGTAGCAGTAAAGTCTAGATCTCAGAATTATCTATTATTTGCACTATAGGTACCAAGAAACCATTTTCATTGCCTAGAATAGTGACCCTTGTTATGCCTTAAAAGTGCATTTGTGAAATGTTGGTTTTAATGTATACCTCATAATTTAGAATTTAATTAGGTTACCACTTTTGATACCACCTAAATATAATATATTGACCCAACATAGAAAGTTGGGTTAATGTTAGAAATGAAGATTCACAGTTTACCTTCTCAGGCTCGTTATTAACATTTCACATTTATGCTCTTAGCTTTCATTTGTATGCCTCACAGATGAATTTAAATTTAATTTAAATTTAATTCCACTACAGCATGTTAATTAGGTAGTTTTCCCAAATCTGAGAACATCAATGCTAATCTAGTTGTGATGTTCTGAGGCTTCACAGCTTAAATTCATTATAACATCATGGAATCCATAGCTCAGGATTGTGGAGAAAGGCTTCAGAGAAGAGCTTTTTTGTTGCTGTAACAATCCAATTAAGGGACCATTTCAGGAATTGTTGGAAGGTGGGTTATTCTGTAGTAACTATGCTTCAATTGCCGTGCAGTACGTCCAGAAACAATCCATTTCAACTTCTGAACATTTGGTTTGGAACACTTGTTTGATGAATATTCAGTTAAACACTTGGATACAAGTTCTTGCCAGAAGGTCAAATCTCTGCCATTTATCTTGGAATGTGTCTGAAGACATTCTATTCCTTCAGTTAACTCTACAAACTTCTGTGCTTGGATCTCCAGTGCAATGATAGACAATGCCAACACAGAAGGCTTTGCTTTAGAAAATATGATCCTGCAGTGGCATGCCTTAAGTTGAGCTTCTAGTCTTTCAAAATTAAGGCTATTCTTCCTTTCAATTGGTAAGTTCTCTTGAATAAGTGAGTAATAGAGTTGCAGAAATTGAAAGGCAGTAGTAGCTTTGACTTTCCAACACACTTTCTCCAATACAATCTTTTCCATTCTCATCAAGTCTGAAACCGTGAACCTATACTGGCTTATTCGGATCAAGTCAGTTGCCAATGGAACATTCCTTTCCTCTTCTATTGATTTAACAGCCAAATAGAAGCAGCTCAGCCCAACACAGCCAAGGTGCTTGGGCTGTACCTTCATTTTGGACAGGAATCTGTCCAGTAAATTCACAGCTAGAGAAAATGTCTCCGTGTCAAAGCCAAAGAACTGAGTTAGACTAAGAAGATCTTTTACTTCAAAGTCCCTTAGTCTTGCAGTCATTCTGAGGCCATTATCGTGTGCAGATTCAATTAGTCTCAAGCCGCAGACCTTTGGCTGACATCTGGACTCCTGTTCCAATAGGGCATTCAGCTGGTGTAGCAGTTTCTGAGATTCAGTTGTTGTCAGTACTTCTATCATCTTGACCGCGACTGCGGCTCCTCAGCCGTAGCTACCCTCCCCGGGCCTGCTCTCACCTCACCCCGCGGTAACAGATCCGATAGGCCCACGAGGCGAGGGGACTCGCGGGTAAGAGGGGAGAGGCCCGGGGAGGGGGAGCCGTCCTGGGCGGAGGTCTCCGCAGCGCCGCCCGGACGACACTGCCCACCACAGGGTCAGCTCGGAGCCGAAGGGGCCCCCTTGTTACTTTTTAATAGTTGTAGGCTTTGTATTCTCTTTTTCAGTCTTGATATTAGCGCTTCTTGTCCTTTTTTTTCCCCTATTTTGAAATATATGTTTAGTTCTTTACATTTCTCACTCAGCACTATTTTATCTGCCTCCTACATACCTAGATATGAAAATGATTTTCCTTTATATTCAGTTACATGTATTTAATGCTTTTTTGAGATTTCCTCTTAGATTCATAGAATACTTAGAAATGTGTTGTTTGATTTCCAAGTATTTTGATATTTCCTTGATATTTTTCTGTTACTGATTTCTAGTTTAATTATAATATGATCATATAGCACACTGTATGTTTTTAATATTTTTAAATTTGTTGAGATTGGTCTCATTGACTAGAATATGGTCTATATTTGTGGATATTCCTCAGGTGCTTAGAAAAAATATGCATTCTATTGCTGTTGTGTGGTGTGCTCTAGATATGTCAATTCGATTCTGTTGGTTGATAATTTAGTTTAGATTTTCTACATTGCAGATTTTTCTGTACAATATTTCTATTAGTTGTCCAGAGGGGTTTTTTTAGGCCTCAACTACAAACTGTGCATTTGTCTATTTCTTCTTTCAGCTCCATTTGTATTATATGTTTTAAAAGCTCTGTTGTTTGCACAATTTAGGATTACTATATCTTCCTTGTGCATTGATTTTTTAAGAAGATTTTATTTATTTATTCATGAGAGACACACACACACAGAGAAGCAGAGACACAGGCAGAGGGAGAAGCAGGCTCCATGCAGGGAGTCTGATGTGGGACTGGATTCCAGGTCTCCAGGATCATGCCCCAGGCCAAAGGCAGGTGCTAAACTGCTGAGCCACCCAGAGATCCCCTTGTGCATTGATTTTTAAAATCATATGTAATGTCTCTCTTTGTCTCTTCTAATACTCTTTGTTCTTATGTTTACTTTATTTAATATTAATATGGCTACCCATGCTTGTTTGATTAACTACCATGTGGTATATGTTTTTCCATTCTTTTACTTTTATCCTGCCTACAGTTTTCATTTTTAAGTAATTTTCTTACTTTACTTGTTCTTTGTTTCCTTAGGTTCCTTCTTCTGTTTCTTTATTCTTACCTTCCTGAGGATTATTTTAATACATAATTTTAAGAATTCTACCTGGATTTATTTTTGGAGATGACTGTGTAGTTTTCTTAATGGTTGCTGTAGATATTACAATATACTTATATTATCCATCAAAATCTATCCATAATAATATTATACCACTGAGAGTCAAATTTGGAAAACTTCCATTTAGGTCTCTTTAACTTCCTCCCTTTTAAATAAATATCATTGGCATGAGAATTGGTTAGTAGATAATTTGTTTTTCAATCATTCAATATTATTTCTATAATTTAGGAGGAAATTGAAAGTCCAAGTGCTATTTACACATATTATAGCTGCTTCCATTGTTTCTTCCTTTCTGATACTCCAGGACTTTTTAAAATCCTTTCTCTTAAATTTTTTTTTAAGATTTTTTTATTTACTTATTCATGATAGACAGAGAGAGAGAGAGAGAGAGAGAGAGAGAGGCAGAGACACAAGCAGGCTCCATGCCAGGAGCCCGAAGTGGGACTCGATCAGGCCCTGGGCCAAAGGCAGGCACTAAACCGCTGAGCCACCCAGGGATTCCCCATTTCTCTTAGTTTTGAAGTACTTCCTTTAGCCAATATTTAAGGGTAAGGCTCCCAAACACAATTTGTTTTTAGTTTGAGAGTGTTTTTATTTTATCTTGTTCTAAAAGATAAGCTTATCAGATGCTAAAACTTACAGTTGACAGTTCTTTCCTTTTAGCAGTTGTGTCACTTCCTCTGGCCTCCCTGGTTACAAAGGAGAAATGTGTTGTCATTCAAATTAATCCCTATATTGGTAATGCCTCATTTATCTGTGGTTGCTTTCAAGATTTCTTCTTTGTCTTTACTTTTCAAAAGTTTAATTATGATGTTTTATTTAGTGTAGATTTGTTTGGGCTTGCCCTATGGTTTGCTATTCTTTTGGATTAATAGGTCACTGTGATTTTTCACATTTGGGAAGTTTTCATTTATCATTTCTTCAAATAGTGTTTAAGTTTCATTCTCTTTTCCTTTTCATCTGGGACTCTGATGGTATGAATGTTGATTCTATTGTTATTGTCCCACAAGTCTAAAACTTTATTCTTTCTAGTCTATATTATCTTTTTCAGAAGGGGTTAATCTTATTTTTCTCTTTTCAAATTCAATGGTTCTATCCTATTTCATCTCCACTCTATTATTGACCCCATGTAGCAAATTTATTTCAGTCATTGCATTTTTTGTTATATAATTTCCTTTTGTATCTTGCTATGACTTCTGTTTGCTTAAATGTTCTACTTTTTTCATTTGAAAAATTTTATGACAGCCTTTAAAACACTCATCAGAAAATTATCATATCTGTTTCCTTTTGGTATTAGTATCATTTGATTGTCCTTTCTCATTAAAGTTGTGATTTTCTTTATTCCTGGTTGCTGAGTGATTTTCAATTATATAATAGACCTATGCCTATCATATTCGGAGACTCTAGGTCCTACTTAAATTTTTTTTATTTTAGCAGATAGTCACCTTGTTTGGGTTCAACATGTAGGTTTTTGTTTTACTTTTATGGGCCCTGATAGAGTTCAATTTTTAGAGCCCGTGGTATTAATTTGGCCTGCTTGGTTTGTCTGGATCTCCTATGCCTCCTACTGGTCCCTGTTTCATGTGCCTAAAATGAATGGAGGAGCTTTCCACGGACTATGTAGTTTGGTGTCTCTCATTGGGGATGGAATGTGGTGAGATACACATATTAATGCCCTTTTGTTACCCTGGTTCTTCTGAGTGGTAGAGGAGAGTCTTTGGCATCTTTGGGATAAGCAGGCTTCCTGGACTGGGATGCTTGCTCTGACTGAATTTCATTTTTATGTTTTGACTTTCACCCAAGTGTATTTAAGGAAGAAGAGGAGAGTCTTACACCTGTGGAGACTTCCAAGACCAGGTACTTTTCTGTGGCTGCATCAGTTTTTTCCATTTTTATCTACTACTGTGGTTTGCAGGGTCTGGGAGAAGAGGCTTGATCTCGTTCAGAAAAAAAGGATTCTCATACTTGGAAAATTGCTATCATAGGGTCCATTTCTCTGACTCCTCCTACTAGTGGCAATGTTTCTTGAGAAAGAGGAGTTTTTATTTTGTTTGTCACTTGCACCATTTCTAGGGATTATAATGGTTCTCCACAGGAAGAATAGGTAAAAGTCTATCTATGACCATCTTGTCCAAAATGGAAGTACCTGTGGTGTTTTTGTTTTTTCTTTTTAAAAAAATTAGTTTCAAAAAAAAATAAAAAAAATAAAAAATAAAAAATTAGTTTCAAAGGTAGAGTTTAGGGATTCATTAGTTGCATATAACACACAGTACTCTATATTAAGTCCCTCCTTAATGCCCATCACCCAGTTACCCCATCCTCCAACTCACCACTCCTCCAGCAACCATCAGTTTGTATCCTAGAGTTAAGAGTCTCTTATAGTATGTCTCCCTCTGATTTCATCTTATTTTGTTTTTCCTTCCCTTCTTCTATGTTCATTTTTTTCCTTAAATTCCACATATGAGTGAAATCATCTGATATTTGTCTATATCTGGCTGATTTATTTCACTTAGCATAATAATTTCTAGTTCCATCCATGCCATTGCAAATTGCAAGATTTCATTCCTTTTGATTGCTAAGTAATATTTCATTATATATTATATTATATATTGTATTATTGTATTATATGTTGTGTAATACAACATAATATATTATATATTGTAGTCATATATATGTATGTATAATACATAATACATGTATATATACATATATGTATAGTGTTATGTAATAGAGTAATAGTTAAGTTATAATTATGGAGCTATAGTTACAGTGTTATGGTTATAGTTATATAGTTACAATTACTGAGTTACATTATTACAAATTTAGTTGGAATTAGAGTTACATTTAGAGTAGTATAGTAATACTGCTATATTAATAGTGTCAAACTAATAGTTATACTGCTATAGTTATAGTGTTATATTTTTGTTACAGTTTTGCAGTTTAGTGTTATAATTAGTTACCATTATTAATTTGTGATTAAAACTTTTTAATTATAATTAAATAATTGATAATCATAATTTTAGTTTTATAGTTATAAAATTATAACACTATTATAGTACTAAGATTATATTATAGTGCTATGATTATGTTCACAGTGATAAAGTTATGGTTAGAGGATTACTTTTATAGTTAGGTTAGCAATGATCTAGATAAAGTGTTAGAACTATTTTTATAGTGTTAGTATTATAATTATTATGGGCCTGTTATAGTGGCAGTATTATAGTTATAATTGCAGTGTTATAATGCTGTAGTTACAGTATTATGGTAAGAATTAAATTGTTATAGTTATATTGTCATAACTATTTTGAGATAGAATTTAGTTACAGCTGTATACTATAAGTTACAGAATCATAGTTGCTGTTAACAGAATCATAGTTGCAGTTAAAAGTTTAGAGTTTTAGGGATCCCTGGGTGGCGCAGCGGTTTGGCGCTTGCCTTTGGCCCAGGGCGCGATCCTGGAGACCCAGGATCGAATCCCACATCGGGCTCCTGGTGCATGGAGCCTGCTTCTCCCTCTGCCTATGTCTCTGTGCCTCTCTCTCTGTGACTATCATAAATAAATTAAAAAAAAAAAAAACTAAAATGTTTGTTTAAAAAAAAAAAAGTTTAGAGTTTTAGTTTTATAATCATGCATATTAATAATTGAAGATTTGTTGTTACACTTACAAAGTTATAATGTTATGTCGAGATGTTTATAGTCATAGTTATCCTATTAATGTAGTGCTAGTGTTATAGATATGTTATTGATATAGTGTTAGTGTTGTAGTGATAGTGTTATAGTTGAGACTATAATGGTATAGTTGTACTGCTGTAGTTATAATTTTATGGTTATAGTGATAGTCTGATGGCTTTAATGATGGTGATTTGATTGCAGTCACAATGTTATGGTTAGAGTTATATTGTTACTGTCTTTCTTAGTGTTATGTAATTTAGTATTATAGTTATGAGGATATGGTTATAGTGTAAGTGTTATAAAGTTTAATTATAGAGTTATGTTTTTATTTATAAATTTTAGTTATAATGATGCATAATTATTATTATATAGTTACACTATTATGATACTGTTATATATATACTGTTATAATTGTATATTTATACTGTTATTATTTCAGTCTTATTATCATAGTGATTGTGATTTTGTTATAGCTATAATGTTATGGTTATAGTTATATTGCTATACTATTAGTGTTATGTTTTAGTATTATAGCACTATAGTGAGAGTGTTATAAAATTGTAGTTATACAATTATAATGTTAGTTATGTTATAAAGTTATAGTTATAGGGCTATAGTTATATTAGGGTACTAAAACAGAGCTATATGGCTGTCATATATTTACCATGCTATAGTTTTAGATATAGTACTGTTGTACTTATAACACTACAATTTGATAATGCTATAATTATTATAGCAGTGATATTATTATAATTATAGTGCTATAATTACTTGTATAGTGTTGGAAGTAGAATGGTTAGGGTTATAGGGCTAATGTAGTATTTATAGAGGTATTATAATTATCATGCTGTGGTCATAGTGATAGTATTATAGTAGTAGATATAATGTTAACTTTAATTATAACACTATTATGTAACTTCAGCATTGTAAGTATAGACCTGTGTTACTCTATAATACTAAGACTATGTGCTAATGTTATAGAATACTATTGAAAAAATGATAGTGTTATAATGATAGTGATTTTTTGGGTCAGGGTTATATTTATACACTTACGGGTATATTTTATAATAGCAGTGATAATTCTATAATGCTAGTTATAGAGATAAGGTATGGTCATACAGATATAATTATGGGTATGGTGCTATTTATACATATTGTTAATGTAATAAAGTTTAGGATTACAGCTAAATTATGGTATTATACCAATAGTCATGCATATTATATTATAGTTACAGTCTTATAGGAGGCATAATCATTATAGTAATATAGTTTTCATGTTAACAATATTGTGAGAATGACAGTAATATATTAGCAATAGTGATGGTGTAAAGGGTGTGACTTTAGTCTTTTGGTCATAGTGATAGATTGACTATAGTTCTAGAATAATTATAGTGTCATAGTTTCAGCTATAAGTAATAGTTTTGCTTATGGTGCTATAGTTATTGCTATAGAGTTATATTTATTCTTATCAAGTTATAGAGCTATAGCTATTTTATTCTTATATCACCATAGCTACAGTGTAGTGCTATAGTTGAAATAGAAATAATTATAATACTTTAGTTATATTCATAGTGCAAAGGTAATAATTGTAGTTATAGTTATCACTATCAATATATATATCAATATATATCAATATATATATATTATATATATCAATATATATATTATATAGGTTTTTATTATACCTATGGCTATAGTGTTATATTTAGAAAGTGTTATGTTTTATGTTTTTATTATAGCATATTTATAGATATTTTTATTATTACATGGTTAATGATATAGTGTTGTAAAGTTTTAATTGTAGAGTTATGGTTAAAGTGTTAGAAATTAGAGTTATCATTATATTACATTAATCATAATTATAGTAATAGCACTATATTTATAGTGATGGAGTTATAGTGTTATGGTGCTAGCATATAGTTCTAGTTCTATAGTTGTAGAGTATTAGTAGTATAATGTTAATGATATATTGTTAATGCTATAGTTTAGTATTATATTGCAATAGTAATAGATATAAGTTTAGTGATATAGTATCACTGACATAGTTCTAGTATTATAGTTATAATGATAGCATAATAGTTATAGTGATATATTTATAGTATATTGATTATGTTATAGTTACAATTATAGTGTTATAAGGATGTTAATTTAAATTATGCTTATTGTTATAGAATCATTGGTCTAATTATGGTCTGCTTGTTCTAAGTGTTTATTCTCCATTCTATTTATGGAATCATAGGTATAGTCATAGTTTTATGGTTAATATTTACTGTTAAAGTCATTTTATAGTGTTATATTATTGTTTAATAATAGAGATATAGAGTTATAGTTGTTATAGTTCTATAGTTGTAGTATTATATCTATAGTTATATTTATGGTATTCATAACATAGTTTGTATTATACTTAGAGTTTTATGGTTATGGTAATAGTGTCTTGATTTTTTATATAATGTTAGGTTATAGAGTTCTATTTACAGTTATAAAGTCAAAATTTTAGATTCACAGTTCTAATTATGTATTCATAGTACAATTATAGAGTTATTATAATTATAAAATTTAATTGCTGTTGTAGTGTTATAGTTATACAGATGTTCTAGTTACAGTATGGTTATTATTATACTGTTACAATTATTGTCATAGTGTTATAGTCATACAGTTGTTTTATACTTTTATCATATCTTCATGATTTCATGCACATATACATGTATATATATCACATATTGTCACTTGAAAATTGCAAAACTCAAAATAAGGATTTATTTTCTTCTTTTTAAAAAACGTGACTTTTAAGCCCATGACTTTAGTGGTGGTAGGGAGACCAGGAAATGAGGTTGGCTGAGATCCAGAAACAATATTGGATAATCCCACTCTTTCTGCGGGGAGGAATTACCATGGGCTTCTTTAATTCCCTCGGAACCTTCCCTTAACACACACAGTTAACATTTTTTTTAAATCCCCAGGTCAGGAGAGATAAATCCAAAACACAATATTTTTCATCACATGTCAAAAAGAAGATAGAGTAAAGGAGTGATAGGCCAAGGCCCTTCCAATTATCCCTTAGGGGTTATGACTCAGACAATCTCAGTATGGTGCTGCATAGTGGGGGTATCCAGATTCTAACCTCTAAACTGAGGAGATCCTAGCCTCTAGACAGAGGCCCTTTTATTTTTTATTCTAATTAGCCATTTTAAACCAAAAAAGAATAAAAAGAAATCCTGATCTAATAACTAACCAAATAAATAAATAAAAATGTTACTTTTATTGCAATACATTTCTCTCTCCTCTATCCCGTACTGTGAATCCAGATCATCAAATATCATGTTCATATCATGTTATGGATTTATGGGCTCAAAGGGTAATCAAAAGAGTATAATTGATAATTATTCATGTTTATCCAACATTATATACAAAATAGTCCTAGAAAAATTATGTGCTATCAACACATTTAAGAATAGTTTTTTTAATTAAGTTTTTTTTTAAGATTTTATTTATTCATTGGAGGCAGAGAGAGAGAGAGAGAGAGAGAGAGGCAGAGACACAGGCAGAGGGAGAAGCAGGCTCCATGCAGGGAGCCTGACGTGGGACTCGATCCCAGGCCTCCAGGGTCACATCCTGGGCTGAAGACAGTGCTAAACCGCTGAGCCACCCGGGCTGCCCTTTAATTAAGTTTTTATTTAAATTTCAGTTAGTTAATATACAGGAAAATATTAGTTTCAGGTGTACAGTTCAATGATTCAACATATACAATACCTAGTGCTCATAAGTACACTCCTTAATCACCATCACCAATTTAACCCATCCCTCCACCAACCTTCCTACCCATAGTCATCAGTTTGTCCTTTATCATTAAAAGCCACATTCTTGGTTTGCCTCTTTTTGCTGCCATGATCATTTGTTTTGTTTCTTAAATTCCATATATAAGTGAAATCATATGGTATTTGTCTTTCTCTGACTGACTTACATCACTTAGCATAGTACTCTCTAGCTCCAACCAGATTGTTGCTGATGGCTAGATCTCATTCGCTTTTATGGCTGAGTAATATCTTAATATTTTTATGGCTAAAGTAATATCTTCTTTATTTATTCATCAGTCAATGGCTACTTGTGCTTTTTCCAAATTTGGCTATGGTAGGTAATGCTGCTATAAACATTGGGGTGCATATATCCCTCTGAATTAGTAGTTTTGTATTCTTTAGGTAAATACCTAGTTGTGCAATTACTGGATTGTAGGGTAGTTTAATTTTTGATTTTTTTTAGGAAACTCCATAATGTTTTTCAGAGTAGCTGCACTAATTTGCATTCCCACCAACAGTGTAAGAACATTCTCCTTTCTCCAAATCCTTGCCAACACTTGTTGTTTCTTTTGTGGTTGATTTTAGCCATTGACTGTAAAGTGATGTCTCATTATAGTTTTTATCTGTATTTTCCTGATGATGAGTGATGTTGAACATCTTTTCATGTACCTGTTGGCCATCTCGATGTCTTTGGAAAAAATATTTATTCATGTCTTCTGCCCATTGTTTAATTGGATTATTTGGGTTTTGAGTTTTATAAGTTCTTTACATCTTTTGTAAACTAGCCCTTTATCAGATACCTCATTTGCAAATATTTTTTCACTTTCTGTAGATTGCCTTTTAGTTTTGTTGATTGTTTCCTTCACTGATAGAATATTTTTATTTTGATGAAGTCCTAAGATTTTATTTTTGCTTTTGTTTCTCTTGCCTCAGGAGACATATCCAGTAAGAAGTTTCTATGACTGATGTCAAAGAAGTCACTCCCTGTTTTTTTCCTCTAGGATTTTAGTGGTTTCATATTTCACATTTAGGTCTTTCATCCATTTTGAATTTATATGCATTTATGGTGTAAGAATGTTATCCAGATTCTTTTGCATGCTGCTGTTCAGATTTCCCCAATACCATTTGTTAAACTGCCTTTTTTTCCATTGGATATCCTTTCCTGCTTTGTCAAGGATTAGTTGACCATATAGCTGTGGGTTCATTTCCGGTTTTTCTATTCCATTCCTTTGATCTATGGGTCTGTTTTAGTGCCAGTACTATACTATCTGGTCACTACTGCTTTGTAATATAACAAAGTCTGGAGTTGTGATGCTACCAGATTTGCTTTTCTTTTTGAATATTGCTTTGGCTATTTGGGGTCTTTGTGGTTCCATATAAATTTTAGAATTTTTGTTCTAGCTCTGTGAAAAATGCTCTTGGTATTTTGATAGGGATTACATTAAATATATAGATTACTTTTGATAATATAGAATTTTGACAATATTTGTTCTTCTAATTCATAAGCATGGAATACTTTTCCATTTCTTTTTGTCATCTTCAATTTATTTGATAAGTTTTTGTATAGTTTTCAGAGTAGAGGTCTTTTACCTCTTGGTTAGGTTTATGCCTAGGCATAACTATACCCAGGTATCTTATGGTATTTGTTTCAAATGTAAGTGGGATTGATTTCTTGATTTCTCTTTCTACTGCTTTATTATTGGTATATAGATGTACAACAGATTTATGTACATTGATACTTGTATCCTGCAACTTTACTGATTTTGTATATCAGTTCTATCAATTTTTGGGTGGAGTCTTTCAGGGTTTTTAAAAAAATTTTATTTATTCATGACAGACTGAGAGAGAAAGAGAGGCAAAGACATAGGCAGAAGAAGACACAGGCTCCCTGTGAGGAGCCTGATGTGGGACTAGATCCTGGGACTCCAGGATCATGCCCTGAGCTGAAGGCAGAAGCTCAACTACTGAGCCACCCAGGCATCCCACTTTCAGGTTTTCTACATAGAGTACCATGTTGTCTTTGAATAGTGAAAATTTGACTTCTTCCTTGCCAATTTGGATACATTATATTTCTTTGTGTTGTCTGATTTCTGAGACTAAGACTTCCAGTACTATGTTAAATAACTGATAAGGGAGCACCTGGGTGGTGCAGTCAGTTAAGGATCTGACTCTTGGTTCTGGCTCAGGTATGATTTCAGGGTCATGAGACTGAGTGCTGTATTGGGCTCCATGCTCAATGCAGAGTCTGCTTGGATTCTCTCTCCCTCTACCTGTCTCCCTGCAGGTGATCTATCTCTCACTCACTCCCTCTATCTCTCTTCTTCTCTCTATATATTAAGTAAATCTCAAAAAAATAGCAGTAGTGAGAATGGACATCCTTGTCTTGTTCCTGACCATACAGGAAAAGCTCTCAGGATGCTATTGAGATTGCATTGAGGATATTAGTGGTGTGTATTTGTACATGGCCTTTATTATGTTCAAGTATGTTTCTTCTATCCCTACTTTGTTGAGGGTTTTTATTATGTGTGGATATTGTACTTTGTCAAATGCCTTTTCTGCATCTATTGATAGGATCACATGGTTCTTATCCTTTTTTAATTAATGTGGTGTATTGTGTTGATTGATTTGTGAATATTGAGCAACCTTGAATCCCAGGAATAAATCCTATTTGGTCATAGTAATTTATTCTTTTAATATACTGTTGTATTTGATTTGGTAGCATTTTGTTGAAAATTTTCCCATCCATGTTCATCAGGGATATTGACCTGCAGTTCTCTTTTTAGTGGAGTCTTTGTCTGGTATTTAAATCAGGATAATTCTGGCCTTGTAGAATGAGCTTTGAAGTTTTCCTTCCATTTCTATTTTTGGGGATAGTTTGAGAAAAATAGATACTAACTTTTCTTTAGTGTTTGGTAGAATTCTCCTGGGAAGCCATCTGGACCTAGACTTTTTTGGAGATATTTTTGATATCTGATTCAATTTCTTTGCTGGTTCTGGGTCTGTTCAAATTTTCTATTTATTCCTGTTTCAGTTTGATGGTTTCTATTCTATGTTTTTAGGAAGTTATACATTTCTTCCAGAGTGCACAATTTGTTGGCATATAATTTTTCATAATATTCTCTTATAATATTTGGTATTTCTGTGGTGTTTTGGTTATTTCTTCTCTGTCATTTGTGATTTTATTTATTTGGGTCCTTTCTCTTTTCTTTTTGATAAGTCTGGCTAGAGGTTTATCAATTTTTATTAATTTTTTCAAAGAACCATCTTCTGGTTTCATTGATCTATGCTAGTGTTATTTTTGTTTCTATATAATTTATTTTCTGCTCTAATCTTTATTATTTCCCTTATTCTGCTGTCTTTAGGTTTCATTTGTTACTCTTTTCTAGGTCCTTTTGGTATAAGGTTAGGTTGCCTTTCTGAGATTTTTCTTGCTTCTTGAGGTAGGCCTGTGTTGCTATATACTTCCCTTTTGGGGCCCCTTTTGCTGCATCTCAAAGTTTTTGGACCTCTGTGTTTTCATTTTCATTTGTTTCCATGTACTTTTTATTTCTTTAATTTCCTATTTGATACATTCATTCTTTAGTAGGATCTTCTTTAACATCCATGTATTTGGGTCTTTCAAATTTTTGTTTGTGGTTGACTTCAAGTTTCACAGTGTTGTGGTCTGAAAATACACATGATTTGATCTCAGTCTTTGTACTTGTTGAGATATACTATGTGATCTATTCTGGAGAATGTCCCATGTGCACTTGGAACGAATGCATTTTCTTCTGCTTTAGGATGAAATATTCTGAATATATCTGTTAAATCCTTCTGGTCCACTCTATCATTTAAAGCCATTGTTTCCTTGTTGATTTCTGCTTAGATGATATGCCCATTGATTTACATGGGTATTGAAGTCCTGTACTATTATTGTATTATTACCTATGAGCTCCTTTATGTTGGCTATTAATTATATTCTAAATTTGGGTGCTTCCTAGTTGGGGGCATAAATATTTATAATCGTTAGATCTTCTTGTTGGATAGACCCCTTTATTTTGATATAGTGCCCTTTATCATTTCTTGTTACAGACTTTGGTTTAAAATCGAGGGTATTTTTAAATATAAATATTGCTACTCCAGCTTTCTTTTGTCCTCCCTTTGCATGGTAAATTTTTCTTCATCCCTTCACTTTCAATCTGAAGGTATCATGTATTCTAAAATGAGCCTCTTGTAGGCAGCATATAGACAGAACTTTTTTTTTAATCCTTTGTGATACTCTGTTTTTTTTTATTAGAACATTTAGTCCATTTACATTCAGAGTAATTACTAATAACTATGAATTTTATGCCATTTTACTACTTGTTTTGTTGTTATTTTCGGAGATTTTCTCTGTTCCTTTCCAGTCTTTGTTGTGTTTCAGATCAGTTTTCACACTATGTCCAGGTTGCTTGCCTGACTGTGGTAGTGCAGTGCACTTTGAGCTCTATCCCAGCCAGGTCAGCTGAGTTTTTTTTTTTTTTCTTTTTTTCTATTTGTCTTTTTTTCACATTCACATTCACGACCTATCCCAGCCAGGTCAGCTGAGTTTTCTTTTTCTTTTTTTCTATTTGTCTTTTTTTCACATTCACACAACGTTTATTATAGTGTATTGTTACACTCGTACTAGTTTGTTATTCATTATTGTTGGTTAATCTCTTGCTGCATCTAATTTATAGATTAAACTTTACCACACGTATAAGAAACCACACAGTGTGTATAGGATCGGTGTGTTTTGCAGTATCCGCGTCCACTGGGGGGCTTGGACATCATACCTGTGGATGAAAGGGGCGTACTGTGAGCCCAGAGCCTGAACCCTCTCCGGCCACCTGAATGGCCGCTTCCCGGCTCCTGCCAGCACCTCTGTCCGGGAATGTGGCCACCGCCGACCGGAGCAGCTCTCACAGTCCAGGTTCTCCTCCCGTGGAGAGGTGGAATCCGCTTCCCTTCCCCTGAACCCAGGCTGGCTCCCGTGGCTCGCCCCACACCAGACGTGATGCCTGCTGGCTCCCAGGCTGGGTCAGATGAAGCACCTGTCTTGGTCTTTGGGAACATGCTCAAAACGGTCCTTTCTGGGACGTTCCATCCAGCCAGCTGCTGGCACACCAGTGGATGGTCCTGCCGACCTCCCAGCCACCAGCTCCGTGACTGTGCCATCATGGGCATCCAGTGGAGCACAGCCCCATGGGACACCCGATGGCAACCTTGCGAGGGACCCCAACTGAGCACCTTCTCCCCACCCCACTCGCTGTGGGGAGGACGAGCAGCACCCGGGAAGGTCTGCTGCTTTGCAGTCGCGGTCCCCATGTGTCAGTGGGCGTGGTGGCATGTTCCAGGCTTTCCGCTCCCTTCCGTGACAGCTGCAGGTGCCTTCCGGAGGGACTCAGGTCTCAGGGCCGGGCAGGGAGGGCCTGCCTGCTGAGAGGGTCAGGACCTGAGGCTCCCTGACCTGGGAGGGGGTCAGGGGAAGCCATGAGCACCCCCAGGACAGACTGCAGGGTGCTGGAGATGTCTGTGGATTCTAACCTCGACCTCGGGGCGTCTTCGTCATCATTCAGCACCTGGTCCCCCAGACGGAGGCGGTTAGACGGCTGGGTCAAGGTCACTCCGGGTCTGCTTCATACCAGCTCAGGCTGACTCCTGCATCTGGTTCTCTCCTGCCCTCACCCGCTGTCCTGGGAGAGGCCTCAGTTTCCCCATCTGAAACAGGAGCTTCGGACAGTCACTCGCTGAGGGCCCCTGATCTCTGGCAACAGCAGCAGGTAACTGTCGTTCTTGGGAAGAAGACAATAAAGGCCAGGTATCTGTCCCCTCCCACCTTGTGGTGGGGGCAGCCAGACTGCCATAATTATACACCATTGAGATGCAAACCTGCAGGTAATGATCTGAGGCCCCCGGAGCTGGAGGATTCCAGGGTGGCTTTGCAGCACCCAGGGAAGGGAGCTGTCTCTGATTCCCGACTGTGCACATGTTTCTATTTTTGTTTTATTTGTTTCATTAACTCGTTCCTGACCTGGTAGCATGACTCCAGGAAGCGCTGCACTGCGATGTCTTAGCAATAAGCGCCAGGTCTCTCCACTCTGCCAGAGCGAGGCTGCTGGACGGGCTGGAGAGCGGCTCCGACCTCAAGCCGGGCCACACACCTGCTGGATGAGGTCGGAAACAAAGATCACGGGGCAGGGGCTGGATGGAGCTGCACACGTTTGGCACCTCTGAGGGTCATCACAACCCCGGTGGGCCTGCAGGGGGCAGCTGGGGAGTCCAAGGCTGAAGAAGTGCGGGTACTGCCTGGGGTGCCCACTCTCGCCCGGGGCTGAGCCAGGACAGAAGCTCCGGCTTATTGGATACTTTCCAGAGCTTCTCCTCCCCTAAACGAGGAGTGCCAGGGCAGCGGCGGACCCATAGACACTGGCCTTGAGCCCTGCCCCCACCAGAGTGTCCTGGGCAGCCCGCAGCAAGGTCATCTCTGTGTCACCCCCACCCTTCAGAGCTTATTTCTACCTTCTTTTTTTAAAAATTTATTTTTTAGCAGTGTTCAATTTGCCAAAATATAAAATAACGCCCAGTGCTCACCCCTCAAGTGCCCCCCTCAGTGCCCATCACCCAGTCACACCCACCACTCACCCACCTCCCTTTCCACCACCCCTTGTTCATTTCCCAGAGTTAGGAGTCTCTCATGTTCTGTCTCACTCCCTGATATTTCCCACTCATTTTTTCTCCTTTCCCCTTTATTCCATTTCACTAATTTTTATATTCCCCAAATTAATGAGACCAAATAATGTTTGTCCTTCTCCGATTGACTTATTTCACTCAGCATAATACCCTCCAGTTCCATCCACATCGAAGCAAATGGTGGGTATTTGTCATTTCTAATGGCTGAGTAATATTCCATTGTATACATAAACTACATCTTCTTTATCCACTCATCTTTCGATGGACACCGAGGCTCCTTCCACAGTTTGGTGATTGTGGACATTGCTGCTATAAACATCAGGGTGCAGGTGGCCCAGCGTTTCACTGCATCTGTATCTTTGGGGTAAATCCCCAACAGTGCAATTGCTGGGTTGCAGGGCAGATCTATTTTTAACTCTTTGAGGAACCTCCACACAGTTTTCCAGAGTGGCTGCACCAGTTCACATTCCCACCAAAAGTGCGAGGGTTCCCCTTTCTCCACATCCTCTCCAACATTTGTTGTTTCCTGCCTTGTTAATTTTCCCCATTCTCACTGGTGTGAGGGGGCATCTCATTGTGGTTTTGATTTCTATTTCCCTGATGGCAAGTGATGCAGAGCATTTTCTCATGTGCGTGTTGGCCATGTCTATGTCTTCCTCTGTGAGATTTCTGTTCATGTCTTTTGCCCATTTCATGATTGGATTGTTTGTTTCTTTGCTTTTAAGTTTAATAAATTCTTTATAGATCTTGGATACTAGTCCTTTATCTGATAGGTCATTTGAAAATATCTTCTCCCATTCTGTAGGTTGTCTTTTAGTTTTGTTGACTGTTTCCTTTGCTGTGCAAAAGCTTCTTATCTTGATGAAGTCCCAATAGTCATTGTTTGCTTTTGTTTGTCTTGCCTTCATGGATGTATCTTGCAAGAAGTTACTGTGGCCAAGTTCAGAAAGGGTGTTGCCTCTGTTCTCCTCTAGGAATTTGATGGAATCGTGTCTCACTTTTAGATCTTTCATCCATTTTGAGTTTATCTTTGTGTATGGTGTCCGAGAATGGTCTAGTTTCATTCTTCTGCATGTGGAAGTCCAATTTTCCCAGCACCATTTATTGGAGAGACTGTCTTTCTTCCAGTGGATAGTCTTTCCTCCTTTATCGAATATTAGTTGACCATAAAGTTGAGGGTCCACTTCTGGGTTCTCTATTCTGTTCCATTGATCTATGTGTCTGTTTTTGTGCCAGTACCACACTGTCTTGATGACCACAGCTTTGTAGTACAACCCCAAATCTGGCATTGTGATGCCCCCAGATATGGTTTTCTTTTTTAAATATTCCCCTGGCTATTCGGGGTCTTTTCTGATTCCACACAAATCTTAAGATAATTTTTTCTAAGTCTCTGAAGAAAGTCCATGGTATTTTGATAGGGATTGGATTAAACGTGTCAATTGCCCTGGGTAACATTGACATTTTCACATTATTAATTCTTCCAATCCATGAGCATGGAATATTTTTCCATCTCTTTATGTCTTCCTTCATTTCTTTCAGAAGTGTTCTGTAGTTTTTAGGGTATAGATCCTTTACCTCCTTGGTTAGGTTTATTCCTAGGTATCTTATGCTTTTGGGTGCAATTGTAAAGGGATTGACTCCTTAATTTCTCTTTCCTCAGTCTCATTGTTAGTGTATAGAAATGCCACTGATTTCTGGGCATTGATTTTGTATCCTGCCACACTGCCAAATTGCTATATGAGTTCTAGCAATCTTGGAGTGGAGTCTTTTGGGTTTTCTATGTAGAGTATCATGTCATTGGTGAAAAGGGAGAGTTTGACTTCTTCTTTGCCAATTTGAATGCCTTTTATTTCTTCTTTCTGCCTGATTGTTGAGGCTAGGACTTGTAGTACTATGTTGAATAGCAGTGGTGAGAGTGGAAATTCCTGTGTTGTTCCTGATCTTAGGGGAAAGGCTCCCAGTGCTTCCCCATTGAGAATGATATTTGCTGTGGGCTTTTCATAGATGGCTTTTAAGATGCTGAGGAATGTTCACTTTATCCCTACACTCTGAGGAGTTTTGATCAGGAATGGATGCTGTATTTTGTCAAATGCTTTCTCTGCATCTATTGAGAGGATCATATGGTTCTTGTTTTTTCTCTTGTTGATATGATGAATCACATTGATTGTTTTACGAGTATTGAACCAGCCTTGCATCCCGAAGATAAATCCCCCTTGGTCATGGTGAATAATCTTAATGTATTGTTGGATCCTATTGGCTAGTATTTTGTTGAGAATCAGCTGAGTTTTAAAACTCCAAATTTTAGGGACCTGGTGGGGCAGGGACCTAACTGGTCTTTTGCCGTGCTGTAATTGATTCAGGTTTGACCCAGGTTGGCAGTTGCACCAGAGCACAGGAGCATGGGGTTTGGGGTAAAGAACACTAAAGAGTCAGTCCTGGTTAGCAGACCTCAACAGGTGTCTATGCACCTATGCTTAAGGGTGGGGTAGGGAATTGGTACCACTGGGTCCTTTGTTGCCAGATAGGCAATGCCACCTCTCTCAGATGTGCCTTAAAAAAAGGGAACCATCTCTCCCAGTGTGTCTTAGAAGGTGCTCAAATTGTGTCATTTGTCATTGGTTACCTACCCTCCTTCTTCGTTGGAGCATTGCAGAGCCCAGATCTCCATACCAGCACATGGTGGCCATCTAAAACTCCAGTCTTTGAGCCCCACTAGTTGCAAAACCTCACAAAAATCAGCACCTCTCATTTTTCTAGTCACTGCCTTTGAGGAATTTTTTCCTTTGTGCTATCCCCCTGTGAGAACCTCTCTCTCACCTTTCTCTGTGACCAGGGCTCCTTCTCCTCTGTCGTACCCACAATATATTTCTCCCCCAAACCATATCTCCTGACCTCCTACTTTCCATGATGGCCTCTTTACTCCCTCTACTTGTGCAATTTGTTCTGTAAGTCCTCAGAACAATTTCTTGATTATTCAGGATGATTTGATATTTCTATAGCTGTATTTGAGGGAGGGAAGCAAACCTAGGGTTTTCCTCTACTCTGCCATTTTAGCTCCTCTTCCCAATATATACATAAGTTCTATTAATTTCCCTCTAACATTGATTTTAGTTGCATCCCACAATTTCATATTATTCCATTCACACCAAATTTTAATTTCCATTCTGAATTTTTCTTTTTACCTATGGATTAATTAGAATTGTTTTGGCTTACTTTCCAAACATATGGATACTTTCAGTGTTTGTTAAAATAACTTTTTGCTCAGTTGGTTGAGTGTCCAATTCTTTGTTTTGGCTTAGGTTATGATCTCGGGACTGTGGGATTGAGGCCTACATCAGGCTCCATACATAGTGTGGAGTCTTCTTGTCCCTCTCCTTCTTGCTCTGTCCCTCCCCATAATCACATGTTCACACACTGTCTCTTGCTCTCTAAAATAAGTCAAACAATCACTCAATTGTGTATTTATTTTTTAAAAGTTTCTATTTATTTGAGAGAGAGAGAGAGAGAGAGAGGACATGAGTGGAGGAGAGTGGCAGAGGGAGAAGCAGACTCCTCACTGAGCAGGGAGCCCCATGTGGGGCTGAATCCCAGGGCCCGAAGATCATATTCTGAGCCAAAGCCGGACACTTAACTGATTAAGTCACCCAGGTGCCCCACAAATAAATCTTTTTAAAAAAGAATATACTCTATATGATTTTTAAATGTTGATTATTCATAGAGGAATACAAGCCCTAAGAGACTCTTAACTATAGGAAACAAACTGAGAGTTGTTGGAGGAGAAGTGCATTGGGGGATGGGGTAACTGGGTGATATAATGAGCCCTGGGTGTTATATGCAATTGATGAATCATTGAACTCTTTCTCTGAAACTAATAACGCACTATATGTTAATTAGCTTAAGTAAAATAAAATCTAAAAATATAAATACAATGTTGATTATTATTTCAAATTTCATAGATTTATTATTTGTGCTTTCTATATTTATAACATGCTATGAGATTATTTTACTTCTATATGAGAAATGTCATTTATTATTGAAGTCTTATAATGACCAATACATGTAGGTTTTGCTTATGTGAATTTTTTATTTCATCTTCATTTATGAAGGATGATTTATTTAGTACAGTATACTAAATTAAAGTTTATTTTGCTTCAATATCCTAAAATTATCAATTCATTATCTTCCAGCTCCCTTTTTAGATTTAAACAGAAAGTATAACTGTTTCTCCTTCAAAGTTAATTTTTCTTTGGATTTATTTATTTCCCATTTTGTCTTTAGTTTGAGTCTGAAATTCCTGTGTATGCCTTTATTTTAATGTATCCTGTGTAAGGTGCATAGGTCCCCTTGAATTTTAATCTTGTCAGTCTTTTATTTTTGGGTTAAATATCAGTTGTTGTTTATTTACATTTTTGTTTTGTCTCATTGCATTTACTCTTTTCTGCTGAATTTCCAATTACCCATATAGTAGATCTTAATGCTTTATCCTCTCTGTCTTTGAGCTTCTTGTTTTTGTATGTTTTGTTCTGTTTAGTTTTAACTTTGACTTCACTAAATAAATTTCCCATTGTGTTCAATCTATAGTTAAAACATGTAATGAATTCTTAATTTCAGTTATTGTATTTTCAGTTCTAGAATTTACATTTAACTATTTTTCATACTTTCTCCTTCTCAACTTAGTTTTTATCTCACCTATATCTATTTGAAAAATGAGATGTCGTTAATTTTTCAAGTCTGTGTCTTTTTTAAATTCTTTTTAAAAAGATTTTATTTATATATTCATGAGATACACACAGAGAGAGGCAGAGACACAGACAGAAGGGGAAGGAGGCTCCCCACAGGGAGGCTGATGTGGGACTTGATCCCCGGACCAGCATCATGCCCTGAGCCAAAGGCAGATGTTCAGCCGCTGAGCCACCCAAGCATCCCCTCAAGTCTGCGTCTACTATTACCATGATTTCTATTCCCATGGGTCTTTTAAAAATGTCTGATGTTTTCCTTGATTTCTAGTTTGTGTTTTTTTTTTCTGGTTTGATTTGTGTCAGATTATTTTTTATTTAACATAGGATATTGCACATGAAAAATTATTGTAACACAAATTTCACACTAAGGATTCTTTTCTTTCTTGTAAAGAAATTTACTCTTGTTTTTGGCAGATATCTAGGGCCACTGGTAATCCCTAATCACCTTAATCCAATTATAGGAGTTGAGGTGATTTGACACTGTGCTCTCATCACTGAGGGTGCAGGCTTATTTACAGTATCATCCTTTTCCTACAATGGAAATCCTTAGGGCCCCATTCCAAAGGATGGGAATTTTATCAGAATGTTCTCTTGTTGACAGAATTTAGTGAAATTTTTTGTTCTCTCTAGCCATGCAAAGTTCTTAAAAATCTATTCTGCCTCTTTGGCAATTAATGCTTCTTCTGGAATTAACACGTGACTCTAAAGGAAAAGCTACTGTAAATACTGGGTTCACATCTGTGGGTTCCCATATTCTCCACACTTTACTGCCATAGGTATTTCCCACAATTTTAGCTCTCCATTGCTTTTAAATCTTTTTTTTTTGTAACATTGTGCCCCGGTTTTTAGTTTTACTTAATAGGAGCATTGTTTTATATTATTTAGACTGGAATTAGGGTAGAGATCTGTTCCTTATTTAGGTGACTCTAACTTAAAAAGGTTTCGCAACTAGTCAAATATGTTTTTATATAGCTTTCACGAATTGATACAAATTCTACCCTCATAGATGCATAGCAAATATCTGACTCAACTTCTACATAATTACCTATAAAATACTTGAAGAGAACTGCATTAGCATAAGGCTTAGCTGCTAGTTACAGGAAACATAAATTAATATTATTTCAAATAAGATAAAATAACTTTCCTATCATATAAACAAAATCCAGAGATATGCATTCCAAGTCTGTATAGAAATTCTATGTTTTCTAGTGTATGGGTTCCTTCTAGATTGTTTTACTACAATTCTAAGATATGCTTTCAGTTTCTACTCCTGGTAAGAAATGGCTGCTCCAGATTTACTTAGCAGGTATAGATTCCAGCCATATGTTAAAAGGAAAAGAAAATAAGTCACAACTCTACCTTTGTAGACAATTTCCAGAAGATATAGTTATGACTTCTGATGATTCACATTTTAAGGAAATTTGTCATATCATTTAGCTTATGTATAAGTGAGGCTCAGAAATATGATCTCTAATGTTTTAAGTCATTGCCCAGATTAAACTGATGTTTGTATTCTTCAGAAAATAAGAATGCATATAGCAATACAATTTTCTTTGCCACAGTGATAGATATATTTCTTTGCTCTCCCAAACAAAACTTTCTCCATATTTCCTTTTGTCCTTCTTATATGACATAGCCTTTTTCTGTCCATCTAATTGTTAGTTACTGGGCATTTTTTATGTATTAATATTATTATTTTTGTGGAATAAAATGTCTAATGAGACATGGTCCTTCCCTTAACATATAAGTATGATCTGCACAAAGTAAAATGTGTGATTTTATCATCTTCCTAAATTTATCAGTAGAAGATAATATTACATTACCTTTTTGGCAACCATCTTATTCTACTGATTCCAAGTCTATTAAAGGACAGTTTTAAAATGTACCATTAAGCCACATTTCTCCAAATACATTTTTATGTGCTTCTTTTTTTTCCAGCTCTATTAAATTTTGTCATGTTACAAATAATCTCAATGTCTGGTACATAGTAACATCTAATAGTGTTATCTAATAGTGTATTATACAATAGTGTTTCACCTTACAATATTGAGTCATCTATAAACTGTATTATGAAAGCATTAATGTGCTTTTCCAAATCACTCAATAATGATAACAAGAAAAACATTTATATAAATATTTCAAAGGAACTCCAACATATCTTGATAAAAATATTTTTCCTTAATGTTAATGTTCCTATTTAGTAATAATGGATGGTTCATTTTGAATAATGTTTTAATAACCACCATTTTTTTATTAGAAACATTTCAAATGACTTTCCAAACATTTGTAGATAAAAATGCACTCCAATAGATATCCTTACTGACAACTGTTTATGTAACTGTATTTCTGTTTATGTGACTGTTGCCTCTTCAACTTCAGCTTTAACAGATTCTTGTATAAACACACACACACACACATACATACACACACACCAGCTTTGCCACTTAGAAATTTCAGGCATAGATGACTCAGTATAATTCTATTCACATGGAAACAACAACAACAACAACAACAAACAACAACAAAGCAATTCAGAGCTGGAAACATTACAATTGCCAATTGATGCTGCAAAGAGCACCCAGGGTTCTTTCACTTTGGGAATTTTGGACTTTTCTCAATTCCCACTTTAGTTTTTGACCTATGGTCTGCAGGGCTAATTTATATAAGTTCTTTAAAAATAATTTATTCATTGGTTTTGCACTAAAAATAAACAATACATTCTAACTCTCTGAAGAAAGTCCATGGTATTTTGATAGGGATTGCATTAAACGTGCAAATTGCCCTGGGTAACATTGACATTTTCACAATACTAATTCTGCCAATCCATGAGCATGGAATATATTTCTGTCTCTTTGTGTCTTCCTCAATTTCTTTCAGAAGTGTTCTATAGGTTTTAGGGTATAGATCCTTTACCTCTTTGGTTAGGTTTATTCCTAGATATCTTATGCTTTTTGGTGCAATTGTCAATGGGATTGACTCCTTAATTTTTCTTTCTTCAGTCTCATTGTTAGTGTATAGAAATGCCACTGACTTCTGGACATTGATTTTGTATCCTGCCACACTACCAAATTGCTGTATGAGTTCTAGCAATCTTGGGGTAGGGTCTTTTGGGTTTTCTATGTAGAGTATCATGTCATTGGTGAAAAGGGAGAGTTTGACTTCTTTTTTGCCAATTTAAATGCCTTTAATGTCTTTTTTGTTTGATTGCTGAGGCTAGGACTTGTAGTACTATGTTGAATAGCAGTGGTGAGAGTGGACATCCCTGTCTTGTTCCTGATCTTAGGGGAAAGGCTCCCAGTGCTTCCCCATTGAGAATGATATTTGCTGTGGGCTTTTCGTAGATGGCTTTTAAGATGTTGAGGAATGTTCCCTCTATCCCTACACTGTGAAGAGTTTTGATCAGGAATGGATGCTGTATTTTGTCAAATGCTTTCTCTGCATCTAATGAGAGGATCATATGGTTCTTGGTTTTACTCTGGCTGATATGATGAATCACATTGATTGATTTACGAGTGTTGAACCAGCCTTGTGTCCCAGGGATATATCCTACTTGGTCATAGTGAATAATTTTCTTAATGTATTGTTGGATCCTATTGGCTAGTATCTTGTTGAGAGCTAGCAAAAAATATTTTAAGATTTGTGTGGAATCAGAAAAGACCCCGAATAGCCAGGGGAATTTTAAAAAAGAAAACCATAGCTGGGGGCATCACAATGCCAGATTTCAGGTTGTACTACAAAGCTGTGGTCATCAAGACAGTGTGGTACTGGCACAAAAACAGACACATACATCAGTGGAAAAGAATAGAGAACCCAGACGTGGACCCTGAACTCTATGTCAATTAATATTGGACACAGGAGGAAAGACTATTCATTGGAAGAAGGTCTCTTCAATAAATGGTGCTGGGAAAATTGGACATCCACATGCAGAAGAATGAAACTAGACCACTCTCTTGCACCATACACAAAGATAAACTCAAAATGGATGAAAGATCTAAATGTGAGACAAGATTCCATCAAAATCCTAGAGGAGAAACAGGCAACACCCTTTTTTGAACTCAGTCACAGTAACTTCTTGCAAGATACATCCACGAAGGCAAAAGAAAAGCAAAAATGAACTATTGTGACTTCATCAAGATAAGAAGCTTTTGCACAGCAAAGGATACAGTCAACAAAACTAAAAGACAACCTACAGAATGGGAGAAGATATTTGCAAATGACGTATCTGATAGAGGGCTAGTATCCAAGATCTATAAAGAACTTATTAAACTCAACAGCAAAGAAACAAACAATCCAATCATGAAATGGGCAAAAGACATGAAGAGAAATCTCACAGAGGAAGACATAGACATGGCCAACATGCACATGACGAAATGCTCTGCATCACTTGCCATCAGGGAAATACAAATCAAAACCACAATGAGATACCACCTCACACCGGTGAAAATGGGGAAAATTAACAAGGCAGGAAACCACAAATGTTGGAGAGGATGCGGAAATAAGGGGACCCTCTTACACTGTTGGTGGGAATGTGAACTGGTGCAGCCACTCTGGAAAACTGTGTGGAGGTTCCTCAAAGAGTTAAAAATAGACCTGCCCTGCGACCAGCAATTACACTGTTGGGGATTTACCCAAAAGATTCAGACGCAATGAAATGCCAGGACACCTGCACCCCAATGTTTCTAGCAGCAATGTCCACAATAGCCAAACTGTGGAAGGAGCCTCGGTGTCCATCGAAAGATGAATGGGTAAAGAAGATGTGGTTTATGTATACAATGGAATATTACTCAGCCATTAGAAATGACAAATAACCACCATTTGCTTCGATATGGATGGAACTGGAGGGTATTCTGCTGAGTAAAGTAAGTCAATCGGAGAAGGACAAACATTATATGTTCTCATTCATTTGGGGAATATAAATAATAGTGAAAGGGAATATAAGGGAAGGGAGAAGAAATGTGTGGGAAATATCAGAAAGGGAGACAGAACATAAAGACTCTTAACTCTGGGAAACGAACTAGGGGTGGTGGAAGGGGAGGAGGGCAGGGGCTGGAGGTGAATGGTGACAGGCACTGAGGGGAGCACTTGACGGGATGAGCACTGGGTGTTATTCTGTTTGTTGGCAAACTGAACACCAGTAAAAAATAAATTTATTATAAAAAATAAAATAAAAAATAATAATAATATTCCAATAGGTGGAAGGAGACACAAATATGAATGGAAAATGTTTTTCAAATATAACCCATAGTGTAAGACATACCAACCTAGAGATTATGTCTTTATTTTTTTTTGTGACTTGATCCCTGAGTTTTGAGTATTCTTGTAAGTTTTTCATGGTACAATATAATATATCTACGTTGCATAGTCGTGTGTGGAAATATTCTCTGACATCTTTACTTCTTGATAGTATTTTTTTTTGCAGCATGTGATTTTGGTAGGTTTAAATTGAAATAATAAATACGAACCCAATTATCTCTGAGAAGTTACTCAAAATTCAAAGTTTTGTAATGGGACTTGCAATTTTTAAAATGGTTTCTGAGGGCAGCCCAGGTGGCTAAGCAGTTTAGCATCAACTTCAGCCTAGGGCGTGATCCTGGAGACCCTGGATCGAGTCCCACGTCGGGCTCCCTGCGTGGAGCCTGCTTCTCCCTGCTTGTGTCTCTGCCTCTCTCTCTGTGTCTCTCATGAATAAATAAATAAAATCTTAAAAAAATAAAAAAAATAAAATTGTTTCTGAAAAAAAATAATATGTCAGCATTTTGTTTTTATTTCTCTTATGTGGCATATTAAGTATATGAAACTGAGCAGGATTTGGCTAACTGTAATCCCTTAAACAATAAATAAAAGTATATATAACTGATTGTATATATGCTTTCTTTTTTAAAGATTTTATTTATTTATTCATGAGAGACAGAGAGAGGGGGGGGAGAGAGAGAGAGAGGAAGAGACACAGGCAGAGAGAGAAGCAGGCTCCATGCAGGGAACCCGATGTGGGACTCGATCCTGGGTCTCCAGGATCATACCCTGGGCTGAAGGCAGCGCTTAACCACTGAGCCACCCCGGCTGCCCATATATATGCTTTCTACATGCCATTAATTCTCCACAGAACTGTTTCAGGTGTTTTCTAATTTCTTTTTAAATTCAAACAACCACTTCCTATCTAGCTGTATTTCTTGCTCAAATACCATGTCTAACCAAATCTAGGGGCACAAATATATAATTTAGCTGGACAAATTAATTTGTCTCTAAGTTCATGATAGGTAAAAGGCAAAGTTTAGGAGAGAATGAGAAGATCTTGTGTATATATTTAGGATTTTCTTATTATAAAGACATAACTAAAAGAGTTTATAAAAAATAAATTTTTCACAGTACATCAACTTAATCTAGTTTTAACTACAGCTTCTCTCTCTCTCTTTCTGGAGAAAATGCAATCTCCACCCTTCTTTCCGTACTTGACTTAATCACCCACTACTTAATTTCTTGAGTAATGTATGGTCTGTGTCTTGCTATTTGTTAGTGAGAGTTAGACTCATAACTAATATTCAGAGTTATTAAATAGTCCATCACAGGTAGTTGTGTGCATTAACATGTGCTTTCTGGAGACATTAGCCAAATCTAAAGATATAATTCTAATGCTGACAATTACAGATAGCAAAATAAATCTGAAAGCATCACTTATAGTTTTTCATATAAGTAGCTACCTTCTGTATTTGGGTGGACCGGAGACCAATCTTGTGCTGTTGTTTCCAAGGCCTTTTGAAAGCACATGTCATATTCCATCATCTATTTAGACCGCAAACAATTTGATTGGCAAAAAACTCCCTTTGTCTATAATGAGAAGGTTATCCTATGAGTAGAGATAAAAGCACAAGGATTTTTGTTTAAAAAACACTTTAGCAATAATTAAGTAATAACATGGTTTCCCTTTTTTATGACAGTAGTCTTCAGATTTACCTTTAGTGTAAACAGCCAGATGCATAAATATTTTTTTTTTCAGTTTAGAAAGCTTCAGTTAAGTAATATTCTTACTTTCTAGGCAGTATTTCTGGCTAGATTTCAAATGTATTCAATTTTGGGAAAAGTTAATAACAATTGTATTAATATGCATCAAGATCATTAATTTTTTGAGAAAGTGATATTTTTTTATACTATTAAAAACTTTTGTTGATCAGGTATGTGTGCTTGAAGTGTGTTCAAGAGAAAATGGGAGGAATGGGTAGTGACTGTAAACATATCTTTTGAGAGTTTTACTATAAAAAGGAATAGAGAAATAGAGGGATTGCCAGAAGGGGATAAAGAAGTAAGTTCACTTTTTTTATTCATATAAAAAAGTAAGTTCACTTTTTTTATTCAAAATAGAATATATTACAATATTCATTGACTTTTAAGGCACCTCATACATATAGAATTTGGCACATTTGTTAAGAATGTCTTTATCATTTACCTAATCTATCATTTCTAGGATTATAAATAATATACTTTGATGAACTGATTATATTACTGGATATCAAGCTCAAGGAAACCCAGAGAACTTCTAGTAAAATGAACCCAAAGAGAGCCATACTGAGACACATTATAAATAAAATGTCAAAAGTTGATGAAGAATCTTAAAAGTAGCAAGAAAGGCAACTTGTTTACAAGGGAATCTCCAGAATACTATCAGTAGATTTCTCAGAAAAAAATTCAATCTGGAAAGGAGTGATATGATATATAAAAAATACTGAAAAGAAAACCTTCCAAGCAAGAATATTCTACCCATTAAGACTATCATTCAGAATTGAAAGATTGATAAAGAAATTTCCAGATAAGCAAAAGCTAATGGAATTCATCATCACTAAACCAGCCTTTTAAGAAATATTAAAGGGACATCTTAAAGCTGAAAGGAAATGGCACAAATTAATAATTAGAAAATATACAAAAGTATGAATCACAGTAGAAAAAGTAAATATATAGTAGAAATAGAGAATAAATTACTTATAAAGCTAGTATAAATGTGAAAAGGCAGAAGTATTAAAATTAAAACTACAAAAAAAATAAATAAATAAAATTAAAACTACAATAATTAATACATAAAATAAAAATAGGTAAAATATAACACTAGAAATATTAAATGTAGGAAGGGAAGTAAAAATGTGTAATTTTGGAATGTGTGCAAATTTAATTTGCTATCAACCTAAAAAAGACTGTTGTACATAGGATGTTATATGTGAACATCATGGTAACCACAAATCAAAAACTTCGAGTAAATATACAAAAGAGAATGAGAAAGAAATCCAGATCTACACTGAAGAAAGACATCATGCCACAGGGAAAAAAGAAAGAGGAGAAGGAACAGAGAGAGACTACTAAAAACAGGCAGAAAGCAAAAACACAATTACAATAAGTACATACCCATCAACAACTATTTTAAGTGTAAATTGACTGCATTCTCCAATAAAAATACATAGAGTAGCTGAATGGATTAAAAAGAAAAAGGTCTAGATAATACTTACAAGAGACTTATTTCAAAATTAAGGACTCAGGCAGCCCGGGTAGCTCAACGGTTTAGTGCTGCCTTCGGCCCAGGGCATGATCCTGGAGTCCCATGTCCGGCTCCCTGCATGGAACCTGTTTCTCCCTCTGCCTATGTCTCTCTCTCTCTCTCTCTCTCTCTCTCTCTCTCTCTCTCTGTGTGTGTGTGTGTGTGTCTCATGAATAAATAAATAAAAATCTTTTAAAAAACCCAAAAACTAAGGACTCACACAGACTGAAATTAAAGGGATGAAAAAGAAATTCCATGAAAATTGAAACAAAAAACTCTGGTATAGCTATACTCATATCAGACTAAGTAGACTAAAACAAATTTTAAAAAGTGATAAAGGAGTCCATTCAGTGAGAAGATATAACATGTATATATATGCCCAAGATAAGAAAACAAAAATAAATAAATAATATATAAATTAAATATTAACAAAATGTAAGTGGACAATTGACAGCAATGAAATAATAGACGGGAACTTTTACACACCACTTGCATCAATGGAAATATCATCCAGACGGGAAATCAGTAAGGAGACATTGACAATAAATGACATATTAGACTGATAGACTTAATTAACAGATATATACAAAACAGTCCCTTCAAAAGCTTCTGAATAAACATTTTTTCTCAAGTACACATGGAATATTCTCCAGAATATATCAAATGTTAGGGCAAAAAAATCTTGATATATTCAAGGAAATTGAAACCATATCAAGCTTTTTTTACCATAATGATACGAAACTAGAAATTAATTACAATAAGAAAACTGGAAAGAAAACAAAAATACATGCTGCTGATCAACTTCTGGGTCATCAAAGAAATCAAAGGAGAAATAAAAAATACCTAAAGACAAATGAAAACAGAAAATTGATATACCAAAATCTATGGTACACAGAAAAAAAATGGTTCTAAGAAGGAAGTTTAGAGCAATACAGGCCTACCTCAAGACACAAAAACATGAAATAGACAATATTACTTTAAACCTTAGTGAACTATAAAACAAATATAGAACAAATGAAGCCCAAGATTGTTAGAAGGAAGGAAAGCAGATCAGAGTGGAAATAAGTGAAATAGATACTAAAATACAGTAGAAAATACCAATGAAATTAAGAGTGCAATCTTTGTAAGGCTAAACAAAAATCTCAAAATTTTAGCTTAACTTCCCAAGAAACAAAAGAGAGGATTCAAATAAATAATATAAGAAATGAAAGAGAAGTTACAATCAATACCACAGAAATACATAGGGTTATAAGAGACTATTATAAAGTATACAGCAACAAATATGACGACATAGGAAAAAAACAGATAAATTCCTAGAGACATACAATCTTCCAAGACTGAATAAAGGAGAAAATCGGGGGATCCCTGGGTGGCGCAGTGGTTTGGCGCCTGCCTTTGGCCCAGGGCGCGATCCTGGAGACCCGGGATTGAATCCCACATCAGGCTCCCGGTGCATGGAGCCTGCTTCTCCCTCTGCCTGTGTCTCTGCCTCTCTCTCTCTCTCTCTCTCTCTCTCTGTGACTATCATAAATAAATAAAATAATTAAAAAAAATAAATGAGAAAATCGGAATAGACTTATTACTATTAAGGAGATTCACTCAATAACCTAAAACGTCACACAAACAAAATTCCATGACCAGATGACTTCACTGATGAATTCTACCAAATACCCAAAGAAAATTTAATACTCATCTTGTCTCAAATCCTTCCCCCCCCCAAAAAAAATGAGGAAGAAGGGGTACTCCCAAACTCATTTATGAAGCATTACCCTGATACCATATCCAAAAAAAAGGATATCACAAAAAAGAAAATTACAGGACAATATCTCTAATAAATATACATGTAAAAATTCTCAGCAAAATACTAGAAAACTGAATTCAGCAACACATTAAAAGATCATAAGCAATGACTATGTGGAATTTATTCTAGGAATGTAAGGATGGTTCAACATCTGCAAATCAATCAACGTGATAAACTATATTAACAAAAAGAAGGATAAAAAATCATATCAAACAATGAAGGAAAATCATTTGACAAAATTTAACATTTGTTTATGATAAAAATTCTTGACAAAATGGGGATAGAGGGGACATAACTTAACATATAAATTCCATATATGACAAACCCTCAGCTAACATAATATTCAATGGTGAAAAACTAAAAGCTTTTCTTCTAAGATAAAGAACAAGACAAAGATATTTTTTCAACATAGTATTCAAAGTCTTGGCCACATAAATTAGAAAACGAAAAGAAATAGAAGGCATCTGAATTATCACTATTTGCAGATGACATAATGATATATTTATCATATATCCCACCAAAAAATTGTTATAGCTAATAAATGAGTTCAGTAATTTTACAGGATACAAAGTTAATATACAAACATCTGTTGTTGTGTTTCTGAACATTGATAAGAAAATAACAGAAGGGAACTCAATTTAAAAAATCCCATTTACAGTTGCATCAAGAAAGAATACAATATCTACAAATAAATTTAAGCAATGTGTTGCAGGACTTGTACAATGAAAAATATAAGACACCAATAAAAGAAATTGATGATTACACAAAAAACACAAAATATCCCATGCTTATAGATTAGAAAATTGATATTGTAAAATGTCCATACTACTCAACCAAAACTACACATATAATGCAATTTTTGTCAAAATTCCAATGTTACTTTCCACAGAACTTGAAGAAATAACTAATTTTTTATGGAACCACAAAAGATCCTGAGTATCCAAGGCAAAACTTATGAAGAACAAAGTTAGTAATATCACATTCATAGATCGCAAACTATACTACAAAGTGAAAGTAATCAAAATAGAATTTTATTGGCATGAAAAAAGGCACATAGATCAGTAGAACAAAATAGGGATCCCAGGAATAAATCTACACTTATATGCTCAATTAGTTTATGACAAATGAGGCAAAATATATGATGGGGAAACAATGGTCTGTTCAATGGTATTGGGGAAATTAAACCACTCTCTTATACCATATACAAAAATTAACTCAAAATGAATGAAGGACTTAAATGTAGGATCTGAAATCATAAACCTCTAGAAGAAAACATAAGCAATAAGCTCCTTGACATCTGTCTTTGCAATGTTTTGGATCTGACTCCAAAGACAAGGTTAACAAAAGCAAAAATAACTATTGGGACTACATCAAACTAAAAAGCTTTTCCATAGTGAAGGAAATGATCAACAAAATGAATATGCAACCTACTGAATGAAAGAAGATATTTGAAAATCACATATTCAAGAAGGAATATCCAAAATGTATAAACAACTCATACAACTCAATATTTTAAAAAATTCAATTTAAAAATGGGCACAGGATCGGAATAGTTACTTTTCTTCAAGGAAGACATACAGATGGCCAAAAGGCACCTGAAAATTGCTCAGTATCAATATCATTAATTATCAGGGAAATGCAAAGTAAGACCACAATGAGATATCATCTTACACCTGTTGAAATGGCTCTTATCAAAAAGATAGCAACTATTGTTGGGGATGTAGAGAAAAGGCAACCTTTGCACACTGTTTGTGGTAATGTAAATTGGTATAGCCAATATGGAAACCAGTACCAAGATTCCTTAAAAAATTAAAAATAGAACAACCATATGATTCATTAATTCTGCTTCTGGATATCTATCTGAGGAAAACAACAAAAATCGCACTAAGTCAAAAAGGTATGTCTGCCCATATGTTCATAGCAGCATTCACAGTAGCCAAGATATGAAAACATAGATATCCATATGTGAATGAACACTTTTGGTGTGTGATTGTATGTGTGTCTGTTTTAGCAAAACCCAAATTCATGGCACAGAGAAGAGATTGGTGGTTGCCAGAGGGGAGGAGGGCAGGGGAATGAAATGTGAAAGGAATTTAAAAGGAAATACTTCCAGTAATAAAATAAATAAGTCATTAGGATGTAATGTACAGCATGGGGAATACAGGTAATAATACTATACTAATTTTGTATTGTGAGAAATTGTAGCTGGACTTATTAAGGTGAGCTCTTCCCAGTATGTACAAAAGTTGAATCTCTGTGCTGCATACCTGAAACTAATGTAATATTATGTAGCAATTATACTTCTATAAAAACTATAATTAAAGTAATCCCTAAAAATTAGCCATAACCTGCAAATTTTGTCTTAAAAATAGTGAAGTGTGCTGGGATCCTTTTATATTCCAATTTATAGGAATCTTGTCACTTCAGGATGAATTTTGAACACAAAACTACTGAGGATATTGCTAATATGTAACAAAAATTATACTTTAGAGATAGCTAATTTTTCAGGAAAGACAATATGCTGGTTTAGAAAGGAACACAGATACACAGCCAAAAATACACATGATTAATATATGAAAATATGGAGATGTAGTTGAATTATATTTAACAGACCAAAAAACTGAGGCCAAGAAATAGTAGGACCTTGACTGGTCACCATCTTAACTGGTAAACTGCTTGAAGGCTTCACAAAATGCTGGTATCATGTTCTGCTCCATGGAAATCAATATGAATATCCATTTTACTCAGAAAGCTGTCAAATCTTGATTTATTCTCTATTCATTCTCATTCACTATAATCAACTTGTCTTCTACCCAATGATGTGTAGTAAAGAAGCATTCATAGTGAGGATAAGAAGGTGATGACAAGAACCATAAGACATTTTTATGTAGGACAGATTTCAAAAAAAAATGAAAAACACAAACAACTATTGAGATGTAATTCATAGACCATAAAATTCATCTACTTAAAGTGTACAATTCAATGGATTTTAGTATATTTGCAGAATTGAGCAGCCATCAACTATCACTACAATTGATTTTTAAACATTTTATCAGCTTGAAAAGAAACCCCAGATATCTTAGCCTTCAGCCCCAATTCCTCCATTCTCCCAAGCTCTATAAAAACATTTATTTTCTTTCTCTATAGATTTACTTGTTTTAGACATTTTATATAAATGGAATCATACAGCATGTTATCTTTTGTGACTGAGTTCTTTCACTTAGCATAATACTTTCAAGGTTCATTCATGTTGTAGCTTGAATCAGTAATTTATTCCTTTTAATGGCTGTATAACACTCTTGTGTGGATTAGCCCATTTTAAAATTCATTCATCAGCTGATTGACATTTGAGATATTTCCACCTTTGGCTATTATGAATAATGCTACAATAAACATTCATGTATAAGATTTTGTGTGGCTTTATATTTTTCTTTCTTTGGGGTATATATCTAGTAATGGAACTGCTGGGATATATAGAGTTTCTGTTCAATGTTTTAAGGGACTTCCAGATATTTTCCGAAGTGCCTGTATTAATTACATTCCTGCCAGCAATTTCTCTAGATCCTTGCCAATATTTGTTATTTTCTGTCTTTTAATTATAGTCAACCTATCAGATATGAGGTGGTATTTCATTGTGATTTGACTTGCATTTCCCTGATGGCTAATAATATTGAGCATATTTTCAGGTGCTTATTTGGCATTTGTATGTCATCTTTAGAGAAATATCTATTCAGATTCTTTGTTAATTTGCATATTATAATTGGGTTGTAAAAATTGTTTATATATTTTAGATGCAATTACCTTGCCAAATATATAATTTGAAAATTTTTATCCCATTTTTAAGTTGTCTTTTCATTTTTTAAAAAAGATTTATTTATTTATTCATGAGAGACATAGAAAAAGTCAGAGACATAGGCAGAGGGAGAAGCAGGCTCTTTGCAGGAGCCCAATGAGGGACTTGATCCTGGATCCCAGGATCATGACCTGAACCAAAGGCAGCCATCCAACCATTGAGCCACCCAGGCATCCCTGTCTTGTCATTTTTTTAATGGTACAAAATATTTTAATTTTGATAATATCTGTTTCTTTTTTTTGTCACTTATACTTTTGGTATCACACCTAAGAAAGTGTTGTATAGTCCAAAACTAGGAAGATCTATACCACATTTACATATGTTTGTTCAGCAACATTTGTTAAAAAGATAATTCTCCATTGAATTTTCTCGGCACTCAAATTGAAAATCACTTGCCTATAAACATGAAGGCTCATTACTGGACTTTCAATTTTATTCTATTGATCTATGTGTCTGTGCCCCTGAAAGTACCTCCATTATTTGATTAATGAAGATAAACTTGAGAGTATTACCATTTTGACAATATTAAGTTTTTAAAATAAATAACGCTAGATATCTTGCCATTTATTTAAATTTTCATAAATTTCCACAGTCTTTCGTAGTTTTCACAGTATATGTTTTATGCTTATCTCTGTTAAATTCATTCATAAGTATTTTCTCTAAGTGGAATTGTTTTCTTAATTTTGAATTCTTAATTTTTGAATTCTCAATTGTTTTCTTAATTTTGAATTTCTTAATTTTTGAATCATTTATTGCTAGTAAGTAATTGTTTTTGCATATCAATTCTATATCTTTCAACCTTGTTAAATTTATTTGTTAGTTTTATTTTTCAATAGATCCCTTAGGACTTTCTTTATATAAGATCATGTCATCTTTAATTCCATTTGCTTCTCTAACTGCCCTATTAGAACCTACAGTGAAATGTTGACTAGAAGTAATGAGAGTGGATGTATTTGTCTTGTTCCTGATTTTAAGGAGGTGATATCCAGTTTTTCAACATTTAGCATGACTTTTGTTATGAAATTTCACTAATGAGCTTATCAGGCAAAGGAAATTCCCTTCCACTCTCAGTTAGTTTTTATCACAAAGGAATGTTGAAATTGGTCAAATGTGTATTCTGCATCTATTGCAGTGACATATTTTTTTAGTTTTTCATTCTATTAAGATGATTGTATTAGTAGATTTTTGAAAAATCATTAATGATTTTGGAATATTAGAACAATCCTTGAATTTTTGAGTAAAGTTCATGGTTTTACTTGCTCGTTGGGATATAATCTTATTAATGTATTTCTGGTTTCAGTAAACTAGCTTTGTGGTAATTATTTTTGTCTATTTATAAGAGATACTGATCTATGATTCTCTTTCTTTGTGATAGCTTGCCTGAGATATGTTTTTTAAAGATTTTATTTATTTATTCATGACAATCACAGAGAGAGAGGCAAAGACATAGGCAAAGGGAAAAATAGGCTCGTAGGGAGCCCGGTGCCTGACTCAATCCCCAGAATACTGGATCATGCCTATAGCTGAAGGCAGATGCTCCACGATTGAGCCACCCAGGCATCCCTCTTGCCTGAGATTTTGATCTTAGATTAGTACTGAACTCATGAAATGAGTTGTGAAGTATTCTTTATTCTCCATTTATATGAGAAAATTTTTTAAGAACTAGAATTATTTATCTTTAAATATGTGCTAAGAGGGACGCCTAGGTGGCTCAGTGATTGAGGGTCAGCCTTCAGCTCAGGGCGTGATCCTGGGGTCTGGGATCCAGACCCACATCAGGCTCCTTGTGGGGAGCCTGCTTCTCACTTTGCGTCTCTCTCTCTCTCTCTCTCTCTCTCTCTCTTTCTCTCTCATGAATAAATAAGTAAAATCTTTAGAAAAAAATAAATATGTACTAAGAGTCACCAGTGAAGCCATGAGGGCCTGGCCTCTTATTTTTAAGTAGTTTTAAGATTACTAACAGGGGATCCCTTCATGGCGCAGCGGTTTGGCGCCTGCCTTTGGCCCGGGGCGCGATTCTGGAGACCCGGGATCCAATCCCACGTCGGGCTCCTGGTGCATGGAGCCTGCTTCTCCCTCTGCCTGTGTCTCTGCCTCTCTCTCTCTCTCTCTGTGTGACTATCATAAATAAATAAAAAAATAAAAAAAGATTACTAACTTAAACCATTTGCTATAGGTCTTTTTAGATTTTCTGTGTTATCTTGAGTCGGTATTTGCAGTTTGTGTATTTCTAGAAATTTGTCCATTTCAATTAAATTATCTAATTCGTTGGCATATGACTCTTCATGATATTCCTTCATAATCTTATTTTTCCCCTCCAAGGTGATTGGTGATGTCCTCTTTTTCAGTCATGATTTTAGTAAATTGAGTCTTCTTTTTCACTCTCATTAGTCTCTCATCAGTCTAACTAAAAGTTTGCCAATTTTATCAATATTTTCAAAAACTAAATTCAGTTGTCCTTCTTTTCTTTTCTTTTTTTTTGTCCTTATTTTCTTTATGTTTTTTCTTTTCTCTAGTATAATAATTTATACTTTAATCTCTATTATTTTCTTTCAATTCCTTTAGGTTTGGTTTCTTTTTTCAAGTTTCTTAAGATGGAAGCTTATGTTGTTATTTTGAAATCTAACTTTTTATTTTATTTTTATTTTGTAAAGATTCTATTTATTTGAGATAGAGAGAGAGAGAATGAGCAGAGGGAGAGGCAGAGGGACAAGCAGACTTCCCGCTGAAGCAGACTCTCCACTGAAGCAGATTCCCTACTGAGTGGGAAGCCTGACTTGGGAATCAATGTGGGGTTGGACATAGCCCTCTATCCTAGGACCCTGAGATTATGACCTGAGCTGAAGTCAGAAACTTAACTGATTGAGCCATCCCAGTGTCCCCTTTTTTTTTAAATCTAGGCAATTCTAACATTAAATTTCCTTCTAATGACTGTTTTTGCTGTATCCCATTAGTTTTGGTTTATCTTAATATATTTTCTAATTACTCTCGCAATTTTTTTCTTTCATCTATTAGTTATTTTGGGGGTATTTTCTTATTTCCACATAATTTTGAATTTTCTAAATTTTGTTATTTAAATGTCCAATTTCATTCCATTTTCAATGGAGAATATAACTTGTATGCTTTTAATATTTCAAGTATATTATTTAAGATTATTTTATGGCCTGCAATATAGTCTATCATAGAAAGTAAAATGTGCACTTGAGGAGAATTTGTGCTATGCTACTATTGACTTGAATGGCCTATAGATGTTTATTGGGTCTAGTTATTGTATAATGTTTCTAAAACCTTCTATTTCCTTATTGATTGTTTGCCTATTTGTTTGGTCCATTATTAAAAATAATGTGTTCCATGTCTATTATTGTTGAATTTTTTTATCTCCCTTCAATTTTGTCAGTTTTTGATTCATGTACTTCAGGACTCTGCTGTTAGGTGTATATCTGCTTATAATTTTTATTTTTCTGATAGATTTACCATTTTACCATTGCATATTATCCATCTTTAACATATTTTAAAGGCTATTTTGTTTGGTATTGGTATAGCCAATCCTACTATCTTATACTGCTATTTGTACATTGTCTTTTTCACCTTTTTATCCCCAAATTATTTTTATCTCTGAGGGTAAACCCTGTCTCCTATAAATAGTATATGATTGGATATTTTCTAATCCACTTAAACTCTGTTATTGGATGGAACTATTTAATACATTCTCAATTAATATTATTTATAGTGGATTTATGTTTGTCATTTTAATATTTGTTGTTTTAGTTTCAATACTTTTTAAAGGATTTTATTATTTATTTATTTGAGAGTTTCAATACTTTTTAAAGGATTTTATTATTTATTTATTTGAGAGAGAGACAGAGAGCGAGCGAGCTCATGAGCAGGGAGCAGGGCAGAGTCAGGCTGCTAAGCAGGGAGCCTGACACAGGGCTTGATACCAGGACCCTGGGATCATGACCTGAGCTGAAGGCAGATGCTTAACTAACTGAGTCACTTAGGCACCCCTACCTTAATACATTTTTATTTTTCTACTCTTCTTTTATTGCTTCTTTTTTTGCATCATGGCAGTTTTTTATTGTTTCATATTTCACTGCATCAGTGGTTATTTTATTCTATGATTTAGAGTTATTTTGCCTTGTTTATTCTAGGAATTACCACATATACATCATAAATTCTCTTTTAAAAAATAAAATTTCAACATTTTGCTTGTTTCACTGACAATTGGGTCCATTGACATCCTTACAATGCCATCTTAAAAGTACAACTAGGGACAGGATTTTAACATTATCAGTCTTTGTAAGTTTTACGTCATTTTTTTCTAGCTCTTAGGTTTTGTAGAACATTGTGTATATAGGTATTAAAGTATAATTCTTTAGTATATTTATTAGTTTCTCAAGTTAATATGAATTTTCCCATTATTTTCTTTGGGAAAATTCAAGAACAGAATAATCATATAATGATTTCCTCCCATCATTATATAGTTTCACTCATATGTGGAATATAAGAAATGGTAAAAGGACTTATAAGGGAAATGAGAGGAACTAAGTGGGAAAAATTAGACAGGGTGACAAACCATGAGAGATTCCTAACTCTGGGAAGCAAGGGGGTGCGGAAGGGGAGGTGGGTGGGTGGATGGGTTAGCTGGGTGACAGGCACTGAGGATGGCACTTGATGGGATGAGCACTGGGTGTTATACTATATGTTGGAAAATTGAATTTAAATTTAAAAAAAGAGCAGAATAATCAGTGCCCTCCATTCTATCATTTGATTATATGAACATGAAAAAAATCAATTATTAAATGTGTCCAATTCTCAGTGCTATGTACTGACTGATAGAGGTATAAGCTATGATTTCTGCTTTTGTGATCAAGTTGGCATGCCTTGGAGGCCCGATTAAATATTTCTGTGTGTGTCTGTAAAGGCTTTACTGGGTGAGATGAACATTTGATTTGGTGGACTCAATTAAGAAGATTGCACTTCACAATTAAGGAGGGCATTATCAATCCATTGAGAGCCTAAATAGGACAAAAATCAAAGGAAGGAGGAATTTATCCCTTTTTTCTTTACTCACTATTTGAAGTGGGGCATCCCTTCATGTCTACTCCTGCTCTTGGTCTCTGGTTTTTGTTCTTCAGTCTTTGGACTCAGACTGAATTAAACCATTGATGTGCCTGAGTCTTCAGCTTGCAGATGTCAGATAGATCATGGGGCATCTCAGCCCCCATAATCATGTGAACCAGTTCCTCATATCAAATCTCCTTTTATCTATATATTTATATCTACATCTACCTCTCTATAAATTGTATTGGTTCTGAATCTCTGGAGAACCCTGACTAATACAGACTTTGGTACCAAAAGTGGCCCTAGAGAAACAGAATTTGAAGGATAAGTTTTCTAAATTGATTTTAGGATTTCTGAAATGGGTTTTTTAATATAATTGGTTTTGAAAATGCTGACATCCCTATTTTCAGTAGTAAAAAGCATACTGAAAACTCATGTTGTGAATTGTTTATACAGACATTGCAAAATGTCTTCATTGTATACACTTAATCAGTCATTTATAAGAATAAAAGAGCAAAGTGATTCTGTATATACTTTTGAACATCTTTCAATCACTAGGAAATACAATAACATTGGTGGTTTGCTCCAAATTTCCCTCGACAAAGTGAAGGTGAAAGATGAGCTGAGGGTTTCAAATACCCAGCTAAGGTACCACATAAATGACCTAAGAGCTTCTAAATGTACCCTAAAGGAGACCTTTATCTCCTGTAGCTGCAGGGCTGAAATTGCTGAAATCAGACATAAGACCTTATACAGCACCTGACTGGATTACAGTGCAGTTTGAACTTTCAGTCTCATAAAGTGTCTATTGTTAAAATGGGGACATTGATTAGGAAAGAATGGGATCTAAATTGGGATAACAAGTGGGTAGAGACTATTGAATTTGGGGACATTACGATCCTAAACTCTGATGAGTCTTCTGTACCTATAGAAGACTTCTCTCCAATGCCAGTGAGATTGGCCACCTCAACTCAAGCAGAAGTGACTTCCCCTCTCCCACTGGCAGCAGTGTGTCCATACCCAGTAGTATTAGCTTCTTTACCCAAAGTAATATCTACCTTTTCGTCTCAATCTGATTGAATTAATGTGACACTGCATGAGGAAACTGAAATGGTTTTACCTAAGGGAGTTGTCATGCAAGATAATTCTGATTCTCCTACGGACTTACCTCCACCACCCCTTTTGGTTTCTAAAAATTATAACTAGGCTTAAATCCCATCAGGTACCTAAAGATAAGATTCCAGGAAGCCCTTAAATGTGACCCATGAAATGTGCTACACCCCAAAAGAACTACTTCCAGTTTCTAATATGCAGACAGAAATCTGGAGAACATGTTTGAGAATAGATACTAAGAATGTGGAATAATGATGAAAGGAACATAAAGTTGTATTGGGTATTATTATTGACATAAGCTTATTAACAAAGCGTTCTGCACTTAATGTTGTATCTTGTATTGTTAGAAAGGACCCTAATGGTTTTTTTGTTTGGTTGGCTGAAACATGAACAAAATGGAGGCCCATCATGAGCAAAATGGAAATGCCAGATATGCTTCGGTTTAATATAGTAGATGGGATTTGAAGGCTTAAGGAGGTTGGGATGTGAGAGGATTTTCCAACTAAGAGCTACTCACCCACACTGGGAGGATCCAGCATACATACTATGAGAAATAAATTTGTGATGGGAAACATAGGCATCCCTGAAGAGCTCTAGGATCATTTTTTAATATAGGACAGACTTCACAATGGGAACTGCAATCACTGGACTGGGAAACTAGAATGTAATGGGAGAGTTCTTGGAGTGACAGCAGAAAAATGGTGCTGTAAGAATTTCTACCCCTTGCCCTTCTGCCCAAAACATTAAGTTGAGCAACTATGCGCATGTAAAAATACCTTCACAAGAGTGAAGAGCTACACTTGAGGCATAACAACACCTGGATGAAGACCAGAAATAAGAAAAAGACATATTGAAGATGTTAGGAAAGCTAGAACTCCTATCCTTTCTTCCCCAAGGCCTTTGCAGCCCAGTATGGAGAACATTTCTAATGACAGTAGAGTAACAGGACCACCCGACTTCACTGAGGATTAAAGAGATTGCCCACCCCCAAACCAGGTGAAACATTTCAGTCATAGGTGGCTTCCTCTAGGCTCCCACAAACCCAGGACCCAGGCCCATACTAGTAGCTGGTGGCTCCAGTGGCCCCAAGGAGATACTTGGTTCCAGGCTCCTGGCAGGCTCCTATGAACACAGAACCTGGCACACATTGATGCCTGCCTACTTTGACAGCCTAAGAAGCTTCCATGGCAGGGCTCCTCATGGGTTATAAGGCCCAGGCTCATACTGGCATTTGCTGGCTCAAGAAACCTGAGGCATATCCCATAGTGGTAGGTTACTTTCAGGATCCTGGGAATTCAGGCTCCATCATATCCAGTCACCTGCTGGCTTAGGACTTAATGTAAGACTACATGTAAGATTACCTGTGAAATCCAAAACAGTAAAACTACTGTAAGATATCAAAAAGATTCAGCTCTATAACACTGGACTTGGAAATGATTTTTTGGATATGACACCAAAATTGCAAACAACAAAGACACATATAAATAATTGGGGCTGCATCAAACTAAAAAGCTTTTCCACAGTGAAATAAACAATCAGCAAAATAAAAAGGCATCCTACAGAATGGGAGAAAATTTTTGCAACCATATATCTGATGAGGGGTTAATATCCAAATTGTATAGGGAGCTCACACAACTCAATAGCAAAATAACAAGCAAACCAATTTAAAAATGGGCAAAGGAATCGAATACACATTTTTCCAAAGAAAACATACAAATGACCAATGGGTACATTAAAAGATGCTCAACAATGCTATTTATCAGCATTATTCTAACCCATTTACTGATACACCTGAAAAGATGCTTGTTTTGAGTAAGACCCAGAAGAGAAGCCTAGTCTAGGCTGCTGCTGCTGTGCAAGCTGCTCTGCCACTTAAACCATAAAATACCACAAGTATCACAGACACTGAATGTTTAACCATGGGCCACCTGAATTGCCCATGATGAACTGGGTAAGCCTATCAAGCTATAAAGTTGGGCTGGCACATTTGTACTCCACCATCAAATGGAGATAATACATACATTATCAGGCCCATGTAGGTTCTGAAGGTAAATTAAGTTACATGAAGAAGTGTCCAGAATACCCATGGTCCCCATTCCTATTACACTGCATTCTCTCTCTCAGATTAAACCTATGGTCTCATGGCAAGTTATCTACAATCAGGGGGAAGACTCGGGCCTAGTTTAGAGATTGCTCTGTATGATATACAGGTACTATTTAGCAGTGGACAGCTGGAGCACTATAGTCCCTCTCTGGGTCATCACTGCAATATAACATTAAAAAGAAATCCTCCCAGTGGGCAACACTTTGAGCAGTATACATGGTTGTTCACTTTGCCTGAAAGCAGAAATTGACAGACATACATTCATGAGCTATGTCCAGTGATTTGACTGAATGATTAGGAAGAAAACCTTCCAAGTTCCTTTGGAAGGAACATGATTGGACAATTGAGGGAAAGGAAATTTGGGGAATAGGTATATGGCTAGACCTCTCTGAATAAGCAATAAATGTGAAGATGTTTATGTCCCATGGAAATGCTCACTAAGGGGTGACCTCAGCCAAGGAGGATTTTAATAGGCAAGTGGATAGGATGACCTATTATTTGGATACAAGTCAGCCTCTTTCTCTGGCCAACCATATCATTACCTGGCTAGTGAACAAATTGACCATAGTGGCAGTTATGGAAATTATGCATGGGCTTAAAAACATAGACTTCTATTAACCAACCTGCCTATGGCTACTGTTGAGTGCCCAATATGCTGGCAACAGAAACAAATACTGATTTTCCAGTATGGCTCCATTCCCTAGAGTGCCAGACAGTACCTGCTAATGTATTAATCACATTGGATTCCTTTCATCATGGAAGAGACAGCATTTTTTTCTTAATGGAAAAGATATTCATTGTGAATATGGATCTGCCTTTCATGAATGTATTGATTTTGCCAAAGCTATCATCAAAGGGTTTACAGAATTCTTTGTTTACTGTCATGCTTCTGAACTCACTTTATAGCAAAATAAGTACAACAATGGGTCCATGCTCATAACACTCACTGGTTTTTACATGTTCCCCACCATCCTGAAATAGCTGGCTTGATAGAATGGTGGAATGGCCTTTTGAAGACTCAGTTACAGTACTAGCTGATGACAATACCTGGTAGAGATAGGAAACAGTTCTCCATAGGCTTTTTATGCTCTGAATCAATGTATAATATATGGTACCATTTATTTTATAGCCAGAGTTCATGGATACTGGAATCAAGGGCTAGAAATGGGTGTGGCACCACTCATTATTTCTCCTAGTAATGCACTAGCAGACTATTTGCTTCCTGCTTCCATAATTTTATGCTCAGATAACCTAGAGTGCTAGGTTTGTTTATTCCAGAGGGATAAATACTTCCACCAGGAGACAGAACAAAGATTCCATTGAACTGGAAGTTAAGACTACCACTCAGCACCTTTGACAACCTCATGCCTCTGAATCAAGAGGTAAAGAAGAATAGTGTTATAGTGTTGGCTGAGGTAATTGATCCTATCAAGAGGAAATTGGATTACTACTCCACAATGAAGACAATAAAGATTATGTTAGGAATAAAGGGGATCGATTAGGGTGTCTTAATGTTACTATAATCTGTGATTAAGGATAATAGAAAATCACAACAGTCCAATCTAGGGATGTCTAGTTATGGTCCAAATGCTTCCAGAATTAGTTTGAGTCATCCTAGTAGATAAAGAACCATGACCAGTTGAAGTGAGGTGCTTTTAAAAGGCAAAGGGGATACATGATGGGTAGTGGAAGAAGGTATTTATAAACATCAGCTACAATCACATAACCAATTACAGAAAAGAGTATTGTAGTTGTCATGGGTATTCCCTCCTTATTTTGTTATGAATGCATTTGCATGTGTGTTGTACATGCACACACTATTTATATATAGTAATATCTGAAATATGTATATCTGTTTATTTTATCTCTTATTCCATTATTATATAACATAAAATGTATTGATGTTTTATATCATAGTATTTAAATTATAAGATATCAAGAACATTAAACAATAGTCAAGGACTTTACTTCCTCCTCTGGGGAAGGGGTAAGTGCATGTTCAGTTGCATGCAGGATAGTTGTATCATGTTGGGTAGAATTATGACCATTCTTGTGTTTATTGGGAGGTTAAGTATGGTTTAAAGAGATTCATATGGGTGCCAGACTAACAAGAAGTGGACTTGTAATGATTACTTTTTTGTGTCAGCTTGACTGGCCATGAGGTGCCCAGATTAAACAGTATTTCTGGTTTTTTTTTTTGCCCCAGGTGTTTCCAGATGAAATTAGTATTTTATTTGGTGGATTCAGTAAAGTAGGTTTGTCTCCCTGATGTGGGTGGGCATTGCCAATCTTTTGAAGTCCTGAGTAGAACAAGAGACAGTGAAAGAAATAATTTACTATTTTCCTTGCCTTACTGTTGAGCTTGGACATCTCATCTCATCTGTCAGATTGGGATTTGCACTCTTAGCTCTCCTGGTGCTCATGTCTTCAGATTCAGACTGAATTACACTACTGGCCTTCCTGAATCTGCAGCTTACAGATGGAATTTCATGTGACTTCTAAGCTTCCATAACTATGTGAGCAAATTCTTCATGGAGAACCCTGAATAATACCATTCTTAAATAACTTTCAATTCAAGGTATAGAAAAAGACATGTGCTGTCTGGAATGGGAAACTTCTTCCTCATTCTTGGCTCCTTCCATATATATATTAATGATTCCAACCATTGTCATAACACTCCAAGACATTCACTTTTTCCTCCTAAGTGCAGGAACTAATATAGAAATGAATAAAGTATTTGCTAAAAATAAACTGGGCATGCTTGCTTCAATTACTTTTTCCCTTTTCACTATTGTCCTTTTAAATTCCGCTTCTAATTTGGAATCAGATTTTCCACAGAGGTCATTTGTTCTGCTTTCCTCCTACATGCCTTAATTTTTATAGGATATATGAAAATTGGGTTTGGGGAGCAAATACAGTACAATAGACAAAAAACTTGAAAGTATACAGAAAGTAGAATTTTGATACAAATATATAGGTCAAATTGAGATCATTTATGTTAGCTGTGGTTGAATGGTGAGTCCACTGGCACATCGCTGGGTATCCAAAGACAGTAGAATGGGTAGAGGGTATGAATGTCCAGTGGAAATTCTTCTATTAGCAGAATCCTAAGCAGTTTTCCTTTGGTACTATTTTGGGTATGGATTGGTTTCCTCTCTGTCTTCCCACTTTCAAGTTCATCTATGAACTACTTTTCCAATACATTAATTTTATATTTAAGTTAGAAGAGGTTTCTGTTTGGGGCACTTGAGTGGCTCAGTCTGTTAAGCATCTGACTCTTGATTTTGGTTCAGGTTATGACCTCAGGGTCATGAGATCAAGCTGCATATGTGGCTTCACCATGGAGTTCTACACTGAGTGTGGAGCCTGCTTAAGATTATCTCTCCCTCCCTGGGCTTCCTCCCCCACTCACACATGCACATGTGCACGCGTTCTAAAAATAGTGGTTTCTCTCTTTTGCCAGGAAGAACCAAGTATACACTGTCATTTGTAAAATAAGGATGCTATTAGTTGACTTCTCACAGAGTTGTTATGAGGATTTCATGAGGACCTTCATAAAAAGTTTTTAGTACAGTGTGTGATATCTAATAAGTGTTCTATAAATGTAATTTTAGACATGTATTATTTTGACAGATTTCAACAAATTTTAAAATGAGAACATACCCTAATCAGGGAGGTAAAAGTCATTTAAATGAATTATGTCATTTATCCCAGCCTGACAAAACCGATTAAATTTATCAATATGTTAATTCCTGTTGTACAATGACTGGTTAACATTTTGGTTATTAAAGTCATATTAAAATATAATGAATGATAAAATTATAGTTAATGTTCACATGGGTTAATTAAAAATATGACATGATAGACCAATTTGAAACTATTATAAAAAATAAAAATGTTTCAATTTAAATACTTGAAAGTAGTTGCTATAGTAAAATATTGAATAAGCCCAGGCTATTGTTTCAAAGACAAAAATCTATATTTTTTACATATTAGGAAATTAATTTTACAGAACAAAAAATAAGTTTTGAAATAAATGAGCTTTAAAAATTTAAGCAAGTTTATTCAAATAAAAAAATATAGTTGCTAAGAAAAATTCACTGATGACCAGGATTAATGATATAAAATTTTATTTAATTAAGAGCTATTATTTTGCCTCTTAATAAAACAATATTTTATTGTTTCAGTAAAATCTGAATGTATGTATCTAGGCTCAGTGATACACATACATTAGAGAGTAGAGCTTTAAACTGTTTTGCTAATTACACAGAACCAAAAAGGACAGTTTTGATTTAAGAGATAATACATTACTTTGGTCTCTGAAATATCAAGCTGATCCATCTACATTGATCATGTTAATAGAATTATCATCACCTTTCTTTTCATTTCATGCCAAGCAGATACTGTTTTGTGTGTGTGTGTGTTTCCTATTAAAGAACAGTGAAAACTGCACTCACATTTCTAGACATTGTGGTGCCACTGCACTTTTCATTGCATAGTGAAGCACATTTATTTGAAGCAGTCACTTTGATAGTTTTTATATATTGAATCCCTCATATACTATACTTTACAGATTAAATAGTAATTCACACGGAATTCTAGGGAAAAAAGTGAGGAAGCTACTGTGAGAGTAAATCTATGGTCTATAACTAATAGTAGTTAAATACTTTATAGTATTTAAACATAGCAAGAGGTGAAATTGCTTGGTAGTAGTATGCAGTACCCCAAATCTCCAATTTGCCAAAATTTTGTGTATGATTGATAGTATATGTAACAAAATATGACTTTAATAAACAGAGGCCCTCATTTCATCATTTTTTTAGTATAAACATTCCACGTGATTGATGTTCTTCACAATTTTTTTCTTCACAATTTTTAGGTGGTTGACAATTCCCAATTTCTCCCATTCCCCAGCCCCTGACAATCAACATTTTTTGTGTATATTTTTTATTGGAGTTTGATTTGCCAACATATAGTATAACACAATCAACATTCTATATTTATTTCTGACTTTGAATATTTTAGATATCTGCTATAAATGGAATAGCATAATGTTTACTTGGTTCATTTATGCTGTCACATATGTAATAATTTCCTTATTTGTTAAGGCAGAATAATATTCAATTGTGTATAAACACAATTTCTTTATCCATTCATCTGTCCACATATTGGCCATTGTGAATAATGTCACAGTGAAGAGATATCTTTTGGATATCTTCATTTCAATTCTTTTAGATATATACACAGAAATGGAATTAACAGATCATATGATAGTTCATTTTTAATTTTTTGAGGAGCTGTGTTCCATTGTGGCTGCACCGTTTTACATTCCCACTAACAGTTAACAGTGTATAAGGTTTCCAGTTCCTTCTCATCTTCACCAACACATATTATTCTACAGGTATTACTACATATAATATGGTAATAGCTATCCAAATATATTGAGGATGATATCTCATTTTGGTTTTAATTTGCATTCTGCTGAAAATTAGTGATGTTGAACATCTTTTTATATATGTGTTAATTATTTACATGTCTTTTAAAAATATCTATTCAGATCTTTCCCATTTTTTATTAGGGTTATTTGCTTTTTTGATATTAAGTTGAAGGACTTCTTTATATATTTTGAATTTCAAGCTCTTAACAGATAGAGCCATTGCAAATATTTTCTCCCATTCTGTGTATTGTCTTTTGACCTTATTGATTGCCTTCTTTGCTGTGCAGAAGATTTTTGTTTTTTTTGTAGCCCATCTGTCTATTTTTGCTTTTGTTGCATATGGTTTCAATGTCATATCCAAGAAATCACGCCAAAACAACATTTTATTTGTGCTTGTAGTGTAAGATAAGGGTCTAGTTGTATTTTTTTTGCATATGGAAATCCAGATTTCATAGTACCATTTGATGAGGAGACTATCCTTTTCAAACTGTGCATTTTTGGCACCCTTATTTTTAAAAAGTTGTTAACTGTATATTCCTGGATTTATTTCTGGGCTCTTTATTCCCTTTGGTTTATATGTCTGTTTTTGTTTTTGTTTTTATTGAAGTTCAATTTGCTGACATATAGTTTAACACCCAGTGCTCATCCTGTCAGGTGCCCTACTCAGTGCCCATCATCTAGTCACCCCATCCCCCCCACCTCCCCTTTCACTACCCCTTGTTAGTTTCCCAGAGTTAGGAGTCTCTCATGCTCTGTCACCCTCTCTGATATTTCCCACTTATTTTCTATCCTTTCCCCTATAATCCCTTTCACTATTTCTTATATTCCCCATATGAGTGAAACCATATAGTGATTGTCCTTTTCCTATATGTCTGTTTTTATGCCAGTGCCATATGATTTTAACTACTATAATTTTGTAAATTATTTTGAAATCAGCAAGTGTGAAGCTTCCAACTTTGTTCTTTTTATTGAAACTGTTTTGTCTATTCACGGTTTTCTTTCCTTCCTTGTAAATATTAGGATAGGTTTTTTTTCCTATTTATGTGAAAAATGCCTTAGAATTTTGATAGGTATTGCATTGAATCTGGAGATTGCTTTGAATAGTATTGATATTTTAACAATATTAAGTCTTCCATTTATGAACAGAGAAGTCTTTGCATTTATTTATGTTCTCGTTGATTTATTTCACCGATGTGGTCATTTTCAGTGTACAAGCCTTCAGTCCCTTGGTTAAATTTATTTTTAAAAATTTATTCTTTTTTTGCCTTTGTAAATGTAATTGTTTTCTTTATTTCCTTTTTGGACTCTGTTAGTAGCATATATAAAAAAAATTGTATTTTGATTTACATTCTGAAAGTTTCCTGAATTTACTAGTTTCAACATTTTAAAAAATTTTGACTGGAATTTAAATAGAAACTAGTATATATATATATATATATATATATATATATATATATATATATATATATATATTGGAGCCTCCAAGGCTTTCTACATATAAGGTTATGCCATTTTTCATAATGATAATGATAATTGATAAATAAATTGATAATTGATTAAATGATAATTGAGATAATTGTAACTTCATATTTTTCAATGTGAATGTTTCTTCTTTCTTTCTTTTTTTTAAGATTTATTTATTTATTCATGAGAGACACAGACTGAGAGAGAGAGAGAGGCAGATACATAGGCAGAGGGAGAAGCAGGCTCCTCGCAGGGAGCCTGATGCGGGGACTCGACTCCGAATTCCGGGATCATGACCTGAACCAAAGGCAGGCGCCCAACCACTGAGCCAACCAGGCGTCCCTCTTTTTCTTTTCTAATTGTTTGACCTAGGACTTCTGATATCATGCTAAATAGAAGTAATGAGAGTAGATATCCTTGTCTTGTTCCTGGTATTAGAGTAAAAGCTTTCAGTTTTTCATTAGCTGAAGAATTTTCATTGATTATGTTGAGGTAAATTCCTTCTATAAGAAATAATTCAATTTTTTGAGTTTTTATCATGAAAAGATGTTGAATTTTGTCAAGAATTTTCCTGTATCCACTGAGATAATCATGTAGTTTTTATCCTTCATTCTATTAATGTGGTGTATCAGATTGATTTGTATAGGTTGAATTATCCTTCACCATAGGTATAAATCCCACTTGATTTATGGTATATTAATTTTTAAGGCACTGTTGAGATTGTTTTTTTTTATTAACCGAAAGAGATGTACTTGTAGGACAATAGAGTTATTACATCAAAAACTGCCATAAGAGACAAAAAGGGACATTCTGTGATGATAAAATAATCAATTCACCAAGGAGATATAACAGTTATAAATATATAAATGTCCAACATAAAAATACCTAAATATATGTAACATTTATCAAACTAAAGGGAGAAATACATAGCAATATAAAAAAAGGAGGGAACTTCAATGCCACAGTTTCAATAATGGATGAAGAATCCAGACAGAAAATTAATAACCAAAGAGAAGACTTGAAGAATCCTATAGACCAAATTAACTTAACAGACTTATAGAACATTCTACCCAACAGCAGCAGAATATACATTTTCCTCAATCACACATAGAATAGTCTCCAGGATAGATTACTAGGTAGGTCACAAAACAGCATTAACAAATTTAAGATGATAGTACCCTACCATATTTTATTACAGTGGGATGGAATTCAACTTTCATTCTTACTATGGGTCTAAGAAATTTTCCTATTTCTTTGAATCAATATTTATGATTCAATTGTGATGAATTGTGTATTTTTAGGAATTATCTATTTTTTTCTAAGTTATCTGGTTTGTTACTATATAGTTGTTTATAGTAATCTAATATCACACTATGTATTTCTGTGGTTATGTTGTATTATTTTATCTTCCATTTCTCATTTTGGTTTTGTCTTTTCTTTTTTTAAAAAAGATTTTTATTTATTTATTAATGAGAGACATAGAGAGAGAGGCAGAGACATAGGCAGAGGGAGAAACAGGCTTCCTGCCATGAGCATAATGTGGGACTCTATCCAAGGACCCCAGGATCACAACCTTAGCTGAAGGAAGATACTCAACCACTGAGCCACCTAGGCATACCTGAGTCTTTTCTTTATTGGTGTGGTTAAAGCGTTGATAATTTTGTTTATTTTTTAAACTGCTCATTATGTTCAATGTTATGTTACTGTTTATTCTTCTATTTCTGATTTTTCTTTGTTATTTTCTCCCTCTACCAAATTTTAGCTACACTTCTTCCTTTTCTAGTTCCTTGTGGTTTAATGTTGTTTATATGAACTTTTTTCTTAATGTAAGCATTTATAGCATAAATTTTACTATAACATCTGCTTTTGCTATATATCCTAGATTGTAGAATATTGTGTTTTCTTTTTCTTTTGTTCTGAGACATATTTTGATTTGCTTTTTATTTTTTTATTTTTTAAAATATCTTATTTATTTATTCATGATGGACACACACACAGAGAGAGAGAGAGAGAGGCAGAGACACAGGCAGAAGGAGAAGCAGGCTCCATACCGGGAGCCCGATGTGGGACTCGATCCCGGAACTCCAGGATCGTGCCCCAGGCTGAAGGCAGGCACTAAACCACTGAGCCACCCAGGGATCCCTTGATTTGCTTTTTAATTTCTTACTTGGACCATTAGTTGTGCAGCAATGTGTTTTTTAATATTTACATATTAAAATTTAATATTTACATTGTAGATTTTCTAGCTTTGTTTTATTTTTGACCTTCAGTTTTATTTTTATTTATTTTTATTTTTTAATAAAATAATTTTTTATTGGTGTTCAATTTACCAACATACAGAATAACACCCGGTGCTCATCCCGTCAAGTGTCCCCCTCAGTGCCCGTCACCCATTCACCCCCACCCCCTGCCCTCCTCCCCCTCCACCACCCCTAGTTCATTTCCCAGAGTTAGGAGTCTTTATGTTCTGTCTCCCTTTCTGATATTTCTCACACATTTCTTCTCCCTTCCCTTATATTCCCTTTCACTATTATTTATATTCCCCTAATGAATGAGAACATACACTGTTTGTCCTTCTCCGATTGACTTACTTCACTTAGCATAATACCCTCCAGTTCCATCCACGTTGAAGCAAATGGTGGGTATGTGTCATTTCTAATGGCTGAGTAATATTCCATTGTATACATAGACCACATCTTCTTTATCCATTCATCTTTCGATGGACACCAAGGCTCCTTCCACAGTTGGGCTATTGTGGACATTGCTGCTAGAAACATTGGGGTGCAGGTGCAGGTGTCCCGGCATTTCACTGCATATGTATCTTTGGGGTAATCCCCAGCAGTGCAATTCCTGGGTCGTAGGGAAGGTTTATTTTTAACTCTTTGAGGAACCTCCACACTGTTTTCCAGAGTGGCTGTACCAGTTCACATTCCCACCAACAGTGTAAGTAAGTGTAAGAGGGTTCCCTTTTCTCCGCATCCTCTCCAACATTTGTTATTTCCTGCTTTGTTAATTTTCCCCATTCTCACTAGTGTGAGGTGGTATCTCATTGTGGTTTTGATTTGTATTTCCCAGATGGCAAGGGATGCAGAGCATTTTCTCATGCGCATGTTGGCCATGTCTATGTCTTCCTCTGTGAGATTTCTGTTCATGTCTTCTGCCCATTTCATGATTGAATTGTTTGTTTCTTTGCTGTTGAGTTTAATAAGTTCTTTATAGATCTTGGAAACTAGCCCTTTATCTGATAGGTCATTTGCAAATATCTTCTCCCATTCTGTAGGTTGTCTTTTAGTTTTGTTGACTGTATCCTTGGAGGCCTTTTGTTTCTTTATTTCTTAAAAATTTTTTTTAATTTTTATTTATGATAGAGAGAGAGAGGCGCAGACAGAGGCAGAGGGAGAAGCAGGCTCCATGCACCGGGGGCCCAATGTGGGATTCGATCCTGGGTCTCCAGGATCGTGCCCTGGGCCAAAGGCAGGTGCCAAACTGCTGCGCCACCCAGGGATCCCTCTTTATTTCTTTTTTCCCGGTCTTCCTACCTTGATAGAAGCGCGAACTCTTCTCACTGTAGCATTCCAGCTGTTCTCTCTTTAAATCTCAGCCCGAATTTGTAGATTTTCAGGATGATTTGAAGGTTATCTAGGTAATTTGGTCGGGACAGGTGATTTGGGGACCCTACTCTTCTGCCATCTTGCCCCTCCTCTGACCTTCAGTTTTATACCATTGTGGTTAGGAAGTATATTTGGTATGATTTCATTCTTCATAAATTTGTAATATTTGTTATGTCTTTTTTTATGTGATTCAACCAGGGAATACTCTTGTGTATACTTAAAATAAATATGTATTGTTTTTCTCAGATGGAATATTTTTTAAAGATTTTACTTATTTATTTGAGAGAGGGAGAGAGAGCACTAGTGGGGAGAGAGGCAGAGGGAAAGGGAGAAGCGGACTCCCCACGGAGTTCAGGGCCTGGTACAGAACTGGATCCCAGTACCCTGAGATCATGACCTGAGTTGAAGTCAGATGTTTAACTTACAGAGCCACCTAAGCACCTCTGGAATGTTTTATATATATTATATATTATATATATTATATATTATCATAATATATAATGTATAAAACATCTAATATATAACATATATATTAGAACTATGTATACTTCAAGTAAAAAATGTTCTTTTGAAAAAATCTAACAGGGTACTCATTTAAAATAAAGCATATCAAAACTAAATAAACAAATAAAGCATATCAGAAGAGAGGTGGGGGAGGGGAGAAGGGGATTAAGAATGCATTTGTTATGAGGAGTACTCATTAATGATGTATAGAATTGGTGAATCACTATATTGTACACCTGAAATTAATATAACACTGTATGCTAACTATACTGGAGTTAAATTTAAAAACTTAATAAAAAATCAATAACAAAAGGAAAACTTGAAAATGCACAAATAATTAGTATAAAACAATACATTCTTGAACAATCAGTGGATTAAAAAAATCAAAGAGGAAATTAGAAAATATCTCAAGACAAACAAAAATGAAAATAACTTACCAAAACTTATGAGAAGCAGTGAAAGTAATACTAAGAGGGAACATTTTAGTGACAAACTCCTACATGAGAAAAGAAGAAAGATCTGAAATAAACTAGATAACTTTATACCTGAGCCATAAAGAAATAGAAAATGTGAATAGATCTATAACAATTCAGGAGATTGAATCAATAATCAAAAACTTCCCAATAAATAAAAGCCCAGGATCACATTGTTTTAAGGGTAATTCTACCAACTCTAATGCTAATTTTTTTCAGACTCTTTCAAAGAATTGAAAATAGCCCTAAACTATTTTTTTAATATTTTTTCTTTTTTTTTAATTTTTATTTATTTATGATTGTCACAGAGAGAGAGAGAGAGGCAGAGACATAGGCAGAGGGAGAAGCAGGCTCCATGCACCGGGAGCCCGACGTGGGATTCGATCCCGGGTCTCCAGGATCGCGCCTTGGGCCAAAGGCAGGCGCCAAACCGCTGCGCCACCCAGGGATCCCCGAAAATAGCCCTAAACCATTTCATGAGGCCAGGAACACCCTGATACAAAAGCTAAAGAAACTATAGGGAAATAAAATTATAGGCCAATATCCTTGACATAGTTAAAAAAAAAATCAATTAACTGCTAGCCTCCAACTTTATGTTAACCCAAAATATAGGGGCCTGCCACTATACCAAACTATCCATTGAACAATTTCATACATTTCTAATTTCAAGATCTAAGATTTAGCCCACACCAGTACACACTTTTAGAATACCCTCTTGCTCCCTAGTAATTTAATTCTATGACTTTTCTTAATCAATATTGGAAACTTTTGAGCATCACTCCTTCCAAAGAGTGGACAAACCTCAATTCTCTCCACTTGTTATTTTAGTTTTAATCTTTCCATCACTTGAGTACATTGTTTATACTAAATATACATTTTATTATATAATCTATTATTTGTTCCCATACTATTCTTCTGTCTGTATTGTAATATGTTCCTGGTTATCAGTCTGGTTTTACTCTCTCAGACATGCATACTCATGTAAGTACATATCATACTAATTACACAAGTGTCTGTAAAGGACTAACTGTACAGATGAAATGAAATACACAATTATGTTTAGCTTACTAAAGTAAACTCAGAATTTTTATGGGCTATTCTACTTTCCCAAGCAACATAATAAAAATCTGTAAATGGCTATTCAGCTGCACCATGAAAATAAAAAAAAATGCTTCTATTTTATATTTTGGAATTCTGAGTGGTAGTTTGGTCAACAAAAAGTGAGAAAAGAGGACTTTTTTCATATAATTTTTAAGGCAATTAAAGTAGTGCCTTCAAAAATATTCACAATTTATGTAGCTATTTTACGGGAAGACAGTATTATTTTTATAGAAGGACTCAGATGTTTGGAAAAATTCACAATGACACAAATTCTCAGTGAGGCTTTGAATTCTTATATTATGTGCACCATTCATTACCCTAGCTAAACCAGAAATCTTATGGTGGTTGACAAGGCCTTCAGAAATTAAGTAGGGTACAGAGGTATTTACCATTTAAGTTGCTAATTCAACATTCTTTAGATGTTTTCAAGTGTTAGCTTCATGTCTGAGCCTTCTATGAGTAAGGAGGAAATATTGTTACTGTGGAAATCTATTGAATCACATTAGTTTGAAAACATTTATATACTATATCTATTGAAGTTTTTAAAGGAATTAGTAATTAGTGCAACAAAAAACAACACATACATTTAATGTCTCCATCCATTAAAGTGGTAGAACCTCTTTATTTTGTATAGCATTCAATGATCCTTATATTTTGAGGGAAGAAACCATGTCTTATATTCTCAAAACAAGATTTTACTAAGTTTAGGAATTAAGTAGAAAATTGAAACTTTAAGGCAAGAACAGGTTATTTTTATTATAAAAACAAGAATAATAAGGAAAAAGGAAGAAATTTACTTTGCAAAATATCACTGAACATAATTTCTTTATTGGACTCAATTAAAAATTTATAGCCTGTAACTTTTGAATTAGTCAGAAATATCAATTAAACATTAAGGAGTGGATTGTGCCCATCACCTCCATTCATACATTGAAGATCTAACATCAAATACCTCAAAATGAAACTGTATTTGGAGATAGGACATTTATAGAGGTAACTGAGGTTAAGTGACATAATAGTTAGAAATATATATACTCAATATCAGAGAACCTAAATATATAAAACAATTATTGACAGATATGAATGGAGAAATAGGTAGGAATACAATAATAATAGGAAATCTCCATACCCAATTTTCAGTAATGGAAAGAATATCCAGACAGAAGATAAATAGACAAAGGACTTGAATCACACCATAGACCAAAGAGATTCAATAGATATACAGAATACCCAATGTGAGTAGAATATACATTCACCTCAGGTGTACATGCAACATTCTCCAGGCTATACACGTTAGGCCCCCCAAAAGTCTCAAATCTTTTAATAAAAGAGACATTATATAAAGAACCTTTTTCCAATCACAAACAAATGGAACTGGAAATAAATATGAAAAGGGAAATTGGAAAATGCCAAAATAAGTGGAAAATATTCTAAACACTTTGAAACAGCTAGTGGGTCAAGTAAATCATGAGGGAAATTAGAAAATACCTTGAGACAACTGAAGACTTTTTTTGTATTTTTTAATATAGTTCAATTTGCCAACATATACTATAATACCCAGTGCTCATCCCGTCAAGTGCCAACCTCAGTGCCTATCACCCCGGTACCTCATCCTCCCGCTCACCTCCCCTTCCACTACCCCTTGTTCTTTTCCCAGAGTTAGGAGTCTCTCATGTCCTGTCACCCTCTCTGATATTTCTCACTCATGTTTTATCCTTTCCCCTTTAATCCCTCTCACTATTTTTTATTTTCCCTGAATGAATTAAACCATATAATGTTTGTCCTTCACCAACTGACTTACTTAACTCAGCATGATACCCTCCAGTTCTATCCATATTGAGGCAAATGGTGGGTATTCATCATTTTTAATGGCTGGGTAATATTCCATTGTATACAAGACAACAGCTTCTTTATCCATTCATCTTTCAATGGACACTGAGGCTCCTTCCAGAGTTTGGCTATTGTGGACATTGCTGCTATAAACATCGGGGTACAGCTATCCTGGCATTTCACTGCATCTGTATCTTGGGGGTAAATCCCCAACAGTGCAATTGCTGGGTCGTGGGGTAGCTCTATTTTGAACTATTTGAGGAACCTCCACACAGTTTTCCAGAGTGGCTGTATCAGTTCACATCCCCACCAAAAGGTCAAGAGGGTTTCCCTTTCTCCACATCCTCTCCAACATTTGTTGTTTCCTGCCTTGATTACTTTCACCATTCTCACTGGTGTGAGGTGGTATCTCATTGTGGTTTTGATTTGTATTTCCCTGATGGCAAGTGATGTGGAGCATTTTCTCATGTGCTTGTTGGCCATGTCTAGGTCTTCCTCTGTGAAATTTTTGTTCATGTCTTTTGCCCCTTTCATGATTGTATTGTTTGTTTCTTTGCTGTTGAGTTTAATAAGATCTGTATAGATCTTGCATACTAGCCCTTTATCTGATAGGTCATTTGTGAATATCTTCTCCCATTCTGTAGGTTGTCTTTTAGTTTTGTTGACTGTTTCTTTTGCTTTGCAGAAGCTTTTGATCTTGATTAAGTCCCAATAGTTCATTTTTGCTTTTGTTTCCCTTGCCTTCATGGATGTATCTTGCAAGTAGTTGCTGTGGCCAAGTTCAAAAAGGGTGTTGCCTGTGTTCTCCTCTAGGATTTTGATGGATTCTTGTCTCACATTTGTATCTCTCATCCATTTTGAGTTTATCTTTGTGTAGCAGTTAGGCAGTGTGGCAGGAAACAAAATCAATGCCCAGAAGTCAGTGGCATTTCTATACAGTAACCATGAGACTGAAGAAAGAGAAATTAAGGAATCAATCCCATTTACAATTGTACCCAAAAGCATAAGATACCTAGGAATAAACCTAACCAAAGAGGTAAAGGATCTATATCATAAAAACTACAGAACACTTCTGAAAGAAATTGAGGAAGACACAAAGAGATGGAAAAATATTCCATGCTCATGGATTGGAAGAATTATTATTGAGAAAATGTCAATGCTACCCAGGGAAATTTACATGTTTAATGCAATCCCTATAAAAATACCATGGACTTTCTTCAGAGAGTTGGAACAAATGAAAATTTAAATACAAACATACTTGGGATGCCTGGGTGGCTCAGTGGTTGAGCATGTGCCTTTGGGTCTGGCCCTGATCCCAGGGTTCTGAGATTGAGCCCTGCATTGGTCTCTCCATGGGGAGCCTGCTTCTCCCTCTTTGCTTCTTTCTGGGTCTCTCATTAATAAATAAATAAGCAAAATCTTTAAAAAACAAAAACAAAAACACAAACATACCAAAACTTATGATATATATTGAAGGTAGTCCTAAGAGTGACATTTATCTCTGTACATAAATACATTAAAGAAAAAAATATATCTCAAATCAACAACCTACTTAATACCTGCAGAAACCTAGAAAAAGAAAAGAACCAACTACCCTCAGGACTAACAGAAGGAAGGAAATAATAAAGATTAGAACAGACATAAAATAGAGATTAGAAAACAATAGAAAGAGCAGCTGCACTGGCTTAGCGGTTTACCGCCGCCTTCGGCCCAGGGACTGATCCCAGAGGCCCAGGATCGAGTCCCATGTCGGGCTTCCTACAATGGAGCCTGCTTCTACTCTGCTTGTGTCTCTGCCTCTCTCTCTCTCTCTATCTCTCTGTGTGTCTCCTTAAATAAACAGATAAATAAACTTTCTCTTAAAAAAAAGAAACAATAGAAAAAAATGAATGACACTAACAGTTAATTTTTTGAAAAAGTCAATAAAATTTACAAGCCTGTAAGCTAGATTAACTGAGAAGAATGAGAAAAGATTCATATAAGTATAATAAGAAGTTGAAGTGGGGAAATTAGAGGAGGAGGGGCAAGATGGTGGAGGAGTAGGGTCCCCAAGTCACCTGTCCCCACCAACTTACCTACATAACTTTCAAATCATCCTGGAAACCTACGAATTCGGTCTGAGATTTAAAGAGAGAACATCTGGAATACTACAGTGAGAAGAGTTTGTGCTTCTATCAAGGTAGGAAGACGGAAAAAAATAAACAAAAAAGCATCCAAGGGGGAGGGGCCCCGTGAGAAGCTGGGCTATAAGGCCGGGGCGAGTGTCCCCAGGACAGGAAAGCCCAGTCCCGAAGAAGCAGGAGCTTTACCAATCTTCCCGGACAGAAAAGCGCTCGCAGGGAGCTCGGACAGGATCCCAGGAGGGGCAGGGATGCCCTAAGGCTCCCAGGGGCACTAGCAGAGGAGGTGCGCCCCGGGGAGAGTGTGCCACACACTGTGGGAGGAGCTCTCTAAAGGGCTGCAGCGCTAGCCCGGCGGGTCCCTTGGAGCAGCTCCGGTTGCGGCTCAGGTGGGGGCTCCACGCGGAGGGGGCTGCAAGGCCCAGCAAGCACGATTCCAGCGGTGCAGACCCCGGAGCCAAGGGCGCTGGGGGACATAACCCAAGATCCGGCACTCCCCCCGGGATGGGCAGAGGCCGGGAGGGCCCAGGACAGTGAGGACGCTCCTGCCACCGGGTGGCCCTGAGCTGTGCAGATTGGTGCCCCCCCCGCCCCCGGAGCATCCAGGCCCCTGCTGACTGAAAGACTGCAGTAGCTACTGCAGGAGCTGACTCGGGCTGGAGAGCTGGCCTCCTCCACTGTTGTTCCTCCTGGTGTCACCTTGTACCTGGGACTGAGCAGGGGCCTCACAGGATAAACAGCTCCCACTGAGCCGTGCACCTGGCAGGGGGCAGCTCCCCCAGGTGCACACATCTGAGAATCAGCACAGTAGGCCCCTCCCCCAGACCAGCTGGAAGGACAAGGGAAAAGCAAGTTATTGACCAAGCAGCACTGGAAAGTTCCAGGGGGAAGTCAAGGGATTTACAGTATATAGAATCAGAGGATACACCCCTTGATTTTTGTCTTATGTTCATCACCCCCCCTTTTTTTCCTCTCTTTTTCTCCTTTTTCCAGTACAACTTGGTTTTGGCCACTCTGCACTGAGCAAAATGACTAGAAGGAAAAACTCACCTCAAAAGAAAGAATCAGAAACAGTCCTCTCGCCCACAGAGTTATAAAATTTGGATTACAATTCGATGTCAGAAAGCCAATTCAAAAGCACAATTATAAAGCTACTGGTGGCTCTAGAAAAAAAGCATAAAGTATTCAAGAGACTTCATGACTGCAGAATTTAGATCTAATCAGGCTGAAATTAAAACACAATTAAATGAGATGCAATCCAAACTGGAGGTCGTAACGATGAGGGTTAATGAGGTAGAAGAACGAGTGAGTGACATAGAAGACAAGTTGATGGCAAGGAAGGAAGCTGATGAAATAAAAGAAAAACAATTAGAAAATCATGAGGATAGGTTAAGGGAAATAAATGACAGCCTCAGAAGGAAAAATCTACATTTAATTGGGGTTCCAGAGGGCCCCGAAAGAGACAGAGGACCAGAAAGTGTATTTGAATAAAACATAGCTGAGAACTTCCCTAATTTGGGGAGGAAACAAGCATTCAGATCCAGGAGATAGAGAGATTCCCCTCCCTAAAGTCAATAAAAACCGCTTAACACCTGGACATTTAATAGTGAAACTTGCAAATTCCAAAGATAAAGAGAAGATCCTTAAAGCAGCAAGAGACTAGAGATCCCTAACCTTTATGGGTAAAAGTATTAGTGTAACAGCAGACTTCTCCACAGAGACCTGGCAGGCCAGAAAGGGCTGGCAGGATATATTCAGGGTCCTAAATGAGAAGAACATGCACCCCAAAATACTTTATCCAGCAAGGCTCTCATTCAGAAGAGATGGAGAGATAAAGAGCTTCCAAGGTAGGCAGAAACTGAAAGAATATGTGACCCCCAAACAAGTTCTGCAAGAAATATTAAGGGGGACTCTGTAAAAGAAAGAGGAAGTCCAAGGAAACAATCCACAAAAACAGGGACTGAATAGGTATCATGATTACATGAAATTCCTATCTTTCAATAGTAGTAACTCTGAACGTGAATGGGCTTAATGATCGATCCAATCAAAAGGCGCAGGGTTTCAGACTGGATAAAAAAGCAACACTCATCTATTTGCTGTCTAAGATGTGGTATACAATGGAATATTACTCAGCCATTAGAAACGACAAATACCCACCATTTGCTTCGAGGTGGATGGACCTGGAGGGTATTATGCTGAGTGAAATACATCAATCGGAATAGGGCAAACATTATATGGTCTCATTCATTTGGGGAATATAAAAATTAGTGAATGGGAATAAAGGGAAAAGAGAGAAAATGAGTGAAAATATCAGTGAGGGTGACAAAACATGTGAGACACCTAACTCTGGGAAGTGAACAAGGGGTAGGGGAAGGGGAGATGGGCAGGGGGGTTGAGGTGACTGGGTGTTGGGCAGTGAAGGGGGCATTTGATGGGATGAGTACTGGGTGTTATGCTATATGTTGGGAAATTGAACTCCAATAAAAATTTAAAAAAATAAAATAAAGTGGGGAAATTAAAACTTGACACAGAAATGAAAAGGATTATAAGAGAGTATGATGAGGCATTTTACGTCAACAAAATGGATAACTTAGAAAAAATGGGTGAATTTCTAGAAACAATCTACCAATACAGAATCCTGAAGAAATAGAAAAGCCAAACAGACTCATTATGAGTAAGGAGATTGGATTAGAAAATTTTATATGGCTACCAATAGTGAAAATTGCAGGAACATACAGCTTCACTGGAGAATTCTACATGTATTTAAAGAAATAACATAAATATTTCTGAAACTCTTTAAATAATTAATAAAGAGGGACACTACTAAGCTCATTCTATAAGGCCAGCATTGTTCTGATACCAAAGCCAAAGACTACAAGAAAACTTTAAACCCATATCCGTGATAACTATTGATGCAAAAATTGTCAACAGAATCTTGACAAACTGAATTCAACTCCACATTAGAATGATTATATACTATTAAAGCATGTGAGTTGTACCTGAAATGAAAGGATGGTTAAACATGTGAAAAAATCAATGAAATAACCATATTAATGAAGGACAAAAATCACATCATAATCTCAATTGATGCAGAATAAAGTATTTGACAATATTCAATACCCTTTTATGATTAAAAAAAACACTCAACAAACTAGGAATAAAATGAAAGTACCTCAACATAATAAAGACCGTACAATTACCATCATACTCAATAGTGAAAGAGTGAAATATTTCCTCTCAGATCAGAACAATGGAAGGATGCCTTGTCTCACCACTTCTATTCAACAGCATAATGGAATTCACAGTAAGAACAGTTAAGGTACAAAAAAAAAAGAAAGAAAAGACATCAAAATTGGAAATGAAGAGGTAAAATTTTCTTTTTGTCACAGCTTACTCTATCAAAACCCTAGATATTCCACAAAAACCTCTTTACAACTAATAAAATAGCTAATCAAAGTTGTGGTTTGCAAATCAACCCACCCAAATCAGACTTCTATACACTAATAATGAATAATTGGCAAAGTAAATAATAAAAACCCATTTATAAAGCATCAAAAAAATAAAATGCTTAGGAACAAAGCTTATCAAGGACTTGAAATACTTGTACACTGAAAACTACAAATTATGGCTGAAAGAAATTAAAGAAGACACAAAATGAAAGTCATCCATGTTTATGGGTTAAAAGACAATATCATTATTAAGTTTGTTCTACCCAAAGCAATCTACAGATTCAAGACAATCCCTATCAGCATCCAATGCCTTTTTTTGCAAATAAATAAATAAATAAATAAATAAATAAATAAATAAATAAATAAAAATCATTCTAAAACTCATGGAATATTAAGGATCCCTGAAAAGCCAGAACAGTCTTGAAATAAGAACAATGTTGAAAACTTCACATTTCCTGATCTCAAAAATTACAATTCCACAGTAATCAAAAAAGTGTAGTACTTGCATAACGTCAGACATGTAGACAAATTGAATAGAGTAGAAATTCCAAAAATAAACTCCTGTGTATTTTGTCAATTTATCTCAAGGGTACCAAGACCATTTAATGGGGGAAATGACCATCTCTGCAACAAATACCATTGGGGAAATTTGGTAATTTCTAAAACTAAGAATAACAACGACACAAATTTAAAAATGGCAAAAGACTTGAATAAACAGTTCTTAAAAAGATGATATGCAAATAGCCAGCAAGCCTAGGAAATTATGCTCAACATCAGTCATCAGAGAAATGCAAATCAAAGTGACAATGCATTGTTATATCCCAACTATTAGGATGGCTACTATCAAAATTAAAAGAAAATATGAGAGTTCTGGGAAAATGACAGAGTAGGAAGACCCTGAGCCCATCTCATTCCATGGACACACAAAGATAACTGCCATATCAGTGTAACTAACTCTGAAAATTATGTGAAGACTGGCAGAATAGACTTTCCACAGTTAATCATAGAGAGGAGGCCACATCAAAAAAAGTAGGAGGTGTAGAGATGTGGCTGGCAACCAAACTCCCAGCAAGACTAACTAAAAATAGAAGGGACACCACAAGCACAGAAAAGTGAGAGGATAAGACCCTATATCAGGCATCCTAGACTCAGGTCCTACACTGGGAAGATGAGTCTCCATAACATTTGGCTTTCAGAACCAGTGAGACTTAACTTCACAAGTTTTTACAATCAGCTGGGTTTAACTCTGGATACTTTAAAAATTAATGGGCTTAGGAAAGCTGGAGGGCTATTAAGTGACTCAATCTTTACCCTTAAACAGCCAGCAAAACTAACAACTTCTCTGAGATATAGCATAGAAGCAGAAATTTGAAAAACATCTGGGATATATTGAAGGAAATCTATTTACTAATTTCAGAATGTCCACTGGAGAGACAGGGATCTTTAGGTGACTTGTCCAAGAAGAAAAGTGCTGGTAGGTGCCATTTTTCTCCCACCCCCCAGCCTAGATAGTCAGACACTTGCAGGAACCAGCACAAACACTCTCCACCTATCTTGCCAGCACTGCACATCTTGCCTTCTCACTGTCCTGTGGATCTGCATAATGAAACACACTCCACTTAGAGATATCCCTACTAAGCATCTCCTACACCAATATACCCTGTAAGCAACCCCAGCAAGGACCTGTACCACGCTAAAATGACTTCTGCCCTGTGGAGAGGGGAAAATAACCATACATCACTGCACCTAAAATCCCAACAGCCAAATCTTATAGCTAGCAATGCAGTAAGAGTGTCCTACCAATAAGTCTTGGATTGGGGCCAGACATCTGGTCTGATTACATGCCCTCTCCACAATAAGTTTCTCAGGGGAAAACGCAGGGAAAGCACCCTGCAAGTCAGTGCAACTTCATCCTCAGCTTATGAGATGAAGGCAGGTATCTTGTCTAACTGTTGACCCTGCCCAACTATAAGATTGCTGTGTTCCCAGATTGGCTTCTTAACAGCATAGAATCCAAACGCTGCCTGTTGTGCTCACAACTGGAAAAGTGGAAAAAAATTAAAAAAAAAACCTGGAAAAGTGGGCCATCACAACCAGTTGAACTAAAGGCAAATGTGGCTCAGCCACAACAGTAGGGCACACACACCCACACACATAGGAGACACTCCTAGAGTGCCCGGTTTTGGTGAATGTGGGTCACTGTGCTACAGGTCACCACAGCACTTCTTCATAAATGCCCCCACTTTCAAGATTAGGAGACATAGCTGACTTTCTTACTACATAGAAGCAAATATAAAGAGTTAGACAAATTGGACAGGAATACATCCCAAATGAAAGAACAATAAAAAAAACACAGCAAAACAGCTAATGATATAGAGATAATCAATATTTCTGACAAATAATTCAAAGTAATGGTCATAAAAATACTCATTGGACTTGAGAAAAGAGTGGATAATGTCAATGATCCATTTAACAAAGAAAAAATATTTTAAAAGACCCCGTCAGAGTGAAAATTCAATACCTGAAATCAAAAATACTCTATAAGGAGTTAATATCAGAATAGAGGAGGCAGAAGAGTGCATCAACTATATGGAAGACAGGTAAATGAGAAACAACCAAGCTAAACAACAAAAAGAAAAAAAAGAATAATACAAAAAATGAGAATAGTTTAAAGGAAGTCATCATCCTCAAATGTAATAATAACAAATGTAATGACATCAAGTGTAATAACATTCACATTATAGGGATACCAGAAGGAAAAGAGAGAGAGAAGGGGGCAGAAAATTTATCTGAAGATATAGTAGCTGAAAACTTTCCTAATCTGGGGAAGAAAGAGATATTCAGAACCAGGAGGCACAGAAATCCTCCAAACAAAATTAACCCAAGAAGATCTACCTCAAGACACATAATTAAAATGACAAGAAGGTAGTGATAAATATTTGCATTTCCCTGATGATACGTGATATTGAGCATCTTTTCATGTGTCTGTTGGATATCTGTATGCTTTCTTTGGAAATATGTTTATTCAGGTCCTCTGCACAGTATTTTGAGAAGGTGGAGGGGCAAAGGGAGAGGTAGAATATTAAGCAGCCTTCATGCTGGGTATGGGACTCAATCTCACCCCAAGATCATGACTTGAGCCAAAATCAAGAGTAAGAGGAATCCAGGCACCCCTCCTCAGCCCATTTTTAAATAGGACTCAGTTTGGGGGGGGTGAGTTGTATAAGTTATTTATAAATTTTGGATATTAACCCATTATCAGAAATATCACTTGCAAATATCTTCTCCTATTCACCAGTTGACTTTTTGTTTTGTTGATGGTTTCCTTTGCTTTGCAAAAGTTTTGTTTTATTTTTTTGATGTACTCCCAATAGTTTTTCTTTTCTTTCCTTTGCCTTGGGAGATATATCTAGAAAAATATTGCTATAGCCAATGTCAGAGAAACTACTGCCTGTGTACACATATAGGATTTTAAAATTTTAGGTCTCACATTTAAGTTTTTAACCCATTTTGAGTTTATATCTGTGTGTGGTGTTAGAAATTTGTCTGTTTTTATTCTTTAACATGTAGCTGAATGGTTTTCTCAGTGCCATTTATTGAAGAGACTTTCTTTTCCCCATTGTACATTCTTGCTTCCTTTGTCATACATTAATTGACCATAGATGCATGGGTTTGCTTATGGGATCTCTATTCTGTTCTATCGATATATGTGTATATTTTTGTGCTTGTACCATACTGTTTTGATTTCTATATTTTGTTAGTGGGAATGTAAATTGGTACAGCCATCAAGGAAAAGTGTATGAGTTTCCTCACAAAAATTTAAAATGGAAATACCATATGATACAACAATTCTAGTACTGGGTATTTACCCAAAGAAAACAAAAACACTAATTAAAAAGATATATGCACGCTTATGTTTAATGCAACATTATCTCCGTTAGCTAAGACATGGAAGCAATCTAAGAATTCATCAATAGACAAATGGATAAGGAAGATGTGCTACATATATACAATGGTGTATTACACAGCCATATAAAAGAATGAGATCATGCCATTTGAGACAACATATATGGACCCAAAGGACATCATGCTAGTGAATTAAGTCAAATTGGGAAAGAAAAATACCATATAATGTAATTAATATTTTAAAAAATCAAATGAATAAACAAAAAAAAAACAGAATCAGACATGTAAATTCAGAGAACAAGTTGATAGTTGCCAGAGAGAAGGGGATTTGGGGGATGGACAAAATTTGTGCAGGGGAGTGGGAGACCCAGGTTTCCTACCATGTCTTCACCTCTCCTACACTTTTTTGATGTGGCCTCCTCTGTACAATTCACTGTGGAAAGTCTGTTTTGCTAGTCTTCACGTCAGTTTCAAAGTTAGTTCTACATATGTAGGTGCTATCTCATTGTGTCTGTGAGATGAGGTGCGCTCAGGATCCTCCTACTCCACCATCTCCCCAGAAGTGCTTTTTTTTTAATTGCCATTTTCAAATGTACAGTTCTGTCACACTAAATACTTTCACGTGTTGTGTAACTATCACCACCACCCTTCTCCAGAACTATCTGATTGTTCCCAGCTAAAACTCTGTAAACATTATACATTACATCTCCTTTACCCAGGCCTCTGGCAACTACCATTCCACTTTCTGTGTTTATGGATTTGACTCTCTTAGGTTCTTCATATAAGCAGAATCATTTAACATCACCCTTTGTGACAGGCTTATTTTATTTTACTTAATGTCTTTAAAGTTTATCCAGGTTGTAACATATGTCAGAATCTCCCTTCTTTTTTAAGCTCAATAATCCATTTTATATAAAATGATTGTTCTTGATCTTTATTGTGCTGGACACCAGGGCAGTGATATTCTGCATTCTGGTCAGCAATACTGGGGTATATGGTGGTTCCACCAGACAGAACCTTGTTGGTGTAGAGGTCTTTGCAGATGTCACACTTCATGATGAAGTTGAGCGTAGTTTCACAGATACCACAGGATTCCATGCCCAGGAAGGATGGCTCAAAAAGTATCTAAAGGCAGCAGAGCTGCACATTGTCAATGGTGATGACCTTTCCATCTGGCAGTTCCTAACTCTTCTCTAAGGAAGAACTGGAAGCCACAGTGGCCATCTCCTGCTCAAAGTCCAGGGCAATATAGCCCAGCTTCTCCTTGATGTCACACATGATTTCCTGTTAAGCAGTGGTGGTGAACCTGTAGCCATGATCCATGAGGATCTTCATAAGAGAGTCCATTGGATCCCAGGCAGCCAGATCCAGACACAAGATGGCATGGAGTAGGATGTATCTCTCATAGATAGGCACAGTGTGGGTGACCCAGTCACCAGAGTCCATTATGATGCCAGTGGTATGGCCAAAGGAGTACAAGGAGAGCATGGTATGGATGGCCACCTACATGACTGGGATATTGAAGGTCTCAAACTTGATCTGAGTCATCTTCCCATGGCTGGCCTTGAGGTTCAGGTAGCCTTGGTTAGCAGCATGGGGCGTTGCTTGGGGGCCACATGTAGTTCATTGTAGAAGTTGTGGTGCCAGATCTTCTCCATGTTATCCCAGTTGGTGATGATACCATGCTGGATGGGGTACTTCAGGGTCAGGATGCCCGTCTTGCTCTGGGCCTCATCATCCATATAGGAGTCCTTTTGGCCCATCCTCACCATCATGCCCTGGTGCCAGAGATGCCCCACAATGAAGGGGAAGACAGTCACAGGGTCTTTGTAGGCTGTGAAGACAGCCCTACACATGTTTATTAAATCATTTCAGCCATTCAGTGTCTTTTGATTGGAGAATTTAAACCATTTACTTTTAAAGTAATTATTGACATAAGAACTTAGCACTATCTTATCAATTATTATATATAATTAATTTTTATTTATCTATAAATATATTTGTCTCATGCTTGTCTACCCTTCTTTCTCATTTATACCTTAATTATAAGTGATTTAAAATATTTTAGTACTACATTTTATTTTTTCTAATGGTGTATTGCCTTTACTTTTTAGCCTTTATATTGATTTCTCTAGCGATCAAAGTGTGCATCCTAATCAGAATTAATATTTTACCCTTTCACAGAAAATGTAAGATTCTTATACAAATATATGTCCATTTACCTCCATTGTTAGTTCTGTTGTTTTTCCTATCAGTTTTTTTTACAGAAATTAAAAGAAAAATATAGTCTTTTATATTTATCAACAAATTAACCATTTCTACTGTTTTATTCCTTTCTGGAGATTTGAGATTCCATCTGATATTATTGTCCATTATCCTGAAAATTTTTGCTAGCAATTATTAATTGAAGGTATTATCTTAATTAATTGACTCATCCTTTGTTTATCTGACCATATATTCATTTTTTCTTCATTTTTAAGAAATTTTTCCACTGTATAAAGAATTTTATCAATTTAGAATGAAGTGGCCTCCATTGTTTCTGATTAGAATGTCATAAAAATTTTGTATAAATTTCTCTTCTTTTATAATATGGCCTTTTTTTCTGTTTTCAAGATTTTCTCTGTACTCTGGTTTTCCTCAGTTTTACTATCGTATTCTTATATTTAATTTGTATGTTTTAAATTTGTTGCAAACTGATATTTTTCACCAAATTTTGAATGCTTTCAGGTACATTTTCTAATATTCTTTTTATTTTAGAGCAGTTTTGGATTTACAAAGTAATTTGGAATTAGTACAAAGAGCTCCCATATCCTACACCCCTACTTTCTCCAATTATTAACAACTTACCCTAGTGTGGTACAATGCTACAATGAATGAACCAATATTGATGCGGTATTATAACTAAAAGACCGCAATCTATTTAGATTTAGTTAGTTTTACTTAATGTCATTTGCTGCTTCAATATCCCATCATGATACTGGTTTATATTTAGTCATCATGTTGCTTTAAGTTTCTCTTGACAGTGATAGTTTCTTAGATCTTTCTTGTTTTGATAGAATTGATAATTTTGAGGAATATTGATATTGTAGAATGCCTACCTTTATAGAAAATATAGAGTTTAAGATGTCTGATGTTTTTCTCATGCTTAGATTGGGATTTTGTTTACATTTGTTCTTATTTAAGTTCAATTAGATTGGGATTTATGATGTTTGGCTGAATACCACAGAGATAAATCGTCATTTTCACCACATCATATCAAGGGTACACTCTATCAATATTACTTATCATTGATATTAATCACAATTACTCTGCTGAGAAAATATTTGTTAGTTTTATCCAATGTAAAGTTACTTTTTCCCCTTTTCATGCTGTATTATTTGGAAAGAAGTAATTATGCATAGAATAACTTTAGGTAAGGTATGGTGAGACATGTTCCATTTCACTGGAGGTGGAATACCTAAATTAACTATTTGGAATTTTTCTGCATGGGTTATTTGTCTCTTCTTCCTAATTTATTTATTTTTTCAACCATTTATTGATATAAGCATGAATTTGAAGGTACTTATTTTCAACATTAGATTATTATCTCATACAGCTTTATTTGTTGTGTTGCTCAAATTTCTAGACATCTTTGGTCATGGGGAATTCACTTTCAGTTGCCTCATTTAACAATTTGCTGTGAATCATATTTTTTTGCACTTTTTTACTTTTTGGCACTACAGGATGCTTTTTATACTTTCTTCCATAGTCCTAATTTAAGGTTTTTCTTCAATAAATCTTGACTTTTTTGATTAGAGAATAGTGTTAGAATTCAAGATCTGGTAGCTAGGTGTGTACTTTGCTGTTGGGGTGGCATTAGTTCTAGCCCTCTCAGCTACAGAGCATGGAAATATATGTGTGTATACTAACCTATGTACATAGATATATACAAGTATTTTATAAGAAATATCTGTATTTATATTAAGGTAAATATGAGTTTATATTGATGTTTCAAACTCATGTTAGCCTCCTCCTACTCCAACAGTGAGAAACCTGGCTCGTACTTAGCACTATACATTTATTTAATTGTTCAATTTCAGCATATGTTTATAGTGGTGTCAGAATTGTTTACCTTTACTCTTGAGGGAAATAACTTAATTCATTATAGTCCAGTGCTTATATACTGAATCTTTTGCTTTTAATCTCAACTCATTTCCAAAGCTATTTAGGTTAGTGATTTTATACCTCACCCTCTACAGTGAGTCTGTTTCATGCATTTTGTATACATTTTTAATACGGTGAGATTATTTTGTTACATTCTATAATCCATCCTGAGGTCCCTTAGTCTCCTAAGTGATTTTTTAAAATTTACATTCATTTAAGGTCACTCATTTTACTATAAATTTCCATGGGTTTTCATCAATGCACATTGTCATGTATCTACCTTTTTAGTATCATACAGATTAGTTTCACTGCCCTGAAACTATTTGTTTTAACTAGTCAACCCTCCCCTTTTCTCCTGAAGCTCTGACAATCATCAATTGTTGCTATGTTTTGCTTTTCCTTTTCTGGAATGTTATATAAATAGAATCATACAGTATGAAACCCATACAGATTATCTTCTTTCACTTAGCATTACACATTTATGATTCACCTATGGCTTTTCATGACTTGATAACATTTATTTTTATCATGAAATAATATTTTATTTTATAAATGTACCAATTTTTTTCTATTCACTATTGAGCAGTATTTTCGTTACTTCAAACTTTGGCAATTATGACTAAAGTTCCTGTAAACATAATAGTTCAGCCTGCAGCTTTCTGTGTGGTTATTTTTTTTAAAGATTTTTATTTATTCATGATAGACATAGAGAGAGAGAGGGAGAGAGAGAGAGGCAGAGACACAGGCAGAGGGAGAAGCAGGCTCCATGCCGGGAGCCCTACTCGGGACTCGATCCCAGGACCCCAGGATAGCGCCCCGGGCCAAAGGCAGGCGCCAAACCACTGAGCCATCCAGGGATCCCTTTTCTGTGTGGTTATGTTTTCAAGTCATTTGTATAAATCCCAGGAGCATGATTGCTGGTTCATAAATTCATGTTTATGCCATGTTTATTTATAGAAAAAGCTACGTCTATCCATGTCTGTGTAGGAGACTGATAGCTGAATTCCAAAATGACTGTACCATTTTGTACTTCTATCAGCAGTGAATGAGAGTTTCTGTTAGTCTGTATCCTCAGCAATTGACACTGATACTCATTTGTAATTTTCTTTTTTTTATATTTTATTTTTTATTTTTTTTATTTTATAAATTAATTTTTATTGGTGTTCAATTTACCAACATACAGAATAACACCCAGTGCTCATCCCGTCAAGTGTCCCCCTCCGTGCCCGTCACCCATTCACCCCCACCCCCCGCCCTCCTCCCCTTCCACCACCCCTAGTTCATTTCCCAGAGTTAGAAGTCTTTATGTTCTGTGTCCCTTTCTGATATCTCCCACACATTTCTTCTCCCTTCCCTTATATTCCCCTTCACTATTATTCATATTCCCCAAATGAGTGAGAACATACACTGTTTGTCCTTCTCCGATTGACTTACTTCACTCAGCATAATACCCTCCAGTTCCATCCACGTTGAAGCAAATGGTGGGTATTTGTTGTTTCTAATGGCGGAGTAATATTCCATTGTATACATAAACCACATCTTCTTTATCCATTCATCTTTCGATGGGCACCGAGGCTCCTTCCACAGTTTGGCTATTGTGGACATGGCTGCTAGAAACATCGGGGTGCAGGTGCCCCGGCGTTTCATTGCATCTGAATCTTCGGGGTAAATCCCTAACAGTGCAATTGCTGGGTCGTAGGGCAGGTCTATTTTTAATTCTTTGAGGAACCTCCACACAGTTTTCCAGAGTGGCTGCACCAGTTCACATTCCCACCAACAGTGTAAGAGGGTTCCCTTTTCTCCGCATCCTCTCCAACATTTGTTGTTTCCTGCCTTATTAATTTTCCCCATTCTCACTGGTGTGAGGTGGTATCTCATTGTGGTTTTGATTTGTATTTCCCTGATGGCAAGTGATGCAGAGCATTTTCTCATGTGCATGTTGGCCATGTCTATGTCTTCCTCTGTGAGATTTCTCTTCATGTCTTTTGCCCATTTCATGATTGGATTGTTTGTTTCTTTGGTGTTGAGTTTAATAAGTTCTTTATAGATTTTGGAAACTAGCCCTTTATCTGATATGTTATTTGCAAATATCTTCTCCCATTCTGTAGGTTGTCTTTGAGTTTTGTTGACTGTATCCTTTGCTGTGCAAAAGCTTCTTATCTTGATGAAGTCCCAATAGTTCATTTTTGCTTTTGTTTCTTTTGTTTTCGTGGATGTATCTTGCAAGAAGTTACTGTGGCCAAGTTCAAAAAGGGTGTTGCCTGTGTTCTCCTCTAGGATTTTGATGGAGTCTTGTCTCACATTTAAATCTTTCATCCATTTTGAGTTTATCTTTGTGTATGGTGCAAGAGAGTGGTCTAGTTTCATTCTTCTGCATGTGGATGTCCAGTTTTCCCAGCACCATTTATTGAAGAGACTGTCTTTCTTCCAGTGGATCGTCTTTCCTCCTTTGTCGAATATTAGTTGACCATAAAGTTCAGGGTCCATTTCTGGATTCTCTATTCTGTTCCATTGGTCTATGTGTCTGTTTTTGTGCCAGTACCACACTGTCTTGATGACCACAGCTTTGTAGTACAACCTGGAATCTGGCATTGTGATGCCCCCAGCTATGGTTTTCTTTTTTAAAATTCTATTGATGTTTAGAGATACCGCATTGTTTTAATTCACACCTCCCTAATTACACGGGATGCTGATCATCTTCTCGTATGATTATTATCCATCTGAATAATTCCTTCATGAAGAGTTTGTTTATACTTTTGTCCATTGTGGGTTGTTTGTTCTGTTATTTTTGAGTTGCATATATCGGAAAGAAGCCCTTTATCAGATAAACATTTTGTAAATATTTTCCCTCAGGTTGTAGCTTGTCTTTTCACTCTTAATTGTGTCTTCAAAAGAACAAATATTTCTTTTAATTTTAATAAGGTTGAAATCATTATTTTTCCTTTTACTAATCTTGTTTTTGGTGTTGCACTAAAACTCACTGCTAAATCCAGTCACCAATATTTTCTTATGTTTTCTTCTACAATATTTATAGTTCCACATTTTAAATTTAGGTCTATGATTCCTGTTGAATTAATTATGTTGAAATCTGTAAAGTCTTTATCAGATAATTTTTTGTTTTTGCTTATGAACATCTAATTGTTCTGGTGACATTAGTTGGAAGAACGATTCTTTCTCATTGAATTAACTCTGCTCCATTGGCAAAGATCAATTGGCAATGTTTGTGTGGGTTCATTTCGGGAATTTCTATTTTGTTCTACTAGCCTATATAGTTATTATTTTACTATATACAACCTATCTTCATTACTTTAGGTTTATATGGGATCTTGAAATTAGACAGTGAGATCCTTCCAACTTTGTTCTTTTTCAGTAATATGTTGGCTATTCCTGGTGTTTCCTCTTTCCATATAATCTTTAGAATTACTTTGTTAGCATCTACAAAATACCTTGTGTTTTTTTTTAAGATTTTATTATTTATTCATGAGAGACACAGAGAGAGAGGGGCAGAGACACAGGCAGAGGGAGAAACAGGCTCCCCACAAGCACCCTGATGAGGGACTCAATCCTGGATCCCAGGATCATACCCCTAGCCAAAGGCAGGCACTCAATCGCTGAGCCACCCGGTATTCCAGCCTTGTGTTTTTTTTTTTAAGATTTATTTATTCATGAGAGACATAGAGAGAGAGGCAGAGACACAGTTAGAGGGAGAAGCAGGCTTCATGCAGGGAGCCTGATGTGGGACTTGATCCCTAAACTGGGATCACACCCTGAGTGAAACGCAGACGCTCAACCACTGAGCCACCCAGGTGTCCCCAGCCTTGTGGTTGTGATTGGAGTTGTGTCTAATCTGATAATAAAGTTGGGAAGATTGGACATAATAACAATAGCATCTTCCAGTTCAAAACTACACAAGAAAAACTCTCAATTCATTTAGACCTTTGATTTTTTATTGGGCACATTAAATTTTATACACTTAGATCCTGCACATATTTTATTAGATTTATACATAAGTATTTTATTTTGGGGATGCTATTATAAATGCTATTATTTATTTTGTAGATTTCAAATTCAAATTGTTCATTGCTTGTATGTGGAAAAGCAACTGATTTTGTATATTAACCTTTATGCTTCAACTTTGATATGCTTGCTTATAAGTTCTTGTATTTTTTGTTTGTTAATTCTAAGAAACTTTCTAAATAGATAATTTTGTCATTTGCAAAGGCAGCAACACAAAAGTCTTTGTTTCTATCTTCCTGCATAATTTTTATTTCATTTTATTGTTCTATTACACTAGGTATTTCCAGTACAATGTTTAGTGAAAATGGGGGAGAGGACAGCCTTGCCTTATTCCTCCCACTCTTAGAGAAAAGCATCCATGTTCTCACAATTAATTAGTATTTTAGGTGTTTTTCTTGGTAGTTATTTATCAAGTTAAGGAAGTTCTCTTCTATTCCTAGTTCAATAAGTATTTTTTAAAATCAATAGATGTTATTAAACTTTGCCAATTGCTTTTTCTACATTAGTTAATGTAGTCACATGATTTTTCTTCTTTAACCTTATGGAAGCAGTGGATTAATTTAATTGATGTTCAAATGTTGAACCAGCTTTGCAAACCTGGAATAAATCCCAAATGTTTGTGCTGTATAATTCTTTTCATACATGTCGGATATTATCTGCTAATATTTTCTTGATGATTCATACACTTATGTTTGTGAGAGATATTGGACTGTAGTTTTCTTTCCTTGTAATGTATTTATCTCATCTTAATATTAGGGTAATTCTTGACTCAGAATTAATTAGGAAATGTTCCTCTTACTTCTATTTTCTTGAAAAGATTGTGGCAAATTACTATCACTTCTTCCTTAAATATTTGGTGCAATTCACTACTAAGACTATTTTGTCCTGGTGCTTAATTTTTGGAAATTTATTATTCATTCACATTAATATAGTCCAATTAAAATTATTTGTTTCTCCTTCTATGAGGTTTTGTACTATTTGCCTTCTGAGGAATTGGTCCATTTTATCAAAGTTATCAAGTATGTGGGCATAGATTTCTTCATAGTATTATTTTATTATCATTTTATGCTTCGTAGTAATAACAGTGGTGAACTATCTTTCATTTATTTTATTGATAGTTTATGTCTTGTATGTTTGTTTTCCTGGTTAGTAGTTTATCAAAATTATTGACCATTTATAAGAACCAGCTTTTGATTTCATTAATTTTCTCTATTATTTTCTTGGTTTCAATATCTTTGATTTATTCTGTAGCTTTGATTATTTCTTTTCTAATAATCACTTTAGGATTAAATTGCTGTTTTTCTCTAGTTTCTTAAGATGGAGGCCTAGATTGCTGATTTCAGATATTCTTTTCTAATCAAATTTAATGTTCTATACTTTCCTATAAATGATACTTTTTCTGTGTTCTTCCCAAATTTTGAAAACATATTTTTATTTTAATTTAAAACAAAACATTTTTCAGTTTCTCTTGAGACTTATTCTTCTTATAACATTTAGGAGTGTGCTTTTAAATTTCTAACTCTTCTGGAATTTTCTATCATCTATTGTTAACTTCTTGTTTAATGCCATTGTGTGCTGATTACATACTTTGCATGATTTCTATCCTTTAAATTTGTTAAATTATTTTATGGCTCAGATTGGTCCTAACTCTTGGAATTTTCCATGTGAGTTTTGTGAATATGTATATTCTCCTGTTTTTGGAAAGAGTATTATCTAAATGTCGATTAGATTGAGTTGATTGACAATGCTGTTTGAGTCAATTATATTTTTACTAATTGTTTTGTCTGCTTGATGATCTAATAATTATCGAAAAAGATGTGCTTACATCTCCAACAATAAAAGTGTATTTGTCTATTTCCTCCTTTAGTTTAATCAGTTTTTGCCTCCAATATTTTGTCACTCTGTTTTCGGCACACAAATATTGTTATTTCTTCTTAGAGAATTGACCACTTTCTCATTATGTAATGTCCATATTTATCCCTGATAATTTTCCTTGCTCTGAGTTCTGCTTTGTCTGAAACTGACATAGTTACTTCAGCTTTCTAGAATATATCTCTCATGCTCATAGCATTTAACTGAGTGAATTTTTGTATTTCTGAATTGTGAGAGAGATTTAAATTCATGCTTTTTTTTCATATGAATGACCAGTTATCCCCTTACACATTTTTGAAGATAATATTCTTCTCCTATTTAATAGACTTGATACCATTGTTGAAAACCATAGATATGTGATTTATTTTAGACTTCTTACTCTATTACGTTGTTCTATACATCTATCTTTATGCCAGTACGACACTGTTTTGATTACTATAGCTTTGTAGAGGACTATGAAATGTGTATCCTTCAACTTTTATGAAATGTGGCTTCATAGAATAAGTAAGTGCTCCTTAATCATTTGTTTTTGGAAGAGTTTGAGTAAGATTGGTGTTAATTCTTCTTTAAATGTTTCATATAATTCACAAATGAACCATCTATTTTATAGGATTTTTATTTAGACTTTTAAATTAAAAACTTTATTTTTAAGAGCAATTTTAGATTCACAGCAAAATTAAGTGGAAAATACAGAGTACTCATATTTACCTGTCTCCCACTTTTACCAACACACAACCTCTTCCACTACTGGTAGTCTGCACCACAGTAGTACATTTTTCATAATCAATAAACCTACATTGAAGTATTATCACTCAAAGTCCATAGTTTACATAAAGATTCACTCTTGGTTTTGTACACTTCATGAGTTTTGACAAACATTTAATGACATGTATCAACCATTTTCGTACCATACAAAATAATTAGTTTCTTAAAAATCTTCTATGCTCTTCCTATTCATTCCTCCTTCCCCAATAACTTCTGGGAAGTTTTTCAATAGATTTGCTTTTTTAGAATTCTATGTAGTAGCAATTTTAGAATATGTAACCTTTTCAAATTGGCTTCTTTCACTTAGTAATATGTATTTGTTTCCTCCATGTCTTTTCATGGCTTGGTAGCTCATTTATTTTTAACAGTAAATGCTATCCCATCTTCTGGATGGGCCAATTTATCCATTCACTTACTGAAGGACATCTTAGTAGCTCACATGATTTGGCAATCATGAATAAAGTTGCTATAAAGATGTATGTGCAAGTTTTTGTGCACACATACGTTTTCAACTCTGTTGGGTAAATACCGTGGAGCACAACTACTGGATATCATAGTAAGAACATGTTTATTTTTGTAATAATCTGCCAAACCGTCTTTCAAAGAGCTTGTACCATTTTACATTTCCACCAATAATGAATGAGAGCTCTGATATACAATATTCTCACCAGCATTTGGTGTTGTCAATATTTTGGATACTGGTCATCCTAACAGGTGTGTACTATTATCTCATTATGGCTTTCCTTTGCATTTTCTTGATGACATAGTATTTTTATAATTGATTATTTGCCATATCTATCTATATATGTATCTTTAATTTATTTATTCATGACAGACACACACACACAGAAGCAGAGGCACAGGCAGAGGGAGAAGCAGGCCACATGCAGGGAGCCTGACATGGGACTCGATCCCGGGTCTCCAGGATCACACCTCGGGCTGACGGCAGCACTAAACCACTGGGCCATTGGGGCTGCCCTGCCATATCTATATTTTTTATTAGGTGTCTATTCAAGACTTTTGACTATGTTTAACTAAGGTGTTTGTTTTCTTGTTGTTGGTTTTTATAAGTTCTTTATATGTTTTGGATAATAATATTTTGTTAGATATGTGTTTTGCAAATATTTTACCTAAGTCTGTGGCTTGTCTTCTCATTCTCTTGATATTGTCTTTAACAGCACAGAAGGTTTTAATTTTAATAAAGTTGAGTTTGTCAATTATTTCTTTTATGGATTATGTCTTTGATGTTGTATCTAAAAATTGTTGCCAAAATACATACTTGTGAAGTTTTAAGTTTTCATTCTGTTATTGATATTTTTTGTTTCATTGCATTGTAGTTGAAAAAGATACTTTGTATGATTTCAAACTTTAAAAATTTACTTAGACTTGGTTATTGGCCTAACGTGATCTAGGAGAATGCCCCATGTGAACTTGAAAGGTATGTTCTGCTGTTTGGGGGTATAGAGTTTGTTTTAGTCTTTTAGAAATATTTGGTTTATAGTGTTAAGTCTTCTTTTCCTTTTATTGATCTTCTATCTTCAATGTTCTATGCACTATTGAAAGTGGAGTGTTGAAGTATCCAAATATTTTTGTAGGACTGTGTATTTCTCTCTTCATTTTTGGCAATTTTTCCTTCATATATTTGGGGACTCAGTTGTTAGGCATAAATTGTTTATAATTTTTTATCTTATTGATGAATATACCATTCTATTACTGTTTAATATCCTTTCATAATTTTTTAATTTAACCTTTTTTGCATCCTTTCACTTAATCTATATGTATCATTGGACCTAAAATGAGTCTATCTAAACTGCATAAAATTGGATTATATATTTTTATCCATTCTGTCAGTGTGTATCTTTATATATTTGTTTTTTCATAACAATCACTTATTGGGGAACTAATATGTTTCAGATAATATTCAAAGAACTTTACATATGATATTACATTTTAATTTTTCTCACAATCTCTCCACTTATTTTTTAAAAATTAAATTATATTTTGATTCCAGTATAGTTGACATTCAGTGTTACATTAGTTTCAGGTGTACAAAACAATTCTATATATTACTTAGTGCTCATCATAAGAGTACTCTTTCATCCCCATCACCTATTTTACCTATCCCCCTACCTACCTTCCTTCTGGTAATGAACACTTTGTTCTCTATAGTTAAGAGTCTGTTTCTTTGTTGGTCTCTCTCCCTTGTTTTTTTTCCATTTCTCAAATTCCACATATGAGTGGAATCACATGGTATTTGTTTTTCTCTGATAGACTTATTTCCCTCAGGATAATAGTTTTAGCTCTATCTATGTGGTTGCAAATAACAAGATTTCATTCTTTTTTTATACCTGAATAATTGAGATATAGCTATATATCTATACCTGTTATCTATATATGTATATATAGATATATCTCACCTTTTTATCCATTCATGTATTGATTGGCACATAGGCTGCTTCCATAATTTGGCTATTATAAATAATGCTGAAATAAACATAAGGGTGCAGGTAACCCTTTGAATTAGTGTTGCATAAATACCCGGTAGAATGTTTACTAAATCATAGAGTAGTTTTATTTTTAACCCTTTGAGGAAACTTTGTATTGTCTTCATACTGGCTATACCAGTTTGCATTCCCAGCAACAGTCCAAAAGTGCTCCCTTTTCTCCATATCTTAACACTTTTTTCTTTTGTTTTTGATTTTAGCTATTCGGATAAGTGTGAGGAGACATCTCATTATAGTTTTGATTTGCATTTCCCTGATGATGAATGATGTTGAATATATTTTCATGAGTCTATTGACCACCCGTATGTTTTCTTTGGAGAAATATCTGCTCATGTCTTCTGCCCATTTCTTAAATTGGATTATTTGTTTTTTTGGTGTTTAGTTGCATAATTTCTTTATATATGTTGGATACTAACCGTTCATCAGATATGCCATTTGCAAGTATCTTCTCCATTCAGTAGATTGTCTTTTAGTTTTGTCAATTGTTTCCTTTGCTGTGCAGAAGCATGTTATTTTATTGTATAGTCAAAGTGATTTGAAAAAGAAAAACAAAACTGGATGTATCACAATTCCAGACTTCAAGTTATATATCAAAACTGTAGGAATCAAAACAGTGTGGTGCTGGCACAAAAATAGACACATAGATTAATAGAGTAGAATAGAGAACTCTGGAATAAACTCATGCTTATATGGTCTATTAGTATTCAACAAAGGAGGCAAGAATACACAATGGGAAAAAGTCTCTTCAACAAATGGTGTTGGGAAAACTTCAAATGCATGAAAGTAAACTATTTTCTTATACCATACACAAAAACAAACCCAAAATGTGAGACCTTCAACTAAAAATCCTAGGAGAGAGCACATAGAGTAATTTACCTGACGTCAGCTGTAGGAACATTTTTCTAGATATGGCTCCTTTACTTCCTGCAAGGGAAATAAAACAATAAACCATTAGAACCCTGTCTTTTAATTAGAGAATTTAATTCATTTTCATTTGCAGTAATTATTGACACAGAAGGACTTAGTTTCATTTTTCTTTGCTTTTTGTATTTTTTAAAGTTTTTATTTAAATTCCAGTTAGTTCACTTACAGTGTAATATTGGTTTCTGGTAAAAAAAAAATACTGGTTTCCGGTGTACAATATAGTGATTCAGCACTTCCATATAACACCCAGTGCTCTCACAACAAGTATACTCCTTAATCCCCATCACGTATTTAAGCCATTCCCCCATTCTCCTCCCCATCTGGTAACCATCACATTGTTCTCTATAGTTAAGAGTCTGTTTCTTGGTTTGCTTCTCCCTCTCTTTTTCCCCCTTTATTCATTTGCTTTGTTTCCAGAGATTACAATTAATATCTTAAATTTATAACAATTTTGTTAATTAATGCAAACTGAAATTCAATAATATACAAAAATTCTGTTCTTATATATCTCCATTCTTTTTCCTTTGTTGTTGCTGTAACAAATTACACCTTTATAGCTCATATGTCCATTAATATTATTTTATAATTATTATTGTATTCATTTGTGTTTTAAATAATATTTGAGAAAAGGAGTTACAACTCAAAATTCAATAATACTGGATTGCATATTTACCAATGAAGGTAATTTGCCGGTGTATTTTTTTATTCCTCCTTATGGCTTGAGCTAATGCTTAGTATTCTTTAATTTAGCCTAAAAGATTTTTATTAACATTTCTTTTAGGGGAGATTTATTAACGATTAAGTAGTTCAGCTTTTTTGTTAATCTGGGAGTTTCTTAATTTCTCCTTAATTTTTAAAGTATAGTTTAGTCAGATTAGAATTCTTGGTTGAAGTTTATTTCACTTTAAATATGTTATCCTATACATTCTAGCTTTTATGGTTTCTGTTGAGAAATTGTTAATCTTATTGAGGATCCCTGTATACTACAAGTTGTTTCACAATGACAATTCTCTCTTTGTCTTTGTCTTTAGTTTTTAGAAGTTTTATCATAATGTATATTGCTGTATATCTATTTTTATCTTTTTTATATCTGTTTTTATCTTACTTGAAGTTCACTAAAATTCTTGAATTTGTAGGTTTATGGATTTATCATATTTTGGAATTTTTTTCCAGTATTTCTTCATATAGCTTTTCAAACTTTCTCTGCTCTCTTCCTTCCTTCCCCCTATACTCTGCTTATTTTATCTCTTTCTGTTCCTTGGACTGAATAATTTCAATTAATCTATTCTTTAAAGATTTATCCCAGTCCTTTTCAGAACATTTGTTTAGCCATGAGCATGCATGTAGTTTTCTAGGTACTCCATTAATTCAGGAGTTTTAAAACTCCTATGCCCCAAATTAATACTCTCCCAGCTTTTTGGTTTGTCTGTTGCTTGACCCAACTCTAATATCCTGATACAGGCAACAGGGGTTTGTTAATTTGCTTTTCATAATTTTTGATGAACAGTGCCCTTAGCTACTTTTCTTTCATGAGAGAGTTCTTATTGAGGTGAGATAAATGCAAGCACCTTTGAGTGATCAATGAGGGGAAGCCACAGAGAAATCAAACAGACAAACACAATTACTTGACAACAAGGTCTATTCTGCTCCTTCACGATACAGGTTCACTGGGAATACAAACTGCAACCTTCAAAACTACTGCCATACCAGGTATAGAGTTGGGTAAGACTAAATTAAAATGATATAAAACTCTATTGATCTTATTCAAGTCAACGATTATTTGATTCAGTGTCCAATTGGAAGCTATAATCCTTTGACTATTTCTCATTGCTCTAACAAAATTGATACTGACAGTTTTTGCTTATTTATGCAGTGTTTCTGTGGAGAGATAGGTCCTTAGAATCTTCTACTCTGTGATTTTTTGCTTACAATACAGTACTTTGATTTTTATATATTTTTATGGATTTTCTTATCTCGATTTTCATCATTTGTTTCTTCATGTTGTCTACTTTCCATTAGAGTCCATAACATAGTAATAATATTACTTTAATTTCCTTTTCTGGTAATTATCAAGACTCTGCTACATATGAGTTAGTCCTGATGGTTGCTTTTTCTCTTTATATTGTGCTTCGTCTTCTTTTCATTATGCCTTGTGATGTGTTTTTCTTTTTTGTTTGTTTGTTTCAAATTTTTATGTACATTCTAGTAATAACATACAGTGTAATATTGATTTCAGGAATAGAATTTAGTGATTCATCACTTACATATAACACCCAGTGCACTACTTAATACTGATTATTGATTTAACCTATACCCTGACCAACTCCTTCCATCAGCCCTCAGTTTGTTCTCTATAGTTAAGAATCGCTTATGGTTTGCCTCTCTCCATTTTTCCCCTATGTTCATCTGCTTCTTAAATTCCACATATGAGTGATAGCATATGGTATTTGTCTTTCTCTGACTGACTTATTTTGCTTAGCATAATATACCTTAGCTCCATCCATGTCATTTTATTTTTTTAATTTTATTTTTCTTTATTATTTTTAATTTTTTTCATTTTTATAAATTTATTTTTTATTGGTGTTCAATTTGCCAACATATGGAATAACACCCAGTGCTCATCCCGTCAAGTGCCCACCTCAGTGCCTGTCACCCAGTCACCCCCACCCCCCGCCCACCTCCCCTTCCACCACCCCTAGTTCGTTTCCCAGAGTTAGGAGTCTTTCATGTTCTGTCTCCCTTTCTGATCATCCATGTCATTTTAAATGATATTATTTTATTCATTTTGAGAGCTGAGTAATATATATATATTATATAATAATAGTCTTATATTAATTATTATATATTAATTATTATTATATAATAAGTTATATATAAGTTATATATATATATCTTCCTCTTTATCTATTCATCAGTCAATGGACATTTGGGCTCTTTCCATAATTTGGCTATTGTTGATAACACTGCTATAAACAGTTTCCCTTGCCTCCAGAGTCATGTCTAGTAAGTTGTTATGGCTGATGTCAAAAACATTGCTGCCTGTGTTCTTTAGAATTTTGATGGTTTCCCATCTCACATTTAGATGTTTCATCAATTTTGAATTTATGTTCTTGTATGGTACAGGAAATTGGTCTAAGTTCTTCTGTATGTTGCTGTTCAGTTTTCAAATGACATTTGTTGAAGAGGCTATCTTTTCTATTGGATATTCTTTCTTGTTTTGTGGGAGATTAGTTGACCAAACAGTTGTGGTTCCATCCCTAGGTTTTCTATTCTGATTCATTGATATATGTGTCTACTTTTATGCAAGTGCCATACTGTCTTGATCACTACAGCTTTGTAATATAGTTTGAAGTTCACAATTTTGATGCCTCCACCTTTGCTTTTCTTTTATAAGATTGCTTTGGCTTTTCAGGGTTTTTTTTTTCTGGTTCCATACAGATTTTAGGATTCTTTGTTCTGCATTTTGAAAAATACTTATGGTATTTTGATAGAGGTTGCATTAAATATGTAGATTGCTTTGGGTAGAATAGACATTTTAACAATATTTGTTTTTTTATTTTTTATTATTTGTTCTTACAATTCATGAACATGGAATATTTTTCCACTTCTCTGTGTTATCTCCAAATTCTTTCATAAGTGTTCAATAGTTTTAAGAGTACAGATCTTATGCCCTTTGGTTAGGTTTATTTCTAGATATCTTATGGGTTTTGGTGCAATTTTAAATGGAATGCTTTCCTTAATTTCCCTTTCTGCTGCTTCATTATTTGTGTATAGAAATGAAACAGATTTCTATACTTTGATTTTGTATCCTGTAACTTTACTGAATTCATATATTAGTTCTAGTAATCTTTTTGGTGGAATTTATCAGGTTTTCTACAGAAAGTATCATGTCAGTTAATAGTGAAAATCTGACTTCTTCCTTGCTGATTTGGGTATCTTTTATTTCTCTTTGTTGTTTGATTGCTGAGGCTAGTACTTCTACTACTATGTTAAAAACAATTGTGAGAATGGACATCACTGTCTTATTCCTGACTGTAGAGAAAAAATTCTAAGTTTTTCCCCATTAAAGATGGTAATAGCTGTGCATTTTTTGTGTATGATCTTTATGATGTTGATGTATATATTCCCTCTATCCCTACTTTGTTGAAAGTTTTTATCAAGAGTGGATGCTGTATTTTGTCAAATGCTTTTCCTGCATCATTGAGAAGACATTATGGTTCTTATCCTTTCTTTTATTAATGTGGTGCATGATGTTGATTTATTTGTATATATTGAACCACCCGTGCAGCACAGAAATAAATCCCATTTAATCATGGTGAATGGTTCTTTTAAGGTACAATTTGATTCAATTTGCTACCTTATTAAGAACTATTGTATCCAGGGGTACCTGGATGGTGCAGTTGGTTGAGCATCCAACTCTATGTTTTGGCTCATGCCATGATCTCAGGGTCCTGGGATCAAGTCCCATGTGGGGCTCCATGTTCAGTGGAAAGTCCGTTTGGGATTCTCTCTCTCCCTCTGCTCCTCCAGCTTGTGCTCTCTCATAAATAAATAAATAAATAAATAAATAAATAAATAAATAAATAAATAGTTTAAAAAGAATTTTTGCATCCATGTTCATCAGGAATATTGGCCTGTAGTTCTCATTTTTTAGTGGAGTCTTTGGTTTTGGAATCAAACTAATGCTGGCCTTGTAGAATGAGTTTGGAACTTTTCCTTATATTTCTATTTTTTGAAACAGTTTGAGGAAAATAGATATTAAATCGTGTTTAAATGTTTGGTAGAATTCCCCTGGTAAGCCATACGGTTCTGAAATTTTGTTTGGAGATTCTTGATTACAGATTCAATTTCTTTGCTGGCTATGGTTCTCTTCAATATTTTTATTTCTTTCTGTTTCAGTTTTAGTAGTTTATATGTCTCTAGGAAGTCATCCATTTCTTCAGATTTTTCAATTTTTTGGTATATAATTTTTCATAATATTCTCTTATAATTGTATATCTGTGGTATTGGTTGTGATCTTTTCTTATTCATGATTTTATTTATTTGAATTGTTTCTCTCTTTGATAAGTCTGGCTAGCGGTTTATGAATTTCATTAATTCTTTCAAGGAACGATCTCTTAGTTTCATTGATCTCTTTTATGCTTTTTTTCTGTATCATTCATTTCTGTTATATTCTTTATTATTTCTCTTCTCCTGCTGGCTTTAGGTTTTATTTGCTCTTCCTTTCTCCAGCTCCCTTTTAGGTGTAAGGTTAGGTTTTTGAGACTTTTTTTGCTTCTTGAAGTAGGCCTATATTGCTATACGCTTCCATCATAGGATCACTTTTGCTGCATCTCAAAGGTTTTGGACTATTGTGTTTCATTTTCATTTGCTTCCATGTATTTTTTTTAATTCTTCTTTAAATTTCTCGTTAATTCATTCATTCTTTATAGGATGTTCTTTAACCTCTATGTATTTGTGGTCTTTCCAAATTTTTTCTTATGGTTGACTTCAAGTTTCATAGTGTTGTGGTCTGGAAATATGCTTGTTATGACTGTAATATTTTGTACTGTTTGAGGCTTGATTTGTGACCCCAGTATGCAATCTATTCTGAAGAATGTTCCACATGCACTCAGAAAGAATGTGTATTCTGCTTCTTTAGGATCAAATGTTCTGAATATAACTGTTAACAGGTACCTCTGGTCCTGTGTGTCATTCAAAGCCATTGTTTCCTTGTAGATTTTCTGCTTAGTTGTTCTGCAAATGTGATTGTAAAGTCCCCTACTATTATTGTATTGCTACCACTGAGTTCATTTATTTTTTTAAAGATTTTATTTATTCATTCATGAGAGACAGAGAGAGATAGATAGAGATAGAGATAGAGATAGAGATAGAGATAGAGATAGAGATAGAGATAGAGATAGATAGAGATAGAGATAGAGATAGATAGAGAGAGAGGCAGAGGCACAGGCAGAGGGAGAAGCAGGCTCTATGCAGGGAGCCTGACGTGGGACTTGATCCGAGGTCTCCAGGATCAGGTCCTGGGCTGAAGGCGGGAGTAAACTTCTAAGCCACCCAGGCTGCCCACTGAGTTCCTTTAAATTTGTTATTAATTCATCTATATATTTGGGTGTTTCCATGTTCAGGGAATAAATATTTACAATTGTTAAATCCTCTTGTTGCATAGACCTCTTTGTTATGATGTAGTGCCCTCCTTCATCTCTTTTTACAGTATTTGGTTTATAACCTATTTTTGTGATATATATATGGCTACTCTTTCTTTTGCAGCCATTAGCATGATAAATTGTTCTCCATCCACTCACTTTCAATCTGCAGATGTCTTTTTGTCTAAAATGAGTCTATTGTAGGCAGCATATAGATGAGTTTATTTATTTTCTTTTTATCTATTCTGATACCCTATGTTTTTTGAGTGGAGTATTTATTCCATTTAAATTCAGAGTTATTATTGATAGTTATATATTTTGTGCCATTGCATTACTTGTAAAGTCAAAGTTTTTGTAGATTTTCTCTGCTCTTCCTAGTCTTTTTTGCTTTTAGACTTTCCCACTCAAAGAGCCCCATTTAATATTTTTTTACAGCGGTGGTTTAGTGGTTATAAATTACTTTGTTTATTTTAATTTTTTGTCTGGGAAACTATCTCTTCTTTCATTCTGAATGACAACCTTGTTGGATAAAGTATTCTTGACTGCATAGTTTTCCCATTCAGCACATTGAAACTATGCTACTCCCTTCTGGCCTGCCAGGGTTCTGTGGAAAGATCTGCTGCCGACTTGATTCATCTTCCCTTGTAGGTTTACAATTTCTTTACCCTTGCTACTTTCAGGATTATTTCCTTATCTCCCCATTTTTTCAATTTTTTACTATATATATCTTGGTGTTGGTCTGCTTTTGCTGATTAGAATGGGAGTTTTCTGTGCCTCTTTGTTTTGGATGTTTGTTTCCTTCCTCAGGTTAGGGAAGTTTTCAGCTATAATTTTTTCAAATAAACCTTCTGCCTCCTTTTCCCCTTCTTCTAGGACTCCTCTGCTGCAAATGTTATTACACTTTCTGGAATTGCTGAGTTCCCTAAGTCTACATTCATGATCCAATATTTTTCTTTCACTGTTCTTTTCAGCTTTATTATTTTCCATAATTTTATTTTATGTTTTACTTTTTATTTTTTCTTAAATTTTTATTTATTTATTCATGAAAGACACACACAGAGAGAGAGAGAGAGGCAGAGACACAGGCAGAAGGAGAAGCAGGCTACATGCAGGGAGCTCAACATGGGACTCAATCCTGGGACTCCAGAATCATGCCCTGGGCCAAAGGCAGGCGCCAAACCACCGAGCCACCCAGGGATCCCCATAATTTTATTTTTTATAGCACTTATTGATACCTCTGCTTTTCCATCCTTATGATCATTATATACAATTAGTTTTGCATCTCGATTATAGAATATTTTAAATTTTGACCTGACTAGATTTTAGATATTTCTTCTCATCAGTAAGAGTCTTTCTTGTTTCTTCTATACTTTTCTTTAGCTTTGCTAGTTTCCTTATGATTATTGTTTTAAACTCTGGTTCAGGAATTTGTTATCTGTTTTGATTAGATCCCTGGCCATGGTCTCTTCTTGTTCTTTCCTTTGGGATGAATTCGTCCATCTTGGCATTTTGTCTAGATCTCTGTCGTGTGTGTTAGGGAAGTCTGTTATGTTTCCTGCTCCTGATAGTAATAGCTATATTAAAAAAGAGTTACTATATTTCTCATGTCTTGGCACTTCAGAAAATGTTTCCAGTGTATTCTGTGTGCACTCTGCTATTGTGTTTTGGCTACTCTTTCCCTCAGGTCAGGCCTCTGCAGAATTTCTCCTTTTCTGAAGTAGGGAATGTTTGGATCTTGTCCACTGTGTTGCAAGTTTTTTTTTAAATATTTATTTTTATTTTTATTTATGATAGGCACACAGTGAGAGAGAGAGAGAGAGAGAGGCAGAGACATAGGCAGAGGGAGAAGCAGGCTCCATGCACCGGGAGCCTGACGTGGGATTTGATCCCGGGTCTCCAGGATCGCGCCCTGGGCCAAAGGCAGGCGCCAAACCGCTGCGCCACCCAGGGATCCCGTGTTGCAAGTTTTTAGTAGATAATTTTTAGTCTACTTGTTAAAAGAGACTAGATCCTATTTCCTTTAGTACTGAAGCTTTGCAACACTCTTGGATCAGTAGAATTAGTACATGTGAGGAGTTTGTGCTGGTCTTCTGGGGGAGGGCCCCCCTTCTGCTTTGACTTTCTGGCCCACTAGCTCTAGTAAAGAAGCATCTGCAGAGTACAGGGGTTAGGGGCTTGTTGTAAGTGGCTCAAGTCTCCATTGTGGGAGCTGTGCTGCTCACTGAAGTCTGTCCATGCTGATGGGTTTGGATAAAAATGGCATCATCCAGAGCTGTCACCACAGGAGAGGGAAGTTTGTGCTCACTGCTGTTCAGGAAGCCCTCCCATAAAAGTGAACATTCCTTCATCATACATCCCAGGCATCATTAATATTCCTGCCTTCTCCCTGTCTGTGTCCAAGCCATTTGCCCACCTGGCAGCACAGTGCTCCTATGTTTTATCTCATGCATGCTGGCTGGATTTCAAATCTCCAAATTTTAGGGAGTTGGCATGGCATGAGCTCATACTATCCTCTGGGTGAGTGTCTCACTATATTGTGGCTGGTGTCAGTTTGTCCCAGAAGGGAAGTCACATGAACACACAGGGGCTTGGGGTTTATGGAAAAACACATCAGAAAGCCCATCCAGGTTAGTTGCCCTCAGCAAGGGCTTCTGCTCCTTTGCTAATGAATGGAGCAGCTCAATGGTACTCACTGGCTCTTTTGTCCCCGGACAGACAGTGCCACCTCTTTCTTTCTCTCCTCTCACCTTGATCAGGGCTTCTTCCCCTGTATAACACCACTGACTCTTTTTCCCCCAAATCACATCCTTGCACCTCCTAACTTTCATGATGTGGCCTCTTTTTTTCCTCTTTATTTGTGTACTTTGTTCTCTTAGCCCTCAGATCAAGTTTCTGGGTGTTCAGAATGTTTTGATATTTATCTAGTTATGTTTGAAACATGAGGCAGAGGGTCCCCTACTACTCTGCCAAGTTAACCAGATCTCCTCTACCTTGTAATGATTTTGAAAGTATTTCATGTTGTATCAATGAAGTATCTGAGGAGAATAGACTTGTAGTGCAAAGATTTATGTTAATATGGTTAGGAGTCAGATGATTCATGATTCGTGCTCTTTCTGTAGCTGCTAGAGATTTAAAATTCCTCTTGTGTCCCTCCTTTTGTTTCCTCTCTTCATTTTCAGCTTCTCTGGGTACTTATTTTCAGAGAATATCTGCCATCTTATAGATCTTTTATTTCTAATCCACAATGATACCGCAACCTGTTGGTGTGGTAATAAGTTGTGGAGAGGGAAGCTTTCTATTGTCTTATGTTGAATCTCGGTGTTTTATTGGGCTTATATCTCGGGACTCTGAGACTCATACATGTTTCTTCAGAGGTATACCTCTTCCCAGTTTGATGAGACAAAGGTCTAGAGGAGAATGGGTTAGGAATAATGCCCTTTTCCCAGTTGGAATAAGGTTCTGGTAAAATCTTATTCTCTGTAGAGTGACTCTTTGTTTTTGGAAGTCTTTTGAAACATTTTACAAAAATTATTCTTCCCATTCCCTGCCAGATACAAGAGGGGAGATCTTTTTTCAGATCTTTACTATGAGAACCTGGTGCTATTTTTAAGGTAAAACATACAAAAATTCATAGTATTTAACTTTTGATAAAGATTTTTCTTTTTTTACTTTGATAGTAATTTACCCTGAGCCCTCAAAATTTGTCAAAATTATCACTTCAGTGTTCCAATAAGTTTATACATCCTGTGGCTTCTGGTACAAGTAAGCCAATCTCAGCTGCAAATCTGTTTACTTCTATTTCTACAGATTTTGTGGTGGTGGTTTACCTTGCAACCTGTTTTTTGATAGGGAAAAACTCACTTTTCAGTTTTACTTTTTCTTGTTTTAAGGATTAGAGTGAAAATTTTCAAGTTATTTATACTACAGAGGTGAAAATGCATATCCTACATAGTTTTTCTCCTACTCTTTTCCTTTCTACTTTTTTTTTTTAGATCTTTAACTTTTGTTTGTTAGACCACTTGATAGTTTACTGCAGGTCAGTGTGGTCATGCTAATTATTTAATCACAGGGATTTCAGTTCAGAGATATATCTTGCCCAATTACTGAAAACAGTTACCTTGTATATTTTTTTCACTTTCATAATTGTTCATAGTGTGTGGGGTGAACATGTCTGAGACTCATTTCATCATGAGGAGAACGTATGTTCTTTGTTGAAATGGCATCTTTCTACCTTCTACCACATTTCACCTTTTGCCTACCTTTCCTCTCACTCTTTTACAAAAAAATCCATTAACACACTAATTTAACAACAATTAATGGACAAATTCCTTTTTTGAGAAATCCAGAAACTAGTTAAGAGGCTCCAAAACCTGAAGTGAGTGTGAAAGTAGCACATTGAAACTGGTAGGAAGATAGAAAAGACCATTTCACCAGAATCCCTGTCTCAAGCATAGTGTCATATTATCAGAAAGAAATCCTCAGCTCCTAGTTTCTTCCTGGAAGGGTTAAAGGTGGATTATATATCCAACATCCAAACTTTTTGTAGTCTAACAAAGGTACTGGCTTCTGTTTTGTATATCTTAGAGCTCTGAAAGGACCTGGTATACTCTAGACACCTGAGGACCACTGAGAACAAATATAGTTGTTTGTACAATACAAAAGAACTCATCATAGTCCCTTCTTCCAGCTAAGCACATAGTGAGTAGGTTAAAAGCCCAGATCCAACTTATCTCTGTAGAGGGAGTGTTGGACTACATGTTCAATATTTTGACATTCTTAGGCCTACGTAAGGTACTGGATTTTGTCTCAGCTATCTCAGAGTCCTGATGGGATAAAAATATTCTACATGCCAGGAAGCCACTCATAACAACTGTGGTAGTTTGTACTAGCACAAAGTTTTGAGTCTTTCAGAATCTCTTGCCAGACTGGTGAGGTTCTCCTCCTGTACACGTCTAGTCCAGGAAGACTGAGAGAACTGGATGATTTTGCTAATAAACAGATACCAACATAAAGAGTTAAGGAAAGTTTAAAAGTTGGATACATCACCCCAAAAAAGAAACAAATTTAATCTCCAGAAACTGAGTCTAACAATATGGTAATACATGATGTAGCAAACAGATCATTCAAAATATCCACAAAATACACTACATAAAAAGATGTAAAATGTGACATCAAAAACAGAATAAGTAAAAAGTGAGTAAAAACAGTAGTTTGCAAATAAAGTTTTTTATTAGCTTAAATAAACTGCTATATCAATAAGTTATTTCAAGTAAGCATCAGGGTACCCACAAGGTATAAACCTAAAGTAGAGAAATATAAGATAAAGAGAAGAGAATCAAAGAATACCATTACGGAAAACTTTCAGTTTACAAAGGAAGACAGCAAGAGAGGAAATAGGAACAAGGGAACTAAGAATAGCCAGAAAACAACAAAATAGCAATAGTGAGTTTTTACCTATCAATAATTATTATAAATGTGAATGGATTAAGTTCTCCAATCAAAAGTGATAGGATGACTAAATCAATAAAACAAACAAGATTAAATATATAATCCCTACAAGGGACTTCAGATTTAAAGACACACAGTAGCTCAAAGTGGAGGGATGGAAAAACATATTCGATACAAAAGTAATACCAAACAGAGTAGAGGTAGCTATACATTATAAAACAAAATGTACTTTAAGTCAAAAACTATAACAGGAGACCAAGAAAATACTTATACATAGAAAAATGGTCAATTAATCAATAGGGTAAACAATTGTAAATATATATAAAACCAAAATCAGATCATCTAAATGTATTAGGCAAATATTAACAAATTTGAAGGAAGTAATACTCAAGAATAATATAATAATATTAGTAGATATTAATACCCCACTTTCAACAGTGGATATACCACCAAAACAGAAAATCAATAAGCAAACATAGGTCTTGAACCATAGTTTAGATCAAATGGATCTGACAGACATACAGAATATCCCAGCCAATAGCAGCATAATAGATATTTTTTCCCTCAAGCACTTATAGAACATTCTCCAGAATATATCATATGTTAGATCACAAAACAAGTCTTAGCGAATTTAAAAAGATTGAAATCATATCAACTATCTTTCTGACTACAATGAGGTAAAACTGGAAATCAATAACAAGAGGAAAACTGGGAAGCTTACAAATATGTGGAAATTAAACAACACACACTTGTGTGACCAATGGATTAAAGAAGAATTTAAAGGGGAATAAAAAATATTGAAACAAAAATGGAAACACAACATACCAAACACTATGAGATGCAGCAACAGTAGTGCTAAAAGGGAAGGTTATAGTGTTAAAGCCTAAATTAAAAGATAAAAGTTCTGAAATAAGCAATCTAACTTTAGAACTCAATAAACTAGAAAAATGAGAAAACTAAGCCCAAAATTAGTAGGAGATAACAAAAATCAAAGCAGAAATTAGTGAAATACTACCACGTCTGAATCATGAAAAAATAGAAAATCTGAACAGACCAATAACAAGTAAAGACATTGAATCAGTAATCTGAAATCTCTCAACAAAGAAAAGCTCAGGATCACATGACTTTGTTGATGAGTTTTACTAAATGTTTTAAAAAGAGTTAATGCCAATTCTTAAACTCTTTCAAAAATTGAAGAGGAGGAAACACTCCCAAACTCATTTTGGGAGTCCAGCATTACTCTAACACCAAAACCAGATAAGGAGACTTTAAACAAAGATAACCAGAGGCCTATATCCCTTATGAATATGGATGCAAAAATTCTCCAAAAAAATACCAGCAAAGCAAATTCAACAGCACATTAAAAGGACAATACACTGTGATCAAGTGTGATTTATCTATGTGAGACAAGAATAGTTCAACATATGAAAATCAATAAATGTGATATACCACATTAACAGAATGAAAGAAAAATTATACTATCATCTCAATAGATGCAGATAAAGCACATGAAAAAACTGAACACCTTTCATGCTAAAAACTCTCAACACAATGGGTATAGAATAAACATGCCTTAAAATAATAAAGGTCTTATATAGCAAACCCAGCTGTAACATCACACTCAATGGTGAAAGGTCGAAAGCTTTTTTCCTAACATGAAGAACAAAACAAAGGTGCACAGTCTCATCATTCCTATTCAACATAATACTAAAATTCCTGCACATCAGGCAAGAGATTAGCCAAGAAAAAGAAATAAAAGATAATTGGAAAAGAAAAAGTAAAAATATCTCTGTCTAGGTGACATGATCTTATATGTTGAAAACTTTAAAGACTACACACACACACACACACACACACATACACACACACACCTGTTGAAACTAATAAACAAATTCAGTAAACTTGAGGATACAAAATAATTATGCCAAACTAGTTGCATTTCTATGTGTTCACCCGAAACTACCCCAAAATAATAATTTAAGAAAACAATTGCATTTATATTATGAATTAACTAAAGAAGTACAAGATTTATACACTGAAAGTAGGAAATGTTGATTGAAGAAATTAAAGAAGATGCAAGTAAATGCAAAGACATCCCATTTCCTGGAGTAGAATACTTTATAATGTTAAAATGTTCATTTTACCCCATGTGATATGCATAGAGAATAAAATATCTATCAAAATCCCCGTGGTGTTTTTTTTCCTTACAGAATAGAAAAAGCATTCTTAAAATTGATATGGAACCACGAAATACTCCATAAAGCCAAGGCAGTCCTAGTCAAGAAAAACCAAGTTGAAGACATCACATTTTTTTATTTCAAAATTTATTGAAAAGCTATAGTAATAAGCACAGTACTGACGTGAAGGCAGACATAAAGATAAGTGGAACAAAATACAGGCCATATATAAATCTAAGTATATATGGTCAACTGATTTTTGACAAAGGTGCCAAGAATACACAATATAGAAAAGATTGTTTTATCAATAAATGGTATTGAAACAACTGGATATCCACATGTAAAAAGTGAAATTGAACCTTTTTCTTATACAATACACAAAAAATCAACTCAAAAATAGATTGAGTGCTTACAAGTAAGACCTGAAATTTTGAAACTCCTAAAAGAAAATACATAAGAAAACCTAACATTGATCTGGACAGATTATTTTCTTATATGACACTAAAGACATAGGTAGCAAAAACAAGTTCAACAAGTGAAAATTTATGCAACTAAATGGTTTGCACATTAAAGTACACAATCAACACAGTGAAAAGGAAACTTATGAAACAAAAGTAATTATTTACAAACTACATATCTGAAAACAGGTTAATCTCCAAATATATAGGAAATTGCCACAACTCAATAATAACAAAGCCACCTGATTTTTTAAAGGTCAAAAGGTATCTCATTGTGGTTTTGATTTGTATTTCCCTGATGGCAAGTGATGCAGAGCATTTTCTCATGTGCGTGTTGGCCATGTCTATGTCTTCCTCTATGAGATTTCTGTTCATGTCTTTTGCCCATTTCATGATTGGATTGTTTGTTTCTTTGGTGCTTCAACGTGGATGGAACTGGAGGGTATTACGCTGAGTGAAATAAGTCAATCAGAGAAGGACAAACATTATATGTTCTCATTCATTTGGGGAATATAAATAATAGTGAAAGGGAATAGAAGGGAAGGGAGAAGAAATGGGTAGGAAATATCAGAAAGGGAGACAGAACATAAAGACTCCTAACTCTGGGAAACGAGCTAGGGGTGGTGGTAGGGAAGGAGGTCGGGGGGTTGGGGTGAATGGGTGACGGGCACTGAGGGGGGCACTTGACGGGATGAGCACTGGGTGTTATTCTGTTTGTTGGCAAATTGAACACCAATAAAAAATAAATTTAGTATTAAAGAAAAAGAAACTGATACCTTAGGCTCCTCAGGGAGTTACTCATTTTTCCTGGGTATTTTCCATGTATTCATGAGGTATATATGTTAATAAACTTATGTTTGATTTTCAAAAAAATAAAAATAAAAAAGTAAAAGGTCAAAGGGCTTAAATAGACATATATATTAAACAAACATAAAAAGATATACGAATGGTCAGCAAGTATATGAATAAATGCTCAATATTACTAATTACCAGTTTAATACAAATCAAAACTGCAAGGAGATATGACTTTACACCTATACAATATCTGTTGTCAAAAATTAAAAAAAAGATACAAGTAATGGTAAGAATTTGAGGAAATTGAAACTTTTTTTACACTGTTGATGGAAATATAAAATGTTGCCATCATTATGGAAAAGAGTATAGATTTTCCTCAAAAAAATAAAAAATATAACTGTCATATTATCCAATTTCCTACTTCTTGGGTATTTACCCAAAATAATTTAAATCTGAACATCTATCAAGAGATAAATGCATATAGAAAATATGGTATATTCATACAATGGATATTATTCATTTTAAAATAAAGGAAATCTTACCATATGTGACAGTGTAAATGAACCATGAAGACATTATGCTAAGTGAAATTAAAGCAGTCACAGAAGGACTAATATTGCATAATTCCAATACATGAAGTATCAAAAACACACTCATGGAAGCAGAAAATAGAGTAGGGGTTGCCGAGGACTGAACAAAGAAGCAAATTGAAATTTATTATACAAAAGGTTGAAAGTTTCAGGATTTTCATTGTGCTCTGCCTATACATCCCTTCTCCCCACCTCCACACACACCCCTGGCAACCACTGATCTTCTTATTTTTAGTTATTTCCATAGTTTTGCCTTTTCCAGGATGTTATGTAGTTGGAATCATACATTATTTGACCCATTTAAATTGGCTTCTTTCACTGAGCAATATGCACTCAAGTATACTCTGTGTCTTTTCATGGCTTGACACCTCATTTCTTTTTAGCATTGAATAATATTACACTGATTAGATGTAACCAGTGGGTTTATCCACTCACCTACTGAAGAACATCTTGGTTGTTTCCACATTTTGGCAGTTATGAATAAAGCTTCTATAAACATCTATGTATAGGTTTTGTGTGGACATAAATTTTCTTCTCCTTTTGGTAAACACCTAGAAGCATGATTGTTGGATTCTATAGTAAAAGCATGTTTAATTTTGTAAGTGACCTCAGGAACTATACTTCAAGAGTCTGAATTTGATTAGTTTAGAATGTGGGGCAATTTGTCTAAAGACATTTTGGAAATCAATAGGGCAATTATCCCGCAATTAGTGGAGCTTAGTAGCTAGATGTGGTTAGGGGAAAATACAGAGTCCTGCCAAAACCACTGTCACCATTTCAGGATGACTGTATGCAAGGCTTTCCCCTGAAGCACAATATCAGATGATTAACACTGCTGAGTGAAAATAGACTGTTTTAAAATAATCCTGTCAGTCATTAAACTAATAATCATATAGTAACAAGCCCTAGAGGTGAGGAAATACCCAGATTTGCTACATTACCTACATTATTAAGTTTTTAGCAACAAAAAAACAAAAAATATAAGGCATAAATTTAAACAAGAAAATATGACTCCTATACACAGGAGAAAGCAAACAAGAGAAAATATCTGTGAGAGTGACCAGATGTATTTTACAAATTCTTCCAATAAGCCATTATAAAAATGTTCAAAGAACTACAGAAAACCTTGATCAAAGAAATAAAGGAAGGTTTGATAACAATGTTGGCTTGAATAGAGAATATCAATAGTTAGAAATTATAAAACAGAACCAAATGGTAATGCTGAAATTGAAAATACCAATAACTTAAGTGAAAAATTCACTAGAGGGGTTCAGCAACAGACTGAAACTGGTAGAAGAAAGACTTAGCAAACTTAAAGTTTGATCAATTGAGATTATGTAATCTGAAGAACAGAGACAAAAAGGAATGAGCAAAAATGAAGAGAGCCTCAAAAAAGTGTGGTAATCCATTAGTTACATCAGCATATGCATAATGGCTATATTAGAAAGATAGGAGAGAGAGAGGAGGGAACATAAAAGAGTTTCAGGAAATAATGGCTGACATTTTCTCCCCTCCCCAACTCACTCTCTGTCTCTGAAATAAATAAAATATTTTTTAAAAAGCTTTCTGTTCAATTTTTCAAGACAGATTTGCAAAACATTGACATTAATTTTTTAAATGCGTGGTAAAATTATCCAGTGAATTCATCTGGTCTTGGTGTTTTCTTTGTTAGGAGGATACCTTCATAGATTAATTATTGGGGGATCCCTGGGTGGCGCAGCGGTTTGGCGCCTGCCTTTGGCCCAGGGCGCGATCCTGGAGACCCGGGCTCGAATCCCACGTCGGGCTCCCGGTGCATGGAGCCTGCTTCTCCATCTGCCTGTGTCTCTGCCTCTCTCTCCTTTTCTCTCTGTGACTGTCATAAATAAAAAAAATTTTTTTTTAAAAAAAAAAAGATTAATTATTGGTAGGTGATATGATTGTGGGAACTTATACATTTCTTCAAGATTTTCCAATTTCATGGCAAATACTTCTTCATGGTATTTTCTTATGATTCTTTGTATTTCTACAGCATTAGTTTTAACTTTTCCTCTTTCATTTCTAATTTTATGAGTCTTCTCTTATTTTTCTTAATCTAGCTGAGTCTTTTTTTTCATTTTTTAAAAAACTAGCTATTATTTTTATTGATTTTTATATTATTTTCCTATTTTATTTGTTTCTGCTCTAATTTTTACCATTTTCTTTTTCTGCTAACTTTAGATTTAGTTTGTGCTTATTTTTCTAGTTACTTACAGTGTTAAGTTAATTTTAGATATTTATTCTTTCTAAAAGTAGACATTTATCACTATAAATGGCCCTCTTAGTACTGCTTTTGCTGAATCATATGCCTTGGTATTTTGTGTTTTCATTTTTGTTTGTCTCAAGTTATGTTTTTACTTTCTATTTGATTTCTTCTTTGCCCTGTTGATTGTTCAGGAGCATATTTATCTTAATTTGTTCAGAATTCTATCACAATAGTAACATATCCCAAATGGGTTATAAACAACAGAAATTTATTTCTCACAGTTCTGGATTCTGGGAAGTCCAACCTTAAGGCATCCACAGATTCAGTGTCTTGCAAGGACCTCCTTCCTGGGTCATCGATGGCTGTCATTTCACTGGGTTATTGCATGGCAGAAGGGACAAGGGAATTCTCTTAAATCTCTTTAAAAAGGCACTAGTCATTTTTGTTTTTTTTGTTTCTTAAAAGAAATAAAAAGCATCCAAATCACCAAGGAAGAATTTAAACTTACACTATTTGCAGATGATATGTTACTCAATGTAGAAAACCCAAAAGACTCTGCCAAAAAATTGCTGGAACTCACACACAAATTCAGTAGTTGCAGGATACAAAATCAACACATAGAAATCTATTGCATGTCTATACACTAATAATGGAGCAGAAGAAAGAGGAATCAAGGAATTAATACTATTTACAACTGCACCAAAAATCATAAGATATCTAGATGTTACCTAATTGAAAGGGTAAAAATGTATAGTCTGAAAACTATAGAACACTTATGAAAGAAATAGAAGATCACACAAAGAAATAAAAAACATTCCATGCTCATGAATCAGAAGAACAAATATTCTTAAAATGTCTATACTACCCAAAGCAATCTATGCATTTGATACAATCCCTATCAAAATATCACCAGCATTTTTCACAGAGCTGGAACAAACAATCCTAAAATTTGTATGGAACCACTAAAGACTGAGGAATGAAATATGTCTTGGAGAAGAAAAGCAAATCTGGAGGCATCACAATTACAAACTTCAAGTTATATTACAAAGCTGTAGTCATCAAGATAGTGTGGTACTGGCACAAAAATAGACACATAGATCAATGGGACACAACAGAAAACCCAGAAATGGACCCAGAACTATATGGTCAACTAATTTTTGACAAAGCAGGGAAGAATATCAAGTGGGAAAAAGTCAGCCTCTTCAGCAAATTTTTTTGGGAAAACTGCATGGCAGCATTCAAAAGAATAAAACTAGATCACTTTCTAACCCCATATACAAAAAATAAATTCAAAATGGATGAAAGACCTAAAAGTGAGACAGGAAACCATCAAAATCCTAGAGGAGAAAACAGGCAGCAACCCTTTTGACATTGGCTGTAGCCAATTCTTCTTAGATATGTCTCCAGAGGCAAGAGAAATAAAAAATAAAATAAAAATAGAAATAAAAGGAACTATTGTAACATCATCAAGATAAGTTTCTGCACAGTGAAGGAAACAATCGCAAAACTAAAAGGTAATCTTCGGAATGGAAGAAGATATTTGAAAATGACATATCTGATAAAAGGGTTAGTATGCAAAATCTGTAAAGAACCCATCAAACTCAACACCCTGAAAACAAATAATCCAGTAAAGAAATGGGCAGAAGACACGAATAGACATTTTTCAAATGAAGACATCCAGATGGCTAACAGACACTTGAAAAGATGCTCAACATCACTCACCATCAGAGGCATACAATAAAAACGGCAATGAGATATCATCTCACACCTGTCATAATGGCTAAAATTAGAAACACAAGAAACAAAAAAGTGTTGGCGAGGATGCAGATAAAGGAGAACTCTCTTACATTGTTGGTGTGAATACAAACTGGTGCAGCCATTCTGGAAAAAAAGTATTATGGTTCCTCAAAACATTAAAAATGAGCTACTTTATGATCTAACAATTGCACTACTAGATACTTAACTAAAGGATATAATAATACTGATGTAAAAGGATACATGCACCTGTATATTTATAGCAGTATTGGTGCCACAGAGTATGCCTGTGTTCAAACTCATCAACATGCATACATTATATATTTAAAATTTGTGGGGGGAGGTGCCTAGCTGTCTGAGTCAATTAAGCACCCTACTCTTGATTTTGGCTTAAGTCATGATCTCAGTGTCCTGAGAGTGAGCCCCATATGCACCCCATCGAGCCTGATTGATTCTCTTTCTCCCTCTCTCTCTGTCCTTCCCCTCCCGTTGTGCTGTCTCACTATAAAATATATATCAAAAATTGTATATATATATATGTACACATATACATTTATATAAGTATACATATATTTATTTTTTATTTTTCTTTTCTTTAAAAAAATTATTTTTTGTTGGTGTTCACTTTGTCAACATAGAGAATGACAACCACTGCTCATCCCATCAAGTGCCCGCCACCCGTCATCCCCACCCCCTGCCCACCTCTCCTTCCACCACCCATAGTTCCTTTCCCAGAGTTAGAGTCTTTCATGTTCTGTCTCCCTTTCTGATATTTCCAACCTATTTTTTCTCCTGTCCCCTTTATTCCCTTTCACGATTTTTTATATGCCCCAAATGAATGAGACCATATAACGTTTGTCCTTCTCCGATTGACTTACTTCACTCAGCATAATACCCTCCGGTTCCATCCACATCGAAGCAAATGGTGGGTATTTGTCATTTCTAATGGCTGAGTAATATTCCATTGTATACATAAACCACATCTTCTTTATCCATTCATCTTTCCATGGACACCGAAGCTCCTTCCACAGTTTGGCTATTGTGGACATTACTGCTATAAACATCCGGGTGCAGGTGTCCCTGCATTTCATTGCATCTGCATCTTTGGGGTAAATCCCCAGCAGTACAATTGCTGGGTCATAGGGCAGGTCTATTTTTAACTCTTTGAGGAACCTCCACAGTTTTCCAGAGTGGCTGCACCAGTTCACATTCCCACCAACAGTGCAAGTGGACTCCCTTTTCTCCGCATCCTCTCCCACATTTGTGGTTTCCTGCCTTGTTAATTTTCCCCAATCTCACTGGTGGGAGGTAGTATCTCATTGTGCTTTTGGTTTGTATTTCCCTGATGGCAAGTGATGCAGAGCATTTTCTCATGTGCATGTTGGCCATGTCTATGTCTTCCTCTGTGAGATTTCTCTTCATGTCTTTTGCCCATTTCATGATTGGATTGTTTGTTTCTTTGCTGTTGAGTTTAATAAGTTCTTTATAGATCTTGGATACTAGCCCTTTATCTGATAGTTCATTTGCAAATTCCTTCTCCCATTCTGAAGGTTGACTTTTAGTTTTGTTGACTGTATCCATTGCTGTGCAAAAGCTTCTTATCTTGATGAAGTCCCAATAGTTCATTTTTTCTTTTGTTTCTTTTGCCTTTGTGGATGTATCTTGCAAGAAGTGACTGTGGCCGAGTTGAAAAGGGGTGTTGCCTGCATTCTACTCTAGGATTTTGATGTCATCTTGTCTCAAATTTAGATCTTTCATCCATTTTGAGTTTATTTTTGTGTGTGGTACAAGAGAGTAGTCTAGTTTCATGCTTCTGCATCTGGATGTCCAATTTTCCCAGCACCATTTATCGAAGACATTGTCTTTTTTCCAGTGGATAGGCTTTCCTCTGTAGAATATTAGTTGACCAAAAAGTTGAGGGTCCACTTCTGGATTCTCTATTATGTTCCATTGATCTATGTGTCTGTTTTTGTGCCAGTACCACACTGTCTTGATGACCACAGCTTTGTAGTACAACCTGAAATCTGGCATTGTGATGCCCCCAGCTATGGTTTTCTTTTTTAAAATTCCCCTGGCTAATCGGGGTCTTTTCTGATTCCACACAAATCTTAAAATAATTTGTTCTAACTCTCTGAAGAAAGTCCATGGTATTTTGATACGGATTGCATTAAATGTGTAAATTGCCCTGGGTAGCATTGACATTTTCACGATATTAATTCTGCCAATCCATGAGCATGGAATATTTTTCCATCTCTTTGTGTCTTCCTCAATTGCTTTCAGAAGTGTTCTATAGTTTTTAGGGTATAGATCCTTTACCTCTTTGGTTAGGTTTATTCCTAGGTATCTTATGCTTTTGGGTGCAATTGTAAATGGGATTGACTCCTTAATTTCTCTTTCTTCAGTCTCATTGTTAGTGTATAGAAATGCCATTGATTTCTGGGCATTGATTTTGTATCCTGCCACGCTACCAAATTGCTGTATGAGTTCTAGCAATCTTGGGGTGGAGTCTTTTGGGTTTTCTATGTAGAGTATCATGTCATCGCTGAAGAGGGAGAGTTTGACTTCTTCTTTGCCAATTTGAATGCCTTTAATGTTTTTTTGTTGTCTGATTGCTGAGGCTAGGACTTCCAGTACTATGTTGAATAGCAGTGGTGAGAGTGGACATCCCTGTGTTGTTCCTGATCTTAGGGGAAAGGCTCCCAGTGCTTCCCCATTGAGAATGATATTTGCTGTGGACTTTTCAGTAGATGGCCTTTAAGATGTCGAGGAAAGTTCCCTCTATCCCTACACTCTGAAGAGTTTTCATCAGGAATGGATGCTGTATTTTGTCAAACGCTTTCTCTGCATTTAGTGAAAGGATCATATGGTTCTTGTTTTTTTCTCTTGCTTATATGATGAATCACATTTAATGTTTTACGAGTGTTTAACCAGCCTTGCATCCCGGGGATAAATCCTACTTGGTCATGGTGAATAATCTTCTTAATGTATTGTTATATCCTATTGGCTAGTATCTTGTTGAGAATTTTTGCATCCATGTTCATCAGGGATATTGGTGTATAATTCTCCTTTTTGGTGGGGTCTTTGTCTGGTTTGGAATTAAGGTGATGCTGGCCTCATAGAACAAGTTTGGAAATACTCCATCTCTTTCTATCTTTCCAAACAGCTTTAGTAGAATAGGTATGGTTTGTTCTTTAAACGTTTGATACAATTCCCCAGGGAAGCCACCTGGCCCTGGACTTTTGTGTCTTGGGAGGTTTTTGATGACTGCTTCAATTTCCCCTCTGGTTATTGGCCTGTTCAGGTTCTCTATTTCTTCCTGTTCCTGTTTTGGTAGTTTGTGGTTTTCCAGAAATGCGTAAATTTCTTCTAGATTGCCTAATTTATTGGCATATAGCTGCTTATAATAAGTTTTTAAAATCGTTTGCATTTCCTTGGTGTTGGTGGTGATCTCTCCTTTCTCATTCATGATTTTATTAATTTAAGTCTTCTCTCTCTTCTTTTTAATAAGGCTGGCTAATGGTTTATCTATCTTATTAATTCTTTCAAAGAACCAACTCCTGGTTTTGTTGATCTGTTCCACCATTCTTCTGGTCTCTATATCATTGAGTTCTGCTCGAATCTTTATTAACTCTCTTCTTCTGCTGGGTGTAGGATCTATTTGCTGTTTTTTCCCTAGCTCCTTTACGTGTAAGTTTAGCTTTTGTATTTGCGTTCTTTCCAGTTTTTGAATGGATGCTTATATTGTGATGTATTTCCCCCTCAAGACTGATTTTGCTGCATCCCAAAGATTTTGAACGGTTGTATCTTCATTCTCATTAGTTTCCATGAATCTTTTTAATTCTTCCTTAATTTCCTGGTTGACCCTTTCATCTTTTAGCAGGATGGTCCTTTACCTCCACGTGTTTGAAGTCCTTCCAAACTTCTTGTTGTGATTTAGTTCTAATTTCAAGGTATTATGGTCTGAGAATATGCAGGGGACGATCCCAATCTTTTGGTATCAGTTCAGACCTGATTTCTGACCCAGTATGTGGTCTATTCTGGAGAAAGTTCCATGTGCACTTGAGAAGAATGTGTATTCAGTTGCATTTGGATGTAAAGTTCTGTAGATATCTGTGTAATCCATCTCGTCCAGTGTATCATTTAAAGCTCTTGGTTCTTTGGGGATGTTGTGCTTGGAAGACCTATCGATTATAGAAAGCGCTAGATTGAAGACAGCAAGTATAAGTGTATTATTATCTAGTATGTCTTAGCTTTGGTTATTAATTGATATATTTGGCAGGTCCCACATTCGGGGCATATATATTGATGATTGTTAAGTCCTCTTCTTGGATAGATCCTTTAAGTATGATATAGTGTCTCTCTTCATCTCTCACTACAGTCTTTGGGGTAAATTTTAGTTTATCTGATATAAGGATGGCTACCCCTGCTTTCTTTTGAGGACCACTTTAATGGTAAATGGTTCTCCAACGTTTTGTTTTTAGGCTGTTGGTTTCCTTATGTCAAAATGAGTCTCTTCTAGACAGCAAATAGATGAGTGCTGCTTTTTTAGTCAATCTGACACCCTGAGCCTTTTGATGGGGTCATTAAGCCCATTCACATTCAGAGTTACTATTGAAAGATATGAGTTTAGTGTCCTCATGATACCTATTCAGTCCCTGTTTTTGTGGATTGTTCCACTGAATTTCTTCTTAAAGGGGAATTTTAAGAGTCCCCCTTAAAATTTCTTGCAGAGCTGGTTTGGTGGTCACATATTCTTTCAGTTCCTGCCTGTCTTGGAAGCTCTTTATCTCTCCTTCTCTTCTGAATGAGAGCCTTGCTGGATAAAGTATTCTTGGCTACATGTTCTTCTCATTTAGGACCCTGAATATATCCTGCCAGCCCTTTCTGGCCTGCCAGGTCTCTGTGAAGAGGTCTGCTGTTAATCTGATCTTTCTCCCCATATAAGTTAGGGATCTCTTGTCTCTTGGTGCTTGAAGGATCATCTGTTTATCTTTGGAATTTGCCAGCTTCAATATTAAGTGTCGAGGTGTGGAACGGTTTTTATTCAATTTATGGAGGGGGGGGATATCTCTATTTCCTGAATCTGAATGCCTGATTCCTTTCCCAGATTAGGAAAGTTTTCAGCTATGGTTTATTCAAATACATATTCTGATCCTCTGTCCCTTTCGGCACCCTTGAGATCCCCAATTAAATGTAGATTTTTCTTCCTCAGGCTGTCACTTATTTCCCTTAATCTATCCTCATGCTGTTTTAATTGTTTTTCTCTTTTTTCCTCAGTTTCCCTCTTTGCCATCAACTTGTCTTCTATGTCACTCACTCGTTCTTCCACCTCGTTAACCCTCATTGTTAGGACCTCTAGTTTGGATTGCATGTCATTCAATTGATTTTTAATTTCTGCCTGATTAGATCTAAATTCTGCAGTCATGAAGTGTCTTGAGTCCTTTATGCTTTTTTCTAGAGCCACCAGTAGCTTTATAATAGTGCTTTTGAATTGGCTTTCTGACATTGAATTGTAATCCAGATTTTGTAACTCTGTGGGAGAGAGGACTGTTTCAGATTCTTTCTTTTAGGTGAGTTTTTCCTTCTAGTCATTTTGCTCAATGCAGAGTGGCCAAAAACAAGTTTTATTGGGAAATGGAAAAAAAGAGAGAAGAGAAAGATGGAAAGAAAAAGAATATTACTCAGCCATTAGAGATGACAAATACCCACCATTTGCTTCAACGTGGATGGAACTGGAGGGTATTATGCTGAGTGAAGTAAGTCAATTGGAGAAGGACAATCATTTTATGTTCTCATTCATTTGGGGAATATAAATAATAGTGAAAGGGAATAGAAGGGAAGGGAGAAGAAATGGGTAGGAAATATCAGAAAGGGAGACAGAACATAAAAACTCCAACTCTGGGAAACGAACTAGGGGTGGTGGTAGGGGAGGTGGGTGGGGGATGGGGGTGAATGGGTGACGGGCACTGAGGGTGGCAGTTGACGGGATGAGCACTGGGTGTTATTCTGTATGTTGGCAAATTGACCACCGATAAAAAATAAATTCATTATTCAAAAAAAGAAAAAATAAAAAGAAAAGAAAATAGAAAAAAAGAGAAGAAAAGAAAAAAAAGAAAGAAGGGGGGTGGAAGCAAACAGAAATCAAGAAACAAAAAAAACAAGGTGGAGTATCCTCTGATTCTGTGTTCTGTAAATCCCTCGACTTCCCCTGGAACTTTCCAGTGCTGCTTGGTCAATAATTTGTTTTTACCCTGTCCGTCTAGCTGGTCTTCTGGGGGAGGGGCCTGCTGTGCTGATTCTCATGTGTTAGCACTTGGGGGAGCTGCTCAGCCCCCGCCTGGTGCAGGGCTCAGTGAAAGATGTTTAAGCTGCTTATCCGGTGAGACCACTGTGAGGCTCAGTGGGGGTTGTTTATCCTGTGAGCCCCCAGGAGGAACAACAACAGTGGCCGTGGCCAGCTCTGGAGCCCTGGAGTCAGCTCCTGCAGTAACTACAGAGCTCTCAGTCTGCAGGGGCCTGGATGCTCCGGGGGCGCGTGCCACTGATCTGCTCAGCTTGGGGCAGGAGTGTCCTTGCTGTCCTGGGCCCTCCAGGCTTCTGCCTGTCCCTTGGGGAGCACCGGATCTTGGGCTGTGTCCCCGGCACCCTGTGCTCCCGGGCCTGTGCTGTTGGATTCGGGCTCCCGGCTGCGCAGCTCCTTCTGCGTGGAGCCTCTGCCCGAGCCCCTCCCTGCTGCATCCAGGTCTGGCTGTGCATGCACTGCAGTTCTTTAGGGAGCTCCGCGCACTCCCCCCGGGGCGCAGGTGTCTGTTAGTGTCCCAGGGAGCCTGAGGGCATCCCCGCCCTCCTGGGGTCCTGCTCTAACTCCCTGCGGGGGCTTTTCTGTCCGGGAAGGTTGATGAAGCTCCTGCTTCTCCGGGGCGGGGCTTTCCTGTCCTGGGGACACTCACCCCGGCCTTAGCCCAGCTCCTCGCCAGGCCCCTCCCCCTTGAATGCCTTTTGTTTCTTTATTTCTTTTTCCCTGTCTTCCTACCTGATAGAAGGGCGAGCTCTTCTCACTGTAGCATTCCAGCTGTTCTCTCTTTAAATCTCAGGCAGAATTCGTAGATTTTCAGGATTATTTGAAGGTTATCTAGGTAATTTGGTGGGGACAGGTGACTTGGGGACCCTACTCTTCTGCCATCTTGCCCCGCCCCCTATACGTATATTTATATATCAAAATCTTATATATCAAAATGTATATATACCAAAATTATAAGTATATATGCATATGTAAATACATATATACATATATTTATAATTTTGATATATCAAGTATATCTCAAAAATGCAGGAAATAGAAGATGATGTTTGAATTAGGGTTCTCCAGAGAAATAAATCTAAAAGAATGTGTTGATGGATAGATAGATAGATAGATAGATAGATAGATAGATAGATTATGAGGGATTGCTCATGCAGTTATGGAAACTGAGAAGTCCTATGAACTGCCATGTGTAACCTGGAGAATCAGGAAAGCTGGTAGTATAATTCCAGTTCAAACTTAAATACCTGAGAACCAGGGGAGTCAATGGTGAAAGTTCTGGTCTATGTTTAAAGGTCCAAGAATCAAGAGCAGCTGTGTTCATTTTCCAACAGCAGGAGATGAGTGTCCCAGAGACATCCTCTTTCAGAAAGTAAATTTACTTTTCCTTTGCTTTTTTGTTCTATTCAGGGCCTTCAACATTTGAATGATGTTTACTTGCATTGGTGAGGCTAATTTTCCTTACTCTCTTTACCAATTCAAATGCTAATCTCTGCAAGAAATATCTTCAGGGATACACTCAGAAATAATCTTGTACAGGCTATCTGTGCATTCCTTATCCAAATCAAGTCAACATAAATTTAACCATCACAATGTTACAGTCTTTAGTCAGAAATGGCCAGCTTTAAAACTCAGGCAGGTTTTCTGTTATAGTATTGAGGAAGAATTCCTTTTTCTCCAAGAAACTTTTATCATTGCTCCAAAGGTTCTCAGTTGATTATTTGAAGTTCACCCACCTTAATCGCCTTTATTTAAGTAAACAGAATTTAAATGTTAATTATATCTACAAAATAGTTTCACAAAAAAATATAGACTAGTTTTTCACCAATTGGACACAATAGCTTAGCCAAATTGACAAATAAAATGAATCATCTCAGTCTATATTAAAAAATAGAAATGTGTCACATCCATATCTGAACCTTCCAACTGAACACACTGGAGAAAGAAGAGCAAGCTAAAGCAAACAAAAGGAATGAAATGATTTAAAAAATAGTGCAGGAATTATTGAAATAGAGAATATAAAAATAATAGGGAAATCAATGAAAGCAAAATCTGGTTATTTTATTTTTAAAACTTTTTTAAACTACTTTTTTTTAAAAAAATTATTTGTTTATTCATGAAAGAGAGAGAGAGAGAGAGAGAGAGAGAGAGAGAGAGAGATTGGTACAGAGAGAGAAGCAGGCTCCATGATGCAGGGTGCCTGATGTGGGACTCCATCCTGGGTCTGCAGGATTACGCCCCAGATCAAAGGTGGCGCTAAACTGCTGAGCCACCCAGGCTGCCCTATTTTTAAAACTTTTAAATTGAAGTATAAAATAAAATGTTATATTAGTTTCAATCGTACAACATCCTGCTTCAGCAATTCTATACATTACTTAGCACTCTCCATGATAAGTGTAATCAAAATATGTCACCATAAATATTGCATTGACAAAATTCTTATGCTGTACTTTTCATCTCTGTGACATTTATTATATAACTGTAAATTTGTACCACTTAATTCCCTTCATCTATTTCACCCATCTTCCCATCCACCTCCCTTCTGGAAACCAACAGTTTGTTCTCCATATTTAATAGGCCAATTTTTTGTTTTTTGTTTTGTTTTATTCATTTGTTTTGTTTCTTAGATTTCACACATAAGTGAAATCATGTGGTATTTGTGTTTCTCTGTCTCACTCATTTCACTTATCACGATACCATCTAGGTCTATCATGTAGTCAGAAATGTCAAAATCTCATTCTTTTTTACTGAATAATATTTCATTGTATATGTATCACACATCTTTATCCATTCATCTATCAATGGACACTTGGCTTGTTTCTTTATCTTGGCTATTGTAAGTCTGCAATAACATCGGACTGCATTTACCCCTTTAAATTAGTGTTTTTGTTTGCTTTGAGTAAAAAGCCAGTAGTAAGATTACTGGATCATATGGTCTTCCTATTTTTTTTCTTTTTTATTAGTTGCCATACTGTTGTCCAGTGTAATTGTACCAATTTACATCCCCAGTAACAGTACCGAGGGTTCCTTTTTCTTCACATACTTACCAATATTCATTCATTTTCTTTCTTTTTTTTTCTTTCTTTCTTTCTTTCTTTCTTTCTTCTTTCTTTCTTTCTTTCTTTTTTCTTTTTTTCTTTTTTCTTTCTTTCTTTCTTTCTTTCTTTCTTTCTTTCTTTCTTTCTTTCTTCCTTCCTTCCTTCCTTCCTTTCTTCCTTCCTTCCTTTCTTTTTCTTTCATTCTTTCATTCTTTCTTTCTTTCGTCTACCCATTCTGATAAGCCCAAGGTGATATCTCATTGTGATATTGATTTGCCTTTCTCTAATGATTGGTGATGTTGGTTATCTTTCATGTATATATTGGCCAACTGTATGTCTTCTTTGGAAAAATGTCTATTCATATCTTCTGCCCATTTATCATTGGATTATTTGTTTCTTGGTGAGTTGTGTAAGTTCTATATATACTTTTGATGTTAACCAGTTATAATTGGCAAACGTCTCCCTTCTCTCATTTAATAGGTTGTCTTATTTTGTTGGTGGCTTTCCTCACTGTGCAGAAGGTTTTTTATTTTGATGTAGTCCTAGTAGTTTGTTTTTGCTTTTGTTTCCCTTGCCTCGGGAGATCTATCTAGATAACTGTTGCTATGGCCAAAGTCAAAAGGATTGCTCCCTAAGTCTTTTTTTTTTTTAGAATTTTTTTTTATTTTTTAATTTATTTATTATAGTCACAGAGAGAGAGAGAGAGAGAGAGAGAGAGAGAGAGAGAGAGAGAGAGAGGCAGAGACACAGGCAGAGGGAGAAGCAGGCTCCATGCACTGGGAGCCCGATGTGGGATTCGATCCCGGGTCTCCAGGATCGCGCCCTGGGCCAAAGGCAGGCTCCAAACCGCTGCGCCACCCAGGGATCCCTTTTTTTTTTTTTTTTTTTAGAATTTTTAAAAATGGTTTCAGGTATCACATTTAAATCCTTTATCTATTTTGAGTCTATTTTTTGTGTATGGTGTTCTAGTTTTATTCTTTCTTATGTAGCCGTTCAGTTTTTCCAGGGCCATTTCTTGAAGTCACTGTCTTTTCTCCATTGTATATTATTGCCTCTTTTATCACAGATTAATTGATCATATAAGTGTGGGTTTATTTCTTGGTTCTCTATTCTGTTTCATTGATCTTTGTGTCTGTTTTTATGAAAATATCATACTGTTTTGATTACTACAGCTTTTTAATATATTTTGAAATCTGGAATTATGATACCACCAGCTTTGTTCTTTGTCAGGATTGTTTTTGTTATTCAAGGTCTTTTGTGGTTCCATAAAAATTTTAATATTATTTGTTCTAGTCATGTGAAGAATGCTCTTTGTATTTTGATAGGAATTGCATTGAATCTGTAGATTGTTTTGAGTACTATGATCATTTTAATGATATTAATTCTTCCAATCCATAAGCATGGAATATCTTTCAATCTGTTTAGGTCCTCTTCAATTTTCTTTTGTCAGTGTTTTATAGTTTTCAGAGTACAGATCTTTTACCTCCTTGGTTAATTTTTTCCTTAGGTATTTTTTTTAGTGTACTTATAAATAAGATTGCTTTTCTTAATTTTCTGCTACTTCATTATTTATCTATATATAGGCAACAGATTTCTGCACTTAGATTTTGTACCCTATGACTTTACTGAATTCATGAATCAGTTCTAATTTTTTGTTGTTGGAGTCATTAGGGTTTTCTATATATAGTTTCATATCATCTACAAATAATGATAGTTTTACTTCTTCCCTACCAATTTAGATTTTATTTATTTATTTATTTATTTATTTATTTATTTATTTATTCTTTTCTTTTTGATATAGTTCAGACTTCCAGTACTATGTTGAATAAAAGTAATGATAATGGACGTACTTGTATTTTCATGATCTTAAAGTAACACCTCTCAGTTTTTCACCATTGAGTATGATGTTAGCTATAGGTTTTCCATATATGGCCTTCATTATGTTGAGATATGTTTCCTCTAACTCCACTTTGTCGAGAATTTTTATTATAAATGGATGATATATTTTGTCAAATGCTTTTTTTACATTTATTGAGATGATCACACGGTTTTTATTCTTTGTCTTATAAATGTGACTTATCACAAGTATTTGCAAGTATTGAAACACACTTGTTTCACTAGAATAAATCTTACTTGATCATAGTGAATGATTTTTAAATATATTGTTGAATTCAGTTTGCTGATATTTTGTTGAAGATTTTTACGCCTATGTTATTGGTCTGTAGATATCTGTCTATAGTTATTCTGTTTTGTTTTGTCGTAGTGTCTGTCTGGTTTTGGTAGTAAGGTAATACCGTCCTCATAGACTTAATTTGGAGCTCTTCCTTCCTCTTATTTTTTTTTGGAAGATTGAGAAGAATAGGTATTAACTCCTCTTTAAATGTTTAATGGAATTCACCTGTAAAGTCATCCCCACCAGGACTCTTGTTTGCTGTGAAGTTTTTGAATAGTGATTAGTTTCATTACTAGAAATTTGTTTCTTTAAATTTTTTATTCCTTCCTGATTCAGTTTTGCCAGATTATATGTTTCCAGGAATTTATCCATTTCTCCTAGGTTATCCAATTTGTTGGCATGTAATATTTCATAATATTCTTATAATCCTTTGGAATCAGTTTTTATTTCTCCTCCTTCATTTATAATTTTATGTATTTGTTTTCTTTTTTTGATGAGCCTGTAATGTTTATTGGTTTTGTTTATTTTTTCAAAGAAACAACCCTTGGTTTCATTGGATTTTGTCTGTTGTTTTATTTAGTTTGTATTTCATTTTTTCTGCTCTAATCTTTACTATTTCCTTCCTCCTGAGAGCTTTGGGCTTTATTATTCTTTTTTCAGTCTTTTATATGTAAGTTTGGGTTGTTTAGAGATTCTTCTTGTTTCTTGAGGTAGGCCTCTACACTATAAACTTCCCCCTTAGAACTGCTTTTGCTGCATCCCAAAGATTCTGGAACATTGTGCTTTCATTTTTTTTTTGTTTTGGCTCCATGTATTCTTTAATTTCTTCATGAACCCATTAACTGTTAAGTAGCATGTTGTTTAGCCTCCATGTGTTTGTGATTTTTCCAGAGGTGTTTCTTCTTACTAATTTCTTTTTTAAAAGTTTTATTTATTTATTCATGAGAGACACAGAGAGGCAGGGACACAGACAGAGGGAGGAGAAGCAGGCTCCATACAGGAGCCCAATCTTCTTACTAATTTCTAGTTTCATGCTGCTGTGGTCAAAAAAAGTGCTTGATATCATTTAAATCTTCAGAAAAGATGCCTGATATGATTTAAATCTTCTTAGAATTAATGAGACTTGTTTTGTGGTCTAACATGTAATCTATCCTGGAGAATGTTTCATGGGCACTTGAAAAGAATGTATATATTCTGTATATATCTGTTAATTTCATCTGATCTGCTATGTCATTCAAAGCTATGGTTTCCTTGTTGATTTTCTGTCTGGATGATATATCCATTGATGTTAGTGGCCTGTTAAAGTACTCTATTAATATTATATTATTATCAGTTTTTTATGTCTGTTAATATTTGCTTTATGTATTTTGGTGCTCCTCTGTTGGATACATAGATATTTATTATTGGTATATCCCCTTGTTGGATTGATCCCTTTATCATTATGTATGTCTCTTGCTACAGTCTTTGTTTTAAAGTCTATTTTGTCTGATATAAGTATTACTACCCTAGCCAAAAGCCAGCTCTTTTATTTTTTTAAGATTTTATTTATTTATTTGAGAGAGAGAGAGAGAGAGCAAGCGAGAGAGAGAGCCCAAAAGAGAGCATGAGCAGGGGAGAAAGGCAAGAGGGAGAGGGAGAAGCAGATTCCTCAATAAGTAGGGAGCCCCAAGTGGGGACCCTGAGATCATGACCTGAGCCAAAGGCAGATATTTAACCAAGTGAATCACCCAGGTGCCCCCTAAAAGCCAGTTCTATAAAAAAGTTCATAGAAGTAGAGAGAATATTTCTGCTGATATTATATAGATACATAAGGATTATAAATAAATAGTATGCTGTAAGATAGGTAAAGAAACTGTATTATATCCAAACAGTGGAAGAATCTTGCAGGCAATATGCTAAATTAATTAAGTCAGACACAAAAGGTCTCATACTACATGCTTCCATTTATATGAAAAAGGCAGAAGAAATTTATAGAGACAGAAAATATATTAGTGATGTTTAGGGCCCAGGAGGACAGTCTAAAGAGAGTGATAGCTGAAGGATACAGGGTTTCTTTTGGGGGTAAATAAAATATTCAAAAACTCGATTTTTGTGACATTTTCACAAATCAGTGAATATACTGAAAATCATGGGAATGTACACTATAAATGAGTGGATGTATTGTTTGTGAAATTTATCTCAAGAAAACTGTTGAAAACAAGAAACACATATGGGGGGATAATAAAAGAGTTTTCTGAGCACCTCTGAAACTGGATTAAGGCCATTTTTATTCCAATCTGAACTTGTGTTTTGTGGTTAGTTCCTCCCCTTAGCAAAGGGAAGGGTATATTTTGTCATTCCCCCAAAATAATTTAGCAGTGCATAGAAGCCAGTTTTCTGAAAGAAGCCCACAGTTTGGTTGCTTTACTTGGTTCTAAGGCTAGGCTTTTGCTTCAGATTCATAGACATAAACTGCCCATAGGTATGCTTTACCTTCCTCTTTTTTATTTTTTTTAAGATTTTATTTATTTTTTTCATGAAAGACACAGAGAGGGACAGAGACATAGGCCAAGAGATAAGCAGGCTCCCTGTGGGGAGCCCAATACGAGACTCCATCTCAGGACCCCAGGACCATGACCTGAGCCAAAGGCAGACACTCAACTGCTGAGCCACCCAGCTGCACCTACCTTCCTCTTTTTTCATGTTTCTTCAAGCTAGGCGTATTGGTGGCTCAGAGACCCCACCCCTTAAAATCCCTTTGTTGCTCTCTGAGGATAATTGTTGCCTTGGCTAGATTATTACATAGGAGGCATCATCACTGAAATTGCCATAGCAGTCCCTGGGATGCCTGAAAGGGGACAAGATTCATGGGTTGAAGATGGGGTATTCTGGGGGAATGGGGACAGCCTGCTAGCTCCTCCTGAGTGTTAACCTGAGAACTTTGGAATCCTGTGGTTTTAAAACTTCAGAGGTGCCTGTTGTCATACAAAGTGGCAAAGAGTTTTTTTTTTTTTGAAGTTCGGAAGAGCATGCTTCAGACATGTTTAATCCACATGTATTAGATACTCCAGCTGTAATTTTTGACAATGGATCAGGACTCTGCAAAGCAGGCCTGTCTGGAGAGATTGGACCCCGTCGCATCATCAGTTCTGTTGTGGGGTATCCTAAATTCAACATGCCATCATCAGAAGCCACTAAGAAAAAGTACCTTGTGGGAGAAAAAGCCCTATACAAATATGAGGCCTTGCATTTGCACTACCCCATTGAGCGTGGACTGGTAACAAGATGGGATGAAATGGAGAAACTTTGGAAGTATCTTTTTGAGTGGGAACTAGGAGTAAATCCTTGTCAACGCCCTGTTCTCATGACTGAGCCCTCCTTGAACCCAAGGGAGACTAGAGAGAAGATGGCTGAAGTAATGTTTGAGACCTTCAATGTGCCTGCTTTCTACCTGTCCAATCATGCAGTGGTAGCACTGTATGCCTCTGCCTCTGTCACAGGATTAGTGGTGGACAGTGGGGATGGGGTCACTTGCACAGTCCCTATCTTTGAGGGTTATTCCCTGCCTCACGCTGTCACCAAGCTCTATGTGGCAGGAAGGGACATCACAGAGCACCTCACTCGCCTCCTCCTTTCTAGTGGAAGTACTTTCCCTTGCATACTCAATAAGGCCTTAGTTGGTGACATCAAAGAGAAGCTGTGTTATGTGGCCTTGGAGCCGGAGAAAGAGCTATGCAAGAGACCAGAAGAGGTTCTGAGAGAATACAGACTGCCAGACGGGAATGTTATCTACATTGGAGACCAGCTGCACCAAGTGCCTGAAATTCTTTTTGCACCCGATCAGCTGGGTATTCACAACCCAGGACTCTCCAAAATGGTGTCCAGCAGCATTATGAAGTGTGACGTTGACATCCAAAATAATCTTTTTGCAGAAATTGTGCTGTCTGGGGGCACCACTCTTTTCCCTGGGCTTGAAGAAAGACTTATGAAAGAACTGGAACAGCTGGCTTCCAGAGGAACTCCCATCAAGATTACAGCTTCTCCTGATAGATGTTTTTCTGCATGGATAGGTGCATCCATTGTGACCTCTCTGAGCAGTTTCAAGCAGATGTGGATCACTTCTGCAGATTTCATGGAGTTTGGGACATATGTTGTTCAGAGAAGATGCTTTTAAGGAATCCATAACACAGGGGACTGCTTGAAGTGTAAGATCACAGGAGCACTTGTGGAAGGTGACATCTTTCCTTGGGCTTTAGCATGGTGTTTGATAAAATTGATATGACATTTTGGTTTCAGTTCATTTTTGGGGGCAGCAGAGTAATTTCTTATCCAGATAATGAATCATTTTAAGTAGTTCTATTACACCCTTTCTGGCTCATGGACATTGTTAGTTGTTTTCTCTAGAGAAATCCTTTATTTGTTAATGTTGTGTCTACTTGGCAGGGTTTATAGTTAAAGCAGGTGCTTGAGCCTCATGCCCATAAGCCTGACTTGGTAGGATCCCTGGGGACTTCATTTTAATCAAGTATCTTGGATATTTTTGGCAGATCTCGTGCTATTGAAAGACAGAAATCACCAGAGAAAGTGTGGGAAGTGGAGGGGAAATTACCTAAAAGAAATGCGACCCTGCTGTTAGGGCTTAACAGACCCTTTCACTCAATTGATCCTTTATTAGCAAAATAAGGTTCTCTGCTGTTATCAGGGATTAGGCAACTAAATAGGATGGAGCTATTTTCCTTGGCAAAGTGGCTAAATGTGAATAGAATTCACTATTTGATTAAGGTTCAAGGCCCCTATTCCCAGTGGGAGTATTAAGAATCAACACATCTGCTTTTTGTTTTTTATTTCAATTATGTTTATGGCCTCATTTAGTTAGTGGTAAAATACTGGAAATATTTAATGGTAATCAATAAATAAATTATTAAATAAATTATGCCTATATGAATTTTTTCTCATTAGTGTTATTTTTACAAAATATGGAGACAAATGGAAAATTCAGAGAAGTCTTTGTAATTCAAACTATTTGGTAAACAAAACAGTGACACTTTCCCATATATATGTCTATGCACATTTATATGTACATATGTAAATGTATATTTTAATGTAATTATAAGTTCTTGGAGAAAAGTACAGAAGGATACATACAATCAAGTTCACATAGATTGGTGGAACAGAAGAAAATGAGAGGTAATACAGGCAAAAAGAACAGGATGGGAAGCAAATCACAAAGAGGTATTCCCAAAATTTAAGCCTGAGTGAAATAAAGCCATTAAACTAAAAAGAAATGTCTATTTTGCACATATCTCCTCAACTGCATTTTCAGAATGTCACATTGCTGGCTTGATATAGCTATGAAAATTATTGAATGATATAAATCACTATAAATTAGGTATTTTATTTTTTAGATATATTTGAGAGACCTGGCTTACTAACACTCTTTTGTTTATAGACAACTTAGCAAAACACAGTGGAACCAGAAGATAGTGGGATGACACCTTCAAAGAGCTAGGGAAGCATTACTCTCAACCTAAAATTACATACCCAGGAAAATCATTCCAAGAAAGACGGTAAAAAAAAAAAAAAGATTTTTTTTGACAATAATGAAAGTGTCTACTGCCAATAAAGCATCCACTAAAGGAAATTTTACATTATTAATTGAGGATATATAGAAATAATCCCAGAATAAGATGCATAGGGTATAAAAAACAATGAACACTTTAAAATGATGTAAATAGAGGTAAATTTAAAATACTGACCACATTAATTTGTAGTATTAACATAATACAAAGGACAAAAACTCTATAATACTAAAGGACTAAGCCATGGAAATTGATTTGGGTTAAAAATATTTTAATATACTTGCATTTGTCAGAGAAATATTAATTAAATTTAGACTGAATATTGAAACTGAGTGAAGTCTGTAAAAAACTTTAAAAATAAGAAAAAATATGAAATTGTGCAATTGGAAATACTAAAAGATATTTCTTCAATAAAGTATCAAAAATAAAAATTTAATGAAAATTATAAGCTAATTAAAAATGAATGAGAAGAGAGGAACCTAGGTGGCTCAGTTGGTTGTGTCCAACTCGATTTCAGTTCAAGTCATGATCTCAGGGTTGTGAGATTTAGCCCCACAATAGGCTCTGCACTGGCCATGGAGCCTGCTTCAGATTCTCTGTCTCCCTCTTCTTCTGCCCTTCTCTCCATCCATCTCAAAAAAAAAAGAGAAAAAAAGAAAAGAATGAGAAGAAATTATTAGATATTAAGGGGTGGAATGCAGCTACTGCTGAAATTAGTAAGAAATGGATAGTCTTGGGACGGCTGGTGGCTCAGCCATTGAGCATCTGCCTTTGGCCCAGGGTGTGATCTGGGAGACCCAGGATAGAGTCCCACATCAGGCTCCCTGCATGGAGCCTGCTTCTCCCTCTGCCTATGCCTCAGCCTCTCTCTGTGTGTCTCTCATAAATAAATAAATAAAATCTTTTTTTAAAAAAAGAAATGTATAGTCTTAAATGTTTATGTAAGTAAAAATAATGGGTGAATATCAAAGAGTTAATGTCTAATTTATGAAAAAATAAACAGAATAAGCCCTCAAAATGGGAAGAAGGAATTTAAAAAAATAGGAAATCAGAAATTAATGCTATCTGCAACAACATGTATGAACCTAGAAGGTATCATGCTAAATGAAATAAGTCAGAGAAAGACAAATACAACATGATTTCAATCATATGTAGAATTTAAGAAAACAAATGAACAAAGGAAAAAAGGACAAAAAAAAAAAAAACCACTCTTAAATACAGAGAACAAACTAGTGATTGCCAGAGGGGAGGTGGGTGAGGGAATGTGCAAAATAAATAAAGGGGATAGAGAGTACACTCTTCTTGATAAACACTGAGAAATGTATAGAATTGTTGAATCATTATATTGTATACCTGAAACTAATATAACACTGTGTGATAATTATACTTGAATAAATAAATGGATGGAACTGGAAGGTATTATGCTGAGCAAAATAAGTCAATCAGAGAAAAACAATTATATGGTTTCACTCATATGTGGAATATAAGACATAGTGCAGAGGACCACAGGGAATGGGAGGGAAAACAGAATAGGAAGAATTTGGAGAGGGGAACAAATCATGAGAGACTCTTAACTATAGGAAACAGAGTTGCTGGAGGGGAGGTGGATGGGAAGATAAGGTAACTGGGTGCAAGCATTGAGGAGGGCACAGGATGTAATGGGTACTGGGTGTTACATGCAACTGGTGAATTACTGAACTCTACATCTGAAAGTAATGATGTACTATATGTTGGCTAGTTGAATTTAAATTAAAAAAAAGAAATCAGTTGCATTTATATACCCCATTAATGAAGCAGCAGAAAGAGAACTCAAGTAGTCAATCCCATTTACAATTGCGCCTAAAACCATAAGATACCTAGGAATAAACTAACCAAAGATGTAAAAGATTTGTGTTCTGAAAACCCTAGAACCCTTATTAAAGAAATTGAGGGAGACACAAAGATTTGGAAAAACATTCCATGTTCATGGATTGGAAGAACAAATATTGTTAAAATGTCTATACTACCCAAAGCCATCTACACATTCAATTCAATCCCAACCAAAATACCACTAGCATTTTTCACAGAGCTAGAATAGACAATCCTAAAATTTATATGAAATAAAAAATGACCCTAAATACCAAAGAAATGCTGTGAAAGAAAAGCAAAATGGGAGGCATCACAATCCCAGACCTCAAGCTGTATTACAAAACTGTAATCAAGGAGAGGAGGGGCAAGATGGCAGAAGAGTAGGGCCCCCAAATCACCTGTCCCCACCAAGTTACCTAGATAACCTTCAAATCATCCTGAAAATCTACGAATTCAACCTGAGATTTAAAGAGAGACCAGCTGCTGGAACGCTACAGTGAGAAGAGTTCGCGCTTCTATCAAGGTAGGAAGACGGGGAAAAAGAAATAAAGACACAAAAGGCCTCCGAGGGGGAGGGGCCCCGCGAGGAGCCAGGCTGAGGCCGGGGCGAGTGTCCCCAGGACAGGAGAGCCCCGTCCCGGAGAAGCAGGAGCTGCACCAACCTTCCCGGGGGAAAGGGGCCCGCAGGAAGTTGGAGCAGGACCCAGGAGGGCGGGGATGCCCTCGGGCTCCCTGGGATACTAGCAGACACCTGCGCCCCGGGGGAGTGCGCCGAGCTCCCTAAGGGCTGCAGCGCGCACCGCAGGACCCGGGAGGAGCTCGGAGGGGCTCGGGCAGAGGAGAAAAGGGAACACTCTTACACTGTTGGTGGGAATGTGAACTGGTGCAGCCACTCTGGAAAACTGTGTGGAGGTTCCTCAAAGAGTTAAAAATAGATCTGCCCTACGACCCAGCAATTGCACTGCTGGGGATTTACCCCAAAGATACAGATGCAGTGAAACGCCAGGACACCTGCACCCCGATGTTTCTAGCAGCCATGTCCACAATAGCCAAACTGTGGAAGGAGCCTCGGTGTCCATCGAAAGATGAATGGATAAAGAAGATGTGGTTTATGTATACAATGGAATATTACTCAGCCTTAGAAACAACAAATACCCACCAGTTGCTTCAACGTGGATGGAACTGGAGGGTATATTATGGTGAGTGAAGTAAGTCAATCGGAGAAGGACAAACATTATATGGTCTCATTCATTTGGGGAATATAAATAATAGTGAAAGGGAATATAAGGGAAGGGAGAAGAAATGTGTGAGAAATATCAGAAAGGGAGACAGAACATAAAGACTCCTAACTCTGGGAAACAAACTAGGGCTGGTGGAAGGGGATGAGGGCAGGGGGTGGGGACGAATGGGTCACGGGCACTGAGGAGGGCACTTGACGGGATGAGCACTGGGTGTTATTCTGTTTGTTGGTAAATTGAACACCAATAAAAATTAAATTTATTAAAAAAATAAAAATAAAATAAAAATAAATAATAATAATAATAATAATAATAATTAATAATAAAGACTGAGATGCCTAGGTGGCTAACTGTTTGAGCATCTGCCTTCGGCTCAGGGTGTGATCCCTGGGCCAGGGATCAAGTCCCACATCAGGCTCCCTTTTGAGGAGCCTGCCTCTCCCTCTATGTCTCTGCCTTCTCTCTGTGCCTCTCATGAATAAATAAGTAAAATCTTAAAAAAATAAATACCATATACAAAAATCTCACAGCTAACATCATAATTGTGAAAAACCCTTTTCCCTCTAAGATCATGAACAAGACAAGTCAACATAGTATTAGAAATCCCAACCACAGCAATCATACAATAAAAAAAAGTGGCTTCTACATTGTAAAGAATAAGTTAACTGTCACTAGTCACAAACTACATGATACAATATATAGAAAATCTTACTCAACCAAATATCTCTTAGAACTTAGAGATGGATTCAGCAAAGTGACAGGATACAAAATCAATACCCAGAAATTGGTATATAGCATGTCTATACACTAATACAAAGCAGCAGAAAGAGAAATAAAAAATTACCATTTACAATTGCACCAAAAAAGGATAAAATACCTGGGAATAAAGTTAAAGAGATAAAAGACCTGTACTCTGAAAACTATAAAACACTGATGAGAAAAATTGAAGATGACACAAGCAGAAAAGTTAGTCCATTTCCACAGATTGGAAAAATATTATTAAAATTTCCATGCTACCCAAAGGCAATCTACAGATTCAATGCAGTTTCTATGAAAATATCAACAGCATTTTTCACAAAAATGAATAAATAATACTAAAATTTGCTTGGAAACAAAAAAGAACTTGAATAGCCAAAGCAATCATGAGAACAACTCTGAAGGAATCACAATACTAAATTTTAATATATACTACAAAGCTATAGTAATCAAAACAATATGATACTGACACAAAAATAGAGACATACTTATCAATAAACCCATGATTTAATGGTCAATTAATCTGTGACAAAGGAGGAAAGAATATACAATGGGAAAATTCTCTTCAGTAAGTGGTGCTGGGAATACTGGGCAACTACATGTAAAAGAATGAAACTGGACCACTTATACCCAAATATAAAATAAAAATGAATTAAGGACCTGAATGTGATATCTGAAACCATAAAAATCCTAGAAGAGAACACAAGCAATACTTTCACTGACATCAGTGGTATCAATATTTTTCTGGATATGTCTCTTTATGGCATGGGAAATAAAAGTAAAACTATGAGACTATGCATCATAATAAAATGCTTTTGTGTGTCAAAGGAAACCCTCAACAAAACAACAAGACAACCTACTGAATGGGAGAACATATTTCCAAATGGTATATCTGATAAGGATTAACATCCAAATTATATAAAGTGAGTTATATAACTCAACACCAAAATAAAATCTAACTTATAAATGGGCAGGACAACTGAATAGGCCTTTTTTTTTTCTAAAGAAGACATGCAGATGGTCAACAGACATAAAGATGCTCAGCATCACTAATAATCATGGAAATGCAAATCAAAACCACAATGAGATATTACCTTACACTTGTTTGAATGACTAAAAGGAAAATAAATAACAAGTGTTGGTAAAGATGTTGGTGGGAATATAAATTGGTTCAGCCATTGTAGAAACCAGTATGGATGTTCTTCAAAAATTAAAAATAGAAATGCCATATGACTTAACAATTTCACTGTTGGATATTTACCCAAGAAAACAAAAACACGAATTTGAAAAGATATATAACCCCTATGTTTATTGTAGCATTAGTTACCATATCCATGTTATGGAAGCAACTTAAGTCTCCATCAATAGACAAATCAATAAGAAAGAAAGATATGCTATATATACACAATAGAATATTATACGGCCATAAATAAGAATCAGATTGTGCCATTTGAGGCAACATGGATGGACCTAGAGATTATTATGACAAATAAAATCAGTCAGATTAAGAAAGACAAATACCATATGATTCCACTCATAAGTTGAATCTAAAAACAAATGAATAAACAAAAAAAGCAGAAGACCTATAAATACAGACAACAAACTAATGATTGCCAGTGGGGAACGGGGTGGGAGTTGAGCAAAATGTGTGATGGGGAGAGGGAGACACAGGTTTCCAGTTATGGAATAAATAAGTCACAGGAATAAAAGTCACAGAATAAGGAACATAGTCAATAGTATTTCAATAGCAGTGTAATAGGACAGATGATAGCTACACTTGTGGTGAACATACTATAATATATAAACTTAACAAATCACTAAGTTGTACACCTGAAAACCAAAGTAACATCATGTGTCAACTATACTCAAATAAAAATAAAGAATGAAGATATTTCAAATATCTTTTTTAAAATAGAGTATTTCCTGTAATCAAAATAAAGAAGAAATGAACAAGTGTTGAAGAGGATGTGGGAAAATTGGAATCCTTGTGTACTGTTAATAGGAATGTAAAATGGTGCAGCTGCTATGAAAAACAATATGGAGACTCCTTTAACCTACATTGAGAGGTAATCAGTCAAGGTCCATAGTTTACATTCAGCTTCATTTTGGTGTTATATAATCTATGGCTTTGGGAAAATATTTAATGGTATGTATAAATCATTAAAATATTAAACATAGTATTTTTCACTGCCCCTTAAATTCTCTGGGCTTTGCCTAATCATGATTATCCCTATCCTCATCCTTGACAACTGCTGAACTTTCTATTGTCTCTACATTTTGCCTTTTTCAAAATGTCATATACTTGGTATCATACAGTATGTAGTCTTCTTAAGTTGGCTTCTTCCATTTAGTAATATGCATTTAAGTTTTTTTCCATGTCTTTTCATGGCTTGATAGTTTTTTTTTTAATTTATTTATTTTTATGATAGTCACAGAGAGAGAGAGAGAGAGGCAGAGACACAGGCAGAGGGAGAAGCAGGCTCCATGCACCTGGAGCCCGAAATGGGATTCGATCCCGGGTCTCCAGTATCGCGCCCTGGGCCAAAGGCAAGCGCCAAACCGCTGCGCCACTCAGGGATCCCTGATAGTTCTTTTTTAAGTGCTGAATAATATCCCATTGTCTGGAGGTACTTGTTTATCCATTTACCTACCAATGGACATATTTGTTGCTTTCAAGTTTTGGCAATTATGAATAAAGCTGCTATAAATATCCATGTGGAGGTTTCTGTGGACATAGTTTTTTTTAACTCCTTTGGGTAAAATTAGGGGGTATCTTTGCTGAGTCATATGATCAGTGTATATTTAGCTTTGTAAAAAAAGTCTTTCAACAAAGCTGTACTTTATTTTTTTAATTTACATCAGTTCCTGTTGCTTCACATTTTTAAAATGTTTTATTTATTTATTTATGAGAGAAAGAGAGAGAGAGAGAGAGAGAGAGAGAGAGAGAGAGAGAGAGAAAGCAGGCGCCATGTAGGGAGCCTGACACAGGACTCAATCCCGGGACTCCAGGATCATGCCCTGGGCCAAAGGCAGGGACTAAACCACTGAGCCACCCAGGGATCCCCAGATTTTCCTATTCTATTACTGGTCCCTCTGGCAGTTTCTGTACTTGAGTCTCTGTTTTTGTGGGCCATGATACTCTATATTTTCCTGTCTGTCTCTCTAGTATTAGGGGTGGTGGTTTTTCCTGTGTCTTTCCCTCTGTTATGGATCCAAAGAAGAGTTTTTGACTTTTAGCCTGTGCAGAAATCAGAGAGGGATAAAACCATAAAAGACTTTTGATCATAGAAAACAAAGTGATAGTAGCTGGAGGGGAGGAGAGTGGGTAAATGGGACAACTGGATGATGAATATTAAGGAGGATGTGATGTAAAGAACACTGGGTATTTTATAAGACTGATGAATCACTGACCACTACCTCTGAAACTAATAATACATTATATGTTTACTAATTGAATTTAAATTTAAAAATAAATAAATTTTAAATTAAAAAAGAGATCAGGAACAAGACAAGTGTTATCATTTTCACTGCTCCTATTCAATATAGTACTAGAAATTCTAGCCAGAGTAATCAGACAAGAAAAATAAGTAAATAAAAGGCATCCAGATTGGAAAGGAAGAAGTAAAATGTCTCTGTTTGCAGATGACATTATTTTACATGTGTAAAATCCTAAAGACTCCATCAAAAACTATTAGGACTCATAAATAATTTCAATAGTTTTAGGAAGCAAATTCACCATACAAAAATCACTAATTTCTATACACTAACAATATACTATCCAAAAAGAAAACAGCCCCATTTATAATACCATAAAAAACAATAAAATTATTAGGAATTAATTTAACAAAGGAGGTAAAATATCTGTGCACTGAAAACTATAATACCATGATGAAAGAAATTGATGAGTCAAATAAATAGAAAGATGTTCTGTGTTCATAGATTGGAAAAATTACCATTGTTAACATGTTCATACTACCCAAAGTAATCAATAAATTCAATGCAATCCCTATCAAGATTTCTTTCACATAAATAGAAAAAGATCTTAAAAATTATATGGAACTGCTGAATACCTCAAATAGAGAAAGCATGCTGAGATAGAAGAACAGAGATAGTGCCATCACACTTCTTGATTTTAAATTATATTACAGAACTACAGTAATCAAAACACAACATATTAGTTTCTATTACTTGAAAGGTAAATGTCTGGGTTAATGCATCACTTGTCATGTTGCTTTACAACTAATCATGACTTAATTTTTAAATATAGCTGAAATATTCTGAATATAACTTGTTCTTTCAATTAATATGAAGCTGAATATTGATAGAAAGTGTATGATAAATGCACTACAGAAAATTGTGATAAACTCATTTCAAATTTATTATCAAAAGTTACCAATGGGTATGATACTGACAGACAATTCTAATGTATTTCCCTAATTTATCACATTTCCACTATTGAAATGATTAGTTTATAGTACATGTCTCCTAAAATCACCACTGCTACCTTATATAACTTCAGTGCACATTTATGAAGAAAAAAATGCAATTGGAGAACTATTTCACTTGATTACTTTAAATTCTACCAATCTACCAACATTTATTTGTACATTTTCTCCATTCTCTCCTTTTATAATAGAAGTGTCTCTTATTTTATGTAAAGCCAAAACTTCTATTTGATCCCTTTCCTTTGGTCATACTCTCTTCACCTTGTATAAACACCTGCCTAATAGACATTTTTATATGGATGTCTAATAGGTATTTCTAACTTAAAATTGATCTAATTAAAAAAAAACATTGACATAATTGAACTCTAAGATGCTGGGTTGTTTTCTTGTTATTCAATTTTCCTAGTTTATTTCTGTCTCGGGGACTTTGTTATTGCTATTCCTCCTATTTGTAGAACTATTACTTCAGATGCCTTCACAGGTTTTTCTCCTTATAATTCATGTCTTACCTCAAAGTTTGACTCATCCAGAGAAGTCTTAGGCAACATCTCAAGCTAAAATAATTATCCCCCCAAATTATTGGTTACATTCTATTGTACTGCTTTGTTTAATTGACACCATAAAACTCATTGGTTTTGACTCATCCAGAGAAGTCTTAGGCAACATCTCAAGCTAAAATAATTATCCCCCCAAATTATTGGTTACATTCTATTGTACTGCTTTGTTTAATTGACACCATAAAACTCATTGGTACCTGATATTATCCTATTTATTTATTTGTTTTGTATTAATTGTGATCTCTGCCTATTAAGATGTAAGATACTTTAGGGTAAGTGTTGTATCATTCTAGTACCTTCATGTATCCAAAACATCTATAACATTGTCTGGCACATAATAGGTTGATATATTTTTTCAACTGACTTTCTCCTTTAAAAAATAAAAACCCTCAAAGTTCACATAAGTATCTGGGAAAATAAAATACTCTACAGAAGCAGATTATATGACAAATGTGGGCAACTTATGGATAATATTATTCCAAGATAATTATAATGTAGATTGATTTTGATTTCACTTTGTCAAATATAGATGTGTTTATAAAGTATATATACTTTATTGCAAATGATTCATAAAGAGAGCTATCTTAATGTAAATATTTTTATAACACAGTCTTTTTATTTGCATCAAGGTCATGGTGACACTTCACATTTTATTTTAGAACTATATCATTAGAGTTATGATAATCATTCCTTAAACAATGGAAAACTATACTTATCTCATTTTATTTGCCCTCTAAGCAGCACAATTATCAGAAACAGATGCATACACATTTGTGAAATTAGAGATACATTAAAAATTTAAGTTTGTTTTTTAAGTTGGTTGCATTATTCTACTAATTTCTTAAATTTGCCTAGGGCTGTAATCAAGACTAATACAAAAAATAATTATAATGTAGCAGAAGACTGCTTCTGCTTAATGCAGTCCCTACCTGAACTGTTTTAGACATATAAGGCTTTTATCATCTGTATTCACTGTCTTCACATACTGAAATTACAGTATTATAAATTTATTCTCTACCTTTACAATTCAGCCAAACCTACTTCATGAATATACTTAGAATGTCATATTGTGTGTTTCTTTTCCCTGAATCTACAACATTGGGGTTAGATATTTATCTTATATATACACTTGTCATACATTTATGAAAGCATTTATCAGATTTATTAAAACTTTTTACTTCAATACTATTTTCATCTAATACTATCTACTAAATCCAATAGGTGCTCACTCAACTAACCTCACTGTGCTGAAATAAATTTTGTCTTCTTGTGGTGTGGTAAGGTTAAATTACTGGTTCTCAAGACATATTCTCTTATCCTTATAATCAATAAGTCACATGAAGAATTGAATTCATGACCTTTGTTGTCCCACATTCTCTTATCAAATGAGTTACCTTTACTCTGATATCATAATATTTGTTCTTTTTTCTAAAAATTTTATTTATTCATTCATGAGAGACACACATACACACACACACACACACACACACAGAGAGAGAGAGAGAGAGAGAGAGAGAGAGAGAGAGGCAGAGACATAAGCAGAGGGACAAGCAGGCTCCACACAGGGAGCCTGATGTGGGACTCAATCCTGGGACTCCAGGATCACACCCTGGGCCAAAGGCAGGAGCTCAACCGCTGAGCCACCCAGGCATCCCAATAGTATTTGTTCTTAACTTGTATCATACATATAATCACAGTAAATCATCGTAGTGATATATCAGGATGGCTGTTCAAAGTTATTGTCCCACTATTCCTTTGTTTATTTATCCCTTTACCATTTCACCAACATGTGAACATCTATATTCTTTACTTTGTAATTTCCTGATCTTACTTTCAACAATTGCGGCAGTTGGGATAGCAGATAGAGTATTATGACTAATTATAAATTCTGTGGAACTATTTTAGAAATGATATAATAGAATATGAAATTTACACTACTCAGGCTATCATGTTGTGACCTCAGAAGTAATATTTTGCCTTAGAGTCAATAAGTTATTCTAACCTGTCTTCTTCAAGGGCTCAGTTTTCAAACTGTTCTTAATAAAAATTTCAGGGGATTTGACTAAATTTAACTTGAATTTATTTTTATTATGTATTTATTTAAAACTATTCATAAAAATGCACATAGTCAAATGTATATGCACTGGATTATTATTGTGCAGATTTTAATAATACAAATCTTTCCCTGATATTTTTGCATAGACTTTAAGTTCTTTTCAATAGGAACTTGAAAGTTATGCATGAACTTTTATTATAATTAAAACCTTTGAATGTTCATGCAAAATTGTATGAATAAGTGCATTTATGCATCACATGAAATGTGTTCAATAAAATACCCATCATCCTCAAGTACTAAAACTAATTACATTAAAAAATAAAACTGATTACAGTATTTTATTATTAATTGTTAATTGGGATGATGAAATTGACTTTTATTCCATGACATGACTTTGTGCTAAATAGAGGCACTTGAGAAGAACCTGAAAAATAAGGGTTTTGTTGCTAAGTTGAAAAACTCCTATTGAGTCAAACTATCATGCTAAGGATCTAATAAGGTATCACATACAGTGGTTAGCTAATAGTTGGTGCTTGATAAATAGTTTTCTACCATAGTGGGGAGTCATGCTTATATTTGTATGTTTTGTGAAGGAGAGATAGCAAACAGAGCATAGTGCTCTGTCCTTTATCTACATCTGCTTAGGTTACATTTAAAATATTTCAAATCTGCCTGAATAAATTTTCATATTTTGTGTCATCATTTCTGTGACTATTGTTAATAGTGGTCTTGTAAACTTCTCTTGATCATTATCGATGTCTAAAAACATATATAGCAATAAAAAGAAACTTAGTTTCCATAGGATTTTTTTTACTTTGACATTAATAGATAAATACGTATTTTGCCTCATTTAATGCAGAGACCGCTAGTTAAGCTTTTGGTATTATGTTTTATATGCCAACAGTATAAAAAGAGTTATACTGGCATTGCCTCCAGCTAATATAGCCTTTAACATTGAATTTTCATGGCTATTAAGAATCATTGTGAGGGGGTTCCTGGGTGGTTCAGTCAGTTAAGTGTCTGCCTTCGGCTCAGTTCATGATCCCAGCGTCCTGGGATGGAGCCCCACATTGGGTTCCTTGCTCAGCCGGGGGAGCCTGCTTCTCCCTCTCCCCACCCCTCCACTCATGCTCTCTCTCACTATCTCTCTCTCTTAAGTAAATAAAATCTTTTTTTTTATTTTTTTATTTATTTATGATAGTCAGAGAGAGAGAGAGAGAGAGAGAGAGAGAGAGAGAGAGAGAGGCAGAGACATAGGCAGAGGGAGAAGCAGGCTCCATGCACCAGGAGCCCGACGTGGGATTCGATTCCAGGTCTCCAGGATCGCGCCCTGGGCCAACAGCAGGCGCCAAACCGCTGCGCCACCCAGGGATCCCAAGTAAATAAAATCTTTTAGAAAAGAGTTACTGCGTAAATGTATAAGAAGTGTATAAATATTGTGATATGTCAAAAATATAAAAAAGTAAATATATAACGTACACATATTACAATTTTTAACTTCAAATTATATTTAATATTTCCAGTATTTCTGCTTATTAACTAGGCAAAAATAGCATTACATATGCAACAACATTTTTTAGGCTTTGAAAATGAATAAAAATGACTTTTCCTGTGATTAATGATTTTCACCCTATTGAGAGATAAAATGGAAAGGCATATGATTCCCCCCCCCCATTTTCAGTGTCAGCAGGAGAGTTTCCTTGGGTGGTTATTGTTCAATCCCAAATCTACCAGTTACTTCTTTTTTTTAATTTTTATTTATGATAGTCACACAGAGAGAGAGAGAGAGGCAGAGACACAGGCAGAGGGAGAAGCAGGCCCATGCACCGGGAGCCCGACGTGGGATTCGATTCCGGGTCTCCAGGATCGTGCCCTGGGCCAAAGGCAGGCGCCAAACCGCTGCGCCACCCAGGGATCCCCCTACCAGTTACTTCTTTTAGCTATTCTTAAATGATTTTTCATTATCCGTAAAGATAGTCAAAAATAGGTTAACATGGTTATATATTGCCATATGACACTGATGTGAATCTGGGCATGGGAAGTACAGGAGTAATCCTTTACCTTACAGGGAAATGCAAAGATAACTTTAATGGTTAGCAGCAAAATTCCTTTGAGATAATCATATCCATTTTATTGGCTTTTGACGTGGCATTATTTAGCACCTTTATGAATTATAAAAATAATAGACACACTTTTTAAAGTACAATGAATTAAAACTTAAATTTGCAAAGAAATAAATGTAAATAATTACTGAGCTGTTTACAACCATAATGGTTATTTTTTCCTTGAAGCATGATTTGCACACAATAAATATATAATGTTTAGAAAAAGTTTGCGGGCTTTAAATTTGGCGGGATATGTCTTCACAGATCTCCCTTTCTCTTTGCACCCCCCCCCTTTATAAGAAGTTCTGAGAAACCTAATCCCTGGTCATGCAATTAATCAGATCAATAGTGCATGTATGCTGGTATCCATCTGCTAAAAGCTGTCATAAATGACACTGCCTTATAACTGAATTTCAGAATTATTTGTCATTGCCTGCCACATAGCTCACCTTCTGTTTCAGGTTATAAAATATATGCTTAAAATTTTCCCTTCATTTTTGTGACAACAATTTATATAACTAATGTACCAGACACTTTCACTTAAATGTTCAAATTCTTTGACTATGTAGTGTTTGCTGGAGTTAAAACTTTCTCAGAGGACATAGGGGTTTCTGTGTTGATTTCCCACTTTTGTTATAATAATAGAATAACAATTGTTGTGCTTTCCTTAACATTTGGCCTCTGTATTTTGGGCTAGGTGTAGTAAGTGACAAAGTAGTAGCTAAAAAAAGTAAAAGTGAATTTAAAACATTTTATTTGAAGATGATTTTGGTGCCATATCTGGGCTAAGAGTCTATCTCCAGTAAAAGAAGAATTTATTTCCTGCCTTGAAGCAGAAAAGGGGGAGTTTTTCCTGCATTTATTGCTTCTTAATTACCTTCTACTCAAAATATTTGTTATGACAAAAAGGTGCATTTTGGGGCAACATATACTGCTGTCCTCTAAGGCTTGAGAAAATATTGTATTAATTTTTAACACTTAATGTTATTATATACATTGCTTGACTTCTACAAGTAATTGCCACTTACCCACCAAGATTTTATCCTACTCCTTATCTTAAAAACATCAAAAAAGACACATTGCATGGTTGACAAATGAAATACTTTACTCCAAAGAAAATGTAAGTAATGTGAGGTTATTTATTGGCAGTAAAACGAAACATATTAGGGAACAAGTATATCTAAGAAAAACAAAAATATAAGTCCACTGTTGGAACACATTTATTGGTGACTGAAAACAAAATAAAACAAAAATAACACATTTGCTCACTTCTTATTTTGTTTCAATTTTCTTTACCAAGGAGGATCAAATTCAATATGGTGTAGATGGAATGGACATTGAGTAAAAAAAATGTAGAATGGATAACAAGTTATATAAGAGACTTTTGGTGACAAATTGTGTGTTCCAAATGCATTCAAGTTTCCTTGATTAAACATATTCTATGCCAGGATATTGAAATCTCAGAATACAGAGATAAACACAGCTAACCATATTTGAAAAGTCAACAGAGAGAGGGTGTGATTTTATGAAAAATCAGATCAGAAAAAGAAGTCAAATTTCTCTTTCTCTTTCTTTATTCTTTCTTTCTTTCTTTCTTTCTTTCTTCTTCTTTCTTCTTCTTTCTTTCTTTCTTTCTTTCTTTCTTTCTTTCTTTCTTTCTTTCGGAAGGAGAGGGCCAAAGGGAGAAGGAGGAAAAGAATCTTAACTAGGCTCCATGCCCAGCACAGAATCCAATGGGTGCGGGGCAGGGGGGCTAAATCTCATGACCCTGAGATCATGACCTAAACTGAAATCAAGAGTTAAATGCTTAACTGACTTAGCCACCCCGGTGACCCAAGAAGTTGAATTTATATTGAAAAATAGGAGAGTTACTGCAGTTATACATTGCTCAGAAGGTAATAGCAAAACTCTCATTTACTTCTTTTTTTAAGATTTTATTCATTTGTTCAGAGAGAGAGAGAGGCAGAGACACAGGCAGAGGGAGAAGCAGGCTCCATTCAGGGAGCTCCACGTGGGATTCGATTCCAGATCTCCAAGATCATGCCCTGGACTGAAGGTGGTGCTAAACCACTGAGCCACCCAGGTTGCCCCTCTCATTTACTTCTACCCAAAAAGTGCAGACAGGAAATTTTTACACATTAGCAGAGATAGACAAATTGGTTCCAGATTTTTGCAGGTAAAAGACTTAGATAAATACCCATATCATAGAGCCTATAAGTGGCATATGGGACTCAAGCATATATCATATCTGATTCCAGAGCTTTCATACTTAACTATTGCTATATAGAGTTTGGATAAATAGCCAGCCAAATTTCTAGACTAGTTTATTGAACATATAATTATGTATGAGAACAGGTATATTATTGAATCATTAATATTAAAATATTAATATGAATATGGTCTATCACAATGACAAATGAAAAAATAAATTTTTCCAAGTAATGATTAATATATTGGTTTCAATGTCAATAAAGGAAGTAGTTGGGGAATCCCTAGGTGGCTCAGAGGTTTAGCACCTGCCTTTGGCCCAGGGCATGATTCTGGAGTCCCAGGATCAAGTCCCATGTCAGGCTCCCTGCATGGAGCCTGCTTCTCCCTCTGCCTGTGTCTCTACCTCTATCTCTCTATGTCTCTCATGAATAAATAAATAAAATCTTTAAAATAAATAAATAAAGGAAGTGGTTTGTGATTATTCATTCAAAAACATTTCATGCTCATGAAGTGGAAGAATAAATATTGTTCAAATATCTATGTTACTGAGAGCAATATACACATTCAATACAATCCCTATAAAATACCATTGACGTTTTTCACACAGCTGGAACAAATAATCTTAAGATTTGTATGGAATCAGAAAAGACTCCAAATAGCCAAGAGAATGTTTAAAAAGAAAACCAAATAACGCCTGAATTGAAGTTATATTACAAACCTGGGATCATCAAGACATCATGGTACTGTCACAAAAACAGACACATAGACCAAAGGAACAGAATAGAGAACCTAGAAATGGACCCTTAACTCTATGGTCAACTAATGTTCCCAAAAGCAGGAAAGACTAACCAATGAAAAAAGGACAGTCTCTTCAGTAAATGGTGCTGGGAAAATTGGACAGCCACATGGTAAAGAATGAAACTAGACCATTCTTTTACACCATCCACAAAAATAAATGAAAATGTATGAAAGACCTAAATATGAGACAGGAATCCATAAAAATCCTAGAGGAGTACACAGGCAGTAACCTTCTTGACCTCAGCTGCAGCAACTTCTTGTAAGACATGTCCTTAAATGCAAGGGAAACAAAAACAAAAATGAACTATTGTGACTTCCTCATGATAAAAACTTCTGTACAGTAAAGGAAACAGCATAACTAAAAGACAACCTACAGAATGGAAGAAGACATTTGCAAATGACATATAGATGGGCTAATACTCATGATCTTTAAAGAGCTTATCAAACTCAACACTCAAAATATAAATAATCATGTTAAAAATGGGCAGAAAATATCAAGACATTTCTCCAAAGAAGATATACAAATGACCAACAGACACATGAAAAAATGCTCAACATGACTTGTCATCAGGGAGGCACAATCAAAACCACAATGAGATACCACATTATACCACTGAGAATGGCTAAAATTAACAAGACTGGAAAAAATAAATGTTGGCAAGCTTGTGGAGAAAGGGGAACTCTCTTACACTGTTGGTGGGAATGCAAGCTGGTACAGCCACTCTGGGTAACAGTGTGGAGGTTCCTTAAGAAATTAAAAATAAAAAAAATAAAAAATAAATTAAAAATAGAGCTACCCTACAACCCAGCAATTGCACTACAGGGTATTTACACCAAAGATACAGATATATAGATGTAGTGAAATGAAGGGTCACCTGCACCCCAATGTTCATAGCAGCAATGTTCACAATAGCCCAACTGTGGAAGAAGCTAACATGTCCGTGGACAGATGAATGGATGAAGAATATGTGTATATATATATATATATATATATATATATATATATATATATTCACCACTTTCTGTCTTCCACAATTTATTTCATTAATGTTCTGTAGTTCTCAGAACACATATCCTTTGCTTCTTTGCTTAGGTTTATTCCTAGGTATCTTATGGTTTTTGGTGCAACTGTATATGGGATTGATTACTTAATTTCTCTGTCTTCAGTCTCATTGTTAGTGATTAGAATGCAACTGATTTCTCTGCATGGATTCTGTATCTTTTCATGTTGCTAAATTCCTGTATGAGTTCTAGCAATTTTGGGGTGGATTCTTCCATATACAGTATCATGTCATCTGCAAAGAGGAAGAATTTGACTTCTTTGCCAATTTGAATGCCTTTTATTTCTTTTTGTTGCCTGATTGCTGAGGCTAGGACTTCTAGTACTATGTTGAATAGCAGTGGTGAGAGTGGACATCCCTGTCGTGCTCTTGATCTTAGGGGAAAGGCTCCCAGTGCTTCCCCATTGAGAATGATATTTGCTGTGGGCTTTTTGTAGATGGCTTTTAAGACGCTGAGGAATGTTCCCTCTATCCCTACACTCTGAAGAGTTTCGATCAGGAATGGATGCTGTGGGATCCCTGGGTGGCGCAGCAGTTTGGCGCCTGCCTTTGGCCCAGGGCACGATCCTGGAGACCCAGGGTCGAATCCCACATTGGGCTCCCGGTGCATGGAGCCTGCTTCTCCCTCTGCCTGTGTCTCTTCCTCTCTCTCTCTCTGTGTGACTATCATAAATAAATAAAAATTAAAATAAAAAATGAATGGATGCTGTATTCTGTCAAATGCTTTCTCTGCATCTATTGAGAGGATCATAGGGTTCTTGTTTCTTCTCTTGTTGATATGATCTACCACACTGATTGCTTTATGAGTGTTGAAGCAGTCTTGCATCCTGGGGATAAATCCCACTTGGTCATGGTGAATAATCTTCTTAATGTATTGTTAGATCCTATTGGCTAGTATCTTGTTGAAAATGTTTGCATCTGTGTTCATCAAGGATATTGGTCTGCAATTCTCCCTTTTGATGGGTTCTTTGTCTGGTTTTGGGATCAAGGTAAGGTTGACTTCATAGAATGAGTTTTGAAATTTTCCTTCCATTTTTTGAAATAGCTTCAGTAGAATAGGTATTATCTGTACTTTATATGTTTGGTAGAATTCCCCTGGGAAGCCATCTGGCCCTGGTCTCTGGGTTTTGGTAGCATTTTGATTACTGCTTCAGTTTTCTTGGTGGTTATGGGTTTGTTCAGGTTTTCTATTCTTTCTGTTTCAGTTTTTGTATTTTACAAGTTTCTAGGAATTCAACTATTTTCTTGTAGAGGCCTAATTTTTTGGCATATAGTTGCTCGTAATATGTTCTTTCATTTGTATTTCCCTGGTGTTCATCATAATCTCTACTATTTCATTCATGACTATTAATTTGGGCCATTTCTCTTTTCTTTTTGATAAGTCTGGATAGGGGTTTATCTATCTCATTAATTCTTTCAAAGAACCAGCTCCTAGTTCCAATGACTTGTTCTTCTGGTTTCTATTTCATTGATTTCTGCCCTAATCTTTAGTATTTCTCTTTTCCTGCTTAGTTTAGGCTTTATTTGCTCTTCTTTCCGCAGCTCTTTTGTGTGTAAAATTAGTTTGTGTATTTGAGATTTTCCTATTTTTTTTTAGAGAATCTTATATTGAAATGTACTTCCCTTTAGGATTGCCTTTGCTGTATTCCAAAGATTTTGAACAGTTGTACTTTCATTTTCATTAGTTTGCATGACTCTTTTAAATTCTTCTTTAATTTCCTGGTTAATCCACTCATTTTTAAAAATATTTTATTTATTCATGAGAGAGAGAGAGAGGGAGGGAGAGAGAAAGCGGCAGTGACACAGGCAGAGGGAGAAGCAGGCTCCATGCAAGGAGCCTGACGTGGGGCCCAGTTCTGTGTCTCCAGGATCATGCCCTGGGCTGAAAGCAGCGCAAAACAGCTGAGCCACCGGGGCTGCCCCAATCCACTCATTTTTTTAGTATGATGCTCTATGATCTCCAAATGTTTGAGTTTCTTCCAAATTAACCCTTGTGATTGAGCTCAAGTTTCAGATCATTTTGGTCTGAAAATATGCAGAGAATAATCCCAATCTTTTGGTATTGGCTGAGTACTTATTTGTGATCCAGTTTGTGATCTATTTTGGAGAAAAGTCCATGTGCAGTTGTGAAGAATGTGTATTCTTTTACTTTAGGATGGAATGCTCTGTATATATCTATGATGTCCATCTAGTCAAGTGTGTCATTCAAAACCCTTGTTTCTTTGTTGATTTTCTGCTTATACGATCTGTCCATTGCTGTGAGTAGGGTGTTGAAGTCCCATACTATTAATGTATTATTATCTGTGTTTCTGTATTTTGGTTATTAATTCCTTGATATAATTGGCTGCTCCCAAGTTAGGAGCATAAGTATTTATAATTGTTAGGTCTTCTTGTTGGACATACTCTTTAAGTACAATATAGCGTCCCTTTTCAGCTTTTACTGTTGTCTTTGGTTTAAAATCTAATTTATCTTGCATGAGGAATTCTACTGCAGCAAGAAATGTTTCTACACCCTCTCGGTTTCTGTCTGGAGGTATTTTTAGTTCTAAAATGAGTCTCTTGTAGATAGCATATGAATGGTTCTTCCATTTTATCCAATCAGATACCCTGTATCTTTTGATTGGATCATTTTGCCCATACACATTCAGAGTAACTATTGAAAGATATGAGTTTAGTGCTATAGTATAACATATAAGGTATCTGTTTCTGCAGATTGTGTCTGTTTCTTTCTGGTCTATGTTACTCTTGGGTTCCCTCTTAACTTACAGGATCCCCATTACTATTCCTTTCAGGGCTGGCTTGGTGGTTACATATTCTTTCAGTTTCTGTCCTGGAAGCTCTTTATCTCTTCTTCCATTTTGAATGACAGCTTTACTGGATAAAGTATTCTTAGATGCATGTTTTTCTCATTTAGCACCCTGAATGTATCATGCCAGCCCTTTCTGGCCTGTCAGGTCTCTGTTGATAGGTCTGCTATCACTCTAATGCTTCTCCCTTTGTATGGTAAGAATCTCGTTTCTTGAGCTGCTTTCAGGGTTTTCTCTTTATCTCCAAATTTTGTTATTTTCACTATTATATATTGGGGAGTTGATTTATTTTTATTGATCTTTAGAGGGGTCCTCTCTATCTCTTGAATATGAATGCCTATTTCCCTCCTCAGATTAGGGAAGTTCTCAGCTATGATTTGCTTAAATATACCTTCTGGCCTTCTCTCTCTCTCTTCATCCTCACACACTCCAATAATACTGAGGTTTGTTCTCTTCATGACATCACTGATCTCTTTTGAAGCCTCTCCTCATGGACTATTACTTGTTTTTCTCTATTTTCTTCAGCTTCCTTCCTTTCTATCAACTTGTTTTCCATGCCACTTATTCTCTTTTCTGCCTCATTTGCCCTAGCTGTTAGAGCACAAAATTTAGACCACATCTCAAAATGTTTTTAATTGTGGCCTGATTAAATGTCATTTCCACACTAAGAGATTCTCTAGAGTCTTTAATGATTTTTTGAAGCCCAGTAAAAGAAAAAAACGAGGGAAAAGGTGAGTCGGGAGAGAATATACTCTCACAGAGTGGACAATACAGGGTGATCCCCTTTGTACTATGTGCATTTGGTCTGTGTGTTAGAAGATACTAGATTCTAAATGAAATCTATAAAGAGGAGGGAGGGGCAAGTTGGCGGAAGAGTAGGGTCCCCAAATCACCTCTCCCCACCAAATTACTTGGATAACCTTTAAATCATCCTGAAAATCTACGATTTCGGCCTGAGATTTAAAGAGAGAACAGCTGGAACGCTACAGTGAGAAGAGTTCGCGCTTCTATCAAGGTAGGAAGACGGGAAAAAAGAAATAAAGAAACAAAAGGCCTCCGAGGGGGAGGGGCCCCGCGAGGAGCCGGGCTAAGGCCCAGGCGGGTGTCCCCAGGACAGGAGAGCTCCGTCCCAGAGAAGCAGGAGCTGCACCAACCTTCCCGGGCGGAAAGGCGCCTGCAGGGAGTTAGAGCAGGACCCAGGAGGGCGCGGATGCCCTCAGGCTCCCTGGGACACTAACAGACACCTGCGAGCACAGGGGAGTGCTCCGAGCTCCCTTAAGGGCTGCAGCGTGCCCGGCTGGACCTGGGAGCAGCTCAGAATGGGGCTCAGGCAGAGGCTCCGCGGAGGGGGTTGCGCGGCCCGGGAGCAGCTCGGGGGTGGCTCCGGCAGAGGAAGAGGCTCCGTGCAGACGGGGCTGCGCAGTTCTGGGAGCAGCTCGGAGGGGCTCGGGTGGCGGCTCCGTGGGGAGGGGGGTGCGCTGCCGGGAGCGCGAATCCAACAGCGCAGGCCCCGGAGCACAGGGCGCCGGGACACATCTCAGGATCCGGACTCCCCCTGGGACAGGCAGAGGCCAGGAGGGCCCAGGACAGCAAGGACGCTCCTGCCCTGAGCTGAGCAGATCAGCGGCCCCGCCCCCGGAGCATCCAGGCCGCGCGGAGGGAGAGCTCCGTAGTTATGCGGGAGATGAATCCAGGGCTCCAGAGCTGGCTGCCACCACTGTGGTTGTTCCTCATGGGGCCTCACGGGGTAAACAACCCCCACTGAGCCCTGCACCAGGCAGGGGGCTGAGCAGCTCCCCCAAGTGCTAACACCTGAAAATCAGTACAACAGGCCCCTCCCCCAGAAGACCAGCTTGAAGGACAAGTTCCAAGGGAAGTCAAGGGACTTAAAATATACAGAATCAGAAGATCCCCTGTGTTTTTTGCTTGTTTGGTTTTTTTTTTTATAAATTAATTTTTATTGGTGTTCAATTTACCAACATACAGAATAACACCCAGTGCTCATCCCGTCAAGTGTCCCCCTCCGTGCCCGTCACCCATTCACCCCCACCCCCGTCCTCCTCCCCTTCCACCACCCCTAGTTAATTTCCCAGAGTTAGAAGTCTTTATGTTCTGTGTCCCTTTCTAATATCTCCCACACACTTCTTCTCCCTTCCCTTATATTCCCCTTCACTATTATTCATATTCCCCAAATGAGTGAGAACATACACTGTTTGTCCTTCTCCGATTGACTTACTTCACTCAGCATAATACCCTCCAGTTCCATCCACGTTGAAGCAAATGGTATGTATTTGTCGTTTCTAATGGCTGAGTAATATTCCATTGTATACATAAACCACATCTTCTTTATCCATTCATCTTTCGATGGGCACCGAGGCTCCTTCCACAGTTTGGCTATTGTGGACATGGCTGCTAGAAACATCGGGGTGCAGGTGCCCCGGCGTTTCATTGGATCTGAATGTTCGGGGTAAATCCCTAACAGTGCAATTGCTGGGTCGTAGGGCAGGTCTATTTTTAATTCTTTGAGGAACCTCCACACAGTTTTCCAGAGTGGCTGCACCAGTTCACATTCCCACCAACAGTGTAAGAGTGTTCCCTTTTCTCCGCATCCTCTCCAACATTTGTGGTTTCCTGCCTTACTAATTTTCCCCATTCTCACTGGTGTGAGGTGGTATCTCATTGTGGTTTTGATTTGTATTTCCCTGATGGCAAGTGATGCAGAGCATTTTCTCATGTGCATGTTGGCCATGTCTATGTCTTCCTCTGTGAGATTTCTCTTCATGTCTTTTGCCCATTTCATGATTGGATTGTTTGTTTCTTTGGTGTTGAGTTTAAGAAGTTCTTTATAGATTTTGGAAACTAGCCCTTTATCTGATATGTTATTTGCAAATATCTTCTCCCATTCTGTAGGTTGTCTTTGAGTTTTGTTGACTGTATCCTTTGCTGTGCAAAAGCTTCTTATCTTGATGAAGTCCCAATAGTTCATTTTTGCTTTTGTTTCTTTTGTTTTCGTGGATGTATCTTGCAAGAAGTTACTATGGCCAAGTTCAAAAAGGGTGTTGCCTGTGTTCTCCTCTAGGATTTTGATGGAGTCTTGTCTCACATTTAAATCTTTCATCCATTTTGAGTTTATCTTTGTGTATGGTGCAAGAGAGTGGTCTAGTTTCATTTTTCTGCATGTGGATGACCAATTTTCCCAGCACCATTTATTGAAGAGACTGTCTTTCTTCCAGTGGATAGTCTTTCCTCCTTTGTCGAATATTAGTTGACCATAAAGTTCACGGTCCATTTCTGGGTTCTCTATTCTGTTCCATTGGTCTATGTGTCTGTTTTTGTGCCAGTACCACACTGTCTTGATGACCACAGCTTTGTAGTACAACCTGAAACCTGGCATTGTGATGCCCCCAGCTATGGTTTTCTTTTTTAAAATTCCCCTGGCTATTCGGGGTCTTTTCTGATTCCACACAAATCTTAAAATAATTTGTTCTAACTCTCTGAAGAAAGTCCATGGTATTTTGATAGGGATTGCATTGAACGTGTAAATTGCCCTGGGTAGCATTGACATTTTCACAATATTAATTCTGCCAATCCATGAGCATGGAATATTTTTCCATCTCTTTGTGTCTTCCTCAATTTCTTTCAGAAGTGTTCTATAGTTTTTAGGGTATAGATCCTTTACCTCTTTGGTTAGGTTTATTCCTAGGTATCTTATGCTTTTGGGTGCAATTGTAAATGGGATTGACTCCTTAATTTATCTTTCTTCAGTCTCATTGTTAGTGTATAGGAATGCCATTGATTTCTGGGCATTGATTTTGTATCCTGCCATGCTACCAAATTGCTGTATGAGTTCTAGCAATCTTGGGGTGGAGGCTTTTGGGTTTTCTATGTAAAGTATCATGTCATCGGTGAAGAGGGAGAGTTTGACTTCTTCTTTGCCAATTTGAATGCCTTTAATGTCTTTTTGTTGTCTGATTGCTGAGGCTAGGACTTCCAATACTATGTTGAATAGCAGTGGTGAGAGTGGACATCCCTGTGTTGTTCCTGATCTTAGGGGAAAGGCTCCCAGTGCTTCCCCATTGAGAATGATATTTGCTGTGGGCTTTTCGTAGATGGCTTTTAAGATATCGAGGAAAGTTCCCTCTATCCCTACACTCTGAAGAGTTTTGATCAGGAATGGATGCTGTATTTTGTCAAATGCTTTCTCTGCATCTAATGAGAGGATCATATGGTTCTTGGTTTTTCTCTTGCTGATATGATGAATGTTTTTTTTTTGTTTTTTTTTTTTTTTGCTTTGCTTCCCCCACCCTTTTTTCCTTTCTTTTTCTTTCTCTTTTTCTTCTCTTTTTTCTTCCTTTTTTCTTTTTTCTTTTTCTCTTTTCTTCCCTTCTTTCTCTCCTTTTTCTCCTTTTCCCAATACAACTTGTTTTTGACCACTCTGCACTGAGCAAAATGACTAGAAGGAAAACCTCACCTGAAAAGAAAGAATCAGAAACAGTCCTCTCTCCCACAGAGTTACAAAATCTGGATTACAATTCAATGTCAGAAAGCCAATTCAGAAGCACTATTATACAGTTACTGGTGGCTCTAGAAAAAAGCATAAAGGACTCAAGAGACTTCATGACTGCAGAATTTAGATCCAATCAGGGAGAAATTAAAAATCAATTGAATGACATGCAATCCAAACTAGAAGTCCTAACGATGAGGGTTAACGAGGTGGAAGAACGAGTGAGGGACATAGAAGACAAGTTGATGGCAAAGAGGGAAACTGAGGAAAAAGAGACAAACAATTAAAAGACCATGAAGATAGATGAAGGGGAAATAAACGACAGGCTGAGGAAGAAAAACCTACGTTTATTTGGGTTTCGCAGGGCGCCGAAAGGGCCAGAGGGCCAGAATATGTATTTGAACAAATCATAGCTGAAAACTTTGCTAATCTGGGAAGGGAAACAGGCATTCAGATCCAGGAAATAGAGAGATCCCCTCTAAAATCAATAAAAACCATTCAACACCTCGACATCTAATAGTTAAGCTTGCAAATTCCAAAGATAAAGAGAAGATCCTTAAAGCAACAAGAGACAAAAATCCCTGACTTTTATGTGGAGGAGTATTAGGATAACATCAGACCTCTCTACAGAGACCTGGCAGGTCAGAAAGGGCTGGCAGGATATATTGAGGGTCCTAAATAAGAAGAACATGTAACCGAGAATACTTTATCCAGCAAGGCTCTCATTCAAAATGGAAGGAGAGATAAAGAGCTTCCAAGACAGGCAGGAACTGAAAGAATATGTGACCTCCAAACCAGCTCTGCAAGAAATTTTAAGGGGGACTCTTAAAATTCCCCTTTAAGAAGAATTTCAGTGGAACAATTCACAAAAAAAAGGACTGAATAGATATCATGATGACACTAAACTCATATCTTTCAATAGTAACTCTGAACGTGAACGGGCTTAATGACCCCATCTAAAGGTGCAGGGTTTCAGACTGGATAAAAAAGCAGGACCCATCTATTTGCTGTCTACAAGAGACTCATTTTAGACATAAGGACACCGACAGCTTGAAAATAAAAGGTTGGAGAACCATTTACCATTCAAATGGTCCTCAAAAGAAAGCAGGAGTAGCCATCCTTATATCAGATAAACTAACATTTACCCCGAAGACTGTAGTGAGAGATGAAGAGGGACACTATATCAAACTTAAAGGATCTATCCAACAAGAGGACTTAACAATCCTCAATGTATATGCCCCGAATGTGGGATCTCCCAAATATTTAAATCAATTAATAAACAAAGTGAAGAAATACTTAGATAATAATACACTTATACATGGTGACTTCAATCTAGCTCTTTCTATACTAGATAGGTCTTCTAAGCACATCATATCCAAAGAAAAGAGAGCTTTAAATGATACACTGGACCAGATGGATTTCACAGATATCTACAGAACTTTACATCCAAATGCAACTGAATACACATTCTTCTCAAGTGCACATGGAATTTTCTCCAGAATAGACCACATACTGGGTCACAAAACGGGTCTGAACCGATACCAAAAGATTGGGATCGTCCCCTGCATTTTCTCAGACCATAATGCCTTGAAATTAGAACTAAATCACAACAAGAAGTTTGGAAGGACTTCAAACACGTGGAGGTAAAGGACCATCCTGCTAAAAGATGAAAGGGTCAACCAGGAAATTAAGGAAGAATTAAAAAGATTCATGGAAACTAATGAGAATGAAGATACAACCGTTCAAAATCTTTGGGATGCAGCAAAATCAGTCATGAGGGGGAAATACATCGCAATACAAGCATCCATTCAAAAACTGGAAAGAACTCAAATACAAAAGCTGACCTTACACCAAAAGGAGCTAGAGAAAAAACACCAAATAGATCCTACACCAAGCAGAAGAAGAGAGTTAATTAAGATTCGAGCAGAACTCAACGAAATCGAGACCAGAAGAACTGTGGAACAGATCAACAGAACCAGGAGTTGGTTCTTTGAAAGAATTAATAAGATAGATAAACCATTAGCCAGCCTTATTAAAAAGAAGAGAGAGAAGACTCAAATTAATAAAATCATGAATGAGAAAGGAGAGATCACTACCAACACCAAGGAAATACAAACGATTTAAAAAACATATTATGAACAGCTATACATCAATAAATTAGGCAATCTAGAAGAAATGGTCGCATTCCTGGAAAGCCACAAATTACCCAAACTGGAACAGGAAGAAATAGAAAACCTGAACAGGCCAATAACCAGGGAGGAAATTGAAGCAGTCATGAACAACCTCCCAAGACTCAAAAGTCCAGGACCAGATGGCTTCCCTGGGGAATTCTATCAAACGTTTAAAGAACAAACCATTACTATTCTACTAAAGCTGTTTCGAAAGATAAAAAGCGATGGAGTACTTCCAAATTCGTTCTATGAGGCCAGTATCACCTTAATTCCAAAACCAGACAAAGACCCTACCAAAAAGGAGCATTACAGACCAATATCCCTGATGAACATGGATGCAAAAATTCTCAACAAGATACTAGCCAATAGGATCCAACAACACATTAAGAAAATTATTCACCATGACCAAGTAGGATTTGTCCCCGGGACACAAGGCTGGTTCAACACTCGTAAAACAATCAATGTGATTCATCATATCAGCAAGAGAAAAACCGAGAACCATATGATCCTCTCATTAGATGCAGAGAAAGCATTTGACAAAATACAGCATCCATTCCTGATCAAAACTCTTCAGAGTGTAGGGATAGAGGGAACATTCCTCGACATCTTAAAAGCCATCTATGTAAAGCCCACAGCAAATATCATTCTCAATGGGGAAGCACTGGGAGCCTTTCCCCTAAGATTAGGAATGAGACAGGGATGTCCACTCTCACCACTGCTATTCAACATAGTACTGGAAGTCCTAGCCTCAGCAATCAGACAACAAAAAGACATTAAAGGCATTCAAATTGGAAAAGAAGTCAACCTCTCCCTCTTCACCAATGACATGATACTGTACATAGAAAACCCAAAAGCCTCCACCACAAGATTGCTAGAACTCATACAGCAATTTGGTAGCGTGGCAGGATACAAAACCAATGCCCAGAAATCAATGGCATTTCTCTACACTAACAATGAGACTGAAGAAAGAGAAATTAAGGAGTCAATCCCATTGACAATTGCACCCAGAAGCATAAGATACCTAGGAATAAACCTAACCAAAGAGGTAACCAATAAACCTAACCTAACCTATACCCTAAAAACTATAGAACACTTCTGAAAGCAATTGAGGAAGACACAAAGAGATGGAAAAATATTCCATGCTCATGGATTGGCAGAATTAATATTAAGAAAATGTCAATGTTACCCAGGGCAATTTACATGTTTAATGTAATTCCTATCAAAATACCATGGACTTTCTTCAGAGAGTTAGAACAAATTATTTTAAGATTTGTGTGGAATTAGGAAAGACCCCGAATAGCCAGGGGAATTTTAAAAAAGAAAATCATAGCTGGGGGCATCACAATGCCAGGTTTCAGGTTGTACTACAAAGCTGTGGTCATCAAGACAGTGTGGTACTGGCACAAAAACAGACACATAGATCAATGGAACTGAATAGAGAACCCAGAAGTGGACCCTCAACTTTATGGTCAACTAATATTCGATAAAGGAGGAAAGACGATCCACTGGAAGAAAGACAGTCTCTTCAATAAATGGTGCTGGGAAAATTGGACTTCCACATGCAGAAGAATGACACTAGACCACTCTCTTGCACCATACACGAAGATAAACTCAAAATGGATGAAAGATCTAAATGTGAGACAAGAGTCCATCAAAATCCTAGAGGAGAACACAGACAACACCCTTTTTGAACTCGGCCACAGTACCTTCTTGCAAAATACATCCACGAAGGCAAAAGAAACAAAAGCAAAAATGAACTATTGGGACTTCATCAAGATAAGAAGCTTTTGCACAGCAAAGGATACAGTCAACAAAACTAAAAGACAACTTACAGAATGGGAGAAGATATTTGCAAATGACGTTTCAGATAGAGGGCTAGTTTCCAAGATCTATAAAGAACTTATTAAACTCAACAGCAAAGAAAGAAACAACCGAATCATGAAATTGGCAAAAGACATGAACAGAAATCTCACAGAGGAAGACATAGACATGGCCAACACGCACGTGAGATAATGCTCTGCATCACTTGCCATCAGGGAAATACAAATCAAAACCACAATGAGATACCACCTCACACCAGTGAGAATGGGGAAAATTAACAAGGCAGGAAACCACAAATGTTGGACAGGATGAGGGAAAAGGAACCCTCTTGCACTGTGGGTGGGAATGTGAACTGGTGCAGCCACTCTGGACAACTGTGTGGAGGTTCCTCAAAGAGTTAAAAATTGACCTGCCCTATGACCCAGCAACTGCACTGTTGGGGATTTACCCCAAGGATTCAGATGCAATGAAACGCCGGGACACCTGCACCCCGATGTTTCTAGCAGCAATGGCCACAGTAGCCAAACTGTGGAAGGAGCCTCGGTGCCCATTGAAAGATGAATGGATAAAGAAGATGTGGTTTATGTATACAATGGAATATGACTCAGCCATTAGAAATGACAAATACCCACCATTTTCTTCAACCTGGATGGAACTGGAAGGTATTATGCTGAGTGAAGTAAGTCAATCCAATCGGAGGACAAACAGCGTATGTTCTCATTCATTTGCGGAATATACATAATTGTGAAAGGGACTATAAGGGAAGGGAGAAGAAATGTGTGGTAAATATAAGCAAGGGAGACAGAACATAAAGACTCCTAACTCTGGGAAACAAACTAGGGGTGATGGAAGGGGAGGAGGGCGGGGGGTGGGGGTGAATGGGTGATGGGCACTGAGTTGGGCACTTGACGGGATGAGCACTGGGTGTTATTCTGTATGTTGGTAAATTGAAAACTAATAAAAAATAAATTTATTATAAAAAAGAAATCTATAAAGAAAGCAATAAATATACAAAAATAAAATTGAATACAGTGAAAGGAAGCCACCTGAAGAGTATATCTATAATATGTAATGGTAAAAAATGAAAGCTAAAAAAAGACTTAAGACAAGATTTGATAACATAAGAAACTAATTGAAATGGAAAAAAGGGGATCCCTGGGTGGCGCAGCGGTTTGGCGCCTGCCTTTGGCCCAGGGCGCGATCCTGGAGACCCGGGATCGAATCCCACGTCAGGCTCCCGGTGCATGGAGCCTGCTTCTCCCTCTGCCTATGTCTCTGCCTCTCTCTCTCTCTCTGTGTGACTATCATAAAAGTTAAAAAAAATAAAGACTTTAAAAAAAAGAATCTTTAAAAAAAAGAAATTGGAAAAAAGAAAATAAATGGGAAAATTTAAAACTGAAATATAAAAAAAATCATAAGAAAAAAAAAAACCCAAGTTCTATATATTATCTTCCCCAACAGGATTTGCTGTTCTATTTGGTCAGTAATCTTACTGTTCACCTGTTCTTCCAGCTGGTCTTCTGAAGGAGGGGCTTGTTGTTCTGATTCTCAGATGTCTTTGCCTGGGTGGAGTTGCACTACCCCTTGCCAGGGGGCCTGGATCAGTGCAAGCTATTTCCGGTCTGTGGCTTTTGTTTCCTGAAGCCATTCTCCTTAGAGAGTGAAAATAAAAATATGCACCTCTTGATATACTGCCCCAAAGCTGAAAGATTGTAGTGTTTGCCAATATCTTCAGACTCCTATAGTGCCTGTCCACTCTGATCTTCCCTGGGGGAAGGCAGAGGGATTCTGATTTATGTCCTTTACTGGGCCCCAATAGGGAGAGCTCTCTCTTGATCTTGAGTACTGCTCCACCCCTCTTGGAGGAAGTAGAGGGTGGCCCTTTTTCTGTCCTTTACAGGGCCCTGGCATGGAGAGCTTTTGTCTGCTTGAGTATGCAGCCACTCCTCCTTTCCAATGTGAAGGCAGAGGGTTGCTGCATTCGAGTCCTTTGTAGGGACCCAACATAAAGTGTGGTCACTGATAGGGCCATGGGTTGGGGTTTATGGCAAAATGTGCTGAGAGCCCCATCCTGGCTACCTGACCTAAATCAGCTTCCCTGCTTCAGTGCTTGGGAACTCTGCCTGGCTCAGGCACCCCTATTCTTTCTGTGACTCTGAGGATCTTGAGACTTTACTGTCCCACCTGGGAATCTGCCATGCTTCATCACTGAGAGTCTTTCAGACAGGGAAGTCTATGAATAGAGAAGATTTCTAAAGGTCCCAATTTTGAGCTGTAAGACTATATTACCTTTTGGGAGCCAGCTTACAGGGGCTCTCTCCCCACACCGTTTATCTGCTGATGTATCCCCTCTTTTTCTCTTCTCTGCACTCCTACCTTGCAAAAAGTGGTCACTTTTCTATTTATATAATCTAGACATTCTTTTCTTACATCTCAGGTTGAATTCATAGGTGTTCAGAGTGATTTGATGGTGCTAAATTAAGGTGTCCAGATGAAACAAAGACCCCTACTCTTCCCCCATATTGCCTCCACTAAGATTAAAATTATAAGAGAACAATCTTGGATTGTTGGATGGAAAATATTCATAACTTTATTAGTAGTATCAAGGAAATATCTACTGTTAGTTTTAAGCGCTGTAACAATCATGAAAATCAAGATATAGAACATTTTCATCACCTCTACCAGTACCTTCCTGACTAGTTCCCCAACTAGAACTTCTATAAAAGCAATAGTTGGAGGTGACCAAAAAAATTTTAAGAGTAAATAGAATAACTATAAATTAATATATAATATATGTAAATAAATATATATTTTATAAATGAATATATAACATATTTATAAATGAATACATATATCAAAATATAATTAATGGATTAGATAACAGATAAAGAAGAAAAAATTAATTGACTAAAAGATGGATTTGAAGATATTCACTAAAAGGTGGAACAGAAAAATATGTAGCTATAGTCTATAAGAGTGTACAACATTGTATAAAGTGAATACACAGGTGACTTTCTCTATCTTAATATCACAAATCAGAACAATGACACTTTTAATCTGATCCTATCATCATGGAGAAGGTGGAAATGTCCTCAAATCCTAAAAGCAGGACAACAGATCTGGTGGATTTGTTATAAATATGACATGCTTTAAGAAAATAACCTTCAATTATAGCATTAGTCTATGGGAGAAATGTATTCCAAGTTATAAATAGCTCACATGCAATTAAAATTTCAATAACAAAAAATCTTAAGTCATGACACAAAAAATCTTTTCATGACACATGAATCTGTGTGAATTTATCATTTTCTTTTATAATCTTATTTCCCACCCACTCGCCTATGGTATTGTGATGATTATAATTTTTTAATGGAATACCAAATGCAACACTATTCTTTGATGCCATGTATGCTTCTTTGCTTTAACCATTACTTTGTATTGTTCTTTTTTTTACAATTTTTTTGCAATACTTTGTATTGTTCTTAAGCAAAAACATAAATCCCATGATTCAGTTAATTTTTCTATCAGTGTTTAAATATCAGGATGAAGAATTAGAAGAAGAAATTCGTTTGTTTTTTTTTTTTTAACTCTGAAGGTGAAATGGAGAAACTCATGTCTTATTTTGAAATTTATTTTTAAGCATCAGAAGAAAGATAAAAATTATTGTCAATTAGTTTAAATTTGATGAGAAAATACTGCTTATTTCAAGGATTTGCATAGATTTTTTTTCATTTTAGTATTCTGTACTGATTAACGTTTCTTTTCAGTGTGTGAGAATTGTTCCTCTCTACTCTGATCAATTTAATTTGCCTTCAGTTGGATTCAATTATGATTCTATCTAACTTATTCTTCTAAGTTTTAAAAATGTGCTTCTGAAATACTTTAGTTTATTATATCTTCAATTCATAGTTGAGATTACAAAATGCATAAAGCACATTGGATTTAACTACTTTTGAAACTTAGAGTTTACAAAATATTTCAAAACCTTGATTAACAAGATTACTAATAGGTAGTCATATTGTTTAAATGCTCTGCTTCAGTGAAATTTAGGCAAAAGTCCTTTGTTTTGCCTTTTCCTATTTAAGTTTTCTAAAATGCCTGTGTCTACTTAATACTTTATATATTAAAATCAGCTTAATGGAGGGGTGACTCAGTGGTTAAGCATCTGCCTTATTCAGCTCAGGGTGTGATCCTGTGGTCTGGGATTGAGGTCTGTGTCAGGCTCCTTGTGGGGAGCCTGCTTCTCCCTCTGTCTATGTCTCTGCCTCTCTCTCTTGCTCTGTCTCTCGTGGATGAATAAATAAAATCTTTAAAAAACATAAAATAAAATAAAATGAGCTTAATGGAATACCACTTTGAAAACCTTAAAGAGTTTCAGGGTCATCTGTCAGTATATCATATCAAAGCATGAGTTTAAATGTTAAAGGTATAGGAAAACTAAGCTATCTGTATAGTAAATTTCTTTTATCCCTTGAAAGTTGCCTATTGATTGTATTTTTTTAATTAACATGTTATTTGTTTATTAGTTTCTTCCAGATACATTGAAATGTTACACTGATTATGTGAATGTTCTATTGAATTGGGTTTTAGTTCATTTACATTTTACAGCTAAACATATTCAATCTGTCTGGAATATAATCCTAATCACAGTATCAAAATTTTTACTCATCAATTGTTCTTTCATGTTACATAATGCATCACTTCTGGAAGATGATATGCAAAGGTGGTCTTCAATAATTCTTTCCATTCCTTTAAGTGCATGCCATTTCTGTCATCAAAAGCTGGCTTATTTCCCTTCAATGTAGATCTGGGATGGTCTTGTGACTTACTGTGCACAATAGAATATCATAGAATTGATGCTGTGCTATGTCTGGGCATAGGCCTTAAGAAGCAATACACTTTTGCATTTGCTGTTAGAAACCAGTCACCATATAAAGTCTGAGTAATCTATTGCAAGAAACATGTGAGGAGAAAAAGACCTCTCCAGCTCTTATCCCTTCTAGCCATCCCAGCTAAGTTGCCAAAACTTCAAGAGAAGTCACCTTGGATGTTGTAGCCTTAGCCAAGCCTCTAGATCAATGCAAATTCAAGAGTGACACCAGCACATATGTTGTTGAAGTGCACAGGGCTAAAAAGTTCAGAGAATCATTAGAAATAATATTTACGGTGTTTTAAAACCATCAATATTGGGTGTTTCATTGCTGTAATAGACACCTGATTCAGAAATTAGTAAAGTAGAATGTTGCTCTAACTAAAAGCAAAAACATGTGTACTGGGGTTGGAGGCTAGAAGAGTGTTAAGGAGACTTAGTAGAAACTACAACAGTGAAGAAATTGGTGTTATTGAAAGATGGATAAGTAACCCACATTGTATATTGGCAAAAAGGTCATTAACTCTGTCACCTAAGGTAATTTGAAAGCAATAAAGGGCTCCTAATACATTTATTGTTATGGCTGAGGAAATTTCTAGCCAGAATGATAAATACATTAAAGAGCTTACTTTAGTAGACTATGATAGCTATTATAAGAGTAAGGTAAACTAATTAAGAAAATAAAAATCTATTTTCAAGTCGAATTTGGACACAGGGCAGTCTTTCCAGCTGGGAAAATACTGAAAAAGGAAGAAATACTAATTGGAAAAGATCATAGTAAAACCAGTAAAACATGGCCTAAGGATGAAGCTAAAATCAAGTTGTATAGCTATAAAACTCTATGTAAAGAGGTCAACAATAATCATATTTGTTCTAGAAGATCCTGTCCACTTGATAAGATATTTTCAAAAAAATATTGTTCTATAGCAACCTGGCATTCCCACAGTAGAGTGTTACAAAGAAAACCGGGAGGGGCAAGATGGCAGAAGGGGAGGGGCAAGATGGCGGAAGAGTAGGGTCCCCAAATCACCTGTCCCCACCAAATTACCTAGATAAGCTTCAAATCATCCTGAAAATCTACAACTTGCAAGATACATCTAGGAAGGCAAGGGAAGCAAAAATGAATTATTGGGACTTCATCAAGATATGTTGGAGAGGATGAGGAGAAAAGGAACCCTCTTACACTGTTGGTGGGAATGTGTAAGCCACTCTGGAAAACTGTGTGGAAGTTCCTCAAAGAGTTAAAAATAGACCTGCCCCACGACCCAGCAATTGCACTCCTGGGGATTTACCCCAAAGATACAGATGCAATGAAACGCCGGGACACCTGCACCCGGATGTTTCTAGCAGCAATGTCCACAATAGCCAAACTGTGGAAGGAGCCTCGGTGTCCATCGAAAGATGAATGGATAAAGAAGATGTGGTCTATGTATACAATGGAATATTACTCAGCCATTAGAAATGACAAATACCCACCATTTGCTTCAATGTGGATGGATCTGTAGGGGATTATGCTGAGTGAAATAAGTCAATCGGAGAAGGACAAACAATATATGTTCTCATTCATTTGGGGAATATAAAAAATAGTGAAAGGGAATATAAGGGAAGGGAGAAGAAATGTGTGGGAAATATCAGAAAGGGACACAGAACATAAAGACTCCTAACTCTGGGAAATGAACTAGGGGTGGTGGTAGGGGAGGAGGGCGAGGGGTGGGGGTGCATGGGTGATGGGCAGTGAGGGGGGGCACGTGACGGGATGACCACTGGGTGTTATTCTGTATGTTGGTAAATTGAACACCAATCAAAAGTAAATTTATTATTAAAAAAAAACAAAACCTTTGACCCCCAAATGATGTCATTTAGGTTAAGACCACAGTCAATAAAACCAAGACTTCATACCTAAACTAACTGCAGTTTCAATCCTTCAGAAAGGTAACCGTTAAACAGTCAGCATGAGAATTTTCTGTTCAGAATTAGGAAGTTTATTGATTGCTATGTTTCATTCCCCTTAGGAGGGTGAAATAATGGATTATTTCTAATTTCTTTTTTTCCACTTTCTCTCTACCTTTCAAAAACCTTTCATTTTCTGTAGCCCTTTGGAAGTCTCGTCTATTCCTGATGGGATACTGCTCAAGTCATGAATTGATTAATAAAGTCAATTAGATCTTTAAGATTTACTAGGTTAAATTTTGTTATTTGACAGAATTAAAATTAAGAAAAAGTTGTGAATGTGACATAGGATGATTTCAAATAGGTTTCACATAAATCTCATAAATATTTTAAAAGAATTATATTTGCCAAACAACCTGGACTAAAAGTTATAGAAATACTTTAATATTTTAAAAAATACCCTTTCCACCAATTTTGTATTGTCAACTTTCTATTAAGAATAAGAAGGCTAAGGGAATTATTCAATTGCAAACATAGGCCATAGTTTATGGAAATGTTTGGAAGACTTAAAATGTGGAGCTAAGAGCCACTGAGAAGAATAGATTAGGGAGATACTCCCCTCAAAATAGAATGAAGGACATCCTCTGTCACCTATGAAAAGGAACTCCTTATATGTCCCTGCCACAATTTCATAACTTTTAACATTTTCTAACAGTGTACCACTGTGCCTGTCTTTTCTCACTTTTTGAATGACAGTAACTATGATGATTATCTCTGTGTTGTAATGGTATATTGGTGTCTAGCAGCAGATAGCATTTTAAGTACATAGCTTTCCAGAAGAAGACTATCCATGCTTCAGGAGACTTACCCACTTCTGAACTCACGTTTTAATGTGATCCTTGATTTTTAGCTGATACCATAGTGAGACATGACTTTGGAGGAGGCAGAGAGTGGGAATTACTGTATTATGCCTCTGGGAGGTATGTGGATTGGCCAGAAAGTGTATTGTGATAAATTGTTTGCAAACATTCCATCAAAAATGTTTCCCATACCTTTGCATCCCTACCCTCCTCTCCCTCAAGAGGTGAGTACTCTTTGCTTCTTAAAGTGGGGGCTGCTATTGTGACTTGCTTTGGCTAATAAAAAGTGATGGAAATTATAGTCATATTTCCAAACCTTGCCTGAGAGACCAGATAGGTGAGTCAAACTGTTTTGGGCATCCCAAATCCAACTCAGCTCACAGATAAATGTAGCTCCAGCTGAAAATATGTGTCATTTAGCTGTCTAGATGTTTCCAGGCAACTCAGATAATTGTGAGAAAAAATAGTGTTTACTTCTAGTCACTAAATTTTGGAATACTTTGTTATGCAGCAATGTATGACAGACATTCCCTATTTAACAATAGTCTTAGGCAAGACTGAGGAGTGTACTTCTAAAAATAATTAGCATGATGGATTACTTATGTAGGAAGTTTTAGTTTTTAAAATTTATTTTTTGTATGTAGGAATATTATGCACTAATACAAGTATTATTGGCAAATTAAGGTATTTTTGCATTTCATAATGACTGGTGGTCTGATTCTTTGAATCATTAAAAACAAGCATTTAATTTTTTTGATAAATATTGGTGTATTCATTTGATGTGATAAACTGTTCATATTTAATTCCAAATTACTTCATTATTATTCTGTGAATAATCATTTTACTATTTAAAAATATGGTTAGGGGGCAGCCCAGGTGGCTCAGCAGTTTAGCGCCAACTTCAGCCCCGGGCATGATCCTGGAAACCTGAGATAGAGTTCCACACTGGGCTCCGTGCATGGAGCCTGCTTCTACCTCTGCTTGTGTCTCTGCCTCTCTCTCTCTGTGTGTGTTTCTCACAAATAAATAAATAAATCTTAAAAAAATAATAAAAATAAATAAAAATATGGTTAGGGATTTCAAAGACTAAAAAACACTTAATTGAGTTTTAGACTTCTAGCATGATAAAAAATGTTTCATTGTGTAAGTTCTATCAGTTTCACATAGATGTGTATTAAGAAAATAATGTAGAAAATATCAATAGACCATTAAATCATATAATCATGGAGAGAGAAATTAAACAAATATCTGCCAATTTTATATTATAGATTTTACCTTATCCTAAAATGGTATGTTTTGTTTATTCAACCAAGACTTAGTGCTATATCCAGGGATAGGATTATATTAGGTAAAGAGAGTAATCATCAATAAAGAACTGATCTATATATACAAGGTAAAGCTTCCAAAATCTGTTTAAAATATTACTTTGGAAAGGTTTAGGAGAGTTCTGAATTTTAACTCTATGATGATGATGATGATGATGATGATGATGATGATAATGATGATTTGAACAACAGTGTCCCAGAAATGAGAAAAAAAAGTTATAATTTTATATGGTTGGTCTTGGCAGATTAAAATTCTATCATGGAAAGGACTTAAGTTAAATGGACACAGAGTAAAATTGGTAGAGGTGTCAGACAAGTAAGAGCGTGCTGAAGTAGGGACAAAATAATGCAGAAAATAAGCTTCACCTTGTTAATTTTTTACAAATGCTTACCCTTAAATATGCTTTACAAAAGTGTGACATGAATTTCTACTTCTAAGTTTGTTGATTTAATAAAATAGATCCTGTTAAAATACACATGATTTTCAAAAGTAGAACTTTATACATCCATAAAGATATTATTATTCTTGTTTTATTGACTGTATCAAATAAAGATTATTAATTCATTCATTTTAAAAAATATTTATCAGGAATCCATGTTCTGGGTCAAACGCTGGGAAGTCAACATGTAAAAGGGCACTGACACCTTCAAAAAAAATCTCAGTCAAGTGGTGGAAACTGATGGAAATCTGTACAGTACTTTACAATGTAAATAGGATTATAATAGAAATTTGAATCCAGTAGCATATTGAAAAGTGATTCTTCCTAGGATACTCAGAAAATGATACTTATATTACTGCAACTTGGAGAATAACTAGCCATTCACAAAGCAGAGATGTGGAGGGAAAAACAAAGCCACAGAAGACATGAAAGAAATAGTGAGGAATTAAGTATGGCTTGAGCCAATTATTTGTACAGCCAAATACAAGAATATGTGGCAAGACTTTAAAAGAACGTTGAATACTTTGCTAAGAATTTTGGCATGCTAATAATTCATAAAATTTCACAAAATAGTATATACTTTTATGCTTTTATTTTTATTAAATTGTTTTAAGTTTTAATTCCCAAGATTTAAATGTGAGAAAAGAGTCCATCAAAATCCTAGAGGAAAACACAGGCAACAACATTTTTGAACTTGGCCACAATAACTTCTTGCAAGACACATCTATGAAGGCAAGGGAAACAAAATAAAAAATGAACTGTTGGGACTTCATCAAGATAAAAAGCTTCTGTACTGCAAAGGAAACAGTCAGCAAAACTAAAAGCCAACCTATAGAATGGGAAAAGATATTTGCAAATGATGTACCAGATAAAGAGCTAGTATCCAAGATCTATAAAGAACTTATCAAACTCAACATCCAAGGTTAATAGCTGACATCTGATTAGAAACATTGGAGGACACAAGGTAGTGGGATAACATATTTCAATTTCTCAAAGAAATTACTGTGAACCAAGAATTCAATATCCAGGGCAGCCCAGGTGGCTCAGTGGTTTAGCGCCACCTTCAGTCCAGGGTGTGATCCCGGAGACCCGGGATCAAGTACCACGTTGGGCTCCCTGCATGGAGCCTGCTTCTCCCTCTGCCTGTGTCTCTGCCTCTCTCTCCCTCTCTCTGTTTGTGTGTGTCTCTATGAATAAATAAATAAAACGTTTTTTTTTATTTTTTTTATTTATTTATGATAGTCACACACACACACACACAGAGAGAGAGAGAGAGAGAGAGAGAGAGAGAGAGAGAGGCAGAGACACAGGCAGAGGGAGAAACAGGCTTTTATGTTATATTACACTGATTAGTTCTCCTACATTGAAACATTTTCGCATTTCAAAAATAAATCCCCCCTCATTAGGGTGTATAGTTCTTTTAATGAGGTATAGAATTCTGTTTCCTGATATTGTTCATGTGCTTGCATCAATTTTTATCAAATATTGGTTTATAATTTCAATTTCTTGTAGTATCTTCATCTGGCTTTGTTATCAGGGTAATGATAGTCTTATAGAATGAGTTTGGATGTATTGTTTATTTTCTGCAAGGGTTGATGAATATTGGTGTTATTTTTTCCTTCAAATGTTTGATGCAATTCACCAGTGACCTCATCTATGTCTGGGCTTTTCTTTGTTGGGAGGATTTTGATTAATCTCCTTCCTAGTATTAGGTATGTTCAGATTTTCTATTTCTTCCAGACTAAGTCTTGGTAGGTTGCGTGTTTCCAGGAATTATTCATTTAATTAGTTTATGGAATTTGTTTCAATACAACTGCTTTTGGTGTTTTATTATAACACATTATATGTCAGTAATATTACTTTTAAAGTATCTTTCATATTTTAAAATTTTAGTTATTTCAGTCTTCTCTCTTTATCTCAATCTAGCTTAATATTTGTCAATTTTGTTGATCTTGCTTAATACTCAATTCTTGGTTTAATTGATTTTCTCTATGATTTTGCATTATTATTTTATTTTATTTTGTGTTATTCTGTAAGTTGGCAAATTGAACACCAATAAAAATAAATTTATTATAAAAAAGATTTTAAAAAAAGAAAATGGGTTAGCCAATGATTTAGTCATTCCTCTCTGAGCTATATCCTGTGGAGAAATATTAAATATGGAATACTACTCAACAGTAAAAAGGAATGATTAGACAATCAAGAGAGGGCTGTTTCTGTTTCTTTCTTTTGAGGTGAGGTTTTCCTTCTAGTCATTTTGCTCAGTGCAGAGTGGCCTCTGCCTGTCCCGGGGGGAGGCCGGATCCTGGGCTGTGTCCCGGCGCCCTGTGCTCCGGGGCCTGCGCTGGTGGATTCGCGCTCCCGCCCCGCAGCTCCCTCCCTGGAGCCGCTCCCGAGCCCCTCCGAGCTGCTCCGGTCGGTCCCTCGCTGCAGCCCTTAGGGAGCTCGGAGCACTCTCCTGGGCGCGCAGGTGTCTGTTAGTGTCCCAGGGAGCCCGAGGGCATCCCCGCCCTCCTGGGTCCTGCTCCAGCTCCCTGCGAGCCCCTTTCCGCCCGGGAAGGTTGGTGCAGCTCCTGCTTCTCCGGGACGGGGCTCTCCTGTCCTGGGGACACTCGCCCCGGCCTCAGCCCGGCTCCTCGCGGGGCCCCTCCCCCTCGGAGGCCTTTTGTTCCTTTATCTCTTTTTCCCCGTCTTCCTACCTTGATAGAAGCGCGAACTCTTCTCACTGTAGCATTCCAGCTGGTCTCTCTTTACATCTCAGGCCGAATTCGTGAATTTTCAGGATGACTTGAAGGTTATCTAGGTAATTTGGTGGGGACAGGTGATTTGGGGACCCTGCTCTTCCGCCATCTTGCCCCTCCTTCGATAATGTGGTATTGACATAAAGATAGCCACATAGACCAATGAAATAGAATAAAGTCCAGAAATAAACTCTTACATATAATGTGAAATGACCTAACCTGGATAATGTTCTGAGTGTGCTTGAGAAGAATGTGTATTCCTATGCTATTGAATGGAATGTTCTTCTTATGTCTGTTAGATCCAAATGGTCTACAATGTTATTCAAATCCACCGCTTCCTTGTTTATTTTCTGTCTGAATGATCTATCCATTCCTGGAATCGAGATTTTGAAGTTCCTACTATTAATACATTGCTGTCTATTTCTCCCTTCAGCTCTGTTAATTTTTGCTTTAAAAATTTAGTTTCTCCAATGTCATGTGCATACATATTTACGATTATTAAATCCTCTGTGAGTTGATATTTTTATCACGATATAGGGTCCTTTTCTATTTCTTATAACTCATTTTGACTGTTAGTTTATTTGATCTAATATAAATATAACCAATTCTACCCTCTTTTGAACATAATTTACCTGAGATAACTTTTTCTGTCCCTTCACTTTCAGCCCATATGTCCTTAAAGTTAACATTGGACATCCACATGCAGAAGAATGAAACTGGACCACTCTCTTGCACCATACACAAAGATAAACTCAAAATAGATGAAAGATCTAAATGTGAGACAAGATTCCATCAAAATCCCAGAGGAGAACTCAGGCAACACCCTTTTTGAACTTGGCCACAGTAACCGGAGAAGGACAAACAGTGTATGTTCTCATTCATTTGGGGAATATGAATAATAGCGAAAGGGAATATAAGGGAAGGGAGAAGAAATGTGTGAGAAATATCAGAAAGGGAGACAGAACATAAAGACTTCTAACTCTGGGAAATGAACTAGGGGTGGTGGAGGGGGAGGAGGGTGGGGGGTGGGGGTGAATGGGTGACGGGCACTGAGGGGTACACTTGACGGGATGAGCACTGGGTGTTATTCTGTATGTTGGTAAATTGAACACCAATAAAAATTAATTTATAAAAAAAAAAGTTAACATGAGTTTCTTGTAGGCAACATATTGTAGGAACTTGTCTTTTTTTAATTTTTTATATTTTGGAACTTGTCTTTTTAAATCTATTCATACACTCAGTATCTTCAAACTAGAGAATTCATTTTTTTTACATGTAAAGTAATTAATGACAGTAAGAACTTACTAATCTCTATGTTGTTTTTTCTGCTTTGTAGTTTCTTTGTTTCTTCTTCTTTCGCTGTCCTCCTTTTGTCACTTTTGAATATTTGTAGTGATATGCTTTGATTTATTTATCTTTTTCTTTTGTGTATCAACCAGAAGTTTCTTATTTGTAGTTACTATGAGACTTACATGCAGCAATCATAGTTTTACAAACTATTTTAAGCTAATAAAAATTAACTTCAGTTGCATACAAAAACACTACAGTGTAGTTCTCTCTAACCATATTTTATGCTATTGATATCACACTTTGCATCTTTTCATGTGTCTTATCCATGAATAATTATCATTTCTATAATTATTTTTAATAGTTTTCTCTTTTAACTTTTACAATAAAGATAAAAGTGATTTACCTATCACCTCTACAGTAGCATTCTGAATTGGACTATATATTTACCTTTACCAGTGAGATTTCCACTTTCAGATATGTTCATGCCCTTACTTGATATCCATTCATTTCAATTTTTAAAATTCCCTTTAGCATTTCTTGTAAGACAGATCTGGTGATGGTCAACTCCTGCATTTTATTGGTCTAAGATTAACATTTTAATATTTATTTGAGAATGAGAGAGTGCATGAGCAGAGAGGGGAGAGAGGGAGATAATTTCAAGCAGACTTCCCACTGAATGTGGAGCCCAATGCAGCACTCTGTCTCATGGCCCTGAACCCAAGTAAAACTCAGGAGTCAGATGCTTAACTGACTGAGCCACCCAGGCACCCCTACTTGTCTAAGAATATCTTTATCTGTCCATCTCAGCAGTTCTGCTGTGTATATTATAATTGATTTTTAATTTTACTTCCAACACTGTGAATATATCATTCTACTCTCAGCTAACAAGATTTCTGCTAGGAAATCTACTGATAGCCTTATAGAGACTCCTTTTTAAATTATAAGAATTTTTTTTCATTTCACCACCATTTTTGAAATATTTGTTGGATATTGAATTCTTTTTTAAAAAAAGTTTTATTTATTTATTCATAGAGACACACACAAACAGAGAGAGAGAGGGAGAGAGGCAGAGACACAGGCAGAGGGAGAAGCAGGCTCCATGCAGGGAGCCCAACGTGGTACTTGATCCCGGGTCTCCGGGATCACACCCTGGACTGAAGGTGGCGCTAAACCACTGAGCCACCTGGGCTGCCCTGGATATTGAATTCTTGGTTCACAGTAATTTCTTTGAGAAATTGAAATATGTTATCCCACTACCTTGTGTCCTCCAATGTTTCTAATCAGATGTCAGCTATTCAAGTTCCATGGTAAGAAATAAGTCATTCTTCTTTTGCTGTTTTCAGGATATTGTCCTTGGTTTCCAGAATTTCATCATGATTCTTCTGTTTTTATATCTTATACTTGAAGATTTAAGAGTTTACTGGATGTATATACTATTGTTTTTCAGTATATTTGGAAGTTTTAAAAAATATTTTATTTATTCATGAGACACACAGAGAGAGGCAGAGGCATAGGCAGAGGGAGAGGCAGGCTCCCTGCAGGGAGCCTGATGCAGAACTCAATCTCAGGACCCTGGGATCATGAACTGAGCCAAAGGCAGACGTTTAACCACCAAGCCATCCAGGTGTCCTATTTGGAAGTTTTCAGCCACTATTTCTTCAACTATCTTCTCTGCTCCTTTCTTTCTCTTCTCCTGGTATTACCATTAGGCATAAGTTGATGCATTTAATGGTGCCCCATACTTCTATGACATTTTGCTCATTTTTCTTTATTATTTTTATTCTGTTCTTCAAATTGCAAAATCTCTATTGGTCTATCTTCAAGTTTGCTAAATCTTTCTTCTGCTAGTTCCAATCTACAGTTGGATCCCTGTAGTGGATTTTTTATTAGAGTTATTGTATTTTCATCCTTTGGGATTTTCACATGATCCTTTAAAAATAATTTCTAAAGCTTTATCAATATACTCCATTTGATGTAACATTGCCATAATAACTTCCTGTACATTGTTAACCATTATTTCCTTTAGCTCTCTGAGTATATTTGTAAAAGGTACTTTGAAACCTTTTTTTTTTAACCCCTATATACAACCTCTGGAACCCTGCAAATGTAGTTTCTATTGCCTGTTATTTTTGTTCCCATCCATGTGTCATAATTTATAGTTTTCCCATGTCTCTTTGTCTTTTGTCCAGTTTCTTGAAACTGGACATTTTATATGATATATTATAGTAACTCTGGAGACTGGTTCTTGAACATCTCTGGGCTAGTTATTGTTATTTCTTTTAAAATTTTACTTTGTGTCCTGGTGGTTGATTTTTGTAAAAGGATATTGCTTCTCTGTAGTGTTAAGCCTTTGATGGAGCTCCTCAGAGGGGCATAGCCTTTTTTTTATGCATGCAATCATCCTGGGATGAGTAATTTGGTGAGGGCTCATTTTTTCTGCCTCTGACCACCCTCAGCTACTAAGCTCCACTAGTTGCCAGTTGATTGCCATATTGTTTTCAATAATGCTGGGGCCTGAAGACTAATTTAAATTCTGGTACCTTTGAATGAATGGTTCCCAATATCAGTGTTTGAGATGTTTTCTGACCTCAAACAGCATCATTGCAACTGACTTTCTCAGGTTTTCTAATTTTACACCAGGTATAATCCCTGTGTCAAGAATCTGGAGTTAGGTGTGGAGTTAGTGATGAAATACCCTTTTAGTGAAATCCCAACTTTAGGGGCTGAACATTCAATCAAGGATAGAGGGGTGATAAATATGCTCAATTCTTTTTTGTCTTACATCTTCAGGTTCAAAACAACAGCTTGTTTACATCTATATAAAATTTTTAATAATAAATTTATTTTTATTGGTGTTCAATTTGCCAACATGCAGAATAACACCTGGTGCTCATCCCGTCAAGTGCCCCCCTCAGTGCCCACCACCCAGTCATCCCCACCCCCCACCCTCCTCCCCTTCCACCACCCCTAGTTTGTTTCCCAGAGTTAGGAGTCTTCCATGTTCTGTCTCCCTTTCTGATATTTCCTACCCATTTCTTCTCCCTTCCCCTCCATTCCCTCTAACTATTATTTATATTCCCCAAATGAATGAGACCATATAATGTTTGTCCGTCTCCGATTAACTTATTTCACTCAGCATAATACCATCCAGTTCCATCCACGTCGAAGCAAATGGTGGGTATTTCTCGTTTCTAATAGCTGAGTAATATTCCATTGTATACATAAACCACATCTTCTTTATCCATTCATCTTTCGATGGACACCGAGGCTCCTTCTACAGTTTGGCAATTGTGGACATTGCTGCTAGAAACATCGGGGTGCAGGTGTCCCGGCGTTTCATTGCATCTGTATCTTTTAGGTAATTATTGTATTTGTAGAATTTTAGGAATCTCAGAAGATTAACCTAAATTACCATATTTAAGAACTTTGGTAGAAAACTACTATTAGTAGACATGTATCTGTTTGCAGGATGAAGAGGGTTTGTATTTCCTGGAGAATAGGGTTTGCATTTTCAAATATGAGACCTGATATACTCACCTTTTATTCTTTTTATTACTCCTATGTTATTGGATTTTTATCTCCTAATAGAATGTCAGAACTTTAAATGTATACTCTATTTTTCTTAATATTTCAAAAATTATTTCATTGGTGCCTAGGTTTTTATGTATTCCCTTTCTCAAGGAATTGCATAGCAATTCTTCCCATGTATTTTGACTGAACAAAATTAGTTGCTTAAAAATGTTTAATCATATATCATGATATATTCCATATATCATCAGACACACAGAGTAAACACTGAGAAAGAAAACCATTTGTATTATGCAATAATTTTCATTTTATATAATTTTGTCTGTCACCTGCATATATTTCTACAAAATGTAATTGTCACAATCATGAACATTCTCAGTGTTGAAACATATACAAACTGAATAGAAACTCCTTTTTTAAAGGCAATAGATAATTTTATTACACTAAAGCAGAAGTAATCCCATACATATCTATAGCATCAATGTTATATTAGTGTTTAATAGTTTCTTTAAACTGCTGGTGCTTTATATATGGTTCTTGAAAACCTCATACTTGCAAAAATGAAGTATGTTCTTATAGAATTTTACTTGATTACTTGTTTATCATGGCTGCATATATTTTCAATCATCTATAATGGTTTCCATACAGTATTTTCAAATAAAATTTTCAACAATAAATATACAAGTAGGCAGAATGAAGGGATAATTTTGAAAATGTTTTTGTAGTAATAGTGTTTACATATATATGCTACATTGTTTATCAAAACTATTCAAATAGTCCTTTGAAAATTGAGAAAAATTTACTCACTGAAATTCATTTAAATTATATACTCAAGAGAACCAACAATTAGTTCCTATTTATCACTTGAAGATCTATGAGTGGCCATAAATCTCAAGGTAGTGCTATATTAACATTAAGAATATATATAAAGGAGGTGTTATACAACTCAGTAAGGTGTTGCTTGGGTGTATAGAAACAAATACTGACTTTGTTTCTCAACCTAAAATTTTACACTCTAAAACATAAGCCTGTTGACTTCCTTTACAGTTCTTCTTCATTATGGAATGAAGCAATTGCTATTTGTCTGTAATGAGCTAAAAAAGTAGACAAAGATTAATGAAATGTTGGCAGCAAAATACTCAAGGAAGAAAATGGCTGAAACAGGCAAACAATGTTAAGTCATGTTTCTCAAGTCTCTCAAACACTTAATGAGTTGCCTGTTAATGTCATAATGCAATGTTGGTGATTATTAAATTATAAAGATCTCAGGCATTCACTGATAGAAGTTTCACGTGTACATAATGTCTGTAAAAATGATTATTTTCTAATGATTATATATTTTCCAATAGAGATTAATTCAATGATAAATTTTCTTTGATCTTTGGCTATTATTTTTTACATTGAATGGCATGTAAAAATAACTTAAATTTTGCACCTATGTACTTTGTTTTAGCTTATGCAAACTTATATTTTGTACCACTAAAGATCCAGTTGAAAAAATAAGCAAGGTGTGTCATATATGGGGATTAACATAGAGGACTGTTTACCCAGGTGTTGGAAAGCAATAAAGGGATACTAAGATAACCCCCAAATTAATAACCATAAGAAACAAGTACTACTTATAAAAATATAGAAAATAAAATCTTAAAAAGGTGATATAACCAAAGGAGGAGTATGAGTTTACAGGGGTTCATATCACTGAGGGGAATGAAGCAATTTAACAGGTACTTGGATAACCTAAGAGCCTGACATAGGGTGTGAGGGAACACAGAAAGCTGATTCTTTGATTGCCAAAGTAAGACCTGATTATTGCAAATAACCATTAGGATACATTCCATGGCTAGTAACTATGGAAAACTGAAAGAAAATAAAAACTAAAACTAACTGACTGCTGTTGCTATAGGAATGTTGACAGGAACTAGAAAACAGAAGAGAAAAAATGACAAGTATTTCCAAAATTTCTACATTACTTTTTGGATAATCAGTGGTATCTAAAAAAACCTATGCTAGCCAATGATATCCAGAAATTAAGCTAAGTAACTCTATGCAAGGTATTTATTGGGAAAAAATGAGAAAATGTTAATAAAGTGCCTGAAAAAAGGCATATAAGCCATAGAGAAATAGTTCTTTTAGAAGGGAGGCAATCTTTTAAAAATTATCTATAATTTTAAGGAAATACACCAAAAAAACTATCTCAACAGGGATGTCTGTCTCTGCTCTTACTGTATTGTAGGGTAGTTCTATTTTGAACTTTTTAAGGAATCTCTGTACTATTTTCCACAGTGGTAAATACCAGTTTGCATTCTTAACAGAAGTGCACAAATTTTCCTTTTTCTATAAATCCTCACCAACACTTGTTTCTTGTGCTGTGGATCTTAGTCATTCTGACAGATGTGAGGTGATATCTCATTGAAGGTTTTTTTTGGATTTCCCTGATGACTAATGACATTGAGTGTATTTTCAGGTGCCTATTGTCCATCTGTATGTCCAACTTGGAGAAATATCTGTTCATGTCTTCTGCCTATTTTTAATTGGATTATTTGCTTTTCAGATATTGAAAATTTATGTATTTTAGATACTATTCCTTTATCAGATATGGGATTTGCAAATATCTTCTCTTATTTAGTAGGTTGCCTTACTGCTTTATTGTTCATTTCCTTTACTCTGCAGCTTTTTATTTTGATATGGTCCCAATAGTTTAATTTTGCTGTTATTTCCCTCATCTCAGGAGACCTATTTAGAAAAATATTGCTATGGCTGATGTCAGAGACATTATTATCTGTGTTCTCTTTTACCACTTTTATGTTTTGAGGTCTCGCATTTGGTCTTTAATGCATTTTTTAGTTTTTTTTTTTTTGCATGGTGTAAGAAAGTGGTCCAGTTTAATTATCCTGCACGTAGCTGACCAGTTTTCCCAACCATTTGTTGAAAAGACTTTTTCCCATTGGATATTCTTCCCTACTTTGTGAGAGATTAATTGAACATATAATTGTGGTTTTATTTCTGAGTTTTCTTCTCTGTTCCATTGATTTATGTGTCTACTTTAAAAATTATTTACTTATTTGAGAAAGAGAGAGAGCACAAGCAGCAGGGGAGAGAGAGAGGTAGAAGCAGATTCCCCACTGAGCAGAGAGACTGAAGTGGGGTGCAATCCCAGAACCCTGAGATCATGACCTGAGCTGAAGGCCGACACTTAATTGACTGAGCCACCTAGGTGTCCCTATGTATCTACTTTTATGCCAGTGCTGCATTCTTTTGAGTACTACAACTTTAAATATGACTTGAAGTCTGGAATTACGATACTTCCAGTTTTGTTTTTATTTTTCAAAATTGCTTTGAATATTCAAGGTCTTTTGTAGTTCCATACAAATTTTAAGATTGATTGTTCTGGTTCTGTGAAAAATGCTGTTGGTATTTTGGTAGTCAGTCATTGCATTAAATGTGTAAATTGCTTTGGGCAGTATAGACATTTTAACAAACCATGACCATGGAATGTCTTTCCATATCTTGTGTCATCTTCATTTTCCTTCATCAATGTTTTATACTTTTCAGAGTACATATTTATTACCTATTTTGTTAAGTTTATTCCTAGGTATCTTATGATGTTTTAGGAATTGTAAATGAGATTGTTTCCTTAGTTTCTCTTTCTACTGCTTTATTATTAGTGAATAGAAGTGTGACAGATTTCTGCACATTGATTTTGTACCCTGTGACTTTACTGAATTCATTTATCAGTTCTAGTAGTATCTTGGTGGAGCCTTTTGGGTTTTCTATTTATAGTATCATTTCATCTGCATATAGTGAAAATTTGCCCTTTTTGCTGGTTTGTATGTTTTTTATTTCTTTTTGTCATCTGATTACTGTGGCTAGGATTTCCAGTATTATGTTGAATAGAAGTGGTGGAAGTGGACATCCTTGCCTTGTTCCTGGCCTTAGAAGGAAATCTCCCATTTTTGTTCCTATTCAGTATGATGTTCCTTGTGGGCTTTTCATGTATGGCCTTAATTATGTTGAGGTATGTTCCCTCTAAAACTACTTTTTTGAGGGCTTTTATCAAGAATGGATGTTATACTTGGTCAAATGCTTTTTCTGCATATATTGAAATAATTATATGATTTTTATCCTTTCTTTTATTGATGTGACATATCACATTGATTGATTTGCAAATATTGAATCACCCTTGCAACCCACTTGATCATGATGAATGATTTTTTAAACGTATTGTTGGATCCACTTTCTATTATTTAATGATGATTTTTCACCTCTATTCATCAGAGAAAAATGCCCTGTAGTTTTGTGTGTGTGTGGTGTTTTTATCTGATATCTGCTTTTGATATCAGGATGATACTGGCATCATATCAAACGTTTGGAAGTTTTTCCATCTTTTCTTTCTTTTTTACTTTTTTCATCTCCTATTTTTTGAAAGAGTTTGAGAAGAATAACTTCTGAAATGTTTTGTAGAACTTACCTGTGAAACCATATGGCCCTGGATTTTTGTTCCTTGGGGCTTTTTTATTATTATTACTGATTTGATCTCCTAGCTGGTAATTTTTTCTTTCTGCTTTAGTTTTGATAGGTTATATGTTTCTAGGAATTTATTAATTTCCTCTAGGTAGTGTAATTTATTGGCATTTTTTGTCACATTCTCTTATAATTGCTTGTATTTCTGTGGTGCTGGTTGTTATTTATTTTCTTTCATTTTTGATTTTGTTTATTTGAGTTCTTTTGTTTGACGAGTCTGTCTAGAGGATTATCAACTTTGTTTATATTTTCAAAGGACCAGCATCTGGTTTCATTGATCTGTTCAATATCTTTGTTTGTTAGTTTGCTTGATTTTGTTTTGTTTTGTTTTGTTTTTTGAGGGTTTTTATTTTTTCAGGTTTTTTTTTTAGGTTTTTAGTTTTTATACCATGTGTTTCTGCTCTAACGATTATTATTTCCTTCCTTTTGCTGGTCTTGTGTTTTAGTCGTTATTTTTCTAGATCTTTTAGTTGTAAAATTAGATTGTTTGAGACTTTTATTTTTTTTAAGATTTTATTTACTTTTTTATGAGAGACAGAGACACAGGCAGAGGGTGAAGCTGGTTCCATCATTCAGGGAACCTGATGTGGGACTTGATCCCAGGACTCCAGGATCATACCCTGGACCAAAGGCAGGCGCTAAACCACTGAGCCATCCCGGTGTCCTGAGACTTTTGTTTCTTGAGGTAGGTTTGTATTGCTATAAACTTCCGTCTTATAACTGCTTTTGCTCATCAAAAAGATTTTTGACCATTGTGTTTCCTTTTTTTCTTGTCTCCATGTACTCTTTGATTTCTTTTTTTCTTTCTTGGTGGACTCATTCATTGTTTTAAAAGTAGCATGTTACTATCCTCCATGTATTTGTGGTCTTCCCAAATATATTTATTTATTTATTTTTATTGTTGTTCTTGATTGACTTCTAGTTTCAGAGCATTTTGGTCAGGAAAGGTGCATGGTATGACTTCAGTTTTGTGAATGTCTTGAGTATTGTTTTGTGGCCTAATCTGCGTGCTTGAAAATAATGTTTATTCTGTTTTAGGATGGAATGTCCTGAATATGTCTTTTAAATCCACCTGGGCCAATGTGTTATTCAAAGCCATTTTTCTCTTGTTGATGTTCTGTTTGGGTGATGTGTTCGTTGATGTGAGTGGAGTGTTAAATGTTAAAGTCCTATACTATTATTCTATTACTATTAATCAGTTACTTTATGTTTTTTTATTAACTGTATTTGAGTGCTCCCATGTTGGGTGCATAAATGTTTACAATTATTACATCTTTTTATTAGATTGTCCCCTTAGTTATTATATGGTCCTTCTTCATCTTTAGTCACAGTCTTTGTTTTACAGTCTATTTTGGCTGGTACAAGTTTTTCTACTCCAGTTTTCTTCTGATATCCATTTGCATGATGAATCTTTCTCCATCCACCCAATTTCAATCTGCAGGTGACTTTAGGTCTGAAATGAATATCTTACAGGCAGCATTTAGGTGGGTCTTGGTTTTTTACACACTCTGTCCCCCTATGTCTTTTGATTGCAGTATTCAGTCCATTTACATTCAAAGTAAGTATTGATAAATATGTATTTATCACTTATTTTGTGTTTGTTTTTGTCATTTCTCTCTGATCATTTCTTCTCTTCCTCTTTCATGGTTTATTGTTTTTCTTTAGTGATATATTGGATTGCTTTCTCTTTCTTCTTTGTATATCTGTTAGTAGTTTTTGATTTGTGGTTACCATTAAGTCTGTATATAGCTTATTCTGTATAGCAATCTATGTTAAGTTGATAATTGCTTAAATTCTAACCTATTCCTTACCTTTCTTCCCATTACATTTTAGGTATATGTTGTCATATTTTATATCCCTTTATTTTGTGAATCTCTTGGCTTATCTTTTATAGAAATATTTATTTTCACTGCTTTTGTGTTTCTATCTTCTCATACTCTCCCTAAGATCTTTCTTTTCCACTCAGTGTCTCCTTTAATAATTCTTATAGGGTAAGTTTAGTGGTGATGAACTCCTTTAGTTTTCGTTTGTCTTACAAATTTTATCCTTCTATTCTGAATGTTAGCCTTACTGGATAGAATATTCTTGGCTACAGATTTTTCCTGTTCAGCACTCTTAATATATCATGTTACTCCCTTCTGGTTTGCAAAGTTTCTGTTGAGAAATCTACTGATAGTATCATTGGGGTTTCCCTTGTATGCAATTGCAATCTTTTCTCTTGTTGATTTTAGTTTTTTCTTTATCACTACTTTTTGCCATTTTGATTACTATGTGTCTTGGTTTCACTTTCTTTGGTTGATTTTGTTGAGAGATCTATGTGCCTTCTGTACTTGGATATTTTTTCCTTCTCCAAATTAGGGAAGTTTCCAGCTATTATTTCTTCAAATAAATGTCCTGCCTCCTTTTCTTTCTCTTTTCTTCTTGCATTTTTATCATGCAAATATTATTTCTGATGCAATCACTGAGTTCCCAAAGTCAATTCTCATTTTGCTTATTTATTTTTTCTCTCATTTCTTTAGCTTGATTACTTTCCATTATTCTGTCTTCTATTTTTTAAAGATAGAATATCCACATATATTGTCATATACAAAGCAAAATACTATACTACAGAGGGAATGAGAGAGATCTACATACTACTGGAACAGCCAAGGAGAGATTAAGGGGGAAAGAACACAATGTAGAGCAACAGGCCATTACCATTTATATAAACAAGACACCTGTATATTCACATATGCTTATACATTCATGGTCTGTTTCTGGAAGTACCTACATACTAATGAAACAGTCTTCAGAAGAGATTAAAGAAAAAAATCCCACAATGCAGAACAATAGGCCACTACCGTTTATATAACAAGACATCTGCATATTCACATATGCTCATTTTCTATCTCTGGAAGGATACATAGGTCTGCTGAGGTACCAGAAAATCAAGGGTAGGAAGGGAAATTATTTTGCACTGTTTTCTCATTGGCACTGTTGGATGATAAGGGAGATTTTATTCAGTACTATCTAAATGGGTATAGGGGCCACTGAAATGCAAGTTTACAGTGTAAGACACTGTAAACAGAGTAAGACAGAGATTGGTCTTAACTCAATACAGCATGGGTGACTGAGAATTTATAGCCAAGGAGCAGGGTGGAGATTAGTGAATTGAAAATTATTAAGAGGAAACATCAGAAGTAAGAGGCATTCTTCCTCACAACCTAAAAGAATTCTTGATAAAGATAAGCTGAATAATTAGACATTACCCAAGAGATCGTATACAGTGGAGAACCAAATGAGATATTAAGAGTCGTCGGACACTGAGAGTGGGAGGTTCTGGTAAGACTGATTAAGCAGGGTTCTTGCCAAAGCTAGATTTTACCAAAGAGTGCATGGGAGGGCATAAGAAAAGGTTCAAGACCCTGACTAAAGTTTGGTGAAGCAAATAATGTTTGTCATTGGAAAAGCCTATTATGATCTTATTCTTATTGTTCTATAAGAGACATTTTGCTTTTAGGTCTCACATGTGCCCCTAGCTCTGGAAAAATATACATTACTATAGTTAACACTTGAGCAACACAGGAGTTAAGGGCACTGACCCTTCACAGAGTCAAAAATCCATGTATAAATTTTGACTCCCCCAAAACATAACTACTAACAGCCTACTCTTGGCTGAAAGCCTTATCAATAACATAAACAGTAAAATAACAAATGTTTTGTATGTTATATGTATTACATGTAGTATTCTTAAAGTAAGCTATAAAAACATTAAGAAAATCATAAGGAAGAACAAATACATTTACATCACTGTGCTGTATTGAAAAATATCCATGTAAATTAGACCCACACAGTTCAAACCCATAATGTTCAAGAGTCAACTGTATTTCTGGCATCAGCAACCATGAGAGTTTTCTCTAAATTTTCCTGTAACTCTACTTCAGTTCTACTGCTTTTTAGACCTTTTGTTCTCATGTTTCTTTGTTCTTTATGTTATTTCTTAGTTATGTCTGAGAAAAGCAGAAAATTCACACTTTATACTGCCATATTTATGTTCAAATGAAAGTCATATTATGTCTTTCTTAATGTTCTTTAGTATTTTATTATTTTTCTTGGGATATATATGTATACAATTATATATACATATATATATAATTATTGTGCAAATATACATGAAATTTTAAAATTACCTGTTTGTTCAGAGTATTTCTTTCCAGTTTTTAAAGCATTTTTATAGCCCTCAGTAAAGTTTTTTTTAATGTTCCTCCTAAAGGACAGCATCTTCCTTGATAAACCTCACCTCCTTCCCATGCTGGATTTTTAAAAATACAATTCTCTAATTATAACTTCGTTGTATTGAATAAAAAATGTCTATCAATCTTACATTCTTTTGCCTCCTTTTTGTGCAATCATGATTTGTGACATACTGCCATCAAAGCATCAAAAATTCCACAAACTACAGCAGAAGAAATTGTGGAGGGATTTTTAGCTTGATAGTGTAAGAAAAAGTTTGTCTTACCTTTCTGACCAGCAAATCCAGTATAGAAAAGGGAACTGATTCTGTTAAGCAAATCAGTGGGATAGTTCTGTGAATGATAGTAATATAAGCTAATATAGGAAGTATTGCTTATTTATTTTCCTAAACTAATTTCTATTTTTCCAGTTATAAAACACATTATGGGACAACTTGAATTACTTTTTAAAGGTCACCATTTGCATTTGCTTTTTTAACCCTCGTTCTTCTTATGTGAGATGAGTATGTTTTTCTGCCAAGATTTGATTTTCTGTGATAAGCATGGTAGAACACTTTGTTAATTAGAGAGGCTTACACATTCCCTAATATTCTATGAGACATTCCCTGGTTGAATGAGTCTCCTAATGCTGAGCATACAGAAGGAAAGCCATTTTTTTTCCATTTGAAAAGCCTGAATATTACACAATAGAGATAACAGCACATATCTGCTGATTTTTTTCTAGACAGCTTTAATAGCTCTAGGGAATAAATAATAAAACATTAAAAAATTAAAAAATACAGATCTCAAGGTGATTAAGTATATAGATTGTGACTTCTTTTAACCTTTAAGAATACTTTCTCTTTGCACTCAATAAGTCTTCTAACATTCATTAGTAGAAACTTTCATATAGTTGAAAATTTAATAGAATTTGGACAGGTTTTCGTCAAAACTTGCACTCGTTATGATAAATATTATATATATGATAAATAAATAAATAAATATATATATATATATATATATATATAATGATGTATTTCTTTGTTTTAGAAGAGAAAGAGAAGGTATGCAGGAGAGGGGCAAGGGAGAGAATCTCAAGCAGACAGTCTGCTGAGTGCAGAGCCCAATGTCGGGCTTGATCTTATCTCTGAGATCATGACTTGAGCCAAAACTATGAGTCAGATGCTCGACCAACTGAGCCACCCAGGTGCCCCAAACTTCTTACATTTTTTTTTAAATAATACTCTATCCTGAAGTTTATAATATTAAAATAGATAGATGTACTCTATTTAGTGGGGAGACATAAATGAATTTTAGAGAATCCCATAATTCAAAAATTTTACTAAACATTTTTTGTATTAGTGAAGATTTTATTAAATATTTTTGCTACTTTTGATAATGGTGTTCATATGTGTGTGCATTATAAAGTTAGCAATTTTACCTTCAGTGACAGAGTTCAAGAGACAAAGATCATATGAGAAGGCATCTTTTAATGTAATATCTAGATCAGGATAAATTTGCATTCTTTGAAACAGATTAGCTAAGAAGAAAATAAGAAAAATATTATATTTATGTTAGGTTTTATTTATTATATTACTTCTTATGGAACTTGATCCTTTTTAATTTCCTAAAATAACTGGAACTAAGTTGGTTTCACAAAAGCTCATCTGCATTTTCCTATAAAATTTTTAAGTGGGGGACACTTGACGGGATGAGCACTGGGTGTTATTCTGTATGTTGGTAAATTGAACACCAATAAAAATTAATTTATAATAAAAAAAATAAATAAATAAATAAAAAAAAATTTTTAAGTAGGAGTTTCAAGAAATGGCTCTGTCACTGACCCCTTAGGTGACCTTAGGCAACTAATTTACCCCTCTCCACTGCCATATTCCACCAAGGATAAGATTAACATATTTGCCATCTCTGTACCTCACAGTTGCATTAGAGGGGTGATCATTGAAAAGTGTTTTTGAAAGCTAAATGATAAATAAATGCCAATTATAATTTACACATTATATGTGAGCTATTGGTAAAGTAATAAAAAACAATTTCACGTATTTTAAGCCACTCAGAGGTAACATGACTATGGATATAGCATTGAATAGAATTTAAAAAAATAGTCTGAATATATCTCAAGACCCTTGGTATAATCCTCTGCAACAGTAGGTAAAATTTCTTACTATTTCAAATACTCCACTGTAAACTATTCAGAAAAAATAATCTTAATTATATGACATCAGAACAACTTCTTAAAATATTCACTAAAATAGCGACTTCCCCGACTCACTCTTCCCCTCCGTGAGTCGTGGAACCTCGCCCGAGGATGCCTGCAATAAAATCTGTTCTTGGACCCTCGCTTGCCTTGGCGGTCTCATTTCCATTTAGTTACCAAAAAACCTAACATTTGGTGCCGAAACCCGGGAGGAGATCGAGCCCCTGCAACAGCACGGAGGCTCTCTCCTCCTCCGTCGGACTGGGACTCCGCTCTCTTTCTCTGCTGGGGCCACTGGACTCCTTGGGGTAAGTGTTCCCTGGTTTCCGACCCTCCTCCGGGGCGCCCTGTCCTAATCGCGGCCGCGTCAGGGCAAACCCTCCGCCACCTGGTGGCTCCGCGGTTCCGGGGAGTAAAGGAGACGTCCTCACTCCACGGTAACCACTTCTGTAAGCAGCAGCTCAATTCACGGTGGAGGGGACGCCCTCCTCCAAGTCTTGAGCTGATAAGGGAAGGAGCCATGGGAACCTCTCAGTCCAAATTCGATTCCAAAACGCCTTTAGGATGCCTACTGGCTAATCTCCGAACTCTGGAGTTAGACCAGGACTTACGAAGGCGACGCCTTATCCATTACTGTACCGTCGCTTGGCCTCAGTATCGGCTGAATAACCAATCGCAATGGCCACCTGAAGGCACTTTTGATTATCAGATACTTACGGACCTTGATAATCTCTGTAGACGCCAAGGCAAATGGTCCGAGGTGGCCTATGTCCAGGCTTTCTGGACCCTGCGCTCCAGACCAGAACTCTGCTCTAGCTGCTCCACCTCTCAAGTACTCTTAGCCTGCTCTCCCCCGCGGACTCTTCCCCACTCCACCTCTAGAGACTCCAACTTGGCCCCTCTATCCCCCCTCGCAGAGCCTCCTGAAGATCTCTCCAGGCCCCCTGTAAGGGCCCCACACCTGTCTCCTCCTCCCTACCAACCCGCTCCCCAACAACCTGTGTCCCTGACTCGAGCATACCGTCTCCAGCTGTTCCCCTTCTCCGAGCCCCAGAACCTCAACCACCTTCCAGCCCCCTCCCTTCCCCTCCTATCTCTGTCCGTACCAGATCCAAAAACTCTTCCCCGGACGGGGTCTGCCCCTTGAGGGAGGTTGCAGGGGCTGAAGGGGTTGTCCGAGTCCATGCGCCCTTTTCTCTACAAGACCTATCCCAGATAGAAAAACGCTTAGGTTCCTTTTCGGCCAATCCCGACAACTACATCCAGGAATTCCAATACTTGGCACAGGCCTATGAGCTCACCTGGCATGACTTACATGTCATCCGGACCACCACCCTCACCGCTGAGGAGAGGGGACGTATCCAGGCTGCTGCCCGGGAACACGCTGATCAGGTCCACCTGACCGACGCCACGATGCCAGTCGGTGCTCAGGCGGTCCCAGCCACAGAGCCAGGCCGGAGTTACCAAGACGGTCAAGATGGCCGCCGGCGTCGCGACCACACGGTCCGATGTCTCATCGCTGGCCTGCGGGCGGCCTCTAATAAGGCCGTTAATTATGACAAGATCAGAGACATCATACAGGCCCCCGACGAAAACCCGGCTCCATTCCTTAACCGGCTGACCGAGGCATTAATTCAGCACACTCGCTTGGGCCCGGCCTGTCCCGCGGGGGCCACGGTTCTAGCCACACATTTTATCTCTCAGTCAGCCCCAGATATCCGCAAAAAATTAAGGAAAGTCGAGGAAGGCCCCCAGACCCCCGTTTCTGACCTAGTGAGAATGGCATTTAAGGTCTTTAACTCCCGTGAGGAAGCCGCAGAGCTTAAGCGACAGGCCAGACTCCAGCAGAAGGTTCGGCTACAAACCCAGGCCTTGGCAGCAGCCCTGCGGCCGGCCGGCTCCAGGAGCCAGCAGAAAGGGGGAACCAACCGCACCCCCCGGGGCCCGCTTCAAATGCGGGGCTGAAGGCCATCGGGCCCGTCAGTGCCCCGACCCGAGGGCACCAACTCGGCCGTGCCCTCTCTGCCGTTTGATGGGCCACTGGAAATGCGACTGCCCTGGCCTCGGGGAATCCTCGGCGCCTCGACGCGGGGGAAGACCCGAGCCGGTGAGTCCAGCCTTCCAGCTGCTCGGGTTGGAGGACGACTGACGGAGCCCAGGCTCGGCCGCCCCCTCCCCCAGGCCGAGCCCAGGGTCATGCTCCAGGGAGCGGGTAAGTCCATCTCCTTTCTGCTGGACACGGGGGCTACCTATTCTGTTCTGCCTTCCTACGCGGGACCTACTCGCCCCTCACCGGTCGCTGTTATGGGGATCGACGGGAACCCCTCCACGCCTAGGGCCACACCTCCCCTTACTTGTAGCCTGGATGAGTTCCCTTTCTCTCTCATTCCTGGTGATTGATTCCCTCATGCCCAGTGCCCCTGCTGGGTAGGGATATCCTCCAAAAGCTAGGGGCAACTATTCATTTGTCCCCCTCTCCTCCCTCCTCACCCTCAGCTTGTCTCATCCTCTTCCTTAATACCCCTCACCGACCTGCCTACTCTATAAAGGAAACTCAAGCCCTCCAGGCCCTGGGAGGAAAGGCAGAAGGTAAAGGATGGATTTACATTCGAGGGAGGATTGCCCTCCCAGAAAACCTGGCCCATACCCTAATTACTGACATCCACCAATCTCTCCATATTGGCCCAAGGGCACTGAACCAATTTCTCCAGCCCCTGTTTTACTATCCATCCCTACCTAAGGTGATTGAGGCTGTCCATAGGGCTTGCAAAACCTGCTCGGCTGTAAATGCACAGGGAGGGATCCGCAGGCCGGGGCCTAACCATCAGCTCTGAAGCCATCAGCCCGGGGAAGACTGGCAGCTGGACTTCACTCACATGCCTCGCCATAAAGCCTTTCGTTATCTACTGACTTTGGTTGATACTTTTACAGGATGGATTGAGGCATACCCCACAGCCAGAGAGACTGCGGATGTGGTGGCCACAATCCTCATTGAGCACATCATCCCGAGGTTTGGGTTACCCCGGACCCTACAGTCAGACAACGGGCTGGCATTTATCTCCAGTGTGACCCAACAGGTGGCCGAGAGCCTCAACATTACCTGGAAGCTGCACATCCCCTACCACCCTCAGTCTTTGGGTAAGGTGGAAAGGGCCAACGGGCTACTTAAGGCTCAACTCACTAAACTTACCCTGGAGACTCGCCTGTCGTGGCCCACACTGTTACCTATAGCTCTCACCAGACTCCGGGCGTCCCCCCGAGGACCATCAGGTTTGAGTCCCTTTGAGTTACTGTACGGTCGGCCCTTCCTTATCAGCTACAACCTCCCGGCCATTCCTCCACCTCTTTTATCCTATCTGCCTTACCTTACCCTCCTCCGGGCCCTCTTGAGAGCCCATGCCGATGCTGTCATTCCGGCCCCGACCGACAATGCCTCCGAGGAAGCCTCCCCATGAGACTTCTCCCCAGGGGATCAGGTCCTTCTCAGAAACCTGCAGCCAGGCTCGCTGCAGACCCGATGGACCGGACCTCACACGGTCATCCTCACCACCCCAACCGCGGCAAAATTGCTGGGACAATACGGCATGGGTGCACATCAACAACCTTAAACGGGCACCCACAGGTATTGAGTGGACCTCCCAGATGGTGGGACCCACCAAACTCTGCCTGGCTAGGGCTCCTTCTCATACTCCTCCTGAGCCCCCCGATCCAAGCGGTAGAATGTGACTGCATGAAAGGCAGCAGTACCTCGCACTACTTTTCATCTTATACCCACATGCCTAATCCTTCTTCTCATTTCTGTCGCCCCTTGCTTGTTTCGATGTTTACAGGAACGCCTGCCAGAACTCACCCGGGTATCTGTCAACCAACTTTTACTTCACCCGTACTCTCGCCTGCCCACATCCGACTACCCCTACAACGACGCCCCACCGTCAGCAGGAAGTAGCCAGAGCAGAGTCGACGCCCCCCGACACCATTACATAAAACAAAAGGTCGGAATGTTGGGGCCAGGCGGGAAGGGAAACTCCTCAAGATGGCAGATACCCCAAAATGGCTGAAGTTCCTGTCACTACCTCCACTTGGGACGCCAATGGACCAAAGACCTGCTGACAGCTTGACGCAGACCCTTAGACCTCTCCTTTGGACTTCCCCAACCGGACCCAATGCCCTTCAAACCCCAGAGGAGGAAGTCACCTTTGACTGACCGAACTGCAATCCTTCCTTTGCATATGAGCCAACCAATAGGAAACCGTTCTGCCTTACAACGTTACATAAACCCCCTGCCACCTTGTCTTGGCGCAACTTCCCTGAGTCACTCTTTCCCTCCGTGAGTTGTGGAACCTCGCCCGAGGGTGCCTGCAATAAAATCTGTTCTTGGGGGATCCCTGGGTGGTGCAGCGGTTTGGCGCCTGCCTTTGGCTCAGGGCGTGATCCTGGAGATCCGGGATCGAATCCCACATCGGGCTCCCGGTGCATGGAGCCTGCTTCTCCCTCTGCCTGTGTCTCTGCCTATCTCTCTCTCTCTGTGACTATCATAAATAAATAAAAATTAAAAAAAATAAATAAAATAAAATCTGTTCTTGGACCCTCAAAAAAAAAAAATATTCACTAAAATATTATTTGCAAATTCTGCTCTTACATTTTCAAATAATTTGAATAATTCATTCAAATTTGCCTGGTTTGTTATATAAAAATTTTTCTCAAATCTTAAACTAGTTCTATGTCAATTTAAAGCTATAGTAAGTCTTTAAAACCTACTACATATATTTTTTCCTTTCTCCAGGTTTTTATGAAAATAACCTTACCCTGTTTTTTCTTTTTTTAAAGATTTTATTTATTTATTCATGATAGTCTCACACAGAGAGAGAGAGGCAGAGACATAGGCAGAGGGAGAAGCAGGCTCCATGCAGGGAGCCCGATGTGGGATTCAATCCCAGGTCTCCAGGATCGCGCCCTGGGCCTAAGGCAGGTGCTAAACTGCTGTGCCACCCAGGGATCCCCTCACCCTGTTTTTGTAATCAAGGACTTGGACCCTCTGAGTCTCAGAAATAAAATAAATATATTCTATTTAAAAAGTACTTACTCTTAAAACATTGCTTAATTCTGTATGTAGGTATAATAATAATAATAATAATAATAAATTGATAATTTGCATATCATAAATGGTTCTTATTTCTTTAAAACTTGGGTGGGAGGGTCTTGGGTAGAGAGAGTAAATAAGTTTTATTTTATTTTATTTTATTTATAGTTTTATTTTAAAGTAACTAAATAATTCTTTTTTTTTCTTAAAGATTTTATTTTTTTATTCATGAAAGACACAGGCAAAGAGAGAAGCAGGTTCCATGCAGGGAGCCCGATGTAGGACTCGATCCCGGGACTCCAGGATCATGCCCTGGGCCGAAGGCAGGCGCTAAACCACTGAACTACCCGGGGATTCCCTAACTAAATGGTTCTTAACTGCTGTCCTCATAAATGAGTACCCTCCTTCTCAGGTTTATTGATTTAGCTAGGATTTAAAGTAATTCATCTTATTTATGGTCCAGTTCATTCTGAGATAGGAAAACTGAAGGGACCCCCATGAAAATAAATTATGTTTTTTCTTTGCTCCTTTTCCTGCTTCTATTCTTGCTAAGATGAGCACTCCTGTCTTGCATATGCCTTAATGTATGTCCTCCCTGTAAGAGACAAGGAGTTAATGATTTCTTTGGAGTTTTCCAGCACAATAGATAGCATCTAAGGAATCACTGGTTGAGAATGAACAGGTGGGGCCATTATGTGTGTATTCCAGATCACTGGTGCTAGAAATCTTGACACCAAGTTTCCCTGACAAGGGAATAAATGACTTATGATGGACATCTGGACCCTGTTCTTGATCTGACCAGTTCCTTGATGTCTGAGAGGACATGTGCACCAGACCACAATCATCAATAAAAACCTGAGACCCCAAGCAAAGAGAAAGCCTCTTTCCTCCCCTTTCCTAGTCTGCCAGATGTTCTATCTGTATCTGCACCCTCTATATATATTCAAGAAACTCTGCTTTCATTTTCTACTGACTTGCATTTGATTTCTGCCCTGTGTAAAGCCAGGTACCCTCTTGGCTGGTCCTGTGGGAACGATTCGGGGCCTTCAGACTCAGCCAGCCTGCATCAATTTCAAATTTTTAGTCAAAGTTGAAAGACTCTTAACACTTATGGAAGAACCAGACTTGGAGCAACATCAATAGCATATAGATTTTAAGCTTTTGCTAAAATTATTTTTGCAATAAGTACAAGTGACTCCCTAAACAGTAGGCTATCAGGAGTATCAATAAATGTCCCATTCTAATTTAATAAACAGTCTTCTAACATGGTGACTTGCTTTTCTTTCAAAATGTGCAATTGTTTCTAGAGAGGCATATACTAGCAGGAAGAACTTAGTCAAGTTGTTTTTACTCATGAGGATTTCTCTGATCTTGGACTTTCTCTAAAGGCAAATATTTATTGCCAGTGCTACTTAGCAATATTTCCCCCTTCTACATTCACTTATAATTTTTAAACACCACTTGACAATTTCTTTTAGAAACTATGTGGATTTTAATGGGCAAGCCTATTATACTAGAAACCTTTGTAGGAAAACAAATCCTTAAATTTTGTGTGATGGTTGCAACCCATTTTATTATCACTTGTTTCTTTGCTAAGATTATCTAGCATTTAAAATAACTTTAAAATATGTGAAAGAATCCTTTAAAGCATCCTCTGTAATAAAAATTGTTCTTCAAACATAACTTCTATTTTAGTGACTTTTAAATTTTTTAAATGCTATGGGTATACAATAAGTAGTAAAAAACAGGATGTATCTTCAAGAAGGATAAATATTATTTGCATCAGAGAGAGGAGTAGAGCATACAATAACATGAAGGAAAACAGAATAGTCAAAGATATGAAGGTAAAAATTGAATGTGATGTGTGGAAAGTATAAATTTATTTTTAATTAGAAATAGAGATAAGGGGGGGGGAGCAGAAGAAGAAGGAGACAGAGACTGCCAAGCATCTCCATGACCAGTGTGGGGTCCCATGCAGGGCTTGATCTTATAACCCTGATATCAACCTGAGCCAAAATCAAGAGTCAGAGGCTTAACCGACTGAGTGACTGAGGTGCTCAGGAAGTGTAAACTTTTTATCTAAAACTTTTCTAGAAAATTCATATTATATTTTACTGGACACATTAAAGTACATTTTTATATGTGCTTTTGATTGTTACTCATGATTTCTATCATTGCTACTTTATCTCTCATATCCTTCTGATGTTCTGGATTTCACATTTAGCAAATTGACCATGTAAATATTTATTACATTATATTCAAGAATCAAATGTTTATATTGGAATTTTGAACATATGTAACTTAAAAAGTTTCTGCACTAATAAAATACCTTCCTTTCCAAAGAATGAATGCATCTATACTCTGAAAATTAAATTATTTTAATCTGCTTTCCTTGTCAGTATTTAGCTCATTAATAATGTTTGTGAGGGGATCCCTGGGTGGCGCAGCGGTTTGGCGCCTGCCTTTGGCCCAGGGCGCGATCCTGGAGACCCAGGATCGAATCCCACATCGGGCTCCCAGTGCATGGAGCCTGCTTCTCTCTCTGCCTCTCTCTCTCTCTCTGTGACTATCATAAATAAAAAAAAATTAAAAAAATAAAATAATGTTTGTGATTTCATCTTTAAAAGTGGCTGGAAATTAGACTGTCAGTAAAGTGAGTGGGATAGTATAAGTAACTTTAATATGCAGAAATCAGATAAAACAAACCTTCAAAGAATCACTTGATTTTGCCATCTCCATTTTACCTTTGGAGAAAATCATTGTGTCCTTTGGAGTGAAATCTCTTTCATTACTGTTTAATTACCCAAGTTAGGTGCAAAAATTCCATTTTAAGAAACCTATATAATATAGACTTAAATTCACAGTTGATATTCCATTTTGCATATGCAATGTTGGAACCAGTGATGTTACAATATGAGCACTTATCTAATTATTCATGGGAAAAGTTTTATTATCACTATATTATCTTTATATTTGCTTAGTTTGGCCTTCCCTGTGGTAGAACTTCAGAAATTCACATATCTTTCTTAGCAGCAACTAACAGAATAGGATGAAAGTCAGAGCCATTTCCTTTTGTATATTTATTTTTTTAATTGTTCATTCTGAACTCCTTCTGCACAGATTCATAGACCACTTCCCATGCCAAAGAATCACCAGAGAACCATTCAAGTTTAACTTCATTTTACATGTCTTTTTATAGTCAAACAGACAATTTGGGGAGTGTTACAAAAATTATTTCTGTTTATAGTGGTTATATTAGATCTCATGCTCTCCATAGGCATCACCCATATTGGTATATAAATTCTGTTAATTACAAGACTTGGAACTTTGACTGATAAAACATTAAACAGTACCTCATCAAGATAGGAATAAAAGAAAATAATGCATTGTAAGTTTTTAGAACTGATGTATTCCTTTGTCTTTTAAAGAAATAAAACTTTACTTGCTCTGGTAATTACCAAGAGGCAATATTAGGTTCAAGAGAATGATGAATGGAAAGGAGAATGACAGAGAATGAAAGTGGCTGAGATGTGTCAAATGTTTCCATGATGGAGATGAGGTGAAGGAAGAGAGAAAGAGTAAGGGAGGGAAGAAAAGAGGGAAGGTGGGAGGCAGAAAGAGATTGAGAAGATGAGAAAAAGCAGCTGCCTTCCAGGGACTTGCCTTGGATGTGGCACTTCTGGGGAAAAAATGAATAAATTGGAATATTAATTACCATCATCTTATGTTACACAATGTTAATTATTTTGCACTCCCCCAAAAAAGCCTAGACTCAAGATCTGCATTGTTTGTAAATATTTTGTTGAAGTTTTGTTCATTTTGTAACTTGTATCTTTTTGAGATCATTAAGATGAGAATAAAAATCTCCATTTTATTTAGCTTAGTGTTTCTGTTGGTTGGTTGGTTGGTTGGCTGATTGGTTGGTTTAGTCTTTATATGAATAATTAGCTTGTACATACTCAGATACCTAATATCAGTGGGGAATTTCTGGGAAAACAGAGCCTAAGAACATACACTAAAATGGTAATTGAAATCTTTAAACATATATTCTAAGACACATTTTCATTTTTGAGTTCTATAGTAAACTTTTGAACATTTACTTTGGTTGATTTTTTAAATGATTTTTCAGTCTTCTGATCAAATGTCCTTTGCTTTGGTTTATTCATGCTTCAACAAAATAGTCATCTCTTCTACATCTTCTTGCATTAATCACAAGATGTTTTTGATGCAGTTTTATGTAGAGAGTAACTATCTCTGAACCTACAAAGTACTAAAGGCTCTAATCCCCAGCTTGTTTTTCTAAAGTACCAGCATTTTCAATTCAAATTCTGATGTCCTGAAAAGTTTAAATCCGTAGATATTATGTTGTACTATGACATCTGCATTGTACACCTTGTTGTTTAAAAGTCATGCATCCATTTATTCAACAAATAGATATTGAGCATCAACTATATACCAGGTGCTGAGAATATGGTATTATGCAAAACATATGTACTTCTTGCTCTCTAATAGACATGGAATTTAACAAGGAATTCAGACTATAGAAGAGTGAATATATGCAGTAAAATCTTCAGGGCACTCAGAAAAAGTGTAATTTTGGTCATTAATTTATTTACTGAGTAAATACTGATTCAGCTGCCTCTCCCACTAAGTACTGTTTGTTGAACAAGGTAGACATGGACCCTATCCTCGTGTAGTATATTTTCTATCTGACTTCTTCATTCTGGTAAATGTTTGACCATGTAGCATTTCATATTGACTTATGTTTTGAATTCTCTGTAGCCTTGCATGTGTGGTGTTGGCAAAAATGGTGATAAAGAAATTTAATGAGGAATTAGTCAAATATCCTTAGCAGGAGTATGCTCATAGAGTATAGCATTTACATGCAATAACACTGTTAATCTAGAAGGTTTTCTATTTTCATATTAGTTTGATGGTTTAGTTTTTTGTTGCCAGACAAGGGGAGGGTTATAAATCTAAATATATCGATATAGATATATCTTTTATCTATGGAAACGAAGATATAAAATATACCTAAAAGCATAGATGTAAAAAATTTCAAGGAAAAATATTTTTTTTCACACTTTAGGTCCATTTTCTCTGCTACTCTATCTATTAGTAAGAGTATATGTGTCTCACAGTCCCTATGTTTTGATTCTAGTAATCTGGTAATTCTAACTGATTCTTTCTGATACTTTTCTTTATATTTAGGAGTTAGAATGCAATTGTTCCAAACTGAATCACTGGTTTACTTTCAGTCCAATAAATTGGGGTTGAGGGCCTGAAAAGGCAAACAGTTGCAGGGTGTCAAACTTTGTGGATGGGAGGAGAGATTCCAGAGAAGCTAAATTATGTAATAAACAAATAAATAACCAAAAATTTTTCTAATAGTACAGAGGATTAGGAGTCATAGTTGTAATAGTAGTAGCGACAGCAGCAATGAGAACTAAAATTTAAAAAAAATAACTTTTATTATGGACTTTGTATTTTTTATTGATAATATAATGACAAACACATTTTACTAGTTTTTTGTGGTATAAAATATATGACAATTTGGCATTTCAAGCATATAGTTCAGTGGCTTTAAATAATTTTATATTGCTATGCAACCATCATTATCATTATTCTCAAACTTTATCATCTCTCCATGCTAAGCATCAACACTTCATATTTTCCTTTATCCAGCCATTGGCAAATAACATCTAAAAATGTCTTTACGTATTTCACTACTTTGGTACCTTATATGAGAGAATTGTACATTTTCCTTTTGGGTCTGGCTTATTTCACTTATGAACCATTTTTTAAGATAGGTCCTTCTGTGATATAGTACCACTATATCAGAATTTCATTATTCATAAATTCTTTCATTCTTTCATTTCATTCTTTTTTCATTCTTTCATTCTTTATTTAAACTAGATAATATTCCATTGCATGCATACCATATTTGGTTTATCCATTCCTTTATCAATAAACATGCATCATTTCCACTTTCTGGCTACTATAAATAATACAAAAAATAAAAATAAAAAATAATGCAGTTACTAATTTAGTGTACACATATATGTTCAAATCTCTATGGTTAGTTATTTTGGGTATATACTCAGAAATGGAATAGCCATAGCATATGGTAATTATATGTTCAAGTTTTTGAGAAATTACCACATTGTTTTCCACAGTGGCTGCACCACTTTATATTCTCACAAGCAAAATATAAGGATTCCAATTTATCCACATCCTTGCCAAAAATTTTCTTTCTTTCTTTCTTCTTTCTTTCTTTCTTTCTTTCTTTCTTTCTTCTTCTTTCTTTCTTTCTTCTTTCTTTCTTTCTTCTTTCTTTCTTTCTTTCTTTCTTTCTTTCTTCTTTCTTCTTTCTCTTTCTTTCTTTCTTTCTTTTCTTCTTTCTATCTTCTTTCTTTCTTCTTTCTTTCTTCTCTTTCTTTCTTTCTTTCTTTCTTTCTTTCTTTCTTTCTTTTCTCTTTCTTCTTTCCCTTTCCTTCCCTCCCTCCTTTTTCTTCTTTTTTTTGATAATACTCATCCTAATGATTGTGAAGTGGTATCTGTTTTTTAAAGATTTTATTCATTTATTCATGAGAGACACACAGAGAGAGGTAGAGACATAGGCAGAGGGAGAACCAGGCTTCCTGCTGGGAGCCTGATGTGGCATTATATCCTAGGATCCCAGGATCACACCTTAAGCCAAAGGCAGATGCTCAGCCACTGAGCCACCCAGGTGCCTAGGAAGTGATCTTATCAGAATTTTGATTTGCAAGTCCCTAATGATAAATAATGTTGAGCATCTTTTCAAGTGCTTAGTTTGCATCTGTATGTCTTCTTTGAAGAAATGTCTATTCTATTCCTTTGCCCATTTTAAATTAGATTGTTTTTGCTGTTAAAGTGTTGGAGTTCTTTATATAGTCTTAATATTAACCCTTTATAAGATATTATTGGCAAATATTTTCTCCCATTCTGTAGGTGACCTTTCAGTCTTGATAGTGTTCTTTGATCTTTGGATCAAAACTTTGTTCTTTTAAAAAGCTTTTAATTGTGATGAAGTCTAAATAATCTAATTTTTCTTTTATTGTCTGTGCTTTATGAGTTATAGCCAATAAATCGTTGCCAAATCTAATATCCTGAAGCTTCCCCTCTATGTTTTCTTCTGAGATATGTATAATTTTAGTTCTCATCTTAAATCCTATGGATCATTTTTTCCTATGGATTATTTTTATTCAGTTTTTAGTTTGGGTGTCAGGGTCCAACTTCATTCTTTTGCATGTAGACATTCAGTTTTCTGAACATCTTATGTTGAAAAGACTGTCACATTCCCATGGAATAGTATTGGTATTCTTGTAGATAATTACTTGACCATATATATAAGCCCATATTTCTGGGCTCTTTGTTATATTCCATTGACTTATATGTTTATGTCTATGCCAGGATCACATTGTTCTGATTAGTGTAGCTTTGTAGTAAGTTTTGAATTCAAGAATGTGAGACCCCTGATTCTTTTCTTCTTTTGAAAGTTGTTTTGCCTATTTGGGGTTCTCTAAGATCCCATATAAAATTTAGGATGGATTTTCTATTTCTGAAAAAGTGTTGGGATTTTAATAATGATTACATTGAATACGTAGATTACTTTTGATAGTATTGGTATCTTAAAAGTATTAAGTCTTCTGGTTCATGAGCATGGGATGTCTTTCCATTTATTTCCTAAGATGTAGGCAAAGATTTAAGCAAAGGCTTCTTTGTTAGCCAAAGGACAGAGAGAATTATTTTAATTTAAGGAAGCCATGATTATTGAGAGATCCTTTTTAAGACTTTTTAAAATTATAAGTTACATTGCTTTAGTGAGATCATCCTTGCATAGTTTTGCAGAAATAAACTACTGTTTTGTCAATGCAAAATCATCACCTTCCTGTCCCACCTATAACAACAGTGGCTCATCATAATACTAATAATTTTGTGTTGAATATACTAACGACATAGATGAACTAAAAAGATAAACAAGAAACATGTGAACCACATATCTATTTCAATAATGTAAAAGGTTAAAGGGAGAGAAACACATGTCTTATGCTGTTACATATGGTCATAATTCCATAACTACATCACATCTGGTCTTGGTGAAAAGCCATGAGTACTGTTTTCTTTCATTTTTGATTCATTAGTGGGCACAAAGGCAGGAATATAATACCATAATACTAAAGATCTACATTATAAGGACCCAAAGGAAGGCAGTTTTCTTGGCTGAATGCAATGCTATAATAAAATATTTAGAACAAACCAGCAACAACAACAAAATTTGGGGAATGGAAGAATCTGAAAGCATACATAATAATATATTATCTAAAATATGTATTTTTAATTAATAATTAAAAGACATTTAAAGAAATAGGAAGTATTTTGCATACAAAGGGAATAAAAGTAGTCAACAGATAACATTCCTGAGAGACCCAGATTTTGGACTAATTAAAAAGGACTATATTGACTATTACACATATTTCCAAGAAACTAAAATAAAACATGTTTAAAGAGTTTAAGGAAAGTATAGGAATAAATTATCAAATTGACAATATCGATAAAAAAGGATTGTAAACAAAATGATAAAAGAGAAATTCTGGAATTCAAGTGAAAAATTCACAGAAGGGTTTAAAAACAAATATGAGCTGGCTGATAAAATCATAAAATTTGAAAACTGGCTATTACAGATTATGTAGTGTGAAGATCAAAGATAAAAAAGAAAGAAAAACTGTGACACCTGGGTGGCTCAGTGGTTGAGCATCTGCCTTCAGCTCAGGGCATGATCCCAGTCCAGAGATCAAGTCCCACACCAAGCTCCCTGCAGGGAGCCTGCTCTCCCTCTGCCTATGTCTCTGCCTCTCTCTATGTGTATCTCATAAATAAATAAATAGAATCTTTTTAAAAATGAACTAAGAGAAAGCCTCAGAGATCTGTGGGATATCATAAAGCATATTAAGATTTAAGTGAGCTCCAGGAGGGAAAAATAAATTGAACAAGACAGAAAAAACACTTAAAGAAATAATGTAAGGCATCTTCCTGAATTTTAAGCAAAATATTAAGTTAAATATTCTAGAAGCTTAAAGATTTCCAGGTAGGATAAATCAGAGATTCACATATACAAACACAACAAATCAAATTAGTACAAGTCATAGAGAAGATATGGGAAGTGGTAAGAAAAACTTAGAAAAAACCCTATAACATAAAAGAAATATTTTAGGGGTGTCTGGGTGAAAAGGTCAGTTGGGCATCTGCCTTTGTCTAAGGTCATGTTCCCGGGGGTCCTGGGTTCAAGCCCCATTTCAGGCTACCTGCTCAGGGGAAGTTTGCTTCCTCCTCTCCCCCCTGCTCACTCACTCTCACTCTATCAAATAAGTAAATAAAATCTTTTTTTTAATAATAAATGTATTTTTCATTGGTGTTCAATTTGCCAACATACAGAATAACACCCAGTGCTCATCCCATCAAGTGCCCACCTCAGTGCCCGCCACGCAGTCACCCACGCCCTCCGCCCTCCTCCCCTTCCACCACCCCTAGTTCGTATCCCAGAGTTAGGAGTCTTCCATATTCTGTCTCCCTTTCTGAAATTTCCCACTTATTTTTTCTCCTTTCCCCTTATTCCCTTTCACTATTATTTATATTCCCCAAGAGAATGAGACTATATAATGTTTGTCCTTCTCTGATTGATTATTTCACTCAGCATAATACCCTCTAGGTCCATCCACGTCGAAGCAAATGGTGGGTATTTGTCGTTTCTAATGGCTGAGTAATATTCCATTGTATACATAAACCACATCTTCTTTATCCATTCATCTTTCAAAGGACACCGAGGCTCCTTCCAAAGTTTGGCTAAGATAGACATTGCTGTTAGAAATATCGGGGTACAGGCGTCCCGGTGTTTCATTGCATCTGTATGTTTGGGGTAAATCCCCAGCAGTGCAACTACTGGGTTGTAAGGCAGATCTATTTTTAACTCTTTGAGGAACCTCCACACAGTTTTCCAAGGTGGCTGTACCATTTCACATTCCCACCAACAGTGCAGAGGGTTCACTTTTCTCCACATCCTTTCCTGCCGTGTTTATTTTCCCCATCCTCACTGGTGTGAGGGGATATCTCAATGTGGTTCTGATTTGTATTTCCCTGATGGCCAGTGATGTGGAGCGTTTTCTCATGTGCGTGTTGGCCATGTGTATGACTTCCTCTGTAAGATTTCTGTTCATGTCTTTTGCCCATTTCATGATTGGATTGTTTGTTTCTTTGGTGTTGAGTTTAATAAGTTCCTTATAGATCTTGGAAACTAGCCCTTTATCTGATATGTCATTTGCAAATATCTTCTCCCATTCTGTAGGTTGTCTTTGAGTTTTGTTGACTGTATCCTTTGCTGTGCAAAAGCTTCTTATCTTGATGAAGTCCCAATAGTTCATTTTTGCTTTTGTTTCTTTTGTCTTTGTGGATGGATCTTGCAAGAAGTTAGTGTGGCCGAGTTCAAAAAGGGTGTTGCCTGTGTTCTCCTCTAGGATTTTGATGGAATCTTGTCTGACATTTAGATCTTTCATCCATTGTGAGTTTACCTTTGTGTATGGTGAAAGAGAGTGGTCAGTTTCATTCTTCTGCATGTGGATGTCCAGTTTTCCCAGCACCATTTATTGAAGAGACTGTCTTTCTTCCAGTGGATAGTTTTTCCTCCTTTGTCTAATATTTCTTGACCATAGAGTTGAGGGTCCACTTCTGGATTCTCTATTCTGTTCCATTGATCTGAGTCTGTTTTTGTGCCACTACCACACTGTCTTGATGACCACAGCTTTTTAGTACAACCTGAAATCTGGCATTGTGAGGCCCCCAGCTATGGTTTCCTTTTTTAAAATTTCCCTGGCTATTCGGGGTCTTTTCTGATTCCACACAAATCTTAAAATAATTTGTTCTTACTCTCTGAAGAAAGTCCACGGTATTTTGATAGGGATTGCATTAAACGTGTAAATTGTCCTGGGTAACATTGACATTTTCATGATATTAATTCCTCCAATCCATGAGCATGGAATATTTTTCCATATCTTTGTGTCTTCCTCCATTTCTTTCAGAACTGTTCTGTAGTATTTAGGTTATAGATCCCTTACCTCTTTGGTTAGGTTTATTCCTAGGTATATTATGCATTTGGGTGCAATTGTAATTGGATTGACTCCTTAATTTCTCTTTCTTCAGATTCATTGTTAGTGTACAGAAATGCCACTGACTTCTGGGCATTGATTTTGTATCCTGCCACACTGTCAAATTGCTGTATGAGTTCTAGTAATCTTGGGGTGGAGGCTTTTGGGTTTTCTATGTAGAGTATCATGTCATCGGTGAAGAGGGAGAGTTTGATTTCTTCCTTGCCATTTGAATGCCTTTTATTTCTTTTTGTTGTCTGATTGCTGAGGCTAGGACTTACAATACTACGTTGAATAGCAGTGGTGAGAGTGGACATCCCTGTCTGGTTCTTGAACTTAGGGGAAAGTCTCCCAGTGCTTCCCCATTGAGAATGGATATTTGCTGTGGGCTTTCATAGATGGCTTTTAAGATGTTGAGGAATGTTCCCTCTTTCCCTACACTGGAGAGTTTTGATCAGGAATGGATGCTGTATTTTGTCAAATGTTTTCTCTGCATCTATTGAAAGGATCATATGGTTCTTGTTTTTTTCTCTTGCTGATATGATGAATCACATTGATTGTTTTATGAGTGTTGAACCAGGCTTGCATCCGGGGATAAATCCTACTTGGTCATGGTGCATAATCTTCTTAATGTACTATTGGATCCTAGTATTGGCTAGTATCTTGTTGAGAATTTTTGCATCCATGTTCATCAGGGATATTGGTCTATAATTCTCCTTTTTGGTGGGGTCTTTGTCTGGTTTTGGAATTAAGGTGATGCTGGCTTCATAGAACGAGTTTGGAAGTACTCCATCTCTTTCTATTTTTCCAAACAGCTTTAGTAGAATAGGTATGGTTTGTTCTTTAAACGTTTGATATAATTCCCCAGGGAAGCCATCTGGCCCTGGACTTCTTTTTTTTTTTTAAGATTTTATTTATTTATCATAGAGATGCAGAGAGAGAGAGGGAGAGAGAGAGAGAGGCAGAGACACAGGCAGAGGGAGAAGTAGGCTCCATGCAGGGAGCCTGACGTGGGATTCGATCCAGGGTCTCCAGGATCACACCCCGGGCTGCAGGCGGTGCTGAACCCCTAAGCCACCGGGGCTGCCCTGGCCCTAGACTTCTGTGTCATGGGGGGTTTGATGACTGCTTCAATTTCCTCTCTGGTTATTGGCCTGTTCAGGTTCTCTATTTCTTCCAGTTCCAGTTTTGGTAGTTTGTGCTTTTCCAGAAATGCATCCATTTCTTTCAGATTGCCTAATTTATTGGCGTATAGCTGTTCATAATTTTTTTAAATAGTTTGTATTTCCTTGGTGTTAGTAGTGATCTCTCCTTTCTCATTCATGATTTTATTAATTTGAGTCTTCTCTCTCTTCTTTTTAATAAGGCTGGCTAATGGTTTATCTATCTTATTAATTCTTTCAAAGAACCAACTCCTGGTTCTGTTGATCTGTTCCACAGTTCTTCTGGTCTCAATTTTGTTGAGTTCTGCTTGAATCTTTATTAACTCTCTTCTTCTGCTGGGTGTAGGATCTATTTTCTATTTTTTTCTCTAGCTCCTTTAGGTGTAAGGTTAGCTTTTGTATTTGCGTTCTTTCCAGTTTTTGGATGGATGCTTGTATTGCGATGTATTTCCCCCTCAGGCCTGCTTTTGCTGTATCCCAAAGATTTTGAACGGTTGTATCTTCATTCTCATTAGTTTCCATGAATCTTTTTAATTCTTCCTTAATTTCCTGGTTGACCCTTTCATCTTTTAGCAGGATGGTCCTTAACATCCACCTGTTTGAAGTCCTTCCAAACTTCTTGTTGTGATTTAATTCTAATTTCAAGGCATTATGGTCTGAGAATATGCAGGGTTGATCCCAATCTTTTGGTATCGGTTCAGACCTGATTTGTGACCCAGTATGTGGTCTATTCTGAAGAAAGTTCCATGTGCACCTGACAAGAATGTGTATTCAGTAGCGCTTGGGTGTAAAGTTCGGTAGATATCTGAGAAATCCATCTGGTCCAGTGTACCATTTAAAGCTCTTGTTTCTTTGGGTATGTTGTGCTTAGAAGACCTATCTAGTGTTGAAAGCGCTAGATTGAAGTCACCAAATATAAGTGTATTATTACCTAAGTATGTCTTAACTTTGGTTATTAATTGATATATTTGCCAGCTCCCACATTTAGGGCATATATATTGATGATTGTTAAGTCCTCTTGTTGGATAGCTCCTTTAAGTATGATATAGTGTCCCTCTTCATCTCTCACTACAGTCTTGGGGGTAAATGTTAGTTTATCTGATATAAGGATTGCTACCCCTGCTTTCTTTTGAGGACCATTTGAATGGAAAGTGCTTTTCCAACCTTTTGATTTCAGGCTGTTCATGTCCTTATGTCTAAAATGAGTCTCTTGTAGACAGCAAATAGATGGGTCCTGCTTTTTTTATCCGGTCTGAAACCCTGTGCCTTTTGATGGGGTCATTAAGCCCGTTCACGTTCAGAGTTACTATTGAAAGATATGAGTTTAGTGTCATCATGATACCTATTCAGTCCCTGTTTTTTTTTTTTTTTTGATTGTTCCATTGGACTTCTTCTTAAAGGGGAATTTTAAGAGTCCCCCTTAAAATTTCTTGCAGAGCTGGTTTGGAGGTCACATATTCTTTCAGTTCCTGCCTGTCTTGGAAGCTCTTTATCTCTCCTTCCATTCTGAATAAGAGCCTTGCTGGATAAAGTATTCTTGGCTGCATGTTCTTCTCATTTAGGACCCTGAATATATCCTGCCAGCCCTTTCTGGACTGCCACGTCTCTGTGGAGAGGTCTGCTGTTATCCTAATACTCCTCCCCATAAAGTCAGGGACTTCTTGTCTCTTGCTGCTTTAAGGATCTTCTCTTTATCTTTGGAATTTGCAAGCTTCACTATTAAATGTTGAGGTGTTGAATGGTTTTTATTGATTTTAGGGGGGGATATCTCTATCTCCTGGATCTGAATGCCTGTTTCCCTTCCCAGATTTGGAAATATTTTACCTATGATTTGTTCAAATACATATTCTGGACCTGTGTCCCTTTCGATGCCCTCGGGAACCCCAATTAAAGGTAGATTTTTCTTCCTCAGGCTGTCACTTATTTCCCTTAATCTATCCTCATGATGTTTTCATTGTTTGTCTCTTTTTTTCCTCAGTTTCCCTCTTTGCCATGAACTTGTCTTCTATGTCACTCACTCATTCTTCCACCTCGTTACCCTCATCGTTAGGACCTAGTTTAGATTGCATCTCATTCAATTGATTTTTAATTTCTGCCTGAATAGATCTAAATTCTGCAGTCATGAAGTCTCTTGAGTCCTTTATGCTTTTTTCTAGAGTCTCCAGTAGGTTTATAATTGTGCTTTTGAATTGGCTTTCTGACATTGGATTGTAATCCAAATTTTGTAACTCTGTGGGAGAGAGGATTGTTCCTGATTCTTTCTTTTGAGGTGAGTTTTTCCTTCTAGTCATTTTGCTCAGTGCAGAATGGCCAAAAACAAGTTGTATTGGGAAAAGGAGAAAAAGGAAAAGAGAAAGAAGGAAAGAAAAAGAAAAGAAGAAAAAAAGGAAGAAAAAAAGAGAAAAGGAAAAAAAAAAGAGAAGAAAAGAAAAAAACGGGGGGGGGGGAAGCAAACAGAAATCCAAAAACAAAACAAAACAAACAAACAAAAAGGGGGGGAGTATCCTCTGATTCTGTATACTGTACGTCCCTCGACTTGCCCTGGAACTTTCCAGTGCTGCTTGGTCAATAATTTGTTTTTCCCCTGTCCGTCTAGCTGGTCTTCTGGGGGAGGGGCCTGCTGTGCTGATACTCAGGTGTTAGCACTTGGGAGAGCTGCTCAGCTCCCTGCCTGGTGCAGGGCTCAGTGAAAGATGTTTTAAGCTCTTTATCCGGTGAGGCCACTGTGAGGCTCAGTGGGGGCTGTTTACCTTGTGAGGCCCCAGGAGGAACAACAACAGTGGCAGCGTCCAGGTCTCCAACCCTGGAGTCAGCTCCCGCAGTAACTACAGAGCTCTTGGTCTGCAGAGGCCTGGATGCTCCGGGGGCGGGTTCCGCTGATCTGCTCAGCTTGGGGCAGGAGCGCCCTTGCTGTTCTGTGCCCTCCTGGCTTCTGCCTGTCCCCGGGGGAGCGCCGGATCTTGGGCTGTGTCCCCGGCGCCCTGTGCTCCCGGGCCTGCACTGTTGGATTCCCACTCCTGGCGCCGCAGCCCTTTCTGCGTGGAGCCTCTGCCAGAGCCGCCTCCAAGCTGCTCCTGGGTCCAGCCGTGAGCACGCTGCAGCCCTTTAGGGAGCTCGGCCTCGGGGTGTGGCGCCCTCTCCCCAGGGCACAGGTGCTCTGTTAGTGTCCCAGTGAGCCTGAGGGCATCCCCGCTCTTCCTGGGATTCTGCTCTAACTCCCTGTGAGCGCCTTTTTGTCCGGGAAGGTTGGTGAAACTCCTGCTTTTCCAGGCGAGGCTTTCCTGTCCTGGGAGCACTCGTCCCGGCCTTAGCCCGGCTCTTGCGGGGCCCCACCCCCTTGGATGCCTTTTGTTTCTTTCTTTTTTCCCCGTCTTCCTACCTTGATAGAAGCGTGAACTCTTCTCATTGTAGCATTCCAGCTGTTCTCTCTTTAAATCTCAAGCCAAATTCGTAGATTTTCAGGATGATTTGAAGGTTATCTAAGTAATTTGGTGGGGACAGGTGATTTGGGGTCCCTACTCTTCCGCCATCTTGCCCTGCCCCCTCTAAATAAAATCTTTACAAATGAAATCCTAAGATTAAATATTATTTCTCATCAGAAAATATGGAAGTCTTTAGGCAATGGGATGTCATTCAAAGTTTTCAAAGGCAGACTGTTAACCTAGAATTCTATACCATGCAAAACTTTCCTTCAAAAGTAAAGGAGAAATTAAGACATTCAAACGTAAAGAAAAGCTGAGAGAATTTGTCACTGCCTTATGAGAAATACTAAAAGGAATTTTTCAGGCATTAATGGGAGTACACATATAGAAAACAAACAGAAAATGGCAAGTGTAATTCTACCTTATCTCTAAGTATATAAAATGTAAATAGAGTATGTATGCCAATTTTACATTTAAAATGTAGAGTATGTATGCAAATTAGATATCTACAGAATGGATGAACAAAAATAATCCAAGTATATGCTGAAAGAAAAAATACAGATACAAAAATAAACATATTGAAACAAAAATAATGGCAATATATATACTATATGGGCTTTAACCATAAGAGGACTGGAGACACAAAAGTAATACTACACAAAATATTAGACTTATTTTTTGTTACAGAAAATGAAGGCATTATAAATGATAAGAGGGTCAGTCCATCAGGACATTACACATCATAATGTACCTAACAACAAAGCTCCAAAACACATGAAGCACAAACTGACAAAATTGTAAGGATAAATAGGCACTTCAACAGTGATAGTAGGAGACCTTAATATGCCACTTGTAATAATGGATAAAAAGTAGGCTGAAGATTAAGTGGAAAATACAAGACTTAAAAAGTACTATGAATCAATTAATCTTAACAGATGCATATAGACTGCTCAATCCTATAATAGTAGTATATGCATTCTTCTCAAGGCCACATAGAATTTTCTCGAGGATAGACATATACTAGACCATAAAATAAACCTTAAAAGAAATAAATGACATAAGAAACAAGAGCATTAAATGATACACTGGACCAGATGGATTTCACAGATATGTACAAAAATTTGCATCTGAACACAACTGAATACACATTCTTCTCAAGTGAACATGGAACTTTCTCCAGAATAAACCACACACTGGGTCACAAATCAGGTCTCAATGGATACCAAAAGATTGAGATTGTCCCCTGCATATTTTCAGACCATAATGCTTTGAAACTTCAACTCAATCACAAGAAGAAATTTGGAAGAAACTCAAACATATAGAGGTTAAATAGCATCCTGCTAAAAGATGAAAGGGTTAACCAGGAAATTAGAGAAGAATTAAAAAGAGTCATGGAAACTAATGAGAATGAAGATAAAACCATTCAAAATCTTTTAAATACAGCAAAAGCAGTCCTAAGAGGGAAATACTTTGCAATACAAGCATCCCTCAAAAAAATTGGAAAAAACTCAAATACACAAGCTAACCTTGCACCTAAAGGAACTGGAGAAAGAACAGCAAATAAAACCTACACCAAGCAGAAGAAGAGAGTTAATAAAGATTCAAGCAGAACTCAATGAAATAGAGACCAGAAGAACTGTAGAACAGATCAACAAAACCAGGAGATGGTTCTTTGAAAGGATTAATAAGATATATACACCATTAGCCACCCTCATTAAAAAAAGAGAAATGGCTCAAAGTATCAAAATTATGAATGAAAAAGGAGAGATCACAACCAATACCAAGGAAATACAAATGATTTTTATATAATATAATTTTTTTAATTTATGATAGTCACAGAGAGAGAGAGAGAGAGAGAGAGAGAGAGAGAGAGAGAGGCAGAAACATAGGCAGAGGGAGAAGCAGGCTCCATGCACTGGGAGCCCGATGTGGGATTCGATCCTGGGTCTCCAGGATCGCGCCCTGGGCCAAAGGCAGGCGCCAAACCGCTGAGCCACCCAGGGACCCCAAGACAAATGATTTTAAAAACATATTATGAGCAGCTATAAACCAATACAGTAGGCAATTTAGAAGAACTGAACGCATTTCAGGGAAACCACAAATACCCAAATGGAGCAGGAAGAAATAGAAAACCTGAACAGGCCAATAGCCAAGGAGAAAAGTGAAGCAGTCATAAAAACCTCCCAGGACACAAAAGTCCAGGGCCAAATGGCTTTCCAGAGGAATTCTATCAGACGTTTAAAGAAGAGTTCTCGCTCGGTAGCACATATACTCAAACGTTTAAAGAAGAAACAATACATATTCTACTAAAGCTGTTCTGAAAGATAGAAAGGGTTGGAATACTTCCAAACTCATTCTATGAGGCCAGCATCACCTTAATTCCAAAAACAGGACAAAGACCCAACCGAAAAGGGGAATTATAGACCAATACCACTGATGAACACAGGTGCAAAAATTCTCAACAAGACACTAGGCAATAGGGTCCAACGGTACATTCAGAAGATTATTCACCATCACCAAGTGGGATTTATTCCCAGGATGCAAGGCTGGTTCAACACTCGTAAAGCAATCAAAGTGATAGATCATATCAACCAGAGAAAAAACAAGATCCTCTCAATAGATGCAGAGAAAGCTTTTGGCGAAATACAGCATCCTTTCCCGATCAAACTCTTCAGAGAGTAGGGATACAGAGAACATGCCACAGCATCTTAAAAGCCATCTAGAAAAAGCCCACAGCAAATATCATTTTCAATGGAGAAACACTGAGAGCCTTTCCCCTAAGATCAGGACAGGGATTTTCACTCTCACCACTGCTATTCAATGTAATAATTAAATGTCCTAACCTCAACAATCAGACAACAACAAAAATAATAGGCATTCAAATGGCAAAGAAGAAGTCAAACTCCCTCTTTGCAGATGACATGATACTGTACATTGAAAACCAGAAACACTCCACCCCAAGATTGCTAGAACTCATACAGCAATTCAGCAGTGTGGCGGGATACAAAATCAGTGGCCAGAAATTAGTGGCATTTCTATACACTAACAATGAGACTGAAGAAAGAGAAATTAAGGAGTCAATCCCACATACAATTGCGCCCCAAAACATAAGATACCTAGGAATAAACCTAACGAAGAGGTAAAGGACCTATACTCTAAAAACTACAGAAACCTTCTGAAAGAAATTGAGGAAGACACAATGAGATGGATATTTGGAATATGGATGGAAATATTCCATGCCCATGAATTGTTAGAATTAATATTATGAAAATGCCTATGCTACCAAGGGCAATTTACACATTCAATGCAATCCTTATATAATACCTTGGGCTTTCTTCAGAGAGTTGAAAAAAAAAATCTTAAGATTTGTGTGGAATCAGAAAAGACCCCAAATAGCCATGGGGAATATTAAAAAAAGAAAACCATTGCTGGGAGCATCACAATGCCAGATTTCAAATTGTACTACAAAGCTGTGATCATCAAGACAGTGTGGTACTGGCACAAAAACAGTCACATAGATCAATGGAACAGAATAGAGAACCCAGAAATGGGCCCTCAACTCTATGGTCAACTAATATTTGACAAAGGAGGAAAGACTATCCACTGGAAAAAGGACAGTCTCTTCAATAAATGGTGCTGGGAAAATTGGACAGTTACTTGCCGAAAAATGAAACCAGACCATTCTCTGACACCATACACAAAGATAAACTCAAAATGGATGAAAGATCTAAAGGTGGGACAAGAATCCATCAAAACCCTAGAAGAGAACACAGGCAACACCCTTTTTGAACTTGGCCACACCTACTTCTTTTAAGATACATCTAAGAAGACAAAGGAAACAACAGCAAAAATGAACTATTGGGACTTAATCAAGATAAAAGTCTTCTGCACAGCAAAAGAAACAGTCAACAAAGCTAAAAGACAACCTACAGAATGGGAGAAGATATTTGCAAATGACCTATCAGATAAAGAGCTAGTATCCAATATTTATAAAGAACTTATTAAACTCAAAAGAAAAGAAACAAACAATCCAATCATGAAATGGGCAAAAGACACGAACAAATTTTACTAAAGGAGACATACACATGGGCAACAAGCATGTGAGAAAATGCTCTGCATCTCTTGCCATCAGGGAAATACAAATCAAAACCACAATGACATACCCCCTCACACCAATGAGGATGGTGAAAATTAACAAGACAGGAAACAACAAATGTTGGAGAAGATGTGGAGAAAGGGGAACCCTCTTGCACTGCTGGTGGGAATGTGAACTGGTACAGCCACTCTGGAAAACTGTGTGAAGGTTCCTCAAAGAGTTAAAAATAGAGGTGCCCTATGACCCAGCAATTGCACTGATGGGGATTGACTCCAAAGATACAGATGCAGTGAAAGACAGAGAAACCTGCATCCCTATGTTTATAGCAGTGATGTCCACAATAGCCAAACCATGGAAGGAGCCTTGGTGTCCATCGAAAGATTAATGGATAATGAAGATGTGGTCTATATATACCATGGAATATTACTCATCCTTTAGAAATGGGGAATACCCACCATTTGCTTCAAAGTGGATAGAACTGGAGGGTATTATGCTGAGTGAAGTAATTCAATTGGAAAAGTACAAACATTATATGGTTTCATTCATATGGGGAATATAAAAAATAGTGAAAGGGATTAAAGGGGAAAGGAGAGAAAATGAATGCGAAATATCATTGAGGGTGACAGAACATGAGAGACTCCTAACTCTGGGAAACGAACAAGCAGTAGTGGAAGCCGAGTTGGGCAGGAGGATGGGGTGACTGGTTTATGGGCACTGAGGGGGCACTTGATGGGATGAGCACTGGGTGTTATGCTATATGTCAGCACATCAAACTCCAATAAAAAATATACAAAAAAGGAAAGAAAGAAAATTTTAAGTGGTGTGTCTTGGTTTTACCATCCCAGTAATGAAGATCTATCACTGGTAATTCCTCAGTCAATTTTATTCGTATATTATGTTCTCATCAGTCTTATCACAAACTGGAAGGTCATTAAATTACATGGACATCCAATGATCTATTCGTCATTGCAGTTGTGTTGGATACATATAAAAATTCTTTATCATTTTTATGTAATTTGGACATTCACTTTTATTTTCAAACAGATTTTGCTAGTCCTTACAAAATGGTTTGAGAAAATATAATATTACCTTCTTTTCATTTGCTATAATTCTGGTTGTGCTTCCAAATCTAAAAGATTATAGCAATAAAATTTAAGCTCATCATTTCTCCAGGTTAATCAAATGAATAGAGTTTACTTATGCTGAAAATTCTTTTTTAATATGAGCATGCTTTGTGGAAAAATTATAGAATACCTATTATCCTCCTGTTCACTGAATAGCTTCCAATAATATTTGTTATATGATCACTGGAAGTAAGCTTTCTGCAGGTAAATATTTAAAGTCTTACAGAGCTGTACTCAAATAGACAGTGTTGTATTTCTTCATCTTCCCGCTTACACTTCAGTACACTGAGGAAAACATATAATAAATTACTGCCTAGTTTCCTCAAAGCAAAACAGCTTTATACATGGAAAAAAGTTTGTGTGTATGTGTGCTTCAGTTTTATATCTCAAGTCAATTCCGTTTCTCAGAAAAAAACTAAACACAGATCTCTCTTAATTTATGTAATGCTTTTAATCTTGGGAATTACTGTTTACTAATTTGTTTAATAACAATTCTTCATTATGATCAGGTGCTGCAGCCAATGCTTTCTTATGATATCAAATGCTATTGCCCAAGAGGGTACAGTATATCTTCCACTAGCACTGGAATAATTAAAAGCAGTTCAGTCGGAAAAAAAAATCTATTGAGCCATTAACCAGTAGCTACTTTTTACAGTCCGTGCTTAATCAACAGTGCTAGTCTTTAGATATTATGTTCACTACAAAAACAATACAATGTATAAAAATATTTTAATAATGAAAACATAATTAGAGAAATTTAAGGTGAAAAGAAGATAATATCAGGAAGTTAAAAAAATAAGTACCATTTTCAACTTAGCACACACACTTGTGAACACATGCTCACATCTTTAACACAAGAACAAATATATAAGAGCCATGACCTAAGGTTTTAGGAACAACATATTTCTTGTTTAAGAAGAGATACATAAGTGGATATAAAGATCAGAAATCATCCTACTGATTAAGATTTTACTGTCTAGTGGGAGAACTAAGTCTTCTCTAAATTAATAAATTTAGAAATGATAAATGTTCAACAAATTCAACCTTAACACTAAAGGCATATACAGTAGCATCAATAGAACAAGAAGTACAAATATTTTTATTTTGAAAAATTATATTTTTGTTATTTAAAAATTTCTGCTAATATTTAAATAAAATATGAATGTACTTTATACAATATTTGTTGATACATAATAAGTATACAGTAGATGAACTTTCACAAAGTGAATAGATATACAACAATAATTTGGGCCAAGAAATATAATATTTTCAGCAGCACTGGAACACATTCCCCCAAGGATGACCACTATCCTGACATTTAGCACCATGAATTAGTTCTTGGTTTTCAACTTTATATACACATATACAACAGTAGAATGGATACATAAGCTTTAGTATATTCAAACAATGAAATTTATACAACAATGAGAATGAACACAATGGGAATGAAATGGAAGTCCTTGGCTATTGAGCATACATATGATAAACTAGTAATTATTACCAAAAATTTTTCTTAAGTGGATATACCGATTTATTCTTCCATAAGAATTATATTAGAAGTCAAGTTGTTTTACATCCTCACCAAAATTCATATTATCTGTTTTTAAAAATTGGCTATTTTGATGGGTATTTAATAGTTTCTTAGTCTAATTTTAACCAACATTTCCCTGATGACTACTTCTGAGTACATGTTAATATGTTTATTGAAGATTTTGAATCATCTATGGTGAAAAACCTGTTCAAGTTAGATTTTCAATCTTATTAAACTGATTTGAATGAGTTCATTATATATTTTTGAAGAAAGTAATTTCTTTGATATATGTATCGCTTTTTTTCAATCAGAGCAAACATGGTCTACTGCACAATTCTCCATCATGCCTATTCTATAATTTTATTGCTATATGTGCTGCCAACTATGAGTCCCATACTATCATCACAAGGATATTAAATAAATCCATACCATCCCAATTTGTTTGTGTGTTTCCATGACTTTATTTTTTATTTCATTTTGTATAGCAGTGCAATATTCATCCTAATAAAATCTCATTTTTATTATTGAACTTTCCAGCTTAAGAGTTTATAAGAGTTGTGTTATCAGAGGAGTAAGAAATTTTATTATCAGAAAGTCTTGTGAGGAAAAATAAAGGACATGAAACTAGAGAAAAGGGAAAGAGTTATTATCCTATTCTGCAAGTATGGTCTCTGTGAAGAAAAGAATTACCTAGGAGAGTCCCGGGCTATAGTACAGTTTTAAGAAAATTTAGGTCAAGACTGACATGGAGTCCTAAGAGCAAAGTTGCCCTCTGAGATTAGTCCTACATCTTTTAAAAAATGTATTTTACTTAAATTCTACTTGCCAACATATAGTATAACACCCAGTGCTTATCCCATCAAGTGTCCTCATTGGTGCCCATCGCCCAGTTATCCCAGAACCCACCCTCCCCTTCTGCAACCTTTTGTTTGTTTCCCAGAGTTAGGAGTTTCTCATGGTTTTTCTTCCTCTCTAATTTCCTCACTCAGTTTCCCTCCTTTCCCTCATAGTCCCTTTCACTATTTCTTATGTGCCACATATGAGTGAAACCATATGATGATTGTCTTTCTCCAATTGATTTATTTCACTCAGCATAATACCCTCCAGTTCCAGCCACATCAAAGCAAATGGTACGTATTTGTCCTTTCTGACTAATATTCCATTATATATATATATGCCACATCTTCTTTATCCATTCATCTTTTGATGGACACCGAGGCTCCTTCCATAGTTTGGCTATTGTGGGCATTGCTGCTAGAAACATTGTGGTGCAGGTGTCTTGGCTTTTCATTGCATCTGTATCTTTGGGGTAAATCCCCAGGAGTTCAATTGCTGGGTCATAGGGCACCTCTATTTTTAACTCTTTGAGGAACCTCCACACAGTTTTCCAGAGTGGCTGTACCAGTTCACATTCCCACCAACAGTGCAATAGGGTTGCCCTTTCTCCACATCCTCTCCAACATTTGTTATTTCCTGTCTTGCTAATTTTATAAAATCTTCTTTATCCATTCATCTGTCAAAGGACATCATGGAATGTTATCTTCCTTAGTATCACTGTGGTTCTATCATTTGGTAACAGCTTCCCTTGGGAAGCCTAGCCTTTTGCTAACATGGTGGTCAATTTAAAACATAGCACCTGGGTTCTTCTATCAATTACACTCCCTGCATCAGATCTGAGGGCTGCGCTTTTTTGGTCACCACAAAGGCTCATTATAAATAACCTGAACAATCCCAAATCCCCAACACTTCACAATTTTAGACTACTTCCTTTCATAAAGCTTATCACTTGCTACTCCCTTTTACAAAATTCTCATTTTAGGATTTGCTATGCTTTTCTCTTATTCTCCGTCTCCTTAACTGATGCTTTTAATTACTACTTCTCTATTATATGTTGTAAACATTTACTATAATAGTTGCATTACACTTTCACTTAGGAAAAGTTACCTTTTTCATCAGTACCCTGCTCAAATTCCATCTCTGTTATCTTACTAAGAAACTGATCTTTACTTTTTCTAAATTCCTCCAGCATTTATATTCCAAATCCTTTATAGTCTCTGATTTCTTATTGCGTGTCAGTGTGCTACATGTTAATATATAATTTCCTTAACAGATATAAATTATCTGAGAAAAAAAATTAGAGGGTTATATCTCCTACATCAATTTCATATTCTAGGAATTAGAGCTCCTGGTATGGAATCTCTTAGTTACTTTGCATGTCTCCTATGGTGCCATTTACCAAACTGCATTAGATTTATTTCAGTGCTTGATCTATTGGAGTACCTATCACACATAACATGCTCCAACTATATTTTTGAGTAGATTTATGAATAATCTTTTTAAAAAAGATTTTATTTATTTGAGAGAGAGAGAGAGAGAGAGAGAGAGAGAGAGAGAATGAGTAGGGGGGCATAGAAGGAGAAATAGACATCCCGCTGAGTAGGGAGCCAGACTCTGGGTTCTATTCCAGGACCCTAGGATCATGATCTGAGCCAAAGGCAGAGGCTTAACCAAGCCACCCTGGCACCCCCTGACTATTTCTAACTCTGTAGTTATTTTATTTCCTTCTCTGCTTTATGTTTTAGTAACATACATTCTGTTGTGACTTAATTTTTTCTCAGTTTTACAATTTATTTGGTACCCAGCATATTGGAATTATACCACTAAACTATAGAATGTGACTTTATTGATAAAGCCTACATATTAAAGCTATTTTTATTGTCATGTGTTCAATGCAATTGATCATATAGATACGTGATTTTTGCACACCTTTTTCAGATTGTTGTTAGAGTACTAACATTAGTGAAATGTGTACTTTGAATTGGTTAAGGCAGGAAATGACTTAAGAAAAACTATTTCAGAGTATAAATTTTGAATAGTTCCCATTATGTCATAACAAGAATATAAAATTATTTATACTTTCATGTTTATTAAATTTATAATTATTAAATGATTCAGACCTTCCGACTCACCAAAGTAAACCTAGTCAAGAAGATATGCAAATTTTACTTTAAAATGTTGACTAACGATGGGGATCCCTGGGTGGATCAGCGGTTTAGTGCCTGCCTTCAGCCCCGGGTGTGATCCTGGAATCCCAAGATCAAGTCCCACATAGGGCTCCTTGCATAGAACCTGCTTCTCTCTCTGCCTGTGCCTCTGCCTCTCTCCCTCTCTGTGTCTCTCATGAATAAATAAATAAAATCTTTTTTTAAAAAGTTCACTAATGATATGTACTATAATGCTACAGTAAATCAACAGTAATGTCAGTAATAATTACATTTGCTTAAATACAAAAGGTCATCATTAATGAGAGCATGTAAATGAAAATAAAATAAACAAAAAACTCAACACATTTCCATTTCCATAGTCCAAGATAAAACATCACTTCACTTTTCTTTTGCAAGATACTTTATAATTAAAACCCCTGATATGACTTCAGAATTATTATTTTAAAAGCTTTTGTTTGACTATAGTGAAAATAATGTAATCAAATCAATGTAGCCCAGTCAACATTCTCTGACTTATTTTCATTTCAAAGGGTAAAAAAATCAAAACTCTGTTCAAGAATAAATATTAGCAAAGTTGAGCACAAAGTTATATATAATGAAATCTAAATGATTAAATTTATAAACAGTCTTTAGCTATGGGTTTCTTAAAGAGAGAGTAATATCAACCTTGTGCTATAATTTTAGAATTTGATTGGATAATAATTTGACTAGAAATTAAATATGTCTGATTATTTTATTATGGAAATGGAAATTTTTATTAAAATATGGGGAAAATACATCTCTCTGATGAACAAAGGACATCTTTTCTGTAGTGTGGTAGGCAGAAAAATTGTTCCTCAAAATATTCCCAATCTTCTTTCCCTTGAGCTTATAAGTAAATTAGGTAATTAAAATTGCAGGTGGAATTAAGGATGTTAATTAACTGACTTTGAGAGAGGAATATTATACTGGATTATCTAATTGGGGCAATGTAACCACAAAGGTCCTATTTGTAAAGGTGGGAAGTTGGAAAGTCAGTCAGAGAAATATAATGTGAGGAAGACTCAACTAACCAGTGCTTACTTTGAAGATGAGAAGTGAACCATGAAACAAAGAATGCAGACAGCCATCAGAAGCTGAAAAAAAAATAAGAAAACAGATTCTCTCTATAATAAGTATGTGGTAGCCCCCCAAAAAATAAGTATATTTAAAATCCCTGGATAATGTGGAAACTGTTACTTTATTTGGAAAAAGGAAATTTTCAAATGTAATTAAGCTAAGGATCTTGAGTTCATGCTGGATTATTTGAGTCTCAAATCCAATGGCAAATGTTCTTACAAAATAAAGGAACAGTGAGATTTGTGACAGACAAAAGAAGACAAGGGAGAAGAGAAATCAATGTAAAGACAAAGGAAGGGATTGGAGTGATAGAGAAACAAGCCAAAAAATGTGAAGGTACCAGAAGATGGAAGAGGCAAGAAAGTATTCTCTCCTAGAGCCTCCAAGGAGAATGTTGCTTCTGACACGTTGATTTTGGACTTTCTAGTTTCCAGAATGTAAGAGGTTAAATTTTTGGGTATTTTTAGTCACTAAATTTGTGGTAATTTGTTATGATATGGCAGGCTTAGAAATTGAATCCCATAAAGAATCCAGAAAGGAATGAAGCTCTGCTAAAATATTAACTTTAGCCCATTGTGACCCATTTTGACTTCTCAAATGCAGAACTGTGAGATAATATATTTTTATCACTTTAAATGTGTTAATTTGTTATGATAGCTATAGGAAACGAGTATATATAGTTATAAAAATGTATAGGGTCTCAAGACACTGTTCTAAAAAGAACATAGTCTTTATTTTTTTTAAAGACTTTATTTATTTATTCACGAGAACACAGAGAGACAGGCAGAGGGAGAAGCAGGCTCCATGCAGGGAGCCCGACGTGGGACTCAATCTTGGGTCTCCAGGATCACGCCCTGGGCTGAAGGCAGCACTAAACCACTGAGCCACCCGGGCTGCCCCAAGAACACTGTCTTTAAGTGAGACTTCAATACTCCCCAGAACACCTACAAAGTTTTTTCTAGTAATTTCTGCAAGATCTCTGATGATAATTTTACACATTCACCTTGCTATTAAAACTTCACACTTTCTTTCTCTCTGATTTATTTCACTTCACATAATGCCCTCACAGTCAATTTATGTTGTCCTAAATGGCAGGATTTCTTTTTTTAATGGCTGAATAGTATTTCAGTATGTATCCGTGTGTGTGTGTGCATGCGTGTGTGTGTGTGTATGTGGTGTATCTCACATTTTCTTTATCCATTCATCTATTAATGGGCCCTTATATTTTTCCCAAGTCTTTACTAATATAAATAATGCTACTATAAACATAGGGTACAGATATCTTTTCAACATACTAATTTCATTTCCTTCAGTATATACCCAGAAGTATAATTTCTGGATCATATGGCAGTTCCATTTTTAAAAATTTTTTGAAAAAACTCCCTACTGCTTTCTACTGTGGTTATACCAATGTACCTTCACATAAACAGTGCACAAGAGGTTCCCTTTTCTCCAGTTCTTTGCCAGTATTTTTAATCTCCTGTTTTTTTTATAATAACCATTTTAACAACCATTAGATGATAGCTCATTGTGATTTTTATTGCATTTCCCTAATAATTAGTGATTTGGGCCACCTTTATCCTGTATTTGTTTGACATTTAAATATATTCCTTGAAAAAGTATCAATTCAAGTCCTTTACCCATTTTTAATTATTATTATTTTTTTGCTACTGATCAGTATGAGTTATTTATGTATTTTGTATATTAAGAACTTATTAGATATATGATCTGCAAATGTTATTCTTTCATTCCACACATTGCCTTTTCATTTTATTGATTTTTTGGGGGGCTGTGCAGAAATCTTTTAGTTTGATGTGATTCCACTTGCTTATTTTTACTTTTGTTGCCTTTACCTTTATTTTTTGTCTTGTCATATACAAAATATCATTATTACCAAGACCCATGTAAAGGAGCTTAACATCTATGTTTTCTTCTTGGAATCTTATGCTTTCAGATCTTACATTCAAGTTGTCAATCCATTTTGAGTTAATTTTTGTGAGTATTGTAAGATAGAAGTGTGGTTCTTTTACATGTAAATATCTAATTCCTTTAGCACCATTTATTGAAGAATCTGTTATTTTCTTTGACAAGTATTCTCAGCAATCTTTTCAAATATTAGTTGACTGTATATGCATGGATTTATCTCTGGGTTTTATATGCTGTTCCATGTGGTCCATGTGTTTGTTTTTATGCTAGTATCATACTGCTTTGATTACTATAGCTTTATAACATAGTTTGAAATCAGGAAGTGTGATGTCTCACTGTTTCATTTTGAATTGTTTCAATTGATATCTCTTAAAGTTTCCTAACTTTTGTTTCATTTGTAATGTCTAACCTGCATAATCTATTTTTTTTTTCATTTCTTACATTGTATTCGTCATCATTTGAAGTTTTGTTTAGGTGATTCTATAAATTTCATGTATCTACTTAACAAACTCAATATTTTCCCTTATTTGAACATACGGAATATAGTCATACTAATCATTTTAGTATATTTGTATATTAATTCTACCGTTTCCATTCTTTCTGAGATTGTTTCTATTAAGTTATTTTTCTCTTTTTGGTATAATATCATCACGTTTGTATTTATGCAGTGTAACTTTTTACTGAATGTCTGACAGTCTGATTTTGTTTTGCTGTTGAGTACTAGATACCATGGTATTCCTGTAAATATTGCTTAGTTTTTTTGGCATAATTATTTTACTTGGAAATAGTTTATCATTTGAGGATTTGACTTATGTTTAATAGATAAGACCAAAGTAGCCTTTACTCTAAGAATAATTTTGCCTCCCCACTGAAACAATAACCTCTTGAGTATTCTTTCTAATGCCTCATATATTATGAGGTTTCCAACTCTGGCTTGTGGAAACAAGAATTATTCCTGAAGCAGACTTTATACTAATGTTTCCCCAATTCTTTTTCGATGCTTATTTCTTGGGGCTTATGTAGTTTTCTTGCATGCATGTACTAAACAGTATTCAGCAGAAAGAGTTGAAGGGGATTATCTTCTTATCTTGGGATCTGTCTGCACAGCCTCTGTTAATTCTGTCTTATGAACTTTAGCTGTGTTAATCTTCTAGACCTGCAATTCTATCTCCTCAAATCCAAGAGATCACAGGCTCTGTTTTCCTGATCCCAGCAATGAAACCTATCAACTCTTTCTAGGAAGTAAGTTGGTGCAATTGCAGGGCTCACCTTAACGGCTTCTTTTTTTCTCTAGAAATTATTGTCCTGTACTACTTGATGATCTGAAAAACATTGTTTCATATATTTTGTCTGAATTTTTAATTGTTCTAGGTATGAAGGCAAATACAGTTCCTATTACTCAATCTTGATCAGAAATGAAAATTTGGGTATTTATTTTAGCTGGTAGGCAGAATAGTACCTACAAAAGATGCTGGTGTCATAATCCCTAGGATTTATGAATTTGTTAGGTTACATAATAAAGGGCAGCTAAGATTGCAGATAGAATTAAAGTTGCTAATTATTTGACCTTAAAATAGGATTATCTAAGGTTATCCAATCAATCCCAAACCACAAGAGTCCCTAAAAGTATAAGAGGGGGGTATAAGAGTTGCTCAGAGTTATTTGATGTGATTTGATTATTCCTGGCTTTGAGAATACAGGAAAACAGCCATGAAACAATGAATGCAAGAAGCCTCTCACAGATGGAAAGGGGAACTATGTAGATTTGCCCTAGGGCCTCCAGAAAGTAATGCAGCTTGACAAACTTTGATTTTAGCCCAGTGAGACATCTACCAGAATTTTGAGGCACAGAACTGTATGATAATTCATTTGCATTGTTTTAATCCACCAAGTTTGTGGTAATTTGTTTAAGAGACAATAGAAAATTAATACACATAGGTGGAAAATAAGAAACGAAAGTGTCATATCAGAGTTAGAGTTGAGTAATATGCAAAGGTGAAGTGTATCAGGATATTATCAACTAGACTAGGATTCAAGAAGTCAGAATCCAAGCAAGCAGTGTACACAAGAGTATCATCAGTGAGAACAGAAATTTAATGTAATTTAATATTTTTCCAATTGTATTTTTTGTCAAGTGAAGAAACTGGATGAAAATTATGGTCATTTCAGAAGGGTAAAAAGGAGAGTTATTTAGATGGATTAGAAATGAACACGATAAAACCTGACAGTCCTTATGCAATGCCTTTAAGTATGTGTAGAAGATACTTTAATGGAGGTATTAAAAATGCACCAATAGGAGGGAGGAGTTAAGATGGCAGAGTAATAAGAATACTTTGTTTTCCTCATCCTTTGATACAGCTAGATAATTATCAAATTACTCTGAACACCCAAGAAATTGATCTGAGGACTGAGAGAACACACTGCACAACTAGAGGGAGAAAAGAGACCACATGATGGAAGGTAGGAGGTGCAGAGAGACAATTTGGGACAGAAAATAATCATGGATTATGTGGAGTGGAGGGAGGGAGCTCTGATTATGGAGTCGTGGAGAAAGGAGGGAGAGAGCAAGCAGCATGTAGAGGATTGCACAAGAAAAAAAAAAAAACACTTCCCCAAAAACCATTGACTGGGAAAACAAGAGGAGCTCATTATTGCAAATTTTTACAAGTAGTAGAACTGAAGGCCTGAATTTTTTGAACTCTGTGCCATCACTAGGGTCAAGCTGTGGGCATAGCACTGCTCCTGTGGAGAAGGAGGGCAGAGGCCCAGAAGTAGAAAGCATGCTCTGAGGATCCCCCGGATCATGCTGGGAGAGACAGTTTCCCTTATTGGAGAGCAGTGCTGCCTTTAAGGGGACAAAAGAGCAGGCAGGTGCCATTGAGTTGCCCTGTTTATTAGCATAGGAGGAGAGATGCCTGCTCAGGGCAGCTAATCTGAATACCAGCTTTTTGCTGCACTTTACCATAAAATCTAAGCCCCTGTGTGGTCTTGTGACTGCTTTTCTAGGACAAATTAGTACCAGTCACAGTTGAGTGAGACCCTCACCCAGAGGATAAGTGTGGGTTCATTCCTGGCTGGGTCCCTAAAATCTGGAGCTTTAAAACCTAGCTGCATGTCTAAATTAAACAAAGGAGTACTGTACCACCATTAGGCAGATGGCTTATATACAGTCAAGGTAAAGGCAGGGATCTGACAGAAGCCTTGGAAACAAGAGAGGAGATTGTTGGCTTTTCTGGGAGGGCCTCGTCAACACTGGAAGGCAAAAGAGTAGTCCTTTTCCCAGTTTTATCCTTGCCCATCAACACAGCTGGACTTCAGTGAGCAGCATCACACTGGAAGCTTGAGATGCTTACATCAAGTTTCTCCCTTGTGCACATTGTAGGTGCCTTTTCATTAGGGCATGTGTGATTAAAAGCCAGAGCAGAGCAGGATCCACCTCCAGAAGACCAACATAAACCTCCTGAATGCACCAGGTATACTGATCGTAAAGTGCTAAAAAGTTTCAGCTCTAGTGGAAATAAGACCAGGCACAGGCTTTTCTAATACACAAATGACAGAATCTTAGACAAAGCATCAAGACAGAGGAATTCATCCAAAAAGAAAGAAAAAGAAGCCAAAGCCAAAGAGCTAGTTAAAATAGATATAAACAATATGCCTAAATCAGAATTCAAAACAACAATCATAAGGATACTAGCTGGGATTGAGAAAAACATAGAAGAAGTCACAGAGACCCTTACTGCATATATAAAATAATTAAACTAGTCAGGTCAATTTTTTTTTTAAATTGCTGCAACCAAGATGCAAAACTGACTGGTATAATAACCACAAAGATGTAAATAACAGAGGAATAGATAAGTGATACTGAAGATGAAATTATGGAAAAGAATGAAGAGGAAAATAAGAGTGAAAAAAATTGGATCATGAATGTAGATTTGGCAGCTCTGCAATTCCATAGAGTGTAACAACATTCATATCACAGGAGTCCTAGAAGAAGAGAGGTAAAAAAGGGCAGAAGGTTTACCTGAGCAAATCATAGAAGAAAACTTCCCTAAGATGTGGAAGAAAAAGACATCCGAATACAGGAGGAATAGAAAACACCCATTAAATCAAGGAAAGCAGACCAACCCCAAGACATATTGTAGTAAAATTTGAAAAATAGAGCAATAAGAAAAGAATCATGAAGGCAGCAAGGGAAAAGAAATGCTTAACCTACAAGGGAAGACAAATTAGGTTAGCAGCAGATCTCTCTACAGAAACTTGGCAGGCCAGAAGTGAGTGGCATGATATATTCAATGTGCTAAATGGGAAGAATCTGCAGCCAAGTGTACTCTAACCAGCAAGGCTGTCATTCAGAATAGAAGAGATAGTTTCCTATACAAACAAAACAAAACAAAACAAAAACTAAAGTAGTTCATGACCACTAAAGTACCCATGGAAGAAATATTAAAGGGAACTCTTAGAGTGAGAAAGTAAGACTGAAAGCAACAAAGACTAAAAGGGAACAGAAAATTTCCAAGAACACTGACTTTATAGGTAATAAAATGGCACTAAATTCCTATCCATCAATAATCACTCTGAATGTAAATAGACTAAATACTCCAATCAAAAGACATAGGGTATCAGAATGGATAGAAAATCAAGACTGATCTATATGTTGGTTACATGAGACTCATTTTAGACCTAAAGACACCTGCATCTTGAAAGTGAGAGGATAGAGAACCATATATCACAGTAATGGACATCAAAAGAAAACCTGAGTAGCCATGCTTATATCACACAAACTAGGTTTAGACAAAGACTGTAACAAGAGATGGAGAAAGACACTACATCATAATAAAGGGGTCTATTGAACAAGGAGATATACCGATTATAAACCTTTATGCCTCCAACATGAGAGTACCCAAATATATAAATCAGGTAATAATAAACATAAAGAAACTTATTGAAAATACAATAATACTACAGGATTTTAACACCCCACTCACAGCAAGGGACATATTATCTAAATAAAAATTCAACAAGGAAACAATGGTTTTGAATAACACACTGGGACACATGAACTTAACAGATGTATTCAGAACATTTCATACAGGGATGTCTGGGTGGCTCAGTTCGTTAAGCATCTGCCTTTGGCTTGGGTCATGACTTTAGGGTCCTGGGATAAAGCCCTGTATTGGGTTCCCTGTTCAGCAGGGGTCTGCTTAACCCTCTCCCTCTGTCGCTCCACTTGGCTCATGATCAGTCTCTCTCTCTCTCTCTCTCTCTCTCTCTCTCTCTTTTTCTCACTCTCTCTCAAATAAATAAGTAAAATCTTTTTAAAAAGGATATTTTATCTTAAAGCAGAAGAATACACATTTTTTTCAAGTACATGTGGAATTTTCTTCAGAATAGATCACATACTGGGTCACAAACCAGCCTCAACAAGTACAAAAAGATTGAAATCATACCATACATACTTCCAGTTCCCAATGGTAAGAAACTTGAAGTCAAGTTTAAGAAAAACTTTAGAAATACCACAAATACATGTAAGTTAAAGTACATCTTACTAAAGAATGAATGAGTTAAAGAAAACGTTTTTAAAAACCACACATAGAAGTAAATGAAAGTGAAAACATGACAGTCCAGAACATTTGAAATGCATTACAGGTTGTCTTATGATGGAAGTATATAGCAATAAAGGCCTACCTCAAGAAACATGAAAGTCTCAAATACACAACCTAATCCTACACCTAAGGAGTTAGAAAAGGACGAGCAAATGAAGCCTAAAACCAGCATAAAAAATGAAATAATAAGAAATAGAGCAGAAATAAAGAATATAGGAATAAAGAAACAAAACAATATAAGAGATCAACGAAACTAGGAGCTGATTCTTTGAAAGAATTAATAAAATTCATAAACCTCTACCAGATTTGTTAGAAAGAAAAGAGAAAGGGCACAAATAAAAACAAATAAAACAGGACAGATCACAACCAACACCAAAGAAATATAAACAATTATATGAGAATATTATGAAAAATTATATGCTAACTAACTGGGCTACCTGAAAGAAATAGAGAAATTCCTAGACACATACAAACAACCTAAAATGAAACAGAAAGAAATACAAAATTTGAAACAATAAGTAGCAAAAAATTAAATCAGTAATCAAAAACCTCTCAACAAACAGAAGTCCAGGGCCAGATTGCTTTTCAGAGGATTTCTATCAGACATTTATTTTTTTTAAGATTTTATTTTTTTATTCATGACACACACACACACACACACAGACCGAGGCATAGGCAGAGGGAGAAGCACACTCCCTACAAGGAACCTGATGTGGGACTTGACTCTAGGACCCTGAGATCACAAACTGAGTTGAAGACCAATGTTCAATCACTGAGCCACACAGGTATATCTCTACCAGACAGTTAAAGAAGAGTTAAAACCTATTTTCAAGCAGTTCCAAAAAATAGAAAAAGAAGGAAAAACTTTCAAACTCATTCTACACAGCCAGCATCACCTTGATTCCAAAAACAGAGAAAGGCCTCACTAAAAAGGAAAAATACAGGCCAATATCCTTGATGAACAAGGGTGCAAAATTCTTAACAAGATACAGCAAATCCAACCCAATGGTACATTAAAGACTTACTCACCATGATCAAGTGGGATTTATTCCTGGGCTGGTCCAATATGTGTTAATCAGTCAACGTGATATACCATATTAATTAAAGTAAGCATAAGAACCATATGATCATCTCAATAGATCCAGAAAAATCATTTGATGAAACATAGCATCCATTCCTGATACAAACCCTCCACAAGGTTGGAATGAAGGAAACAAACCTCAACATCATAAAGGTCATATATGAAATACAACTAATATCATCCTCTATAGGGAAAAACAGAGCTTTTCCTCTAAAGTCAGGAACAAGACAGGAATGTTCATACTCACCATTGTTATTTATCATAGTACTCAGCAATAAGATAGCAAAAAAGAAATAACTTCAAACCAGTAAGGAAGAATTCAAATTTTCACTATTTGCAGACAATATGATACTATTATACTCAATGTAGATAAACTGAAAGACTCCACCTAAAAATTGCTAGAAGATACATGAATTCAGCAGAGTCACAAGATACAAAATCAATGTATGGAAATCTGTTGCTTTTCTATACACCAATAATGGATCAGCAGAGAAAGAAATCAAGGAATCAAACCAATTTAAATTGCACCAAACAGCATAAGATACCTAAGAATAAGCCTAACCAAATAGGTAAAAGATCTCTACTCTGAACACTATAGAACAATTATGAAAGAACTCAAAGATGGCACAAATAAATGGAAAAACAATCCATCATCATGTATTTGAAGAGCAAACATTGTTAAAATGTCTATACTACCCAGAGCCATCTGCACATGTAAAGCAATTGCTGTCAAAATATCAATAGCATTTTTTTTCACAGAGTGAGAAGAAACAATTCCAAAATTTTTATGGAACCACAAGAGTTCCAAATAGTGAAAGCAGTCTTTTTTCTTTTTTAAATATTTTATTTATTTATTTTTTAGAGACACAGAGAGAGAGAGGCAGAGACACAGGTAGAGGGAGAAGCAGGCTCCATGCAGGGAGCCTGATGTGGGACTCTGGGATCACGCTCTGGGCTAAAGACGGCACTAAACTGCTGAGCCATCGGGTTGCTAAAAGCAGTCTTGAAAAATAAAAACAAAGCTGAAAGCATCAAAATTTGGGACCTTAAGCTGTATTACAAATCTGTAGTAATCAAGACAGCATGGTACTGGCACACACAAAAAAGACACATAGGTCAATGGAACAGAATAGAAAACCCAGAAATGGACACACAGCTATAGATCAACTAATCTTTGACAAAGCAAGAAAGAATATCCAAAGGAAGAAAAGACAGTTAGTTCCACAAATTGTGTTGGGAAAACAGGACAGAAACATACAGAATGAAACTGAATCACTTTCTTACACCATAAACAAAAATAAATTCAAGATGGATGAATGACATAAATGTGAGACAGAAAGCCATAAAAATCCTAAAGGAGAACACAGGCAGAAACTCTTTGACATAAGCTATAGCAACTTCTTAGTAGACACGTCTACAGATAAAAGAGAAACAAGCAAAAATGAACTATTGGAACATAATCAAGAAAAAAAATTCTAGAGTGAAGGCAACGATCAACAAAAGTAAAAGCCTACAGAAGGGGAAAAAAATTTGCAATGAGATAGCTGATAAAAGACTAGTATCCACTGTCTATAAAGAATTTCTCAAACTGAATAACCAAAATCCAAATAATCCAGTTAAGAAATTGGCAGAAGAGGGATCCCTGGGTGGCGCAGAGGTTTGGCACCTGCCTTTGGCCCAGGGCGCGATCCTGGAGACCCGGGATCAAATCCCACATCGGACTCCCAGTGCATGGAGCCTGCTTCTCCCTCTGCCTGTGTCTCTGCCTCTCTCTCTGTGTGACTATCATAAATAAATAAAAATTTAAAAAAAAATAAAAAAAAGAAATTGGCAGAAGACATGAATAGACATTTTCCCCAAAAAGACATCCAGATGGCTAGCAGACACATGAAAACATGCTCATTACTCATCATCAGGGAAATACAAAAAATACAAAATTAAACCACAATGAGATATCACCTCTCATCTGTCAGGTGGCTAAAAATAACATAGGAAACAAGAGATGTTGTTGAGGATGCAGAGAAAGTGGCAAACCATTATACAGTTTTTGGGAATGCAAACTGATGTAACCACCCTGAAGAACGGTATGGAGGTTCCTCAAAAAGTTAAAAATAAAATTACCTTATGACCTGGCAATTGCACTACTCGGTATTTACACAAGAGATACAAAAATACTGATTCAAAGGAGCACATGCACCCTGATGATTATAGACCCATTATCAACAATAGCAAAATTATGCAAAGAGCCCAAATGTCCATCTATTGATGAATATATAAAGAAGAAGTAGTATAACATATCATGATGGAATATTACTCAGCCATCAAAAAGAATGAAATCTCACCCTTTGGAATGATGTGGATAGAGGTAGAGTGTATTATGCTAAGCAAAGTAAGTGAATCAGAGAAAGGCAAATGCCATATGATTTCATTCATATTTGGAATTTAAGAAACAAAATATATGAACATAATAGAAGGGAAATAGAAGGAAGCAAACCACAAAGACTCTTTACTGTAGAGAACAAAATGATGGTTGATGGCAGGGAGGTGGGCAGAGGAATGGGCTAAATGGGTGATGGGTATTATAGAAGACACTTGTATTGAGAATTGGGTGTTACATGTAAGTGATCAATCACTAAATTCTACTCATGACACCAATATTACACTATGTGTTAATTAACTAGAGTTTAAATAAAATTTGAAAATAAATTTTAGGGCAGCCTGGGTGGCTCAGTGATTTAGTGCTGCTTTTAGCCTTGGGCGTGATCCTGGAGACTCAGGAGACTCAGGATAGAGTCCCACGTCAGGCTCCCTTCAAGGAGCCTGCTTCTCCCTCTGCCTCTGCCTCTGGCTCTCTCTCTCTCTCTCTCTCTCTCGTATAAATAAATAAAATCTTTAAAAAAAGAAAAAAATTAAAAAATAAAAATGCACCAATAGCCAGACACATTATGTCATAATCTAAAAGCTGTTAAAATTCTTTTGTAGCTATAATTTAAAATTTTGTCTTACTCTAAATCATCATTATAGAATTATCAGAATGACAATAATATTTTATAAATTTGAGAAAGGAAATAGACACATTTATATTACTATTATTTTTAAAATTATTTATAGCTTTATAATTTGCTAATAAATATAGGCCGTCACTGGTTAAATGTACTATTCAGTTGATATCAACATAGGCACAATTTTTCATTAATGGGTGTTAATCTTGTGGTTCCTAGAGGGTTCCTAAGAGATTGCTAAGGTAAATTATGACATGTGTCTCAGAAAACAGAAAATTATTTTTCTAAGAATCAGCATCCAGGTCTAATAGTTATTCACAATAAAAAGTAATCATCAGTGGCATGGGAGTAATGATTTTAATTATTGACTATATTTACTGTTTCTATTTCTAGTTGAACCTATAAGAAACTCCTATTTGGCCCTCATTTATTGTAAGAATGCAAATGTGTCTCCATATCAATGAATATGATTCTAATTATTAAAATGTAAGCCATTATATTATTAAACAGCAGTGTCCAGGCTAATGGAAAATTAAACAGCCAATTAACCATTATACCACAAAACAATACTGTGACAATGAAAAGAAAATACCACAATAATATTAAAATATTTTTTTCTATCAGAGAACAACAGGGAATTGATTTTGCCTGACTATGCCAGTGTGTGGTTAATATGTAACCATGGAGATACAGTAAGAAGCTAGTGATGAGAACAAAGTGGGGAAGATTTTACATAGTATGAATATTCATTTCACAGCACTTTGAGTAGATTTTCCAACAAAATTTGCATATTGAAAAAGTAGTGGCAAATCAATTGCAGTCAAGGTACCTTAATATTTAATTGAATCATTCATTGAATAATTGAAATTACCCCCAATATAGTAATAGATGTTTTTCTAGCTCTACATAATACTGCCAGCGTTACTGAACACAGGACCATCCAAAGTAGCTTATTCCATTCCTAAATAGCTCTAATTGACAGATACTTCTTCTTCTTTTTAAAATATTCCTTAAAAATGTGAATTCAGCAAAATGTGTATCTAACAAATGGAATATATTTAGATAAAATATAATCAAGATTTTAAACCATGTTGTGTATAAATAAGAATTAATGATAAAACTGTAGGACTTTACATACAATCTAATAATTCACTTAGTTATAGTCAACTAGTTTATGAAATGACATTTTTGGTTTTTAACATACTAAATCTTCTTTTCATCCTAGTGTTAATTCAAATTATAACAGAATACCTTCAATATTCTTCTTACGATCTGCTATATATTATTATTATTGTTTTTGTTTTACCCCTTAATTTTTTAATTAGGTAGAACTTTGTGTAGTATCCAAGATCTATAAAGAACTTATTAAACTCAACAGCCAAGAAACAAACAATCCAATCATGAAATGGGCAAAAGACACGAACAGAAATGTCACAGAGGAAGACTTAAACACGGCCAACAAGCATATGAGAAAATGCTCCGCATCACTTGCCATCAGGGAAATACAAATCAAAACCACAATTAGATACCACCTCACACCAGTGAGAATGGGGAAAATTAACAAGACAGGAAACAAATGTTGGAGAGGATGTGGAGAAAGGGGAACCCTCTTGCACTGTTGGTGGGAATGTGAACTGGTACAGCCACTCTGGAAATCTGTGTGGAGGTTCCTCAAGGAGTTAAAAATAGAGCTACCCTATGACCCAGCAATTGCATTGCTGGGGATTTACCCCAAAGATACAGATGCGATGAAAAGCCAAGACACCTGCCCCCCAATGTTTATAGCAGCAATGTCCACAATAGCCAAACTATGGAAGGAACCTCAGTGTCCATCAAAAGATGAATGGATAAAGAAGATGTGGTTTATGTATACAATGGAATATTACTCAGCCTTTAGAAAGGACAAATACCCACCCTTTGCTTCAACATGGATAGAACTGGAGGGTATTATGCTGAGTGAAGTAAGTCAATTGGAGAAGGACAAATATTATATGGTCTCATTCATTTGGGGAATATAAAAAATAGTGAAAAGTATTAAAGGGGAAATGAGAGAAAATGAATGGAAAATATCAATGAGGGTGACAAAACATGAGAGACACCTAACTCTGGGAAATGAACAAGGGGTGGTGGAAAAGGAGGTGGGCGGGGGGTGGGGGTGAATGGGTGATGGACACTGAGGGGGGCACTTGACGGGATGAGCACTGGGTGGTAGGCTATATGTTGGCATATGGAACTCCAATAAAAATACATACAAAAATTAAAATAAATTAGAAATAATAATTAATAAGTAAATAAATCAATAAAAAATATAACTTTGTGATTCATGAATTTCATGAAGCACCAAGTGCTCATTATATCAAGAGACCTCCTTAATGCCCATCATCCAATTATCCCATCCTTCCACCCAACCCCCTCCAGCAGGATTCTGGTTTGCCTCCTTCCCTGTTTTAATCTTATTTAATTTTTCCTTTCCTTACACTATGCTCATCTGTTTTGTTTCTTAAATTCTACATATGAGTAAAATCATATGGTATTTATCTTTCTCTAATTTCATTTAGCTCTATTCCTTCTAGTTGCATCCACATTGTTGCAAATGGCAAGATTTCTTTCTTTTTGAGTAATATTCTATTATATATATGTGTGTGTGTGAATATATATATATATATATATATATATATGAATGAAATTGAGGAAGGCACAAAAAATGGAAAAACATATCATGCTTATAGATTGGAAGAACAGATATTGTGAAAATGTCTATGCAACTCAGAGAAATCTACATATTCAGTGCAATCATTATCCAAATACCATCAATATTATTCACCAAGCTGGAACAAACAATCTTAAAATTGGTACAGAACCAGAAAAGACCCCTTAATAACCACAGGAATGTTGAAAAAGAAAACCAAGCCTGCATCCATCACAATTTCAGACTTCAAGCTATATTTCAAAACTGTAATCATCAAGACAGTATGGTCCTGGCAGAGAAACAGACATAGATCAATAGAATAGAATAGAGAACCCAGAAATAGACCCTCAATTCTATGGTCAACTAATCTTTGACAAAGCAGGAAAGAATAACAAATGGGGAAAAAAGGCAGTGTCTTCAACAAATGGTGCTGGGAAAATTGGACAACTACATGCAGAATAATGAAACGGATCCAGTTTCTCACACCATATACAAAAATAAACTCAAAATGGATCAAAGACCTAAATGTGAGACAGGAATCCACCAGAATCCTAGAGGACAACACAGGCAACAACCTCTTTGACCTTGGCTGCAGCAATTTCTTGCAATACATCTCCAGATGGAAGGGAAAGAAAAACAAAAAAATAACTTTTGAGACTTCATCAGAATAAAAAGCTTATCCAGAGAAAAGAAAACAGTCAACAAAAGTAAAAGGCAACTTGAACAATGGGAGAAGATATTTGCAAATGTCTTATCAGATAAAGGACTAGTATCTAAATTTATAAAGGTTTTATCAAAATCAACACCTAAAAAACAAAAAGTCCAGTCAAGAAATGGGCAGAGGACATGGACAGTCATTTTTCCAAAGACATACAAACAGCCAACAGACATATGAAAAAATACTCATCACTAGGCATTAGGGAAATACAAATCAAAATCATAATGAAATATCACCTTATACTAGTCAGAATGCCTAAAATGAACAACTCAGGAAACAATAGATGTTGGTGAGTTTGTAGACAAAGGGATCACTCTTACATTTTTGGTGAGAAAATAAACTGGTGCAATCACTCCGGAAAACTGTATGGAGGTTCCTCAAAAATTTAAAAATAGAACTGCCCAGCACTTAGCAATTGCACTACTAGATTTCTATCCAAAAGATACAAATGGTGATTTGAAGGGGAACATGCACCCTAATGCTTATAGCAGCAATGTCCATGATACCCAAAACAAGGAAAGAGGCCAGATGTCCCTCAATAGATGAATGGATAAAGAATTTCAATTTCATTCATAAGTGTTCTATACTTTTCATGGTACAAATCTTTTACCTCTTTGGTTAGATTTATTCCCAGGTATCTTGTGCTTTTTGGTGCAATTGTAAATTGTATCAATTCCTTGATTTCTCTTCTTTCTGCCTCACTTTTAGTGTATAAAAATGCAACTGACTTCTGTGCATTGATTTTGTATCCTGCAACTTTGTTGAATTCCTGTGTCACTTATTACAGTTTTTTTTTTTTTTTTGTGGATGCCTTCGTGTTTTCTCTATAGAGTATCACGTCATCTGGAAAGAGTAAAAGGTTGTCTTCTTTGCTTATTTTGATTCCTTTTATTTCTTTTTGTTGTCTGATTGCTGATGCTAGGACTTCTGGTACTGTGTTGAACAGCAGTGGTGAGAGTGGACATCCCTGTGGTGTTCCTGACATTAGGTGAAAAGATCTCTGTTTTTCCCCATTGAGGATGATATTAGCTGTGGGTTCTTAGTATATGGCTTTTGTGATATTATGGTATTTTCTTTGTATCCCCACACTGCAGAGGGTTTTTAGCAGGAAAGGATATTGTATTTTGTCAAATATTTTTTCTGCATCTATTGAGAGGATCATATGCTTCTCATCCTTTCTTTTATTAACGTGGCATGTTGTTACATTGATTGATCTGAAAATGTTGAACCACCCTTGCATCCCAGAAATAAATCCCACTTGGTCCTGGTGATAATCCTTTTGTTTACTGCTGGATGCTATTAGCTAAAATCTTGGTGAGAATTTTTCCTTTCAATTCTTCAGGAATATTAGTCTGTAATTCCCCTTTTAAGTAGGATCTTTGTCTGGTTTTGGGATCAAGGTAATTTTGGCCTTATATAATGAGTTAGGAAGTTTTCTTTCCATTTTTATCTTTTGGAAGAGTTTCAAAAGAACAATAATTAATTCTTCATTAAATCTTTGTAGAATTTCCCTGGGAATCCATCCAACCCTGGACTCTTCTTTGTTATGTTATTTCTAATTACTGCTTCAATTTCCTTGCTGCTTATGAACCTGTTCAGGTTTTGTATTTTTTCTATATCAATTTTGATAATTTATAAATCTCTAGGAATATATCCATTTTTTCCAGATTTCATAATTTGTGGCCGTATAATTGTTTATTATATTCTCTTATAATTGTGTTTCTTCTCTGTTGTTGTGATTTCTCCTCTTTCATTCATAATTTTATTTATTTACATCCTTTCTCTTTTCTTTTTGATAAGTCTGTCTAGAGGTTTATTGATATTATTAATTCTTACAAAGTACCATCTCCATTGTTCATTGATCTGTTCTACCTTTTTAAAATTTCTATATCATATATCTGCTTAATTTTTATTATTTATTTTCTCCTATTGGATTTAGGTACTATTTGCTGTTATTTTTTCCAGGTCCTTTAGGTGTAAGTATAGGTTGTGTATTTCTAATTTCTTGTGAAAGGCCTCTGTTGATATGGGCTTCCCTCATACAACAGCCGTTGCTGCATCCCCAAAGTTCTGAAATGTCATGTTTTCATTTTCATTTGTTTTGATGTATTTTTAAAATTCTTCTTTAATTGTGGTTGGCCATTCATTCTTCAGTAGGATGCTATTTAACTTCCATGTATTTATGTTCGTTCCAGTTTTTTTTCTTGTGGTTGACTTCAAGTTTGAAAGCATTGTGGTCTGAAAATATACATTGAAGAAACTCAGTCTTTTTGTACGGGTTGAGACACTTTTTGTGAAACAGTATGTGATCTATTCTGAAGAACGTTCCATGTGCACTGGAGAAGAATTTTTATTCTGGTGCTCTAGGATGAAATTCACTGAATATATCAGTTAAATCCATCTGGTCCAGTGTGTCATTCAAAGCCCTTATTTCCTTGTTGATCTTCGGCTTACATTATCTTTATATTGCTGTGAGTGTTAAATCCCCTAATGATATTGCAGTATTATCAATTAGTTTCTTTAATTTTGTTATTAACTGGCTTATAAATCTGCTGCAAGTTTAGGGGCATAAGTAATTACAATTGTTAGATCTCCTCTTTTTATGTACCCCTTTATTATTATATAGTGTCCTTCTTCATCTCTTATTACAGTCTTTGTTTTAAAATCTTGTTTATCTGAGATAAGAGTTACTAGTCCAGCTTTCTTTTGATGTCTATTAGCATGATAAAGTGTTCTTCACCCCCTAACTTTCAATCTGTATGTATCTTTGGGTCTAAAATGTGTATCTTGGAAACAGCATTGATGTGTCTTGTTTTTGTATTCATTCTGATACCATATGTGTTTTGATTAGAGCATACAGAACATTTACATTCAGAGTAATTATTAATGGATATGAACTTAGTGTCATAGTATTATCTGTAAAGTTACTGTTTCTGTAAATTGTCTCTATTCCTTTCTGGTCTTTGTTACTTTGGGGCTCTCTCCTTACTCAAAGGATCCCCTTTAGAAACAAACAAGGGGTAGGGGAAAGGGAGGTGGGTGGGGGGATGGGGTGACTGGGTGACGGGCACTGACAGGGGGACTTGACTGGATGAGCACTGGCTGTTATGCTATATGTTGACAAATTGAACTCCAACAAAAAATATACAAAAAAGGATCCCCTTTAATAATTCTTGCTGGTTGGTTTAATTTTCATAAATTCTTTTAGGTTTTGTTTGTCCTGGAAACTGTATCTCTCCTATTTTGAATGACAGCCTTGCTAGATAAACTAATCTTGGCTGCAAATTTTTCACATTCAGAACATTGTGTATATTATGACAATACCTTCTGGCCTGTCAGGTCTCTGTGGTAGGTGTATTGCCAACCTTATGCTTCTACCTTTGTAAGTTAAAGACCTCTTCCCCCCCAAGCTGCTTTCAAGATTTTCTATTTATCTTTGAATTTTGCAAGCTGCACTACTATATGTCAAATTGTTGACCTATTTTTATTGATTTTGAGGGGATTTCTCTGTACCTCTTGGTCTTGAATGACTGTTTCCTTCCCTGGATTAGGGAAGTTCTCATCTATAATTTGTTCAAATACACCTTCTGCCCCATTCTCCCTCTCTTTATCTTCTGGGACTCCTATTGTCTAGATATTATTTTGATTTATGGAATCACTGAGTTCTCTAAGTCTCCCTTCATCATCCAGTATTTGTGTTTTTCTCTTCTTTTCAGCTTCTTTATTTTCCATCATTTTATCCTCTATATCATTGACTCTCTCTTCTGTCTCATTTATCCTCATTTTTAGAGTCTCCATTTGGATTACATCTTTGTAATAGCATTTTTAATTCAGCCTGACTACATTTTAGTTCTTATATTTCTATAATAAGGGATTATCTAATGTCTTCTATGCTTTTTTTCAAGCCATTAACACCTTTGTATATTTTTAAAACTCTAGTTCAGATATCTTACTTTTATCTATATTGATTAAGTTCCTGGCAGTGACTACTATCTCCTGTTCTTTCTTTTAAGGATTATTTCTCCATCCATCATTTTTTTTCCAGGAAATAATAGAAGAAAGGAAAGAGAAGAAAAAATAAAAAAATAAAATAAATAAATAAAAATAAAAAAAGAAAGGAAAGACAACAAAACAACAGGAGAAAGCAAGAACAAAACTAAATAAAAAAAAAACAGACAAGAAACAATACAAAACAAAAAAAAAAACTAAATCCTAGATATATTTTGGTCTACTTGTTAAAAGAAACTTGATCCCAAAATAGGAAAGAAAGAATATATAGATATGTAGATATAGAAAGAATATATATATATATATATATATATATATATATATATATATATATGACAAAGAATACTAAAAGATTAAAGGATAAAAAGCCCCATGAACGCTATATACTGTTTTCCCCTAGACCCAAAGCTTTGTAATTCTCTATGATCAGTAAACTTCTTTCTAGCCAGTTGTTCCTGTTGGTCATCTTGGGGAGGGGCCTGTTGCACTACTAATTTTCAGGTGCCCTTGTCCTTGTGGAAATGAGCCTTGGGTTCAGTGTAAGCAGCTCCTAATTCCACTATATGGTGCCGTTTTGCTCCCTAAAGGCTTTTAGAACCAATGGGTGGGATGAAAATGGTAATGCTCTGTTCTCTAGCCCTAAAGCTGAAAGTTTGTGCCTCCCACTCTTCAGTGAGCCCTTACAGAAAAGCAATCACTCTTGTCTTCCTGGTTTCTCCCCAGACTTCGTGTTTACCCAGCCAGTGACCAAGGGTTTTAATCTCAGTAATGTGACTGAGTTTCAAGACTCCACATTTTACTGACTCTTGTAGGACAAATGCAAGCTATTACTTTCAGGAGAGGGATGAGAGTCTCACCACACTTCTGTTTTTGCTGGGCCCCTGCCAGAAGAGTGATCATATGTCACTGCAGCAGTTCACAGTTTATGGCAATATAGGGCAGAAAGCCAGCACCTAGACTTGTTCTCAGCCTGCTGCCCTGCTCCTATGTCTGAGGACTCTGTTGCTTTCAGGCATCCCATTTTTCTTGTGACCCTGGGGATCCTGAAACCACACTGTCCCACCTGGGATTCTGCCCTGCCTCACCACCTAAGCATCTTTATGTCAGGGACATCACCCACTGTAGCATACACCTAAAAGTTCCAATTTTGCCTTTCACTGCTTATAATACTTTGTGGCAGCTTCCTTAAGCTAGCTCCTTCCCTTCTGCCATATGCTCCAATATAGTGCTCTGGATTCAAGTCTCTGTGATTCAAAGGAAGAAGCAGAGTTTTTATTGCAGAATTGCTCTATTTTTTTTTCCTCAGATCTCCGATTATTTTTGCAGGTGTTCAGAATTATTTGATAACTATCTAGCTGAATTCCAGGTACCAGAGGAACTTAGGGTCCCCTACTCCTTTGATCTTTTTTTTTTTTACTTTTTTTTTACTCCTTTGATCTTAACTTTTCTCAATATCTAACAGGAGAGATGTATGTGGCATCATAATAATGAGTATACTCTATGTTGATAGCGACTCAAAACTCAACACTGTGTGAGGTTGTTCAACTAGAGATCAGCCTTTTATTACCAGCTACTCCAAATCTTTCCATTTTCTTCCAGAATACAATAAGTCTCAGCTGAAATAGGCATATTATTCTACTGCTATAGTTCTTTGATGTATTAGTCTAGTATCCCAGTCAAAACACAAATGAATGTATTGATTAGTGCTCATTGGTTTCACTTTGTAATCATTGACAACTTATTTAATAATAAATTTTGTAATTTTACAGAAATTGAGAGACATGTCATCAAAATACTGTTTCCTTTTCATGAAAATCAGGACCATTTTCTTCATATTAAGCCTTCTAATCCTTTTTATATGCTTTGTAATGACTGAAGATATGTTGGCAGGTTTGGTGATATAAATTAATTCTGTGATTAGTTTGAGCCAAAAATCTTGAATACTTCAAGACTAAACAGGTGCTTTCATATATTATCTGGATATACCACTGGATGCAGTTTTCTATAACCAATGTTGGTTACATCTTCTCTGATCTGAAACTGATTCACCTTACCTGAAAAGACGGAGAACACAGTAGGAATTGAGTAGTTTCACTTTTTTTAAATCCATGAATATCACATTCCCTTCCCAGAATCAGAGTTTGCTTTTCTTGTTATTTATTTGGTTGGTTTTAGTTAAACATTATTTATAAATCTCATCCTCATGACTTTATCATTTTGTAGTATCTTCCAATTTCACCTTATAATATCTCTCTTATTTTCTAACAATTTACAAATATTTAGTTTATAAAAAATATTTAGTTTACACACAAATAATAACTTCTACAAAATTAAATCAAAATAGATCATAAAACTATGTAAAAACATTAAAACTCCTAAAATATAACAGTATAAATCTAGATGACCTTAGGATTAATGATCCTATTTTGGAAGCGACACCAAAAGCATGCACCATTTAAAAAGAAAGAAGAGGGATCCCTGGGTGGCACAGCAGTTTAGCGCCTGCCTTTGGCCCAGGGCGCAATCCTGGAGACCCGGGATCGAGTCCCACGTCGGGCTCCCGGTGCATGGAGCCTGCTTCTCCTTCTGCCTGTGTCTCTGCCTCTCTCTCTCTCTTTCTCTCTGTGTGTGTGTGACTATCATAAATAAATAAAAATTAAAAAAAAACAAAAACAAAAAATAAAAGAAAGAAAGAAGAAAGAAAGAAAGAAAGAAAGAAAGAAAGAAAGAAAGAAAGAAGAAAGAAAGAAACTTCATTTAAATTAAAAATGTATTCTCTGAGGTGGATACAGAGAATGAAAAGGAAAATGTTAGGAGGATGGAAAGACAAGTAACAGAATGGGAGAAAATATTTGCAAAATACATATGATGAGGGAGTGGTACTGAAAATGCACAAAAAACTCTCAAAATTTAATGGTAAGAAAATAAACATCTCATTTAGAAATGGGCAAAAGATATGAACAGACTGCCTCAACAAATAAAGTATATGGATGCCAAATAAGTATTTTAAAAGATGTTCTATTTCAAAGGACATCAAGAAATTTCAAGTTGAAATAACAATGAGATGTAACTACAAACCCACTAAGATGGCTAAAATCCCCAAACTGATGATATGAAATGCTGCTTGGAATGTGAGACAACAAAGATGCTCATTCATTGCTGGTGCAAATGCAAAATTGTACAGTCACTTTGAAAAACAGTATAGCAAGTTTTTACAAAACTAAATATATCCCTATCACTCGGTCCAGCGATTGCAATACTTGATATTTACCCAAAGGAGTTGAAATCTTACAAACACACACACACACACACACACACATCCTGCACACAAATGTTTATAGCAGTTTTACTCATAATTGTCAAAACATGGAAGCGACCAAGATGTCCTTCAATAGATGAATGAATAAACACACAGTGATACATCCAGGTAAAGGAATATTACTCAGCGCTGAAAAAGAAGTGAGCTACCAAGTTCTGAAAAGATATGGAGGACCCTAGATACATATTTCTAGTGAAAAAATACAATCTGAGAAGGCTACATACTATGATTCCAATAATATGACATTCTGGAAAAAGCAAAATGCTTGAGAAGTAGTAAGATTTGTGGTTGCTACATATTCATAGTGGAGGGGAAAAAGGAAAGAATGAATAGTTGGAGTACAGGATATTTTTAGGGCAGTGAAACTATTCTGTATGGTATCATATTGGGGTATACATTCCATTATACATTTTTCAAAATTTATAGAATGCACTACACAAAGAGTGAATTCTAATGTAAACTATGAACTTTATTTACAGATTATTAGCTCAACATTAACCACAGTAATGTGAAATTTAACTGTGGGGAGAGGAATGATACAGTATACTGGGATTCTGTACATTCTCTAAACGCAAAACCACTCTAGAATATAAAGTCTATAAGTATAAACAAATTAAAAAGATGACTTAAGTTTATACTTTCTGTTACTTATAATTCTGTCCTTAAAAAAGAACTCATGCTCAACAAGAATTGTTAATTCTTGTCGTTTAAAAAAATTAACATTTCTGACAGATGTAAGGTGATATCTCATTGTGGTTTTTATTTGCATTTTCCTGATGATGAGTAATGAGAATCTTTTTTCATGTGTCTATTGGCCATTTGCATATCTTCTTTAGAAAAATGTCTGTTCAGGGCCTATCCACAATTGTAATTAATTTTGGGGGTTCGGTTATATTTTTTTGGTACATTTTGGATATTAACCCTTTATCAGATATATCATTTGCAAATATCTTCTCCCATTCTTTTTATTTTTTTTTATTATTGGAGTTCAATTTGCCAACATTTAGCATGACACCCAGTGTTCATCCTGCCAAGTGACCCCTAAGTGCCCATCACCGAAAATCCCAACCACCCGCCCACCTCCCTTTCCAATACCCCTTGTTCGTTTCCCAGAGTTGGGTGTTTCCCATATACTGTCACCCTCACTGATATTTTCACTCATTTTCTATCCTGTCCCTTTATTCCCTTTCACTATTATTTATATTCCCCAAATGAATGAGAACATACACTGTTTGTCCTTCTCCGATTGACTTACTTCACTCAGCATAATACCCTCCAGTTCCATCCACGTCAAAGCAGATGGTGGGTATTTGTCGTTTCTAATGGCTGAGTAATATTCCATTGTATACATAAACCACATCTTCTTTATCCATTCGTCTTTTGATGGACACTGAGGATCCTTTCACAGATTGGCTATTGTGAACATTGCTGCTATAAACATTGGGGGGCAGGTGTCTTGGCTTTTCACTGCATCTGTATCTTGGGGCGAATCTCCAGCAGTACAATTACTGGGTCGTAGGCCAGATCTATTTTTAACTCTTTGAGGAACCTCCACACAGTTTTCCAGAGTGGCTGCACCAGTTCACATTCCCACCAACAGTGCAAGAGGGTTCCCTTTTCTCCGCATCCTCTCCAACATTTGTTGTTTCCTGCCTTGTTAATTTTCCCCATTCTCACTGGTGTGAGGTGGGATCTCATTGTGGTTTTGATTTGTATTTCCCTGATGCCCAGTGATGCAGAGCATTTTCTCATGTGCTTGTTGGCATTGTATATGTCTTCCTCTGTGAAATTTCTGTCCATATCTTTAGCCCATTTCATGATTGGATTCTTTGTTTCTTTGTTGTTGATTTTAAGAAGTTCTTTATAGATCTTGGATACTAGTCCTTTATCTGATAGGTCATTTGAAAATATCTTCTCCCATTCTGTAGGTTGTCTTTTAGTTTTGTTGACTGTTTCTGTTGCTGTGCAGAAGGTTCTTATCTTGATGAAGTCCCAATAATTCATTTTTGCTTTTGTTGCCCTTGCCTTCGTGGATGTATCTTGCAAGAAATTGCTGTGGCCAAGTTCAAAAAGGACGTTGCCTGTCTTCTCCTCTAGGATTTTGATGGAATCTTGTCTCCCATTTAGATCTTTCATCCATTTTGAGTTTATCTTTGTGTATGGTATAAGAGAATGGTCCAGTTTTCCCAGCACCAATTATTGAAAAGACTATCCTTTTCCAGTGGATAGTCTTTCCTGCTTTGTCTAATATTAGTTGACCATAGTGGTGAGAGTCCACTTCTGGATTCTCTATTCTGTTCAATTGGTCTATGTGTCTGTTTTTGTGCTATTACCACACTGTCTTGATGACCACATCTTTGTAGTACAACCTGAAATCTGGCATTGTGATGCCCCCAGCTATGGTTTTCTTTTTTAAAATTCCCCTGGCTATTCGGGGTCTTTTCTGATCCACACAAATCTTAAAATAATTTGTTCTAACTCTCTGAAGAAAGTCTATGGTATTTTGATAGGGATTGCATTAAACATGTAAATTGCCCTGGGTAACATTGACATTTTCACAATATTAATTCTGCCAATCCGTGAGCATGGAATATTTTTCTATCTCTTGTGTCTTCCTCAATTTCTTTCAGAAGTATTCTGTAGTTTTTAGGGTATAGGTCCTTTACCTCTTTGGTTAGGTTTATTCCTAGGTATCTTATGCTTTTGGGTGCAATTGTAAATGGGATTGGCTCCTTATTTTCTCTTTCTTCAGTCTCATTGTTAGTATATAGAAATGCCACTGATTTCTGGGCATTGATTTTGAATCCTGCCACACTGCCAAATTGCTGTATGAGTTTTAGCAATCTTGGGGGAGAGTTTTTTGGGTTTTCAATGTACCGTATCATGTCATCTGCAAAGAGGGAGAGTTTGACTTCTTCTTTGACAATTTGAATGCCTTTTATTTCTTTTTCTTGCCTTATTGCTGAGGCTGGGACTTCTAATACTATGTTGAATAGCAGTGATGAGAGTGGATATCCCTGTCCTGTTCCTGATCTTAGGAGAAAGGCTCCCAGTGTTTTCCCATTGAGAATGATATTTGCTGTGGGCTTTTCACAGATGGCTCTTAAGATGCTGAGGAATGTTCCCTCTATCCCTAATCCCTGAAGGTTTGATCAGGAATGGATGCTGTATTTTGTCAAATGCTTTCTCTGCTTCTATTGAGAGGATCATATGGTTCTTGTTTTTTCTTTTGTTGATATGATCAATCACGTTGATTGCTTTATGAGTGTTGAACCAACCTTGCATCCCGGGGATAAATCCTACTTGGTCATGTTGAATAATCTTAATGCACTGTTTGATCCTATTACCTAGTTTCTTGTTGAGAATTTTTGCATCTGTGTTTATCAGGGATATTGGCCTATAATTCTCCTTTTTGGTGGGGTCATTGTCTGGTTTTCGAATTAAGGTGATGCTTGCCTCATAGAACAAGTTTGGAAGGACTCCATCTCTTTTATCTTTCTGAACAGCTTTAGTAGAATAGGTATGGTTTCTTCTTTAAACGTTTGATATAATTCCCCTGGGAAACCATCTGGCCCTGGACTTTTGTGTCTTGGGAGTTTTTTGATGACTGCTTCCATTACCTCCCTGATTATGGGCCTGTTCAGGTTTTCAATTTCTTCCTGTTCCAGTTTTGGAAGTTTGTGGTTTTCCAGAAATGCGTCCATTTCTTCTTGATTGCCTAATTTATTGGAGTATAGTTGCTCATAATAAGTTTTTAAAATTGCTTGTGTTTCCTTGGTATTGGTGATGATCTCTCCTTTTTCATTCATGATTTTATTAATTTGAGTCTTTTCTCTTGTCTTTTTAATAAGGCTGGCTAATGGTTTATCTATCTTATTAATTCTTTCAAAGAACCAACTCCTGGTTTTGTTGATCTGTTCCACAGTTTTTCTGGTCTCTATTTCATGGAGTTCAGCTGGAATCTTTATTAACTCTCTTCTTCTTTTGGGTGAAGGGTTTATTTGCTGTTCCTTCTCCAGCTCTTTAGGTGCAAGGTTAGCTTTTGTATTTGCGTTCTTTCCAGTTTTTGAATGGATGCTTGTATTGCGATGTATTTCCCCCTCAGGACTGCTTTTGCTGTATTCCCAAGATTTTGAACAGTTGTATCTTCATTCTCATTAGTTTCCATGAATCTCTTTAATCCTTCTCTAATTTCCTGGTTGACCCTTTCATCTTTTAGCAGGATGGTCCTTAACTTGCAGGTGTTTGAAATCCTTCCAAACTTCTTGTGATTTAGTTCCAGTTTCAAAGCATTATGGTCTGAAAATATGCAGGGGATGATTACAATCTTTTGGTATTGGTTAAGACCTCGTTTGTGACCCAGTGTGTGGTCTATTCTGGAGAAAGTTCCATGTACGCTTGAGAAGAATGTGTATTCACTTGCGTTTGGATGTAAATTTCTGTAAATATCTGTGAAATGCATCTGGTCCAGTGTATCATTTAATGCTCTTGTTTCTTTGGAGGTGTTGTATTTAGAAGATCTATCAATTGTAGAAAAAGCCATATTCAAGTCTCCAAGTATAAGTGTATTATTATCTAAGTTTGTCTTAACTTTGGTTATTAATTGATTGGTATACTTGGCAGCTCCCACATTCGGGGCTTAAATATTGATGATTGTTAGGTCCTCTTGTTGGATAGATCCTTTAAGTATGATATAGTGTCCCTTTTCATCTCTTACTACAGTCTTTGGGATAAACTTTAATTTATCTGATATAAGGATGGCTACCCCTGCTTTCTTTTGGGGACTATTTGCATGGTAAATGGTTCTCCATCCTTTCATTTTCAGGTTAGAGGTGTCCTTATTTCTAAAATGAGTCTCTTGTAGACAACAAATAGATGGGTCTTGCTTTTTTATCCAGTCTGAAACCCTGCGCCTTTTGATGGGGTCATTAAGCCCATTCACTTTCAAAGTTACTATTGAAAGATAGGAATTTCGTGTCATTGTGATTCCTATTCAGTCCCTGTTTTTGTGGATTATTTCCTTGGACTTCCTCTTTCTTTTACAGAGTCCACCTTAATATTTCTTGCAGAGCTGGTTTGGTGATCACATATACTTTCAGTTTCTGCCTATCTTGGAAGCTCTTTATCTCTCCTTCGATTCTGAATGAGAGCCTAAAACTAAAAACAAAGAAAACAAGGATTCTATATTCTGTAAGTCCCTAGACTTCCCCTGGAACTTTACAGTGCTGCTTGGTTAAGAACTAGCTCTTCCCCTGTCCTTCCAGCTGGTCTTCTGTGGGAGGGGCCTGCTGTGCTGATTCTCAGGTGTGTGCACCTTGGGGAGCTGCCCCGCCCCCTGTCAGGTGCACGGCTCAGTGGGAGCTGTTTATCCTGTAAGGCCCTTGCTCCCTGGTGGCCCCTCTCTGTCCGAGGCACAAGGTGACACGAGGAGGAACAACAGTGTTGGTGGCCAGCTCTCATGCCCTGGAATCAGCTCCCACAGTAACTACTGCAGTCTCCCAGTCTGCAGGGGCCTGGATGCTCCGGGGGTGGGTGCGCTGATCTGCACAGCTCAGGGCTACCTGGCGGCAGAAGCGTCCTTTTTTGTCCTGTGCCTTCCCGGCCTCTGCCTGTCCCGGGGGGCAGTGCCAGATCTTGGGCTGTGTCCCCCAGCGCCCTGGGCTCCAGGGCCTGTGCCGCAGGAATCGGGCTCCCAGGGCTATGCAGCCCCCTCTGCGCAGAGCGGCTGTTGGAGCTGCTCCCGAGGCCCCGCCAGGAGCACGCTCCAGCCCTTTAGGGAGCTCGGACTATGGGGTGTGGTGTGCTCTCCCCAACCAGTGCAGTTCTTCTGTTAGTGACCCCGGGAACCTGGGGGCTCCACTGTCCCTCCTGGGATCCTGCCCAAGTTCCCTGCGAGCGCCTTTCTGCCCGGGAAGATTAGTAAAGTTTCTGCTTCTCCAGGCCTGGGCTTTCCTGTTCTGGGGGCACTCAGTGCCAGGCCTTAGCTGGGCTCCTCGCGAGGAGTCCTCCCCCTTGGATGCTTTTTTATTTCTTTATTTTTTTCCCTCTTCATACCTTGATAGAAGTGTGAACTCTTCTCACTGTAGCATTCCAGCTGTTCTTTCTTTAAGTCTCAGGCTGAATTCGTAGGTTTTCAGGATGATTTGAAAGTTATCTAGGTAAGTTGTTGGGGACAGGTGACTTGGGGATCCTACTCTTCTGCCATCTTGTCCCGCCTTTCTTCTCCCATTCGGTAGGTTGCCTTTTTGCTTTGTTGATGGTTCCCTTTGCTGTGAAAGTTTCTTTCTTTCTTTCTTTCTTTCTTTCTTTCTTTCTTTCTTTCTTTCTTTCTTTCTTTCTTTTACCCATGTAGTCCCAATAGTTTGTATTTGCTTTTTCCTCCCTTGCTTTAGGAGGCATATCTAGAGAAATGTTACTATGGCTAATGGGAAAACTGAAAGTTCCTCAAAAAATTAAAAATATAAATACCATATGATCCAATAATTCCACTAATAAGTATTTACCCAAAGAAAACAAAAACACTGATTCAAAAATGTATTTGCATCCTTATATTCATCGCAGCATTATTTACAATAGCCAAGATAGAGAATCAACCTGTGTCCATCAATAGAAAATGCATAAGAATGAAGTGATAAATATTACACCATCATAAAACACAAGCCATAAAAAGGATGAGATCATGCCATTTGAGACAACATGAATTGACCAGAATCTTTAAAAAAATGAATAAAAATAAATCTGACCTATAAATATAGAGAAAACCTGAGGTTGCCAGAGGGGAGGGCAGTTGGAGCAATGGACAAAATATATGAAGAGAAGTGGGAGACATGGATTTCCAGTTATGGGATGAATAAATCATGTGAATAAAAGATAAGCACGAGGAATATAGTCAGTGATATTATAATAATATTGTTTTATGGTGACATTTGTGGTGAGCATAACATAATATAAAAACGTTTGGATCACTATGTTGTATACCTGAAGCTAATGTAATATTGTGTGTCAACTCTACTTAGATAAAAAATTTAAAAAATGGTTTTAAACAAATGAAGTCACGGGCAGTCATGCAATTTTCTTCCCTTTTATTTACCATTCCCTAGAATTTCTCACCATGATAATCTGTAATTTTTTTAAAAAATCATTTTGAAAATTTGGAGCAACATGCCCTATTAATTTTTCTCACCTATACTTATGGATGTGTCCTCTCTTTTAAAACCTTTCTTTGGTTTTTGTAGTAGACTTCAAAGTGGTCTTCTTAACTAAAGGAAGGTATTCACAAATCTGTTTTCTTTCCTGCCATCAGTGTTCCTTCTAAATCCCAAATTCATTATTATAAAATGTATACTTGAAACACTTCACCATTTTTCCAATATAAATAAATTTTTGTTTTAGTATGGCATACACAACAACAGCAACACAATTTTACTGTATATTTTATTTCTCACATTCTTTATTTTTTTGTTTTTAAGATTTTTTTAGAAGTTTATTTTTTTAAGATTTTATTTATTTATTCATGAGAGACACAGAGGGAGAGAGAGAGGCAGAGATGCAGGCAGAGGGAGGAGCAGGCTCCATGCAGGGAGCCTGATGTGGGACTTGATCCCGGGTCTCTAGCTTCACGCCCTGGACTGAAGGCGGTGCAAAATTGCTGAGCCACCTGTGATGCCCCTTTTAAGATTTTTTAAAAGATTTTATTTATTTATTCATGAAAGACAGACAGAGAGAGAGAGAGAGAGACAGACAGACAGACAGAGGCAGACAGAGACACAGGGAGAAGCAGACTCCATGCAGGGAGCCTGATGCAGGACTCCATTCCGGGTCTCCAGGATCATGCCCTGGGCTGATGGCAGGCTCCAAACCGCTGAGCCACCCAAGGAGCCCCCTAAGATTTTATTCATTTATTCATGATAGACACAGAAAGAGAGAGAGAGGCAGAGACACAGGCAGAGGGAGAAGAAGGCTCCATACAGGGACCCTGATGTGGGACTGAATCCTGGGACTCCAGGATCATTCCCTGGACCGAAGGTAGCACTAAACCGCTGAGCCATCTGGGCTGCCCACTCTCATTCTTTTTAAAAAATATTTTATTTACTTATTTATTTATGAGACACACACACAGAGAGAGAGAGAGAGAGAGAGAGAGAGACATATGTAGAGGGAGAAGCAGGCTCCCAATGGGGAGCCTGATGCAAGACTCAATCCCAGGACCCTGGGATCAGGGCCTGAGCTAAAGACAGACGCTCAACCACTGAGCTACCCAGGTGACCCTATTCCTCACATTATTATAACATACTTTTCACTTCCTGCATGGAATTACATACCACATATTCACAAATACAAACACACAATAAACACACAACATGCCACATACTCAATGACATCCATTTTCCTTAAATATATTTTATTATTTCTCTATGACTTCACACATGCTAATCCTTCTTTTTTACTGCCTTTATTGATAGAGTTTCCAAAATCATTTAAAGTTCATTTAAAATAGTGACTTACTAAATCTTTGCTGAGTATCCCAGTTGTTTGATTTCTCAAATAAAATAAATAAATAAAAAGAAAGTATTCCTAAGCCATTTTAACTGAATAGTGTGATTGTTTTCTTTGTTTTGTTTTTGTTGTTGTTGTTATTAATTTACTTATTTTTAACATATTGATTTCCTATCTTCTTGGTTAATAGGGTCCTCTGGGAGGAGATAGTATCTTCAATTTTACCCAGTGCTCAGAATAGTAGATAATTCAACTTTTAAAAATAAAGTATGCTCACTTAATATTATGAAAAATAGTCAACTATTTTGGAACAATGAATAAATTAGAACATTAATCTTTTACATATACATTGTTACTTATTTCATCTTAATAGGCTGGTGATTTTAAATAAGACATATTTTTTCTTTTCCATAGTCTATACATATGACTGATCAGAAAATATATTTGAAAATTCTGTAACACAAGTTCAGCGGGTTATTATCACGATTTGTGCATTCCATTATGTTTGTATCTATAAATGCATTTTCAGCTATTTCCCAAAGTTATTTGAATAGCTATACAAATATAACTGCATTGTCATAAAAAAATCTTAATTGGGGTGCTTGGGTGGTACAGTGGGTTAAACAACCAACTCTTGGTTTTGGTTCAGGTCGTGATCTCAGGGTGGTAGGATGGAGCTTAAGCATCAGGCTCCACATTCAAGGCAGAGTCTGCTTAAGACTATCTCTCTCCTTCTGCTCATTGCCTCTATGCTTGCCTTCTCTTTCTATAAAAGATTTATTTATTCATGAGAAACACACACACACACAGAGAGAGAGAGAGAGAGAGAGAGAGAGAGAGAGAGGCAGAGACACAGGCAGAGGGAGAAGCAGGCTCCATGCAAGGAGCCTGATGTGGGACTCGATCCCCGGTCTCCAGGATCACACCCTTGGCCGCCTGCGGCGCTAAACCCCTGGGACAGCGGGGTGCCCTAGATAAATCTCTAAATAAGTTTAATTACCACAATTCCAAAAGTTTTGCGTAAGTCAAATGTTCTATACAAATTTCCATCAGACATTTTTCTATGCATATGTCCTAGTATACAATAAAATAGAATAAATCTTGGAGAATTCCAACTCTAGAGTTAGATGGATAACATGACAGCATCTAAATCTTTGCCCTCCAAAAAGATTTTTTTTCTCTTTCAAAAAGATGAAGAAGCATAGTTAAGCCTGAGAAATTCTTCAGCAGGTTAATGGTGTGGTGCTACTGTAATAAAATAGGATGGGAATTTTCATTATAGTCAAGCATTTCACTGAAGTTTTAAGGAGGTTATTAATTTTAGGCCAAGTGACTATTATCCATATCTTCTATTTTCCAAACTGAACTGCTTTAAAAGGTCACTGATGTATCATTTTGTATTTAGGCACCCATCACTCTATTAAGTTCAAAGGCTTTTATTAAAATGATAGTATAAAGATAAATAAGATTTTGTTACAGTAAGATCCACCTTGTTATTTCTTTTATTAACCAATAATTTTATTAATATATTCTCAATAGGAAAATTCAAACAAGAGTGATTTTTACACAGAAGTATAATTAAATTTGAGCATTTCTCATTCTACTACCACCTATTGCAATGTGCTCCCAGTATGTCAATATTCTGTTATATATTTTTGTTTTCTTTCTCTGTGTTAACATACACATATGTGTATACATGTATAGATGTACATATATATAAACAAATATATAATTACATATAATTAGCTCTTGAGAAACATGGGTTTGAACTGCATAGGTCCACTTATGTGTAATTTTTTCAATAAATATATGGGAAAGTTTTTTTGGAGACTTGCAGCCATTTTTTAAAAAGATTTGTTTATTTATTTTAGAGAGAGAGTGATAGAGAGGAAGTGGGGGTAGGGTCAGAGGGAGAGAATCTTCAAGTAGACTCCCTGCTGAGCACAGGGCCCAATGGGGGTTTTATCCCAGGATCCAAGAGATCATGACCTGAGACAAAACCAAGAGTAAGATGCTTTTTTTTAATTAAATATTTTTATTTATTTATTTTTCCAAGAGAAAGACAGAGCATGAGTAGAGAGAGGGGAAGAGGCAAAGGGAGAAGGAGACTCCCTATTGAGCAGGGAGCCTGATGTGGGACTGAATCCCAAGACCTTGAGATCATGACCTGAGCCGAAGGCAGATGCTTAACTAATTGAGCCATCCAGGTATCCACAAGTGTCAGGTGCTTAACTGACTCAGCCACCCAGGCACCCCGAGATTTGCTACAATTTGAAAACACTCATGGACAAATTGCATAGGCTAGAAATGATTTTTAAAAGTTAGTTATGTTATGAATGCATAAAATATATGTATATTCTAGTCTATTTTATCATTACAACAAAATATAAAAATTTCTATTATAAAACGCTAAAATTTATCAAAAATCACACACATAAACAGTTACAGGACATACATGATGTCGTTAGCAGTCAAGAGAAATGTAAAGATATAGTATTAAATAATAACTGCATAAAATTAACTGTAATATTTACTGTACTAGAGTAATAATTGTGTAGCCACCTCCTGTTGCTATTTGGGTTGAGCTCCAGTTTTGAAATTATCTGCTTAGAAAGTCTTGCGATGTTAATCATCTCCACATGTGCAGTTTCTTTCTCGGCAATAGCGTATCACAGTACAAACTGATCGCTCATGGTTCTTGTGTATTTTTCAGCATGTTTAGTGTAATACCATAAAGCTTGCATAGCACCATGAGACCCATATGAAGTGCCATTTGTGCTGCTGCAAGTGCTCCCAAGAAGCAAATAAAAGTCATGACATTACAAAAAAAAAGAAAAAAGAAAGCAAGAATGAAAGAAAGAAAGAGAAAGAAAGAAAAAGAAAGAAAGAAAGAAAGAAAGAAAGAAAGAAAGAAGAAAGGAAAGGAAAGGAAAGGAAAGGAAAGGAAAGGAAAGGAAAGAAAAGAAAAGAAAAGAAAAGAAAAGAAAAGAAAAGAAAAGAAAAGAAATGAAACGAAAAGAAAAGGAAAAAAAAAAGTTGAATTGCTTGGTATGTACTATAAATTGAGGTCTGTAGCTGCAGTTGCCCACTATTGCAGGATAAATGAATCCAGCATAAGGACCACTATAATAAAATAAAAACAAATTAATGAAGCTGTCATTTTCAGCTAGGCCAGCAGTCATGAAACCTTGCATTTTTTTTCAAAATTCCTTTAAATCTCATATTGAAAATGCAGTTTTATGTGAGTGCAACATTACTATAAGAAAGGCATACGTATAGACCTTAATATGATTCTTAAAAAAGTAAAGTCATTAATATGATGTTAAAGTAGAAAGGATCTAAAGGTGGACAATTTAATGCCAGTGAAGGACTGTTTGATAATTTTAGGAAATGTTTTTGCTTTAAAAATGACAAGATAGCAGGAGAAGCGGGTTCTGGCAGCCAAGAGGCAGCAGATAAGTTTACAGATGCCACTAACAAATTATTGGGAAGAAAGGATATCTGTCAGAATAAGTTTTTAATGCAGACAGAAATGGACATTTAGTAGTCAGAAAGAGAAGCAAGCACCAGGATTTAAGGCAGGAAGGAATAGGCTAAGTCTACCAGTTTGTGCAAATACAGTTAGGTTTATGATTAGGACTGCTTTTATCTGTAAACCTGATAATCCCTGAACTTTGAAGGGAAAAAAAAAAAACTACTAGCCAATCTTTTGATTGTAGAAGAAGGCCTGGACAATGAGAATCCTTTCTTTGGATTGGTTCCATTGATGCTTTGTCCCTGAAGTCAGAAAGTACCTTGATTGTAAGGGAGTGCCTTTTAAAGTTATTTTGATATTGAGCAATGTTTCTAGCAACCCCAAATCCCATGAGTTCAACACTGAAATGATTAAAGTAGTCAATTTCCCCGAACACATCTGTAATTCAGCCTCTAAATCAGGGGTCCATAAGGACCTTTAAGGCTTATTTTATGCACAGTGCCCTGGGAAAGATTGCCAATGCTATGGAAGAAAATCCCATAGAGATCACGAAAATCTGGAAGATTCCATCATAGTTATAGATAAAGCAGTGAAAATCATCAAACCCCAAGCAATAATTCCTTTGGAGAAAATCACGTCCAGTTGTTGTATATGACTTAACAGTATTTAAAAGACAGTCAATCAAGGAAATCATGAAGAAATTGTGGATATGACAGAAAAAGTGGCAGTAAAGGATTTCAAGATATGAATCTTGGAGAATTTCAAGAGTTAATACAGATACCACACCAGAGGAATTAACAGAAGATGACTTGATGGAGATGAATACTTCTGAACCAGTGCTAGATGATGATGAGGCGGAAGAAGACATTGAAAAAGCAGTGTTAGAAAGCAAATTGACATTAGACAATCTGGCAGAAGGGATATGATTATTCAATATAGCTTTTTATCTTCTTTTTTATTATTTAAATTCAATTATCCAACATACAGTATCATTAGTTTCAGATGTAGTGTTCAATTATTTATCAGTTGTGTATAACACCCAGTGCTTATTACATCATGTGCTGTCCTTGATGCCCATCACCCAATTACCCCATTCCTCCACCCACCTCCACTCCAGCAACCCTCAGTATGTCTCTTATGACTTCCATTCAGTTTTTCCCTCCCTTACCCTATGATCTCTGTGCTGTGCTGTTTCTTATATTCCACATATGAGTGAAACCATATGATAATTCTTTCTCTGATTTATTTATTTCACTCAACATAATACCCTCCAGTTCCATCCACACCCAAGAAAATGGTAAGTATTCATCCTTTCAGATGGCTGAGTAATATTCCATGGTATATATACCACATCTTCTTTATCCATGCATTTGTCGATGGACATCTCAGCTTTTTCCAGTTTGGCTATTGTGGACATTGCTACTACAAGCATTGGGGTGCAGATGCCCCTTCGGATCAGTATATTTGTATCTTTGGGGTAAATACCTAGTACTGCAATTGCTGGGTCTTAGAGTACCGCCATTTTTAACTTTTTGAGGAACCTCCAAACCATTTTCCAGAGTGGCTCGACCAGTTTGCATTCGCACCACCAGTGTAAGAGTGTTCCCATTTCTCCACATCCTCACCAACATTTGTTGTTTCCTGTCTTCTTAATATTAACCATTCTGAATGATGTTAGGTGGTATCTCATTGTGGTTTTGATTTGTATTTCCCTGATGCCAAGTGATGTGGAACATTTTTTCATGAGTCTGTTTTATATCTTTGGAGAAATGTCCGTCCATGTCTTCTGCCTATTTCTTGATTGGATTAATTGTTTTTTGGGTGTTGAGTTGGCTAAGTTCTTTATAGATTTTGGATACTAACCTTTTATCTGATATGTCATTGCAAATATCTTCTCCCATCTTTTAGTTTTGTTGACTGTTTCTTTTGCTATGCAGAAGTCTTTTATTCTGAAGAGATCTCAATAGTTCATTTTTGCTTTTGTTTCTGTTCCTTTGGAGAAGTGTCTAGCAAGAAGTTGCTGCAGCTGAGATCAGATATATTGCTGCCTGTGTTCTCCTCTAGGATTTTGATGGATTCCTATCTTATAGTTAGGTCCTTCATCCATTGTGAGTTTATTTTTGTCTATGATGCAAGAAAATGGTCCAGTTTCATTCTACACCATGTGGCGAAGCCACCAATTTTGCCAGCACCATTTGTTGAAGACTGTCCTTTTTTTCATTGGACATTATTTCCTGCTTTGTCAAAGATTATTTGACCATAAAATTGAGGGTCCATTTCTGAATTCTCTCTTCTGTTGATCTGTTTCTGTTTCTTTACCAGTACTACAGTTTAGATGATTACATATTTGCAATATAGCTTGAAATCTGGCCTTGTGATACAACCAGCTCTGGTTTTCTTTTTCAAAATCCCTATGGCTATTTGGGTCTTTAAATACAGTATAATACTATAAATGTATTTTCTCTTCCTTGTAATTTTCTTAATAACATTTTCTTTTCTCTAGTTTACTTTAAGAATATAATATATATACATATATACATGTAAAGAATATAGTATATACTACATATACAAAATATATGTTCAACGATTGTCGGCAGCCCAGGTGGCTCAGCAGTTTAGCGCTGCCTTTAGCCCAGGGCATGATCCTAGAGACCCGGAATCAAGTCCATGTCAGGCTCTTCATGGAGCATGCTTCTCCCTCTGTCTGTGTCTCTGACTCTCTCTCTCTCTCTCTCTCATAAATGAATGAATGAATAAATAAATACATAAATCTTTTAAAAAAATCGATTGTTTATGTCATCAATAAGGCTTCCAGTCAACAGTAGGGTATTAATAGTTAAGTTTCTGAGGAATCAAATGTTATATGGAGATTTTGACTGCATGGGGATAGAACCTTTACTGATCCCCATTGTTCAAAAATCAACTGTATTTATAAATACATGAGCTGTGGTTTTTAACATATAAATAGTAGTCTGTGATTGTCCTTCATCTAATTAAATATATTTCAAAGTTCTTTGCATGTTACATACAGGTTTATATTTTCTCTTGATAACAAGATATGATTACATGGAGAGACAATGTAACTGTTATTAAGAGTGTGAACTCTCAAACAAACAAATAAAACAAAAAACAGGGGTCCTGACTGGCTCAGTCAGTAAAGCACGCAACTCCTTTTTTTTGCGCGGGGGGGGGGGGGCACTCATGCTTAAGTGGGATGGGGAAGGGGTAGAGGGAGAGAGAATCTTAAACAGATTCCACACTGAGCAGGAGCCCAGTGTAGGGCTTGATCTCATGACCCTGATATCAGTCCCTGGCCAAACCAAGAGTCAGATGCATAACTGTGTCACTCAGAAGTCCCAGGAGCATACAACTCTTGATACTGGGGTTATGAGTTTGAGCCCCACATTCGGGGTAGAGTTTACTTACAGAAAAAGAGTGTGAACTCTGGAATTAGAACGTTTATGTTAGAATGCTTGCTTGTGTGAGTTATGGCAAGTAAACCTCTTTGAGTTTGTTTTTGTTTCTATATACTAGAAAACAGAATCTTCCACATTGGTGATTATAACCACTGAATGAATTAATACATGTAAATCATTTTCATCTCACATTTACAGTAAGTATTCATTAAATTTTAGGCATTATAATATCATGGTAGAAATGTCCCATAATTAGTTAATTATTCCTCATATATTTCTTACACTTTTTCTTTGAAGAATTTCTACAATTCTACCTTGAACATTTTTTCAAACATAACCTCAGCATTTTCCAAATATTACTAGAATTTGAATTACTAGCTCAAAGCATATGTGCATTTAAAATTTTATGTATATTACCAAATTTCCTTCTAAAAAGACAACTACTTAATTGATTTGTAAAAGCTGTTTATATCCTCTTGCAAGAATAATCATCTGTTATAAAATTTTATGTTACCATTATTAGCTCCCATTTTGTAACTGAAAATTTTGCATCTATTGTCATTTAATAAACAGAAATTTAAATTTTTAATTAGGACTAATTGCTTAGTTTTTCACTAATGGTTTTTGAATTTTGTATTTTGGGGGTGGTTTGTATGTTGCTTAAGATCAACAGCCAGATTTTTTTTTTCCTTAAAAGTCCCGATAGTAAATATTTTAGATTTTGCAGGTTGCATATGGTTACTGTACGATATCCTTCTTTGCTTGCTTTTTTTAGAACAACTCATTAAAATGCAAAAACTATTCACGGCAGGCTACATTTATCCTACAGACTAGATTTGACTGTTAAGCCATAATTTGCTGACCCCACTTAAACATATTAAAAAACAATTTTAATGTATTTTCTACTAGTATTGAAAGTATTATAACTAAAATTTATAGTATTATAACTAAAATTCCTCCCCCTGTAATATGATTGATGACTGCATGAAGAGCAATAATGAGACACTTCTGTACTTTCCTGCCAAAGAAGCATCAGAGGAGGCCTATTGACAAGCTAGTGCTCCCACTTCTGCCCACTTTTAAGAAGAGTTCCCTTCTTGGGTGTCAGCAGCTGCCAAATGTACCACCTGGAATTTTACTTCTGGCCTGACAGTAATAAGGTGGAATCCTCCAACCAGATAGTAATAAATTGGCATCCCCCATCTTAGCTGGAGCAGTACCAGCAGAAGACAACTAACACAGAAAGTTTGAAGAAGATTCAGAGTCTAATAACATGATGCCTTAAATGTCCAGGTTTCAATAGAAAAAAAAATCATACCAAGAAACAGGAGGCTCTCAAACTGAATGAGAAATAGTAATCTATACATGCCAGGAATGTAATAGAAAATCTCAACAAAAAATAGAAAATGTTTAGAAAAACAAATAGAAATTTAGAATGAAAAAAATAATCAACATAAAAAAACTCAGTAGATGAGTTTAATAGTAGAATGGGGGAATAGAACAATACTAAATCAAAAAATAGACTATAAATATTACCCAATCTGGATGATAGAAAATATATTGAAACATAATGAACAAAGACTCAGGAATCTGCAGTATTATAACAAAATATTTAACATTTCTGTCATTGGTGTCCTATAAGGGAAGGAGAAATAAATTAGATATAATGACTGAAAACTTTCCATATTTGGCAGGAGTCATAAACCTGTAGACTAAAGAAGCAGTGTGAATATGAAAAAGAACAGACCCAATGAAATCCACACCAAGACACATCATAGTGAAATTTCTGAAGACTAAAGACCAAAAAAAGAAAAAGAAAAAAAGACTTGAAAGTAATGAGAGAAAAAAAATGCCTTACCTATAGGGGAAAAACAAGTCATATGACAATCAATAACTGATCAAAAACTGTGAATACCAGAAAGATGTGGCACATAATTTTTCAGGTGCTAAACAATACCCCAAAACAGCTGCCAATTCAGAATCTTATATCAATGGAAGAAATCCTTAAGGAATGAAAGAGAAATCAAGACATTTTCAGGTGAAGGAAAATTAAGAGAGCATTTTCCCACCACATTTGTCTCAAAATAATGGCCAGAAAAACTTTATAAAAAAAAGAAAGGAATCTTGGCATATCTAGAAGGAAGACTATGATATACAAAAATATGGGTAGATACAATAGACTTTCCTTCTCCTCATTGGTTTCCTAATTATTTTTGACAGGTGAAAAAGAAGTAAGACCTTGTTTGAGTGACTGTAAATGAATGTGAGGGAAGTATTTAAGAAAATTCTAATACAATCAAGGAAGAGTAAAGGAAGTTAAAGTTTTTGCACTTCATACAAAACAGATAAAATGAACACACCATTAGACTATGATAAGTTATGTATAAATAATGTGATGTCTACAAAAAACATAAAAAATCTATAGGTAATATTAAGAACAATACATATTCATCAAAATAGAACTCTGGAAACTAAGTAGGATAAAAAGAGCAGTGAAAAATAGAACAGCTTGATTTGCAAAAGACGTACCTGACAAAGAATTATTTATTATCCAAAATAAAGAACACTTAAAACTCAACAATAAGAAAACAACTCTATTAAAAAATGACCCAAAGACCTTAACAGATACCACACCAAAAAAGATATACCAATGGCAAGTAAGCATATGAAAAGTTGAACCATATCACCTGTCAACAGGGGAATGCAAATTTAAATAATGTAATACCACCATACAGCATTAAAACTCAGAGTTCTGATATCAAATGCTGGTGAGGGAATGGGGCAACAGGAACTCTCATTCATTGCTGGTGAGAATGCAAAATGGTGCAGCTATCTTGAAAGACATTCGGTTTTCTATTCAACTAAACATACTTTTACCATATGATCCAACAATCAAAATCTTTGGTACTTACCCAAAGGAGTTGAAAGCTGTACACACAGAAACCCACACATGGATGTTTATAGCAACTATATTCCTAATTGCTAAAATGTGGAAGCAACCAAAATGTTCTTCAGTAGTAGGCAAATGGATAATATATCCAAAAAGTGGAATATTCCTCAGTGCTAAAAAGAAAGAACTATCAAGCCATGAAAATACATAGAGGACCCTTAAATGCATATCACTAGTGAAAGAAGGCAATCTGAAAAGGTTACACAGGATAAGTACTACAATCTGAAGGATAGAGTACTACAATCTTTCCACATTCCCACATTTTTGCACTTATCATTTTTAAGATGTATAACCTAATATAAATTCTATTAGTGATTGAATATATATTTTTCAAAATCATTTATTAAATATTTTAATCTGTGGATCCCTGGGTGGCGCAGCGGTTTGGCGCCTGCCTTTGGCCCAGGGCGCGATCCTGGAGACCCGGGATCGAATCCCACGTCGGGCTCTCGGTGCATGGAGTCTGCTTCTCCCTCTCCCTGTGTCTCTGCCCCTCTCTCTCTCTCTCTCTCTCTCTCTCTCTCTCTGTCGGTGACTATCATAAATAAATAAAAATTTAAAAAAAATAAATATTTTAATCTTTATTTTCAAACTAATACAAAATATTTAGATCCATGAATTATATTACAAATTTTCATTACTTATTTGAGATATGAATACGGAAATTTTAAATATCACCTTTCTACAGAATAAAACTGAAACTGATGGAAAATGGTAGTTACCCCAAAGTCATAGATATGAAAAATAAAATGACAGATAGAGAGGGAAAGAGAAAATCCCAAGCAGATTCCCCACTGAGCATGGAGCCTGATGCTGTTCTTGATTTCAGTTGCCTTTGCCTGAGTTCATGACCTTAGCTGAAATCAAGAGTTGAATATTTAACCAACTGAGCCACCCAGGAACCCCAGAATGCTTAGATTCTTAAGCAAAATAGCTGCCTTAAAAACTATTATGAGGGATACTTGACATTGAACCACTTCAAAGGAATCTTTTCATCTCCCTTTCCCTTTTAAAACTAGTTTTATCCCCTTTTAAAACTTTCTCCTTTCTCCCTTTTAAAACGAGTTTTATTCCCTTTCCCTTGCTCTTGAAATTGACTTCTTTGAGATATAACCATTTTTACAAAGAACCAATCAAGAGACTGTTGATTATATCAGGTCCTTTATTTTTTTAAGATTCATTTATTTGAGAGAGACAGAGATCACAAGCAGGGGGAATGGCAGAAGGAGAGGGAGAAACAGTCTCCCCGCTGAGCAGGGATCCTGACTTGGGGCTTGACCTCAGGACCCTGAGATCATGACCTAAGCTAAAGGCAGATGCTTAACTGACTGAACCACTCAGGTGCCCCAGTCAAGTTCTTTTCAATCATTCACTCTCTAAGATTCAAAATACACAATTAATTTCAAAGTATCCTTCAGAAAGTCCCCCAAGATGAAATTATGTATTATTTCCTATCTAAATACAGAATAGCCTTTGGTGTACTTAACCTCAAAGTAAATTTAAAAAGAGTATCACAAAAGCCAGCAAATTTTCTAAGTGCATTCTCCATTTCAGGGGGTTAATAAAATTCTGGATTTCTGGATTTACACTAGACAAGGGACAATCTTCTATTATACACTTATGGAGTAACCAATTTTCTTCGTTTTTCCCAAGGTTTAGAACAGAAAGTCCTGCATCCCATCTATCTCTTGAATTTTGTGCAAACTGGGATAGTTGGTTATCCTATGGTATGGACAAAATAGAGAGATAAGGGCTGAATGAGAGTACAGATGTATATATTTGTAATTGATTAATCAACACACTCAATGCTTGGAAGAATTTTTTTGTAACAGTATGCTGCAACACATACTTTACCTTTTTATCAATTACTTGGATACAGTAACTGTATATATACTGATTAGAGATAAATTCAGTATACATGCTGATGAGAGAATGAGATAAAGATAAGAAATGACAGGTAAAATGTTAGTTCAAGATTCAGTAAAAGCAGATTTCCAAAATACAGCAAGCAAGCCTAGCTAAGAGAGTCTTTTTTAAAAATAGGGTCAGGAGGCCATAAGAGAAGAGGAATTTATGCAAGACATAATTGGATAAACTATAAACTTTATTTAAATTTTTCAATCAGCTTCAAACCTCTGCTTGGATTTAACTTCCTCCTCACCATGTCCCCTGAATTATCCCCCATTTTTTACTTTGAAAGGAGCCAATGCAGTTTAACAAGCTTTAATACTTCATGTGCATATGAATTTAATCAACCCCAGTTGCCCTAATTTCCAATCCCTTTTTGCACAGAGGACCTGAAAGGGAACCTCATAGGTAATTTTTCACTTACATAATTCTGCCTCTTCTTTTCCTTTGTCTTCCTTGGAACATGAGTCAGACTTCTAAGAGAATCTGTGTTTCACGAACTGCAACTCTATTGGTCCAAATGAATGCCTGTTTGCATTAGTTTTCATTGAATTCATTCTTGGCTGGCAATTTCAAAATATTCTTCTTTACCCCCAGTAGTGAAACCTCAATATAAAATTTTAAAAGGGAAAAAATTAAATATCCACAATTATATTTGTAATAAGTGTCTCAGTTTAAGGATAACAAGGATCTACTGCCTACATATTCTGACTTGTCCAGTAAATCAGTGGAATGCCCTTGGACTCACTTATTTTGCATGTACTACTGGCAGGTCTGGGAGACATTATAAAGGAAGAGAGTCTGGGCAAAAAGCTTATGTCAGGGGCACCTGGAGGCTCAGTTGGTTAAACATCTGCCTTTGGCTCAGGTCAGGATTGCAGGGTCCTAGGATGGAACCCTGCATCAGGCTCCCTGTTCAGCATCAAGTCTGCTTTTCTCCCTCTTCCTCTGTGATCTTTCTCACTCTCTCTCAAATAAATAAAAATAATCCTTTTAAAAAGCGTATGTCAGTTACAAAACCTTAGTCATCAGAGAGAAGAGAATAGTGCTTGTCAATTGAATTTGTTTTTTACGTAGTGTCACATTGGCCTTAATCCTATAGAGAGGTGGTACTGTGGGCAGAGTCTACATGAAATTTGAAAAAGTTATCTTTTAAAGTACATTTTAAAAAGAGAGATTGCAAACTGGTAGCTGACACAATAAATATAGCACACAGATTTTATTTGGTCCACATGCTATTACAAATTGATTAAATAAACAAAAGGGAGTCTTGTGGTTGGTGATGCAATGCTTGTGTATTTTGATTATCATAGTGGTTACATGAATGCACACATGTGAAAAAATTACCTTGAATTATAAACACATTGCATATGTACACATATATGTACGAGGGCATATAGAAGTGCTGAAATACAAATTAACTTTGTGGATTTTACAAGTGTCAATTCTGGGTTTCAATACTATATTACAGTTACACAGGATGTTACCATTGAGACAACTGGATGAATGTTTGTTCTCTGTAAACTTTATGCAACCTATAATTATTTCAAAATAAAAAAATAAGAGACATGTTGCAGAAAACTATGTTTGAAATAGTACTTAGTGTACCACCTTTACCACCTGGATGTTGTTGTTGTTGTTGTTGTTGTTGTTGTTGTTGTTGTTTTTATTGTATCTTATAGGTCTCCCAGCCCCTACCATACTTTGTTTTGAGAATTGGACAAAGCACTAGGAGGACAAGAAACAAAATTCACAGAAATGTAGCTATTCATTTCAAAATTCAATGGTTTAAGTGAGATAAACTATATGCCTTTTTACAAAATACATTTACCTCCCTGAACTAGATAACAGACTTGACAAGTATGGTAGGAAGATCACATAGACAAGAAAATCTGAAACCCAGGAAGAATAAGCTTCAACTAATCAAATGATTTTAGTTGTCCTCATAAGGATGCCACAAAGAAATTCCCTATTAGCTTCATAATTATATATATATTTATAAATTAATATGTATAAATTTATTTATTTATTTATTTTTGCCTTATCTTTTTTTTTTACTATCTGTTAAGGACCCAAATAAGAATCTTGTTCCTTTTTTTCCTCTAACACTGGGCTTAATCTTATTCCTTTCAAATGAAAGAACCTATATTAATAATAACTGTTTCTGCAGCCTGAGACACAATAATATGGTGGAATAAAGATGTAGAAGACTCTTCAAAAGATGATGGTCATGTGAATAAAAGTGAAGGCATCAGCATTTCCAATGTGCAACCTTATGAAATGGTTCTAAAATTAAACTCACCTAAGATCCCCCTCTGTCCTATTATAATCCTGCAACATACCATATATATTACAGCTAAGATTTTAAAATTTATTCTTATATTCAATAAATAATTTGTTGAAGGCATTGTTCTAAGCATTGGGAAAATAGTAAACATAGCAGAAAATAACACCCACCATTATGAAGTTCACATGTTAATGTATTTATGTGTGCATGTGTGTGGGTGTGTATGTCAGGGATAAGGGAGAGTTGATAGACCATAAATAACCAAATAAGTATAATACATAGTATACTAGATCATGAAAAAACTGCAAATAAGAGAGAGAGAATTTGAGGCATGGTAAAGAGGCAGCAACTTTAATTTTATGTGGGTTTTCTTAGGACACCTGTGTGTCTCAGTAGTTGAGCAACTGCCTTTGGCTCAGGTTGTCATCCTGGGGTCTTGAGATCAAGTCCCATATCAGGGTACTGCTTCTCCCTCTGCCTATGTCTCTGCCTCTCTCTCTGTGTCTCTCATGAATAAATAAATAAAAATAAAAATATATATACTTGTATAGGGTTTCTTAGTGAGGTGATTAGGATAGGCCTTATGTATTGAGAAAGTAACATTTTCTAAAAAAAAGAGGGTGAAAATGATGCATGTTATTGTCTTTGGGAAGCATATTGCACATACAGAGGTATAAAGGCCATGAAGTACTATTTGTCTAGTGTGTTCCAGGTACAGAAAGGGAACAACTTTTGATATAGTCCCAATAGTTTATTTTTAATTTTGTTTCCCTTACCGCAGGATACATATCTTAAAAAATGTTGCTATGGCCAATGTCACAGAAATTGCTACCTATGCTCTCTTCTAGGATTTTTTTTAAGATTCTATTTATTTATTCATGAGAGACAGAGAGAGAGAGAGAGAGAGAGAGAGAGAGAGAGAGAGAAAGAGAGAGATGCAGAGACACATGCAGAAGGAGAAGCAGGCTCCATGTAAGGAACCCGATGTGGGACCCCAGGATCATGCCTCCGGTGGAAGGCAGTCGCGAAACCATCGAGCCACCCAGAAATCCCCTCTTCTAGGATTTTTATGGTTTCAGTTCTCACAATTAGGTCTTTAATCCACTTTGAATTCATTTTTGTGTGTGAGGTTAGAAATTGGTCGAGTCTCATCCTTTTGCATGTAGCTGTCTAGTTTTTTCAGTACTATTTATTAAAGAGACAGTCTTTTCCCCCTTGTAGATTCTTGCTCCTTTTGTCATAGATATATTGACCAAATAATCATGGGTTTATTTCTGGGCTCTCTATTCTATTCTATTTATCTATATGTATATTTTGTGCCAGCACCATACAACTTTGATTACCAAGTTTGGTATACTACCTTGAAATCTGAAATTGTGAGAGCTCCAGTTCTATCATCTTTCTAAGATTACTTTGTCTATCTGGGTCTTTCACCGTTTCATGCAAATTTTAAGAATGGTTCAAGTTCTGTGAAAAATACTGTTGGTATTTTGATAGCAACTGTACTGAATCAACAGATTTATTTGGATTATATAAACATTTTAACAATATTAATTTTTCCAAACCATAAGAATGGAATATCTTTCCATTTGTTTGTGTAGTCTTCAATTTCTTTTATCAATGTTTTATAGTTTTAAGAATGCAGGTCTTTTACTTCCTTGGTTAAGTTTATATTCTTCAGTGTTTTATTCTTTTTTTTGGTGAAATTTTAAATGGAATTATTTTCTTAATTTCTCCGTCAATTTGTTTATTAGTGTATAGAAAAATACTACTGATTTTTGAGTATTAATTTTGTATTCTTCAACTTTAATGAATTCATTTATGAGTTCTTAAAGGTTTTTGATGGATTTTGTAGGGTTTTTATGTATAGCATCATGTCATCTGCAAATAATGACAGTTTAACATCTTTCTTACCAATATGGATGCTTCTTATTTGTTTATTGGTTTCTCTGATTGCTGTAGCTAGGACCTCCAACATTATGTTGAATAAAAGTAGGGAGAGTAAGCATCTTTGTCTTGTTCCTGATCCTAGAGGAAAAAAATTCAGTTTTCCACTATTGAGTATGTTGTTAACTGTGGGTTTATAATAAATGGACTTTATTATGGTGAAGTATGTTTCTAACAACAATTTTTTGAAAATATTTATCACAAATGAATGTTGATTTTTATCAAATGTTTTTCTGCATCTATTGAGAGGATATGATTTTTATCCTTTGTTTTGTTGACATGGTGTATCATGTTGATTATTTGCAAGTATTGAACCATCCTTGTAGCTTCAGAATAAATCCAACCATGGTGGATAATATTTTGAATGTGTTGCTGAATGTGATTTGTTAATATTTTGTTGAGAATTTTTGTGTCCATGTTCATCAGGAATATTGGCTTATAGCTTTCATTGTTGTGGTGTTTTTGTCTACTTTTCATCTCAGGGTAATTTTAGCATCATAGAATGAATTTAGAAGTATGTTTGAGATGATCATGTGGTTTATGCCTTTTGTTTGATTATGAAGGTATATTACACTGATTGTTGAATCAATCTTTCATTTCTGGAATAAATCCTACTTGGTCATGTGTATGTCATTTTCAATGTTACTGAATTGAATTTGCTAGTATTTTGTTGAGAAATTTTGTACCTATCTTCATCAGTTATATTTGTCTGGAGTTTTCTTATTTTTTTGCCTGGTTTTCACGTGAGGTAATACTGATTTTATAGAATGAGATAGGAAGTGTTCATTCCTCTAGTTTTTTGGAAGATTTTGTGAAATATTAATATTAATTCTTCTTTGAACATTTGGTAAATTCACCAGGAAAGCCATTTTGTTGGAAAGGGGGGTGCATAGCTAGTACACTAAATTAGGAATACACAGATTATGACTTGTTGAATGAGGAGACATCATCTACCCATGTAGTTTTCCAGGTAGTTTCCTCAGCATCTGGCTTCTCACTTTGGTGTAGTGAAAGACTGGAGCATTTTGATTGAAGCTGCAGATTCAATACACCATCACAATGGAAGTTAAATCACAAAATTTATTATTCACAAATCCCTGGAGGGGCAAGACAATGAGATAGGGGAAGAGCAGTCCTCTGTTTTAGGTTCAGGAATGAGTAGGAGATAGAGAGCAGATTACCAAGCACTTATTACTGATGGGGGCAGGGTGAGGCAAGGTCACTAACTTTTTATGGGCTCAAATCTATGTGGTTATTTTAAAAAGATATCCCAGGAAAAGCAAACTGGAAACTTGAGCCAGGAATCTTAAACTCAGATCCTTACCAAAAGTCCAAATTCAGTGTGAGCAAGATTGTCATACTATAAAATTCCTGTATAGCAGCACAAAATAACTGTTTTCTCATCAGAGCCATTATATTATGATGTTTTCTTTATGGGATTAAAAAAAAACTAATTCCATATCTTTTTTAAAGGGATCTATTCATAGTTTCAACTTGGTTTAGATAGTTTCTATCATTCTCAGATGTTTCTATTTTATTTAAATAATCTAAGCTTTTGGAACAGTTGTTCATAGCATTTCCTTATTATCCTCTTAATTTTTAAAAGCTCAGTACAAAAGTAATGCCCTCTCAGTTCCGATTTTCGTAATTTTTTTCCTTAATATATTTTTATTGGGGTTCGATTTGCCAACATGTAGTATAACACCCAGTGCTTGTCCGGTCAAGTCCCAACCTCAGTGCCCTTCACCCAGTCACCCCATCCCCCTGCTCACCTCCCCTTCTACTACTGCTTGATAATTTCCCAGAGTTAGGAGCCTCACATCTTCTGTCACCCTCTGTGATATTCCCCACTCATTTTCTCTCCTTTCCCTTTTAATGCCTTTCACTATATTTTATATGCCACAAATGAATGAAAACATATAATGTTTGTCCTTCTCCGATTAACTTACTTAGCATAATACACTCCAGTTCCACCAATGTTAAAGAAAAAGGAGGGTATTTGTCATTTCTAATGGCTGAGTGATATTCCACTGTATAGATAGACTACATCTTCTTTATCCATTCATGTTTCGATGGACACCAAGGTCTCTTCCACAGTTTGGCTATTGTGAACATTGCTGCTATAAATACTGGGGTGCAGGTGTTCCAGCGTTTCACTGCATCTGTCTTTGGCATAAATCCCCAGCAGTGCAATTGCTGGGTCATAGGGTAGTTCTATTTTTAACTCTTTGAGGAACCTCCACACAGTTTTCCAGAGTGGCTCTACCAGTTCACATTCCCACCAACTGTGCAAGAGGGTTCCCCTTTCTGCACATCCTCTCCAACATTTGTTGTTTCCTGTCTTGTTAATTTCCACCATTCTCACTGGTGTGAGGTGGTATCTCATTGTGGTTTTGATTTGTATTTCCCTGATGGCCAGTGATGCAGAGTATTTTCTCATGTACTTGGCCATGTCTGTCTTTCTCTGTGAGATTTCTGTTCATGTCTTTTGCCCATTTCATGATTGGATTGTTTCTTTCCTGCAAAGTTTAATAAGTTCTTTATAGATCTTGGATACTAGCCCATTATCTGATATGTCATTTATAAATATCTTCTACAATTCTGTGGGTTGTCTTACAGTTTTATTGACAGTTTCTGCTGTGCAGAAGCTTTTTATCTTGATAGAGTCCAATAGTTAATTTTTGCTTTTGTTTCCCTTTCCTTCATAGATGTACCCTGAAATAGCTTGGCCAAGTTCAAAAAGGGTGTTGCCTGTGTTCTCCTCTAGGATTTTGATGGAATCTTGTCTCACATTTAGATCTTTCATCCATTTGAGTTTATCTTTGAGTATGGGATAAGAGAATGGTCTAGTATAATTCTTCTGCACGTGGCTGTCCAATTTTCCCAGCACCATTTATTAAAGATACTGTCCTTTTTCCAGTGGATAATCTTTCCTGCTTTATCGAATATTAGTTGACCATAGAGTTGAGGGCCCATTTCTGGGTTCTCCATTCTGTTCCATTGATCTATGTGTCTGCTTTTGTGCCAGTACCACACTGTCTTGATGATCACAGCTTTGTAGTACAACTTGAAATCCGGCATTGAGATCTGGATCTGGTCTTCTTTTCCAGCACCTGGATCTGGTCTTCTTTTCCAGTATTCCCCTGGCTATTCTGGGTCTTTTCTGATTCCACACAAATCTTAAGATGATTTGTTCCAACTCTCTGAAGAGAGTCCATGGTATTAGATAGGGATTACATTGAATGTGTAAATTGCCCTAGGTAGTATAGGCATTTTCATAATATTAATTTGAACAATTCATGGGCATGGGATATTTTTCTGTCTCTTTGTGTCTTCCTCAATTTCTTTCAGAAGTGTTCTATATTTTTTAGAGTATGGATCCTTTACCTCTTTGTTTAGGTTTATTCTTAGGTATGTTATGCTTTTGGGTGCAATTGTAAATGGGATTGATTCCTTAACTTCTCTTTCTTCACTTTCATTATTAGTGTATAGAAATGCCAATGATTTCTAGGCATTGACTTTGTATCCTGCTACACTGCCGAATTGCTGTATGAGTTCTAGCTGTATGAGTTCTATCTTGGGGTGGGGTCTTTTGGTTTTTCTACATACAGTATCATGTCATCTGCAAAGACAGTTTGACTTATTTTTTGCCAATTTGAATGTCTTTTATTTCTTTTTGTTATCTGATTGCCAAAGTTAGGATTTCTAGTAATATGTTGAATAGCAGTGGTGAGAGTGCACATCTTTGTCATGTTCCTGATCTTAGGGCAAAGGCTCTCATTGTTTCCCCATTGAGATGATATTTGCTCTGGGCTTCCTGTACATGGCTTTTAAGATGCTGAGGAATGTTCCCTCTATCCCTACACTCTGAAGAGTTTTGATCAGAAAAGGATACTGTATTTTGTTAAATGCTTACCCTGCATCTATTGAAAGGGTCATATGGTTCTTGCTTCTTTCTCTTGTTGATATGATCTATCACGTTGATTGCTTTACGAGTGTTGAACCAACCTTGCATCCCGGGGATAAATCCCACTTGGTCATGGTGAATAGTGTTCTTAATCTATTGTTGGATCCTATTGATTAGTGTATTGTTGGGGATTTTTCCATGTGTGTTCATCAGGGATATTGGTCTATAATTCTCCTTTTCGGTGGGGTCTTCAGTTTTGGAATTAAAGTGATGCTGGCCTAATAAAATGAGTTTGGAAATATTCCATCCCTTTCTATCTTTCGAAATAGCTTCAGTAGAACGGGTATTGTTTCTTCTTTAAACGTTTGATAGAATTCTCCTGGGAAGCCATCTGGCCCCAGACTTTTGTGTCGTGGGAGGTTTTTGATGACTGCTTTAATTTCCTCCCTAGTTATTGGCCAGTTCAGGTTTTCTATTTCTTCCTGTTCCAGTTTTGGTAATTTGTGGTTTCCAGAAATGCATCCATTTCTTCTATATTGCCTAATTTATTGACATGTAGCTGCTCATGATAAGTTTTTAAAATCATTTGTATTTTCTTGGTATTGGTTGTGATCTCTCCTCTTTCACTCATAATTTTAATAATTTGAGTCTTTTCAATTTTCTTTTTAATAAAGCTGGCTAATTGTTTATCTATCTTATTAATTCTTTCAAAGAACAAACTCTTGGTTTTGTTCTACAGTTCTTTTGGTCTCTATCATTGAGTTATGATCGAGTCTTTATTAACTCTCTTCTTCTGCTTGGTGTACGTTTTATTTGCTGTTCTTGCTCCAGTTCCTGTAGGTGTCAGGTTAGCTTGTGTATTTGAGATTTTTCCTTTTTTTTTTTTTTTTTTTTGAGGAATGCTTGTATTGCGAAGTATTTCCCTCATGACTGCTTTTGCTGTATCTCAAAGACTTTGAACGTTTGTATCTTCATCTCATTAGTTTCCATGAATCTTTTAAATTCTTTCCTAATTTTCTGACAGACCCTATCATCTTTTAGCAGGATGCTCTTCAATCTTCACGTGTTTGAGTTTCTTCCAAATTTCTTCTTGTGATTGAGTTCTAGTCTCAAAGCATTATAGTCTGAAAATATGCAGCTGACAATCCCAATCTTTTGCTATCACTTGAGACCTGATTTGTGACCAGGTATGTGGTCTATTCTGTGGAAAGTTTCATGTGCACTGAATGCCTGTTTCCCTCCCCAAATTGTGAAGTTCTCATCTATGATTTGTTCAAATATGGTTTTTTGCCCTCTGCCCCTCTGGGCGCTCCCTGGAACCCAATTATATATAGATTTTTCCTTCTGAGGCTATCATTTATTTCCCTTAACCTTTCCTCATGGTCTTTTTAATTGTTTTTCTCTTTTTTCTCAGTTTCCTTCCTTGCCATCAACTTGTCTTCTGTGTTGCCCACTCTTTCTTCTACCTCATTAACCCTCGTCATTCGGACCTCCAGTTTAGATTTCATCTCATTTAATTGATTTTCAATTTTAGCCTGATTAGATATAAATTCTGCAGTCATGAAGTCTCTTGATTCCATTATGCTTTTTTCCAAGCCACCAGTAGCTTTATTACTGTGCTTCTGAATTGGTTTTCTGACATCAAATTGTAATCCAAATTCTGTAACTCTGTGGCAGAGAGTACTGTTTCTGATTTTGTCTTTTGTGGTGAGTTTTTCCTTCTAGTCATTTTGCTCAGTGCAGAGTGCTTGTATGAGTGGCATGAGTCAAGAGTATCAACCACGACCTATGTAAATTTCACCCTAGATATCTGACGATGTCAAAGACCACAATTTATAAACAAAGTTCAGAACAAAATAAAACAAGAGGACCACTAAAGTGAAAAACAAATTTTAAAACAAAGTAGTAAAAAATAAAAGGATAAGAATCCCAAAGAAGAAGAAAACAAAAGCAAGAGAAAAAAAAGAAGAGAAAAAAAATCAAAAGTAAAGAGTAAAATAAAAAAGGAGAAGAAATAAAAGGGGGTCTTACTGGGAGATGATTGAGGTGATGAAGTTGTAGTTGAGGGAAAATGTAGTCTATCTGAGGGGTCCTAGAGGGTGATCCTCTTGGTTCAGAATATATTAAGTTCTGTATGTTAGAAGATGCTCAGTCCCAAATTTATATAAACCAATAATATTTGCAGAAAGCCCAACATTGATCACCGAGACATTAAAGAGATTAAAGAGTTAGGCAGAAGGCGAATGAAGAGAGAATGTAATCTCACAGAATGAACCAGCACGGAATACCACTTGGTTCTGGGTGCATGCTGGTTTTGTTTTAGAAGGTATTAACGTCTACCATCGTAGAACAAAATGAGGCAGAAAAAAAAAAAACAGAAAACAAAACAAAAGAAAAGCATATTTTGTATATCTCCCCAAATTAAGTTGAGTTTGTTGAAGTGAATCTAGAAGTGGAAAATATATCTAAGACATGTAATTGTAGAAATATGAAAGTCAAAAAGGAAGAAACTTGAAAATGAAGAGGTGGTTAAATATTGTAGTTAAGGTGGGAAAAGAGAAAAAAAGTGGACATTTATAGTCTGATATAAAAACGAGTTGTACTGGAAAAAGGAAGAAAAAAAATGTAGGGGTACCCTCTAGTTCTCTATACTGTAAATCCCTCGACATCCCCTGGAGCTTTCTAGCATTGCTTGGTCAAGAACTTGCTCTTCCCACGTTCTTCCAGCTGGTCTTCTCGGGGAGGGGCCTGCTGTGCTGATTCTCAGGTGTGTGTACCTGGGGGAGGTGCCCCGCCCCCACTGGGTGTCGGGTTCAGTGTGAGTTCTTTATCCCGTGAGACCCTTGTTCCCTGATGGCCCCACCCCTCCAAGGTACACAGTGAGAAAAAGAGGGACAACAACAACCGCAGTGGCCAGCTCTCCTGCTATGGAGTCAGCTCCCCACTAGTAACTAATGCCGTCTCCCCAGTCTGCACTGGCCTAGGTGCTCCTGGGGTAGTGCGGGTGGGCTGAGCTGCAGAGCTTGGGGGCACCCAGTGGTCGGAGCGTCCTTGCCGTCCTGTGCCCTCTCCACCTCCGCCTGTCCAGGGGGGAGGGCAGGATCCTGGGCTGTGTCCCCTAGCGCCCTGGGATCCGGGGCCTATGCTGCTTGAATTGTGCTCCCAGGGCTGCAGCTCCTGAAAGCAGCAGGGCACAGCCCCCTCCGTCTGGAGCCCCCGCCTGACCCACGGGCGTCTCCCAAGGCCCTGCCAGGTGCACGCTCCAGCCCTTTAGGGAGATAGGCCCACAGTTTGTGGCGCGCTTTCCCCTGGGGCTCAGTTTATTAGTTACTATGGGAAACTGGAGGCTTCACTGCCCCTCCTGCAGTTCTGTCCGATTTCCCTGCTAAGCACTTTTCCATCTGGGAAGAATGCAGTGCAGATTTCTTTAAAGTTTCTGCTTCTCCAGGGCTGGGCTTTCCTGTCCTGGAGGCTCTCACTGCTTGGCTTTAGCCTGGCTCCTTGTGGGGCCCCTCCCCCACTTGATTATTTTTTTTATTTTTTCTGCCTTCCTACCTTGTTAGAAGTGAAAACCTTTCTCTCTGTAGTGTTCCAGGTGTTCTCTCTTTAAATCTCAGGTTGAATTTGTAGGTTTTCAGGATGGTTTGAAAGTTATCTAGGTAAGTTGGTGGGGCTGGTGAGTTGAGAACCCTATTCCTCCGCCATCTTGCCTTCCTCCCCGGAGACACCTTTTTTTTTCATGAAAGCTTTTTTCCTTCTCTGAAAACAACAACAACAACAAAACTTACATAGTCACTACTTTGCTGAGAAAATCAATAGCTAGGGTTTATATATATTTATCTAAGAAATGACTTAGTTCAGGGAGAAAATTAAAGATAATATATGAATGAGAGTGGTACAAAGGATTGAGTAAAAAAAGAGATCTGAAGCTTCTATTTAGTATTTAGTAAAATTACAGGAAAAGATGTTGCTATTCTCATCGCTTCAAATTTAAGGGTTGTTACACAGTTGTAACTACATTATTATGCAAGGACTGGCCGTTGCTACTAAGGAACCATTTTCACATCTTTGTCTTTAAGTTTCTTGATACAATTTAGATTCCACCAATAAAATGTGCCAGAAAGAGACTTAGAAAACAAAAAGGTGGTAGAAGTAATTTGGCTTTATTGTAAGAAACAGAAACTGTTGATACTGGATTCATCAGACATGACTAATTATCATCATTAACCATCCTTTCCTAAATCACATAGAGCTGCAGGAAAAATGTGACATTTTCAGTTGTTCCCTACAGTTTCCTGACTGTAGTGATTCTGAAAGTTACTGGTACTCTACAACTCACTACCAAGCCTTTCAATATTTTAAGTACGTATTTCCCTGCATTAAATCCCATTTTGCCAGATATACTTAGAATGATTTTTATGTTTCATATCATATATTGATAAAGTCACATTATTATAATGTTTGAGGAATTTATTTCTTTTGGCAAACATAATTAATCTAATTATATCTTCTTAGGTTAATTATGTAGTTTAGTAAGTACATGTGCTTTTATTGTTTCTTAGTTTATTTTCCCTCAAATTCAATGGGAAATATGAACTCTTGCGTCAGTTTATGGTAGGGCACATTCCAGTTACCAACAATAACAATTATTATCCTTATGTATCTATTATCTTTATGACTTTCTACAATCTACTATATTATTAACTACTCTCTTCTGACCACTGTGCTATGTCCTGGTGTTACAACAATGTTGTATAACATGCTTTATGCCTACAAACTTACCTGAGAAGTTACAATCCTCAGTCTTTAGAAAAACTGATTTCTTTTGTAATAATGACACTTGGGTTAGGTAGAAGGTTGTTTTATTTTATCATATAGCATAATCTGTCATATCATAATGAGAATTGATTTTATTATAAATTTTATAGTTTACTTGACAATAATTAATTCCCTTCTGTATATAGCAATCTACATTTGTTTGCAGAAAGAAAAGATGAATCCGTTGTGGTCCACTTCCCAATGCACTCACAATCTAGTGGCCAGTGCAGACATGACTATGACAAATTATAACGAGTTTAGATTATGATGCGTTCAAACATTCAACATAGAAGCACATTGTTTTTCTCAACCTGTGCCCTAATTTTCACTCTTATGTTTTAAGCTCACCAATAAAGAGTGAACCTGTGAAGCCCTAGGCACCCTCCCTTGGACCCCTATAAAGGCAGACTTGCAGGTCTATTCATGGTTCTCTCTCTCTCTCTCTCTCTCTCTCTCTCTCTCTTTCGCAGGGACCTTGCCATGTGGCCTTTGAGTGTGCCATGTATTCTCTAGTATCTGTGAGTAATAGATCTTTTTTTTTCCAAAACCCTTTGACTTTTTCCTGATGTTTGTCTTATTATCATACTAGGAACCACGAAGACTTTTTCAGCCACAGAAATAACACTGGTTGGGAATCCCACAGATGGGATCTGTGGGGGATCCCATAGATGAGTGCCTCAGATATTCCTAACCTATAGCATCACTATCAATAGAGTAAGATAAATGCAAAACAACTGCCTTATGACAAAGATGGGTTACTTATGAACTGAAGTTCCTCAGGCAAGATTCCAAAGCCAAAATTTCAAAAATTTTTTTTGAATTTTGTTATGTATAATGAGAAATATCAATGTGTGACTTTATGATCTCATACATGGTTAGTTACATTAAATTATTTATTAGAATCTTAATGTTTCTGTTTTTCTTAAAAAGCATATGCATGATTTATGTACTTGATCTGCATTATATCTTTTTTATACATTGTCTAATAATACCCTTGATGAATTTACTCTTTTTGAATGAATTATATTATGACTAAATCCCCAAGGAGTGTAAGAACTAAGAAATTCTGCAGGATTAAGAGGAGAATAAGAGATAGAGACTTAAACATAAAATTAAAAAAAATAAAATAAAATAAAAATAAATAAATAAATAAAAACATAAAATTATTTGCAATAGGCCATTTTATATCTAAGACAATCAACATAAAAGTGTATACACAATCATCTAGTCCATTAAAGTTTATTATCCATGTTTCTCCAATTTTCAAGGAAAAATGTAACTTCTCTGATTTTCTGTATTATTCTCTCCTTTGCTTTCTCTTTTGTCATTGAACACATTTTTCCTGGGATCTAAGGAACCAAAAATGCATTTTTAAGTCACATTTATAAGTTGTAATTAGGTTTAGGAACTAATTTTTTTAGTGGAAAAAAGTGAAGTTATATTGTAGTTCAAATTTGCCCTTATGGATAAAGATGTTAAGTTCATATTTTATTAGGTCTTTGCTTTATTCATGTTCAAGAAACCCCAAATTTTCAATTATTTAATCACTGTATCTTTTGGTTTAGTAGAGTAATAGAATTGTATTATTCTCTGTTTTTATTATCCTTATCCTGGTGTTCTATTATTAATGATACAGTGGTATGATTGAAAATAATGCCTCTTGTTCAATATTTCTGAATGTCTTTGATGCCACACTTTTGAACTAAAGTATACTCAGGATTTATTGTGTTCCAAAAACAGGAAAAGCACTTATATAAAACATGTAAAGTTTTCTACTTCCTCAAATAACCCTTGGAATGACTAGTGAGTAAAATATCATGTTCTTGACTTATGGGGTTTCAATTCACCATCAGAGTTCTCTTCAGAGGCCTGCATTTCTACATCTAGGGAGACTCTTTTTGCTTGTCATTCTTAATTGTAAGCAGCAGCCCAAGTCACACACTTGAACGAGGAATATCAGTAAAAATGTCATATCAAAATGAATTAAAACAAATGGATTTGCTAGCTATCAGAGCAACTGTCAGGACATTACTGATCTTAATTCTCATATATCATATGTGTGAACTGTTTGTCATGGCTGATTTTTCTTGCTGCAATATATACACTAACATTGATATAAAATGCAATGTAGGGATGCCTGGGTGGCTCAGTGGTTGAGTGCCTGTCTTTGGCTCAGTTCGTGATTCTGGAGTCCTGGGATTGAGTCCTGCTTCTCCCTTTGTCTATGTCTCTGCCTCTGTGTGTCTCTTGTGAATAAATAAATAAAATCTTTAAAAATAGACTTTAAAAAAAGGAACACACAGTGTAAAATCAGTGGACATGAAGCTATATAAAGATTGTGGGATACCAGTGTAAGCATGAGCATACAGATTAATTGAACAAAATAGCAATTATAGAAGAATAAAGAAGATAATTATTTAGTATGTGATAAATAGAGCATGACAAATTGGAATAGAGAAGAGTTATTTTCTATTTCTATTCAATCAAGTATGATATATATATATATATATATACATAATATTGTCTACTTAAATAGGTTCTTTGTAGACTAAAGTGGTGGTTTAAAGCCAGGGGATACAGGGAAGCCCAGGTCGCTCAGCGGTTTAGGGCTGCCTTTGGCCCAGGGTGTGATCCTGGGGACTCAGAGTTGAGTCCTACATCAGGCTCCCTGCATGGAGTCTGCTTCTTTCTCTATGTCTCCATGCCTCTCTCTCTGTCTTTCATGAATAAATAAATAAAATCTTTTTAAAAAATAAAATAAAAACGGGAGAGATACATCATATTTTTTTTAGCTCTCTCAAAATATACATTTTAGCTATATTGGGATTAACTAAAAATCAAAGTTGGGACTACCTAAAATATTCAAAAATAGGTTAAATAATAGTACATTAATAAAAGTACTTTTATAAAAGAGACAGGATAACATCTTATTTTCTTCACATTAAAAACACCATTAATATAATATTGAGATGATTAATCAGAAAACAGAACTACATGTATAATGTGCCAGGTATGAGAAGTAAAGGAAAGAGACGGATAAAAGAAAAGACACTGTAAAATAATAATTGTTATCCCTGGATGTTGGAATTAAAATAAGTTTTTCCTAGGTTTCTTTCTGCTTATCTGTAGTTTCAAATTGGTCTTTTATTAGCACATATTACTTTTACATTAAAAATATTATAAAGTTGAATAAAAGACTGAGATATTATAAATATATAGTAATTATATATAAATAATGCTATATATAGTTTTATCTATTATATAATTGTTTATATACATATATGTACATATATATGATATCTGTAACTAGTTCTTTTTCATATGACATAATTATTTTTACTGATCTTTCTTTTTAGTGTGTCAGCATGATATAAATACAACAAGCTGTTGAAAAGTGAAAATTGAAAAATCCAGTCAACTGTGTCTTTTTCCCACACATTTTATTTCTGTGAATTTAATTTGCTGAAAGGTTGTATGATTTATAGAAATAATATAATATGCTGAATAGTAAATGAAAATATATCTATCAAATTATAATTATCATAGTATTTTAGAACTGCAAAAGACTTTAATAATGAGATAATATAACCTTATCTTCCTGTAGATGAGGAAAATGAGTAAACAATAGTCTTTTTTATGGGGCACCTGGGTGACTCAGAGGTTGAGCATCTGCCTTTGGCTTCCCTCTCTGCCTATGTCTCTACCTCTTTGTGTCTCTCATTAATAAATAAATATAATCTTTTTTTAAAAAGGTAGTCTTTTTAAAATGTGGATATTAAACATATATTTCTTTAAAAAGCCATAAAAGAAAAATTGGAAACAACAAAAGCCAAACAATTTAAGAAGAAAAACAGTGAAGCATCAAAATTAACAAACAATATCTTATGATTATTCTTTCTAGGACTGTATAATTGCTGATTAAACTAAACTTCCTTTGGAGAAGAGGTAAAAGTCAGACTCAAGGGTTATTGTTTTCAAAAAGAAGGACTGAGCACCCTGTTCTCCTTATACCCCTACTTTGGTACACCACAGTGATATTTTTGGTCTTCTGAAGTTAGTGTCAATTCAGAGTCAGTGTTAAGTAGTCCCTGAAATTCTGATAATTTCATTTTCCCTAATGCAGTTTCTCTGGTAAAAGGCTATATGTCTCTTTAAGGATAAGTTGGATAAAGGTTGAGAGTATATATTTTTGGTAGTGCATTGGGATCCTTCAAGGGGAATCAACTTCTCCTCATCTTCAGGGGCTTTCTAGTTATAGGTGTAGGGGCAAATGATGATGGAAATGGATATGGAGGAAAATTTGCCTCAGTGAAAGCCTTTACAGTTTCTTCAGGCAATGCAGGGTTAATCTCAGATAGAAACGGGAAGACTACTTTTACTTACAAAGAAGACTAAAAATTTGGGACACCTGGGTGGCTCAGCGGTTGAGCATCTGCCTTTGGTCCAGAGCGTGATCCCTGGATCTGAGATCGAGTCTCACATCAGGCTCCTTGCAGGGAGCCTGCTTCTCCCTCAGCCTATGTCTCTGCCTCTGTCTCTCATTGTGTCTTTCATAAATAAATAAAAATCTTTAAAAAAATAAATTTAAAAATTTAAGAGTTCAGTGTCTCCAGCTTCATCAGAGTAATCTCATGTCATTATCCCAACTTTTATGATACTATTCCTTCCCAAGTTATTACTTTACATTAAAAGTATACAACCTGCAAGGCAGATGATTTAATTTACATTTTATTTCAGCCTCTGACAAATTGATGTTGTGGGTTTGGTTTTCAGAAATCTCAGCTCTGACACTACTGGAGATGAAAGTCTCTTTTAGGTCAACCATAGAAGTTTTCAGATTATTCTTGTCATCCTTGAGGTGTAAATTCAAGTCCCTGAAGTCATCCTTTCTTTCCCCACTTTGTTCAGGGATATTTGGAACAAGAAGTCAATCTCATTATACTCCTTAGTTTGACAAAAATGTTGGAGATATTGTATACATGGTCACTCAGATCCTTGACTCTTTTAAATATTTTATTAGGAATAATAAATGGTGATATTTTGTCTTTATTGTCGCATCATGCCATATGGACTCTCAGTGTTCTCTTTACTACTGAAAATAGCATTAATGACTTTTAATCTAATAAAATTAAAGAGCTAATTCTAGAAACTCCAGAGACAATTCAGAAAATTGGTTTTTTAAGATTCTATTTCTCTAGAAGCAATTCTAGTAGCAAAATCTGTATTAACAAGATTATCCAGAGAAACAGAAGTATTATCTATCTCTATCTATCTCTATCTCTATCTCTATCTCTATCTCTATCTCTATCTCTATCTCTCTCTATCTCTATCATCATCTATCTATAGCTATATACTTATGTCTATACATATCTGTATTTATACCCATATAATCTTTATCTATATCTAGCCATCTATATTGAGAGATAGAGAGAGAGTTATTATGAGGAATTGGCTTACACCATTATAAAAGCTGAGAAGTCCCATCTTTTGCCGTCTACAATTTGGAGACATAGAAACATTGTTTTGAGTATTTCAGTACATGTCTAAAGACCTGAGAACAATGGATCCAATGGCATAATCCTAGTCTGAGGGCAGGAGAAGATGAGATGAGATGTCCCAACTCAAATAGGTGGGAAAAAATAAATCTTCCTTCCTCAGTCTTTTGTTGTGTTCAGGCCCTCAATGGACTGATCAATGTCCATCCATCGTAGGCCAATCTACATTACTGAGTCCATAAAGTCAAATGATAATCTTACCCAGAAACATCACAGACATGTCCAGAGATAGTTTAATCTGGGCATCCAGTGGGCAGTCAACTTAACACATAAAATTAGCCATCAGAAGTCCATCCTTGTCAATATCACATTAATACACAACTCCTTAAATCATACTTAGTCTCCAAATAAAGACAATAATAATGTCATAATTCCACCTAACATGATACAATTATACTGCATACAAAAGAAAATGCCCCTTCCCCAGAAGAGGAGGTAAAGTCCTTGAATGGCATTTACTCTTTCCTTTGATATCCTATAACTTACATACTATGATCTAAAGTTAACAATATTTAAGTGCTGTAATATAAAAGCAATACATTTTATGTTAAAACATAAACAAGGAAAGACAATGAATATACACATACATCATATCAAAATAAGGACTGAATATAATAATTTCAGTTCTCAATTCTGTAAGTGATGTGATTATAGTGGGTATTTTAATTACCTTCTTCTGCTATGCATTCTGTATTTAATTCATTTTCAGTAAGAATCTCATTTTGGTGCTTTACCTACTGGGGTAACCCAAACTTATCCTTTAGGGATTTTAGCCAGTAGTAGTCAAATTGAGTTGTTTTAGTTTGTGGTTGACCTTGACCATAAGGCATATTAATACTAAGAGATGCCCTGGGAGACCTCCTGTATTCCTGACACACTTCCTTATCTCAATTGCAGAGTAGCAATCCAATATCCCCTTGGTATTCAGGATCAATCTCCTCAGCCAGTACTACAAATCTGTTATTTGCCTGTTGATTTAGAAACATGAGAAGCCCAACATGGCTATTATAAATGGGAATCCACTTATAAGAGGTATGTAAAATAAACTCATAGAAACATAGAATATAATGGTGGTTGTTAAGGTCTGGGGGCTGTACATATTGGAAGATGCTATGTAACAAATGTTTGCAAGAATAAATTCTAGAGACCTGCTCTACAACATAGTGCCTATATAACAATACTGTATCACACGTTTAAATATTTGTTAAGAGAATAAATATCATGTTGTTTCTAACACACACACACACACAATAAATTGAAATATTGAAAGGACATTAATTTGGGATGCCTGGGTAGCTCAGTGGTTAATCATCTGCCTTTGGCTCAGGGTGTGATCCTGGAGTCCCGAGATCAAGTCCCACACTGGGCTCCTTGCATGGAGCCTGCTTCTCCCTCTGCCTATGTTTCTGCCTCTCTCTCTCTCTGTGTCTCTCATGAATAAATAAATAAAATCTTAAAAAAAGAAAGGACATTAATTAGATATAGGAATATTTGAATATATAAATCTGATTTGTAAAATTAATATATAATTAAATTCAGAATAATCTAAAACTCTAATGGTGGTGAGTTAATCACTTATTAACCTAGTATGAAGACTGAATGACAAAAGTAATAAAAATAACTATAATAATTTGTTGATGGATACAAAAGCTTTTTACAAAAAGATGTAAAGTATGGCATCAAAAATATAAAATGTAATGGGGGGAGTAAAAATGTAGAACTTTATAATGCATTCAAATTTAAGTTGTTATTAGTACTTTAAAAAAGCTTTTATAACTATATTTTATGTAAACTTCACTGTACCAACAAAACAGAAACTTAGAGAAGCAAAAGAGAAAGAAATCTGAGCATACCTTTAGAGAAAAATAATCAAATAACAAAGAAAAAGAACAAGAGAAGAAAAGAGCAAAGGAATTACAAAAACTCCAGAAGATAATTAACAAAATGATAATAGTAAATCTGTAACCATCAAAAATTATTTTAAGTGTAAGTGAAATGAATTATCCAAAGAACAGTCACAGAGTAACTAGTTGTATTAGAGAAGGACAAACATTATATGGTCTCATTCATTTGGGGAATATAAATTCATACAGAACATGAAAGACTGCTTATTCTGGGAAACAAACTAGGGTGGTGGAAGGGGAGGTGGGCGGGGGGTGGGGGTGACTGGGTGATGGGCACTGAGGTGAGCACTTGACGGGATGAGCACTGGGTGTTATTCTATATGTTGGCAAATTGAACACCAATAAAAAATAAATTTATAAAAAAATAAAACAATAAATAAATAAATACATAAATAAACAAACATACGCTGCTTACAAGAGACTCACTTTAGATGTCAAGACACACACACTGAGGGTGAAGAGATGGAAAAAGATTTTCCACATATATGGAAACCAAGAGAAAGTAGGACAGCTATACTTACATCAGACAACAAAATAGACTTTGAAACAAAGCCAGTAATAAGAGACAAAGAAGGATAATATGTAATGATAAAGGAAGCAATCTAACAAGAGGATACAACATTTGTAAATATATATGCACCCAACATAGAAGCATCTAAATATATAAAGCAAATTTTAAATTTTTTTTATTTATTTATGATAGTCACAGAGAGAGAAAGAGAGAGGGGCAGAGACATAGGCAGAGGGAGAAGCAGGCTCCACGCACCGGGCCCGATGTGGGACTCGATCCCGGGTCTCCAGGATTGCGCTCTGGGCCAAAGGCAGGCGCCAAACCGCTGAGCCACCCAGGGATCCCTATAAAGCAAATTTTAATAGAATCAAATGGAGAAATGAACAATACAATAATAGTTGGAGAATTCATTATCCTATTTTCATCAATATATAGATCATCTAGACAGAAAATCAATACAGAATCATTAGAAATAAACTACATGATACACCAGATGAATTTAATAAATATTTATAAAATGTCCCATCCAAACAGAGCAGAAGATATATTCTTCTCAAGTGTTCATGGAACATTATCCAGAATAGTTAATATGTTGGGCCACAAAATGAATCTTAATAAATTTAAGAAAATTAAAATAATACCAAGTATATTTTCTGACCAAAGTGGTATGAGAGTAGAAATAAATTACAAGAAAACTGGAAAATTCACAAATAATATTGAAATTAAACAACACAGTACTAAACAACTAATGTGTCAAAGAATAAATCAAAGAGAAATTTAAAGGATATGTTGAGACAAATAAAAATGAAAATACATTGTACCAAAATTTATAAAGCACAGCAAAAGCAGTTCTAAGAGGGAAGTTCAGAGTAATAAGCACTTACATTAAGAAAAAAAGAAAGATCTCAAATAAAAAACTTTATTCCTCAAGGATTTCAAAAATAGAGGAAAAATAAAACTAAAAGTTAGAAGAAGAAAGGCATTAAGAAAAATCAAGGTGAAAATAAATGAAATAGAGACCAGAAAAATAATAGAAAATATCAATGAAACTAAGAGCTTGTTTTTTTTTAAGATAAACAAAATTGACAAACCTATATCGAAACACACCATGAAAAGAGGAGGGAGGACTCAAAATTAGCAATTGAAGAAGATACATTACAATTGATCACTGAAATACAAAGGATCTAGTGTTATCCTGATACAAACCAGACAGACACTATGAGAAAAGAAAATTACAGGCTAATATAATAAACATAGATGTTAAAATTCTCAATAAAGTATTAGCAAGCCAAATTCAACAATATATTAAAAAGATTATATCCTATGATCCCATGACCAACATGATTTATTTCAGAAATGCAAGGATAATTCAACAGCCACATCAATCAATGCAATATACCACATTAACAAAATGAAGGATAAAGAAGATGTGGTTTATGTATACAATGGAATATTACTCAGCCATTAGAAACAACAAATACCCACCATTTGCTTCAACGTGGATGGAACTGGAGACTGAGTGAAGTAAGTCAATCGGAGAAGGACAAACAGTGTATGTTCTCACTCATTTGGGGAATATGAATAATAGTGAAGGGGAATATAAGGGAAGGGAGAAGAAATGTGTGGGAGATATCAGAAAGGGACACAGAACATAAAGACTTCTAACTCTGGGAAATGAACTAGGGGTGTGGAAGGGGAGGAGGGCGGGGGGTGGGGGTGAATGGGTGACGGGCACGGAGGGGGACACTTGACGGGATGAGCACTGGGTGTTATTCTGTATGTTGGTAAATTGAACAGCAATAAAAATTAATTTATAAAAAAAAATCATGCTATTTTCTCAATAAATACAGAAAACCTTTTTGAAAACTTCAACATCCATAGATGATAAAAAAAAAACCTCTTAGTGAAGTACATATAAAAGGGACATACACCTAAACATGCTTAAGACCATATATGGTAAGCCCAAAGTTATCATTGTACTCAATGGTGAAAAACTCAAGGCCTTTGCTTTAAGATAATGAGCAAGTCATCACTTTTATTCAACATAGTTCTTGAAATCCTAGCCAGAGAAATGTAGGCAAGAAAAATACATAAAAGGCATTTAAAGGAAAGAAATAATGAAGAGTAGAGCAGAAATAAACAAGTAGAAAATAAAAATACAATAGAATAGATCAATTAAATCAAGAGGAGCTGATTCTTTGAAAAGATCAACAAAATGGGTAAACATTTAGCCATTCATTGAGAGAAAAAGAGAGAGAGCAAGAGAGAAGACTTAAACAAACAAAACAAAAATGAAAAAAGATAAATGACAAACAAAACTACAGAAATACAAAGGATTATAAGATTATAAGAGAATATTATGAATAAATATGAAAAATTATATTCCAAAAAATTGGACTACTGAGAAGAAATGAATAAATTCCTAGAAACATATAACCTCCCAAAACTGAAGCAGGAGGAAATAGAAAATTTGAGCAGACTGATTACTGGCAATGAAATTGAATCAGAAAAAAACAAAAACAAAAACAAAAACAAACGAACAAATAAAAAAAGTCCAGGACCAGATAGCTTCACAGTTGATTTTTACCAAACATTTAAAGAGTTAATACACATTTTTCTCAAACTGTCCCAAAAAATAGAAGAAGAAAATTTCCAAATTCATTCTATGAGGCTAGCAGTACCCTGATACCCAAACCAGATGAAAAAAAAAAATAACTACAGGCCAATACGTATGGTGAACATATATGCAAACATGTTCAATAAAATATTAGCAAACCAATTTCAATAGCATATTAAAAATCATTTATCATGATTAATTGTGATTTACTCCTGAGGTGGAAGAGTGGTTCAATATTTGCAATCAGTCAATGTGATGCATCTTATCAACAAGAGAAAGGAAGAAAACCACATGATCATTTCAACAGATGCAGAAAAAGCATTTGACAAAGTACAACATCCATTCATATAAAAACTCTCAACAAAGTGGGGTTGGAGGGAACATACTTCAACATAATAAAGGCCATATATGAAAAACTGTCAGTTAATTTCATACTCAATGGTGAAAAGATGAGAGCTTTTCTCCTAAGGTCAGGAACAAAGCAAGGATGTCCACTCTTACCACTTTTATTCTACATAGTACTCGAAGTCCTACCCACAGCAATCAGACAAGAAAAAGGGATAAAAGACATCCAAATTGGTCATGAAGCAAAATGTTTACTATTTGCATATGGAATGATGCTATATATATATATATATATATATATATATATATATATATATAATACCCTAAAACCCCCACTAAAAATACTACTAGGACTGATAAATGAATTCAGTAAGGTCACAGGATACAAAGTCAATATACAGAAATATGTTGTATTTATATACACTAATAATGAAGTAACAGAAGGAAAAATTGAGGAAACAATCCCACTTATTGCACCAAAAATAAAATATTAGGAATAAACTTAACCAAAGAGGTGAAAGAATTTTACTCTGAAAACTATAAAACACTGATGAAAGAAACTGAAGAAGACACAGACAATTGGAAAGCTATTTCATGCTCATTATTGGAAGAACAAATAGTGTTAAAATGTCCATACTAGCAGAGCAATTTATAGTATATATGATCCCTATAAAAATAACAACAGTATTTTCCACAAAACCAGAACTAACCATCTTAAAATTTGTATGGAACTAAAGAAGACCTCAGATTGGCAAAGCAATCTTAAGAAAAAACAAAATTGGAGGCATCCAACTTTCTCATTTCAAACTATGTTACAAAGCTATTGTAATCAAAACAGTATGGTGCTTACATAAAAATAGATACATAGATCAATGGGCCAGAATAGAGAACACAGAAATAAACCATGCATATATGACAAATTAATTTTTAATGAAGGATATACAATGGGGAGAGGATAGTCTTTTCAGTAAATTGTGTTGGAAAAATTTGATAATTACACCAAAAAGAGTAAAACTAGGCCACTATCTTACACTATAAAAAAGATCAACTTAAAGTGGATTAAAGAATTAACATTAGACTTGAAACCATAAAATTTCTAGACAAAAACCTATATATTAAGCTCCTTGTTATGTTTGGTAATTAGTTTTTGAATTTCATGTCAAAGTCAAAGACAACAAAAGCAAAAGTAAGCAAGTGTGACTTTACCAAACTAAAAAGCTTCTGTACTGCAAAGAAAACAAATGAAAAGGCAACATACATAATGCAAGAAAATATTGGCAAATGATATATCTGATAAGGCATTAATATGAAAAATATATACAAGACTCCTGCAACTCAATAGGAAAAAATTTCAATTAAAAATGAGTTAGTAGAGGGGATCCCTGGGTGGCGCAGCGGTTTGGCGCCTGCCTTTGGCCCAGGGCGCGATCCTGGAGACCCAGGATCGAATCCCACGTCGGGCTCCCAGTGCATGGAGCCTGCTTCTCCCTCTGCCTGTGTCTCTGCCTCTCTCTCTCTGTGACTATCATAAATAAATAAAAATTAAAAAAAATTTAAAAAATGAGTAGAGGATCTGAATAGACATTTTTCCAAAGAAGAAACAGAGATGGCCTACTGGTATGTGAAAAGGTGCTCAACATCCGTAATTATCAGGAAAATTCAAACCAAAACCATGATATTACTCAGTCATCAGAAAGGACTAATACCTATCATTTGCTTTGATGTGGATGGAACTGGAGGGTATTATACTGAGTGAAATAAGTCAGAAAAAGACAATTATCATATGGTTTCACTCATATGTGGAATATATGAAATAGTAAAAGGGACTATAAGGGAAAGGAAGAAAACTGAGTAAGGAAAAATTAGAGAGGAAGACAAACCATGAGAGACTCCTAACTTTGGGAAACAAAGGGTTGCAGAAGGGGGAGGGTAGAGTGCCGGAATAATTGGCTGACAGGCACTAAGGAGGGCGCTTGATGGGATGAGCACTGGGTGTCTGGGTGTTATACTATATGTTGGAAAGTTGAATTTAAAATTTTTTAAAAAAGAAAATAAACAGAGGGGTGAGATGGGAAAATAGAAATATCACTTCAGACTTGTCACAATGGCTATTATCAAAAGACAAGAAATAACTAGTGTTGATGATGATACAGAGAAAAGGAAACCCTTCCACATTGTTGAAGGGAATGTAAATTGGAGCAGTAATTAACGGAAAACAGTATGGAGGTTTCTCAAAAAATTAAAAATAGTACTACCATATGGTCCATCAACCATCAAGCCCAGTTCTGAGTATTTGTCTGAAGGAAATAAAATCACTGTCAAAAAGATATATGCACCTTTGTGTTTATTGCAGCTATTAGTACTGTAGAATTACTTGAAATAGCTAAGAAATGGAGACAACCCAATTATCCATTGATGGATGAATGGGTAAAGAAAATGTGGTATGTGTAGCACATTGACACTGGAATTTGATTCAGCTATAAAAAAAAAGAAAGAAATTTTACTATTTGTGACAAAATGGATAAACCTTGAGGGCATTATGCTAAATTAAATAATTTGGACAGATAAATATTAATACTGTATGACCTTAGTTATATGCATAATCTAAAAACCAAAACTAAAACCACAAAAGGAAAAAAGAACAAACCCTGATCTAATGGATGCATAGTTTACATTGGTCATTGCCATAGGTGGGAACAGGGGGTGGGTCAAATGGGTGAAGGTGGTTAAAAGGTGCAGACTTCCAGTTATGAAATAAATAAGTCTTGGGGATATTATATACATTATGGTGACTATAGTTAACAATTCCCTATTATATATTTGAAAGTTGCTAAAAAAAGATCTTAAACATTCTCATTACAAGAAAAAAATATAACTGTGTGGTCAAGAATGATAACTAAACATTATGCTAATCATTTCACAATATATGCATCTATAAAATCATTATAGTGCCCCCTAAAATTAATTTAATGCTGTATGCCAATTATATCCCAATAAAAATAGGTTTTAAATCAAGAAGTCTCTATTAATTTTCTTGCTTTCCCTTTTCTGAAAAAGAAAACTAAATAAAGCTACACATTTATTTGTTTTTTTCTTCTTTTTATGTCCTCTTTTACAAGGTTCCAGTTATGTTTTTATCAATGCTGATTTCCTTGTAAATTATGACAGAGCATCCTCATCTACTAGAAAATGAGTGGAATATAAATTCTAATTAAGTAGAGTAAAATACTTAAATGCATTTTCATTTATCCTTGTCAAAATATCGTGATGACTTGATCTTGGAAGTTCATGGAGCTTACTTATTTTTCCTATAATGAATACATTTGAATTAGAAAAATTGTTATAAACCTTGAAGTAGTCACTTCAATTGTGTTTTAAATATTTGTTGATACTAATGGATACTTCCTTAGATCTGTTATAGGAGTACCAGAGTTTTTACAAGTGGGCCCATAAAATTCAAATTCTGTTCTTGTTACCCAACTTTAAAGAAGTCTTAAGCTAATTCATGGCTTTAAGTTAAAGCTCAAGACAAATGTTTGCATATCAAGCACCAGATATTCATAGTGTTAGTATATAATGTCTTTTTGGCACAATTGCCTGCAAAGATTTTTCTTCTTTTGGGGGGCCATCCAAGTGTTACTTCCATTTCACTCCTGTCACATTATCATCATTAGTAGTACTCTAAGTTTTTTTTTTTTTTACTGTAATAGGAAATGTTCTTATTAGGAATTTTCAGCTTTTGAGGTTTAAGGATTGACTTTGGATAGAAGGTATTATACTGTGGCTCTGGAAATATTTGGAGTTTACTCTTGTTAGGCTAAAACTAATTAGATACTGCTAGTGTAAATACGTCTGATGCACAGTGTCTTTCTGTCTAATGATGTGTCAGAGTTGATAAGTGGGCCCATTATAAAAGAATGAAAACATTAGAAATATATCAACATTAACAAAGTCCTGAAACTGAATATATAATATCATTATATGTGTATGGCATATACCTGCTTTGTATGAATCTGAGGGAAGATATATGATGAGAACTAGGTGCAAAAATCTACAAGTTAATGAAATTAAATTGTAATATTAGTGATGGATGAAGTCTCAGTTACCAAGTGTTTAATAATAGTATAAATAATGTGAAAACTGAAAAGGAAGTTGGGTCTAATTATATATTTTCTGTGTAGCTTCACTAATGAACTTAATAGGTCTCCGGAAAATATTGCAATTGAAATGTAAAAAAGCTGTTTTAGGCTCCCAACAGAGTAGAATGGAACTTTAAATAACAATTCCTGATAATAGTAAGAGAAAGGATATTAGAAAAAACCATTGAGATAACTGAATGCAATTCTAACTGAAGCAAATATTAAATACTTCTGTGCATCTTCTTTATGTATAACCTATGGTGATTCATTCTTTGAAATTGATTTTTGATCATTTTGCTTTGAGTTTGATATCTTGACCATACTTCAATCTCTTATAAAATATATCAGGAGTATTTTCATTGGCCTCTGAGCCATATGCCTTTTAAATATCACTATTAATTATTTTTTAAAAACTTCTTTAAATTTGATATATGCCAGCTGTCTTAGTCAATTTGGGCTGCTGTAATAAACATACCACAGACTGTGTGACTTAAACAACAAACATTTATTTCTCATGCTTCTGGACGCTGAGAAATCCACTATCAAGTTACTTGCAGGTTCAGTATCTAGTGAGGGTATGCCTTTCAGTTTATAGATGACTATCTTCTTGCTGTATTCTAACATGATGGAAGAGGACAACTCTTGTCTTTTCAGCCCCTTATAAAGGCACAAATCACATTAATGAGGACTCTACCCTCATGACTTAATTATCTCCCAAAGGTCTCATGTCTAAATACCATCACACTGGAGACTTAGGCTTCAACATATGAATTTTGAGAGAATACAAACATCAGACCACAGCAATAGAAAACTTAGGTGTATCATAAATGTTGGAATAAACATGTATACTTTTTCTACTTACATCCCAATGTTGGGGCATTTGTCCATATTAAATTTTATAAGATTTAGGGCAATAATGGATATTTCCCCCTTACTTTCTTTAAGTATTATCTATACATGAGGCTTAAAGGAGGTATTGATGTTTTCTGGATTAGACTTTATATGAGAGATTACTGAACACCTGAAAGATTAACCTTTAAAAATTCATCAGCAAGCAAAATTCAATGATCTTTTACCTGCAAAAAATGTGCTACAGTGGAAAGACACTTATATTCCTTTGTGTGACACCAGTATCTTAATTGAAAGAGAAAAGACAGATCTTCTTTAATTGGATGAAAACATATTCCTGGTACCCTTTTCCTACAAATGCAGTTAACACACTGAACTGTTTTTGTATCAGTGCAGTACTGCAATTAATTTGTTTTGTTTTGTTTCTTTATAAAGCAAGCCTACTCTGTGACAAAGATGGTGGAGACTGGAAATCTGGCTTGGTTAAGACTTGCCAAATGCAATATTTTTTGTATGCACTTCATATTCTGCTAACTATACTGCAAGAAAAAAGCAGTTATCACCCAAACTTGCATCCTATGAGCCAGAATAAGCACTATATTAATCTCCTTCTAAACTAGTTTTCTGAGATGAAGAGAAAATAAATAGTAACAGAAAGAGTGAATGAAGTAACCCTTTTCTGAGAAGGTAGCATCTAATAGAACTGTTTTTTTTTTTGCCACTTTCTACTAGGAAAGAAAAAAGTGTTATATTAGTCATTAAGCTAAGGAGCCAACTAGGGTTTTAGGCTGTGAAAGGAAGTAGCAATTTTTGCCAGATAGAAAGTTATTTCTGCATCCTCTTTAATTTTTCTAAACTATGGTTTTTTGTGCTGACTTCTAGAGATCTGCTGTCGGCCATCTACCTTTTATTGGATGACTAATCCCTGGGTAAAACATCATTACTAATGACCTTCAGGATATTTACTTGAAAGGAGAGAAGGCTATGCAATAAAAAGAAACAACCCCAACTTTTTCTTTCTTTTTTTTTAATAAAGATTTTATTTATTCATGAGAGACACACAGAGAGAGGCAGAGACATAAGCAGAGGGAGAAGGAGACTCCCTCTGGGGAGCTTGATGTGGGACTCGATCCCAGGACTCCAGGATCATGACCTAAGCCAAAGGCAGACACTCAACCGCTGAGCCACCCAGGCATCTCCCCTACCTTTTCTTGAGTAGAGGTGTGTGGAACATTAGGATGCAGCTGACAAACCTGCAGCTGTTGCCTATCTATGAATTCTTGTCCCAAATTAGCAAAAATTAGCTATTTTGCAATTATAGAAACAGCTGCTCTACTTATTTAAAAACATTGTTGCAATAGGTTTTATAAAATGCATCACCATATGTTGTTTTGTTCTGTACAATAAGTAAAAGTGGTTTAGGGTACCCAGAGATATACCATAAGTTAATATATTGTTTTAGCTTTCCAAACACATTACACATATTTCACTCGTATTTTTTTGTTTGTTTTACCATTGTAATTCTTTAGCGGCAGTTGTTTCTCTTACAAAAGATTGATGTCTGTCATTTTCTACTGTACACATTTAAGAATTGTTTTTCTTTCTTTAAGATTTTATTTATTTATTTTAGGGAGAAAGAGAGAGTGCAGAGAAGTAGAGGAGGAGGGAAAAGGACAAGCAGACTCCATAATGAGCATGAGCCTGACATGGGGAGCTCAACCTCACATCCCTGAGATCATGACCTGAGCCAAAGTCAAGAGTCTGACACTCAACTGACTAAGCCACCCAGGTACTCCAAACAATTGTTTTTCCACTTCTATACTTGATGGAATTTGAATTTGGAAAGCATTCTTGAATTTAGTCACTTTATACTTCATACTTCATTTTTAAAATTCTTAGACAGTGGACAATTAATTTATTTGAACACTCTTAATCATTTTTTTCTTTGCTCTTCTCTTATATCTATTTAATTTTATTTATATACTTAATTTTACTCAAGCTTTCATTTGATGTTTTAGATTCAGTTTAGAGGGGTAAATTTTTAATCTGTATTTGTTTAAATGGAGGTTATTTAGTCTTCATTTCATTTTTTAATGCCTTAAGACGTATACATGCAAATATTAGCCGTTTGGCATTTTTTAAAAAATGAGATTGTTTTTTGAGTCACTTCCATAATCACGTTGCTTAATTTTCAGGTAAATATCTGAATAGCTCATAGAACTCAAAAATGATAATATATCTATGTTCTTGATTTGCAATTAATAAACAGAACTTTTCCAAAAGATCTAATGTATCTAAAGAGTATTATGCTAAGAAAAATAAGTCAGATAGAGGGAAGCAAATACCATATGATTTTAATTGCAAGTGGAATTTAAAAAACAAAACAGGAGCACCTGGGTTGCTCTGTGGTTGGGCATCTGCCATTAGTTTCGGTCATGATTTGGGGGTCCTGGGGTTGAGTCCTGCATCAGGACTATACATACATACTTCTCCCTCTGCCTATGTCTCTGCCTCTCTCTCTCTCTCTCTCTCTCTCTCTGTATCTCATGAATAAATTTTTACAATTAATTAATTAATTAATAAATATAAAAACCCAACCAAATAAACAAAAAAACAGAATCAGATCTATAAATGCAGAGCCCAAACTGATAATTACCAGGGGAGTATGGGCAAAATGAGTGAAGGGAGAAGGGAGCACATGCTTCTAGTTATGGAATGCATAAATCATAGGAAGAAAAGATACAGCATAGAAAATATAGTCAATGATATTGTACTAGTGTTGCATAGTGACGTTTGGTAGCTACGCTTTTGGTGAGCATAGCATAACATAGAGTTATTGAATCACTATGTTGTATACCTGAAACCAATGTAACATTGTTTATCATCTATACTCAAAAATAAGTACATAAATACATAAATAAATTGATTTCACATAAATAATACTTAAAAACTAATTACAAATCTAATAAGTTTAATGTTCCAATACATCTTAATACAGCCATTTTGGTATTCCGGTCAATATTCTGTTAAGTTAGTAAACACTAGTCATTAATTTCAGGAGCTAATAATTTCCAGGTCCTGGGATGTCTGTGTGAATCAGTCAGTTGAGTGTCTGACTCCTGGTTTCAGCTTAGGTCATGATCTTAGGGTTATGGGATCAAGACCCACATTGGGCTCTGTGCTCAGCATGCAGTTTGCTTGAGATTTTTCCCTTACCCACTCTCAGTTTTTCACAATTGAAGATGATATTAGCTGTGAGTTTTCCATATGTGTCCTTTATTATGCTGAGGTATATTCCCTCTAGCCCCATTTTGTTGAGGGTTTTTATCATGAATGGATGCTGAATTTTGTCAAGTGTTTTTTTCTGATAAGGCATTAATATCCAAAATATATAAAGAAATTTTACAGCTTAACATCAAAACTCTCCACAAATAACCCAATAAAAGTGGGCAGAGGATCCAAACAGACATTTCTCCAAAGAACACATACAGATGTCTAATAGACACATGAAAAGGTTGACATCATTCATCATCAGGGAAATGCAAATCCAAACCACAATGAGATATCACCTTACACTTGTTCGAATGGAAAAAAAAAAACAAGCAAAACAAACAACAATGAAAGACAAAGACAAGAAATAACAAGTGTTGACAAAGTTGTAGAGAAAAGGTAACCTTCCTACACCGTTGGTGGGAATGTAAATTGATACAGCCACTGTGAAACCAGTATTGTGGTTCATCAAAAAAAATAAAAATGGAAATACTCTGTGAACCAGTAATTCCACTATTTGGTATTTACCCAAAGAAAATGAAAACACTGAGGCACCTGGTGGCTCCATAGGTTAAGTGACTGACTTGAATTTGGCTCAGAGTCCTAGATTTGAGTCCTAGGTCAGATTCCATGCTTCGTGGGGAGTCTGCTTGAGGATTCTCTCTCTCCCTCTCCCTCTTCCTCTGCCTCCCTCCTCTTCCCATTTTCTCTCTCCCTCAAACAAATAAATAAATCTTAAAAAAATAAAAAAATATCAATTCAAAATGATTTGTATACTCCTATGTTTATTGCATTATTTACAATAGCCAAGATATGGAAGAAATTTAAATTCCATCAATAGGCAAATGGATAATGAAGATGTGACAGACACACACACACACACACACACATACACACCCCTCTAGGTGGCTCAGTTAATTAAGCATCTGACACTATTTTTTTAATAATAAATTAATTTTTATTGGTGTTCAATTTGCCAACATACAGAATAACACCCAGTGCTCATCCCGTCAAGTGCCCCCCTCAGTGCCCGCCACCCAGTCACCCCCACCCCCGCCCTCCTCCCCTTCAACCACCCCTAGTTTGTTTCCCAGAGTTAGGAATCTTCCATGTCCTGTCTCCCTTTCTGATATTTCATACCTATTTCTTCTCCTTTCCCTTCTATTCCCTTTCACTGTTATTTATATTCCCCAAATGAATGAGAACATACAATGTTTGTCCTTCTCCGATTGACTTATTTCACTCAGCATAATACCTTCAAGTTACATCCACGTTGAAGCAAATGGTGGGTGTTTGTCATTTCTAATGGCTAATATTCCATTGTATACATAAACCACATCTTCTTTTTCATTCATCTTTTGATGGACACCGAGGCTCCTTCCACAGTTTGGCTATTGTGGACATGGCTGCTAGGAACATCGGGGTGCAGGTGTCCCGGCGTTCCACTATATCTGTGTCTTTGGGGTAAATCCCCAGCAGTGCAATTGCTGGGTCTGTAGGGCAGATCTATTTTTAACTCTTTGAGGAACCTCCACACAGCATTCCAGAGTGGCTGCACCAGTTCACATTCCCACCAACAGTGCAGAGGGTTCCCTTTTCTCCGCATCCTCTCCAACATTTGTGGTTTCCTGATTCGTTAATTTTCCCCATTCTCACTGTGTGAGGTGGTATCTCATTGTGGTTTTGATTTGTATTTCCCTGATGGCCAGTGATGTAGAGCACTTTCTCATGTGCTTGTTGGCCATGACTATATCTTCTTCTGTGAGATTTCTGTTCATGTCTTTTGCCCATTTCATGATTGGATTGTTTGTTTCTTTGCTGTTGAGTTTAAGAAGTTCTTTATAGACCTTGGATACTAGTCCTTTATCTGATACGTCATTTGCAAATATCTTCTCCCATTCTGTAGGTTGTCTTTTAGTTTTGTTGACTGTTTCTTTTGCTGTGCAGAAGCTTTTTACTTGATAGAGTCCCAATGGTTCATTTTTGCTTTTGTTTTCTTTGCCTTCAGAGATGTATCTTGCAAGAGGTTGCTGTAGCCGAGTTCAAAAAGGGTGTTGCCTGTGTTTTCCTCTAGGATTTTTATGGATTCTTGTCTCACATTTAGATCTTTCATCCATTTGAGTTTATCTTTGTGCATGGGGTAAGAGAATGGTCTAGTATCATTCTTCTGCATGTGGCTGTCCAATGTTCCCAGCACCATTTATTGAAGAGTGGATAGTCTTTCCTGCTTTGTGGAATATTAGTTGACCATAGAGTTGAGGGCCCATTTCTGGGTTCTCCATTCTGTTCCATTGATCTATGTGTCTGTTTTTGTGCCAGTACCCCACTGTCTTGATGACCACAGCTTTGTAGTACAACTTGAAATCCGGCATTGTGATGCCCCTGGATTTGGTTTTCTTTTTCAATATTCCCCTGGCTATTCAGGGTCTTTTCTGATTCCACACAAATCTTAAGAACATTTGTCCCAACTCTCTGAGGAAAGTCCATGGTATTTTGTTGGGGATTGCATTAAATGTGTAAACCTTTTTATGTAAGCCCAAGCATAAGATTTTTTACTCAGCAGAAAGGCATTATAATACTCATTTGTTGCTTTCATAATTCCTTTAATATTTGTTTAGCGTCTTCTGTTTTTCAGATATCTTACCATGAAACAAAGATGTAATGGTGAAAAAGAAAGACATAATCCCTGTAATAAAGTATTTTGTAGTTTGTTGGGAAAGTCAACAAATAAACAGGCAATATCTATAGTATGTGATAAATGTTAAGGTTCAAATAAGCTGATGACAGTGAAGAAGGAGGATCTCTTAGGTTATAAACTGAAATTATAGTCACAAGTGTAATATTTATATATAGTATTAGGCTAAAAATTGGCCATACAAAAGTGTGTGTATGTGTGAACCAAACTATGTAGACTTGTGTTGCCTAGTGTTTAGTAAATTGTTACTTATAAACAACAACAAAAAGCCCTCTAAACTAAAAACCCACTAGTAACAGTTAAATTACGTCAACATTTTTTACTATAGCCAAGTCCAAGTAGTTCCAAATTTTTAAGCATTGCATATATGATTGTAGTATGTAGATAGCTTTGGGTTGGTGGAGATTTGTGGGGTTTTTTGTATATTTTTTATTGGAGTTTGATTTGCCAACAGATAGTGTAACACCCAGTGCTCATCCCGTCCAGTCCCCCCTCAGTGCCCATCACCCAGTTACCCCATACCCCACCCACCTCCCCTTCCATTACCCCTTGTTCATTTCCTAGAGTTAGGAGTCTCTCAGGTTTTCTCTCCCTCTGATTTTGCCCACTCATTTTCTCTCCTTTCCCCTATAATCCCTTTCACTATTTTTTATATTCACTGTATGAATGAAACCATATAATGTTTTAATTGCATTATTGGTATCATTATCCTTCTGTACAAACTTTGATTCTAGTAACAGTAATGTCTTGCATTTATATAATGCTTTCAATAATTTCAGAATATTTTAACACCTATTATCTCATTTTATCCTTGAAATAACCCTTGAATATGGTAGATTGTATTTTCTGCATTTGACAAATGAGAAAATGAGGTAATAGAACTCAAGGGACTTGTAGAGAGCTCCAGATAAATTAATGATGTAATGGACTTCTCCCTTGGAGTGCTTTCATTCTAAGAGCTAGAATATTTACTTTCTTTCAAATGAGAATCTTCTGTGGCCTGCAGCTCACAGCGGTTCTGTGACAGGAATGATTATGATCTTCATTCTCATTATGGCTGGGATACTAGTACATTTGCAATTGCTAAAATCCTCATTTTTGTATATACATACATGATAATTTTCAGGGTGCTTTTCTTTGCTTCAATAAAATATTTAGGTTAGAGTTTATATTAGAGTTTATAGTAAAACAGCATATGTTACCAAAGCCTGTGTGTGCTATTGATTGATAGAAAGGTATGGGGAGTTTTTTTTTTTTAATTGGATCCAATGATAGATAAAAAAATGCCTCTTTTTAGAAGGTACAACAAGGTAAAAAAGAAGATGAAAAGAGACTAATGCTGATAGTTTAAGAAAAGGCCCTTTCTGTTTCCATGTAGGTAGAAATATAAAGTTTGTGTTTAAGCAAAAATACTCTACTAGTTTTGAGACATCTTGGACTGTGAAGGTAAAGCTAAATGTGAAGGAAAAGTGAAGATGCAGGTAAAGAAAATCAAATCCTAAAGAATCAGATATCTTCTTGCAATTTTAAACCTAACTTTTTATGGTTTTGTTTTAGAAAGATTATAGAGAAGGCATGCCTCAAAAACAAAGGGTTTCTTGTTTCCTTTAGAGGAAGGTGGATTTACTATATTTCTTTTTAAGGTATTTAAATCACTGAAGAAATGAAATTTAATAATTCCTGGAAGAACAGAAATTTTATGATTTTAAAATTTATATGACTTTTTAAATGTACTTTCTTTTTGAAATTGTCTTAATTTTCAGTGTTTTCACTGAAATTTTGAAAATGTTGAAAATTTCAACAGTTTACTTGGAGACAAATCTTTCTTTTTTTCCTCCCTTCATTCCTTCCTTCTCTCTTTCTCTTTCTCTTTCTCTCTCTCTCTTTCTCTTTTTCTTTCTTTCCTTCTTTTTTAAAAAGGTCTTATTTATTTATTCATGAGAGACATTGAGAGAGAGAGAGGCAGAGGCATATGCAGAGGGAGAAGCAGGCCCTCTATGGGGAGCCCAATAAAGGACTTGATCCCTGACCCAGGGATCACAACATGAGCCAAAGGCAAACACTCAAGCACTGAACCTCCCAGGCGTCCTACTTTCTTTCTCCCTTGCTTTCTCTTTTTTCTTTCTTTCTTTCTTTCTTTCTTTCTTTCTTTCTTTCTTTCTTTCTCTTTTTCTTTCTTTCTTTTCTTTCTTTTTTTCTTTTTCTTTCTTTCTCTTTCTTTCTTTCTTTCTTTCTTTCTTTCTTTCTTCTTTCTATCTTTCTCTTTCTTTCTTTCTCTTTTTTTCTTTCTTCTCTCTCTTTTCTTTCTTCCTCTCCTTCCCTCTCTTCCTTCCTTCCATCCTCTTACAGGCGGTATTCCCTGGAACCAGTAGAAATTAGCATGATTATTTTGAAAGATTATAGAATTACTTGATATTTCTGTGGTAAAAATTTGACAATCATCATGATAAGGACACTCTTGAGTCCCTATACCCTATCCCCCTCAACTCCCTTCTGGTAACCATCAGTTTGTCCTTTATAGTTGAGAATCTATTTCTTGTTTTGTCTCTCTTTTCTTTTCTTTCCTTTGTTTGTTCTGTTTCTTAAATTCTACGCATGAGATAAAATGGTATTTGTCTCTCTCTAACTTATTTCACGTAGTATTATACTCTCTAGCTCCTTCCATGCTGTTGCAAATAGCAAGATTTCATTCTTTTTTTATGGCCAAATGTATTCCAGTGTGTTTGTGTGTATTATGTATCTATCTATCATCTATCTATCTATCTATCTATCTATCTATCTATCATCATCTATCATCTATCTATCTATCTATCTATCTATCTATCTATCTATCATCTATCTATCATCTATCTATCTATCATCTATCTATCATCTATCTATCTAACCACCTCTTTACACATTCATCTATTGATAGACACTTGGGCTGCTTCCATAGTTTCTATTATAAATGCTTTAGTAAATATAGGGGTGCATAATTCATCCTTTTGTGTTTTTTTTTGTTGTTGTTAATTCATCCTTTTGAATTAGTGTTTTTTGTATTTGTGGATATATCCCTTCAAATTAGTGGTGTTTTTTTTTTTTTGTATTTTGGGGGTAAATACCCAGTGCTGCCATTACTAGATCATAGAGTAGTTCTTTTTTTAATTTTTTGAGAAACCTCTATACTGTTTTCCAGAGTGGCTGCAGCAGTTTACATTCCCACCAACAGTGCAAGAGGGTTCATTTTTCTTCACTTCCTTGCCAACACTTCTTTCTTGTGTTGTGGATTTTAGTCATTCTGATAGCTCTGAGGTGATATCTCATTGTAGTTTTGATTTGCTTCTTTTAACGATTCTGACAGGTGTAAAGTGGTATATCTTCGTGGTTTTGATTTATATTTCCCTGAGGATGAGTTATGTTGAGTATCTTTTCATATGTTTCTGGGCCATCTTTGTCTTCTTTGGAAAAAAAATCCTAGACATTTTATTGGTTTTGGTGCAATTGTAAATAAAACCATTTTCTTTTTCTGAAGTTTTTATTTATTTGAGCGAGAGAGAGTGAGAACACTAGCAGAGGGGAGGGACAAGCAGACTTCCCTCTGAGTGGGGACCCTGATATAAGCCTTGATCCCAGGACCTCAGGATCATGACCTGAGCCCAAGGCAGACGCTTACCTGACTGAACCACCAAGATGCCCCCCGATAAAATTATTTTCTTAATTTTATTTTCTGTTGCTTCATTATTAATGTATCAAGTGCAATAAATTTCTGTACATTGATTCTGTATCCTGCAACTTTACTGAATTCATTTATCTGTTGTAGTAGATTTTTGGTGGAGTCTTTAGGGTTTTTGATAGATAGTATCATGTCATCTGCAGATTGTGAGAGTTGTAGTTCTTCCTTATAAATTCGGATGCCTTTGATTTTTTTTATGTTGTCTAATTGCTGTAGCTAGGACTTCCAGAATTATGTTGAATAAAAGTGGTAAGAGTGGACATCCTTGTTTTGTTCCTGACCTTAGGGGAAAAGCTCTCGATTTTTCACCTTCTGGTGTGATGTTGACCATGGGTTTTTCATACAAGCCGTTTATTATGATAAGATATATTCCTTCTAGACCTATTTTGGGGAGGTTTTTTTTTTATCATGAATGGATGTTATACTTTGTCAAATGGGTTTTTTTTTCAGCTTCTATTGGAATAGTCATATGGTTTTTATTAGTTCTCTTGTTGATGTGACACATCATGTTGATTGTTTTGTGAATAGTAAAGCACCCTCACATCCTGGGAATAAATCCCATTTGATCATGGTGTATGATTTTTTAAAATATACTTCTGGATTTGGTTTGGCAATATTTTGTTGAAGGTATTGACATCTATATTTATGAGAGATATTGGCCTGTAGTTCTCTCTTTTTTGTGTGTTGTCTTTACCTTGTTTTGGCAGGAGGGTAATACTGGCCTCATAGAATGAATTGGAAATTTTCCTTCATCTTGCATTATTTGGAATAGTTTAAGAAGAATGAGTAATAACTATTCTTTTTTAATAAATTAATTTTTATTGGTGTTCGATTTACCAACATACAGAATAACACCCAGTGCTCATCCCATCAAGTGCCCCCCTCAGTGCCCGTCACCCATTCACCCCCACCCCCCGCCCTCCTCCCCTTCCACCACCCCTAGTTCATTTCCCAGAGTTAGAAGTCTTTATGTTCTGTCTCCCTTTCTGATATTTCCCACACATTTCTTCTCCCTTCCCTTATATTCCCTTTCACTATTATTCATATTCCCCAAATGAATGAGAACATACACTGTTTGTCCTTCTCCGATTGACTTACTTCACTCAGCATAATACCTTCCAGTTCCATCCACGTTGAAGCAAATGGTGGGTATTTGTCGTTTCTAATGGCTGAGTAATATTCCATTGTATACATAAACCACATCTTCTTTATCCATTCATCTTTCGATGGACACCGAGGCTCCTTCCACAGTTTGGCTATTGTGGACATGGCTGCTAGAAACATCGGGGTGCAGGTGTCCCAGCGTTTCATTGCATCTGTATCTTTGGGGTAAATCCCTAACAGTGCAATTGCTGGGTCGTAGGGCAGGTCTATTTTTAACTCTTTGAGGAACCTCCACACAGTTTTCCAGAGTGGCTGCACCAGTTCACATTCCCACCCACAGTGTAAGAGGGTTCCCTTTTCTCCGCATCCTCTCCAACATTTGTTGTTTTCCTGCCTTGTTAATTTTCCCCATTCTCACTGGTGTGAGGTGGTATCTCATTGTGGTTTTGATTTGTATTTCCCTGATGGCAAGTGATGCAGAGCATTTTCTCATGTGCATGTTGGCCATGTCTATGTCTTCCTCTGTGAGATTTCTCTTCATGTCCTTTGCCCATTTCATGATTGGATTGTTTGTTTCTTTGCTGTTGAGTTTAATAAGTTATTTATAGATTTTGGAAACTAGCCCTTTATCTGATATGTCATTTGCAAATATCTTCCCCCATTCTGTAGGTTGTCTTTTAGTTCTGTTGACTGTATCCTTTGCTGTGCAAAAGCTTCTTATCTTGATGAAGTCCCAATAGTTCATTTTTGCTTTTGTTTCTTTTGTCTTCGTGGATGCATCTTGCAAGAAGTTACTGTGGCTGAGTTCAAAAAGGGTGTTGCCTGTGTTCTCCTCTAGGATTTTGATGGAATCTTGTCTCACATTTAGATCTTTCATCCATTTTGAGTTTTTTGTGTATGGTGCAAGAGAGTGGTCTAGTTTCATTCTTCTGCATGTGGATGTCCAATTTTCCCAGCACCATTTATTGAAGAGACTGTCTTTCTTCCAGTGGATCGTCTTTCCTCCTTTATCGAATATTAGTTGACCAAAAAGTTCAGGGTCCACTTCTGGGTTCTCTATTCTGTTCCATTGATCTATGTGTCTGTTTTTGTGCCAGTACCACACTGTCTTGATGACCACAGCTTTGTAGTACAACCTAAAATCTGGCATTGTGATGCCCCCAGCTATGGTTTTCTTTTTTAAAATTCCCCTGGCTATTCGGGGTCTTTTCTGATTCCACACAAATCTTAAAATAATTTGTTCCAACTATCTGAAGAAAGTCCATGGTATTTTGATAGGGATTGCATTGAACGTGTAAATTGCCCTGGGTAACATCAGCAAGAGAAAAACCAAGAACCATATGATCCTCTCATTAGATGCAGAGAAAGCATTTGACAAAATACTGCATTCATTCCTGATCAAAACTCTTCAGAGTGTAGGGATAGAGGGAACTTTCCTCGACATCTTAAAAGCCATCTACAAAAAGCCCACAGAAATATCATTCTCAATGGGGAAGCACTGGGAGCCTTTCCCCTAAGATCAGGAACAAGACAGGGATGTCCCCTCTCACCACTGCTATTCAACATAGTATTGGAAGTCCTAGCCTCAGCAATCAGACAACAAAAAGACATTAAAGGCATTCAAATTGGCAAAGAAGAAGTCAAATTCTCCCTCTTCGCCGATGACATGATACTGTACATAGAAAACCCAAAAGCCTCCACCCCAAGATTGCTAGAACTCATACAGCAATTTGATAGCGTGGCAGGATACAAAATCAATGCCCAGAAATCAATGGCATTTCTATACACTAATAATGAGACTGAAGAAAGAGAAATTAAGGAGTCAATCCCATTTACAATTGCACCCAAAAACATAAGATACCTAGGAATAAACCTAACCAAAGAGGTAAAGGATCTATACCCTAAAAACTATAGAACACTTCTGAAAGAAATTGAGTAATAGCTATTCTTGAAAAGCTGTTTGGTCCTAAACTTTTTTTTTTTGGAGTTTTTAAATTGTTGATTCAATTCCATTGCTCATGTTGGTCTATTAAAATTTTCTATTTCTCCCTACTTTGTTTTTGGGAGATTATGTGTTTCTAAGAATTTATCCACTTCTTCTCAGTTGTCCAAATTGCTGGGATATGGGTTTTCATAATATTCTGTTACAAATTGTTTTATATCTGTGCTATTGGTTGTTATTTCTCCTTTTTCATTATTAATTTTATTTCAGTCCTTTTTTTAAATTGAGTCTTGATAGGGGTTTATGAATTTTGTTGATCTTTTTAAAGAACTAGCTACTGGTTTCATTGGTATATGGTTGCTGTTGTTGTTGCTCTTCTTCCTTCTTTTAATTTCTATATCATTTATTTCTACTCTAATTTTTATTGTTTGCTTCATTTTGCTTGGTTTGGGTTTTGTTTGTTCTTATTTTTCTAGCTCCTTAAATTGTAATATTAGGTTTCTTATTTGATATTTTTTTTGTTTCTTGAGGTAAGCCTGTGTTGCTATAAATTTCCTGCTTAGAACCATTTTGCTGCATTCCAAATATGTTAGACCATTATGGTTTTTTTATTTGTTTCCATATTTGTCTTTTATTTCTTATTGTGACCCATTTATTGTACAATACTATATTATTTAGCCTCCATGTATTCATGGCTTTTCCAGGTTTTTTATTGTGGTTGATTTCTAGTTTTGTAGTATTATGGCCAGATAAGATGTATGGTATGACTTTATTTTTTTTGGTCTTGTTGAGACTTGTTTTGTGGCGTAATGTGTGATCTCGTTGGGAAAACATTCCATGTGCACTTGAAAAGAATGTATATTCTGTCTTAAGATGGAGTATTCTGGATATGTTTTTTAAAATCTATTTGGTCCAGTGTGTCATTCAAAGCCACTGTTTCCTTATTGATTTTCTGTTGAGATGATCTGTCCATTGATATAAATGAGGTGTTAACGATCCCTCATATTATTGTATTTCAATTGATTCTTTTGTTTGTTATTAACTGTTTTATATATTTGGGTGCTCCCATTTTTGGTCATAAATATTTCCAATCGTTACATTCTTCTGTTAAATTGTCCCTTTTATTATTATATAGTGTCCTTCTTTGTTAGTCTTTTTTTAGAGTCTATTTTGTCCAATATAATTATTGCTACCCAGCTTACTTTTGGCATACATTTGCATGAAAAACATTTCCCTATCCCTTCACTTTTAATCTGCAGATATACTTCAATCTGAATTGGGTCTCTTGGAGGTGCCATATAGATGGGTCTTGTTTTTCTTTTTTTTCTACTCTGTCTACTATATCTTTTGGTGGAGCATTTAGTCCATTACATTTAAATTTATTATTGATAGACATTTATTGCCATTTTCTTACTTGTTTTGATATACATTTACTTGTATTGCCAATACAATACTTGTATTGATATACATTTATTGCCATTTTCTTACTTGTTTTGTGGTTGTTTATATAAATATTACTGATCCTTTCTTCCCTTGTTCTCTTTCTTGGTTTGTTGGCTTTCTTTAATGATATACTGGGATTATTTTCTCTTCATTTTTTGCATATTACTGATTTTTGGTTACCATAGCTTAAGTTTAAACTCATTCTTTACTCCTCTCCCTCTCACATTTTAGGTATATGTTGTCATTTTGCAACCTTTTATTTTGTGAACCCCTTGACTGATGTTTACAGGAATACTTCTTTTTACCACTTTTGTGTTTTGTTTTTTATACTCTTACTCATGATAATTCCTTTCCACTCAGAGTCCCCTTTAATATTTATTGTAGGGCTGATTTAGTAGTCCTGAACTCCTTTAGTTTTTTTTTTTTTTTTTGGCTTAAAAACTCTTTATTGGGGAACCTGGGTGGCTCAGTGGTTGGGTATCTGCCTTTGGCTCAGGGCATGATCCTGAAGTCCTGGGATCAAGTCCCATATTGGGATCCCAATGGGGAGCCTACTTCTCCCTCTGCCTGTGTCTCTGCCTATCTCTCTGTATCTCAGAAATAAATAAAATCTTAAAAAAGAAAAACTCTTTATTTCTCCTTCTATTTTGAATTAGAGCCTTGCTAGAGTGGATACAGTATTCTTGGCTGCATATTTTCCCTTTCCAGTACTTTGAATATATCATGCCACTTTCTTCTGCCCTGCAGTTTCTGCTGAAAAAAAAGTCTGCAGACTACTGGGTATTTACCCCAAAGGTACAGATATAGCGAAATGACAGCACACCTGCACCCCAATGTTTATAACAGCAAAGTCCACAATAGCCAAACTGGAAAGAGCCATGATGTCCTTAGACAGATGAATGGATAAAGAAGATGTGATATAGATAGATAGAGATAGAGATAAAGATAGATACAGATATATAGATATAGATGATATAGATATAGATAAATACACAATGGAATATTACTCAGCCATCAGAAAGGATGAATACTTACTATTTTCTTTGATGTAGATGGAACTGGAGGGTATTATGTTGAGTGAAATAAGTCAATCAGAGAAAGACAATCATCATATGGTTTCACTCATATGCAAAATATAAGAAATAGTGAAAGGGACTATAAGGAAAAGGTGAAAAACTGAGTGGGGAAAAATTAAAGAGGAAGACAAACCATGAGAACTCTGGGAAACAGAATTTCCTAACTTTGGGAAACAAATGGTTGTGGAAGGGAAGGAGGGTGGGAGGATGGGATAAGTGTGTGATGGGCACTAAGGAGGGCACTTAATGGGATGAGCATTGGGTGTTACTATATGTTGGCAAATTGAATCTAAATAAAGCATTTTTTAAAGATTTTATTTATTTATTCATGAGAGACACAGAGAGAGAGGCAGAGACACAGGCAGAGAGAAGCAGGCTCCGTGCGGGGAGCCCGATGTGGGACTGGATCCTGTGACACTAAACCGCTAAACCGCTGAGCCACCCAGGGATCCCCAGTATTTTTTCTAAGAAAGAAAAAAAAATCTGCTGAGAACCTTATGGAATTTCCCTCGTATGTAACTGTCTTATTTTCTCTTGCTGATTTAAAATGTTTTTTTCTTTATCACTGCTTTTTGCCATTTTAATTATGTGTCTTGCTGTGTACATCCTTGATTTGAATTTACAAGAGATCTCTGTGCCTCCTAGCTAGATCTCAGTTTCCTCCCCCACATTAGGGAATTTTTCAGCTATATTTCATCAAATAAATTTCCTGCCACTTTATGTCTCTCTTCTGAGATTCCCTATAATGTAAATGTTACTATACTTGACAGAGTCACTGAGTTCGCTAAGACTATCCTCAATTTGCATGATTTTATTTCTGCTCCTTTGCTCAGCTTTGTTGCTTCCATATTGTTAATTCATTTCTCTGCTTCAGCTAGTCTGTTATTTTTTCTATCAAGCACATTTTAAATTTTATTAGCTGTGTTCTCGATCTCTGGTTAGTTCTTTTTTGTCTTTGTGTTAAGAGTCTCAATTATCTTCTCCACTCTTTTCTTCAACCTAGTATGTATCTTTATGATCATTACTTTAAATTCTCTATTAAGTGCATTATTTATGCCTATTTCATTTTCATCTCTTGCTGTGGTTTGGTACTGTTCTTTCACTTGGGATATGTTTCCATATCTCATTTTGTTTGACTTTCTATGTCTGTTTCTATGTGTTAGGACAGTCAGCTACTTCTCTTGCTCTTAATGATAATAGCCTGATTAAGAAGTCTTGCAGCTCCCTGTTATGCAGTGTCCCCTGTTCCCCAAGACCTGGTGCTTCTGGGAATGTCTCCTTTGTGTATTGTGTGTGCTCTGTTGTTTTTCCTTCAGTCCAGTTGTCTGTAGAAGCTCTCTGCCTATTGTGGGAAGTGTTTTGTCCCCAGCAGATGTGTGTATCTCTTAACATGATGTGTAGTGGTCTGCCTGTAAAAGCCCCTGCTGCCACTGTGACTGAGGTGTCATACAATGTGGGGACTGGGAGATGTGTTGATAGGGTTTGTGTAGATCTTCTGGGGGAGGTGACCCACAGCAGAGGAACTGAGGCAAGTGTGACAGGAAAGTGTGGATCCACTGAATTGTGGGGAAGGGAACTTGGTAAAAACAATTTAGGTAAAGAATCAGCACCGCACTGGTTCCCACAGGTAGCAGTTGTTTATGCTGGAGAGCAGAAGAGGGAAATGGTACCTGCCGACTCCTTTGTTCCTGAAGGTGTCTTCCAATGATGCCTGTGTCTCCAGGCCATGATCTGAGAAGAACAAGTCACTTTTCCTCCTGTATGCACCCAGCATTTTTAAACTGCTTTTACTACACTGTATCTGTAGGGACTTTTTGTAGTGCTGTCTTTTTAAGGGTACAGACTAATTCCTAATGCATTTTAGACTCTCTCAAAGTCAAGGCTATGGACTTTTAAAATTGCACTCTTTAACTCCTACTGGTTTTAAGAAATCACAAAATTTGGTGCCTGTCACTTTTAAAGGGAAATACTACAGAGATGTGTCCTCCCTGTTTGTGGGCTCCCTGATATAAAAGTCTGCTTTCTACCCTTCTACATGGCAATGGCACTCTCCGACTATGGCGAGCCATGATCCATTTTTGCTCCCAGACCATGTGTTCACTCTTCTCACCTTCTTTTATGGGGTGTCTTCCCTGCTTCTTAGCCGTGGACATTGTTCTTCCAGTCTTTCAGTGTTTCTTGGGTTATTTATGCAGGCATGGGTGTTAGGTAGTTATGTCTGAAACAAGGAAAGCCTGGGGTTCTCTTGCCCAACCATATTCCCAACCAATCAATTTGAGACAGAGAGATGAGAGAGATGATTCACTATCAGATATCTAAAGAGCCTTAACAGTATTAAGCCTAAGAAACTTACTAACATTATTGGTTTCATTTCCTATAGTTTATTATGTGCAATCTTAACACATAATTCAGGTAGATCATTTCCAAAGAAAGACTGTGAGGGATGGTTAAAGACAGAGTTACAATTTATGTTATAAGGTTCAATTCATCATCAGTCATACTTAAATAACTGTGCAGTAAGCAATGTGGTATGTATAGACTAAGAGTAGATATTCTATTTCTTGATTATTGTGTCAGTTTGCTTTCAGGTTTAAGCAACAAAACCACCTCTGAGTAATTTAATCAGATAATAACTTTTAAGGATATTTGAAAGCTCAAAGGATTTCCAGGAAGACAGAAGAACTAAGCTTAGAGTCTATGTGCCAGAAAACATACTCCAAATAATGCCACAGTGTTAGGTTTCTAAAAACAACATAATTATTTCTACTTTTCACAGACAGCATAACTTTCTACAGTCATTAACAAGAACACTGGTTAATGCTACTACTAGATCTGATGCCACTCCAGCCTCTAGATATTATATGTACCTACTGCTACTACTGTACAGTCATCACAATCAGTTGTATAGTGTCCCTCTTCTAGCCAGTTGTTTCTTCTTGTTTGAATTTTTTATTTAAATTAAATTTAATTAATATAGACTGTATTATTAGTTTCAGACACAGAATTCAATGATTCATCACTTGCATACAACACTTACTGCTCATTATTTCACCTGCCCTCCTTAATGCCCTCACCTGCCCACCACCCAGTTACCTCATCCCTCCACTCCCCTCCCCTCCTGCAACCATCAGTTTGTTCCTTATAGTTAAGAGTCTCTTATCATTTGCCTCCCCTCTGAGAGTTGTTTCTGATTCAAAATCTGAGACCATGTATTCAGTTAGTCAATATTAGATCATATCCTTGCACTCTCATTGCAATGGAGTCTTGGAAACTGAATATATGCTATCTTAAGTCTTTATAATGAAAGAAACGTTCCATCATAAGGTGGAACATTCCCAAACATAATGACTTTTGTCATCAGTCAAGAACAATGACAGAGATTTACTATGGTTACTAATTCCGGTCAACATGAAGGTCATTTAGTGTATCTATCCTTAAACAATTGTAACTCATAATAATTCAAAAGCTATTTCTTCCATTCTTAAGGAAGAAGCTTTAGTTAACTTATGTTGCTTTAATTATCACTCATTGAACCTCAAAATTGGAGTTAGCCAGAGTTACTGAACATCATTGAAACACTCCATCACCACATGTGATTTCAAGTATCAACCTTATGGGAAAATTACTCTTTCCAGCTGCATTTTAGATATAAGCTGGGTACAACCCATTTCCTTTTTGCTGCTACAATGATCTTTCAGCCTGTTCAAGACTAATGCACCAAAATGTGTGAACATATTTAAATTTCTTTAGTGTAGAAATAAGAAAATTTAATATCAAAATTATGATAGGATAGAGACAAAAGTGAAAGTGCTAGCTAACTTAAATATCCCCTGAAGTTCATAAGAATATAAGCTTTCTCAAAGACAAATTTTCTCATGAATACTTTTTCTAATTCAATTGTGGCTCTGTTGCCTCAATTTTATACTTATATGTTCAAAGAATCCTTTTCTTCAAGTATTTTAGTCAGAAACACTCCCTCTATTCTTGACTTCTGCCCCTTTCCAGAGGTTAAAAAAAAAAAAAAACTCCACCTCTAGATCCTTGCCAAGTCCTATAGTTTGAACCTTGAATTTTGAATAGTGTTTTAGTCTATCCAGGCTACCATTACAAAATACCACACGAAATAATTCACATACTGGGTGGCTTATAAAAAACAGAAATGGAGTTTAGATGGCATTGGAGTAAGAGGACCCTAGGCTTTTTTTCTCCCTTGAACATAACTAGATAACTATCAAATCATTCTAAATAGTACAGAAATCAACCTGAAGACTCACAGAAACAAGCTTCACAAAAGGTAGAAGAAGCCACATTGAAAAAGTAGGAAGTGTATAGATGTGGTTTTGGGGGAGAAACAACAGAAATGTATTGTTCACACTTCTGGAGGCTGAAATTTGAAATTAGAGTGTCAACATGGTTGGGTGGAGGCCATCTTGCAGGTCACAGATTTCCCATTTTGTTCTCACATTATGGAAATAGTTCAAGAGCTCAAAGAAGTCTTTGATAAGGGCACTAATCCCTTTCATGAGGGCTTTGCTCTGTGACTTAAGCACCTTCCAAAGTCCCCACCTCCTAATACCATCACACTGGGCATTAGGATTTCAGGAAATGAAATTTGGGGAGGCATATATATATTCAGACCATAGCAAATAATAATATAATTAGATGTCAAATAGCCAATACAGAATTTAGAAACATGGTTAATACAGACAGATATCATTTCTACCTTATATAGAGAGAAACTGAGGCTTAGAGAAGTGAAACTACTCACTCAAGAACAGACACAGAGCAAAGAGTGGAGCCAGTTTTTAAATCCAAATCTTCTTAAAAAGATTCAGTGATTTTCAAGTTACATTCCTTAGATCACACGTATAAGCGCATATTAAAAATCTGCACTGTTTACATGTAATAAAAGTGAACATTTTGACAAAATTCCTTTAAAAATACATATATACTAGGCACTGTTTGAGATCCTGGGAGTAAAACAGTGAAATGAGATCTCTTAACATATTTCATGAAATTACTAAATTAGCAGTTAAAGACCTAAGTTGCATGATCATGTAGTCTTCATATTACCAGGAATGTGCTTTTCCCAACCAGTCTAACTATTTCACATGAAAATGCAGTCACTCATTATTTATTATCCATCTATTTTATTATTATTTTCTTTTTTATTTAAGATTTTATTTAAATTCCAGTTAACATACAGTGTAATACGTATGTTAGTTATAAAATATGATGATTCAACACTTCCACACAACACCCTGTGCTCATCAAAACAAGTATACTCCTTAATCCCCATCACCTATTTAACCCATTCCCCATCTACCTCCCCTCTGGTAAGCCTCAGTTTGTCCTCTATAGTTAAGAGTCTGTTTCTTGGTTTTCCTCTCTTTTTTTTTTTCACCCTATGTTTGTTTGTTTTGTTTCTTAAACTCCACATATGAGGGGAATCATATAGTGTTTTTCTTTGGCTTATTTCCCTTAGTTCTCTAGCTCCATCCACATCATTGCTAATGGAAAAATTTCATTATTTTGATGATTCAGTTATATATATATATTATATATATAATATATTATATATAATATGTATTCAGTAATTCCATTATATATATATATATATATATATATATATATATATATATATATATATATCACATATTATGTATCCCTTCACCAGCCAGTGAACATTTGGGCTCTTTCCATAATTTGGCTATTGTTGATAATGTTGCTATAACCATGGATGTGCATGTATCATTTATTTCTGCTCTAATCTTTATGATTTTCTTCCTTCTGTTGGTCTTATCCACTTTGTTGTTCTTTTCCTAGATCCTTTAAGTGTAAGGTTAGATTGTGTATTTGAGATTTTTCTCACATCTTGAAGTAGGCCTGTGTTGCTCTATACTTCCCTCATAGGACAGCTTTTGATGCATTCCAAAGGTTTTGGACTGGTGTGTTTTCATTTTCATTTGTCTGCTTATATTTTTTTTGAAATTTCTCCTTTGATTTCCTGGTTGACCCCCCAATCCATTGTTTAGTAGCATGTTGTTTAACTTCCATGTATTTGTGGTCTTTTCCATTTTTTTCTTGTGGTTAACTTCAAGTTTTATAGCATTGTGGTCAGTAAATATACATGGTACAATCTCAATTTTTTTATACTTGTTAAGGCCTGATTTGTCATCTACTGTATGATTTATTCTGGAAAATGTTCTGTGTGCACTTAAAAAGAATGCATATTCTGTTTTATGATGTAATATTCTGAATATGTCAGTTAAGTCCATCCAGTCCACTCAAAGCCATTGTTTCTTTACTAATTTTCTGCTTAGATCATTTGGATCATCATTAGTCCATTGATGTAAGTGGTGTTTTAAAGTCCTCTAATATTATTGTATTATTGCCAATGTGTCCCTTTATGTTTGTTATAGTTTTCTATATTTGGGTACTCCCATGTTGGGGGCATATTTATAATTGTTAGATCTTGTTGTTATGATAGTGTCCTTCTACATCTCTTGTTACAGTCTTTGATTTAAAGTCTAGTTTGTCTGAAAGTATTGGTATTCTGGCTTTCTTTCAACATCCATTTGCATGATAAATGTTTCTTCATACCCTCACTTCCAATCGCTGTCTTGAGGTATAAAAATAAATCTCTTGTAGGGAGCATATAGATGGGCTTTGTTTTTTATCCATTCTGACACTCTATGTCTTTTGATGGGAGAGTTTAGTCCATTTAGATTCAGAGTCATTATTGAAAGATAGATATTTATTGCCATTTTCTACTTGTTTTGTCTTTGCTTCTGGATATTTTCTGTGTTCCTTTCTTGTCTTTGTCACTTTTGGTCTTTCCTTTCTACTCCAAGACACTTAATATTTGTTGCAAGGCTGGTTTAGTGGTCACAAACTCCTTTAGATTTGTTTGTATGGGAAACTTTATCTCTCTTTCTAGTCTGAATGATAGACTTTCTGGACAGAATATTCTTGGTTGCATATTCTTTCCATTCAGTGCTTTGAATATATAATGCCACTCACTTCTCACTTACCAAGTTTCTGTTTGGAAATCTCTAACTAACCTTATGGGTTTTCCCTTGTAAGTTACTGTCTTCTTTTGCTGCTTTTAATATTCTTTTCTTTATCACTATATTTTGAAAATGTAATTACAATGAGTCTTGCGGTTGGCCTGCTTTTGTTGATTTTGATGGGAGTTCTCTGTGCCTGCTGGATCTGGATGTCTGTTTCCTTCCCAGATTAAGGAGGTTTTTAGCTATCATTTCCTCAAATCCCCTTTTCTTCTCCCTTTTCCCTCTCTTCTTCTGAGACTTCTATTATATGAATGTTATTACATTTGATGGAATTGCTGATGTCCCTAAGTCTATTCTAATGTTCCACAATTCTTCTTCCTCTCTTTTGTTCAGCTTCATTATTTTACTTATTTTGTTTCATACATCACTTATTCATGCTTCTGCTTATTCCAGTCTTGTGTTCATTGCATCAAGCCTGTTTCCAATCTCAGTTATTTCATTTTTCATTTCTGACTGATTCTTTTTTTTAATCTTTTATCTCTTCAGTAAAGATCTCCCTGAAGTCTTCCATTCTTTTCTCAAGCCTGGCTTGAGAGGATTGTTGCTTTGAATTCTCCATCAGGCATGTTACTTATATCTTTTTCACTTAGATCTCTGGCTGTGACCTTATCCTCTTCCTTCATGTGGATTGAATTCCTCCATCTTGGCATTTTGTCAAAACCTCTGTCTTCGAATATGAGAGACTCCTAACTTTGCGAAATGAACAAGGAATGGTGGAAAAGGAGGTGGGCAGGGGGTTGGGGTGACTGGGTGACGGGCACTGAGGGGGGCACTTGACGGGAAGAGCACTGGGTGTTATGCTATATGTTGGCAAATTGAACTCCATTAAAAATTTAAAAAAACTTTTTAAAAACCCTCTGTCTTCTTCTCTGTATTAGAAAAGTCCATTATGTTTCCTTCTCCTGAGAGTAATGTCTTTATGAAGAAGAGGTCATATAGTGTCTAAGGCCTGGCATTTCAGGGAGTATCTCTGGTGTGCCCTGTGTGCACTCTGCTGTGTTTTGGCTGCTCTATCATCAGGCCAGTCACCTACAGAGATTATCTTTGCCTGCAGTGGGCAATGTTTGTTCCTAGGTCAGAATGTGGTGTTAACTAGATGTGCTCTGGTCTGCTTGTGAAATGAGACCTGATACTACTTCCAGTAAAACTGAAGCCTTGCAGAATACTCTGGTCAGGAGATGTGATGTGCGCAGAGGTTTCTGCTGGCATTCTGAGTAAAGAGTCCGGCCATGCTGGGACTGAGGCAAGCTGGATTTAGAGGGACAGTCCTGCCAGAGCAAAGGGGTATAGGACTTGATTGTAAGCAGGTTATGCAGCTAGTGTGGGTGCTGCACCGCTTCCATCAGGTGTCACTGGTTTTAGGCTGAAGAACAGAGGAGGGAAATTGCACAAAACTCTCCTTTGTCACCAGAAAAGCACCTCTGTGAATGCTGTCTCTTAGTGTCACACTCTAAAAAGAGGTAATAATCTCCCTGCTATGTACTGTAGGCATTCTTCAAATTGTTGTTTCCAAGCTATCTGCCCTGTTTTTTTTTTTTTTCCTGCCTGCCTTATCTCTAGGAGTAGGGCAGTACTCTCAGGACTATGTCCCAGCTATTCTCACTGATCTTTAAAAGTCTGGTCTTGGGAGGGAGGGGCAAGATGGCGGAAGAGTAGGGTCCCCAAATCACCTGTCCCCACCAAATTACCTAGATAACCTTCAAATCATCCTGAAAATCTACGAATTCGGCCTGAGATTTAAAGAGAGACCAGCTGGAATGCTACAGTGAGAGGAGTTCGCGCTTCTATCAAGGTAGGAAGACGGGGAAAAAGAAATAAAGAAACAAAAGGCCTCCGAGGGGGAGGGGCCCCGCGAGGAGCTGGGCTGAGGCCGGGGCGAGTGTCCCCAGGACAGGAGAGCCCCGTCCCGGAGAAGCAGGAGCTGCACCGACCTTCCCGGGGGGAAAGGGGCCCGCAGGGAGTTAGAGCAGGACCCAGGAGGGCGGGGATGCCCTCGGGCTCCCGGGGACACTAACAGACACCTGCGCCCCGGGAGAGTGCGCCGAGCTCCCTAAGGGCTGCAGCGCGCACGGCGGGGCCGGAGCAGCTCGGAGGGGCTCGGGCGGCGGCTCCGCTGAGGGGGCTGCGCGGCTCCGGGAGCGCGAATCCAACAGCGCAGGCTCCGGAGCACAGGGCGCCGGGACACAGCCCAGGATCCGGCCTCCCCCCGCGACAGGCAGAGGCCGGGAGGGCCCAGGACAGCAAGGACGCTCCTGCCCCGAGCTGAGCACATCAGCGGCCCCGCCCCGGAGCCTCCAGGCCCTGCAGACTGAGAGCCCTGTAGTTACTGTGGAAGCTGAATCCAGGTTTCCAGAGCTGCCATAGCCACTGTGGCCGTTCCTCCTGGGGCCTCACGGAGTAAACAACCCCCACTGAGCCCTGCACCAGGCAGGGGGCAGAGCAGCTCCCCCAAGTGCTAACACCTGAAAATCAGCACAGCAGGCCCCTCCCCAAGAAGACCAGCTGGACGGACCAGTTCCAGGGGAAGTCAAGGGACTTAAAGTCTACAGATTCAGAAGATACTCCCCCGTGTTTTTTTTTCTTTTTGATTTCTGATTGCTTCCCCCGCCCCCCTTTTTTTCACCTTTCTTTCTTCTTTCTTTCTTTCTTTCTTTCTTTCTTTCTTTCTTTCTTTCTTTCTTCTTTTCTTTATTTCTTTCTTTCTTTCTTCTTTTTCTTTCTTTCTTTTTTTTTCTCTTTTTCTTCTTTTTTCCTTTTTTTCTCTTTTCTTTCCTTCTCTCTCTCTCTTTTTCTCCTTTCCCAATACAACTTGTTTTTGGCCACTCTGCACTGAGCAAAATGACTAGAAGGAAAACCTCACCTCAAAAGAAAGAATCAGAAACAGTCCTCTCTCCCACAGAGTTACAAAATCTGGATTACAATTCAATGTCAGAAAGCCAATTCAGAAGCACTATTATACAGCTACTGGTGGCTCTAGAAAAAAAAAAAAGCATAAAGGACTCAAAAGACTTCATGACTGCAGAATTTAGATCCAATCAGACAGAAATTAAAAATCAATTGAATGAGATGCAATCCAAACTAGAAGTCCTAACGACGAGGGTTAACGAGGTGGAAGAACGAGTGACATAGAGGACAAGTTGATGGCAAAGAGGGAAACTGAGGAAAAAGAGACAAACAATTAAAAGACCATGAAGATAGATTAAGGGAAATAAACGACAGCATGAGGAAGAAAAACCTACGTTTAATTGGGGTTCCCGAGGGTGCCGATAAGGGCCAGAGGGCCAGAATATGTATTTGAACAAATCATAGCTGAAAACTTTCCTAATCTGGGAAGGGAAAGAGGCATTCAGATCCAGGAAATAGAGATCCCCCCTAAAATCAATAAAAACCGTTTAACACCTCGACATTTAATAGTGAAGCTTGCAAATTCCAAAGATAAAGAGAAGATCCTTAAAGCAGCAAGAGACAAGAAATCCCTGACTTTCATGGGGAGGAATATTAGGGTAACAGCAGACCTCTCCACAGAGACCTGGCAGGCCAGAAAGGGCTGGCAGGATATATTCAGGGTCCTAAATGAGAAGAACATGCAACCAAGAATACTTTATCCAGCAAGGCTCTCATTCAAAATGGAAGGAGAGATAAAGAGCTTCCAAGACAGGCAGGAACTGAAAGAATATGTGACCTCCAAACCAGCTCTGCAAGAAATTTTAAGGGGGACTCTTAAAATTCCCCTTTAAGAAGAAGTTCAGTGGAGTAATCCACAAAAACAAGGACTGAATAGATATCATGGTGACACTAAACTCATATCTGTCAATAGTAACTGAACGTGAACAGGCTTAATGACCCCATCAAAAGGCGCAGGGTTTCAGACTGGATAAAAAAGCAGGACCCATCTATTTGCTGTCCACAAGAGACTCATTTTAGACAGAAGGACACCTACAACCTGAAAATAAAAGGTTGGAGAACCATTTACCTTTCAAATGGTCCTCAAAAGAAAGCAGGAGTAGCCATCCTTATATCAGATAAACTAAAATTTACCCGAAGACTATGGTGAAAGATGAAGAGGGACACTATCTCATACTTAAAGGATCTATTCAACAAGAGTACTTAACAATCCTCAATATATATGCCCCGAATGTGGGAGCTGCCAAATATTTAAACCAATTAATAACCAAAGTGAAGAAACACTTAGATAATAATACACTTATACTTGGTGACTTCAATCTAGCTCTTTCTACCCTCGATAGGTCTTCTTTTTTTTTTTCGATAGGTCTTCTAAGCACAAATCTCCAAAGAAACGAGAGCTTTATTTTTCTAAATTTTATTTATTTATGATAGGCACACAGTGAGAGAGAGAGAGAGAGAGGCAGAGACACAGGCAGAGGGAGAAGCAGGCTCCATGCACCGGGAGCCCGATGTCGGATTCGATCCCGGGTCTCCAGGATCCCGCCCTGGGCCAAAGGCCGGCGCCAAACTGCTGCACCACCCAGGGATCCCAAAATGAGAGCTTTAAATGATACACTGGACCAGATGGATTTCAAAGATATCTACGGAACTTTACATCCAAACTCAACTGAATACACATTCTTCTCAAGTGCACATGGAACTTTCTCCAGAATAGATCACATACTGAGTCACAAATCGGGTCTGAACGGATACCAAAAGATTGGGATTGTCCCCTGCATATTCTCAGATCATAATGCCTTGAAATTAGAACTAAATCACAACAAGAAGTTTGGAAGGACCTCAAACACGTGGAGGTTGAGGACCATCCTGCTAAAAGATGAAAGGGTCAACCAGGAAATTAAGGAAGAATTAAAAAGATTAATGGAAACTAATGAGAATGAAGATACAACCATTCAAAATCTTTGGGATGCAGCAAAAGCAGTCCTGAGGGGGAAATACATCACATACAAGCATCCATTCAAAAACTGGAAAGAACTCAAATACAAAAGCTAACCTTACACATAAAGGAGCTAGAGAAAAAACATCAAATGGACCCTACGCCCAGCAGAAGAAGAGAGTTAATTAAAATTCGAGCAGAACTCAACGAAATCGAGACCAGAAGAAAGGTGGAACAGATCAACAGAACCAGGAGTTGGTTCTTTGAAAGAACTAATAAGATAGATAATCCATTAGCCAACCCTATTAAAAAGAAGAGAGAGAAGACTCAAATTAATAAAATCATGAATGAGAAAGGAGAGATCACTACCAACACCAAGGAAATACAATTTTTTTTAATTTTTTTTAATTTTTATTTATTTACGATAGTCACAGAGAGACAGAGAGAGAGAGAGAGAGGCAGAGACACAGGCAGATGGAGAAGCAGGCTCCATGCACCGGGAGCCCGACGTGGGATTCGATCCTGGGTCTCCAGGATCACGCCCTGGGCCACAGGCAGGCGCTAAACCGCTGCCCCACCCAGGGATCCCTACAAACGATTTTAAAAACATATTATGAACAGCTCTACGCCAATAAATTAGGCAATCTAGAAGAAATGGACAAATTCCTGGAGAGCCACAAACTACCAAAACTGGAACAAGAAGAAATAGAAAACCTGAACAGGCCAATAACCAGGGAGGAAACTGAAGCAGTCACCAAAAACCTCCCAAGACACAAGAGTCCAGGGCCAGATGGCTTCCCAGGGGAATTCTATCAAACGTTACAAGAAGAAACCATACCTATTCTACTAAAGCTGTTTGGAAAGATAGAAAGCGATGGAGTACTTCCAAATTCGTGCTATGAGGCCAGCATCACCTTAATTCCAAAACCAGATAAAGACCCCACCAAAAAGGAGAATTACAGACCAATATCCCTGATGAACATGGTTGCAAAAATTCTCAACAAGATACTAGCCAATAGGATCCAACAACACATTAAGAAAATTATTCACCATGACCATGTAGGATTTGTCCCCGGGACACAAGGCTGGTTCAACACTCGTAAAACAATCAATGTGATTCATCATATCAGCAAGAGAAAAACCAAGAACCATATGATCCTCTCATTAGATGCAGAGAAAGCATTTGACAAAATACAGCATTCATTCCTGTTCAAAACTCTTCAGAGTGTAGGGATAGAGGGAACTTTCCTCAACATCTTAAAAGCCATCTACGAAAAGCCCACAGCAAATATCATTCTCAATGGGGAAGCACTGGGAGCCTTTCCCCTAAGATCAGGAACAAGACAGGGATGTCCCCTCTCACCACTGCTATTCAACATAGTATTGGAAGTCCTAGCCTCAGCAATCAGACAACAAAAAGACATTAAAGGCATTCAAATTGGGAAAGAAGAAGTAACTCTCCCTCTTCGCCGATGACATGATACTGTACATAGAAAACCCAAAAGCCTCCACCCCAAGATTGCTAGAACTCATACAGCAATTTGGTAGCGTGGCAGGATACAAAATCAATGTCCAGAAGTCAGTGGCATTTCTATACACTAACAATGAGACTGAAGAAAGGGAAATTAAGGAGTCAATCCCATTTACAATTGCACCCAAGAGCATAAGATACCTAGGAATAAACCTAACCAAAGAGGTAAAGGATCTATACCCTTAAAACTATAGAACACTTCTGAAAGAAATTGAGGAAGACACAAAGAGATGGAAAAATATTCCAAGCTCATGGATTTGCAGAATTAATATTAAGAAAATGTCAATGTTACCCAGGGCAATTTACCCATTTAATGCAATCCCTATCAAAATACCATGGACTTTCTTCAGAGAGTTAGAACAAATTATTTTAAGATTTGTGTGGAATCAGAAAAGACCCCGAATAGCCAGGGGAATTTTAAAAAAGAAAACCATAGCTGGGGGCCTCACAATGCCAGATTTCAGGTTGTACTCCAAAGCTGTGGTCATCAAGACAGTGTGGTACTGGCACAAAAACAGACACATAGATCAATGGAACAGAATAGAGAACCCAGAAGTGGACCCTGAACTTTTTGGTCAACTAATATTCGATAAAGGAGGAAAGACGATCCACTGGAAGAAAGACAGTCTCTTCAATAAATGGTGCTGGGAAAATTGGACATCCACATGCAGAAGAATGAAACTAGACCACTCTCTTGCACCATACACAAAGATAAACTCAAAATGGATGAAAGATCTAAATGTGAGACAAGATTCCATCAAAATCCTAGAGGAGAACACAGGCAACACCCTTTTTGAACTCAGCCACAATAACTTCTTGCAAGATACATCCACGAAGGCAAAAGAAACAAAAGCAAAAATGAACTATTGGGACTTCATCAAGATAAGAAGCTTTTGCACAGCAAAGGATACAGTCAACAAAACTAAAAGACAACCTACAGAATGGGGGAAGATATTTGCAAATGACCTATCAGATAAAGGGCTAGTTTCCAAAATCTATAAAGAACTTATTAAACTCAACAGCAAAGAAACAAACAATCCAATCATGAAATGGGCAAAAGACATGAAGAGAAATCTCACAGAGGAAGACATAGACATGGCCAACGAGCACATAAGAAAATGCTCTGCATCACTTGCCATCAGGGAAATACAAATCAAAACCACAATGAGATACCACCTCACACCAGTGAGAATGGGGAAAATTAACAAGGCAGGAAACAACAAATGTTGGAGAGGATGCGGAGAAAAGGGAACCCTCTTGCACTGTGGGTGGGAATGTGAACTGGTGCAGCCACTCTGGAAAACTGTGTGGAGGTTCCTCAAAGAGTTAAAATAGACCTGCCCTACGACCCAGCAATTGCACTGTTAGGGATTTACCCCAAAGATTCAGATGCAATGAAACGCCGGGACACCTGCACCCCGATGTTTCTAGCAGCCATGTCCACAATAGCCCAACTGTGGAAGGAGCCTCGGTGTCCATCGAAAGATGAATGGATAAAGAAGATGTGGTTTATGTATACAATGGAATATTACTCAGCATTAGAAACGACAAATACCCACTATTTGCTTCAACGTGGATGGAACTGGAAGGTATTATGCTGAGTGAAGTAAGTCAATTTGAGAAGGACAAACAGTGTATGTTCTCATTCATTTGGGGAATATAAATAATAGTGAAAGGGAATATAAGGGAAGGGAGAAGAAATGTATGGGAAATATCTGAAAGGGAGACAGAACATAAAGACTCCTAACTCTGGGAAATGAACTAGGGGTGGTCGAAGGGGAGGAGGGCGGGGGGTGGGGGTGAATGGTTCATGGGCACTGAGGGCGACACTTGATGGGATGAGCACTGGATGTTATTCTGTATGTTGTTAAATTGAACACCAATAAAAATTAATTTATTAAAAAAAATAAATGTCTGGTCTTTAAGCCTCACTGGTTGCTTAGGAAAATAAGCCCCTCTTTTTCCCAGCCAATGGCTTCTGGGAACTGTTCTCTTTGTATATCCTCCTGTGTGTCCTCTCTCTCAGCTTTTTCCATGACCCCACCTCCCTCCCCTCTGCAACACCTGTGATCTGATTGTCACTCATACCATGTCTCTGCACTTCCTACCTTCTTCAGTATTGCCTCTTCTCTCCCTCTATTTGTGGATGTTTGTTCTGTCAGTCCCCAAGTTGATTTCTGAGGTATTCAGATGATTTCTATTTATCTAGTTGTGTTCCAGGGACAAGACAAGCCTATAGTCCTGCTACACTACCACCATCTTAGCTCCCCCTATATCTATCTATTTTAAAATTATTTAGGTATTTTCTTTTCTTCCAAAAGAGGATGAAATATCTTTTATATAATTTATAATAATGACAAGTAATTTTTATATATCACTCAGTGCTAATAGGCACTCGTCTAAATAATTTTAATATATTGTCTCCTTTAATCCTTACAATTCTGAGTTGTGTACTATTATTATGTAGTTTTAAAAATGCAAACCAACTAATTGAAATATTATTTAAATAAATACAGAGTTGATTTTTGAACCCAGGAGTTCTACATTAGTCCTTCTTTTTAACTACTACAGTAAATGGCATTTATAATAAACTAAGACAATGTCAAACCAGGATCACTGAGACTCAATACAGTGAAACTTAAAAGAAGTAGTAATCCAAAGCACCTTAATTCCAGTGTTCATTTCAGAGAAGATGAAGACATGAAACCCAACAGAATGTCTTAATTGTATGATAGACTGAGCTCTAAAAATAATCTTCATGGTTTGAAAGGTAGCATTTCTTGGTGTAAAGAAAACAAACATATTTTAGATAATTTGAATTCTATTCCTGATTCTCATGTATTATGTCGATGGTTTTACAAACTACATCACCCCTTCAGTCTTTAGTTTGCTAAGATATCCAGTCTGAGGAGTGAAGCATTAAACATATATTACATGTTAAAGCAATGAATACAGTATCTGAAAATAGCAATTAAAATCATTTATTACATTGCTCTTGGGACACCTGGGTGGCTTAGCAGTTGAGCATCTGCTTTCAGCTCAGGGCGTGATCCGGGAGTCCTGGATTGAGTACCACATTGGGCTCCTTGTGGGGAACCTACTTCTCCCTCTGCCAATGTCTCTGCCTGTCTCTCTTTGTCTTTCATGAATAAATAAATAAAATCTTTAAAAATATTATTACATTGCTCTTAAACATATCTATACTCAATAATAATTTTTAAAGTATTAATTTGGTTATCACCACACCAAACCACAGTGCTTTTTATTGGATAATAAAGTAGTATTAATGACTTTTCTTAGAAGAGAAATTTAAGGATTTACTCATCATTTATTTAATACAAAACGAAATGAAAATGCTCCCTGAAGAGTGTGAAGATAAAGAAATAAGGACCTTAGGTCTTAGTTAAGTAAAAAAGGTGTTCTGCTTTACTTCCTCCTCCATACTTCTTAGAACACTGTATTTTTCAGCTCAGGCAGTCATAACAAAATACCATGGATTAGATGGCTTAAAGAACAGAAATTTATTTATCGCAGTTCTGGATGATGGGAAATCCAATATTAAGATGGTAGCCAATTCCATTCTTGATGAGAGTTCACATTTTGGCTTCTTTCTTGCTTTCAGATGCCCACTTTTTTGCTGTTTAATCACATACTCTTTCCTTAGTGTTTGTGTGCAGGAAGTGGGAGAGGTAATGGAGAGAGACAGAGAGTTAGAGGCTGAGACAGAGAGATTGAGAGAGAAAGCAAGTTTTTGATATTTCTTTTCATAAGGGCACCACCCCTATAATGTCATCTAATCCTAATTATCTCCCAAAGTCCCCATCTCAAAATACTAACACATTATGGATTAATGATTCAGCATATGAATTTGGGGCAGGGGGCACAAATATTCAGTTCATAATAAAAACTAAAGGTCTAAACTTTATATTATTCTTTCTTTTGATATGTCTAAAACAAATAGCTTTTGACATAAATGTTTCAGTTGATGAACTATATAATAAAACATTTAGAAATTTGAATAGAAAGCTTGACTTAATTTAAATTTAAAAAATCATTTTATCTACAGACTGTACTTTTACATGGACTCTGTTCTCCAAATAATTTCATTAGAATGCATTTTCACTGAAATTAGGATGATTTTCAGTGGAGCACTACTCGGTTCTGAGTAATTGTGTCTATATGGATCTCAGAGCTCAAAATATATTAATATGGACTTGAGATCTATATAAAAATGGAATCCATTTCTTACTCATTTGTTTTCCAGTATCATAAAGTATCTTGCATGCCTATGTGTATTTACTTTGGGAAGTATATGTCAAGCATAAGCAGGTCTGCAGACTATGCCTGTAAATGACCTCCATTTCCTACATATTTAATTTATTTTCTGGTTGTTTGCTTTACGTATTAGAAGCTTTGCATTTTTGTGTCATTTTTATTTGTTTTTCTCATTCCAGAAAATTGATACATGATTTTTACTTTTCTTTCTAAGAACTAAATGATTTATGTTTAATGCTAATATGGATATTGACAAAGGATCATGGGAACAGTAGCCAGTAGTCAAAAATAATAAACTAGTAGTGGAATTACTGGATCATATGGGAATTCTGTTTTTATTTTTATTTATTTATTTTAATATTTTATTTATTTATTCATGAGAGACACAGAGAGAGGCAGAGACACAGGCAGAGGGAGAAGCAGGCTCCAGGCAGGGAGCCGGAAGCAGGACTCGATGCCGGGACCTCAGAATCATGCCCGGGACCGAAGGCAGGGGCTAAACCGCTGAGCCACCCAGGGATCCCCAGGAATTCTATTTTTAAATTTTGAGAAAAGTTAATACTGTTTTTGATAGCAGCTCGACCACATTGCATTCCCACCAATAATGCATAAGGATTCCTTTTCCCATTTTTAATTGGATTATTTGAGGGGTTTTTTTTTGTGTGTGTTTGTGTGTGTGTTATTATATAAGTTCTTTATATATTTTGCATATTAACACCTTTTGGATATTAACCCCTTATCAGATATATCACTTGCAAATATCTGCTCCCATTCACATGGTAGTCTTTTTGTTCTGGTGATGATTTCTTTCACTGTACAAATGTTTTTTGTTTTGGTGTAGCCCCAGTAGCTTTACTGTGTTTTTGTTTACCTTGCAAGCCTCAGAAGATACATCCAATAGAATGTTTCTGTGGCTGATAGCAGAGATTACTGCCTATCAAGAATCTACTCAAAGAAAATTAAAACACTAATTCAAAAAGATATATGCACTCCTATGTTTATTACAGCATTATTTACAATAGCCAAGATATGGATTTAACCCAAGTGTTCACTGATAGAAAAAAGGATAAAAAGGAAGATATATATATTACTCCACCGTAAAAAATAATGAACTCTCATTGCAACAACATGGATGGATCTAGAGGGTATAATACTAAGTGAAATAGGTGAGCCAAAAACAAATACCATATTATTTTACTCATATGTGTAATTTAAGAAACAAAACAAATGAAAAAAAAAAAAAACAGACTCTTGAATACAGAGAACAAACTGGTGGTTACCAGAGGAGAGATCAGTGAGCTAAATTAAGTGAAGGGGATTAAGAATACACTTATCATGATGAGAACTGAGTAATGTATAAAATTCTTGAATCATTATATCATTCACTTGAAGCTAATATAATATAGCGTGTTAATTATATTTTCATTTAACAATAAAATAATAGTAATAATAATAAACCAATAACCTGGGAACCAGATTTCAATAGGATAATTTAAAACTTTGTTGACTTTTAGATATGTCTTACAATAAATTGAAATATAAACACATTAATTTAATTGAAATCTACTCAGAAAATATGTAATTTTTCTCTTAAATTGCTTTTCAAAATCTTAAAAAATATTTTATATATACCATGCATTTAATAGAATTGCATGAACCTGAAAAGTAGTTAAGTTGGTACTTTTAAATAGATGCAGTTATTTATGGAAAATGATCTTCCTCTTTCATTGTGTTATGAAAGAAATCAAAGTACCACCAAAAATGCCCACGGTCTTTGATATAAGCCAGCAGAGAAGCAAAGCTAAGAGTAGTTGGTTAGAGATCAGTGTCAAAACCAATTTTGCTACTGCTTTAGGAAATATTTTTTGGAACCCTATGGTCACAGATGCAGATGCAGTGGTTGGAAACACTCCATGGCACACTTTGATCAGTGAGTTAAAATAATTGCCAATTTCAAAGTTCTTCCTTTCTAAAAAAGAGGCTGTTTGGTAAAGAGCAAGAAGACTATAGCTCATTCAAGAGAAGACTAAAGGGGAAAGGAGAGAAAATGAGTGGGTAATATCAGAGAGGGAGACAGAACATGAGAGACTCCTAACTCTGGGAAACGAACAAGGGGTGGTGGAAAGGGAGGTGTGCGTGACTGGGTGACGGTCACTGAGGGGGGCACTTGATGGGATGAGCACTGGGTGTTATGCTATATGTTGGCAAATTGATCTCCAATAAAAAAAAAGAGAGAGAGAGAAGACCAAAGGGAGCCACATTAAAAAGCTGCTGATGAGAGAAGTTTCTGAATGACCTTTAGAAAATAATTGTGCCAGGGCACTAATTGATATCATTTGATCTTTTACATGCCATAAATATTCATTGAGGAAAATCAGATTCTCTGAATTTCAACTGTGGAATTTATGATTGTGCTTGGAAAGAGATGGCCAGATCTTCTAGTAATATACTTAAAAATAAATGAAGAAATAAAAGTGGAACAGAGGAAGATGAATGATTCCCAAGTAAGAAAGGTTAGTCAGCATTTATTTAAATTCAGGACAGAGGTCTAGCCCATATCATTAATGTATATTCTGGGGACCAGTGACACCTCATTAAGAAAGAGTATGACTCCTTTTTCACATAAACGTCATGAGAAATATCAGACAGAAATTTACAAAGTAAGAAAATATTCTGTGAATTTTGATTATGTGGCTAACATAGATTACAGGTATTGTAAATGAAAGGCTCTTAGAAAAAAATTTCCTTTTGAACTACTTCTATGTTTTTGCTTCTTTTAATCAATGAGCTGGCTCTTCCATGTTAAATAATTCACCTAGAAGCATTGAGCAGAGATATCCCTTTATTTTCCTTTGTAGGTAATGTAAATCAATGGGGATAAGCATAGAATCAGGAGATGATGGCTTCATTATCAAAGTATCCAGGCTTACCACTGAGGAAAAAAAATTCTTAAATCTTTAATTTGAATATTAAAAGACAGTAGCACAAAGTTTTATTCAATTCCTAAAATAAAGTTTTAAAATATATACTTCATAGTTATATTATCCTTACATAAGGAAAAAGTAAACTAGTGGGGAAGAGTTGAAGAAAGGAGATAGAGGAAAAAGCAGATGTACTATTTTAATATTTATCTAGACCTGGAGGTAAATAACTTATTTACAAATATCCATTTATTCATTCGGGAAATATTTATTGAGAACTTATATGTTGTATACTACTCTGGGCATTGGTAATACATAATAAAGAGAGCAAACTCTTGCTCTTATGTAGTATAATTCTGTGAGAAAAAATAAAATAAATATGTTCATATATGTGACATAATAATGAAGCAAAATAAGACAAGGAAAAAAATGAAAGTAGAAGTATAAGAATCAGATGTGCTATCTTTTTATTAACATGCAATAATATATTAGTTTCAATTGTGTGATATAATGATTCACTAATTCTATGCCTTACTCAATGCTGATCATGATAAGTGTACTCTTAATCTCCACTTACTTCACCCATCCTCCTACTCACCTCCCCTCTGGAATCCATTAGTTTGTTCTCCTATATCTGAGAGTCAGTTTCTTGTATCTTTGTTTTTTGTTTCATTTCCATATATAAGTGAAATCATGTGGTATTCATTTTTCTGTATTATTTTACTTAGCATTATACTCTCTAGGTCCATCCACATTGTTTCAAATGATAAGATTTCATTCTTTTTTATAGCTGAAATATATATATTTATTTTTATATATCACCTCTTCTGTATTCATTCATCTAGCAATGGACATTTGGGTTGCTTCCATAATTTTGCTATTGTAAATAATGCTGCAATAAACATGAGGGTGCATACACCTTTCAAATTAGTGTTTTTTGTATTCTTTGGGTAAATATCGAGTGGTGCAATTATTGGATCATAAAGAGGTTCTAGTTTTAAATTTTTGAGGAACTTCCAGACTGTTTTCTGCAACAATTTTCATTCATAGCAGCAGTACATGAGGCTTCCTTTTTCTGCACATCCTTGCCAACACCTGTTGTTTATTGTGATTTTGATTTTAGCTATTCTGACAGTTGTGAGGTGCTATCTCATTGTAGTTTTGATTTGTATTTCCCTGATGATGAGTGATGTTGATCATCTTTTCATGTGTCTGTTGGTCATCTGGATGTCTTTGAAGAAATGTCTTTTGTTCATGTCCTCTGCCTATTTTTAAATTGGATTACTTGTTTTTTTTTATATAAGCCATATAAGTTCTTTATTTATCTTTAGTACTAACTCTTTATTTAATATGTCATTTGTAAATATCTTCTCTTGTTTAGTATGTTGTATTTTAGTTTTGTTGATTGCTTCCTTTGCTGTGCAGAATTTTTTATTTTGATGTAGTCCTAATCATTTATTTTTGCTTCTATTGCTCTTGCCTCAGGAGACATACCTAGAAGAATGTTGTTACAGACAGTCCTTTAATATTTCTTAAATGAGATAATAGGATAAATAGCTGGTAAACCTCTTAGTCATTAAATTTCTAAAGTATATTTATTTTGATTTCACTCTTAATACTTATTTTAAAATTGCCATCCCAAGAGTTTCCAATGTATATATTCATCAGTAACATCTGAGCAGGTTTTTTTTTAACTGTCATTACAAGTCAGGAATGGAGAATACTGAATTTAGGAAGTCAATAAACACTAGTGGAAAATTACAACTATCATCCCTTTTAAAATATTTATAATTTGAATAGATAAATATACTTAATGATTGTTTATATTTTTCACAATTGTCAATAAGATTAAATATTAGGGGCACCTGGGTGGCTTAGGATTTGGGTGTCTGCCTTTGGCTCAAGTCATGATCCAGGGTCCTAGGATCGAGTCCTACATCAGGCTCCCCTCAGGGACCCTGCTTCTCCCTCTGCCTAGGTCTCTGCCTCTCTCTGTGTGTCTCCCGTGAATAAATAAATAAAAATTAAAAAATATAGTTTATTTACTTCTCATCAAAAATGCTTATCTAACACTTAACATTTTTGAAAACTTACTATCAGATGTATAATTTCAACTACATAATAATCCTGCGTTTATCAAGAAAGTTAATCTTGATTTATAATTATTCTTTAACCTGTTTCTTACTCTGGGCTACCTCTAACTTTTCTGATCTTTTCTCCCTGGAGTTATATGCAACAGTAAAAGCATTATATTATTAACAGTAAATAGCTTGTTAATCAACATACCTTTTAGAGCGACAGAACAAGCAATTTGCAATGTGCTTTAGATTGAAAAATACAGAATAAAGACTTTTATCTTTCTTGTTACTTACAATGATACACTTATCAATAAAAATAATTATTCACAATTATTTACAACTTTTCTACATAATACTTCTAGAATTTGGGATAGCCTAATATAGAGATAATAAGATGACAGGAAATGTAATTACAGACTGCAACAAAATATCACCAAATGTCAGATTTTCCTTTTTGTTCTTACTTTAGGAGTATTTCACATTTTTTGGAAGTTGTCTACAAGTTTAGAAGATGAAGAAGATGAAACAAACATATTTACACAGAGCTGATTTTAATATGATTTTCCCAAGAGGTTGATTTGCCAATAGGTTATCCAAAAAATATTCAACATAACCCTCAAATTATCTTTTATCATCCTCCTCATTTCTTAGTTCCTGAACAATCAATTGGCAGTATCACTCTAGTATCTATTATTCTCCTTAAACACAAGTCATTCATGCAATTTTGCATAGAAACACATCATTAATTTGGTAATTTCTTTTAAATGATTCAAATAAAAGTAGATTTAGGGAATAGCAATGACTGTCCATATCATACTAGCCTCTAACTTCTGTTCATGATCTATTAAATCCAGGCATGCAAATCTCTGTACTTTTAGCTTTCAAGTCCTAGATACCCAAATGATAGTTGCAGAGGTCATTAAACAATGTTTAAGAGGGAGCTGCTCTTAGAAGCATAAAACAAAATATTTATATCTAACACTTCACAGCTCTGTTCAAAAGTACTATAAAGAGTAGTTTATAGAGTAAAAAAGCAAATCAGAATAAATAAAATTGGTTGTTTAATGTAAGCATTACCATAATTAATCATTTATTTTCTCTTGTTATCTACCTTTTACATTTTTCTGACCTCTGAGAAATAGAGGAATGAGTATAAATATATGATATTTTCCCTGAACTTCCCCTTTGTGTCTAGCTCCATTCTGTGTCCACATACCAGACAATAATCACCAAAATAAACCACATAGACTTGGCCCAGCACTGAATAAAAATTGTAGACCCGGAAACATTTATTTTCAGTGGATTTCTAAATTCCTTTCTGTACCTAAATGACTTCTCATTTAATTCATTCTTTTTAAATATAGTTGATGCACAATGTTACATTAGTTTCAGGTACAACATAGTGATTCAACTTCTGCATACATTATGCTATGTTCACCATAAGTGTAGCTAACATGTGTCCCCATACATTAGTATTACAATAGCATTGACTATATTCTTTTGCTGTGCCTTTTATTTCTGCAATTTATTCACTCTGTATCTAGAAACTTGTCTCCCATATCTCTTCATTCATTTTGCCCAACCTCATACATCTTATCATCCCCTCCAGAAACCATCAGTTTGCTCTCCATATTTATGTTTCATCTCATTCTTCTATTTGTTTATTTACTTATTATAGATTCTACTTATGAGTGAGATCATATGACACTTGTATTTATCAGTCTGACTTATTTCACTTATATAATACTCTCTAGGTCCACCCATGCTCTTACAAAGGCCTTAATCTCATTCATTCTTATGGCTACATAACATTGCATGATAGATAGATAGATGATAGAGAGAGAGAGAGAGAGAGAGAGAGAGAGAGAGATGATAGATAGACAGATAGATAGATAGATGATAGATGATAGTTTCCATATCTTGGCTATTGTAAATAATGATGCAATAAACATAGGAATGCATATATCATTTTGGTTTTTTTAAGATGTTTATTTATTAGAGAGAGAGAGAGAGAGAGAGAGAGAGAGAGACAGAGAGGACAGAGGAGAGAAGGGGGAGGCTCAGAGGAAGAGGGAGAAAAAGAATCCCAAGTGGGGCTCTATCTCAGGACCTCAAGATCATAACCTGGGCCAAAATCAAGAGTCAGATACTCAACCAACTGAGCCACCCAGGTGCCCCTGCACATATCATTTTGAAGTAGTGTTTTTGTATTGTTTGGGTAAATGCGCATTAGCGGATTTATTGGATCAGATGACATTTCTATTTTAATTTTTTCAGGAACCTCCATGCTGCTTTCTATGTTGGCTGTAATGATTTACATTCCCATCAACAGTGTATGTACAAGGGTACTTTTTTCTCTGAATCCTCACCAATATTTGATTCTTATAATTTTGATTTTACCCATTTTAATAGGTGAAAAATAATACCTCATTGTGGTTTTGATTTGCACTTCCCTGATGATTAATGATGTTGAACATCTTTTCATGTATCTATTGTCTTTTTGTCTTTTTTTGGAAAAATATCTATTCATGTCTTCTGCCCATTTTTAATAAGATTATTTGTGCTTTTGGTATTGAGTTGTAAAAGTTCTTTATACATTTTGTATATTAACCCTTATTAGATATATCATTTGTAAATATCTTTTCCCACTCTGTAGTTTGCCTTTTTGTTTTGTTCATGATTTCCTTTGCTTTACAAAAAAAATTTGCTTATTATTATTTTTTTTGCAAAACCTTTTTATTTTGATGTAGTCCCAATGGTTTATTTTTCCTTTAGTTTCCCTTGCTTTAGGAGACATGTCTGGAAAAGTGTTGCTACTGCCAGTGTCAGAGAAATTACTAATTGTGTCATCTTGTAGGATTCTTATGTTTTAGGTCTCACATTTAGGTCTTTATTTAATGTATTTGGAATTTATTTTTGTATGTGTGGTAGTATTAAACAATAGTCTAGCTTAATTATTTTACACATAGCTATCTAGTTGTCTCAACAGCACTTATTTAAAAGACTGTGTTTCCTTCCTTGTATATTCTTATGTAATTTGTCATAGATTAATTGAACATAAAAGTGTGGGTTCAGGGATACCTGGGTGGCTCAGCGGTTTGGCGCCTGCCTTTGGCCCAGGGCGCGATCCTGAAGACCTGGGATCGATTCCCACGTCGGGCTCCCGGTGCATGGAGCCTGCTTCTCCCTCTGCCTGTGTCTCTGCTCTCTCTCTCTCTCTCTCTCTCTCTCTCTCTCTGTGTGTGTGTGTGTGTGTGACTATCATAAATAAGTAAAATTTTTTTAAAAAAGTGTGGGTTCATTTATGGGCTCTCTATTCTGTTCTATTGATCTGTCAGTTTTTGTTCCAGTACCTTATTATTTTGATTACTACAGCTTTGTTGTATATCTTAAAATCTGGAATTGTGATACCTCCATTTTTATTCTTCTTTCTGAAGATTGCTTTGGCTATGTAAGGTTTTTTGTGGCTCCTTAAAAATTTTAGCATTATTTGTTCTAGTTTTGTGAAAAATGCTGTTGGTATTTTGATAGGGATTTCATTGAACCTGTAGGTTGATTTGAGTAATATGGACATTTTGACAATTTTAATTCTTCCAATCCACAAGCATGGGATATCTTTCCATTTGTTTATCTTATCCTCAATTTATTTTATTAATGTTTCACAATTTTCAGATTACAGTTCATTCACCCCTTTGGTTAAGTTTATTCCCAGATATTTTGTTATTTTTAGTGCAATTGTAAATTTTGTTGCTTTCTTAAGTTCTTTTTCTTCTATGTAATTATTAGTGTATAAAAACAATTGATTTCTGGCTATTAATTTTGTATTCTGTCCCTCTATTGACTATGTCCATTACTTCTACTAGTTTTTTTTTTGGGGGGGGGAACTTTGGGAATCTGTATGTATAGTTTCACTATCATGTCATTTCCAAATAGTGACAGTTCAAATTCTTTACCAACATGAATACTTCTTACTTATTTTTCTTGTGTGATTGTTGTGGCTAAGACTTCCAGTACTTTGTTGAATAAAAGCAGTGACAGTGGACATCCTTATCTTGTTCCTGATCTTAGAAGAAAAACTCTCAGTTTTCACCACTGACTATGATATTAGCTATGTTTTTTTTCACACATAGCATTTATTATATAATCCACTTTTTTGCAAGTATTTATTGTGAATACATGTTGAATCTTGTCAAATAATTTTGCTGCATCTATTGAGATGATCATATGATTTTTTAAAATTCTTGTTGTTGATGTAGTATATCACATTGATTGATATGTTAATATAGGACCATCCTTGAATCTCTGTTATAAATTCTACTTGATTGTCATGAATGATTTCTTTAATGTATTGCTGTATATGGTTTTTTAATATTTTGTGGAGGATTTTTGCATCTATGTTCTTAAGGGATTTTAGCTTCTAGTTTTCTTTTTTGTATCTTTTTCTGGTTTTGGTATCAAGATAATGTTGGTCTTGAGAATGTATTTGGAAACTTCCCTTCCTCTTCTATATTTTGAAATAATTTGAGGAAATTAGGTATTAAGTCTTTAAATGCTCAGTAGAATTCATCTGTGAATCCATCTGATTCTGGATTTTTATTTTTTGTAGATTTTGATTAATGATTCAATTTCTTTACTAGTGATTTGTCTATTCATATTTTCAATTTCTTCCTGATTCAGTTTTGAAAGATTGCATGTTTCTGGGAATATATCCATTTCTTCTAGGTTGCCCAATTGTGGGGATATAATTTTTCATACTATTGTCTCATAATCCTTTGTATTTCTGTGATATCAGCTGTTACTGATCTTTCATTTTTGATTTTCAATATGTACATTTTTTCTTTTTTATGTAAATTTATTTTCTATTGGTGTTCAATTTACCAACATAGAGCATAACACCCAGTGCTCATCCCATCAAGTGCCCCCCTCAGTGCCCATCACCCAGTGACACCACCCCCCGCCCACCTCCCCTTCCACCACCCCTAGTTCGTTTTCCAGAGTTATGAGTCTCTCATGTTCTGTCTCCCTTTCTGATATTTCCTACACATTTCTTCTCATATCCCTTTTATTCCCTTTCACTATTTTTTTATATTCCCCAAATGAATGAGAACATATGTTTGTCCTTCTCCGATTGACTTATTTCACTCAGCATAATACCCTCCAGCTCCATCCATATCGAAGCAAATGGTGGGTATTTGTCATTTCTAATGGCTGAGTAATATTCCATTGTATACATAAACCACATCTTCTTTATCCATTCATCTTTCGATGGACACCGAGGCTCCTTCCACAGTTTGGCTATTGTGGACATGGCTGCTAGAAACATCGGGGTGTGAGTGTTCGGGTGTTTCATTGCATCTGTATCTTTGGAGTAAATCCCCAGCAGTGCAATTGCTGGGAGTAGGGCAGATCTATTTTTAACTCTGAGGAACCTCCACACAGTTTTCCAAAGTGGCTGCACCAGTTCACATTCCCACCAACAGTACAGGAGGGTTCCCCTTCCTCCACATCCTCTCCAACATTTGTGGTTTCCTGCCTTGTTAATTTTCCCCATTCTCACTGGTGTGAGGTGGTATCTCATTGTGATTTTGATTTGTATTTCCCTGATGGCAAGTGATGCAGAGCATTTTCTCATGTGCGTGTTGGCCATGTCTATGTCTTCCTCTGTGAGATTTCTCTTCATGTCTTTTGCCCATTTCATGATTGGATTGTTTGTTTCTTTGGTGTTGAGTTTAATGGGTTCTTTATAGATCTTGGAAACTAGCCCTTTACCTGATAGGTAATTTGCAAATATCTTCTCCCATTCTGTAGGTTGTCTTTTAGTTTTGTTGACTGTATCCTTGGCTGTGCAAAAGCTTCTTATCTTGATGAAGTCCCAATAGTTCATTTTTGTTTTTGTTTCCCTTGCCTTCGTGGATGTATCTTGCAAGAAGTTACGGTGGCCAAGTTCAAAAAGGGTGTTGCCTGTGTTCTCCTCTAGGATTTTGGTGGAATCTTGTCTCCCATTTAGATCTTTCATCCATTTTGAGTTTATCTTTGTGTATGGTGCAAGAGAGTGGTCTAGTTTCATTCTTCTGCATGTGGATGTCCAATATTCCCAGCACCATTTATTGAAGAGACTGTCTTTCTTTCAGTGGATAGTCTTTCCTCCTTTGTCAAATATTAGTTGACCATAAAGTTGAGGGTCCCTAAGATCAGGAACAAGACAGGGATGTCCACTCTCACCACTGCTATTCAACATAGTACTAGAAGTCCTAGCCTCAGCAATCAGACAACAAAAAGAAATAAAAGGCATTCAAATTGGCAAAGAAGAAGTCAAACTCTCCCTCTTCGCAGATGACATGATACTCTACATAGAAAACCTGAAAGACCCCACCCCAAGATTGCCAGAACTCATACAGCAATTTGGCAGTGTGGCAGGATACAAAATCAATGCCCAGAAGTCAGTGGCATTTCTACACACTAACAATGAGACTGAAGAAAGAGAAATTAAGGAGTCAATCCCATTTACAGTTGCACCCAAAAGCATAAGATAACTACAATAAACATAACCAAAGAGGTAAAGGATCTATACCCTAAAAACTACAGAACACTTCTGAAAGACATTGAGGAAGACACAAAGAGATGGAAAAATATTCCATGCTTATGGATTGGAAGAATTAATATTGTGAAAATGCCAATATTACCCAGGGCAATTTATACGTTTAATGCAATCCCTATCAAAATACCATGGACTTTCTTCAGAAAGTTGAAAAGAATTATTTTAATATTTGTGTGGAATCAGAAAAGACCCCGAATATCCAGGGGAATATTAAAAAAGAAAACCATAGCTGGGGGCATCACAATGCCAGATTTCAGGTTGTACTACAAAGCTGTGGTCATCAAGACAGTGTGGTACTGGCATAAAAACAGACAAATAGATCAATTGAACAGAATAGAGAATCCAGAAGTGGACTCTCTTTTTTCTTAATGAGGAATTTATTCATGGGTTGCAAAGTGGTTCAATATTCACAAGTGAATCAACATTAATAAAATAAAGGATAAGCATCCCATGATCTTCTCAATAGATGCAGAAAAAGCATTTGACAAAAAACAACATACATTCATGATAAAAACCTTCAACAAAGTAGGGATAGATGGGACATACCTCAACATAATAAAGGGCATATATGAAAAACCCATACCTAATATCATCCTCAGGACACCTGGGTGGCTCAGCGGTTGGGCATCTGCCTTCAGGTCAGGGTGTGATCCTGGGATCCAGGATTGAGTCCCACATTAGGCTCCCTGTGAGAAACCTGCTTCTCCCTCTTCCTATGTCTCTGCCTCTCTGTGTGTCTTTCAGGAATAAATAAATAAATCTTTAAGAAAAAAATAATATCTCCTGAATGGTCAGAAACAAGACAGGAATATTCACTCTCCACTTTTATTCAAGATAAGACTGGAAGTCTTAGCCTCAGCAATCACAAAAACAAACAAACAAACAAGCAAACAAACAAACAGCATCCAAACATACAAGGAAGAAGTCAAACTTTCACTTTTCTATATAGAAAATGCAAAAGACTTCACCAAAAAATTGCTGGATCTGATACACTAATTCAGTAAACCACAAGTTACAAAATTAACCTACAAAAATCTGTTGCATTTCTATATACCAATAATGAAGCAGCAGAAAGAGAAATCAAGGAATTGATTCCATTTACAATTGCATCAAAAACCATATGATACTTAGGAATACACCTAACCAAAGAGGTAAAAGATCTATACTCTGAAAACTATAAAACATTGATGAAAGAAATTGTAGATGAGACAAAGAAATGGAAAAAACTTTCCACACTCATTGATATAAAGAACAAATATTGTTAAAATATCTATCTACCTAAAGAAACCTGCACATTTAAGGAAATCCCTATTAAAATAACACTGATATTTTTCACAAAGCTAGAATAAACAATCCTAACATTTGTATGGAACCAGAAAAGACCCTGAGTAGACAAAGGAATCTTGAAAAAGTAAAGATGGAGGCATCACAATTTCAGACTTCAAGCAGTATTATAAAGTTGTAGTTATCAATAAAGTATGATACTGGGGCACCTGGGTGGCTCAGCAGTTGAGTGTCCGCCTTTGGCTCAGAGCATGGTCCTGGAGTCCTGGGATCAAGTCCCACATCAGGCTCCCTGCATGGAGCCTGATTCTCCCTCTGCCTCTCTCTCTCTATGTGTCTCTCATGAATAAATAAATAAAATACTTTAAAAAGAAAGTATGATACTGGAACAAAAACAGCCACATAGATCAGTAGAACAGAATAGAGAACCCAGAAAGGGATTCACAACTATATAGTCAACTAATCTTTAACATAGCAGGAAAGAATATCCAATGAAAAACACAGTATCTTCAATAAATGCTGTTGGGAAAACCAGACAACCACATGTGGAAGAATGAAACTGAACCACTTTCTTACACCATATACAAAAATAAATTCAAAATGAATGAAAGACATAAATGTGAGATAGGAAACCATCAAAATCCTAGAGGAGAACATAGGCAGTAGCTTCTTTGATATCGGCCATAGCAACTTCTTACTAGGTAATGTCACCTGTAGCAAGGGAAACAAAAGCAAAATAAACTATTGGAACTTAATCAAGATAAATCATTTAATGAGTCTTCTAAATATTTATTGGTTTAATTGATTTCCTGTATTATCTTTTTAACCTCTGTATCATGTATTTCTTCTGTGATATTTATTATTTGCTTCCTTCTACTCACCTTGGACTTTTTTTTTGTTTTTATCTAGTTTTTTAGGGTGTAAGGGTATATTGCTTATTTGAGGGTTTTCTTATTTCTTGAAGTAGGCCTGTATTGCTAGTTCCCTCTTATAACTGTTTGTTCTGTGTCCTTCAAATTCTGTACCATTGCATTTTAATTTTATTTTCTCTCCATGATTTTTTAAAATTTCTTCTTTGATTGTTTCATTGACTCATTAGTTGTTTAGCACCATGTTGTTTAGTCTCCACATGTTTGTGTTTTTTATAGGTTTTTTTCCTTTAATTTATCTCCAGTTTCATAGAGTTGTGATAAGAAAAGATGCATGGTATGATTTCAGTCTTAAATTTATTGAGGCAGATTCTATGGCCTAATATATAATCTATTCTGCAGAATGTTCCATATATACTTAAAAAGAATATATATTATGTTGGTTTTAGATGGGATGTTCTGTATATATCTGTTATATTCACATAGCTCAATGCATCAGAGGGGTCCTCTGTATCTCTTGGATATGAATGCTTGTTTCCTTTCCCAGATTAGGGAAACTCTCAGCTATTTGCTCAAATACAGCTTCTGGTTCTCTCTCTCTCTCTCTCTCTCTCTCTTCCCCCACCCCTCAGGAATTCCAATTATATGGATTTTATTTTTTTTCAAACTATCACTAATTTCTCAGACCCTCTTCTTGTGTGTTCTTAATTGTTTTTTCTCTTTTTCCTCCGCTTTCTTCCTTTCAATCAACTTGTCTTCTATGTCACTTATTCTCTCTACTGCCTCATTTACCTGTTAGAATATCCAGTTTAAACTACATTTCAGAGTATTTTTAATTTAGGCCTGATTAGAACTCATTTCTGCACTAAGAGATTCTTTAGAGTGTTTTATGCTTTATTCAAGTCCAACTAGTAACTTTATAATTGTAATCCTAAACTGTGTCTCCTACATTTTACTAAAATTCATATCCATTAGATCTCTGGCAGAGAGTATCACCTCTGGTTCTTTCTTTTGTGGTGAATTTTTCCTTCTAGTCATGTTGTCGATTTCAGAATGGCTGCACGATTGGACAGAGTCAAAATATCAACCATGACTCAAGCAAAGAACACACTAGACTATTCTGAAGATTTCAGGAACCAGAAAATAAAAGAAAAAAGACAAAGAAAAAGAAATGCAAAAAAGAGAGAAACAACCAAAAGGGGGATAATGGTGGGGCAGAAAGGATATAATCTCACAGAATGGACCAAAATGGCGATCCACTTGGATCTGAGTGTATTCTGGTCTGTACATTAGAAGATAGTAATTTCCAAATTTATATAAAAAAACCTATACATACACAAATGTATAATCAAATACAGTGAAAGGAAGCCAAAAATGTAGTATATGTCTATAACATGTAATTATAAAATATGAAAGTTAAAAAAACTTAAAGAGTTGATAAAGTAATAAACTATTTGAGATGGGGGAAAAAAAGGAAGATTATTGGAAAATCTTGACATGAAAGATAAACAAATCATAAAAAAACCCTCAAATCCTATATACTATTTTCCCTTAGTCCTGGAATTTTCCAGTCCTATTTGGTTAATAAACTTGCTGTTCCCCTTTTCCTCCAGCTAATCTTCTGGCGGAGACCCCTGCTACTCTGATTTTCAGTTGTCCTCGCTTGGTCAGGGTTGCATACCCCTTGCCAGGTGGCCAGACTTTGTGTAGACTGCTGTGTGAGGTCTTTATTCCCTGAAGCCTTTTCTGGGTCTCTTTTGGGGGCGAAAGGAAAACAGATGGCCATGCCCAGATCTCCAGCCCTGGAGAGAAGAGATCCTGGCATGTGGCACACTCTGCAGCTTGCTATGGTGCCCATCCACTTATATCCTCTCCAGGGGCAGGTGTGTGTGTGGTGGGGGGACACCAATTTGTGCAATTTCCAGGGCCCCAGCAGGAGGAGCTGCAGGAGGAGCTTTCACCCTCTTGTATGTGCACCCACTCCACCCTTCCCAGAGGAAGTGGAGGCCTACCTCATTTCTGTCCATTGCAAGGTCCTGGCATGAAGAGAATTCACCTGGTTGAGTGCATACCTCCTCTGCCTCTCCCAGAGGAAGGTGGAGGGTTGCTGTGTTCCAGGCTTTTGCAGGAACTCTGAAAGTGAGTGGTCACCTGATCCCTCTGCAGTTTGCAGTTTATGGCACAATGAGCTGAGCCTTCTCCCAGGCTCAATGACCTAAACCCATTTTCCTCCTCCAATGCTTGGGAACTCTGCTGGCTCAGGCACCTCTGCTCTTTCTCTTTCTCTGGGAATATTGAGACCTCACTGTTTCTCCTGGAATTCTACCTCACTTCACCACTGAGCACCTTTCAGACAGGGAAGTCTCTCACAGGAGCAGATTTCTAAAGGTCCAGATTTTGAGCTTTAGGGCTGTATCATTTTCCTGCAGTTGGCTTACAAAGGCTTCTTCCCTCCACCATTTATCTTCCGATATATCCCCTTCATTTCTTTGCTCCACACTCCTACTCCTAATGGTGTTCCAGCCATTCTTTCTTTACATTTCAGGTTGAATTCATAGATGATCAGGATGGTTTGATAGTTATCTAGTTAAATTTAAGCAACCAGAAGAAATGAGAACCCCTATTCCACCATCTTTCCCCCCTCCAATTATGGCCATTTCTTTTTCACTTAAAGAAGTTGCCTTAACATTTTTATAAGCCTATTTTAGTGGTGATAAATTCCTTTATTTTTTCTTTGTCTGGGAAAATCTTTATCTCTCCCTCATATATGAATGATAATCTTGCTGGGTAGAGTATTCTTGGTTGTAGGTTTTATTTTGTTTTGTTTTTACCTTTCAGAATTTTGAATATATTATGCCACTCTCTTCTGGCTTACAAAGTTTCTGCTAAAAAATCAGCTCATGGGATGCCTGGATGGCTCAGCGTTGAGCATCTGCCTTTGGCCCAAGGTGTGATCCTGGAGTCCTGGATTGAGTCGCACATCAGGCTTCCTGCATGGAGCCTGCTTCTTCCTCTGCCTTTGACTCTCCCTCTCTCTCTATCTGTGTCACTCATGAATAAATAAATAAAATCTTTTTTAAAAATCAGCTCATTCCCTTATAGGTTTTCCCTTGTAGATAACTTTGTTTCTCTCTTGCTGTCTTTAAGATTCTTTATTTATCTTTAACCTTTTCTATTTAATTATTACCTGTCATGGTACGAACCTCCTTAAGTTCATCTGTTTGGCACTCTCTGTGATTCTTAGAGTTGGATGTCTATTTCCTTCTTAAGATTAGGGAAGTTACAAGCTATTATTTCTTCAAATAAGTTTTTAATCCCTTTCTCTCTTTTTATTTTTCCCAGACACCTAAAATGCAAATGCTTGTTCACTTGATGTTGTCCAAGAGATGAGTTAATCTAGCCTCATTTAAAAAAATTCTTTTCACATTTTGCTGTTTAAGTTAGATTTTTCCATTATCCTGTCATCACGGTCACTAATACATGCTTTTGCATCTGCAAACCTACTGCTGATTCCCTCTAGTCTGTTTTCATTTCTGTTATTGTATTTTTCAAATCTGGCTCTTCTTTGTATTTCATATCTCTTTGTTGAAGGGCTTACTGACTTCTCACGCTCTCCTCACCAGCCTTGTATCTTTATGATCATTAATTTAAATTATTGGACATATTGCTTATCCCTTTTTCATTCAGTTATTTTTCTGAGGGTTTTTGTGTATGTGTGTTCTTTCTTTTGAATAATATTTGTTTTTCTCATTTTTCTTGGCTTTCTGTTTTTGTTTTAAAGAATTCATTTAAACAACTACTTCTACTAAACTTGAAGGAGTGGTTTTGTTTATCATTATTCCATATGTAGATTGTATGCTTGGTGACTTTTACTGGATAGCTGGAGCTGTGGCTGGCATGGGCTGGGGATCATGGGACATTGCACATAGTGGCACCCTGCCAGGAGAGCTAAAACTGGGATGGATGCAAGCTGGAGTAACCCAAGGTTCCATGTCCTAAGGGGTCCCTGGGAGGATAACTGAAGCTAAAATTGGTGTAAGCCATGGTGTCTTGGTACATTCTGTGCAGGGGATGCTTAGGCAGGGTGGCTGGAATTAATGTGGTATGTCAGCTCTGAAGTCCCCTAGCACTCTGCAGAAAGGGTGCCCTGTCAGGATATCTGAAGATAAAGTGGACCTGGGGTTCTAAACACAGAGGGCAACTTGGCAGGATAGCTGAAGCAGAAATAGTTGTAAATAGAAATGTTCCTGAACTCTCCACACAAAGGGTACCCAGAAGGGGCAGCTTGAACTGAAAGTGAATACAGGCTTGGAGGTCCTGGGGTGCTCCACACACAGGATATCTTGGTGAAAAATCTAAAGCTAGAATAGGCACAGGCTGGTGTGGTCCCTGTGGTTGCTGTGCAAAATGTGCCCTAGAAAGACAGCTGAAGGTAAATCAGATGCAAACCAGAGTGTCCCAAGGTGTTTAGCACAGCAGGTGACCTGGCCAAGCAGCTAGAGCCAAAGCCAACAAGGGTAAAAGTGTTTCTGGGTGCTCCACACGAAGGGAACCTTGGTGGTGTGGCTGAAACCAGTGTAGGCATAGACATGGGGTTCTTGGGACCCTCCATATAAGGGTGACCCTGGCAAGATGTCTGGGTCTGAAGCAGATATCAGCTGAGATATTCTGTAGCTCTCTGCACTGAGTGTCTTAGCACGCCAACTAAAGCCAAAATGATGTGGTTCTGGAGTGTCCTAGGGTGCTTTGTGTCTGTCACCTTGAGGCAAAGCCTGGGCCTATAGTGAGCACTAAATAGGGGTGTCTTTTGTGCACTGTTCTGTGGCCACCTTGGTAAGAGAGTTGGCTCTGGTGTGGCCTAAGGTTCTAGGGCTCAACAAGTTAGGCTGGTTAGGGCACCCACGTAGTGCTCTGGTCTGTACTTTCAAAGTGGAGGGGGTGTGTAAGTCATGTCCATTAGCCCCACCTACCAAGAAAATGTTTTGGCAGCTTCCACACCATTTGGCAAAGTTCTAGGGCTGACTCATATACTAGTTATTCTTTTAAAGTGTAACTGTTTAAATAAAGAAAAGGAAAACTTGGATGTCTCAGTCAATTGTGTCTGGCTCTTGGTTTTGGCTCAGGTCATCATCTCATGGCCATGAGATTGAGACTGGGTTGGACTCAGTGCGGAGTCTGCTTAAGATTCCTTTCTTTTTCCCTTCTGTTTTCCCCATTCTTTCTCTCCCAAATACATGAATAAAATCTTTAAAAAGTAGAAAAAGAAAGGAAAAACATAAATTTTAAAAATCTTAAAAAGAAAAAAGAATAGAAGAAAAAAGAAGAGGAGCAAAATAAGTAGAAAAGAAAAAAGAAAGAAAATGAAAACAAGAAACCCAAAGAACAAAAACAAGTCAAAAGGAAAAAATAAGAGAAAAAGGTGGGGGGCTTATTTTTCTGTGTCCCATTGCGACTGGGCCTGATGTGGATTTTTAGATACTGGGTTCACTGAGGATTCAAATTCACTCTTTACTGGACTCTGCTTTGGTCTGGTCTTTTGAGATAGAGTGAGAATATAGTGTGTTGTTCTTTAGTCCCTCTGATCTGGAGAGTGTTTCCATAGCTCTTTTGCCATTTGGTGGAATTCTACTGTAGTCTCTTTATATTCTAGTTGCTGTTTTAAACTGTGTCTTTTTTCTGTGCTCATGGACAGAGGGATATGTTTCCAGTCCCTCAGTACTATCCTTTCCTTTGTAGTTTGCTGAGTCAAGGGTGAGGCTTCTCTCTGTTACCATGTCTCAGTCTTTCATGCTGTTCTTTTTCGCCATTCTTTCCTTGGTCATGCAGAAACTGTTCAGTTGTCCCTCAGTTCTTCAGGAAGAATGATTTTATAAAGAGATTTAATCTGGTGTGTTCCATGAAGGATGTGAATTCAGGATCTTCCTATATCACCATATTGGACCAGAACCTCTCAATTCTTAATTTTCTTAATTAGCATTTAAGAATTAACCTCTTAATTCTTAATGTCCTCATGCTACCTGTTTGCCGCCTAACGTCCAACCAATAACAATTTCTATAAATATCTGTCTATTCTGGATAAAACTTTGTAATTCAAGCATTTTTCCACTAAAATTTATTTTCTATACCTCATTGATATAAGATTCTTCACTGAAAATTAGATTAAAATTGTATCAAAATTTCTGTGATGTTATTGGATGATATCTATTGAGACATATTTGCAGTTTACCAAAGCAAATACCTTTCATTGGGGGTTATTTTTTAGGGCTCACAGACTTCTCTTAGAATTCAGAATGCTCATAAACTTGAGTGCAAATAAATTACATTTCTCTTTTCTCTGCAATGTAACTGAAATATAGCATTTCCTTCTATTACAAAGATTGACAACAATCTAACATATTATTAGGAGTAACTATAGTTGTCCTGGTGACAGAAAGATGGATATTTCAATTTGTTGTAGCTATATAAATAAATACCATTAATATATGTCACTTCAAGGTTTTGATAATAAATTCATTGCTAGGTTCTTAAGTGAATTAATTGCTAAGTATATATATATATATATTACTGTATCATTATTATTATTTTTTGATAATTATATTGATAGTTTTTTTCTGTGTATTTTATTTAATGCACTAATGATATTATTCTTAGAAGATACCCATGGGGATATACCACATTCCCAAAGTAATTCATTGCCCAAGAAAGGGTTAAAGATCTCTGGTTAAATACCAGTTGTACAACTCTTTGGTGACACTTAAAATGTCATAGAGTATAAAAGAAAGGGACAATGCATGGTAGAGACTCATTTTTTTAAATCTACATGGAATATGTATTAGATTCATCTAGGGTCCTTTAAAAATGACTAATGCATAGGTTGGAGAGGCAACCTGAACATGGGATTTTTAATAGCTCCTAGGTAATTCCATAGTGCAGTAAATGATGATTATTTTCTTTATCAACCTACAGTAAATGTTATTGGCCTAATGGCCAAATACTGGGCACCAGCAAATGGTTCCTTATTTTAGGTGGGACATTGGATATATAGTTTTGAGGATTGTGGTTGTAGGTCTTAAAAAGAGCAATTTAATATCTTAGTTGTAAATAACAGGAAGTACAATACTTGATTTTTCACTTGCCTTCAGATGCTTTTAAACTTATAAAGGCTTTGTATGTGGGAAAATAAATTTTTAGATAAGCCTTATAGAGATATCTTTTCAGATAAGCTTATTAATTTTTCTAAGTGATTTCCACTATTTTATATTAATAATGAAATATGTCTTTAAAATATAAAATATCTCTATGACTATAAGACCCAATTGAATGTTATTTTGGTGGAAGTACAGTAAGAACTTGACAACTTGGTTATAAGCTATTAAATTTGGCAGGGTCTTACATGGAGAAAGTACCTATAACAGGTATAAATAGATGGTTGGATAGGTGAATGAACTAAGAGGTAGGTGGAAAGGTAAATATTTGTTTCACAACCTAACTATTCTCTTACAATTGATGTTTCAATAAAAGTGCAATAAATACAATGGATAAACATCTTTTAAAGTGTATTATAATTATGTATTTTAATAGGAGAAATAATTAAAGTCACCTCTGTTTGTTTTAATGAACCTGATGAATAGCAAATAGCCTGATGAAAGAATAAAACTTTTTTTTGAAGTTGAAAGATTTCCTAGAATGGAAGCAGCATTTCTCTTCATAGGTAATAGGATAATATTGTTTTGGCTATTACAAGATACATAATATCCTACCTTTTGATGATATACAACTAAAATACACCTAATTTATTTCAGTGCTATTACAAGATTTGTGTTATGCCCAAATTTTCCTATTTGCTGGCTTTCTGACCCTGAGAAAATTAAAATATAGATATATATTTTTTCCATTAGATACATATTCTGATGATAAATTAAAAAAAATATATGAAGGGTAAGAATGTTAAAAAAAGTTTATGAGACACTGACAAGAAAGACAAATGAATATTGAAGAGGCATGCATTTGTGCAATGTGACATGCTCTTGTGTAATTTAATTTTAAGATCCATTAAGGTTTGTAGAGAAATGTTTGTCAAGTGTTTAAACTCTTTGGTGATCGCTGATTAGAGGCAAGATGGTGGAATAGTAGGGGTCCTCATTTCATCTGGTCCCCCAAACTTACCTAGATAACTTTTAAACCATCCTGAACACCTATTAATTCAACCTAAGATGTAAAGAGAGAACAGCTGGAATGCCATAGAGAAAAAAAGTGATTAGTTCTGGACAAGGTAGGAAGGAGGAGAATAGGGATGGAAGGGAAATATATGAAGATAAATGGTGGGGGAGGGAGCCTTGGAAAGCCATTGCAGAAAAGCAACACAGAGCAAAATCTGGAACTTTAGAAATATGCACCTGAAGAGTCTTCCCTGACTGAAAAGTGTTTAATGGGGAAATAGGGCAGAATTGCAGGCGGGTCAATGAAGTCTCAATATTCCTGGAGAAACAGTGAGAACGGGGTGCCTGGGAGAAAGCTCACCTCAAATTCTGGTCAGATCACAGTAAAGGACTGGAAAGCAGCAGCCATCCTGGGGAATCTGGGAGAGGCAGGCCAGGTCTGCAGGCCAGCAGCTGAGTTCTTTTTGCCCCAGAGCCTAGCAGCAGACAGAACGGGACTATCTTCATTTCCCTACAGGGCAGGTGGAAGTAAAGAGGGCACAGGACAGTGAAAGCTCTCCTGCCACTAGGTGCCTTTCAATTTGTACAAATCAGTGCCCTAATGACTGCCCCCAAGAGTATCTAAGCCAGTGTATACTGAGAGGCAGCAGTTCAGTACACGTGGGGAACTCTTGGCTCCAGGGCTGGAGATCTGGACACCGTCATTGTTTTCCCTTCCAATTCACAGGGCAAACAGCTTACACTGAGTCTGGCCACCTGGCAAAGGGCATGCATCTCCACAAAGGCACAGACACCTGAAAATAAGTGCAGCAGGCTCTTCCCCCAAAAGAACAGCTGGAAGAACAGGGGAAGAGAACGTTTACATACCAAGCAGCACTGGAAAGCTCTAGCACTGAGGGCAAAGAATATATAAAACTCAAAGATTTTTCCTTATGATTCAGTTGTCTTTCAGATTAAAAATTTCCAACATTTTTCTCTTTTTCTGCCTCAACTACAATATTTTATCAACTCTTTGTTTTTAAGTTTTGTCCTTTTTGACTTTCATATTTTACAATTACATTTCTTAGATATATTCTTCATTTTTTATTTCTTTCATTGCATTCAATTTAATTTTTATAGACATATAAGTTATGGGATTTTTTTTGTCTTGTTTTGTTATAAAATTGTGGAATTTAGTACCATCTAACATATGGACCAAAATATACTCAGAACCAAGAGGAGCACCATGTCAGTCCATTCTGTTAGATTATATTCTCTCTTCCTTCCAATTCCACCCCTGTCTTTTATTTTGTTTCTGTTTTCATGGTTGCTCTTGTGTCTCTATATAACTTTTACTAGTTTATATAAATTTGGAATTTAGTACCTTCTAACATACAGAACAAAATACATTCAGAACCAAGTGGATCACACTCTTGGTACACTCTGTGAGACTATCTCGTCTCTCCCCCACCACTTCCACCTGACCCTTTAAAAAAATTACCGTTTTTATTTGTTTTTCACTTTTGTGGGGTTTTACTTATTTTCTTTTTCTTTTATTTTCTGATCCCTGACCTCTTCAGAATTGTCTACGGTATATTTTACTTAGATCATGGTTGATAATTTTGACTCAGCTAACTCATACGGCCATTCTGCACTGGACAAAATGACTTGAAGGAGGAATTCACCACAAACAAAACAAAACAAAACAAAACAAAACAAAACAACAGAAGTTGTTATCCACCAAAAACCTAGTGGATATGGATTTTAGTAGCCTGTCAGAGATACAATTCAGAGATATAATTATAAAATTACAGGTGGCTCTTGAAAAAAGTGTAAAGGGCTCTAGAGATACTCCTACTTCAGAACTGAGATCTAATCAGGCTGAACTTAAAAATACTTTAATTGAGATGCAGTCTAAACTGGAAGCTCTAAATGCTAGGGTTAATGAGATAGAAAACAGAATGATTTACATGGAAGACAGGTTGATGGAAAGGAAGGAAAATGAGGAAAAAAGAAAAAAAAACACAAGGAGAGGCTTCAGGAAATAAGTGATAATTTGAGAAGGAATAATATTCCTCTTATTGGGATTTCATAAGATGTAGGAGAGAAAGCGGACAACAAAGTATATTTAAATAAATCATAGCTGAAAACTTCAGTAATCTGGGGAATGAAACAGTCATTCATATCCAAGAGATAGAGGACCCCCCATCAACAAAAAAATGATCAACAGCTTGACATATAATAGGGAAGCTTGCAAATCCAAAGATAAAATCCTAAAAGCAGCTCAAAACAAGAGATTCTTAACTTATATGGGGAGAAATATCAGATGAACAACAGTCCTATCCATAGAGAACTGCCAGGCTAGAAAGGGCTGGCATGATACATTCAGGGAAATAAATGAGAAAAACTTACAGCCAAGAATACATCCAGCAAGGGTGTCATTCAGAATAAAAGGAGAGAAAAAGAGCTTCCATGATAGACAGAAACTGAAAGAATATGTGACCACCAAAGTGGCTCTGCAAGAAATATCAAGGGGGACCCTGTAAGCAAAGAAGGGAATCCAAGAAACAATTTGAAGAAACAGGGATGGTATAGATAATATTATGACACTAAACTGATATCTTTCAATAGTTATTCTGAACATGATTGGGGTAAATGATCCAATCAAAAGGCAGAGAATATTGGACTTGATAAGAAAGCAAGACCCATCTATATGCTGTATACAAGAGACTCATTTTAGACCTAAGGACACCTCCAGACTGAAAAAAAAAATGGGTGGAGAACCATTTACCATGCAAATGGTCCTTAAAACAAAGCTGGGGCAGCAAGCATCATATTAGATAAATTGAATTTTATACCAAAGATTGTAATAAGAGATGAAGAGAGACAATGTATCATACTTAAAGGGTATACCCAAGATGAAGATCTAATGATTATGAATATTTATGCCCCTAATATGGGAGCAGCCAAGTATATCAATCAATTCATAACCAAAGTAAAGATACATATAGATAATAATACTTTAATAGTAGGAGACTTAAACACGGCACTCTTGGCAAAGACAGGTATTCTAAGCAGATTACCAAAGAAACAAGGACTTTGAATGATATACTAGACCAAATGGATTTCACAGATATATACAGAATATTCCATCCTAATGGAACTGAACAGAACAGACCATATACTAGGTCACAAATCAGGTCTCAACTGATACCAAAAGATTGGGATTATTCCAGGAATATTTTCAGGCCATAATGCTTTGGAACATGAACTTGATCACAAGAAGAAATTTGGAAGGAACTCAAGCAATTGGAGGTTAATGAGCACCCTACTAAAAGATGAATGGGTAGATAGATATATAGATATATGATATATATATAGATAGATAAATAGATGATAGATAGATGATAGATAGATAGATAGATAGATAGATAGATAGATGATAGATAGATGATAGATAGATGATAGATGATAGATAGATGATAAATGTTTCATCCAGGAAATTAGAGAAGAATGATAAAAGATTCATGGAAACTAATGAAATGAAAGCATAAACGTTCACAATCTTGGGATACAACAAAGGCAGTCCTAAGTGGGAAATGCATCTCAATACAAGCCTCCCTCAAAAAATTGGAAATGTCTCAAATACACAAGCTAACTGTGCACCTAAAGGAACTGGAGAAAGAACAGCAAATAAAGCCTACACCAAGCTGAAGGAGAGAGAGAGGAAAGATTAGAACAGAACTCAATGAAATAAAGACCAGAAAAACTGTAGAACAGATCAACAAAACCAGGAGTTTGTTCTCTGAAAGAATCAGTAAGATTGATAAACCCCAAGCCAGACTTATTAAAAAGAGAAAAGACTCAAATTAATAAACTCACAAATGAAAGAGGAGAGATCACAACCAATACCCAGGAAATACAAAAGATTTAAAGAATGTATTATGAGCAAATATATGCCAACAAATTAGGCAGTCTGCAAAAAAATGGATGCATTCCTTGAAACCTACAGTTTACCAAAACTGAAACAGGAAGAAATAGAAAATCTGAACAGGCCAATATCCAGCAAGGTAATTAAAGCAGTCATCAAAACCACTCAAGAAACAAAAGTCCAGGGAAGGATGGCTTCCCAGGGGAATTCTATAAAACATTTAAAGAAGAAATAATACCTAAAGCTGTTTCAAAGGATAGAAATGGAAGGAATATATCCAAACTTGTTCTAGGAGGCCAGCATTACCTTGATTCCAAAACCAGACAAAGAACCCACCAAAAAGGAGAGTTTCAGAGCTATATCCCTGATGAACACGGATGCAAAAATTCTCAACAAGATACTAGACAATGTGATCCAACAGGACATTAGGAGGAATATTCACCATGACCAAGTTGGATTTATCCATGAGATGCAAGGTTGGCTAAACATTCATAAAACAATCAATGTGATAGATCACATCAATAAAAGAAAGGACAAGAACCATATGATCCTCTCAATAGATGCAGATAAAGCACTTGAAAAAAATACAGCATCCATTCCTGATTAAAGCTCTTCAAAGAGTAGGGATAGAGGGAACATTTCTCAATATCATAAAAGTCATTTATGAAAATCCCACAGTGAATAACATTCTCAATGAAGAAAAATCCCCCTTTCCCCTGAGATCAGGAGCACAACAGGGATGTCCACTCTCACCACTATTGTTCAACATAGTACTAGAACTCCTAGCATCAGCAATCAGGCAAGAAAAAGAAATAAAAGGCATTCAAATTAGCAAAGAAGAAGTCAAACTCTCCCTCTTTGCAGAGGACATGGTGCTGTATATAGAAAACCCAAAAAACTCTTCCACCCCAATATTGCTAGAACTCATACAGCAATTCAGCAATGTGTCAGGATACAAAATCAATGCCCAGAAATAAGTGGAATTTCTATACACTAACAATGAGATAGAAGAAAGAGAAATTACAGGGATTCCTGGGTGGCTCAGCAGTTAAGCATCTGCCTTTGGCTCAGGATGTGATCCTGGGGTCTTGGGATTGAGTCCCGCATCAGGGTCTCTTCATGGAGCCTACTTCTCCTTCTGCCCGTGTCTCTACCTCTCTCTGTATCTCTTATTAATAAATAAATGGAAAATATGAAAAAAAGAAGAAAGAGAAACTAAGGAATTAATCCCATTAACAATTGCAACAAAACCATAAGATACCTGGGAATAACCCTAAACGAAGAGGTGAAGGATCTGTACTCTAAGAACTATAGAACACTTATTAAAGAAACTGAGGAAGACATAAAGAGTTGGAAAAATATTCTATGCTAATGGATTAGAAGAATTAATATTGTGAAAACATATATGCTACATAGAGCATTTACACATTGATTGCAATTCCTATCAAAATACCATGGACTTTCTCCACAGAGTTAGAACAAATAATCTTAAGATTTGTATGGAACCATTAAGGACTCTGAATAGCTAGAGGAATGTTGAAAAAGAAGAGCAAAGCTGGGGGCATCACAATGTCTGACTTCAAGGTGTATTACAAAGCTGTGATCATCAAGACAGCATGGTAAAGGCACAAAAACAGACACATAGGTCAATGGAACAGAATGGAGAACCAAGAAATGGGCCCTCAACCCTATGGTCAACTAATATTCCACAAAGCAGGAAAGACTATCTACTCTTCAATAAATGGTGCTAGGAACATTGGACAGCCACATGCAGAAGAATGATACTAGACCATTCTCTTACCCCATGCACAAAGATAAACTCAAATGGATGAAAGATCGAAATGTGAGACAAGAATCCATCAAAATCCTAGAGGAGAACACAGGCAACACCCTTTTTGAACTTAGCCACAGCAACCTCTTGCAAGATACATCTATGAAGGCAAAGAAAACAAAAGCAAAAATGAACCATTGGGACTCTATCAAGTAAAAAGCTTCTGCACAGCAAAAGAAACAGTCAACAAAACTAAAAGACAGACTACAGAATGGGAGAAGATATTTGCAAGTGACATATCAGATAAAGGGCTACATCATTTGCCATCAGGGAAATACAAATCAAAACCACAATGAGGTGCCACCTCACAGTAGTGAGAATGGATAAATTTGACCAGAAACAACAAATGTCGGTGAAGATGTGGAGAAAGTGTAATCTTCTTGCACTTTTGGTGGGCATGCAAGTTGCTGCTGCCACTCTGGCAAACAATGTGTAGGTTCCTCAAGAAGTTAAAAATAGAGCTACCCTATTGACCCAGCAATTGCACCACTGGTTATTTACCACAAAGATACAGATATAGGGAAATGATGGGACACCGGCACCCCAATATTCATAGCAACAATGTCCACAATAGCCAAACTGTGGAAAAAGCCACGATGTCTTTTGATAGATGAATAAAGAATATGTGAGCTAGATAGATGATAGATAGATAGATGATAGATAGATAAATAGATAGATAGATGATAGATAGATAGATAGATAGATAGATAGATAGATAGATGGAATATTACTCAGCCATCAGAAAGGACAAATATCTACCATTTGATTTGATGTGGATGGAACTGGAGGGTATTTTGCTGAGTGAAATAAGTCAGTTGGAGCAAGACAATTCATATGCTTTCACTCATATGTGACATATAAGAAAGAGTGAAAGGGACTCTAAGGGAAAAGAGGGAAACTGAGTCAGCAAAAATAAGAGAGGAAGACAAACCATGGGAGACTCTTAACTCTGGGAAGCAAAGGGTTGCAGAAGGGGAGGTGGGGGAATGGGTAACTGGGTGACTGGTACTAACAAGGGCACTTGATGGGATGAGCACTGCGTGTTATATGTTGGCAAATTTCATTTAGATAAAATATTAATAAAATAATAATAAAAATATATTAATCAAATGTACTCCTTTCTGGAAAAAAAAGCTCTTTGGTGATTGATATGTAAGCACAAGACAGGATTGTGATTTAGAAATAACACTATAAATTCCATACTCAGGTTATGACTTTACCAAATCAGTGCTCAGTGTTAAAAATAAATGAACAAATAATATTAATATAAATATTTTTATTCTGTAAAATTTTCCATTTAAATAACATAAATCTCATTTTAATTCATAATAATTTACATAAAGAAACACTTTTTGAATCTTCAAGTAAGAGCGTTTCAACTCAATCATCACCACGTTCTTTTTCATATATTCTTTGTTGTAGGTGAGAAAAAAAATGTGTATGGGACAGAAAGGTGATAAACTCATTTTTTGACAATGAAAGTGATTTGAATAAACAGATGCTTTCTTGGGCATTTTTTCCTATGCCTCAGTTAATTTTGAATTTTAGTCTATAATTCCAAGTTCTTCTTTTGTATTTATCCTTGGGTTATATGCTGCATTATATATGCCACTCATGTTATCTGTCACTTTGATATTCCTTTCTAAGGAATTGCTTCATTCAAAGTCTTTGATGTTTATACAGTCATAATTTATTTGTTACCCTACACTTATCCCACCTTTGCCAGAGCCGATTGGACTGAGGATGACTTATTGATCCACAAGATGGCAAATCCATTTTGTACTCTGACTCAACTGCAAAAGATACTAGAGCCTCTTTTGAGTACTTGAATGAAGAAACAGAAGATTCCAGTTAATGATGATAATTGTAGTTTATGAGGGAACATGGAAGTGGAGTGCCATAAAGTGAAATTTAAAGGTGTAATGAAATATAAACTATGAATTATTAGAGAAGGCCAATTGATAATGTGGAATAAAAAGATATATGTAGAATGTAGTTGAAAGAATATAAGTGAAACATTACAGTGAAACATCCAAATAATTGCTGAAATTTTTTCTAAAGCTGTATTAAATTGTAACCTCACTCCAGCTCAAGTCTAGAATTCACTCTGGAAGCCACTGTAAAGGCTTATTACCTTGAATTTTTTTTCAAGATTCATCTTTACTTATACTCATTTTCATAGTAACTCTCTATTTGTACAATCTTGATTGGATCTATATTCTTTTCAATGAATGGAATGAAAGACCCAACTCTTCATTTCCAGAATTTCAGATAGGGCTATAGATATATGAGAAAAGACTACCAACACACACACACACACACACACACACACACACACAGACACACACACAGATGCAGAAAGAATAAAATATTATAATGAATTTTAATTTATGTATTCCAGACATTTATAGTAGATGAAAAACCACAAAGTATAGGAGCAGATGCAGCATGCTATACTATAAAATCATCTGGCCTCTAAAATATCTAACAAGTGTATATCCTGGCTGGTGACACCATTTTTATGAGATAGAATATTGTCAAATCTGAGCTGCTGCACCAGTGTGTTCTTTTATACTCTGGGATTAATTAAACAGATTGAAAAAGATCTGATAATTAAAATTTAGAAAATGTAATTTCAAATCATTCAAACAAATTTAATTAAAATAGGCATTATTAAAAAATAGGCATTAAGTTGAAATGCAATAATTTAATAAAAAGCAACTACTAGGGCAGCCCCTGTGGCGCAGCGGTTTGGCGCCGCCTGCAGCCCAGGGCGTGATTCTGGAGACCCTGGATCGAGTCCCACGTCAGACTCTCTGCATGGAGCCTACTTCTCCCTCTGCCTGTGTCTCTGCCTCTCTCTCTCTCTCTCTCTCTCTCTCTCTCTCTCTCTCTATGAATAAATAAATAAAATCTTTAAAAAAAGATTAAAAAAAGGCAACTACTAAAATCTACAGTGAAATATACTCAATATTATAAAATCATAAATATTTATATCTAATAAAATCAGAGGAACTTAAATTTCAGGTTGTGAGAACTGTTGAAGAAAAAAGAATATAAGGGAAGGGAGAAGAAATGTGTGGGAAATATCAGAAAGGGAGACAGAACATAAAGACTTCTAACTCTGGGAAATGAACCAAGGGTGGTGGAGGGGGAGGAGGGCGGGGGGTGGGGGTGAATGGGTGACGGGCACTGAGGGGGACACTTGACGGGATGAGCACTGGGTGTTATTCTGTATGTTGGTAAATCGAACACCAATAAAAATTAATTTATTTAAAAAAAAGCTAAAATTAGATTTCACTCAGTAGAAAGTCCTGATCACTGAATGTTATGATATCTGAAAATTTTGATATTAATCTATCATTTATGCCTTCAAAACGCCTGAAATTCTCTTTTATTTTCAATGTTTATGTGTATATATAAGGTCTTTTGTAAAAATTGTGTGATGTCAACAACGTTAATTTCATACAAAATTAATGATTTATAAAACTTATTTTCTTGGAGTTAATATTGCTTGTTTCATTATAATATTAAAATGAAAGGAGTGAAAGTAATGTATTATCTTATGAGATCTTAAGCTAGAAAAATCCCTATTATTATGTGAATAAGTACTTTTATTTAAAGCAAAAGTGATAACATGCTAATAAATCGGTAAAATGTAAAAAAAGTACTGGGTAAAAGTTGTATTTTTATAAAAATGTCAGAAGCACTTGGTCATCAAAGAAAATATCCTTTTTAAATTTCTCTTTATATTTCTTCTTTGAAAAAAAGGCTATTTTGTAGAGACAGAAGAAGCAATGCATTTTTGGTAGGAGATTCATAAAATACAACAATCACAGGAGAGAGATATAGCAGATCAAACAAGAAGAATGGCTTATTCAGAATATATGAAATGAAATGGAATGGAAGAAAGTTTTCTCAAGTTGAGCATTTGTTCTACAAGCCTTATTCTTGGCTGTATAATAAAAGATCCTATTTTCATCTTAATATGTTGACTCATCAAACTGCCTTACACAAAGTTACTTGAAGTTTTACTCCTATGTAAAACAAATATCTGTGATCATACCTACAATTTAGAGAAAGAATTAACTTTATATTTTAGTAGTTCTCCACATAATTTTGATACCTAATTTTGGAAAATTTGGTTATGCCTTTCCAAACATAAATAGAATCAAACTAAATGATTTAAACACAATTAACCCAGAGAGTTAAAATTGCATGAAGAGTTCTCTGAGTATTTATGTTAGTATACCTCTCTCCTCCAATAAATGTTCTAAGTCTCTAATTTCATGGTAAGTTGTTACCACAGTAATAGAAAGCAAATATAGCAAATTCCAAAACCTAGACCTAAAAAGACCTTACTGTTCTTCAACTATGATAAAAACAAATCCAGGTACCCTGCTAGAGTTGCCTCATGAGGATATTAGCACTGAGTGACAACTATCACCAAATGGCAGGTAGGTGATTGAGGCTATTTTATATCATCAACTCAGAGTCAAGCTCCAAATTCAGTATATCCATATGAGTGATGCTAGCCAACATCATATGAAGTAAAAATATTATCCAACTGAATCCATCCAAATGACAGGATCATGAGAAAAAATACATTATATGCATTTTTAAAATTTGATTTAGTTAACCTATAGTGTAGCACTGGTTCCTGTAGTAGAATTTAGTGATTCATCACTTAACACCCAGTGTTCATTACAATAAGTGTCCTCCTTAATACCCATCACCCATTCACCCCATCACCCACCCACCTCCCCTCCAGCAAACCTCAGTTTATTCCCTATAGTTAAAAGTCTCTTGTGGCTTGCCTCCCTTTCTGTTTTATATTATTTTTCCTTTCCTTCCCCTATGTTTATCTGTTTCAATTCTTAAATTATACATGAGTGAAATCATATTTTTCTTTCTCTGACTTATATTACTTAGCATAATACACTCTGGTTCCATCTTACTTGTTGCAAAAGGCAACATTCATAGATGGACATTTAAACTTTTTCCATAATTTAGATATTATAGTGCTGCTATAAATGTTGGGGTCTATGTGCAACTTTGAATTACTATGTTTATGTCATTTGGGTAAACGCCTAGTAGTGCAATTGCTGGGTTATAAGGTAGTTCTATTTTTAAATTTTTGAGGAACTTCCATACTGTTTTCCAGAGTGGCTACATAAGTTTACATTCCCACCAACAGTGCAAAAGGGCTTCCCTTTCTTGACATCCTCACCAAAATCTGTTGTCTGTTGAGCTATTAATTTTCGCCATTCTGACAGGTTTGAGGTGGTATCTCATCATGAGTTTGATTTGTATTTCTCCAATGATGAGTGATGTTGAGCATTTTTCTCATGTGGCTGTTAGCCATTTGCATGTCTTCTTTGAAGAAATGTTTGTTCATGTCTTCTGCCTCTTCTTAACTGGATTATTAATTTTTGTGCATTAATTTTGATGAGTTCTTTATGAATTCTGGATACTCTTTACCTGATAAGACATTTCCAAATTTCTTCTTCCATACTGTAAACTGCATTGTAATTTTGCTGATTGTGTTATTTGCTGTGTAGAAGATTTTTATACTGAGAAAGTCCAAATAGTTCATTTTTTGCTTTTGTTTCTCTTGCTTCCAGAGTTGTGTCTAGAAAGGAGTTGCTGCACCCAAAGTCAAAGAAGTTGCTGCCTGTGTTCTCCTGTAGGCTTTTGAGGCTTTCCTGCCTCACATTTAGGTCTTTCTCCCATTTTGAGTTTATTTTTGTGGATTATGTAAGAAAGTACTCCAGTTTCATTATTCTCCATGTGCCTGTTTTCCCAACACCATTTGTTGAAGAAGCTGTCTTTTTTCCTTTGGATATCTTTCCCTGCTTTGTCAAAGATTAATTGCCCATACAGTTGTGGGTCCATTTCTAGGTTCTTTATTCTGTTCTATTGATCTATGTGTCTGTTTTTGTGCCAGAACCATACTGTCTTAGTGATTACAGCTTTGTAATACTGCTTGCAGTCCATGATTGTGATGCCTCCTGCTTTGCTTTTCTCTTTCAATGTTACTTTGGCTGTTCAGGATCTTCTGTGGTTCCATACAAAGTTTACAATTGTTTGTTCTATTTCAGTGAAAAATGCTAGTTATTTTGATCAGGATTGCATTGAATGTGTAGATTGCTTTCAGTAGCATAGACATTTTAACTATATATATATATATATATATATATATATATATATATATATATATATATATTCAATCCATGAGTATGGGATGTTTTCCCATTTCTTTGAGTCTTCCTCAATTTCTTTTTTAAGTAGTCTATAGTTTTCAGCAAACAGATCTTTTACCTCTTTGGTTAGACTTATTGCTAGGTATCTTATTGTGTGTGGTGCAATTGTAAATGGGACCAATTGCTTGATTTCTCTTTCTCCTGCTTCAAATACATTGGTTTTACATCCTGTGACATTACCGAACTCATGTATCAGTTCTAGCAATATTTTAGTGGAATCTTTCAGGTTTTCCACATAGAATATCATGTCATCTATGAAGAGTGAAAGTTTGCATTATTTCTTGCTTATTTGGATGCCTTTTATTTCTTTTTGTTGTCTGACTGCTGAAGCCAGGACTTCCAGTACTATGTTGAACAACAGTGGTGAGAGTGGACATCCCTGTGGTGCTCTGACCTTAGAGAATAAGCTGTAATTTTCCCTCCAATTAGGATGATATTACCTGTGGGTGTTTAGTATATGGTAGGGTGCTTTTTCATTAAGGAGAGACAGCAGAGTAAGGATATCATTACAGGAAGAGGTAACAGCATGTCTGAAACCTCTTAAGCTAGTATAAACATGATGGAATATGCTTACAAGACTCAAAGAACAGTCAGTGTGACTGGAGCTTATAAGGAGAAAAAGAGATATATGTAAGATAATATCTGTGAACTAGACAGGGAACAAATTTTGCAAAGCCATACAGATTATTTTTGCAGTTTTTATAATTTAATGGGAGATTTGACATTGACTACCACAGTGATATCTTGATAAACTATCATAAATATATGTTAAATAAATTGCAAACCATGTATAGCAGATTTCAGTTTATGAGAATATAGTTAGCAATGTAACAGGAGAAGCTCTTCTAGGAAGAATAGCTAAACATGCCAGCTGAAATGTAAAAGTATACTTTTAAATGGATGAATAAATTATTGTAAATAGAAGAGAAACTGGCAAAGGGCAGTATTAATGAGAAATACAGCATACAGGTTGCTAAATATACACTGAAACCAGAGTTTTCTCTGGGATTTCTTCCATTCCTTGTAGACTATACCTTGAATTTTAATAGGATGCACACATATGGAAATGAAAAAGAAAAATCCAATGATCATCACTAGATCAAGAAACCCTGAATGAAACTGATGTGCTAAAAGGCTACAATTTCATAGAAGGGAAAAAGAGTGTGTCTGTGCATGAGAGAGAGACAAAGACGAGAGAGAGAGAGAGAGAGAGAGAGAGAGAGAGTCAGAGACAGATAGACAGAGGAACAGACTTGATAAGGAAGATAAACACTTGATTATATTGGCCCTGGCTCTGAGTTGAGAAGTAGAAAAACAATCTTCATGTAATCTCAATTATATTGTGAACATGGAATATGGGTTTTTTAAATTTTTATTTATTTATGATAGTCACAGAGAGAGAGAGAGAGAGAGAGAGAGGCAGAGACACAGGCAGAGGGAGAAGCAGGCTCCATGCACCGGGAGCTCGACGTGGGATTCGATCCCGGGTCTCCAGGATCGCGCCCTGGGCCAAAGGCAGGAGCCAAACCGCTGCGCCACTCAGGGATCCCTGGAATATGGGTTTTTAATTCATAGTATGGTGTGTAGCCAGAAAGAAAAATAAATAAATAAAAATTTTAAAGTATTCTATTTTTAAAAAGATTTTTTTATGTATTTGAGAGAGAGAGACAGAGTGAGAGAGACTACGAGATGAGGGAGGGTAAGAAGGAGAAGCAGACTCTTTGCAGAGTGGAGAGCCCAATGCAGGCTCAATCCTGGGACTCCAGCATCATGACCTGAACTGAAGGCAGACATACACTTAACTGACAGAGCCATGCAAGAGCCCCTAAATTTAAAAAAATATTCTAATATACAAATGCACTTGACAACATGCAAATACATATTCTCCACAAAATTCCAAATAACAAAAACTAAAAATCAAATCTCAAAAACTATATAAGGAAACCATTTATCATGAATGAGGATTAGCAATAATAATAAAATGGAATGTTAGATACATAATTACTTTTGATTATAAAGTTAAATGGATGCTAGACATGTTTAAACACCTGAAAAGGGTTACTGATATTATGAAAGCTGTGTAAAATACTTTCACAAATTTTGAAAAAGAGATTTAAAAAAAAACAGAAAGAACACTTAGAATTTAAAAAATAACCTATTTGCTGCAGAAAGAAAATTGAGGGCTTACAAAGCAAATTAAACTTAAGTGATAAGAAAATTGTTATAAAGGAATATAGTCTGAAAAATTATAAAAAAAACACAATGAGACAAAAAAATAAAAAAAATATCAAAGATAGTTTAGGAAACATGTATAAAAGTGAAAAATTCTGACAAATATCTGAACAAGAGTACCAGAAGAGAAAAGAGTGTCAAGGAAATTCTCTCTTTAAATAGAGAGAATGACAGAGAATTTCCCAAAAAAATCTATCAATAATACCAATATAAAAAGCCATGCAACCAACAGCTCATAAGAAGAATAAAATAAAATAAATATATATCACAGTAAAACTACAAAACACAAAAATGATAAAAATTTTAAAAATAGAATATAGATAACCTATAAAAACTGACAAATATACCAACTTCTCAAGAGCAATAATTTGAACCCAGAAGACCATGAAATAATATCTTTATAAAAATGAAAGACAATAACTGTGTAAAGTTAGAAGTGTATAGGCATTGAAACTTTCAAAAATAAAGGGAATAATGATATTTTCAGGTAAGAAAAACTGAGATTTACTTTTAAGAGATGGTCTTCATAAGGAAGAAAAATAACCTCATAAAAGATTTTAGAAACCCAAGAATAAGCTAAAACATCATAAATTGGATATATCTTTAACAAATAATATTAATGTCTGCTTTTAAGGTTTCAAACATAAAATTAAGAGAATTCTGGGGAAGATGATAGAGTAGGGATTCTCGGTTCACTTTGTCCCATGGATACAATTACAGAACACTCACAGCAGTGTAAATAACTCTTAAAATAAACTGAACACTGTCAGAATAAACTTCACAACTAAATGTAAAGAAGAGGCCACATGAAAAAGGTTAGGAAGGGGAGAGATGCAGTCAGGGGCTAAATAGACTGGCAGACTATCCACAGGGGGAAGAACACTGTGGGCATGGAAAGGGGAGAGAAACAGATCCCCACACCCCAGCACTTACAAGGGGAAGGCAAATCCCCATAACATTGGGCTTTGAAAACCAAAAGGGATGAATTTCATGAGTTCTTACAACCTGTGGGACTTAAAACCTGGAATTAAAAAAAATCAACAGGATCAGCCCTGGGAGGGTAGGAGGAAACTGAGTCCTACCCTTAAAAACATAGCACTATAACAGCTCATGGAGCTATCATATAAGCAGCAGTTTGAAAGGTGCTTAGGGCATATGGGAGGGAGTTATTTACTCATCTCAGAACCTATCCCTGAGGGACAGAAATCACTGGGGAACTCTTCCAGGAAGAAAAGAACTGGCAGACACCATTTCTCTTCCCCATACCCCAGGATAAACATACAGGCACCTGAAGGACTGGCTACCTAACTTGCTAACACTGCTGTCCCACCCTTATACCCTGTGTTTCTGCAAATCCATTACTCTGGATGGGTTACCTCAGTCCAAAGTAACAGGGCCCCTCCCACAGAGGAACCACAGTGTGCAAAGATTACTAGTAGCACCATCCCCACCTAGAGTGGTGTTTCCACATAGGTTGCTTTAGTTCTGGGGCTACAGGACCTCATCCACAGAGAACAAGATCACACAACATTTCTAGCACCACCACCCTGATGCACTATGCCCTGTGCTGTGCTTCCACAATACCCCACAGGCTGCTTTAGTCTTGGTAATTCAGGGCCCCTCCCAAGGTGCTCAAAGCTTGATAACACCAATGCCCCACAACACCACCGCTTCTACTGTGCTTCTGTGAAGCCCCCCTTATATGTTCTTAGCTAGAGCAATACAGGGCAATGGCACGGTTCTGGCATTGTGCAAGCAACCCCTACAGAGGCCAGCACCACTTCAAAGTTACCCCTGCCCCAGACAGAGGGAAAAGTAACCCACACACCAATCAGACGAAGGACCAAGCAGTGGGCTAGGGACAAAAAACTGGTCTGTTACAGCACCCTCATCACATTACCACCAACAAAAGATTCTCAGGGGACAACACAGGGAAAGAACCTTGCAGTATGGTACTACTACATCCCTGATAAATGCCTGGTCTGACTAAACTCAAATCAACACCACAGGGACCAAGCATTTCCAACAAAAGGAAAATAAAGCCATTTAGGATGACTGGATTGAAGGAAAAAGCAAGCCAGCCACAACAGCAGAGCGCAGAGCACATGCATCACACATAAGATATGCTCCTTAAGTACCAGGTTCTGGTGAGAAGGAAACACTACACAGTAGGACACTAAATGGCCTCTTCTTCATGATGCCAGTACTTTCCAGTGAAGGAATCACAGCTGTCTTTTCTAACATACAGGAAAAAAAAGATGCAGAGAGTTGGATAAAATGAGGAGACAGAGGAACCATCCCAAATGAAAGAACAGAACAAAACTACACCAAAGACCTAAGCAAAATGGATATGAGTAGTATGCCTTATAGAGAGTTTAAAGTAACAATCCTAAAGATACTTCCTGGACTTGAGAAAAGATTGAGAAAAGAAAAGTCTCTCAGACAGACTCCTAACAAAGAGATGGAAAGCATCTTCAGAGATGAAGTGTACAATAAATGAAAATAAAAACACATTTGATGGAATAGAGAGCAGACTAAAGGAAGCAGAGAAAAGAATTAACAACCTGAAAGAGTAATGGAAATTAATCAAGGTGAGCAAATGAGAGAAAAATAACTATAGAAACTAAGAATAAACAGGAAAATAAGTGATTCCATCAGTAGTAATAATATTTGCATTATAGAAATTCCATAAAAAAGAAGAAAGAGAAAATGAGGCAGAAAATTTATTTGAAAAAAATAATAGTAGAAAACTTCCCTAATCTGGGGAAGGAAATACAGTACTGAGGACAGAGGGGTGCCCCAGGTTCAGGGACACAATCCCAAGAACAGTGACCCAAGTTCTCTGGACCTCCTGGGGCTGGATATGCTATCCATCACTGAAGCTCGCAGTAAATATTTTTTTAAAGAATATTCTAAAAAAATAAAAATAAAATAAAGAATATTCTATACATCAAGGTTATCATACAGAATAGATGGAGAGATAGTTTCCCAGACAAACAAAAACTTATGGAGTTCATGACCACTAGACTATCCTTATTAGAAATATTAAAAGGGTGCAGCCCCAGTGGCTCGGCGGTTTAGTGCCGCCTTCAGCCCAGGGCCAGATCCTGAAGTCCCAGGATCGAGTCCCACATTGGGCTCCCTGCATGGAGCCTGCTTCTCCCTCTGCCTGTGTCTCTGCCTTTCTCTCTCTCTGTATTTCTCATGAATAAATAAATAAAATCTTAAAAAAAAGAAATATTAAAAGGGACACATTGAGTGGAAAGGAACAACCATAAATGAGAGAATGGGAAATAAGTATACCTGTAAAAGTCAGTCAAGTGATTCACAAAATAAAAGGATGTAAAATATGACAACTTATACCTAAAACATGGGGGGAGGAGTAAAGAATGGGTCAGAAACAGTGTATTTGAATGACATGCTGGAACTGATGGATTTAACAGATATATTCAGAGCATCCTATCCTAATATACAGAATACATATTCCTTTCAAGTACACAAAGAACATTCTCCAGAAGAGATCACATAGTAGGTCATAAAACAAGTCCCAAAAATTCAAAAATATCAAAATCATACCATGCATCTTTTCTGACCACAATGCTATGACACTAGAAATCAACCCCCAAAAATCTAGAAAGATCATAAATACATGGAGGTTAAATAACATGCTACTAAACAATGAATGGGACAACCAAGAAATCAAATAATCAATGAAAAAGTACTTAGAAACAAAGAAAAATGAAAACACAGTGATATAAAATCTTTGGGATGCAGCAAAAGCAGTTATAAAATGGAAATATATAACAACACAGGCCTACAAGAAGCAAGAAAATTTTCAAATAAACAATCTAACTTTATACCTAAATGGTATACAAAAACAAAAATAAGCAAAACCCAAATCCAGGAGAAGGAAGGAAATAATAAAAATTAGAGCAGAAATAAATGAAATAGACACTAAAAAAACAATAGAACAGATCAATTAAACCATGAGCTTTTACAAGTTAGACAACCTACAAGAAAGGAAAACTAAAAACATATAATCTTCCAAGAACTGAAGCAGGAGGAAAGAAAATTTGAAGAGATCAAGTACCAGCAAGGAGTAATAAAAAATTCCCAACAAACAAAAGTTCAGAACCAGTCAGCTTCACAGGCAAATTCAAGAAAACATTTAAAGAAGAGTTAACTCCTATTATTTTAAAACTATTCTAAAAATAAAAGAAGAAAAACTACCAAAATCATTCAGTGAGGCCAGTATCACCATGATAAAACACCACAAAAAAAGAGCTACAGGCCAATATCTCTGATTTTGATGAAGTGAAAAATCTTCATCAAAATACTAGCAAACTGAAAACTTTAACACAATAATTCACTATAATCAAGTGGGATTTATTCCCAGGATGCAAAAGTGGCTCAATATCCACAATTTAATCAACATGATACATCATATCAATAAGAGAGAAATGATAAAACCTATATGGTAATTTCAATACATGCAGAAAAAGCATTTGAGAAATTACAAAACCATTCCATGATAACAACAACAAAAAAAACTTCAACAGAGTAGGTTTAGAAGGAATGTACCTCAACACAATAAAGACCTTATACGAAAAATGCACAGCAAACATACTCAATAGTGAAAAACTGATAGCTTTTCCTCTAAGTTCAGGAACAAGACAAGGATATCTACTCTAACTACTTTTATTTTCTTCTACATAATACTGAAAGTTTTAGCCCCAGCAATTAGACAACACAAAGAAATGAAATTCATCAAATTGGTAAGAAGAAGTAAAACTTCCACTATTTGCAGATGACATGATACTATAAATAGAAAACTCTAAACGACTAAAAAATGACTAAAAATGATAAATGAGTTCAGTAAACTCACAGTGTATAAGCTCAATATACAGAAATCAGTTGCATTGCTATACAGCAATAATAAAGAAGCAGAAAGAGAAACTAAGAAAATGATCCCATTTACGATTGCACCAAAAAGACCAAGTCCCTAAGAATAAACCTAACCAAAGAGGTGAAAATCCTATAGTCTGAAAACTACAAAACACTGATAAAGACATTCCATGCTTACAGATTAAAAAAATATTGTTAAAATGTCTATACTACACAAAGCTATCTACAGATTTAAGAAAGTCCCTATCAAAACACTAGCAACATTTTTCACAAGACTGGAACAAACAACCCTAAAATTTGTATGGAATCACAAAACACTCTGAATAGCCAAAGTAATCTTGAAAAGGAAAAACAAAACAGAGACATTAGAATTCCAGACTTCAAGTAATACTATAAAGCTGTAGCAATCAAAATAGAATGGTACTGGCACAAAATAGAAACATATATACATGAAACAGAATAGAAAACTCAGAAAAGTATCCACAACTATATGGTCAATTAATCTTGGACGAAGAAGGAAAGAATACCTAATGGGAATAAGAGTATTTTCACCAAATGGTGTTGGAAAAACTGGAAGATACATGCGAAAGAATGAAACTGGACCACTTTCTTACACATATACAACAATAAAGTCAAAATGGATTAAAGACCTAAATGTGAGACCTGAAACCATAAAATTCTGAGTAATTTCTCTTGCATTGGCCATAGTAACATCTTTCTATACATGTCTGCTCAGGTAAGGGAAATAACAGGAAAAATAAACTATCGGGACAACATCAAGATGAAAAGCATCTCCACAACAAAGGAAACAATTAACAAAACTAAAGGCAACCTAATGAAGGGGAGAAGATATTTGAAAATGACATATCTGATAAAGGGTTAGTATACAAAATATATAAAGAACCATACAACTCAACACCCAAATTCAAATAATCCAATTAAAATCCGCAGAAGATGTGAAGAGACTCATCTCCAAAGAAGACATCTAAATGGCCAACAGATACATGAAAAGATGATCAACATCACTCATTACCAGGGAAATGAAAATCACAACCACAATGAGATATCACCTCACATCTGTCAGAAAGACTAAATCAGAAACACAAGAAACAACAGGTGTTGGCCAGTATGTGGAGAAAAAGGAATCTTCTTGCACAGTTGGTGGGAATGCAAACTGGTGCAGCCACTGTAGAAAACAGTATGGAAGTTCCTCAGAAAGTAGAAAAAAATAGAACTACCCTACAATTGAGAAATTGCACTACTAGGTATTTACCCAAAGGATACAAAAATGCTAATTCAAAAGGTTACCTGCACCCTGATGTTTGTAACAGCATTATCAACAATAGACAAACCATGGAAAGAGCCTAAATGTCCATCAAATGATTAATGTATAAAGAAGAGGTGTCATATATACAATGGATTACCCAGCTATAAAAAGAATGAAATCTTGCCATATGCAACAATATGGATGGAGCTAGAGACTATGATGCTAAGGGAAATAAGTCAGTCAAAGAAAGAAAAAACATAATAAGATTTCACTAATGTGAAATTTAAGAAACAAAACAAATGAACATGAAGTGTAGAAGAGAAGAAAACCAAGAAACACTCTTAACTATAAAGCACAAACTGATGGTTACTGGAGTGGAGGTAAGAAGCAGAATGGGTTAAATAGGTGATGGGGATTAAGGAGGGCACTTATGATGAGCACTGGGTGTTGTATGTAATTGATGAATCACTTAATTCTACATGTGAAACTTATACTATGTTAACTAACTGTTAACTAACTGGAATTTAAATAATATTTGGAGAAAAAAGATTATATATAATATATAATGGAATATATATATTATATTATGTAATACATTATATTATATTACATAATATATAATATATATTATATTATATAGATATATATTCTTTATAGTCTTTAAAAAAAAGAAACAAAACAAAATAAGAAAGGGAGAGAAAGACAACCAAGAAACAGACTCTTTTTTTTTAAAGATTTTATTTATTCATTCATTCGAGACACAGAGAGAGAGAGAGAGGCAGAGTCACAGGCAGAGGGAGAAATAAGCAGGCTTCATGCAGGAAGCCCGACATGGGACTCCATCCTGGGTCTCCAGGATCACAACCTGGACTGAAGGCGGCGCTAAACCGCTGAGCCACCCGGGCTGCCCAAAAAAACAGACTCTTAACTATAGAGAATAGATATCTACCAGAGGGGAAGTATGTTGGGGGATGGGTGAAATAGTTGATGGCAATTAAAGAGTGCCATTGTCATGATGAGCAGTAGGTAATGTATGGAATTGTTGAATCACTATATTGTGCACCTGAAACTAATATAACACTATGTAATAAAAGCTTAATATGTATAAAATCAAATCAAACATTTGCCAGTAACATATATTTGGGAATAGAGATTATTGGAATTAAATTATTATAATATATTTTGTAAGAAAAAATTAAAGACATTGATTAATATTAGACATTAAATATTAAAATTTCTATGATCACCACTCAAAGCATAATAATAGTATATACTTAAATAACATATATTTTAGGTATACATAGCTGTGATAAAACTATAAAGAAAGGAAAATAGATTACAAAAAATTCTGGACAGTGATTACTTTGGTGGATGAAGAGCACTTCATTCAGACACAGATACAAAAGGATCTTAAAATCACTAGAAACATTGGAAAGGAGCTAAGACGGTGACATAGTAGGAAGACCCTAGTCTAGTATTATCCCTGAAACACAACAGATGACTATTAAATCATTCTGAATACCTCATAAATCAACCTGAGGACTGACAGAGAAAACTCCACAATTTGAGAGGAGACATCAAGGATGGTAGGAAGTGCAGAGAAATGGATTGTAGGTACTGTGGAGTAGAGGGAACTATGGTCTTTGAGAGAGGAGAGAGAAAGTTACTGAGAGAGAAAGAGAGAGGAGGTCACAAGGAATCACATGAGGAAAACACCACCCCTAAGTCATTGGCTGGGAAAATGAGAGGGGATGATTTTCCTGAGTCCTTGCAACCAGTGGGGCTTGAAGACTGTAGTTTAAAAGGTGGCCAGACTTTCCAAGAATAGAATGTCTAGGGCACTGAGCTACTCCTGGAGAGAAGGCAGGCAAATAAATCAGACAGTTTGAAAATAGAGATCTGAGAAATACCTGGGGTAGACAGGAGGGAGATTATTCTCTCTTCTTGGAGCACATTTCTGAGAGATAGCATTCATGGAGATGCTTCTTCTAGAACAAAGGAGCTGGTTGCTGCCATTTCTGTCCCCCACCCCTCAGCATAAATACAGAGTCACCTGTGGTAAACAGCACAGGGCCTACACATCCTGCCTAACATGCTTACACCAAGTCCCACATCCCTGTGCTCTGGTAGGACTACCCCTTCAGGTCAAGCTTGCCTCAGTCTCAGTCAGCATGGCAGGGCCTTTCCCCAGACGACGAACAAAAACCACTTCTGGTTTCTACTACACCACTTCTGATCAGATAGTTCTTTATAGTCTTCAGTTCTACTGGAAACAGTATCAGGTCTCACTTCACAAACAGATCAGAGCACACCTATTTAAAGCTCACCACATTCTGGCCACAGACCAAACACTACCCACTGCAGACAAGGAGAGCCTCTGTAGATGACTGGCCTGAAGGGTAGAACAGCCAAAACACAACAGCGCAGTGCACACAACACAAACCAGAGATATTCCCTGAAGTGCCGAGCACTGGATGCTATATGAACTTCTTCACAAAGCCATTAATCGTAGAAGCAGGAAACATAATAGGATTTTCTAACATACAGAAGAAGACAGAGACTTTGACAAAATACCAAGAGGGAGGAATTCAATCCACATGAAGGAAAAGGATAAAATCATAGCCAGAGATCTAAATGAAAGAGATATAAGTAACATGCCTGGTGGATAATTTAAAGCAACAATCAGAGGATACTCATTGGACTTGAGAAAAGAATGGAAGACTTTGGGGAGGCTCCTACTACAGAGGTAAATGTGTTACAAAGAATCAATCATAAATGAAAAATGGAATAACTGAGATTTGAAATAGGCTTGATTCAACAAGTACTAGGATGCAGAGGGATGCATAAGGGATATGGAAGACAAAATAATGGAATAAATGAAGCAGAACAAAGGAGAGAAAGAACAATTATGGAACATGAGAATGACTTAGAGATCTCAGTGTCTCCATCAAATGTAATATCCCATATTATAGGAGTCCCAGAAGAAGAAGGGGGGAAAGGGGGCAGAAAATTTATTTTAGGAAATAATCGCTTAAGACTTACCTAATCTGGGGAAAGAAGCAGGCATCCAGATCTAGGAGGCACAGAGAACTCCCCTCAAAATCAACAAAAGCAGGCCAATGCCAAGACATATTGTAATTAAAATTTCAAAATATAGAGATAAAGAAACAATCTTAAAGGCAGCAAGACAAAAGAAGTCACTAACTTATAAAAGAAGACCTATGGCTAGCTGCAGATCTCTCTACATAAACGTGGCAAGCCAGAAGAAAGTGGCATGATATATTCAATGTGCTGAATGGAAAAATATGCAGCCAAGAATAATCATCTATCCAGTAAGAAAATCATTCAGAATAGAAGGAGAGATAAAGAGTTTCCCAGACAAACACATCTAAAGGAATTTGTAATTATTAAATCATTAAAACAACCTGGCAAGAAATATTAAAGGGGACTTTTTGAGTTGAAAGGAGAGACCTGTAGTGAAAAAGACTAGAAGGGAACAGAGAAAATCTCTAGAGACAAAAACAAAACATGCAAGAAAATGGCAATAAACACAAAACAATAATTACTCTCAATATAAATGGACTAAATGCTCTAATCAAAAGATGTGGCATTTCAGAATGGCTTAAAAACACACACACACACACAAAGAAGACCTATCGATATGCTACCTATAAGAGACATATTTTAGACCTAAAGACACCTGAAAATTGAAAGTGAGGGGATGGAGAAATATTTATCATGCAAATAGATGTCAAAAGAAAGCTGGAGTAGTAGTACTTATTTCAGACAAACTAGATTTTAAACCAGTCTGTAACAAGAAATGAAGAAATGAACACTATATCATAATAAAGAAGACTATCCAAGATGATCTCACAATTGTAAATATTTATGCCCTCAACATGAGAGAACCCAAAAATAGAAAACAATAACAAATTTAAAGAAGTTAACTGATAGTAATACAATAATAGTAGAGGACTTTATCAACTCACTTACACCAATGAACAGATCATACAAGTAGAAAATAAAAAAGGAAACAATGACTTTGAATGACACATTGGACCATATGGACTTAACAGATATATTGAGAATATTCTATCCTAAAAGAACAGAATACACATTCTTTTCAAGTGTACAGGGGATATTGTCCAGAAAAGTTCACATACTAAGTCACAAATCAGGCCTCAACAAGTACAAAAAGACTGAGAACATACCATGCCTATTTTCTGACCACAACACTGTGAAACTTGAAGTCAAACAAAAAAAAAAATCGGGGAAGACCACAAAAACATGAAGGCTAAACAACGTGCTACTAAATAATGAATGGATTGACCAGGAAATCAAAGAAAAAAATTTTAAAAATACATGGAAATGAGAAAGGACCCAAATGAAAATGAAAACACAGTGGTCCAAAACCTTTGAGATGCAACAAAAGCAGTTCTAGGAGGGAAGTATATAGCAATGTATACCTACCTCAAAGCAAGAAAATTTTCAAATAAACAATCTAACTTTACACCTAAAGTATCTAGAAAAAGTACAGAAGACAAAGTGTAATGCCAGAAGAAGCAAAATAATAAAGTTTAAAGAAGAAATAAATGAAAAAAAAACCTAAATAAACAATAAAACAGATTAATGAAACCAGGAGCTGGTTCTTTGAAAAAAATCAATATAATTGATAAACCCCTAGCCAAACCTAACAAAAAAAGATCCAAATAATTAAAATCACACTTTAGAAAGGAGAAATAACAATCAACACCAGAGAAATACAATTATATGAAAATATTATGAACAACTATATGCCAACGAATTACAAAACCTGGAAGAAATGGATAAATTTCTAGAAACATATAAACTACCAAAATTGAAACAGGAAGAAATAAAAAACTTGAAAAGACACATAAACAACAAATAAATTGATTTTGTAATAAAAAATGTCCCAACAAACAAAAGTCCAGTGCCAGATTGCTTTTCAGAGGAATTCTACCAGATATTTAAAGAAGAGTTAATTCCTATTATTCTCAAACTATTCCCAAAAATGGAAAAGGAAGGAAAACATCTAAATTCATTCTATGAATCCAACCTCACGCTGTTACCAAAACCAGATAAGGACTCCACCAAAAAAGAAAACTTATGGCCAAGATCCCTGATGAACATGAATGCAAAAATTCTCAATAAAATATTAGGAGACTGAATCCAATGGTACATTAAATATTCATTCACCATAATCAATTGAGATTTATTTCTGGGATGCAAGTGTGCTTGAATATTCACAAATTAATCAATGTGATATAGTACATAAATAAAAGAAAGCATAGGAACCATATGATTCTCTGAATAGATCTAGAAAAAGCATTTGAGAAAGTATGACATCTATGATAAAAACCCTCAATAAAGTAGGGTTTGAGGGAACACACCTCAGCATAATGACCATATATGACTTTATCACAGCTAATATCATGTTCAATGGGGAAAATCTGAAAGCTTTTCCTCTATGGTAGGAATAAGACAGGGATGTCCACTCTCACCACTATTATTTAACATAGTGCTGGAAGTCCTAGCCACAGCAATCAGACAAAAAGAAATAAAAGGAATCCAAAATGGCAAAGAAGTCAAACTTTCACTATTTACAGATGACATAATGTAGAATACCCAAAAGACTCCATCAAAAATTGCTAGAACTGATAAATTAATTTAGTAAAGTGACAGTATACAAAATCAATGTACAGAAATCTGTTGCATTTCTATACACTAATAATGAGGCAGCAATAATAGAAATCAAGGAATCAGTCCCATTGACAATTGCATCAAACCCACAAGATACCCAGGAATAGGTAAAAGACCTACAATCTGAAAACTACTAAACACTGATGAAAGAAAGAAATTGAAGATGATGCAAAGAAATGGGAAAACATTCCATGCTCATGGATTAGAAGAACATTTTTTAGATGTCTCTCATCCAAATAAATGTACACATTTAATGCAATCCCTTTCAAAATAGCACCATCATTTTTTCACAGAACTAGAACAAAGAATCCTAAAATTGGTTTGGAACCACAGAAGACCCCATATAACCAAAGCAACCTTGAGAGAAAAAAATAAAAAAGAAAAAAAGAAAGCTGGAGGCATCACAATTCCAGACTTCAAGCTGTATTACAAAGCTGTGATCATCAAGACAGTATGGCACAGGTGCAAAAACACATTGATCAATGGAACAGAATAGGAAAACCAGAAATGGACCCTCAATTCTGTGGTCAACTAATCTTTGACAAAGTAGGAAAGAATATCCACTGGAAAAAGGACAGTCTCTTCAACAAATTGTGTTGGAAAAACTGGCTAGCTACATGCCAAAGAATGAAACTGGACCACATTCTTACACCATACAAAAAAACAAATTCAAAAATGGATTGAAAACCTTAACATGAGAACTGAAACCATAAAAATCCTAGCCAAAAGTATCGGTAGTAACCTCTTTGATATTGGCCTTAGCAACTTGTTCCTAGATTTATCTCCTGAATCAAGGGAAACAAAAGCAAAAATAAGCTATTGGAATTTCATCAAAATAAGAAGCTTCTGCACAGTAAAGGAAATAATCAAGAAAACTAAAAGGCTACGTTTGCAATAGGAGAAACTATTCGCAAAGGACAGATCTGATAATGGGTTAGTATCCAATATCTATAAACAACTTTAAAAAACTCAACACCCAGAAAATGAATGATCTAATTTTTTAAAAATGGAAAAAGACATGAATAGACATTTTTCCAAAGAAGATATACAGGTAGCCAACAAATGCATGAAAATATGCTCAACATAACTGATTACAAGTTAAATACAAATAAAAACTACAATGAGATATCTGACATGAGAGTGGCTAAAATAAATAACAATTGTTGGTGAGGATGTGGAAAAAGGGGAACCCTCTCACACTCTTGGTGGGAATGCAAACCAGTGCAGCCACTGTGGAAAACAGCATGGAAGTTCCTCAAAAGTTAAAAGTTGAACTACCTTATGACCCAGTAATTGCACTTCTATGCACATCCAATGAATGCAAAAAAAAAAAAAAACTAATTCAAAGGAATAAATGCACCCCGATGCTTATAGCAGCATTATCAACAATAGCTAAATTATGGAAAGAGCCTAAATATCCATAAACTAATGAATGGATAAAGAAGAGGTGATATATATAAAAAATGGAATATTACCCAGGTATAAAAAGGATGAAATTTGACATACGCAACATGGTTGGAGCTAGAGAGTATGATGCTAAGGGAAATAAGAGTCAGATAAAGACAAATGCCATATGATTTCACTCATATGTGGTATTTAAGAAACAAAACAAATGAGTACAGTGTGAATAAAAATGAGAGGAAATCCAAGAAGCCTAGTCTTAACCATAGAGAACAAACTGATGGTTACTAGAGGAGAAAGGGGTGAGGGGATGGGTTAAATAGGTGATGGAGATTAAGGAGGGCACTTGCAATGAGCACTGGATGTTACATGTTAGTATTGAATCACTAAATTCCTTGCTTGAAACTAATATTACATTGTATGTTAACTAACTAGGCTTTATATACAAACTAAAAAAAAGTAAACAAAGAAACAATAAAAACTAGCAATATTATGTTTCTTAGCTGAATATTGGTTATCTCTGCATTTATTAAGTTATAATCACATTTTATATATATAATCTGTGATGGAGTCCATATAAAGCATATACAATTTATCATCTCATGTGAAGAAGTACTTCGTAGACCGAGACACACATAAATTGCTCCATATTCATTTTCAATGGCACATAAATAAAATGTCCATTTTCAATCACTTCATGCTTTTCTAAGAATTAATTGTATACATTAAAATCTAATTTTTAAAAAGATAGAGACCTGGCTACAAGTTCATATAAAATATAAGACTGTCCATATTCGTAAATACTTTCATTGGCCCTCTGCTGTTGATCTCATATAAGGAAACCTGTCTCTTGCAATCACTGATCTGCTTCCTGGCATTGTATATTTGTCTTTTGAGATATTATATTAATTAATATAATTTAATATAACACATTTTTAGTTTCACTTCTTTGATGTAGCATGTTTTTGATATCCAACCATGCTTTTTCATATATTAAATATATTTTCTTTCTTTTGACTGATAAGTAATAATCTCTAATATGAGTATATTATGGCTTATTTATCCATTTAAATGTGATGGACCTTCAGATTATTTCCATTCAGGGAGCTGTTATAACCATTGGTGTTATAAATATTTGTGTATAAATCTTTGTATGGAATTATGCTTTCATCATCAGATGAAATACTGAGAACAGTATTAAGGATAAGATTTATGGTTCAATATAATGTATATGGGTAACATACATTAACATATAGTGTATATGTGTAGAGCATATGTTTATTGGCTTAATATACTGTGATATTGTTTTTCTAAGTGGCTATATCATTTTTCATACCCATCAGCAATGTATGAAAGCCCCAGTTGTTCTAAATTGTCATCTACACTTGATAATATCAGTCATCTTAATTTTAGCCATTCTAATGTTGTATAGTGGTATCTTGAACTTTTAATTTACATTTATCTAATGACTAGTGATGTTCAACACATTATCTTGCAATTTTTTATATCTGAATATCTTCTTTTATAAAATATCTGTACAAGTATTTATACATAACTCATTCTTAATTATAAAATGTTCTGTATATATTCTGATTTCCCTTTTAATTTTTTCTTTGATCACTAGTTAGGAACGTTATTTAATTTTCATTTATTTGTAAGTTCACCATTGTTTTATTGGTTCTAATTTTATTCCATTGTGATCAGAGAACATATTTTGTATTATTTAAATCCCTTAAAATATATTCTCTCTTATTTCCCAGCACATATATGGTCTATCCTGGTGAATGCTTCATGTGTTTGAGAAAAATGCATACTCTTCTTCTGTTGAGTGAAGGTGTTCTGTCGATATCCTTTAGGTTTAGTTGATTTAGTCTTGGTCAAGTCTTCTATTTCCTTCTTTTAAAAAAATATTTATTTATTTTAGGGAGTGAAAGAGAGAGAGAGATCATGATGGATGGGGCAGAGGGAGAAGGAGGGAAGGCGACTCCACTGAATGGAGTCTTATGTGAGGCTTGATCTCATGACCCTGAGATCATGACTTGAGCCGAAATCAGGAGTCAGTCACTTAACTGAGCCACCTAGGCACCCCTTCTATTTCCTTCTTTGTTGACATCCTGCCTTATTGTCCTATTCATTATTGAAAGATAGGTGTTAAAGGCTCCTATTAATATTGTAGAGTTGTCTACTTCTCTCTACATTTCTGTCATTTTTTGCTTCATGTATTTTGCTAATTTCTTAATAGGTGCATGTGTTTTTTTAATATTCTTGATGAATTGTTCCATTTCTTATCATAAAATATCCCCTTTTATCTCTAGTAATAACCTTTAAAGGTTATTTTGTTTGATATTAAAATAGCCAATCCAGATTTTTTATGGTTGCCATTTCCATGATGTATATTTTTCTATCTTTTTACCTTCAATTTTTTTGGTGGCTGTTTCTTTTATTAATGAGAGTAATAATACCTGAATTTCCTTAAGTCACAAGCTTGAATAAAGTTGACAGTTATGAATTATGTTAAGTGTCAAGCAGGAAAATTACAACACAAGACAAAAGCAGATTGATGTAAGGTATGCATTTCAACAAATGTTTTCAATTTGTTATGTGATAATTCAATGCTATGACACTGAGGAAGTGAGCAGTTTTCAAGAAAAAAACAGTGTCTAAGTACGAAAGCTTAGAAAAACGTAACATACTTTCTCTCCATAACTATTTCACTGACCTGAATTTCATTAACAATTATGAGTCAGAAATATAAAAATAATACAGAAATAAGCTATGTATTTATATACATGTGTGCTTGTACTACAAATTTGTGCTTGAGAAATATCTGTAATGCAAAATATATTCAGCACAATTAAAAATTATATTAAATGGCACAACCCACCCAATTCAAGTATTTTGTGCAGTAAAAACAAAAATACTTTTTGTAATAGGTAAATATATGTCTTTTGCAAAAGAAAAATAATAGAGGTCATTTTTTTTTCTTCAGAGAGAGAGAGAGAGAGAGAGCGCACATACAAGCAAAGGAGGGGAGCAGAGGGAGAGCTAGATGGAGAGAATCCTTATTTATTTTTTTAATTTAAATTCAATTAGCCTTGAAAGCTTTTGGTCTCCCTGGGAGTGGGGCTAAAGCATTGAGGCAGCCGGGGCTTACCTGTACACTGACTTGAGACCAGTTCAATAAAGTGCACACCTTAAAGAAAAAAAAATAAATTCAATTACCCAACATATAGTACATACTTAGTTTCAGATATAGTATTCAATAATCTATCAGTTGCCTGTAAGACCCAGTGCTCATCACAATACATGCCCTCCTTAGTGCTCATCACCAAATTATCCCATTCCTCCACCTACCTTCCTTCCAGCAACTGTCAGTTTGTTTCCTATAGTTGAGTCTCTCATATTTTTCCCCCCTTCTGATTACTTCCCATTCAGTTTTCTTAGATGGAGAGAATCTTACACAGTGTCTCAGGGCTCAATCTCAGGACGCTGAGATTCTTTGTTCTCTACAAAGCATCCAATTTTTTTCTAGACTTTCTGAAAAGAACAGGATGATTGGGTGAATACTCTCCAGTGACAAGTTTCATAAAATAATGTACCAACATAGTTTTGCACCCAGCTCAGAGTATGCCCTGAAGTGGCAAAAATAACGTTTATTTATTTAAATATCCTTCTTTTAAACAATGGGGCATTCTGGGTAAAGTGTAACCATGCACTTGTCAGCAAGCTGATTAACAGAAACATATGCCACTGTAGAATCTGAAAACATATTTATGTAACTGTAGTCTCCATGGATATTTATATTTGTCCTAGATGAACAGTGGCTGATTCCTGCAGATGTGAATCACAATTAACAAATATATTAATTGTGCTTATTAATAATTGTTTTGAGAATGATATTTATTTGCATTTCTTTTTAAGAACATAAATTTTGCTTATTTTTAACTTTTAAAAGTTTTACTTATTTATTTAGTAAGTTTTATGTCTAACATATGGCTTGAACTCACAACCCTGAGATTGAGAGTGGCATGCTTTACTGACTGAACCAGCCAGGTCCCTCAAATTTTTGTTTTATTTTCTATATATTCTTACCTACTGTAGGTAAATCACACCTTTATATATGTATATATTGTACATGTGCTTATTACATGTACTTATGTATCTATACATGCATTATACATATGATGCATATAACACACATATATGCACATGTTATATGCATATTATATATACATTATATTATGTCTACATATTTGCTAGTAAATATATAATGTAATATATGTATATATTATATATGTGCTTATATAGATATGTGTATATATATGTGTGTATAATGTATGTATGTGAGTATATATATATATATATATATACTCTGATTTCCCTTTTAATTTAATATACTATATATATACTAATATATACATATATATCACTCTCAATCCCTCAGTCATTTCATACACACATATGACTTCAATGATCATCTCTACATATAAAATCTTTATTTGTTTAGTGGCAATATTCCCTGAGGTCCAGATCTTTATTATCAGTGTTATGGCAAACATTTCTGTTTATATTCTACCAATACTTACTTAAATCTGAATTCATCATCTTATATGCCCAAAGCTTCCAGGAGCTTCTCATCATAAAATCTACCATTGCTGTCTGGGCTTAATCAGTTGTCAAATTCAGTTAGGTCTTTCCTATTTTTCTCATATCTCTTTCTTTTTTTTTTTTTTTTTACTCCAAATGTTACATGAATTCAAGTCTTTGTCATGTCAAGGTTTTTCTATTTCAAGAACTTCTAAACTACCTGCTTGGCTCTAATGTCTGATATTATCCATCTCTATAATATGCAGTAACTGCTACTTATGTAATTCCCTTAAGCTCTTATTGTCTCTTTATATTCTGGTAAAATTCTGCCCTTAGCCAATGAATTAACATTGGAACCCTTCACAATCTGACCATGTCACCCATGCTCATTATGTCTGAAGTATACTTTATATGAATTCAAAGATGATTATATTTTCTAAAACAAAAATTATTGTGGTGGGTTGAATAATGGTCCCACAAATGTCTATTTCCTAATCCCTAAAATCTCTGAATAAGTAACCTTACACATAAAATGAATTGAGAGACAGACTTCAAAAAACTATCTCATTCCATTATGGAGTCTGAGAAATCCCAATCTGCACTTGGCAAACTGGAGACTCAAGAGAACCAACGGTACAGTTATAGTCTGGGAGCAAAGGCAGGAGAAGACTGACATTTCAGCTCAAAGACATTCAAGCAGAGAGCAAACTTTCCACTGTTCAACCTTTTTGTCATATTCAGGCCTTCAATGGATTGGATGTGGCCTACCCACATTGGAATGAACAATCTGCTTTCCTCAGTCTACTGATTCGAATGCTAATCTCATCCACCCTTACAGAAACACCCTTACAGGCATGTCCATAATAATGTTTAGACAAATATCTGGGCACCTCATAGCCTATCAAGTTGACACATAAAATTAAGCCTTACCAATCCATCCCTTGTCAACTTGGCATTCATATTCATTGCCTTAGACCATATTTAATCTCCAAATAAAGATAACAAAAAGAAAACACTTTAACATGATATAACAATTCTGTGTACAACTAAAAATAGAATCACCCATTCCCCGGGAAAGGAGATAAATATCTTGAGTCATGTCTACTCATTTTCTTCATATCCTGCAACTTAAATACAATCATATGAAGTTAATATTTAAATACCATAGTATGAAGTCAGTACATTTTATGTTACAGAATGAGGGAATAAGAGAGGAGAGAAATTTGCAAAATACATACACAGAAACATAGGCATACAAACATATTCATAACAAAATAAGGAAGAGATACACCTGATGATTACAGTCCTCATTTCTGTAACTGATCATGTGCCTTTAGCTGGAAGAACTACTTTCTTCCACTATCCATCTTGTATTCCTTTATCTTTTATCCTATATCACAGCAAGCACCTCACCTGGCTACAGTTCTTAATTTGTCGAGATAAACCAAATCTTCACTGACAGTAGTTTTCCATCCACCTTAATTACAGAGCATGGTAACACTAAAAGGCACTTTAAGGGATATCTATTCCAGACATAGTCTTCCTTACTTCCATTGTAGAATAGTAGTCCAATTCCCCCTTAGTATTCAGGATCAATCACTCCACACAACAGTTATTCCTTTCTTTGCCTATTGATCTAGAAACATGGGGACCAGGTAGCAGTTTTAACTTTCAGGTCAATGGAATCGTTGTTGTGTCTATTGGTGGAAGAATTCCTCCCTGTGGAGTTAAGACATCGAGACCAGCAAGGCATGTTATCATGGGATAAAAAAGCAAAAAATTTTCCAGTGGGTCACTAGGAGTAATAATGAGTGGTATCACTACTATTTCCATCCCTTGATTCCTAGATCTGATTCAGAGGATGCTGATTCAGAGGATATACACCATTCTGGAGAACATTGCCTCAGCCCTGCAAGGTATTAGCACTTTGCTGGTGCTGTTACTGACTCTTCAGATGGCTGTTCCACCATTCTATTGGCAGGTGCTTCAAGATGGTAATGACCATGGTAGACCAATGCACTTCATGAGCATAGGTCATTGCCATACTCTTTTTGCTGTGGAATGAGCTCCATGATCACAAGCAATGCTATTTAGAACATTATAATGGTGTACGAGGCATTATATAAGTCTATGGATGGTATTTTAAGCAAAAGGACTGCATGCAGGGAAAGCAAATCCATATCCAGAGTAAGTGTATATTTCAGTAAAGACAAAACCCAGCTCCTTCCATGATGAGAGCAAATCAATGTTATCAATCTGCCAGCAGGTAGCAGGCTATTACCCTGGGGCAATGATGCCATATATTTGGGACTCAGTGTTGGTTTCTGTTGCTTGTAGTTTGAACACTCAGCAGTGGCCATAGCCAGATTGACCTGGTGTGTGAAACTCCATGCTGATGAGCTGATGAATATCCTCCTAAGCTTGCGATCATATCCACTTTACAATTGAGTCCATTGGGTCATAACAGGGGTGACTGGAGAAAGAGGCTGCCTGGTATTCATAGACACTATTCAAAGGATTATTAAAATTCTCCTTTGCTTAGGTCATTTTTTGGTGGACATTCATGTACAGCACACATATGTTTATGCTTTTGCCCACTCAAAGAGGTATACCCACATACTTTCCCACCAAAATCCCTTATCACCAAACTTTTCAGTTATATTCCTTTCACATAACTCACCATCCAGCCAAACCATTGTCTACAGCCCATGAATCAGCATATAAACACACATCTGGCAATTTCTCCTTATATGCAAAGTGAATAATAGGGTGCACTGCTCAAAGTTCTGCCTTATTGGAGAATTTCCTTTTGCCACTGTCATTTGGTGATATATCAGAAAAGGGATATGATGCCAAAACTATCCACTTTAAGGGGGTACTTGTATATCATGCAGAACCATTTGTAAATCAGCCTCTGTTTTTATATCTTCTAGCAGCTGATTGTAGGGAACTCTTCATTAAGCTATGCATGTGGGTTGGGAGAGAAAATACAGTGTAGCAGGAATGGAATCATTATCATTTGGGCTATTTCATGTTACTTATGTGTGCCTTCAGGGCCTGCTCAGGACAGTCATTTGAATGATTTCCATTTGATGATGGAATGCTGCTGTGCATATCCAAATTTATGGCTTGGTGGGTCAGATAACACCCAGTTCATCATGGGAAGCTAAGTTTGAGTGGTAACTTATTGAGCAAAATTAAGCAATCAGGCCTAGTAGCAGCTCAAGAGCTTTTTTCCAAAAGGAGACTAGTTATCCACAGAGTATGGAAAGCTTTGTTTTGAAATCCTGAAGACCTGTGCCACGATTCACCTATAGGAGTCAACTAAAGGTTCCTAACAGCATCCCTATACACCACTGATACTTCAAACCCCACTGGGTATATTGGATCATATGACCCAAATGGTAGAGCAGCTTGCACAGAAGCATGGATCTGTTGCAGACTTTTCTAAGCTCCACCCATAATCTAGCAACTTTTCAAGTACCTTAGCCAATGAGCCAGAGTAAGATACCTAATTAGGAAACATGTTGCCCCCCAAATCCAAAGAGGCACACAAGACATTGTACCTCCTTTTTGGTTGTTGGAGGGTACATATACAACAAATTATCCTTCACTGTCATAATCTGGGCAACTATAATAGAATACAATGGACTGAGTGTCTTCTAAAGAACATAAATTTATTTCCCACAGTTCTCGAGGCTGGGGAGTCCAAGATAAAGGTGCTAGCAGATTCAGTGTCTATTGAGACCTGCATTCTGGTTCACAGTCAGCCATTTTCTCTCCATGTCCACACACAGTGGAAAATATAAGGGGGTTATCTTGGATCTCTTTTATAAGGATATGAATCCCATTTATGAGGGTCCACCCTTATGATCTAATCACTTCCTCATCTCCAATACCATCACATTGAAGATTAAGTTTCAACATTTGAATAGGAGTGCGAGTGCGAAACATTGTAAATAGCATTCACCTTAAAAAGAATATCTTAACATGCTCCATACACCACCACTATAGTTATTTACTGAGGCAGAATGAATAAAATCTTGTCAGATTTATTTTCTACCTTCTGATATGCAAATATCATTAGGTCAATAATAGCTACTAATTCTTGATAACTATGTCCAATAAGCATAATGTGATCAATACAATGGATGAATGTAACAGCCTATTGGAAAAGGTGATCAAGATCCCTGTAAACTAAATTATGACATAAGGATAGAGAATTGCTCTATCTCTCCAAATAGGACATAAAGGTATATTTCTGGTCTTTCCAGCTGAAAGCAAACTGCTTCTGGTAGATTATAAGGACAGGGATGTATAAAAAACTATTTGACAAATCAGTAGCTGAAAACCAGGTATCAGGGGATGCATTGATTTCCTCAAGCAATAAAAACACATCTGGTACAACAGCTGCAATTGGAGTCACCACCTGGTAAAGCTTGCAATAATCAACTGCCATTCACCAAAATCCATCTGAGTTCTGCACAAGCCAAATAGGATAATTGAATGGGGATGTGGTGGGAACTTCCACCCCTACATCTTTCATATTTTCAAGTTTTTCAAGTCTTGGCACTAATTTCTGCATTTTTTTCAAGAATGTGGTATTGTTTAGGGTTTGCAATTTTTCTAGGTAGAGGCAGCTCTATTGGCTTCCATTTGGCTTAATCCAGAATAATAGCTCTCATCCCACAGATCAGGGAGCCAATGTGAGGATTCTGCCAGCTGTTGAGTATATCTATTCCAAACATGCATCCTGTGTGACTATAACCACAGAATGGGGTTGGGGACCCACTGAGTCCACTGGGAGATCTGAGCTAAAATTTCACTAATCATCTAACCTTAATAAGTCCCTACTCTGACTAATTATAGTGATATTTTGGGTATCTTCAAATTAGTGTCCTTTGACAGTCAGGGTCTGGTAGTTTCTAAATGGTCTGTTATTTCTTTTCCCACAATATAGTTACCCTGGTACAAGACCGTTGGTGCCTTTGGAAAAGGCAGGGAAAAAGAGTAACTGTAAAATTTTGACAGTATACTAGAGTTGTTCCTCAAGAGGGCCTGGTATGTCCTTCATTAAAAGAGTTCTGGATAAGTAAACTGGCTCAAGACTGGAAAGTGATTGGGGTGCCTGGGTGGCTCAGTGGTTGAGCATCTGCCTTTGGCTCAAGTAGTGATCCTGGGGTCCTGGAATTGAGTTCTGCATGGGGCTCTCTGCAAGGAGTCTGCTTCTTTCCCTGCCTCTCTCTCTCTGTGTCTCTCACAAATAAATAAATAATAAAATCTTTAAAAAAAAAGACTGGAAAGTGATTAAGGATCCATGACACCTTTTATGATCCAATTTAGACTTTTTTCACTTCACCTAGAAGTTTTCTTCTTATTCAGATGAAATAAGAATTTAAGAGACTCTTAACTATAGGGAACAAACTGAGGATTGCTGGAGGGGAGGTAGGGTGAGGGATAGGATAACTGGATGATAGGCATTAAGGAGGGCACTTGATGTAATGAACACTGATGAATCACGAAATTCCACCCCTAAAACTAATAATACACTATATGTTAACTAAACTGAATTTAAATAAAAAAATTAAAAAATAAATAATTTTTAAAAAGTAAAAAAAAAGGATTTAGTAAAATTTTTATCTATTTCACTTCCATATTCACCATGATAAATTATCCAACAGCACAGGTCTGCATGAGTCAGACTATTCTGATTACTGCTTTGATTCTACTGTTTATTATAGCAACCACACTCAACTTGCTTTTGGTAGCTGGTTCCTGCTGCTTAGATCTTGCTACCTGACATCCAGTTACTTATTGTTTTTATATTTGCTAATTTAGTGACTGTGGTTCCATGAAAAAGTCTTGCTTACATAGAAGAACAATTATAAAACTCTTCAAGGATGCTGGGGCTCCCCTCAGAAATTTATTTCTCAAAGTTGTGGTGAAAGGTGAAAGGTATATCTTCTGAATCTTCCCTGTGTTGTGAGTAGGTCTTAAATGACATACCCATTCTACCATCTCAATCTCCCTAAGCCTTAAAATCCTTTCCTCTGCATTAAAACAAGGCAAGTTTGCCTTTTCTAATTCACTCATTAAGGGCCACTTAAAAAAAAGATTTTATTTATTTATTTAAGAGAGACAGAGAGAGTGCAAGCAGGGGGAAGGATAGAGAGAGAAGGAGAGGCAGACTCTCCATTGAGCAGGGAGCGTGACACCAGGCTCGATGCTAAGACCATGTGATCATGACCTGAGCTAAAGGCAGATGTTTAACTGACTGAGCATCCCAGGTGCTACTGTAGGCCACTTTTTATCTATGTTTCAACCAATCAAACAAACTGTTATATCCCTTTCTAACTCCCTGAGCTACAACATTAAATGTAGAATTTCTGCTTGGTGAACGCATCTCAATATTTGTTTCTCTGATCCAACATTGTTTGTTCTATTATTATTCCACAACTTCAATTCCCCTATCCTTTCTCATACATGTCCCTGAGATCTGTCTATATAAATTAGAAAACTCAAGTAGTTCTTTTGGTGTGTGACACACAGTTTTGTGGGTCATAATTTGTACTTCACCTTTAAGAACCTTCTGGGACTTGAATCAAGTTAGAGGTCTAGAAACAAAGACAAGCAGTAGGGATGGGACTGAGAAGAATTAGCACTGTTTTGCAAGACAACTGCCTTAGGGGTGCCATTACAATTTTCTCAAGCAATGCAGGGCTAATCCCTTTAGATTATGGTGGGAACACCACTCTCATTGTGGTTGAGAAGTCCTATTCCTCTGACAAAGAAGAGAATTCAAAGTTTAGGAGCTCAGTGTATAGCTACTTAATAGTAATTTTGAAGAGTTCATCATTCTTATTCATATCAAATATGTAGGAGGAAAATATGACTCTGGTTACAAGTTACTTTCAATAATTGTATTAGTAATTTGATAAAGAATATTTTTCTTCCCATGTGCCATTTATTTTGCACAAAAGTAAAAGACACATGTTATTCTAATAGTTACAAATATTTTTTTTAAAAAAGAAATGATATTTGCAGACACAAATTTGAGAAAGTGTGAATGAATATTCATTCGCTCATTAGTAAGTTTGTAAACCTGAGTTTTTTTTAATTGATATTGTTCACATAGGCCTTCTTTTTGAGAATGGCTTTATAAATGTACACAAGCAAATGAAAAATATTCAGTTGCCCACATGAATAGAATTGCTAGTTCAACTAATCTTATGGAAGCTAAAACTAAACATATGTGCTATAGATAAGGTAGATAATTTACTTTTTTCCAGTTTTATTGAGATATAATTGACATATAACATTGTACAAGTTTAAGGTGTACCATGTGATGATCTGATATACATTACAAATGAGTATCACAATAAGGTTGATTATCACATCCATCACCTGACATGATTATCTATATATATTTTGTGGTATTAACATTTAAGACCTATTCTCTGCAAATTTCATGAATACAGTACAGTATTGTTAACTATAGTCACTATGCTGTATACTAGATCCCCAAAATTTATTCAATTTATAATGGCAAGTTTGTATACTTTGGCCAACATCATCCCATTTCTGTTACCCCCAGCCCCTGAAAATCACCATTCTATTTTGTTTTGGAGTTTGGACTTTTTTTTAATTCCAAATATAAGGGAAATCATACAATATTTATCTTTTTCTGTATGGTTTATTTTACATAGCATAATATACTCAATGTCCATTCATATTGTTACAAATAGCAACATTTTCCTCTTTCTTATGACTGAATAATATTCAATTAATTCAATTACATATACATATATTTATATATACACATATATACATATATTTATATATATACACATTTATACTTACATATTTATATTTATCACTTTTCTTTATCGAGTCATCCACTTATAGACACTTAGGTTCTTTCTAGGTGTTCTCTATTGTGAATAATGCTGAAATGAGTAGGGGGATGCAGATATATACTCAAAATTGGGATTGCTTGATCATATGGAGGTTCTATTTTGTTTTAATTTTCTTTATAAAGCTATATACTATTTTCCATAATGGTTGTACTAGAAATTTGACTTTTAAAAAAAGAATGTTCAGAAGTGTGGTAGTAGATATTTTTTTCCAGGCTAAAATGTCCTTAACATTGCCTCCATATAGGTCTATTTCAATAGAATAAAATTTAATGTAAACTTAAATTTAAGAGTCGGGGCAAGATGACAGAGAAGTCAGGTTCTCAACTCACCTGGCCCCAAAAACTTACCTAGATAACTTTCAAACCATCCTGAAAACCAACGAATTAGACCTGGGATTTAAAGAGAGAACCTCCAGATGCTACAGAGAGTAAGAATTTTGCTTCTAACAAGACTCAACTAAGGTGAAATTACCTTAGGTTGCGGTTGATATTCTTCACTCAGCCCACTCATACAGCCACTCTGAACTGAGAAAAATGATTATAAGGAAGAATTCATCACAAAACAAAGAATCAGAAACAATACTCTCTGCTACAGAGTTACAGAATTTTTATTACAATTCAATGTCAGAAAGCCAATTCAGAAGCACAATTATAAAACTACTGGTGGCTATTGAAAAAAGCACAAAGGAATCAAGAGACATCATGACAGCAGAATTTAGATCTAATCAGGCCAAAATTAAAAATCAACTAAATGAGATGCTATCCAAACTGGAGGTCCTAACAGTGAGGGTTAATGAGGTAGAAGAAAGAGTGAGTGACATAGAACACAAGTTGATGGCAAAAGAGGGAAGCTGAGGAAACAAGAGAAAAAAAATTAAAAGACCATGAGGAAAAGTTAAGGGAAATATGACAGCCTCCGAAAAGGAAAAATCTATGTATAATTGGGGCTCCAGAGAACTCCGAGAGGGACAGAGAAACAGAGAGCATATTTGAACAAATCGTAGCAGAGAACTTCCCTAATTTGAGGAAGGACACAGGAATTCAAATCCAGGAGAAAGGTCCCACCCTAAAATCAATAAAAACCATTCAACACCTCGACATTTAATAGTAAAACTTGCAAATTCCAAAGATAAAGAGAAAATCCTTAAAGCAGCGAGAGACAAGAGATCCCTAACTTATATGGGGAGAAATATTAGATTAACAGCAGACCTCTCCACAGAGATATGGCAGGACAGAAAGGGCTGGCAAGATATATTGAGAGTACTAAATGAGAACATGCAGCCAAGAATACTTTATCTAGCAAGGCTCTCATTCAGAATAGAAGGATAGATAAAGAGCTTCCAAGATAGGCAAAAAGTGAAAGAAAATGTTACCACTAAACCAGCTCTGCAAGAAAGATTAAGGGGGACCCTGAGAAAGAAGAGGAAACCCAAAGAAATAATCCACAAAAACAGGGACTCAATAGGTATTATAATGAGACTAAAATCATATCTTTCAATAGTAACGCTGAATGTGAATGGCCTAATGATCCCATCAAAAGGCACAGGATTTCAGACAGGATAAAAAAGCAAGACCCAAGTATTTGATGTCTACAAGAGACACAATTTGGAAGTCAGGACACCTCTAGCCTGAAAATGAAAGGTTGGAGAACCATTTACCATTCAAATGGTCCTCAAGAGAAAGCAGGGGTAGCAATCCTCATATCAGAAAAATTAAAGTATATACCAAAGACTGTAGTAAGAGATGAAGAAAGACACTGTATCATATTTAAAGGGTCTATCTAACAATAAGACCTACCAATCATGAATATTTGTGCTCCTACTGTGGGAGCTGCCAAGTATATCATTCAATAAATAACCAAAGTAAAGACGTACTTATATAATAATACCCTAATAGTAGGAAATTTCAACATGGCACTTTCTGCAAATGACAGATAATCAAAGCATAACATCACCAAAGAAAAAAGAGCTTTAAATGATGCACTGGACAAGATGGATTTCACAGATGTATACAGAACTTTACATCCAAATGCAACTGAATACACATTCTTCTCAAGTGCACATGGAACTTTCTCCAGAATAGACCACATCCTGGGTCACAAATCGGGTCGTAACCAATACCAAAAGATTGGAATTGTCCCCTGCATATTTTCAGACCACAATGCTTTGAAACTTGAACTCAATCACAAGAAGAAATTTGGAAGAAACTCAAACACATGGAGGTTAAAGAGCATCCTGCTAAAGGTGAAAGGGTCAACCATGAAACTAGAGAAGAATTAAAAATATTCATGGAAATTAATGAAAATGAAGATACAACCATTCAAAATCTTTGGGATACAGCAAAAGCATTCCTAGGAGGGCAATACATCACAATACAAGCATCCCTCAAAAACATGGAAAAAACACAAATACACAACCTAACCTCACACCTAAAGGAACCGGAGAAATAACAGCAAATAAAACCTACACCAAGCAGAATGAGAGAGTTAATAAAAATTCAAGCAGAACTCCATGAAATAGAGACCAGAAGAACTGTAGAACAGATCAACAAAACCAGGAGTTGGTTCTTTAAAAGAATTAAGGAGATAGATAAATCATTAGCCAGCCTTATTAAAAACAAAAGAGAAAAGACTCTAATTAATAATTTCACGAATGAAAAAGGGAGATGACAACCAATACCAAGGAAATACAAACGATTTTAAAAATGTATTATGAGCAGCTATATGCCAATAAATTAGGCAATCTTGGAGAAATGGACTCATTTCTACAAAACCACAAACTACCAAAATTGGAACAGGAAGAAATAGAAAACCTGAACAGGTTGATAACCAGGGAGGAAATAGAAACAGTCATTCAAAACCTCCTAAGCCACAAAAGTCCAGGTCCAGATGGCTTCCCATGGGAATTCTATCAGACGTTAAAGAAGAAACAATACCTATTCTACTAAAGTTGTTCCAAAAGGTAGAAAGCGATGAAAGACTTCCAAACTCATTTTATGAGCCCAGCATCACTTTAATTCCAAAACCAGACAAATACCCCACCAAAAAGGAGAACCATAGACAAATATCCCCGATGAACACAGATGCGAAAATTCTCAACAAGATACTAGCCAATAGAATCCAACAGTACATTAAGAAGACCATGACCAAGGTCATTCACCATGACCAAGTGGGATTTATCCCTGGGATGCAAGCCTGGTTCAAGACTCATAAAAATCAAAGTGATAGATCATATCAACCAGAGAAAAAAAAAAGAACCATATGATCCTGTCAATAGATGAAGAGAAAGCATTTGAAAAAATGCAGCATCCATTTCTGATCAAAACTCTTCAGCGCACAGGGATAGAGGGAAAATTCTTCAGCATCTTAAAAGCCATCTACAAAAAGCCCAGAGCAAATATAATTCTCAATGTGAAAACACTGAGAGCCTCTCCCCTAAGATCAGGAACACAACAGGAATGTTCACTCTCACCACTGCTATTCAACACAGTACTAGAAGTCCTAGCCTCAGCAATCAGGCAACAAAAAGAAATAAAAGGCATTCAAATTGGCAAGGAAGAAATCAAACTCTCTCTCTTTGCAGATGACATGATACAGTACATAGAAAACCCAAAAGACCCCACCCCAACATTTCTATAACTCATACATCAATTCGGCAGTGTGGCAGGATGCAAAATCAATGTCCATAAATCAGTGGCATTTCTATACACTAACAGTGAAACTGACAAAAGAGAAAGTAATTATCAATCCCATTTAAAATTGCACCAAAAAGCATAATATACCTAGGAATAAACCTAATCAAAGAGGTAAAGGATCTATACCCTAAAAACTACAGAACACTTCTGAAAGAAATGGAGGACGACACAAAGAGATGGAAAGATATTCCATGCTCATGGATTGGAAGAATTAATATTGTGAAAATGTCCATGCTACCCAGGGCAATTTACACATTTAATGCAATCCCTATCAAAATACCATGGATTTTCTTCAGAGAGTTGGAACAAATCATCTTAAGATTTGTGTAGAATCAGAAAAGACTCTGAATAGCCAGGGGAATACTGAAAAAGAAAACCTGAGCTGAAGGCATCACAATGCCAGATTTCAAAGTGTACTACAAGCTGTGATTATCTGGACAGTGTGGTACTGGCACAAAAACAGATAGATCAATGGAACAGAATAGAGAACCCAGAAATGGGCCCTCAACTCTATGGTCAATTAATATTTGACAAAGCAGGAAAGACTATCCCCTGGAAAAAGAACAGTGTCTTCAATAAATGGTGCTGGGAAAATTGGACAGCTACATGCAGAAGGATGAAAGTAGACCATTTTCTTACACCATACCCAAACATAAACTCAAAATGGATGAAAGATCTAAATGTGAGACAAGAATCCATCAAAATCCTAGAGGAGAACACAGGCAACACCCTTTTGAACTTGGACACAGCAACTTCTTGCTGTAAAAAAAGAGATAATAATTTAGTTTTGTCATAAAGGAGGAAGAACTTTTAACAGAAGTGAAGGTCTATAATTATGCTATTGTTTTAGCTTCTTCTGATCATCTGATTATACTGGACATCTCAGTCACAGTTCAGCATCATCTTATGGCTACATTTATCTCTCTGGCACTTCCCTACATTTAGGTTAACTATAAGTGGATGAATGAATTTGGACTTGAAGATTTAAGTGTGATTGAAATGATATCATTACAGGAGTACCTGGGTGAACCAGTCAATTAAGTGTCTGCCTTCAGCTGGAATCATGATCTTGGTCCTGGGATCAAGCCCTGCTTTGGGCTCCCTGCTTGGTGGACAGGCCGCTTCTCCTTTTCCCTCTGCCTCTTCCCCCACTTGTACTCTCTCTCTCATTCACTCTTTCTCAAATAAATCAATTAAAATCTTTAAAAACATGATGTCTTTCCAGGTAATTGGGTATTTTTCAGCCACCTGAATGAGAAGTTAGGCAGATTGATGCTAATTAAGTCAACGTATTATCTCTCTTTCAATATTCAACATCCACGATTTCTCACATTTATCACATATTTCTCAGTAAAAATAACCGGCATTTGAGAGCTTACTATGTATCAAATATGGTTCTGAGAGCTTTTATGGATTATCTCCCTTAGTCATCACAACAGCCCAATGAATCAGTACTATTGTTACCTACTTTTTACAGATGATTAAATTGAGACCTAGAGAGCTAACTAACTTACCCAAAGTTACACAGATAGTAAGTGGTAAAACGGTTATCTATATAAGTGATCTTGTTTCAGAACTTTTTGTATGTGCGTGTGTGTTTTTGTTTTTATTCATGAGAGACACACAGAGAGAGGCAGAGACACAGGCAGAGGGAGAAGCAGGCTCCAGGCAGGGAGTCCGACATGGGACTCGATCCCGGGTCTCCAGGATCACACCCTGGGCTGAAGGCGGCACTAAACCACTGAGCCACCAGGGCTGCCCTTGTTTTACAACTTTTATTCTTCATTGATAACCTATATCATTACCAAATCCTATTGTATTTTTTTCTTTTCTTTTCCCATACACAAGTGTTTTGTTGATTTCAATTGTAGAGTGAAGTGTACATAAAATGAAAGGATTGACACTTTCATGTCATGTGGGGCTACTAGTAGCCTCTATAACCTTGTATGGTCTCTGAAATTGCTTGGAAAATGATCAGTGGGCCAGTGGTGAGAATAATGATGAGCATAATGATCAGAAAGAGGCCTAAAACCAGGGCCCAGATGTTCAGACACTTGGTGGTGGAGGCATAGGCCTGGGCTCCAATCATGTCACCCACCATCTTCCAGTCCCTAGATGTCATGGAGTAGGCCAATGCCACAAAGCCCAGGCAGCACAAGTTTATGCGGATTGTGTTGAACAGGGACGAGATAATGTGGTTGGGCACAGCCATCTCACTGTGGATATTGATCAGGGTGGTTATCCAAGGAGCCCAGTTTTGGAGTGCCCTGAGTACAGCACCTTGTGTTCCTCTTTGAGCATCTCCACGGTTGGATGATTCACGTGTAGGCACCAAGGAAGAAGGGCTGGGAATTAGGGTTTATGGTGTGAGGTGGAGCAGCTGTTATTTTTTTAATATCTTTCTAAGTTGACCAAATGTCATTAATTGATGAATAGTCCAATGTTTTAATCCCTCAGGATTGTTTATATTAACTCTTTATTTCTTTTTTGTTGTTGTTTTATTTTTTTAATAAATTAATTTTTATTGGTGTTCGATTTACCAACATACAGAATAACACCCAGTGCTCATCCCGTCAAGTGTCCCCCTCCGTGCCCGTCACCCATTCACCCCCACCCCCCGCCCTCCTCCCCCTCCACCACCCCTAGTTCATTTCCCAGAGTTAGAAGTCTTTATGTTCTGTCTCCCTTTCTGATATTTCCCACACATTTCTTCTCCCTTCCCTTATATTCCCTTTCACTATTATTCATATTCCCCAAATGAATGAGAACATACACTGTTTGTCCTTCTCCGATTGACTTACTTCACTCAGCATAATACCCTCCAGTTCCATCCACGTTGAAGCAAATGGTGGGTATTTGTCGTTTCTAATGGCTGAGTAATATTCCATTGTATACATAAACCACATCTTCTTTATCCATTCATCTTTCGATGGGCACCGAGGCTCCTTCAACAGTTTGGCTATTGTGGACATGGCTGCCATAAACATCGGGGTGCAGGTGTCCCGGCGTTTCATTGCATCTGAATCTTTGGGGTAAATCCCTAACAGTGCAATTGCTGTGTCGTAGGGCAGGTCTATTTTTAATTCTTTGAGGAACCTCCACACAGTTTTCCAGAGTGGCTGCACCAGTTCACATTCCCACCAACAGTGTAAGAGGGTTCCTTTTTCTCCGCATCCTCTCCAACATTTGTTGTTTTCCTGCCTTGTTAATTTTCCCCATTCTCACTGGTGTGAGGTGGTATCTCATTGTGGTTTTGATTTGTATTTCCCTGATGGCGAGTGATGCAGAGCATTTTCTCATGTGCATGTTGGCCATGTCTATGTCTTCCTCTGTGAGATTTCTCTTCATGTCTTTTGCCCATTTCATGATTGGATTGTTTGTTTCTTTGCTGTTGAGTTTAATAAGTTCTTTATAGATTGCTAGAACTCATACAGCAATTTGGTAGCGTGGCAGGATACAAAATCAATGCCCAGAAATCAATGGCATTCCTATACACTAACAATGAGACTGAAGAAAGAGAAATTAAGGAGTCAATCCCATTTACAATTGCACCCAAAAGCATAAGATACCTAGGAATAAACCTAACCAAAGAGGTAAAGGATCTATACCCTAAAAACTACAGAACACTTCTGAAAGAAATGGAGGACGACACAAAGAGATGGAAAGATATTCCATGCTCGTGGATTGGAAGAATTAATATTGTGAAAATGTCCATGCTACCCAGGGCAATTTACACGTTTAATGCAATCCCTATCAAAATACCATGGACTTTCTTCAGAGACTTAGAACAAATTACTTTAAGATTTGTGTGGAATCAGAAAAGACCCCGAACAGCCAGGGGAATTTTAAAAAAAGAAAACCATATCTGGGGGAATCACAATGCCAGATTTCAGGTTGTACTACAAAGCTGTTGTCATCAAGACAGTGTGGTACTGGCACAAAAACAGCCACATAGATCAATGGAACAGAATAGAGAACCCAGAAGTGGACCCTGAACTTTATGGTCAACTAATATTCGATAAAGGAGGAAAGACGATCCACTGGAAGAAAGACAGTCTCTTCAATAAATGGTGCTGGGAAAATTGGACATCCACATGCAGAAGAATGAAACTAGACCACTCTCTTTCACCATACACAAAGATAAACTCAAAATGGATGAAAGATCTAAATGTGAGACAAGATTCCATCAAAATCCTAGAGGAGAACACAGGCAACACCCTTTTTGAACTTGGCCACAGTAACTTCTTGCAAGATACATCCACGAAAGCAAAAGAAACAAAAGCAAAAATGAACTATTGGGACTTCATCAAGATAAGAAGCTTTTGCACAGCAAAGGATACAGTCAACAAAACTCAAAGACAACCTACAGAATGGGAGAAGATATTTGCAAATGATGTATCAGATAAAGGGCTGGTTTCCAAAATCTTTACTTTATTTCTAATAATTATTCATTTTCATAGGAAAAGGACTATCAAAACATAAGTAAAGTAAAAGTGATAGTTTCCCTATAATCTCATCAATGCTACTGAGTTAAATTCCCTGGATTTAATTTTCTCCATTTAAATCCTGAGGTAATGCCTGATTATTTCTATCACCACTTTCTTATTATTCAAATCAACTTAATATTAGTGAATATTAATTCAGAATTAATATTTTAATTATGTATATAATTTTAATAAATACTATCTTCTAGCTCATTCATAAACACACACACTCAAAATTGTCAATTATGTATTATTAAACAATTTTCAGATGAGGAAATTGAGGCACAAAAGTTGTAAATTACACTAAGTAACATACCTAGAAAAAAGACAAAGTGAGGTTTAAACTGATGTCTCCTGACACCTAAAAATATATACTTTCTAATACATTATACCAAATACAAATTGAAGCTATCAAATGAAAAACACTATAGACCTGAAAACCATAATATGAGATGGATAGTGATGAGAGAATAGTGGCGTATATAAACCCATTTTGGTTATAGAAGAAAAACTAATGTGGAATGTGTTAATTAGAGTAGACTAGACTGAAGTAATGATTAAAATATGAAATGGAGGGGAGGGGCAAGATGGCGGAAGAGCAGGGTCCCCAAATCACCTGTCCCCACCAAATTACCTAGATAACCTTCAAACCATCCTGAAAATCTACGAATTCGGCCTGAGATGTAAAGAGAGACCAGCTGGAATGCTACAGTGAGAAGAGTTCGCGCTTCTATCAAGGTAGGAAGACGGGGAAAAAGAAATAAAGGAACAAAAGGCCTCCGAGGGGGAGGGGCCCCGCGAGGAGCCGGGCTGAGGCCGGGGCGAGTGTCCCCAGGACAGGAGAGCCCCGTCCCCGTCCCGGAGGAGCAGGAGCTGCACCAACCTTCCCGGGGGAAAGGGGCCCGCAGGGAGTTAGAGCAGGACCCAGGAGGGCGGGGATGCCCTCGGGCTCCCGGGGACACTAACAGACACCTGCGCCCGGGAGAGTGCGCCGAGCTCCCTAAGGGCTGCAGCGCGCACGGCGGGGCCGGAGCAGCTTGGAAGGGCTCGGGAGCGGCTCCGCGGAGGGGGCTGCGGGGCGGGAGCGCGAATCCACCAGCGCAGGCCCCGGAGCACAGGGCGCCGGGACACAGCCCAGGATCCGGCCTCCCCCGGGACAGGCAGAGGCCGGGAGGGCCCAGGACAGCAAGGACGCTCCTGCCCCGAGCTGAGCAGATCAGCGGCCCCGCCCCGGAGCCTCCAGGCCCTGCAGACGGAGAACCGAGAGCCCCGAGCCCCGTAGTTCCTGCGGAGGCTGAATCCAGGCTTCCAGAGTTGCCATAGCAACTGCGGCTGATCCTCCTGGGGCCCCACGGGGTAAACGACCCCCGCTGAGCCCTGCAGCAGGCAGGGGCAGAGCAGCTCCCCCAAGTGCTGACACCTGAAAATCAGCACAGCAGGCCCCTCCCCCAGAAGACCAGCTGGACGGACCAGTGATACTCCCCCGTGTTCCAATACACTTGTTTCTGGCCACTCTGCACTGAGCAAAATGACTAGAAGGAAAACCTCACCTCAAAAGAAAGAATCAGAAACAGCCCTCTCTCCCACAGAGTTACAAAATCTGGATTACAATTCAATGTCAGAAAGCCAATTCAGAAGCACTATTATACAGCTACTGGTGGCTCTAGAAAAAAAAAAAAGCATAAAGGACTCAAAAGACTTCATGACTGCAGAATTTAGATCCAATCAGGCAGAAATTAAAAATCAATTGAATGAGATGCAATCCAAACTAGAAGTCCTAACGACGAGGGTTAACGAGGTGGAAGAACGAGTGAGGGACATAGAAGACAAGTTATTGGCAAAGAGGGAAACTGAGGAAAAAAGAGACAATCAATTAAGGGACCATGAAGACAGATTAAGCGAAATTAATGACAACCTAAGGAAGAAAAACTTACGCTTAATTGGGGTTCCCGAGGGCGCCAAAAGGGACAGAGGGCCAGAATATGTATTTGAACAAATCCTAGCTGAAAACTTTCCCAATCTGGGAAGGGAAACAGGCATTCAAATCCAGGAAATAGAGAGATCCCCCCTAAAATCAATAAAAACCGTTCAACACCTCGACATCTAATAGTGAAGCTTGCAAATTCCAAAGATAAAGAGAAGATCCTTAAAGCAGCAAGAGACAAGAAGTCCCTGACTTTCATGGGGAGGAATATTAGGGTAACAGCAGACCTCTCCACAGAGACCTGGCAGGCCAGAAAGGGCTGGCAGGATATATTCAGGGTCCTAAATGAGAAGAACATGCAACCAAGAATACTTTATCCAGCAAGGCTCTCATTCAAAATGGAAGGAGAGATAAAGAGCTTCCAAGACAGGCAGGAACTGAAAGAATATGTGACCTCCAAACCAGCTCTGCAAGAAATTTTAAGGGGGACTCTTAAAACTCCCCTTTAAGAAGAAGTTCAGTGGAACAATCCACAAAAACAAGGACTAAATAGATATCATGATGACACTAAACTCATATCTGTCAATAGTAACTCTGAACGTGAACGGGCTTAATGACCCCATCAAAAGGCGCAGGGTTTCAGACTGGATAAAAAAGCAGGACCCATCTATTTGCTGTCTACAAGCGACTCATTTTAGAGAGAAGGACACCTACAACCTGAAAATAAAAGGTTGGAGAACCATTTGCCATTCAAATGGTTCTCAAAATATACCCTAAAAACTATAGAACACTTCTGAAAGAAATTGAGGAAGACACAAAGAGATGGAAAAATATTCCATGCTCATGGATTGGCAGAATTAATATTGTGAAAATGTCAATGTTACCCAGGGCAATTTACACGTATAATGCAATCCCTATCAAAATACCATGGACTTTCTTTAGAGACTTAGAACAAATTATTTTAAGATTTGTGTGGAATCAGAAAAGACCCCGAACAGCCAGGGGAATTTTAAAAAAGAAAACCATATCTGGGGGCATCACAATGCCAGATTTCAGGTTGTACTACAAAGCTGTTGTCATCAAGACAGTGTGGTACTGGCACAAAAACAGACATATAGATCAATGGAACAGAATAGAGAACCCAGAAGTGGACCCTGAACTTTATGGTCAACTAATATACGATAAAGGAGGAAAGACGATCCACTGGAAGAAAGACAGTCTCTTCAATAAATGGTGCTGGGAAAATTGGACATCCACATGCAGGAGAATGAAACTGGACCACTCTCTTGCACCATACACAAAGATAAACTCAAAATAGATGAAAGATCTAAATGTGAGACAAGATCCCATCAAAATCCCAGAGGAGAACTCAGGCAACACCCTTTTTGAACTTGGCCACAGTAACCGGAGAAGGACAAACAGTGTATGTTCTCATTCATTTGGGGAATATGAATAATAGTGAAAGGGAATATAAGGGAAGGGAGAAGAAATGTGTGGGAAATATCAGAAAGGGAGACAGAACATAAAGACTTCTAACTCTGGGAAATGAACTAGGGGTGGTGGAGGGGGAGGAGGGCGGGGGGTGGGGGTGAATGGGTGACGGGCACTGAGGGGTACACTTGACGGGACGAGCACTGGGTGTTATTCTGTATGTTGGTAAATCGAACACCAATAAAATTAATTAAAAAAATATGAAATGGATCAATAAATATTGTTTATTTCTTGCTCACCTAAGAGTCCATGGATCTTGTGTTCTGCTTTTCCAAAATATTATTTACGTGCTAACCAAAATAATGCCCTCCAGGTGGCCTGAAAGGGAAAAGAACATGGAGAAAGTACTCTAGCTTAAGAGCTTTGGCTTGGAAGTGACACAGATCACTTCCATTAACATGCCACTCACAACTGGCTGGGTATCCTGGTACAATTGATACTGAAAAATAAGAAATTAAATTGAGATGGACAGATATTCATCTTTGCCACAGGAGATTATTGGTTTTGAGTTAAATAATAGCCTAAAATTGATTGCATATAAGAAGATATTTTTTATTGTTACATGTGGGCCAATGGGCCAATATATATTTAAGTGAGCACCCCTTTTGTGTGTGTGCATGTGTGTGTGTTTTAAGTGAGAAGATATGCCTAAGGGAATTGCTGATGAAAAAAACATAACATTATGTAAGTTCCTTTTTCACACCTGCCAAAGGTTATTTAATAGCCACTCATGTTTAATCATTCTTAAATGAAAAGTAAGTAGAATTGTAATGTTAGAATAATTTACTGTTCATCAGAAATGAGAAATTAATAGAATAATATACTGTTTTTTTGAATAATATACTGTTAACACCTTTATAATCAAAATAAAATGAAAACAGTTTTTATTTCTATTGAAATCTAGCATCTAGACCATCAGAAGACAAACTTTAGCAAGTAAGGACAAAAGGCGCTTAGCTGCATCTGTTATCTTTGTAAACTGTCAGTTTCTTTTTTAAATAAAAATATTTTAATTTATTTATTCATGAGAGACACAGAGAGAGAGGCAGGAACATAGGCAGAGGGAGAAGCAGGCTCCTTGCAGAAAGTCTGATGTGGGACTCAATCCCAGGACCCAGGGATCACGACCTGAGCCAAAGGCAGGTGCTCAACCATTGAGCCACCTAGGTGCCCCTAAATTTTCAGTTTCTTTGTTAGAAAGGCCTTCAAAAAAGAAGGTGGCTTAGAAATAAACATTAAACCTATTTTATTCCAAAGACTGAGAAAATATTGGGATGAGACATAAATGCCAGATTTTGTTTGGCAGGCTAAATACAAAAAAAAAAAAAAGGTAATTTGCAGGTTGCCATTAAAAAAAGCGCTTAAAAATACTTTTAAGGGGATGCAGTGATCATTTTAACTATAAAATAAATTTGGTTATTGATTCATTTAGATAAACCTAAATCACATCTAAAATGATATAGAATAAAGTTTTACCCCATGTTGCACTATTATGCTATCCAAATATCATTATATTATGTTTACATCCTTTTAAGGTCACTGAATTGACAAACATATTGCCTATATAAGTGCTATTTGAATAAATATTATGTTGTTTTATCAATGTACCATTTGTAATGGTTTGCTAAATGTGAAAAAAAACACATCAATAATGGGACAGATTAGCTTGCTTTTCCCTTGTCTATATATCTTTGAGTCACTTAAATATTACTAGATCTCAGAAAGTTGAAATCACTAAATTACTATGCTGCTTGAAATTTCTTTGCTAAATATACGAAGGTCTCATGATTTGCCTGAGTGCTTAGAGTGCATTTAGAGAACAGATCTGATGATATTGAGGCTTTAACCCTGAAATGACTAAAAGATTTTTTAACAGACTTTGACATAGGCATAATTTGATTTGGACAACTGCTTTCTTTCAGATATTCAAAATATATGTTGATTATTACCAGATCACAAAAGTTTCACAATTATTATAATGTGAAAATATCTTGGGATCTCTGGGTGGCGCAGCGGTTTGGCGCCTGCCTTTGGCCCAGGGCGCGATCCTGGAGACCCGGGATCGAATCCCATATCGGGATCCCGGTGCATGGAGCCTGCTTCTCCCTCTGCCTATGTCTCTGCCTCTCTCTCTCTCTCTCTATCATAAATAAATAAATTAAAAAAAGAAAATATCTTCAGTTAATAAGAATGAATTATAATTGACTCACTTACGTAGTTCTAAAAGGTAAAAAGCCATTATACAAGTGGACAATGGTACTAGATTCCCTCCCTTGAGCTATCTGATTAGTTGTGTAACATTCACCACTACTTGTGAGTCTTTGTAGATACACAGAATCCACAATGCATGAGAGTTATAATTGAAAAATATATTTTTGACATGCTTTCATTGTAATATAGATACACAATAAACAGATCAGTTCAAACAAATAATTTTTTTAATGTCTTTATTGGCAGTTGACTATTTGAGAAACAAAACTGAGTAATATCAAGATGAAAGAGATGAATGCACCTCTGTGTTGCTTGCAATTGAACAGTGAAACCAGTCTCTACATGAAAATGACTGTACATAAGCTTGAATTCATAGTTTACGATAAGAAAAAAAAAGAATTTTCCATTGCATGCGTTGTAGTAAATAAAACCTTTATGGATTTTTATGCTGATGTTTTACTAGATATCAAAATGATTTGTATGGGCAGCCCCAGTGGCGCAGTGGTTTAGTGCCAACTCCAGCCCGGTGTGTGATCCTGTAGACCCGGGATTGAGTCCCAGTTCGGGCTCCCTGCGTGGAGCCTGCTTCTCTCTCAGCCTGTGTCTCTCTCTCTCTCTCATGTCTCTATGAATACATCAATAAAATCTTTTAAAAAATGATTTGTATCTATCCCCTACTTTTTTAAAAAGATTTTATTTATTCATGAGAGACACACACACACACACACAGAGAGAGAGAGAGAGAGAGAGAGAGAGAGAGAGAGAGAGAGAGGCAGAGACATAGGCAGAGGGAGAAGCAAGCTCCATGCAGGGAGCTCCATGTGCGACTTGATCTTGATCCCAGGACTCCAGGATCATGCCCTGGGCTGAAGAGAGAGGCTCCCAACCGCTGAGCCACCCAGGTGTTCCATATCACCTACTTTTTAAGCTATGTTTATTTTAGTTACTATAGATACATAAAAATTCCAACAAATTGAATAAGCAGGGATCCCTGGGTGGCGCAGCGGTTTGGCGCCTGCCTTTGGCCCAGAGCGCGATCCTGGAGACCCGAGATCGAATCCCACGTCGGGCTCCCGGTGCATGGAGCCTGCTTCTCCCTCTGCCTGTGTCTCTGCCTCTCTCTCTCTCTCTCTCTATGACTATCGTAAATTAAAAAAAAAAAACAAATTGAATGAGCAAAAGCAAAACATGAAAAATTAAAATATAAAGAGAATATTGTTCTTTAGGGCCTACTGCTTTCAACTTAACACAGATAAGAGGTATATACCGCTGTATTTGTATTAGAAAATAGTTGTATAGTAAAACATTACTTTCAAAAGTATATACCTAATTACGTTTCACAGTTGTTTGTGTTTTTACAGACTGCTTGCAAAATATATAATAATACCTTTAGTTCTTGAAGTTATTGGTGTGGAAATGAATTGCATAATATGAAAAGAAACATAACTAAAGTGTTACTAATAAATATAAGGTACAAGGAGAAGCATCTAGGATTAACAACGTTCCAAAGAAAATACGATTGAAAAAGATGAATCTTTCAATCACTATGAGATTTAGACATCACCCAAAGGCAGATGAATTAACTATGTTTACTATTAATAGATTTTTAAAATTCATTTTGTCTACTATATTTACATAGGAATTTAGAAATTTTAAGCATGTGTAGTATTAAGAGGATGAGCATTACAGAGGGACGGGCAAGATGGCAGAAGAGTAGGGTCCCCAAGTCACCTGTCCCCACCAAATTACCTAGATAATCTTCAAACCATCCTGAAAATCTACGAATTCGGCCTGAGATGTAAAGAGAGACCAGCTGGAATGCTACAGTGAGAAGAGTTCGCGCTTCTATCAAGGCAGGAAGACGGGGAAAAAGAAATAAAGGAACAAAAGGCCTCCGAGGGGGAGGGGCCCCGCGAGGAGCCGGGCTGAGGCCGGGGCGAGTGTCCCCAGGACAGGAGAGCCCCGTCCCGGAGGAGCAGGAGCTGCACCAACCTTCCCGGGCGGAAAGGGGCTGGCAGGGAGTTAGAGCAGGACCCAGGAGGGCGGGGATGCCCTCGGGCTCCCTGGGACACTAACAGACACCTGCGCCCCGGGAGAGTGCGCCGAGCTCCCTAAGGGCTGCAGCGCGCACGGCGGGGCCGCAGCAGCTCGGAGGGGCTGGGGCGGCGGCTCCGCGGAGGGGGCTGCGGGGCGGGAGCGCGAATCCCGCAGCGCAGGCCCCGGAGCACAGGGTGCCGGGGACACAGCCCAGGATCCGGCCTCCCCTCGGGACAGGCAGAGGCCGGGAGGGCCCAGGACAGCAAGGACGCTCCTGCCCCGAGCTGAGCAGATCAGCGGCCCCGCCCCAGAGCCTCCAGGCCCTGCAGACGGAGAGCCCCGTAGTTCCTGCGGGGGCTGAATCCAGGTTTCCAGAGCTGGCAGCCGCCAACAGGCCCCTCTCCTAGAAGACCAACTAGACGGACCAGTTCCAGGGGAAGTCAAGGGACTTAAAGTCTACATAATCGGAAGATGCTCCCCCGTGTTTTTTTCTTTTTGATTTCTGTTTGCTTCCCCCACCTTTTTATTCCTTTCTTTCTTTTTCTTTCTCTTTTTCTTCTCTTTTTTCTTTTTTTCTTCCTTTTTTCGTTTTTCCCTTTTCTTCCTTCTTTCTCTCCTCTCTTTTTCTCCTTTTCCCAATACAACTTGTTTTTGACCACTCTGCACTGAGCAAAATGACTAGAAGGAAAAACTCACCTCAAAGAAAGAATCAGAAACAGTCCTCTCTCCCACAGAGTTACAAAATCTGGATTACAATTCAATGTCAGAAAGCCAATTCAGAAGCACTATGATAAACCTACTGGTGGCTCTAGAAAAAAAGCATAAAGGACTCAAGAGACTTCATGACTGCAGAATTTAGATCCAATCAGAGAGAAATAAAAAATCAATTGAATGAGATGCAATCCAAACTAGAAGTCCTAACGATGAGGGTTAACGAGGTGGAAGAACGAGTGAGTGACCTAGAAGACAAGTTGATGGCAAAGAGGGAAACTGAGGAAAAAGAGACAAACAATTAAAAGACCATGAAGATAGATTAAGGGAAATAAACGACAGCCTGAGGAAGAAAAACCTACATTTAATTGGGGTTCCCAAGGGCACCGAAAGGGACAGAGGGCCAGAATATGTATTTGAACAAATCCTAGCTGAAAACTTTCCCAATCTGGGAAGGGAAACAGGCATTCAGATCCAGGAAATAGAGAGATCCCCCCCCCCATAAAATCAAGAAAAACTGTTCAACACCTCGACATTTAATAGTTAAGCTTGCAAATGACAAAGATAAAGAGAAGATCCTTAAAGCAGCAAGAGACAAGAAATCCCTGACTTTTATGGGGAGGAGTATTAGGGAAACAGCAGACCTCTCCACAGACACTTGGCAGGCCAGAAAGGGCTGGCAGGATATATTCAGGGTCCTAAATGAGAAGAACATGCAACCAAGAATACTTTATCCAGCAAGGCTCTCATTCAAAATGGAAGGAGAGATAAAGAGCTTCCAAGACAGGCAGGAACTGAAAGAATATGTGACCTCCAAACCAGCTCTGCAAGAAATTTTAAGGGGAACTCTCAAAATTCGCCTTTAAGAAGAAATCCAGTGGAACAATCCACAAAAACAGGGACTGAATAGATATCATGATGACACTAAACTCATATCTGTCAATAGTAACTCTGAACGTGAATGGTCTTAATGACCCCAACAAAAGGCGCAGGGTTTCAGACTGGATAAAAAAGCAGGACCCATCTATTTGCTGTCTACAAGAGACTCATTTTAGACAGAAGGACACCTACAACCTGAAAATAAAAGGTTGGAGAACCATTTACCATTCAAATGATCCTCAAAAGAAAGCAGGGGTAGCCATCCTTATATCAGGTAAACTAAAATTTACCCCAAAGACTGTAGTGAGGGATCCCTGGGTGGCGCAGGGGTTTGGCGCCTGCCTTTGGCCCAGGGCGCAATCCTGGAGACCCAGGATCGAATCCCACATCGGGCTTCCGGTGCATGGAGCCTGCTTCTCCCTCTGCCTGTGTCTCTGCCTCTCTCTCTCTCTCTCTCTCTCTCTCTCTCTCTCTCTCTCTATCATAAATAAATAAAAATTAAGAAAATTAAAAAAAGACTGTAGTGAGAGATGAAGAGGGACACTATATCATACTTAAAGGATCTATCCAACAAGAGGACTTAACAATCATTAATATATATTCCCTGAATGTGGGAACTGGCAAATATATCAATCAATTAATAACCAAAGTTAAGGCATACTTATATAATAACACACTTATACTTGGTGACTTCAATCTAGCGCTTTCTACACTTGATAGGTCTTCTAAACCCAACATCTTCAAAGAAATGAGAGCTTTAAATGATACACTGGACCAGATGGATTTCACAGATATTTACGGAACTTTACATCCAAACTCAGCTGAATACACATTCTTCTCAAGTGCACATGGAACTTTCTCCAAAATATACCACATACTGGGTCACAAATCAGGTCTGAACCGATACCAAAAGATTGGGATCGTCTGCTGCGTATTCTCAGACCTTAATGCCTTGAAATTAGAACTAAATCAAAACAAGAAGTTTGGAAGGACTTCAAACACGTGGAGGTTAAGGGCCATCCTGCTAAAAGATGAAAGGGTCAACCAGGAAATTAGGGAAGAATTAAAAAGTTTCATGGTAACTAATGAGAATGAAGATACAACCGTTCAAAATCTTTGGGATGCAGCAAAAGCAGTCCTGAGGGGGAAATACATCGCAATACAAGCATCCATTCCAAAACTGGAAAGAACTCAAATACAAAAGCTAACCTTACACCCAAAGGAGCTAGAGAAAAAAAAGCAAATAGATCCTACCCCCAGCAGAAGAAGAGAGTCAATAAAGATTCAAGCAGAACTCAATGAAATCAAGACCAGAAGAACTGTGGAACAGATCAACAAAACCAGGAATTGTTTCTTTGAAAGAATTAATAAGATAGATAAAACAATAGCCAGCCTTATTAAAAAGAAGAGAGAGAAGACTCAATTTAAAAAAATCATGAATGAGAAAGGAGAGATCACTACCAACACCAAGGAAATACAAATGATTTTAAAAACATACTATGAACAACTATACGCCAATAAATTAGGCAATCTAGAAGAAATGGACGCATTCCTGGAAAGCCACAAACTACCAAAACTGGAACAGGAAGAAATAGAAAACCTGAACAGGCCAATAACCAGGGAGGAAATTGAAGCAGTCATGAGCAACCTCCCAAGACACAAAAATCCAGGGCCAGGTGGCTTCCCTGGGGAATTCTATCAAACGTTTAAAGAACAAACCATACCTATTCTACTAAAGCTCTTTGGAAAGACAGAAAGAGATGGAGTACTTCCAAATTCGTTCTATGAGGTCAGCCTCACCTTAATTCCAAAACCAGACAAAGACCCCACCAAAAAGGATAATTACAGACCAATATCCCTGATGAACATGGATACAAAAATTCTCAACAAGATACTAGCAAATAGGACCCAACAATACATTAAGACGATTATTCACCATGACCAAGCAGGATTTATTCCCGGGATGCAAGGCTGGTTAAACACTCGAAAAACAATCAATGTGATTCATCATATCAGCAAGAGAAAAACCAAGAACCATATGATCCTCTCATTAGATGCAGAGAAAGCATTTGACAAAATACAGCATCCATTCCTGATCAAAACTCTTCAGAGTGTAGGGATAGAGGGAACTTTCCTCGACATCTTAAAAGCCATCTACGAAAAGCCCACAGCAAATATCATTCTCAATGGGGAAGCACTGGGAGCCTTTCCCCTAAGATCAGGAACAACACAGGGATGTCCAGTCTCACCACTGCTATTCAACATAGTACTGGAAGTCCTAGCCTCAGCAATCAGACAACAAAAAGACATTAAAGGCATTCAAATTGGCAAAGAAGAAGTCAAACTCTCCCTCTTCACCAATGACATGATACTCTACATAGAAAATCCAAAAGCCTCCACCCCAAGATTGCTAGAACTCATACAGCAATTTGGTAGCGTGGCAGGATACAAAATCAATGCCCAGAAATCAGTGGCATTTCTCTACACTAACAATGAGACTGAAGAAAGAGAAATTAAGGAGTCAATCCCTTTACAATTGCACCCAAAAGCATAAGATACCTAGGAATAAACCTAACCAAAGAGGTAAAGGATCTATACCCTAAACACTATAGAACACTTCTGAAAGAAATTGAGGAAGACGCAAATAGATGGAAAAATATTCCATGCTCATGGATTGGCAGAATTAATATTGTGAAAATGTCAATGTTACCCAGGGCAATTTACACGTTTAATGCAATCCCTATCAAAATACCATGGACTTTCTTCAGGGAGTTAGAACAAATTATTTTAAGATTTGTGTGGAATCATACAAGACCCCGAATAGCCAGGGGAATTTTAAAAAGAAAACCATAGCAGAGGGCGTCACAATGCCAGATTTCAGGTTGTACTACAAAGCTGTGGTCATCAAGACAATGTGGTACTGGTACAAAAACAGCCACATAGATCAATGGAACAGAATAGAGAATCCAGAAGTGGACCCTCAACTTTATGGTCAATTAATATTCAATAAAGGAGGAAAGACTATCCACTGGAAGAAAGACAGTCTCTTCAATAAATGGTGCTGGGAAAATTGGACATGCAGAAGAATGAAACTAGACCACTCTCTTGCACCATACACAAAGATAAACTCAAAATGGATGAAACATCTAAATGTGAGACAAGATTCTATCAAAATCCTAGAGGAGAACACAGGCAACACTCTTTTTGAACTCAGCCACAGCAACTTCTTGCAAGATACATCCACGAAGGCAAAAGAAACAAAAGCAAAAATGAACTATTGGGACTTCATCAAGATAAGAAGCTTTTGCACAGCAAAGGATACATGGCAACAAAACTAAAAGACAACCTACAGAATGGGAGAAGATATTTGCAAATGACCTTTCAGATAAAGGACTAGTTTCCAAGATCTATTAAGAACTTATTAAGCTCAACAGCAAAGAAACAAACAATCCAATCTTGAAATGGGCAAAAGACATGAACAGAAATCTCACAGAGGAAGACATTGACATGGCCAACAAGTACATGAGAAAATGCTCTGCATCACTTGCCATCAGGGAAATACAAATCAAAACCACAATGAGATACCACCAGTGAGAATGAGGAAAATTAACAAGGCAGGAAACCACAAATTTTGGAGAGGATGTAGAAAAATGGGAACCCTCTTGCACTGTTGGTGGTAATGTGAAATGGTGCAGGCACTCTGGGAAACTGTGTGGAGGTTCCTCAAAGAGTTAAAAATATATCTGCCCTACAACCCAGCAGTTTCACTGCTGGATATTTACCCCAAAGATACAGATGCAATGAAACACCAGGACACCTGCACCCCGATGTTTCTAGCAGCAATGTCCACAATAGCCAAACTGTGGAAGGAGCCTTGGTGTCCATCGAAAGATGAATGTATAATGAAGATGTGGTTTATGTATACAATGGAATATTACTCAGCCATTAGAAATGACAAATACCGGCCATTTGCTTCAACGTGGATGGAACTGGATGGTATTATGCTGAGCGAAATAAGTCAGTCGGAGAAGGACAAACATTACATGGTCTCATTCATTTGGGGAATATAAATAATATTGAAAGGGAATAGAGGGGAAGGGAGAAGAAATGGGTAGGAAATATCAGAAAGGGAGACAGAACATGAAAGACTCTTAACTCTGGGAAACGAACTAGGGGTGGTGGAAGGGGAGGAGAGCGGGGGGTGACTGGGTGACTGGGTGGCAGGCACTTAGGGGGGCACTTGACGGGATGAGCCCTGGGTGTTATTCTGTATGTTGGCAAATTGAACACCAATAAAAAATAAATTTATTATTTAAAATGCTATGAGCATTGCAATAGGACGTCTTTATGTTGAAATTCTGAATATCAAAGATCTGTGTAATCTTGAGAATATAATTTAAATTCTCTAGGGCTAATTTTCCTCTGCTACGGAGTAATATATTTTGTCATCTAAATCAGAATACTTTTGAAAGTGAAAAATTAAGATTATAAATTTTTTTGAATTACTTATTTGGTGATTAATGACATTTTTAAAAATGTTGAACCTAGATTATAGCTTGTTTATTTTTGAACCCAGAATATAACCTAATCAAAATATTTTCATAAGAAAAAATTTAATAAAATAGAAACTATGTGTGTACATAAAAGCAAAATATTTTATAGACTACATTAATTATCTCAATATAAAAATTGAATAATCAGAAGAATTATATTGGACATATTCATATTCTTTAATTAGTATTTTTAGTTATATTGGCTTCTAATACTATATACCACTGCTGTTTTCTGAACAAAAATATATATGCAGATATATTGCAGTGTTCTTAAACACTTAAATTACATTACTTGTAATAGCCTAACTTTTGTTTTATAGTCTATTTATTTGAAATTGTTGAAAACTTCAACTTTTTATTTTAGTTGATGTTTTCTAAGTTTTTAAAAATTTACAATCACTAAAATTTACTGCTTTCTGAATATAGATTTTTTGCAGTGTAGCAAATATATAAAATCCTACAACTACACTATAATCAAGATATCAAAAAAATCTATTACCCAAGTAATCTTCCCTCATGCTACATATTTATTGGAAAACCTCTCCTCACACAGTTAACCCCTGGCAATCACTGGTATGTTTGTTCTCTGTCCCTTTGTTTTGCCTTTTTCATAATGCCATGTAAATGAAATGATCATATATAGTCTTTGAATCTTGTTGCTTTCACACAGTACTTCTACTTTTAAATTTTTAAAGAGGTTTCACAGTTTTGGTATTAATTATTCTTTTTTAGAAAATCTAAGCATAATGGTTTTTAAAGTTTTCATTTAAATTCCATTTAGTTAACCTACAGTGTAATATTAGTATCGTGTGTACAATATAGTAATTCAACTCTTCCATACAACACCCAATGCTCATCACAGGAAGTGCACCCCTTAATCCCCATCACCTATTTCACTCAGCCAACCACTCACTACCCCTCTAGTAACCATCAATTTGTTATCCATAGTTAAGTGTCTATTTCTTGATCTCTCTTTTTCCCCTTGCTCATGTGTTTGGTTTCTTAAATTCCACATGATATTTGTCTTTCTCTGACTGACTTCTTTCCCTTAGCATCATACTTTCTAGCTCCATCCACATAGTTGAAAATGCAAAAGTTCATTCTTTTTTATGATATATATGCCATCTCTTTATCTCTTCATCAGTCAATGGACACTTGGGCTGTTTCCCTAATTTGGCTATTGTAAATAATACTCCTATAAACATCGGGGTGCATGGATCCCTTTGAATTAGTACTTTTGTGCTCTCAGTAAATACCTTGTAGTGTGATCACTGGATCATAGAGGAGTTCTATTTTTAACTTTTTGAGGAATCTGCATACTGTTTTTTTTCCAGAGTGGCTGCACCAGTTTACATTCCCTCGAATAGTACAAGAGGGTTCCACTTTCTCCTCATCTTTGCCAACACCTGTTGTTTCTTATATTGTTGGTTTCACCCTTCTGACACGTGTGAAGTCATATCTCATTGCAGTTTTCTTTAAGTATTTGGTAGAATTCACCAATGAATCCATTTAGATCTGGGCTTTTCTTTGTGGATAGTTTTTGTTTTGTTTTGTTTTGTTTTTTTACTAATTAAATCGTGTTAGTTGTTACAATTTTATGCAGATTTCCTAGATTTGGGGCCAGTTTACATGATTTACATCATTCTAGGAATGTTTCCATTTCATCTAGTTTATTTAATTTGGTTACATACACTTATTTGTATTATTCATTCATAATAATGTTTTATTTTGGGAAAGTCAGTAGTCATACCCCCCTCTTTCATTTCTGATTTTAGTCATGGGTCTTTATCTTTGTTTCTTAGTCAAACGACAGGTTTGTTTATATATTTTATCTTTTCTAAGAGCAAACATTTGGTATTGTTGGTTTGTACTATTATTTTTCTTGTTTCTATTTCTTTAATTTTTACTCTAATCCTTATTATTTTCTACCTTCTGTTTGTTTTGAATGTAATTTACTTATCCTTCCATGTGTTTAAGGTGGAAGATTAGGTTGTTAATTTGAGATCTTTCTTCTTTTTATAATATAGGCATTTATAGCTCAAAATGTACCTCTGAACACTGTGTTAGCTGCATTCTATAAGTTTTGGTATGTTGTAATTTTTTATTCATCTCAAAGTACCATATAATTTCCTTTCTGATTCTTCTTTTGTTTTTTTAATTGACTCAAGTGTTGCTTAGTTTCCAAGTTTCTGTCAATTTCCCAAATTTCTTTTAAATATTAATTTTCAATTTAACTCCACTGAGAATGGAGAACATATTTTGCATTTTAAAATTTATTGAAGCTTGTTTCATGGTTTAGTTTATGATCTATCCAAGATAATGTTCTATTTGCCCTTGGGAAAATGTCTGTTCTGCTGTTGTCAGATGGAGTATTCAAAATATATGTATTAAAACTACTTGGGTTATTTCATTGTTCAAGTCTTCTATAGCCTTCCTGACCTTCTGCCTAGGTGTTTATCCATTATTGGAAGTGGAGTATTGTGTCTCTGACTATTGTTGAATTTACTATTTCTTCCTGAAATTCTACCTGCTGTTCAGAGTGTGTGTGTGTGTGTGTGTGTGTGTGTGTATATATATATATATATATATATATATATATATATATATCATAACTTCCTAATGTGTTGACACTTTTATCAGTATAAAATATTTTATTTCTAATAGCATTTTTGGTTCTCAAATCTATTTTATCTTATATTAGTATAGCCACTGAAGCTTTCTTATGTTTCTGTCTGCAGGATACATCATTTTCCATCTTTTTTTCAACCTATTTTTTTATCTTTGACTATTTTAAGTCATTGATGTCTAAAGTGTTTCTCCTCTAGATATCATATAGTAGAGTCTGTCTTTTTTAATAGTTAAGTCTAGTTTGACAATCTACGTCTTTTGTTTAGGATTTCTCAATCCATACACATTTAGTCTAATTCCTGTTATAGTTGAATTTGTGTCTACCATTTTACTTTTGTTTTCAGTATGTCTCAAATCTTTTTTGTTCCTCTATTCCTCTCTTACTGCTTTCTCATGAATTAGGTATTTTCTATTTTGAGATTTTGAGTCCTGTAATAAATTTTCACTATATTTTTGAGCCATTTTCTTAGTGGTTGTTTTAGGGTATGCCATATGCATCTTAAATTCTTGGGACCTTTCAATTTATAATAATTTTAGTAAGATACACAAATGTCACTGTTAGATTCATTCCGTTTTCCCCTAGTTGTGCTATAATTTATATACAAATTATATCTCCATATGTATAGACCTAATTTACATTGTGAAAATTACCACTTTTGAAGAATTTGTCTTTTATTGTAAGGCTGATAAAAGAAAAAAAAGGAGTAGGTATACATTCATAAGATTTGCTATATATTTTTTTAAGATTTGTTATATTTAATTTTTTATTTAGCATTTCTGATTCTCTTTATTGGTTTCTATGTATTTAAATTAACATTTAATGTCATTTCTTGGGGAAGGGGGCAAGATGGCTGAAGAGTAGGGTCCCCAAGTCACCTATCCCCACCAAATTACCTAGATAACTTTCCTTTTTTTTTTTTTTCCTAGATAACTCAAATCATTCTGAAAACCTACGAATTCGGCTTGAGATTTAAAGAGAGAACAGCTGGAATGCTATAGTGAGAAGAGTTCGCGCTTCTATCAAGGTAGGGAAAAAAATAAAGAAACAAAAGGCATCCAAGGGGGAGGAGCCCCGGGAGTAGCTGGGTTAAGGCCCCGCCTCGAGTGCCCCCAGGACAGGAAAGCCCCGCCCAGAGAAGCAGGAGCTGCACCAATCTTCCCGACAGAAAGGCGCTTGTAGGGAGTTGGAGCAGGATCCCAGGAGGGGCAGGGATGCCCTCAGGGTCCCAGGGACACTAACAGAGCACCTGCGCCCCCGGGGGAGAGCGCACCACACCCCCCGGCGGAGCTCCCTAAAAGGCTGCAGCGTGCGCCCAGCGGGGCCATGAGAGCGCTATTCTAGTGGTTCAGGCCCCGGAGCCCAGGGCGCCCGGGGACACAGCCCAACATCCGGCGCTCCTCCCGGGACAGGTAGAGGCAGGGAGGACACAGGACAGCAAGGACGCTCCTGCCACGGGGATCGGGTGATGGATGGGGACATCTTTGCCTTGTTCATGACCTTAATAAGAAAGCTTCTGTTTCTCACTTTTAAGTACGATGCTAACTGATGATGTTGTAGATGTTGTAGATGTTCTTTGTTTTGTTGAGAAAGTCTTCCTTTATTTATTTATTGAGGGTTATTTTTTACATGAATTGGCATTGGATTTTGCCAAATGATTTTTTATATGCATTGATGCAATCATATGCCTATTGATATGATGCTTTACGTTAATTGATTTTGAAGATTGAACCAATCTCCCTTGCCTGTAATGAATTCCTCTTGGTCCTGATGTATAATTCTTTTTGTACATTGTTGGATTTAATTTGATATTTTATTGAGGATTTTTGCATCTATGTTCATCAGAGTAATTGCTCTTTAGTGTTCTTTTCTTATAATGTTTTCTTTGGTGGTGTTATTAAGGTAATGTGGGTTTCAAAAATGGGTTAGGAAGTAATCCCTCTTATTCTCTAATCTGGAAGAGATAATAGAAAATTGATAGAATTTCTACCTTGAATTTTAGGTAGAATTCAACAGTGAAATCATTTGGCCCTGGTACTTTTTGTTTTGAAAGGTTGTCACTTATTGATTCAAGTTTTTAACAGACAGAGGTCTTTTCAGATTTTGTAGTTCTTGTGTAAGGTTTGGTAGATTCTGTCTGTAAAGGAATTGCCCTATTAAGGTTATTAAGATTATTAAATGTGTGACCATAGCATTGTTAGGTAGTAGTATATATTGTCTTTTAAATGGTTACACAAGTTTTTGTTGATGCTGCCCCTTTCATTTATGAGATTAGTAATTATAGTTTTCTGCATCCTTTCTTAGTTACCTTGACTAAAGTTTTGTAAATGTTATTCTTTTTTTTATAGTCAGCTCTGTGTTTCTTTGTTTTTTCCCTAATGATTTCCAATTTCACCGAATTCTGCTGAAATCTTTTCTTCTGCTTACTTTGGAATTAATTTGTTCTTGTTTAATTTCCTAAACTAGAAAGTTATATTACTGATTTTAGCTGTTTCTTGTTTTGTAACATATGCAATCAATTGTATAAACTTCCCCGCAAGCACCGTTTTCACTACATTCCGCAAATTTTGAGACGTTATGCTTTCATTTTTATTAGGTTAAAATATTTTTTAAAATTTCTCTTGATATTTAGTTTTTGACCCATGTTTTATTTAGAAGTATGCTGTTTGAGAATTTCCAGTCATCTTTCTGTTTTTCAGTTCTGGTTTAATTTCATTCTTATTTAAAAGCATATATTGTATGACTTCTATTTCTTTAAATTTGGTTTGGCATGTTTTATGATCCAGAATGTGGTAGGTATATCATGGTAAATGCTCCATGTAAGCTTACAAAGTATGCACATCCTACTGTCATATATGATTCTATATATGTCAATTATATCTAATTATGCTGTTCAGTTTAACTCTGTCCTTACTGATTTGCTGCCTGCTGGATTTGTTTATTACTGATAAGGGGTGTTGAATTTCCAATTATAATAGTGATTTCATCTATTTCTCCTTCCAATTCTAGCAGTTTTCACCTCATGTATCTTGATGCTGTGCTGTTAGGTACATACACATTAAAGATCATTATGTCTTCTTGTTAATTGACCCCTTTATCATCATGTAATGTCCATCTTTATTCCTTTTAATTCTCTTTCTCTGAAGTCTGCTCTGTCTGAAATTAATATAGCTACTCTGGCTTTCTTATAATTAGTGTACTTAGCATATATTTCATCATCCATTTAATGTACATGTGTCTATATTTAAAGTGGATTTATTGGGGTGCCTGTGTGGCTCAGTCAGTTAAGTGTCTTCCTTCACCTTGGGTTGGTCCCAGGGTCCTGGAACTGAGCTCCACATCAGGATACCTGCTCAGTGGGGAACCTGTTTCTCCCTCTGCCTGTCACTTCCCCTACTTATGCTCTCTTTTTCTCTGTCAAATAAATAAATAAAATATTTTTTAAAAAAATAAAGTGGATTTCTTGTAGATATGCAGTTGAGACTTAGCTTTTTATCTACTCTGAAAATTTCTGGCTTTTTAATTGCTATGCTTAGACCACTGACCTTTAAAGTAATTGTTGAATTCCAGACATCAAGTTGTATTACAATGTTGTAGTAATCAAAACAGTGTGGTACCGGCACAAAAATAGATATATAGATTAATGGAACAGAAGAGAAAACCTAGAAGGAAACCCAAAATTATATGGTCAATTTATTTTCAACAAAGCAGGAAAGAATATCTAGTGGGCAAAAGGTAGTATTTTTAACAAATGGTGTAGGGAAAACTTGTCAGCTACATGCAAAAGAATGAAACTGGACCACTATATTATACCATATACAAAAAAAAAACACCACTAAATGGATCAAGGACCTAAATGTGAGATTTGAAACCATAAAAACCTAGAAGAGAGCATAAGCAGAAATGTCTCTGACATTGGCCATAGCAACATTTTAGTAGACGTCTCCTGAGGCAAGTGAAATAAAAGCAAAAATAAACTATTGGAACTTAATCAAAATAAAAAAGCTTCTGTACAGTGAAGGAAACAATCAACAAAACTAAAAGACAGCCTACTTAGTGGGAGAAGATATTTGCAAGTGACATATCTGATAAAGGGTTAGTATCCAAAATTTTAAAAGGACTCATACAACTCAACACCCAAAAGACAAATCTTAAAAGATGGGCAGCAAACATTAACAGACATTTCTCCAAAGACATCCAGATGTCCGAAAAGCACATGAAAAGATGGTCAACATCATTCATCATCAGGGAAATTCAAATCAAAACTACAATGGGATATCACTTCACACTTGTGTGAATGGCTAAAATAAAAAACACAAGAAACAAGTATTGGCAAGGATGTGGAGAAAAGGAACCCTCTGCCACTGTTGGTGGGAATGAAAACTGGAGCAGCTATTCTGGAAAAAAAAGTATGGCTATTCCTCAAAAATTAAAAATAGAAGCACCATAATATCCTACAATCACACTACTGGGTTTTCACCCCCAATATACAAAACAGTATTTGAAGGGATACATGCTTCTCTATGTTTATAGCAGCATTATGGACAGTAGCCAAATCATGGAAGCAGTTCAGTGTTCATCAATAGATGAATGGATAAAGATGAGATTATTAGAATATATTAGATATATTCTTAGAATATATTAGAATATTATTCAGCCATAAAAAGGAATGAAATCTTGCCATTTGCAACAACATCGAAGGAGCTACAGAGTATTTTAAGTGGAATAGGTCAGAGAAACATAAATACCATATTATTTCTCTCATGTGGAATTTAATAAAGGAATAAAAACAAAGGAAAAACACACAGAGAGAGAGAGAGAGAGAGAGAGAGAGAGAGAGTTCGAGAAACAGACTATTAAATATAGAGAACAAATTGATGGTAACCAGAGGGAAAGTGAGTTGGGGGATGAGTGAAATAGGTGATGAGGATTAAGGAATGCACTTGTCCTGCAGAGCACTGGTGATATATGAAATTGTTGAATCACTATATTGTACACCTGAAACTAATATACGCTATATGCTAACTATAATGAAATTTAAATTAAAAAATAAGAGTATTTGGTGATATAGTTGGATTAATGTCTACTATGTGTGTTACTTTTTTCTATTTATTGATCTTTTTCTTTGTTCCTTTTTCTGCCTTTTGTGGTTTTAATTGCACATTTTATTATTCCTTTTTCTCTCCTTTACCAGCATATCAATTAAACTTCTTTTTAAAATTTTGCATATACAACTATTCCATTTCTACATTCAAATATACTACTTCATAGGTTGTGTAAGTACCTTATATAAAAAGTATGCCTAATCCTCCCTCTAATACTTTTTGCTACTTTTGTCATTCATTTCAATTATATGTTATTATTATTAAATTCATTGTTATTATTTTGAAAAATGTTATATACTAGATTAATCATTAGAAAAATGGGAGATTTTTATTTTACTTTCACTTTTTCTTTCTCTATTGCTCTTCCTTTATGTTCATGTTCCGACCCATATCATTTTCTTTCTTTGTGAGGAATTTTCTTTTAACATTTCTTGAGAGACAGGGCTACTACAATGAATTCCGGCAATATTTATTTATCTGACAAAGTCATTATTACTCCTTCACCTTTGAAAGGTAATTTTGCAGGATACATAATTGTGACTTGATGCTTTTGTCTTCTCAATATTTTTTTTCTCAATATGTCTTAAATATTCACTTTGCCCTCTTCTTGCTTGTATGATTCCAGGGAAGAAATGGTATGCAATTCTTATCTTTTCTCCTCCATAGATAACGGCTCTCCCCCTGCTCTCATCTCCAAATTCTTTCAAGACCTTCCCCTCCACCCCCCAACACCCCCAGTTATCCTATTTGACTTTCTCTGAGCTTTCTGGATCTGATTTGGTTTCTGACATTCATTTGGGGGAATGCTCAGTCATTATTACTTCAAATATTTCTTTTGTTCTTTTTTCTATTCTCCTTCTGGTATTCCTAATACCCATACATTTAATCTTTCACAGTTTTCCCACTGTTCTTGGATATTCTGTTCCATTTTTTTCATTGATTTTCTCGGCTTTTTGATTAAGAAGACTTTGTTGACATATCCTCAAACTCAGAGATTCTTTCTTTAGCTGTGTCAAGTCTATTAAAAATTTATCAAAGGCATCTCCGTTTCTGTTACAGTGTTAGGATTTTTAAACTATTTCTTAGTGTCTTCATTCTCACTGTTTATATTATCCAACTACTCCTGTATTGTTTAATTTTTCTATTAGAGATTTTAGTATATTAATCAGAGTTATTTGAAATTGTTTCTCTGGTAATCTCCAAATTCCTGCTATATTAAACACTGATTCTAATATTTGATCTGTCTCTTGAACCTGTGTTTTATGACTTTTAGTAATTTTTATTATTATTGAAAACTGGACATTATGTACTGGGTAAAAGGAACTCTGAGACTTTAGTAATATGTTAAATGGGAATACAGAAAGCATCCTATAGTTCTATGATTAGATCTTAGTCTTTTAGGGACCCTGTACCCTTGACTTGTGAACTTCAAAAGTGCTTTTATCCTCTGACCTCTTTAGGTGGGATGAAGGATTAGCTAGAAGACTAGCTTGAGTTGAGTATGTCCATTTCCCCATTTGGAGAGCTAGAAGGAGCTAGAGTTAGATATTTCTTTCTCTCCAGGTTAGTTTGGCTTTGGTAAAACCCCAATAAATGAGGCTCTAGCAAAATAGTTTTTCTTGAAGGCAGTCTGTGTTAAGAAGAACAGAATGTTTTGGTATATTTCAAATGGTTGTTTTTTTCCCTCCTCTTGCCAGAATCATAAGGAGGTTTTTCTCTGATCTTAACTGTAAGAACTTAATAGAGTTCCTGGAGGTAATACAAAGGTGTGTGTTCCCTAAGGCTGGTATGTACTAGAATTTTTCATTCTCAGAATTGTTCACACTGAACCTCTGGCAGTTTGCCAATTACAGTTTAAATTTTCCTATCCTGTACTGATTTTTTGCTCATAGGTCTCTGCTCAGAAAAGTTGTGCTGTATATAGCTGACTGGTTGTTTCTCCAATTTTGGGCCAGTGATTTGCCTTGTGATCTCAGTTATTTGAGAGATTCTAAAATGAGTTGCATGTTTTCAGTTTTTTACTTGCTTTTAGGGTGGAATGATAACTTTAAAACTCCCTTCATGATGAACTTGCAACCAGATTTGAAAATACTTTGGTCTTCACATAGCATTCTCACTTCCTAAGTCACTATGTTTTGCTTAACATATCTTATAACCACCAAAAATGAACTAATTAGTTTGCTTTTTGTGTCTATCTCTTCAACTAGAAAATGAAGGATCTTCCATGAAAGCATAAACTTCTGTCTTGCTAAACATAGTATACCTTTCTCCTAAGACAATTGCTAATATCCAGTAGGCACACCTTATTTATTTTAAATTCTATATTATTTTTTAAAGATTTTATTTATTTATTTATTTGAGCTACAGAGAGAAAGAGGGAGCATGCACATGCAGGGGGAGGGGAAGAGGGAGAGAGAGAATCTCAAGCAGACTCCTCCCTGAGCACAGAGCAGAACTTGGGGCTCCATCCCACCACCATGAGATCATGACCTGAGCCAAAGTCAAGAGTCAGATGCTCCATCAACTGAGGCACCCAGGTGTTCTAACTTAATTATTTTTTAAATTAATGTTGGTACGAGTCACCTGAAAGCCACCTGAAAATTACCTGAAATATAGGGTAAATTTTTGATTTAGTGTTCATTTGATTTTATGATTTGATTTTTTGATTTATTCAACTTAGATATAAGAGCAGTTTCCTTCAGTGTAAATAACACTCTAAATATTCAATTGTAATAAAAGTATAGGGAGCCCGGATGGCTTAGTGATTTAGGGCCGCCTTCGGCCCAGGGCCTGACCCTGGAGACCCGGGATCGAGTCCCACATTGGGCTCCCTGCATGAAGCCTGCTTCTCCCTCTGCCTGTGTCTCTGTTTCTCTCTCTCTGTGTCATGAATAAATAAATAAAATCTTTAAAAAAAAGTATATCAGAATGTGGGCCAGCATCAATAAGAGTTGCAGATCTCTCAGCCTATATGGCTGTGCATTTAAACAGAATTATCTGTAACAGTTGGTATTGGATGTAATCTCTGTTGAATTCAGTTTCTTAAAAAAAATAAATAAATGCAAAACCAACAATGGAAGCAACATGAGATAGACTGAAAAAGGGAGTAACAAAATAAAGGTTATTGTTACATGACACTGGTGAGTTTTAGGCAACCTGATAGACCTTCCACTGCTTGCTGAGAGTACATTCATCTCTAACTATAGAAGTTCTGAATGTTACACATTCATAGATATTAAAATTGTGATTCTGGGCATAATAAGATGCCAAGTTTCCACTGAGCCACTCTTTAACAACATTTCTAAACACTGATCTTTTTATTGTCATTGTAGTTCCTTGTTTGTTTACTCTAATGTTTATAATTCTTAATTCTATTTATTTATAATGGTTTCTAAACATTAAGACCTAAGAAAAGAGAAAGGAATTTTAATAATTGTTCTATATTTTTAAAATAAGAATGTCCTTTTCAGACAAGCTGCATGTCATTTGTAATAACAAACATTTTTATAAATTGTGAATATTTAAGGTATCAATCTTGAAAAATTGTATCTAAAAATCCAATGATAATCATTATCTTTCTCAGAATATAAGTATCAAATCCTTTTTTAAAAATTAAGTTAATTTGTTCTCTAACTCCTAAAAAAGTATATGTCTTATGTATTGATGACACATATCCTAAATTTACAACTCACAATTAAGAACAAATAAAGGAATTTACTCATGGATTTTGTTTTTCTTATTATTTCTATCAGTTGTATTTACAATCAAGTTTATTGATTAAAAGTAAGGCCCAAAGTGCTATCATTACTGCCTGGGATTATTTCACTCTTATTAATTTTTTTTTAATTTATGATAGTCACAGAGAGAGAGAGAGGCAGAGACACAGGCAGAGGGAGAAGCAGGCTCCATGCACCGGGAGCCCGACGTGGGATTCAATCCCGGGTCTCCAGGATCGCGCCCTGGGCCAAAGGCAGGCGCCAAACCGCTGTGCCACCCAAGGATCCCACTCTTATTAATTTTCTAGTAGTTCTCTAAGTGTAATCTGATGAGATTGTTTATAAGGATGTTAATTATAGGTTTTATTACATTTTAACAATCAGTAATGAAGCAATTGATTATACCAGTGAGTCAATCAGACTGAATTAATCCTACAAACCCCAGTCCAGTTATAGCTATTTAATTTATTTTAAATAGTGTTACAGGATCATATAGGTACAATTTTATAGATTACTACTATTATTTTAAGTTGTGTGGTTTAACAAACAACAATATTCTCAAAGACATAAAACAAACAAAATACATATATTTATATATGTAAATATAATAACATAATATATGTGTATATATATATTTACTTATGTTATTTTAGACTTTAAAGTATTCTGTAACTCTATTGACCTCTTGGATTTTGTTGGCATGTGTTGACCCTACTAGACTTTATTAAGCATGACTATGCTGGATTCAGCTAGATTTGTATGAAAGTGTCTCCACATGTCTTCCCATTCAGAAATCTACACTGAAGTAATGTATCCATTATCTGGGGCATACTCTTTTAATGATTAAAGGTCAAATATTGTAATGACTGACAGTAAAAAAGCCACAGGCCACATCATTGCATCAAAAGTTTTTGTTCACATGCAGCAAATGTCATATGGCTATGACCAAACTCAATAGGGCAGAGAAAGAAAGCAAGGACAAAAATGGAACAAATGTTCATGAATAGAAGCTCAACCTACCACAAAAGATTCATTATTCACCAACATAAATTTCTTTACTCCTAATTTTTATCCCTTAACAAGGAGAATAAATATGTATTTTTAAATCAGAAAGGTTTCTGGTTGTGACATTACATTCAAAGACCAAAAATAAACACCAGATATTTTCATATCCTAACCATCAAAAATATGATTGATAAATGTATCTAATCCTTCTTAAACCTATTAGTTTCTAACCTGTAACCTTTTGAGCAATGTATTTCACACAGTTTTGATTTAATTTTCTTATTTTTTATTTTTAATTTATCAAGAAAAACAATTTTTTCATATTTAGAAACAACTTTAGAACAGCCAGCAGATATAGCAATCTTGGAAAACTAGTTAAAAAGTGATTAAATAAACATGAATATCAATATAGCTAAAGCAACAGTTCATTGATAACATTGTACTTTCCCTACAAAAATATGTTGTTTGAATATTTCACTTGATTGTGTTTTTAAAATGTATCTAAGACAATAAGGGATTCCTCAACTGTTCATTGGTTCTATTATAACAGAAGCTATCATCACATAGAATATATATTTTTGGACTAGGAGGATATATATGATTCTACAATTATCCATTAAAATTAGGTCAGTGACCTAATACAGTGAATTAGGGTTTTTTTTTTCATGTTTCTCTATTACTATTCCCTTTTATTTCTAAAACATATAGTACTACACTAGCAGACACATACCCCACAGAGACATACACAGAGAACATGTGTGCATGGAAGATAGATAGGGAGATAGATATCAATAGAATTCCCATGAGATCTTATTGTTTTTATAATCCACTATCAGTTTTGGTCTTGTCATCGTCTTGCAAATAATCTTTTTTTTTTGTCTTGCAAATAATCTTATCAAGTTTCCAGGCACTTGGCTTAACATAAGGCATAATAGGAAAAACCTAAGAAAGAATTATCTGTGCTTTAGCACACAGTGGAAACTGGGACAACTGTAAAAAGTTACAAATTTTAATAATCTGGATCTATTCAACTTAGTCAACCAGAGGGAAAATAATTATCATTCCTGCCTGTCTGAAAAGTTATAAGAGCCCATCTGTGTAGGATTCAGACAGTCTGCCCTCTTTCTGAAGAGTCTCAGAAATAATGTTCAGTAAAAAGCCCACTAGTCTCATTTACTCTGCATGAAAAGGTACTGAATGCCACCAAACCATCAGTGAGTGACTTTTTTCTCTTCATTTAATTACAGCAAGAATTGTTTACACACAGTAAGGGATAGGAGACTTTCAAACTAAAAAATAATACTTTCAAATATTTTTAAAAAATTGTAATGACCAGTGGAAATTATCCAGTAAAATATCCAGTAAAATTGTAGTAGAAGTATAAGAAAAAATATAGGACTAAGAACACTGTTTGTCAACAAGGTATTTAAGATTCTTCACTTGAGACACAAGAACAACTCCTAATATTAAAGATCACATTTGAATTGGAAATGGCTAATAAGAAGTGATACTTTAAGGAACTTAAAATGCATCACTAAAGTAAACCACTAAATTACTCTTCATGTTGACCACTTTAGAACACTATATGTGCATCACAAATTTCCTTAGAAATTTTTGTCTTATCTGTCCTATAATTTGATTTTCTTAGTTTATTTAGCTAACTTTAAATTTTTTTAGATAATCATATATTCACAGTTGTAAGAAATAAAATATAGAGACACCATTTACACTTTTATCAGTTCCCCTCAATGTTAACATCTTGCAAAACTATACTACAACACTACAACCAGTATATTAACATAAGTACAATTTACTAACCTTGTTCAGATTTTCTCTTCTTACTTATACTCATTTGCATACATTCATGTTTAGATTCATGCAGTTTTGTTCTTTTTTTTTTTTTTTGCAGTTTTGTTCTTATATACACCACTCAACAATCAATACAAAACAGTTCAAATTTGCAAGGATCCCTGATGTTGTCCTTTAATAATCAAACACATACATCCTTCCCTGTGTCCCAATTTAACACCTGGCAGTCAGTTCTCCATTTCCATAACATTATATTTTTAAGAATGTTATAAGGAGATGTCAAATAAAATGGAAGACGAAGGAAGCCTGAAACACTGCCCAACCTTAAAGGTAATGGAAAAACAAAGTAAATAGTTAGAATAAACTTTTCTGGAAGTTAACCCAAAACTTGTAGCAATTCAAAAGCTTGCAGGAAACCATTTCTGAGAAAAATGGCTGAATATCAGTAAGAAGAGAGAGCTTTGGAGAACTTTAGCTTATTCTAGTGTGTTGTTACACTCTCTAGCTCAGAAGTAACATTAAAAATAACACACATTCTCAGTACTAGAGAAAGCAACAATTGCTATTATTTGATCTGTCTGGTAAATCACTAAGACACCATCTCAAAAGATTTGTATTGTTTTGCCCAGGCCACTACATGGGGATATTTGTTGAATAATTTGCAGGCATATATTTTATCCACTGATGCCAGAAATGAGAAATAGACAAACAAGAGACTAACCAAAAAGCTTGGGAGGAAGTGTTGGGTAATAAAATGTACATAAAGGTTTTTAAACTTTGAACATATTTTGAGACTTTAGAGGATAATATGCATGCTCAGTGCTGCGTACATGCTCAGAAAAGACCAGAGAAGACTCTCAAACCCTACTTCTGGTTGACCTTGAGGCTCTGCACAGGCAGGAAGTGAACACTAAGGCAGAGCTGTAAACTTCCCAGCTGAGTGTTGAAGGAGTGACTGAACTTACATGAACAGCCCCTTCAGGAAATATGAGAAAGATTTTGCTTCCAGAAGCTTACCAAAATTTCTGTCCAACCATTAGCTGACTATAAGCTGATAAAGATTTCAATGGACAACAAAAATACAGACTTCATAGAATAAATTCAGAAAAGTTACTAAACAAACAAAACAAAACACGACCTCAAACAGCCACAAAGGCAAACCCTGGAGAGAAGAAAAAATATAATTTTCCGAGTTGTTACATTACAATATTAAAAATGACTAGTTTTCATTTCTATACACTAACAATGAGACTGAAGAAAGAGAAATTAAGGAGCCAATCCCATTTACAATTGCACCCAAAAGCATAAGACACCTAGGAATAAACCTAACCAAAGAGGTAAAGGATCTATACCCTAAAAACTACAGAACACTTCTGAAAGAAACGAGGAAGACACAAAGAGATGGAAAAATATTCCATGCTCATGAATTGGCAGAATTAATATTGTGAAAATGTCAATGTTACCCAGGGTAATTTGCACGTTTAATGCAATCCCTATCAAAATACCATGGACTTTCTTCAGAGAGTTAGAACAAATTATTTTAAGATTTGGGTGGAATCAGAAAAGACCCCGAATAGCCAGGGGAATTTTAAAAAAGAAAACCATAGCTGGGGGCATCACAGTGCCAGATTTCAGGTTGTACTACAAAGCTGTGGTCATCAAGACAGTGTGGTACTGGCACAAAAACAGCCACATAGATCAATGGAACAGAATAGAGAGTCCAGAAGTGGACCCTCAACTTTATGGTCAACTAATATTCGACAAAGGAGGAAAGACTATCCACTGGAAGAAAGACAGTCTCTTCAATAAATGGTGCTGGGAAAATTGGACATCCACATGCAGAAGAATGAAACTAGACCACTCTCACCATACACAAAGATAAACTCACAATGGATGAAAAATCTAAATGTGAGACAAGAGTCCATCAAAATCCTAGAGGAGAACACAGGCAACACCCTTTTTGAACTTGGCCACAGTAACTTCTTGCAAATACATCCACAAAGGCAAAAGAAACAAAAGCAAAAATGAACTATTGGGACTTCATCAAGATAAGAAGCTTTTGCACAGCAAAAAAAAAAAAACAGTCAACAAAACTAAAAGACAACCTACAGAATGGGAGAAGATATTTGCAAATGATGTATCAGATAAAGGGCTAGTTTCCAAGATCTATAAAGAACTTATTAAACTCAACAGCAAAAAAAACCAAACAATCCAATCATGAAATGGGCAAAGGACATGAAGAGAAATCTCACAGAGGAAGACATAGACATGGCCAACATGCACATGAGAAAATGCTCTTCATCACTTGCCATCAGGGAAATACAAATCAAAACCACAATGAGATACCACCACACACCAGTGAGAATGGGTAAAATTAACAAAGCAGGAAACCACAAATGTTGGAGAGGATGCGGAGAAAAGGGAACCCTCTTGCACTGTTGGTGGGAATGTGAAATGGTGCAGCCACTCTGGAAAACTGTGTGGAGGTTCCTCAGAGTTAAAAATAGACCTGCCCTACGACCCAGAAATTGCACTCCTGGGGACTTACGCCAAAGATACAGATGCAATGAAATGGCAGGACACCTGCACCCTGATGTTTCTAGCAGCAATGTCCACAATAGTCAAACTGTGGAAGGAGATTGGATGTCCATCGAAAGATGAATGGATAAAGAAGATGTGGTTTATGTATACAATGGAATATTACTCAGCCATCAGAAATGACAAATATCCACCATTTGCTTGAACGTGGATGGAACTGGAGGGTATTATGCTGAGTTAAATAAGTCAATTGGAGAAGTACAAACATTATATGGTGTCATTCATTTGGGGAATATAAATAATAGTGAAAGGGAATAGAAGGGAAGGGAGAAGAAATGGGTGGGAAATGTCAGAAAGGGGGACAGAATATGAAGAGTCCTAACTCTGGGAAACTAACTATGGGTGATGGAAGGGGAGGTGGGCAGGGGTGGGGGTGACTGGGTGATGGGCACTGAGGGGTCACTTGACGGGATGAGCACTGGGTGTTTTTCTGTATGTTGGCAAATTGAACACCAATAAAAATAAATTTGTTATTAAGAAAATAATAATAATAAAATGCCTAGTTTTCAACAAAAAATTAAAGGAGTACAGAGAAACAGAATTATAGGTCATGCACAAGAAGAAAAAAAAAAACAAGAGAAACTATCCCTGAAGAAGCCTAGATGTTGGATATGATATATAAATAATTTAAATAATCTATTGTAAATATATTTGATGTTAAAGGAAATCATAAGTAAAGGACTAAAGAAGAATATGAGGCCAATATGTCATTACACTGAGAAAATAGTTAAAGAGATACAATTTCTTGAGTTGAAAAATACGAGTGGACTTAAAAGTCCACTAGATTGGATATACAGCAGATTTGAGCAAGCAGAAGAAAATATCAGTAAATTTGAATATGATCAATGCAGGTTATCCACTCTGAAAGATGAAAAAAAAATAAAAAAGAATGAAAAAAATAAACAGAGCCCAATAGTACTGTTGGACATCATCAAAAGCATAATCATATGCATAATGGAAGTCTCAGAAAAAATGGACAGAGATAAAAGAATATAAGTAATATTTGAAGAAATAATGCCTGAGAAAATCCAAACTTGATGAAAACCTTTACTCATGGAGAAATTCAACAAACACCAAGATAAACTTTAAAAGATCTACACTTAGTTGCTGTAGGACCACCACTTAAACCATGGTCCTTGCTCCATTCGTGCTATATTAACAGCAGCCACTGCCTCTGCCCTGTGATCTCTGGCTGCACTTCATCCTTCTCTTCCTACTGAGCCACTTTCATCTTAGACCTATAACCATCGTCTCCGTTCCACAGTGGGAGTCACTTGTCCTGGATGGGCCATCTTGCATCCCTGGGCTTTTCTGATCATGGTTACTTCAGGACCTTCTGGGTAGTGACTGCAGTCCCGCCACCTTTGCCCTGGATCCCAGACCCCTGGGGAACTGCCCCCAACCCTTTTTGTCCCTCACTTCCTTGGGGGAGATAGTCCCTGTATGACCTCTCAGTCTTGTGCCTCATCACCTCTGTCCAACTGTTGTCTAGCTACAGCAGGAGGCATCCCTCAGAAAGGGAGCAACAAAGAAGGAGCAAAAGAAGGTGTAGGCCACCCTGGCAGGGCAGCTGCCCAGCAGCTTATCTCAGAGCCTCAAGGGCTGGCAAAGACCCACAACGGTCATGAGTGGAGGCAGCAAGTCCTGGACCAGGCCACCAATTTGGCCACGGGTCCTTCAGACACACCCAAACTAAAGAAGCAAGCCCTTTCCCTGGGCTGCTGCTGGCCATGGCCCCTGGCCTACCCTTGTTCAGAAAAGAGGTTTTAAAAATCAAAGATGGGAAAATCATAGAAAATTGCCACTCCCCTCGGCCAGCTTGTTCATAGTATACTTTCGTGTGAACAACCAAAGATATTCAGAAAAGCAAATATAATTTACCACTAACAATGATTACCTTTGCAAGAAGAAATGAAAATAACTTTTGGCAGTATTTTCTTTCATCCAATATAATCTGAATCAGAGAAACAAAACAAGAACACAGCCCTTTTAAAAACAGTGAAACACTGCAAATATGCATTTGAAGAAATCAGCATTTTTAATTGAAGTGAACCAAAAAGAAAATTATACTGGGGCAGAGTTTAAGGATACGCCTTCTCTGTTCTTCCAAAACCTCTTAGTCATTGTATGGGAAGCACTACTGATAGTTCCAGCCACAACAGGGAGTTCATGGCAGTGCACTTAAAGGCTCACCTGGGGCAGCTGGGGACAGTCAAGCATCTGACTCTTGGTTTCCACTCAGATCCTCATATCAGACCTGAGAGATCAGCCCTGAGTCCAGCTCTGCTCCAGACTCCTGCCCACTCTGCCTCTCCCCTGCTCTCTAAACTAAATATATCTTTATAAACAAAACAAACAAAACAAAACAAAACTCTCCTAAAAGTTCAAACTTAGATCTCAGATTGCAGTTTATCTGTAAAACAGCTTTTTTCAAAATCCTTGGACTCTTGAAAAAAAAATTGATACAGAAATGGAAATTTGCCTTGTAACATACAAGTGCAAAAGATGAGTTTAAAGATTACAAACAATTTGTATTATATTTTATATTTTTAAAATACTGTATACCATGTTTATGTGTATATTGTTCATACTTGAAAGTACATTAGAATTTTGTTATAGAAGTATGTATTTTGCCCTACCAAATGATACATGTTTTGTATATACACAATGAAGAAATTTTAAGTGTGCTAAGGCACATGGAAGACTAATTTATTTGCACAGGTTTCTAAGATTGTTTTTAAAGAAATAGCTATCTAATATCAAAGTGAAGATCTAAATGTGAATAGTTACTAATGTACTATGAAGTTTAAATCTGTGGCACAGTCATTGTAAACATGAGGTTTGCATGTGTTTCTCTAAATTGATTTCTGCCTTCTAATCTGTAATTACTGGAAAAATCTTATTCCCATGTTTACTACACATAATTTCTGGTTTTTGATTTGTCCTTTCAAATTTAAAAAACCCCAAATTTAATGCCAACCACATAGAATGTATTCAAAATTTTAAATAATATAATAGTTTGGCCCCCTCTTAAAATACATAAGATCTATACTTAGACAAATTATAATCTGTCAAACATCAAAAACAGAGAAAGAATCTTGAAAGCAGCAAGGGAGGAACAACTCATCTTCTATAGGGGATCATCAATAAAATAAATAGCTGATTTCTCACCAGAAACCACTGAAGATAGAATATGGTAGGTGGTCTATTTAAAGTAAAAAAACAATCCAATCATGAAATGGGCAAAAGACATGAAGAGAAATCTTACAGAGGAAGACATAGACATGGCCAACATGCACATGAGAAAATGTTCTGCATCACTTGCCATCAGGGAAATACAAATCAAAACCACAATGAGATACCACGTCACACCAGTGAGAATGGGGAAAATTAACAAGGCAGGAAACCACAAATGTTGGAGAGGATGTGGAAAAAGAGGAACCCTCTTGCACTGTTGGTGGGAATATGAACTGGAAAACTGTATGGAGGTTCCTCAAAGAGTTAAAAATAGATCTGCCCTATGACCCAGCAATTGCACTTCTGGGGATTTACTCCAAAGATACAGATGCAATGAAACGGCAGGACACCTGCACCCCGATGTTTCTAGCAGCAATATCCACAATAGCCAAACTGTGGAAGGAGCCTCGGTGTCCATCAAAAGATGACTGGATAAAGAAGATGTGGTTTATGTATACAATGGAATATTACTCAGCCATTAGAAACGACAAATACCCACCATTTGCTTCGACGTGGATGGAACTGGAGGGTATTATGCTGAGTGAAGTAAGTCAATCAGAGAAGGACAAACATTATATGGTGTCACTCATATGGGGAATATAAAAAGTAGTGAAAGGGAATAAAGGGGAAAGGAGAAAAAATAAGTGGGAAATATCAGAAAGGGAGACAGAACATGAAAGACTCCTAACTCTGGGGAACGAACTAGGGGTGATGGAAGGGGAGGTGGGCAGGGGGTGGGGGTGACTGGGTGACGGGCACTGAGGTGGGCACTTGACGGGATGAGCACTAGGTGTTATTCTATATGTTGACAAATTGAACACCAATAAAAAATAAATTTATTAAAAAAATAAAAGAAAAAATAAAAAATAAAGTAAAAAAAAGAAAAAAATGACAAGAATTGTATATATAACAAAACAATACTTCAAAAACAAAGAAGTAATTAAAACTGTGGATAAACAAATTTGAGAGTTTGTTGCTAGCTGATTTGACCTATAAGAAGTCCTGTAGGGAGTCCTTCAGGCTGAAATGAGAAGATGGTAATTCAAACTCATAAAACAAAACACCAGTTAAAGTAAATCACAAAGTGAAGATAAATATACAAAAAAGTATAAATATGGTTTTTGTTTGTATTTTTTCCTGCTTTAAAAAAACATAAAAATATTTATAAATGTATGTAAATGGGCACACAATGCATAAGAAGGCAATTTGTGGTAATAAACGCAGAGAGGCTTAAAAATACACACACAATACTATTGATATGGTAAAAGTATTGCATACTATTGAGATTAAGTTACTATGAATTCAAATAAGGTTGATATGAACTTAGATGATAATTATAATCCCCTGGGCAACTACTAAGAAAATAAATTAAAAACATAATTAAAGGACTGTCAAGGGAATTCAAGTGATATACCAAAACAATATCTATTGAACACCAAATAAGGCAATAATGGAGAAAATGATAAATAAAAATGATGGAAGACACAATGAAAACAAATTGTAAAAAGCAGAGGTAAGGCCTACCTTGACAATATTTACATTTAATATAATGCATTCAACTCTCCAAGTAGAGAAAATCAACACAACCAAAAATTGTTCCTTTGGGAAAAAAAAGATACACTTTTAGCAAAACTGACTGAGCAAAAATGATAAAATATTCAAATTGCTAAAATTAGACATAAAAGTGAGAACATTACTACTGACCTTATAAAAACAGTAAGAATTTTAAGGAAATATTAACAACTGTATGCCAATTTACTAGACAATTTAGTTGAAATATATAAATTTCCAGAAAGTCACAAATCACCCAAGGGTATTCAAAAAGAAATAACAAGTCTGGAAAGACCTATCACAAAATGAGAGATTAAATTAGTGGAAAAAATAAGCTCCAACAAAGAAAATTGCAGTTCCAAATAGTGTCACTGGTAAATTCCACAAACATTTAAGGAAAAAAATGATATCAAGCCTTCAGAAACTCTTCCAGAAAAAGAAGAGGTAAGAATATTTTTCAACTTATTCTGTGAAGCAAATTCAATACCCCAAATAAAAAAAATACAGTCAAGAAATGGACAGAAGACATTAACAGACATTTCTCCAAAGACATACAAATGACTAAGAGAGACATGAAAAAATGCTCAACATCATTCATCATCAGGAAATACAAATCAAAACCACAATAAGATACCACTTCACACTGATCAGAGTGGCTACAATTAACAAGTTAGGAAACAATAGATGTTGGTGAGGATTTGGAGAAAGAAGAATCCCAGTACACTGTTGGTAGGAATGCAAACTGGTGCAGCCACTCAGGAAAACAGTATGAAGATTCCTCAAAAAATTAAAAATAGAACTACCCTATGACCCAGCAATTGCAAGACTAGGCCTTTATCCAAAGGATGTAAAAATACCGATTCAAAGTGGCACACACACCCCAGTGTTTATAGCAGCAATGTCCACAATAGCCAAACTATGGAAAGAGCCCAAATATCCATTGGAAGATGAATAGATAAAGAAAAAGTGGTATATATGTACAATGGAATACCACTCAGCCATCAAAAAGAATGAAATTCTACCCTTTGCAAGGACATGGATAGAACTAGAGGGCATTATGCTAAGTGAAATAAGTTAGTCATACAAAAACAAATACACATACCATTTCACTTAAATGTGGAATTTAAGAAACAAAACCGATGAACATAGCGAAAGGAAAGGAAAAATAAAATAAGATAAAAATGGAGAGGGAGGCAAACCATAAGAGACTCTTAACCACAGAGAACAAACTGAGCATTGCTGGAGGGGAGGTGGGCTGGGCATGGGGTTAGCTGGGTGATGAGCATTAAGGAGGACACTTGATATAATGAGCATTGGATGTTATATGCAACTGATGAATCACTAAATTCTACTCCTGAAACTAACAGTACACTATGTGTTAACTGAAATGAATTTAAATAAAAAATTTTCAGAACTTAAAAAATAAGACAAATAATACATGCCAAGACTTACATGTGGCTGTGAGAAGAAGGTGTTAAACATAAGTGTCATATTGCGTCAGCAGCCTTTTACTATGTACTCAGCACTCTGCTAGTCATATGGTGTCACACAAATAAAACTCCAGACCAAAATGATCTCACTGGTAATTTCCAGCAGACATTTAAAATAATAATACCAATTATTTCATACAATCTTTCAGAAAAAAGTGGAGAAATGAATATTTCCTAACACTTTTTGAGAGAACAAAATCATCTTGACATAAAATCGGACAAATAAGAGAATTAAATCTATAGACATATATCCCTCATGAAGATAAGTGCAAAATGCCTTCTTAATTATTAATTGAATGCAAAAAGTATTTTAAAAGATAATATATTCCAGATTATAAGGTTGCTTTAATGTTTAAAAATATGATTTATCATAGTGATAGCATAATGGATATAAATAATATGTCTTAGTCAAATAATGTTCAAAAAGTAATTGTATCAATTTGTGTTATAATTCATGACATTTAGAATAAAATAATCTTGGCCTGGAGTTACTTTGTGGGAACATTATTAGTAACAACATATTTTAAATGTATTTATTTAATAGATATGAAAGCATTTGGATTTTCTCCTTCATTTTTAGTCAAACCATGCTTCATTTTTAGTCAAACCAAGTCCACACCTTTTTCGTACCATCCATACTGCCTCCCTGATGTGCCTGCTGAAGTTGGAGTCCTAACCTTACTGGACAGGCATGTTCCACCTTCAGCCCACCTGTCTCATCCTCCTTCTTAGCTCAAGAGCTTAGAGGCATTGTGCAATGAATGAAAATTCTATTCCTTTACATCCTAGACAAATTGTATTATCAAGCGTATCTATTTTAGCCATTCCAGTGGGTATTTTGTTATGTAGATTTTCATTTGCTAATATCTAATGATGTTAAAATTTTTCACATGGCTTTTCTTTCTTTAAGATTTATTTATTTATTTTAGAGAGAGTGAGAGAGAAAGTTGTGAGGGACAGAGGAGAGAATCTTCAGGCAGACTCTCGACTGAGTGTACAGCCCGATGAAGGGCTCAATCCCACAACCCTTGAGATCATGACCTAAGCCAAACCAAGAGTCAGATGATTAACCGAAGGAGCTACCCAGGTGTCCCTCACATGGTTTTTTAATCATTTAATGGTGACTTTTTAGGAGCAAGAATTTTAAATTTTGATGAAGTTTAATTTCTCTTTTTAAAAATGTTATGCTCATTATTTCCCATCTAAGAAATATTGTCGTATTTAGGATGTAAATATTTATATCCTGTTTTCTGTAATAAATACTACAGCTTTACATTTTACTTTTAGTTCTATGATTCATTTTGAATCGGTATTTGTATATATATGAGGAAAGGATAAAAGTTGGCTTTTTTCCTTATAGATATTTAGTTGCTCCTTGACAGCTTGTTGAAAATATTATAATTTCTTCATTGAAATACCTTGATATGTTGCTAAAAAGCAATTGACAATATATGTATAAATCTATTTTTGAACTCTCCTTTCTGTCCCATTTATACATGTGCCTATCCTAACCGCAGTTACATACTTTTTGATTCCTGTAATTTAGAGTAAATCTTTTTAAAAAATAGATTTTATTTATTTATTCATGAGAGACACAGAAAGAGGCAGAGACACAGGCAGAGGGAGAAGCAGGGTCCCTACAGGGAGCCCAATGTGGGACTCGATCCCAGGACCCCAAGCCAAAGGGCAGATGCTCAACCACTGAGCCAACCAGGCATCCCTAGAATCAATCTTATAATCACATGATTCATGTATTAATTTTTATTTTCAAGAAAGTATTTTCTATTCCAGTTTTTTAAAAAAAATTTTATACAACTTTCAGAATCTGCTTGTAAATTTCTATAGTCTGCAGGAGTTTTAATGATGATTGCATGAAATCAGATCAATTAGGAAAAAGTGTATTTTATCAATATTGAGTCTTTTTTAATTGAGTCTTTTTTCAATATTGAGTCTTCTGATTGATGATAATGGTTCAAATTTTCATTTTTTGTTTGTTTAACAATTTGTCTCATTGATGTATGGTTTTGTCGTACAAGTCAACATGTTTTAAAAACATATTCTTGTATTTTCTTTTAATTTTAATGCAATTGTACATGACTATTTTGTTGTTTAAATTTTTTTTCCTAGTATATATAAAGAACAATTGATACTGGCCTTGTATATTGTGTCCTGGTAAATGTACTTAAAGCTCTTGTAAACTATTGTAGACTTTTTAAGATGTTCTATGTATATGAATATATCATTTCTTAAACCAATTTTATTTTTTCCACATCAATATGCTGTTTGTTTATTTTTGCTTTATTGCTGTTAAGATGACCTTCAGTAAAATGGTGAATAGAGATTGTGAAAGCAAACAGTCTTATTCCTGATCTTAGAGGAAAAGCACTCAATCTTTACCATTAAGTTTGAAATCCTGTCTCGGTTTTTCATAGATGTACTTTCTCATCTTATCAGCAAACTGAGAAAACCTCTTGTGTTCTGTGTGCTAAAGTTTTTATTATGATTAGATGTGGAGTTTTACTAAATGCTTTTTGAACATTATTTGAGTAAAAAAATACGATTTCACCCCTTTATACTATTAATATGGTAACTGCATTGTTCTTTTGACATTTAGCCAAATTTACAGTCTGTAATATATTATCTTTATAAAAATATTTTATTTGCATTAGATTAGCTAATAATTTAGGAAGAAAATTTGCACTTATCTCCATGAAGGATATTTGTTCATTTTCATTCCCTTATTTGTCTGATTTTTGTGTCAGGATAATTTCGTCTTCGCAATTGTAATAAAATACTCACTCTTCTACTGTTTCCTGGAAAAGTTTATATAATATTAGTATTATGGCAATTTTAAATATCTACTAGAATTTACCAGTGAGATCATTTGCGTCCAGGGTTTTCTAGACGCAAATGTGTGAAACTTTTTAATAACATTAAAGGTCTTTAATACCTAAGGATACTCATATTTTCTTTTTCATATAAAGCAAACTTTGATAAATTGTGTTTCTGCAAATAATTTATTTATTCCATGTAACTCATTAAGAATATTGTCCTATATTTGTTCATAATGGTGTCATTATTCTTTTAGTGAGTGGAGGATTTATAGACATTTTCCTCTCTTTTATTCTGGATAATGGTACTTGGTAAAGTTGAGTGCTTTCTCACCATGTATCTATCTATAATCTATCTACCTATCTGTTTATTTATCATATATCTATCTAATCTATTTATATATATTTATTGTTGACCAGTCTATAAAGAGATTCACACATTTTATTATTACTGTTTTCAAACAATTAGCTTTTGCTTCCATCAGTGCTTTTTTATAATTTATTTTCTTTTATTAAGTTCCATTCTAATTTTTCTTTGCCTCTTTCCATCTACTTACCTTGTGTTGAATTTACTATCCATTCTCTAGTTTAAGTTAGAAATTAACCAGATCATTGGTTTTAAACACTTCTTTTCTAATATAAACATTTAAAGCTATACTTTAAGCCCTGCTTTAGCTGTATCCCACAAACGTTGGTATGTTGTTTTCATTATTCATTTCAAAATATTTCTTAATTTCCTTTTGATATTTCCATTGACCCATGGTTATTTATAATCATGCTGCATAATTTCCAAATGTTTGGGAATATTCCAAATACTTTATTTTCTTAATTTCTAATTAAATTTCGTTGTAGTCAGAGAATATTTGCTCTCTACTTTCAATCCTATTATATATAGCAATTGAGTCTAGGTCTTGGGGGTAGCTGGTCTATCTTGGTCAATGTTCCATATACACTTAGAAAGAATGTTGATTTTGATATTATTGGTGCGGAGCTCCATAAACATGAAATAGGTCATGTTGTTTAATAGTGTTATGCAATTCATCTATATCTTAATTGCATTTCTGTCCGTTTATTCCGTCAATTAACATAAAGGTAATATTGACATCTCTAAATACAAATGTGGATTGTCCATTTCTCCTTTCAGTTCTATCAACTTATCCTGTGTTATTTTTCAACTCTATTAATAAGTACATTCTTTTTTTAGTTTTTAATATCTTATTTGTGAGTTACCCCCTTTATCACTATGAAATGTCTCTTTGTCCCTGTTAATATCCTTTATACTGAAAACTAATTCATATAGACATCTCTGCTGTATTGTGATTAGTAGATTAGTATTTCCACACTATATACTTTCCATCTTTTTACCTTTAAGGAGTATTTGCCTTTAAAATTAAAGTATATTACTTATAAACTGCAAATATTTAGCACTATATATTTATGGACCATTTACATTAAAATTTAAAAATAGAATGTTGGTTTTAAGCCTACTATCTTATTTGTTTTACTTCTGACTGCATGTATCTTTATTGGTTTTCTTCCTTTTCTGTTTCTTTTTTTTTTTTTTTTTTAGTGTTTTTAGCATTTTATTTAAAGTCTTCTTTGGTTCATTGTTTTAAAAAAGATTTTATTCATTTATTTGACAGAGAGTGAGCCCAAGCAGGGGAAGGGGCAGAGGGAGAAGCAGACTCCCCACTAAGCTGGAATCCCTGACCTAGGGCCCTATCCCAAGACCCTAAGATCCTGAAATGAGCTGAAGGTAGATGATTAAAAACTGAGCTACTAAGTCACCCTTACTGGTTCGTTTTTTATCTCATCATACATTATTTTAGGCTTTACAGTAATCTTGAGCTTATCACAATCTACATTCTAACAAGCATGTACTTCTTAACTTGTAACATTCCAATATCTCCCTTGTGTAATTTTTTATTCATTTTACTTTTACATGTGTTATAAAAAGTTGTTGTTATCATCATCATCATCATCATCATCATCATCATCCTCTTTCCTTTTGGGACTATAATTTCATATGTATCAGATTGCTTGATGTTGTCTCATCATTTGCTAAAGATTTGTTCATTTATTATTATTACTATTCTTATTTTGTTTCTGCATCACTTTTTCTTCTGCAATTTCTATACTACTGTTTCATCAATCTAATGAAGTGGTTCACTTAAGTTTGCATTTTTCAGCGTCAAGACTTTTCTCTTTTATATATTGCCTCCATTCCTATATTGCTACATTAATTTTTAAGTATTTATTTATTTTTGTTGTTATTGTAAATCAAGTTGTTTCCTTAATGTCTTCTTTGGATTCTTCATTACTTTTATATAAAAATACAACCAAGTTTTTTGTGTTGATCTTGTGTTCTGTAACTTTGCACTGTTGGGAATTTACCCCAAAGATACAGAGGCAATGAAACGCTGGGACACCTGCACCCCGATGTTTATAGCAGCAATGTCCACTTTGCTAATTTTTTATTAGCTTAATCGTTTTTTTTTTTATTTTTTTTAATTTGGTGTGGGTTCTTTAGGATTTTCCATGTGTAAAATCATGCCATCTATGAATACAGATAGTTTTACTTCTTCATTCCCAGTGCAAATGACTTTTATTTCTTTTTCTTTACAAATTTTCTGACTAGAAATTCCAGTAAAATGTTGAATAAAATGGCAAAAATGGATACTTTCGCCTTGTTCCTGATATTGGGGGGAAAGCTTTCAGTATTTTATTATTGAATATGGTGTTAGTTGTGGAAAATTCATAAATGTATGCTATCATGTAGATCAAGTCCCCTGGTATTTTTAGTTTATTAAGTGTTTTATAATAAAATGTGTTAGATTTTGTTAAATGCTTTTTCTACATCAACTGAAATAATCCTATTGTTTTTCATTACTTTCAATGTGGTGTACCACAATGATTTTCATATGTTAATACATCCTTACATTCCTGGGATAATCTCATTGGTCATAGTTTGTCTTTATTTTAACATGCTTATAGATTTGGCTTCTGGTATTTTGTAGATGATATTTGCATTTATATACATAGGGGTATTGGTCTGTACTTTTCCTACAATGTCTATGTCTGGCTTTGGTATCAGGTTAAAGCTAGCCTCATAGAATGAGTTAGGAAGTGTTTCTCCCTCAGGTATTTTATGAAAAAGTTTAAACAATTTTGTTGTTTATTTTTCTACAGTTGTTTGGTAGAATTTATCAGTGAAGGTATTGGTCTTGTGGGGTTTTTATTGGTAGTTTTAAAAGATTTGCTAATTCAATATCTTCATTTGTTATAGATCTGCTTACACTTTCTATTTCTTTTTTAATCAGTTGTGGTACTTTGCATGTTTCTAAGAATCTGTACATTTTGTCTATTGTTAATTTGTTGCCCTATATATGTTCAGATTATTCTCTAAGAATCCTTTTTATTTCTGTAAATTTGATAGTAACATTCTCATAAATTTCTGATTTTAGTAATTGGAGCCTTTTTTGGTAGTCAATTTAAATAAATATTTTATAAATATTCTGTTGATGTTAAAAAAATGTTACCATTTTTCTGTTCTCTGTTTATTTTATCTCCACTATAATCTTTATTATTCCCTTATTTCTGTTAGCTTTGAGATAGTTTTGAGATAGACTTTTCTAATTTATTAAGATGTAGAGTTAGATTATTGATTTGAGATCCTATTTTTAAATGTATACGTTTATGACTAAGTTTTACCCTGAACAATAATTTTTTGATCTATCCTATCAGTTTTTGTATGTCATGTTTACATTGATTGGTTACTTAAAAGTGTTTAATTTCCACAAATTGTAAGTTTTCCACCTTCTTTCTGTCATTAATTTTTAGTTTTATTTTATGTTGGTCAGAGAAAATACTTCTCATGACATCATTTTTTTTGTTTTGTTGGCACTTATTTTGAGTTGTAGCATGTGGTCTATCCTGAAAAAGTTCCATGTGCATTTTGGAAGAATATATATTCTACCGATTTGGAAAGGAAGGGGAGTGCTATTTATTTATTTATTTATTTATTTATTTATTTATTTATTTGGGGGGAGTGCATTTATATGTCTGCTCGGTCAAGTTGAGATATAGGTTGATAAAGTTCTTTTATTGCTTATAGATATTCTATCCAGTTTTAATATCTATTATTAAAGGTATTAAAAGTGTACATTGAGGGGTGCCTGAGTAGCTAGTTGATTGGCTGATCAACTCTTGATTTCAGCTCAGATCATGATCTCAGGGTGGTGAGATTGAGACCTGCATCAAGCTCAGATGTGGTCTGCTTGATTCTGTCAATTTAACTTCATATATTTTGAGGTTCTATTACTTAGGTATACATAGTTTATAATTGTCACATCTTGATGGATCACTTCTTCTGTCGATATACAGTGCCCTTGTCTCTTGTAACAGTTTCTAAGTCAACATATATTTTGATTTTGTCTGATAGCAGTATAGCTACCACAGCCCTGTTTTAGTTACTATTTCCATCAGATGTCTTTTCCCAACCTTCAAGTTCAACTTATTTGTATCTTTATATCTAGAGTGTTTTATAAGCAATACCTACTTGAACATTGTTTTTTTTAATATATTTACCAACCTCTGAGAGTCAAAAAGAATTTATGATCCATTTACATTAAAATATTTGTATGATTTATTGTTATTCTTTGAACATATTTGTTATAGCTAACTAAAATCTTTGTTTAGTAAGTCCAATGGCTGGTCTTCAGATACAGTTTCTATTATTAAGTTATATTTTTCCTGTGAATGGCCCAAGGTTAGTTTCTTTAAATGTCTCATTATTATTTGTTAAAAACTGTAGTTATTAGCATTATAATATGATAATTTTATAAATCTGATTCTTTACTATTTCCAGGGCTTGTTGTCACTGCTTTTTGTATGTTATATGTCTGTTTGTTTAGTGACTGCTTCATACTATTGTTGTAAATACCATGTGTCATTCAGGATTCTCCAGAGAAACAGGGCTAATAGGATGTATATATATTGTATTATAAATTTTAAAACAATATTTTCCCTCTATTTCAACATCTCTACCCCTCACAAGGCTGTGAGTACCTTGCCTAGATATCCAGGTGTAGCAGTATGATAGAGCTGGCTGTTGTCACAAGTTTTCCTTTTTGCCTTGTGATCTATTGGTATTCAAATACACCAGTGAAATCCCCTTGTACCTTTTGCTTATCTTCTTCACCCTGATTCCCACTAGAGGCACTCACAGTGGACCTCAGTCTCTTCCTTAGCTCTCCAACTGCTTGGTTGAGCCCATTCTCTCATTTCTTTTTTTTTATATAAATTAATTTTTATTGGTGTTCAATTTACCAACATACAGAATAACACCCAGTGCTCATCCCGTCAAGTGTCCCCCTCCGTGCCCGTCACCCATTCACCCCCACCCCCCCTCCTCCCCTTCCACCACCCCTAGTTCATTTCCCAGAGTTAGAAGTCTTTATGTTCTGTGTCCCTTTCTGATATCTCCCACACATTTCTTCTCCCTTCCCTTATATTCCCCTTCACTATTATTCATATTCCCCAAATGAGTGAGACATACACTGTTTGTCCTTCTCCGACTGACTTACTTCACTCAGCATAATACCCTCCAGTTCCATCCACGTTGAAGCAAATGGTGGGTATTTGTCGTTTCTAATGGCTGAGTAATATTCCATTGTATACATAAACCACATCTTCTTTATCCATTCATCTTTCGATGGGCACCGAGGCTCCTTCCACAGTTTGGCTATTGTGGACATGGCTGCTAGAAACATCGGGGTGCAGGTGCCCCGGCGTTTCATTGCATCTGAATCTTCGGGGTAAATCCCTAACAGTGCAATTGCTGGGTCGTATGGCAGGTCTATTTTTAATTCTTTGAGGAACCTCCACACAGTTTTCCAGAGTGGCTATACCAGTTCACATTCCCACCAACAGTGTAAGAGGGTTCCCTTTTGTGGTCCCCTCATGGTGTGTGGTAACCCAGTCTCTCTAGTATCTGTAAGTATAGTACACTTTGTTTTCCTGAACTTATTCTGTGTCCCCACTTGGGGCCTCATGTCTCATGTCACAGAAGAATATGATGTATATAGAAAGGGATTTATTATAAGGATTGTTTCACCTGGTTATGGAGGCCAACAAGCCCTACCATCTGTAATCAATAAACTGGAGAGTTGGTGGTGTAGTTTTAGGCTAAGTCCAAAGGCCTGAGAACCAGGAATGCCACTGTTGTAGGTCCAGTTTGAAGGCTGGCAGCCTAGGGACATAGGAAGAGCCAATGTTTTAATTGAGTCGGAGATAGGAAAACCTGGTGTCCTGGGACACCTGGGTGGCTCAGTGGTTGAGCATCTGCCTTTGGCTCAGGTTGTGATCCCAGGATTGGCCTCATGCATTGGGCTCCGCGCAGGGAACCTGCTTCTTCCTCTGCCTATGTCTCTGCCTCTATGTATCTTTCATGAATAAATAAATAAAACCTTTAAAAACAAATCTTATGTCCCAGGTCAAGGTAGTCAAGCATAAGGAAATTTCTTCTTACATGGATAGTGTCAGCCTTTTCTATTCAAGCTTTTAATGATTGGATGAGGCCCATTTACATTGTGGGGGGCAATTTTCTTTACACAGCCTATTAATTTAAATGTTGAAGTCATACAAAACACCCTCACAGAAACACCTAGAATGATGTTGAATGGACACCAGGGCACCTTGCAGCCTAGTCAATTAGACATGTAAAATTATCCATGATATTTAAAATATGTCATGTATGGTCACCAAAGTACATTTTCGATTAGCTAATTGGTTAGCTAATGATAAACGAATGCTTATCCAAATCCTTTACATCTCTGCCTATTCCTTACTTCCTGTTTTCACAGAGCATAAAATTCAGTCACAGGTGAAAGCTTGGGGTCTTCTAAGGTAATTTTTGAACATATGTTCAGCCCTGGTGGTGTGCATGGCCTTCTAGATTCTAAGGTATATGTGGAAGCTTTTCAAAGTCCTTATTCCTCTTTGTTAGAGTCTAGAGTTCTGAAAATGTTAATTCTGAAAGTTTCCAACAGTTTAATTGTTGCTTTAGTGAATGGACAGAATTTTGGAGTTCCTTACTCTGCCATTTTCAGTGACATCACTTGTAGGTCTGGTTTGTTCTCTTAAAGTGTGACATTTTGTAATATTCATTGCATGACCTGGGTATTGAAAATATCCTCACTTTGATTTATAAGGCTAGAAATCTCCCAAACAATGCAAACTGGAGTTTCTTCACTTAGAACTCCATGATAATTTTTTTTTCACCCAATAGTATTTGCCTAGTCTAATAGAAATGTATATTCTGAATTGGTCATTTTTTTAACCAGACATTTAATTTAGACTATTCAAATTTGAGATCATTTTCTCTGCATATCTACATTCTCTCTTACTTGGTTCTGCATATCCTAGCTATTCAGTTTCCATGAACTCAAATTTCTTCTCTCCTTTGCTCAGTGAGACCTATATCCTGTGCTTGGGTTACCCTTCTCCCAACAGGATCAAATAAATGCCTTGAGGCAGAAATTTAGGATGGTAGTAGGTCTCATCTAATTTATTTAGATTTTCTTATGCATCACAGTAATGCATTAATTTCCAATACCTGAAAATAATTTCTTCTATGCTTTTTATCAGTTTTGGAGTCACTCGTGGTTTGATGACTTATCATGTGCAGGTTAATCATGGTCTCAAGTGGAAGTCCCTGATACTATATAGTGCAAGATCATTTAAAGTATGCCTTATTTTTCTATTGAGGTAAAATTGTTCTAATTTTATATAATATGTTTCAGATGTGCATTATAATCTGATACTTGTATAAATCAAGAAGAGATCACAACCATAAGTCTAGTTGCCATTCATCCCCATACAATTAAATCCCTTCACCTATTTTCTTCAACCTCCAACACCCTCCCCCTCTGGTAACCATGAATCTATTCTCTATATCTATGAATTTGTTTTTACTTTATTTGCCCACTTGTTTTGTTTTAGATTCCACATATACTTCAAATCATGTAGCATTTGTCTTTTTCCATCTCATTTATTTTACTGAGCATAATACCCTCAATGTCCATCCATCTTTTCACAAACAGCAAGGTTTTCATCTTTTTAAAACCTGAGTGGTATTCCATTATGTTTGTTTGAGAAGGTGTGTATATTATAAATATCACACAACATCTTTATCCATTTATCCTTGATGGATATGTTCCATATCTTGAATATTATAAATAATTCTGTGATGAACATAGAAGTTCATATATTTTCTTAATTAATGTTCTTATATTCCTTGGATAAATACCCAGATGTGGAATAGCAGGATCATATGGTAGTTTTATTTTTAATTTTTTTGCGGACACCCCATACTGTTTTCCATAGTGACTGCACCAATCTATATTCTCACAATGTAAAAGTGTTCTCTTTTCTCTATATCCTCCCCAGCACTTCTTATTTCTTGTCTTTAGATACTGGTCATTCTGACAGGTGTGAGGTGATATGTCACTGTGGTTTTGGTTTGCTTTTCTTTAATAAATAATGATCCTGAATGCTTTCCATGTGCCTGTTGGCCACCTGTATGTTTCTTTTTGGGAAAATGTCTATTTAAATCCTCTGTCCATTTTTTTAGCCAAATTGTTTTTGTCCTTGTTGAGTTGTATGAGTTTTTAATATACTTTGGATATTAATTCCATATTAGATATATCATTTGCAGATACCATTTCCCATTCAGTAGGTTACCTTTTCATTTTGTTGATGTTTTCCTTCATTGTGCAGGAGCTTTTTAGTTGAATGTAGTCCAATTTGTTTTTATTGCCCTTGCTTTTAGACTCAGATCCAAAAAAATATTAAGACCAATGTCGAGGAGGTTACTGACTATATTTTCCTCTAGGAATTTTGTGATGTTAGGTTTTACATGCAAATCTTTAATCCATTCTCAGTTAAATTTTGTGTATGGTGTATAGTAGTCTAGTTTTATTCTTTTGCATGTATCTGTCCACTTTTCTCAGCACTATTATTAAAAAAACTCTTTTGTCACTATTGCATATTCTTGGTTCCTTTATCATAAATTAATTGGTCATATTAATTTAGGTTTATTTATTGGCTCCCTATTCTTTTTTTTTTTTTGGCTCTCTGTTCCATTGATCTATGTGTCTGTTTTTTTTTAAGATTTTATTTATTTATTCATAGACACAGAGAGAGAGGGGCAGGGACACAGACAGAGGGAGAAGCAGGCTTCACGCAGGGAGCCCGATGTGGGACTCGATCCTGGGTCTCCAGGATCACACCCCAGGCTGCAGGTGGCGCCAAACAGCTGCACTACCGGGGCTGCCCTATGTGTCTGTTTTAATGCCAGTGTTATATTGTTTTGAATACTATGGCTTTGTAATTTAGTTTGAAATCAAAAAGAATGATACCCCTGCCTTCATCCATTCTCAAGATCACTTTCACTCTTCAAGGTCTTTTGTAGTGCCATACAAATTTTATGATTATTTATTCTAGTTCTGTGAAAAATGCCATTGAGATTTTAATAGGGATTGCATTGGATCTGTAGATTGTTTTGCATAACATAGGCATTTTAACAATGCTAATTCTTCCAATCCGTGAGCATGGACTGTCTTATCATTTATTTGCGTTTTCAATTTCTTTCCTCAATGTGTTAGCGTTTTCAGTGTACAAATCTTTCACCTTCTTGGTTAAATTTATTCCTCTGTATTTTATTAGTTTTCATACAATTGTAAATTAAATTATTATTTCTGATCATTCATCTTTAGTGTACAGAAATGTAAGAGATTTTTGTATATTGATTTTGTATTATTGGGGAGAAAGCCCTTCCTCTCTTGTATGTTCCTTCTAGCTGGACTTACAATCAAATTGACATGAAACCGATTAACAGGAGAATATCAAATTTTATAGGTGTATATGTAAGGAATGCACATAGACGCGGAATTCCGAAGACAGTGAGGCAATATGAAGCTTTTATGAGCTGAGGAGAGGGAGAGGGGCCTGAGAACACCATGTGGAGAAAGTTAATTAGCAAGAAGAGGAAAGATGTTTGGAAAAACAAGGTTGCCCTATCATGCAGATGAGATCCTTAGACAAAGGAGCCTCTGCTAATAGCTCTCTTCCTCTTGTGACCTCTCCTTTCCAGTGTAAAATTTGGCAGTTATTGGAGAGGCAGAGAGCTTTTCCTGCTTGTGCCTGGTTTTGTTTACTTTTAACTCCAAATAATCTTTGTTCCAAAGTGGCAAATTTGGGGGCATGTCATCCTGTACACCTTCAGTGTCCTGCAGCTTCACTAGATTCATTTATTAGTTCTAACAGTATATATTCCTGAAAATAAAATGTAAAGTCTTCTTTTTGATTTTTAAAATCTCTAAATTCTAAATGTTACATAATTTTTACATATAAACAGCAAAATGAATCAAAAGACTGAGTTATATAAAGTCATAATATGTAGGCAGACATAGAGATATAATTATACATATATGTGGTTTTAGCCAACAATTCCAACTTCATCTAGACAGATTTACTTCTATGGTAGGATATTCCAAATATGAACTTGAAATTTAGCAAAACAAATATTATTTGGTGTGAAGATTTGGCTTGATGCTATTGATCTAACTTTGTAAGTTTTAACTATTTAAAAAATCCTTAGAAAAAAGCCAAAACTAACTTTAAAACTTATATTTTGCCCTGGAGTTCATAATATGTGATTAAAATAATGCCACCCAAGTGTTATTATTGTTTCATAAAACCAGAGGTTGAAATCATAATTAAATGCTGGTTTATGAAGTTAGTTAAAAGTACTCTATATCATAATAATTATTGTAAAGTGCCAGTATGGCTGGCCAAGCATGGGCATATTGGTGTTTATGATGTTTCATTACCCATCTTGTGGCTTGTCACTATTATCAAAGATATGTAAATTAATTATTATTGGTATTAGATTAGCAGTTTGAAAATAAAAAGCATATCAGAAGGCATTCCATAATTTTTAAAGGAAATTATATCTAAATTTCCAAGAACTACTTTTTTCCTTCCTTTTTCATTCATGCAACATATACTTACTGAGTACAAACTATGATTCAGGAATTTTTCTTGTGTTAAGAATACAGCAAAAAAAAAAAAAGAATACAGCAGTAAAGGAAAACTATACCTTGCATTCATATAAGTTATATTTTAGCAAAGAAAAGATGATATAAAAACTTTGTATTATAAAAGTATTAACTTCTAGGAAAAAATAGAGCAGGGTAACAAATATAATGTGACTATATTTATAGAACATTTATATTATAGTACAAATATGTGTCTTATAGTACAAATATCTGTCATGTTTGCAATCCAATTTTCAACTAAAAATTCATTGGCTTCAATTGATTTCTCCTTATCTATTTAATGCAGTTGTTGTCTGTTAGTAGGACATGATGTGCCTGGATTTCACAAATATGTATGAGTTGTTTCTATATTTTCTCACAAAGTCTTTCATTAAGAAAGACTTACAAAAAATACTTCTCTCAGAATCACAAAAGCTGTGAATTATTTTTTTGCCTGCCATAGAATTGCAAATTAAAACCTTACTAATATATTTGCACATAACTTGTTTCCTGAATAAACAGAGAGAGATTCATTTTTGATTTTTTGTCCCCAACATTACTAAAAGTTCTACTTTCTCAAGAGAGTGAGGGAAAGTGGGAAGAGAAGGAAAAAGGGATATCTTGAAAAAAATAATTAAGCATTTTTATAGCCAGAACTTCCACAAAATAGAATGAATACAAAATCCTATGGTACAAGAAATCTGTCCAAAATGATGGTAGCGCTATGTGGTACTGAGTAGAGATGGAAGCCAGTGTCCTTGAAGGTTTAAACAGGATATCTAGGAGTATATAGTTTCTATAAATATTTAGTTTTTGACTTAAGAAGCAGAGTAAGGGTAGACCATAGCAATTAGATAAGGCCAGGTACAGCAGATCACAAAGACTACCTGAAAGAAATTATATCATTATATAGATGGCAGATAGATGGATAAAGATAGATAGGTGATAGATAAATAGATTCACACATATACTATATAAATTGGTCTTTACATGATACTTAGGATTTGAGAAGATGGAGAGGGAAAGGGATGTTATTTTATATTCTGCTAGGAGACAAAAGGTAACATCACAATAAATTATTTTCCATTAAGAGAGATTCTCAAACTTTAGCGTGCATGAGTATCAGATTCCTCTAAATGTCTTGTTAATCTGCATAATGCTACTCCCACTAACGGTTTCTGACTCTATAGCTCTTGGAGGTGAAGAGGAGAGAGAGGTATTTGTCTGACAGAGTTGAAGAATGAATCTCATTGACAAAGGCAAATGAGTAAAATGATAGAGTTCTTATTAAGCAAGGATGTCAGAAAAGGATACAGGAAAAGCTTTCAGGAGTGAGAGGGGTCCCAACAGGGTTGCCACCAAGAGGTTTTATCTCTGGCCTTTTATTAGGACTTTATCTGGAACTTGCCAGTGGTTAGGTATTTGGTCTAGAACTAGACATGATGTTTATACATTGTGTGAGAGCCTTTGTTTCTGGTGATATCTGTGATCTATAATTACATTTTGCTAGGTCTGGTTTATCTTTATACTTAACTTCTCCTTTAAGACTTGATCATTTTTTGTGGTTATTTTCTATTTTATATGGTTACAGTGTAATTATTAGAAAAAAATTAACTAGCAGGTGGGACAGGGGGTCTGTTTTTTCTTCTTATCTCTATTTTTGGTCTGTTCCAGTGTCTGCACACCTGAAATACCCTCAAAGCCTAGTCGGGGCCCCTATTCTTTCCCTACCTAAAGTCTCATCCTTTCCCTCTTCAAAGGGTCCTGAGAATTTATATTTCTAAGGATTACTAGGTAATGCTAATGCTGCTTGCCTATGGACCATAATTTTGATGTGAAAATGTAGGGGTTTGGAGCTAATGGCCAAGAAAGAATTATTGAGACATCTTCAGTGCAAAAAGATGATTTTACTAAAGCATGGGGGTAGGACTGATGGGAAGAAATAGCTGCATAGGGGTTGTGAGGAGTGGCCAGTTATATGCTTTCAACTTGGAGGGGGATAAGGGACAGCAGAACCTTCCAAGGTATTTTGAAAACAAGGATTCCAGGATCCTGAAGGCTAGCTCTTGTTAAGGAAAGGTCATTTATTACTGTTTAGAAAAAAATCCAATCATGAGACACTTCAGATATATACCAAGAGGCCATATGCTTAGGGGATGATAGCCAACATGTATCTTGGGGAGGAGAGATGTAGAGATAAAGTTTCTGAAGGATTTTTTATATGTTAAAGGGGATTCACAGGATCCTGGGTAATCAGGCTAAGATTACCCAAGGGCATTAAGTAGGGCACATGGTATGATTTACACTGGGCATTATATACAACTGATAAAATATTGAACACTACACTTGAAACTAATTGAATTTAAACAATAGATCCTTTACCTCTTTGGTTAGGTATATTCCTAGGTATCTTATGCTTTTGGGTGCAATTGTAAATGGGATTGACTCCTTAATTTCTCTTTCTTCAGTCTCATTGTTACTGTATAGAAATGCCACTGACTCTTGGGCATTGATTTTGTATCCTGCCACACTGCCCAATTGCTGTATGAGTTCTACCAATTTTGGGGTGGAGTCTTTTGGGTTTTCTAGGTATAGTATCATGTCAACTGCGAAGAGGGAGAGTTTGACTTCTTCTTTGCCAGTTTGAATGCCTTTTATCTATACCCTAAAAACTACAGAACACTTCTGAAAGAAATAGAGGAAGACAAAAAGAGATGGAAAAATATTCCATGCTCATGGATTGGCAGAATTAATATTGTGAAAATGTCAATGTTACCCAGGGCAATTTACACATTTAATACAATCCCTATCAAAATACCATGGACTTTCTTCAGAGAGTTGGAACAAATCATCTTAAGATTTGTGTGGAATCAGAAAAGACCCCGAATAGCCAGGGGAATTTTAAAAAAGAAAACCATAGCTGGGGGCCTCACAATGCCAGATTTCAGGTTGTACTACAAAGCTGTGGTCATCAAGACAGTGTGGTACTGGCACAAAAACAGACACATAGATCAATGGAACAGAATAGAGAGTCCAGAAGGGGACCCTCAACTCTATGGTCAACTAATATTCGACAAAGGAGGAAAGACTATCCACTGGAAAAAAGACAGTCTCTTCAATAAATGGTGCTGGGAAAATTGGACAGCCACATGCAGAAGAATGAAACTGGACCATTATCTTACACCACACACAAAGATAAACTCAAAATGGATGAAAGATCTAAATGTGAGACAAGAATCCATCAAAATCCTAGAGGAGAACACAGGCAACACCCTTTTTGAACTCGGCCACAGCTACTTTTTGCAAGATACATCCATGAAGGCAAGGGAAACAAAAGCAAAAATGAATGATTGGGATTTCATCAAGATAAAAAGCTTCTGCACATCAAAAGAAACAGTCAACAAACTCAAAGACAACCTACAGAATGGGAGAAGATATTTGCAAATGACCTATCAGACAAAGGGCTAGTTTCCAAGATCTATAAAGAACTTATTAAACTCCACAGCAAAGAAACAAATGATCCAATATTGAAATGGGCAAAAGACATGAACAGAAATTTCACAGAGGAACACATAAATATGGCCAACAAGCTCATGAGAAAATGCTTCACATTACTGGCCATCAGGGAAATACAAATCAAAACCACAATGAGATACCACCTCACACCAGTAAGAATGGGGAAAATTAACAAGGCAGGAAACCACAAATGTTGGAGAGGATATAGAGAAAGGGGAACCCTCTTGCACTCTTAATGGGAATGTGAACTCGTACAGCATCTCTAGAAAATTGTGTGGAGGTTCCTCAAAGAGTTAAAAATAGATCTGCCCTACATCCCAGCAACTGCACTGCTGGGGATTTACCCCAAAGATACAGATGCAATGAAACGGCAGGACACCTTCACCCCGATGTTTATGGCAGCAATGTCCACAATAGCCAAACTGTGGAAGGAGCCTCAGTGTCCATCGAAAGAAGAATGGATAAAGAAGATGTGGTCTATGTATACAATGGAATAGTACTCAGCCATTAGAAATGACAAATACCCACCATTTGTTTCGACATGGATGGAGCTGGAGGGTATTATGCTGAGTGAAATAAGTCAAACGGAGAAGGACAAACAGTCTATGGTCTCATTAATTTGAGGAATATAAAAAATAGTGAAAGGGATAAAGGGGAAAGGAGAAAAAATTGAGTGGGAAATATCAGAAAGGGAGACAAAACATGAGAGACTCCTGACTCTGGGAAACGAACAAGGGGTGCTAGAAAGGGAGGTGGGTGGGGGGTGGGGGTGACTAGGTGATGGGCACTGAGGGGGACACTTGAGGGGATGAGCCCTGGGTGTTATGCTATATGTTGGCAAATTGAATTCCAATTCTTTGGGATACAGAAAAGAAGTCCTGAGAGGGAAATACATCGCAATACAAGGATACCTTAAAAAAACTGGAAAAAACTCAAAAGCACAAGCTAACCTTACACCTAAAGGAACTGGAGAAAAAACAGCAAATTAAACCTACACCCAGCAGAAGAAGAGAGTTAATAAAGATTTGAGCATAACTCAATGAAATAGAGACCAGAATAACTGTGGAACAGATAAACAAAACCAGGAGTTGGTTCTTTGAAAGAATTAATAATACAGATAATCCCCTAGCCAGTCTTATTGAAAAAAAAAACGGAAATGACTCAAAATTCTAAAATCACGAATGAAAAAGGAGAGATCACAACCAATACCAATGAAATAGAAACAATTTAAAAAAAACACATTATGAGCAACTATATGCCAATAAATTAGGCAATCTGGAAGAAATGGATGCATTTCTGGAAAACCACAAACTACCAAAACTGGAAAAGGAAGAAATAGAAAACCTGAACAGGCTGATAACCAGGAAGAAAGTTGAGCAGTAATCAAAAACCTCCCAAGACACAAAAGTCCAGGGCCAGATGGCTTCCCTGGGGAATTCTATCAAACACTTAAAGAAAAAAAAAAACTATTCAACTAGAGTTGTTCTGAAAGATAGAAAGGGATACAGTACTTCCAAACTCATTCTATGAGACCAGCATCACCTTAATTCCAAAACCAGAGAAAGATCCCATCAAAAAGGGGAATTATAGACCAATAACTCTGATGAACACAGATGCAAAAATTCTCAACAAGATACTAGCCAATAGGATCCAAGAGTACATTAAGATTATTCACCATGACCAAGTGAGATTTATCCCCAGAATGCAAGGCTGGTCCAACACTCATAAAGCAATCAATGTGACAGCTCATATCAAGAGAAGAAACAAGAACCATATGATCCTCTCAATAGATGCAGAGAAAGCATTTGACAATATACAGCATCCATTCTTTATCAGAACTCTTCCATTTCTGATCAAAACTTTTCAGAGTGTAGGGATAGAGGGATCATTCCTCATCATATTAAAGCCATCTATGAAAAGCCCACAGCAAATATCCTTCTCAATGGGGAAACACTAGAAGCCTTTCCCCTAAGATTAGGAACACGACAGGGATGTCTACTCTCACTGCAGCTATTCAACATAGTGCTAGAAGTCCTAGCCTCAGCAATCAGGCAACAAAAAGAAATAAAAGGCATTTAAATTGGCAATGAATAAGTCAATATCTCCCTCTTTACACATTACATAATACTATACATAGAAAACCCAAAAGACTCCACCCCCAGATTGCTAGAACTCCTACAGCAATTAGGCAGTGTAGCAGGATACAAAATCAATGCCCAGAAATCAGTGGCATTTCTATACACTAATAATGAGACTGAAGAAAGAGAAATTAAGGAGTCAATCCCATTTACAATTGCACCCAAAAGCATAAAATACCTAGGAATAAACCTAACCAAAGAGGTAAATGATCTATACCCTAGTAACTACAGAATACTTCTGAAAGAAATTGGGGATTAATATTGTGAAAATGTCAATGCTACTCAGAGCAATTTACACGTTTAATGCAATCCCTATCAGAATGCCATGGACTTTCTTCAGAGAGTTGGAACAAATCATCTTAAGATTTGAGTGAAATCAGAAAAGACTTTGAACAGCGAACAAATAAATGATATAGAAACTAAAAAAGAGGTATGGTATTTTTCTTTCTCTGATTGATTTATTTCAGTTGACAACCTTGAAGAAATGGATAAATTTATAGGAACATATAGACTGAAACAGGAAGAGTTAGGAAATTTGAAAAGACTGATAACCAGCAAAGGAATTGAATCAGTAATAAAAAAGAATCCCAACAAACAAGCCCTGGGCCAGACAGCTTCACAGGAGAAATCTACCAAAGACTTAAAAAATAGTTAATACGTACTCTTCTCATTATTCCCAAAAATAGAAAAGGAAGGAAAATTTCAAAAAATCATTCTATGAGGCTAGAATCATCCTGATACCAAAATCCAATAAAGATACCATTAAAAAGAGTACTGCATGCCAATATCCCTGATGAACATAGATGCAAAATTCTCAATAAAATGCTTGCAAACTGAATCTAACAACACATTAAAAACAATGTTCACTACGATCATGTTGGATTTATTTCTGGGCTGCAAGGGTGGCTCAATATTAGAAAATCAATGTGGTAAATCACACCAATAAGAGAAAGGCTAAGAACTGAATGATCATTTTAATAGATGCAGAAAAAGCATTTGAAAAAGCACAAATCAATGTGCATAAATATGTAGCATTTCTATATACCAAGAATGAAGTGGTAGAAAGAGAAATTAAGCAAAGACTCCTATTTTCAATCGCACCAAAAATAATACTACATCTAGGAATAAACCTAATAGGTGTAAGATCTGTACTGTGAAAACTATAATTCACTGATATATTTAAAGATGGCACCAAGAAATGGAAAGTCATTCCATGATCATGGATTGGAAGAAGAATTCTTGTTAAATGTCTATACTACCCAAAGCAACCTACACATCTAATGCAATTCCTATTAAAATACCCACAGAATTTTTTCACAGAACTTGAACAAACAATCCTAATATGTGTATAGAACCATAAAAAGCATCAAATAGCCAAAGCAACCTTGAAAGAGAAAAAAAGCAAAGCTGAAGACATCATAACTGCAGACTCCAAGTTTTATTACAAAGCTAAAACATTATTTTTTTTTCATTTTTCTTTTATCACTGTAATATATAGTTTTTAATAAATACTTTCATAACAATTGAATTAAGAAATAAAATGTGTTTTTCCTGAAGGCTACCCTCTGGGATAATATTTATTTAAAAGCAGAGCTATAATTTGCAAATAATTCTACTTGGTAAAGTTTTAAAGATAAATTATTTTCTTGCTTTTATGTATCCACATGTGTCATATAGTAGGTTGATGACTTGTAGTATCATGCAAAGAGATGATTTCTATAGAATATCTGGGTCACTTCCTTGAGGAGAAATGCAGAATATTCTTTCTGGCTATTTCAAGTAACAAATATTTTCTAAAAATCTCTGACCATTCTAATAGTTCTATTTCATATTAAATAATTATCATCATCATATCAGGAATGCTCCAAGATTGTGAACTATACTGAGGAACATAGGAGGTCTGTCATGCCATTTTCATTGTAAAACTTAGTAGAAAAGGACTCATGATTATTTGTTTTGGGAATTCACAAATAATGTGGATTGCCTTGTTATGCCATTTCCCTTGTGTCTGAATGCTTTCTTATTAAAATGTAAAAATGATAATGCAATGGACAATTTAAGAAGCAGCATTCACAGTATTTTATTTATTACTACAAATTCTTTTTTTTATCTTAACATGCACAAAATGTAGTTGGAAAAATTCTGGCACAGTAAACAGTTGATACAATCACCCAAATATAAGGCTTTTTTATTTAAGAGGCCCTGTTAATTAACTGTGAAGACAAATTTTCTCTTTGATTTTCTAAGAAATTCCCTTGTGACTTCTATGCTCTTGATCAAAAGCAAAGTATATGGATGACTTAAGAACAAGGTGACCTCCTTTTCTTTTATTTTAATCACTGCACACATATCTTCGTGGAAAACCATCAAATAGATCTCATTATTTATTGGATCCCACTGTTATTCTTCTTATTCTAGGTAAATGAGTTACTGGCACTCAGAGGAATATTAAAAATATTCTGTATAATGTATTTGTTTCTAAGGCAATATGCCAGGTCACTCTTTGAACTCTACATAGAAGCTAGTTAATAAAAAAAGAAGCTAGTTAATAATAATAAATTATTGTTAAGATGTATTTAATGATGTTCTACACCAGCAACTCTGTTTCTAAAGAGGACAGAGTCACATTTGTAGCTTTTAACACAGTCTAGCATTTTTTTTTAATGATGGCAGATTCCCATGAGTTGGCTACTGCTGAGGTAGCAGAATTTAGTTTGTTGGACTCAATCATAATCAGACTGGGCAGGGTCAGGAAAAAGAAAAGTGTTAGAGTCTGTTCTTCCTTAGTTAAAAAACAGAGTGAAATATCCAAGCAAAAAGATATCCATAACCAGTGTTAACTTCAAATACCAAGGCTTTCACACAGGAATTGCAAGATGGTCTGAGATTCAGAGACATGTTTCATGAAATCAGTAATATCTGAGTTTACCTCTTTGGGTGTGGCATTTTCCCATTATGTGCATTTATATATAAGGGATCATACTAAGGGAACTTATTGGATTCTTTCTAAAATTAGCTGTTCCTCTCTTTTATTTCCAGATTTCAGGGCATTTACACTTTATTGATAATAACTGTGGTTTTTAACTAATAAATGAAATGCTAAACTAGAAAGCAAATGAAAAGGTGACAATGGCATGTGATATAATTTATTTTTTAATTACTTTGGAATGGATATATTCTCTTTTATGGTCAATCATTCCAGATTTAGATATTTATATGATGCATTTGTATTTACAGAAACATGGGACAAATTTACCTTGATCTATTCTTTTATAAACATGTATCTTGTTGGAAGTAAAATTCTAGTCATTTATTTTATTGAGACCTATACAAGGTCTTTTGCAAGTATCTTCTTTGTTTAGGAAACAATGTCCTTTCTTATTAAAGTCTAAAATACTTTTAAAGCAAAACTTCTTTTACTAAATTGTGTATTTTTAACTTGTGTAGCAATTTTCGGTGATTACAACTGAACAAATCCTCTCCTCTGAGTGTCTTGTTCACTTATTTATACATTCATTCAGTTCACTAAATAAACATGAGTCACTACCATAAGATATCGAGCAGGTATGTATTAACTGCTGGAAAATAAAGATTAATCATATAGGATCTGTCTCTTTTGTAAAAAAAAAAAAGATTGTATTTATTTATTCATGAGAGACACAGAGAGATAGAGAGGCAGAGAAATAGGAAGAGGAAAAAGCAGTCTCCGTGCATGCAGCCGGATGTGGGACTTGATCCCAGGACTACAGGATCACAAACTGAGCCAAAGGCAGATGCTCAACTGCTGAGCCACCCAGTTGCCAATCATATAGGATCTCAATCATAAAAGAGCTGTTCACAGTGAGATGAAGAAGATAGTCACATAAACAGATATTTATAATTCATTCTGTTAGATGCAAAGATTCAAAGAAAATTGACAACTGAAATCAGTGAAGAATGTACCAAAATAATTCATAAATCCTTAAATTCTTAAGTATTTTTTAGAATATCACTTCTCCCATAAAATGCAGCAAAGAATAACGATCATTTTGGCAGCAATCCTAGAGCCACTTTTAACAACTGGAAAGTTGGATGTTCACATAATAATACAAGAACCATATGCATATGTTGGATGCCTATGTATTGAGAAAATGGTTAGACTAGATTGGGACTTATTGATAGTTATCTGCTTGTAGACTTGAGATATAATATGGTTTAAGTAAGCAGTGAATGATATATAATATTTTATAGATTCATCCATATTACTATGCATACCAATACTTTGTTCCCTTTTGTTGCTGAGGATTATTCCATTGTATTCTATAGAGATAACACAATTGATTTAATCATTCATCTGTTTATGAATATTTGGATTTAGGATATCATAAATAGAGCTGTTATAAACATTCCTGTACAAGTCTTTTTTTATTATTTATGATAGACATAGAAAGAGGTGGGGGCAGAAACACAGGCAGAGGGAGAAGCAGGCTCCATGCAGGGAACCCGATGTGGGACTCGATCCCAGGTCTCCAGGACAGCACCCTGAGCCAAAGGCAGGCGCTAAACCACTGAGCCACCCAGGGATCCCCCTCTTGTACAAATCCTTATGCATGCACATGTTCTTATTGCTCCTGGTTAAATACCAGGGAGCATTACAGGAAACTACCAAACTGCACCGTCAGAGCAGCATTATTTTTATTTGTGGAGGGCTCACTTTATGCTAGTCACTATTCTATATGCTAAATACTTTGCAAAAATATTTGCACAAAATTATTGAAACAACTGTATTTGGTGGATTTCATCCTTCTTATTTTACCAATGAGGAAACAAAGGGCCAGAGAAACAGTCATATGCTTAATCTTAAACAGCTAATAATTGTGAAGTTGAGATTTGATTCTGAGGTGCTCTGAATATATAATCTGTATTGTAACAGGAGTGTTCAACTAGTGTCATTCTTGGCTTTAGGTTTTGAAGTTTTGAAGATTTATGAGTGACCTAAAATTTTCAATTTTTCTGAATGATTACTTGTGAGAAATGGTCATTTGCCTGTTACTGAGCTTAGGGAACTACAATGACTTTGATTTAACTTATTCATTTATTTTTGCTTATTATATAATTAGCAGTAACATCAATAAAGGGAATAAACATCAATATGTGCAGCTCAATATGTCAGTTGCTTGTGATTGACATACATGAAAAGATAAACATAGTCCTAAAATTGAAGATGAATTAAAGAGTGGAATTCAAATTTGGTAGTGGTTTATAACTTTGACATGAATGAGGCTATCAATGCAAGCAAATGGTAAAACTGTTTTTAATAAATGCTAAATTTAGCACAGATATAGATAGATAGATGATAGACAGATGATAGATAGATAGATAGATAGATAGATAGATAGATAGATAGATAAATTTATTTGGCAAGTTATAGATTCAGGAGAGCAAATGGTATAATCCTAGTCTAAATAGGAAGGCCTGAGAAAGAGGAGAGCTGATGGTTTAAATTCCAGCTTGAAAACCAGCAGCTCAAGGCCGACGGAAAGCTGATTTCTTGGTTCTAGTCTAAAGATAAGACCAATGTCCCAACTCAATCAGTCAAGCAGGATGGGATGCTTCTTACTCAGTCTTTGTGTTCTTTTCAGATCTTCAATTGATTGAATGAAGTTTATACACATTAAGGAAGGCAATCTGCTTTACTAACTCTACTAATTCAAATTTCATCCAGAAATGCCCTCAGAGACAAACACAGAATAATGTTTGACCAATTGTGTAGGTACCCTGTGGCTCAATAAACTTAATGAATAAAATTAACTATCACAACTGTATCCTTTATCAATATGGCATCCATTCACATAGCCTTAAACCATACTTAATCTCCAAATAAGGAAAATAACAAGGTAATATTTTCACCTAACATGGCACAACTATCCTGTGAAAAACACACTAAATTCTTCACAAGAAAGGTAGGTAAAGTTCTTTTTTTTAATAATAAATTTATTTTTTATTGGTGTTCAATTTGCCAACATACAGAATAACACCCAGTGCTCATCCCGTCAAGTGTCCCCCTCAGTGCCCGTCAGTGAAGATCAGTGAAGTCCACGAGCATAGGCTCATTGTTGTACTTCATTTACTGTTAAGTAAATGATGGAAGTAATCCAATGTAATAAAACTGCTACCAGGTAGATAGCTGAGCACCCTAGGGAATAATGCTATATTGGGGACTCTGTGATGGTTTCCAATGCTGGCAGGTTGGGCACTCAGCAGTGGCTGTAGTTAGGTTGATTTTGGTGAGTTGAAGTACATGTTGCTGAGCCCACGTATAACCTACATCTCTGCAATTATATGCAGAGCAAAGTGACCTACCAGGGATACTGCTTGAAGTTTTGCCCATTTAAAAGATTTGCCTTCACCACTGGCTTTCCAAGATGTTCCAGAAAAGGGCCCTAATATTGTAGCTGTCCACTTACAGGTGATGCCTACATATTATGTAGAGACATTTGTAAATTAGGCTTGTCATCTCTTCCTCTTCAACTGATCATAGGGAACTCTACATGAGACCTTAGGTATAGGCTAGAAGAGAGAAGGTGGTATGTAAAAATTGGGACCGGGGAATTTGGGATACTTCTTCATGTAACTTACTTGTGTCTTGAGTGTTTGCTTAGCCCAACTTGTACAGGACTTCCATTTGCTGAAGGAGTGCTGCTGTGCATGCGAACTTTATAGGTTAGTGAGTCAAATAACAATTCAGATCAGCAGCTGGGGTTGCATGGTAATTTGGTGATCCATGATTAAGTGTTTATTTTCTACTAAGGCCCAGTAGCAGGCCAAGAGCTTTTTTTTCTTTTCTTTTTTTTTTTAAGAGCTTTTTTTCTTAAAAGAGAAGTAGCTATACACAGATAATGACAGGAATTTGCTCCAAAATCCTCGGCATCTACTCTGCAATTTATCTATGGGAACTTGTTGAAGGTTACTAAAAGCCACTCTATCTACCACTGACACTTCAAGCACCATTGGATCTGAGGAATCATATGGCCCAAGTGGCAGAGAAGCTTGCATAGCAGCCTGGACGTAAGACAGTCTTCCCTTATTCTGGACTCCACACAAAACCAGCCGCTTTTAGAGTCATTCAGTAAATTAACTTGACAAACACACCTAAATGAGGGCAATTGCCATCATTATCTAAAATGTCCCTCTAAGCATTGCACTTCTTTTCTGGTTGTAGGAGGGTCAGATGAAACAACTTAACTTTAACCTTAGAAGGGATATCTTGACATGATCCACACCACTGGACCCTTAGAACTTTTCTACCCCCGTTGTAGAAAGCCCCTGAACTTCATGTGATTTATATCCTACCTCTGACACACAAAACTCTTTTTTTAAATACATTTATTTTTTATTGGTGTTCAATTTACCAACATACAGAATAACACCCAGTGCTCATCCCATCAAGTGTCCCCCTCAGTGCCCGTCACACACTCACCCCCACCCCCCACCCTCCTCCCCTTCCACCACCCCTAGTTCATTTCCCAGAGTTAGGAGTCTTTATGTTCTGTCTCCCTTTCTGATATTTCCCATACATTTCTTCTCCCTTCCCTTATATTCCCTTTCACTATTATTTATATTCCCCAAATGAATGAGAACATACACTGTCCTTCTCCTATTGACTTACTTCACTCAGCATAATACCCTTCAGTTCCATCCACGTTGAAGCAAATGGTGGGTATTTGTCGTTTCTAATGGCTGAGTAATATTCCATTGTATACATAGACCACATCTTTATCCATTCATCTTTCGATGGGCACTGAGGCTCCTTCCACAGTTTGACTATTGTGGACATTGCTGCTAGAAACATCGGGGTGTGGGTGTCCCAGTGTTTCATTGCATTTGAATCTTTGGGGTAAATCCCCAACAGTGCAATTGCTGGGTCGTAGGGCAGGTCTATTTTTAACTCTTTGAGGAACCTCCACACAGTTTTCCAGAGTGGCTGCACCAGTTCACATTCCCACCAACAGTGTAAAAGTGTTCCCTTTTCTCCTCATCCTCTCCAACATTTGTTGTTTTTTGCCTTGTTAAGTTTCCCCATTCTCACTGGTGTGAGGTGGTATCTCATTGTGGTTTTGATTTGTATTTCCCTGATGGCAAGTGATGCAGAGCATTTTCTCATGTGCATGTTGGCCATGTCTATGTCTTCCTCTGTGAGATTTCTGTTCATGTCTTTTGCCCATTTCATGACTGGATTGTTTGTTTCTTTGCTGTTGAGTTTAAGAAGTTCTTTATAGATCTTGGATACTAGCCCTTTATCTGATAGGTCATTTGCAAATATCTTCTCCCATTCTGTAGATTGTCTTTTAGTTTTGTTGACTGTATCCTTTGCTGTGCAAAAGCTTCTTATCTTGATGAAGTCCCAATAGTTCATTTTTGCTTTTGTTTCTTTTGCCTTCGTGGATGTATCTTGCAAGAAGTTACTGTGGCCGAGTTCAAAAAGGGTGTTGCCTGTGTTCTCCTCTAGGATTTTGATGGACTCTTGTCTCACATTTAGATCTTTTATCCATTTTGAGTTTATCTTTGTGACACACAAAACTCTTAATATGATATTAGAGTAGTTGCCGTTTTTACTCACTAGGTCCCATCAGCAAGATCCTGATGTGATGGACCAGTGTTATATCTTGTAGAAGAGAAAGGCAATCAAGATCCTTTGAACTAAATAATTACGTATGGCTTGATAGTTGATATACCCCTGCAGTAGGACAGAAAGATGCATTCCTGGCTTTCCAAACTGAATAAAGACTTTTTATGCAGATTCTTTAATAGAAGAGGAGAGGAAGGCATTTGCCAGATCAGTAGCTAACCTAGAAGTCAATAGGGAATGTGATAATTTCCTCAAGTAATGAAACCATACCTGATATAACAGTTGTAATTGGAGTCATCATCCAGTTAATCTTACAATAATCCACAGTTATTCTCTAAAATCCACCTGTCTTCTGCACAGACCAAATAGGCAAGTAAAATGGGGATGTGGTGGGAATCACCATTCCTGCATCTTTCAGGTCCTTGTTGGTAGCCCTTATGTCTTCAATCCCTCCAGGAATGCAGTTTTGCTTTTGGTAGGAGAAGTTCTGATGTCTTCTATTTGGCTTTTCCCACCATACTATCCTTCACTCCACAGTCCAGGGAACCAATGTGTGGATTCTGTCTGATGTTGAATATATCCATCCCAATGGTTCAGTCTGGAGCTGAGCAAATTATCAGAGGATGGATTCAGAGAACCACTGCACTCACTGTGAGATGAACATGAGGTAAAATTCTATTGGTTATCTGACTTTCACAAGTCCCTACTCTTTTGGTGGACCACAATGAATTCAGAGCCATTGTCCAGTAGTTCCTGAAAGGTGTGATGATTTCCTTTCCCCCAATATACTGTTATCCTAGTAAATAGTCATAGATACCTTTGGGGGATGTTGAGAGAAAAAATATTAAGAAAATTAATTTTGGGGAAGCCCGGGTGGCTCAGCGGTTTAGTGCCACCTTCAGTCCAGGGCATGATCCTGGGGACCTGGGATCGAGTCCAACATCGGGATCCCTGCATGGAACCTGCTTCTCCTTCTGCCTATGTCTCTGTCTCTCAAGAATAAATAAATAAAATATTAAAAAAATAATTTTGGCAATGTACTGGGATCTTTCTTCAATGTAACTCAGTCCCTCCTTTATTCAAAAGGTTTTAGGTATGTATGTTATCTCACATCTGGGAATTGACTGAGGGGCTGTAACTCTTTCTATGATTCAAGTTACACTTTTGTTCACTTGACCTAGAATTTTTATACTTATAAGATCAAGTAATAATTTAACAGGTTTCTTATCTATTTCATTTCTATGCACATCATGATCAACTAGCCAATGTCACAGTTCTGTGCAAATCAGAAAATTCTGATCATTGTTCTGACTCCACTGTCCAATATGATAACCATGCCACATTGCATTTGGTAACTGAATGCCACCACTTGGCCCTATCACCATGGGATTTAATTACTGACATTACATTTAGGTTTCCCACTTCAGTGACTGCAATTACCACTGCAATATCTGGCCTACAGAGATGATTGATCACAGTACTTTTCAAGGATGCTGAAGATACTTTTGCAAATTTATTTCTTTCTCTTGTGAAATGTGTGTCATTTGGGTCCTCCTAATGTGGATGAGTAGTTCTTACATGACAAATCCACTCTAATATTCCAATATACCCATGATATTGAGTCTCTTCCTCTATATTAAACTAATGCATATCTGGCATTCCCAACTCACTCTTTGTGGAGTATCTTTTGATCTATGATTCAACCAACTAACCTAAAAATCTGTTAGAGCTCTTCTCACTTCTTGAGCTATAGCATTAAATGCGGAATCCCTGCTTAATGAACCTATATCAATAAATCTGGTCTGATGCAACTTTATGTTTCTTCCACCATTACCCCACTTCCCACTTCCTTGGGGCCCCACATGGTCCCAAGTTTTGTGTCATATAAAATAAAAAAAAAATCAAATAGTTTTTTAAAGTGTATCACAACTTCTCATGGGTCACATTTTGTACCTCACCTTTAGGGGACTGCTGGAAATTGAGTCTAGTTATAGGTCTAGAAGTAAAGAGGTGTAGTATGGGTGGACCTTGAGAAGTATCAGCATTTTTTCGCAAGGCAAGAAACTCCACTAGAGGTGCTTCCACTGGCAAGGAAAATTCATCAGAATTTAGGGGCTTAATGTCCCCAACATCATCTTATCCTTCTACATGTCTGCATCTCAACTTTTAGGACACCATTCCTTGCAAATTAATGCCCTCACTGAAATCATAGTCATCCTATGAAGCTGGGAGTTCAAATTGTGTTGTAATTCAGTCAGATGCAGGATGAAATGCTGGGGTAGATTTTTCAGCAGTATACGCTCTGGGGCTAAAGGAGATATCCCCTTTATTTTTTAAAAATATTTATTTATTTATTTATTTATTTATTTATTTATTTATTTGAGAGAGAGAGAGAGAAAGAGAGAGACCACATGAGTGGGGTGGGAATGGGGAGAGGGAGAATGAGAGGCAGATTTCCTGCTGAGCAGGGAACCTGATGCAGGGCTTGATTGATCTCAGGACCCTGAGATTATGACCTGAGCCGAAGGCAGACTCTTTAAAAAAAAAAAAAGACTTTATTTATTTATTCATGAAAGACAGAGAGAGAAAACCATAGCAGAGAGAGAGAGAGAGAGAGAGAAAGAGAGAGACAGAGAGAGAGAGTGAGAGGAAGAGACAAAGGCAGAGGAGAAACAGGCTCTCTGTGGTAAGCCTGATGTGGGACTTGATCCCAGGACCCCAGGATCACAACCTGAGTCAAAGGCAGACACTCAACCACTGAACCATCCAGGGAATCTTAACCTACTGAGCCACCCAGGTACCCCGAGATATCTCCTTTAAAGCACATATAGAATATTTCAGATCATTTTTGTGGCGTTTGAGGTGGGAATTCAAATCTTTGAGCTCATCCTTTTTTTTTCTCCAATTTGTCCAGAGACATTAAGAGCAATTAACCAATCTCATTATATTCATTATTTACCAAAACTATTCGAATGTATTATATACATAGTCACATAGCTTCTTGCTTATTATAAATGGTTGATTAGGATTATCCAATGGTGATATTTTGTGTGCTCTACATTGCTAGAGCACACTATAGACTATCAGTGCTCTCTTCACTACAGAAATAGTCATTAGCATCTATACACCTACTCAGATTAGAGAGCCAATTCTGGAGCCAATTCAGAAAGCTCATCCTTAAAATTCTGTTCTTCTTGAACCACTGTCAGTACTAAAAACTGTATTATTCAGGGTTCAACCTGGAAGGAACTAAGAGACTATACGTTCAACAGTTTTTGAGGAACAAAATCCTGCCAAAAACTATGTAAGTAGACTTGGAAGTAGATCTTTGCTTAATTAAGTTTTCATATGAGAATGGAGACCTTGCTGACACCTTGCCTACAGTCTTGTGAAACACACTAGAGCAAAAGACCCAGCCACACGGTGCTTAGCTTCCTAATCCATGAATATTGTGAAAAAAAGTAAGTGTGTTTTTCAAGTCACTAAATTTTACGGTATTTTTTAATGTAGCAGGAGACAATTAATGCAGGGTCTTATGCCAATATGCAGTCTCAAATTCACACTCAGACAATTCCTTCTGAAGAAATCTAAGCTTCATACTGTCTCATAAAACTGGTAGAAAAAATGCAAATTTTCTCTAGAGGAACACAACTTCAACACAGCACTCAAAGAAACAGATGAAGCTGTAAGAAACATGAATTTATGTATAAAACAGAATATCCTAAAAAGAAATAAACCTTATGAATTACAGTAATCAGAAAAAAAAGAATAAAATCAGACTTACCAAGGTTTCACAGAAGGTTTTACTAGATGTTGTAAATAAAATCAGTATGTTAAATATGTCTTAAGAAGATAAAGCCTTGGAAAAAAAAAAAGAAGATAAAGCCTTGGAAATACTAACCAGAAGTTAATGAATATAATGCTTATTGAAATAACATAAAAACTAATAAAATAAAACTAGAACTGAAAAAGTTAATTGCTAAAATAAAATATCAACAAGCTGGTCAAATATCAGAAGAGACACATCTGAAAATATAATCAGGAAGCTGGAAAGTAGAACAAAGAAATTACTCAGAAGGCAGAACATAGAATCAAGGAAGTGAAGAAATAAAATGAAAGAAAATTTAAAAGTTGTATGTATGTAGAATGAATAATAAGATTCAGTATAGATTGGAGGAAATGCAAAGGACAATGAAGATTTGCGTAGAAGCAATATATTAAGAGCTATGTTGAAAAATTCTCAAAATATTTATGACAGAAAAATAGTAATAAATGAGTAATAAGAGGAAATGAAATATTATTTTTAAAGTTTTGAGGAAAAAAGAACAATAATTTTACACATAACTAAAATAAATATTTATTAAGTCAACTAAAAACATTTTATATGCAGGGGTGCCTGGGTTGCTCAGTTGGTTAATTGTGTGCTTTCATCTCACCTCATGATTTTGAGGTGCTGGGACTGACCCCACATTGGGCTCCCTGTTCAGTGTGGAGCCTGCTTCTCCCTCTACTCCCCCTACTTGTGCTTGCTCTCTTTCTCTGTCAAATAAATAAATAAAATCTTTTAAAAAAAATTAAATAACAACATTTTACCAGAAAATAACAAAATAATTATGATTCATAAATTATCACTAAAATAACTATTAAAATATGTATTTCATATGGATAAAAATTGAACCAAGAAATATTAGGGTGTAATAAACAATCTTGTGCAAATAAATGAATAAATATGAGTAGATTTGACTGCATTGCCTATAAAAGATGAATAATGATAAGGACGAGGTATAAATGGTTAATAAAATAGGGGAAATAAAATTCTAGGCCATAAATTTACATTATTTTTGCACAGAGATGAACAAGTACTTAGTGATAATTTCTGTGTGTTTTGCTCCAGTAAATTGTCAACGTTTCTCATAACTGGGATTATTACTGCCTACTTTCTCCTGGCTTTCCTGAATAATTACAGTGTTGACATCTCAAGGCATTTATATAGATTTCCTACCATACCTGTATGCCAAGCACAAAATTTGAGAATCTCTATTCTAGACAAAAATAACCAAAAGAATAGGGATGGAGTGTACCTGGAATTAAATTCTATTGTACTTTTATTTCAAAAGTGATGTCAGAGTGCTTGGGTGGTTCAGTCAGTTAGGAACCTGACTTTTGATTTCAGCTTAGGTCATGATCTCAGAGTCCTGTAATTGAGCCCCAGGTCAGACTCTGTGCTCAGGGTGGAGTCCGTTTGAGATTCTTTCTTTCCCTCCTCTGCCCTTTGCTCTCTTTCTCTCTAATAAAATCTTTAAAAGTGATGGTCAACACAATCAATATATTTAGACTTAACTAAGTATTCCTGTTAAAACAAAGAGTAATAATCAAAAAATTAAAATAGAATGTAGAATATTTAAATAGATAAAGTAAAGTTTTAAAAAAATACCTTCAATTAATTAAATGGACAAGGGGAGAGGATAAATTAAATCAATGCATTGTAACATATCAGTAATCATAATAAGTATCAGTAGATCAAAGTCAACTAAAAGGAATAAGATGCCAAACTGGATTTTTAAAACTATACATTCTTTAAAACACATGTACTTTATGAGATCATAGTAATATTAAAAGAGGGCAGCCTGGGTGGCTCAGCAGTTCTGCGCCTACCTTCAGCCCAGGGCGTTATCCTGGAGACCTGGGATCGAGTCCCACATTGGGCTCCCTGCATGGAGCCTCCTTCTCCCTCTGCCTGTGTCTCTGCCTCTCTCTCTCTCTTTCTCTCTCTCTCTGTGTCTCTCATGAATAAATAAATAAAATCTTTTTTAAAAAGATAAATATTGAAAGAAATAATACCAAAGTTACATAACAAGTACTTAAGAAAACAAAAAATGGGGGGTCCTGATGTTAATATAAGGATATTAGATAAAACAGACATGAAGGAAAAATATACTATAAAAAAGAAGCATCATTCATATGTTGCTCAGTACTTAATGCTAACAAGCATAGTTCCAAACAAGTTTTTAAAATTGTGCACCTGATTATATAAAATGACATAGACTTGAAATACACAAAGATAAATTTGATTATAAAAAGAAATTATAAATATGCAAATATTTTATGATGATTTAATACCAATTTTCTATTAACTGATTCATCAATCAAAAATAGCAAGGTTTATAGAAGATACAATTACTAACATAAGGATTAATATAACTAGTATATGTAGAAACTGCAACTACGATTTGCAGAATTCATGTTTATTTAGAATTCATAGAAAATTTACATAAATGACCATGAAACTATCCAAAGAACAAATCAAATGTAAACCAAAGAATTATTACTATATGGGCAACACCATATTCTTCCACAGCATTACAATAAATTAGAAACTGATAAGATGTAGCTGAAATTTCCAGAAATTCGGAGGCGGGCAAGATGGCAGAAAAGTAGGATCCCCAAGTCACCTGTCCCCAACAAATTACCAAGATAACCTTCAAATCATCCTGAAAACCTATGAATTCGGCTGGAGATTTCAAGAGAGAACAGCTGGAACGCTACAATGAGAAGAGTTCACGCTTCTATCAAGGTAGGAAGATGGGGGGAAAAAGAAATAAACACAAGGCATCCAAGTGGGAGGGGCCCCGCGAGGAGCTGGGCTAAGGCCGGGGCGAGTATCCCCAGGACAGGAGAGCCCCGTCCGGGAGAAGCAGGAGCTTCACCAATCTTCCCGGGCAGAAAGGCGCTCGCAGGGAGTTAGAGCAGGGCCCCAGGAGTGTGTGTGTGGGGGAATGCCCTCAGGCTCCCTGGGACACTAACAGAGCACCTGCACCCCTGGGAGAGCACGCCACACCCGTGGCCGAGCTCCCTAAAGGGCTGCAGCCCAGGCCAGTGGGGCCCCGGAGCCGCTCGGAGGCGGCTCAGGCAGAGGCTCCACGCGGAGGGGGCTGCACAGCTCCAGGAACAGCACGGAGGGGGCTCGGGCAGAGGCTCCGCACAGAGGGAGCGGCGGTGCAGGGAGTGCGATTCCAACAGCGCAGTCCAGGGAGCCCAGGGTGCTGGGGACACAGCCCAAGATCCGGCGCTCCCCCCGGGACAGGCAGAAGCCAACAGGGCACAGGACAGCAAGGACGCTCCAGCCTCCCGGCGGCCCCGACCTATGCAGATCAGCGGCCCCCATCCCCGGAGCATCCAGGCCCCTGTGGACTAAAAACTGCCATAGGTACTGCGGAAGCTGACTTCGGGGCTAGAGAGCTGGCCGCCGATACAGTTGTTCCTCCTGGGGCCTCACGGGATAAACAACCCCCACTGAGCTTCACAGTGGCCTCACAGGATAAACAGGATAAACAACTCCCACTGACCCGTGCACCAGGCAGGGGACTGAGCAGCTCCCCCAGGTGCTCACACCTGAGAATCAACACAGCAGGCCCCTCCCCCAGAAGACCAGCTAGACGGACAGAGGAAAAACAAATTATTGACCAAGCAGCACCGGAAAGATCCAGGGGAAGTCGAGGGACTTAGAGTATACAGAATCAGAGGATACTCCCCCTTCTTTTTTTTTTTTTTTGATTTCTGTTTGCTTCCCCCTTTTTTCTTTTCTTCTCTTCTTCTTTTTTTTCTCTTTCTTTCTCTTCTTTCTCTGCTCTCTTTTTGTCCTTTCCCCAATACAAACTGTTTTTTTTTTGTTTTTTGTTTTTTTGTTTTTTTTTTAAAGATTTATTTATTCATTCATTCAGAGAGAGCAAAGAGAGAGGCAGAGACACAGGTAGACGGAGAAGCAGGCTCCATGTAGGAAGCCCGATGTGGGACTCAATCCCGGGTCTCCAGGATCACACCCCAGGCTGCAGGCGGCGCTAAACTGATGTGCCACCAGGGCTGCCCACAAACTGTTTTTGGCCACTCTGCACTGAGGTAAATGACTAGAAGGAAAACCTCACCTCAAAAGAAAGAATCAGAAACAGTCCTCACTCCCACAGAGTTACAAAATTTGGATTAAAATTCATCTCAGAAAGCCAATTCACAAGCACTATGATAAACCTACTGGTGGCTCTAGAAAAAAGCATAAAGGACTCAAGACACTTCATGACTGCAGAATTTAGAGCTAATCAGGCAGAAATTAAAAATCAATTGGATGAGATGCAATCCAAACTAGAAGTCCTAACGACGAGGTTAACGAAGTGGAAGAATGAGTGAGTGACATAGAAGACAAGTTGATAGCAAAGAGGGAAACTGAGGAAAAAAGAGACAAAAAATTAAATATCATGAGGATAGGTTAAGGGAAATAAGTGACAGCCTCAGGAAGAAAAATCTACATTTAATTGTGGTTCCCGAGGGCGCCAAAAGGGACAGAGGTCCAGAATATGCATTTGAACAAGTCATAGCTGAAAACTTTCCTAATCTGAGAAGGGAAACAGGCATTCAGATCCAGGAAATAGAGAAATCCCCCCTAAAATCAATAAAAACTGCTCAACACATTAACATTTAATAGTGAAGCTTGCAAACTCCAAAGATAAAGAAAAGATCCATAAAGCAGTAAGAGACAAGAAATCACTAACTTTTATGGGGAGAAATATTCGATTAACAGCAGACCTCTCCACAGAGACCTGGCAGGCCAGAAAGGGCTGGCAAGATATATTCAGGGTCCTATATGAGAAGAACCTGCAGCCAAGAATACTTTATCCAGCAAAGCTCTCATTCAGAATGGAAGGAGAGATAAAGAGCTTCCAAGACAGGCAGGAACTGAAAGAATATGTAACCACCAAACCAGCTCTGCAAGAAATTTTAAGGGGTACTCTTAAAATTCCCCTTTAAGAGGAAGTCCAATGGAACAGTCCACAAAACAGGGACTGAATAGGTATTATGATGACACTAAACTCATACCTTTCACTAGTAACTCTGAACGTGAATGGCCTTAATGACCCCACCAAAAGGCGCACAGTTTCAGACTGGATAAAAATGCAGGACTCATCTATTTTCTGTCTACAAGAAACTCATTTGAGACCTAAGGACACCTACAGCCTGAAAATAAAAGGTTGGAGAACCATTTACCATTCAAATGGTCCTCAAAAGAAAGCAGGGGTAGCCATCCTTATATCAGATAAACTAAAGTTTTTACCGAAGACTGTAGTGAGAGGTGAAGGACACTATATCATACTTAAAGGATCTATCCAACAAGAGGACTTAGCAATCATCAATATATATGCCCCGAATGTGGGAGCTGCCAAATATATCAAAAAATAACCAAAGTTAAGAAATACTTAGATAATAATACACTTATACTTGGTGACTTCAGTGTAGCGCTTTCTACAATCAATAGGTATTCTAAGCACAACATCTCCAAAGAAACAAGAGCTTTATTTTTATTTTATTTTTTTTAGAAACAAGAGCTTTAAATGATACACTGGATCAGATGGATTTCACAGATATCCACAGAACTTTACACCCAAATGCAAATGAGTACACATTCTTCTCAAGTGCATGTGGAACTTCCTCCATAATAGACCACATACTGGGTCACAACTCAGGTCTGAACCCAAACCAAAAGATTGGGATCGTCCCCTGCGTATTCACAGACCATAATGCTTTGAAATTAGAACTAAATCACAAGAAGAAGTTTGGAAGGATTTCAAACACGTGGAGGTTAAGGACCATCCTGCTAAAAGATGAAAGGGTCAATCAGGAAATTAAGAAAAAATTAAAAATACTTATGGAAACTAATGAGAATGAAGATATAACCATTCAAAATCTTTGGGGTATGGCAAAAGCAGTCCTGAGGGGGAAATACATCGCATTACAAGCATCCATCCAAAAACTGGAAAGAACTCAAATAAAAAAGCTAACCTTACACCGAAAGGAGCTAGATAAAAAACAGCAAATAGATCTACACCCAGCAGAAGAAGAGAGTTAATAATGATTCAAGCAGAACTTAATGAAATCGAGACCAGAAGAACTGTGGAACAGATCAACAAAACCAGGAGTTGGTTCTTTGAAAGAATTAATAAGATAGATAAACCATTAGCCAGCCTTATTAAAAAGAAGAGATAGAAGATTCAAATTAATAAAATCATGAATGAGAAAGGAGAGATTACTACCAACACCAAAGAAATACAAAAGATTTTGAAAACATATTATAAGCAGCTATACACCAATAAATTAGGCAATCTAGAAAAAAATGGATGCATTTCTGGAAAACCACAAACTACCAAAACTTGAACAGGAAGAAATAGAAAACCGGAACAGGCCAATAACCAGGGAGGTAATTGAAGCAGTCATCAAAAACCTCCCAAGGCACAAAAGTCCAGGGCCAGATGGCTTCCCTGGGGAATTCTATCAATCATTTAAAGAAGAAACCATACCTATTCTACTAAAGTTGTTCAGAAAGATAGAAAGAGATGGAATACTTCCAAACTCATTCTATGAGGCCAGCATCACCTTAATCCAAAACCAGACAAAGACCCCACCAAAAAGGAGAATTATAGACCAATATCCCTGATGATCATGGATGCAAAAATTCTCAACAAGATACTAGCCAATAGGATACAACAATACATTAAGAAGATTATTCATCATGACCAAGTAGGATTTATCCCCGGGATGCGAGGCTGGTTCAATACTCGGAAAACAAACAATGTGATTCCTCATATCAGCAAGAGAAAAAAAGAAGAACCATATGATCCTCTCAATAGATGCAGAGAAAGCATTTGACAAAATACAGCATCCATTCCTGATCAAAACTCTTCAGAGTGTAGGGATAGAGGGAACATTCTTCAACATCTTAAAAGCCATCTACTAAAAGCCCACAGCAAATATAATTCTCAATGGGGAAGCACTGGAAGCCTTTCCCCTAAGATCAGGAACAAGACAGGGATGACCACTCTCACCACTGCTATTCAACATAGTACTGGAAGTCCTAGCCTCAGTAATCAGACAACAGAAAGAAATAAAAGGCATTCAAATTGGCAAAGAAGAAGTCGAACTCTCCCTCTTCTCAGATGACATTATACAGTATGTAGAAAACCCAAAAGACTCTACCCCAAGATTGCTAGAATTCGTACAGCAATTTGGCAGTGTGGCAGGATACAAAATAAATGCCCAAAAGTCAGTGGCATTTCTCTACACTAACAATGATACTGAAGTAGAGAAATGAAGGAGTCAATCCCATTTACAATTGCACCCCAAAGCATAAAATACATAGGAATAAACCTAACCAAGGAGGTAAAGGATCTATACCCTAAAAACTACAGAACACTTCTGAAAGAAATGGAGGAAGATACAAAGAAATGGAAAAATATTCCATGCTAATGGATTGGAAGAATTAATATTGTGAAAATTTCAATGTTACCCAAGGCAACTTATAGGTTTAATGCAATCCCTATCAAAATACCATGGACTTTCTTCAGAGAGTTGGAACAAATTATTTTAAGATTTGTGTGAAATCCGAAAAGACCCCTAATAGCCAGGGGAATATTAAAAAAGAAAACCAGGGCAGCCCAGTGGCGTAGCAGCTTAGCGCCGCTTGCAGCCTAGGTCGTGATCCTGGAGACCTGGGATTGAGTCTCACGTCAGGCTCCCTGCATGGTGCCTGCTTCTCCCTCTGCCTGTGTCTCTGCCTCTCTCTCTCTCTCTCTCTCTCTCTCTCTCTCAATCTCTGTGTGTGTGTCTATGAATAAATAAATAAATAATCTTTAAAAAATAAAAAAAAAACACATAGGTGGGGGCATCACAATGCCAGATTTCAGGTTGTACTACAAAGCTGTGGTCATCAAGACAGTGTGGTACTGGCACAAAAACAGACACATGGATCAATGGAACAGAATAGAGAACCCAGAAGTGGACCCTCAACGTTATGGTCAACTAATATTCGACAAAGGAGGAAAGAATATCCACTAGAAGAAAGACAGTCTTTTCAATAACTGGTGCTGGGAAAATTGGACAGCCACATGCAGAAGAATGAAACTGGACCATTCTCTTACACCATATACAAAGATAAACTCACAATGGATGAAAGATCTAAAGTGAGACAAGATTCCACCAAAATCCTAGAGGAGAACACAGGCAACACCCTTTTTGAATTCGGCCACAGCAACTTCTTGCAAGATATATTCATAAAGGCAAGGGAAACAAAGCAAAAATGAACTATTGTGACGTCATCAAGATAAGAAGCTTCTGCACAGCAAAAGATACCGTCAACAAAACTCAAAGACAACCTACAGAATGGGAGAAGATATTTGCAAATGACCTATCAGATAAAGGGCTAGTATCCAAGATCTATAAAGAACTTATTAAACTCAACAGAAATGAAACAAACAATCCAATCATGAAATGGGCAAAAAACATGAACAGAAATCTCACAGAGGAAGACATAGACATGGCCAACAAGCACATGAGAAAATGCTTTGCATTACTGGCCATCAGGGAAATACAAATCAAAACCACAATGAGATACCACCTCACACCAGTGAGAATGGGGAAAATTAACAAGGCAGGAGACCACAAATGTTAGAGAGGATATGGAGAAAGGGGAACCTTCCTGCACTGTTGGGAATGTGTACTGATGCAGCCACTCTGGAAAACTGTGTGGGGGCTCCTCAAAGAGTTAAAAATAGATTTTCCCTACGACCCAGCAATTGCCCTGCTGGGGATTTACCCCAAGGATACAGATGCAGTGAAATTCTGGGACACCTGCGCCCCAATGTTTATAGCAGCAATGTCCACAATAGCCCAACTGTGGAAGGAGCCTCGGTGTCCATCGAAAGATAAATGGATAAAGAAGATGTGGTCTATGTACACAATGGAATGTTACTCAGCCATCAGAAATGACAAATACCCACCATTTGCTTCGACATGGATGGAGCTGGAGGGTATTATGCTGAGTGAAATAAGTTCTTCGGAGAAGGACAAACATTATATGGTCTCATTCATTTGGGGTATATAAAATAGTGAAAGGGAATAAAGGGGAAAGGAGAAAAAATGAGTGGTAAATATCAGAAAGGGAGACAGAACTTGAGAGACTCCTAACTCTGGGAAACGAACAAGGGGTGTTTGATAGGGAGTTGGGCGGGCGATGGGGGTGACTGGGTGACGGGCACTGAGGGGGGCAGTTGATGGGATGAGCACTGGGTGTTATTATATATGTTGGCAAATTGAACACCAATAAAAAATAAAAATATTAAAATAATAAAACATTTGAGAAAAATATTGGCTATATTGGTGATCGTAGCATTTCAAGAGGATGAGTATCATCCTTCAGAATAAAAAATAGAAAATACCTCTTTTCCTTCTTAGAAGGCATAAAGTAACAAAACTGCTAAGAAAACTGTATAACTGTCTTTTGAACTATCTTTGTGTTTCCTAATAATTCCTGCTGCCTTTCTAGCAGATGGTAATATACCTTCTAGTATTAATCTCTATTGCGAGATTTTCTAAAAAAGCAGTCCATGCCCTCTCAAGGCAACACCACCAAAAGCCCAAATGGCTAGTTATTATTACTCTTTGCCTTCTCTGATTTCATTTTTGTTCTATTTAATTAATGAGTGACTAAGATTTTTTTAAAAATGATACAAAGAAAAAAATGATACAAAGGCTCATAGTCGATATAAACACATAGCAGATAAAAAGAAAAGTGTATAAAAATTTCTATCATGACAAAGGAAATCTCCTCATCTATTTCTCCAATTACATAAAAGGTTTTGGAAGACATAGAGACAAGAAATGGAGCCAGAGACTATTGTTATAAATTAATGTGAAATTGGGAAAATGAAAGAGAAGACATGGTGTATTAATATTCTGGAGTTTCCATAATAAAATACTATAGATCATGTACCTTTGAAGAAATTTATTGTCTTACAATCCTGGTGGTTAGCCATCATAGATCAAATTCTGGCAGAGTTTGATTTTAGGTGAAGACTGTGGCTTGCAAGTAGCTGCTGTCTTATTGTGTCTTCACATAAAATTTTGCATACACACACAAATAGAGCAAGATCTCTGCTCTTTCTATTATTTTTAAGAAGATTTAATTTATTTATTTGATAAAGAGTGAGAGCATGAGTTGGGGAGAAGCAGAAGGAGAGGGAAAAGCAGGACCCTTGCTGAGCAGGATGCTCAATGAGGGGCTCGATCCCAAGGGACTGAGATCATGACCTGAGCTGAAGGCAGATGCTTAACCAATTGAGCCACCCAGGTGCCCTGCTCTTTCTCTTATTACAGGGTCATTAATGCCATAGGATATGGCCCCACTCTTATTATCTCATTTTACCTTAATTACCTCCTTAAAGGAACTATCTCCAAATATAGTCACATTGGGGATTAAGTCTTAAACATATGAACCTGGGGAGAAACACAGTCCAGTCCATAATGTTCCTCTATCTAATCTCCCTAATATCTTGTTTTTCTTACATGCAAAATACATTCATTCCATCCCAACAGCACAGAAAATTTAACTAATTCCAGCATCAACTTTAAAGTCTAAAGTTCAAAGTTTCAAAAAAAATAAAGTTTAAAGTTTCATATAAATCTCATCTAAAAAAATAAATAATTAAATAAATAAATATCATCTAAATAAAATATAACAATTTGGCCTAAGGCAAAATTCCTCTCCATCTGTGAACCTGTGAAACCACACAAGTCATGCGTTTCCAAACTACAATGGTAGGACATAGCTTGTCTGGGATAGGATAGAAACTTCCATTCTAAAAGGGAAAAAATGGAAGGAAGAAAGGGGTTTCAGGTTCCAAGGAAGTCCCAAACCGAGCAAGGCAAATTCTAATAGATTCTAAGTCTCAAGAATAATTTTGTGTAATTCAATGCTCTGTTCTCCAGATCCACTACGTCAGCTGCATTTCCCCCATATTCCTAGATGGCAGCCCTGTCCTTGCAGCTGCATGTGGCAGTAGCCAGGCCTGCTGAGATGTAGGCTGTAGCCCCACCCTTTGATACCAGATGGAAGCCGTAATTATCTAAATCAAAGTCAGAGTCATTCTTCTCTTTCTTTTTTAAGTAGCTCCATGCCCAGCATGGAGCCCAATATGGGGCTTGAACTCATGACCCTCAGATCAAGACCTGAAATGAGATCAAGAGTCAGATGCTAATCCAACTGAGCCACCCAGACACCCCTTTTCTTCTCTCTTCTTGAAGAATAGAATTCCTTTGTAGTAGAATAGCTTTATTGTCTCATTCTATAGAATCCCAGAAATCCAAAAGCCTCCTCTGTTTTATCCCATCTCTGTTCCCTTTGGTGCAAATCAGCCAGATCTCTGCTGGTATAATCCCATTTCTACTTCTGGCTTTGGCTAAAATGGCTGATTAGTTCTGTGGCCCACATCCATACTTATCCCTTATCAACTGATCATTAGGCCACATCCTTAATACTATAGATTCAGAACACACTTTCTCATTTTTTGCAATATGGATAAACTGAGAATTTTCCAAATCTTCAAGTTCTGATTCCTCTTTGCATAACAACTCTAATTTCTCTCTCCTCACATTTTTACTATAAATAGGAGAGGCAAGCCTACATCTTAAGCATTTTGCTTAGAAATCTAAGTTACAGGATCCCTGGGTGGCGCAGCGGTTTGGAGCCTGCCTTTGGCCCAGGGCGCGATCCTGGAGACCTGGGATCGAATCCCACGTCAGGCTCCCGGTGCATGGAGCCTGCTTCTCCCTCTGCCTGTGTCTCTGCCTCTCTCTCTCTGTGACTATCATAAATAATTAAAAAAAAAGAAATCTAAGTTACATATTTAATTTCATTGTTCACAAATTCTACCTTCCACAAAACACTAGAATACAATTCAGCTAAATTCCTTGTCACTTTATAACATTTCCCGCATTTTCTAATAACATGTTTAAACTCCGAGTCTCACTAGAATTGAATTTAACATTTGTATTTCTATCAACAGATTTTTCAACTGATGTATGCTTTTTCTAGAATGTATCCCAAAACTCTCCAAGTCTTTACCAATATCTAATCTGAAAGTCACTTCCACATTCTTAGGTATTTGTTACAGTAGCATTTTACTGCATAGTATTAAAATCTATATTAGTCTGCTCAGACTACCATAATCAAATGCCAGACTGTGTGGTTTAAATGACAAAAACTTATTTTTTCACAGTTCTGGAGGCTGGAAGTCCCAGATGAATATCCAATAGAGCTTTGTTCTTCATGAGAGCTCTGTTCCTAACTTTTAGATAGCTGCCTTCTCTCTATATTCTAACATGAGTTTTTCTCTGCACAAATAGTGAGAGAGGGATGCATCCCTGGTGCCTCCTCTTGTAAGGACTTCAATCCTGTTGGATTAAAGCCTCACCCTTATGACTTATTTTAACCTTAATTACCTCTCTGAAGAACCTATTTCCAAATACATCCATATATAGGTTAGAAATTTGGGGGGGAATACAGTCTAGTTTATAACATATGGAATATCCCAAATACCCAAGAAGAAGGTTGAATAACATTATTCCAAACAGTATGCCTAAATTTTCTATCTTCCAAGGTCACATATAAAGTAAAATATTGTAAACTTATTTAAAAAGAAAATTAACTAGATGGGGGAATCCTTTCATAAGGTATACACGTATCAAATAACCATAATGTGTACTTTAACTGTGTTACAATTTTGTCAATTATAATCCAATAAAGCTATAAAGATAATGGTATAAAAATAAGTTTGGTGATTAATCTATAAAACAAAATAGTAAATCAGTAATTGCAGAGGAAAATTATAATGTTAGGCTGATAAAACTTCCCATTCATCTTTAAATTAGTTTAAAGAAATATACTTAGCATTTTCCATTCACTTTTTATGTAAAAAGGGAGTGTTTATTTACACCAATGTAAATGTGCTTCCGCACATAGGTCAATACAAAGGCATAGAGGTAGAATAATATAAGGGCTTTTAAGGAAATAATAAGACATTTGGCTGGGGCCAGAGTAGTCCAGATTAACTACACACAAAAAGTATGAATACTCTTTACAATATTTGTAGCTAAATGTTCGTTTGTACTCTATTCTAAATCTCTCCAATTATGTGAAGTGTTTAATAAGAGAGCTATTTGAGTTTTCCTTTTTTGTGCCTCCCAGTAATCTGCCCTCCTGAAATCTAGATGTCTGATACATTGCCAGGAGAAAAACAACAAATCTTTTTCTACATGACAAGCCTTCATATTTTAATACTGTCATCATGCCATATAATCCCCAAGGATTCTCTTTCCCTAACAGGTCATATGATAATCCTACATCTCAGATCTGCACCCTTTCCCTTTATTCCTATTGCTAGTGCCTTTGTTCAGACATTCATTATTCTTTATGTGAGTGATTATTTAACAAACTCATTGGTCTCCTCTCTTGCCTCATTGCTTCCCACATTATTCTCCCCATTAATGCTGTCATAATAGTTCTTTAAAAAGGTAAAAATTATTTTTCACTTACATTTAAACCTCCTCAACTTTAATGTTTTGTATTCATTAGTATGTTTCCCACTTAACTGTGAGCTACTCAAGGTCCAAGAACATAGCTTATTCATCCTTGTATCCTTAGGTACTAGCACAATGCCTAGCATATGGCACATGCTCTTTAAGAGTTAATTTTGGTTCTGTTTTTTGTTTCCCTGAAAATAGTTTAAAATATTTTTATTTAAATTCAATTAATTAACATATAGCATATTATTAATTTCAGAGGTAGTGGGATGCCTGGGTGACTCAGTTGTTGAGCATCTGCCTTTGGCTCAGGGCATGATCTCGGGATCTGGGATCGAGTCCCACATCGGACTCCCTGCATGGAGCCTGCTTCTCCCTCTGCCTATGTCTCTGCTTCTCTCTGTATCTCTCATGAATAAATAAATAAAATCTTAAAAAAAAATCAGAGGTAGAGTTCACGGATTCATTGGTTGCATATAACCCAGTGCTGCTTATATCATATGCCCTTCTTAAAACTCTTCACTCAGTTACCCCATCCCCTCATCTCCCTCCCCTCCAGCAACCCTCTGTTTCTTTTCTATAATTAAGAGCCTCTTGTGGTTTGTCCCCCTCTCTGATTTCATCTTGTTTTTTTTTCCTCCCTTCCCCAATGATCCTCTGTTTTGTTTCTTAAATTCCACATATGAATGAAATGATATGATAATTGTATTTCTCTAGTTGACTTATTTAGCTTCACATAATACCTTCCAGTTTCATCTACAACATTGCAAATGGTAAAATTTCATTTTTTAATGACTAACGTGCCATTGTGTGTGTATATCACATCTTCTTTATCAATGCACCTGTCAATGAACAATAGCCAAGCATTTCCATGTTTTGGCTATTGTGGACATTGGTGCTATAAACTTTGGGGTGCAGGCGCCCTTTCAGAACACTTTGTTTGTATTCTTTGAGTAAATACCAACTAGTACAATTGCTGAGTCACAGGGTAGCTCTACTTTTAACTTTTTGAAGAACCTCCACACTGTTTTCCAGAGTAGTTGCACCAGTTTGCATTCCAACCAACAATGCAAGAGGGTTGCCCTTTCTCCCCATCTTCACCAACACCACTTGTTTCTTGTGTTGTTAATTTTAGCCATTCTTACTGGTGTGAGGTTGTATCTCATTGTGGTTTTAACTTGTATTTCCTTGATGATAAGTGATGTTGAGCAATTTTAAGTGCCTGTTAATCATCTGGATGTCTTCTTTGGAAAAATGTCTGTTCGTGTCTTCTGCCCATTGCAGGATTGGATTGTTTGATTTTGGGTTTGATAAATCCTTTAGAGATCTTGGTACCAGCCCTTTATCTGATAAGAAATTTGCAAATGTCTTCTCCTATTCTGTAGGTTGTCTTTTGGTTTTGTTGACTTTTTTCTTTGCTGTGTGAAAGCTTTTTATCTTGATGAAGTCCCAATAGTTCATTTTTGCCTTTGTTTCCCTTGCCTCTGGAAACATGTCCAGCAATAAATTGCTGTGGTTGAGGTCAAAGAGATTGCTGCCTGTGTTGTCCTCCAGAATTTTGATGTATTCCTGTCTCAAATTTAGGTCTTTCATCCATTTGAGTTTATTTTTGTGCACAATGTAAGAAAAAAAATGGTCCAATTTCATTCTTCATGTGGCTAACCAATTTTCCCAACACTATTTATTAATTTTCAATTGGTTATTCTTTCCTGCTTTGTCAAAGATTGGTTGACCATAGAGTTGAGGGTCCATTTCTGAATTCTCTATTTTGTTCCATTAATTTATATATGTTTTGGTGCCAGTACCTATTGTCTTGATTATTAGAGTTATATAATATAGCTTGAAATCTGGCATTGTGATGCCACCAGCCTTGGTTTTCTTTTTCAACACTCTTTTGGATATTCAATGTCTTTTCTGTTTACATACAAACTTTAGGATTATTTGTTCCAGCTCTGTGAACAATACTGATGGTAATTTGATAGGAATTACATTAATTGTATAGATTGCTATAGGTAGCATAGATATTTTAACAGTTTTGTTTTTCCAATCCATGAGCATGGAACATTTTTCCATTTCTTTGTGTCTTCCTCAATTTCTTCCATGAGCATTCTATAGTTTTTAGAATACAGATCCTAAGACTATAAATTTAGGGATAATTTTTATAGTTTATTACCAGAATACAGATCCTTTGTCTCATTAGTTAGGTTTATTCCTAGGTATCTTATAGGTTTTGGTGAAATTATTGATGGGATAGATTCCTCAAATTCTGTTTCTCCTATCTCATCGTTAGTGAATCGAAACACAACTGATTTCTGTGCCTTGATTTTATATCCTGCCACTTTGCTGAATTCCTGTATGAGATATAGCAATTTTTAGGTGGAGTCTTTTGGGTTTTACACATAAAGTGTAAAGATCTGCAAAGATGGAAAGTTTGACATCTTCTTTGCCTGTTAAATACCTTTTACCTCTTTCTTTTTTTCTGATTGCTGAGGCTAAAAGTTTTACTACTATGTTGAACAACAGTGGTGAGACTGGACATCCCTGTATTTTTTCTGACTTTAGGGGAAAAAACCCTCAGTCGTTCCCCATTGAGAATGATATTTTCTCTGGGGTTTTCATACATGGCTTTTATGATAATAAGATATTTTCTCTCTATCTCTACACTGTGGAACTTTTTACTCAAGAAAGGATTCTGTACTTTGTCAAATGCTTTTTCTGCATCTATTGAGAGGATCATATGGTTCTTTTCCTTTATTTTATTAATGTAGTGTATCACATTGATTGATTTGCAGATGTTGAACCACCCTGCAGGCCAGGAGTAAATCCCACTTGGTCATGATAAATAATCCTCTTAATGTACTGTTGGATGCTATTGGCAATTATCTTGTTGAGTATATTTGTATCCATGTTCATCAGAGATATTGTTCTGTAATTCTGTTTTTTTGGTGAGGTCTTTGGTTTTGGGATCAAGGTAATTCTGGCTGCATAGAATGAGTTTGGAAGTTTTCCTTCCATTTCTATTTTTTGAAACAGCTTCACAAGAATGGGTATTGATTCTTCTTTAAGTGTTTGGTCTAATCTCCCTGGGAAGCCTTCTGGCCCTGGAATCCTGTTTTTTTTGGGGGGGGGGATTTTTTATTACTATTTCAATTTCTTTACTGATTATGGCTATGTTCAGGTTTTCTATTTCTTCCTATATCAGTTTTGGTAGTTTATAAATTTCTAGTCCAGCTCCTGGGTTCGTTAATCTTTTCTACTGTTTTTTTTTTGTTTCTATTTCATTTACTTCTGCTCTAATATATATTAATTCTCTTCTCTTATTGGATTTAGGTTTTATTTATTGTTATTTTCCAGGTCATTTAGATGTAAAGTTAGGTTATATATTTGAGACTTTCCTTGTTTCTTGTGAAAGGCTTGTGTTGTAATAGAATTGTCTTAAGACTGCCTTTGCTGCATCCCAAAGGTTCTTATTGTGTTACAAAACAAGACCTATCTATATACTGCCTACAGAAGACTCATTTTAAGCCCAAAGACACCTCCAGATTGAAAGCGAGGGAGTTCAAAGCCATATATAATGCTAAGTGACATCAAAATAAAACTGGTATAGCATTCCTTATATCAAACAAACTAAATCTTAAACCAAAGAGTGTAATAAGAAATGGAGAGGAGCGCTGTATCATAATTAAAGTGCCTATCCCACAAGAAGATCTAAAAATCCCCTATCATAGGAGCACTGAATTATATAAAACTATTAATAACAAACTAGAGAAACACATTGATGATAATACAATAATATTAGCAGATTTTAACACCCCATTAACAATAATGGAAGATCATATAAGCCAAAGATAACTAAGGGCTTTGAATGACACACTGGCCCTAATGGACTTCACAGATATATTGAGAGAATTTCATCCTAAAGAATTCTTCTTGAGTGCATATGGAAAATTCTCCAGAATATATCACATACTGGGTCATAAATCAGGTTTCAACCAGTACCAAAAGATTGGTATTATTCCCTGTGTATTTTCAGACCACAATGATTCAAAACTTGAACTCAATCACAAAAGGAAATTTGGAAGGAATGTTAAATACATGAAGGTTAAAGAGCATTCTACTAAATGAATATCCCAGACAGAAAATTAACGAAGAATTTAAAAAATTATATTTGAAGCTGTAGGACTGAAATCAACCATCAGGTTACTTAATTGTAAAGATTCTTTTCTAAGTCTACTAGGATTTTTCAGATTTTATTTTCTTTAACCTGTGGTGCAAGAATAGGTAGCCTAATAGAAGCTAAAAGTTTACTGGGATTTTTCTGTCCTTGTTCCAAAACACAATGGACCTAAGTAAGAAGTGCATTCAGTATTGTCTCATTAGGAATGTTCCCCTGACATCACTCTCTAAGAGCTTTGCAATTTCACTGGCTGGTAATAATAAAAATTCCTAGTTTCAAATTATTTCCTTGAAATATTACTTAGTATAATTGTGAGCCATTTTGTTTGTAAATCTGTACAACCTTGGCCATCAGCAAAAGAACAGAGTCCACGACAGTTGTATGGATGAAGTTGTTTCATTAAAAACTTTAAACAAGGGATCCCTGGGTGGCGCAGCGGTTTGACGCCTGCCTTTGGCCCAGGGCGCGATCCTGGAGACCCGGGATCGAATCCCACGTCAGGCTCCCGGTGCATGGAGCCTGCTTCTCCCTCTGCCTGTGTCTCTGCCTCTCTCTCTCTCTCTGTATGACTATTGCAAATAAATAAATAAAAATTAAAAAAAAAAAAAACTTTAAACAAGTTTCCACAACCCGTCAAAGCTAAAGGAAGCAAGCTATGGATATCAGGCAATCAATGATATCTTCTTTTAATTCAAGGAGACCTGTATATGCATCCTGAATCAATGACAATAGTGCATTTGATTCAACACCTTCCATTTTTATTTATTCTTGTCTTGCTTTCTTGACATCATCAGTAAACATGGCAGCAAAATAACCTGAGATAGAGAAGAGCACTAATCTATGATCTAGAATTCTGGGATCACTAGCAATTATAATTATATAACATAACTTACGGGCGGGGCAAGATGGTGGAAGAGTAGGGTCCCCAAATCACCTGTCCCCACCAACTTACCTAGATAACTTTCAAATCATCCTGAAAACCTGTGAATTCAATCTGGTATTTAAAGAGAGAAGCACAGGAATGCTACAGAGAGTAGTTTGCACTTCTAACAAGTACAACTCGTTTTTAGCCACTCTGCACTGAGAAAAATGACTAGAAAGAAAAAATCACCACAAAAGAAAGAATCAGAAATAGTACTCTGCCACAGTTACAGAATTTGGATTACAATTCGATGTCAGAAAGCCAATTCAAAAGCACAATTATAAAGCTACTGGTGGCTCTGGAAAAAAGCATAAAGGATTCAACAGACTTCATGACTGCAGAATTTAGATCTAATCAGACCGAAATTAAAAATCAATTAAATGAGATGCAATCCAAACTGGAGGTCCTAGTGAGGAAGGTTAGTGAGGTAGAGGAAAGAGCGAGTGACATAGAAGACAAGTTGATGGCAACGAAGGAAGCTGAGGAAAAAAGAGAAAAACAATTAAAAGATCATGAGGATAGGTTAAGGGAAATAAAAGATAGCCTCAGAAGGACAAATCGACTTTTACTTGGGGTTCCAGAGGGCTCCAAGAGGGACAGAGGACCAGAAAGTGTATTTGAACAAATCATAGCTGAGAATTTCCCTAATTTGGGGAGGGAAACAGGCATTCAGATCCAGGAGATAGAGAGGTCCCCCCTTAAAATCAATAAAAACCATTCAACACCCCATTTAAGAGTGAAACTTGCAAATTCCAAAGATAAAGAGAAAATGCTTAAAGCAGCAAGAGACAAGAGATCCCTAACTTATATGGGGAGAAGTATTAGATTAACAGAAGACCTCTCCACAGAGACCTGGCAGGCCAGAAAGGGCTGGCAGGATATATTCAGGGACCTAAATGAGAAGAACCTGCAGCCAAGAATACTTTATCCAGCAAGGCTGTCATTCAGAATAGAAGGAGAGATAAAGAATTTCCAAGATAGGCAGGAACTGAAAGAATATGTGACCACCAAACCAACTCTGCAAGAAATATTAAGGGGACTCTGTAAAAGAAAGAGGATGGTCAAAGAAATAATCTACAAAAAGAGACTGAATAGGTATTATGATGACACTAAATTCATACATTTCAATAGTAACTCTGCACATGAATGGGCTTAATGATCCCATCAAAAGCTGCAGAGATTTCTGATTAGATAAAAAAGCAAGACCCATCTATTTTCTGTCTACAAGAGACTCATTTTAGATGTAAGGACACCTCCAGCCTGAAAATGAAAGGTTGGAGAACCATTTACCATTCCAATGGTCCTCAAAAGAAAGCAGGGGTAGAAATCCTCATATCAGATAAATTAAAGTGTATCCCAAAGACTGTAGTAAGGGGACGCTATATGATACTTAAAGGATCTATCCAAAAAGAGTACCTAACAACCATGAATATTTATGCTCCTAATGTGGGAGCTGCCAACTATATCAATCAATTAATAACCAAAGTAAAGACATACTTAGATAATAATACACTAATACGGGGAAACTTCATCATGGCACTTTATTCAAATGACAGATATTCTAAGCACAAAATCTCCCAAGAAACCAGAGCTTTAAATGATACACTGGACCAGATGGATTCCACAGATATTTACAAAACTTTACATCCAATCGCACCTGAATACACATTCTTCTCAAGTGCACATGGAACTTTCTCCAGAATAGACCACATACTGGGTCACAAATCCGGTCTCAACTGATACCAAAAGATTGGGATTGACCCCTAAATATTTTCACACCATAATGCTTTGTAACTTGAACTCAATCACAAGAAGAAATTTGGAAAAAACTCAAACACGTGGAGGTTAAGGAGCATCCTGCTAAAAGATGAAAGGGTCAACCAGGAAATTAGAGAAGAATTAAAAAGTTTCATGGAAAAAATAATAAAAAAAAAGTTTCATGGAAACTAATGAGAATGAAGATCCAACCGTTCAAAATCTTTGGGATATATCACCTGTTTATGTTTCAAATAGTTTTCGGTCTTTTTAAATGTTTGCTCAGCATGATTAAGGGCTTTGAAAAATTCATCTGATGAACATAGCTCCAGAGTATGGCAGAATTCTGATGTATTACTACTATTGGAAGTCTGCTCAGGCTCTGAAAGCAGCTGAGGGTCATGGTGAGGCAGAGCAGCCAGCCATGAGGTGGAGAGTGTGGGGCAGGAGGGGACAGATTGGGGGCGGGGGCCAGTGGGCCCTTGAGAGAATGTTGTATGACAGGCTTGCCCCTAACCCCTTCTCTGAATCCTCATGGGGCTCCATCTTGCCTGGAGCCAGCCACTTCCCCTTTGTAAGGCTGTACCAGGGTGAGCAATTATAAAACACTGATGAAAGAAATTGAAGATAATACAAGGAAATGGAAAGACATTCCATGTTCATGGAATGGAAGAACATGGAATGGTAGAACAGGTTGGGTAGCCCTTGAAGCGGTGGTCAAAATAGACTTTAAAACAAAGTCTGTAAAAATAGACAAAAAACAACAGTATATAATGACAGGGAAATATCCAACAAGGAATATAATAATTGCAACTATATATGCAACCAATGTGGGAACACCGAAATACATAAAACTGTTCATAACAAACATAAAGGAACTAGTTAATCATAATACAATAATAACAGGGGACTTTAACACCCTGCTTACATCGATTCACAGATTATCAAGAAAATAGTGTCTTTGAATAACACACTGAACCAGATGGATTTAACAGGTATATTTAGGACATTTCATCCTAAAAGAGCAGAATACTCATTCTTTTCAAGTGCACATAGAACATCCCCCAGAATGCATCATATATAAGGCCACAAAACCAACTTCAACAAATTCAAGAAGATGAAAGTCATATTATGTATCTTTTCTGGCCACAACCCTATGAATCTAGAAATCAAGAAAAAAATCTGGAATTGCCACAAACATATGGAGGTTAAATAATATACTATTAATGAATGTGTCAAGCAAGAATTCAAAGAAGAAATGAAAAAATATATCTCAGCTTAACCTATTTTAAGAAGCTACAAAAAGAACAAACAAAACCCAAATCCAGCAGAAGGAAGGAATAATAATGATTATAGCAGAAATAAATGTTATAGAAACAAACAAACAAACAAACAAACAAAAAAACAAATAGAACAGATCAATGAAACCAGGAGCTGTCTCTTTGAAAAAACAATAAAATTGAGAAACCCCTAGCCAGAGTCATCAAAAGAGAGAGAGAAAGAGAGAGGGAAAGGCCTCAAATAAAATCACAAATAAAAGAGGAGTAGTAGCAATCAACATAACAGAAATATAAACAATTGTAAGAAAGTATTATGAAATACTATATGCCACACAAATTAGACTATCTAGGGGATCCCTGGGTGGCGCAGCGGTTTGGCGCCTGCCTTTGGCCCAGGGCGCGATCCTGGAGACCCGGGATCGAATCCCACGTCGGGCTCCCGGTGCATGGAGCCTGCTTCTCCCTCTGTCTGTGTCTCTGCCTCTCTCTCTCTCTGTGACTATCATAAATAAAAAAAAATTAGACTACCTAGAAGAAACGAATTAATTCCTAGAAACATAGTCTTCCAAAACTGAACCAGAAAGAAATCGAAAATTTGAACAGACTACCAGCAAGGAGTTTAAACCAGTAATTAAAAAACTACCCAAAAAACAAAAGTTCAGGACCAGATGGCTTCACAGGGGAATTCTACCAAGTATTTGAAGAAGAATTAATACTTATTCTTCTCAAACTATACTAAAAAATACAGAAAGAAGGACAAATTCTGAATTCATTTTATGAGTCCAATATCACCTTGATACCAAAACCAAATAAAAATACCACGAAAAGAAGAACTATAGGTCAATATTTCTGATGAACATAAATACGAGTACCTTCAACAAATAGTAGGAAACTGAATCTAACAATATTTTAGAAAAATCTTCGCCACAATCAAGTGGGATTTACTCAGGGAATGTAAGGGTTGTTCAATATTTACAAGTCAATCGATGTGATACATCATCTCAATAAAAGAAAAGACAAAAATCTTATGATCATTTCATTAAATGCAGAAAAAGAATTTGACAAAAAACCACATGCATTCATTCATTCATTGTAAAGGTCCTCAAAAGATTAGGTTTGAAGGGAACATATCTCAACATAATAAAAGCCATATGACAAAAACCCACACTGAACATCACACTTAACAGGGGAAACCTGAGAGATTTCCCCCTAAAAACAGGAACAAGACAAAGATGTCCACATTCACCAGTTTTATTTAAGATAGTATTGGAAGTCAAATGGACAGCAAAAAGAAATAAATGACGTCCAAATTGGTATGGAAAAAGTAAAGCTTTCTCTATCTGCATATGACAGGATACTCTATATAGAGAATTCAAAAGGTTCCAGGAAAAAATGCTAGAACTGATAAATGAATTCAGCAAATTCACAAGATACAAAATTAGTGTAAAGAAATGTATTTCATTTCTATACACCAATAATTAAGCAGCAGAAAGAAAAATTAAAAAAAAATTCCACTCACAATTGCACCCAAAACAGTAAAATACCTAGGACTAAACTTAACCAAAGAAGTAAAAGACCTGTGCTCTAAAAATTATAAAACATTGATGAAAAAAATTGAAGATAATACATGGAAATGGAAAGACATTCCATGTTCATGGAATGGAAGAACAAATATTAATAAAATGTACTATCCAATCTACAGATTTAATGCAATCCCTATCAAAATACCAAGAGAACTTTTCACAGAACTAGAATAAATAATTTTGAAGTAAATGGAAGCATAAAAGGCTCCAAGTAGCCAAAACAGTTTTGAAAACAAAAAGCAAAGCTGGAGGTATCACAAGTCCATACCACAAGTTATGTTACAAAGCTATAGTAATAAAAGCAGAATGATACTGGCACAAAAATTAAACACATAGATCAATGGAACAGAACATAAATCCCAGAAATAAACCCACAATTATATGGTCAATTAAATTTCAACAGGGGAGGAAACAAGATTCTATGGGAAAAACATGGTCTTTATAACAAATGGTGTTGGAATGTTGGTCAGCTACATGTGAAAGAATGAAACACCACCTCCTTACAGCATACACGAAAATAAACTCAAAATGGATTAAATATATAAATGTGAGACCTGAAACCATAAAAATCTTACAAGAGAGCCAAGACCATAATAATGTCTTTGGTATTGGCCATAGCAGCACTTTCTAGATATGTCTCCTAAGGCAAGGAAAATAAAAGCAAAAATAAACTCTTGGGACTACATCAAAATAAAAAAGCATCTGTACAGTGGTGGAACTGGGCAATAATACTAAAAGGCAATCTACTAAATGAGAGAAGATAGTTGCAAATGACATATCTACAAAGAGTAAGTATCCAAAAACTTATGAAATTCAATGTTCCCCCCAAATCCAGTAAAAATGGGCTGAATACATAAACAAATAATTATCCAAAGAATACATCTAGATGGCCAATGATAACATGAAAAGATTCTCAAAATTTCTCATCATCAGGGAAATAGAAATTAAAACTATCATGATGTATCACCTCCACCTGTCAGAGTGGCTCAAGTAAAAAACTCAAGAAACAACAGGTATTGGTGAAGATGTAGAGAAAAAGGAACCTCCGTGCACTTTTGATGGGAATGCAAACTGGTGCAGCCACTCTGGAAAGCAGTATGAAGAGTTCTCAAAAAGTTAAAAATCAAACAATCCTCTCAGTAATCACACTACTGGATATTCACCCAAAATATGCAAAAACACTAATTTAAAGGCATACATGTTCCCTATGTTAATAGCTGCATTGTTTACAATAACCAAATTATGGAAGCAGCCTAAGTGAAAGAAGAGGTGGCATGTGTATACAATTAAATATTACCTAAGCATAAAACAGAATGAGATCTTGCCATTTTCACTGACATGGATGGAGTTAGAGAGTATAATGCTGTATCAGTCAGTGCAAGACAAATACCATATGATTTCAGTCAAATATTAAATTTAAGAAACAAAAGGAGCAGAGGAAGAAAAAGAGAGAGAGAGAGGCAAACAAATAAACTGTCTCTTAACTCTAGAGAATAATCTTATGGTTGCCAGAAGGGAGGTGGGTAAGGTGATAGGTGAAATAGATGATGGGGATTAAATAGTAAACTTGTGGTGAGCACTGGATGATGTACCAAATTTTTGAATTACTATGTTGTAAACCAAATCTAATATAACATTCTATACAACTATATTGGAATTAAAATAAAACAATAGAATAGAAGAAAATAAATTGTAGAAGAGGGAGCATACCAAACTCATTTTATGAGGCCAGCATTATCCTGATTCTAAAGCCAAATAAAAGCCCTATAATAATAAATCTACTGGCCAATATCCTTGATTAATATGCATGCAAATATTCTAAAACATACTACCAGCAAAATGAATTCAACAGTGCATTAAAAGGATTGCACACCATGATCAGATAGGATTCTTTCCTGGGATGCAAGGATGGTTCAACATATTCAATAAAAAAAATGATACATTAATAGAATGAAAGAAAAAAATAGTTGAATCATTTCCAGAGATGCAGAAAAACCACTTGACAAATTCAACATCCATTTACGATAAAAAGTAATAACAAATTGGGTGTAGAAGAAACATTCCTCAACATAATGAAGACCATATATAACAAGCCTGTAGCTAGTATCATACCCAGTGGTGAAAAGTTAAAAGCTTTTCCTCTAAGACCAGCAACAAGACAAGGGTGAGCACTCTCACCACTCCTATTCAACATAGTACTGGAAGTTCTACCCAGGGAAATTAGGCAAGAAAAAAAAAAGTCATCATAATCAGAAAGAAAGAAGTACAATTGTCTCTGAGTTCAGGTAACATTATTTGTATATAAAAAATTCTGAAGACTCCACCAAACACTGTGAAAAATAATAAATAGTGTAAATATTCACAATACAACATCAACATACAAAAATCAGTAGTCTTTCTATATACTAACAATGGATGATCTGTAAAAGAAGTTTTTTAAAATTCCATTTACAATAGCACAAAAAATAATGATACACTTAGCAGCACATTTAATTAAGGAGGTAAGAGATCTCTACACTGAAAACTTTAAGATATCATAAAAAAATAGAAAAAGACACAAATAGCTGGAAAGGTATCCCATATACATGAGTTGGAAGAAATTATATTGTTCAAATATCCCTACTGCTCAAAGCCATCTATAGACTCATTATAATTCCTATAAAGTTTCCACTGTCATATTTTACAGAAAAAGCACAATTCTAATTAATATGGAAATAGAAAAGACCCTAAATAGCCAAAGCAAAACTTAGAAAGAAGAAGCATCATACTTCCTGATTTCAAACATATTACAAATTATAGTAATTAAAATGATATGGTCTGGTGTAAAAAACAGACCATAATAGAACAGAATTGAAATTCCAGAACCAAAATACCCAGACCAAAATAGAACAGAATTGAAAACCCATAAATATTTATATACAGTCCACTAATATTTGACATAGAGCCAAAAATACTCAACGGAGAAGAGAAAATAAATAGTGCTATGATATTTGGATATCGTTATGCAAAACAATGAAACCAGACCCTTGTCTTACACCACTCAAACATTAACCCAAGTTGGTTAAAGACTTAAATATCAGATTTGGTTTATGTATACAATGGAATATTACTCAGCCATTAGAAACAACAAATACCCACCATTTGCTGCAACGTGGATGGAACTGGAGGGTATTATGCTGAGTGAAGTAAGTCAATCGGAGAAGGACAAACAGTGTATGTTCTCACTTATTTGGGGAATATGAATAATAGTGAAGGGGAATATAAGGGAAGGGAGAAGAAATGTGTGGGAGATATCAGAAAGGGACACAGAACATAAAGACTTCTAACTCTGGGAAATGAACTAGGGGTGGTGGAAGGGGAGGAGGGCGGGGGGTGGGGGTGAATGGGTGACGGGCACGGAGGGGGACACTTGACGGGATGAGCACTGGGTGTTATTCTGTATGTTGGTAAATTGAACACCAATAAAAATTAATTTATAAAAAAAAAAAAAAGGAAGACAATTTTTTAGTTCCTCAGAATGTTATGCATAGAATTATTATGCACAACACAGAACACAGAAATTCTACTCCTAATTTATACCCAAAGTAATTGAAATATGCCCACATAAAAGTATATGTATGAATGTTCATAGCAGCTTATTCATAATAGCAAAAAGTAGAAACAACCCAGATGTATGTCAACTGATGGATGTATAAAGAGAATATGGTACATCTATACAATGCAATGTTGATAATAAAAACAAGTGAACTACTTATACATGCTGCAACATGTATGACCACTGAAAATATGAAGTATGAAATATAGTATTCACAAAAGGATCCATATTTTGTTTCCATTTACATTAAATGGCCAGAATCGACAAATCTGTAGAAATATAAAGTGGATTAGTGGTTTCCAAAGACTGTGATGAGTGAGGAAATGGGAAATGACCACTAATGAGTAAGAAGTTTCTTTTTCAGATAATGAAAACTTTGAAGTTAGATAATGGTAATGTTTACACAATTTTAAGTATATACTGAAAAACACTGAACTGTAAACATTAGATTCTATGGTATGTGAATTAAGCAAAATTATAATAAAATGAGGGGACATAAAGAAAGGACAGAGAGATTAATTTCATGAAACACTTTTGCAGGTGTTTTTTTTTTTTAATAAAGGGGATCAGTGAAATGGACCTTGGTTGGAGGTATGTCTGGTCAACAGAATGTTTTTTTTTTTTTTTTTTAAGTTAAGAAAATCGTAGCATGTTTGTTTCTAAGGAGAATCATCTGGTAAAAAGGAATAACAACCACTTAATGAAGAAAATGAGAATAGTTTTAAAGTACAGATCCTCAGCGTTTGTGTAATCTTATATATGACATTGCACTCATAGTTGGAAATGCCAAATATGGATAATTATTAGCATTTTTATTTAACTTAATATTTTTATTTAACACTTAATATGACAAATCATACTAAGTCTATGTTTAGTGCTATCTATGCTACTATTAGTTTATTAGATGTAAACATATTTGCTAACTATTAGACTAGCACCAGTTATGTGACAGACCAAAATCTCCTACTTATATATGTCTTACGTATTCAGCTACAGTGTCAACATACTGTGCTTCTTGAGATTTCTGAAATGGAGGACCTACATATTGAACTACTTGACATTAGCTCTGACTAGGCCATGCAATTTCAACCCTCTTATCTTTTAAAAGCCAAAGGAAAGCCTAGGTCCATCCTGCAGTAAATCATTAAAAGCAAAGCCAGGCTTTATACCTTGAAATTTAGAGTATTTAATAAAATGGATTATAGATAACCTGAAGATTTTTACCAAGTTGCAATATACCACCCTGTGGACAAATTGTACTGATGCCTCAACTACAGAAGAGAATGATTTTCCTCCTAGCTAACTATGCACCATCTCTCTGGTCAGTTGGATGTAGTGATGATGAGATATATTTTCCTACTTCCATTAGCTCTTACATTCAGAAGAGGAATATATGGAATTAGAAGAAGGGTTTGAGTTGTTCACACAGCATAATGTTCCCAGAGGACAAATTATAGCCCACCTAGACATGTTACCTCTGACAACTGGATGTTTCATGTTTGAAGACAGACTAGAAAATAGATCTCTACAGATTCCCTCCATGAAAAAAGTAAAAGAAAATTGCAATAGGCAGTAGCATTTAAGAAAAGGTAGATAGCCATCTGATCTGTTAGATTCCTGAATGTCAGTGAACACTGAATTCTGCATTTGGCTGTAAAATTCATTCCAATTCCTCTGTTTACTCCTTCCCTCTATACAGTATCCACATATTCAGACCAATCTCCTCTGAAGAATAAGACAATTTCGACTTCCAAAAAGTAGCATTTACCTTTAAACACTGTGTGTTTTTTAAAAGATTTTATGTATGTATATATTTAGAGAGAGAGTGAGGGAGCAAGGCAGGAGCAGAGGGAGAGGGAAAAGCAGACTCTGCGCTGAACATGCAGTCTGATGTAGGTCTCAATCTCATGACCTTGAGCTCATGACCTGAGCTGAAATCAAGAGTTGGAGACTTAACTGACTGAGCCACTCAGGTGCCCCTAAACATTGTGGTTTTACTATGTGAAGCCTAGAAATTTCTTTTAACCTAAGTAGAGTAAATAGTGAGAATATTGGATTCAGTAGAGGTATTTTTTTTAGTAGAATAAATTTTAAAAAGAAGAAATATTCTTATCCGTTGGTTATTATGAAACAAATAAACAATGAATCTAATTGTCAAGGTTTTGAAAAGAGCCTTGGAAACCACCTTAGAAAGCATAAAAGAAGTCCTTATTGAAAAAAAAGAAGCTGCAGAGGGCATTTGTCTTTCAAAACAAAGTACTCAAAGCAGTCTGCATGTATCAAAACACCTGTAAATATGTTAAAGATGTCTAAGTCCTAAAAGAGATCTGTTTGAATTTATTATTTTTAAGGCTTGGACTAACTAAATGAACTCTATAAAGATCATTACATAAATTAATTTGGGGGGCAAAAAGCATGGTTCCCTATACTGAAGCAACCTGTTACACATTGAAACTGGATGAGAGACTCAGGAAAAAAATCTCCAAATATACACAGTGCTGCAAGCTAATTCTTTATTTGTATCTGAGTCTCTGGCCAAGAATTAAAGAAAATTTTTGGGACTCCCAGGTGGCTCAACAGTTGAGCGCCTGCCTTCAGCTCAGGGCGTGATCCTGGAGTCTCAGGATCAAGTCCCAAACTGGGATCCCTGCGGGAGCCTGCTTCCCTCTCTGCCTGTGTCTCTGCCTCTCTCTCTTTGTGTCTCTCATGAATAAATAAATAAAATATTTAAAACTAAAGACATTAGAAATGACAAATATCCACCATTTGCTTCAACGTGGATGGAACTGGAGGGTATTATGCTGAGTGAAATAAGTCAATCGGAGAAGGACAAACATTATATGTTCTCATTAATTTGGGGAATATAAATAATAGTGAAAGGGAATATAAGGGAAGGGAGAAGAAATGGGTAGGAAATATCAGAAAGGCAGACAGAACATAAGGACTCTTAACTCTGGGAAACGAACTAGGGGTGGTGGAAGGGCAGGAGGGCGGGGGGTGGGGGTGAATGGGTGACGGGCACTGAGGGGGGCGCTTGATGGGATGAGCACTGGGTGTTATTCTGTATGTTGGCAAATTGAACACCAATAAAAAATAAATTTACTTTTAAAAAAATAAAACTAAAGAAAATTTTTCATCTCAGTATTTGAAAGAAATGTTAATTATTAATATTTACATTTTCCAAGAATATTGTGTTAGGAGATACCAATTAAAAGGAAATAATTGGAAAGTGAATTGTGGAACCATAAACCATGCTAGTTCTATAATTGTAAAGAACAGTTAATGTTACTTATTTATTTTATTTTTTTGTTTATTTTTTTTTAAGAGAGTGAGCATGAGCAGAGGGGGAGGGGCAGAGGAATATGGAGAGAGAGGAACTTAAGTAGGCTCAGTATGGAGCCTGATGTGGGGCCTGAGCTCATTACTCTGAGATCACGACCGGAGCTGAAATCAAGAGTCAGATGCTTAACTGACTGAGCCACCGAGCACCTTTAGTTAACGCTATTTCAAAATTAAATATGCATTTATTTTTTTTTAGCTTAAGTTCTTGCCTCCTTATACATTTAATTTGCAAATAAGCTACCTGCAGCTCAGGTGAAAAGCTTTATTTTTTATATAAATCATGTCTAAATTTCATATAAAATACTTTCTTGTTTGTTTTAGAACGAGTCAGATGAAATGATGTTTTAAAAAGAAATAACCAGAAGAATGTGAAATTATATATGTATACATGAAACTATGTATATATATTTTATATATGAAATTATATATATAATTATATATATTACATATGAGAGAGAGATACAATCCTGTCTTATGTTTTATTTATTTAGGAGCTCCATCTATCTATCATGTATCTATATATCATCTATCTCTCTATCTATAGCTATATATCTTCTATAAAAACTAAATGAATTATCCTTTATATTTTTGAAAGAAAGAAATCAACTTTTTTATCTAGTTCTTTAAAGCTTTAATTTAAATTCCAGTTAGTTAACATACAGTCTAATATCAGATTAAGATGTATAATGTAGCGATTCAACAATTCCATACAACACCCTATGTATAAAGAAAAACAAAAACACCCCATGCTCATTACAAGTGCCTTCTGGAGTCCCCATCACTTATTTCACCCATCCCCAAACCCACCTACCCTCTGGTAATTATCAGTTTGTTCTCTGTAGTTAAGAATCTTTCTCTTGGTTTGCCTCTCTCTCTCTTCTTTTTCTTTTTGCTCATTTGTTTTGTTTCTTAAATTCTACATAGGAGGGAAATTGGATGGTATTCGTCTTTCTCTGATTGACTTATTTAACTTAGCATAATACTCTTGAGCTTCACCCATGTACTTGCAAATGGTAAGATTTTGTTCTTTTTTATGGCAGAGCAATTCATATATTTCATATCTGCCTTTTTTTCCCTAAACAAATCTTGGTGTATTCCAACAATACCCATTTATTAGTTCACAGTTCTGTAGATCAAAAATCCAAGTGAACTCAACAGAATTCTGCTTAGTGTCTTACAAGGCTCCAGTCAGGGTATCAGCCTGAGTAGGCTTATAGTTAGAGGATAGGAAAGAATGTACTTCCAATCTCATTCAATATGTTTACAGAATCCAGTTCCTTTTGGCCATAGGTCCTTTGCTGTCAGATGGGAGCATACTTTACTCATAGATACTATCAACATTCTTGCCACCAACATTCTTTCTACATGGCCCTTCCATCTTCAAAGCAGTACGCTGAGTCCTTGTTACAGTTTAAATTCCACTGACATCCACTGTCTCCTACCACCTGGACAAACTCTATGCTTTTACAGGTCTCATGTGTTTGGATTAAACACAGCTGAATAACTTACCTTTTGCCACATTATCATAGGAGTAACATCATGGGATAAAAGTCATCAGTGCTCTTTTAAATTTATGTGTTCCACAGAGATGTAAAAGAACCATTAGACAAGAGCATATTTAAGAAAAAAATGTGATAGTTTATATCTATAAAGAACTTATTATTTTTTTAAAGATTATTTATTTATTTATTCATAGAGACACACATACACACAGAGGCAGAGACACAGGCAGAGGGAGAAGCAGGCACCATGCAGGGAGCATGACATGGGACTCGATCCAGGGTCTCCAGGATCAGGCCCTAGGCTGCAAGCGACGCTAAACCACTGTGCCACTGGGGCTGCTCTATAAAGAACTTATTAAACTCAACAGCAAAGAAACAAACAATCCAATCATGAAATGGGCAAAAGACACGAACAGAAATTTCACAGAGGAAGACATGGACATGGCCAACAAGCACATGAGAAAATGCCCCACATCCCTTGCTGTCAGGGAAATAAAATCAAAACCACAATGTGATACCACCTCACCCCAGTGAGAATGGGGGAAATTAACAAGACTGGAAACAACAAATGTTGGAGAGGATGTAGAGAAAGGGGAACCCTCTTGTACTGTCGGTGGGAATGTGATGTGAACTGGTGCAGCTACTCTGGAAAACTGTGTGGAGGTTCCTCAAAGAGTTAAACATAGATCTGCCCTACAACTCAGCAATTGCATTACTGGGGATTTACCCCAAAGATACAGATGCAGTGAAACCCCGGAACACCTGCACCCCAATGTTTATAGCAGCAATGTCCACAATAGCCAAACTGTGGAAGGAGCCTTGATGTCCTTCCACAGATGAATGGATAAAGAAGATATGGTTTATATATACAATGGAATATTACTCAGCCAACAATGAATATCCACCATTTGCCTCGACATGGGTGGAACTGGAGGGTATTATGCTAAGTGAAGTAAGTCAATCAGAGAAGGACAATCATTATATGGTTTCACTCATATGGGGAATATAAGAAATAGCGAAAGTGGTTATAGGGGAAAGGAGAGAAAATGAGTAGGAAAAATCAGAGAGGGTGACAAAACATGAGAGACTCCTAACTCTGAGAAATGAACAAGGGGTAGTGGAAGGGGAGATGGGCGGGGGAATGGGGTGACTGGGTGATGGGCACTGAGGGGGGCACTTGACGAGATGAGCACTGGGTGTTATACTATTTGTTGGCAAATTGAACTCCAATAAAAAATATACCAAAAAAGTATGCCACTGTAGATAGTGTTATCTGTAATAGCCAAATTATGGAAACAGCCCAGTGTCTATCAACTGCTGAATGCATAAGGAAGAAGTGGTATACATTGTCTGTATATATATATATATATATATATATATATATATATATATATATATATAATATTTCTTTGTGCCAAAGGGACTTTCATGCTTTCAGAAATATGCAAATATGTGATCATTTAAGCTTTTACTTTTTTAAGAAATCAACTTCAAACTCTCATTCTATGTGTGGCTTCTGCCCATTTTTAACTGCATTATTTGTTTTTGAGTTTTGAATTTCATAAATTCTTTATAGATTTTGGATACTAACCCTTTATTGTATATGTCATTTTCAAATATCTTCTCGATTTTTTGCCTTCTAGTTTTGTTGATTATTTCCTTTGTTGTGCAGAAGCTTTTTATCATAATGAAGTCCTGATAGGTGATTTTTCCTTTTGTTTCTTTTGCCTAAAGATATTTGTCTAGTAAGAAGTTGCTATGGCCATTGTCAAAGAGATTACTGAGTTCTCATGTATTTTGATGGTTTCCTGTCTCAGATTTAGGTATTTTATGCATTTGGATTTTGTTCTTATATATGGCGTAAGAAAGTGGTCCATTTTTATTCTTCTGGATGTTGTTGTCCAGTTTTCCCAACACCATTTGTTGAAGAGACTCTGTTTTCCATTGGACATTTTTTCTTGCTTTGCTGAAGATTAGTTCACCATATAATTATGAGTCTACTTCTGTGTTTTCTTTTCTGTTCCATTTCTCTATTTGTTTGTTTTTGTGCCAATGTCATACTGTCTTGATCACTACAGCTTTGTAATATAACTTGAAGTCCAAAATTGTGATGCCTCCAGCTTTGCTTTACTTTTTCAATATTGCTTTGGCTATTCAGGGTCTTTTGTGGTTGCATAGAAATTTTAGAATTGTTTGTTCGAGCTCTGTGAAGAATGCTGTTGATATTTTGATAGGGATAGCATTAAATGTGTTGATTACTTTGGGTAATATAGACATTTTAACAATATTTTTTCTTTCAATCCATACACATGGATTGTTTTTTTTTCTATTTTTTTGTGTCATCTTCAGTTTCTATCATCCGTGTTTTATACTTTTCAGGGAATAGATCTTTACCTCTTTGGTTAGGTTTATTCCTATGCATCTCATTCTACTTGATTTTTAGATTGTTTAATACAAATAGGTCTTTTCAACAAATGAATATAAATACCAGGTGATCAATCTATGGAACATAAATTCTAGACTAGATTGGCTCTAATAATCTGAGAAGATATTACTTAACTTCATTAGAATGGTTTCTTATCATGAAACTTATTTCAAACTTTGAAAGATGAATATTATCCTAAGTGACCATAAATTATATTACAATATTTGTTCAAATTTACTGTGTCATTGGGGAGGGGGCAAGATGGTGGAAGAATAGGGTCCCCAAGTCAACTGTCTCCACCAACTTACCTAGGTAACTTTCAAATCATCCTGAAAACCTATGAATTCAGTCTGAGATTTAAAGAGAGAACAGATGGAATGCTACAGTGAGAAGAGTTTGCCCTTCTATCAAGTACAACTTGTTTTTGGCCACACTGGACTGAGCAAAATGACTAGAAGGAAAACCTCACCTCAGAGAAAGAATCAGAAACAGTCTCTCTCCCACAGAGTTACAGAATTTGGATTACAATTCAATGTGAGAAAGCCAATTCAGAAGCACAATTATAAAGCTACTGATGGCTCTGGAAAAAAGCATAAAGGAGTCAAGAGACGTCATGACTGCAGAATTGAGATCTAATCAGGCAGAAATTAAAAATCAATTAAATGAGATGCAACCCAAACTGGAGGTCCTAATGACGAGGGTTAACGATGTAGAAGAACGAGTGAGTGACATAGAAGACAAGTTGACAGCAAAGAGGGAAACTGAGGGAAAAAGAGAAAACAATTAAAAGATCATGAGGCTAGGTTAAGGGAATTAAATGACAGCCTCAGAAGGAAAAATCTGCGTTTAATTGGGATTCCCGAGGGCGCCAAAATGGACAGAGGTCCAGAATATGTATTTGAATAAATCATAGCTGAGAACTTTCCGAACTTGGGAAGGGAAACAGGCATTCAGATCCAGGAAATAGAGAGATCCATGCCTAAAATCAATAAAAATTGCTCAACACCTCGACATTTAATAGTGAAACTTGCAAATTCCAAAGATAAAGAGAAGATCCTTAAAACAGCAAGAGACAAGAAATCTCTAACTTTTAAGTGGAGAAATATTAGATTAACAGCAGACCTGTCCACAGAGACCTGCCAGGACACAAAGGGCTGGAAGGATATATTCAGGGTTCTAAATGAGAAGAACATGCAGCCAAGAATACTTTATCCAGCAAGGCTCTCATTCAGAATAGAAGGAGAGATAAAGAGCTTCCAAGATAGGCAGAAAATAAAAGAATATGTGACCACCAAGCCAGGTCTGCAAGAAATACTAAGGGGGACTCTGTAATAGAAATGGAAGTCCATGGAACAATCCACAAAAACAGGGGCTGAATAGGTATCATGATGACACTAAACTCATATCTTTCAATAGTAACTCTGAACGTGAATGGGCTTAAATATCCCATCAAAAGGCGCAGGGTTCCAGACTGGATAAAGACCCATCTATTTGCTGTCTACAAGAGACTCATTTTAAACATAGGGACACCTACAGCCTGAAAATAAAAGGTTGGAGAACCATGTACCTTTCAAATAGTCCTCAAAAGACAGCAGGGGTAGCCATCCTTATATCAGATAGATTAAAGTTTATCCCAAAGACTGTAGTAAGAGATGAAGAGGGACACTATATCATACTTGAAGGATCTATCCAACAAGAGGAGCTAACAATCATGAATATTTATGCCCCGAATGTGGGAGTTGCCAAGTATATCAATCAATTAATAACCAAAGTTAAGACATACTTAGATAATAATACACGTATACTTGGTGACTTGAATATAATGCTTTCTACAATCAACAGGTCTTATAAGCACAATGTCTCCAACGAAACAAGAGCTTTAAATGATACACTGGACCAAATGGATTTCACAGCTATTTACAGAACTTTACATCCAAACGCAACTGAATACACATTCTTCTCAAGTGCACATGGAACTTTCTCCAGAATAGACCACATACTGGGTCACCAATCATGTCTTAACTGATACCAAAATATTGGGATCATACCCTGCATATTTTCAGACAATAATGCTTTGAAATTAGAACTAAATCACAAGAAGTTTGGAAGGATTTCAAACATGTGGAAGTTAAGGACCATCCTGCTAAAAGATGAAAGGGTCAACAAGGAAAATAGGGAAGAATTAAAAAGATTCATGGAAACTAATGAGAATGAAGATACAACCATTCAAAATCTTTGGGGTACAGCAAAAGCAGTCCTGCAGGGGAAATACATCGCATTACAAGCAGTCATCCAAAAACTGGAAAGAACTCAAATACAAAAGCTAACCTTGCACCTAAAGGAGCTGAAGAAAAAACAGCAAATAGATCCTACACACAGCAGAAGAAGAAAATTAATAAAGATTCGAACAGAACTCAATGAAATACAGACCAGAAGAACTGTGGAACAGATTAACAAAACCAGGAGATGGTTTTTTGAAAGAATTAATAAGATAGATAAACCATTAGCCAGCCTTATTAAAAAGAAGAGAAGAAACATGCAAATTAATAAAATCAGGAATGAGAAACCAGAGATCACCACCAATACCAAGGAAATACAAATGATTTTAAAAACATATTATGAGCAGCTATACGCCAATAAATTAGGCATCTAGAAGAAATGGATGCATTTTTGGAAAACCACAAACTACCAAAACTGGAAGACATAGAAAACCTGAACCGGCCGATAACCATGGAGGAAATTGAAGCAGTCATCAAAAACCTCCCAAGACACAAAAGTCCAGGGCCAGATGGCTTCCCACGGGAATTCTATCAAACGTTTAAAGAAGAAACAATACCTATTCTACTAAAGCTGTTTGGAAAGATAGAAAGAGATGGAGTACTTCCAAACTCATTCTATGAGGCCAGCATCATCTTAATTCCAAAACCAAAGACCCCACCAAAAAGGAGAATTCTAGACCAATATCCCTGATGAACATGGATGGAAAAGTTCTCAACAAGATACTAGCCAATAGGATCCAACAGTACATTAAGAAGATTATTCACCATGACCAAGTGGGACTTTCCCCCGGGATGCAAGGCTGGTTCAACACTCAGAAAGCAATCAACCTGATAGATCATATCAAAAAGAGAAAAAACAAGAACTATATGATCCTCTCAATAGATGCAGAGAAAGCATTTGACAAAATACAGCATCCATTCCTGATCAAAACTCTTCAGAGTGTAGGGATAGAGGGAACATTCCTCAGCATCTTAAAAGCCATCTATGAAAAGCCCACAGCAAATATCTTTCTCAGTGTGGAAACACTGGGAGCCTTTCCCCTAAGATCAGGAACAAGACACGGATGTCCACTCTCACCACTGCTATTCAACATATGTCCTAGCCTCAACAATCAGGCAAGAAAAAGAAATAAAATGCATTCATATTAGGAAAGAATTCAAACTCTCCCTCTTTGCAGATGACATGATACTGTACATAGAAACCCCAAAAGACTCCACCCCAAGATTGCTTGAACTCATACAGCAATTTGGCAGTGTGGCAGGATACAAAAGCAATGTCCAGAAATCACTGCCATTTCTATACACTAACAATGAGACTGAAGAAAGAGAAATTAAGGAATTAATCCCATTTCCAATTGCACCCAAAAGCCTAAGATACCTAGGAATAAACCTAATCAAAGATGTAAGAGATCTATACCCTGAAATCTACAGATCAATTCTGAAAGATATTGAGGAAGATACAAAGGAATGGAAAAATATTCCATGTTCATGAATGGGAAGAATTAATATTGTGAAAATATCAATGCTACCCAGGGCAATTTACACATTTAATGCAATCCCTATAAAAATACCATGGACTTTCTTCAGAGTATTGGAACAAGTAATCTCAAGATCTGTGTGGAATCAGAAAAGACCCCAATAGGGAGAGGAATATTGAAAATGAAAACCAGAACCACGGGCATCATAATGCCGGATTTCAAGTTGTACTACAATGCTGTGATCATCAAGACAGTGCGGTACTGGCACCAAAGACACAAAGATCAATGAAACAGAATAGAGAACCCAGAAATGGCTCATCAACTCTATGGTCAATAATATTTGACAAATCAGGAAAGACTATCCACTGGATAAAGGGCAGTCTCTTCAATAAACGGTGCTGGGCAGATTGGGCAGCCACATGCAGAAGAATGAAACGACCATTCTCTTACACCACACACAAAAATAAACTCAAAATTGATGAAAGATATAAATGTGAGGCAAGAATCCATCAAAATCCTAGAGGAGAATACAGGCAGCACCATTTTTGAGCTTGGCCACAGCAGCTTTTTGCAAGATACATTCGTGAAGGCAAGGGAATCAAAAGCAAAACTGAACTACTGGGACTTCATCAACATAAAATTTTTTGCATAGCAAAAGAAACAGTCAACAAAACTAGAAGACATCCTACAGAATGGGGGAAGATATTTGCAAATGACCTATCAGATAAAGGGCTAGTACACAAGATCTATAAAGAACTTCTTAAACTCAACAGCAAAGAAACAAACAATCCAATCATGAAATGGGCAAAAGACATGAAATCTCACAGAGGAAGACATAGACATGGCCAACACGCACATGAGAAAATGCTCCGCATCACTTGCCATCAGGGAAATACAAATCAAAACCACATTGAGATACCACCTCACACCAGTGAGAATGGGGAAAATTAACAAGGCAGGAAACCACAAATGTTGGAAAGGATGTGGAGAAAGGGGAACCCTCTTGCACTGTTGGTGGGAATGTGAACTGGTACAGCATCTCTAGAAAATTGTGTGGAGGTTCCTCAAAGAGTTAAAAATAGACCTGCCCTACGACCCAGCAATTGAACTGTTGGGGATTTACCCCAAAGATACAGATGCAATGAAACGCCGGGACACCTGCACTCCGATATTTATAGCAACAATGTCCACAATAGCCAAACTGTGGAAGGAGCCTCAGTGTCCATCGAAAGATGAATAGATAAAGAAGATGTGGTTTATGTATACAATGGAATATTACTCAGCCATTAGAAATGACAAATACCCACCATTTGTTTCGATGTGGATGGAACTGGAGGGTATTATGCTGAGTGAAATAAGTCAATCGGAGAAGGACAAACATTATATGGTCTCATTCATTTGGGGAATGTAAAATAATAGTGAAAGGGAATAAAGGGGAAAGGAGAAAAAATGAGTGGGAAATATCAGAAAGGGAGACAGAACATGAAAGACTCCTAACTCTGGGAAACGAACTAGGGGTGGTGGAAGGGGAAGTGGGCGGGGGATGGGGGGTGACTGTGTGACCGGCACTTAGGTGGGCTCTTGACAGGATGAGCACTGGGTGTTATTCTATATGTTGACAAATTGAACACCAATAAAAAATAAATTTATATAAAAAATAAAAATAAAAACAATAAAATTAAAAAAATTAAAAAAAAGAAACGACAAATACCCATCATTTGCTTTGACGTGGATAGAACTGGAGGGTATTATGCTGAGTGAAATAAGTCAATCGTAGAAGAACAAACATTATATGGTCTCATTCATTTGGGGAATATAAAAAATAGTGAAAGGGAATAAAGGGGAAGGAGAAAAAATGAGTGGGAAATATCAGAAAGGGAGACAGAACATGAGAGACTCTTAACTCTGGCAAACGAACTAAGGGTGGCGGAAGGGGAGGAGGGCGGCGGGTGGGGGTGAATGGGTGACGGGCACTGAGAGGGACACTTGGTGGGATGAGCACTGGGTGTTATTCCAGATGTTGGCAAATTGATCTATTAAAAAAATTAAAATAAATAAATAAAAAAGAACGAAGCTGGTTAAAAAAAAAGAAAAACTATATTTCAGCAAATTGGACAACCTAGAAGAAATGGTTAAGTTCCTAGAAATGTATAACCTACCAGAAGTAAACTAGAAAGAAATAAATAGCTTGAACAGACCAAATACCAGCAAGGAATTTTATTTATTTATTATATATTTATTTAGATATTAAATTTCTTTTTTTTAATTTTTTTATTGGAGTTCAGTTTGCCAGCATATAGCATGGAATGGTGTAATTGTAAATGCATTGTTTTCTTAATTTCTCTTTCTACAGCTTCATTATTAGTGTACAGAAATGCAGCAGATTTCTTCACATTGATTTTGTATCCTGTGACTTTACTGAATTCATATATCAGTTCTAGCAGTTTTTTGGGGGGAAGTCTTCAGGTTTTTCCATTCCATTTTCCCAAATGGTGTTGGGAAAACTGGTCATATACATGCAGAAGTTTGAAACTGGACTACCTTCTACACCATACAGAAAAATATACTCAAAGTGGATGAAAGACCTAAATGTGAAACCTAAAACCATAAAAATCCTACAATATAGCACATGCAATAATGCTTCTGACGTCTCTCCTAGCAACATTTTTTCTAGCTATGTTTCCTGAAGCAAGGAAAATAAAAGTAAAAATATACTATTGATGTTTCTTTCAACATAAAAAAGTTTCTGCACAGTGAATGAAACAATCAACACAACTAAATGTCAGCCTACTGAATGGGAGAAGGTATTTGCAAATGATATAGTCAATAATTAGTATCCAAAACATTTAAAGAACTTATATAAATCAGTGCCCCCAAAACAAATAATACATTTTAAAAATAGACAGATGACATGAATACACACTACTCTAAAGAAGACATCCAGATGGTCAACAAACACATGAAAAGATACACATCACTCATCATCAGAGAAATGCAAATCAAAACTATAATGAGATGTAACCTCACACTTCTCAGAATGGCTAAAATCAATAACACAAGAAACAACAAGAGGATGTGGAGAAAAAATAACCCTCTTATACTGTTGGTGAGAATATAAAGTGATGCAGTGACTCTGGAAAACAGTATGGAGGGTCCTCAAAAAGTTAAAAATACAGCTACCATATGACCCAGTAATAGAACTACTTAGGTATTTACCCAGAGAATACAAAAGCACTAATTCAAATGTATACATGCAGCACTATGTTAATTGCAGCATGATTTACAATAGTCAAATTATGAAAGTGGCTCAAGAGTCCACTGGTACATGAATGGATAAAAATGTGGTGAAATATTATTGTTCCATAAAGTGAATGAGATCTTGCCATTTGCAATGACACAGATGGAGCTAAAGAGTATAATATTTAGTGAAATAAGTCAACCAGAGAAAGAAAAATACCATATGATTCCACTCATGTGGAATTTAAGCAACAAAACAAATGAGCAAATGTAAAGAAAGAGAAAGAGAGAGAGACAAACCCAGAAATAGACTCTTAACTATAGAGAACAAACTGATGGTCACCAAGGGGAGGTGGGTGGGAGGATGGATGGGTGAAATAGATGATAGGGATTAAAAAGTGCATCTGTCATGAGGAGCACTGAGTGATGTATGGAATTGTTGGATTGTACAGCTGAAACCATTGTAACTCTGTTAACTACAGTGGAATTAAAATAAAAAAAATATATGATCTGCTATTTCTTTCTATGCAACACCTTGAAATGGAAGACTCAGGTTACCTGAATTCCTTGTTGTATTTTTTTTGCTTGACCTTGAAAAAAGTATTTAACATTTCAACCTTATTTCTATTATCCAAATAAATAAATATAAAAATCTAGAATAGTCTACCTCATTGAAAATAAAATTTACTGATGGTATACCTCTTATCATTGCCTAATATGTAATAATTTATAGTCTTCATTTACAAATAAGGATAAGACCTAAGAGTTGTAAAGTACCTAGTTGTAAAGTACCTGGATTCTACACTAAGTATTTGAGAGCCAGGGGACATAACCCAAGCCAATATTCTTTTTTTTTCCAAGCCAATATTCTTAACACCAGATTTCCTCCACTAATATCAGCAAAATTGTCCCTTTGATTTCTATTTCCTGTGTATCTGTCACCTTATTTGAAGGCTTTATCATTTACTGGATTACTCCAAAAGCATGGTAACATTCATCACTCTTTTCCAATGCATTTTCCTGTTGTTATTATTATTATTATTTTTGGAATGAATTTCCTAAAACTCAATTACTCTCATGACACATTTGCGATTAAAACTTTTTATTATTGAATGATTGTTTTTTAAATATTTTATTTATTTATTTTGAGAGAGAACAAGGAAGAGGGAAGGACAGACTCCTCACTGAGCAGGGAGTCCCAGGCAGGGCTCAGTCACAGGACCCCAGGATTATGACCTGAGCCTAAGGCAAATACTTAACAGACTGGGCCACCCAGGTGCCTGGATGCCACATGTATTTTAAAACATGTGCATTTTAAATATGTGTATTCTGAGGACTTACACAGATCTACTGAATCAAAATGAAGACTGCCATGGCTTTGGAATTAAAGGAATACAGGGTAAACTTTAATCTAATTGGAATATGACATAAGACTTTCCATGATCTGTTCTCTTCCTACTTGTCTTTCATGATCCTTTGTTTCTTCTCTTCCCTGCCACTCCACCCAGCAATATAAATATCACTGCACACACACACACACAAACACACACAGAAGAACAACTCATCTCCAAATATGTGCATGCGTACATGTCCAGTTACTAGCTTGGAGCATATAACTTTGAGCATATAACTAAATTGCCCTAGGCCTCATTTTCTCATATGAACTATGTGATTGGCAAAATAATTTTAATAGGATTAAACAGGATAATGAAATTATATATTTAGGAGAGTACTCGACTCAAAATGTGTTCTGAATTATTGTTGTTAATATTATTATACATTACCTTAAGACATACTTTTATTCATGGGTAACACTTCCATATTTGCCAATTCTAGTTCATAAATTAAAATTGTAAGTTATGGTGATTATCAAATAGTAAACCCCTCAAACATTTTGATCTGAAACAAACTTCTATGTAAAAAATAAGTCACAGGGATAAAAAGTACAATATAAGGAATGTAGTTGATAATATAACAACTTCGTACGGTAACAGAGTAACTACACTTGTTATGGTTAGAATTTCATAAGTATATAATTGTCAAATCACTATATGGCACATCTGAAGCTGATATAATATGTCAATTATACTTAATTACAAATTAAAACATAAAAAATAATTAAATTAAAAAGAAGTGAAAACAAATCAAGGAGGAAGTGAGACCCTATTATTTCCTCAAAGCTGTAAACAGACATATTTTTATGATGTTACTTTAATATTAGTTACTATGGAAAATAGTGTGTATTTCCCATTTCCCCTTTGTTTATAAGACAATGTTTAAGAAAGAATGAGTAACTTGTTTAAGGTCACATAGGTAGTAAATTGTGGAATACAGTTTAAAATCAGTCTACAGATCATATTAATAAACATTATAATTAGTTGTTCTACTAGCACAGTCTTGTGAATAAATTACAAATTTAGTTATCAGATCACCCTTTAACATCTAACAAATTAGTGAAAGTAGTTTCACTTTCCCTGATTTAGTAAATGTCCAGATTTCAAGCTAAATGAATTTACTATATTATGTACTGCTCTGGTAGGAAGCAGGAGATTTCAATCTGCTTTTGAAAATGTGAAGGCAAGCATCATTGTTCCCAAACTAAAAAAAAAAAAAATCATTCGTACAATAAAGATTTATTGATCTTGGCATTGTTCTAGTTGCTGATGGCAATATCCTTATGGAAAGAGAGATTTTTTAAAATAATCAGTAAGCTAAAAATCTCTGTAAATCACTTAGTTGCTTCTTGCAGAGTCAAAAGCAAATGAGATTGTAGGCATTTTAAGGTTGTAATCCAGGACTGAATTATCTCTGTATACTCCAAAACAGCTAGCTCAGTCACTAACAGTAGCTCTGAAAATATTAAATTTAATTGAAAGGCAGTTAAGGAAGAAGATTGATTCTCAAGGTATTTTTGTCTATATTTTTTGATTTGCCTGGAAAATTAAGAAAGCTGCCTTTTTTCTCTAAAAAATAGCAGTTATTACCTTTTAAATAATAAGTGGTGACAAATTATATCCGATATTTTCATGAGTGGCTATCTCACTTATCTGACAAAATGTACCCGAAAAAGTGGGTTATATAGGAATATCCAACACTTCTGATATTTAACCCCTATGTTTTCAATTCAATATAATCCATTCTCAAGAATCACAATCCTTCTTTTTTCACAAAGGTTCATTTGTGTATATTTTCTTCATTAATCTGTTTATTTTGCTCACATCTAAATTGCTAATTAAGGTTTAAAATGTATTGACAGAAAAAAATACAATTATTCCGATTGGTTGCAAGAATTAAATTATGAAAACGGTTAGGAATTAATTTCAGAATGCATAGACTGGTTTTCAAGTGTGGCTGCAGGCATTTATTAACTCAAAATTTAGCTGTCTTTCACAATATGGCTGGATTAAAAGAGATAGAATGTTGAGTAGAAATTATTCCTTTCAGGATGATAGTTAAAATTTAGACATACTATTAAGTCCTTGCAGTAGAATGATATTAGACTTAATAACTAAATAAAATAATATTTTTTGTGCTCGAATTATCACTCCTTTTTTTTTTACAATGGATGCTATTTGATATTTGGTCAATGTAAATGTTTAATAATAGCAAGCAATTAATAAAAACTAAATGGATAACATAGAGAAATATACCAATCCATAATTTGTCTTTGTATTCACAGAATTTTAGAACTTAAAAGGAGACATCTACTTCAAACACCAAATTATATTCAATGTAACTAATTTTCAGAGATTAAGAGATTTACCCAAACTAACATGTAGCTAGTCACTCAGGCCTTCTGTTTCACAGTCCAGGATTTTTCCATAAATCTGTACTGTTTTCCTTTAGCTACTTGTAAGATGTTAAAATCACCATGTTTTTCAGAAAATGTCTGTGATTAACCTGCTGTGCTAGGGTGAGAAACAGTTTCTCACACAGGTCTTGACACCTCATTGGCAGTTTCCCATGGGAGTCCCAAGTATACTTGAGTGAAGAAAAGAAGCAGAAAAGATGAGATTGAAGAAAGTAGAACCAGAAATACTGTTAGAGGGAAAGAACAACTTGAAAAAATATTTTAACTGGTTCAGATGGATTGCTGAAGCAAAATAAAGCAGAATAATTCAGGCTGACAGAAAATAGGTTGAGGGTTTTTGAATAGAGTATATACTGATTAAAAAAAGAGAATTCCAATTAAATAAGTCAGATATATTCCAACTTATATTTCAACTACAGTCTGCTATTATTCATTTCCCATAATACTGTGACCCCATGAAAAGAGTCCTACATGAAACTCAGAGTTTGAAAACTCATATCTAATAATTTTTTTTAAAATCATATGAACTGTATTTCAGTGGGGTTTTTGTTTCTGTTTGCTTATTGTGTTTCCTTTTTTCTTTCTGGTTTAAACTAATCAGATTCATTGGACATACTGCTTAAAGGAGTCATTCAGAGGCACTTGGGTTGCTCAGTGGTTGAGAGTCTGCATTTGGCTCAGGTCATAATCCCAGGGTCCTAGGTTCGAGTCCCATATCAGACTCCCTTGTGGGGAGTCTGCTTCTCCCTCTGCCTGTGTCTCTGCCTGTATCTCTGTGTCTCAAATGAAGAAATAGATAAAAAATCTAAAAGTAAAAAAAAATTAAAAAGGACCCGTTCAGTATTTCCCAATGTTTTCCAATGAACTGTTTCCCATAGTTCACACACCAAATAAGTACTATATGTTTCTAATTTTCTTTTTTTTAATAAATTAATTTTTATTGGTGTTCAGTTTACCAACATACAGAATAACACCCAGTGCTCATCCCGTCAAGTGTCCCCCTCAGTGCCCGTCACTCATTCACCCCCACCCCCGCCCTCCTCCCCCTCCACCACCCCTAGTTCGTTTCCCAGAGTTAGGAGTCTTTATGTTCTGTCTCCCTTTCTGATATTTCATTTCAGGTATTAGTAAGACCAAAAGAACACAAACCAAAAATATCCTTGATATACTATGTCTTGTCAAATACTGCTCCAAATTGTCCCCAAAACTTTAAAGAGACAAATGGATAGGTTTTAAGATACAGAACACATCTACAAACCAGAAATCATTAAAGAAATCCATCGAATAATTGAAATTCTAAACTTTAATTTTTATTTATTTTTATTTTTTTAAGGATTTTATGTATTTATATAACCCTAACACACACACACACACACACACACACACACACACACAGAGGCAGAGACATAGGCAGAGGGAGAAGCAGGCTCCAGGCAGAGAACCCGATGTGGGATTCAATCCCGGAACTCCAGGATCATGCCCTAAACTGAAGGCTAAGGCTCAACCCCTGAGCAACCCAGGTGTCCCATAAACTTTAATTTTTAAAATTAAATACCTAGATAAGAAGGTGTAGTTTAATAACATCTTAGGAAAGCACTATTCTTTCTGGAATATTAAATTCTACTTTATGTCACATAAATGTAGACTAATTTTATTTTATTTGGCTTTGCTGAGGAAGACAAATAGCCAAATTTCAAGATAATGAATTTACCATTAAATATAGTCATTTTTGATGGAAAACTTTCTAATATCTATTCTCTATTCTACTCCTTGGTAGTTCAATAATAGCACTGAACATAATATAACAATTTCTTGATAATGTAAATGAACATTAAGAGTGCCCTTTATTGTACTGTGCAAGAGTAAAGTTCATGACTTTGTCTTTTAATTAGTCTAGGCCCTGTGTTTAAGTCACTTTTTGAGCTCTTATCGCTCTTGCTGACATTCTAAGTGCAGTTCCCACCCACCCCGCTCCCAGTTTGTTACTTTTATTCCATTCTGAGCCAGAAAAACGGTAAACAATTGGTATATATATATATATATATATATATATATATATATATATATATTTAATTTTTATTTATTTATGATAGTCAGAGAGAGAGAGAGAAGCAGAGACACAGGCAGAGGGAGAAGCAGGCTCCATGCACCGGGAGCCCGACGTGGGATTCGATCCCCGGTCTCCAGGATCGCGCCCTGGGCCAAAGGCAGGCGCTAAACCCCTGCGCCACCCAGGGATCCCCAAACAATTGGTATATTAAAGCAAAATCTGTAAGAAAAGTGTATAGTTTAAGACTAAGATTTATGTGTCTGCTATTTTAGGAACTCAAAACATAACCGTTATTTCTTAGATTGTATCTATATCCTTGAAGGTTGCAGTTTTATTTTAGTTTTCTTTTAACACTTATATGATATATTTCAATAAATGTGTATATTAGATGATTTTATTTAAAAGCAAATCTGGCACTTGGAAATGTGTTCATTTTAGAAGATTTACATTGTAAAAGCCAATAGTTAAACTTTGAGGGAAAAAAAAGTGTAATGGTAATTTGTTCCCATCAGAAGATAGAATTATCCTTCAAGGTTGAGTGGATATAATTGGCCATCACATAACTCTCTTGACAAATAGTGCCTTCAGGCAGTGTGGCTGTAATAATTGTTCAATTACATACTTTTGGCTTTCAAATGACCAAAGCCATTATTATGCATCACATTAATAGATATACAGCCATATTTTAAACACATGTATAAAATATTTTTCTTTGGAAGTTGAGTTTAGCTTTGAAATTAAGCTGTATTGTAATTACCTATAATTTTTAATAATTGTAATTTGATTCCCTCTAATCTAATAATGGTAATTACTCTCTAATCAAATAATTTTACCAAATGCAATCTCTGTCATCCAACTGAATTTTAAGAAGACAGATTCTATTGAATTTAATACAACTTATAAAAATGTATTTATTTTTGTTAAAATGAAGATTATGTATTTCAACAATACATCTAGAATTTGAAATGTGTTGACTGCATGTTGGGTACTCTGAGTACAGAGAAGTTCAAAATACTTGAGGTATTGCTATTTTTATAAATTTATTTTATTGACTATATATGTTTTCCTTGTAGAATTTTTTCCTTGTAGAATTATATTCACATTTATAAATATATACTTAACAAGAAACACTGACTTTTTAACTTCTTCATTTATTATCATCCTTTATATATGGAAAAGAAAAGGAAGCATATTTTCTATTTGTCATGCTGTCACTAGGAATATTAACGTTAATTTTTTTAAAGATTTTTATTTATTTATACATGAGAGACACACACACACAGAGGCAAAGACACAGGTAGAGAGAGATGCAGGCTCCACGCAGGGAGCCTGATGTGAGACTCGATCCCGGGTCTCCAGGATCACACCCTGGGCTGAAGGCAGCACTAAACTGCTGAGCCACCCAGGCTGCCCACTCTCACTAGTAATATTAAGTTGGTTTACACTATCTTTTTTCCCTCCTATACAGAGGAATTCTTTCAAATATGACATTGTATTTCCATAGGAATAATGTCCACTGTTCTTGAAGGGCTTTGTCTTATATAGCTTATCAGAAGTGTGAGATAATAGGGAACATTTTGAATAAAAATAAGAGGTGAATTGCCATAGTTATGACTGCAAACCTGGAATCTGTGACATATTTACTTTTATACGTGTGACATTTGGAATTCTTGGTTTGTTATTTATTGAAATAATGAAATGCCAGTTAAAAAAAAACTCAGTGTATTACAGAATTGTAACACAGAATCACAAACAAGGTAAAACAAAATTGGACCTGACTGCAGGAAACTAAAACAAAGTTACGATCAGTGATTTCATAATAAGGGAAAGGCTTTATAGCAGAGGCACTCAAGTCACTAAGGTCAACTTTATTTTTTTTTAAAGGAAAATGAAATGTGAATGTTACCTGGAAAATCTCATACTTTGTTTGACTCTTAGATTATAAAAGAATTTTAGTTGGAATATCCAGAAAAATGAGCAAAAGATATATTGTCAAGTTCTATTTAACTATTTGAACAAATATTTCCAAGTTTTCTACTTAGGAATGGATTTCTTCAGCTTTGTGTCACTTGCATGTGAGTGCCACAATTTATTTACTATATAATAAATTATATATTAAACACATTTTAAAAGAATTTCCAATCACTATCTCACTGGAGATACATAATCATTCTTCCTCTCTGGGATTTAAAATTGTGAAATTCACCTGGGATTATAAAGCTAGTTTGGTTCATTACCAAACTTTTTGTGAAATTCAGGTAAGAGCCCTTCAATTTTATTATTTTATTTTATTTTATTTTATTTTATTTTATTATTTTATTTTATTATTTTATTTTATTATTTTATTTTATTTTATTTTATTTTTAAATATCTTATTTATTTATTCATGAAAGCCATAGAGACAGGCAGAGACACAGGCAGAGGGAGAAGCAGGCTCCCCGCGGGGAGCCAGATGCGGGACTGGATCCCAGGTCTCCAGGATCACAACCAGAGGGGAAGGCAGATGCTCAACCACCGAGCCACCCAGGCATCCCTATTATTTTCCTTTAAATAGAACACATACATGATTTCTTTGAAAAGTGTTGAAATGGGTGAGTTATAAGATAAAGGCACATTCCATTCTCAGAAAGAGAGCTCATATTTCATATTGATTTAAATTTTATTTAATTTTTTGTAATTATTATACATAACTTAAGCACAAAGCTTTAGTTTATTTTTTTAACCATTATATTTCATCAACATTATCTTTGCAACAGCCAAAACTTTTGAAGAGTGTAATATTGATTGTACTTTCATCATCAGAGTGGCAGTTTTTATTTTTTAAATTTTTAAATATTTTTATTGGAGTTTTTTTTGTCAACATATAGTATAACACCTAGTACTCATCCTGTCAAGTGCCGCACTCAGTGCTCATCACCCAGTCACCCCATCACTCCGCCCACCTCTCCTTCGACTATCCCTTGTTTGTTTCCCAGAGTTAGGAGTCTCTCCTGTTTTGTCACCCTCTCTGATTTTCCCACTAATTTTCTCTCCTTTCCCCTATAATCCCTTTCAATATTTTTTATATTCCCCAAATGAATGAAACAATATAATGTATATCATTCTCACCTTGACATACTTCACTCAGCATACTACACTCCAGTCCTATACACATTGAAGTAAATGGTGGGTATTTGTCATTTCTAATGGCTGATTAATATTCCATTGTATATATAGACCACATCTTCTTTATCTATTCATCTTTTGATGGACACCAAGGCTCCTTCCACATTTTGGCTATTGTGGACATTGCTGCTATAAGCATTGGGGGGCAGGAGCCTCAGTCTTTCACTACATCTGTATCTTTGGGGTAAATCCCCAGCAGTTCAATTGCTGGGTCCTAGGGCAATTCTAATTTTAACTCTTTGAGGAACCTCCACACAGTTCCAGAGTGTCTGTACTAGTTCACATTCCCACCAACACTACAAAGTGTTGCCATTTTTCCACATCCTCTCCAACATTTGTTGTTTCCTGTCTTGTTAATTTTCAACATTCTCACTGGTGTGAAGTGATATCTCATTGTGGTTTTGATTTGTATTTCCCAGATGGCAAGTGATGCGGAGCATTTACTCATGTGCTTGTTGGTCATGTGTATGTCTTCTTTGGTGAAATTTCTGTTCATGTCTTTTGCCCATTTTATGATTGGATTGTTTCTTGGGTGTTGAGTTCTTTATAGCTCTTGGATACTAGCCCTTTATCTGAGAGGTTATTTGCAAATATCTGTAGGCGGTCTTTTAGTTTTGTTGACTGTTTCTTTTGTTGTGCAGAAGACTTTATCTTGACGAAATCCCAATAGTTCGTTTTTGCTTTTGTTTCCCTTGCCTTCATAGATGTATCTTGCAAGAAGTTGCTGTGGCCAAGCTCAAAAAGGGTGCTGCCTGTGTTCTCCTCTAGTATTTTTATGAATTCTTGTCTCACATTTAGATTTTTCAACCATTTTGAGTTTATCTTGGTGTATGATGTAAGAGAATGGTCTAGTTTCATTCTACTGCATGTAGCTGTCCAATTTTCCCAGGACCATTTATTGAAAAGACTGTCCTTTTTCCAGTGGATAGTATTTCCTGCTGTGTCGAATATTAGATGACTATAGACTTGAGGGCCAATTTCTGGGCTTTCTATTCTGTTCCATTGATCTATGTGTCTGTTTTTGTGCCAGTACCACACTCTCTTGATGATCACAGCTTTGTAGTACAACTTAAAACGGGGGATTGTGATGCACCGGCTCTGGATTTCTTTTTCAATATTCCGCTGACTCTTCAGGGTCTTTTCTGATTCCACACAAATCTGGAGATTATCTGTTCCAACTCTCTGAAGAAAGTCCATGGTATTTTGATAGGAATTACATTGAATGTGTAAATTGCCCTGGGTAGCATAGACATTTTCACAATATTAATTCTTCCAATCCATAAGCATGGAATATTTTCCCATATTTTTGATCTTCCTCAATCCTTTCAGAAGTGTTTTTGTAGTTTTTAGGGTATAGATCACTTACCTCTTTGATTAGGTTTATTCCTAGGTGTCTTATGCTTTTGGATGCAATTGTAAATGGGATTGGTTCCTTAATTTCTCTTTCTTCAGTCTCATTGGTAGTGTATAGAAATGCCACAGATTTCTGTGAATTGGTTTTGTATCCTGCCATATTGCTCAATTGCTATATGAGTTCTAGCAATCTAGGGGTGGAGTCTTTTGGGTTTTCTATTTACAGTATCATGCCATCTACAAAGAGGGAGAGTTGGACTTCTTCTTTCCATTTGAATGTGTTTTATTTCTTTTTGTTGCCTAATTGCTGAGGCTAGGACTTCTAGTACTATGTCGAATAACAGTGGTGAGAGGGGACATCTCCTCACCACTGTCATGTTTCTGATCTTAGGGGAAAGGCTCTCAATGTTTCGCCATTGAGATTGATAGTTGCTGTGAGTTTGTCATAGACGGCTTTTAAGATGCTGAGGAATGTTCCCTCTATCCCTACACTCTGAAGTGTTTTGATCAGGAATGGATGCTGTATTTTGTCAAATGCTTTCTCTGCATCTATTGAGAGGATCATATGGTTCTTGTTTTTTCTCTCGATACGATTTATCACGTTGATTGCTTTACGAGGGTTGAACCAGCCTTGCATCCCGGCGATAAATCCCACTTGGTCATGGTGAATAACCTTAATGTACTGTTGGATCCTATTGGCTAGTATCTTGTTGAGAATTTTTGCACCTGTGTTCATCAGGGACATTGGTCTATAATTCTGCTTTGTGGTGGGGTCTTTGGTTTTGGAAGAAAGGTGATGCTGGCCTCACAGAACGAGTTTGGAAGTATTCTATACCTTTCTATTTTTGGAACAGCTTTAGTAGAATAGGTATTGATTCTTCTTTAAACGTTTGATATAATTCCCCTGGGAAGTCATCTGGTCCTGGACTTTTGTGTCCTGTGAGATTTTGAATGACTACTTCAATGTCCTTCCTGGTTATTGGCCTGTTCAGGTAGTCCATTTCTTCCTCTTTCAGTTTTGATAATTTGTAGATATCCAGAAATGCATCCATTTCTTCAAGATTACCTAGTTTAGGGATCCCTGGGTGGCGCAGCGGTTTGGCGCCTGCCTTTGGCCCAGGGCGCGATCCTGGAGACCCGGGATCGAATCCCATGTCGGGCTCCCGGTGCATGGAGCCTGCTTCTCCCTCTGCCTGTGTCTCTGCCTCTCTCTCTCTCTGTGTGTGACTATCATAAATAAATAAAAAAATTTAAAAAAAAAGATTACCTAGTTTATTGGCATATAGCTGCTCACAATACATTTTAAAATCATTTATATTTCCTTGGTATTGGTGGTGATCTCCTTTTAAATTCATTATTTATTAATTAGAGTCTTTTCTCTTTTGTTTTTAATAAAGCTGGCTAATGGTTTATCTACTTATTAATTCTTTCAAAGAACCAACTCCAGGTTTTGTTGATCTGTTGTACAGTTCTTCTAGTCTCTATTTCTGTGAGTTCTGCTCAAATCTTTATTGACTCTCTTTTTCTGCTTGGTGTAGGTTTTATTTGCTGTTCTTTCTCCAGTTCCTTTTGGTGCAAGGTTAGCTTGTGTATGTGAGTTTTTTTTCCAATTTGTTTAGGGATACTTTTTTTTTTAATTTTTATTTATTTATGATAGTCACAGAGAGAGAGAGAGGCAGAGACACAGGCAGAGGGAGAAGCAGGCTCCATGCACCGGGAGCCCGACGTGGGATTCGATCCCGGGTCTCCAGGATTGCGCCCTGGGCCAAAGGCAGGCGCCAAACCGCTGCACCACCCAGGGATCCCTAGGGATACTTTTATTGGGATGTATTTCCCTCTTCAGACTGCTTTTGCTGTATCCCAAAGATTTTGAATGGTTGTATAATCATTCTCATTAGTTTCCATGAATCCTTTTAATTCTTCTCTGATTTCCTGGTTGTCTCATTCATCTTTTAGCAGGATGCTCTTTAACCTCCACGCGTTTGAGCTTCTTCTGAATTTCTTCTTGTGATTGAATTCAACTTTTAAAACACTGTAGTCTGAAAATATGCAGCGGACCACCCCAATCTTTGGTATCAGTTGTGACATGATTTGTGACCCAGTGTGTGATCTATTCTGGTTAAAGTTGCATGTGCACTTGAGAAGAATGTGTATTCAGTTGGTCTGGATGTAAAGTTCTGTATATATCTGTTAAATCCATCTGGTCCAGTGTATCATTTATAGAACTTGTTTCTTTGGAGATGTTGTACTTACAGGATCTGTCATTTGCAGAAAGTGTCATGTTGAAGTCTCCTACTATTAGTGTATTATTATCTAAGTATGTCTTCACTTTGGTTATTAATTTATTGATATAGTTGGCAGCTCCCACATTTGGGACATAAATATTCATGATTCTTAGGTCCTCTTTTTGGATAGATCCTTTAAGTATCATATAGAGTCCCTCTTCATCTCTTACCATAGCCTTTGGGACAGACTTTAATTAATCTTATATAAGGATTGCTACCCTTGCTTTCTTTTGAGGACCATTGGAATGGTAAATGGTTCTCCAACCTTTCATTTTTAGGCTGGAAGTGTCTTTAGGTCTAAAATGAGTCTCTTGTAGACAGCAAATAGATGGGTATTACTTTTTTATCCAGCCTGATACCCTACGTCTTTTGATGGGATCATTTAGCCCATTTAAATTCAGAGTTACTATTGAAAGATATGAATTTAGTGTCATCATAATACCTATTCAGTCCCTGTTTTGGGGGATTATTTCCTTGGGCTTCCTCTTTCTTTTACAAGGACCCCATTCATATTTCCTGCAGAGCTGGTTTGGTGGTCACATATTCTTTCAGTTTCTTCCCATCTTGGAAGCTCTTTATCTCCCCTTCTATTCTGAATGAGAGCCTTGGTGGTATAACATTCTTGGCTGCATATTATTCTCATTTACTACCCTGCCAGCCCTTTCTGGCCTGCCAGTTCTTTGTGAAGAGGTCTTCTGTTAATCTAATATTTCTCCCCACACATGTTAGGTATCTCTTTTCTCTTGCTGCTTTAAGGATTTTCTCTTTATCTTTGGAATTTGTAAGTTTCACTATTAATTTTGAGGTGTTAACTTTTTTTTTTTTTTTTTTTTGCGGGGTGGGACCTCTCTATTTCCTGGATCTTAATGCCTGTTTACCTCTCCTAATTGGGGAAGTTCTCAGCTATGATTTGTTCAAATATGCTTTCTGGTCCTCTGTCCCTCTCATTCCTCTCTGGAACCCTAATTACTAGTAGATTTTTCCTTCTAAGGCTATCTTTTACTTTAACCTTTCCTCATGGGATTTTAATTGTTTTTCTCTTGTTTCCTCAGCTTCCTTCCTGCCATCAACTTGTCTTCTGTGTCATTCACTCTTCTACTTCATCAACACTCATCATTAGGACCTCTAGTTTGGATTGCATCTCATTTAGTTAAATTTAAATTTCCGCCTGATTAGATCTAAATTCTGCAGTCATGACATCTCTTGAATCCTTCATGCTTTCTTCCAGAGCCACCAGGAGCTCTCTAATTGTGCTTCGGAATTGGCTTTCTAACATCAAATTGTAATCCAAGTTCTGTAACTCTGTGGCAGAGAGTACTGTTTCTGATTCTTTATTTTGTGGTGAGTTCTTCCTTCTAGTAATTTTGCTCAGTGCAGACTTGCTGTATGAGTGTGCTGAGTCAAGATCAACCACGACCAAAGTAAATTTCATCATAGATTATTGTGACAAAGTCAGAGACCAGAAATTGAAAACACTGATGAGAAAGAAATAAAAGGACCACTAAAGTGAAAAACAAATTTTAAAACAAAGTAGTAAAAATTAAAAGGCCAATAATCCCAAAGAAAAAGAAAGAAAGAAAGAAAGAAAGAAAGAAAGAAAGAAAGAAAGAAAGAAGAATGTCCAATTTTCCCAGCACCATTTATTGAAGAGACTGTCTTTCTTCCAGTGGATCGTCTTTCCTCCTTTATCGTATATTAGTTGACCATAAAGTTCAGGGTCCACTTCTGGGTTCTCTGTTCTGTTCCATTGATCTATATGTCTGTTTTTGTGCCAGTACCACACTGTCTTGATGACCACAGCTTTGTAGTACAACCTGAAATCTGGCATTGTGATGCCCCCAGCTATGGTTTTCTTTTTTAAAATTCCCCTGGCTGTTTGGGGTCTTTTCTGATTCCACACAAATCTTAAAATAATTTGTTCTAAGTCTCTGAAGAAAGTCCATGGTATTTTGATAGGGATTGCATTATACGTGTAAATTGCCCTGGGTAGCATTGACATTTTCACAATATTAATTCTGCCAATCCATCCACATGCAGAAGAATGAAACTGGACCACTCTCTTGCACCATACACAAAGATAAACTCAAAATAGATGAAAGATCTAAATGTGAGACAAGATTCCATCAAAATCCCAGAGGAGAACTCAGGCAACACCCTTTTTGAACTTGGCCACAGTAACCGGAGAAGGACAAACAGTGTATGTTCTCATTCATTTGGGGAATATGAATAATAGTGAAAGGGAATATAAGGGAAGGGAGAAGAAATGTGTGAGAAATATCAGAAAGGGAGACAGAACATAAAGACTTCTAACTCTGGGAAATGAACTAGGGGTGGTGGAGGGGGAGGAGGGCGGGGGGTGGGGGTGAATGGGTGACGGGCACTGAGGGGTACACTTGACGGGATGAGCACTGGGTGTTATTCTATATGTTGGTAAATTGAACACCAATAAAACTAATTTATAAAATTAAAAAAAAAAAGAAAGAAAGAAGAAGAAAGAAAAAGAAAGAAAGAAAGAAAGAAGAAAGAAAGAAAAGAAAGAAAGAAAGAAAGAAAGAAGAAGAAAGAAAGAAAGAAAGAAAGAAAGAAAGAAAGAAAGAAAGAGGAAAAAAAGCAAAAGTAAAGAGGGAAAAAAGAGAAAAGAAAAAATTTGAAGAAAAAAAATGAGTGTTACTGGGAGATGATGGTGGTGACAAAGTTGTAGTGGAGGGAGAATGTAGTCTACCTCAGGGGTCCTAGAGGGTGATCCTCTTGTTTGAGCATATTAACATCTGTATGTTAGAAGATGATCAGTCTCAAATTTATATAAACCACAAACACTTGTAGAAAGCCCCAACATTGACCACCAAAATATAAAAGAGATAAAAGAGAGGGGCAGAATGGGAATGAAGCAAAAATATAATCTCACAGAATGAACCAGCATGTTATACCACTTAGTTCTGGTGCATGCAGTCATTTTTTAGTAGGTATTAACTTCCATCACTGTAGAACAAAATAAGGCAGAGAAAACAAAAAACCCACATCTTGTATATCTCCCAAAATTAAGTTGAGTATGTTGAAGGGAATTTAGAAGTGGAAAATATAAGACCTGTAATTGTAGAAATATTAAAGTCAAAAAGGAAGAATCTAAAAATGAAGAAGTGGTAAAATATTGTAGTTAAGGTCAGAAAAGAGAAAAAATGGAAATTTACAGCCTGCATGCACTTCCCCTGTTCTTCCATGTGGTCTTCTGGGGGAGGAGCTGCTGTGCTGATTCTCATGTATGTGTACCTGGGAAAGATGTCCCGCCCCTGCCAGGTGCCAGGCACAGTGGGAGCTGTTTACCCCATGAGGCCTTTGTTCTTGCCCCCGCCACCCGCCCCCCGGTCTCCCAGGCACATGGTGAAAGAAGGAGGAACAACAGCAATGGCGGCAGCCAGGTCTCCAGCCCTGGAGTCAGCTTCCCATTAGCAACTAACACAGTCTCCCAGTCGCCCTGGCCTGATGCTCCGAGGGCCAGTGGGGGTGTGCTTATCTGCACAATTTGCAGGGTGCCCAGTGGCAGGAGAGTCCTCACTGACCTGTGTCCTCCCCGCCTCCACCTGTCCTGGGGGGAATGCAGAATGGTGGGCTGTGTCTGCTCAGCACCCTGGGATCCAGAGCCCTGTACTGCTGGAATCACGCTCCCGGAGTGCACATCCCCCAAAGGCAGCAGGGCACAAACACCTCCATCCGGCACTGCCCGCCTGCCTGACTGGCTTCTCCCGAGGCCCCGCCGGTTCGCACTCCAGCCCTTTACCCAGATCAGCCCACAGTGTGTGGCGCGCTCTCCCTCCGGACGCACTTCCTCTATTAGTGACTCCAGGAGACTGGAGGCTTAACTGCCTCTCCTGTGATTCTGCCCGATTTCCCTGCTAAGCGCTTTTCTGTCCAGGAAGAATCCGGTGCAGATTTTTTAAAGTTCCCACATCTCCAGGGCTGGGCTTTCCTGTCCCAGAGGTCTTGCCGCCTGGCTTTAGATCGGCTCCTTGCGGTGCACCTCCCCGACTTGGTTCTTTTTTATTTTATTTTTTTCCACCTTCCTGCCTTGTTACTAGCAAAAACCTTTCTCTCTGTAGCATTCTAGCTGTTCTCTGTTTAAATCTCAGGTCGTATTCATAGGTTTTCAGTACGGTTTGAAAATTATCTAGGTAAGTTGGTGGGGCCAGGTTAGTTGAGGACTCTTATTCCTCCACCATCTTGCCCTGCCTCTTGATCTAAATTTTAAATAGAAATTTGCTTTTAATAGGAAAGTATATAATTTCCATCTTACACTGATTTCTCAATGAATATTTCAATAAAAACTTTTTATAAATTATATATATATATGTATTTAGAGGATGCAAAAAAATAGATACATACATGCTTTAAGCTAAACTATGTTCCCCCAAAATTTGTATGTTGAATTCCTAATCCCCAGTACTCAGAAGGTTATTTTAACCTTCTGAGGTTATATTTGGATAAAAGTGACTTTAAAGGAATAGTTCAAGTTAATGTAGTCATATGGATAGGCCCTAATCCAATATGACTGGTATCCTTTTAAGAAGATAAAATTTGGACACATAAGGAGACATCAGATGGATGCCTGGGTGGCTCAGTGGTTGAGCATCTGCCTTCAGTTCAGGCTGTGATCCTGGGACCCTGGGATTGAGACCCACATCAGGGAGCCTTCTTCTCCCTCTGCCTATGTCTTTGTCTCTTTGTGTCTTTCATGAATAAATAAATAAAATATTTTTTTAAAAGAGAGAGAGAGACACCAGGTATGCACAAACAGAAGAAAAGGTATGTAAAGATGTTACTCGAAGGTGGCCATCTGCAAGCCAAGGAGAGAGTCCTCAAAAGAAATCAAATCTCCAGAACTGTGAGAAAATATTTCTGTTGTTTAAGCCAATCAGTCTATGTTATTTGTTACAGCTCTTGCAACCTTGAATATATGTATTGATTCTACCATTGCACACAATTCTGCATTTTTCAACAAATGATAATATTAGAAAAGCTATTTTTTTTAAATTTGAGTATAGTTGACATACGGTGTTACATTAGTTTCAGATATAAAACATAGTTATTTGACAGGCGGCAAAATGGATGGGCCTGGAAGGTGTTAAGTTAGGTGAAATTAGACTGAGATGGACAAATGCCATGTGATTTCACTTATATGTGGAATCTAAAAAACAAAGCAAAACACCAAAAAAAACCCACCCCCAAACAAATAAACAAACACAAAACAGACCTATAAATATAGAGAATAAACTGATGGTTTCCAGAAGAAAGGGAGATGAGTATTGTGCAAAATGCTTGACAAGGAGTGGGAGATACAGGCTTCCATTTACAGAATGAATAGGTCATTGGGATGGAAGGTGCAACATAGGGACTATAGTCAATGATATTGTAATAGTGTTATATGGCAATAGGTGTTAGATACACTTATGGTGAACATAGCATAGTGGCTGAGTAACATTTTAGTGTGTATGTGTTTTTTTTTTTTTGTCTGTGTGTGTGTATCACATCTTCTTTATCCATTCTTCCATCAATGGACACTCAAATTTCTTCTATAGCTTGACTATTATAAATCAATTAATATATGGTTGCATAAATATTTTTAAATTAGTGTTTTAATTGTCTTTGGGTAAACAGTGGTGGAATTATTTTTACATATGGTATTTCTATCTTTAATTTTTGGAGGAACCTCCATACCATTTTCCACAGTGGCTGTACCAATTTACATTCCAATCAACAGTGAATGAGAATTCCTTATTCTCTACATCTTTTCCAACAGTTGTTATTTTTGTCATTTTGATTTTAGCAATTCTGATAGGTGTAGGTGATATCTTATTGTGGTTTTGATTTTAATTTCCCTGATGATTAGTGATGTTGAGCATTTTCTTCATGTTTCCTGTTGGCCATCTGTATGTCTTCCTTGGAAAAATGTCTATTCATCCCCCCTAAAAAAAGGTTGTAACTCTAATGTATTACTGATGGCAGTTTGCAATAACATAAGCTCTTTAATTGATAATATCTTTCCATTTAAAAAATGTACATGTATAATGGATAATATGCTACAAATATAAGAATATACTTATATATTATTTCAAATCCTAGGTATATGTCCCAGAAAAACTCTTGCCCATGTGCACAAGAAGATACTCATACACTGTCATAGCAAAAACCATAAAGATCAGTCAAAACACCCATCAGTAGAAGTACATATAAAAATATTATGGTATATGAATATAATATTACTATATATGTGAAAATTACGGAAATGAGTCTGTATATATCAACATTTATATATATGTATGAAGAACACATTAAAGTGAAAAAGCAAGTTGCACAATGATACAATTAGTATAAGCCATTAATACATATATTTTAAATATATAAATAACAAAATCAAATGGCATATATTAACTTATATACATATATATTATAGAATCTGATTTTTTAAAGATATTATTTATTTATTTGTGAGAGACACACAGAGAGAGGCAGTAGCAGGCTCCCTCTGGGGAGCCTTATGTGGGACTTCATCCCAGGGCTCTGGGGATCACAACCTGAGCCAAATGCAGATAACCACTGGGCTACACAGGTGCCCCATGTTATAGAGTATTAAACCATATTATAATGATAAAAATATTTGCAATAGTGATATGCTTTGATGAGGTTGAAGGAGAATTGTACTGAGGAAAATATAAGGAATTTAAACAATGTTTTCCATGTTAAATATATATGTGATATAAATTTAAAAATGAAAAATATTTCCATTAATATAAAATATTTTATTAATTGTAAAAAGTAATATCATGGTGTTTATTGCAGTTTTTATATATTTTTCCCAAAATTTTAGTGAATATAAACAACAAAAGAATCCTAACAGACTAATTACATTTAGAAGCACTGAAACTTTCCACAGTGAATGAAAATTAAGATCTAATTGGAGAAACTTCTTCTAAATCTTAAATTCTCAGATTGTGTGACTATGTTCTAGGCATTGTTATGTTATTTAAATGCAACTGACATCAACTAAAATAGCATTAATAAAATGATAAAAGTAAATGTGGCATTACTTAAGGCTAAATGGGCATTATTCAGATCATTTTCTGAAAATAATTTCTTTGTTTCTGTTGTTTCCTGAAAATAAGGAGGAGTATTTTTTTTCACTTATTTCCATTCTAGTATGATATCTCTCTGAGTGTGAGATAAGCTTGCTGAAATGTATAGACAGGTAGGAACTGTTGAGCAGAAAGATGAGACCTACTGGGAATTTCATAGCTAGTTTCTACTAAATAAGCACATGATCTTCTATATTTCTCATGAATGAAAGTAATGCATGTAATACACCAAGCCTTTCCTGAAGTTTAAAATTACAGTTGATCTTGCTTAAAATGCAAGATTAGCAACCTACCTTAAAGTAAGGTGGTATTGTAGTAATTTACCAACCTTTACAAAATCAATAGTCATTTCTAGTCCATCCAGCTCTCCCAATTTTTGCATTTTTGACATTTTTGCAAAATTATCTTCTAGCATCTCTGTAGTAATTCGCATTGATTGCAATGTACGTGATCAGAGACAAAGCAATAAACTGCAAGCCCTAATGCTGCTTAAGTCAGCAAATAAGCCAGTTATGGTTTCATTTTCTGTGTTTGCTTTTTGAAACCTTTTTTTTTTAAGTTTTATGCCAGGGAATTTTTGTTCTCTTGAACTTAGAAACCATCTTCACACCAGGCTTGGCTAAACCATCTAAGCTAAGTTCATTATCCCACATGTTAATAATTGCATTTCAATAATGGCTTTCATTAAATACCTCCAGGCACTTAACACACATCAATTAAGGTACAGCACGCCCCTGTGAAGCAGGTCAGGATTATTATATCCTTTGAGACTCAATGAGGTTGCTGACTGAAGGTCATGGAGGAAATTAACAACCAAGTAAGTAGTAGAAGACCACAGTTGGACCTAAATTCCTGCCTTTTCTCTTAATATCATATTTGGTTTCCTGAAAGCTCTTTGCATTTCATCTGCCTTTACTTATAAATGAAGTAGAAAACAATAATTCAAATGCAGTGAATTTAAAACATGTTACTTATAGGCAATTTAAACAATTCAGATCTATAGAATATTGACCAACATAACTTCTAAATATTTTGGGGGTTTTATACTTCCTGTTCATAACTAATCATTATTCCAAGCCACTTGGATTTTAAATATTAATGCTTTTTAGTCTTGTGTATAATTTCCTATGAATTCCCTAAGATTATTCTTATCTATGGGTTAGATTACTCATTCTAATTCCTACAGAAGCCAAGTCACTACTCAAAATTCCACATAATAATAGCTGATCACTGTCATACCCTGGAGGAAATAAAAGAAATATTTAATAGAGAAATAATTGCTTCTTGATGGAGTATTTGGTAATACTTACTTGGAAAAGCATTTCCATTTGCTAGTCATTTTATTATGGAGCACTAGAGCAAAGTCCAGAGAAACTCAGCTGAAAAAAGTTTGGTGAAGGGAAACTAAAATGATGGAAAGATTGGAGAGACACTCATACAAACTCAAGCAACAATATTAGGACTTGTGTGCTTAGAAAGATGAAAGCTATAGGAGATATGATAAAATTTTACAAAACCAAGAATTGTGTGGCAAAAGTGTTCACGGCTTTGAAATAGGACCATACCACTCCTTGAATTTTCAAATTTTCAAAGAGCCATCTTCGAACAATGGGATATAGCTATTGAAACAGCAGGCAGTAATCACATGATGAATGTGTTAATCTTCCTAAATGGCACTAGCATAAAGTGTAAAAAATTCAAAATTGTGTTATATACATTCTGTAGCAATAGTTTAGACTTATGCATAATTCACTGGATTACAGAAGTTTAAAAAAACAAGTTGTAAATTTATTGTTTATTTAAAAAATGTTAGATGTTATCTGGGTCATTTATGGAGCTTATATCTTGAAAACTAGATATAAAGACAGTCATCTTATATAAGTATATTGAATATCCATTCCATTTATATAAGATGACTGTCCGTATAGACCATTTAACTAATGTGAATAAATCACTTGACAACTGACTATTTTGAAGCAAAGATGCACAGTTTTCCCTGAGAGCTAATGGTCTGTTTTATCACCCAACATCTCAACTTCTATGTCAAATTTCTGGTATAGGACAGAATGTTTTATGTGTTTAGTGGCTAAATATCAGAGCTATGCTTATGGGTAAACAGATTTCTAAACCTTTATATGTTTAGTTTAAATAACTTAATTCAATTAAAATATTCGACATAATTTATCTTCCTCTTTTGGTGATTTTCTTATGCTATAGATATTTTATTGTTGTTCTTGCCTTTTCATTATCCTCCTCCCCAAACTCAGTGAAGAGAGGGGGAAAATATCTTTATGGACAAAAAATTAAATGAGTAGAACACCTTAATGCAGAATATGATACATATAACATGAGGATGACAATGTTCATGATGAAGTGATTTGGTCTCTAAAATCTCATTTCCCCCAAATGATTTCCTTAGTACTTAGCCATCTTAGGAGAACCTGAGTAAGAAGAACGTGACAGGCTCTGGACTCTATGCTTCTCTCCTAATCTGCACCAAACATCTTGCAAATACCTGTTCATTATTTTACAATTATAGACAAGGTTAGTAATGGTGGATGGGTAACAAGATCTACTAAATTTATATCTTTTTGAGATTCATATATCAAGCTCTGGCTCACATTTTCAGGCCAGAAAATATGAAGAAAACAAAAGAATAACTAAAACTAAATTCTAAAATAAAATTTAACATTATATTTGGAGCATTATTCAAAATAGAACTAAAAATTCAGTGATATTGTAACATTTTTTAAAAAAATGTAGTCTGTGGTATAGCCTACATATGAATCAAGAATACCTACTAACTATTCCAGAAAGTGAGGGAGTACCCAATAGTAAACTTATAGCAAGTACAGTTTTCCAAGTTTTACTGCATGCCAGTCATGAACAAATTAGTGTGAGCTAAGTAAAAGATATGGGGGAATGGGTAATGCGAAACAGTGAAAACTGCTAACTTGACATGATTGATTTTGAATTTTTAAAATTCAAATTCAATTAGCCAGCATATATAGTAAGTACATCATTAGTTTCAGATGTAGTTTTCAATAAATCACCAGTTGCAGATGACACTCAGTGCCCATCAAATGACATGCCTTCCTTAATGCCCATCACACAATTAGCCCACTCCCCTGCCCAACTTCCCTCCAACAATCCTCACTTTGTTTCCTATAGTTAGTCTCTCATGGTTTTAATCCTTCGCTGATGACTTCCCATTCAGTTTTCCCTCCCTTACCGTATGATCCTTTGTGCTGTTTCTTTTTTTTTTTTTTGCTCAGTATGGTTATTTTATTTTATTTTATTTTTTTATAAATTAATTTTTATTGGTGTTCAATTTACCAACATACAGAATAACACCCAGTGCTCATCCCGTCAGGTGTCCCCCTCCGTGCCCGTCACCCATTCACCCCCACCCCCCGCCCTCCTCCCCTTCCACCACCCCTAGTTCATTTCCCAAGTTAGAAGTCTTTATGTTCTGTCTCTCTTTCTGATATCTCCCACACATTTCTTCTCCCTTCCCTTATATTCCCCTTCACTATTATTCATATTCCCCAAATGAGTGAGAACATACACTGTTTGTCCTTCTCTGATTGACTTACTTCACTCAGCATAATACCCTCCAGTTCCATCCACGTTGAAGCAAATGGTGGGTATTTGTTGTTTCTAATGGCTGAGTAATATTCCATTGTATACATAAACCACATCTTCTTTATCCATTCATCTTTCGATGGGCACCGAGGCTCCTTCCACAGTTTGGCTATTGTGGACATGGCTGCTAGAAACATCGGGGTGCAGGTGCCCCGGCGTTTCATTGCATCTGAATCTTCGGGGTAAATCCCTAACAGTGCAATTGCTGGGTCGTAGGGCAGGTCTATTTTTAATTCTTTGAGGAACCTCCACACAGTTTTCCAGAGTGGCTGCACCAGTTCACATTCCCACCAACAGTGTAAGAGGGTTCCCTTTTCTCCGCATCCTCTCCAACATTTGTTGTTTCCTGCCTTATTAATTTTCCCCATTCTCACTGGTGTGAGGTGGTATCTCATTGTGGTTTTGATTTGTATTTCCCCGATGGCAAGTGATGCAGAGCATTTTCTCATGTGCATGTTGGCCATGTCTATGTCTTCCTCTGTGAGATTTCTCTTCATGTCTTTTGCCCATTTCATGATTGGATTGTTTGTTTCTTTGGTGTTGAGTTTAATAAGTTCTTTATAGATTTTGGAAACTAGCCCTTTATCTGATATGTTATTTGCAAATATCTTCTCCCATTCTGTAGGTTGTCTTTGAGTTTTGTTGACTGTATCCTTTGCTGTGCAAAAGCTTCTTATCTTGATGAAGTCCCAATAGTTCATTTTTGCTTTTGTTTCTTTTGTTTTCGTGGATGTATCTTGCAAGAAGTTACTGTGGCCAAGTTCAAAAAGGGTGTTGCCTGTGTTCTCCTCTAGGATTTTGATGGAGTCTTGTCTCACATTTAAATCTTTCATCCATTTTGAGTTTATCTTTGTGTATGGTGCAAGAGAGTGGTCTAGTTTCATTCTTCTGCATGTGGATGACCAATTTTCCCAGCACCATTTATTGAAGAGACTGTCTTTTTTCCAGTGGATCGTCTTTCCTCCTTTGTCGAATATTAGTTGACCATAAAGTTCAGGGTCCATTTCTGGATTCTCTATTCTGTTCCATTGGTCTATGTGTCTGTTTTTGTGCCAGTACCACACTGCTGTTTCTTATATTTCAACATATGAATGAAACTATATGATAATTGTCTTTCTTTGATTGACTTATTTCGCTCAGCATCATACCCTCCAGTTCCATCCACATCAATGTAAATGGTAATTATTCATCTTTTCTGATGGCTGAGTAATATTCCACTGTTTATATATACCACATCTTTGTTGTCCATTCATCAGCTGATGGACTTCTCAGCTCTTTCCAGTTTGGCTATTATGGATATTGCTGATATTAACATTGATGTGTAGGTGCCCTTTTGGATGAATACATATGTATCTTTGGGGTAAACACCTAGTAGTGTGATTACTGGGTTGTAGGGTACCTTTATTTTTAACTTCTTGAGGAACATCCATACTGTTTTCCAGAATGACTGACCCGCTTGCATTTCCACCAATAGTGTAAGATGATTCCCCTTTCTTCACCTCCTACCCAAAATTTGTTGTTTCCTGTCTTCTTAATATTAGCCATTCTGACTGGTGTGAGGTGGTATGTCACTGTGGTTTTGAATTCTATTTCCCAGAGGTCAAGTGATGTGGAGCATTTTTTCATGTGTCTGTTGGCCATTTGTATGTCTTCTTTGGAGAAATATCTGTTCATGTCTTCTGCCCATTTCTTGGCTGCGTTATTTGTTTTTTTTTGGGGGGGGGTTGAATTTGATAAGTTCTTTATAGATGTTGGACACTAGCCCTTTATCTGATATGTCTTTTGTAAATATATTCTCCCATTCTGTAGGTTGTGCTTCAGTTTTGTTCATTGTTTCCTTTGCTATGCAAAAGCTTTTTATCTTGATGGAGTCCAATAGTTCATTTTGCTTTTGTATCCCTTGCCTTTGGAGATGTGTCTATCAAGAAATTGCTGTGACCAAGGTTGAAGTGTTTGCTGCCTGCGTTCTCCTCTAGGTTTTGATGAATTCCTGTCTCACATTTAAGTTTTTCATCCATTTTGAGTTTATTGTTTTAATAATAAATTTATTTTTTATTGGTGTTCAATTTGCCAACATACAGAATAATACCCAGGGCTCATGCCGTCAAGTGCCCCCCTCAGTGCCCGTCACCCATTCACCCCCACCCCCCGCCCTCCTCCTCTTCCACCACCCCTAGTTCGTTTCCCAGAGTTAGGAGTCTTTATGTTCTGTCTCCCTTTCTGATATTTCCTACCCATTTCTTCTCCCTTCCCTTCTATTCCCTTTTACTATTATTTATATTCCCCAAATGAATGAGAACATATAATGTTTGTCCTTCTCCGATTGACTTTGCTGCCTGTGTTCTCCTCTAGGTTTTGATGAATTCCTGTCTCACATTTAGGTTTTTCATCCATTTTGAGTTTAACTGTGTGTATGCTGTAAGAAAATGATCCAGTTCCATTCTTCTACATGTGGCTGTCCAATTTTTCCAACATCATTTGTTAGAGACTGTCCTTTTTCTGTTGGATACCCATTCCTGCTTTTTTGGAGTTTAGTTGACCATAGAATTGAGAGTCAATTTCTGGGTTCTCTATTCTGTTCCATTGATCTATATGTGATTTTGGCCTAGTACCATACTGTCTTGATGATCACAGCTTTGTAATATAGCTTGAAATCTGGCATTGTGATGCCACCAGCTTTGGTTTGCAATTTTTCAACATTCCTCTGGCTATTAAGTGGTCTTTTCTGGTCCCATACAAATTTTAGGACTATTATTTCCAGCTCTGTGAAAAAAAAATCATGGTATTTTGATACAGACTGAATTGAATGTGTAAATCTCTCTGAGTAGCATAGACATTTTCATAGTATTTATTCTTGCAACCCATGACATGGAAAGTTTTTCCATTTCTTTGTGTTTTTCTCAATTTCTTTCATAAGTGTTCTGTAGTTTTTTTGTGTATAGATCCTCTGTATCTTGCCATGTTGCTGAATTCCTGTACGAGTTCTAGCAATTTTGGGGTGGAGTCTTTTGGGTTTTCCACATACAATATCATGTCTTCTGGAAAGAGTGAGAGTTTAACTTCTTTGCAAATTTGGATGCTATCTATCTAGTCTGCTGAGGCTGAGAATTCTGGTACTATGTTGAACAATGATGGTGAGAGTGGGCATCCGTGTTGTATTCTTGCCCTTAGGGTAAACCCTCTGAGGTTTCCCCATTGTGAATGATATTTCCTTTTTAATATGGCTTTTATGATATTTATGTGTTCTCTCTATTGCTACACTACTGAGAGTTTTAATCAAGAAAGGATGCTGTGTTTTGTCAAATATTTTCTTTTGCATTAATTGAAAGGATCGTGTTTCTTGTCCTTTCTTTTATTACTGTGATGTATCACATTGAATGATTTGTAAATGTTGAACTTCCCTGTATCCCAGGAATAAATCCCACTTGGTCATGCTGAATAATCCTTTTAATGCATTGTTGGATCCTATGGGCTAGTATCTTGGTGAGAATGTTGGCATCCATGTTCATCAGGAATATTAGTCTGAAACTGTCCTTTTTGGTAGGTTCTTTGTCTGGTTTTGAGATCAAAGTATGTTCGCCTCATAGAATTTGGAGGTTTTCTTTCCATTCATATTTTTTGATACAGCTTCAGAAAAATAAGTATTAGTTCTTCTATAAATATTTGCTAGAATTCCCCTGGGAAGCCATTTGGCCCCGAACTCATGTTTGTTGGGAACTTTGTGATTACTGCTTCAAATTCCTTACTGGTTTTGGATGGGTAAGGTTTTCTATTTCTTCTTGTTTCAGTTTTGGTAGTTTATAAGTTTCTAGGAATGTATCCATTTCTTCCAGATTGCCTGATTTGTTGGCATGTAGTTGCGCATAATATGTTCTTATAATTTCTTTGTATTTCTGTAGTGTTGGTCATGATCTCTCCTCTTTCAATCATGATTTTATTAATTTGCATCCTTTATTTTTTTATTTTTATAAGTCTGGCTAGAGGTTTATCATTCTTATTAATTCTGCAAATGAACCAGTTTCTGTTTACATTGATCTGTTCTACTGTTCTTTTGGTTTCTATTTCATTAGTCTCTGCTCTAATCTTTATTATTTCTCTACTGCTTGTTTTGCACTTCATTTGCTGTTCTTTCTACAGTCCTTAAGGTGTTAAGATTAGCCTGTGTATTTGAGACTCTTCTGTTTTTAAGATAGGCCTGTATTGTTATGTATTTCTCTCTTAGGATCACCTTTGCTATATCCCAAAGCTTTTGAACAGTTGTGTTTTCATTTATATTTGCTTCTATGAATTATTTAAACTCTTCCTTAATTTCCTGGTTGAGCCATTCATTCTTCTGTAGGATGCTCTTTAACTTTCAAGTATTTGAGTTCCTTCCAAATTAACTCCTATGATTGTGTTCAAGGTTCAAAGCCTTGTTTCACTTGTGGTCTGAAAATATATAGGGAATAACCCCAATCTTTTGGTATCAGTTGAGATTTGATTCATGACCCAGTATGTGATCTATTTTGGAGAATGTTCCATGTGCACTTGAGAAGAATGTGTATCCTGTTGCTTTATGTTGGAATGCTCTGCATATATCTGTGATGTCTATCTGGTCCAGTGTTTCATTTAAAACCTTTGTTTTCCTTGTTCAACTTCTGCTTGTATTGTCTGTCCATTGTTGTGAGTGAGGTGTTAAAGTCCCTTACTATTATTGTATTATTATCAGAATGTTTCTTTTATTTGGTTGTTAATTGCTTAGTATAATTGACTGCTTACAAGTTAGGAGCATAAAGATATACAATTGTTAGATCCTTTTGTTGGATAGACTTTTGAAGCATGATATAGTGTTCCTCTTCATCCCGTACTACAGTCTGTGCCTTAAAATCTAATTTTTCTTATATGAGGATTGTTCCCTCCCACTTTTTAAATGTACCTTAACATGGCAAATGGCTCTCCATCCCCTCAGTTTCAATTTTAATTTATTTGTAGGTATGAAATGAGTCTCTTGTAGACAGCATATGTATGGGTCTTGTTTTTTTTTTTTTCCAACCTGATACCCTGTGTCCTTTGAATGGAGCGTTTAATCCATTTGCATTCAGAGTAACAATTGAAAGATATGAATTTAGTACCATTTTATTACCTGCAAATTTCTTGTTTCTGTAGATTTTCTGTTTCTTTCTGGTCAATGTTATTTTTGGTCTCTCTATTTGCCTACAGTATCCCCTTTAATATTTCTTGCAGGGCTGGTTTGGTGATCACAAATTCTTTTAGTCTTTGTCCAGGAAGCTCTTTATTTCTCCTTCCATTCTGAATGACAGCCTTCCTAGATAAGGTAGTCTTGGCTGCATGTTTTTCTCATTTAGTACCCTGAATATATCATCCTAGCCCTTTTTGGCCACCAGGCCTCTGTGGATAGGACTGATTCCAGTTAAATGTTACTATCTGTATAGGTTAGAAACCTCTTGTCTTTAGTACTTTTCAGGATTTTCTCTTTATCTCTGAAATTTACAATCTTCACTATTATATGTTGGAGTGTTGGTCTCTTTTTATTGATTCTGAGGTGGGTTCTCTCTACCTCTTGTACTTCAATACCTGTTTCTTTCCCCAGGTTAGGGAAATTCTCAGCTATGATTTGCTCAGATATACCTTTTGTCTCTTTCTCACTTCCTTCTTTCTCTGGGACCCCAATAATTCTTACATTGTTTCTCTTTATGATAGTGCTGATTTCTCAAAGCCTCCCCTCATGGTCTATTAGTTGTTTTTCCCTTTTCTTCCTCAGTGCCTTTCCTTCTCACTCTCTTGCCTTCTATGTCAGAAACTCCTCTGTATCATTTACCCTAGCTGTTAGAGCATCCATTTTAGAATGCATCTCATTTAAAGCATTTTTAATTTCTTCCTGGTTAGATTTTATTTCTCCACTAAGAGGTTCTCTAGTGTCTTTTATACTTTTTTCAAGCCAAGATAGTAACTTTATAATTATTATCCTGAATTCCAGCTCTAACGTTTTACTTATATCTATGTCCATTATATCTGTGGCAGAGAGTGTTAACTCTGGTTCTTTCTTTTGTTGTGAATTCTTCTTTCTAGTTATTTTTCCCACAGAAAAATGAATGAACGAGAAAACAAAATAAAAAATATCAACCATGGACCAGGTGAAATATATACTAGACTAGACAAATTTTTTTAAATAATTAAATAAATTAATTTTTTATTGGTGTTCAATTTACCAACATACAGAATAACACCCAGTGCTCATCCCGTCAAGTGTCCCCCTCAGTACCCATCACCATTCACCCCCACCCCCCGCCCTCCTCCCCTTCCACCACCCCTAGTTCGTTTCTCAGAGTTAGGAGTCTTTATGTTCTGTCTCCCTTTCTGATATTTCCCACACATTTCTTCTCCCTTCCCTTATATTCCCTTTCACTATTATTTATATTCCCCAAATGAATGAGAACATACATTGTCCTTCTCCGATTGACTTACTTCACTCAGCATAATACCCTCCAGTTCCATCCACGTTGAAGCAAATGGTTTTCCAGAGTGGCTGCACCAGTTCACATTCCCACCAACAGTGTAAGAGGGTTCCCTTTTCTCCGCATCCTCTCCAACATTTGTTGTTTCCTGCCTTGTTAATTTTCCCCATTCTCACTGCTGTGAGGGGGTATCTTATTGTGGTTTTGATTTGTATTTCCCTGATGGCAAGTGATGCCCAGGACTCTACCTCTCAGCCTAAAATTTTCATCTTCTAATGATTTTTCTGGGATATATAAAACAATTGATTTTCAAATATTGATTTTAAATCAAGCAATCTTGCTAAATCTTCTTAACATTAATATTTTATCTCTATATTCTTTTATAGTTTCTCTCTATATAATTATTAGCTACAAATAATCAGTTTTACTTATTTCTTTAAAACAATCCCTACCATTTTATTTATCTTGCCTTAATATACCCGTTAGGACTAACACTGAAGGCAGAATAGAAAAGGTGATTATTTGGACTTTATAGAAATATATCGAAAATAAAAGAGCTTTTGTTGTCTGATTGCTGAGGCTAGGACTTCTAGTACTATGTTGAATACTTGTGGTGAGAATGGACATCCCTGTCATGTTCCTGATCTTAGGGGAAAGGCTCTCAGTTTTTCCCCACTGAGAATGATATTCGCTGTGGGCTTTTTGTAGATGGCTTTTAAGATGCTGAGGAATGTTCCCTCTATCTCTACACTCTGAAGAGTTTTGATCAGGAATGGATGCTGTATTTTGTCAAATGCTTTCTCTGCATCTATTGAGAGGATCATATGGTTCTTGTTTTTTTCTCTTGCAATTGTTAAATCTTCTTGCTGGATTGTCCCCTTTAGGATTATATAGTGCCTTTCTTTGTGTCTTCTTGCAATCTTTGTTTTAAAGTCTTGATATCAGGGTTATGATTTCAAGACCTGCTTTGAATATAGACTCTATTTTAAAAATATAAAAGAAGTCTACTTTGTCCAGTATAAGTATTGCTATTTCAGCTTTTTTGAGATTCATTTGTATGATATTTCTTCATCATCTCTCTTTCTGTCTGCAGATGTCTTTAGGTATATAATGAGTCTTTCTGGCAGCATTGACAATTTTATATATTCTCTACTTTATGTCTTCTGATTGAAACATTTAGTGTATTAACATTCAAAGTAATTATTGATAGATATATATTTATTGTCATTTACTATATCTTTTTGTGATTGTTTCTGAAGATTTTTCTCTCATTTCTTCTCGTTTTTCACTCATTTATGGTTTGCTGTTTTTATGTATTAATATATTTAGATTTTTTTCTCTTAACGTTGCATTTTTAGATATGTGTTTACCATTAGTTTTGTATATAAACTTTACTGCATATAGCAGTCCATATTATGTTGGTGGTCATTTAAGTATGAACCCATTCTTTACATTATTCCTTTCCACCATTTAAGTATATGTTTCCATATTTTACATCCTTCTATTTAGTCAGTTCCTTGACTGATTTTTAAAAGAAGTATTAATTTTATTACTTATGTATTTCATATCTTTCTACTGTCACTTTTGGTCTCTCCTTTCTACTTAAAGAATACTCTTTAATATTTCTTACAGAGCTGGTTTAGCAGTCATGAACTTTTCTAGTTTTTGTCTGTTTTGGAAACTATTTCTGCTTCTATTCTGAATGATAGCATTGCTGGATAGAATATTCTTGGCTGCGGATTTTTCCCATTTAGTACTTTGAATGTATCATGCCACTTCCTTCTGACCTGGAAAGTTTCTGCTGAAATACTCCTGCTAGCCTTATGGGTTTTCCTTTATAAGTTATTGTCTTCTCTTGTTGATTCTGATTTTTTTCTTTTTTCACTAAATTTTGTAAATTTAATTACAATATATCTTGACTTCGATCTTCTTTTTGTTGAGTTTGATGGTAGTTTCCTATGCACCCTGGATCTAGATATCTGTTTCCTTCCCAAATTTAGGGAAGTTTTAGCTATTATTTTGTCAAATGAATTTTCCGCCCTCTCTTCTTCTTTTGGCATTCATGTGATATGAATATTATCACATTTGATGGAGTCACTGAGTTCTCCAAGTCTATTCTCATTTTCATAATTCCTTCTCTCTTCTATTCAGCTTGATTATTTTTGATTACCCTTTTAGGTCATTATCTTATTCTTCTGATTCTTCTTGTCTGCTCATAATCCCATCAAATGTGTTTCTCATTTCATTTATTGAACACTTTATCTATTCTATATCATTCCTTATCTCTGTGTTAAGGGTCTCATTCAAGTCTTCCACTTTATATCAAGTCCAGTGAGTATCCTTATGGTCATTGCTTTAAATTCTCTATCAGGCATGACAATTATATCTGTTTTGCTTATATCTGTCTTATGGCCTTGTTTTGTTCTTTCATTTGGGATAAATTTCTATGTATTCTCATTTTATTTGTGTCTTTGCCTGTTTCTATGTGTAAGGAAAGCTTGCTATGTCTTCTGTTCTTGAGCATAATTCCCTATGAAGAAGAGGTCCTATAGGTCCCTGATATGTAGTGTCTTCTGTTCCTGAGGGCCTGCCACTTCTGGGAGTCTCCAGTCTGGTGTCTCCAGACTGTGTTGTGTGTGCTCTGTTGTTTTCTTCTTACCCCTTCAACTTTCAGACCAGTTGTCTGGCTCTGTTTGCATGTCATAGGCAGTGTTTTGTCCCTGGCTTGAATGTTGCACATTTCAAAAAATGTGCACTGGTCTATTTGTTAAATGAGACCTGTTGCCACTGCCAGAATAAATAAGGCTCTGCAAAACTCTCACATTAGGATACCTGGTGTGAGCAAGGATTTGGGCAGGCCTTCTTGGGGAGTGGGCCCACTTTGGTGGTACTGAAGCAAGTGACTGGAGGGATGGCTCTACTGGAGTGTGAGTAGCAGGACTTGGTATAACCAAATTATGTAGCAAGTGTTGGTGCTGAGCTGGTTCCTACATGTAGCCCTGTGCATGTGTTGGTGGGGGAAATGGCACTGGAAAGTTCCTTTTTTCCCAGATGAGTGTCTCCATGAATGTTGCCTTTCTAGGGAAAGCCCTGAAATGAGCAAATTATCTCCCCACTGTGTGCCTTGTATGCTCTTCTGGTTGCTGTTTCCACACTGTATGTCTATGGGATGTTTGTCTGCCTTTTCTCCAAAAGCATCTGAATGCCCCCCACCCCCCACTCTATCCTAACAAAGCCCACTGATCTTTAAAACTCCAGGGATTAAGCCCTAGTGTTTGCAATAACTCATGCAATTTGGCCTCTCTTTTTTTCCAAGCCAGTTGGTGAAGGGATTTGTTTTCCCTGTGTACCTCCCTGTGTGTAATTCTGCCTCTTGAGTTCATGAACAATATGACCATTTTTCCCTCCCAACTTCAAGTAGCCATGACCTGTTTCTCTCCTACACTGTGTCTCCACATTTCCTAATTTTTGTGGTGGTCCCTTCTCTACCTTTATTGGTAGATTGTTCTGCTAGTCTTCTGGTCAATTTCTGTAGTATTTAAGATGATTCAATAGTTATCTAGTTGTATTTATGGGCTAGTCTGCTACTCTGCGGCCATTATCCAATCTTCTCTTTGTTCCTACTATTTAAAGATTAATGATTAAGAAAGCTCCTATTATCAGTTTGTTAAAAAGTGATTTTATGATAATTTAACATTTAATTTTATCAAATTCTTTTTTTTACATTTGAGTTTATCACATAATTTTGTTATTTTTTTATCCGTTTTCTTTTTTTGTTTCAAGTGTTTGTGGTTAGGGCATACCATTTAGGATATTTAGATATTAACCTTGTACTGATTCTTTTTTTCATAATTAGGAAGTGTTCCTATGTCTCTCTAGAAAACAATTTGTCCTTAAAATATGCTTTCCCTATATTAATGTAATTGTTTTTCTTTTTTTTAAATTTACTTTTTATCGGTGTTCAATTTGACAACATATAGAATAACACCCAGTGTTCTTCCCATCAAGTGCCCCCCACAGTGCCCATCACCCAGTCACACCCAGCCCCTGTCCACCTCCCTTTCTACCACCCATAGTTCGTTTCCCAGAGTTAGAAGTCTCTCATGTTCTGACTCCCTTTCTGATATTTCCCATTCCTTTTTTCTCCTTTCCCCTTTATTCCCTTTCACTATTTTTTATATTCCCCAAATGAATGAGACCATATAATGTTTGTCCTTCTCCGATGGACTTATTTCACTCAGCATAATACGTGGAAGCGAATGGTGGGTATTTGTCGTTTCTAATGTCTGAGTAATATTCCATTGTATACATAGACCACATCTTCTTTATCCATTCATCTTTCGATGGACACTGAGGATCCTTCCACAGTTTGGCTATTGTGGACATTGCTGCTATAAACATCGGGGTGCAGATGTCCCGGCGTTTCATTGCATCTATATCTTTGGGGTAAATCCCCAGCAGTGCAATTGCTGGCTCGTAGGGCAGATCTATTTTTAACTCTTTGAGGAACCTCCACACAGTTGTCCAGAGTGGCTGCACCAATTCACATTCCTACCAACAGTGATAGAGGGTTCACCTTTCTCCATATCCTCTCCAACATTTATGGTTTCCTGTCTTGTTAATTTTCCCCATTCCCACTGGTGTGAAGTGGTATCTCATTGTGGTTTTGATTTGTATTTCCCTGATGGCCAGTGATGCTGAGCATTTTCTCATGTGCTTGTTGGCCATGTCTATGTCTTCCTCTGTGAAATTTCTGTTCGTGTCTTTTGCCCATTTCATGATTGGATTGTTTGTTTCTTTGCTGTTGAGTTTAATAAGTTCTTTATAGATCTTGGATATTAGCCCTTTATCTGATATGTCATTTGCAAATATCTTCTCCCATTCTGTAGGCTGTCTTTTGTAGTTTTTTTCAGTTTCTTTTGCTGTGCAAAAGCTAATCATCTTCATGAAGTTCCAATAGTTGATTTTTGCTTTTGTTTCTCTTGCCTTCATGGATGTATCTTGCAAGAAGTTACTGTGGCCAAGTTAAAAAAGAGTGTTGCCTGTGTTCTCCTCTAGGGTTTTAATCTTGTCTCCCATTTAGATATTTCATCCATTTTGAGTTTATCTTTGTGTCTGGTGCAAGAGAGTGGTCTGGTTTCATTCTTCTGTATGTGGATGTTCAATTTTCCCAGCAACATTTATTGAAGAGACTGTCTTTCTTCCAGTGGATAGTCTTTCCTCCTTTGTCGAATATTAGTTGACCATAAAGTTGAGGGTCCATTTCTGAACTCTCTATTCTGTTCAATTGATCTATGTATCTGTTTTTTTTTTCCCAGTACCACACTGTCTTGATGACCACAGCTTTGTAGTACAACCTGAAATCTGGCATTGTGATGCCCCCAGCTATGGTTTTCTTTTTTAATATTCCCCTGGCTATTCTGGGTCTTTTCTGATTCCACACAAATCTTAAGATAATTTGTTCCAACTCTCTGAAGAAGGCCCATGCTATTTTGATAGGGATTGCATTAAACGTGTAAATTGCTCTGGGTAACATTGACATTTTCACAATTTTAATTCTTCCAATCCATGAGCATGGAATATTTCTTTGACACCAGTACAAAGAGATACCACTTTGAACCCCCCTAAGATGGCTAGAATCTAAAAACTCAATAATTCAACTATATATTTATTGTACTACATATAGCATATTTAATATAATATATAAATAATATATAACTATATATAACATACAACAATCAAGTGATATTTATGTCTCAGGTATGCCAGTCTGGATCAATACTCAAAATTCAATGCATGTTGTTTATCATATCAATAAGGTAAAAAGAAAAAGTACCTAATTATATCAATAGATGCTGAAGAAGCATTTGACAAAATCCAATATCCATTACATAATAAAAGGAATAAAGGAGAACTTCCTCAACTGATATAAAATATCTACAAAAAAACCTACAGCTCACATCATACTTAATGGTGAGAAAGTCAATGTTTTGCTTCTAAGATCAAGTACAAGGCAATTATTTCTCTCTTGTCATTTTTTTTCAACATTGTCTTTGAAGACCTACCTAATGTAATAAGACAAGGAAAAAAATAAAACATATACAGATTGAGAAGGAAGAAATTATCACAGGTTATGTGATTTTCTATGTAGACAATCTGAAAAAATCAACCCAAGAAACCATCTTGGGACTAATAAGAAATTACAGCATGGTTTCATGATACAAGAATAATATATCAAGGTCAATCATTTTTCTATGGAATACAATGAACAAGTGAACATTGAAATTAAAAACAGAAAACTATTTACATTAGCATCCCTTAAGATGAAACACTTAGGTATAAATCTAATGAGATGTGTACATGACCTTTATAAGGAAAACTATAAATTTTTGATGAAAAAAAATAAAGAAGAACAAAATACATAGAGAAATATTCCATTTTCATGGAGAGGAAGAAACAATATTGTCAAGATGTTAGTTTCTCCCACTTGGCCCAGAGATTCAATACAATGACAATCAAAATCCCATCAAGCTATGTTTTGGCTATCTATGAACTTACTCTAAAATTTATATATAGAGGAAAAAAGATACAGAATAATAAAGACAATATTGAAGGAGAAAAGCAAAGTTGTGGGACTGACATTATCTTACTTTGAAAGCTACAATAATCAGAGGCACTTGGGTTAATCAGTTGGTTAAGCATCTATCTGACTCTTGGTTTCAACTCAGTTCTTGATCTCATGGGTTGTGGGATCAGGCCTGTGTTGGGCTCCACGCTCATTGGGGAGTCTTCTTGAAGATTCCTTCCTTCTGCCCTTCTCTCCACTCCCTCCCTCCATCTTTCTCTCTCTCAAATAAACAAATAAATCTTTTTCAAAAATAAAGCTACAATAATCAAACAGAGTGGCATTAGTGAAAGAATAGAGGAATAGATCAATGGAACAGAATAGAGACCCCAGAGGTAGATCCACATAAATATAGTCAACTAATCTTTGACAAAATACAAAACCAGTGAAATGGAGAAAAAAAAGAAAAAGACATTTTTTTAAAATTGCACTGGAACAATGAACCTTCCACATACAAAAAAAAAAAAGATCTTGACAAACATCTTATACCCGTCACAAAATTAATTCAAAATGGATTATAGATCTAAAGTGAAAACTCTAAACTGTAAACTGAAAACATTATATGATGATTTTTAGATACAACACCAAAGGCACAATCATCAAACAAATAATGAGCTAAAGTTTGTCAAAGTTAAAAATTTCTGCTCTGCAGAAGATAATTTCAAAGAATGAGAAACCAAATCACAGACTTGGAGAAAGTATTTGAAAACGACACATCTGATATGGAATTGTTACTCAAAATATACAAAGAACTCTTAAAATTAAATAATAATCCAACACATCACTTATTTTATAACTGGAAGTTTGTGCCTTTTAATTGCCTTCACCTTTCACCCATTCATTCACCTGTACCTTCTGGCAAGCACCAGGTTTTATTCCAAATTTATGAAATCTGTTTCTCTTTTTCTGCTGTTCATTTGTGTTTTGTTTTTTAGGTTTTATTTTTTTTTTTGTTTTTTAGGTTTTACGTATAAGGGAAATCATATGATATTCGTCTTTCTCTGTCTGACATTTCATTCATCATAATACCATCTAGGTACATTCATGTTGTCATAAATAGCAAGATTTCATTCTTTTTATGGCTGAATAATATTCTTTGTGTATTTATACTACATCCTCTTTATCATTTATTCTTTCTTTCTGTTCATGGACACTTAGGTTGCTTCCATATCTTGTCTCTTATAAATAGTGTTCAATAAACATAAGGATGTGTATACCTTTCCCTCTTTTTAAGTTTTTATTTATTTATTTGAGGGAGAGAGTAAGTGGGGGGCAGAGAGAGAAGGAGAGGCAGAGAATCTCAAGCACACTTGGAACTGAGTTCAGAGCCTGACTTGGGGTTCAATCTCGTGAACCTAATATCATGACCTGAGCCAAAAGAAAGAGTTAGACACTTAACTGACTGAGCTAACCATGTGAAACTTGGAGGCAACCAAAATGTCCCTTAGTAGGTAAATGGATAAACTGGTGCATCCAGACAATGGAAAATTGTTCAGTGCTTAAAATATGAACTATCAAGCCATTAGAAGGCACTGATGAATGTCAAATGGCATTAATACATTTTCAAAAGCTAATTTGAAAATCTACATACTGTATAATTCCAACTATATGACATTCTAAAAAAAAAGGAAAGCCTATGGAGACAGTAAAAAGATCAGTGGTTCCTGGGGAAGGCAGGTGAAGTAAAGATGAGTAGGCAAAACAAAGTGCTTTCTTAGGGCAGTGAAAATATTATGTATTATAATAATTAGATTATGGCATTACACATTAGTCCAAACCCACACAATGTATCACAGCAAGAGTCCATAACGAAAACTATGGACTTTGGGTGATTATGATATGTCAACGTAGGTTCTTCAGTTTAACAAATGTATCACTCTGGAAGGGTATATTGATAATGGGGGATGGTTATATGTGGTGGGAAGTATACAGGAAATCCGTACCTTCCCAACAATTTTGCTATGAACATAAAAATGCTCTAAGAAATAAAGACTTACTTATAAAAAAAAAACAGTGATAGCAGCAAGTGCTGACTAGGATGAAATTAAGAAAAAAAAAAAAAAAGAACCTGCAACCCTCATGCACTGTTCATAGAAATGTAAAATGTTGGATTTAGTTTGAAAGGCGGACTAACAGTCTTTAAAATGATTATACATAGAGTTACTATGATACTTAAAAATTCCACGCCTTGATATAAACCTAAGGGAAATCAAATTGTATGTCTACACAGAGACTTGTACGTGTGAATATTCATAATAGACAAAAGGTCGAAACAACCCAAATGTCTATTATCAGTTGGATGAATAAAAATATATTATATCCAGAAGCTGGAATATTATTCAGTCCTAAGAAGAAATGAAGTGTTGTTAGATTCTACAGCATGTATAAACTCTGAAAACACCAAAACACCATGTTAAGCCAAAGAAGCCAGTCACAAAAGACCACACGTTATATGATTTCATTTATATAACTGTCTGAACAAGGTTATCTATACAGAGAGTAGAAGTGATTGCTTAGGGATGGTTAGAGGAATAAAGGGATATGGAGGTAATAGCTAAGGAGTTTGGGTTTTATTTTTGAGCTGATAAAACTGTTCTAAGATTGACTGTGGGCATATACCATGAATATACTAAAAATCATTGAATTGTACACTAAACAGATGAATTTTATGATATATGAATTATATCTCAATAAAAAGAAGTTAGTACATGGAGTGGGGGGAATGATATGCCCATGAAAGCCTCATTAAATGTATTTAAGATTATTATTGTTGTTATTATTTCCGTAATCCTTCAGTAGGAGACCTAAATCCTCTGGTAGTGAGGTTTAGTTTTGCCTAAATTAAATTACATTTTTGCATATCTTTGCTAAAGATAATAAAGCTAACATCTGATAAAGGAGAATGGCTTATGTTCCCTTCATTCATACTTCATCCTCATTTTAACATCATACACTGAAGGTAGTGACTCTGTACATGTTAAAGATCATATTACCTATAGTATTATCATATTAACTATAAAGCCATTCTACATGAATTATTGACAAATTATTTTACATATATCAGAAACGAGTGATACAAAATGATTCTTATAGTCTCCACCCTCAAGGATAGAGTCTAAAACCAGTTCTTATTGAAACATTTCACAAATGGGATTTGAAAGGGTGTTGTCTCTGCAGCACTGCGTTCAGTAGAGTTGAATTAGTCATAAATTTTATGTCCACAACTCAACTATGCACAATCTTAGAAAAATTAAATCTGAAGTAAAAAAAAATCTGAAACAATAGAGGCTAAATAAACACTTCCCTAATGGAGTAATTACTGGAAACAGAAAAAGAGAGCAGATTTACAGATGCAAATAACAGGCAATTTACACATATTCACAAATCTTTAGCCTTGGTTTCTGAGCAACAAATGCATTTATTCAATAAACAGTAAATGGAAATATAACTAGGCCAGGCATTGACTCCTTTGGTTACTTATGTTACTTTACCTTAGTTTCCTCTCTAACAAATAATGGAAAGAGTTATTTAAAGGAAGAAGGAAGCTTGTTTAGCAGTTATATATGAATTAGGAATTACTCTTAAAATAGCTGTGATATAAATTGATACATTATACAATATTTCCATATACTATAGCCACTTTAAATCAGTTTTTATAGGTGTAAGTTTATCTTTAAATTAAATGTCATAATGCCATAATTTAAGTCCACAATTCTATAATATTATTTATGTTCCTACTACATGAGTGCAAACTTTAAATAGTTGTTAAATATATTCAATATTTTTGAAACTCTACAGCATCCATTATAGATTATGCTCTTTACAATAGACAAATGCCTAATTGTCTTCTAAGCAAGCAGTATCCAACCAAACACCATTTCGTGGGTAGTTAAGGAGATCCATAAGCACACATAAATAAGGTTGAAAATTATTCTAGTCAGGGACTCTTTAATCACGAGGAACAAAAACCTCAAGCTTGTTTATTTGAGTGGATGTTATTGCAAAGAAACAAAGTAGTTTTTAGATATTATAGCCAGATTTCAAATATATTCTATAAGTCAGACTCTGTCATGTGTTCTGTGCCCTTTCTTTGTATATGCAGTCCATCTATCTCTCTGGAGACAAGATTTCTCTATAAGGCTGTTAATTTTGATCTTGCTTGTGGTCTATTATTGTAAGGGTTGTTGGCTTGTATCTGTTTGACCTTACAGTCCAAGTTCAAGTGCCCAACACCCTTTATTAATCTGCTTCTCTAACCAAAATTCAAATTTCCTGAAGAAAAAAAAAAAACAGATCATCCCACTTTGGATCAGGTGGATGGCCCTGGAAAGCACAGAATAAAATGAATGAAAGTCTAATTCTTCTGGTCTGTTATTCTGTCAAATAGTCTAAGAATAGAAGTGCATGCAGAAAGGAAATAATGGACATCTTCAATATAACTATAAAACGAGAATATGGAAATTATCAACACCTACACAGCTGCGTCCTCCCTTTGTTTTCCAATCTGAATTAGAATATTCTTTCAATGCTAAACTTTCATTTTTACTCAAGGGGCAATTTTGAAACAAAAATTACCAAAATTAAACATGCATGTATATGTCTTTATGTAAGTATATACATATAAATGTTCTGCATTTGTTTTATTTCTTAGGACCTATGAGCAAAACCTGACAAAAACTGATCCTGGTATTTGATCATAGTATAAATTTAAACTTCTTTATTTGGAAAACTTCCCTCAAAAATGTGCATCTGGATCAACTCCATATTTCTGATGTTAGATTATTAACAGTGACTTAAAGGATTTGTAATTTTATTAGATATTGCTTTTCTCTCTTACATTTGTCTATGTGTCTAAACTTTTTATAGATGTACTGCTAGCAAATTTACAAAGGGGTGTGGAATAACATGGATCTGAAATATAATATTTTAACACTATGGAAGACATATTTTTGAAATCCAGAATAATAATTTATCCAGAGTATCCTAGCTTAGCAACAAACATTATACATCCCATAGGCTGCAGGCTTTGTTGAGTGAGACAGTTGTCTGTTCTTGGCTGCTGGGCAGTGGAGAGATATAGAGTGAACTTACCAAATACTTTATGCTCATTCCCATCCCTCATGCTCATTTCTCATTGCTCATGCTAATTTCTTTGCCTGGAATTTCCACCCTATTTCTTTCTTTCTTTTCTTTTTTTTTTCTTTCTTTTTTTTAATACCTGAAGTGTCAGGAGCAACATATTTTTTTTAAATTTTTATTTTATTTTATTTATTCACGATAGGCACACAGTGAAAGAGAGAGAGAGAGGCAGAGACACAGGCAGAGAGAGACGCAGGCTCCATGCACCGGGAGCCCGACATGGGACTCGATCCCGGGTCTCCAGGATTGCGCCCTGGGCCAAAGGCAGGCGCTAAACAGCTGCACCACCCAGGGATCCCCTCCACCCTATTTCTTATTTAAGGCTTACTGCAAATTCAAATCTTTCATGCATCCTTCACACAAACTCTTGCCCACAGTGTCTTTTCCTTTTTACTTTTTCAGTATCACTAATAATTCATAACCCTCCCCCATTTAATACTAGATCATATAGTATGCTTTGTTTCATTACATATGATGGTCTTTTTCTTTCAACAATTTTTAAGTTTTTCTAAGGATGGAATTTCTCTCTAAATCTCTTTCTCTCTCATTCCTTTCTCCCTTTTAATTTTGTGTCTTAGGAATCTAATAAAAAAGTATTTTCTCTGCATGCTATATGCCATAAATGTGCTAAGTAATTTATACAATTCATCACTGAATATATGTTGAATAGTCACCAAGTTAAATTGAATCTATTTGAAAATGATGTATCAAATGTTTTCTGAAAACAGATGGAATTTTCTTCTAACTATATATTATGGACTAAGTTGTATACACTAAAAATCATTGGTTGAAGCTTTACCCTTTAAATTTACTGTATTTGGAAATAGACATTTAATGAGGTAATTAAGATTAAATGAGATCAAAGAGTGGAGACTAATCCAGTAGGACAAGTGTCTTTATAAGACAAGAGATACCAAGAGTGCATGCACACAGAGAAAAAGCCACATAGAGGACACAGAATGAAGATGGGCAACTGCTAGTCAAGGAGAGAGGCCCCTGGAAAAATAAAATCTGCTGACATCTTGATCTCAGATGTCTAGCCTCAGAACTATAAGAAACATGCATTTCTGTTGTTTAAGCCTTCCAGTCTGGGATATTTTCTAATGCAGCCCAAGGTGACTAAGACACAATGCTAAAGATGAGTAATTATACAAAAAGTCAAGTATGCCTAGTATTTTTAGATAAGTAATTTTTAAATCTTTTGAATAAAGTTAAAGTTTTGTTTAATAGAATCATTCTTAATGTTATTCAAGAGCACATTTGGAATGCCCACCTATCTCTCACACATAACTTACTGCCGTATAGAAAAAAAACAAAATATCTATTGATTTCAGTAGAAAGGAAATGAACATAAGAGCTGAAAGTATGTGACTTCCATATACACTTATATTCAAGCTCAGACACACAAATAGTTTTTTGATAGATCTTTTATATTTAGTCCAAAATATATGTTGAATAACATTAGGGCTGGGACATCAGCAACAATATGAGCCATTTATGCACTACCAGAGAGAATCTGCCTGTCCCTTTGTTGAATAATAAGCTTTTGGACTAGACTGTCCACCTCAGGGCTTTGTTGGGTTTGTGAATGTTTTTGTCAAGTATCTGCATTATTTAAATTTATTGTATGTTGATAATAAATTTTTAAGGAACCCTGTTCATATTAAAAAGGAAAAAAATCCTGCAAACAAAAATATAAAGCAGATGACTCTTACGTCTGGGCATTTGAGCTCTAAAAATTACTTATGTGTATATTATATACATGAAAATATTTTCACATAGTGCATGCATTGAATAATTAGATTAATAACACAGGACCACATAAATTCTACCTAGATTGACTATATTGACAAAGTTGATCAAACAAAGTTCAATTTAGTCAAATTATGATATAGGCAAGGAAACGGGAAACAGAGACACAGATACTTTAATTTCATTCATTACTAAATTCAGGTGAAAAGTGTGAATTGATGGCGTGTGTAGACATGCCTTCTATACAGTAACTTGAGAGGCTGTTGTTTTTGTCCTTTAGTATGGATATAATATATAGCTGTCATTCACCCCTCCATCAAGGTAGCATAACCTTGCCACTTTTCTGCTGAGTTTCTAAGTTATGGAAGTTGTTTGGTGACAGTCACACCTCCTCTGTGAGGTGCTGCATTTGAAGATTGCATTGTCCTTCAACACGACTAAAAATATTGGACAGTGATTGAATGTTGTCTAGAGTTATAATATGCATGTTGTCATTTGTCATCTCAGTCATCACTGACACTTTGTCATTTATGTTACTGTAAGCATTATATCGACTGAGTTGCTAGATTTCAGACCTTCTCTTGCTTGCAAACTCATCAAAAATACAGGTTACCATCTTCAAGAAGTCATGCTGATAAAAAATATGGGTTTAAGATTATTTGACTCCTTTAATCCTTTAATACAATACAGAAGAGAACTAGTAAAGTCATAAGATTAAAAAATGCATGACATAAATTGAACTTTTGTCTTTTTAATAGATTGTAAGTGTACTGAATACTAAATAAAAGGTTTTATCCCCTTTCTTAAAGGTAACTAAATAATTCTTTTAAGATAAGATATTACTAAGTCAAAGAACTTTCATATCTATTGTTCCATTTTATGATCATAATATCTATTGAATTATTATAGGTAAGTAATACCATCATTTTGTTAGTAGGGAAACTGAGGATCAAATATTTTTAATGGTTTGCCTAAGGACATAGTTTTTAAATGAGAGTATTGATAATAGATCCCAGATCATCATCTTCCATGTGATGTTTCCCATCAATGTGTTTTTCTTTCAACTAAGTCCTATTTCAAAGACTTATTTCAAAGCATTCTTCTTTGATATTCTTAACATTTGAGATTATGCAACAGGCCTTTCATGTCATCTGCTCAATATGCCATACCATCCTTTTCCCTCCTAACAGAACTGATTTTTGTTGTAATTCACTTGCCAGCACATAATCACGTGTTTCAGGGGAAGTAGCCTGATTTCTACCTACAGATGGTGGATAAAATTTCGATCAATTCACTCATGGTAATTGCATCTTTCTTTCCAGTGACTGGGTTAAAAATATCCATGTGACCAATGATATATGAATGAAGTCCTCTGAGGTTTTTGTGGGAACATTTTCATCATTCCTAAGAAAAGAACACATGAAAAGATTTCATGAGGATGTTCAGAACATATTTTTATGTAGATATTATCATATCATGAGAGATTTGGGAACTTATATAGCTATCTTACTACACAACTGAGAATAAAAACAACATCTGAAGCAGCTCAAACTCAAAAATAAGAGAGAAGTAAAATAAGACCCTCACATAAAATTCCTGTAGTCTGCCTTACTTTTAAATCTTATAGGACATCACATTTCATTATTAAAGCCAGTTTGAGTAAGGGTTTTCTGTTATTTTAATTCAAAACATACTGACAAATAAAAACTCTACCCAAGGGGATTTTGCAAAATAATAAGATAAGTAATTGTTTAGTGTTGTGCATATTGTTTTGAGACATCACTAAAGAATGCAGTAGAAATCATAGAATGTACCTAGAAAGATCATCAGAGAAAATAAATATACACTAGTATTTCCAAAGGTATACTCCATTGAACATGTTTTACATGGGAGTTAGGTATAGACAAAAGGGGGAAGAAGTTTCATATCAGACACAATTTAGGAAAAGAAGTAGGTTAAATATCTTAACATGTTCATTTGCTGAGTATATCTACAACCACATTATTGCACATCACAAAACTCCAGTAGAAGCTTTAGCTTGGAGTATTTTTCCAATTTATATAACCACAGGGTATTGTGTGTATATAATGTGGGATGTTATTCTCAGAAATCTATTTTAGGATAAAATGGCAAATTAAAATTCAGAATGAAAATGAGACCATTTAGCATTTTCAGATCATTAAGTGGAATATTTGAAATTAGCACACTGGACTACTGATTTTTTGGCCAATACTATTTCAGTCTTATAATCTAACCTTTTCTTTTAGCAACCAAATAAAATATGGTTCCCACTTAAATACAATTTTCACTATATATATTATATATTATATATGTAATTTTCACTATGTAATATATATATATTATTTTCACTATATATAATATATATACATATATATATACATATATATATATATATATATATTTGATGATAGTGATGGAAGTTTAGAAGTATTCTTACATAGAAAGCAAATATTTTAAAAACAGGAGCAGAGAAACACACCAAAAAAGGATACAGATTTGAAGTCATATAGACTTGGGTACTATACTTATATCAGATGAAGTATAATTTAAGCAAAAATACTCACAAGAGACAAAGACTTTGTATAGTAATCAATGAATAAATCAATTTAAAAGATACAGTAAATTTAAATAAATATAACTCCAACATCAGAGGGTCTAAGTACATAAAGAAAATAATTAGGAGAACTGAAGGGAGAGATAGATAGCAATACAATGACAGTAGATGAGTTCAGAATACCACTTTTAACAACAAATAGATTAATCAAACAGAAAAACAATAAGTTAAGAATGGAAAAGAAAAGGTGTTTACCATGAGCGTGCTTTGCGGTGGAGATCGTTGGCATCCACACCCATTCAGATGAATGCTGGAAAATCATGGGACATACAAAATAACTTACTAAAGACTCCACTATAGGAAAATATGTATATTTCAAAACACATCTTGCTATGCTCTGTAAGAAAAGACACAATTCAGTAGTCTACCTAAATGGCTTGTGCTGTTTAACTGTCAGTTTCCTAGGCCTTCTAGAATTTTTTCATGTAATCACTTTTCATGTTAAAATAATCAGCATTCAGATTGTATACTCTCCAATACACATTCTTCCTGGGAAAAGGAAGACAATTTTTATTTTTTTTATTTTTTATTTTTTTTGGAAGACAATTTTTAAAGAAACATTTTATGTATCAAAGAAAATAAACCATCTTGACAAAAAAAAAGTGTTGACAAAATGGACCTAATAAATATATATGAAAATATATATGAAATACACCACCCAACAGAAAGAGAATATACATTCTTCTCAAGGGTACATAAAAATTCTCCAAAACAGATTACATGTTTAGTCACAAAACAAGAAGATGTAAATAATATCAAGTACCTTTTCTGACCACATTGATATGAAACTAGAAATTAACATTAGAATGATACTTGAAAAATCCAAAAATATATGGAAATTAAACAAAGCAGACCTGAAAAATCAATGAATCAAAGAATAAATCAAACGGAAATCATAGGAGCACCTAGGTGGTTCAGTCAGTTAAACATCTGACTCTTGGTTTCAGGATCCTGGGACAGAGCCCTGTGTTCAGCTCCATGCTCAGCAAGAATCTGCTAGAGGATTGTTCTCCCAGTTTCTCTGTTCCTTCCCCTGTGTTAATGCACTCTCTCTTTATTTCTCTCTTTCTAATGTAAATTTAAAAATCTTTTAAAAAAACAAAATAAATAAAAGGAAATCATAAAATATCTGGAGAAAAATGAAAATTTGAACAAAATACCAAAAACTATGGAATGCAGCAAAAGCAGTACTGAATGGAACTTCTAGCAATAAATATCTACAGTAAAAAAGAAGAATCAAAAATATACAACCTAACTTTATTACTCAAAAAATAGCAAAAAAAAAAAAAACATAAGTCCAAACTTAGCAGAAGGGAAGGGTAAAAATTAGAGAAGATAGAAAATAGTGAATAAAAAATAATAGAAAAATAAAATTAAGAGTTGGTTTCTTTAAGAAGATCAACTAAATTAACAAATATTTACTACACACTAAGAAAAAAGGGATGACTCAAATAAAATCAGAGATCAAAGAGGACAATTACAAATGTCACAGAAATAAAGAGATCATATGAAACTACTTTGAATAATCATATGCCAACAAATTGAAAAACCTGAAAAAGGAGAAATTCCTAGAAACACAACCTACCAAAACTGAATCATAAAGAAATAAAAATTATGAACAGAACAATGGGTAAGGAAATTGAATTGAGGTGGGGCAAGATGGCGGACGAGTAGGGTCCCCAAGTCATCTGTCCCCACCAAATTACATAGATAACTTTCAAATCATCCTGGAAACCTATGAATTCGACCGGAGATTTAAAGTGATAATAGATGGAATGCTACAGAGAGAAGAGTTTGTGCTTCTAACAAGATAGGAAGCCGAAAGATAAAAAATAATCCAATGGGGGAGGGAACCCCACGAGGAGCCGGGCTAAGGCGGGGTGGCGAGAGCCTCCAGAACAGGAAAGCCCAGTCCTGGAGAAGCAGGAACTTTAAAACTCTGCACCGGAATCTTCCCGTACAGAAAGGGGCTTAGCAGGGAACTTGGGCAGAACCGCAGGAGGGGCAGTGGAGCCCCCAGTCTCCCAGAGTCACTAACAGAGGAAGTGTGCCTGGAGGAAAGCGTGCCACAGACTGTGGGCCGATCTCAGTAAAGGGCTGGAGCACGCGCCCAGTGGGGCCTCGGGAGAAGCTCAGGTAGCGGCTCCCAATGGAGGTGCCTGTGCCCTGCTGCCTTCAGAAGCAACGGACCCAGGAGCACGATTCTAGCAGCACAGGGCCTGGATCCCAGGGCTCCAGGCAGCCACAACCCAGGATCCTGCACTCCCCCCAGGGCAGGTGGAGGCGGGGAGGGCACAGGAATAAAAGGACTCTCCTGCCACTGGGCACCCCCAGCTGTGCAGGTAAGCATGCTGTGACCCCGGAGCATCAAGTCCAGTGTGGACTGGGAGACTGTGGTAGTTACAGTGGACACTGACTCTGGGGCTGGGGATCTGGCTGCCACCACTGTTCTTGTTCCTCCTGGTGTCACCCTGTGCATGGGATGAAGCCGGGCCACTAGGGAACAGGGGCCTCACAGGATAAACAGCTCCCACTGAGCCGGGTACCTGGCAGGGAGTGGGGCATCTCCCCCAGGTGTACACAACTGAGAATCAGCACAGCAGGCCCCTCCCCCAGAAGACCAGATGGAAGGACAGGTGAAGAGCAAGTTCTTGACCAAACATCACTGGAAAGCTCCAGGGTAAGTCGAGGGATTAACAGTATATAGAAACAGAGGACACCACTCTCTATTTAATTTTATTCGTTTTTCCAGTACAATGTGTTTTTAGCCACTCTGCACTGAGCAAAATGACTAAAAAGAAGAACTCACCACAAAAGAAAGAATCAGAAACAGTACTCTCTCCCACAGAGTTACAGAATTTGGATTACAATTCGAAGTCAGAAAGCCAGTTCAGAAGCACAATTGTAAAGCTACTGGTGGCTCTGGAAAAAAACCATAAAGGATTCAAGAGACTTTATGACTGCAGAATTTAGATTGAATCAGGCCTCAATTAAAAATCAATTAAATGAGATGCAATCCAAACTGCAGGTCCTAAAAATGAGGGTTAATGAGGTGGAAGAAAGAGTGAGCAACATAGAAGACAAGATGATGGCAAGGAAGGAAGCGGAGGAAAAAAGAGAAAAACAATTAGAAGATCATGAGGAAAAGTTAAGGGAAGTAAATGGCAGCCTCAAAAGGAAAAATCTACATTTAACTGGGTTTGAAGGGGGCAACAAGAGGGAAAGAGGACCACAAAGCATATTTGAACAAATCATAGCTGAATTGGGGGAAGGAAACAGGCATTCGGACCCAGGAGATATAGAGTTGCCCCCCTAAAATCAATAAAAACTGTTCAACACCTCAACATTTAATAGAGAAACTTGCAAATTCCAAAGACAGAAAATGCTTAAAGCACCAAGAGACAAGAGATCCTTAATTTATTGGGAGGAATATTGGATTAACAGCAGACTTCTCCACAGAGACCTGGCAAGCCAGAAAGGGCTGACAATATAATATTCAGTGTACTAAATGGGAAGAACATGCATGCAGCCAAGAATACTTGATCCAGCAAGGCTCTCATTCAGAAGAGAAGGAGAAATAAAGAGCTTCCAAGATAGGCAGAAACTGAAAGAATATGTGACCACCAAACCAGCTCTGCAAGACATATTAAGGGTGACTTTGTCAAAGAAAGAGGAAGCCCAAATAAATAATCCACAAACACAGGGACTGAATAGGTATGATGATGACACTAAATTCATGTCTTTCAATAGTAACTCTGAACATGAATGGGCTTAATGATCCCATCAAAAGACACAGCGTTATACAGACTGAATAAAAAAGCAATACCCATCTATTTCCTGTCTACAAGGGACTCATTTTAGATGTAAGGACACCTCCAGCCTGAAAATGAAAGGTTGGAGAACCATTTACCATTCCAATGGTCCTCAAAAGAAAGCAGGAACAACAATCCTCATGTAAGATAAATTAGAATGTATCCCAAAGACTGTAGTAAGAGATGAAAAGGAACACTATATCATAATTAAAGAATCTATCCAACAAGAGTACCTAACAATCATGAATATTATGCCCCTAATGTGGGAGATGCCAACTATATCAACCAATTAATAACCAAAGTAAAGACATATTAGATAATGGTACATTAAGACTACAACACAGCACTTTCTGCAAATGACAGATCTTCTAAGCACAACATCTCCAAATGAACAAGAGCTTTAAATAATACACTGGACCTGGTGGATTTCACAGATATGCACAAAACTATACATCCAAACGCAACTGAATACACATTCTTCTCAAGTGCACATGGAAATTTCTCCAGAATAGACCACGTACTGGGTCACAAATCAGGTCTCAACTGGTACCAAAAGATTGGGATTGTCCCCTGCATACTTTCAGAACATGATGCCTTGAAACTTGAACTAAATCACAAGAAAAATTTTGGAATAAACTCAAACACATGGAGTTTAAAGTGCATCCTATAAAGATGAAAGGCTTAACCAGGAAATTAGAGAAGAATTAAAAAGATTCATGGACACTAATAAGAATGAGGATACAGGGGTTCCCTGGGTGGCTCAGCTGTTTGGCACCTGCCCTTGGCCCAGAGCATGATCTTAGAGTCCCGGATCGAGTCCCATGTTAGGCTCCCTGTATCGAGCCTGCTTCTCCCTCTGCTTGTGTCTTTGCCTCTCTCTGTCTCTCGTGAATAAATAAAATAAAATCTTAAAACAAAGAATGAAGATAAAACTGTTCAATGTCTTTGGTATACAGCAAAAGCAGTCCTAAGAGGGAAATACATCACAATACAAGCATCCCTCAAAAAATTGGAAAAAAAAAACTCAAATACACAAGCTAACCTCACAGGTAAAGAAACTGGAAAAAGAAAAAAATAAAACCTACACCAAGCAGAAGAAGAGAGTTAATGAAGATTGGAGCAGAACTCAGAGAAACAGAGACCAGAAGAACTGTAGAACAGATCAACAAAACCAGGAGTTGGTACTTTGAAAGAATTAATAAGATAGATAAACCATTAGCCAGCCTTCTTAAAAACAAAAGAGAAAAGACTCCAATTGATAAAATCATGAATGAAAAAGGAAAGATCACCAAAAATACCAAGGAAATACAAATGATTTTAAAAAGTTATTATGAGCAGCTATATGCCAATAAATTAGGCAATCTAGAAGATATGAATGCATTTCTGGAAACCCACAAACTACAAAACTGGAACAGGAAGAAATAGAAAACCTGAACAGGCCAATAACCAGGGAGGAAATTGAAGCAGTCATCAAAAACCTCACAAGACACAACAGTCCGGGGTCAGGTGGCTTCCCAGAAGAATTCAATCAAACGTTTAAAGAAGAAACCATACCGATTCTACTAAAGCTGTTTGGAAAGATAGAAAGAGATGGAGTACTTCCAAACTCGTTCTATGAGGCCAGCATCACCTTAATTCCAAAACCAGATAAAGACCCCACCAAAAAGGATAATTCTAGACCAATATCCCTGATGAACACAGATGCAAAAATTCTCAACAAGATACTAGCCAATAGGATCCAACATTACATTAAGATTATTCACCATGTCCAAGTGGGATTTTTTCCCAGGATGCAAGGCTGGTTCAACACTGGTAAAGCAATCAACATGGTAGATCATATCAACAAGAGAAAAAACAAGAACCATATGATCTTCTCAATAGTTGCAGAGAAAGCATTTGACAAAATACAGCATCTATTCCTGATCAAAACTCTTCAGAGTGTAGGGATACAGGGAACATTCCTCAGCATCTTAAAAGCCATCTACGAAAAGCCCACAGCAAATATCATTCTCAAAGGGGAAACACTGGGAGCCTTTCCCCTAAGATCAGGAACACGACAGGGATGTCCACTCTCACCACTGCTATTCAACATGGTACTAGAAGTCCTAGCCTCAGCAATCAGGCAACAAAAAGAAATAAAAAGCATTCAAATTGGCAAAGAAGAAGTCAAACTCTCCCTCTTTGCAGGTGCCATGATACTGTACATAGAAAACCCAAAATACTCCACCCCAAGATTGCTTGAACTCATACAGCAATTTGGCAGTGTGGCAGGATACAAAATCAATACTCAAAAATCAGTGGCATTTCTATACATTAACAATGACCTGAAAAAAAAGAAATTAAGGAGTAAATCCCATTTATGATTGAACCCCATAGCATAAGATGCCTAGGAATAAACCTAATCAAAGAGGTAAAGGATCTATACCCTAAAAACTACAGAACCATTCTGAAAGAAATTGATGTCACAAAGAGACGGAAAAATACTCCATGCTCATGGATTGGAAGAATTAATATTGTGAAAATGTCCATGCTACCCAGGGTAATTTACACTTTTAATGCAATCCCAATCAAAATAACATGGACCTTCTTCAGAGAGTTGGAACAAATCATCTTAAGATTTGTGTGGAATCAGAAAGACCCTGAATAGCCATGGGAATATTGAAAAAGAAAACCAGAGCTGGGGCATCACAATGCTGGATTTCAAGTTGTACAACTAAGCTGTGCTCATCTAGACAGTATGTAACTGGCACAAGAACAGAAACATAGATCAATGGAACGGATTAGACAACCCAGAAATGGGCCCTCAACTCTATGGTCAACTAATATTTGACAAAGCAAGAAAGACTATCCACTGGAAAAAGGACAGCCTCTTCAATTAATGGTGCTGGGAAAATTGGACAGTCACGTGCAGAAGAATGAAACTAGACTATTCTCTTACACCATATACAAAGATAAACTCAAAATGGATCATAATGTGAGACAAGATTCTATCAAAATCCTAGAGAAGAACACATGCAGCACCATTTTTGAGCTTGGCCACAGCAACTTCTTGCAAGATACATCTATGAAGGCAAGGGAAACAAAAGCAAAAATGAATTATTGGGAATTAATCAAGATAAAAAGCTTCTACACATCAAAAGAAACAGTGAACAAAACTAAAAGACAACCTACAGAATGGGAGAAGATAATTGCAAGTAACCTATTAGATAAAGGGCTAGTATCCAAGATCTATAAAGAACTTATTAAACTTAACAGCAAAGAAACAAACAGTCCAATCATGAAATGGGCAAAAGATATTAACAGAAATTTCCCAGAGGAAGACATGTTATAATTAATGCCAGAAGTTATACTTAAGGAGAGAAAACAATACTATTTAAATGTTTCTAGAATTTACCAGTGAACCAATCTGGACTTGGGCTTTTCTTTGCTGGGGGTTTTAAATTACTGATTCAATTTCTGTCTTATTTTTGTATTTTAATTTTAATTTATTTTATTCTCTATTTTTATTGGAGTTCGATAGGCACCATATCACATAACACCCGGTGCTCATCCCATCAAGTGCCCCCATTCAGTGCCCTTCACCTAGTCCCCCCAACCCCCCCACCCACCTCCCTTTAAACCACCCCATGTTCCTTTCTCAGAGTTAGATGTCTCTCATGTTCTTTCATCCTCACTGATATTTCCAACTCATTTTGTCTCCTTTTCCCTTTATTCCCTTTCACTATTTTTTATATTCCCCAAATGAATGAGACCATATAATGTTTGTTGTCCTCCAATTGATTTACTTCACTCAGCATAATACCCTCCAGTTCTATCCATGTTGAAGTAAATGGTGGGTATTTGTCATTTCTAATGGCTGAGTAATATTCCATTGTATATTATAGGCCACATCTTCTTTATCCATTCATCATTCAATGGACGCCGAAGCCCCTTCCACAGTTTAGCTATTGTGGACATTGCTGCCATAAATATTGGGGTGCAGGTGTCCTGCCATCTCACTGCATCTGTATCTTTGGGGTAAATCCCCAGCAGTGCAATTCCTGTTGTAGAGCAGTGCTATTTTTAACTCTTTGAGGAACCTCCACACAGTTTTCCAGAGTGGCAGTAACAGTTCACATTCCCACCAACAGCGCAAGAGCATTCCCTTTCACCATATCCTCTCCAACATATGTTGTTTCCTGTCTTGTTAATTTTCACCATTTTCACTGGTGTGAAGTGGTATCTCATTGTGGTTTTGATTTGTATTTTTCTGAGGCAAGTGATGTGGAGCATCTACTCATGTGCTTTTTGGCCATGTCTATATCTTCCATCTCTTTCTATCCTTCTGAACAGCTTTAGTAGAATATGTATTGTTTCTTCTTTAAACGTTTGATAGAAATCTCCTGGGATGCCATCTGGTCCTGGACTGTTGTTTCTTGGGTGGTTTTGGATGTCTGCTTCAATTTCCTCCTTGGTTATTGGCCTGTTCAGGTTTTCTATGTCTTTCTGTTCCAGTTTTGGTAGTTTTGGGTTTCCAGAAATACATCAATTTCTTCTAGATTGATTTATTTATTGGCATATACCTGTTCATAATATGTTTTTAAATTAATTTGTATTTCCTTGGTATTGGTTGTGATCTCTCCTTTTTAATTCGTGATTTTATTAATTAGACTCTTTTCTCTTTTGTTTTTAATAAGGCTGGCTAATGGTTTATGTGTCTTATTAATTCTTTCAAAGAACAAACTCCTGGTTTTATTGACCTGTTTCAGTCTTCCGGTCTCTATTTCATTGAGTTCTGCCCAAATCTTTATTAACTTTCTTCTTCTGCTTGATGTAGCTTTTTTTGCTGCTCTTCTCCAGTTCCTTTAGATGTGAGGCTAGCTTGTGTTTTTGAGTTTTTTTCCAGTTTTTTGAGGGATGCTTGTATTGTGATATATTTCCCTCTTAGGACTGCTTTTGCTGTATCCTAAATTTATTGAACTGTTGTATCTTCATTCTCATTAGTTTCCATGAATCTTGTTAATTCTTCTCTAATTTCCTGGTTGACCCTTTCATCTTTTAGCAGGATTCTCTTTAACCGCCACCTGTTTGAGTTTCTTCCAAATATCTTTTTGTGATTGAGTTCAAGCTTCAAAGAATTATGGTCTGAAAATATTCAGATGTCAATCCTATTCTTTTGGTATTGGTTGAGACCTGATTTGTGACCCAGTACATGGTCTATTCTGGAGAAATCTCCATGTGTACTTGAGAAGAATGTGTATTCAGTTGCGTTTGGATGTAAAGTTCTGTAAATATCTTTGAAATCCATCTTGTCCAGTGTATCAACATCCACTCTTGTTCATTTGGAGATGTTGTGCTTAGAATATCTGTCATTTGTGGGAATGCCGTGCTGAAGTCTCCCAGTATTAGTGTATTATTATCTAAGAATGTCTTTACTTTGGTTATTAATTGATTGATATACTTGACAGCTCCCACATTAGGGGCATAGATATTCATGGTTGTTATATCCTCTTGTTGGATTGATCTTTTAAGTTTGATATTGTGTCCCTCTCCATCTTTTATTACAGTCTTTGTGATACACTTTTTATCTGATATGAGGATTGCTACCCCTGCTTTCTTTTGAGGACCATTGGAATGGTAAATGGTTCTCCAACCTTTCATTTTCAGGCTGGAGGTGTCCTTACATCTAAAATGAGTCTCTTGTAGACAGCAAATAAATGGGTCTTGCTTTTTTATCCAGTCTGAAACCCTGCGTCTTTTGATCAGATTATTAAGCCCATTCACACTCAGAGTTACTATTGAAAGATATGAATTTAGTGTAATAGTATTATCTATACTGTTCATATTCCTTTGGAGTGCTTCTTTTTGGTCCCTCCTTCCTTTTCAGGGTCCCTGTTAATATTTCTTGAAAAGTTGGTTTGGTAGTCACATATTATTTCAATTTTCTTCCTATCCTGGAAGTCTTTATCTATCCTTCTATTCTGAATAACAACCTTGTTGGATAAAATATTCTTGGCTGCATGTTTTTCTGTTTAATATCCTGAATATATAATTTCAGCCCTTTTTGGCCTGCCAGATCTCTGTGAAGAGGTCTGCTGTTAGTCTGATATTTCTCCCCAAGTAAGTAAGAATCTCTCACCTCAAGCTGCTTTTAGAATTTTCTCTTTATATTTGAAGTTTGTAAGCTTCACTATTATATGTCGGGGTATTGATCAGTTTTTGTTGATTTTCTGGGTCTTTCTCTATTGAATCTGAATGCATGTTTCCTTCCCCAGATTAGGGAAGTTCTCTGCTATGATTTGTTGAAATATTCTTTTTGATCCTCTCTCTCTCTTTACCTCTTCTGGAATGCCAAAAAAATGAATATATTCCTTCTCAAACTATCTTTTATTTCCCAAAGCCTTTCCTCATTGGTTTTTAATTGTTTTTCTCTTTTTTTCCTCAGCTTCCTTTCTTTCTATCAACTTGTCTTCTATGTAACTCACTCTCTTCCACCTCATAACCCTAGCAGTCAGAAAATCGAGTTTAGACTTGTCTCAGTTAAAGTATTTTTAATTTCAGCCTAATCAAATCTAAATTCTGCAGTCCAAGAATCTCTAGAGAATTGTATGCTGTTTTCCAGATCCACCAGTGATTTTATAATTGTAGTTTTTAATTATATCTCTGATATGCTAGTTAAATCCATATCAAGTATGTATGTCTGTGGCAGAATATTACTTCCATTTCCTTCTTTTGTGGTGAGTTCTTCCTTCCAGTCATTTTGTCCTGTGCAGAATGGCTGTATGGGTGAACAGAGTCAAAAATATCAGTCATATCCTAAGTAAAATACACCCTAGGCAATTCCAAGGAAGTCAGAAACCAGAAAACAAAAGAAAAAAAAAACAGAACCGAATAAAACAAAAGGACCATGAACATGAAAAATAAACTTAGGAAAAATAGCAATTAAAAAAAGATGGGTAAGAAATGGTTATGCAGAAAGAATATAATCTCACAGGGTGGACCTAGAGGGTTATCCTCTTGTTTCTTGGTGTATTTTGTTTTGTATGTTAGAAGATGCTAAATTCCAAATTTATTTAACCAGCAAAACTTATATAGAGACCCAACATCTATCACAAAAGTAGCAAGAAGATAAAAGAGGGGACATAATGGGAAGGAAGAGAGAATATAGTCCCACAGAATGAACCAACATGGCTTTCCACTTGATTTGGGGTTTATTTTGGTCCATAGGTTAGAAGGTACTAAATTCCTTCATTACAAAATAAGACAAGGCAGAAAAAAACAAGAAACAAAAGAACAAAAACTCATAACTTATATATCTACCAAAATTAAATTGAATATGTTTAAAGGTTTCTAAAAATGAAGCATACATCTAAGACATGTATTCATAGAAATATGAAAGGCATAAAGCAAAAAGCTTAAAAACAAATATTTGGTAAAATATTGCTGTTAAGGTAGGAAAAGGGAAAAAATACTGGAAAATTTTAACCTGAAATATAAACAAATCATAAGGAAAAAACTTCTAGTTCTATATGCTATTTTCCCTCAGTCCTGGAGCTTTCCAGTGCTGCTTGGTCAGTAAACTTGCTCTTCCCTTGTTCTTCCAGCTGGTCTGCTTGGGGAAGGCCCTGATTCTCAGATGTCTGTGCCTGGGAAGAAATGCCCCACCCTTTGCCAGGTGGCCAGGCTCAGTGTGAAGCTGTTTGTCCTTTGAGGCCTTTGTTCCCTAGAGTCCTTGCCTCTCCATGTGAAAGGCAAAATGAAAAAAAAAAAGGCAGTGGCCAGATCTTCAGCCCTGGAGCCAAGAGCTCCCTGCGACTACCAAACCACAGTCTGCCAATGCACACTGGCCTAGAGCCTCCTGGGGGCAGGCATGGGGGCACTGATATGCATAAATTGAAGGGCACCCAGCAGCAGGAGAGTTCTTGCTGCCCGCCCCCCCCCCCATTTCACCTGTCCTGGAGGGAATGGAGGATAGCCAGCTTTGTCTGCTTTGGTGCCTTTGGTTTCAAGGGTCCTGCGCTGCTGGACCTGTGCTCCCAGGGCTTGCCTCTCTCAAAGAGAATGGAGGACAGGCCACCTCCGTCCATGGCTGGGCTCTATGGTAAAGAGCACTTAGGTGTCAGCCTGTGCACCCAGCCGACTTCTCCCAGATGCCCAAGGAGGGTTGTGGCATTCCAGCCCTTACTGCAATCTGACTGTGGTTTGCAGTTAGTTTTCTCCCAGACATCCCTATTCTTATTGTGTCTCCAAGAATTTTGGGGACTGCTCCTCCAGCAATTCTGCTATATTTCCCCACTGAGCATTTTTCAGTCAGGGAAGACTCTTTCAGGCACAGATTTCTAAAGTTCCTAATTATCTGTTTGGCCTCTTTCCTGCTGCGGCTTTCCTTAGCTCCCCTTCTCCACCGTTCCTCTTTTCTTGTTAGAAGTGATCGCGTCTCACTGTAGCATTCTTGCTGTTCTCTCTTTACATCTCAGGTTGGATTCATAGGTGTTCAGGATGTTTTGAAAGTTATCTAGGTAAATTTGGAGGACCAGGTGAATCATGGACTCCTACTCTTCCACCATCTTCCACCCATTCCCTCACTTCTTTTCCCTCTGTAACCATCAGTTTGTTCTTTATAATTGAGTTTGTTTCTTGATCTCTCTGTCTTTTATTTTCCTTTGCTTGTTGTTTTGTTTCCAAAATTCCGCAATGAATGAAATAAAATGGTATTTGTCTTTCTTTGACTTATTTACTTAGTATTTTACACTCTGTCTCCATTCATGTTGTTGCAAATGGCAAGATGTCATTATTTTTTATGGCTGAAACATCTCTAACATCTACATCTATCTATCATCTACTATCTCTTTTTATCAATCCCTCAATAGGTGGACACCACCAGGGCTACTTCCATAATTTGCTATTGTAAATAATTCTGCAATAAAAATAGATATATATGTATCCTTTGAAATAAAGTTTTTGTATTTTTTAGGTAAATACCCCAATGTGTGAATGCTTATCATAGGGTAGTTCTATTTTTAAATTTTTGAGGAACTTCCATATTGTCTTCCACAGTGGCTATATCAGTTTGCATTCACAACTATAGTACAAGAGGATTCCTTTTTTTAAAATAATCTTCCCAACACCCATTGTTTCTTATGTTATTGGTTTGAGCCATTCAAACAGATGTGAGTCCTTTTCCCATTGAATATAATTTCCTGGTTTATTGAAGATTAATTGACCATACAGTTGTGTGTTTATTTCTGGGTTTCAATGAGTTCCATTTATCTATGTGTCTATTTTTGTGCCAGTACCATACTGTTTTGATTACTATACCTTTGTAAGATAACTTGAAGTCCAGAATTGTGATTTCCCCAGCTTTGCTTGTTTTGCTTTAGCTATTTGGGTTCTTTTGCCATTCCATACAAAATTTAGAATCTTTTATCCTAGTTCTGTGAAAAATGTTGTTGGTATTTTGATACAGATTATATTAAATGAGTAGTTTGATTTGGGTAGTAAAACATTTTAACAATTTGTTAACATTGTTTATACAATTTTGTTTTTCTAATTTGTTTTCCTAATCCTTGACATAAGAAGTTTCCTTTTTTGTGTTAATTTCTTTCATCACTATTTTATAATTTTCAGGATACAGGTCATTCACATCTTTGGTTAAGTTTATTCCTAGGTATTTTATTGTTGTTTTGGTGCAATTATAAATGGGATTAATTCCTTAATTTCTTTCTGCTGCTTCATTATTGGTGTATAGAAATGCAGGACATTTCTTTACATTTATTTTGTATCCTGTGACTTTACTGAATTCATATATTAGTTCCAGCAGTTTTTTATGGAATCCTTAGGGTTTTCTTTTTTTTTCTTTTTATTTATGATAGTCAGAGAGAGAGAGAGAGAGAGAGAGAGAGAGAGAGAGAGAGAAGAGAGAGGCAGAGACACAGGCAGAGGGAGAAGCAGGCTCTATGCACCGGGAGCCCGACGCGGGACTCGATCCCGGATCTCCAGGATCGCGCCCTGGGCCAAAGGCAGGCACCAAACCGCTGCGCCACCCAGGGATCCCTCCTTAGGGTTTTCTATATAGTATCATGTCATCTAAAAATAGTGAATGTTTTATTTCTTCCTTACTAATTTGGAGGTCTTTTACTTCTTTGTTGCCTAATTGCTGTGGATAGGACTTCCACTACTGTGTTGAATAGATGTGGTGAGAGTGGACATCCATGTCTTGTTTCTGACCTTAGGGGGGGAGATCTCAGTCCTTCTCTTTTGAGGATGATGTTAGCTGTGGGTTTCTCATATATGATCTTTACTATATTGATATATATTCCTTCTAAACTTACTTTGTTGGAAAGGTGTTATATTTTGTCAAATGCTTTTTCTGTATATATTGGAATGGTCACATTTCTTAATCTTTCCATTGTTGGGATGTATCACATTGATTGAATTGCAAATATTAAACCACACCTGCAACCCAAGATAAAATCCCACTGGACCATGGTGAATGATTTTTTAATGTATTGTTGAATTCAGTTTGCTAGTATTGTATTGAGGATTTCTGTATCTATGTTCGTCAGGGATATTGACCTGTAGTCCTCTTATTTAGTGGTGTCTTTATACAGTTTTGCTATCAGGGTAATTCTGGCCTCATATAGTTAATTTGGAAGTTTTAGTTCCATTTCTATTTTTTTGGAATAGTTTGAAAAGAATAGGCATTCAGTCTTCTTCAAATGTTTGGTAGACTTCACCTATGAAGTCATCTGGTCCTAGAATTTTGTTAAGAGTTTTCTAATTACTAATTCAATTTATTTGCTTGTTATTGATATGTTCAAATTTTGTAATTATTCCTTTTTCTGGTTTGCTAGTTTATATGTTTATCAGAATTTATCTGTTTCTCCTACGTTTATAATTTGTTGGTACATAGTTTTCATAATATTCTCTTTTAAGTGTATTTCTTGGTTTTGATTGTTATTTGTCCTCTCTTATTTTTTTATTTTATTTGAGTCCTTACTCTTTTTCTTAATAAGTCTGGCTAGAGGTTTATCACTTCTATTGATTGTTTTTTTTTTTTTTTCAAAAAAAACAGCTCCTGGTTTCATTGATATGTTCTATTGTTTTTGTTTTTGTGTTAGTTTCTATATCATTTAATTCTAATCTATTCTTTATTATTTCCCTTCTTTTGGTTTTATGTTTTGCTATTTCTTTTTCTAGAACAATAGAAGGTTATGTGTAAGGTTAGGTTATTAATTTGAGATTTTTCTTGCTTTTTTAGATAAGCCTGAATTGCTGTAAACTTCCATTTTAGAACCACTTTTGCTGCATCCTAAAGTATTTGGACCACTGTGTTTTCATTTTTGTGTTTCCATGTACTTTTACATCTCTTTTATTTCTAAATTGACCCATTCATTGTTTACTTGCATGTTACTTAACCTCTACGTAATTGTGGTCTTTCTTGGTCATTTCTTGTGCTCAACTTCTAGTTTGATAGCATTGTCAGAAATTATGCCAACCTTAACTATAGAGAGGAAATTAATGGTTACCATAAGGAAGGTGGTTGGGTGAAGGGTTAAATAGTTAATGGGAATTAAGGAGAATACTTGCTGTGATGAGCACCAGGTGTTATATAGAAGTGTTGTAACAATATATCGTACATTTGAAACTAATGTTACACTGTATGTTAAGTAACTGGAATTTAAATAAAAACTTAAAAAAAGAACTGTGCATAGTATGACTTTGATCTTGAATTTCTTGAGTCTGGTTTTGTGGCCTAATATGTTATCTCTTCTACAGAATGTTCTGTGTGCACTTGGAATGAGTGTATATTTTGCTGTTCTAGGATGAAATGTTCTCAAAATATCTGTTAAATACATCCGTTCCAGTGTGTCATTCATTGCCATTGTTTCCTTATTTATTTTCTGTTTAGATGATCTGTCCATTGACATGAGTAGGGTGTTAATTGTCCTATGTTATTGTATTATCATCTATTAGGGTTTTTTTTTTGTTGTTAGATGATTTTTTTTAATTTTTATTTATTTTATGATAGTCACACAGAGAGAGAGAGAGAGGCAGAGACATAGGCAGAGGGAGAAGCAGGCTCCATGCACCGGGAGCCCGATGTGGGATTCGATCCGGGGTCTCCAGAATCGCGCCCTGGGCCAAAGGCAGGCGCCAAACCGCTGCGCCACCCAGGGATCCCTTTTTTTGTTGTTATTGTTGTTGTTAACACCATTTTGTGTTTGGGTGCTCCTGTGTTGGATATATAAATACTTACCATTGTTAGCATATATTTTTGATAGATTACCACAATTATTATTGCATGGTATTCCTCCCTTACTCTTGTCATATTCTTTGTTTTAAAGTCTACTTAGTCTGATATAGGTATTGCTACTATGGCTTTTTTTTATCCATTTACATTAAAAGTGTTTTTTAATCTCCTCCTTTTAGTCTAAAATTAGTCTTCTGATCTTATTTTTTTTTCATCCATTCTGTCACCTATGTCTTTTGGTTGTGGTATTTAGTCCACTTGCATTCAAAGTAATTATTGAGAGATGTATATTTTTTGTCATTTTATTATTTGTTTTGTGATTGTTTCTGAAGATTTTCTCTGTTTCTTTCTTGTATTTCTTTCATGGTTTGCTGATTTTCTTTAACTATTTCTTTCTTTTCACTCTTTGCATATTTATTAATTGTTTTGGGTATATAGTTACCATTAGGTTTGTATATAATCTTTTCTGCATATAGCAGTCTATATTAAATTGATGCTTGTTTAAGTTTGAAACTGTTCTTTACTCCTGTCCTTCCCATGTTTTAAGTATTTGTTGTCATATTTTACATCCTCTTATTTTATGAGACCTTTGACCATTTTTAATAGAAATATTCATTTTTATTTCTTTTGTGTTTCCTACCATTATGCTATTAATTTTGGTCTCTGCTTTCCACTCAAAGAGAGCCTTTTAATATTTCTGTCTAGGATGGCTCAGTGGTCCAGAATTCCTTTAGTTTTTGTTTGTTTGGGAAATGTTTTATGTCTACTATTTTGAATCATAGCCTTACTGGATAGAATATTCTTGGCTGCAGATGTTTCCCATTCAGGGATTTGAAAAGATTATGACACTCCCTTTTGGCTTGGAAAGTTTCTGCTGAAAAATTGCCTGGTAGCTTTATGGGTTTTCTATTGTAAGTTACTGTCCTCTTTTGTTGCAATTAAATTGTTTTCTTTTTTTTTAAATGATTTTATTTATTTATTCACGAGAGACACATAGAGAGAGGCAGAGACATAGGCAGAGGGAGAAGCAGGCTCCTTGCAGGAGCCCAACATGAGACTTGATCCCAGACCCCGGGATCATGCCCTGAGCCAAGGCATATGCTCAACTACTGAGCCACCCAGGGGTCCCTAAAATGTTTTCTTTATCACTATATTTGCAAATTTAATTACAATATGTTGTGATGTACATCTGCTTTTATTGATTTTGATGGGGGTTCTCTATGCTTCCTGGATCTGGATATATTTTCTTTCCCTAGATTAAGGGAGATTTCAGCTATTATTTCTTCAAATAAATGTTCTGCCTCCTTTTCTCTTCTGGTTATCCTATAATAGAAATGTTATTACATTTGATAATATCACTGAGTTCCTTAGGTCTATTATCATTTTGTGTAATTCTTTTTTTTTTCTCTTCTGTCCAGTTTGATGACTTTCCATTATTGTGTCTTCTTGGTCAGTAATTCATTCTCTGCTTCCTCACACTTGCTGCTAATTCCATCAAGTAAGTTTCTCATTTTGTTTATTAAGCCCATTATCCCTGATATGTTATTCCTTATCTCTGTGTCAAGAATCTCACTCATGTCTTCACTCTTTTCTCAAGTCCAGTTAGTATCCTTATGCTCATTGCCTTAAATACTCCATCAGGCATGTTACTTATATTTGTGTTGCTTAGATCTTCAACCATGGTCATGTCCTTTTCTTTCATTTGAGACAAATGTTTCTGTCTTTTCACTTTATCTAAGTCTCTGTGCCTGTTTCTCTGTGTTAGGAGAGTTAGATACATCTCCTATTTTTGAGGGTAGGGGCCTTAAGAAGAGTTCCTATAGTGCCCTGCTGTGTAGTGTCCTTGTTCTCCAGGGCCTGGCACTTATAGAAATGTCTCCAATGTGTGCTATGTGTTCTCTACTGTTTTATCCTGGTCATTTTATCCCACAGGCCAGTAAACTGCAGAGGCTCTTCGCCTACTGTGGGCAGTATTTGGTTCCTGGCCTGAATGTGGTGGGTTTTAATTAGTTGTGCTATTGTCTGTTTTTGAAATGACACCTGTTGGCAGTGGCACTGGAACTGAGGATTCACCAAATGTCTGGGTCAGGACACATGGTGTGAACAGGTGTTTGGGCTGGTCTTCTGAGGAAGAGGGCCTGCCTTGCTGGGACTGAGGCAAGTGTGATCATGAATGGAAGTTCTGGGGGTTTTGTCTTGATGTAAGCAAGTTAGGTAGTCAGGTAGGCACTGTTCTGGTTCTCACAAGTGTTCCTATTCTGAAGCTGAGGGTTGGGGGAGAGAAATGGCACTTGCCAATTCTGTTCCTCAAGGGGTTTTCCATGCATGCTGCCTCTATGGAAAATGCTCCCAGATGAGCAAATAACCTCTCAACTATGTGCCCCAGGCACTCCACAGAATTCTGTTTCCACCTTGGATGTCTGGGGGGCTGTTTCCCTGCCTTCTCTCCCAAAGCAACACAATGTCTTACAGGCTTTATTCTAGCCAAGTTTACTGACCTTTAAAACTCCAGGCTTTCAGCCTTGTTTATTGTAACAAGTCATGAAATTCTTCCCTCATGCTTTCCAAGCCAACTGCTATGAGGATTAATTTTCCTCATGTGCTCCCCTGTATGCCAGTCTGTTGTTCTTCTTTGAGAATGTGACTCCATATCCCCCCAACAGCAGCCATGATCTATTTCTCTCTCAAACTGTGTCCTCATACTTCCTACATTTTTTAATGTGGTCTCTCCTGTACCTTTAGTTGTGTATTTTTCCCTGCCAGTCTTCAGGACGATTTCTGGGGGGTACTTAGGATGATTTGCTAGTTATCTAGTTGTACTCATGGGAAGCAGCAAGCCTCAGATCCTCTTACTCCATTGTCATTTTCCAAGTTTTTCCTGAGATTTTATCATGTTCTTTCCTTTTGGAAAATATTCTTCTGTTTCTTCAGTTTGTTTGCTTCTTTGTGTTGGTTTCTATACTGTAGATGAAACAACCACTGCTCTGTCTGGAAGGAGTAGTTTTGTATAGAAAATGAAACTTTCTGTTCAGCCCTCCATCTGCTCTTGTTTATTTCTCAAACCCCTGTCCTTGCCCAAACAATATATTTTATTTTTGATAGTTCTCAATAGTTGAGGATATGTCAAGACCTTTCAGTGTTCCAAAAAGGAGGATTTCAGCACCTAAATTCAGGCTGATAAGAAGCCAGGACCTCAGATAGCAGCTTTTAAAACTATGCAAATATATACAATCCTGAGGGACTGCAAGCATAAGCCCCACTGGTCACCAGAGCCAGGCAATGTGGTGGTATTCCCTGCATGTCAATCAGAAAAATTGGAGCTCCATAAGATACATAAGCTCCTTTATGGAAAATACTGGTGAACTGAAACAAGGCAGAGGAAGAGCACCATGATAGAAGAGCACCAAGCACAGCTTACATTTCTTGAGAGCAGCTCCACAGGCCACTAAATGTGTGTCAAACCTAAAGCCTTCCTCTCAGTCAATTTCTCCAGAACAAAGTGGCCTACCTTACAGAAAGACTGAGGGACAGTGGAGTGTGCCTCAGCCCACTATTTGTTTAGTGTTCTGGCAGTGGTAGAATTCCATGGGCCTTCCCTCTGATTATCATGGCCCTATGAGACCCAGGGATGCAAGATCTTCTGGCCATCAGAGTCAGGTGACCAAGGAGTGTCTACTACAAACATTGGGCACCAGACATATAAAGCTCGCTCTAGGAGACAGTAGTTCTCTGGAGCATGGCAGAGGGTGATCACAAGGCACCTGACCTCAAGGTCTCTGCTCCTGGAGGTGTGTTTAATTAGGACACTGCCTCTCAGACAGCAGTCAAAATAATATACTAATATTCTAATATTATATATAATAGTATATTCTATATATTATATAGAATAGTAATATTCTAATACTAATAATATACTACTATCCTTCACAGAAAGAGGATGTTCCAGGGTCTATTGTCTCTTGTTATGCTCTGGGGGTGGTACCTGTTTAAGAACTCTTTCCCTGTTAGTTACAGTCTTATGGGGCACATAAGCATAAACCCCATGGCCATCAGGCAGTGCAATGTAGAGGTGTTTCCTGGTGGCAGTCACAAAAATCAGGGCACTAGACAAGGGTATGAACTCTTTACTGGGTGGTAGTGAATTTAACAGCCTCACGAGACCAAAAATGCAAGTTATCCTAGTCTTCATAGCCAGGTGATCAAGCAACATTCTCTAGGTAACAGCCACAAAGATTGGGTCACTGGATGAGTGTAAATGTTCCCTTCTGGGAGGTTGTGTTGCTCTAGAGCATGACAAAGTGAGAGTACAAAGATAGCACCTATTAGTCTTCATCCTTAGAGAATGTTCTGGCAGACTCCTAAATGTGTGCATTAAATTAAACGCTTGCCCCTCAGACCTATGTTTTAATATAAGCAAGTGACTCCTTCACCTTATGTCTGGGCATGATTGGCTGCCTCTGAGCTGAGCGCTGGGTAGGTGGGTCTGAGCATGCTTAAGACCCACTTAAGAGGCATTTCTCAAATTTCTACCATTTTGTAGGTCTTAGGATGTGAGTCCTGTTAGTTTTTAAATATTTTGGGGGCTTGTTTCTCAAGTGTATGTCTTAAAGGTAGGGGCACCTGATATGGGGTTTGAACCCTTACTTTTCGGGTAGAAGCTATGAGTTTTGATTCTCCGCCACCCCAGTTGTGAGTTATCAGACCTAGATTGAGGCTTATGGCAAGACTGTGTCCCAGCCTCACCTACCCATTTTGATGTGGTTTTCTTCTCATATGCTTAATGTGTAGTCATCACTTAGATAGCCGTTGGGTTTTTATAGGGGGAATTATCCCATATAAAGCTGTAGACTCAGTGTGAGTCTACATAGGAGTCTACATCTCCTCCATGAGAGGAGATGAGTTTAGAATCTCCCTGTCACTATTTTAGCCAGAATCCTGAGCTATTTTCAGAGAGGTTTTTCTTAGTATATAAAATCTCAATAAATCCTCTCCAAAATTCTTAGAGCTAATAAAAAATTCAGCAAGCTTTCAGGATACACAAACAATAAACAAAAATCAGCTGTATTTCTAACACATGAAATAAACAATCTCAAATAAAATTAGAAAAAAAAATTGGTTACAATAGCTTCAGAGGAATAAAATAGGACTGACCTTAACAAAAAAGTTTAAAACCCATTTCTCAAAAACCATAAAACATTGTTGAAAGAAATTAAAGAAACCAAATAAATGGAAAGATATCCCATGTTTACATACCAGCAGATTTAATACTGTTAACATGGCAATACCCCCAAATTTATCTATGGATTCAATATAATTCACAGAAAAATCCCAGTTGGACTTTTTGCAGAAATTGACATATTTGTCATTTAATTAATATGGAAATTCAAGGGGCCAAAACTAGAAAAAAATCATGAAAAATAAGAACAACATTGAAAGATTCACATTTCCCAATTTCAAAACTTAACTAAAAAACAATAGTAACCAAGACAGTGTAGTTCTCAGATTCTTTCATAGAATATGGATAGATATATAGATACATGGAATGGAAATGAGAGTCCAGAAATAAAACCATGTACCTATACCCAATTACTTTAGTTTGTTTTCAATCACTTTAATGATAGATGATTGACATACAAAAAGTCATACGTATTTAATGTATGCTACTTGATGAGCTTGAGAATTCATGAAATTATCACCATCAGGGTTATAGATATATCTATCATCTCCTAAAGTTTCCTCCTGTTCCATTACTATTATTATTATTACTATTATTATTATTATCTATGTATGAGTCTATGTGTTAAGAAAATTTAACATAAGATCTACCCAAAGAAAATTTAAGTATACGATGCAGTATTGTTAGCTCTAAGCACTATGTTGTATAATAGATCACAAGACTTGACATTTTGAATAAGCAAATGTGACCAATTTATTTTTTAAAAGAATTCCAAGGCAACTCAATTGGGAAAAGAATTTCATAACATTTTGTAAAATTTATTACAAATGGTGATGAGACAACTCTATATTTACCTGTAAAAGAATACAGATGAAAGTCTACTTCACCTCATATAAAATAATTAATTCAGAATTAATCAAAGGCCTAAATGTAAGGGCTAAAAATATAAATTCTTAGAAGGAAACATGTGAAACTCTGCATGATCTTGGATTAGGCAATGAATCTTTAAATATGATACTAGATCGTTAACAACAAAGTAAAAACAATAAATAAATTGGACTTACCAATTAAAGCACTCCTTGCCGCAAGGAACATCATCAAGAATGTGAAATGGGTATATTTCCACAAAATAAACAAAAATTTGCAAATCACATGTGTGATAATGGACTTATATTTAAATTATATAAAATATAATCAGAAGACTATAATAAAAATATTAATAACCCAACTACAAAATAAGCAAAGGACATGAATAGACATTTCTCCAAAGGAGCAATACAACTGTCCAATAAGTGTTAAAAAGTGTTCGGCATCATTAGTCAGCAAGAAATTCCTTATAAAAAAACACATAATACTACTTAACACATGCTAGGATGGCTATGTTGAAAAAGACAAGTATTAGGGAAGAATGGAACCTTCATATGATGTTAGTGGGAATGTAAAGTTATCTAAGCACTTTGTAAAACAGTCTGGTCTAGTAGTTTCTGGAAATTTTATACACTTAAACTATATGATTCAGCAATATCACTCTTAGTTATATACCTAAGAGAAATGAAAACATATGTCTATACAAAAACAACCTTTAACTGATAGTGGGAAAATGCAATGTAGTCTATTCATATAATAGAATATTACTCAGCAATGAAAAGAAATGAAGTACAGACATGCTACAACATGGATGAACCTTGAAAACTTAATGCTAAGTGAAAGAAGCCAGTTGCAAAATACCACAAAGTGTATAATACCACTTTTATCATATGTCAAATATATGTAAATGTATAAAACCAGAAAGTAGATTAGTGTTTCCTAGGGCTGGGGTTGGGAGGATTAGGGAGAAATAAGAGTGATTGCTACCGGGTAAGGGGTTTCTCTTAGCAGTTACAGATATGTACTAATTTGATTGTGGTAAATGTTCAACTCTATGAAAACACTACAATTAATTGAATTAAATACTTTAAAGGATGGAGTGTATAATATATAGAATACATAAAAATAAACTTGTTATAAATGAAACAGAAATTTAAGGGGAAAAATGTTAACAAATCCTCAGTGTTTAATTCAAGTATTAGCTTTCCTAGCAATCCCCACAGTATTTGGTTTGTACCCAAGAATGTCAGTGTTGAAAGAAACTTCAGTGATAATATATTCCAATCATTTATTTTATAGAAGGATACTTGAGGAAAAGAGCTGAAAAATATTTATTTGAAGCTGCAGAGCTTGCCAAGGGTTAAAAGGCATAATATGCAGGAAGTGTTTACATAAAAAAAATCTCAGTGTGAGAAGCTCAAATCTGAACAGTATATAATACAGTTCAATAAATATTTATCAGTACTTACAGGTATTATAAGTTGTACTAGTTGCTAAGTTATAGACATGAATATTGTATGATCTTTGTTTTCATGAAGTATAATGTCAAATTGGGGAGTTCAGAATGGCTGCTTTGCTCATTTTAAGTGCCTATTTTAGCCATTTTGGGCTACTATAACAAATTTACAAAGACTGAATATCTTAAATAATATACATTTGTTTCTCAGAGTTCTGGAGACTGGAAGTTTGAGTTCAGGGTGCCAGCATGCTCAGATTCTTATTAGTAAGTGCCCTCTTCCTAGTTTACAAAGCACCATCTTTTTCCTGTATCCTTGCAGGGTAGAAAAAGCTAGCTTGCTTTATGGCCTCTTTTTATAAGGGGACTGATCCCATTCATGAGGGTTCCAACCTCTCAAACTAATTACTTCTCAAAGGCCCACCTTTAAATACCATTACATTCAGATTAGGCATTTAACATATAAGCGTTATAGGAAAACATTCAGTCCATTGCATTGCTTGTCCAACAACAAAAAAGGATACCAACTATATCTGAATCTTTAGGAAAGTTTGCCCATGGGAAATAGATATTTATCAGTAATTAGCATAAAACTAATAAATAAAACAGCAGAAAAGAGAAGGTGCAATGAAGTAGAGCATATAGGATGAGAAGATTATAAACCACATGATCCTGGAGAATGTCAATTTTTATGGGTCAATCAGCATATAGATGTATTACAATGATTATTTACACAGAAATACAATAAAAAAAACTATAGACACAAAAGGCATAGTCTGAAAAATAAATGTATACAATGTAATAGTTGTACCAAATGTGTCAGAAAGGTAAATTTTAAAGTAAAATTATCTTTAAGAAGGACTAATTTATATAACTAGATCCTTGGGGCCTATACTGCATCTAGACCCAGTGAATAAGATCAATTTTATCAAGGATAATGCATTACTAAACAAAATATTAAGGATTTTAATTGTGATGTTGATAAGATTTAGACACTTATGAAACTATTATAAATTTCTGACAAGAAAAAAACAAAACACGTTTTATTAGATTACAACTCTAGACATATCCTTACACTTACTCTCTCTGAATCGACTTCTGTTCCTAGGTTTCCCAGTAATCAGTTATCTGGCTATAACAAAGATTTGTATCTATATTTGGTGTATATTTTGGTAGATTGATAAATTCATAATATGTTATCCATTCTGAATACCTATGTGTACACTGTAATTATTAGTAAGGGTTTAAGTGCAGTTAAATATTTTAGAATATTTTAATAATTTTAATTTTAGAATACTTTAAGTTGGATGATCAGATGAACAGTAAGCTTTTTGATGAATATAGCTTAAATTATTTAATGTAAGTAGAATTTAAAACATAACTAGAATAACATTTAATGTCCTTTACTATTTATTAACGAGTAAGCTACACTGATGTTCCCCACTATTTAGTATGTACAAATCCCATCTTAATCATTGAGCATTTTTCACTCTTATAATCATCTACCTAGATGTACACTCTGTCTACAATATTCTGGGAAATAATTCTAAAAGTACATTTGAGTGTTCAAGAACTAAGTGAGTTGCTTTGAAGATCTATTTGAAAACTGCTACATTTATTTATTGCCTTATGTGTCGGGAACTATACTCTCCAGGGGTCCTCATTCATGAGAAAAATATAGATATTCTTTCTTTTTTAAATTTTTAGATGCGGGACGCCTGCGTGGCTTAGCGGTTGAGCGTCTGCCTTCGGCCCAGGGCATGATCCCGGAGTTCCGGGATCAAGTCCCACATCGGGCTCCCTGCATGGAGCCTGCTTCTCCCTCTGCCTGTCTCTGCCTCTTTCTCTGCATCTTTCATTAAAAAAATAAATAAATAAAATAAAATTTTAGATGCATAATCAAAATCAACTCATTATTTTACATGATTTGCATTTCACAGTGGCATACCTAAATCCGTGATGCCCCGGATCCAAATTAGAGAATCCTGGTTTAAAATCTATAGAACATAGTTTTCTATAGCTAAATCCAAGGAATTGCTTTATTGCTAAATCACCTTAATTTTATTGCTCTAGTCCTCTAGTTTGTTAAATTGTTTACCAAATAATGCAATCAAGCAGTGGAAGCTAATTACCGAATCCTATAAATAATAAGACAAATTGTAAAATGAAGCAATAAAAATGATCAATGGGAAAATAATTTAATTATGAATGCCAGTATGCTTTAACTATTTAGGTAACACACCTTTGAAAAGCAAGTAGCTTTTCAAAAAATATGATTTTGTGCACTTGGTGGAAAAATTTTGTATGGAAATTTGAGGCATATTCTTTGGATGAAAAATATATGAAATACCTAATGAAATGTATTGCTGATTTTAGCATTAGTACTATTGTTCTATGAGCAAAAATGACTAAATGGCTTCAATTATTTATTTTAAGCTTTTTGGTTTATTAAATAATGTAGGTACATGTAATGTGTTTCCAATTCTATAATTTTGAATGTTTGAACCTGCTTGGTGATGTGCAATGTATACAAAAGTGTGATACTAGAAATAATTTGAATCATGCTAATTAAGAATATATAAATTTGGGTAAAAAAGAGCTGAATTATATAAAAATATATAATATATACAGCATTATCATATATAACAACATTTATTATATGTAATATATAAAGTTAAACATATTTGTTATATTATGTATAATAATATATATAACTCTATATAATATAGCTATTGTTTTATATTATATAGTTATGTATATGTAATATACATTTAAAAAATCTTTTTGGGGCAACCCAGGTGGCTCAGCGGTTTAGTGCCACCTTCAGCCCAGGGCGTGATCCTGGAGAGCCGGGATCGAGTCCCATGTCAAGCTCCCTGCATGGAGCCTGCTTCTCTCTCTCTCTCTCTCTCTCTCTCTCTCTCTCTCTCTCTCTGTCCTATGAATAAATAAATAAAACCTTTAAAAATTTAAAAAAATAAAAAATATTTTTGAATGCTATTTTTTCAATGTTTTATGAAGTAGAGGAAACAGAACAGTTGTTGGGGTGGAGAGGTAGAAAGTAACATCTTTATCAAAAGATTAAATTGTCTTTCAACAGATTTGTTTTAAATAAGTATACATATAAACTTAAAAAGGAACACACAAAATGCAAAAATTATTTCAATCATTTTGAGATTTTGACTCTAGAAACAGTAACTCAACAAATGAGCCATCTTATTCTTAGCTCCAGATGGTAGGATAAATCGTTTTACTCTAGAAATCATGAACATGCTAAACAAAATATTTTATCCCTTAGACAAAGTAAATCCTACTAAGAAAACCTATGTGATATAGATCAAATTACTATCACACACACATACACAAATGCATATATACCTTCTCTCTCTTCTCTATTATTTATTCATCACCAATCATACAGCACTAATTGTTCAGTTCATAATGTGACTTAAAAACAGTGGCCTGGGGATCCCTGGGTGGCGCAGCGGTTTGGCGCCTGCCTTTGGCCCAGGGCGCGATCCTGGAGACCCGGGATCGAATCCCACATCGGGCTCCCGGTGCATGGAGCCTGCTTCTCCCTCTGCCTGTGTCTCTACCTCTCTCTCTTTCTCTCTCTGTGACTATCATAAATAAATAAAAATTAAAAAAAAATTAAAAAAAACAAACTTAGCTCTTTAAAAAAAAAAAAAAAAAAAAACAGTGGCCTGAAATAGGTAAGATTTCTTTACAATCGTCTTTGGAGAATCCAGGATTGAGCAGTTCTATGCACAACTATTTGTCTTTGGCTCTTGAATAGGAAAAGAGGGTGTATTTTCATCTCATTTATGAACTTCTTCCTCCAAACCCCTATCATATTTCCCTACAACAGAGGCTAATGTTTATATACTGAATCTACCAGCTAAGATCTTTTACCAATTGATGAATAACTTTATTAAATGAACTATATTTTTCAAATGAAGAGTATACATATTTAAGAGTATTTATATCTCAAAACATTTATGAAGCATTTTGGGTACTAAGAAGATGTCCTTCCACTTGCTGCTGTAAAATTCTGAAGACTTTTTGTCTACAAACATGCATTTGGCTATCAGATTAAAATGACAGTAAAGGGAAATGACTTTTCCAAGTTAACATCTGGTTAGATTTGGAGCTTAACACACATTTCTTGATATCCAAGAAACTTAATGTTGAGTGCTTTTCCTTTTATACCATACAGCTCCTTTATCTCATTCCAAATTCATGCTCTTTAATGACTCAGCAAATCCATTTTTAAAATAGCACTTGAAAACATGAAGCATTGTCCATTTTATGCTGAATTAATTTAGGGATTTACATGAGACATCAATTTTGACATGTCTTATGTATAACTTCTCTTCAATGTTTCCATCATCAGATTGCTCAACAATAATTGTTGAACACATTTACATACAAAACTTTGCACCAGTTCTGCAGATAGTATATAAAAAATATAAACGGTATTATCGGTGACCCCATGAAACTTTCAATCTAAAAAGACAGAACACATGCAAATGCTCTCACATTCTATAGCATTAAAAGGAAAGCCATTAACAATTGCAAACTATGATGAAGAATGTCAACATTTTATATAGCTCTCTCACTCAGCTAATATTTTTAAGTTCCTACCATGCTTTAGAAACTGTTAGTGCCTGGAGATACAATAGTGAACAAGTTGCATATGGCACTTATATCTCAGGAGTTTACAGTCCAGAAGATAACAAAAATAATTTTTAGAGTGTGATAAGAAATAATTCATAATGTTTTGTGACAGCATTAGCACAAGTAGCCAACACTTTCAGAGAAATAAGAGGCTTTCCACAGAAAAAAAGTAGTCTACGTATATGTTCTGCCACTAATAGTTTTTCTTTTTCCAGTCAAAAGTTAGGGAAGAAAAGTACTTACAAAGTCCTGAAGGCAAGAGAGGAGATAGAAGTATGACTGCAATATAGGGTAGGTAGTAGGAATCTGTAGATGACTTTAGATAGAGAAGAAGAAAATAATGTACTTAAGTGCTTAAATATTGATGGACTTGGGTTTGATACCCAAATCCGAAACAAACTGAGTGTATATTAGCAAGCAAAACTTTTTTTCTAAACCACAATTGTTGTTTTAATCTGAAAAATTGAAAACAATTTTACCTATCAAATAGTCTTTATGTTAGAATTAAATAACACATTAGGCTCAAAGAGGATGAGGCAAATAGTAAGCAGTCAATACAAGAAAGCTACTATTAAGGGCTTTTCTCTTAATCACGGGTACTATGGCCTGCCACATTCCAAAGGAAATCACAATGATGTTTTATAAGGTTCTTTGTACAGTGTTAGAGTAGTTTCAAGTATAGAATATAGTGATTCAACAATTCTATACGTTACTCAGTTCTCATCATAATAAGTATACTCTTAACCCCCTTTACCTATTTCACCCATCCCCCACCTACCTCCCCTCTAGGTAACCATCAGTTTGTTCTCTGCAGTTAAGAGTCTGTTTCTTGGTTTGTCTCTTTTTTCTTTCTTTATTTGTTTTGTTTCTTAAATTCCACATTAGTGAAATCATGTGGCATTTGCTTTTTCTGCCTGACTTATTCCACTTAGCACTGTACTCTCTAGATCTATCCAAGTTGTTGCAAATGGGAAGATTTCATTCCTGTTTATGGCTGAGTAATATTCCAGTGTGTGTGTGTGTGTGTGTGTGTGCACGCGCGCGCACATGCCCACACACACACCATATCTTCTTTAAACACTCATCAGTTGATGGACACTTGGGCTGCTTCCATAATTTGGCTATGGTAAATAATGATGTAATAGATGTAGGAATGATTATATTCTTGTGAATTAGTGTTTTTGTATACTTAAGGTAAACACCCAGGAGTGCAATTACTAGATCATAGGATGTTTCTGTTTTTTATTCTATGAGGAACCTCTACTGTTTTCCGCAATAGGTCTACTTGTTTGCATTCACACCAACAGTCCACAAGGGTTCCTTTTTCTCTACATTCTTGTCAACACTTGCTTCTTGTGTTTTTGGATTTAGTAATTCTGACAGGTGTGAATAGCTCATGGTGGTTTTGATTTGTATTTCCCTGTTGATGAGTGATGCTGAACAACTTTTCATGTGCCTTTTGGCCATCTGTATGTCTTCTTTGCAGATATGTCTGTTCATGTCTGTCAACCATTTTTAATTGGATTATTTGGGGAGCTTTTGACATTGAGTTTTATAAGTTCTTTATATATGTTGGATACTAACCCTTTATTGGATATGTCATTTGTAAATATCTTCTACCATTCAGTTGATTGCCTTTTAGTCTTGTTGACAGTTTTCCTTGCTATGCAGAAGGTTTTTATTTTTTAGAACAGTTTACTTTTACATTTATATCCCTTGCCTCAGGAGACATACCTAGAAATATGCTATTATGGGTAATGTAAAATATATTATTGTTTGTGTTTTCTTTTAGGATTTTTATGGTTTCAGGTCTCACATTTAGGTTCTTAATCCATTTTGAGTTCATTTTTGCATATGATGTGAAAAATGTTCCAGTTTCATTCTTTTGCATGTTATCCAGTTTTCCCAAAACAACTTTTTGAAGAGACAATCTTTTTCCTTTACATATTCTTTCCTCCTTTGTCAAAGATTAGTTGACCATATAATCATGGAATTAATTCTCTCTAGTCTCTTCCATTGATTTAGGTGTTTATTTTTGTGCCAGTGCCATATGGTTTTGATTACCATGCCTTTGTAGTATATCTTAAAATCTGCGATTGTGATACCTCCAGTTTTGTTCTTTTTTTTCAAGACTGCCTTGGTCTTTGTAATTCCATACACGTTTTAGGATTATTTATTCTAGCATATACTACAGGTTTTTAAAACACTTCCTATTACTTTCTAAATGAATTTTGATAAGTATTGGCAAAAAATAATATTTCCTATGTCTGAGTTTCCCTGATAATGCTCTAAAGAAAATGGAAATAATTCGCCATCTTACAATACTCCAAGACACCGCCCCCCCTCAAAGACCTCAAATCATCAGGGAAATGTAAATCAAAATCACAGTGAGATGTCACCTCACACCTCTCAGAATTATTAAAATAAAAAACACAAGATACAATGAGTGCTGGCAAGAATGTGGAGAAAAAGGAACCCTGTGCACTGTTGGTGTGAATGCAAAGTAATGCAACCACTGTGGGAATTGGTATGGAGATTCCTCAAATAATTAAATATAAAAATACCATATGACCCAGTAATCTAGGAATTCCACTACTGGGTATTTACCTAAAGAAACAAAATGATGGTTACAAGAGACGAGGTGGGTAAAGGGATTCGTTAACTAGGTGATGGGATTAAGGAATGCACTTGTGGTGAGTACTGTGGTGATGTAAGAGGATCAAGGAGTGCACTTATCATGATAAAAACTGAGTAATGTATAGAATTGTTGAATCATATTGTATACCTGAAACTAAAACTGTATGTTAATTATACTTGAATTTTAAAAAATCCATTATAAAGTATTTCAGTACGAAAAATTATTCCAAAAAACTACTACTTTCCTTCAAATTCTACTATTAGTAAGTTTTTCTTCCTTCTCTGTATCAATATCAAGAATACAGATTCTATAATACATTATTGATCCATAGTATTTCTTGAATCTGGGACCCATCACAAGGCTAAATAAACTTAATCAACTATTACAAAATTATTAGTTGTATTTCTGAAAGGCATTAAGCATATATCCAGTGAAGAAACAAAAGAAACACAAATTTCCTCTTTCATCAGCTTAATCATCTATCTCTAAACCATTTGTCTCAACCAAAGCACAAAACAACTTGTGAGAATCCTTTAGAATTTCATCTAGAAGTTAATCAGTGAAATACCACCTCACACCAGTGAGAATGGTGAAAATTAACAAGACAGGAAACAACAAATGTTGGAGAGGATGTAGAGAAAGGCGAACCCTCTTGCACTGTTGGTGGGAATGGGAACTGGTGCAGCCACTCTGGAAAACTGTGTGGAGAGTTAAAAATAGTTATAGTCAAAGAGTTAAAAATAGATCTGCCCTATGACCCAGCAATTGCACTGCTGGGGATTTACCCCAAAGATACAAATGCAGTGAAATGCCGGAACACCTGCACCCCAATGTTTATAGCAGCAATGTCCACAACAACCAAACTGTGGAAGGAGCCTCAGTGTCCATAGAAAGATGAATGGATAAAGAAGATGTGGTCTATGTATACAATGGAATATTACTCAGCCATTAGAAACGACAAATACCCACCATTTGCTTCGACGTGGATGGAACTGAGGGTATTATGCTGAGTGAAATAAGTCAATTGGAGAAGGACAAACATTATATGGTTTTATTCATTTGGGGAATATAAAAAATAGTGAAAGGGACTAAAGGGGAAAGGAGTGAAAATATCAGTGAGGGTGACAAAACATGAAAGACAGCTAACTCTGGGAAACAAACAAAGGGTAGTGGAAAGGGAGGTTGGCAGGGGTTTGGGGTGACTGGGTGATGGGCACTGAGGGGGGCACTTGGCGGGATGAGCACTGGGTGTTATGCTAAATGTTGACAAATTGAACTCCAATAAAAAATAGAAGTTAAGCAGTGGTTATCACCCAGGTTAAGAAATAAGAATGCCAAAGGCAATGACAGAAAAAAATCACATAATTCTATGAGTAAAATCTCCACACCTCTGGTGACAATTTAAAAGGAAGACAGTTACTGGCTAGTGCTTATTTTCGCTTCCATCTAGAAAAGAAATGTTAACTTCTAGAAAAATCCCAATGGTATTGATGATCTCACAAGCCAACAGGCAAACTGCTAACCTGAGGGATATCATCCTTCCCTTGGCACAAATGTCAAAGGCAAATAAGAATATCCTCATATGGTTAAGTTAAAGATAGTATGCATGGTGGATAAGAAAATAGGCTTTGAAATCAGTCTCACTTTTAATCACAGATTGCGGGCTTATTAGCCTGGTTTCCTCATCTATAAAATGTGAATAATAAAGGCACTTGCCTCTTAGGATAATTGTTTGCAGTAAATAAGATAATAAATGCAAGGTGCTTATTGGGGTGTATGGCACACAATAAATAATAAATAATTTTTTTACTACCTTAAAAAGGAATGACTGAACAAATAACAAGACAGACTACAGTTGTTATCTGGGTCAGCTCACAGCTTCTTGGTAAATCTGGGCCTCAGGCAGAATTTGTTTATAGGCCAACAAGTCAGCATGGCAACTCCAGTTTACAGTGAAAACATAATCTCCACTAATTAGGATTCATCAGTGTTAATACCCTAGGGACAGACCATTGTCTCTGCTAGATCTAGAGTCTTAGCTAGACTGCTGAGGTTCTTATCATGTGTGGACTGGGTAAGAACTCATCACAGCACAATGATATGGGATATTTATAAGTTGACAAAGATTAGAATCCTGATGGTCCAGAGCACTTACCAATATTAAAAAAAATAGTTAATAGTGAGGCACAGACCTACACTGTCCCACATTTTATCAATCCATTGGATAAAAATCTAAATGGCAGCTTGGTGCAAAGGGAAGGGAAAGAGAATAGTAAACCAAGAAATAGGCTCTTAACTACAGAGAACAAAATGGGTTACAAGAGAGGAGGTGGGTGAAGGGATGGGTTAACTAGGTGATGGAAATTAAGGAATTCACTTGTGATGAGCACTATGGTGATGTATAGAAGTGTTTAATCACCATATTGTACATATAAAACTAATATTGCACTATGCTAACTGGAATTTAAATAGAACACACATACATACATACATGGCAACCTGGTCAAATCAGGAAAATTACACAAACCAGTATAGTGCAGTCATTAAGGGCATTCATTTGGAGTTACCCAGGTGTGGGTGTAGTTCTGTTGAATTCCCCAAACCATCCCTACTGGCTTAGAATTGTGACTCTGTCCATTATTAGCTAGCTGTGTGACTACAGGCAGGCCATTTAATCTCATAGGAAAACAGAGGTAGTGATAGAAGCCACTGCATAGGTTTGTTTGGGAAAATGACTTGAGACTCCAGGTGAAAGCTTTTGTTCTTGTGCTTCACACATGTTAATGACACAAAAGTTATTCTTATTGTGCATGCACACACACATGAGAGCATGCATAAATTTAGCTTCATGGTTGGCACAGAAGAATACAAATAGAGTCGCTCATATCACTTCCCATTTGTTACTTGGGGAAAGGGAAGCAGGAAATAGAATTAAGGGGGCAGCCCGGGTGGCTCAGTGATTTGGCGCCGCGTTCAGTCCTGGAGACCCAGAATCGAGTCTCACATCGGGCTCCCTGTATGGAGCCTGCTTCTCCCTCTGCCTGTGTCTTTGTCTTTGTCTCTCTCTCTCTCTTTCATGAATAAATGGATAAAAATCTTTTTAAAAAAATGAGGAAAAGACAAAAAAAGAGACATACAATTCAAAGTGCTGGGAAGAAAGGGTGGTTGGACCTCAGTAGTAGAAAGAGAATATGAAACTAAAAAAAAGAACCCAGGTTCTATTCAAAAAGTCATCTCCTCTGTGCTTGATTCACCTGCTCCTTACTCATCTCAAGTTCTGGTAAACTCACAGAGAACAGCCAGAATTTGGTTAAGGCTGACCTCCAAAAGTCACGAATTGATAAAGCTACACGTGAAAGCTAAAATGTAACATAGTTCTAGATAGGATTCTTTTAAGAACTAGCTGTTGAAATAGCTTAATGTTTATGTCATTGTCTCCTGCTAAGACTTCTGTTGGACTCTGAATAATGGGAATTTAGAAACCCTGAATGTGTTTACTGATAATAATGAAAAAAAATTCAGTTGGTTAACTTTGTAAGGCAAAGAAGAATACCAAGAAATTATTATTATTACTTATGTCTATTCAGTATTTCAAATTCCCACTTCATCTCTGTTTGCATAACCACATGTTAATATAGGCAAGACCACCAAATCCAGAAGATATCAGCAATTAACACTACATTTAATTTTCAGCAAAACACAAAGTCAACATTTTCAGGACTGACTAAATCAATTTCAATTAGACAACAAGGTTTATTTATCAAGTGAGTCAGTCATCCACACTATATTTTAATTTCTTGTTTATTTCTACACAAGAGAATCCTTCTAGGAAATTAGAAAAAACATTTATCTCAATGTTGGGGGAATGGAAAAAATAAGGACAAAAGTCAATGGTTCTAAATGATTTACAAATGGAATTTTCTTTCTTTTTTTTTAAAGATTTTATTTATTTATTCACGAGAGATAGAGAGAGAGAGAGAGGCAGAGACACAGGCAGAGGGAGAAGCAGGCTCCATGCACCGGGAGCCCGACGTGGGATTCGATCCCGGGTCTCCAGGATCGCGCCCTGGGCCAAAGGCAGGCGCCAAACCGCGGCGCCACCCAGGGATCCCACAAATGGAATTTTCACATTTAAATTTATCTCAATGTTAAAATCAAATTTATTAAATATGTTTACAAATCAAGATATTAGATCTGTATTAAGCACATAATTGCCTTGTGCTTAATTGCATCCAGTCCTCTAAAAGTTATCCATCTTGTTGAGGAGAAAATACAGATAAGAACAGGCACTTGATCAAGTATGAGAATTTTTAGCACAGCCTCTAAGTGCTATATAAGAAATCAAAATGGGAGGATAGTTTTGAACTATAATAATTGAAGTTTTTGTATACAGTTGATGAATTATTAAAAACTGCATCTGAAACTAATGATGTAATATATGTTGGCTAATTGAGTTTAAATACAAAGTAATTGAAGTTTTAATGAAGAAGGAAGTAAATGAATTGCATTATGGAAAGGGGGTAGGCTATGGATAAAAAAAGTTGAAACTGTCATTTCATGTGGTTGAGACACCATGAAAAAAAACACAGATGGAAAATATCCTAGTACTTAATTTAAACCTCTAAGTTTCATACTATGTATGATTGAACGTAATGCTAGATAGATAAGGTGATACTGCCTGTGAATTCATTTATTTATTCATTCAAAATTCCCTTATTCAATACTGAAGATTCTGATTATAATCAACTTGAATAATAGAATTTATGGAGACCTGGTTCTCATATTGCCATTGAAGCCAATGTTTCAAAGACTATGACTTAATTATGAAAACTTGTTTTTTTTCCAGTTTTTATTTGACGTATCTACAGCTTGTGATATTGTTGTTTCATCATTATTTTTGTAATTCTCTTATCCCTTGGATCTTGGCACAAGGAACTCCAGGTTTTCCACCTACTCTTGGTATTCTTGCAATTATTTAGTTGTCAACCTTCTCCTCTGATTTCACTATACATATTCTACTGGTCATCTATCTATTCCTACTAAACTGTATGCCACTGAAAGCAAGAGGCATTAACATTTTTTGTTCACTTCTATGTCCCCAGGGTCAATGACAAACATAGAGTTAAGGACTCAATTAAATATGTGTTGAATATATTAATAAAAAAGCTTCAAGTAACATCTATACTGGTTATTTCCACATATGCATTTCAAATTTCATCTCCCTTACTAAACTCAAGGCTTACAGCTCAAATTATCTAATACAATTCATTCAAGAAATCTTGAGCATTTATTGTGATAAAGCAGTGTTATAGGGTTTGGTAATACAATGGTGAATAAAGAAAAAATGTTCTTATATTATGAAATTTATGTATTAGGTATATAACTTAAAAATATGAGGCACAAATGGTAAGGTTTGAAATTATTTGGGGAAATATGAACTGCTATGAAGAACTACACTCTTAGGCTAATTTAGATTTCTCATATCTAAAATAATGGTAATAATATTACCTAATGCATTTGTGTTTTAAAGATTAAATGAGATAATAAAAGCAATACAATTAGACCTATTAAGGATTCAATGATGATTATCAATTACTGACAATTATGACAATTATTTTTTAAACATAAAATGGCACAAGAATAAATTGAAATAACTTTTATTTACTCTACATCCTATATCTTGCCATATTCTTATCATTCCTTTTTTAATACACATTTTTCATTAACTCAAAAAACATTCATTTATGCACCAGGCCCTGTCTTGTGTCCTTTGGTGTTTTGTTTTGTTTTGTTTTTGTCCTTTGGTGTTTAAAGACAACTAAGACTTCAGCCTTTCTCTGAAGAAAATTGGATTCCAGTAGAGGCTAGAAACAGACAAACTACAGATGTAGATTTCACTATGATTTTAGTGTAATAGTATAGATCTTTCTTGATTTACAAGGGAGTTGCATTCCAATAAACCCCATAACTTGAAAATGTCATAAGTCAAATGCATTAAATACACCTATCCTAGCTAACATCATAGTTTAGCCTAGCCTCTTAAAAGTGTGCAGAACTTTTCCTTACATTAGCCTGTAATTTGGGAAAATCATCTAAAATAAAGCCTATTTTATAATAAAGTGTTGAATTACTCATGTAATTTACTGTATACTCTAGCAAAAGTGAAAAATAGAATGGTTGTATAAGTATGGAACAGTTGTAAGTATATGAGTTGTTTATCCTCATGGTCTCATAGCTGATTAGCAGTCGAGGCTTGCTATATCCGCTCAGCATCAAAAGAAAACACCATACAGTGCATTGCTCACCCAGACAAAAAGATTAAAATTCAAAAGTCAAAGTTCGAAAAAAAGAAAAAGTCAAAGTTCGATTTCTACTGAATGTATATTACTGTCACACTATCATGAAGTAAAAAAAAAGTAAGTTGAATCATTTAAATCAAGGGCTGTCTGCGTATAGAAACATTTCTTTAGCCATTTGATATTGATTATCTCATTGTGACAGGCATTGTTCTTTATACTAAAGATACAGAAGTAGACTAAAATAGATCAATCTGTGCTCTTCTGCAACTTATATTATAATTAAAAACCCACTAAAATATGTTATGGATGAAGAAAAATAAATCCAGATAGGAATTAAATCATTTTTTTCTAATTTGTTCTTGAACACAAAACACAGTTTTGATATGCATACTCCACATAAGCTCTTCCATTTCCATTTTACGTTTTAGGACTTTTAAACTTTTGGGTGCTGCTTTTCCAAGAGCATCACATATAATCTTTTCTAAGGAGCCTCCAAAGTATTCTGGGAATTAAAGTTTACCAAATGGATAGATGGATAAACAGATGGATGGACAGATTGATTGGATAGATAAATAAATGGATAGAAAGGTAGATAGATGGATATATAGATATATAGATAGAAGATAGGTAGATGGATAGATGATAGATAGATAGATAGATAGATAGATAGATAGATAGATAGATAGAAGATAGAGATATGATAGAATGCAGGCAATAATCACCATGACAAAGTAATGGTTATCCAATTATCTGGTTGGTACCTACCCTGGGTTTCTGAATACAGGTGGCATTTACAGAAAATTAAAACAAAATGAACTTCTTGTCTTTGTAAAAAAATATGTCATATTTCATAAATAAGTCACTAATTCTTTCCACAATCTTTGTCATTAGCATTATAAATAGTGACAGTTTTTAATTATGGCAACAGATTGTCAACCATTTTTTAATGGATTTTAATTTTTTTATAGATTGTCGAGTATTTCAGCAGAGAGTTGAAGGTGGTTTTCTCTGTTATAAACCTCTTTCTGTCTTCTCATACCTTAGTCTTCCCTATTGTTCTAATGTATACTCACATGGAATGAAATAAATGCACACTTCACCTAAATTATTGTGTGATGTCCTCTCTTTTAGTAATGCTTTTAAAATTCTACTTAAGAAGGACAGAGTAAAATTGATAATATACTGTAAGGAAGTATTTCATTTACATTCTATGGGTTTTTAGGTTATTTTATTTCACTTTTTCACTATTGTGGGAACTAAACTTCCTTAAAAGAAAATGAAAGTAGATATAGTTTCTGAATTGGATGCAAAAAGGCTTTTAAAGAAAGAAATCATCTTGAAATGGAGAAGGTCAAAGCAATGATGTTTTAATTAAGAATAACACTTTTCTACTATAGCTACCTCAGGTAATTTCTATACTGATGCCTAATAGAAGCAAACTGCCTAGATTTTTTCAAATTCATTGAAGGAGATAAGCACAAGTCATTAGATAAGTATGCACCATGTAAGATTGAAAATGTCTTCTATAGGGATCCCTGGGTGGCGCAGCGGTTTAGCGCCTGCCTTTGGCCCAGGGCGCGATCCTGGAGACCCGGGATCGAATCCCACGTCAGGCTCCCGGTGCATGGAGCCTGCTTCTCCCTCTGCCTGTGTCTCTGCCTCTCTCTCTCTCTCTCTCTCTCTCTGTGACTATCGTAAATAAATAAATAAAAAAATTTTTTTAAAAAAAAAGAAAATGTCTTCTATATTTAATTTAAAAATATAATTCTGGAGTATAATGAGCAACCTAGAGTTGCTGGGAATGATTATTTCTATGTTCTTTCTTCGATGGAAATGTGCAGTTTTGTTTCAAATATAAAAATTGAGATTTTAAAATTTGCACCAGAAATGGATTCATGTAATGGTCATTCATAGAGATCTTATTAAGTATAATTTTCCTATAATATATGTAACATAAGGGCAAGAATTTTATCTTTTGGCTTGCTGCCAAATCCTTAGAGATTAAGTCAATGCTTTGAAAATAGTGGGCACCCAAAAGATATTTGTAAAGTGAATGAAATACGGAAGAGAAGTAGAGAGTGGGGAGGGAGACATGATGTACCCTGGAGTTGTATAAGGCACTATGTTTTCTGGTCAATTGTAGCACATTAAATATCCACAATAAGATGGCAACCAACATTCAGAACTTCTTAATGACACATCATAGATCTAAATAAATTTCATTAGACAATTTTTTATAAATTTATTTTTTATTGGTGTTCAAATTGCCAACATATAGAATAACACCCAGTGCTCATCCCATCAAGTGCCCCCCTCAATGCCCATCACCCAGTCACGCCCAACCTCTGCCCACCTCCCTTTCTACCACTCCTAGTTCGTTTCCCAGAGTCAGGAGTCTCCCATGTTCTGTCGCCTTTCTGATATTTCCCACTCCTTTTTCTCCTTTCCCCTTGATTCCATTTCACTAATTTTTTCAGCATTAATGGTTTATTTTTTTAAATATTTATTTATTTATGATAGAGATAGATAGATAGAGAGAGAGAGAGAGAGAGAGAGGCAGAGACACAGGCAGAGGGAGAAGCAGGCTCCATGCACCGGGAGCCTGACGTGGGATTCGATCCCAGGTCTCCAGGATCGCGCCCTGGGCCAAAGGCAGGCGCCAAATCGCTGCGCCACCCAGGAATCCCCCCTTTCACTATTTTTATATTCCCCAAATGAATGAGACTATATAATGTTTGTCCTTCTCCGATTGACATACTTCACTCAGCATAATACCCTCCAGTTCCATCCACATCGAAGCAAATGGTGGGTATTTGTCATTTCTAATGGCTGAGTAATACTCCATTGTATACATAAACCACATCTTCTTTATCCATTCATCTTTCGATGGACACCGAGGCTCCTTCCACAGTTTGGCTGATTGTGGACATGGCTGCTAGAAACATCGGGGTGCAGGTGTCCCAGCGTTTCACTGCATCTGTATCTTTGGGGTAAATCCCTAGCAGTGCATTTGCTGGGTCTTAGGGCAGATCTATTTTTAACTCTTTGAGGAACCTCCACACAGTTTTCCAGAGTGGCTGCACCAGTTCACATTCCCACCAACAGTGTAAGAGGCTTCCCTTTTCTCCGCATCCTCTCCAACATTTGTGGTTTCCTGCCTTGTTAATTTTCCCCATTCTCACAGATGTGAGGTGGCATCTCATTGTGGTTTTGATTTGGATTTCCCTGATGGCCAGTGATGAGAGCATTGTTTGGCCTTCTTTACGACTTCCTCTGTGAGATTTCTGTTCATGTCTTTTGCCCATTTCATGATTGGATTGTTTGTTTCTTTGCTGTTGAGTTTAATAAGTTCTTTATATATCTTGGATACAAGCCCTTTTTCTGATACGTCATTTGCAAATATCTTCTCCCATTCTGTAGGTTGTCTTTGAGTTTTGTTGACTGTATCTTTTGCTGTGCAAAAGCTTCTTATCTTGATGAAGTCCCAATAGTTCATTTTTGCTTTTGTTTCTCTTGCCTTCATGGATGTATCTTGCAAGAAGTTACTGTGGCCAAGTTCAAAAAGGGTGTTGCCTGTGTTCTCCTCTAGGATTTTGATGGAATCTTGTCTCACATTTAGATCTTTCATCCATTTTGATTTATCTTTGTGTATGGTGCAAGAGAGTGGTCTAGTTTCATTCTTCTGCATGTGGATGTCCAATTTTCCCAGCACCATTTATTGAAGAGACTGTCTTTCTTCCAGTGGATAGTCTTTCCTCCTTTGTCAAATATTAGTTGACCATAAAGTTCAGGGTCCACTTCTGGGTTCTCTATTCTGTTCCATTGATCTATGTGTCTGTTTTTGTGCCAGTACCACACTGTCTTGATGACCACAGCTTTGTAGTACAACCTGAAATCTGGCTTTGTGATGCCCCCAGCTATGGTTTTCTTTTTTAATATTCCCCTGCTATCGGGTCTTTTCTGATTCCACACAAATCTTAAAATAATCTTGTTCTAACTCTCTGAAGAAAGTCCATGATATTTTGATAGGGATTGCATTAAATGTGTAAATTGCCCTGGGTAACATTGACATTTTGACAATATTAATTCTGCCAATCCATGAGATGGAATATTTTTCCATCTCTTTGTGTCTTCCTCAATTTCTTTCAGAAGTGTTCTGTAGTTTTTAGAGTAGAGATCCTTTACCTCTTTGGTTAGGTTTATTCCTAGGTATCTTATGCTTTTGGGTGCAATTGTCAATGGGATTGACTCCTTAATTTCTCTTTCTTCATCTCATTGTTAGTGTATAGAAATGCCATTGACTTCTGGGCATTGATTTTGTATCCTGCCACGCTACCAAATTGCTGTATGAGTTCTAGCAATCTTGGGGTGGAAGCTTTTGGCTTTTCTATGTAGAGTACCATGGCATCTGCGAAGAGAGAGAGTTTGACTTCTTCTTTGCCAATTCGAATGCCTTTAATGTCTTTTTGTTGTCTGATTCCTGAGGCTAGGACTTCCAGTACTATATTGAATAGCAGTGGTGAGAGTGGACATCCCTGTCTTGGTCCTGATCTTAGGGGAAAGGCTCACAGTGTTTCCCCATTGAGAATGATATTTGCTGTGGGCTTTTCATAGATGGCTTTTAAGATGCTGAGGAATGTTACCTCTATCCCTACACTCTGAAGAGGTTTGATCAGGAATGGATGCTGTATTTTGTCAAATGCTTTCTCTGCATCTATTGAGAGGATCATATGGTTCTTGTTTTTTCTCTTGCTGATATGATGAATCACATTTGCTTTACGAGTATTGAACCAGCCTTGCATCCCGGGTATACATCCCACTTGTCATGGTGAATAATATTCTTAATGGATTGTTGTATCCTATTGGCTAGTATCTTGTTGAGAACTTTTCCATCCATGTTCATCAGGGATATTGGTCTATAATTCTCCTTTTTGGTGGGGTCTTTGGTTTTGGAATTAAGGTGATGCTGGCCTCCTAGAACGAATTTGGAAGTACTCCATCTCTTTCTATCTTTCCAAACAGCTTTAGTAGAATAGGTATGGTTGTATGGTTTCTTCTTTAAATGTTTGATAGAATTCCCCAGGGAAGCCAACTAGCCCTGGACTTTTGTGTCTTGGGAGGTTTTTGATGACTGCTTCAATTTCCTCCCTGGTTATCAGCCTGTTCAGGTTTTCTACTTCTTCCTGTTCCAGTTTTGTTAGTTTGTGGCTTTCCAGAAATGCGTCCATTTCTTCTAGATTGCCGAATTTATTGGCATATAGCTGTTCATAATATGTTTTTAAAATCGTTTCTATTTCCTTTGTGTTGGTAGTGATCTCTCCTTTCTCATTCATGATTTTATTAATTTGAGTCTTCTCTCTCATCTTTTTAATAAGGCTGGCTAAGGGTGTATCTATCTTATTAATTCTTTCAAAAAACCAACTCCTAGTTTTGTTTATCTGTTCCACAGTTCTTCTGGTCTCTATTTCATTGAGTTCTGCTCGAATCTTTATTAACTCTCTTCTTCTGCTGGGTGTAGGATCTATTTGCTGTTTTTTTTTTTTCTAGCTCCTTTAGGTGCAAGGTTAGCTTTTGTATTTGAGTTCTTTCTAATTTTTGGATGGATACTTGTATGTGATGTATTTCCCCCTCAGGACTGCTTTTGCTGTATTCCAAAGATTTTGAATGGTTGTATCTTCATTCTCATTAGTTTCCATGAATTTTTTTAATTCTTCTCTAATTTCCTGGTTGACCCTTTCATCTTTTAGCAGGATGGTCCTTAACCTCTATGTGTTTGAAATCCTTCCAAACTTCTTCTTGTGATTTATTTCTAATTTGAAAGCATTATGGTCTGAAAATATGCGGGTTAGGATCCCAATCTTTTGTTGTCGGTTAAGACCTGATTTGTGACCCAGTATGTTTCGGAGAAAGTTCCATGTCCACTTGAGAAGAATGTGTATTCAGTTGCATTTGGGTGTAAAGTTCTGTAAATATATGTGAAATCCATCTGGTCCAGTGATATCATTTAAAGCTCTTGTTCCTTTGGAGATGTTGTGATTAGAAGACCTATCGATTGTAGAAAGCACTAGATTGAAGTCACCAACTATAAGTGTGTTATTATCTAAGTATGTCTTAACTTTGGTTATTAATTGATTGATATTCTCAGCAGCTCCCACATTCGGGGCATATATATTGATGATTGTTAGGTCCTCTTGTTGAATAGATCCTTTAATTATGATATAGTGTCCCTCTTCATCTCTCACTACAGTCTTTGGGATAAACTTTAGTTTATCTGATATAAGGATGGCTAACCCTGCTTTCTTTGAGGACCATTTGAATGGTAAATGGTTCTCCAACCTTTTATTTTCAGGCCGTAGGTGTCCTTATGTCTAAAATAGTCTCTTGTAGACAGCAAATAGATGGGTCTTGCTTTTTTATCCAGTCTGACTCCCTGTGCCTTTTGATGGGGTCATTAAGCCCATTGACGTGCAGAGTTACTACTGAAAGATATGAGTTTAGTGTCATCATGATACCTATTCAGTCCCTGTTTTTGTGGATTGTTTCCTTGGACTTCCTCTTTCTTTTACAGGGTCCCCCTTAATATTTCTTGCAGAGCCGGTTTGGTGGTCACATATTCTTTCAGTTTCTGCTTATCTTGGAAGCTCTTTATCTCTCCTTCTCTTCTGAATGAGAGCTTTGCTGGATAAAGTATTCTTGGTTGCATGTTCTTCTCATTTAGGACCCTGAATATATCCTGCCAGCTCTTTTTGGCCTGCCGGGTCTCTGTGGAGAGGTCTGCTGTTAATCTAATATTTATCTCCATTAAAGTTAGATATTTCTTGTCTCTTGCTGCTTTAAGGATCCTCTCTTTATCTTTGAATTTGCAAGCTTCACTATTAAATGCCTTGCTGTTGATCAGTTTTTATTGATTTTAGGGGGAGATCTCCTATTTCCTGTATCTGAATGCCTGTTTCCCTTCCCAAATTAGGAAAGTTTTCAGCTATGATTTGTTCAAATACATATTCTGGCCCTCTTTCCATTTTGGCGCCCTCTGGAACCCCAATTAAACGTAGAGTTTTCTTCCTGAGGCAGTCATTTATTTCCCTTAATCTATCCTCATGGTCTTTTAATTGTTTTTCTCTTCTTTCCTCAGTTTCCCTCTTTGCCATTAACTTGTCTTCTATGTCACTCACTCATTCTTCTACCTCATTAACCCTCGTCGTTAGGACCTCTAGTTTGGAATGCATCTCATTTAATTGATTTTTAATTTCTGCCTGATTAGATCTAAATTCTGCAGTTATGAAGTCTCTTGAGTCCTTTATGCTTTTTTCTAGAGCCACCAGTAGCTGTATAATAGTGCTTCTGAATTGGCTTTCTGACATTGAATTGTAATCCAGATTTTGTAACTCTGTGGGAGAGAGGACTGTTTCTGATTCCTTCTTTTGAGGTGAGTTTTTCCTTCTAGTCATTTTGCTCAGTGCAGAGTGGCCAAAAACAAGTTTTATTGGGAAAAGGAGAAAAAGAGAGAAGAGAAAGAAGAAAAGAAAAAGAAAAAAAGAAAAAAAGGAAGGAGAAAAAATTGGAAGAATAAAACAAAAGGGGGGTAGCAAACAGAACACAAAAAACAAGGGGGAGTATCCTCTGATTCTGTATACTGTAAATCCCTCGATTTCCCCTGGAACTTTCCAGTGCTGCTTGGTCAATAATTTGTGTTTCCCCTGTTGGTCTAGCTGGTCTTCTGGGGGAGGGGCCTGCTGTGCTGATTCTCAGGTGTCAGCACCCATGGAGGAGCTGCTCTGCTCCCTGCCTGGTGCAAGGCTCAGTGAAAGTTGTTTATCCTGTTTATCCTGTGAGGCCACTCTGAAGCTCAGTGGGGGTTGTTTATCCTGTGAGGCACCAGGAGGAACAACAACAGTGGTGGGGCCAGCCCATCAGCCCTGGAGTCAGCTCCCAGTCTGCAGGGGCCTCTATGCCCTGGGGTGGGGGCCGCTGATCTGCACAGCTCAGGGCCACCGGGTGGCAGGAGCGTCCTTGCTGTCCTGTACCCTCCTGGCCTCTGCCTGTCCCGGGGGAGAGCACCGGATCTTGGGCTGTGATCCCGATGCCCTGGTCTCCTGGGCCTGCACTGTTGGAATTGCTCCCGCCCCGCAGCCCCTTCTGTGGGGAGCCTCTGCTCGAGCCCCGTCGGAGCTGCTCCCGGGGCCGCACAGCCCCCTCCGCGCTGAGCCGCCTCCTGAGCTGCCTCCGACCTGCTCCCGGGTCCAGCCGTGCGTGCTGCAGTCCTTTAGGGTTCTTGGCTGCGGGATGTGGCATGCTCTCCCAGAGGCACAGGTGCTCTGTTTGTCCCAGGGAGCCTGAGGGCATCCCCGCCCCTCCTGGGTCCTGCTCCAACTTCCTGGGAGTGACTTTCCTACTAGGAAGGTTGGTGCAGCTCCTGCTCCTCCGGGACGGGGCTTTCCTGTCCTGGGGACACTCGCCCCGGCCTCAGCCCGGCTCCTCGCGGGGCCCCTCCCCCTCGGATGCCTTTTGTTTCTTTATTTCTTTTCCCCCCCCGTCTTCCTTCCTTGATAGAAGCACGAACTCTTCTCACTGTAGCATTCCAGCTGTTCTCTCTTTAAATCTCAGGCCGAATTCGTAGGTTTTCAGGATGATTTAAAAGTTATCTAGGTAATTTGGTGGGGGGCAGGTGATTTGGGGACTCTACTCTTCCGCCATCTTGCCCTGTCCCCTACTTAGACTATTTTTAAAGCTAGATTTATTTGATTCTTTTGTAAAATTTATCTTTTTAGGTATAATAAGTTTTGACGAACATATTTGGCATATAACTACTATAATAGTGATATTAAATATTTCTATCACTTCCAAAATAATTATTTTGCAGTAAATCCTCACTTGTTACCTTCCACTCTTGACAACAGCTGTTTATGGCCCCTATAGTTTCATCTTTTCCCAAATGTCATATAAATTGAATCATGTAGTATGGAATTTTTTGAGTTGACCTCTTTCATTTATTATAATGCATTTGAGATTCATCCATGTTGCTGTAGTTCATCTCTTTTAATTTCTTAGTATTCCATTGTATGAATATACTACAATATATTATTCAATGTACCAGATGATGTACTTTGAGGTTTTTTCCAGGTTTGACTTATGAATAAAGTTGATAGAAACATCATACATCTCTTTGTATAGACATATGCTTGTATTTCACTTCATACTAACTAGGGGTTACATTATTGGTTCATTTCGCTTATGTAACTTTTTCGTTATAAAATACTGCCAAAATGTTTCTTTTCTTTTTTTTAATTTTTTTAATAAATTAATTTTTATTGGTGTTCAATTTACCAACATACAGAATAACACCCAGTGCTCATCCCGTCAAGTGTCCCCCTCAGTGCCCGTCACCCATTCACCCCCACCCCCCGCCCTCCTCCCCCTCCACCACCCCTAGTTCGTTTCCCAGAGTTAGGAGTCTTTATGTTCTATCTCCCTTTCTGATATTTCCCACACATTTCTTCTCCCTTCCCTTATATTCCTTTTCACTATTATTCATATCCCCCAAATGAATGAGAACATACACTGTTTGTGCTTCTCCGATTGACTTACTTCACTCAGCATAATAGCCTCCAGTTCCATCCACGTTGAAGCAAATGGTGGGTATTTGTCGTATCTAATGGCTGAGTAATATTCCATTGTATACATAGACCACATCTTCTTTATCAATGTCAGAAAGCCAATTCAGAAGCACTATTATACAGCTACTGGTGGCTCTAGAAAAAAGCATAAAGGACTCAAGAGACTTCATGACTGCAGAATTTAGATCCAATCAGGCAGAAATTAAAAATCAACTGAATGAGATGCAATCCAAACTAGAAATCCTAACGACGAGGATTAACGACGTGGAAGAACGAGTGAGTGACATAGAAGACAAGTTAATGGCAAAGAGGGAAACTGAGGAAAAAAAAGACAGACAATTAAAAGACCATGAAGACAGATTAAGGGAAATAAATGACGGCCTAAGGAAGAAAATGTTTCTAAAGTAGTTCACTTTTGCATTCCCATCACTAATGTATGAGAATTCAAATTGTTCTGCACATTCACCAACACTTCTTAATGTCAGTTGTTTTTATCCTTAATCACTCCAGTCAGTATACAATATTTCATTGGGGTTTTAATTTGCATTTCCCCATTGAGTAATTGAGCATCTTTATGTGTACTTATTTGACATCCACCTATATCCTTTGATAAATTGTCTGTTTTAATCTCTTTTATTGTGGTGTTGTTTGATTCCTTGTTATTGACTTATTAGAGCTCTTTTATATAATGGATACAACGTTTGTCTCAGGTATGTGTGTTGCAAACAATATTTCCAGCCTGTGAATTCTCTTTCCATTTTCAAAAGTCTTTCAAAGAGCAAAAATTTTTAATACTGATAGCATCTAATTTATCATTTATATATATTTTTATAATTCATGACCTCTGTGTTATATCTAAGAAATCTTTAACTCCAGTTCACAAATATTTTCTTCTGTTTTCTCCTGCAGTATATTGTCAGGTTATTAGAAAACAGGACGCCCACATTTTTCTGTGCTTGTAATGTCATTACTATTGATAGACCGATCAAACATTCAGAATTCTTAATAACTCCTCATGGATCAGAAGCTATGGATTACTTGGATCTTTTTTTATTCTTTTTATATTTCCACCCTATGTGAAATCAATAATAAATATATTTATATTTAATAAATAATAATAATATTATGTTTACTATTATTCATATAAAATTTAACTAACATTAATGAACATGAAGTTCATGAAAAGAGGGGCAATCACTTTGTTTTATTCTACTCTACAAGATTCAGAAAAAATTTGAGGCAATTTTCAGTTAGGATAAGCTGGATTATTCTGAAGTCACAAACAATTCTGCATAGTTTCTTTGGCACTAATTCTCTTTAAAACTGAAGAGACTTATTATATAGTTGATTCCAGTCAGGTACATGTGCTGATGGTTACACCCATAGGTATTTTCTAGATAGTCTCTTTAGATTTATTATATTGCTTCACCTTCTTGCTCCCATGCATCTATCTGTTAACATAATTTAAGAGACTTGGTGCCAATAAGGCTGTGGTAGAAGACTCAAATATTTAATTTCTTTTTCCTGAGTCATTTTGTCAATTAAAGGAATTCACTGGGTGCTAACTTAATCAGTGGAAAAGTTTTAACATGCAGAATTATAGTTAAAACTAAGGTTTGATTCAAATTTACAAAAATGATTTAAATGTTTTTTAAATAATTTAAAGCATTATCAATTTTAACTTTTGCATAGAAATAAGAAAAGATGCAGTTAAGAGAGTAGAAAAAATAGTTTCACATTACCTCATCACTCCTCCACCAAACCTTGGTAGCCCATCATGAAGAGACACATCCTTCTTATGGGAGAAAGAAAGGGAAGTGAGCTTGACTCACTTCACAAACTCCAGGACCAGGTCTGCACCAGCATCAGGCCAGACCCTCACAGGCCCAGGTTGTGGCCTTTTTCAGCACTAGGTTAACTCTCACAGCCCCAAGCTCCTGGCACACCCAAGTGCCAGGCCAGTTCCTATGGCCCCAGGCTCTCAGCCCACTATAGTGCCGGCTCAGGTCCCATGGCCACAAACTCTAAAAGAACTCCTGTAGACCCAGGTTCTCAGTTTAGCCAAGTGCTAAGTTGGATATGACATGCTTTCCAAGGAGTCACAAGTAGCCATTTTACTAACAGTGTGCCGTTGAATAACATGGCTCTTCATCTTTCAAACTTCCACTGTTTCTTACAGCCTGCCAGTTAAATTCTAAGTCACTGCCACATATTTTAGCATGTGTGTGTGTGTGTATGTGAAAGCGACACCACACCTCTTTAATAATATCTTCATCAGGGATCCCTGGGTGGCGCAGCGGTTTGGCGCCTGCCTTTGGCCCAGGGCGCGATCCTGGAGACCCGAGATCGAATCCCACGTCAGGCTCCCGGTGCATGGAGCCTGCTTCTCCCTCTGCCTGTGTCTCTGCCTCTCTCTCTCTCTCTCTCTCTCTGTGACTATCATAAATAAATAAAAATTAAAAAAATAAATTGTGTTAAAACATTAAAAAAATAATATCTTCATCAATCAATATCTGCTACATTATGTTGTAGTAACTAACAACAATCTAAGTAAAAATAATTAAACTGATACATTTTTATCTCTTGCCCATATTATACATATACAGTGGTTTGTGTGGGCTGTCTAGTCTTGTCCTTATTCTGGGATCCAGACTGATGGAGCAACAAGTCTACAATAATTCTGGTCATTATGGAAAAGGGTAAAGAGAGATCATGTTGCATTATATGCTGGCTTTGAATCTTTTGCTTTGAAGTGTCAGAAGTTATTAACATTGGCAATTTATTGGTCAATATAAGTAAGCTACATGGTCAAAATTCCAAGGGGTTAAGGAAATAGAATACTATCATATGCCCCAAGGATAATGATAATATTCACTGAACGGCACTAATTGCTACCCAGTGATCATCTCCACTTCTTTTTGTAAGATTTTAAGAGGGGAATTTTTTAAAAAATATTTTAAGAGGGACATGAAGAAACAATAATATGTCCAAAAGAATGTGACCTATATAATAATGAGAATTAACATAATTCATATGAAGAATGGAAATAATATTTTCCCAAAAGAAGTGCATGATTACAATATTCAAACATGTGAAGCATTAAGTTGAATAAAATAGACAGGTAGCCAAAGGATAGGTATGGATCTGTGATGATCAAAAAGCACATGTCTCATTTGAAGGTGTTATATTTGTTCATTTTTAAACTGCCTGGCACCAAACAAAGTAACAAAATAGTTTTTTTTTCAGACCCAATTGATGCAACTGGCTGCCAGTTTGGGATGCTTGTAAATATTGTGAGAAATCATTCACCCTTTTGCTTGTTTTAATCTTCCCTCTCTGGATCTTCTCCAGTGCCAATTGTTAAATATTTTATTTTGCTTTGTTTTATTTTGCCATTCTTTAAAGTGGTTACACATTTAGTCATTTTGACTAATTTTAAATCACACCAGTCTTTTATTTTCTTAAGATTTTATCTATTTATTTGAGAGAGAGAGAGAGAGAACATGAAAGAGAGATCACTAACCATGGGGAGGGGCAGAGGGAGAAGCAGACTCCCTGCTGAGCAGGGAGCCCAGCTCCGGATTGGATCCCAGAACCCTGGGATCATGACCTGAGCTGAAAGCAGACACTTAATGGACTAAGGCCCACACTACTTTTTCAATGCCTAAGTAATTCCTAAAATAATTACAAAAATGGAAAAATCACACCCTTAAGATAACTGCGAAGGAATACAAGGGTAAATAATATTATTTATATAGTAGCTGAAATTTTTTGAAAAATACTATTACCAAGGACTATGTGCTAAATATTTTATTTCCACTTTTCAATGAAATCAGGGTTGTAAAAATAATGCACATGGAATAGTTAGAATTTTATAAAAAGAAATAACATGGGGCACTTGGGCGGGTCAGTCAGTTAAATGTCCAACTCTTGATGTAGGCTCAGGTCTTGGTCTCATGGTCATGAGTTCAAACCCCACTTTGGGTTCCATGCTGGGTGTGGAGCCTACTTAAAAAATAAATAAAAATTAAAAATAATAACAAATATTAGTCAATGCCTATGTTAGAAGAAAAGCAGCAAAGGAATACCTGTCACATTGGAAAAAAACATTGACCTAGGGAGTGAAGGGGAACACAAACCAGAAAACCATTTCAAAGCAAACATTTATTTTCTGATTGTAGCTGGTAAAAATGAGATTGAAGACACAAGTTACAAGGGTAAAAGTAATCTGATATCAATTGGCTAATGCCAACAGACATCTAGGGAAAACCTAAGTTATCCAGAAATGGAGCAAATAAATATTTACAAAGCCATGGGACTGCCACTTGTATTTATGCAAAAAAGTTTTGGTAAAAATATCTTTATAAAATAAGTCATGTTGACCTGCTATTAGGTTTAATACTTCATGTTTCATATCCCTCATTCAAAAACTAGGGAGTGACAAAGGAGGTTAAAGTGGTAAGGAATGGCTAATGAATCATTTCACTTTATTAATTTTTCTTTACTATGGTTTGAAATTTATGTAATGCTATCAGCAAAAAAACAATTATGTATTTTTCATAACTTACATATAGCATTCTAAACCACAAGACAGGAAATAAATTGATGTATATTTTTAAGATTGAAGAAAAAAGATGAAAATGTAGGATAAAGTTGATAATTTGATAATAATAAAATAAAGAGCTCAAACAATTCGGTCCAAATGAAATTAATTTTTTTGTCCTTCACATATATGATTTTCTTAAGCATTCCTTAGTCCTCCACATGTTTAAAATTGACAACCATCTTTTCTCATATTTGCCAATCAGACTCCTGACACTGAGAGGTGAATATTTAGAGCCATTTTGAGAACATAAAGGACAGAAGAAAATAATGAGGCTTCCAACCTCTGACGTCCTTAACAAATCCAAAAGGCCACAATTTATAGAAAATAAGAAGTAATTTGTCATAGTGAGATATTTTTCTTCATGATGAAGAAATGTCACTTACTATTTAGTGATTGGAAGCAATGTATAATGTTTTGATAAGTTCATTCATCTTTCATTTGTTAAGGTGATTTTTCTTCCTTGGGGTAACTTAAGTTAATGTTTGGAAAAGTACTTGTCTTACTCTTTCAAAATAAATGGACAGATAACAGGGAATGGCAGAATCAAATGTGGGATAACCCAAAGCAGTAGGACGTATAACTGAGACACTGTGTATGAAGCCAGCATTTTATTATTTTTGTTATTTTTATGTCTATTTTTATTGGAGTTTGATTTGCCAACATATAGTATAACACCCAGTGCTCATCCCGTCAAGTGTCCTGCCAGTGCCCAGAGGGTGATTCCAACATTTTAAAAACTATTATTCCTGGTTTAAAAACTATTATTACTGTTTTGTTTTAATTTGCTATAATTACAACTTGTTTTCTAAATTTTCTTTAAAAAATACATGAATTCAAAGTGTATGAAATATTGTTTTGGCTACTAGATGGAGAAGACACTCCCTTGCATCTCCTGATTTTGAATCTAAGTCTGTATGTCCTGTTCAATGAGAAAATGTTGATATTGAAAGACAGATTTAATACCTATATTACAGAATATCTGTCTCGAAATAGTATTTACAACTTATTGTTATGTTTTGGGGAAATAGTAACATAGTCTATTATGTATTCAAAGATGTATAACAAGGCTGAGTTGTATTCATGTAATAAAAAAGGCAATGTAAACTGAGTTCCGATATAGCAAATTTATAAAATATTTAGATGTGTTTTATAAAACAGATTTTGGGAATTTGAATGCAGGTAAGTTTTGCTACAAATATAGGCAATTATGGTAAATAAATCCAGGCAAATCTTTGTAACTGAGTTGCTATGATTCCATTGGAAAGTCACAAAATTCCTTTCTTATCAATTTCTTCCGTTGTGTTATGGAGATAAATATAACTGCCATATATAATATATACTTTGAAATATTATCTTGAGGGTTATGTAAATAATATAATTTATAAATAGGAAAATAGCTTTTTAAATCTTTCAGTTGACCCCCATCAGCCAGTATGTTAAAACTATATCCGGTTTTAAGTGATTTACCTAAGGAGTCCAGGTATACATTTTTCTATTGATATTTGTATTGTTGTCTATTGACAAGTTACATTGACTCATGTGGAAATATACTCCAAAGGAACAATAAGGAAGGATGCAAATTTAGAAATACATTAATTAAAATAATAATGATGACAGTGATGATTACTTTGATATTTAGGACATATTTGTTCTAAAAGATTTAGAGTTGTTTTGGTGGAAAGAAGGACAAAAGGCTAAGAATCTAAAAATACCTTTTCTTTCAGGTCAGTCAGCTCCAATGAGGAACAATAGTTACTACTTTGAAAAAAGGACCTAAAACTGTGTCACCCACAAGTATCCCATGACAAGCTTTTATGTTGCGAAATTTTGATTAACCTGTAAAATACACCGTTTCTCTTACTAAATGAGCACCGTCTTATAGAAAATTTTGTCAGCCAAACCAAATAATGATCATATATTTCTTGTAACATAAAGATACTTTGTCTTGTTTGAATACAGGAAAGGAGAGTCAGGGCATTAAACTATTTTAAATAAATAGTGACAACATGCCTAAGATTCACCAAGTGAATAGCACTATTATTGGAGCTGCTCTGACAAATGAAATATCATATTACTGTAGTCATGATATTATTACAATTATACATTGTTAAAAATTGTTTTGAGTATTTTTTTAATCCCTTCACAAATGCTACTTATTTTTTCCAATATAACACTGTAAACTGAAATTAATTTAACAATCACTGGTTTATAATACCTCTTTTTGGAAGTATATTTTATAACTCATATGCATACAAAGCCAGAACTATCTTCTATTGGTGTTTTATACTCTTGATTCACAGATCACCTAGCCAATCATGCTCTTCTATGAATAACGTGACTGGTTCATTGAGGGAAGCATATTAGGTGGTGAGACATCTGAGATTATCTTCTGTCTTCCTTTTACTCATTGTACTTTATTGACTAATCTATGCAAGAAAGGGACAGTCAGTAAAATGTCATCATAACATTAAATTGTATTCTTCATCTTTGCAATATTTTTGGCTCAAGATGCAATGAAGGGTTGTTTGAGGTATTGTGTGAATATTCCTTCGATTCAGAAGAAATTATTCATCTTTCTTTAGTGTGGTGGGAGACAAAAATAATATTAAAAAGATTGAAAGTCCCTATCAGGGAAAGTGCAAAATCGCAAAGCACTACTTTGTTGCATAAAAATAAGCTTTTATCGCCTTCGATTGGAAAAAAAGTATGAATTAAGATAAAATGTCTTGTTGCTCAAAAGATGTTAATAAATCTAAGCTAGAGAAATAATAGTGATGAAACTTATGACTCATATAAACATCAAATATAATAACTATTAATCTTTATGTCACTTGCCTTTTTGGATCAGCCTCATAATTTTCATTTTCTGTGCATTCCAAGTTTCTTTCATGCTAGTTATTGTGAATAAAATTATTAACTGAAATTATTGATACTAGAACGGGAAAATAGGGTTAGTTTCTAAAAGGTGAATAACATTTACAATGTATAAAAGAGGAAGAATGATTGCAAGTTGGGAAAATGAGTAAACATAAAGAGAATCCATATTGGATAGACTAACTTGGACAGTGCCCTAAGGTAAATTTAACTAGAATTATTTCTTAAAGGAGCTGTAGAAAAAGTTCCATGTACTGAGTAAACTGCAAATTTGTTTGTCTTTCTTACCAAATTTTTTATAGCCTGAATGGATAAGGCAGAATATTTTAAATAATAACTAAATTTTAGATCAGTTTAACAGATGGCATGCTAAACTTATGATAAATTAGTTTGGAAATTGTCAAGGGAAATTCATACTATGTGCATACATAAACCAAATCAATAATTTTGACAGAATGCATGCTCCTCCATAATGATTCCACACTTAACCACGCTTGACATAATGCTGGACCTAGAACACTATTTTAACTGATTTGAAAGAAATCATCTCCAAAATTCATTTATAGGGTTCAACATTTTCCTGTAGTCTAGTCTGCTTTGTCTCAAGTTGAGTCTATAGGCTACTGTCATAAGCAAAAGAGTAGCAACAAAGTTAAATCATTTATTTGGCCTCAGGCAGTCAAAATCTGAGATCCAATTTACCTTTATTGTAAGGCTACCCGGTTAGTGTGAGGAAGTGTCTTCAGCTTTTCCTTCAAAATCTACTGTCATCCAGCTAAAAAGTTTGAATTGTTCCAATACATTAGTATGCATATAGTATACAGTATATCTCTTCAATATATCAGGCATAGAAAGAGCTCATCTTCAGGAAAAAGGAAGTCCTAATGGCAGTTTTCTGTGTTACTTGGATCACCATATAGCTGAATTTACTTAAGCCAAATAATTCTATACTTTACTTGATCTTTAGTCCATTGCATAGATCTGGTAAAAATATTCCTTTTTTAAAAAAAGATTTTATTTATTTATTCATGAGAGACACACAGAGAGGGAGAGAGAGAGAGAGAAAGAGAGAGAGAGAGAAGAGACATAGGCAGAGGGAGAAGCAGGCTCCTCGCAGGGAGCCTGATAGGGGACTTGATACCCAGACCCAGGGATCACGCCCAAAGGTAGACGCTCAACCGCTAAGCCACCCAGTTGTCCCTGGTAAAAATATTCCTTAATGTGGTTTCTCAAGAAAAGAACTCGAGCTTTGGAACTTAGAGAAAATATGTTTGAGATAAATTAAGATGATGTCCATATAATAGCTTTGTGTATTAATTATGTAATAAAAAACTGCATCCCCAAAGGTCATAATTTGAACTTTTGATCTTGCATTTATAACTGTAAGGGAAAAAAATACAACTTCAAAGTCTCCTTCTACAAGAAAAGAAAAAACTCTTAAATAAATATGTAAAATATTTTAACATAGCAAGCTCTGTATTGTGTTGGTTTTTGTAGAAACTTTGAAGTTATTTCCTAGAGACTAATGCATATTCAAAGTAAAAGACCAGAGAAAGGTATCACTGGAAAAAGTTTTTTCTAACCACATCTAATCAAATTTTTCTAGGCTGGTGTGAAATATAGTAATGAATCATGTTCACTTTCATCAGTCATGTTATATTATGTTATAGTCTTCTAAAATAAATGCATGCAATAAGATTGAGCATGACACAAGGGAAGAGAGCAGCCAGGAAATTTGAAAGCATTGCAACAAGAAATAGTCAAATTTTACCCCTTTGGGAAAACTGCTTATCTGGTTATACTTAACAAAAGTTTACTTTTTTTCATATCATGGGGAAGAGTAAACATATAATACAAAAAGCAAAGACCAAGAATCAGAATTATTTAGTCTAAATATGACTATCTAGTTACTAAACATTTACTAATCTCCTACTGTGTGTTATTTATCATGGTATTTATTATTTTAATTTGAACTAGACTCTTTACTATTTGTACCACAATTTGTTTTTTAAATAAAACAACAAATAAACAACCAGAATAAAACTTTTGTGGGTGTAAGGGAAAATAAAATTTAAAAAGATGAGGCCCCCCCCATAAGCACTAAAATTATAAGCAATAACATAGTTTCAGAATATATTATTTTCCTTGATTTTTCATATGAGATTTGCAGACACAGTGTTGATAAATATGTTCATCTATATACTTTTAATGTCAAGGTAATGTGAAATTAATTCATCATTGCTATTTGAGGCAACAAAACAAACTGCCATGCAAGATCATCATTTGCATGTCTGTTAAATAAGCTACTCATTTTTCTAATAGGCAATACCTTATTTTGTGCATTCATATGACCATTAATATATTTCAGTTAATTTTAATCTTCCAAATATCTTTGTATTGCATAATAGATGTCATGTGTTTCAATGGATTATATATATTAACTTTTTTGCATGGCCAAATGACAGAATTTGAAGCTAAAATATATGTGTGGTGGTAATTCATGATCCCTGTAAAATCATCATCCCTAATTGGACATTTAGGACACACAATTTTTAGCAAAGTCAAAGAAAAATAACAAATACGGTATTTTAGAGTTTATAAAGTGCACTTTAAAATAATACCTTTACTTCAACCTTCACACCCTTAATTCATAACTGCTTAAGATTTTGCCTCATTTCTTAGTGAATAAACAAATTGTAAACAGTAGACCTACCAGAATGAGAGCTTCCTAGACCAATGTTTTGTAAACTGCAAGTGGAAATATATTAGTGAGTCTTGTAACAAACTAAATGGGCTGCAACTAGAAATGTAAAAAAAAAAAGAATAGAAAATATCAGCAAGCATTGCAGATAGTAAAAGGTAGTTACACTAAAATATCTTTTACTATGTGTATGTATGTTTATAGAGTCTTTATGTAAAATGTGTTTCCTACCATAGACCAAAATAAAAACAAGTTTGGAAGTTACTGGCCTAGGCTATGTAAAGCAGGTTCCATTATCCATAGACTCATGGGTAGGGAAATGTGACCTCAGCATGGGTGGGGGTGGGGGGAGAATTTTTATGAATATCTGGTAGGCTTGTTCTTGTCCATTTTAAGAACAGTGGCAGAACAATAAGAGTGAACCTGAGGTTGATGTGTCCCAGAGGTATAAAGTCATCTCCAAACAGTCAACAGATAATGTCACACTTTGCATGCTCTTTCAGAGCTGCCTTCACTCACTGAAACCATTCATTCCTTCAGGGACAGTTGGGTGGCAATGGCAGCAACTCTGCCATTTACAACACAAATAGAATCTGGGATCCTTTGATGCTAGGAAGATGCCCTGAGTCACCTTAACTTATATCACAGCTAATTAAAACAAACAAACAATATTATCTAAAAAGCTGGTATATTTGGGATTGCGTTGCTTCTCGTGGATTGAATACATTTTCAATATTGTTACTATCAGCAAATGTCTCTATCATTTCCCATGTGTGTACCTCATGACCTTACTTTTTAAAAAAAATTTGTTTTACTTATAAATCATAACACATCCTATGTGTCACCCATTTTAAACTGAACTGACAAATCCACCACTAATAATTGGTGAGTCATTTTATTTTTCTTGAATAACTTTATGTATTTTCTGTTTCTCATAGAACAAAATGTTCCCATAGATTGTAATGCAATAATTTGAATCAATGATGACTTCTGGTAGGCTAGAAGAATTGCCTTGAGATAGCACCATATGTTGCTTGGGAGAGACTAAAATGATCCAAATTTTACAAATAAATTAGATAAACTGATTTTCCTTTAAGCATAATTATTTTATAATTGTGTCTTGCTGACATTAAAATTTGACATTTTCTTTTTTCTTTACTTAGAAATGTGGCTATTTTTATTTTCTATGGACAACAAATCACTGTACTTACTCCAAAACTGTTTATTGGTATCTAAACCATATGTGAATTAACTGACCGCCTTTTCACAGCTTAATTTTTTTTTCAATACAGGGTTTGATTTCTACTGCAGGTTCATTTAGTATCGCATGATTGATAATTCTCTAGTTGTTCCATATGTGTTTAATAACTCCATTTTTCTTCCTTTTCATATAACCCTCTCAGCACCTGACCTGAAACTCTGACCCAATTCTTGGCCTACAGTAGATATTGTTGTTGCTTGTAATAGTCTGTTTCTAATTCACATATACTCAGTAATAGATTACATGGGAAATTATCAATTTATTTCCCTATGGGAAAGATAAAGGAAAGGACAAGTAACCAAACATTATGATGGTTTGTTCATCTGCTTTAGAGAGATTGAGAGAATGTTTTGTAATAGAAAGAATCCTTACCAGAAGATCTGGCTTGATTCCTCATGTGTGCTTTTGAGAAAGTACCCTAGACTCTGTGTTGCATACTTATCCTCTCCTATCCTTCAGAGTTATTGTAAAGTCAAAATGAAATAAAATAAATGAAGGTACTGAATTGACTGTAATATTCTATAAAGATCACTGGTTATCATTGCCTTACTTTCTATATGTATGTATTTATTTATTAAAATGTTCACCTTCCCCAGTTTCTTCACTATTCTTCTCTCTTCCTCTAAAGCAATGGAGGTGACAAGATGACGTGAAGATACAGCTAACTTATTACCAACCAGGAAGGATTTAGCCATGGTATATTCTCTCTTAACTAGCTTTGTTATTGTTCATGATACTGGCTGCTGGAGGTCAGATTAAACTAGAAATAGGTTAGGAATGAAAAAAAAGCCTGAATATGTTCACATGCATTGCACATTATTGATTATCAAGTTGACCATACTTACTTTAGGAGGTCCTCAAATGCACCAAGATCTCACTATATTTTAAGAATGCATACTGTTCCTTTTGTCTGTTTCTTTTTCATCTCTCCCCTATGCCATCCTACTGCCATTAGCCAGCAAATCTCTACTCATCCTTCATTTACCCACTTAAAAACACTTTCTACATAAGACTTTTAATGACAACCTAAGTATTTATCAGGGGATTCTTTAATGTTTTTGCATACTATCCTGTGTCACAATTTTCTTTTTTTAATAATAATAAATTTATTTTATTGGTGTTCAATTTGCCAACATACAGAATAACACCCAGTGCTCATCCCATCAAGTGCCCCCCTCAGTGCCCGTCACCCATCCACCTCCACCCCCCGCCCTCCTCCCCTTCCACCACCCCTAGTTTGTTTCCCAGAGTTAGGAGTCTTCATGTTCTGTCTCCCTTTCTGATATTTCCTACCCATTTCTTCTCCCTTCCCTTCACAATTTTCTGTGTTCCTATCTTACTCATGATACTGTAAACTCCTTAAGAGAAGGCACACTATCTTACATACATTCATATGACAAATATGTATCAAATGCCTCATTCATGTACACCAATCCATGCCACACTGCCCCATGGTATTAGATGTACAGCAAATAAATGAAAGCCAAAACCAATACTTTAGTTTCATGGAAATAAAAACAAAGTGTTAAAACTCCTTTGACCAAAAATTGTCACTATATTAGTAACAGCTTCAAGATATAAAGAAAATCTAATTATCATCCATTACTGAGACCAATTCATAGTAACTTCATAAGCCTTAATGCTATGAATTAAAGACATATAAGTAATATGTTATAAAATTCCTCTCCTAATCACACAATTTCCATTCACATCTCTTCTGCACTAGTAATAATTTAAGGACTCACTGCCATTTCTGGATATATCTTTTTTTTAATTTTTATTTATCTATGATAGTCACACACACAGAGAGAGAGGCAGAGACACAGGCAGAGGGAGAAGCAGGCTCCATGCACCGAGAGCCCAACGTGGGACTCGATCCCAGGTCTCCAGGATCGCGCCCCGGGCCAAAGGCAGGCGCCAAACCGCTGCACCACCCAGGGATCCCTTTTTCTGGATATATCTTATATAAACATGCACGTATTTGTATAAACATTTTGATAAAGTCTCATAGTAATGAATAATTAAAGTTTTGGGATTGCTATTCTTGTCAACAAATGGTTGGATAAACACTTTTTTTAATAAATTAATTTTTATTGGTGTTCAATTTGCCAACATACAGAATAACACCCAGTGCTCATCCCGTCAAGTGTCACCCTCAGTGCCCGTCACCCATTCACCCCCACCCCCCGCCCTCCTCCCCTTCCATCACCCCTAGTTCGTTTCCCAGAGTTAGGAGTCTTTATGTTCTGTCTCCCTTTCTGATATTTCCCACACATTTCTAACACTGTTATAGTTGAATAAGAGTTGAGATGGGAAGCCAGGGTAGCTCAGCGGTTTAGCGCCACCTTCCGCCCTGGGTCTGATCCTGGAGACCCAGGATCGAGTCCATGTCGGGCTCCCTGCATGGAGTCTGCTTCTCCCTCCGTCTCTGTCTCTGTCTCTGTCTCTGTCTCTGTCTCTCTCTCTCTCTCTCTCTCTCTCTCTCTCTCTGTCTCATGATTAAATAAATAAAATCTTTTAAAAAATAGTTGAGAAACTTACAATGAAATAAAAGATGACAGAAGCCATACAGTTATATATATCAAAGCTATGTTCCATATCAAACTTACAAAATTTATCAACAGGTGAGATAAGGCATTAGTCTAATAATAGTTTAATACATTTTAAAGCGCCCTTCAAAGAACTTAAAATGAAAATATTAACTAGTATAAACTCTATTAGAATGCATTTCTTTTATTTATTTTCTTATAGTCCTTGTATTCTATACTATTGACTTTGAAAAACGATTCCTTTACAACCAAAATGAAATAAGGACTCAATCCTATAGTTCTAATTGACTCACTTAGTTTCTCACAATATTAGAAAGAAGAGTCAAGGAATAATTGTGTTGATGCATTTTAACTGAGACATATATTCCAAAATAAAACTCAAGTGCTAGCTTTTAAAACAAAGTGTCTAAAGGTTAGAAGAGGATAGATAGTTATGGGATGATTAAATACTTTTAAAAGTGAGAAATAAAGTAATTTAACAGAAACCCAGAAATATTTAGGGGTATGTATCTTTCGTGTTATTTTCTTGTCATCCTGAGTCAAGAAATCTCAAGGGTTACCAAGGGAACATTATCACATAGTCAATATGATGCTATAAACTGTGAAACACTGTCAAATGAGGAGGCATGGATAGTATTATCCATCAGATGCAATTCTGCCACATAAGAACATTGTTGGCCAGCAAATCTTTCCAAACTAACTAGCATATAACATTAAAAGGAAAACAAAATACAAATGGATCCATATTTCCCATACTTGGAAGATGGAAACACCAGACATATTTCATCCTTTAAGCATTACTAAATCAAATTTGCAGATCTAACAAGAGACAAAACCATAGTAGTTTGGATGAAATTCAGAGGGAAAGGGAAGTATTTCTTAGTGAAGTATACAAAAAATGGCTTAACGATTACCCACTCATATAAATGCAGATATAGTCTATGCCAGGTATTAGCATTATTTTCTATGAAATATGAAGTGCTTATTTCAGTTGCAAAATAAAACTGAAGAAACCAAATCTCATTTTTTAAAAGATTTTATTTATTCATGAGAGACACAGAGAGAGAGGCAGAGACACAGGCAGAGGGAGAAGCAGACTCCCAGCAGGGAGCCTGATGTGGAACTTTATCCAGGGACCCCAGGATCATGACATGAGCTGAAGGCAGACACGCAACCACTGAGCCACCCAGGCATCCGCAAAAACTCATTTTATACTGCCTATGGCTATTTAGTGACCTCATTTTAATCTTGGCAAAAAAGAGGGAACAGACAAAGAAGTAAAAACAAGAATGCTACCTTTAATGGTTATTTGTAGGATGTAATCAATTGAAAAAATAAAAGTCCAGATTTTGGTTTGGTTGTATAAGCATGGTCTGTTCTCAGAGTCAGTTATGCAACTCTGCCTTGAATTGAATCAATGTCTGCCTTGAATTAAAAAAAAACATGGAATAAATAAATGTCATTTATCATAGAATGATAAAATTGTAAGAATGAAAAGACATCTATATAGTCCAAATCTCTCAGTATATATATGAGAAAAATAAATCTCAGGGAGGAAAAGTAAGTTGTCCAAGATTATCCAACTAGTTATTAGCAGAGCCAGGTTTAGAGTTCAGGTTTCCTGTTTGCTAATCCAGGCCGTTTTCCCCTCCATATCATGACACTATTTCTCTACTAGTATTCACCAATACTCATTGCCCTAGACATTGGGGTAATAATTTTCCTGGCTTCTTGCTCTAGTCCTCAAAGCTAGGACAATGTAACTCTGATTTTCAGGCTCAGCCATGAATCAGATTCTACTAACAAGTATAGTCCATTTATGCATAGTATAACACATATATAACATTTAATGTATAGCTAGGTGACCAACAAGTCAGACTTGTCACACAACCTTATACCTTAGTTTTACTACTGACCTTTTCCTCTATTCCTTTAACCAACACTCTGCCTTCTATGAGTTTAATCTTGTCTTTTTTCCATGCCTAAGTCACTAACTTAGAGTCTAGCCTAGGGTATGCCTTACTCTATTATTTACTTCAGTCTCCAGGCTCAATCTCAATCAATCTAAACCCCTTTTGAGTTGCACAACTAGACTGCCTGGAATCATCTTTATGTATTAAGTTTTATAATTTTGTTTTTGTATCAGGTATTACCCACATCTCTTTGCAGCCTCCCACCTGTCCTCCTTTATGGCAATTGTCCATTATGCTAGCATTCCCTGCATTTTCAGCTGCTAGATCTGCCTTGACCTGTCACATAAAAGCCAGTTAATTTATCAGAAGTTTAGGTTTTAGGGAAGTCTAACCACTAGCCAGCCGCTACTCACCCAGAAACCATATATTTAGTTCCATCCACGTTGAAGCAAATGGTGGGTATTTGTTGTTTCTAATGGCTGAGTAATATTCCATTGTATACATAAACCACATCTTCTTTATCCATTCATCTTTCGATGGGCACCGAGGCTCCTTCCACAGTTTGGCTATTGTGGACATGGCTGCTATAAACTGGAGGGTATTATGCTGAGTGAAGTAAGTCAATCGGAGAAGGACAAACAGTGTATGTTCTCACTTATTTGGGGAATATGAATAATAGTGAAGGGGAATATAAGGGAAGGGAGAAGAAATGTGTGGGAGATATCAGAAAGGGACACAGAACATAAAGACTTCTAACTCTGGGAAATGAACTAGGGGTGGTGGAAGGGGAGGAGGGCGGGGGGTGGGGGTGAATGGGTGACGGGCACGGAGGGGGACACTTGACGGGATGAGCACTGGGTGTTATTCTGTATGTTGGTAAATTGAACACCAATAAAAATTAATTTATAAAAAAAAAAAAAAGAAACCATATATTTAAAAGAAAATTTCCCTGGACTTTTAGCACTTTCTATGGGATTGTGAGAAATAGTAAACAGGAAGAAGAATACTGTTATTTGGATCAGAGATACTTGATATTAAAATTGTGTATATTTCTTATTAATAGTCTATAATAATGTGTCTTAATCATCTCTTTGAAATACCCAATATTATATTCACAATAGAGATAGTCATGGCAATTAATCATTAAAGAGCACCTGTGTGGCTCAGTCTGTTAAGTGTCTGTCTTTGGCTCAATTCATGATCTCAGTGACCCTGGAAGCCACCCCTCCCTCATCGGTCTCTCCGCTTAGTGGGGAGTCTGCTGCTCCCTCTCCCTCTGCTCCTCCTCCTCCTGCTCATGCTCTCTCTCTTTCTCTCTAATTCATAAATAAAATATTTTTTAAAAAATAAAATTAATAATTAAATTAAGGCCAGTGTTGGTGTTCTAGTGGGCCCAGTAAAAGCACCCCATTCTTCCTCTGCAATTGGAATCAGTTGAGAGATACATTCAGGAGTGAGGACAATCAAAACCAAGAGGATCTTACAATTAAAACTGCTTGCTATCATTCCCCCAAATCATTTAGACTTGTCCACCCAGTAACAGACAGTTCTGAATAACTTTCATCCATCCACCTCTGAGAGCCATTCTCTCTAGGTTTATCATATGACCTAACGAGAAGAGAACACATTTTTTTCTGAAGGCAGTCCAAACTAGAGAAAATATAGAAGAAAAAGCTGAGTAAAACAACCAATTCTCCTACAAAAGGAATATGGAATTTGTGTCACCTGATAAAAATTATATATTGCCATCACTCTTAAAGGTAATGTTTGTTCGCCGGGACACTTGCACCCCGATGTTTATAGCAGCAATGTCCACAATAGCCAAACTTGGAAGGAGCCTCGGTGTCCATCGAAAGATGAATGGATAAAGAAGATGTGGTCTCTGTATACAATGGAATATTACTCAGCCATTAGAAACGACAAATACCCACCACTTGCTTCGACGTGGATGGAACTGGAGGGTATTATGCTGAGTGAAATAAGTCAGTCAGAGAAAGACAAACATTGAATGTTCTCAATTATTTGGGGAATATAAATAACAGTTAAAGGGAATATAAGGGAAGGGAGAAGAAATGTGTGGGAAATATCAGAAAGGGAGACAGAACATGAGAGACTCCTAACTCTGGGAAACGAACAAACTAGTAAGGGAGGTGGGCGGGGCGTGGGGGTGACTGGGTGACGAGCACTGAGGGATGAGCACTGGGTGCTATTCTATATGTTGGCAAATTGAACACCAATAAAAAAATAAATTAAAAAAATAAAAAAATAAAAAATAGAAAATAAAAAAATGCAACTTACATTATGCAAAAGAGACATACCTTTTGTAAAAAAAAAAGGTAATGTTTGTTAATGTGAGTAAAACACTTTTATTAGAAAGAGTTCGGGCATGATGACACCATAGGAAGCAATTTAATGTATAGAGACATGCGGACCTAGGTTCTTATCCTGGTTTTACCACTTACCAGAGCACTTAATCTCTCTAAATTTATATTTCTACATCTGTGTAATGAGGAAATGTGTGTCTACTTTATCTAGTGGATGTGTAAATAAAATTAACTATTTGATTTGTTATCTTTAAAGTACCCACACAGAAGAGGGGATTATTACTTCTACAGGAAGCATGGGGAACTCCATGGCAGAATAAATCTCCAAGAAGGAAAGAGGCATTATCGTATTTTCTAAATAACTATCAATATATTTGGATAACTTAGCCACACATTATTTGTTTTAGGGCTAAAATATATTCAGACTTCCTTTTTTACAAACTTTCCTTTCTATCCCTCCAAAATCATTAATCAAGCTATTGATTGATGTTTGAAATAGTGCAGGTACTGATCTTACATATTCATTATTAATCAAATTATTTATTCAACCCAATAGATTCTACATGCACAACACAAATCTCCAGCATTCCCTCATGTTATCCAGACGAGATCGGGCGCATTCAGGGTGGTATGGCCGTAGACCCCTCATGTTATCCAGAATCTGAAATTTATCATAGTAGTACTCAAAAACATTTTATTAGGGTTATATGAAATGCACGTTCTCCAAATCTCCAAATTAAGAATTTCAAGACAGTGTGGTACTGGCACAAAAACAGACTCATAGATCAATGGAACAGAATAGAGAACCCAGAAGTGGACCTTCAACTTTATGGTCAACTAATATTCGGTAAAGGAGGAAAAACTATCCACTGGAAGAAAGACAGTCTCTTCAATAAATGGTGCTGGGAAAATTGGACTTCCACATGCAGAAGAATGACACTAGACCACTCTCTTGCACCATACACAAAGATAAACTCAAAATGGATGAAAGATCTAAATGTGAGACAAGAGTCCATCAAAATCCTAGAGGAGAACACAGGCAACACCCTTTTTGAACTTGGCCACAGTAACTTCTTGCAAGATACATCCACGAAGGCAAAAGAAACAAAAGCAAAAATGAACTATTGGGACTTCATCAAGATAAGAAGCTTTTGCACAGCAAAGGATACAGTCAACAAAACTAAAAGACAACCTACAGAATGGGAGAAGATATTCACAAATGACATATCAGATAAAGGGCTAGTTTCCAAGATCTATAAAGAACTTATTAAACTCAACATCAAAGAAACAAACAATCCAATCATGAAATGGGCAAGAGACATGAACAGAAATCTCACAGAGGAAGACATAGACATGGCCAACATGCACATGAGAAAATGCTCTGCATCACTTGCCATCAGGGAAATACAAATCAAAACCACAATGAGATACCACCACACACCAGTGAGAATGGGGAAAATTAACAAGGCAGGAAATAACAAATGTTGGAGAGGATGCGGAGAAAAGGGAACCCTCTTACACTGTTGGTGGGAATGTGAACTGGTGCAGCCACTCTGGAAAACTGTGTGGAGGTTCCTCAAAGAGTTAAAAATAGACCTGCCCTACGACCCAGAAATTGCACTGTTAGGGATTTACCCCAAAGATGCAGATGCAATGAAACGCCGGAACACCTGCACCCCAATGTTTCTAGTAGCAATGTCCACAATAGCCAACTGTGGAAGGAGCCTCGGTGTCCATCGAAAGATGAATGGATAAAGAAGATGTGGTTTATGTATACAATGGAATATTCCTCAGCCATTAGAGACAACAAATATCCACCATTTGCTTCAACGTGGATGGAAGTGGAGGGTATTATGCTGAGTGAAGTAAGTCAATCTGAGAAGGACAAACATTATATGGTCTCATTCATTTGGGGAATATAAATAATAGGGAAAGGGAATAGAAGGGAAGGGAGAAGAAATGGGTAGGAAATAGAAAGGGAGACAGAACATGAAGACTCCTAACTCTGGGAAAGGAACTAGGGGTGGTGGAAGGGCAGGAGGGCGGGGGGTGGGGGTGAATGGGTAATGGGCACTGGGGGGTACTTGATGGGATGAGCACTGGGTGTTATTCTGTATGTTGGCAAATTGAACACCAATAAAATAAATTTATTATTAAAAAAAGAATTTCAATAACCTAGCTTCTCCACTGTTACTTCCTTTTTAAAAAATATTTATTTCTTTAGTTGAGGGACAAGAGAGAGAGTGTGTGTGGAGGAGCGAGGGAGAGAGAGAGAGAAACTTAAGGAGACTCTGTGCTGAGTGTAGCCAACATGGGGCTTAATCTCAAGACCCTAAGATCAAGACCTGTCTGAAACCAAGAGTCTAATTAATTCTTCACTGACTGTGCCATGAGGCACTCCACCACTGTTACTTCTTGAAAAACACTGGTTCTGCTGCCTTGTTTTTATGTAATCTTCAAGAATTTTTTATGATGTTTTTTTAAATTTTTATTTATTTACGATAGAGAGAGAGAGAGAGAGAGAGAGAGAGAGAGAGAGAGAGAGAGAGGGGCACAGGCAGAGGGAGAAGCAGGCTCCATGCACCGGGAGCCCGACGTGGGATTCGATCCTGGGTCTCCAGGATCGCGCCCTGGGCCAAAGGCAGGTGCCAAACCGCTGTGCCACCCAGGGATCCCTCAAGAATTTTTTAAATAAAATTTTGTTAGGTCTTTAAATTTTATGTTACATTTTAATATGCAGATTCAGGCTTTTAAAAATCATTCTCCTGGAGAGATATAGGGAAAAAATCTTCAAGATGATGTAGTTTAATGCCCTCTAGTTTTCCAAACAAGAAAACTAGAGACTTTGAGAGAAGTAGTTAGCTCAAGAATCTGGTATACTAATGCCTGTGTTCTTTCATTGCTTCCCAATGTGTTAAGTATTATTGATTGAGACTTCAAAAATGGTATTTGTGATGCAGAATTAGCAGAAATACCAATATGCTGATCTTGCCAAAACAAAGTATTTCAAATTCTATCAGACCAAATTCTAATTCCTGAGTTCTTTTTGGTAAAGTGTACATTAAAAAGCACATGGTAGGATGCCTTTTATAAGGTGTTTGATAAAGCTTTTTGAGGACAATATTTATCCACCTTTTCTGTACTTGTATCTCTACCACATGGGACCCCAAACCATCCAGGCATATTGTAAATGCATGTGGATGATCATCATATTTTTGTATTTTTAATGGGCATCAATATGTGTCATACTGCTTTTTAAGAAACACCTTAAATTTGATATTTTACTGCAAGTGGATCTATAGCATTTTCCTCAGCAATGAAAGAGAACATGCACTAGATTATTACATCATATTTGAAAATTAGAAAAAAGTAGAGGAATTGACTTTTCAAATAACAGATTTCAAAAAATAGCCTCTAATCTGCTTATACAGAGCTTAAAATATATCACCTGCTTCTCTTTTGTATTAATCGGCATCTATTGAAACCAGTTTGATTTTGAGCCCACTATTGAAAGTCATGTGGAGATGAAAATAACAAACATACCCTTTATGCTTAGAAATTATGCTTTTGTAAACCTAAATTGCATGTCTGGAGGAGGAAAGAAATGCTCTGTAGAACTTTTTAAGTGAGTTAAGTCTGTTATAATTTATCATTATTTTCTTTGTCCTAAATTCTATCCCTTGAAATTATAGTCTGAAAAATTGCCAGTAGATCCCCTAAACACCCAGAACATTTTATTTTATATTGTTATTATTATTAAATATTGCAAACATAAAAATGATAGAGTATAATAAAATGAACCCCTGGGTATCCAATACACAAAATTAAAAATATCAATCTCACAGGGTCAGATTAAATAATTTAGTACATATAAAGTGCTTAGAACAATCCCTCAGTAATATTAAATTCTGAATAAATATTAATATTATAATATCATCTTAATTTGATGTATTTTTTGATATCTTTAAGAAGTAAATCAGAAAAAGTAGCCATCTTGAACTATTGATGGGAATACAAACAAGTACACAGTTGTGGAAAACAGTATGGAGTTTCCTCAAAAAAGTTAAACATAGAACCATCATATGAACCAGTAATTGCACTACTGGGAATTTATCCCCAAACTACAAAAACACTAATTAAAGAGATAAATGTACCCCTATGTTTATTGCGGCATTATTTATAATAGCCAAACTATGGAAGCAGTCCATCTATCTATTTATTCACTCAAAGAGAGAACAGAATATTACTCAACCATTAAAAAAGAATGAAATCTTGCTGTTTGCAACAAGAATGGATCTAGTGACTGTAATGCTAAGCAAAATAAGTCAATCAGGAAGACAGATACCATATGATCTTAGTCATATGTGGAACTTGAGAAATTAAACAAAGGAGTTAAGAAATATAAAAGAGAGGTAGAGGCAGACTAAGAGACTCTTTACAGAGAACAAACTAATAGTTACCAAAAGGGAAGTGGGCAGTGGAATGGGTGTAATAAGATATAGGGATTAAGGAGTACACTAAAAAAAATTAAAAGTAAAAATAAATTGCATTACATTTGTTGCCACTATAAACATCCTTAATCCACATTTTATAAATACCACATATATACTTTGCATTTCCATGAATAAAATAAAATATCTTGAAATTTAAAGCTTACATAAATGGCACAGCACTGCAAAATAATTTTGTATTTCAAAAACTAATCATCACAGGGCACCTGTGTAGCACAGTAAATTACACATATGACTCCTGGATTGAGCTCAGTTCTGGATGTCATGGCTAATGAGATTGAGCCCCATGTCATCTGGCTCTCTCCCCAACTCATCAGGAGTTGGCTTGGATATTCTCTCTCTGTGGCTTCTCCCACTTGCATATGCAATATCTCTCTCTAAGAAATAAATAAATAAATAAATAAATATTTCTTGAAATTTGTCATCATAGTTCTGCATTTACACGGGTTAAGATAGAAAGATGTAGAGATAGTAGTCTTATTTTATGAACTGTATAGTTTTCCATCTTATGCATTGGTTTGCTATTGGTTAATGCTGTTAATATTATTGTGGTGTATCTTTGTATTTTGTCAGTCTATCTTCATTAACATATAGGTTGTATTTCTACCAGTCTTTTAATATATTATTTAATAAATTTAAGTCATTTTTTGTATATTTTTTAATTGGAGTTCAATGTGCCAACATATAGCATAACACTCAGTGCTCATCCCATTAAGTGCCCCCCTCAGTGCCCATCACCCAGTCACCGCAGCCCCCCTGCCAACTCCCTTTCCACTACCCCTTGTTCCTTTCCCAGAGTTAGGTGTCTCTCATGTTCTGTCATCCTCACTGATATTTCCCACTCATTTTCTCTCCTTTCCCCTTTATTCCCTTTCACAATTTTTTATATTCCCAAAATGAATGAGACCATATAAGGTTTGTCCTTCTCCTATTGACTTATTTCACTCAGCATAATACCCTCCAGTTCCATCCACATCGAAGCAAATAGTGGATATTTGTCATGTCTAATGGCTGAGTAATATTCCATTGTATACACAGATCACATCTTTATCCCTTCATCTTTCGATGGACACCAGGGCTCCTTCCAAGTTTGGCTATTGTGGACATTGCTGCTAGAAACATTGGGTTTCAGGTGTTCCGGTGTTTCATTGCATCTGTATCTTTGGGGTAATTCCCCAGCAGTGCAGTTGCTGGGTCGTAGGGTAGATCTATTTTTAACTCCTTGAGGAACCTCCACACAGATTTCCAGGGTGGCTGTATCAGTTCACATTCCCACGAACAGGGCAAGAGGGTTCCCCTTTTTCCACATCCCCTCCAACATTTGCTGTTTCCTGCCTTGTTAATTTTCCCCATTCTCACTGGTGTGAGGTGGTACCTCGTTGTGGTTTTGATTTCTATTTCCCTGATGGCAAGTGATGCTGAGCATTTTCTCATGAGCTTGTTGGCCATGTCTACGTCTTTCTATGTGAAATTTCTTTCATGTCTTTTGCCCATTTCATAATTGGATTGTTTCTTTCTTTGCTGTTGAGCTTAATAAGTTCTTTATAGATCTTGGATGCTAGCCCTTTCTCTGATATGTCATTTACAAATATCTTCTCCCATTCTGTAGGTTGTCTTTCAGTTTTCTTGACAGTTTCTTTTGCTGTGCAGAAACCTTTTATCATGATAGAATCCCAATAGTTCATTTTTGCTTTTGTTTCCCTTGCCTTCATAGATGTATCTTGCAAGAAGTTGCTGTGGCCAAGTTCAAAAGGGTGTGGCCTGTGTTATCCTCTAGGATTTTGATGGATCCTTGCCTCAAATTATGACCTTTCATCCATTTTGAGTTTAACTTTGTGTATGGTATAAGAGAATGGTCTTGTTTCATTCTTCTGCACGTAGCTGTCCAGTTTTTTCAGAGCCACTTATTGAAGAGACTGTCCTTCTTCCAGTGGATAGTCTTTCCTGCTTTGTCAAATATTAGTTGACTATAGAGTTGAGAGCCAATCTCTGGGTTCTCTATTCTGTTCCATTGATGTATGTGTTTATTTTTGTGCCAGTACCACATTCTCTTGATGATCAGAGCTTTGTAGTACAACTTGAAATCTGGCATTCTGATGCCCCTGCCTCTAGTTTTCTTTTTCAAAATTCCCCTGGCTATTCAGGGTCTTTTCTGATTCACACAAATCTTAAGATGATTTGTTCCAACTCTCTGAAGAAAGTCCATGTTATTTTGATAGGGATTGCATTAAATGTGTAAATTGCCCTGGGTAACATTGACATTTTCACAATATTAATTCTTCCAATCCATGAGCATGGAATATCTTTCCATCTCTTTGTGTCTTCCTAAATTACTTTCAGAAGTGTTCTGTAGTTTATAGGGTATAGATCCTTTACCTCTTTGGTTAGGTTTATTCCTAGGTATCTTATGCTTTTCAGTGAGATTGTAAATGGGATTCACTCCTTAATTTCTCTTTCTTCAGTCTCCTTGTTAGTGTGTAGAAATTCCACTGACTTCTGGGCATTGATTTTGTATCCTGCCACACTGCCAAATTGCTGTATGAGTTTTAGCAATCTTGGGGTGGAGTCTTTTGGGTTTTGTAAGTACAGTATCATGTCATCTGTGAAGAGGGAGAGTTTGCCTTCCTCTGTGCCAATTTTAATACCTTTCATTTCCTTTTGTTGCCTGATTGCTGAGGCTAGGACTTCTATTAGTATGTTGAATAGCAGTGGTGAAAGTGGACATCCCTGTCGTGTTCCTGATCTTAGGGGAAAGGCTCCCAGTGTTTCCCCATTGAGAATGATACTTGCTGTGTGATTTTTGTAAATGGTTTTTAAGATGCTGAGGAATGTTCCCTCTATCCCTACACTCTGAAGAGTTTTGATCAGGAAAGGATGCTCTATATTGTCAAATGCTTTCTCTGCATCTTTGAGAGGATCATATGGTTCTTGTTTTTTTTTTTCTTGTTGATATGATTTATCACATTGATTGCTTCATGAGTGTTGAACCAGCCTTGCATCCTGGGGATAAATACCACTTGATCATGGTGAATAATCTTATTAATGTATTGGTGAATCATCTTATTAATGTATTGTTGGATCCCATTGGCTAGTATCTTGTTGAGAATTTTTGCATCCATGTTCATCAGGGATATTGGTCTATAATTCTCCTTTTTGGTGGGGGTCTTTGTCTGGTTTTGGAATTAAGGTGATGGTGGCCTCATAGAATGCATTTGGAAGAATTCCATCTCTTTCTATGTTTCCGAAGAGCTTTAGTAGAATAGGTATTGCTTCTTCTTGAAACGTTTGATAGAATTCCCCTGGAAAGCCATCTGGTCCTGGACTTTTTTGTCTTGGGAGGTTTTTGATGACTTCTTCAATTCAATCCCTGGTTATTGGTCTTTTCAGGTTTTCTATTTCTTCCTGTTCCAGTTTTGGTAGTTTGTGGATTTCCAGAAATGCATACATTTCTTCTAGTATGCTTATTGACATATAGCTGTGCATAATATGTTTTTAAAATCACTGTATTTCCTTGGTATTGGTGGTTATATCTCCTTTTCCATTCATGATTTTATTAATTTGAGTCTTTTCTCTTTTGTTTTTAATAAGGCTGCTAATGGTTTATCTATCTTATTAATTCTTTGAAAGAACAAACTCCAGGTTTTGTTGATCTATTCTACAGTTCTTTTGGCCTCTATTTCTCTTAGTTCTGCTCAAATCTTTATTAACTCTCTTCTTCTGCTTGGTGTAGGTTTATTTACTATTCTTCCTCCAGTTCCCTTAGGTGTGAGGTTAGCTTGTGTATTTGAGGTTTTTCCAATTTTTTGAGGGATGCTTGTATTGCAATTGTGTTTCTTCTTAGGACTGCTTTGCTGTATCCCAAATGTTTTGAATTGTTGTATCTTCATTCTCATTAGTTTCCATGAATCTTTTGAATTTTTCTTTAATTTCCTGTTGACCCTTCCATCTTTTAGCAGGATGCTCTTCAATCTCCACGTGTTTGAGCCTCTTCCAAATTTCTTCTTGTGATTGAGTTCAAGTTTTAAAGCCTTATGGTTTGAAAATATACAGGGGACAATCCCAATCTTTTGGTATCAGTTAAGACCTGATTTGTGACCCAGTATGTGGTCTATTATGGAAAAAGTTCCATGTGAACTTGCGAAGAATATGTATTCAGTTGCATTTGGATATAAAGTTTTGTAAATATCTGTGAAATCCATCTGGCCCACTGTATCATTTAAAGCTCTTGTTTCCTTGGAGATGTTGTGCCTAGAAGATCTGTCATTTGCAGAAAGTGCCATGTTTAAGTCTCCCAGTATTAATGTATAATTATCCAATATGTCTTTTCTTTGGTGATTAATTGATTGATATGCTTGGCAGGTCCCACATTAGGGGCATAAATATTCTTTTTTGTAGGTCCTCTTGTTGGATAGATCCTTTAAGTATGATATAATGTCCCTCTTCATCTCTTACTACAGTCTTTGGGATACACTCTAATTTATCTGATATGAGGATTGCTGCTCCTGTTTTCTTTTGAGGACCATTTGAATGGTAAACCGTTCTTCAACCTTTCATTTTCAGGCTGTAGGTATCCTTAGGTCTAAAATGAGTCTCTTGTAGAAAGGAAATAGATGGGTCTTGCTTTTTTATCCAGTCTGTAACCCTGCGTCCTTTGATAGGATCATTAAGCCCATTCACTTTCAGAGTTACTATTAAAAGACATGAATTTAGTGTCATCATAATAAGTATTCAGTCCCTGTTTTTGTGGATTATTTCTTTGGGCTTCCTCTTTCTTTTACAAAGTCCCCATTAATATGTCTTGCAGATCTGGTTTGGTGATCACATATTCTTTCAGTTTCTGCCTATCTTGGAAGCTCTTTATCTCTCCTATTCTGAATGAGATCCTTGGTGGATCAAGTATTCTTGGCTGCATGTTATTCTCATTTAGTCATTGAATATATCATGCCAGCCCTTTCTGGCCTGCCAGGTCTCTGTGGAGAGGTCTGTTGTTAATGTAATAGTTATCCACATATAAGTTAGTGATCCCTTGTCTCTTGCTTCTTTAAGGATTTTCTATCTTTGGAATTTGCAAGTTTCACTATTAAATGTCGAGGTGTTGAACGGTTTTTATTGATTTTAGGGGGGAATCTATCTCCTGGGTCTGAATGGCTGTTTCCTTCCCCCAATTAGGGAAATTCTCAGCTATGATTTGTTCAAATATGCTTTCTCGTCCTCTGTCCCTCTTGGTGCCCTTGGAACCCCAATTAAACAAAGATTTTTCCTTCTGAGGCTGTCATTTATTTCTCTTAACCTTTCCTCATGGTCTTTTAATTGTTTTTCTCTTGTTTCCTCAGCTTCCTTCCTTGCCACCAACTTGTCTTCTATTTCACTCACTCGTTCTTCTACCTCACTAACCCTCGTCGTTAGGACTTCCAGTTTGCATTGCATTTCATTTAATTGATTTTTAATTTCGGCCCAATTTGATATAAATTCTGCAGTCATGAAGTCTCTTGAATCCTTTATGCTTTTTTCCAGAGCCACCAATAGCTTTTTTTTTAAAATTTTTTTAAATTTATGATAGTCACAGAGAGAGAGAGAGAGAGAGAGAGAGAGAGAGAGAGAGAGGTAGAGACATAGGCAGAGGGAGAAGCAGGCTCCAAGCACCGGGAGCCCGACGTGGGATTCGATCCCAGGTCTCCAGGATCGCGCCCCGGGCCAAAGGCAGGTGCCAAACCGCTGCGCCACCCAGGGATCCCACCAATAGCTTTTTAACTGTGCTTCTGAATTGGCTTTCTGACATCGAAGTGTATTCCAAATTCTGTAACTCTGTGGCAGAGAGTACTGTTTCTGATCTTTCTTTTGTGGTGAGTTCTTTCTAGTCATTTTGCTCAGTGCAGAGTGGCTAAAAAGGAGCTGTACTTGTTAGAATTGTATACACCTCCCTGCAGTATTCTAACTGCTCTCTCTTTAAATCTCAAGTTGAATTCGTAGGTTTTCAGGATGATTTGAAAGTTTCTAGGTAAGTTGGTGGGGATTGGTGACTTGGGGACCCTACTCCTCTGCCATATTTCCCCGCCCCCAATAATTTCATTAGTCATGATTATTACATAATTGGAGTCATTTCTACTAAATCATTTCTTGTCATCATTGAATTGATCAGATTTTATCACATATTTCATATATTTCCCCTTCCCCTAGTTGTTTGGAATTTATATTTATAGTATTTTAGTAGTTTCCTTTACATTTTAACAATTGTACTTAACCTAAATTATAATTAGTGTCTATATCCTCTTTCCTACAAAGATTTTAGAATACTTTCATTCAAATATTTAGCATTTCTATACTATTGCTATCTAGCATTTTAGGTGCCCTTTTTTAAAAAATTCTTCAGTACTCATTATTACCTAAATTGATTATTACTTTTCATTTAGAGTGACCCATTACTTGTTCAAATTTACCAATACAATTTACCTATTTCCTTCTTCACCATTGTCCCTGTATCTCAACCCTTCATTTCTTTCATACTGATGTATACTCTGAAATCTTGTAGGTATGAAAATTTATTTCAGTCTTATTCTTAAATGGCACTTTAAATTAGTTGATAATTTACGTCCATAGTTATGTTCTGTCAGAACTTTGAAGACATTGTTTCATTTTCTTCTGACATTTATTATTGCTAATGATAAGTCTTATGTAAGTGTGATTATAATTCCATTGTAGATAATTAATCTCTTCTCTCTGGTAGGAATTAAGATTTTTCTCTTTGTCTTTGATACTTTTTGTTTTACCACTTGATGAGTCTAAATGTAGTCTTGTAACTTTGCATTTTCTTCTGTACCTAGTATATTCCTTAAGACTAAGAAGTTTTGTCTTTCCTCAATTCTGGAAAATTTCCAACCAATTATTTTTGGAAAGTTTTCTCTTTCTCATCTTTATTTGTTTGTTTGCTTTGCAGAGTCTTATTTATTTGTGTCTTTATCAATTAGAAAATTTTCCTCTTCGTGTCTTCCCAGGAGGGGAGTACAGAATCCAGATATCTAAGGAATACACATGAGTCAGGGTAGGGGCATTGTGGTGTTATAAAAAATGTAGAAGCATTTTGAAATAGTAAGATTGATAGCTTGAATTCACCATGGGGACTAGTATTTGCTGATAAAGGAAGTTCACCACACACCTGAGAGTAAGTCTTATTCTGTATAGAAGCCATAATCAGGGCCCAATAGGCAAGCCTGTTTCCCATGAAGAATCTAAGGACAAAGAGTAAGATGTTAAGTAGGCACCAAAGAAGGTAGGTCATGATTGTTAAATAGAATTCAGGTAGTGGTGTTACTCTGGGGTACCACAACCCCCAGCTAAGCTTAAGCTCCAGGTTTACAGTATCAAATTGTTTGCTTCCATTCTGTTACATATTGGGGCAAACCCCAAAAGGATAGTGGGTGCATTACAATGCTACATAAGGCAATTAGGATAGTGTCAGTTTTTATTGGGGCTGTATACTTTTGTTTTTGATGGAGTGGGGTGAAGAAATGGGGTGATGTTTAAGTCCTGTTCTATACCTATTTTCCATAGGTGTGAAAACCTAATACACTGTGAAATTATTTGCCATTTCCAGGGCCATCTAATTATATGTTCTCCTGTAGATAGATCTTTTGGCAAGGACAATAAAATGTTATCTTGTGTCCTTATTTGTAGTAAAGCATGTTTTTCCTGCATGCTATCTACTTGTATTCTAAAGGTGACATCAAGGGATCTGAAGGAATAGAGAATACACACTTGGAAGATTGAAATTTATGTATACTTTTAATGTCCACATAGTTGTTGATAGGCAGCATGTCCAAAAAGCCGGTGAATGGGGTTTTGTCACAGTTTTTTTGTTGTTTTGTTTACATTTCAATTTTTTATTTAAATTCTTTTGCATTACTTAAGTCTTTCACAGGTTTGAGGCGATACTACACAAACTTCTGTCATATGCAACTAGTCTAGCGTCCAAACATTATGCACAATACCTTGGTAAGAGCAGAGCACTGTGTCCACTCCTACCACGGCCCTGCTCATTTGTGTATATTTGGAGCATATGGAGGAGTGTGAATAGTATTGGAAAGAGGAAGGAAGTGGAAACATCCTGAGTTCCTGGCTGGGAGATGAGCCAAAGTTGTGCAAACAAGCCTGAACATGTCATTGGTGAGAACCCAACAATTGTTGATGTTCTTTAATAGGAACATCTGGTGGAACCTCATGATAGAATTTTCATCAGCTTTGAACTGGCCCACAATCATGCTGATGATGCAGTTATCTGGTGTGGGATGATGGTCCTGCACAGTGATGCTCTGCTGGATTTTCTGGAATGGAGTTCTAGACCACTTCACAATGACAGCTTTATCCTGGAACTGCTGTCCTTCACAGGATGGAAGGCAGGATGACGTAAGGCAGATGGTGGGTTCTGTCATTATCAAGTAACTGGTGGTAATGTTGAATGAAGCTGGATTCAGTCTGTTTCCAAATTGGCTTGTCTCCCACTCTGGAGCATCACTGGGTCTCATTGAGACCTGAGAGGCTGAAACAATCTCTTGATCTTTTTAATTCTCTCCTTCTGGAACACTGATTAAATAACACTTGATTAGATTTTTCTATATTATCCTCCACATTGCTTGGATTTCTCTTTCATATCTACTGTTTCTTTAATGATCCATGCTGTAATCCAACTAAACCCCTCAGACTATGTTCTATTTCACTAAGTCTTCTTAAATTTATGTTTTTTTCTCTCAAGTTCTTTATTCAAATGACTGTATTTTTATTTCAAAACTTTCTATTTGATTATTTGTCATTTTTGCTGTGGTGTCCTGAACTTGCCTTTATGGTATCTAGTCTTTCCTTTAACTTGATTACCTTAAAAAAAACTTACTTTAAATACTCTTTCAATTTTTCTATTATCTATATAGTTTACAACGTGTTACTTCTTATGTTTTTATTTTTTACTTGCTCACTCTCTCATGGTGGTTTGCTTCCTTTTGTGGTATGAAATTTTAACTGTAACCTCATTTTCAAAGTAAATTTTTAAAAATATTTTCTTTATTTATTTGAGAGAAAGAGATCACAAGCAGGGAGAGCGTCAGAGGAAGTGGGAGAAGCAGACTCCCCGCTGAGCAGCAAGTCCAACTCAGGGCTCAATTCCAGGACCCCAGGATCATGACATGAGCCAAAGGCAGACACTTAACCACCTGAGCTACCCAGGCACCACAGAGAGTAATTATTTCTGCAGGGATACTTCTATGCCGTGGATTGTGCAGACTTCCTTTAAGCAGTTTCATATTTATTTCTGTGGAGTGTCTATGGGTCTCACTGTTTCCAAAGCTTCTTTTATAGTAATTTATTGGATTGAGATTTTCATTATCCTTGTACCATATGAATTATACTTTTTTTTTCTGCATCTGGCAGTGGCTTGGGATTCTGATTCCTTGCAGTGAATCTTTTTCATAACACTTTCAAGATAACCAACTTTCTTACTGAGTCTCTCGGCCAATGGAGATATTTTAATGCCTGTTTTACAGAAATGTGAAATCCTAGGTTTTTTGCAGAGTTTAGTTCCAGTTGTCAGCCATTCAGAAATCATAAACCTTGCCTCTTATTTACGTAAGTATTGAAAGAGCAATGTCTGTACAATATTCCTGGATTATAAACCATCTATCTTAATACTGGGCCACCTTTTCTGCTGAGAACCCATCCCTTCACAGAGCTTAACATTTACTTGTGTGATTTCTAGTCACCCATCTCTCATTTTAAAATTCCTTCCTCAGAGAAGCTTTCCTGGATTCTCAAATTAACTTTGTTCCCACTGTTGTACACTTGAATAGTATGCTGCACTTTTACTCTATGGTATATTCTATAATCTGAGTTTATAGACCAGTGGTTATTAATATAAACAACATCTAATAAAGAATTGTAGTCTTTAGGGGAGGAGATGAATCCATATAGTCTATCCAAAACAACTCTAATTAAATTCTGCTATCCTCTTAGAATATCTACTACTTATAAATTCCTAGAATTTTATTGGTTTCTAAGCCAACATAATTTACCTTATAATCATGCAATTCTACTTAAACATGTTGGTCTCTTGATCTCATCCCCATAATATAGGCAGTTCTACACAGTCAGCACGCAGCCAACATATAAATTACTGGAGTGGTACACAATTCCTTGTGAATGTAGGAAGTGTGGTTCTTAAACCATTCTGGTTGCTTCTTTCTTGATACACATTTAATGTTTTCTTTTTCTATGTCTATATCCGGAGAAGAAATATTTACAAACATCCACATTGATAATATGTATCTCATCATGTATTTATAAATTTTTTAAAATTCATACTTTTATTCCCGAATAGAAGGTCAGCTCTATGAGGGTAAAGAATGTTGTCTACTTTTGTTTATCATTATATCTCCATTCACAGCACTATATTTTATACGTGTATTCTGCTAAATAAATATTTGTTGAATAAATGAATGGTGGGCAAAAATCAGTGAAATCATCATATTGTGGCAGCAATCCTGACAGGTAAATTATTAAGTGGAGATTTGTAAAGTGGGGTGTGGAAGTTTAGAAAGGGATGAAGAGGAAAAGTAATTGTGAACATGGGTGAGTAAAGAATCAGGACAGGGATCCCTGGGTGGCGCAGCGTTTTGGCGCCTGCCTTTGGCTCAGGGCGCGATCCTGGAGACCCGGGATCGAATCCCACGTCGGGCTCCCGGTGCATGGAGCCTGCTTCTCCCTCTGCCTATGTCTCTGCCTCTCTCTCTCTCTGTGACTATCGTAAATAAATAAAAAAATTAAAAAAAAAGAATCAGGACAATAAATCATAATATATAAGCTTTTATCTCTGAGTTGAAGAGCTCGTAGTTTCCTTCACTTTTTATCATGTATTACCTAAATCAGGATACAATATTCTCAATGAATAAAAACAGCCAGCCTTTGAAGTATATATATCACACCATTTATATTCTTTAAATGGTTCTTGAAATGCAACTTGCATTATTTTCCAATAAATTGTGGCTCCTAACTCATTCACGATCTTATGTTCAGTGAGAGTGTTCCCCAAAATTGGAAAAAGCATTCCTTTGTTCTTTTGGTTAAACATAATTTTTATTCTCTTTTACTTGTTATTTCTCAGAATGAGATGGGGTTCAATGCAATCATATATCATTCATTTGTATTAACCAAACTATTAATTAACAATCTCAAATATATTTAACATAACCAAAATAATTCAGCTTTGTTTTCTTGTATAATTATTTCATTTTCCTTCTCGGGGTCCAGAATCTTGTTTTCCCTTTTTTCAGTCTTAGATCTTTATGCTTTATATTTGTTTTAAAATAATGAGGTTTAATTTTCCCCACTCTTGGTGTACTGAATTTGTCTAATGGTTTTCATGAGTACATTTTTTAAACCATAAATCAATTGCTGTGAATTTAAGTGTAAAATTATTAATATTGGATTATTACCATCATTACTGTATAGGTGCATGATTGCCTGATGTTCTGTGATATATCATAGCTTCAAATGAAATTTTATCCTTATGTATTGCTTTCTAACAGCACTGAATTAGAGCAAGCAAAGTTTGTGCTCATTTTTTTTGCCTCTTTGCTAGCTGGATCTTTCAAACTCTCTTTTTCCTTTGGCCAATGTGGTTAGTTTAAATGTATATCTCTCTGTTTTCATAGATCTATAAATATATATGCATATTTATAAAGTAATAACGATGTCATCTATATAAAGACTTATAGTTAATGCTTCTGCAAACATTGTAATTTATATAGAATTTTGAATTTATATTTCATTGAAATGGATAGAGGTTTTTGAATGTTGGTTGTTAGGTTTAGTTTTTTTAAATCTTGTCACTTACTTTCTGTGTGTTGTTGAGACAGAAGTCCTTTCATTGATTGCTTCTCATTTTCCTTGCTGATGGCTTCCATCAGACAGACAGGCTCCAAGCTAATTAGCAGAGCTTTCTTCTTGACTACTCATTTCCTTAAACTCTGCAGGAAGGAAGGAAACTCATGAACACTTAATGAAATTCAAGTATATACAAGATAATAATAAATAATAGTAAACATACTATAGAGATTTGAATAGATTTGAGACATAATACACCAATCTGTACATCATAACTGGTAAAAAGACAATAACCATAAAAGTAGTTGGGATAATACTTATGATGCAATTGAATGGAGTTACCAAAGGTTCTTCCATCCAACAAAATCCAGAAATTCTGCACTTCATAGGCTACTGATCCAAAAACCTATTTGAACTGGCCCTCTCTATATCTATCTATCTATCTATCTATCTATCTATCTATCATCTATCTATCTATCTATCTATCTATCCATAAAGGAATTGTATTTATGATTTGAAGAAATGGGTTTTTTATTATACCGTTTCAAAGAACTTTACAATGTACTTTTATTTATACAATATTATGAATACAGAACTTTCCTTTTTAAGAATATTTTTCTTCCCTTCAAGACATCTGTCTTATTATATTTTCAATCTTATATGCTACATAGAACAGTACTAATTATATACAACCAATGATGAAAGCCAATGATGAAAATCTTCTGAAATTAGATAATCAAGATCTTTTATCCAAGACCTGCACACAATTCTAGATTTGCCCTTCAGCTCTGCAATGGGGGCCTTTTCTGGATGAAGTAGTTATCAGAATATCCCTAAATAACCTTCTATCATTATGTCTGAAGAAGCATTTTCTTAAAATGAGATAGCTTTATGAACCTACGTAGTAAGGTGGAAAGCCCTCATAAATTCTATAATATTAGTACAGACAGAAATTACAATACTTCGGTTACTATCAGGAAGCAATTGGAAATCGTAAATTAATCTCCCTAACAATCCTGTTATGGGAAGAGACAGTTTTCATTTGAAGTACTTGCTGACAAGGCTGCAACTTTATTAATATAAAACATGTCATTCAGCTTTAGGCCCTACATTTTGGCAGCTGAACAAAACACAAAAGAGTTTACAACTGTCTTTCACTGTTGTATTGAGGTAGTCATCTAGCACATTTCAGGCTTCTAGTATGTGCACAAAATGCTATGCTAGATAGAATATGTGAAGGCTATCAAAGAAATCATAGGTATGACCCTTGCAGTCAAGTTGAGGAAGAAAGATACAGTTTCAAAACGAAAAAAAATGAAGAAAATTATCTAGCAGTATGCCAAGTGTAAAACAAATGAAAACTAAATATAAACTGCCTTTGTATAGGAAAAAATGTGTTGATTGTGCAGAAATAAGGCCAGACATTTGTGTGATTTTTCAGGTATACACATATTTTTCTGTGTCTATTTTACTCTAGCTTTTCTGATTTATACAGCATATCACACAGGAAATCCATGATAAATCAGAAAAGAGGGTAGGTAAGTCATCTTGTCATCAATTCATACCACTTGGGCTCTGCAGCATCTTTCATCTTAGTCATCCTTTTTCAAATCTCAAGGCCAAACTTACCTCTCTGTTAGTGAAAATAGTTCCCTTAGTTTCTCTTTAAAAGCTGGACAAATTTTGCCTCTGTTTTTCATCTTCATTCTATTCTTCCAAAAGCCTTCTCCCTTAATTATATTTAAAACTATGGGAAACTGTTTTCTAAGCCTGGCTTTCCAGAATGAAAGTCACATTCTGCTTTAATTCAAACACTGTTGAGACATAACCATAATCTCATTTTTCTATATAAACCAAGGTTCTCTTGAGACAGATACATTTTGTTTTATTTTACCCTATTTATTTTTGCAATATTAAAATGGCAGAAGAATCCTTTTTTGATAGAAAGTTGGAATGTTCCACAAAGGAACTGGCCAGTGATATTTCCTTCCCCTGTCCCTCAGCACGAGCACATAGCTACCTGTGGGAAGCAGCTCAGCACAGATACTATTTAAATTGCTTACACCAAGTGATGCCCCCCACACTCCAGTGGAATTGCCCACCCAATCACACTTGCCTCAGTCCTAGTACACCATGCTCCCTCAACCAGAAGACAGGCCCAAAACTCTGTTCACATTGTGTCTTTCAATGTAGGTTGGCAGAGCCTTAGTTCCAGTAGCAGTGGCAAAAGTTGTCATTTAACAGCCTGAGGAGAAGACACCTACTTAAAATGAGCCACATTCAGGCCAGGAACCAAACACTGCACAGGATTGAAGAGAGCCTCTGTTTATGCCTGTTCTGAAGGATAAAGCAGCCAGGACAAAACAGTAGATCACATGTAGCACATACTGGAGACACTCCTATAAGCGCCAGGCCTTGGGAAACAGGGGACACTATTTGGCAGGACACTATAGGACTTCTTCTTTATAAGGCCATCTAACTTAGGAATGGGAGATGTAGCTGACTTTGTAACACAAAGAAACAAGCACAAAGACTTACACAAAGTGAAAATACAGAGAAATGTATCCCAACTGAAAGAACAGGACAAGTCCAAAGACAGAGATCTAAGGAAAACAGAAGTAATATGACTAATAAATAATTTAAAGTAATGATCATAAGGAGAAAAGAGTGGAACCCATGAGACCTTGTTTTAAAGAATAACATAGCAGATATAAAGAACTCAATAAACGAAATGAGAAACATACTTGATGGAATGAACAGTAGGCCAGAAGACACAGAAGGACAAATTAATGACCTAGAAGACACAGTAATGGAAAGTCATCAAGCTGAACAAAAGAGCAGAAAAATAATGAAAAATGGGAATGAACCTAGGGGTCTCAGTGACTTCATGAAACATGATAAATTTTATATTATAGATGCCCCGGGAGAAGAGAGGAACAGAGGAGAGAAAGTGTATTTGAAGAAGTAATAGCTAAAGCATCCTTATGCTGGGAAAGAAAAATATATCCTTGTACAGGAGCCACAGAGAACTCACATTTAAATAAACAAACAAACAAAACAACAACAAAAACATTTCCTAAGCCAAGATATTGTAATTAAGTTGGGAAAATATAGTGATAAAGAAAAAATAAAATAAAATAAAAGCAGCAAGACAAAAAAGACAGTAACTTACAAGAGAAAACTGATAAAGCTAGCAGGTGATTTTCCAAGGCAGAAGGGAGTGTCATGACCTATTCAAAGTCCTAAATGTTAAAATTCTGCATCCAAGAATACCCAGTAATGCTATAATTCAGAATAGAATGAGAGATAACAAAAATTATCAGACAAATGAATACTAAAGGAGCTTATGACCACTAAACTATCCCTGCCAGAAAATTTAAAGGGGAAAGGAAAGACCAAAAGGGACAGTATCAAGGTGGGAAACACAAAAGTGGTAAAGATGAATATTTCTATAAAGAGTCAAGAAACTCACAAAGAAGATTAAACTATAACAGTGTATACCTAAAACATGGAGAGAGAGAGAGAGAGAGAGCAGAAAAGAATGGGTTCAAACTTAAATGACAATCAACTTCATATAGACTTCTATATACAGAAGAGATTATATACAAACCTAGTGGTAACTATATATCAAAGCCACTAATAAATATGCAAAATTAAAGAGTAAAAATCCAAACATATCATGAAAGAAAAACAGCAAGCCATGAAAGAGCAAAAGACAAGAAGAGATCAGAAAAAAACCTTCAAACCTTCAGAAAGAACCACAAAAGAAATAATGAAATTACAGTAAATATATATCTATCAGTAATTACTTTGAATGTAAATGTACTAAATACTCCAATCAAAAGATATAGGGTGACAGAATGGATTAAAAAAAATGGAGGGAGGGGCAAGATGGCGGAAGAGCAGGGTCCCCAAGTCACCTGTCCCCACCAAATTACCTAGATAACCTTCAAATCATCCTGAAAATCTACGAATTCGGCCTGAGATGTAAAGAGAGACCAGCTGGAATGCTACAGTGAGAAGAGTCCGCGCTTCTATCAAGGTAGGAAGACGGGGAAAAAGAAATAAAGGAACAAAAGGCCTCCGAGGGGGAGGGGCCCCGCGAGGAGCCGGGCTGAGGCCGGGGCGAGTGTCCCCAGGACAGGAGAGCCCCGTCCCGGAGGAGCAGGAGCTGCACCAACCTTCCCGGGCGGAAAGGGGCTCGCAGGGAGTTGGAGCAGGACCCCAGGAGGGCGGGGATGCCCTCGGGCTCCCTGGGACACTAACAGACACCTGCGCCCCAGGAGAGCGCCCCGAGCTCCCTAAGGGCTGCAACACGCACGGCGGGGCCGGAGCAGCTCGGAGGGGCTCGGGCGGCGGCTCCGCAGAGGGGGCTGCGGGGCGGGAGCGCGAATCCAACAGCGCAGGCTCCGGAGCACAGGGCGCCGGGACACAGCCCAGGATCCGGCCTCCCCCGGGCAGGCAGAGGCCGGGAGGGCCCAGGACAGCAAGGTCGCTCCTGCCCCGAGCTGAGCAGATCAGCGGCCCCGCCCCGGAGCCTCCAGGCCCTGCAGACGGAGAACCGAGACATGACACATACCCACCATTTGCTTCAACGTGGATGGAACTGGAGGGTATTATGCTGAGTGAAATAAGTCAATTGGAGTAGGACAAACATTGTATGTTCTCATTCATTTGGGGAATATAAATAATAGTGAAAAGGAATAGAAGGGAAGGGAGAAGAAATGTTTGGGAAATATCAGAAAGGGAGACAGAACATGAGAGACTCCTAACTCTGGGAAACGAACTAGGGGTGTTGGTAGGGGAGGAGGGCACGGGGTGGAGGTGAATGGGTGACGAGCATTGAGCGGGGCACTTGACGGGATGAGCACTGGGTGTTATTCTGTATGCTGGCAAATTGAACACCAATAAAAAATAAATTTAGAATAAAAAATAGAAAAAAATAAAAAATATCAGCCTAAAACAAAAAACCCAAGACCCATCCATGTTCTGCCTACAAGAGACTCATTTTATTTATTTTTAAAAATATTTTATTTATTTATTTATGAGACACAGAGCAAGAGAGGCAGAGACACAGACAGAAGGGGAAGTAGGCTCCTTGCAGGGAGCTCCATGCGGGAGTTGATTCCAGGACCCCGGGGTCACCACCTGAGCCAAAGGCAGATGCTCAACCACTAAACCACCCAGGTGCCCCTATAAGATACTCATTTTTAGATCTAATGTTACCTGCAGATTGAAAGTGAGGAGGTGGAGAAACATGTTTTATACAAATGTTTGCCAAAAGGAAGCCTGAAGGGCAGCCTGAGTGGCTCAGCAGTTTAATGCCACCTTCAGCCCAGGGCCTGATCCTGGAGCCCTGGGATCGAGTCCCACTTCAGGCTCACTGCATGGGGCCTGCTTCCCCCTCTGTCTCTACCTCTCTCTCTCTCTCTCATGAATAAATAAATAAAATCTTAAAAAAAGAAAAAAAAAACAAAAGAAAGTCTGAGTAGTAGACATAATAATCTTTAAAACAAAGATTATAACAAAAGATTAAGTAGGGCACTATATAATCAGAAAAAGGACACTCCAACAGGAGATATCATTGTAAATATTTATGCACTCAACATAAAAGCATCCAAATACATAAAAATTTAAAAAAACATAAAGGAACTAATTGATAATAATACAATAATAGTAGGACATTTAACACCCTATTTATATCAAAGGAGAAAATCAACAGGAAACAATGGCTTTGAATGACACACTGGACCGGATGGACTTAATAGATATGTTCAGGACATTCTATCTTAATACAGCAGAATACACATTCTTTTCAAGTGCACAAGGAACATTCCACAGAATAGATCATATATTACGTCACAAAACCAGCCTCAACAAATTCAATAAGATTATAGTTATACCAAACATCTTTTCAGGCCATAATGCTATGAAACTAGAAATCAACTACAAAAAAAATCTGGAAAGATCACAAACATGGAGTTTAAATAACATGCTAATAAACAATGAATAGGTCAACCAAGATATAAAACAAGAAATTTTAAAAGTACATAGAAAAAATGAAAATGAAACCATAATAGTCCAAATCCTAGAAAGAAGTTTATAGCAGTAAGCCTTATCTCAAGAAGCAATAAAAATCTCAAATGAACAACCTAACCTTACATCTAAGGGAGCTAGAACAAGAACAACAAATGAGGCCTGCAGAAGAAAGGGAATAATAAAGATTAGAGCAGAAATATATAACTATTTTTTACATTGGTCATAACAACTTTTTCCTTGACATGTCTCCTAAGGCACGGGAAACAAAAGCAAAAATAAACTTTTGGGACTTATAAAAAAAAGAAACAAAAAAAAAACACTTTTGCACAGTGAAGGAAATGACAAAATTAAAAGACAACCTACAGAATGACAGAAGATATTTGCAAATGACATATTTGATAAAAGTTTGGTATCTCAAATATATAAAGAACTTTAAAACTCAACAACCAAACAAACACAAATAATCCAACTAAAAATGGGGGGGAAATGAACTTTTTTTTCTGAAGAAGATATATAGATGGGCAACAAACACATGAAAAGATGTTCATCATCACTTACTACATTAGTTAAATGCAAATCAAAACTACAATGAGATATCACCTTAAATTATCAAAATGGCTAAAATCAACAATAGAAGAAACAACTGGTATTGGTGAGAATGTGGAGAAAAGGGAACCCTCTTGCATTGTTGGTGGAAATGCAAACTGGTGCAGCCACTATGGAGAACCATAAGAAGGTTCCTCAAAAAGTTAAAAATGGAACTAGCCTATGATACAGCAATTGCACTACTGGGTATTTACCCAAATAATACAAAAACACTAATTTAAATGGATACATGTTCCCATATGTTTATAGCAGCATTATCAATAGCTAAGATACAGAAGCAACCCAAGTGTCTATTGATTGATGGATGGATACAGAAGAAGTGGTGTGGGGGTGGGTATATATATATATATATATATATATATATATATATATATATATATAATGGAATATTACCCAGCCATAAAAATAATAAACTCTTGCCATTTGCAATGACATGGATGGAGCTAGAGAGTATAATTCTAAGTGACATAAATCAGAGAAAGACAAATACCACATGATTTCCCTCATATGCAGAATTTAAGAAACAAAACAAATGGACAAAGAGGAAAAAAAGAGAGAGAAATAAAAAGTCAGACTTTAATTATAGAGAACAAACTGATGATTGCCAGAAGAGAGGGGTTGAGTCAATGGGTTAAATACATGATGAGGATTAAGGAGTGCATTTGTGATGACTACCAGGTGATGTATGGAATTCTTGAACCACTATATTATACATTTGAAGCTAATATTACACTGTATGTTAACTAACTGATATTAAAACTTTAAAAGCCAAAGAAGGAAAAGAAACTATATTGTGTATAAACCTTCTTTCAATTAGCATTTTCTTTCGTTTAGATAAAAGTATTTGAAAAATTATGTGTAAAAGCATGTGGAAATGGCATAAGCTTAACTCATTAAAACTACAGTGGAGGGGAGAGAAGGGAAGGGGAAGAAAGCTGGAATGTTCCAAATAAATAATCTTTGAAAACTTAGCCATGGATCTTTCACTTTGAGTTATATTTGGACTAAAAGCTATGTGTTTCTATCCTCCTTTTTTGGTTAACATTATAGAGGGTTTTGCTATTGACCCCAATCCCCATCACACACTCTTTTCCATCACATGGCAATAGTCATTCATCAAAACCTAACCAGTAAAAAAAAAAAAAAAAAAACTAACCAGTATTTGCATGTATTATGGCATATACACATGAATTTGGAAAGCAGAATCCTTTAGTTTAAATTTTGCTAGATAATCCATGAATTTAGGTGCTATTGCTAAAAGTGTGTGGTTTTGAGCCATCCATATTAGCATACATTAAAAAAATACTTATTTCTGAGAAATCTGGACTGTACCTGAGATCCATTGAATAAGAATCTCTGAATATTCTGCCTTTGTTCATGTTAATGCCTACTTCTAGAATTTCCTTTCTGTCTGCAGAAAGTCTGCACATCTATTAAGGTTCAGCTCAAATCTACTTTATTCTATGAAGCCGTCCTTGATCCGCTTCCTTCCAACAGATGTGCTCTTCTGTAAAATTATGGCACAGGTTGGCAGATGCATCAAACTGCAGTACAGAAGAGTTTGGGGTGGGGGGAACTTGGATAGGTCATCCAGGAAAATGTGGTAGGAAGGATCTAAGGCTTCACTTAAATTTGTACTTACATTTAGAAACCTGAGCTGAAAATGCTACAAATAACTTATCAACCACATAACATCCGTGCTTGGAGGAGAGATTAGTGACAATTTCATGAGAGAATCTTAGGCAAAACATGTACAATAACAGAGAGGGTAGTAGTGGTAAAATCCTTCATTGGGAAGATGATAAATAATATTCTAGCTGAGCATGTGCAGTTATCAGAATATTATAGTTTTAGTGTAAGGTAAGCATAAAGATCTAAGGTATGAAAACAGAAGGTTGACAGAATTATGTAAAACAGTGCCATGGATAAAGCTATTATTAAATGGTTGAATTGGGGTATGAACCCAGGTGGACCTGATTCCAAATCCTATTCTCTAAACATCTTAATTATGTCTTTGTTTAGACTATTGCTTCACCCTAGAATGTTCTTCCCCTCTATCTTTGCATATACTTCAACATCACAGCTCCTTTCCCAAGCTGCTTAGGCCACCCCACTCTGACAGGAACAACTGATGCATTCCCTGTCACTCTTCCTCCTCTTTTATTTGAGGAGCATGGGGGTGCCCATGAGCATTCTTCTGCTGGAATATACAGTGGATTGGGGTAAAAAGTAAGAAGGAATAATCTGGACTTCTTGGGAGGCCCAGGCTACAGAAAGGTCTGTCTAGGGAAAAGTAAGGTCTGGAGAATACCTATATCACCATCACCTACTTGAAAAGCATATTTTGGGGACACACCCCCATCTCTTCAATCAGAATATTTAGCTCAAAGCATAGGAATTTTCATTTTCAACAAATTCTTCACAAAACTCTGATGTATAATGAATTTTGAGAATTAGCAATTCTAGTTCTTCCAGAGAGCTGACCAAAAACACTAAGACCTTGCTGATTTCAAATGCTTCAATTTTGTTAAGACAGCACAACTTATTCTCAGTTTATTTTCTTTTGCATTAAAAACAGGCACAAAACCACTAATTTTAAAGGATACATGCACTCCTTTTTTCTTTTTTTTTAAGATTTTATTTATTCGTGAGAGACACAGAGACAGAGAGAGAGGCAGACACACAGGCAGAGGGAGAAGCAGGCTCCATGCAAGGAGCCCGACATGGGACTCGATCCTGGATCCCCAGGATCACGCCTTGGGCTGAAGGCGGCGCTAAACTGCTGAGCCACCCGGGCTGCCCTCCTTTTTTCAAAAATATTTTATTTATTCATGAGAGACATAGAAAAAGATAAATGCACTCCTATTTTATTGCAGCATTATTTGCAATAGCTAGGATATAAAAACTACTAAAGTATCCATAGATGGATGAATGGATAAACAAGATGTGATAGAGAAGATTGATAGATGATAGATGATAGATGATAGATAGATGATAGAGCTAGAGTACACTATGTTAAGTGAAATAAGTCAGAAGAAGACAAATAGTATTTAATTTGTTATATGTGAAATCTAAACAAAGACAAAAACGACCCCCTAAAAAAACCCACAAAACAGAAATAGACAACAAATGGGTGGTTGCAAGAAGGGGGAGGGGTGAAATAATGGGCCAAAAAAAGTAATAAAAAGCAGAGGTATGAATTGTAATTATTTCATCGGGTGCAAATATCAGTAAGCAACATTTGCCATCTCTCTTCAGTTCAGCTTCCCCACTATGGATCCCTAAGTTACACCAAGTTTAGAGTTTTTTAAAAGATCAAGTAAAAAAAATAAAGAAAACCAAATAGAAAATCAGCCAAAATATTAACTGAATGTCAAATTTGAGTTTATTTTTCAGTCATAAACCACAAAAGACACTATATTGCAAATTAAAATTTCAACTGATAAACTTTACATATGTAATAAACTAGATTTTCCCACATTCTAAGAATATAAATTCAGCTGATTGCAATGAGTGTAAAAATACTTGCAATGTCTTTAATAACATAGAAACAAAAAATAACACTTGTTTTATAAATAAGGGGTATTACTAATTTAAAATCATTATGGATGGGGATCCCTGGGTGGCGCAGCGGTTTGGCGCCTGCCTTTGGCCCAGGGCGTGATCCTGGAGACCCGGGATCGAATCCCACGTCGGGCTCCCGGTGCATGGAGCCTGCTTCTTCCTCTGCCTATGTCTCTGCCTCTCTCTCTTTCTCTGTGACTATCATAAATAAATAAAAATTAAAAAAAATAAAATCATTATGGATGTAATAACTACTGCCAACTTATGTCCCCTTATTCCTAAGATCATAATTCAGCAGCCTCCTCTTTCCTATTGGAAAAAAAAGTGGCATTTTTCCTGGAGCTGCAAATTGCCAACACAAAATACATGCATTAATGGTGCCCTAATATTGTATTTTCTCATTTTTTAGATATGTTGATTCAACACAAAAATACATGCACATATATCTTGCATGGCTGGTTGGTTTTTTATTAGATTCATGATTAATATTTTGCAAAACAAATGTTCTGAAATGCAAATTCATTATTTTGTTATGCTAGAATTTTTCATATAGTATTTGCAAATTAGATCCCAAGTAAGTTATAGAAATATCTTGTATGAAAAAAAGAAATATCTTGTATACCTAACTCAATTACTAAACTTGGGAAGCAATAGATTCCTAATCTTAAGAATAATATACTAATATTTTGACTTGACAATAAAAAATGTACCCTGGTAAATCTCTATTGATCTCAGTGAATGTGTAACTTTGAACTAACATCAAATGTTTTACTATTGTGAATGAAAATGAGAAGATTGTTTCTGTCTGGGTAGGAACATGTGTTCTTATAAAACAGCAAATGTGTAGTGCTGACTGGCTGGTATACACGATCTCAAAACATGTATAATTTGGATTTTTTACCATGAATAATTTTCTAATAGTTTTCATTTAAAACATATCTACTTATCTTTGGTTCATTTTTTAGTCATTAAATCAATGAATTTCACTACCCTTTAAAAGAAAGTAAGAATACATTATATAAATAATACTGTGCCTTATCCCATTTATAGTTAAGAATGTTTATGGTTTCCCTCCTTTTTTTCCTTCTTTTCCTTCTATGTTAATCTGTTTTATTTCTTAAATTCCACATATGAGTGAAATCATATGGTATTTGTCATTCTTTGACTTATTTAGATTAACATAAATACCCTCTAGCTCCAACCATGTCGTTGCAAATGGTAAGATTTTGTTACTTTTTTTATGGTGGAAGTGACATTATACTGACAATATTGACAATATTCCATTGTATATATAAATCACATCTTTATCCATTCATTACGTTGTGGACTTTTGGACTATTTCCATAATTTGGCTATTGTTGATAATGCTATAAACATGGGGATGCACGTACCCCTTCAAATCTCTATTTTTGAATCCTTTGGGTAAACAGTAGTGCAATTTCTGGGTCATAGGTTAGTTCTACTTTTAACTTTTTGTAGAATCTCCATACTGTTTTCCAGACTAGCTGTACCTATTTATAACCTTGCCAGCATTGTAAGAGGGTTCACCTTTCTCTGAATCCTTGCCAACATCTGTTTTTTCCTGGGTTAATTTTAGCCATTCTGACAGGTGTGAAGTGGTATCTCATCATGGTTCTGATTTGTATTTCCCTGATGATGAGTGATGCTGAGCATCTTTACATGTGTCTGTTAGCCATCTGGATGTCTTCTTTGAAAAAAAAATCTATTCATGTCTTCTGCCTATTTCTTAACTAGATTGTTTGCTTTGGGAGGTATTGAGTTTGATAAGTTCTTTATAGTCTTTGGATACTAACCCTTTATCATATATGTAACTTGCAAATATCTTCTCCCCTCCATTCCATAGGCTTTTAGTTTTGTTGTTTCCTTCACTGTGCAGAAGCTTTTTGTCTTGATGAAGTCCCAATAGTTCATTTTTTTTATTTGTTTCCCTTGCCTCCAGTGATGTGTCTAGTAAGAAGTTGCTATGGCCCCAAAGAGGTTGCTACCTATGTTCTCCTCTAGGATTTTGATGCTTTCCTGGGTCACATTTAGGTCTTTCATCCATCTCGAATTTATTTTTGTGTATGGTGTAAGAAAGTAGTCCAGTTTCCTTTTTTTTTACATGTTGCTGTCCAGTTTTCCTAAGGTCATTAGTGTAGGAGAATGTTGGCTTTGAATCTCAATTATTACATTTTTCATTTTGGCCTGACTAGTTTTTAAGTCTTTTATCTCTGTGGTAAGGGGCCCTCTGATGTCTTCTATGCTTTTTCAAGTCCAGCTCATATCTTTATGATTGCTGATTTAAATTCTGGAACAAACGTATTACTTATATCTCTTTTGATTAGATCAAATGGTCATGACCTTTTGTTGTTGCTGTTTTCTTTTGAGATGAATTCCTCCACCTTGGCATTTTGTCTAGGACTGTGTCTTCTGTGTTTTAGGAAAACCTATTACTCCCACTCCTGAGAGTAATAGCTTTTGAAGAAGAGGTTATATACTGTCCAGGGCCTGGCACTTCAGGAAGTTTCTCTGGTGAACACTGTGTGCACTCTGCTGCTGTGTTTTGATTGCTATTTCCCTTGGGTTAGTTCTCTGTAGAGTTTCTCCTTGCTTGTGGAGGGGAGTGTTTGGGCCTTGGTCAGAATGTGGTGAGTTTTAACTACGTGTGCTCTGATCTGCTTATTTATAGAGACCTAATGCTATTTCCATGAGAGCTGAAACATTGCAGAACTCTATGGTCACTTGATGTGGTATATGTGTGTGTGTGTTGTGGGGGGGAGGGTTGTGCTGTTCTTCTGGGTAAAGGGCCTGCTGCTATGGTTCTCAGAGACACTTGCCAGAGAAAACCAGCACCTGCAGAACACAGGGCTTGGTGTAAGAGGTTTAGGCCACCAGTGTTGGTGCTATGCTGCTTACTGATATTAGGTTATACTGTAGGTTGGGGGAGAGAAACGGTCCCAGATCTCTCCTTCATCCCAGGAGAGGGGAGTTCGCACCTGCCCACTGTCTGGAAAGACTTCTAAGGAGAGCAAACAATTTCTCCTGTGCGCCCCTGACGTCCCTCAGATCCCGGTCTTTACCCTGTCTGTGTCCAAACCCTTTACTCACTGAGCAGTGCCATCCACCTGTATTCTATCCCAGGCAGGCTGACTGAGTTTTAAAACTCCAAACTTTAGGGACGTGACATGGCATGTACTTATGCTGGTGCTCTGGGGAGGGTCTTCCCACACTGGACTGATGCAGTTTTGTCCTAGAAGGGCAGTCCCGCCAAAGTGCACTTTGTAGTAAAGTGCAACAAAGGGCCCGTGTCCAGATTAGCTGCCTTCAGCAGGTGTCTCTGCATCTATGCTGAGGTGCAAGGGAGGGTAACAGTGTCTTCTGGCTCTTTTGTCTCTGGAAAGGCAATGCTGCCTCTTACAGATGCACTCCAAGAGGGGAGAACTGTCTTTCCCAATGCATCCCAGGTAATCTTCAGATCCTCCAGTCTGCTCCCAGGGTGCCTGCCCTACTTCTTCAAAAGAGCACTGCAGTACCTTCAGGGTTTCATACCAGCCACACCTTAGGCCTCTAAAACTCCAGTTTGTGAGTTTGCTGGTTGTAAATCTCACAAAAATCAGCCCCTCTCATTCTCCAAGTCAATGGCTTTGGGGAAATGTTTTCCTCATGCAATCCCCTGTACGCTTCTCTCTCTCTCTCTCTCTCTCTCTCTCTCTCTCTCTCTCTCTCTCTCTCTTCTCTCCTCTTTCTCTCTCCTATCACCGGGGCTTCCTTCTCTCCACAGCCCCTGCAATCCACATTTCCCCAAATTCACATCTCTGCACCTCTTACTTTCCAAGATGTGGCCTCTTCTCTCCCTCTAGTTGTACAGTTTGTCAATTCTCAGACTGATTTCTTGGATATTCAGAATGATTTGATATTTATCTAGCTGTGTTCAAAGGACCAGGCAAGCCTAGGGTCCTCCTACTACTCAACCATCTTAGGTCCTCTTCTGTACCTTATCCCATTTAATGATACACTATGGTTTAGTAGTTTAGTGGTCTAGTCTTTCAATTGAAAAGAGCTAAGTTTAAAATTCCTTCTATAGGACTTACTCTAGCCTTGTTACTTTGCATTAATTAGTTAACCTCTCTAAGCATTGAAATTTTATCTTGTATAAAATAAATAGTGATAGCAACCTCATAGTTTTGAAGATTGAATGAATAAATGTAATGATTCATGAAATTAATAAATATAAGGAGAATACTACACTGTGCCTGGCACAAAATAAACACTCAATAATATATATAATCTATATATTTACCTCTGGGCTCTTGTTTGTGTTCTGTTGGTCTGTATGTCTGTTTTTATGCCATCATCATACTGTTTTTTTTTTTTTTGTACCAGCTTTGTAATGTAGTATGACATCAAAAGGTGCTTTCAGGTTTCTTCTTCTTTCTCAGGATTGTCTTGGGTATTTGGGGTTCTTTTGTGATTCCATACAAATTTCAGGATTGCTTTTTTGACTTTTGTGAAGCTGTCTTTGAAATCATGATCGGTACTGCATTGAAACTACAGATGGCCTTGAGTAATACCAACACTATAACAACATTAAATTTTCCAATTCATGAAGATGGGATATCTTTCATCAGTGTTCAATATAGTTTTCAATATAGAGATCTTTCACCTACTTGGTTAATTATTTATTTATTTATTTATTTATTTATTTATTTATTTATTTTTTATTTTAAAGCTTTTATTTATTTATTCATGAGAGACACACACAGAGAGAGGCAGAGACAGGAAGAGGGAGAAGGAGGTTCTGTGCAGTGAGCCTGATGTGGGGCTTGATCCCAGGATCCTGGGATCACAACTTGAGCCAAAGACAGACATTTAACCACTGAGTCACCTAGGCATCACAGTTAAATTTAATCCTAAGTGATTTTCTGTTGTTGTTTCTTGCTTTTGCCATGGTTGTAAATGGGATCATTTTCCTTATTTTTTTCCAGAGAATTCATTGTTATTGTATAGAAATGCCACTGGTTTTTATATGTTAGTATTTTATCCTGCAACTTTACAATCTGGTGATATAAGCATTAGTAGTTACATCTTACCCATAAGAAAGTTCAAAGGAGATATAACTTGTTCAAGGTCACATTGCTAATAATTGGAGAGGATGAAAATCAGGCTCAGATCTTCCATGTCCATACTACATAGACAATGAATGCCACGTCATCACTATTAGCTTTAAATTCGCCTTCATACTCATCTTCAACACCATTATTTTCTTTGGCAAGGTGGTTTTGCTTCACATCAACAGGGAGCTAATAATTTCAAGTTCCAGCCACAAACTGCTCTTATGTGCTTCATCGGGTTAGATCTAGTGAATATTTTAGTTACATATGATTCTTGCTATACACAAGATACCAAATTATTCTCATTGCAGATCAAATTATTTGTACAAGATTACTACTAATCTTGATACTCATCTTCCAATGTTAAATTTTCTTTTGGAATATAATACTTAACACTTACAGTGTTAACCTGAATCAACTAGGGAAGGCATTAAATTTACACATCAATATTTAAAGTCACTACAGATAATATAAATGTCATTAGTCAATACATTCAATTTTAAGTGAAGTTACTTATTTTGCTACTAATATGTTTTGTTTATGAAAAGATTAAATTTGCATACAACTGATGCATAATTCATTATCAATAAGTATTTAATATTTAAGGAAAACTGTTGATTAATTATACGTGTAGTATTTAGTAAATGTATATATGTACATATATAAGATACATATATATACATATATATAAAATTCAATATTGTAATACTAAAAGTTTTTCACCAACAAATTAGATCAATATAGTGTCAATTTATTTTTTATTTAAATTATGACTAATTATGAGTTTGTCACTCAAACTCATTGGAACATCTTTTTCAATTTTTCATAATTTTATCACTTGTTCTTTTTTTAATTATGGAATTTTTCTAAATTCCATAATACATAATTATAGAATTATGTAGTAGTTTTGTGACATGGAATAAGGTAAAGTAGGGTCATAAATCCCATTTCTAATTATAACCTGCTTTACATTATTAAATGTCTGTTGATTAAGCAAATAAGTACTAAGTTTATTGGTATGCAATGTCTTTTAAGTATAATAAGTTACAGTATCAGTTTTGGGAACTTGTTGTTATTTCTCTGACATTCAAAATCCCTGGTTAAAATAAAATAGTAATCTGTGATATTAAGTTAAAAGAAACTAACAGTATTTACAAAAATATATCAATGTTTTCTTGAATATATGTCTCAGATTGTCACATAAAGATACTTTTCCTTATAATATTCATCAGCTTTATTACTTTTATATTGTTTTATTTTATTTTTATTAAGTATCTTTTATTCATGAGAGACACAGAGAGAGAAAGAGGCAGAGACATAGGCAGAGGGAGAAACAGGCTCCATACAGGGAGCCCGATGCAGGACTCGATCCTGGAACTCTGGGATCATGCCCTGAGCCAAAGGCAGATGCTCAACCACTGATCCACCCAGGCATCCCGATATACTGTTTTATTTTAATCCCAATTATGTGTAGAAATTACAAATCACATATAGAAATTGAGGTTATTTTCTCTCAAATCACATTTCTGCTTATCAAATATTTTCATTATTTTGAGAGAAGAATTCTTTCAGACCATCTCAAATCTTCAAATTAAATTTCTTTAGCTATATATTTAATAGTTAAGTTTTGGAATAGGTGAGGTCTGGAGCTGACAACCAAGAAAGAATTCTTAAAATGTCTTTTGTGCAAAATGGTGGTTTTATTAAAGTACAGGGTCAGGACCCGTGGGCAGGAAGAGCTGCCGCCCCAGGCCTGTGAGGAGTGGCTGATTATATACCTGGGAGTTGGGAGGGTTTTAAGGATAGTGTACTCTCTAAGGAATTTTGATAGCAAGGTTTCCAGGACCTTGAGGGGGCTTAGCTATTGTTGGGAAAAGGTCACTTATTACCATCTAATAAAACCTGAGTCATGAGACCCTTCAGATGTATATCGGTGGGCCATGTGCTTGGAGGATGATTGCCAATACATATCTTAGGGGTTTAGAGATAAAGGAATTTTCATATGTTAAAGTAGACTTACAGGTTCCTGGGGGTCGGGCTAAGATTGCCTTTTGCCCTTAGCAAAGTATGAACATCAAGGTAGTTGAGTCTATAGAGGAATGTTCCTTTGCTTATTTCAAAGACTTGTCAGTGTGCTGCCCCAGGCTCATGCCTTGTCCTCAGGTAGCCCTGTGTTCCCCCATCATTTAATATTGCTATGTAGGGAAATACAGGTACAAAAAAACTTAACTAGACTCACTGCTGTGAGTTTTGCTTAAAGAAATAAAAGTGAAATAAACTTTTTATTAGAGATCTTAGAACAAATTTGAAAAAATTTATGTTCTTTAATTATTCCTATAGTAATAGCTTATTGATTGGACATGAATCATGAATTAAGATTCAGTGAGATATGTTTATCTCAATGAATGTGCTAAAACATTCTAACCAGTCCTGATGCTGGCAATAAAAGTCAACTACTTGCAAGTTTGGTCCATCTAATTCCTAAATTAACAATGAACAAATATAGTAATATATTAATAACTCTCTTATCAGTGAGTCACGTTTGTTTTGCATCCACAGCTCTGTAACATGTATTTCATGTCTCCAGGTTGGTCAAAAGTATCTATCTTCTTACAAATACTCTTTATAAAGTATACTTACAAACGATATGTACTTAGCTTTCTTATTGTCTCATCTTTTCTATACTGTTTATCTCTAAAGGCTGGTCATGAAAAAGAACCAATCCCATAAAAAGCCAAACTGATATCAGCAATCATGTTCTTCTATACAAGCACATAATATTGCTGAAATAATCTTTCTTAGACTACGAACTTGAAATTTACAAAAATATTGAGATAAATGAAGAAAAACAATATATTAATAAATAGTAACATTTTTCACATTTTCCACAATGTATTACAACAGTAATGAAAAAAAATGTGCAAGATTTACATTACATCTCCAAAAAGTTCTTATTGCAAGGTTTTCAATTTTTTTCATAAGAATCACCTGAGAAGCCTATTTTAAATGCAATTTTCTACATCTAAAGCCAAAGATTGTGAGTTTGAAATCCAAAAACATATTTATAACAAGTTATCCTCAAATGATTCTAATACTCTTTTATCTGTGGCACACTGACACTACATTTTAAAATCAGCAAGCAATTGTGATCATGACCATTGTCCCAAATTTACTAAAATTGCAGGAAATTTAAATGTGTCATATCAAGCAGTGATGAGTTTAAATGGATATTGTTAAAATGTTCTATCTCACTTTTTAATCATGCATGACCTATTTTCCTAACAGAGTATAAATGAATGAGTAGGCACTTTCTAAGTCAAGGAAGGTACTGGAGAAACAGTCGCAGAAGTAGTCACTGAGGGATAGATTACTCTTGGGTAAAATATAGCATCCATGACTATATAATACTAGAATTTTGTACTCCAGGCATGTACATGTTATAATAAATAAAAGGTAAAGATACCTATCTGGACAACACAATGGACAATTAGAGCACAGTAATGGAAAGTTTGGGTGGGAAAGTCTTCAGAATCCTGGTAGGTAAGCAGTAGACATCAGATATATCCTTTGGCAAAAAGCTCTCAGACTTATAAAAGGACTAGGTATCCTTTGAGAGGAATAAGACAGCAGAATAGGAGGACTCTGCCTCATATCATCCCACAAACACAACTAGATAACTATCAAATAATCCTAAATACCATGGAAGTTGACCTGAAAACAAACAGAACAAAGTTCACAACTAAAGGTAGAGAAAAATCTGCATCAAAGAAGGTAAGAAGTATGAAGATGTGATTTAGGGGAGAAATGGATCATGAGTGCTGGGGAGGGGATGGAGCAAAGGAGAAGAGTGAGAAAAGAGGATCACCCAGGGGAATGCACAAGGAGAACATTTCCCCAAAGCCATTAGCTTGGAAAACAAGAGGGACTGAATTTTGTGAGTTGTTCCAAACAATGGGGCTCAAAGCTCCAATTTTAAGGCCATAGAGCTTGGTAGGGATAGAACCCAGAGGGCACTGCTCCTGGAGGTAAACAACCCAGTGGGAGACAACATGGAAACAGAGATCTCACTGTTTACCTGTGACATGCAATGTGGGTATATTCATTTGTCTCCAAGTACATCCCTGAGAATTAGCATTCAAGAAGACACATCTCCAAGAACAACAAAGGCTGGCTTTACCAATTTCCTCCCCCACCTGGTAGTATAAACACAGAACCACCTAAGAGAAGAGCTCAGCAAGGACTCCAGCTACCTAACTTGCTTACACCAAGCCCCATCTCTCTGCACTTAGGCAGGACTTCCCTCCTATATCAAGCTTAACTAAGTCCCAGCAAAGCAGGCCCTTCCCCCAGAAGAGCAGCCTAAAAACCTGCCCACACCACAACTCTTCACCAGAAAGTTCTTCAGGGCCGCAGTTCAGGTGGAGCTGCTGTCTTGTCTCAATTCACAAACAGACCAGAACAGACCTAGATAAAATTCATCACATTTAGGTCAGGAACCAAACACTGTCAAAAACAGGCAAGGAGAGCTTCTGTAGACAACTGGCCTGAAGCATAAAGCAGCCACAACCCAACAGGAGAGTGCACTCAGAAAAGTTGGAAACACTCCCTGAAGTGCCAGGCCCTGAGCAATACATGACCTCTGAAAGGCCATTACTTTCAGGAGCATGAGACATAATTGGCCTTTCTAACACAGAGAAGAAAAAGAGACTTAGAAAATGCAAAGATGGGAGGCAGGGCAAGATGGCAGAGGAGCAGGGGACCTCAAATCACCTGGCCCAACAAACTTGCCTAGATAACTATAAAACCATCCTGAAAACCCATGAATTCGACCTGAGATTTAAAGAGAGAACAGCCAGAACACTACAGAGAGAAAAGTTTTTGCTTCTTTTTTTTAATTTTTTAAAATTTATTTATGATGAGAGAGAGAGAGAGAGAGAGAGAGAGAGGCAGAGACATAGGCAGAGGGAGAAGCAGGCTCCATGCACCAGGAGCCCGATGTGGGATTCGATCCCAGGTCTCCAGGATCGCGCCCTGGGCCAAAGGCAGGTGCCCAAACGCTGCGCCACCCAGGGATCCCAAGGTTTTTGTTTCTAACAAGAATCATCTAGGGTGAAATTTACTTAGGTCATGGCTGATATTCTTGACTCAACCCCTTCATACAGCCACTCTGCACTGAGCAAAATGACTAGAAAGAAGAACTCACCACAAAAGAAAGAATCAGAAACACTACTCTCTGCCAAAGAGTTACAGAATTTGGATTGCAATTCAATGTCAGAAAGCCAATTCAGAAGCACAATTATAAAGCTACTAGTGGCTTTAGAAAAAAAGCATAAAGGAATCAAGAGATTTCATGGCTGCAGATTTAGATCTAATCAGGCTTATATTAAAAATCAATTAAATGAGATGCAATGCAAACTGGAAGTCCTAACGACAAGGGTTAATGCGATAGAAGAAAGTGAGTGACATAGAAGACAAGGTGATGGCAAGGAAGGAAGCTAAGGAAACAAGAAAAAAAAAACAGGTAAAAGACCATGAGGAAAGGTTAAGGGAAATAAATGATAGTCGCAGAAGGAAAAATCTACATATAATTGGGGTTCCAGAGAATGCAGAGAGGGCCAGAAGGCCAAAAAGCATATTTGAACAAATCATAGCTGAGAACTTCCTTAATCTGGGGAGAGAAACAGGCATTCAGATCCAGGAAATAGAGAGGTCCCCACCAAGAAATTAAAAAAAAAAATTCAACACCTCGACATTTAGTAGTGAAACTTGAAAATTCCAATTATAAAGAAACTCCTTAAAGCAGCAAGGAACAAGAGATGCCTAACTTAAATGGGGAGAAATATTAGATTAACAGCTGACATCTCCACAGAGACCTGGCAGGCCAGAAAGGCCTGGTAGGATATACTCAACGACTAAATGAGAAGAACCTGCAGCCAAGAATGCTATATGCAGCAAGGCTCTCATTCAGAATAGAAAGAGAGATAAAGAGCTTGCAAAATAGGCAGAAACTGAAAAATATGTGACCAGCAAAACAGCTCTGCAAGAAATATCAAAGGGGATCTGGAAAGAAAGAGGAAATCCAAAGAAATAATGCACAAAAACAGAACAGGTACCATGATGACACTAAATTCATATCTTTCAATAAAAACTCTGAAACAGAATGGGCTAGATGAGCCCATCAAAAGATGCAGGGTTTCAGATGCATAAAAAGCAAGACCCATCTATTTGCTGTCTACAAGAGACTCCTTTTAGACCTAAGGACACCCACAGCCTGAAAATGAAAGGTTGGAGGACAATTTACCATCCCAATGATCCACAAAAGAAAACTGGGGTAGCAATCCACATATCAGATAAATTAAAGTGTATCCCAAAGACTGTAGTAAGAGATGAAGAGGGACACTGTATCATACTTAAAGGGTCTAACCAACAAGATCTAACAATCATGGATATTTATGCCCCGAATGTGGGAGTTGTCAAGTATATCAATCAATTAGTAATCAAAGTAAAGATATACTAAGATAATACACTAATAGTAGGAGACTTCAACACAACACTTTCTGCAAATGACAGATTTTCTAAGCACAACATCTCCAAAGAAACAAGAGCTTTGGGATCCCTGGGTGGCGCAGCGGTTTGGCACCTGCCTTTGGCCCAGGGCGCGATCCTGGAGACCCGGGATCGAATCCCACGTCGGGCTCCCGGTGCATGGAGCCTGCTTCTCCCTCTGCCTATGTCTCTCCCTCTCTCTCTCTCTCTGTGTGTGACTATCATAAATAAGTAAAAATTAAAAAAAAAGAAACAAGAACTTTAAATGATACACTGGACCAGATGGATTTCACAGTTATTTACAGAACTTTACATCCAAACGCAATGGGATACACATTCTTCTCAAGTGCACATGGAACTTTCTCCCGAATAGATGATATACTGGGTCACAAAACAGGTCTCAACTGATACTAAAAGATTGGGACTGTCCCCTGCATATTTTCAGACCATAATGCTTTGAAACTTCAACTCAATCACAAGAATAATTTTGGAAGAAATTCAAACACATGGAAGTTAAAGAGCATCCTGTTAAAAGATGAAAGGGTCAACCAAGAAATTAGACAAGAATTAAAAGGATTCATGAAAACTAATGAAAATGAAGATACAACTGCTCAAAATCTTTGGCATACAGCAAAAGCAGTCTTAAGAGGGAAATATTTTGCAATACAAGCATCCCTCAAAAAGTTGGAAAAACTCAAATACAAAAGCTAACTTCACACCTAAAGTAACTGGAGAAAGAACAGCAAATAAAACCCACACCAAGCAGAAGAAGAGAGTTAATAATGATTCGAGCAGAACTCAATGAAATAGAGACCAGAAAAACTGTAGAACAGAGCAACAAAACAAGGAGTTGGTTCTTTGAAATAATTAATAAGATAGATAAACCATTAGCCAGCCATATTAAAAAGAAAAGACTCACATTAATAAAATCAGGAATGAGAAATGAAAGATCACCACCAATACCAAGGAAATACAAACCATTTTTAAGATGTATTATGAGCAACTATATGCCAATAAATTAGACAATCTAGGAGAAATGGAATGCATTTATGAAAAACCACAAACTACCAAAACCAGAACAGAAGGAAATAGAAAAGCTGAACAGGATGATCACCAGGGAGGAAATTGAAACAGTCATCCAAAACTTCCCAAGACACAAAAGTCCAGGGCCAGATGGCTTCCCAGGGGAGTTCCATCAAAAGTTTCAAGAAGAAACAATACCTATTCTACTAAAGCTGTTCAGAAAGATAGAAAGAGATAGAAGACTTCCAAACTCGTTTACAGAGGCCAGAATCACCTTAATTCCAAAACCAGACAAAGATCCCACCAAAAAGGGGAATTCTAGACCAATATCCCTGATGAGCACATATGCAAAAATTCTCGAGATACTAGCCAATAAGATCCAAGAGTACATTAAGAAGATTATTTACCATGACCAAGTGGTATTTATCCCTGGGATGCAGGGCTGGTTCAACACTCGTAAAACAATCAACATGATAAATTATATCAATGAGAGAAAAAACAAGAACCATATGATTCTCTGAATAGATGCGGAGAAAGGATTTGACAAAATGCAGCATCCATTCCTGATCAAAACTCTTCAGAGTGTAGCGATAGAGGGAACCTTCCTCAGCATCTTAAAAGCCATCTACGAAAAGCCCACAGCAAATATTCTCAATGGGAAAACACTGTGAGTCTTTTCCCTTTGATTAGGAACACGACAGGGGTGTCCACTCTCACCATTGCTATTCAAAATAGTACTCGAAGTCCTAGCACCAGCAATCAGACAACAAAATGGAATAAAAGACATTGAAATTCGCAAAGATGTCAAACTTTCCCTCTTCGCAGATGCCATGAGTATATACATAGAAAACAAAAGACTCCACCCCAAGATTGCTAGAACTCATACAGCAATTCAGCAATGTGGCAGGATACAAAATCAGTGCCCAGAAATTAGTGGAATTTATATACACTAACAATGAATGAGACTAGAGAAAGAGAAATTAAGGAATCAATCCCATTTACAATTGCACCCAAAAGCATAGGATACCTAGGAATAAACCTAATCAAAGATTTAAAGGATCTAAACCTTAAAAACCACAGAACCCTTCTGAAAGAAATTGAGGAAGACACAAAGAGATGGAAAAATATTCCATGCTCCTGGATTGGAAGAATTAATATTGTGAAAATGTCAATGCTACCCAGGGTAATTTACACATTGAATGCAATCCCTATCAAAATTCCGTGGACTTTCTTCAGAGAGTTGGAACAAATCATCTTAAGATTTGTGTGGAATCAGAAAAGACCCTGAATAGCCGGGGGGAATATTAGAAAATAAAACCATAGCTGGGGGCATCACAATGCCAGATTTCAGGTTGTACTACAAAGCTGTGGTCATCATGACAGTGTGGTACTGGCACAAAAACAGACACATAGATCAATGGAACAGAATAGAGAACCTAGAAATGTGCCCTCAACTCTATGGTCAGCTAATATTCAACAAAGCAGGAAAGACTATCCACCGGAAAAACGACAGTTTCTTCAATAAATGGTGCTGGGAAAATTGGACCACCACGTGCAGAAGAATGAAAGTAGACCATTCTTTTACACCAGACACAAAAATAAACTCAAAATGGATGAAAGATCTAAACGTTAGCCAAGAATCCTTCAAAATCCTAGAGGAGAACACAGGCAACACCCTTGTTGAACTTGGCCACACAACTTCTTGCAAGATACATCCATGAAGGCAAGGGAATCAAAAGCAGAAATGAACTATTAGGACTTCATCAAGATAAAATATTCTTTACGGCAAAAGAAATAGTCAACAAAGTTCAAAGCTTACCTACAGAATGGGAGAAGATATTTGCAAATGACATATCAGATAAATGGCTAGTATCCAAGATCTATAAAGAACTTATTAAACTCAACAGCAAAGAAACAAACAATCCAATCTTGAAAAGGGCAAAAGACATGAACAGAAATTTCACCCAAGAAGACATACACACGGCCAATAGGCATGTGAGAAAATGCTCTGCATCACTTGCCATCAGGAAAATACAAATAAAAATCAATGAGATTCCCCCTCACACCAGTGAAAATGGTGAAAATTAATAAGACAGGGAACCACAAGTGTTGGAGAGGATGTGGAGAAAGGGGAACCCTCTTGCACTATTGGTAGGAATGTGAACTGGTTCAGCCACTCTGGAAAACTGCGTGGAGGTTCCTCAAAGATTTAAAAATAGAGCTACCCTCTTATCCAGCAATTGCACTACTGGAGATTTGCCCCAAAGATACAGATGCAGTGAAAGACCGAGATCCTGCACCCCAATGTTTATAGCAGCAATGTCCACAATAGCCAAACTGTGGAAGGAGCCTTGGTGTCCATCGAAAGATGAATGGATAAAGAAGATGTGGTCTATATATACAATGGAATATTACTCAGCCCTTAGAAATGATGAATACCCACCATTTGCTTCTACGTATAAACTGGAGGGTATTATTATGAGTGATAAGTCAGTCAGAGAAGGACAAACATCATATGGTTTCATTTATTCTGGGAATATAAGAAATAGTAAAAGGGATTAAAGGGGAAAGGGGATAAAATGAGCGGGAAAAATCAGAGAGGGTGAGAGAACATAAGAGACTCCTAACTCTGGTAACAAACAAGGGGTATTGGAAGCGGAGTTGGGCAGGAGGATTGGGTGACTGTGTGACAGGCCCTGAAGGAGGCACTTGATGTGATGAGCAGTGGGTGTTATACCGTATGTTGGCAAATCAAATTCCAATTAAAAAATATACCAAAAAATGCCCAGATGGAGAGATTTATCTAAATTGTAAGAACAAGATAAGGCCACAGAGATCTAATCAAAATAAATATAAGTAACATCTTTGATAGAGCAACAATCATAATGATGCTTACTGGGCTTGAGAAAAGAAGACAACAGTTCAATCCTAACCATAGAAATAAAAATGTTAAAACTAAAAAAAGAATTAATCAGACATGAGAAATGAAAGAAATTAGATCAGAGACAGGCTTGATGCAATGAACAGCAAGCTGAAAAAAGTAGAGAAATGATTTAGTGATAAGACAAAATAATGGAAAATAATGACATTGAAAAAAGAGGGAATGAATTATGCAACATTAGAATATACTTAGGGAACTCTGACTCCATCAAAAGTAATAACATTTGTATTATAGGAGTCCCAGAAGAAGAGAGAGAAAAGGGGACAGAAAATTATTTCAAAAATAATAGCAGAAAACTCCCCTAGGGCAGCCCGGGTGGCTCAGCAGTTTTGTGCCTTCTTCAGCCCAGGGCATGATCCTGGAGACCTAGGATCGAGTCCCATGTCAGGCTCCCTGAATGGAGCCTCCTTATCCCTCTGCCTGTGTCTCTGCCTCTCTCTACCTGTGTCTCTCATGAATAAGTAAATAAAATCTTTAAAAAGAAAAAGAAAAAAAAATTAAACTCCCCTAATCTAGGGAAGGAAATGAATATCCAGATCCAAAAGGACAGATAAGTCCTATCAAATTCAACAAAATCAGGGCAACACCAAAACATATCGTAATGGAATTTGCAAAATATAGTGATTAAAGGAACCCTTAAAAATTCTTACTTTGTTCCCATCGAAGGAACTCTTTAAGAATAAGGAAAAAATTAAACTATTCTTAAAATGTCAAAAAAAAAAGAACCCTTAAAGGCAGCAAGGAGAAGGAAGTCCTTGACTTTTTTTTAAAGATTTTATTTATTCATAGAGACACAGCTAGATAGAGAGGCAGAGGGAGAAGCAGGCTCCATGCAGGGAGCCCGACGTGGGACTCCATCCCGGGTCTCCATGATCACTCCCTGGGCTGCAGGCAGCGCTAAACCGCTGAGCCACTGGGGCTTCCCAGTACTTGACTTTAAGGAAAAACTCATAAGGCTAGCCAGGGATTCCTCAGCAGAATCTTGGCAAGTCAGAAGAGAGTGGTATGATATATTAAAAATGCTGAATGGGAAAAATCTGCAGGCAAGAATATTCTATTCAGGAAGGCTATCAATCAGAATAGAAGGAGAGATAAGGGGTTTCTCAGACAAACAAAAAGTAAAGAAATTCATGACCACTAAACCAGCGCAGCCAGAATTATGAAATGGTACTCACTGTATGCACAGGAGAGACCAAAAGTGACAAAGACAAGACAGAAACAGAGAAAATCTCCAAAAGCAATGAAAAACAAGTAATAAGTTGTCAATAAAGGGCAGCCCCGGTGGTGCAGCGGTTTAGCGCCACCTGCAGCCAGGGGTGTGATCCTGGAGACCCAGGATCGAGTCCCATGTTGGGCTCCCTGCATAGAGCTTGCTTCTCCCTCTGCCTGTGACTCTCTCTCTCTCTGAATAAATAAATAAAATCTTTAAAAAGAATAAGATGTGAATAAATACGTATCTATCAATAATTATTTTGAATGTAAATGGACTAAACACTTGAATCAAAAGATATAGGCTGTCAGAATGGATAACAAAACAAGACCCATTTATATGTTGCCTACAGGAGACTCATTTTAGACTTTAAGACTCCTGCAGATTGAAAGTGAGGAGATGAAGAAGCATGTCATGCTAATGGATGTTAAAAGAAAGCTGGAGTAGCAACACTTATATTGGACATACTAGACTTTAAAATGGACTATAAAAAAAGATAAAGAAGGGCATTATATAATCATAAAGGAGACAAGAAGATGTGAAAATTGTAAATATTTATACACCCAATAAAGGAGCATCCAAATATATAAAACAACAACAAACATAAATGAACTCATTGATAATACAATAATGTAGGGGGCTTTAACACCCCACTTACATCAATGGACAGATCTTCAGCAAGGAAACAATGACTCTGAAAGACGCACTGGACCAGTTGGACTTAATAGATGAGTTCAGAAGATTCCATCATAAAAATGCAGAACACACACTCTTTTCAAGTGCATACGGAACATTCTCCAAAATATACAACATATTAGGTCACAAAAATGGCTTCAACCAATACAAAAGACTGAAATCTTATGTAACTTTCTGACCATAACACCATGAAACTAGGAGTCGACCACACACACACACACACACACACCACACACATTTAGAAAGACCAAAAATAGCATGCTGCTAAACCAGGAATGGGTCAACCAGGAAATAAAAGGAAAAAAATACAGGAGCCAAATAAAAATGAAATACAATTGTCCAAAACCTTTGGGATGCAACAAAGAGATGCTAAGAAGGAAGTACTAGCAATAGAAGAGTATCTCAAGAAGCATGAAAATTTCAAAAAAAATAATATAACTTTACACCAAAAGGAGCTAGAAAAAGAAAAATTGAAGCCTAAAGACAGCAGAAGAAAAGAAATAATAAATATTAGAGCAGAAAGGCACCTGGGTGGCTTAGTCTGTTAAGTGTCTGATTCTTGATTTTGGCTCAGGTCATGATCTCACTGCCATGAGATCAAGCCCTATGTCAGGCACCATGCTCAGCTGGTAATCTGCTTGAGATTCTCTCTCTCCATCTGCTCCTGTCCCCCTCCTCTCTCTCTCTCTCTAAGTAAATAAATCTTAAAAATAGAGCAGAAATAAATGATATAGAAACTAAAACAAACAAACAAAAATGAAAAACAACAGAAGTGGGATTTATTCCTGGGCTGCAGGTATGGTTCAATATTTGTAAATCAATCAATGTGATACACCACATTAGTAAAAGCAGTATAAGAACCATATGATCATACATACACCCTGATGATTATAGCAGCAATATCAATGATAGCCAAATTATGGAAAGAGCCCCAATGTCCATCAACTAATGAATTGAACACCAATAAAAAATAAATTTATTAAAAAATAAAAATAAAAAATAAAGCATTATACTTGAGAAAAAAAGGAAGAAGTGGTATATTATTCAACTGTCAAAAATGAAATCTTGCCATTTGCAATGATATGGATGGAGCTAGAATATATTATGCTAAGCAAAATATGTCAGAGAAAGACAAAAAGCATATGATTTAATATATATGTAGAATTTAAGAAACAAAACAGATGAACATTTGAAAAAGAAAAAAAAGAGGGAAGCGAACCATAAGAGACTTTTAATGATAGAGAAAACACTGATTGCTGATGTAGGGAGGTGAGTGGGTGGGCTAATTGGGTTATGAGTATTAAGAAGGACACTAGTTATGATGAGCACAGAATGTTAAATGTTAATGTTGAATCATTAAATTCTACCACTGAAACCAACATCACACTATATGTTAACTAACAAGAATTTAAATAAAAAATTGAAAAGAAAAAAAAAGAAACTATTACAGGCACATGCACACACAAAATGAATCATATGATCATTTTAATAGATGAAGAAAAAGCTTCATAATAAAATTCCTCAACAAAGTAGGGATAAGGGGAACATACTTTAGTGTAATAAAGGCCGTAAATGAAAAACCCACAGCTAATATCCTTAATGGGGAAAATTGAGACCTTTTCCTCTATGGTCCGGAACAAGAGAGGGATATCCATTCTCTGGACTCTTATTTAACATAGACTGGAAGTCCTAGCCACAGACAACCAAAAAGAAACAATAGGTATCCAAATTAACAAGAAGTAGGAAAATTTTCACTATTTGCAGATGACAACATACTCTATATAGAAAACTCAAAAGACTCTACCAAAAACAAAACCTGCTAGAACTGATACACAAATTAAGTAAAGTCAGGGGATATAAAATCAGCATATAAAAATCTGTTGGATTTCTGTGCACTCATAATGAAACAGCAAAAAGAGAAATGAAGAAATCGATCCCATCTACAATTACCCCCAAAACCATAAGATGTCTAGGAATAAACCTAAACGAAGAGATGAAAGACCTGTACTTTGAAAAATGTAAAACACTGATGAAAGAAACTGAAGATAACACCAAGAAATGGAAAGGTAGTCTATGCTCATGGTTTGGAAGAACAAATATTGTAAAGCTGCCTATATTACCCAAAGCAATCTACACATTTAATGCAATCCCTATCAAACTATCAACAGCATTTTTCACAAAGCTAGAGCCAACAATCCTAAAATTTGTATGGAACCAAAATGACCCTGAATACCCAAAATAATCTTGAAAAGGAAAAGCAAAGATGGAGGCATCCTAATTCCAGACTTCAAATTATATAACAAAGCTGTAGTGATCAAGACACTATTGTACATTTACAAAAATAGACACATAGACTAGTGAAGCAGAATAGAAGTCCCAGAAATGGACCCACAACTATATGGTCAATTAATCTTGGACAAAGTAGGAAAGAATATCCAATGGGAAAAAAGTCTCTTCAACAAATGATAGGAAAACTGGACAGAAACCTATAAAAGAATGAAACTAGACCACTATCTTACACAATACACAAATATAAATTCCAAATGGATGAAAGACCTAAATTTGAGACAGGAAACCATCAAAATCTTAGAGGAGAAAATAGCCAGTAACTTCTTTGACATTGACTGTAGCAACTTCTTTCTAGATATTCCTCCTGAGGTGAGGGACACTAACTAACCAACTAACTAACTAACTAACTAACTAACTAACTAACTAACTAAATATCAGAACTTCAAAATAAAAAACTTCTGCACAGCAAAGGAACCAACAACCAAAACTAAGAGGCAATCTACTGAATGGGATAAAGATATTTATAAATGACATGTGATAAAGGGTTAGTATCCACAATATATAAAGAAATTATAAAACTCAATACTCAAGAAACAAATAATCCAGTTTAAAAATGGGCAGAAGAAATGAATAGACATTTTTCCAAAAAAGGCATACAAATGGCCACCAGACACATGAAAAGATGCTCAGCATCATTGATCATCGGGGAAATGCAAAACAAAACTACAATGAGAAATTATCCCTGTCAGAATCATTAAAATCAATAATACAAGAAACAACACGTGTTGGCAAGGATGACGAGAAAGGGGAACACTTTTTCACTGTTTATCAGAATGAAAAGTGGTGCAGGCACTCTGGAAATCAGTATGGATGTTTCTCAAAAAGTTATAGGACTACCCTACAATGCAGTGACTGCACTACTAGGCATTTACCCAAATACTACAAAAATACCAATTCAGAGGGATACATGCACCCCTATGCTTATTGCCGCATTATTTACAATAGCCAAGATATGGAAGCAGCCCAAATGCCCACTGACTGACGAAAATGATAAATGGATAAGAAAGAAGTGGTATAATATACCATGGAATATTATTAAGGCATAAAAGAATGAAATCTTGCCATTTGCAAGGACATGAATAGAGCTAGAGAGTATAATACTAAGTGAAGTCAGAGAAAGACAAACACCTTATGATTTCACTCCTATGTGGAATTTAAGAAAACAAAGAAGCAAAGTAAAATAAGTAAGAGAAAGAAAGAGAGAAAAAAATAAAACAAGAAACAAACTCTTAACTATAGAGAATAAATTGACAGTTACCAGAGGGGTTGAAGGTGTTTGGATGGGTGAAAGTGGTGATGTGGATTAAGGAGTATACTTGTGATGAGAACCAGGTATTGCATGGAAATGGTGAATCATTATATTGTATACCTGAAATTAATATTACACTATACCTTATTGAATCAGTTTAAGAACTTAACAAAATAAAACTAGAAATAAAAATCTAAATATGTATCATAGTTTTCATTATAGAAACCTGGTACAAATTTGATGACCCATTCTCAGCTTATTTGAACTTTCTGTAGAATTCATCTCACCACTTCCTGCATCTTTTTCCCTCTCCATAAATATCTACTGTCTTTCATTACTGTTTCTGTTGCTTAGTCCGTTTACTTCCTGTATTCATTGTTCTAAAAATCAATGATAGAAGTAGTATTTATATATCTAGTAGGCCAGAAAAGTGTATTGTAAAGTCTGCACTCTAGAACACAAGCTATTCATTTTACTATGTCAGAGTAGTCTAGAAAAAAATCCTGATCTTTTTCTGGTCTTTTCTTCCCCTCTTCCTTTCATTCTACTCAATTTGCCCTCCTCTTGACATTTTTGACAATTTCACCTGTGATCTTTTCATTTCCACTTTCTTCTTTAAATTTGCACATGCCATCTTATTCCTAGTTACATATATTTTTTTTTCTATTTTAGTTCAGCCTTCCTTTTTTGGCAAACCATAATTAGATTGTGCATTAGTTTTCTTTTTTTTTTAATTGTATTTATTTATTTATTCATGAGGGACACAGAAAGAGAGAGAGGCAGAGACACAGGCAGAGGGAGAAGCAGGCTCCATGCAGGGAGCCCGACCTGGGACTCGATCCCAGGTCTCCAGGATCAGGCCCTGGGCTGAAGATGGCGCTAAACCGCTGAGCCACGGGGCTGCCCAGATTGTGCATTAGTTTTCTATTGCTGCACAACAAATTACCACAAACTTAGTGGTTTAAAGGAATATAAATTCATCATCTTACAGTTTCCATGAGTAGGAATCTAGGCATTGTATATCTAGATCCTCTTCTCGGGCCCACACCATATTGAAATCAAAGTGTTGGCGAGAGCTGGTCTCCGCTGCGGCTCAAGCTCTTATTCCCAGCTCATGTTTTTGTTTTTGGGTTTTTTTTTGGCACATTTCATTTCTTTCTATAGAACTCAAATTGGATGCATTTTCAAAACTAGCAAGATGAGTTTTTTTTTCTTGATACTTCATCTTTTAAATCTTTTTCTGAAACATCAGGGCCACCCAGGATAAGCTACCTTTTGCTTACCTCAAAGTCAACTGATTAGTATTCCAAATGAGGGAATACTAATCCTATTATATTCATAGGTTCTACCCACACCTAATGGAAGGTAATTTTATGGATCATACTCACCAGGGGGCAGAGATTTTGTGGGTCATTCAAATTTTGCCTCTCTTACCTGATTCTTAGGAAAGTACCCACTCAGCCTATCTTTCTTCCCTAGAAAGATGCATGAGCTGGGAAGTCTAGGCCCCCACTAGAAATCCAGAAATGTAACCACACCCGAAGAAACTTAATTTCCTAATTCTGATCTGAGTGTTTTTCATTCTAGCCATCAGAAAAAAAAACCCTCCCCCAACTCATCTCAGCCAGTGACAGAAACATGTAATTTGTTCTTGAAAATTATAGAGAAAACATTAAATTTTTAATGTTGGACCTTCACAGGATTTTTGATTCCACTTTTATCAATTTCTCCTAGATTCCATATTTTATGTAGAATAATATGCTATCACAACTTCTAACAGAATTGATAGGTTGTCTATTTTGTAATCTTTTGAGAAGTCTCTACTACTCATTATTCTATTCTATTTATCCATCTCTTCATTCAGTAATGGCCTGGGTGTTTTGAAAGTGTCTATGATTTGTTTTGTGTGTGAAATTTTAGAGTTATCTTTATAATCATATCTATATCTGAAATAAATGTCTTAATTGCTTTAGTCACATAAATTAAGCATCCAAGTTGGTAATAAGTTTTGCTTCATAAGTTTGTATAATATTAATATGTTTATGAAAAATAGTTGCAACCACAGAATACTGAAGTATATATTTTTTCTGGTTTATTCTATTTCAAATAAAAATATAGTATTTCTTTGACCTTGAGAAATTTTATAAGTTTATTCTATTTTTGGCCAGATGTAATTGATTGCTTTGTGAAGAAATTTTTTTTAAGAAATCTATGCAATGTGATCTACAATTACATTTACAGATTTTCACTTTGAGCACAGCTATGGAAAAAAACAACAACTAATGTCTCAACAAAGAAGAAAACTACAGTGCAGTTATAGTATCTCCATTAAAAAAATATTCCATATTAGTTTACCCATGGTACTTTTAAACATTGCTCTGTTGTCCTATGCCATACATCAATTTAATGATTATTTATGACCTAAAGCTCAATTTTTTTCCTAAAGCAGTGAGAGCTAAACTTTTAAAAATAATAAGGTAATTTAATTTGAAATTAGGCAGGAAAATTCACTGTCATTGGCAACACTTTTTTTTTTATCAGATCATTCACTACAATGAGTTTGTTTTCTGATTTCTTCCTAGGTAAACTCTCATTGGTGCTAGAAAAGGTAACAATAATCATTATCATTTACAGAGGACATACATAGTATGAGGTCCTTTCTTACAACACCTCTGTAAAGTTGGTATTAATAATCCAGTTTTAAAAATAAGGAAGCCAGGACACTAACTTGCCAAAGATCATGTACTAGAAAGTACTAAAGCCAGGATTCAAATCCAGGAATTCAAGTCCAAGTTCAACTTCATATCCTCAGTGCATTTCACTACCTATCCTTTTTCCTCTATTTAGCCTTCTGCTTATAACTATACTCTATTATTGCTAAAGGATAATAGTGCCTATTCTTACACTTTTCTTAAATATAGTAAGCAGGGAATAGTGAAAAGCTTTGAGTTCTACTGTTTGCTTGCTCAGAGGACAGGACGCTACCAGAATGTTATCACTGTCATAGCCTACCCAATTTTTCATCATTGTTCAGTTCTTATTATCAATTTTGCAGCTTTCAAATAGAAATAATATTTCATATAGGTTTAATGTTACCGTGTCAAATGCTATTTTTCTCTCATCACTTCATGCTGAAATTGTATATGGAGTAGAAATCCTCTAAACAGAGAAATTATTGACTAAAAAGAGGTTTTTTTTTGTAGCTACAGTTTTTCTATGGTATTATTTTATTTTTATTTTGCAAATTTATTTTACTTCATCACAATGCCCATAGGAAAAATTTGGGCCATAGAGAAGCTCTTTTGTTATCCAACATAGCCATAATGGAAAGTATTCTGTTTACTCAGATACCCTTCTATCACTTTAAATGATACCATGTAAGAAATACTATTAGTTATCAAGTTGCGATTTAAAAATGAAACAATTCCTCAATAAAAATTCCCCAGATAAACTTCATACAAAATCTCCTGGGTTTAAACAAATCTGCCTAAGTCCCGTGAGGCATAGTAGTTTATATTTGTAGAAGTCAAGCTAACAACTATTACCTGCATATATATTTATGCCCGAGAGAGGATTAGAAGTATCCAGTCTAGATATGCTCAAAGTCAGTAACGAATACTCTTCTTACTTCCTTTCTTGCCAATCCACCTTTAACTTCTTCATGTTTTTTTCTTCATTCCCTTCTCTTTCATAATCAGTCTATTAAGCTTTTGATTCACTGTACTTATGCTTCAACTCTCAATTTGCAAGGCAATATTTTTATTCATGGCTGAGGAATTTTAAGCACTACCAAGAAAACAGAGATTATCTATGAATTGTTTCATTTGACTTGAGAGATGAGGATGGTAAGAGGCTCAAATCACACTAACTAGTAAACAAGTCCTGCGTTATTTGGGAGATGAAGTGGGAAGTGTTGTTAAACACAGACTTGTAGAGGTCACTCATTTTCTCTGCACTCTAAGCCGACAATTAGTGAGCTCTATCACCCAGAGGCTATATCTTTATGCTGACCTATAGGATTTGGAGTTTCTGATAATTCTTTGAACAGAAAATTTGTGAGACTGGTGGGAGAAATAAAAGTCCTGTGGACTTTCTATATCTCCAAAGTAAATACACCCAGTAGATTATGAAGGATTCTTTTTTTGAAAAAAAAAAAAAAAGCAGAAAACCAACTTCATGTGGAGAAGGTTTCAATATATTTGGGATAAACTCTATCAAAACATCCATAAATGCTTACTGTGTTCCAAAAAGTATTGTACTAGCATTTATAAATGAATGTCCTGGCTTCTCTGACTCTGATATATGAAAAAGCTACATATTAAGGGAAAACTAGAGAATGAGTGTTTTGCGGTCTCTGTGTTCTTTATCCTTTGTTTTACTTCAAGATCCCCACATTAAAAAAAATCCCATTAAAATCAGGGATCCCTGGGTGGCGCAGCGATTTGGCGCCTGCCTTTGACCCAGGGCGCGATCCTGGAGACCCGGGATCGAATCCCACGTCGTGCTCTCGTTCCATGGAGCCTGCTTCTCCCTCTGCCTATGTCTCTGCCTCTCTCTCTCTCTCTCTCTCTGTCTCTCTCTCTCTCTCTCTGTGACTATCATAAATAAATAAAAATTAAAAAAAAATCCCCACATAGTCCATGTTGAACTATGAAAATCCTTTAACTAAACTGAAAGAAGGTGCTCTTGGATACGTGCTAATTTTACCACATAATTAGTTCTTAACTAGAGGTAACATGTCAGAATTACATGTTAATATTTTTCAAAATACTCATGCTTGGGGCTCAAACCAAACCTACTGAATCATAATGCCTAGAGTTTGCTTCTTAATATGTGTGTTTTTAACAGAAAACTCTAAGTAATATCAGCAATAGATTTCTACTTAACAAATAAGCAGCTACTACGTTAGGTAACTTAATAAGAGATGTCTCACTTGTTTTCTTTTGAACCCGGGTGACAGTTTTTCTGAGATAGAAACACAGGAATAATATGATAGGTATTAAGATATATACATACTTAAATTCAGCTAAGTACTGTAAATATTCTTTCCATAATGAAAAATAGTTTGCATTCTCACTAGCCATATATGTCGTTTCCTATTACTTTAAATCATTGCCATGACTTAGTATTCTAAATATATCTCAGTAAAACTGTTCAGACATTTTGCACAACTTTCATCATTTTAATTTATTTTTCTATTTTCTAGAATTACTTGTACAAGAAAGGAATGGATATTATGTAATGATCTAATGCTTGGTAGAATGCAACTAAAATGTTCTTATTCTTGGGTCATTGGCAGTGGTATGTGAAGTGGCAGGAGTTTTTTATTATTTCAATATATGCAATGGTTATTTGTATTTTTCCATTTTGCTGTTTCATTAAATATTTATTTTGACAATTTATATTTTTCCAGAAATACATATTTTCAAACATTTGCATAACATTGGTTTTAATATTATTTTACATTGCTATAGCTATTTTATATTTAGTTATTATCCGCTTTCTGACTGTATTTGGTCGGTCTGCTTTTAGTTTTCTTGATTAATCTTTTTACTTATCTATCCTTTTTTCCATTCTTTTAAAAAAAACAGCTTTTCATTTGTAAATCATTTTGAATGCCTCTTCTATATATTATTTCATATTTATTTGAGTTTACTCTTGATCTTTCCCTGGCTTCCTGGATTGAATGCATATCTCATTTATTTTCAGTTTGTCTCATTTTCTGATATGTATATTCAAAGGTATAAATTTCCCATAAAGTACTGTTTTAGCTGACCATCGAAATTTTGAGTATTTAATATGTCCATTGTCAGTTAGCTCTTTATAATATTTTACATATAATTCCCTTATTAACTAGTTATTTAATAGTATAATATTTTATTTATTTACTTATTTATGTTGACACATGTACTTTGGGGGGACTAATTTTCTATTATTGCTTTTATTTTACTTCACTTTGCTCATATCACATAGTTTGCATTATATCCCCTAGGAAATGTGTCACATAGAATACCTAAGTTTCAAAGGTGAGGAGAAATAGCCTATTGTACACAGTGCTATTGTCTTCCCATTCCAACTAGGCTTGAGCACTATTCTCATATTATCACCTTCATACTGTCTGTAATATTTTCCCCCAAATACATAAGCACTGATTGGAGTTGATAGGATATTATTGCTCTCTTACTCCATGGTAGCAATGATATACCCAGAGCAGTATGAAGGAAGGGGGCAGTATCTTCACCTGATAGCTCATAGAAATCTCAAAATGAACATGATTAAAACTTTTTATCCTCCCAAACCTGTTCTTTGCAGCTTCTTCCATTTCAGTTAATGACCTCTATTCTTCCAGTTATGAAGATCAAAATTCTTAGACATCTGGATTGATCTTTTTTCTCTTATTCCACATAAACTCTGTCACAAATCATATTGCTTCTACCTTAAAAATATATCCAGAATATAATATTTTCTTACCATCTATCCTGAAATTGTTGTGGACAGTGGTTATTGCAACTAACCATGATTTTGCCCTTCAGTACTTATGGCAATGTATAAATACATTTTTGGTTGTCACAATTGGAGTAATGCATTGCTACTGGAATTTAATAGTAGAGAACATGTATGCTAATAAACATCCTACAATGCACAGAGCAGACTGCCTCCTCAAGATACACACAATAAAAAAGTATCTGTTCCTAATATCAATCATGCTAGGGTTGAGGAAACTTGTCCTGGGCCACGGAACTAATATTGCACACCTGAATTATTCCAGTAGTTTTCTTACTGCATCCCCTATATGCAGTTTCCTACTTTATTCATTTTGGTCTGTATTTTAAACACAAACTAAGGTAATCTTGTAAAAGCTTAAGTCATATCATATTACTCTCTCTTTAAAACCTTCAAATGACTTCCCATATCACTTAGAGTAAAAGCCAAAAACCTCACATTGGCCTATAAGGCTATACATGGTCTGCTCCCATTAACTACTATCTCTCTGACATTATGTCCCATTATTCATGTCCTCAAGAATTCTATTACACTCACACTGGCCACCTTAATATTCCTTGAACGCATATCATATAAACTGCCACCTCAGTATATTTGTTTATCCTGGAATTCTCTTCTCAGAAAAGTCTATGATCCTCCCCCTCACCTGTATGTCTTTACTCAAATATCACTTCTACACAAAGGTCTCCCCTGATGTCCTTTTTTAAACCTTCATGTATTCCCTACAACTCCCTATCTCTTTTCTTGTTTTTCTGTATATTATTTATCAGCAAGTGACATGTTTATGTTTTACTGCTTAGTATATTGTTTGACTCCTACTACGTTTTGTTCTTTCTTATATCCTCAGTGATTAAAATAACACTTGGTACATAGTAATTGTCTAAAATATACTTTTGAATGGATTCATGAATTAGAAAGTTTCTTTTGTTTTAACCCCATTTGTGGCCCTGTCTTTTTCCTGCTTCTGTTAACAGTCCACTGTGACAAGGATGCCCATCTTCCCACCTTGATCTTTCTTGGGATTTTTTAATATTTTAATGTTTGTTGCTGACTGCAGTTTCAAAAATTATCAATGTCCATCTCCTTTACATTTTGGGATGGGGAAAAAAGAGCCAAAACTCCAACTAGTTGTTCATCTTATTCAAAATTAGACTTATCTTACATATTTTGTATCCCTCAAGTAACTATCATGTATAGATCCAAGAAAAATACAGTAAGTTCTGAATATATGAATGAATATATTAACACAATTTGAATATAAAGAATATATGTTGTTTGATGGAGAAACTATTTTTTTCAGGAAATCTTAAAATCAATTCAGTTGTCTGGGAGAGAAAATTACACAATCTCTAGGTATGTATCAAGTAATTTCTAGCATATTGGACAGTGTTCACAAAGCTTTCAGACTATTCCCCATTTGCCATGCTATGTCAATCTGCACACTCACAGAAACATTGCTATTCATGCTATAGAAGATGGGGAAAATATCCAGGAATCATCTAAACAAATTACATCACTTAAAGCTGACAAATGGCCATATTGTAATGGACAACTGATTGTCTCTTCAGTAAATATTTAAGGTCAGAGAACTGGTGTAAGCTTGGTTGATTGTTTTCCAGTTTTACTTCAATTTTTATATTGTTGTCATTGTTGTTTTAAATCACACTGATGTTCAACACAGTATACATTTTGTGAATGTCCCTAATCTATCCCTTTGAAGAATTGCAAATGGTTCTGATTTATGCTGCCTAATATTATTGAAAAGATTTGAGTAGAATTATTTTCTCTGATGGTACTTTTATTTTTTTAGTTTTTTGAAATATAATTGGCAACTAAAAATTGCATATATTTAAAACGTATAACACAACATTTTGATCTATGTATACATTGTGAAATGATTACTACAGTCAAGTTAATTAACATGTCCCTTACCTCACAGAGTTACCATTTTTTTTAATTTATTTATACTGACAACACTTAACATCTTCTCTCTTAGCAAATTTTTAGTATACGACACAGTATTATTAACTATAGATTAGTGGTTAGATATCCAGAAATTATTCATTCTGCATAACAGGAACCTTTGTTATCTTTGACCAATATCTTCCCATTTCCCCCATTGTCCAGATCCTGGCAACCATCAGTTCATTCTCTGCTTTATGACTTCAACTTTTTTTAGGTTTCACATAAGTGAGGTCAGGCAGTATTTGTCTATATGGTTTATTTAATATACCAAAATATCCTACAGGTTCATCCATGCTGTCTCACGACAGGATTCCCTACTTTTAAAGAATTAATAACAGTATTATATATATATATTATATATATACACATATATATCATTCATATGTCAATGAACTTAGATTATTTTCCTTTCTTAGCTGTAGTGAATAATGCTGCAATAAATATGAAAGTGCAGATATGTATTTGAGTTGCTACTTTAATTTATTTTGAACATATAATCTTCTTAATGTACTGTTGGATCCTATTGGCTAGTATCTTGTTGAGAATTCTTGCATCCGTGTTCATCAGGTATATTGGTCTATAATTCTCCTTTTTGGTGGGGTCTTTGGTTAGGGAATTAAGGTGATGCTGGCCTCATAGAATGAGTTTGGAAGTACTCCATCTCTTTCTATCTTTCCAAACAGCTTTAGTAGAATAGGTATGGTTTCTTCTTTAAACGCTTGAAAGAATTCCCCTGGGAAGCCATCTGGCCCTAGACTTTTGTGTCTTGGGAGGTTTTTGATGACTGCTTCAATTTCCTCCCTGGTTATTGGCCTGTTCAGGTTTTCTATTTCTTCCTGTTTCAGCTTTGGTAGTTTGTGGTTTTCCAGAAATGTGTCCATTTCTTCTAGATTGCCTAATTTATTGGCATATAGCTGCTCATAATATGTTTTTGAAATTGTTTGTATTTCCTTGGTGTTGGTGAAGATCTCTCCTTTCTCATTCATGATTTTATTAATTTGAGTCTTCTCTCTCTTCTTTTTAATAAGGCTGGCTAAGGGTGTATCTATCTTATTAATTCTTTCAAAGAACCAACTCCTGGTTTTGTTTATCTGTTCCACAGTTCTTCTGGACTCTATTTCATGGAGTTTTGCTCAAATCTTTATTAACTCTCTTCTTCTGCTGGGGGTAGGATCTATTTGCTGTTTTTTTTTTCTCCAGCTCCTTTAGGTCCAAGGTTAGCTTTTGTATTTGAGTTCTTTCCAGTTTTTGGATGGATGCTTGTATTGTGATGTATTTCCCCCTTAGGACTGCTTTTGCTGTATTCCAAAGATTTTGAATGGTTGTATCTATATTCTCATTAGTTTCCATGAATCTTTTTAATTCTTCTCTAATTTCCTGGTTGACCCTTTCATCTTTTAGCAGGATGGTCCTTAACCTCCACGTGTTTGAAATCCTTCCAAACTTCTTCTTGTGATTTAGTTCTAAATTCAAAGCATTATGGTCTGAAAATACATAGGGGCCAATCCCAATCTTTTGGTATCGGTTAAGAACTGAATTGTGACCCAGTATGTGGTCTATTCTGGAGAAAGTTCCATGTGCACTTGAGAAGAATGTGTATTCAGTTGAGTTTGGATGTAAAGTTCTGTAAATAGCTGTGAAATCCATCTGGTCCAGTGTATCATTTAAAGCTCTTGCTTCTTTGGAGATGTGTTTAGAAGACCTTTCGATTATAGAAATTGCTTCTTTGAAGTCACCAACTATAAGTGTGTTATTATCTAAGTATGTCTTAACTTTGGTTATTAATTGATTGATATACTTGGCAGCTCCCACATTCGGGGCATATATGTTGATGATTTTTAAGTCCTCTTGTTGGATAGATCCTTTACGTATGATATAGTGTCCCTCTTCATCTCTCACTACAGTCTTTGGAATAAACTTTAGTTTATCTGATATGAGGATGGCTACCCCTGCTTTCTTTTGAGAACCATTTGAATGGTAAATGGTTCTCCAACCTTTTATTTTCAGGCTGTAGGTGTCCTTATGTCTAAAATAGTCTCTTGTAGACAGCAAATAGATGGGTCTTGCTTTTTTATCCAGTCTGACACCCTGCGCCTTTTGATGGGGTCATTAAGCCCATTCACATTCAGAGTTACTATGAAAGATATGAGTTTAGTGTCATCATGATACCTATTCAGTCCCTGTTTTGGTGGATTGTTCCATTGGACTTCCTCTTTCTTTTACAGAGTCCCCCTTAATATTTCTTGGAGAACTGGTTTGGTGGTCACATATTCTTTCAGTTTCTGCCTATCTTGGAAGCTCTTGATCTCTCCTTCTCTTCTGAATGAGAGCCTTGCTGGTTAAAGTATTCTTGACTGCATGTTCTTCTCACTTAGAACCCTGAATATATCCTGCCAGCCCTTTCCTTTCTGGCATGCTGGGTCTCTGTGGAGAGGTCTGCTGTTAATCTAATATTTCTCCCCATAAAAGTTAGAGATTTCTTGTCTCTTGCTGCTTTAAGGATATTCTCTTTATCTTTGGAATTTTGCAAATTTCACTATTAAATGTCGAGGTGTTGAGCGGTTTTTATTGATTTTAAGGGGGAGATCTCTCTGTTTCCTGAATCTGAATGCCTGTTTCCCTTCCCAGATTAGGAAAGCTTTTAGCTATGATTTGTTCAAATACATATTCTGGACCTCTGTCCCTTTCCACACCCTCGGGAACCCCAATTAAATGTAGATTTTTCTTCCTGAGGCAGTCATTTATTTCCCTTAATCTATCCTCATGGTCTTTTAATTGTTTTCTATTTTTTCCTCAGTTTCCCTCTTTGCCTTCAAGTTTTCTTCTATGTCACTCACTCGTTCTTCTACCTCGTTAACCCTCATCGTTAGGACCTAATTTGGATTGCATCCTATTTAATTGATTTTTAATTTCTTCCTGATTAGATCTAAATTCTGCAGTCATGAAGTCTCTTGAGTCCTTTATGCTTTTTTCTAGAGCCACCAGTAGCTTTATAATTGTGCTTCTGAATTGACTTTCTGACATTAAATTGTAATCTGAATTTTGTAACTCTTTGGGAGAGAGCACTGTTTCTGATTCTTTCTTTCGAGGTGAGTTTTTCCTTCTAGTCATTTTGCTCAGTGCAGAGTGGCCAAAAACAAATTTTTTAGGGGAAAGGAGAAAAAGAGAGAAGAGAAAGAAGAAAAGAAAAGAAAAAGGAAGAAGAAGAAGAAAGAAGAAGAAAGAAGAAGAAGAAGAAAGGAAGAAGAAGAAGAAGAAGAAGAAGAAGAAGAAGAAGAAGAAGAAGAAGAAAGAAGAAGAAGAAAAAAAAGAAAAGAAAAGAAAAGAAAAGAAAAAAAGAAAAGAAAAGAAAAGAAAAAAAAGGCGGGGAAGCAAAGAGAAAACAAAAAAACAAGGGGGAGTATCCTCTGATTCTATAAATCCCTCGAGTTCCCCTGGAACTTTCCAGTGCTGCTAGTTCAATAATTAGTTTTTCTCCTGTCGGTCTAGCTGGTCTTCTGCGGCAGCGGCCTGCTGTGCTGATTATCAGGTGTTAGCACTTGGGGGAGCTGCTCAGCCCCCTGCCTGGTGCAGGGCTCAGTGAAAGTTGTTTATCCTGTTTATCCTGTGAGGCCACTGTGAAGCTCAGTGGGGGTTGTTTATCCTGGGAGGCCTCAGGAGGAGCAACAACAGTGGCCAGCTCCCCAGCCCTGGAGTCAGGTCCTGCGGTAACTACTGGAGCTCTCTGTCTGCAGACGCCTGGGTGCTCCGGGGGAGGGGGCTGCTGATCTGCATCAGGGCCGCCAGGCGGCAGGAGTGTCCGTGCTGTCCTGTGCCCTCCCGGCCTCTGCCTGTCCCGGGGGGAGCGCCGGATATTGTGCTGTGTCCCCCGGTGCCCTGGGCTCCCCGGCCTGCACTGCTGGAGTAGTGCTCTGGCTGGAGCCTCTGCCCGAACTGCCTCCGAGCTGCTCCTGGGTCCAGCTGGTGCACGCTGCGGCACTTTAGGGAGCTTGGCTGCGGGGTGTGGCGCGCTCTCCCCCGGGGGCGAAGTTCCTCCCTTAGTGCCCCAGGGAGCCTGAGGGCATCCCGGCCCCTCCTGGGATCTTGCTCCAACTCCTGCGACTGCCTTCCCATTTGGTGAAGCTCCTGCTTCTCCTGGACCGAGCTTTCCTGTGTTGGGGGCACTCGCCTTGGCCTTAGCCAGCTCCTTGCGGGGCGTCTCCCCCTTGGATGCCTTTTGTTGCTTTATTTCTTTCCGCCCCCCCCCCCATCTTCCTACCTTGATAGAAGTGTGAACTCTTTTCACCATAGCATTCCAGCCATTCTCTCTTTAAATCTCAAGCCAAATTCGTAGGTTTTCAGGATGATTTGAAAGTTATCTAGGTAATTTGGTGGGAACAGGTGATTTGGGGACCCTACTCTTCCGCCATCTAGCCCCGCCTCCAAGTCCATGGTATTTTGATAGGGATTGCATTCAATGTGTAAATTGCTTTGGGTAGCATTGACATTTTCACAATATTAATTCTTCCAATCCATGGGCATGGAATATTTTTCCATCTCTTTGTGGCTCCCTCAATTTCTTTCAGAAGGGTTCTGTAGTTTTTAGGGTATAGATCCTTTACCTCTTTGGTTAGGTACACGTTTAATGCAATTCCTATCAAAATAGCATGGACTTTCTTCAGGGAGTTGGAACAAATTATCTTAAGATTTGTGTGGAATCAGAAAAGACCCCGAATAGCCAAGGGAATATTAAAAAAGAAAACCATAGCTGGGAGCATCACAATGCCAGATTTCAGGTTGTAGTACAAAGCTGTGGTCATTAAGACAGTGTGGTACTGGCACAAAAACAGACACACAGATCAATGGAACAGAGTAGAGAACCCAGAAGTGGACACTCAAATCTATGGTCAACTAATATTCGACAAAGGAGGAAAGACTATCCACTGGAAAAAAGACAGTCTCTTCAATAAATGGTGCTGGGAAAATTGGACATCCACATGCAGAAGAATGAAACTAGACCATTCTCTTACACCAGACACAAAGACAAACTCAAAATGGATGAAATATCTAAATGTAAGGCAAGATTCCATCAAAATCCTAGAGGAGAACACAGGCAACACCCTTTTTGAACTTAGCCACAGTAACTTCTTGTAAGATACATCCATGAAGGAAAGAGAAACAAAAGCAAAAATGAACTATTGGGACTTCATCAAGATAAGAAGCTTTTGCACAGCAAAAGAAACAGTCAACAAAACTCAAAGACAACCTATAGAATGGTAGAAGATATTTGCGAATGATGTATCAGATAAAGGGCTAGTATCCAAGATCTATAAAGAACTTATTAAGCTCAACAGCAAAGAAACAAACAATCCATTCATGAAACGGGCAAAAGACATGAACAGAAATCTCACAGAGGAAGACATAAACATGGCCAACAAGCACATGAGAAAATGATCTGCATCACTGGCCATCAGGGAAATAGAAATCAAAATCACAATGAGTTACCACCTCACACCAGTGAGATTTGGGAAAATTAACAAGGCAGGAAACCACAAATGTTGGAGAGGATGTGGCAAAAGGGGAACGCTATCGCACTTTTGGTGAGAATGTGAACTGGTGCAGCCACTCTGGAAAACTGTGTGGAGGTCCCTCAAAGAGTTAAATATAGAACTGCCCTATGACCCAGCAATTACACTGCTGTGGATTTACCCCAAAGATACAGATGCAGTGAAGCGGCAGGACACCTGCCCACCAATGTTTATAGCAGCAATGTCCACAACAGCCAAACTGTGGAAGGAGCCTCGGTGTCCATCGAAAGATGAATGGATAAAGAAGATGTGGTTTATGTATACAATGGAATATTACTCAGCCATTAGAAACGACAAATACCCACCATATGCTTCAACGTGGATGGAACTGGAGGGTATTATGTTGAGTGAAATAAATCAATTGGAGAAGGACAAACATTATATGGTCTCATTCATTTGGGGAATATAAAAAAATAGTGAAAGGAAATAAAGGGGAAAGGAGAGAAAATGTGTGGGAAATATCAGTGAGGGTGACAGAACATGAGAGACACCTATCTCTAGGAAATGAACAAGAAGTGGTGGAAAGGTAAGTGGACGGTGCGTTGGGGTGACTGGGTGATGGGCACTGATGGGGGCACTTGTCTGGATGAGCACTGGGCGTTATGATAGATGTTGGCAAATTGAACTCCAATAAAAAATTTTAAAAAAATAATTTGAATATATACCCAGAATTGGGATTGATGGATAATATGGTCCTTTTGTTTTTAATATTTAAGGAAACTCCATACTCTTTATATAAATCATTATCCCAATTTACATACCCACAAACTGCACAAGGATTTTTTATTTTCCACATCTTTGCCAACACTTGTTATCCTCTGTCTTTTTGTTAAAAGCCATTCTATCAGGTGTGAGGCAGTATGTTATTGTGGTTTTATTTTTTTTCCTTCTGGATTTATTAAGATATAGTTGATATATATTGTTCAAGTTTCAGGTGTACAGTGTAATGATGTTTTATATGTTATTGCAAAATGATTCCTGCAATCGGGTTAGTTAACACATCCATCATGTCATATAGCAACAAGGTTTTTATCGTGATTTTTGATTTGCATTCTCTGATGATTTTGATGCTTAGCACCTTTTCATATTCTTGTTGGTCATTTGTCTGATTTTTTTTTTTTTTTTTTTTACAAATGTCAATTCAGGTCATTTCGGATTTTTTGTTTGTTTTCTTTCTGTTTTTTTGTGCCTTTTTATGGGGAGTGGGTTTTTAGTTTTTTTTTTCTTTTGCTATTGAATTGTTTGAATTTCTTTTATAGTTTGGATTTTAAGGTCTTACCAGATGTATGGTGTGCAAATATTTTCCCGTATTTTATAGATTATCTCATAATTCAAGTGTTTCCTTTACTGTATTGAAGCTTTTTAGTTTGATTCAATCCTGCTGTCTATTTTTCCTTTTGTTGTCTTTGCTTTGGAGTCATATAAAAAAATCATTTCCCAAGACAATATCAAGAAAAATTTTTCCTATCTTTTCTTCTAGAAGTTTTACGGTTTAGGGTCTTTAGTTTAATCACTTAATTCATATTTAGTTGAATTGTATAAATGGTATGAGAGAAGAGTTTAATTTTATTCTTCTGCATGCAAATATCCAGTCTTCTCAATACTATTTATTGAAGAGATTATCATTTCTCATTGTATGATTTTGACATGTTTGTCAAAGACTGTAAATGCGCGGATTTATTCCTGGGTTCTCCATTCTGTTCCATTGGCCTATGTGTCTATTTTTATGCCAGTACCATACTATTTTGATTACTGTGGTTTGGAGTATGTTTTGAATTCAGAAAGTGTAATGCTTCCAGTTTTGCTCAACAGGTTTTGGTTATTCAGAATCTTTGTGGTTCCATAAAAATTTTGTAGGTTTTTTTTTTATATTCCTGAAAAATGCCAGTAGAATATCAATAGAAATCACATTAGATCAGTAGACCATCTTGTGTAGAATGTATATTTTAAGTATATTATTTCTACAAACTCATGAACACAAGATATCTTTCCAATTATTTGTATCCTCTTCAGGTTTTTAACAATATTTTATAGTTTTCCTTGTGCAGATTTCTTATCAAATTAATTAATTTTATTCCTATTTTATTATTTCTATGTGATTACAAATTGCATTGTTTTCTTAATTTCTTTTTTTGGATAATTCATTGTTAATGCACATAATCATTGCTTATTTTTGTATGTTAGTTTTATATTTTGAAAATTTACTGAATTTGTTTCTTAGATATAACAGATTTTTTTTCTGGAGTCTTTCAGTTTTTCTATACATAATATCATCTGTATATACAGACAATTTTACTTCTTTCTTCCTCATTTGGGTGCCTTTTTAAATCTAAATGCTCTAGCTAAGATTTCCAATACTATGTTGAATAGAAATGATGAGTGGGCATTTTGTCTTCTTCCTAATCTTATAAGAAAAGCTTATAGCTTTTTATTGCTTAGTATAATCTTCACTATGATGTTGATATACATTACTTCTATATCTAATTTTTTGAGACTTATCATGAAAGAACACTAATTTTTTCAAATACTTTTATTGTGTCTATTGAGATAATCATATAATATTATTTCTTCATTGCATTAATGTGGAGTATCATATTTATTGACTTTCATATGACGAATTATCCTTGCATCTCAGAGATAAATCTCAATTTGTCATGGAACATATTTATTGTATGTGCTGTTGAATTCTGTTTGCTAATGTTTTGTTGAAGATTTTTATATCTATGTTCATCAAGGATATTGGCCTGTAGCTATCTCTGCTTTTAAAGTCCTTATCTTGCTTTGGCCTGAGGCTCTCCTTATGATATTGGTTTGGGAGTATTTTCCCATCTTTTTTTGGAAGAGTTTGAAAAGGATTGGCATTCATTTTTTATTTGGTAAAATTCAGCTGTGGAGCCATCTAGTCCTAAGATTTTTTTTATTGTGAGGTTTTTATTATTTGATTTAACCTCCTTACATATTGTTGATCTTTTCAGAATTTCTATTTAATTATGATTCAGTTTCCATAGGTTGTGCAGTTTTAGGAACTCATCAATTTTTTCTACATGTTGAATTTGTTGTTCACATTAGCCTCTCATTATCCTTTGTATTTATGTGGCATCAATTTTAATGTCTCCTCTTTAATTTCTAATTTTGTTCATTTGAGTCCTCCTTTTTTGCCCTTTAGTTTAACTAAAGATTTGTCAATTTTGTTTACCATTCCACAAAAACCAACTGCTAGTTTCAATGAGTTTTTTTTTTGTTTTCTTTCTAGTCTCTATTTCATTTATTTTGATTTGATCTTAATTTCCTTCTTTCTCCTGACTCTAGGTTTAGTTTGTATTAGTCTAATTCTCTGAAGTGTGCAATTACTTGAGAAGAATGTGTATTTTGGTGCAGTTGAATAGAATGTTTTGTGTATGTCTGTCAGGTCCATTTGGTTTATAGTATTGTTCAAATCTGCTGTTACTTTACTGATTTTCCGTCTGGATAATCCATGCATTGTTGAAAATAGGGCATTGAAGTTCCCTACTATTATTGTATTGTTTTCTCTTTCCTGTAGCTGAATTAACATTTGTTTTATATACTTGGGCATTCCAATGTTGGGTGCATGTATGTTTAAATTTGTTGTGTCCTCTTAATGAATTAATCTATCATACAGTGATTTTCATTGTCTTTTTTGACAGTGTTTGACTTAGATTCTATTTTACCTAATGTTAAGCATAGCTACCCCTTCTCTTTTGGTTCCCAAGCACATACAATATCTTTCTTCTATCCCTTTATTTTGAAGATAAGTGTGTACATAAAGGTATAATGAGTTCCTTGTAGGCAACATATTGCTGGAATTTGTTTGTTTGTTTGTTTTAACTTTTACTTTTTCAGCTACTTATGTCTTTTCTTTGAATATTTAATCCATTTACATTTAAAGTAATTATTGATAGATAAAGACAAAGAAGAACTATTGCCATTTTATTAAATGTTTTTTGACCATTTGGTGGTTCTCTTTTCCTTTCTTCTTTTCTTGGTTGTGTGTGTGTGTGTGTGTGTGTGTGTGTGTGTGTGATTTGATGATAATTTTCTGTAGTGATTTTCTTTGATTCTTTTATCTTTGTCTTTCCTGTATTTATAGAAGGTTTTATTTTGTGGTCACCCTGAAGCTTACTTAAAATATCTTATAATAATAACAGTTTATTTTACACAGTTAACAATATAACTTCAATCATATATAAAAAGTACACTTTTACTCCCCCTTCCATTTAATGCTATTGATGTCAAAATTTAAATATTTTATATTATGGATTGATTACCAAATTATTGTAGCGATAGTAATTTTAATATTTCTGACTTTTAACTTTCAAACTAAAGTTAAAGTGGATTTATACAACACCATTCCAGTATTAGAATATTTTGAATTTATATGTAACTTATTAGTGAGTTTTATCTTTTAATATGTTTTCATATTAGCTATTACCCTTCATTTCAATGTAAAGAACTGTTTTTAACACATCTTCTAAGACAAATCTAGTGATGATGAACTCGTTCAGGTTATTTTTTTCTGAAAAAATTGTATCTCTTCTTTTTTCTGAAAGACAATTTTGTAAAGTATATTTAATTGACAGAGTTTTATTTTCAACACTGTTAAGATATCATCCAACTTTCTTAGCCTGCAAGATTTCTGCTGAGAAATCCATTAACAGCCTTATGGGGATTACCTTGCATATGATGAGACACACTTCTTTTGCTGCTTCCAAAATCTTGTCTTTGATTTTTGATAATGTAATGATAATGTCTTTGTATAAACTTCTTTGAATTGAATCTATTTAAAATCCTTTGAGGGCTCAGTCAGTTAAATATCTACTCAGGTCATTATCTTGGAGTCCTGGGATTGAGCCCAGAGGTGGGCTCCCTGCTCAGTGGGGAACATGTTTCTCCCTCTCCTCCCTGTTCCTACTCTGTCACTATTTCCTTCCTCTCTCTCAAATAAATAAAATCTTAGAAATTAATAAATAAATAAAAAGTCCTTTGGGACTCATGAACCTGGATATTCATATCCTCCTCAAGATTCGGGATGATTTAGTGATTATTTTTAAAAATATTCTCTGTGTTTCAGTCTGTCTGTCTCTTCTCTCTATATATACTTCTCTATATACATATCATATACTTCTACACTTTTTCTTGTTCTTTCCTTTTTTTTACTATATCACTTAAAATGATTCCTTTTTGAATCTATACATTCTTTATTTTGTTTGGGCAAGTCTGCTGTTTAAGCTCTCTACTATTTTTCATTTCATTCATTGTATTTTTCAGTTCTAAATTTGTGTTGTTCCTTTTTAATGATTTCTCCTTGTTGGAATTATATGTTCATATGTTGTTTTTGTGATCTCATTGAGTTGCTTGTGCTTTCTTATTGCTTGTTGAACTTTATTAAAATGCCTTTTTTTAATTGTCAGGCAGTTTGCAGATCTTCATTTCTTCATGATTGGTTATTAGAATACTGTACTGCTCCTTTAGTGTCTCATGTTTCCTTGATATTTCATGTTCCTTGAAGTCTTTTGTTGCTGTCTTCACATTTGATGTAGTAGTCACTTCCTATGGTCTTGACTGACTGGCTTTGGGAGAAAAAGACTATCGTTAGAAAGCCTGGATAAAGACTCTGGGTTTCTCTCAGAACTACTCTATGGTTGCACTCAGTCCAGTTTTCTTGTCACCTTTTGGGGAGGAAATCTTAGAATTTCATGCCTTCTCTAGATCCTGTAAAGTCACTACATGCTGAGAGTTTTTTATGTATTTTCCCTAAGGCATTGCCCTGAAAGTTTCAAGGTTAAGTGCATACTACCAACCCAGCAGAGTGATCTAGCCATCTACATGTGCTCATTCATGATCTTCAGAAGCTCACATATGCCACTGTAAGGGTGCAGAGAGAGCTGTGGCTATGTGAGAGAGATTGACACATATAGCAGTGGAATTGCATCTGATCTAGATTGGGTAGTCCACAGGTGATACATCCTACAATGTTCATGATCAGGACTTTTGGTGGTGGTGTGAGACAGTTAGTAGAAACTGGACATTTATTGAGTTCTGCACCCTGGTTACTCTGAGCCCTTGCCCATTTTCCCTGATTCTAGCTGCTCCCAGACTATTCAACCTAGCCAAATTCCTCAATGTTCTGGGTTGAGTGAGAAATAATTGGTTCTCTTGAACAACATCCAAGATGGTTGGGGAAGCCAGGCAATAACTACACTGTTATTTTATTTTGTGTAAAGTTGCAGGCTGAGGGAGAATTTCTTGGCACTAATCCATGCTGCCTTAGGAGAGAGATACAGTGAGTAAAGTAAAACTATTATTATAACTCTTTTTTAAAAGATTTTATTTATTTATTCATGAAAGACAGAGAGAGAGGGAGAGAGAGAGAGAGAGGCAGAGGCACAAGCAGGCTCCATGCAGGGAGCCTGATGTTGGACTCGATCCCGGGACTCCAGGATCAGACCCTGGGCTGAAGGCAGCACTAAACCACTGAGCCACCCAGGCTGCCCCATTATTATAACTCTTATCAATCTATTCCTAAATTATTTTACTCCAACAGCATGCCAGGACCTCCCTGCTGGACTACCAGGGCCCCACAAAGGTATTCAGGTCCACAATTGGTTGTAAGAATTGGTGTTTCTGTACAGGGATAACATCTGAAAATTCCTATGTCACCGTCTTGTTGATATTACTCCCTAAACAGAATTACTAAACTGAACTGGAAAGTGGACTCTTACAGCATCCAAGTTCATTATTTTAGACGCCAATAATGAAAGAATAAACATGGAAGAGAGGAAAGGAGAGCAGCATAATCTTAATGGTAGTCACTAAGTAGAGGAGAAAGAAACAGGTTTGAGGAAGATGCTTTGATGTGACAAAATTTTTAAAACACTGCACTTGGTCACATATACATGAAGACCAAGAAGATATTGTTTTGTGCCTGACACTACAGATTTTGAAATGGCATACAAAACATAAAAAACAGAGATGTAAAGGATCAATGAACTCTTTCTATACTTCTTTTCTGTGTGATGCTTTTGTTAATAGAAAGGATGAGAGAGTTGAGTGGGGAGAGTATTTTCCTTCTGTTATTTCCCATTATACTGTCTTCTTGTATTTAAGAAGGTATGAAGTGACTTTTCTACTTCACTACACAGAGCCAAGTTTTTAAATACAATATCAAGTTATTAAATGCCAACTTTAGATAAGAGTATTTCTTTGTCTCTCTTTTAAACCTTTGAAAAGGAGCTTTAAATTGTTAGCAGATTCAAAACTGCACCGCTTCAAATTAAAGTAGAGCCAATTAAGCTAGAATGCAAAGTTAATCCAAAAATACAATTAGCATTGCATCCGGGAAGAAGTTGTACTATAAGCAAGAAATGCTAACAAATGACACAGTAAATTTTAAAGGAGAAGAGAGGTAGATTGGCTATGAGGTAAGCATAATAACATTGTAAAGGTGCAATATAAATACAGAGAGCAGTGGTCGATGTTTTAAAACAAATTTTAATTTAAAATACTGTATTATAATTACTATGCTGTAGACAAATTATACATCCATGTGGATCTGAAGCCATGGAAATATATTTAAAAATATGTATGCCACAGTTTTCAGGCTTCAAGGGCAATCCTGTAGAAATGAAATAATTGCAAGTAGTAGTATAGTGATTAAAGAAAAAGAAGAAGACAATGATGGTAACAATGAAGAAGAAGAAGAAGAAGAAGAAGAAGAAGAAGAAGAAGAAGAAGGAAGAAAAGAAGAAGAAGAAGAAGAAGAAGAAGAAGAAGAAGAAGAAAACTATATTTTGCCTTAAATCATTTGAAAATCATTATTTTTAAAAATCCTAGTTTAATCTTGATATTTTGCAATCCAATTGAAATGATGAGTTTGTATGATTAAAAAAATACTGCCTAGGAAATCAGTGTTGTAGTCCCACATCTGTTAGTAAATGGGGGGGGGGATCCCTGGGTGGCTCGGTTTGGCGCCAGCCTTTGGCCCAGGGCATGATCCTGGAGTCCCATGCAAATTTAAATTAATTATTTTTAACTGTAAAATGAAAGGAGTAAATTTAATAAACTTTCAGGGTCCTTTAATCTCTAAATTTCTAAGTGTCTAATAAGAACTTTAAATTGTTATTTTATAGGACTTATTGTTTTTAAATCTAGAATCAGAATTTTCCAACCAATTTAATTAAAGATTGATCACAAGGCATGCAAAATTTAACATATGTTCAGTCTGTATTCAATTCACCTAATGAAGATGCTCTGTTCTATGATAATATGAGGTTAATTCACATGGATGGTATAGTTTGATGTTTCCTTAAGAAGGTCATTTGTATAACTGAAACTTACATAACACTGTATGTTAATTATACTTCAATAAACAATAAATAAAATTAATTAATTTTTAAATTGGTCACTTATTAATTCCACTTATCTACTCGGTATATAAATAGTCATCATATTGTAATGGTGTAAGTATATTTACCTTTCCTAGTCAATTTTATTTGGGATAATTTAATTACAATAAGTGCACACTGATAGGTTTTGTAATTATTTCAGTGAATCATCTTCTTTCAGTAATTCATTTATTAATTCAATAAGTATCCATTAAATGTCTACAAAGTGTCAGAAACATTTCAGCCACTAAAGATTCTGTAGTTTAAACAAATCTCCTGTTCTCAGAATAGAAAAGTAAGCCAATAAAGTATAGTAGATATTATTGATGTGGCACTATCAAGCAGTGGTAAAACTGTTATTAATAAATAGTTGTTTTTTCTAATGGATAATCTTTCCTGCTTTGACGAATATTAATTGACCATAAAGTTGAAGGTCCACTTCTGAATTCTCTATTCTGTTCCATTGATCTATGTGTCTGTTTTTGTGCCAGTGCCACACTGTCTTGATGACCACAGCTTTGTAGTACAACCTGAAATCTGGCATTGTGATGCCCCCAGCTATGGTTTTATTTTCTAATATTCCCCCCGGCTATTCAGGGTCTTTTCTGATTCCACACAAATCTTAAGATGATTTGTTCCAACTCTCTGAAGAAAGTCCGTGGTATTTTGATAGGAATTGCATTCAATGTATAAATTGCCCTGGGTGACATTGACATTTTCACAATATTAACTCTTCCAATCCATGAGCATGGAATATTATTCCATCCCTTTGTGTCTTCCTCAATTTCTTTCAGAAGTGTTCTATAGTTTTTAGGGTATAGATCCTTTACCTCTTTGGTTAGCTTTATTCCTAGGCAATTGTAAATGGGATTGACTCCTTAGTTTCTTTTTCTTCAGTTTCATTGTTAGTGTAGAGAAATGCCACTGATTTCTGGGCATTGATTTTGTATCCTGCCACACTGCCAAATGGCTGTATGAATTCTAGCAATCTTGGGGTGGAGTCTTTGGGTTTTCTATGTACAGTATCATGTCACCTACGAAGAGGGAGAGTTTGACTTCTTCTTTGCCAGTTTGAATGCCTTTTATTTAATTTATGTTGCCTGATTGCTGATGCTAGGAGTTCTATTAGTATGTTGAATAGCAGTGGTGAGAGTGGACATCCCTGTCCTGTTCCTTATCTTAGGGGAACGGTTCCCAGTGTTTCCCCATTGAAAATGATATTTGCTGTGGGCTTTTCATACATGGCTTTTAAGATGCTGAAGAATGTTTCCTCTCTCCATACACTCTGAAGAGTTTGATCAGGAATGGACTCTGTATTTTGTCAAATGCTTTCTCTACATCAATGGAGAGGATCATATGGTTCTTGTGTTTTCTTGTGGCTATAATCTATCATGTTGATGGCTTTACGAGTGTTGAACCAGCCTTGCATGCCGCGGATAATTCCCACTTGGTCATGGTGAATAATCTTTAATGTCCTGTTGGATCCTATTGGCGAGTATCTTGTTGAGAATTTTTGCATCTGTGTTCATCAGGGATATTGGTCTATAATTCTCCTTTTTGGTCGGGTCTTTGTCTGGTTTTCTAATTATGGTGATGCGGGCCTCATAGAACGAGTTTGGAAGTATTACAACTTTTTCTATCTTTCCGAATGGCTTTAGTAGAATAGGTATTATTTCTTCTTTAAACTTCTGAGGGAATTCCCCTGGGAAGCCATCTGGCCCTGGACTTTTCTGTCTTGGGAGGTTTGGGATGACTGCTTCAATTTTTCCCTGGTTATCAGCCGGTTCAGGTTTTCTAGTTCTTCCTGTTCCAGTTTTGGTAGTTTGTGGTTTTCCAGAAATGCATCCATTTCTTCTAGATTGCCTAATTTATTGGCCTATAGCTGCTCATAATACGTTTTTAAAATTGTTTGTATTTCCTTGGTATTGGTTGTGATCTCTCCTTTTTCATTCATGATTTTATTAATTTGAGTCTCTTCTCTCTTCTTTTTAAAAAGGCTAGCTAATGGTTTATCTATCTTATTAATTCTTTCAAAGAACCAACTCCTGGTTTTGTTGATCTGTTCCACAGTTCTTCTGGTCTCTATTTCAATGAGACTCTCTTCAGTAAATGGTGCTGGGAATATTGGACAGCCACATGCAGAAGAATGAAAGTAGAAGTAGACCATTCTCTTACACCATACACAAAGATAAACTCAAAGTGGATGAAAGATCTAAATGGGAGACGAGATTCCATCAAAATCCTAGAGGAGAACACAGGCAACACCCTTTTGAACTTGGCCACAGAAACTTCTCGCACGATACATCCATGAAGGCAAGAGAAACAAAAGCAAAAATGAATTATTGGGACTTCATCAAGATAAAAAGTTTCTGCACAGAAAAGAAACAGTCAAAAAAACTACAAGACAACCTACGGAATGGGAGAAGATATTTGCAAATGACATATCAGATAAAGGACTAGTATCCAAGATCTATAAATAACTTATTAAACTCCACAGCAAAGAAACAAATGATCCAATCATGAAATGGGCAAAAGACATGAACAGAAATTTCACCGAGGAAGATGTAGACATGGCCAACAAGCACATGAGAAAATGCTCCGCATCACTGGCCATCAGGGAAATAGAAATCAAAACCACAATGAGATACCCCCTCACACCAGTGAGAATGGGGAAAATAACAAGACAGGAAACAACAAATGTTGGAGGGGATGTGGAGAAAGGGGAACCCTCTTGCACTGTTGGTGGGAATGTGCACTGGTATAGCCCCTCTGGAAAACTGTGTGGAGGTTCCTCAAAGAGTTAAATATAGAACTGCCTTACGACCCAGCAATTGCACTGCTGGGGATTTACCCCAAAGATGCAGTGAAACGCCGGGTCACTTGCACCCCAATGTTTATAGCAGCAATGTCCACAATAGCCAAACTGTGGAAGGAGCCTCGGTGTCCACTGAAAGATTAGTGGATGAAGAAGATGTGGTTTAGGGATCCCTGGGTGGCGCAGCGGTTTGGCGCCTGCCTTTGGCCTGGGGCACGATCCTGGAGACCCGGGATCGAGTCCCATGTCGAGCTCCCGGTGCATGGAGCCTGCTTCTCCCTCTGCCTGTGTCTCTGCCCCCCCCTCTCTCTCTCTCTCTGTGACTATCATGAAGAAATAAAAATTAAAAAAAATTTTAAAAAAAGATGTGGTTTATGTATACAATGGAATATTATTCAGCCATTAGAAATGACAAATACCCACCATTTGCTTAGACATGGATGGAACTGGAGAGTATTATGCTGAGTGAAATAAGTCCATCGGAGAAGGACAAACATTATATGGTGTCATTCATTTGGGTAGTATAAAAATTAGTGAAAAGGAATAAAGGGGAAAGGAGAAAAAATGAGTGAAAATATCAGTTATGGTGGCCAAACATGAAAGACACCTAACTCTGGGAACCGAATAAGGGGTAGTGGAAAGGGAGGTTGACAGGGTGTTGGGGTGACTGGGTGATGGACACTGAGGGGGGCACTTGGTGGGATGAGCGCTAGGTGTTATGCTATATGTTGGCAGATTGAACTCCATTAAAACATTAAAAAAATAAATAGTTCTGTAAAATTGATTATATATATAGAGAAAAATGAATTAGTCCCCAACTTCAAATCATATACTAGAAAACAATTCTGGCTAGCCAGAATTGGTAATCAACTACATTCAAACTAATAATTCCTGTTCATTAAACAAGATGGATCTAAATAAGATTGAAAAATAAGCTACCAAGTGCTAAATATACTTTTAAAATGTAAAGCTAGTAAGAATTAGTATACAGATTATATGAAGAATTGTTACAAGTAAGAAAATACTACCAATATATCTGAATAGGTGTTTCATAAAAGTCAACCACATGGCCCACAACAATATAGAAACAGATATTCTACTTCATTAGCCATTCTATAAATATTTTTAATTTTTTAAAAAAATAAATTTTAAATAACAAACAGTATAATTCAGCCACCAGGCTGAATGAAATATAGAGACTATTAAATCTTAAATGTTTGCAAGAATATTAGCAGTGAGAACTATTGTATAGTTCCAAGGAGATTGCATCTTGATACAATCTCTTTATAAGCCTGGCATTATCTACTAAGTTTGAAGATATACACACATATGATCTAGGAAGTCCATTCCTAATTATATTATATTCCAGAGAAACTCAGGCTTATATGTACCTGGATACATGTACAAGAATGTTGATAGTAACCTATTTTAATAATCTGAAAATGAGAACAATGTTATGTTCATCATCAACAAAAAAGGATAAATTAATTTTAGAATATTCATTTATTGGAATACTATACAACGATGAAAATGAACAAACTACAATAGTGTCATGAATGAATCTCACAAAGACAACAAAATTAATACAGTGAATTGTGAATTTCTATTTTTACATATTGTAAAACAGATAAAGGCAAACCATGTTATTTTGGGATGCATACTTATGTGGTGAGACTACAATGTATAGCAGAGAAGTGATTCTCATAAAACTCAGAATAGTTATGTACCCCTAGGGAGGAGTGATGTTTTAATAAGGAAAAACCAGATATTGAGAGACAAGGGACTGTATTTGGAGTATTGATTAAATTCTTTCTTCGTCTGGGTTGTGGTTACATTAGTTATTGTTTTGTAAATATTTGCTAAATTATGCCTTTAAGTTTCATTTAATTTCCTGTGTACATATATATTTATAGAAACAAAGAATAGAAGATTCAAAAGAGTACATATGTAGAATATGTTTTCAAATATATTTTCTCTCAAAAGGAGCAGAGATAACTGATAATAACTAGAATAGTGAGCAGGATAAAGGAAATAATTTGTTAAGATAAGAGGGTTTTATTACATGTTTATAGGCATCTGGCAATGAAGTAGGAGAGTGGGAACAATGTATTACAGAGTAGGAAAAGACAAAGACAGAAAAAATACATAGATTAGAGGCCAAAATCTAATGCATAATGGAATTATTATCTTTATCTTTATCAAGACATGAAGATAGTTCATCCACAATAAAGAATAAAATTGTAATAGAAAAGAGTAGCTTGGTATATTTGAAGATGGGATTTGTTGGATGGTTTTTTTCTCATAGTCTCAATTTTCCTAAGCAGATAGTCTGCTTCTCCTTCTCCCTCTGCCCCTCCCCTCATTCTTGCTTTCTCTCTAATAAATAAATAAAATATTTTTAAAAAGAAAATGAAGTAGGAATACCAGTATTATTTGAAATTAGTGGTTCTTATTTTAAGTAAAAGCAGTTATATTGCGAGGTTTCTCTTTTCATCACGACATTGTCCTTCCATGGCCTGCAGTTTAATAGACAAGTAAGACAATAAATTATCACATACAAAATTATCTAATCAAAAAACTCATCTGTTGAAGAATCTATGTATAAGAATACATACCGGTAAAAATTTCTAGCAGTTTTTTTTTCTTTTTTATCCTTCTTTAGAGTTATTAAAAGCTATAACGTTACTGAAAATAGTAATCCTACTTCTCAAGCTTTGATTTTTCTTCCACTTTTATTATACTCTCTATGTGACCTCATCCAATTCTCTATTCAGCCACAATTTATGCACAGATTACTTCTGAAGTCTCAAAATTCATCCTTTTCCTGTGTTCTCTGTCTCAATTACTAGAAACATCACCTATGTAGTCATTCATATAAAAAACTTGGACATCATTTAGGATTCCTCTTTCCTTCATCTCTGTATCTAATCACTAAAATATGCTGGTTTTAACTCTATAACATTTCCCAGGACAAAGTGTAATCAAGGATATTAATTAAGAAGCTATATAAATAGAATAGGATAAAGAAGAGTAGCATGAAATAAGATACTAGATTTACAGAAGCATAGAAGAGTTAAAATTTCCAGATCATAGTAGGCAGATTCTAGAGTTATACAAAAAAATCCTCAAGACTTGATAATTAATTAAATACTAAGGTTAAAGGAGAGGGGAGTGTCAAGAAAGACTGGCAGTTTTCTTGCTTGACATTACTGAATGTTTGGACATGCCACTCACCATATAGAGAATATTAGGAAGGGTATTAGATATCTTCAGATAGTGAACATCATAAATTTGGCTTTGTATTTTATTGAGTTTGAGATGGTAAGTTGGGGTTCTAAGTAGGCAGCTGAATATGCTATCTGGTACTCAAAGAAGAATGAATGAAACTGAGTTATTTGTTTGCAATCATTGAAGTCTTAGGGAACATATGGGATTACTTTAAAAGAGAGTAAAGCATAAGATTAGAAGGAAAAAAATAAATCCTCGAGGAACACCACCTATTAAGATCAGATAATCAGGGGTAAGTCTGGAAATGAAATAGAGATGGAACAGCCAAATATGTTAAGAGAAAAAACAATATAGTATTGTGTCTTGGAAGCCAAAAAATATTTTTTCAAGAAGTAATGAAAGTACAACAGTATAAAATGTTAAGACATCAAGTAAATTGAGGATTGAAATATATCTGCTTACTTAGTGATCTGGAAATCATGGTGATATTAAACAAGATATGACTTGTAGAATCCACATTAGACAAATCAAAGAATGGGTGGAAGTTGAGGAAATGAAGGCATTTTCACCTTTTGGGGAGTTTGACCATGAAGGGAAGGTCAGTAATTATAAATTTACAGATATCCGTCTTCCCTTTGGTATATTTTAAAGCTGTGCTACTGAGGTTCAGGTAAATGAAATGTAACTAAACAAGGCCTATCCACTTTAGTACTTTGTCAGATGGTGTTAATGAAAGACAGAAGGCAAGTGAGTTTGGAGGTTTTTTTAGAGTTATTTAAATTATGAATTATGGAATCAAAACTGGATATGGAAGAGAGTAAATACGAGATAGATCGGATAGAATGGTATAGAATGGAGGGATCAGTGGACCATGAAGTTGAAGTTATGGTCAAAAAGCAAAATAATTTCATCAGGGATAGTGGAGGTGGCAGTTATAGAGGCTGATAAGATCTAAGGCATGACAGTGAGAATAGGTTGCTGAAAGAAAATTGAGAACTCAGTGGAAGTGAGGAAGAACTGAAAGGATTGGAAGTCATCAGGAATGACATCTGAAGTATAGATGGAGAAAGACTTTACAGAAAGACTGTAAACCATTTAATAAAGTCATTACTAAATACTGAAAAATGAGTAGGTGAGGAACTGTATAACATGTATGTCAAAGGAGCAGAGTTTTTTGTTGCTGTTGTTGTTGTTGTTGTTGTTGTTGTTGTTGTTGTTTTCTTTTTTCAAGACTTTTGGAACCTTTTGGTCCCAAAATATCAAAGGGACCAAGAGAAACACCCAACCTCCAGAGGTGTATGGGGTGTAAGAGAAATATAAAATCACTATTCAAGAGGGTGTTAGGGGAAAGCCTGGTTCTAGTTAATTGGGGGAATCCTTAGAGAAGTGGTTAAAAAAAGAAGAGAATGCTGCAGATTATGCAACTGAAGTTCTGGAAGGCACACTGGAATGGTTTGGAAAGTGAAGGAAAGATTTGGACCGTTGGGTTATGATGGTGCCAGAGAAGCTCAAATGGCCGAAGGGTTTATGCTTTAGATGTTGAATGCCAAAGGCAAGGCTAAAGGAATGTTCTTTGTTTTTTTCAGGAGCTGGTAATATCTTGTTCTTTCTGCTGTTTGTCTGTGCTACTGTGAGTTCTCTGGAGCTGCTTGCTATAAACTGCCCAGATCTCTTGTACTCTGGGGCCCTCAGACTTCTAGATTATGTTGGGTCTTGTTAGCAGTCCAAATTAGATGAAAACAGTTCTTTGGGTAACCCATGAGAAACAGGAATATGGATGCATACTTTGATTCTTTTCCACCAGGGAAAAGTTGAGAACTAGGAGTTTCTCCCCCACTTATTCTGTACTAAGGTGAGTGGGGAGACTTTGGCAAGTGAATATGTAATACTGCAAACATTCATCTTTAATCTCAGCGGTTCCCAGCCTGGATCCCTTTCTTGTCAGCATTTGAATTCAGGCAAGGCAGAAGTCATTTTGTCAGGAAAACCCCTGAAAAGTCAGAACACTGTATATACAGCACAGTCTTCTATTTCCTTCCCCAAGGAGAAGCTAGGAGCTGGGAATTTCCTTTCAATTGCATCATACTGTGCCAGGTTGGGGAGGTGGTATGCCAGTATATGACAAGTGAGTATCATGAATTTTCCTACAGGTTTTGATGCAGCATGGAGTGCAGAAATCGGTTAACTTGTTTTTGGATTTCTCACAAAGGGAATTATTTTATGTATTGTTGTATCAGTGTCCCTGGAGGAGGAAGGAGAGTATGGAGTTTTCTATTCTGCCATATTGCTCTGTAATTTTTAAAAATTTATTTTGGAGTGGGAAGACATCTCCCTGGAAAATGGGGGGGGGGAAGAATATACTTCTGAATTGACATATAAGGAAACTAAGATTATTGTTTCTAATGAGCAAAATATTTTTTTTTTATCTGTAACAAGAAAGGACCTGTAAATATATGTCAGGCTGATATGCTTATATATTAAGAAGGCCAGAAATGTTGCTTTTCCTCAACTAAAAATTTTCAAAACAAAATCAAGTTTTATTTTTAAAATTCACTCCTTGAATTGCTTTTATCTCATCACCAAAGTAACTCCTTCTTGAGTGCCACTGCCCTCCTGCAATCCCACTTCCTTCCTACTCCTTTGGTAACTTAACAGAAATATAACTTCATAACTTTTAACAATTAGATATTACATGTGACTTCCCTGTGTTATAATGACCAATTCCACTTTGGGCCAGGCATATTGATTTTCAGGAAATATTTTTTTCCTCAAAATGCTTATTTAAAAATTATCTGTGTCTTGCAAGTCATACCACATTTTTGGCAGTCATATTCTAGAAAACACTAAAAGCATGTTGATTCATTCTATGTAATATAGCAATGGCTTGTTTTATACCAGACTGTAAAATTGAGTGGAAATTTACAGAATGTGATGGTTGCTAAATATTTATATTCGATCATTTTTAAATAGTGATATATTCTGAGTACAGAGAAACACACAACTGCTTCTAGATTCAGTTGACTGTGACTTAGAAATATTGTCCAGAACACAAGTCATACTTCCCAGGAATTATTCTCAGTCTACTTTATAGAACATTAACCATACTAAAACAACTTTTTAAAACTTGGTTTTGTAATAATGTTTTGCAGGTAAAGGAGAAAAGAGATACTTATTACTTTATTTATTTATTCATGATAGACACAGAGAGAGAGAGAGGCAGAGACATAGGAGGAGGGAGAAGCAGGCTTCATGCTGGGAGCCTGATGTGGCACTTGATCCCGGGTCTCCAGGATCACGCTCTGGGCCAAAAGCAGGTGCTAAACCACTGAGCCACCCAGGGATCCCCTACTTAGTACTTTAGATTCAGGCTCAATATTTTGGGGTTCCAATTATGTGTCTGACCTTGATCATAATAGTAAAAACAAATGCTTGTATGAATGAATGAGAAGCATTGCATGTGCAAATAAGTAAACTTACTTATGAATGTATAAACTTAAAAGTTAATATTATCCAAGTAATTAATTGAAGATTTGTTTAAAAAGACTCTGTAAAACTTAGAACAGTTTAAGACAATTAATAGTCACCACTAACTTAAACATTATATAGGGTGCAAATATAAATATATGCAAGGCAATTTTAGATAAATTGACAAATGATGATGCCCCAAATTGTTTTTAATTATTTATATATAAAAGTATACCACTTAGTTTTACTCAAAAAATTGTGAGTCCTCCAACTACGTCCCAATTCCTGCCATTACCATTTTTTTTTATGTCTCTTGAATTTGACTTTTCAGGGTATTTCATGTAAGTGGAATCATACAATATTTGTGTTTGTGTGTGACCGGCTTATTTCACTTAGGATAATTTTTCAATGTTCCTTAATATTGCAACAAATACCAAAATTTCCCTTTTCTTGGGACTGAATAATATTTCATTGTTTTAATATCATATTTTGTTCATTCATCCACTGATAGTTGCTTGGATTTTTCTACCTTTTGGCTATAATAATGTTAATAGAGTTACTATGATCATGAGTGAACGAATACATTTTTGAGATCATGCATTCAATTATTTTGGGTATATATCCAGAAGTGGAATTGCTGGATCATGCAGTAATTCTGTTTTTATTTTTTTGAGTAATTGCCATCTATTTTTTTTTGCCATCTATTTTTCATAGCAGCTACACAATTTTATATTATTGCCAGCAATGCACAAAGGACTCCAATTTCAAAATAATCTTCACCAACACTTGTTATTTACCATTTTTTTAAAAATATAACAAACATCCTAATGGATGTGAAGTGGTATTTTATTGTGGTTTTCATTTGAAATTTCCTATTAATTAGTGGTGTTGAATGTATCTTTTCATGTGCTTGTTGGTCTTTTGTATATCTCCTTTGTAAAAAATGTCTATTCAAATCTTTGGCCCACTTTTAAATTGGGTTGTTTTGTTGTTGTTATTGTTGTTCAGTTGTAGTTCTGTATATTCTGTACATTAGTTCTAGATCAGATATGTGATATTTTCTTTTATTCCAATAGATTGTCTTTTCACATCTTCTTTTTCTTTAGCGGGGAGAGGAGAGAGACAATCTCAAGCAGGTTCTACACCTAGCCTGGAACCTACTATGGGGCTCAATCTCACAACCCTGAGATCATGATCTCAGCTGAAATCAAGAGTTGGACACTTAACTGACTGAGCCACACAGTTGCCTCATCTTTTCACGTTTCTATTGTCCTTTAATGCACAAAAGTTTTTAATTTTGATAAAGTCCAATTTACCTTTTTTATCTATTTTTTCTTTTGCTGCCTATGCTTTTTGTGTCACATCTAAGAAATCACTGCAAAATTGATCATGTAGCTCTTCCTTCTATGTTTTCTAAGAGTTTTATAGATATAGCTCTCACATTTAAGTCCTTGACCTATTTTGAGTTAGCTTTTGTAGATGATGTAAGATAAGAATTCAACTTCATTTTCTGCATGTGGCTATCCAATTTTTCCAATATCATCTGTTGAATTCTTCTTTAAGTTTTTTGAAGGAATAAGGCTAACTCTTGCTTCAGGCCTTTGTACTTTCACTTGAAAAGTTCTGGCTCTAGATATTCAAGAAGTTAGTTTCATCTTATAAGAAAGGTTCAATTAAAATATCTCATCTTCAGATAAGCTTCTGTTCTCAGAAAGCACCTCTTTCATCATCCTAGGATATCACTATTACATTATCTTATTTCACTTTCTTCATAAAATTTTTATTATTAAAATGTCATATTAACTTATTTAGATTTTTGTAGCCTCCTCTAATCCCCTCACCCCATCTCCATAGAGTGTAAGCTCCATGAGTTCAGGGACCTTGCCTAGGTAGTTCATTCCTGTGTAATTAATGGTAAGAACAAGAGGCTGGAAACCATATGAGATTAACAAGTGTTTAATTCTCAATGAATTATCATTGTCAATAATAAACTATAAAATGTCTTGCTACTTCAGCATTTGTTGAAATGCTGTTGAAAACTGAATGAATCAACATTGCTTGCAGATCCACAATATTATCCAATATGTGCATCAATATTTATCCTTTATAGATTGAAAAAAATCTGTTTTATCAACAAGACAAAAGTCAAGAAACAAAAAATATAATATAAAGGAAAGTAGTTACTATTTCCTTTTTAGTGTCACTCTTTTCCTTTATTCCATTACTTTTGAAGAAAATGCCATATGCTGTAAAGTTTAATGGGATGCCAAAATGACATGAATGTAAATTAGTCTGGATTATTTAGAAAATACATCATTTGGTGATATAGCTTCCCTGAAATAAGTTTTAGAAAGGTTTTTCTTTTGTATATATTTACTGAAAATACTAATTTAAATTGGGCCATATTTCCCAACAGGGTGCAGATATGACTTTCAGCCAGAACAGTTATCAGAGTATATTGTTTCAGGCTATTTATTCAAGAAAGGAGAATAAAGGACAATTTTCCAACGGGAATGAAAAAGTTGCATAATGATGTCATAAAACATTAACTTAACAGTAGGAAGTAACACTTATGAACCACTGTAAGTTCTGTTCTCTTGGGTTTAATTTCTTTTACAACCATAATAAATCCAATAGATACATAATTTCTTTATTGAGTCAGAAATTGCATTTGTTTTCAAAAACTAGCAATCTTTTACTGGCACAGAAAAATTACTCACACAGACCCATAGACCACAAATACACAAAATACATAAAATCCCTTGCATATTTTTAATTAAAATACTCTGAAGGCTTTACCTTTTATGCAATTATTTAGAGATTACAGATTAAATACATACTCCCATTGAATCTCAGAATTTGAGGATATTTTTAAATCCTGAGAAAATACTAAATATGAAAACATACCCTCTATTTGAATAGGCGTATAAGATGACAAATGGTAGAAAGGTTTTCAGTCTGAATGAGAAAATGGCCTGCTTATCTTAATGCCTTAATGAAGCACAAATGTGTTGTCTATTTCTATCTGCTTTAGATCAAGCATCTCGAGATGATAGCACATACTCTTCTTTTCTCAGAAATCTCAGTGCTAGGATCCTTTAAGCTTTCAGAGTAAGTTTCTCTGCAAGTCTAAATACCACAGATTTCAAATTTCATATCATCACAGGAAGACATTCTTAGATTCTCAAATGTTTTAGTACTTTAATAAAGTCCTCCTTTCCATAATAAAGATAATATTCCACTCTTTAGTATTTAAAACATTATTCAGAGTGTTTAATTTTTTCTTGAATAAATTGACTTCACATCACTAACACAGTATCTCAATTGATTTCTTATTTTAGTTAATTTTAATTAAATTCTGTCTTTTTAGCCCTCCTCCCTTCTGTTTTTGGCTCTGCTATTGATTGAGATAAAAGACAGTTATATAGTCTCTTCTGTATAACAGAACTTCATGTACTTGAAACCCATTATTAAGTTTCCCTTAGAATTCTCTACTTCAGCCAAAATAACTTTAGTTCCTTACAACTATTCCCATGGCTCTTATTTTCTAAAATTTGAAATATTTTCAAAATTATTTTAATTGTATATTTGACTTTTCTAAACTTATAACATCTTTTTAAAATATTGAATAAATATTGGATTTTTTACCATAGTATAACTATAGTATACTATAGTTAGTATTTATAAAAAATATATTTTTTGTAGTATAACTACAAAGCTTTTTCAAATGGTCACAAAACTATAGGTAATTAATGATAGAAATATATTCAGTCATTGAAAAGGAATTTTATTGTCTTTCCCATCTTTTTAATTGATAAAATTAAGTCAATTATCCACCTCAGAAATTATTTAGCTTGCTTCACTGATATTGGTAGACATTCACTTCATTCTATGCCTTATTTTATTTCTGAATCAGAAGAGACTTAAACCTGCTTTACATGCATGCTCCATTTCACTCTACTCTTCAGTACTAAGGAAATTACTAGAGAAAATTGTGAACAATCATGCTTCAGCTCAGTGTTTGACTAGCAAAATAATTTTATTTACTATGGACATAAATACAAGGCTATAAACTTTATAAATAAACATACTTATTTGCAGATTTTGGAGAGAATAGATAAATATTATCACCATAATTTTCAATTAAACAGACAATGGGGATATTATATTCCTGAGAAAAATTTCAACAAGATGTATTCATCAATAAAGGCACAGTTTTAGTCCTAGGAATGCTACCAATGTGGGTCTCTATGTCAAATGTTTTGTTATAGCATAGAGTTGAAAACACCAGTTTTAGGTCTGCCCCCTAGTCAGCTAATTGTTTATATTAGTGATATTCACTGGCTTACCTCTAGGAATGGTGGTCTTCATTATTAAAAAAAAGGGAAAGAAAACAGAATCATAGAAAGAGTACCTTCGATGAAAGATATGATCCCTTTAGTCTGACCAACCATCTTAAAATGCCTCCTTGAGGTCACAAAGGGAAGTTGGTAACTAAGTGTAGATGATCCTCTCACCCAGTAGTTCAAAGGTCTACAAACACAAGCTGCATTAGTGTAGCTTCATTAATATGGGAAGGGAGCTTCATCAATATGGAAAAATGGCATAGTGAAGCTGTGAAACCACCGTAATGGAGTGCAAATCCCAACTTTGTCATTAACTGATGCTTTGGGAAATTTTATTAATTTATCTTCCCTCACACTTCTCTTTTGCAAAATTGGAATTAAAATAGTGCCTGATTTAGACTGTTGCTATGAGACTTAAAGTTAATAATTATTCCAAAACCCTAAGAGCAGCATCTGCCCCATAATACAAACTATAAGGAATTGTTAAATAAAACTTCTTTCAAGCCACACAGTTACGCTTCCAAATAGGAATATCTCATACATGCTAGAAGGTCCATAGTTAAAGGTCACAATAGACACATAGAACATTCAAAGATGGAAAGAACTTCAGAACTCTTTAGTAGAATAACTTTTAGAATATCTTTAGTAGCATATCTTGATTTTAAATGAAACTTTTTATAGCACCCCAATTTATAAAAGATAAAAGCAGAGTTGCATTGATTGAAATAACAATGGTCCTTTCTTCCTGTCCTGGCAGCAATAAAGGCCTGATTCCTCTTAAAAACAAAAGGACCATAATATGTACAATACTCAAAATAAACCATTTTCTAAACCATGGAATTTGGTTGATTATGATGTGTCAATGTAGGTTCATCAATTGTAACAAATGTACCACTCTGGTGGAAGATGTTGATAATGCAGGAGGCTATGCATGTGTGAGGACAGGGGTATATGCAAAATCTTTAACTTTGCATCAATTTTGCCATCAACCTTAAACTGTTCTAAAAATGTCTAAATAAAAAATATATACAAAAGTCCTTAAACACAAACAAAAGAAACATTCTACATTGACAGACTTGTCTACTCTGTAGGTACCATCATCCAAATTAAGTAGCTCCTATGAAACGTGAATAGTCAACTTCAATAATCCATTCTCTCCAGGTGGCAAAAGAGCATTATTCAATAAGTAAAAGTGTTTATCTTTCACAGATCTGGAGGCCAGAATGAGGTTTTTAGTCATCTAATCAGAGACCAAACTCCATAGGAAATGCTCTTCATTTTCTGGTTTTATTCATAAATTATATTATTTTAACCATTTTAAAGTGTACAATTCAGTGGCTTTAAGTACACTCATAGTGTTATACAATCATTACCAGTATCTAATTTTGGAACATTTTCATCACCCCCCCAAAGAAAATATGTACTCATTAAACAGTCACTCCTCACCCTCCATGTCCTCCCTTCAGGTCCTGGAAACCACTAATCTGTTGTATTTCTCTATAGCTTTGTCTATTCTGGACACCTCAATTAAATGGAATCATATAATATGTGGCTTTTGTTTCTGGCTTCTTTCATTTAGCTTATAATGTTTGTGAAATTTATCCACAATGTAGTATGTTTATGCCTTTATAGGAATATATAGTATTCCACTGTGTGGATATACCACATTTTATTTAGCAGATGATGGACATTTGGCTTGTTTCCACTCTTTGGCTAATATGAAAAATGCTGCCATAAATATCTGAACATAAAAAAATCTGAACATAAGTTGTTGTAGGAACATATGTTTTCAGTCATCTCTAGGAGTACAATCACTGACTCATAGGGAAATTGTATTTAAATTTTAATGAACAGCCACTGTTGGGGACTGTTTGGATCCTTCCCCAAATTTATGTTAAACTCTCCCCACCATGTGATGGTATTAGGAGGTGCGATATAATTAGATGCTGTCCTGAGGGTGATGTCCTTATGGATGAGATTAATGCCTTTATAATAAGGATCATGAAAGAGCTTGACTCCTTTCTCTGCTTCTGCCACATGAGGACACAAAGAAAAATCTGCATCCCAGAAGACAGCAGTCCCCAGAACTCGACCATGCTACTCCCTGATCCTGGATGGCCAGACTCCAAAACTGTGAGAAATAAATTTTTGTTTTTATAAGCCCCCATACCATGTATGGTATTCGGTTATATTATTTTTTTAAATAAATTTATTTTTTATTGGTGTTCAATTTAACAACATACAGAATAACACCCAGGGCTCATCCCGTCAAGTGCCCCCCTCAGTGCCCGTCACCCATTCACCCCCACCCCCTGCCCTGCGCCCCTTCCACCACCCCTAGTTCGTTTCCCAGAGTTAGGAGTCCTTATGTTCTGTCTCCCTTTCTGATATTTCCCACACATTTCCTCTCCCTTCCCCTATATTCCCTTTCACTATTATTTATATTCCCCAAATGAATGAGAACATACAATGTTTGTGCTTCTCCGATTGACTTACTTCACTCAGCATAATACCCAGGAGTTCCATCCACGTAGAAGCAAATGGTGGGTATTTGTCGTTTCTAATGGCTGAGAAATATGCCATTGTATACATAAACCACATCTTCTTTATCCATTCATCTTTCTATGGACACTGAGGTTCCTTCCACAGTTTGGCTATTGTGGACATTGCTGCTATAAACATCGGGGTGCAGGTGTCCCGGCGTTTCACTGCATCTGAATCTTTGAGGTAAATCCCCAACACTGCAATTGCTGGGTCGTAGGGCAGGTCTATTTTTAACTCTTTGAGGAATCTCCACACAGTTTTCCAGAGTGGCTGCACCAGTTCACATTCCCACCAACAGTGTAAGAGGGTTCCCTTTTCTCCACATCCTCTCCAACATTTGTGGTTTCCTGCCTTGTTAATTTTCCTCATTCTCACTGGTGTGAGGTGGTATCTCATTGTGGTTTTGATTTGTATTTCCCTGATGACAAGTGATGCAGAGCATTTTCTCATGTGCATGTTGGCCATGTCTATGTCTTCCTCTGTGAGATTTCTGTTCATGTCTTTTTCCCATTTCATGATTGGATTGTTTGTTTCTTTGCTGTTGAGTTTAAGAAGTTCTTTATAGATCTTGGAAACTAGCCCTTTATCTGGTACGTCATTTGCAAATATCTTCTCCCATTCTGTAGGTTGTCTTTCAGTTTTGTTGACTGTATCCTTTGCTGTGCAAAAGCTTCTTATCTTGATGAAGTCCCAATAGTTCATTTTTGCTTTTGTTTCTTTTGCCTTCGTGGATGTGTCTTGCAAGAAGTTACTGTGGCTGAGTTCAGAAAGGGTGTTGCCTGTGTTCTCCTCTAGGATTTGGATGGAATCTTGTCTCACATTTAGATCTTTCATCCATTTTGAGTTTATCTTTGTATATGGTGCAAGAGAGTGGTCTAGTTTCATTCTTCTGCGTGTGGATGTCCAATTTTCCCAGCACCATTTATTGAAGAGACTGTCTTTCTTCCAGTGGATCGTCTTTCCTCCTTTATCGAATATTAGTTGACCATAAAGTTCAGGGTCCACTTCTGGGTTCTCTACTCTGTTCCATTGATCTATGTGTCTGTTTTTGTGCCAGTACCACACTGTCTTGATGACCACAGCTTTGTAGTACAACCTGAAATCTGGCATTGTGATGCCCCCAGATATGGTTTTCTTTTTTAAAATTCCCCTGGCTATTCGGGGTCTTTTCTGATTCCACACAAATCTTAAAATAATTTGTTCTAACTCTCTGAAGAAAGTCCATGGTACTTTGATAGGGATTGCATTAAACGTGTACATTGCCCTGGGTAACATTGATATTTTCACAATATTAATTCTGCCAATCCATGAGCGTGGAATATTTTTCCATCTCTTTGTGTCTTCCTCAATTTGTTTCAGAAGTGTTCTATAGTTTTTAGGGTATAGATCCTTTACCTCTTTGGTTAGGTTTATTCCTAGGTATCTTATGCTTTTGGGTGCAATTGTAAATGGGGCTGACTCCTTAATTTCTCTTTCATCAGTTTCATTGTTAGTGTATAGAAATGCCATTGATTTCTGGGCATTGATTTTGTATCCTGCAACGCTACCAAACTGCTGTATGAGTTCTAGCAATCTTGCGGTGGAGGCTTTTGGGTTTTCTTTGTAGAGTATCATGTCATCGGCGAAGAGGGAGAGTTTGACTTCTTCTTTGCCAATTTGAATGCCTTTAATGTCTTTTTGTTGTCTGACTGCTGAGGCTAGGACTTCCAATACTATGTTGAATAGCAGTGGTGAGAGTGAACATCCCTGTCTTGTTCCTGATCTTAGGGGAAAGGCTCCCAGTGCTTCCCCATTGAGAATGATATTTGCTGTGGGCTTTTCGTAGATGGCTTTTAAGATGTCGAGGAAAGTTCCCTCTATCCCTACACTCTGAAGAGTTTTGATCAGGAATGGATGCTGTATTTTGTCAAATGCTTTCTCTGCATCTAATGAGAGGATCATATGGTTCTTGGTTTTTCTCTTGCTGATATGATGAATCATATTGATTGTTTTACGAGTGTTGATACAGCCTTGTGTCCCGGGGATAAATCCTACTTGGTCATGGTGAATAATTTTCTTAATGTGTTGTTGGATCTTATTGGCTAGTATCTTGTTGAGAATTTTTGCATCCATGGTCATCAGGGATATTGGTCTGTAATTCTCCTTTTTGGTGGGGTCTTTCTCTGGTTTTGGAATTAAGGTGATGCTGGCCTCATAGAATGAATTTGGAAGTACTCCATCTCTTTCTATCTTTCCAAACATCTTTAGTAGAATAGGTATGGTTTCTTCTTTAAACGTTTGATAGAATTCCCCTGGGAAGCCATCTGGCCCTGGACTTTTGTGTCTTGGGAGGTTTTTGATGACTGCTTCAATTTCCTCCCTGGTTATTGGCCTGTTCATGTTTTCTATTTCTTCCTGTTCCAGTTTTGGTAGTTTGTGGCTTTCCAGGAATGCGTCCATTTTTTCTAGATTGCCTAATTTATTGGCGTAGAGCTGTTCATAATATGCTTTTAAAATCTTTTGTATTTCCTTGGTGTTGGTAGTGATCTCTCCCTTCTCATTCATGATTTTATTAATTTGAGTCTTCTCTCTCTTCTTTTTAATAAGGCTGGCTAATGGTTTATCTATCTTATTAATTCTTTCAAAGAACCAACTCCTGGTTTTGTTGATCTGTTCCACAGTTCTTCTGGTCTCTATTTCATGGAGTTCAGCTGGAATGTCTGACAACAACAACAACGGGGTGTGGCGCGCTCTCCCGGGGCGCAGGTGTCTGTTACTGTCCCAGGGAGCCCGAGGGCATCCTCGCCCTCCTGGGTCCTGCTCCAACTCCCTGCGAGCCCCTTTCCGCCCGGGAAGGTTGGTGCAGCTCCTGCTCCTCCGGGACGGGGCTCTCCTGTCCTGGGGACACTCGCCCCGGCCTCAGCCCGGCTCCTCGCGGGGCCCCTCCCCCTCGGAGGCCTTTTGTGTCTTTATTTCTTTTTCTCCGTCTTCCTACCTTGATAGAAGCGCGAACTCTTCTCACTGTAGCATTCCAGCTGGTCTCTCTTTACATCTCAGGCCGAATTCGTAGATTTTCAGGTGATTTGAAGGTTATCTAGGTAATTTGGTGGGGACAGGTGATTTGGGGACCCTGCTCTTCCGCCATCTTGCCCCTCCTCCGGTATTCTGTTATATTAGCTGGAACTAAGACACTCTCCTTAATGTTGTTCCTTCTATCGGCTTGCAGCATCTGCATCAGTCAGATCTCCACTTCTACGTGGTCAATGTTTTCTCAATTTCTTTATTGGGTCCTGTTGTCTCCCCAAACTCTAAATGTTGCAGGCTCCCAGGTCTCACTCCACACTGAGTCTCTTTTCTCTGTTATCATTCTCTTAAATACATTTTCCACTGATGATCCCCAAATCTCAATCTGCAGCCCAGACCCTCCCCTCAACTCCAGTTCCTGTCTCTCTATTTGAAATCTTTACTTGTACATCCACCAATCATCTCAAACACATTATATTCAAAACCAAAACCTTCATCCTCTTAGAACCTTTTCATTCCACAGTCATTTCTCCATAATAAATATAAATTATAGATTTCCAGGTGTTTGGTTTACAAATCCTGGATTTTTTACGATTCCCTGCTTTGTTTCATAGCCTACCCTCATTTCTAGTCTGTCAGCAGGTACTGTCGGCCTTACCTTAAAAACACATTTAAATCGGAATACTTTTCATCCTCTCCAAATATACAACTCTGGTCCAATCCACCATAATTCTTCACCTAGAATGTTGCCGCAGCCTTCTCATTGGTATCCTGTTCTCTCCCTCTTTAGCTTACAATTTTTTTATTTTTTTATTTTATTTTATTTTATTTTATTTTATTTTATTTAACACAGAAGCCAAAATGGCCCTTTAAAAACTGAAGTCTGATTATGTGGCTCTTCCACTCAAAATTCTATATTGTCTTCCAACTCTGCCAAACTAAAACCCAGAGTCTTACCATGGCTTATGGTATCTTATATTTTCCATTCTCCCCTTGGTACATCTATGATCTTATTTTCTACCAGTCTCTCTCTCCCTTACTCTGCACCACCTGTATTCTTCAAACCCACCAAGATTTTATCTCAGAAACTTTGCAAGAAACTTGGCAAGCATTTCCCAGATATACATAAGGATTACTTCCTTCCCTCCTTCTGGCCCTTGAGCAAATATTACCTTGTCAATAAAGCATTCCCTGACCACCCTAACTAAAACTACACTTTCTTTCCTAACTTAAATTTCTTATACTCATCCTGAGCTCATATATTATATCATTTTGCTTATGTTTTTGGTAAATTATCTGTTCCCCTATTCCTTCATTAAGTATTAGCTCCCTGAAGACAGAGATTCTGGTTTGTTTTGTAAATGGCTATGTACTTGTTGCTTCAAACAGAGCCTTCAGTAAATATTCGCTGAAATGATGAAAAAAAATTTTAATGAGCAGCCAAAGTGTTTTCCATGGCAGCTCCATCATTTTACATTTTTGCCAGCAATGCACAAAGAGTTCGAACATCTCAACATCCTTGCCAACTCTTGTTATTTTCTGGGTTTTTTAGTGACTAATATAGTAAATGTGAAATAATACCTCACAGTGGTTTCAATTTGTATTTCCCTAATGACTAAAAATGTTGAATATCTTTTCATTTGCTGGTTGGCTATTAATGTCTTTTATTTGAAAAAAATGTCTATTCACATCCTTTTCCCATATTTTAGTTGGATAAATTTCTTTGTTTTTTTATTGTTAAGTTATAAGTAATATTCTGGATACTACGCATTTACCAGATTCTGTGGGTTGTCTTTTCACTATTTTTATAATATCCTTGGATGGACAGAAGTTCCATTTTCATAAAGCCCAATACATCTATTTTCTCTTTCATTGTTTGTGTTTTTGGTGTCATAGTTATGTATACATTGTCAAATCCAAGAACATGATTTACCCTTATGTTTTCTTCTAAGTGTTTTATACTTTTAGCTCTTACTTGTAGTTCTTTGATCCATATTGTTTTATTTTGGCAAATAGTATGAGGTAATGGTCATAATTTATTCCTTTGCAAGTGAATAGTTGTTGCAGGACCATTTGCTGAAAAGGCTATTATTTCCCCATTGAATGATCTTGACAACCTAGTTAAAAGTCAACTCTAGACAGATGTATGGATTTATTTATGAATATTCAATTTTATTCCAATGACATATATGGTTAACCCTATGCCATAACTACATTTTGATTGCTGTAGTTTTAAGTTTTAAAATTGGGAAGTGATTAAAAAAATAAATAAATAAAATAAAATAAAATTGGGAAGTGGGAGACTACCAACTTATTTTGTCTTTTCAAGATAGTTTTGCTACTAAGAGTTCTTTGCAATTCCATATTTTTTCTTTCTTTTCTTTTTTTTAAGTTTTTATCAAAATTCCAGTAAGTTTATCTACAGTGTAATATTAGTTTTAGGTATACAATTTAGTGATTCAACACTTACATATAACACCTGATGCCCATCACAACTATTATACTCCTTAATCTTCATCACCTATTTAACCCATCCACCCACCCACGTCCCTTCCAGTCACCATCAGTTTGTCCTCTATAGGTAAGAGTCTCTTTCTTGGTTTGCCTCTTTTTTCCCCTATGTTAATTTGTTTTATTTCTGAAATTCCAGAAAGTAGTGAAATCATATGGAGTATTTGTCTTTCTCTGACTTATTTTGCTTAGCATAATAAACTTTAGTTACATACACATGGCTGCAAATAGCAAGATTTCATTCTTTATGGCTGAGTAATATTAAATATACATTTTAGTATCAATTTGTTCATTGTTGCTAAAAAGGCATTAGGATTTTGATAGTGTGTTTAATTTGTAGATCATTGGGAAATATTGGTATTTCAATAATGTTAAGTCTCAATCAGTGAACATGTGATATCTTTCTATTAATTTAGAACAAATTTAATTTCTTTTGTTTTTAGTAAACAGGTTTGTACCTACTTGGTTTAAATTTATTTCTAACTGTTTTGTTCTTTTTGATCCTATTGTAAATGGAATTGTTTGTCATTTAATTTTTGGATTATTTATTCTTACTGTATAGCAATACAATGCATTTCTGTGTGTTGATCTTGTACTGGTTGCTTTGATGAATTTACTTATTATATTCAATATTTTCTGTAGATTCCTTAGTATTTTTAATATGTAAGCTCATACCATTGGCAAATAGAGACAGTTTTACTTCTTTCTTTCCAATTTGTATGTATAATTTATTTTCCTTGACTAATTGCAATGCTGAATAGAAGTGGCAAGAACAGACATCTTTCTTTTATTAATGATCTGAAGAATAAAGCTTTTGATTTTTCACAATTGAATATGATGTTAGATGTGTTCCTTTAATAGATAACCTTTAACATTTTGGATAAATATCCTTTTATTCCTATTTTTGAGAGTTTTTATCATGAAAGAATGTTGGATTTTGTTGAATCCTTTTTCTCCATGTATTGGCAATATTATTTTATATTTTCATTTCATTATTCTATTAATATGATGAATTACTTTGGTTTTTGTCATTTCTTTTCATGTTTAAACATTATTTTATTCCTAGGAAAATCCCACTTGGTCATGCTTTTAATATACTATTAAATCTGGTTTGCTGGTATTTTGTTGAGGAATTTTGCATCTGTATTCATAAGGGATGCTGGCCTGTAGTTTTCTTTTCCTGTGATATCTTTGCCTGACTTTAGTATGAAGGGAATACTGGCTTCACAGACTCAGACTCCTTTTTAGTGGAAATGGAATAAGAGTTTAATCAACATTAATTTTAATTCTTCTTTAAATGTTCAGTAGAATTTACTAGTGAAGCTATCTCATCCTAAGCTATTCTTTGTTAGAAATCATGATTACTAATTCAATCTCTTATTATAGGTCTATCCAGATATTCTATTTCTTTTTCAGTCCTTTGTGTTTCTAGGAAATTACTCATCTACATTATCTAATTTGTAGGCATACAGTTGTTTATAGTATTCTCTTATATTCCCCCTTTTTCTTCAGTCAGGTCTATGGTAATAACCCCACTTTCCTTTCTAAGTTAGTAATGTAAATCTTCTTTTTATTCCTGTCAATCTACCTAAAATTTTGTCAATTTTATGGATATTTTCAAGAAACAAACTTCAGATTTTGCTGAATCAATCTATTGTTTTCCTGTTTCCTATTTTATTCATCACACTTCATATCTATTATTTTCTTCCATTTACTTGTTTCAAGTTTAAAGTTTACAATTCTACCTCTGTCTTCATTTCATGATTATACAGCTCCAGAAAATCTACTAGAAATGACAGATTAGTAGCTTTTCAGATAGTTTCTGAACAAGCAACCAGCTCTGGATTTATGCATGGCCTTCTAGATTCTGAAGAATATGTAGGGAGGTTCTGGTTCAATATGGCAATATAGGAAGACTGAACTCACCTCCTCTAAGGAATGAACCAAATTACACCTATTGATAGAGCAATTCCTCCTGATGAAGTGAGGGCTGACTGAACAACTACTAATCAACCAATGTTAGAATGGCAAGAGGACAGCAAGAGAGAAGGAGGCATGTTAACAAAGGGAACTCCTGACCTCCAAAACTATGATCAGCAGTGGAGAGGGATAGTATTGAGGGACCAGGAGCAGATTCCTCTGTCACTGGGCACAGAAAAAAAGCCACAGTTTAAAAGATCAGCTAGCATTGGGCATCTGAATGGCATAGTCAATTAAGTGTCTGACTCTTGATTTCAGCTGAGGTCATGATCTCATGGTCATGAGATCAAACCCCATGTCAGGCTCTGTGCTCAGCATGGAGTCTGCTTGAGATTCTCTCTCCCTCTCCTTCTGTCCCTCTTACTTATACTCTTTCTCTCACCCTCTCTCTCTCTCTAACATAAATAAATAAACAAACATATAACATCAACTAGTGTATAAAAAAAGACAATATTAGAACACTTCCAACTGGCAGAGGAGCTGTGAGAATGCTCTGAAGGTCAGAAGGACTGGAGAACAACCTGGTTTATATTCCATCCCACCTTAAAAGTCCAGAGCAGGACAGTCTGGACAGTATAAGGAAGAGGTTTAGACCCCCAAACTGGTGGATCCTGATGCTATAATGTGAGGGTCCAGATGCCATAACTAATGGGTCCAATCATCTCAGTGAGCTTGTGAATACAGCAAGCTTGTGAATACACCAATACTGTGCATGCCAGGATACAGAAAAAAGCTACAGTTTTAAAGGGATGAGGATCAGAGGGAATATTGTCTCTCCACCACCACCTTAAAAGCTCAGACTGGAGCAGGTTCTGGCTCATAGGGAGCTTATAACTCTGGCAACCTCAGTGTCTGCAAGCTCACACAAACCCCTATGTTGTGCTGGGGCACAGAAAACAAGCCCCATTTTATTGTTTTGTTTTAATTTAAAAATTCTTAATTTTTCTTCTTTATTTTAATTTGTCTTGTTTTCTTTCTCTTTTTAAATATTTTCTCTTATTTTCTTGTATTTTTCTCTTTTCCATTTTTCCTTCCTTTTTTCTTTTATTAATTTCTTTTTTATTTCATTATTATTTTTTCATATTTCTGCAAAAAGTCACAGTTTAAAAGATTAACTAGCATATGCAGCCACAGCTCCAGCCAGCCAGCAAAAGTCACCAAGCACACAGTCTGCATAGAGGACATGATTCACCAGCCTATTCCTTCAAGTTTAGAAATAGCTTTTCTGCCTAATCAATAGAAACAAACACAAAAAGTCAAGCAAAATGAGGAGACAGAGGTATATTCTCCAAATAAAAAGAAGGGGAAAAAACTAAATGAAACAGAGATAAACAATATCACTTAACATTTAAAGAATTTAAATAAATGATTATAAAAAATGCTCACTGGGCTGGAGAAAAGAGTGGAAGGACTAAGTGAGACCTTCAATAAAAGAAAATATTAAAAAGAAACAGAGTTGATTAGTACAGTAACTGAGATAAGAAAAACACTACAGGTAATCAACAGTAGATAAGAGGATGCAGAAGAACATACCAGTTACCTGGAAGACAGGGTAATGGAAAGCACACAATCTGGACAGTGAAAAAAATAATCTTTTGAAATGATAATAGGTTAAGAGATCTCTTGGACAATATCAAGCAAACAAACATTTTCATTATAGGAGTCCTAGAAGAGATTTTCCTCTTTTGAGAGGAAATGATGTAGACAAATTACTTGAAGAAATAAAATTTCCATAACTAGGGAAACAGATGGACATCCAACTCCAAGAAGCACGGAGAGTGCCAAACAAGATAAACCCAACAAAGTTCCCACCACAGAACATAATAATTAAAATTCCAAAGGTTGTAGATAAAGAGGAAATCTTAAAATCAACAAGAAAGAAACAAAAAATTACCTACAAGGAAAACCTATAAGGTCATCAACTGATTTTTTAGAAGAAACTTTGCAGGCAGAAGAAACTGCCATGATATATTTAAAGTGCTGAAAAGAAAAACCTATAACCAAGAATACTCTACCAGATAAGATTATCATTCAGATTTGAAGGGGAGATAAAGCTCTCCAGACAAACTAAAGAAAAAGGAGTTTATCACCACTAAACTTGCCTTGTAAGAAATGCTAAGGGAACTTTTTTAAGTGGAAAAGAAATGTCCATTATTAGACATAAAAATTAGGAATAAAAAGATGTAAAATATGACAACATATATATCAAACATGGAGAAGGGAGTAAAATAGGAAAAGAAAAGGAAAAAGAAAAAATCTTTTTAAAGCATGTATGTAAATTTAAATGGCTGTTAAATTATTATAGACTGTTGTTCAAGATGTCTTATATAAACTTCACAGTAATAACAAACCTAAACCTATGATTGATAAAAAATAAAGAGAAAGCCAAACATAATATTATAGATAGTCATCAATCACAAAGAAAGAGAGCAAGATGAGAAAAAAAATACAAAATACTAGAAAACAAATTTAAATAGCAGGAAGTATACACCTATCAACAATTATTTGGAATATAAAATGGCATCAATGCTTTAATCAAAAGACATAGAGTGGCAAATGGATTTTAAAAAAAGAGACACTTCCACGTGCTTCCTACAAAGAGACTCATCTCATATCTAAAACCATTATGAACTGGAAGTGAAGGAATGGGAAAAGCTTCACCATGCAAAGAGAAGAAAAAAAAAAAGCTGGAAGAGCAATACCTATATATCACACATAGTAGCCTTTGAAAGAAAGACTGTAACAAGAGACAAAGTAGAGAACTACCTAATGATAGAAGGAACAATCCAACAAGAGGATATAACAATTGTAAATATCTGCGTTCAACACTGCAATACATAAATATGCAAATCAAATATTAACAAACATAAAGAGAAATTGATGGTATTACAATAGTAGTAAGGGACTTTAATACTCTATGTACATCAATGAATAGATCATCCAGACAGAAAATCAATAAGGAAATAATGTTTAAATGACACATTGGGACCAATTGTCTTTTATTTCATTTTGCTGTCTAATTTCTGAGGCCAGCACTTCCAGTACTATATTGAAAAACAGTAGTAAGAGTGGACATCCCTGTCATGTTCCTGACCTTAGGGAAAAGCTCTAGGTCTTTCCTTACTGAAGATGATATTAGTTGAGGGTCTTTCATATATGGCCTTTTTGATGTTGACTGATGTTCCATATACTATGGAATATTACTTGGCCATTAAAACAATGAAATCTTGGGAAACCTCGGTAGTGCAATGGTTGGGTGCCTGCCTTCGGCTCAGGTCATAATCCCGGGATCCAGGATCAAGTCCTGCATCAGGTTCCCTGCAAGGAGCCTGCTTCTCCCTCTGCTTATGTCTCTGCCTCTCTCTCTTAGTCTGTGTCTCTCATGAAAATAAATAAATCTTTAAAAAAATAAAATAAATAAAATAATAAAATAAAATAATGACATCCTGCCATTTGCAATGATGTGGATGGAACTAGAGTCTATTATGCTAAGCAAAATAAGTCAGTCAGAGAAAGATACCATATGATTTCATTCATATGTGGAATTTAAGAAACATAACTGATGAACATAGGGGAAAGAAATGAAAACTAGAATGAGATAAAAACAGAGAGAGGCAAACCATTAGATACTCTTCCCTATAGGGAACAAACGGACGGTTGCTGGAGGGAAGGTGGGGAGATGGAGTAATTGGGTCATGGGCATTAAGGAGGGCAATTGATGTAATGAGTACTGGGTGTTATATGCAACTGATGACTCACTAAATTCTACTCCTGAAACTAATAATACATTATATGTTAATTAACTTGAATTTAAATTTAAAAAGATATAAAAATGATTGGGATCCCTGGGTGGCGCAGCGGTTTGGCGCCTGCCTTTGACCCAGGGCGCGATCCTGGAGACCCGGGATCGAATCCCACGTCGGGCTTCCGGTGCATGGAGCCTGCTTCTTCCTCTGCCTGTGTCTCTGCCTCTCTCTCTCTCTGTGTGACTATCATAAATAAATAAAAATTAAAAAAAGAAAAAAAATGATAAATTGGACCAGATGGACATAACAGATATACACAGAACATTTCATTCAAAACCAACAGAATATACATTCTTTTCAAGTCCAGATGGAATATTCTCCAAAATAGATCACATATTAGGCCAAAAACCAAGGCTCAATGAATTTAAGAAGTTTGAAATCATACCATGCATCTTTTCTCATCACATGTAAAACTAGAAATAAATCACAAGAAAAAAAAACTGGAAAAACCACAAACATGTGAAGACTAAACAACATGATACTAAACAACCCAATGGGTCAGTGAAGGAATCAAAGAATAAATTTAAAAAATATATGGAGACAAATTAAAATGAAAATACAAAAGTCCAAAATCTTTGGGACACAGGAAAAGCCACTTTAAGAGGGAAATATGTAATGATACAAGCCTACCTCAAGAAACAAGAAAAATTTCAAATAGATCATCTAAGCTTATGCCTAAAGAAACCAGAAAAAGAATACCAAACAAAGCCCAAGGTGAGCAGAAGAAAGTAAATAATAGAAATCAGAAAAGAAAAAAAAGATCAGAGCAGAAATAAGTAATATAGAGGATAAAAAAGAATAGAAAAATCAGTGAAACTAAAAGCTGGTCCTTTGAACAGGTAAACAAAATTGACAAATCTTTCACCAGACTTATCAAGAAAAAAAAAAAAAACAGAAAGACCTCAAATAAATAAAATCAGAAACAGAAGTAACAAATGACACTTAAAGAATACAAAGAATTGTAAAAGAATATTATGAAAATTATACACCAACAAATGGACAACCTATAATGGATAAATTCCCAGAAACATACAATCATCCAAAAATGATTCAAGAAGAAATAAAAAATCTGAATAAATTGAATATAAGAAATGAAAATGAGTTGGTAATCAAAAAATTATCAAAAAATACATGTCTAGGACCAGATAAATTCACAGGTGGATTCTACCAAATGTTAAAAGGAAGAGTTAGCAGCTATGTTCCTGAAAATATTCCAAAAAAATAGAAGAGGGAGGAAGAAATGCTTCCAAATACATACTACAAGGTCAGCATTACCCTGATACCAAAATTGAAGACACCACAAAAAGAGAAAAGTATAGGAAAATACCCTGATAATCATAGAAGCAAAACTCCTCAACACAAGATTAGCAACTGCATACAATAATACATTAAAGAAACCATTAATAATAATCAGGTGGAATTTATTCCCAGGATGAAAGGATGGTTTAACATTAGCAAATCAATTGTTATATACCACATCAACAAAATGAAGGACAGAAATTATATGATCATCTCAATAAATGCAGAAAAAGCATTGGCAAGATTCAACACCCATGTATGATGAAAACTCAAAAATTGGAGTTAGAGGTAACAAACCTCAATAAAATAAAGGCTATGTAGGAAAACTCCACAACTAACATCATACCCAATGGTAAAAAACTGAGAACTTTTGCTCTAAGGTCAGGAACAAGACAAGGTGACCAATTTTGCCACTTTTATTCAACATAGTACTGGAAATCCTAGCCACAGCAATCACAACAAAAAGAAATAAGAGGCATCCATAGTAGTAGAGAAAAAGGTCAACATTCACTTTTTGCAGACATGACACTGTATATAGATAATCCTAGACTCCACCAAAAACTACCAGGGTAACAAATTCAGTAACATGGCAGGATACAAATCAATACTCACAAATTGGCAGTATTTTATGCACTAATTATGAAGTCACAAAAAAGAAATTTAAAAAGTGACACCATTTACAACTGCATCAAAAAGAATAAAATACCTAATAAACTAAACCAAAGAGGCAAAAGACTTTTAAATCTGTACAACAGTAATGAAAGAAATTGAAGATGACATGAACATATGGATAGATATCCCATGCTGATGGATTGGAAGAATTAATATTGTTAAAATGTCCATAATACTCAAAGCAATCTATAGATACAATGCAAGACATATCAAAATACTAATAGCATTTTTCACTCCTGGAAGCACAGAAGATCTCCAATAGCCAAAGCAATCCTGAGAAATAACAAAACTGGAGGCATCATAATTCCAGATTTCAAGATATACTACAAAGCTGTTGTAATCAAAACAGTCTGATGCTGGCAAAAAAAAAAAAAGTAGACACATAAGTCAATGCAACAGAACAGATTTCCCAGAAGTAAACTCACAATTATATAGTCAATTAATATTTAACAAAGAAGGCAATGACATACAGTGAGGAAAAGACAATGTCTTCAACAAATGGTGTTGGAAAAACTGGATAGCTGCATGCAAAAGAACAAAATTGGACTGCTTTCTTACCCCATACACAGAAATAAACTCAAAATGGATTAAAGACCTAAATGCAAGACCTGAAATCATAAAAATCCTAGAAGACATCACAGGCAATAATTTATCTGACATTGGCCATAGCAACATTTTTTTTGTTGTACATACGCCTCGTAAGGCAAGAGAAACAAAACTAAAAAACTATTAGGACTACATCAAAATAAAAGGTTTTTGTACAGCAAAGGAAACCATCAACAAAACAAAAAGACAACCTACTGAATGGGAGAAGATATTCACAAATGATATATCTGAAAAGGGGTTAATAACCAAAATAAAGAACTTATACAAGTCAGAACCAAAAAAAAATTCCAATAAAAAATGCTCAGAGGACATAAATGGACATTTTTCAAAAGAAGGCATACAGATGACCAATAGATATATGAAAAGATGCTCAACATCATTCATCATCAGAGAAATGCAAATCAAAACCCCAATGAGATATCACTCATACCTGTAAGAATGGCCAAAATAAAAAAGACAATAAATAATAAGTCCTGGCAAGGATGTGGAGAAAAATGAATACTTCTGTCATTGAAAATGTAGATTGTTACAGCCACTATGGAAATGAGTATGGAAGTTCCTCAAAAAATTAAAAATAAAAATACCATGTGTTTCAAAATTCCACTACTGAATATTTACCCAAAGAAAACTAAAACAACAACTCAAAAAGATATGTGCACTCCTATGTTTATTTACAATAGTCAAGACATGGAAAAAACCTAAGTATCCATCAATGGATAAATGGATAATGAAAGTTTGATACACACACACACACACACACACACACACACACACACAAGACTATTAGCCATACAGCCATAAAGAATGAGATTATGCCATTTCTGACACAATGGATGGATCATTGGGTAGAGGGTATTATGCTAAGTGAAATAAGTAATGCTGTTAAAGATAAATATGTAATTCCACTCATAAATGGAATCTTTGAAAAATGAATAAACAAAAAGCAGAATCAGATATATAAATACAGAGAACAAAATGATAGTTGCCAGAGTGAGGAGGGCAAAATGGGTGAAGGAGAGAGATACAGGCTTCCAGTTATGGAATGAATAAGTCATGAGAATAAAAGTCACAGCATAGGGAATAAAGTCAATGATATTGTAATAGTGTTGTATGAGGACACATGGTAGATCCACTACACTTGTGGTGAGCATAACATAAGGCATAGAAATGATGAATCACTATACTGCACACCTGAAATGAATATAACATGGTGTGTGTCAATTGTACTAAAAAAATAAAATAAAGAATATATGGGAGCATTTAAAAGCCTTTTTTTACCTCCTGAAGTGTGTCGTTACTAGGTCTTCATTTTCAAACTTTTCAACTTGTCTATTGTTTACCCCAATTTTTATCTTTCCCTATATAGCAGAGGCTAATGTACTTGCCTTTAAATATTTCCAAAAATTGCTACTCAGAGTAGCTACTTCAGCCATTGCTAGGTACCGAGTTGGGTGAAATAAAGGCAAGCCCTTGGAGCTGATCCTTCAGGAAATTACCAAATGAAGCAAAACAAGATCCTTAGAGTATATGGTTCATTTTCCTCCTCCATTCCTAGGAACCTATACCACGATGTGGGCTGAAATCTTTCAAATTACAACCAAGCTGGTGAATGCAGGCTCAGGTTAAGATGAGAAAAAAAAAAAAAAGAATCACACAACTCTTAATGAGATTAAAGTATGTTTGTTTTTCATGACTAAGGATTTTTCAGGTTGCTGTAAACATTTGATTTATTCCAGACTTCTTCTAAATGTCATTATGAGAGTTTGTACCAATTTACTTTATATTTTTCTGGGACAATCAGCTCTTTGAGTTCCCTACTCTCCTATGTATGCTGACATCACTGAATATCTACTTTTTTAATTTTTTTTTAAATTTATTTATGATAGTCACACAGAAAGAGAGAGAGAGAGAGGGAGAGAGGCAGAGACACAGGAAGAGGGAGAAGCAGGCTCCATGCACCGGGAGCCCGACGTGGGATTCGATCTCGGGTCTCCAGGATCGCGCCCTGGGCCAAAGGCAGGCGCCAAACCGCTGCGCCACCCAGGGATCCCTGAATATCTACTTTTAAATAAGTAACAAGTTACCATAATGGGGCCTAGAGACTTATAGATAATAATAGTACCACAATTAACATGATGAAAGTTGGGAATACTCACTGTTGTAAATATTAGATTCATTGGAGTCCCAGAGGAAGAGAGAAGGGAGAGAGAAACAAAAAGTATATTTGAGCAAATTGTACATAAGAACTTCCCAGGAAACAAGCATTCAACTCCAGGAGGTACAGAGAACCCCCCTCAAAATGAATAAAACTAGATCAACAGCCCCAAAGCTTGCAAGTTTCAGAGATAAATAAAAAATTCTGAAAACACTCCAGAGAAGAGTGCCCTAAATAAACTACAAGGTTAGAAACATTAGACTGGCAGCAGATCTATTCACTGAGACCTAGAAGGCCAGAATGGGATGGCATAATATATTCAGGGTACTAAATAAGGAAAACATTCAGCCAAGAATATTTTATCCCACCAGGCTGTCATTTAGACTAAAAGGAGAGATAAAGGGCTTTCAAGACAAACAGAAATTCCAGGAATTTTTGATCAGTAAACAGTCCTACAAGAGATATTAAAGGAGACCCTGTAACTAAAGAGAGAGCCCAAAAGTAACACAGACTAGAAAAGGAGCAGAGACCATATACAGAAACAGTGACTTTACAGGAATAAAATGGTGCTAAATTCATATCTTTCGATAGTTACTCTGAATGTAAATGGACTAAATGCTCCAATCAAAAGACACAGGGTATCAGATTGGATTTTTTAAAAAAGCAAGACCATCAATATGTTGTCTACAAGAGACTCATTTTAGACCAAAAGACAGTTCCAAATTGGAAGTTGGGGTGGGGTAAGAACAATGTATCATGCTAAAAGACATAAAAAAAAAAGCTGGGATAGCAATCCTAATATCAGACAAATTAGATTTTAAACCAAATACTGTAGTAAGAGATGAAAAAAAAAAACACTATGTCATACTTAAAAGTTGTATCCAACAAGATGATATAACAATTGTTAATATTTATTCTCCTAACATGGTAGCAACCAATTATATAAACCACTTAATAGGAAAATTAAAGAAATACTTTGAAAATAATACAATAATACTAGGGGACTTTAACACCCACTCACAGAAGTGGACAGATCATGTAAGCAGAAGATCAACAAGAAAACAAGGGCTTTGAATGACACACTGGACCAGATGAACTTCACAGATATATAAAGAACATTCCATCCTAAAGCAATAGATTAGCCATTCTTCTCAACTGCACATGGAACATTCTTCAAAATAGATCACATACTGAGTCACAAATCAGGCCTCAACTGGTACCGAAACACTGGAATTATTCATTACATATTTTCAGAGTACAGTGCTTTGAAACTGGAACTCAATCACAAGAGGAAATTTGGAAGGAACTCAAATACCTGGGACTAAAGAGCACCCTACTAAAGAATGAATGGTTCAATCAAGAAATTAATGAAGAATTAAAAAAAAACATGAAAATAAATGAAAATGAAAACACGACTGTTCAAAGCTGTTGGGATGCAGCAAAATGAGTCCTAAGCAATGCAAGCCTTTCTCTTTTTTTAAGGATTTATTCATAAGAGACAGAGAGAGAGGCAGAGACACAGGCAGAGGAAGAAGCAGGCTCCATGCAGGAAGCCTTACATGGGACTTGATCCCCAGCCTCCAGGATCAAGACCCAGACTAAAGGCTAAACCGCTGAGCCACCGGGGCTGCCCAATGCAAGCCTTTCTCAAGAAACAAGAAAAGTCTCAAATATACAAATTAACTTTAAACCTAAAGGAGCTTGAGAAAGAACAGCAAATAGAGCCTAACCAAGAACGAGATGAGAAATAATAAAGATTATAGCAGAAGAACCAATACCTATTCTTCTGAAACTGCTTCAAAAAAAAAAAAGAAATTGAAGGAAAACTTTCAAACTCCTTCTATGAGGCCAGCATTACCCCGATCCCAAAACCAGACAAAGATTCCATGAAAAAGGAAAATTACAGAACAATATCCCTGTTGATCATGGATACCAAGATTCTCAACAACAGACTAGCCAATAGGATCCAACAGTATATTAAAAGGATTAATCACCACAACCAAGTGAGGTTTATTCCTGGGCTGCAAGGGTTGTTCAAAATCCACAAATCAATCAAGGTGATGTATCACATTAACAAAAGCAAGGACAAGAAACTTATGATCCCCTCAATAGATGCAGAAAAAGCATTAGACAAAATATGGCATCCCTTCTTGATTTTTACCTCTGTACAGTGTAGGGGTACAGGGAACTTACCTAAATACCATAAAAGCCATCTACAAAAAGCCCACAGGGTATATTATTATCAATGGGGAAAAATTGAGAGAATTTCACCTAAGGTCAGGAACATGACATGGATGTCCACTTCCACATTTATTATTCAACATAGAAGTAGAAGTCCTAGCTTCACCAATCAGACAACAAAAAGAATTAAAAGGCATTCAGATTGGCACAGAAGAAGTCAAACTTCCACTCTTCCCAGATGATATGATACTTTATTTGGAAAACCCAAAAGACTCAACCCCAAAATTGCTAGAACTCATACTGCAATTCAGAAACATGGCAGGATATAAATTCAATGCACTGAAATAAGTTGCATTTCTGTACACTAACAATGAGACAGAAGAAAGAGTAATTAAAGAATCAATCTCGTTTTCAATTGCAACAAACACCATGAGATATATAGGAATAAACCAAACCAAAGAAGTAAATGCTGTGTACTCTAAAAACTACAGAACAATTATGAAAGAAATGAGGAAGACACAACAAAATGGAAAAACTTTCCATGCCCATGAATTGGAAGAATAAATGTTGTGAAAATGTCAATGCTACCCAGAGCAATCTACACATTCAATGCAATCCCTTTCAAAATATCATCAACATTTTCACAGAGCTGGAAAAATAATCCTAAAATTTGTATGGAGCCATAAAAAAACTGAATAGCCAGAAGAATATTGAAAAGGAACATGAAAGCTGGGGGGTGCGCCTGGGTGGTCCAGTTAGTTAAGTGTCTGTGTTCAGCTCAGGTTCTGATCCCAGGGCCCTGGGATTGAGCCCCATGTTGGGCTCTCTTCAGTCCAGTGGAATTAGGGCCACAAGATTATGACATAATTTAGCCTTAATTATGTCTTTAAAGTCCCTGTCTTCAGATATAGTCATTTTAGTTGTTAAGCTTTCAACATATGAATTTTGAGTGGGGGACACAATTCAGTCTATAACATCAACATTTATGTAAATATTCTTTAATTTCTTTTAATAAAGTTTTGTAATTTCTTCTTAAAGGTAGTTTTTCCACTAAGTACAATTTATATTTTGATGTAATTGCAAATATCTTTTTTTAAGGTTTTATTTATTTATTCATGAGAGACACACACAGAGAGATGCAGAGACACAGGCAGAGGGAGAAGCAGGCTCAATGCAGGGAGCCTGATGTGGGACTGGATCCCGGGACTCCAGGATGACGCCCTGGGCTGAAGGCGGCGCTAAACTGCTGAACCACCCAGGCTGCCTGCAAATATCTTTTTACAATTACATTTTACTCCTGTTAACTTTTGATATTTAGAAATACAATATGATTTTGTATAGAGATTTATATCTAGTCATCTTGCTGAACTCTTTAATTAATTCTATGATTTATCCATAAATTGTTTTGAGTATCTATCTGTAAAATCCTCTTACCCTTTCCAGTCCCATAACTAATGTATTTTCTTGTCTTAAATTACTGATTAGAATTTCAGGGCAATGTTGAAAAGATGGTGATAACAAGTATCGCTGTCTAGATACTAAAATTTGTAAACTGTAGTTTCTGTTCAATGTGCAATAATTGTTAACATAGATCTAGACAAATTACTTTTAATGTTTCAACCTTAAGTATTATGTTTCCTCTTGATTTTGTAGGTATTTGGAAATGTGTCTAGATAAAAAAAATCCTGTTTTTTATTATTTTTGTCTATCCAGAATGTTTGTTTAGATGTCTTAAATATGCTAATTAATGTAGGGGAAATAGCTAAGATGGCAATGTAATAGGAGGACCCTAGGCTTGTCTCATCCCTCAAATGCTACTAGATAACTATAAAATCTTTCTGAATACACAAGAAATCAACGTGAGAACCGACAAAACAAACTGCATTACTAGAAAGAGAGAAGTCACCACATCAGGGAAGGTAGAAAGTGTAGAGTTGTGGTTTGGGGGAGAATGAGATCCTTGGTGCTATGGAGGGGAGGCTTGCAGAGAAAGGTAATAAAGAGTGGAGCACACAGGGATATGCATAAGGAAAACACTTTCCTAAAGCCACTGGTTGGGAAAATGAGAGGTATTGTTGCATGAAAGACCTAAATGTGAGATACAAAACCATCAAAATCCTAGAGGAGAACACAGGCCGCAATCTTTCTGAACTTGGCTACAACTTTTTGCAAGACACATATATAAAGGCAAGGGAAAGAAAAGCAAAAATGAACTATTGGGTCTTCATCAAAATAAAAGGCTTTTGCACAGCAATGGAAACAGTCAACAAATCTAAAAAGCAACCTACAAAATGGGAAAAGATATCTGGAAATGACATATCAGATAAAGGGCTAGTATCTAAGATCTATAAAAAACTTATCAAACTCAACACCCCAAAAAACACATAATGCAGTTGAGAAATGGGAAGAAGACATGAATAGATATATTTCCAAAGAAGACATCTAGATGGTTAACAGTCACATGAAAGGAAGATCAACATCACTCATTATCAAGGAAATAAAAATCAAAACTACAATGAGATACCACCTCATGCCTGTCAGAATGGCTAAAATTAACAACACCGGAAAGAATAGATGTGACAGAGATGTGGAGAAAGAGGAACACTCTTACACTGTTAGAGGAATGCAAATGGATGCAGCCTGTCTGGAAAGCAGTATGGAAATTCCTCAAAAGTTAAAAAAACCAAAAACTTCCCTACAATCGAGCAAATTGCATTACTCGGTATTTACCCAAAATATACAAAAATACTGAAGGGATTTTTTGAAGGGATACACACACCCTATTATTTATAACAGCATTATCAGCAATAGCCAAAATATGGAAGAAGCCCAAATGTCCATTAACTGATGAATGGATAAAGATGTGGTATATAGGAGTGCCTGTGTGGCTTAATCAGCTGAGCATCTGTTTTTGGCTCAGGTCATGATCTGAGGGTCCTGGGATCAAACCCCACATCATGCTCCCGGCTCAGTGACAAGTCTGCTTCTCCCTCTCACTCTTCTTCTGTGATCTCTCTTGCTCTCACTCTCACTCTCTCTCTCTCTGAAATAAATAATTAAAAATCTTTTTAAAAAATGTGGGACACCTGGATGGCTCAGTGGTTGAGCATCTGTTTTCTGCTAAGGGTGGGATCTCGGGTCCAGGAATTGAATCAGGCATCAGGCTCCCTATGGGGAGCCTGCTTTACCATCTGCCTATGTATCTGCCTCTCTATGTGTGTCTCTCATGAATAAATAAAATCTTTTAAAAAAGAAAAAAAGATGTGATACACACACACAATGGAAGATTACTCATCCATAAAAAAAATGAAATCTTGCCATTTGCAATGAACTTTAGATGGAGCTTTAGATGATTGTGCTAAGGGAAATAAGGCAGTCAGAGAAGGATAAATACCATCTGATTTTACTTTATGTAGAATTTAGTAACAAAACCAATGAATATGGGGGAAATTGAAGCTAACCAAGAAACAGACTCTTAACTTTAGAGAACATATTGAAGGTTACTACTGTAGGGGAGATGGATAAGGGGATGGGTTAAATAGGTGATGGGTATTAAGAAGGGCACTTGTGATGAACACTATTTGCTGTATGTAAGTGACAAATTACTAAATTCTATTTCCTGAAACTAATATTACACTGCATGTTAACTAAGTTAAATTAAAATAAAAATTTGGAGAAAGAAAAAATTAATATTAGAGCAGAAAAAAATTAAAAAGAAGCTTAAAAAATAGAATGAATCAATGAAACCAGAATCTGGTTCTTTGAAAAGGTCAACAAATTTGAAAAGCTTTAGTCAGATTCATCAGGATGGGGGGGTGGGTAGAAAAAGGAGATTCAAATAAATAAAATTAAAAAAATAAATAAATAAATAAAATAAGTAATGAAGGAGAGATATAACAGCCAAATTCACATAAATCCAAAAGATTATAAGATAATTTTTTAAAGATCTTATTTATTCATGAGAGACACAGGGAGAGAGGCAGAGACATAGGCAGAGGGAGACGCAGGCTCCCCACAGGGAGCCCAATATGGTACTCAATCCCAGACCCCAGGATCACAATCTGAGTCAAAGACAGAGGCTTCACCACTGAGCCACCCAAGGGCCCCAAGATTATAAGATAATTTTATGAGAAATTACATAACAACAAATTAGGTAACCTAGAAGAAATGGATAAATTAATTCCTAGGATCATATAACATTTCAAAACTGAATCAGAAAAAAGTGGAAAATATAAATAGACAGCTTAGCAACAATTAGATCAGTAATTTTAAAACTCCCAACAACAAAAATAAACAAATAAATAAAAATAAAAACTCCCAACAAACCAAAATCTACGACAAGATGGCTTCACAGATAAATTCTATCAAAGATTTAAAGAAGAGTTAATACCCTCTTCTCAAACTATTTGAAAAAATAGAAGAGAAAGAAAAGTATCCAAATTCATTCTATGAGGCCAGCATTACCCTGATACCAAAACCAAATAAAGTCGTTCAAACAAAAAGAGGTCTGCAGGTCAATATCTCTGATGAGCTTAGATGCAAAAGTCTTGAAGAAAATTATACCAAGTCAAATCTAACAATACATTTAAAATGTTATTCACCATGATCATGTGAGATTTTTTTCCTGGGATGCAAGAGTGCTTCAATATTTGCAAATCAATCATGTGATATATCACGCCAACAAGAGAAAGGATGAAAACCATATAACGATTTCAATAGATACAGAAAAAAGTATTTGACAAAATACATCTATTTATGATTAAAATTTTTTTAAAAACACCTCAAAACAAAGTAGGTTTTGAGGAAACGCACTTCAACATAATAAAGACCACATATGAAAAACCCAAGCTGACATAAAAAACAGAGCTCCCCCATCCCCCCCCCCCCCCCCCCCCGCTAAGTTCGGGAACAAGGCAAGATGTCTTGTCTCACCAGTTTTTTTCAACATAGTGCTGGACTATGTTGAAAGACAATAAAGCACAGCAATCAAACAACAAAAAACAACAGCAATCAGACAACAAAGAACAACAAAAAGAAATAAAAAAGCATCCAAATTGGTATGGAAGAAATAAAACTCACTGTTTGCAGCTCACATGATACTCTATATGGAAAACCTGAACGACTCCACAAAAAAATGCTAGAACTGATAAATGAATTCAATAAAATCACAGGATACAAAATCAATGTGTAGAAATCTGTTGCATTTCTATACACCAATAATGAAGCAGCAGAAAGATAAATTAAGAAGGCAATCCTATTTACAATTGCACCAAAAATAACGACACCTAGGAGTAAATTTATCAAAGAGGTGAAGGAACTGTACTCTGAAAACTATATAACACTGGTGAAAGAAGTTGAAGATGACACAAAGAAATCGAATGGGATTCCATGCTCATGGATTGGGAGAAAAAAATATTGTTAAAATGCCCATACTACCTAAAACAATCTATACATTTAATAGAATCCCTATCAAAATACCAACAGCACTTTTTGCAGAACTAGAATAACTTTATATATGAAACCACAAAAGACCTTGAAAACCTAGCACAACTTTGAAAAAGAACAAAACTGGAGGCATCACAATCCTAGATCTCAAAATATACAACACTGTAAATAGTGTGGTTTTGGCACAAAGATAGACACAAATCAATAGAACAGAACAGAGAGCCCAGAAATAACCACAAAATTATATGGTCAATTGCATACAACAGAGGAGGTAACAATATACAATGGGAAAAAAAAGACACTTTTTTCAATAAATGATGTGAAAACTGACAGCTACATGCAAAAAATGAAACTGGACCACTGTCTTATACCATACACAAAAATAAACTCCAAATGTGTTAAAGGCTTAAATGTGAGACCTGAAATCATAGAAATCCTAGAAGAGACCACAGGCATTAATTTATCTGATGTTGGCCAGAGAAACATTTTTCCATATGTGTCTTCTAGGGCAAAAGAAACAAAAGCAAGTATAAATTATTGGGAATACACTGAAATAAAAACTTCTGCATAACAAAGGAAACAATCAACAAAACCAAAGACAACCTGCTGAATGGGAGAAGATATTTGTAACTGGTATATATAATAAGATATCCAAAATATATAATAAACTTATACAACTCAATTCCCACAGTCCAATTCAAAGTGGGCAGTAGTCATGTACAGATATTTTTGCAAAAAAGACATACAGATGGCCAACAGACACATGAAAAGATGCTCAACTTCACTCATCACCAGGGAAAGGCAAATTAAAACTACAATGAAATTTCACTTCATGCCTTTCAGAATCACTAAAATCAAAAACAAAAGAAACAAGTATTGGTGAGGATGTGGAAAAAACGGAACTTTTGTACATTGTTGGTGGGAATGCAAACTTTTTTAGCCACTGTGGGAAATCATTATATATGTTCCTCAAAATATTAATAATAGAATTACAATATGACTCAGAAATTCTACCTCTGGGTATTTTCCCAAAGGAAATGAACACCCTAAATCAAAAAGATATATTCTCCCATACGTTTATTGCAGCACTATTTACAATAGCTTAAATATGGAAGCAACCCAAGTGTCCACTGATAAATGAATGGATAAAGCATATGTAGTATATGTACACAATGGAATATTAGATTTAAAGAAGAATGGAGTATTGCTATTTATAACAACATGGATGGATCTAGAGGATATCATGCTAAGTGAAATATGGCAGTCAGAGAAAGACAAATAGTACATGATTTCACTCATTTGGAATATAAGAAAGAAAACAAATAATCCAAAAAACAAGAGATAGGGCAGCCTGGGTGGCTCAGCGGTTTAGCGCTGCCATTAGCCCAGGGTGTGATCCTGGAGACCCAGGATCGAGTCCCACATTGGGCTCCCTGCATGGAGCCTGCTTCTCCCTTTTCCGGTGTCTCTGCCTCTCTCTTTCTGTCTCTCTCTCTCTCTCTCTCTCTCTCTCTCTCATTAATAAATAAATAAATAAATCTTAAAAAAAAAAACAAGAGACAAACAAACAAACAATAAAACCAGATTCTTAAATACAGAGAACAAACTGGTGGTTACCAGAGGGGAGGTGGTGGTGGAGGAAATGGGGGAAATAAGTGAAAGGGATTAAGAATCCACTAAACATGAAAAGTAATAAGGTATAGAATTGTTGAATAACTATATTGTACACCTGAAATAATATAACGCTCTGTTAATTATATGGAATTAAAAAATAAAAATAATAAAATGCAGGTATAACAGTTGTTTCTTTTTTTTTAAATTGCATTGCCCTTGGTTCTTTCTTGAAGTCCTCAAAACTTATGGTAAAGGATAGATTAGATACATGAGAGGATGGGAAGTAATAGTAAGAGTCTATGGGATGAGGCCTAAGAAAATTTCCATTATGGTAAATACCAGCTTTCACTCAAAATAATGGAAATTTCAATATAGGGTCATAAATTATAATAGTGCAGAAATTTTGCTGAGTTGATTAGTGGTCACTCAGTTTTCTGAATTAAGGACAAAATAATCTACTTGTTTTCTCATTAATATTTTTTATGTATCTGAAATCATAAAGACATTCACAGAGATTTGCAGTATGTTTTTAAAATGAACTATTTGGTTGTGATCTTGTGATTCATAGCAATAAATATATATTTAATCTTCATCCAAGTTTATAAAATAAATGTTCTGAAACCCTTGGAGTTACCTAAGTGAGGAGAGCTGCTAATTTGTCTTTTGTTATGTTAATGAGGTGTATTGGATCATACCTAATGTGATGGTGGGGGTAGGGGTGGTTGCTAAGGAAACCAGCTATATGATTAGGTGGTTGGAACTTTTAGTCTCATCCTCTGACCTCCTGGGAGGGAAGAGAGGCTAGAGTTTGAATTGATAGCTAATGTCGAATGATTTAATCAACCATAACTATGTAATGAGGTGTCCATGTAAACTCAAAAGAATGGGGTTAAGAAAATTTCCAGGCTGGTGAACAAGTGGAGGTGCTGAAAGAGTGGCAAACCAGAAAAGGCAGAGAAGCTCCATATCCTTTCCCCCATACCATGTCCTATGTATCACTTCCATTTAGGTGTTCCCAAGTTATATCCTTTTATAATAAACCAGTGATCTAATAATTAAAATGTTTATCTGAGTACTGTGAGCTGCTTTAACAAATTTATCAAACCTGAGAATGGGGTCATGGAAACCTCTGATTTATAGCCAGTCAGTCAGAAGTACAGGCAACAACCTAGACTGGCACCAGAAGTCCAAGGAAGGGGTCATTGGAACCTTTAATCTATAGCCACTAGGTCAGAAGCACAGGTGATAGATAACCTGGCTTGTAATTGGTGTCTTAAGTGGGGAGGGCAAGTGTTGTAGGACTGAAGCCTCAACCTGTGGATCTTATGCTACATTAGGTAGACTGTGCCAGAATTAAGTTAAATTGTAGGACACCCAGCTGGTGTTGGAGAATGGAGAACTCCCTTCCCACAATGAAACAGTTTAGAAACATGGATCAACAGTCACCTAAGATATTCTTATGATTTCTTCATATACATGTATTCTTAGTAACTTCAATTACTTTGCTAGAAATTATCAGGATTATCAGAATTATTATTATATATTTGTGTTTTGAAATTATTTGTATGCTTCAGGGAGAATTCAGTCTGAGTGAATTTATTTGATGAGTGTGTACTAAGAACCTACAATGTGCCAAATGCTGCTGCAGTTTCTAGATATAGAGCAGTGAAAAAATTAGGCAAATATGACTACCAAAGTGAGGCATATTATAGGATAATTAAAAAGTGAGAATTTTATAACTTATCTATATAAATATAGATTATTTCTCAAGTATACAATTCAAAAGAAACCAAAAGATTGATTATTGGGGTTCTTTGACAAAACGTATTTTAACAAAAGCATAATTTAAAATTGCATCATTGTTGGTCTATATTTAAATTTCTTGGATTAATGCAACTTCTTAAATGTCCAAATATCAAGACTACCTTAGGGACTCATTAGAAGGAGGGTAGGTCACAGATTTTGATTAATGAAAAAAAAGTGTGTGTCATTAGAGTGTTGATTTCTTTAATGGGCAAATGAGTTGAAATGGTAGAGGTTATATTTTTGGTATTTTGTTGAATAACATATATGAAAATTATTGTACATGAAATACACTATTCATTATTTTAATAAACATTGAGGAACATATTATCCCTATCCACTTTTTAAATATAAGGAGACAGGTTAATAGAGAACAAGTACCTTGTTAAAGATCTCAAAATTATTAAATACTAGAGGCAGATGCAATCTAATACATTATCAAGTCACTCTACATTGGTTTTTATTTATCTAAGCCACCCAGTGACATAGTCTCTTCCGTCCCCATCTATCATGTTGTCCTCTTTCAGAAGGTTTATTCTCATTCTCTATCTGTAACACAATTACCTAGAAGAGGGGGAATCCAGTGCTCAGTTTCCTCAGTCATCTCTAATTACTCCTAAGAAAAGACTATCTGGAAGATATCAACTATCACCTCTCAAAGTTTTCTTTTTTTTATTCAGACAAAAGTTCCTTCCTAAAATATGACAATAATCTCTCACTAAATGTTCAGCAGTAATGTTAGTTTCTGATTTATGCTCTTGAGTAATAATGTGGGGCTAATCCTAGAGAGAATCATGGAATAAACACATTTCTGGAATAATAGCTCTGTGCCAGATATTATGCTACTGCTTCTCAAAAATTATTTCCCATCACATTTTTGTGAGTTACATACTATTGACATGATTTTTCTAAAAACTAAGAGCCTAAGTTTCAGAGAGATTAAGCAACTGACCAAAGGCCGCACAAATAGTGAATGATGGAGCCAGGAGGTAATGGTTGTAACTGAATGTAATGCAACAAAGGAAGAGAAAACTGAACTGAAATATATGTCCAAAAGACAAAGTGCAATTATAGTTTGAATATGTCATTTGAAAATAATTAATGTAAAATATTACCATGAAGCCTCTATGAACAACAATCCAAAAGAAAAATTATAGAGAATGCTTCAGTAAGCATATTTTTAAAAGGTTTATTTATGTATTTTAGAGAGAGAAAGATAGTGAACACGGGGGTAGGGAAGGGCAGAGGGAGAAAGAGAATCCTAAGCAGACTCCCTGCTGAGTGTAGAGACCAACATGGGGCTTGATCACAGGACCCTGAGATCATGACCTGAGCTGAAATCAGGAGCTGGCCCCTTAATTGACTGAGCCACCCAGATGCCCCAGCACATCTTAAACAAGAAGTATGTAATGTATTGACAGGGAGACGTAAACCATAGGTATTACCATTCAATACAAAGGTTTACAATTAGAGTCAGAACATAATTATTGTATTTTATCAAAAATATTAATATTTGGAGGCTACTTCTAATATTACTTTTCTTGGATTTTAATAATAAGATGGATATTGATTATGCCAATACTATACTTTTTGTTTAAATGTCAAAGTCATGCATCTTCTTTGGGCTCACATTTCTCTAATATTGAGTAATATTAACTAAATTTTAATAGTTACATGAATTATTTCATTTAATTGTGGCAATCACCCTGTATATCTATCTATCTATCTACCTATCTACCTATCTATCTATCATCTATCTATTCACTCTGTGCCTTTTCCAAAGCTGGAATATGTGCATTACATATAGATATATAAATATAAATAATTATAATCAATCCCCATATTCCAGCTTTGGAAAAACATGGAAGTTAACTTTCCAATATCGTATAGTTAGTAAAGGATGGATCCAAGATTTTCAAAGCATATATATTTACATTCTGCAGTTCAGGGAAAGTTTGTTTGCTCAAAGTGGAGATCTAATAAGTGGAGAAGTTCTAGAGGGCTTGTATCTGCAGCATTCCTCGCATTTGTATTAGGCACTTATTGCCTGAGTTCAGACCCTCATTGTTTCTATCTGGACTATTGCAAGTCCACCTATTAGGTGGTCTTTATGTAATATCTATCCTTTATTCTAGCTTTAGTCTAGATTCCATAGTGGAAAACATCACATTCCCCTTATAACTCTAATTTTACCCCAACGCCTATGAATTAAAATTCAATTTTTTCTCGTGATAAATGGCATTTTTCTTAATCTGACCACTAACTGAATTCACAATCTCACCTTTCATTACCCACTCAAATACCTTCTTTTTCAAACCATATATTGTTTCCAATAACACACGATTCTATATTTCACCTGGATGCTTTAGACTGGAATGTTCTTAGCACGTTTGACCACTAAAGAAAACACCTACTTTTTTTTTTAATTTTTCAAATTCAAGCATTACTTTTTCTTGGAATGCTTTAACAATCTTCATCCTTACCCCCAGGCAAAATAGTTGCCACTCCACATGAAGCATTCTTTACTGACATACTTTTTTTCACAGTATTCCAATTTATTGCACCTATGTTTTTCTTTTCATTACTGTGATTAGCTAAGAAGAATAGGCTAAATTTTTTTAATATTTTATTTATTTATTCATAAGAGACACACAGAGAGAGGCAGAGACACAGGCAGAGGGAAAAGCAGGCTCCACGCAGGGAGCCCGACATGGGACTTGATCCCGGGTCTCCAGGATCACATCCCCAGCCGAAGGCAGGCGCTAAACCACTGAGCCACCCAGGGATCCCCAGAGAATAGGCTAAATTTTATTAATTTCTATGCACTTAACATATTGTAGAGTACATGACATATAATAGCAGATAAATATTTGTTAAATAAGTGAAAGAGTAGTGGACAAAACAAAGAATACTTCAGAGATTATTCACTCACAGCTAAAATACTTTTCATAAATAAAACTCTTAAAACAAATGAGTGTGCATTTGAAATAGTTAAGTTCAAAATATGGGATTTCTGAGTTTTATTTTTCACAGCTAATGTGAAATATATCTTTCTGTTTTAACTGAACAAATATCTGATATTTGGTAAGGACTAAAAAGATCATTGAATAAGTGCAAATTGGGATTACTAATGGACAGTATTCTATAATTTTGCCTTTGAATGGAGAAAAGATTTATGGGGTTAAAATATGTGGGGTTATTTTTATTTTACTGAAATATTTACCATCTCCATAAGAAATAATGAGTTCTAAATTATGATAAAAATCCTTAGTGGCTAGATTGTCATTTGGCCTGGGCTTCCTGCCATACATTGCATTAGGTGCAAAGGGTTGTTCTATGATCAGCAACTAATTGTGACCTTTTGACTTAATGACAAATTAAATGTTAATCGTGGTTCCAAGACACAGTCCTAAAGATGTAAAGGCAGTTCATTCCTTGCCACTGTTTCTTATTTACAAATGCAAAATGGAACTGTATAATGGCTAAATTTATCTACACTTCCATTTTATTTAAGAAAATTAATAATTAGAAATATAAAAATTACTATCTTTAGTTTAATCTGGAGACAAGTGTGGCTACCTACAGATGGTGCAGCTAAAGGAAATGGCATTAATGAAAAAAATAATCATAGCAAATTTTTAATATTTTTTAGCCTATTACTGATTATTTACTTTAGGAACTCAGAACGATTTTTCCTACTAAATCTATTTATACTAAGCCAAAATTTTGTTTTGTCTTCCCTTTTCTTCCCTACTTCTCAAGTGAAACATAAAGCTGGTACAGTTTCTTACTGTAGATAAACCATTTTACAAACATTGTCAAAAGAATTAGCACAACCATGTGGATAATAATGTTATTTAATAGTTGACTTGAAAGTGATATTCCGGGGCAGCCCCGGTGGCGCAGCGGCTTAGTACAAGTAATGTACTTTTAATGATAGATAAAATATCACATGGTGTATAGAATTTAATTTTTTATTTAAATAACACTTTCAGAAAAGTGCAAAAATCTCAAGTGTACAGCATGATTGAATCCCCATCTAAAAAATATATTCAGGGGATCCCTGGGTGGCTCAGCGGTTTGGCACCTGCCTTTGGCCCAGGGCGTGATCCTGGAGTCCCGGGATGGAGTCCCACATCGGGTTCCCTGCATGGAGTCTGCTTCTCCCTCCACCTGTGTCTCTGCCTCTCTCTCTGTCTCTCATGAATGAATAAATAAAATCTTTACCAAAAATATAAATAAATAAAACCATATATTCATTACCATGTTAAAGAAACAATAATGCCAGTATTCTACAAGCCGTTTTAAGGTCTGCTCCTAAATGCTCCCCTCACCTTATAGCTAAAATGGAACCATTTTTACAACTCCTAATAAAATAGGTTTTTGTGTGATTTTGTACTATATATATATATATATATATATATATATATTTGTATTCTTTTATGTCTGCCTTCTTTGACTCATTATAATAGTTTTGAGGTTTAGTTACTTTGTTGTCATGTGTGTTACTACTTCAAAAATTTCATTAACGTGATACTCTATGAGGATACTGACATTTATGTATCCCTTATACTATTGATAAGCATTTGTTTCCCATTTGGGGTTCTTATTATTAATGCTGATTTATGTTTTTTTAACACTTTTTTGGCAAAAATATGAACTCCTTTCTGTCAAGTATACCTGTAGAAATTGAATTGCTGAATCATAGGGTACACATATCTCCAACTACAGATGATAATGCCAAAGATTGACAAAATTGTAAAAATTTAAATTCATATATCTGTCCCTTTTTTATTCCACTATCTCATCTACAGTACCACATTTTATTTACTCATCATATTTCTTTAGGCTCTTCTTATCTGTGTCATTTGTGCTTAATTCTTTCTCTTTTCCAACTAGGACTTCAATCAAAACACAAAAATTGGTCTTCTTTTTTTCATTTTTATTCAATTTACATTTATCTTTCTTTAATCTTTCCAAATTTATGTCTGGATAGTTTCTTTGAATCTATTTTTTAAGTATTTTATTTACTTATTCGTGAGTGACACACAGAGAAAGAGAGAGAGAGGCAGAGACACAGGCAGAGGGAGAAGTAGGTTCCATGCAGGGAGCTCGATGTGGGACTGGATCCCAGGCTCCAGGATCATGCCCTGAGCCAAAGGCAGACGTTCAACTGCTGAGCCACACAACATCCCTGCATCTATTTTTTTTAATTAACCAAAACTCTCCTCGCCAGAGTCTAATCTACTGTTAAACCTATTAACCAGGGGATCCCTGGGTGGCGCAGCAGCTTTGGCGCCTGCCTTTGGCCCAGGGCACGATCCTGGAGACCCGGGATCGAATCCCACATCGGGCTCCCAGTGCATGGAGCCTGCTTCTCCCTCTGCCTGTGTCTCTGCCTCTCTCTCTCTCTCTGTGACTATCATAAATAAATAAAAATTAAAAAAAAGAACTGCTTTAAAAAAAAATAAAAATAAATAAGCCTATTAACCATTGCATCTTTTATTTGAGTTATTTCACTTTGCATTTATACTGTTCACTCTTCATATTTGTAGTTTTCATTTCTATGTGAAAATTCTCAATCTTGTCTTCCAGTTGATTATCTTATTATTCACAATTATTTTAATCCTATATACAAAAACTCCATTATTTGAACAACCCATGAGTTTATCACTATTTTCTAGTATTTCTCATAGTTTTTGATTACAGGGTGTAACTATGTATGTGCCTGTCAATTTCTGATTGGGTTTTGAATATTATATCTCAAAAATCGTAGGGATAATCTGAGGCTTCTAGTGATATTGATAAATATATGTCTCCTTAGAGGAATTACATGTCTACTTATTTATAATTCTGACAAAGAATTAACTAGAAAAACTAGTGATCCCTTATAAATTTAACACAATCAGGAGCACTATGATTCACAAATTAAGTTCAGTTTCTGTGAGAATTGGTCTATTTCTAGTTCTTTCTCTTTAAATGTCTCTCAGGAATAAATAAATAAAATCTTTAAAAAATAATAAAATAAAATAAATTAATATAGTCCTCTCAGATTCCCCAGTCAAGGTGCTTACTCGTTTGAAGGCCCTGGTCATCAATACTGAAAACCCCCAGGGTCAGTGAATGTATTGAATGCATTGATCAACTTAGTGTCTCAGTTGAACTTTCAGAATCAATAGATACTTCTGGGGAAAAAAGTTGCCCCAAATGCTCTTAGTTTGTGTCTGTGGGGTTTCCTTCTCTTCCACATCTGGGTTGAACAAAAACTCACTGAAATATCCAGATGTTAGTTATTTTTGCATGAATTACTTTTCAAGGTTATATTTATCTTTTTTAGTTATCATTTAGAGCACTGGCCCAAAACTCGAAGAGTTTCATTGCTAGAAGCCAAGTGTACTGCTTTACTCAAACAAAGTAGAGTTGATTCAAGTTTATTTTCTAGTTTTCCCTTTCTCATTCACAATCAAACATTTTGTCTGATGCAAGAAAAGGTTATAGTTTTCAAAAGTAAAAAAAGAAATGGGTATGTATTATTATGACTAATAAAAGTGTGGAAATCATGTAAATGGCATTTTTTGTGTTGGAAAAGAAAAATAACTGAAGTTCCTATAGAACATGTAGTTTAGTTCTATTTTGCTTTTATCAGTCTCCAAATTTTGTAAGCCATTAAATTCTATCTCCTGAGTATGTGCATTATTCCTTTAGGGCAGCCACTTACAAGTTTTTCCCTCCACTGTCTTGCAAAGCCTATTTATTTGGTAGCTTATCTATCATTGATGTTATCATCTTTATCATTATGAGCATCAAAAATTGTGTTGAACATCTACTATATGATAGGGCTCCATATTTAATCTCATTTAATTATTACTCTGTGAGATAGCAGAAAATCTGAATCTACCATCAAATGAATGAATGAATGAATGAATGAATGAATGAAACTTCCACAAATGCAAGAGTGGAAGAAAGGAACTAACATTCATGGAACAGCAGTCATGTGCTAAGCACAGTTTATTCATGTATAACCAAACTAAGGGGGAAATATCACTGATATTTGAATAATCTAGATGTGTGTCCTTTGCAGTTTGGCTTCAACGTTTGTTTCTGTTTCTTCTGTATGTTGTATCCTCATAGGGAAATCTTTAATAGCATAACACAAATTTCTAAGAGCTAATTTATGTAATTCTTCCATTATCTCTTGATGTTTGCACTAACCAATTTCATTTTACCGTTGAGAAAATTAAGACAGAATTTATTTAATTTGTCTGTGTTCACACAGCTTCTTAGTTATAAAACTGGGATTCCAATCCATATCTGGTTAATTTCAAAGTCTGTGCTTTTAACCAATATGGTACAAGTCTCAGCAAGTTCATTTCCCTGCATGTGTTACAAACTTCCAAATATTTTAGTTGACATTTGAATACTAGTTAAACGTAGCTTCCAAAGAAAAAGTAAAACTAAGAGTAAGAAAACATTAATCATCATGAAGCTGTGGTTTCTTTCATCCAGGTTCTTTTGCATATGATTTACTGGTCAAAAACTGAGGGAAATGTAATAACTGACTTATAGAAATGTAAACGAGGGCACTTTGTTAACCAAAAGAGCAGAAAAGTGTGAGCTCAAAAGAGATTTATTACTACATTTTTGCAAATTAAAATGTTTATAGTAAATTAGTTCTGAAAGTGATATAAAGAAGCTAAATTTTTAAGTTTCAATAGAGTATAAAGAAAAAATTTATATAATTGCCATTAATAAATTTTTAGAGAAAGTGGCTATGCATATACCTTGGGAAAATAAAGTTATATGGATTATTATGTTTCACTGAGACATTAGTTTTGTTAAAACATGATGATACTGTTAAACAGATAACAAAACAATTGGCTCAGATATTTTAAGCATTTTCTTCTCCACAAAATGATATTTGGGCTGAATACATGTACTCAAAGTAAATGCATTACTTTTGTTTGAATTTCTGCATACTTGTTATAATTATCCATGTTAACTTGAATGGGGAGACATGAGTTGATTATACAAATTAATACTTTTACATTTTCCTTGCACACTGAAAGTTTTGCAATCATGTACACTAACTAATCTAAATTGGGCACTTTGAAATAAATGTTTCAGAGTAATAATTTTTGATATGCAAATTATGTTTTGATGTCTTAAAATCTAGTCACTATAAAAAGAATTCTAACAATTACTTTAGTATAGGAATGTAGAACCAGTTAAACACTGGGATGTAACTAAATTAACAACATTCAATTTAGGGGCACATGGTGGCTCAATGTATGAGTGTCTGCCTTTAGCTCAGATCCGGATCCTGCAGTCCTGGGATTGAGTCCAGCATCAGGTTTCCCAGAGGGAGTCTGCTTCTCCCTCTGCCTATGTCTCTGCCCTTCTCTCTGTGTCTCTCATGAATAAATAAATATTTAAAAACAACAACATTCAATTTATTTAATGTCTTGATAAAGTGCAAATAAAAAGTTACAACAGTGAGGCATACCTGGGTGGCTCAGTTGGTTGTGCCTGCCTTTGGCTCAGATCATGGTCTTCGGGTCCTGGAATTGAGCCCCACAAGGAGTGTGGACCCTCTCCTTCTTCCTCTGCCTCTCCTTCTCCTTGTGCTCTCTCTTTTGCTCTCTCATAAATAAATAAATAAATACATAAATACATAAAAATTTTTAAAAAGTTATAACAGTGAATATTTTTGTCATATAAATATTTTAATATCATATATTTATTTACCTTAAATTTAAATTAAATTAGCCAACATAAAGTACATTATTAGTTTCAGATAGAGTTCACTAATTCATCAGTTGCATATAATACCTATTGCTTATCACATCATGTGCTGCCCATAATGCCTATCACTCTGTTACCACATTCCCCCAACCACTTCCCCTCCAGCAACCCTCAGTTTGTTTCTTATAGTTGAGTCTATTATGCTTTGTCTCCCTCAAGGATTTTTTCCCAGTTTTCCCTTCCTTCATCTTTGATCCTCTGTGCTGTTTCTTATAGTCCACAAATGAGTGAGATCATATGATAATTGTCTTTCTTTGATTCATTTATTTCCCTTAGCATAATACCCTCCGGATCCATCCACATTGATGTAAATGGTAAGTATTCATCCCTTCTGAGGGCTGAGTAATATTCCATTGTATAGGTATACCGCCACATCTTCTTTATCCATTCATCTGTTGATAGACATATGGATTTTTTCCATAGTTCGACTATTGTGGACATTGTTGCTATAAATATTGGGGTACAGGTGCCTTTTGTATCTTTGGGGTAAATATCTAGAAGTTCAATTCCTGGGTAGTTCAACAGAGGGTAGCTCTGTTTTTAACTTCTTGAGGTATTTCCATACTGTTTTCGAGTGGCTCCACCAACAATGTAAAAGGGTTCCCTTTTCTCCGCATCCTCCCCACATTTGTTGTTTCTTGTCTTCTTAATTTTAGCCATTCTGACTGGTGTGAAGTGGTATATCTTTGTGTTTTTTTTTTTATCTTTGTGGTTTTGATTTGTATTTCCCTGATGCCAAATGATGTGGAGCACCTTTTCATGTCTGTTTACTATTTGTATGTCTTCTTTGGAAAACTGTGTTCATGCCTTCTGCCCATTTCTTGACTGAATTATTCAATTTTGGGGTGTTGAGTTTGATAAGTTCTTTATACTTCTTGGATGCTAGCCCTTTATTTGATATGTTACTTGCAAATATCTTTTCCCATTCTGTAGGTGGCCTTTTCCTTTTGTTGACTGTTTCCTTTCCTGTGCAGAACCTTTTTATCTTGATGAAGTCCCAATAGTTCAGTTTTGCTTTTCTTTTCCTTGCCTCTGGAGACACGTCTATCAAGAAGTTGCTATGGCCAAGGTCAAAGAGTTTGCTGCCCGAGTTGTCCTCTAGGATTTTGATGGATTCTTATCTCACATTTAGGTTTTTCATCTATTTTGAGTTTACCTTTGTGTTTGGTGTAAGCAAGTGGTCTACTTTCATTCTTCTACATGTGGCTGTCCACTTTTCCCAACAGCATTTGTTGAAGAAACTTTTTTTTTCATTGAATATTCTTTCCTGCTTTGTCAAGGATCAGTTGGCCATTGAGTTGGGGGTCCAACTCTGGGTTCTCTATTCTCTTACATTAATATATTTTTCTGTTTTTGTGTCAGTACCATACTGTCTTAATGATTACAGCATTGTAATATAGCTTGAAGTCTGGCATTGTGATGCTCCCAGCTTTGTTTTTTTTTAAAGATTTATTTATTTGTTTGTTTGTTTGTTTACTTATTTTATTCATGAGAGACATAGAGAAAAAGAGGCAGAGACACAGGCGGAGGGAGAAGCAGGCTTCCTACAAGGAACCTGATGTGGGACTCGATCTCAGATCCCAGGATCATGCACTGAGCTGAAGGCAAATGCTCAACCACTGAACCACTCAAGGGTCCCACTTTCTTTTTCTTTTCTTTTTTTAAAGATTATGTTAATTCATCTGACAGAATGGGAGAGAGAGAATGCAGGCAGGCAGAGTGGTAGATAGAGGGAGAGGTAGAAACACCAGAAAACAACCCTGATGGCACTTTGATCTAAGATTTCCAGTCTTCAGAACTGTGAGAAAATAAATTTATCTTATTTTCATCACCCAGTCTGTAGTATTTTGTAATGGCTGCTCTAACAAACCAATACAGGTGAAATATAATGTGATATAATATGTTTATGAATGAGAACAGTGGAAATCATAAAGATATGAAATATCTTTAATCTGTACATTTATTATTTCCTCTGATATTCAACAAATGTTTATTGAGTCCCTACCATTGACTAAGCACTATTTCAAGTGCATAGGATACAATAAATGAAGCATAAAAATAACTGCCGTCCTTTCACGAATATGGTGCTGAAGGAAATGAAGGAAGCCCTGATGCCTCCCAAAACCAAAACCAAAGCAAAGGCTTTGAAAATGAAGAAAGCAATTCTGAAAGGCATCCACAGTCACTTCAAAAAGAGATATCATCAAGGTAGCAAAAATGTCAAACCTGCCATTATCAAGATTGGTGAGGATATGGATTAAATGTGTATATTTATACAATGCAGTGGAAGTGTAAATTGGTAAAAATATTTGGAAAACAATTCAGCATTACTTAACAATTTCAAATACGTATACAGCATTAGATTCAGCCATTCTGATCCTAGGTATATATCCTAGATCAGTCTTAACTCCTGTCTATCAGGAGATATGTCTAAGAATATTTATAAGATCATGATTGTTGTTGTTGTTGTTGTTGTTTGTTTTGGCAGAAAAAATAAACTGGAAATAGATCAAAGCCTGTCAACAGAAAAGGGTAAAATAAGTTACGGTATATTAATATATTAGAAGACAGATACACATTAACATGAATAATCTCACTAACATAATATTAAACAAAAAAAAGTAATTTTTAAGAAGTGATGGGCATTAAGAAGGGCACATGATATGACGAGCACTGGGTGTTATACTATACATTGACAAATTGGATTTAAATTAAAAAAAATAAAAGAAATTATGGAAAACACAACATAATTTTCTTTATATAAATTTTGAAACCATGAAAAATCAAAGGGTGTTTTTAAGGAAAATTGTGATAAATACGTAAAGAATTCAAGGGGACAGTAAATACTGAATTCAGGATTCTTGAGTATTTCTGAGTCAGCAAGAAAGGGAATAGGTTGCTTAAATGACACAAAGTGGACATCAATATGGATATAGGCTTGTGCATCCATTACTTTTTGTATACCTGTAATTCTATTTAACATTTAATAAAGCAATGAAAATAGAGCTATCACTGATTTTTTTGGTATAAATATAAAAAAAGATATATACATATATAGATTTCCCATTAAGAGGGAAACAAACTTTATTTTTTGTTATGTGTTATTGTGCTCAGAATTTAAATTTTGGAAATAAGTTTATGTATTATTATTATTTTTATTCCATAATATTACATGATGGTCACATTATATGTTATTGAATTAAAACCCTTAGTTTTTTTCCAAAGAAAGAAATATAAACAATTAAATATGTGTTAAGAAGAAACAAACAGAAAACATTTGTCTAAGAAGAAAGTCTGTGCATAGACTAAAAACCTCAGAATTTCCTGTCATTAAGCCATAAACTACTCAAAGGCATACAGTTGATCCTATATTAGTTCTTTAACACTCTTAGATACAGTAGACAGTTAACTTATTGCCAGGTACTGGAGCTGAATCTCAATATTTTTCTTCAAGTTGTGATATAAAGGCACAAGGAAGTGTGGATGGGGCAAAGAGACCTGATCTAATCTTTACTTCTTTTTGTTTCTTGTTAATTGACCCAGAGCTACATTACTTTTGGTTGTGCATCAAAGTATACTTGGCAAGACTTTAGTACCAGTTGTGGTCACAGTAGAGTAGTGTGTGTTCTTTATCTATGAATGTCATCTTGAACCCCTAGCCATGATACAGAAAGTAATAGTTCACTCCTGATATTGCACAGACTCATGGTGAACTGGAACAAAAAGAAATAGCAGAGATCAAATCGTTTGAAGGATTTCCTGACTAAAAAATAGCATTTCATTCTTTTTTTAAAGATTTTTAAAATTTATTCTTGAGAGACACAGAAAGAGAGAGAGGCAGAAACAGAGGCAGAGGGAGAAGCAGTCTCCATGCAGGGAGCCCGACATGGGACTGAATCCCAGGTCTCCAGGATCACGCCTTGGGCTGAAGGTGGCACTAAGCCACTGAGCCATCAGGGCTGCCCGCATTTCATTCTTATAGTAGAGTCAGATATATTGATCTTTAGATGTCAGTTCCTAAAACAAAACTATGATATAAAAATTAAGCTATACTAGTCTTCTAAACCTATATGTTCTTCTTCTAAAGGATAACAATTACTCAACTTTATTCCTGTTGACATAATTTCAACTAATAGTGACTTTTTGAATGATAAACGTGCAAAATCAAGAGTGGCTCAGTTTTAATAAGATGGAGAGTTTCTTGCTGGGCAGTATGAGCAAAGACAGTATGACATCCTGAAAAAAAATGCAATGAAAGAAAGCATTATTCCTAGTCTATTGGTAGCAGAATATTGCCAGACAACATTTGCCAATGGATTACAAGGTTTATAACTTTGTAAAAAAGTTGTTAATGATTATATATATATAATCATATATTTATCAAATATACAATATAAAACATTTGACACATAATATATTTGAAATGTTTATATATTTATGTTTATATATTTATGTTTATATATTTATTATTCAATCATATGAATATATAATGATATATAAATATATGATATACATAAAATTTTGTTTTCTCTTCCCTGTGTATAAATATATATAATATATTCTGATATATATTAAACATTTATCAAATATATAAACATGCTATATATCATATATAAATATGTATCATATCATATATAAGTATAGTGACATATAATTACATATAAATATAATTTTGATTGTTTTCTTCCCTGGGTAAAAAGAATTCCAATTTTTATGACAAAATATTAAGTTGAAATAGAGAAAATTTTACACTGAACCTTTCTGGTCTATAAAGCAATAGATATTCATATTATAGAACTATAAATGATAATCCTATACAAGAGATAACTGAGAATCTTGAATTTATGTTCCAACTCTTAGTGACGAATAGTGGCTGTCTACAGATCTATGTAGAGAGGTATTCTGAAGTGAGGTCTACACTAAACTAAATACAGAAGACTGCCATACTAGATTAGCAAATTTAAAGGGGGCAAAAATGGCAGGAATGTTGACAAATGTACTACTTATTTCTATTATCATATCATTCTTTTCCCAATGTGCATGTGTATTTTTCTTCTTTGCTGCCATTTAAGCATAGCCAGCCTGACAAATATGACTAAATGACTTTACATTAGTTAAGGCAGAAACTATGATTTTAGTTAAATAACAGTACTGTCGACTAGGCGGGGCAAGATGGGATAAGGAGGGGAAAGATGGTGGAAGAGTAGGATTTCCCTAGTTACCCATCCCCACCAACTTACCTAGATAATTTTTAAATCATCCTGAAAACCTACGAATTCGGCCTGAGATTTAAAGAGAGAACAGCTGGAATGCTACAGTGAGAAGAGTTCACACTTATTATCAAGGTAGGAGGATGGAAAAAAAAATAGAAATAAAAAAGCATCCAAGGGGGAGGATCCCCCCCCCCCCAGGAGCCAGGCTAAGGCCCCGTGGCAAGTGCCTCCAGTACAGAAAAGCCCAGGCCCGGAGGAGCAGGAGCTTTACCAACCTTCCTGGACAGAAAGGCGCTCACAGGGATTTGGAGCAGGATCCCAGGAGGGGCAGGGATGACCTCTGGCTCCCAGGGGCACTAACAGAGGACCTGTGTCCCAGGGGAGAGCGCACCACACCCCTGGCACTGGAAAGGGCTGGAGCGTACACCTGGCGGGGCCCCGGGAGGAGCCCAAGTGTCAGCTCCCGTGGCAGCTCTGCGCAGAGGGGGCTGTACAGCCCTGGGAGCGCATTCCACTGGTGCAGACACCAGAGCCCAGGGCGCCAGTGGACACAGCCCAGGATCGGGCTCTCCCCCCGGGACAAAGAGAGACAGGGAGGACACAGGGCAGCAAGGACGCTCCTGCCACCAGCCGGCCCTGAGCTAGGCAGATCGGCGCCCACCGCCCCCGGGGCATCCAGGCCCCTGCAGATTGGGAGACTGCTGTAGTTACTGTGGGAGCTGACTCCAGGGGTGGAGACCTGGCTGCCCCTACTGTTGTTCCTCCTGGTGTCACCTTGTGCCTCGGGCTGAGCGGGGGCCTCACAGGATAAACAGCTCCCACAGAGCCGTGTACCTGGCAGGGGGCTGGGCAGCTCCCCCAGGTGTACACACCTGAGAATCAGCACAGCAGGCCCCTCCCCCAGAAGACCACCTAGAAGGACAGGGGAAGAGCAAGTTCTTGACCAAGTAGCACTGGAAAGTTCCAGGGGATGTCGAGGGATTTACAGTATATAGAATCAGAGGATACCCCCCTTGTTTTTTGTTTTCTATTTGTTCCCCCCACCTTTTTTTTCTTTTTTTCTCTCTTTTTCTCCTTTTTCAATAAAACTTGTTTTTAGCCACTCTGCACAGAGCAAAATGACCAGAAGGAAACACTCACCAAAAAAGAAAGAATCAAAAACAGCACTCTCTCCCACAGAGTTACAAAATTTGGATTACAATTCAATGTCAGAGAGCCAATTCAGAAGCACAATTATAAAGCTTCCGGAGCCTCTAGAAAAAAAGCATAAAGGATTCAAGAGACTTCATGACTGCAGAATTTAGATCTAATCAGGCTGAAATTAAAAACCAATTAAATGAGGTACACTCCAAACTGGAGGTCCTAACCAGGAGGATTAACGAACGAGGTAGAAGAACGAGTGAGTGACATAGAAGACAAATTGATGACAAGGAAGGAAACTGAGGAAAAAAGAGAAAAACAATTAAAAGATCATGAGGATAGGTTAAGGGAAATAAATGACATTCTCAGAAGGAAAAAAATCGACATTTTATTGGGGTTCCAGAGGGCGCCAAAAGAAACAGAGGAAAAGAAAGCATATTTGAACAAATCATAACTGAAAAATTCCCTAAGTTGGGACTGGAAACCGGCTTTCAGACGCAGGAGATAGAGAGACTCCCCCCCTAAAACCAATAAAAATCATTAAACACCTTGACATTTAATAGTGAAACTTGCAAATTCCAAAGATAAAGATAAGATCCTTAAAGCAGGGATCCCTGGGTGGCGCAGCGGTTTGGCGTCTGCCTTTGGCCCGGGGCGTGATCCTGAAGACCCGGGGTCGAATCCCACATCGGGCTCCCGGTGCATGGAGCCTGCTTCTCCCTCTGCCTGTGTCTCTGCCTCTCTCTCTCTCTCTCTCTCTCTGTGACTATCATAAATAAATAAAAAGACTTACAAAAAATAAATTAAAAAAAAAGATCCTTAAAGCAGTAAGAGACAAGGGATCCATAACCTTTATGGGGAGAAGAATTAGGTTAACAGCAGACCTCTCCACAGAGCCCTGACAGGCAATAAATGGCTGGAAGGGTATATTCAGGGTCCTAAATGAGAAGAACATGCAGCCAAGAATACTTTATCCAGCAAGGCTGTCATTCAGAATGGAAGGAGAGGTAAAGAGCTTCCAAGATAGGCAGAAACTGAAAGAATGTGACCACCAAACCAGCTCTACAAGAAATATTAAGGAGGACTCTATAAAAGAAAGAGGAAGTCCAAGAAAACAATTCACAAAAACAGGGACTGAATAGGTATCATGATGACATTAATTTATATCTTTCAGTAGTAACTCTGAACATGAATGGGCTTAATGACCCCATCAAAAGGCGCAGGATTTTGGACTGAATAAAAAAGCAAGATCCATCTATTTGCTGTCTACAAAGGACTCATTTTAGATGTAAGGATACATACAGCCTGAAAATAAAAGGTTGGAGAACTATTTACCATTCAAATGGTCCTCAAAAGAAAGCAGGAGTAGCCATTCTTATATCAGATAAATTAAAGTTTATCCCAAAGACTTTAGTAAGAGAAGAAGAGGGACACTATATCATATTTAAAAGATCTATCCAACAAGAGGACCTAAAAATCATGAATATTTATGCCCCAAATGTGGGAGCTGCCAAATATATCAATCAATTAATAAGCAAAGTTAAGACATACTTAGATAATAATGCATTTATACTTGGTGACATGAACAAAGTGCTTTCTACAATCGACAGTTATCCTAAGCAAAACATCTCAAAAGAAATTAGAGATTGAAATGATACACTGGACGAGATGGATTTTACAGATATTTACAGAACTTTACATCCAAACACAACCGAATACATATTCTTCTCAAGTGCACATGGAGCTTTATCCGGAAGGACCAAATATTGGGTCACAAATCAGGTCTTAATGGTTACCAAAAGATAGGAATTGTCCCCTGCATATTTTCAGACCATAATGCTTTGAAACCAGAACTAAATTGCAAGGAGAAGTTTGGAAGGATTTCAAACACGTGGAGATTAAGGAACATCCTGCTAAAAGATGAAAGGGTCAACCAGGAAATTAGAGAAGAATTAAGAAGATTCATGGAAACTAATGAGAATGAAGATACAATGGTTCAAAATCCTTGAGATACAGCAAAAACAGTCTTGATGGGGAAATATATTGCAATACAAGCATCCATCCAAAAACTTGAAAGAACTCAAATACAAAAGGTAACCTTGGGCCTAAAGGAGCTGGAGAAAAAACAGCAAATAGATCCTACACCCAGCAGAAAAAGAAAATTAATAGACTTGAGCAGAACTCAATGAAATAGAGACTAGAAGAACTGTGGAACAGATCGACAAAACTAGGAGTTGGCTCTTTGAAAGAATTAATAAGATAGATAAACCATTAGCCAAACTTTTGAAAAGAAGAGAGAAAGACTCAAATTTATAAAATCAGGAATCAGAAAGGGAGATCACAACCAATACCAAGGAATACAAATGATTTTAAAAACTTATTATGAGCAGCTATAAGGCCAATAAATTAGGCAATCTAGAAGAAATGGACACATTTCTGGAAAACCACAAACTACCAAAACTAGAACAGGAAGAAATAGAAAACATGAACAGGCAATAAGCAGGGAGGAGATTGAAGCAGTCATCAAAATCTCCCAACACACAAAAGTCCAGGGCTAGATGGCCTCCCAGAGGAATTCTATCAAACGTTTAAAGAAGAAACCATACGTATTCTACTAAAGCTGTACAGAAAGATAGAAAAAGATGGTGTACTTCCAAACTCATTCTATGAGGCCAGCATCACCTTAATTCCAAAATCAAAGACCCCACCAAAAAGGGAAATTCTAGACCAATTTCCCTGATGAACATGGTTGCAAAAATCCTCAACAAGATACTAGCCAATAGGATCCAACAATACATTAAGAAGATTATTCACCATGACAAGTGGGATTTATCCCAGGGATACAAGGCTGGTTCAACATTCATAAAGCAATCAATGTGATTCATCATATCAGCAAGAGAAAAAACAAGAACCATATGATCCTCTCAATAGATGAAGAGAAACCTTTTGACAAAATACAGCATCCATTCCTGATCAAAACTCTTCAGAGTGTAGAGATAGAGGGAACATTCCTCAGCATCTTAAAAGCCATCTACGAAGAGCCCACAGCAAATATCATTCTCAATGGGGAAACACTGGGAGCCTTTCCCCTAAGATCAGGAACAAGACAGGGATGTCCACTCTCACCACTGCTATTCAACATAGTACTAGAAGTCCTAGCCTCAGCAATCAGGCAACAAAAAGAAATAAAAGGCATTTAAATTGGCAAAGAAGTCAAACCCTCCCTCTTTGCAGATGACATGATACTGTACATAGAAAACCCAAAAGACTCCACCCCAAGTTTGCTAGAACTCATACAGCAATTCGGCAGTGTGGCAGGATACAAAATCAATGCCCAGAAATCAGTGGCATTTCTCTACACTAACAATGAGACTGAAGAAAGAGAAATTACAGAGTCAATCCCATTTACAATTGCACCCAAAAGCATAAGATATATAAGAATGAACCTAACCAAAGAGGTAAAGGACCTATACCCTAAAAACTACAGAACACTTCTGAAAGAAATTGAGGAAGACACAAAGAGATGGGAAAATACTCCATGCTCATTGATTGGAAGAATTAATACTGTGAAAATGTCAATGTTACCCAGGGAAATTTACACGTTTAATGCAATTCCTATCAAAATACCGTGGACTTTCTTCAGAGACTTGGAACAAATCATCTTAAGATTTGCGTGGAGTCAGAAAAGACAATGAATAGGCAGGGGAATATTAAAAAAGAAAACCATAGCTGGGGGCATCACAATGCCAGATTTCAGGTTGTACTACAAAGTTGTGGTCATTAAGACAGTGTAGTACTGGCACAAAAACAGACACATAGATCAATGGAACAGAATAGAGAATCCAGAAGTGGACCCTCAACTTTATGGTCAACTAATATTCGACAAAGCAGGAAAGATTACCCATGGGAAAAAAGACAGTCTCTTCAATAAATGGTGCTGAGAAAATTGGACATCCACATGCAGAAGAATGAAAGTAGACCATTCTCTTACACCATACACAAAGATAAACTCAAAATGGATGAAAGATCTAAATGTGAGACAAGAATCCATCAATATCCTAGAGGAGATCACAAGCAACACCCTTTTTGAATTGGCCACAGTAACTTCTTGCAAGATACATCCATGAAGGCAAAAGAAATAAAAGCAAAAATGAATTATTGGGACCTCATCAAGATAAAAAACTTCTGCACAGCAACAGAAGCGTCAACAAAACTAAAAGACAACCCACAGAATGGGAGACAGGAAACCACAAATGTTGGAGATGATGTGGAGAAGAGGGAACCCTCTTGCACTGTTGGTGGGAATGTGAACTGGTGCTGCCACTCCGGAAAACTGTGTGGAGGTTCCTCAAAGAGTTAAAAAATAGATCTGCCCTATGACCCAGCATTTTCCCTGCTGGGTATTTACTCCAAAGCTAAAAGATAAAGAAGATATGGTCTATGTATCAATGGAATATTACTCAGCCATTAGAAATGACAAATACTCACCTTTTGCTTCGACGTGGAAGGACCTGGAGTGTATTATTCTGAGTGAAATAAGTCAATCAGAAAAGGACAAATATTATATGGTCTCATTCATTTGGGGAATATAAAAATTAGTGAAAGGGAATAAAGGGAAAGGAGAGAAAATGAGTGAAAATATCAATGAGGGTGAAAAAGCATGAGAGACACCTAACTCTGGGAAATGAACAAGGGGTAGTCGTAGGGGAGGTGGGCTGGGGGTTGGGGTGACTGGGCGATGGGCACTGAGGGGAGCACCTGGCTAGATGAGCACTGGGTGTTATGCTATATGTTGGCAAATTGAACTCCAATAAAAAAATAAATTAAAAAAAAACAACTAAAAGAAAATAGCAGTATTGTCTTTTTAAAGAGTCTGCAACTAATAAATTGTATGTATGTGTATTCCAAGTTATAAAATCTTAAAACCTTACACTCATTCAATTTTTCTGTTATTCTTTTAAGTCAAGTATTCTAAATACTGACAGAAATATCCATAAAAATGCAACAAAAAAGAGTGTGGTTAAAAACATATGATGTATAAGTTATGTATGCATGGCAATGAACAGTGGGTGAACTCTCCTTAAACTGATGTCCTCATTTTCACATTTCTCTACGTGTGTTCAATATTTCATAATATTTTCAGATTTCATATTAGGTCATATTTAGAAAAGAGCTAAGAAAATAAAAGTCGGCGCTGGAATTATAAAATGAAAATCAGGACTAAAGTCATAAAATCTGATTAAAATTGATTTTCCAATTTAACAGCTATAAACATACTTTGAAAAAAATCACATGATTTCTTTGACTACTAATTTTTGTAAAACTGTAAAGTTGTTATGAAGTTAAGTATTATAAATTATAGTCTGTGAAACATGCTGGATAGAGTCTGACACATATTAGTCAAATGAATGGTTTTATTCTTAATTTAGGCAAAGTGCTTTTTTTTTTCAGAAATTCTCCTGGGTGAGATAGTTGTTTGTACTTTATAAATTTCCCAACATGCATCATAAAAAAATTATCAGAGGGGCACCTGGGTGGTTCAGTAGTTGGCCATCTGCCTTTGGCTCAAGTTGTGATCATAGGGTCCTGGGATTGAGTTATGAATCAGGCTCACTATAGGGAGCCTACTTCTCCCTCTGCCGATGTCTCTGACTTTCTCTGTGTCTCTCATGAAAAAATACATAATATCATTTTTTAAAAATTATCAGAAATTATAACAAGTAGAAACAAAAATACTTATAATTTTCAAATTTGAGCAAATTGATAAAATAAGAGATAAATAAATAAAATTATGCCCACAAAAATGAATGCTGATATACACCAGTCAAAAACAGAAGTGAAATATTTATTTTCTTTTGTTAAATGTGAATACAAAATGGAGACTGGACTTGAGAATTCCCCAAACATACAAAGTCATTTAAGTCATCTAAGCAAAACTAAATCTGGCTTCTTTTATAAACATAAGCAAAAGTTAATTTTGGTTATTTCCTGTAAATGCCTTTGACAATAATAAAATAAAATAAAGTCATATTTCTAAAACGATATGATGCAATCACTATTAACCATTCTCCTGCCATCTGGAAAACCATTGTAATAACTGTATTTAAGGCATGTAACTTCAAGCCCCTTCATGTCAGTTATTGATTTTGAACGCTACCAGTTTATAAATTGTTCTTACATGCATAATAAATCTTTACTAAATACTATTTATTGAATTCGTGATTTGAATTTTCTTATATCTGGATTTTAAAGATAGGGAAGTATTTTGCTTGAGGTTAATACGGCTAATCTTTCTTTTTTTCTGGATACATTTTTTATTGGAGTTTGATATGCCAATATATAGCTTAACACTCAGTGCTTATCACCTCAAAGCCCCCCTCAGTGCCCATCACCCACTCACCTCAACCCCCCACCCACTTCCCCTTCCACTACTCATTATTCCTTTCCCAGAGTTATGAGTCTCTCATGTTCTGTCACAATCACTGCTATTTCCCACTCATTTTCTCACCTTTCCCCTTAAATCTGTTTCCCTATTTTTTATATTCCCCAAAAGAATGAGACCATATAATGTTTGTCTCCGATTGACTTACTTCACTCAGCATAATATCTTCCAATTCTATCCATGTTGAAGCAAATGGTGCATATTTGTTGTTTCTAATGGCTGAGTAATATTCCATTGTATATATAGACATCTTCTTCATCCATATCTTTTGATGGACACCAAGGCTCCATCCACAGTTTGACTATTGTGGACATTGCTGCTATAAACATTGGGGTGCAGGTGACCTGCAATTTCACTGCATCTGTATCTTTGGGGTAAATCCCAAGCAGTGCAATTGCTGGGCCATAGGGCAGATCTATTTTTCACTCTTTGAGGAACCTCCACACAGTTTTCCAGAGTGGCTGTACCAGTTCACATTCCCACCAACAGTGCAAGAGGGTTCCCCTTTCTCCACATCCTCTCCAACATTTGTGGTTTCCTGTCTTGTTAATTTTCCCCATTCTCACTGGTGTGAGGTGGTATCTCATTGTGGTTTTGATTTGTATTTCCCTGATGGCCAGTGACACGGAGCATTTTCTCATGTGCTTGTTGGCCATGTCTATGTCTTCTTTGGTGAAATTTCTGTTCATGTCTTTTGCCATTTTATGATTGGATTCTTTGTTTCTTTGCTGTTGAGTTTCATAAGTTCCTTATAGATCTTGGATACTAGAACTTCATCTGATAGGTCATTTGCAAATATCTTCTCCCATTATGTGGGTTGTCTTTTAGTTTTTTTGACTGTTTCTTTGGCTGTGCAGAAGCTTTTTATCTTGATGAAGTCCCAAAAATTAATGTTTGCTTTTGTTTCCCTTGCCTTCATAGATGTATTTTACAAGAAGTTGCTGTGGCCAAGTTCGAAAAGGGTGTTGCCTGTGTTCTCCTCTAGAATTTTGATGGACTCTTGTCTCACATTTAGATCTTTCATCCATTTTGAGTTTATCTTTGTGTATGGTGTAAGAGAGTGGTCTAGTTTCATTCTTCTGCATGTGGATGTCCAATTTTCTCAGCACCATTTATTGAAGAGACTGTCCTTTTTCCAGTAGATAGTCTTTCCTGCTTTGTCAAATATTAGTTGACCATAGAGTTGACGTCAGGCCCATTTTTGGATTATCTATTCTGTTACATTGATATAGGTGTCTTTTTTTTGTGCTAGTACCAGACTGTCTTGATGACCACAACTTTGTAGTACAACCTGAAATTCGGCATTGTGATGCCCCCAGGTCTGGTTTTCTTTCTCAATATTCCCCTGGCCTTTCTGATTCCACACAAATCTTAAGATGATTTGTTCCAACTCTCTGAAGAAAGTCCATGGTATTTTGATAGGGATTGCATTCAGTGTGTAAATTTCCCTGGGTAGCATTGACATTTTCACAGTATTAATTCTTCCAATGCATGAGCATGGAATATCTTTCCATCTATTTGTGTCTCCCTCAATTTCCTTCAGAAGTGTTCTGTAGTTTTTAGGGTATGCATCATTTACCTCTTTGGTTAGGTTTATTCCTATGTAACTTATGCTTTTGGGTGCAATTGCAAATGGGATTGACTCCTTAATTTTCCTTTCTTCAGTTTCATTATTAGTGTATAGAAATGCCACTGATTGGGATCCCTGGGTGGCTCAGTGTTTTAGTGCCTGCCTTCGGTCCAGGGCGTGATCCTGGAGTCCTGGGATCGAGTCCTACATCAGGCTCCCTCCATAGAGCCAGCTCCTCCCTCAGTCTGTGTCTCTGCCTCTCTCTCTCTCTCTCTTTGTGTGTCTGTCTCTCATGAATAAATAAATAAAATATTAAAAAAAAGAAATGCCACTGATTTCTGGGCATTGATTTTATATCCAGCCACACTGCAGAATTGTGTATGAGTTCTAGAAGTCTGGGGGTGGAGTCTTTTGGGTTTTCTATGTGTGTATCCAGTCACATCTGCAAAGAGGGAGGGTTTGACTTCTTTGGCAATTTGAATGCCTTTTATTTCTCTTTGTTGCCTGATTGTTGAGGCTAGGATTTCTAGTACTATGTTGAATAGCAGTGGTGAGAGTGGACATCCCTGTCTTGTTCCTGATCTTAGGCGAAAGGCTCCAAGTGTTTCCCCATTGAGAATGATATTTGCTGTGGGCTTTTCATACGTGGCTTTGAAGATGCTGAGGAATGTTCCCTCTATCCCTACTCTCTGAAGAGTTTTGATTGGGAAAGGATGCTGTATTTTGTCAAATGCTTTCTCTGCATCTATTGGGAGGATCTTATGGTTCTTATTTTTTCTTTTGTTGATATGATTTATCATGTTGATTGTTTTATGAGTGTTGAACCAGCCTTGCATCCTGGGGATAAATCCCACTTGGTCATGGTGAATAATCTTTTTAATGTACTGTTGGATCCTATTGGCCAGTATCTTCTTTAGAATTGTTGCATTTGTGTTCATTAGGGATAGTGGTCTACAATTCTCCTTTTTGGTGGGGTCTTTGTCTGGTTTTGGAATTAATGTGATGCTGGCCTCATAGAATGAGTTTGGAAATATTCCATCCCTTTCTATCTTTCAGAACAGCTTTAGTAGAATAGGTATGGTTTCTTCTTGAAAAATTTTATAGAATTCCCCTGGGAAGCATCTGGCCCTGGACTTTTGTGTCTAGGGAGATTTTGGATGACTCTTCAATTTCCTCCCTCGTTATTGGCCTGTTCACATTTTCTCTTTTTTCCAGTTCCAGTTTTGGTAGTTTGTAGTTTTCCAGAAATGTGTCCCATTTCTTCTAGATTTCTTAAGTTATTGGCATATAGCTGCTCATAATATGTTTTTAACATAGTTTGTATTTCTGGGTATTGGTTGTGATCTTTTTCATTCAGAATTTTATTGAGTCTTTTCTCTTTTGTTTTTAAAAAGGCTGTCTAATGGTTTATCTATCTCATTAATCTTTCAAAGAACCACCTTCTGGTTTTGTTGATCTCTTCTACAATTCTTCTTGTGTCTATTTCATTGAGTTCTGCTCAAATCTTTAACTCTCTTCTGCTGCTTGGTGTGGGTTTTATTTACTTTTCTTTCTCCAGTTCCTTTAGGAGCAAGGTTATCATGTGTGTTTAAGTTTTTTTCCAGTTTCTTGAGGGATGCTTTATTGCGATGTATTTGCCTCTTGGGACTGCTTTTGCTGTATCTCAAAGATTTTGAACAGTTGTATCTTCATTCTCATTAGTTTCCATGAATCTTTTTAATTCTTCTCTAATTTCCTGGTTGACCCTTTCATCTTTTAGCAGAATGCTCTTTAACCTCCACGTGTTTGAATTTCTTCTGAATTTCTTCTTGTGACTGAGTTCAGGTTCCATAGCATTATGGTCTGAAAATATCAGGGACAATCTCTATCTTTTGGTATTGGTTGAGACCTGATTTGTGAGCCAGTATGTGGTCTATTATGGAGAAAGTTCCATGCGTCTTGAGAATAATGTGTATTCAGTTGCATTTGGATGTATAGTTCTAGAAATATCTATGAAATCCAACTGGTTCAGTGTTTCATTTAAAGCTCTTGTTTCTTTGGAGATGTCGTGCCTAGATCTGTCATTTGCAGAAAGTGCCATGCTAAAGTCTCAGTGTTACTGTATTATTATCTAAGTATGATTTTACTTTGGTTATTAATTGATTGATATACTTGGCAGCTCCCACTTTCGGGGCATAAATATTCATGATTGTTAGGTCCTCTTGTTGGATAGATCCTTTAAGTTGATATAGTGTCCCTCTTCTTCTTACTAGTCTTTAGGATAAACTTTAATTTATCTGATACGAGGTTTGCTACCCCTGCTCTCTTTGGAGGACTATTTGAATGGTAAATAGTTCTCCAACCTTTCATTTTCAGGCTGTCGTGTCCTTGGGTCTAAAATGAGTCTCTTGTAGGCAACAAATAGATGGGTCTTGCTTTTTCATTCAGTCTGAAACCCTGTATCTTTTGATAGGATCATGAAGCCCATTCACGTTCAGAGTTAACTATTGAAAAATATGAATTTACTGTCATTATAATACCTATTCAGTCCCTGTTTTTGTGGATTATTTCCTTGGGCATCCTCTTTCTTCTTTTTTTTAAGATTTTAATTATTTATTCGTGAGAGACCCATGGAAAGAGAGAGAGAGAGAGAGAGAGAGAGAGAGGCAGATACACAGGCAGTGGGAGAAGCAGGCTCCATGCAGGCAGCTTGACGTGGGGCTCCATTCCGGGTCTCCAGGATCATGACTCGGGCCAAAGGTGGTGCTAAATTGCTGAGCCCCCGGGCTGCCCAGGACATCCTCTTTCTTTTACAGAGTCCCCCTTGATATATCTTGCAGATCCGGTTTAGGGGTCATATATTCTTTCAGTTTCTGTCTATCCTGGAAGTTCTTTATATCTCCTTCTATTCTGAATGAGAGCCTTGCTGGATAAAGTATGCTTGGCTGCATGTTCTTCTCATTTAGGACCCTGAATATATCCTGCCAGCCCTTTCTGGCCTGTCACTTCTCTATAGAGAGCTTTCCTCTAAATCTAATAGTTCTCCCCATATAAGTTAGGGATCTCTTGTCTCTTGCTGCTTTAAGTATTTTCTATCTTTGGATTTTGCAAGTTTCACTATTAAATGTGGAGGTGTTGAACGGTTTTTACTGATTTTAGAGGGGGACCTCTCTATCTCTTAGATCTGAATGCCTGTTTACCTTTCCAATTTGGAAAAGTTCTCAGCTATGATTTGTTCAAATATGCTTTCTGGTCCTCTGTGTCTTTTGGCACCATCTGGAATCCCAATTAAACGCTGATTTTTTTCTTCTGAGGCTGTCATTTATTTCCCTTAACCTTTCTCATGGTCTTTTAATTGTTTTTCTCTTGTTTCCTCGGCTTCCATCCTTGCCATCCACTTGTCTTCTTTTTTTTTTTTTTTTCCACTTGTCTTCTATGTCCCTACCTCATTAACCCTCATCGTTAGGACCTCCAGTTTGGAATGCATCTCATTTAGTTGATTTTTAATTTAGGTCTGATTTGATCTAAATTCTGTAGTTATGAAGTCTCTTGAATCCTTTTGCTTTTTTTCCAGAGCCACCAGTAGCTTTATAATTGTGCTTCTGAATTGGCTTTCTGACATCGAAATGTAATCCAAATTCTGTAACTCTGTGGCAGAGAGTACTGTTTCCTATTCTTTCTTTTCTGTTTAGTTCTTCTTTCTAGTCATTCTGCTCAGTGTAGAGTGGCTAAAAACGAGTTCTAGTGGAAAAGGAAGAAAAAAAAAGGAGTGATATCCTCTGGTTCTATATACTGTAAATCTCTCCACTTCCCCTGAACCTTTCTAGCACTGCTCGTCCAAGAACTTGCTCTTCCCCTGTCCTTCCAGCTGGTCTTCTGGGGGAGGGGCTTGCTGTGCTGATTCTCAGGTGGGAGCCGTTTATCCTCTCCACCTCTGCAGTGATCTCCTGCAGTAACTATGGCAGGCTCTCAGTCCAGATTGGCCTCGATGCTTCTGGGGTTGGGGAATCTTTCTGGGGGTGGGGGATGCTGACCTGTACAGCTTGGGGGTGCCCGGCGGCAGGAGAATCCTCGCTGTCTTGTGCCCTCCCCACCTCCGCTTTTCCCGGGGGGGGGGGGAGCGCAGGATCCCTGCCCTGGGATCCCGGGCCTGGGCCGCTTGAATACGGTCCTGGGGCCACGGCTCCAGACGGCAGCATTTCACAGCCCCCTCTACCCGGAGCCCCCGCCTGACTGACCAGCTTCTCCCGAGGCCCTGCCAGGCGCAGGCTCCAGCCCTTTACCGAGCTCGGCCCACAGTCTGTGGTGTGCTCTTCCCTGGGCGCACTTCCTCTCCTATAGACTCCGGGAGACTGGAGGCTCCACTGCCCCTCCTGTGTTTCTGCTCGATTTCCCTGCTAAGCGCCTTTCCGTCTGGGAAGAATCCCGCAGGGATTTTTATAGTTCCTGCTTCTCTGGGACTGGGCTTTCCTGTCCTGGAGGCTTTCACTGCCCGGCCTTAGCCCGGGTCCTCGTGGGGGCCATCCCCCAAGTGATTATTTTTTATTTTTTTTTCTTCCACCTTCCTACATTGTTAGAAGCACAAACTCTTCTCTCTGTAGTGTTCCAGCTCTTCTCTCTTCAAATCTCAGGTCATATTCATAGGTTTTCAGGATGATTTGAAAGTTATCTAGTTAAGTTGTTGGGGACAGGTGACTTGGGGACCCTACTCCTCTGCCATCTTGCCCCGCCCTGATATGGCTAATCTAAATGTGGATACTTGAAGCCCAAATAAAAATTATGCAGAGAAATGACATTAACATAATAGAAGGAAGGGCAAGCCTAAACTTTCATTCCCCCACAGAAACAAACAAACAAATAACAAACACCTAGCAGGAACTGTAAAAACCAACATTCTTAGTATGTTGGAAAATAGTCAAAGGATTATAGCTGACAAGTAAACACAGAAATTTTTTTTAAAAAAGGTATCTTGAAAATGGCAGGCAAGATTTGTGACATTTTTATTTGCTGTCCACCTAACCTGTACTCTTGTGCTCTGACAGTTTTAAAGCAGTGGAAGTTTCAAAGCAGTGTCATCCTGTGTCCCAATAGGGGACCCTTGTCCCTGGTTTCTGAGTGATTAGAGCAGATCTTACTTGTGAATTACTATGTATGACTATTCTAACATGTCCAAGGGCTTGCTGAAGAGTGAATATGAGGTGTTAATTTCTGCTTTCCCTAATTTGGAGCACAGACTGGAAAAGTGAAGACATTTTCTTAAAAGATGCTGCGTTTCACAAGCTAAAATGCCTGAGGCAAAAAATAACTGGTCAAGACATAAAATAGAAATACAGAAGGCTCAGAGTAGAACCTGAGATTCTTTGGGAAATTATAAAAATGAAAACTGCTTAAGGATATGGGAGAATTTCAAAAGTCACACACATGCCAAGAGCAACCTACATACTCAAAAAAGAGCAGAATAGACCCCTAAGCTTTCATCTCTGACTGATCCCTATACTTAGTGTAAGGCTGGATAACTGTTGAATAAATCCTCCAGAAAAAGCTAATCTGAAAACACTGGGAGGTGTTTTTTTTTTTTTCAGTTTTTGTTTTTTTTTTTTATTTTCAAAGGTGCTTGTTTTTATTTTCAGTTTTTGTTTGTTGTTCTTCTCTCTTCTCTCTCTCTCTCTCTCTCTCTCTCTCTCTCTCTCTCCTTCTCTTTCTATTAGATCTTAGCATTCAAGGGAATATCTGCCAATCCATTAGTTAAAGGAGACCTAAATGAATAGAGACTTTAGTCATCACACATGATAAGGAACATTCTTTGCCAAAAAAGAAAAAAGGAAAAAAGAGTTTGGAAAAGTACCTAAACAAATAGATTACTACAACATGCAACAACAGCAGAAAATAAATCCTGGAGAAGAGAGAAAAATGTGAATTTCAGAGTTAGAACATTAAAATGTTCAGTTGTCTAATTTTTTACCACAAAATGAGGCATATAAAAAATAGGAAAGTACCACTTATTCAAAGGAACCTAATAAACTGACAAAATTCATCCCTGAGGAGGCTTAGATATCAGACTTACTAGAAAAAAATTGAATACAATTATCTTAAATATGTCCAACGATCTAAAGGAAATTATGGCCAAAAAACTAAGCAAATTGGTGTATGATCAAAATAAAAATATCAGTAAAGAGAATTCATTAAAAAGGATCAAACATGAGATCCCTGGGTGGCTCAGTGGTTTAGCATCTGCCTTTGTCCCGGGGAATGATCCTGGAGTCCTGGGATCTAGCCCCACATCGGGGTCCCTGCATGGAGCCTGCTTCTCCCTCTGCCCGTGTCTCTGCTCTGTGTGTATGTGTGTCTCTCGTGAATAAATAAATAAAATTTTTTAAAAAAGGATCAGGGCAGCCCCAGTGGCACAGCGGTTTAGTGCCGCCTGCAGCCTAGGGCGTCATCCTGGAGACCCTGGATCGAGTCCCATGTCGGGCTCTGCGTGGTGCCTGCTTCTCCCTCTGCCTGTGTCTCTGCCTCTCTCTCTCTCTCTCTCTTCTCTCTCTCTCTCTGTCTATGAATAAATAAATAATCTTTAAAAAATAAAATAAATAAAAATAAAAAAGGATCAAACATAAATTCTGGAGATGAGAATTACAATAAGTGATATTAATTCAATACAGGGATTCTGCAGCATATTTGAACAGGCAGAAGGAAAATCAGCAAAATAGAAGACATGTCAGTTGGAATTATTGAGTTTGAGGAGAAAGAGTATGAAGAGAAGTAAGTAGAAATGAAGAATGAAGAGAAGTAAGTAGAAAAAAGTATAATGAATGAAATAAAACAAAGTGAATGAAGAACAGTTAACAGAAACTACAATGTACCAACATAAATGTTAAGTGGATGACCAACATACACATCATGGGAATCCCAGAAGGAGAAAAAAATACAGAAAGATGAAGAATGAATATTTGGATAATAATAGATAAAAAATCAATTTTATGAAATACATGAATCTGTCAATCCAAGATGCAAAATAAAGTAGGCAAAGCCCAAAGAGATACACACCAAGACACATTATAATCAAACTGTTAAAGCCAAAGACAGAATCTTGAAATTAGCAAGGAAGTAAAATTCACTGTGTATAAGGAATTCTCAATAAGATTAAGAGATGTGGAGAAATTTGGGATCCCTGGGTGGCTCAGCGGTTTAGCGCATGCCTTTGGCCCAGGGCATGATCCTGAAGTTCCAGGATCAAGTTCCATGTCGGGCTCCCTGCATGGAGCCTGCTTCTACCTCTGCCTGTGTCTCCACCTCTCTCTCTCTCTTTGTGTCTTTCATGAATAAATGCAATCTTAAAAAAAAAGAGAGATGTGGATAAATTAGAACCCTTGTGCACTGCATTGGTGGTAAGAGTATAACATGGCATCACTCTTAGGGAAATAGTATGGAGGTTCCTAAAAAATGAAAACTCCAGCTACCATATGATCTAGAAATCACACTTTTGGGTATTTAATGAAATAATTGAAAACAAGAATTCAAGGAGATATTTGCAATCCCATGTTTATTTAGCATTATTCTCAGTAGTCAACATATGCAAACAACCTAAATGTTGATCAATGCATGATCTATCTCTCTATCCATCTATCTAATCTATATCTATCTGTCTATCTATCCAACTCATACTATTTGGGATTTAAAAAAAGAAGGAAATTCTATTATATACTGCAATATATATGAACCTTCAGGACATTATGTTAAGTGAAATAAGATAGTCACAGAAGGACAAATACTTCACAGTTGCAATTAAATGAGGTATATAAATTTTTCAAACTCATAGAAGCAGAAAGTAGAACGGTGGTCGTCCGGGGTTGGGATGGAGTACATATGGGGTTTTCTGTTCAATGGATGTGGAGTTTCAGTCATCCAAGATGAAAAAGTTTCAGAGAGATGTGGTAAACCAATGCATCCATAGTTAGTAATATTGTACCATACACTTAAAAATCTGTAAATAGGGTAGATTTCATGCTATATGTTTTCAACACACACACACACACACACACACACACGAGTGTTGGTGAGAATGAGGAAAATTTTCAATATTTATATACTGTTAGTAAGACTATAAAATGGTACAGCAGCTGTAGAAAACCGTTTGTTCCCCAAACAGCTATTCATAAAATGACTATAAGACTCTGGAATACTCCTAAGTATATATTCAAAAATGAAATCAGTGTATCAAAGTGATATGTGTACATCAATGTTCATTGGAATATTATTCATAATAGGCAAAAGTTGGAAATAACTTGTGCCCATCAATAGATGTAGGGGTTAAAATATGTGTTGCATACATACAATGAAATGTTATTTAGCCTTTAAAAGAATGATTTTCTGGCATATGTCACAACATCAATAAATTTTGGAACATTATGTTAATGTGAATTAGCCAGACAAAAAAGAACAAGCATTTTACTAATCCACTTATATGGAATATCTAAAATAAAGATTATTCATTCAGATAGAAAGTGGATTAGAAGTTCCTGAGGACTAGGGGCAGGGTGAAACAATTATTGCTTAATTGTTACATAGTTTCTGTTTAGGGGATAATCATCTTTTGAAATACCTAGTAGCGATGGTTGCACAACACTGTGAATGTAAGTAGTGATATTTAACTCTATACTTAAAATGGTTAAAATGGCAAAATTTGCATTTGTTACATATATTATTTCGTAAATAAAATATTAATAATGTAATATATGAAAGAACTGAGTTATACAATTTTAACGGGTATATAATATAGGATGTGAGTCATATCTCAATAAAGCTTTTAAGAAATTTTGCAGTCATCTCTAAAATCTATTATTATGTGAATGTGATTGTGTGTGTATATATGTGTAGCGGTTGTGGGGGTAGGGATGTAGGGATGAAATCTCTACATAAACAAAATGTGTGTCTAATTGTAGATAAGTAAATTATTGTATACTTTTAAGCTATCTTAAATAGTTATTAGTAAATATTTGTGAGTTCAAAACAATATGAGGAACACCTGAGTGACTCAGATGTTGAACATCTGCCTTTGGGTCAGGGTGTGATCCTGGAGTTCTGGGATTGAGTCCCGCATGGGGGTCCTTGTGGGGAGCCTGCTTCTCCCTCTGCCTATGTCTCTGCCTCGTTCTGTGTCTCATGAATAAATAAAAATTTTAAAAAATAAAGCCAAAATGAATAAAATATTCAACTTAATAACTATCTTCTTATTTGTTAAATTTGAAAAAAAAATCTTTTTTTTTTTTTTAGAGAGAGAGCATGCATGAGTACGGGAAAAGACAGAGGGAGAGAGAGAGATTCTTCAGCAGCTCCAACCCCAGTGTGGAGCCTGTCTCAGAGCTCCATCTCATGACCCTGAGATTATGACCTGAGCCAAAATCAAGAGTCAGACACTTAACCAAATGAGATACCCAGGCATCCTTGAAAAAATTCCTTAATGAATACCACCAGCATTAATTTCTAAACATCACACATTATTTATTGTAGTTAAGCAAGTTCCTCTTTAGAAAATTCATGGATCTGCGATGCCTGGGTGGCTCAGTGGTTGAGCATCTGCCTTTGGCTCAGGGCATGATCCTGGTCCAGGGATAGAGTCCTGCATTGGGCTCCCTGTGAGAAGCCTGCTTCTCTCTCTATGTCTCTGTCTCTCTCTGTGTGTCTCTCATGAATAAATAAATAAAACTTAAAAAAAGAAAATTACTGGATATCACAATTGTGAATCATCTTAAGCATCCATGATGCTTATAGTATGAAAATGGCTGAATTTTTGTCAATATTATGTTTTTTTTCTGAGACTTTTCAGGAGAAATTTATTTAAGACTTAATAAACACAGCAATATATTAATTTGTGATAAATGAATAAATAGAATTGTGACTGCATATACCCCCAAACCAAACAATACTTTATGAGTTCAATGAGAGCAAGACCTCTAATTATTACATTTCAGATATTTAAAGAAAACTTTTAAAATTTATTACAAAATATATTTACTTATGAAATATTCTCCTGTTAGTTAATTATTACTTACCATTTCATTTGTATGGTACTATGATTTTCTAGCTTCTACTCTGAAGGTTTTCTGTATGTTTACTGAATTCAGGTAGTGAAATAGGGAATGCATGTGTTTGTGTATGTGGGTGTGTGTGTGTCTGTGTGTATTGTGTGAACTTTTACATGGCATGTGTTATTATTTGTTATATTAGGTGGGGAAATAATATATATTTATTTATATTTAAAATAGGTTTATTTTATTGGAACAGCCATGAAATCATTGGCAAGAGTAACTCATGTTCTATTAACTATTTTATACCTTCTATCACAGAGAACCTTGTTAATGAAAATGTATTCAGTGGAGCAATATTATCATCATCTTCTGGGATTCATTAAAAATACAGAACCTTGGGCCCCAGTCCAGATCTGCTGAATCAGAATCTGCATTTTAATGAGCTCCTCAGGTAGCCCCTTGAAAATTTAATAAGTATTGACATAGGCATATTAATTCACTTTTGTTTGGACAAACAACCTAACACTTTAGTAGTTTAAAGGAGGAACACATTTGTTTACTCATGATTATGTAGTTGTAGGTTAATATTCTCATTCATATGTCTATCATATGGCTGCCTGTCACCAGGTGTGAAGGAGGAACCTGGGCTATGTGTTACAGTGTTCTTAAGAGCAGTAAGAGAGGACATGCAACATTGCCCCAGCAGTTTTCAAACCTTGGTTTGTGTCATATCTGCTAGTACCATTTAACCAAATTAAGTCATATGACAAAACCCAGATCTTGTATCTGAGGGATTCAAGATGGACTCAACCTCTTGATGAGAGGAGCTGCACAGGAGGACACTGGTGATATGGATGAAAAGAATCTGATTATTTTACTCTCTACTACAGGCCTCTACATAAAATATCCAAACCCTCCTATTTTTAATGAAAAAAAGTAATTTACTAATGCTTTATGCTCTACCAAATAAGTAGACATAATTAAGGAAACTGAGGCAAATGGACTCAGGCTACACTTAATCATTCATCAATTGATTGGTTACTATCCTCATGGCCTCTCCCTTTTCATTGTCAAAGGAAAAGTAGCTGATCTCAGAAGATATAATAATTACATATCGTTACTTAATAAAGGCAATTTATAGATTAGAAATGGAATGATCTGATAAATATATATTATTGTAGAAACACAGGTCATATCTGTGACACAGTATCTCATATTAGGTAGTAATTGAAATTACTCACAATTATGTGTGCATGTGTTCTTATGTATTTGTAATTTGCAAGAATTTAAAAAACACAAAGACAAAGTCTAAGAAAGTCACAAGTTGTGATGATACACCTCACCAGAAAAGACTTTAAGCCTCCTCAAGATCTAAAGACATAGAATTAACATTATTAACACCTAAATGTGAAGTAAAACCTTAATTAACCATGGTCAAATGAACTTCAAAACCTTATTTTAATTGTCATTCTGGCTGTGTTTTATTATATAGATTATGTAATATGCATAATTGACACATAATTACTCATACTTAATACACAAATGAAAACTAGCTAGTCTGTGGCACACTTAAGTATTTAGTGATTGTTATTGGCTGAACATTTACCTTATATTCGAATAAATTTTATATATTGTATATATCTTTCTTAAACTTCATAATAAACTCATAAATTAGATGCAAATATTTTTTCAAAGTAGACAAAAAGTGGTCAAGAGAGGTCTGGGGATCTCAATACATTCAGCTCAGCCTCTTACTTAACCTACAGACCTTCTGATAAGTGCAGGCATTTGGAATATTGAGACAAGGAAACTGTAAGACTTCCAATGATCAAAAAATATCAAAATATGTTGCCTATATGATATCATGAATGCAACATTAGAATTGATGTTTAACAAAATGTTTTGAACTTAAGATTCTTTTCCTAAGAAAAACATAATATCCAGAATACTCTAATATATGAACAATTTTGGTTAATAGATCTTTTATTGTAGATCATTAAAATTCTCTAATTCTATATTATGCGAACATGATAATCTAATTTATTAAAATATTCAAATAATTGACCACATAGATAAAAAATAGGTTCTAAGTTCATGTAATTTTCACCTTTAAACTAGTTTTTTTAACATTATCAAGAAATTCTTTACTTCTGCTACTTGACATTAAGAACTTACTTTGATGAGTCATTATTATAAATAGTTAATCATTATTAAATCACGTTACACAATAAAATAGAGGAAAAGTAGAGTAAACAATATTGTCCTGCTGAATTGCATTTAGTTTGTTGAGTAGGGAAATTGTTTATGAATAATATTTATACATAAAGATTTTTACATCTCCTAAAATGAATCTTCAAAAATAATATGCAAGGATAGCTCTTTCAGGTAAGATTGCAGAGTTGGAGGATCCTAAGTTCACCTCATCCTATGGATAGACATAGATAACACCCAAATCAGTGTAAATAACCTAGAAAACTACCCAAGGACTGACAGAACAAACTCCCCACAACTAATCATAGAGATTAAACCACATTGAAAGTGATAGGAAAGTCAGTGATGAAGTCAGGAACCAAACTGACCTGTAAGACTCTCCACTGGAGGGAGGGACATTACAATCATGGATAGGGGAAAGGATCCCACCCCAGGAACTCCAGGTATAGATGACCCACAATGGGAAGATGTATCCCCATAACATTTGGCTTTGTAAACCAATGGAGTTTAGCTTCATGAGTTCCTACAATCAGTGGGGTTAAACATATGGATCTTTAGAAATCAGCAGCTCTATTCTAGGAGAGGCAGAGAGCAATAAGAAACTGACTCACTGCCCTTAAAAGGATAGGGATAATAAAACAAACAACTCTGCTGAGAAAACTGCATAGAAGTAGCAGTTTGAAAAATGCTTGGAGTATATGGGAAGATTTATTTACTAGTCACAGAACATATGTTGAGGGGCAGGGATCTTTAAAAGACTTTTCCAAGAACAAACGAGCTAGTGGGTGCCATTTTCCTCCCCACCCCACAGCTTAGGAATGAACAAGGATGGGAACTAGTGCAAACATTCTCTACCTATTTTACTAATAGTATGCCCACCTTTGCACTCTCCTGTGGACCTGTCACCTCCAACCTGGCCTTGGCAGGTGTTCTACAAAGCAGCTCCAGGTCCAATCCCATGACAGAGCAGTGGAAGTGGACAGCTTGCTAACACCATGAGCCTTTCCCCACGTTCTCCTGCAGACCCATCCATCCAACATGTCCTCTACAGGAGTCCATCCAAAGTTGTATCACAAGCATGGCTTGTGAAATAGCCTGAGAGTTGCCAGAACCACTCCAAACTTATTCCTGTGCTGTGGAGAGGGGAAGATAACCACATATATCAGCTCCACTGTGACTCCAGTATTGGCCTGAGGGCAGACATATGATTGAACTTCAGGCCTACCCATGAAAAAAAGCCTCTCAGGAGAAAACACAAAGAGAGCATGCTGCAATTTCCTGTAACTATGGAAAATGCCTGGTCAGACCTAACTCAATCCCAAGGTAGCCCTAGATTGGCCCATTAACATCACAGGGATCAAATCCTGCCCACAACAGGCAAAGAGAGCCATTGCAGATGACTGGACTGAAGGCAAACCTGGTTGAGCCAACAGTAAGGCACACAAACAACACATATAGGAGACACTTCCAAAGCACAAGGTTCAGGTGAATAGATGATATTGCATTACAGGACACTATAGGACCTCTTCTTTATTAGGCCACTATTTTCAAGAGCAGGAGATGTAGCTGACTTTCCCAATACAAAGAAACAGACACAGGGAGTTAGAATGAGGAAGCAAAGGAATATTGTCTCAAATGAAAGAATAGGACAAGAGATCACAGAAAAACATCTAAGTGAAATGGAGATAAGCAACATGCCTGTTAGTGAATTTAAAGTAATGGTAATAAATATACTCTCTGCACTTGAGAAAAGAGTGGAGGATCTCATTGAGACCCTTAATAATGAGAAAGTAATAAAAAAGAATCAGTCAGTGATGAAGAATTCAATAATTGAAATTCAAAACACACTAGAGAGAATACATAGTGGACTGCAGGAGGAAGAATAATGGATCAGTGACTGGGAAGACAGAGTAATGGAAAACAATCAAGCTGAACAGAAGGAAAAAGGAATAATAATTAAAAAAAGAGAATAGTTTAAGGGAACTCAGTAACATTACCCAATTTAATAGCAATCACATAATAGAGATCCCAGCAAGAGAAGAGAGAGAAAATGGGGCATAAAATTTATTTTAAAAATAATAACTGAAAACTTCCCTTATCTGGGAAAGGAAACAAAAATCCATACCCAGGAGGCTGAGAGCTCCCCAGAAAATCAACCCAAAGAGATCCACACCAAGATACATAGCAATTGAAATGACAAAAATAGAGCTAGAGATTTTTATTTTTTAATGATTTTATTTATTTATTCATGAGAGACACACAGAGAGAGGCAGAGACACAGGCAGAGGGAGAAGCAGGCTCCCCATGGGGAGCCTAATGTGGGAATCAATCCCAGAACCCCAGGATCATGTCCTGAGCCAAAGGCAGATGTGTAACCGCTGAGCCACCCAGGCATCCCATGATAGAGAATTTCAAAAGCAGCAAGAGAAAATTAAATATTTACATATAAAGGAAACTCCATAAGGCTATTAGCTGCTTTTTCAAAAGAAATTTTGGAGGCCAGAAGAGCATTGCATGATACATTCAAAGGGTTGTGAGGAAAAAACCTGCAACCAAGAATATTCTATCCAGCAAAGCTATCATTCAGAATAAAAGAGAGATAAAGGGTTTCCCAGACAAAATTAATTTATACTCATTAAACCAACCTTAGAAGAAAGATTAAAGGGAATTCTTTGAATGTCAAAGAAAGGCCATAAGGAGGAGTAAGAAAAGTAGAAAGGTAAAAAGCAGTAAAAATAAGTACACCTATAAAAATCAATCAAGGGATTCACCAAATAAGAGATGTGAAGTATAGCAACGTATAGCTAAAATGTGTTGGAAAAGGCAGTAAACATTTACTGCTTTTATAATGGGTTCAAACTTAAGCAACCAACAATACAGACTGCTATATGCATAAATTGTTATATGTAAACCTAAGGAAAATGGCAAAAAAAGAAAAAAACCCGGTAATAGATATTCAAAAAATAAGGAGAAAGGAATCTGAGTATATTGCTAAAGAAAGACATCAAATGACAAAAGAACAAGAGAACCACAAAAACTATTGTAAAATGAGAAACAAAATGGCAACAAGTACATATCTATCAATAATTACTTTGAATGCAAATGAATTAATACTACAAACAGAAGAAATAGAATGACTAAATCAATAAAAAAGCAAGTCTCATCTATATACTACCTATATGAGACTCAATGCAGACCTAAAGACGTGCAGACTGAAAGTGAAGGGATGGAAAATCATTTATCATGCAAATGGAATTGAAAAGAATGCCGAGATAGCAATATACAAATAAGGCAAAATAAACCTTAAAACAAAGTTTGTAATAAGAGACAAATAAGGGTTCTATACAATCATAAAGGGAACAAACCAACAGGAATATATCACAATTATAAATATTTATGCACTCAAGATGGGAACACTTAAATACATAAAGCAGCTATTGACAAATATAAGGAAATAATTAATAGTAATACAATAAAAGTAGGAGGCCTAAACATTCTACTTACATCAATGGATAGAATAACCAAACAGAAAATCAATAAAGAAACAGTGGCTTTGAATGACATACTGGACCAGGTAGATGTAACAGATACATTCAGAACCTTCCTTCCTAAAACAGCAGAATACACTGACTTTATAAGAGCATATAGAACGTTGTCTAGAAAATATAACATATTAGGTCACAAAACAAGTCTCAATAAATTAAAAAAATATTGATGTCATAGCAAGCATCTTTTCCAGCTACAACAGTGTGAAGCTAGAAATCAACCATACACACACACACACACACACACACACACATTTTAAAAAGAACACAAATATATGGAGGTCAAATAACATACTATTCCACAATGAATGGGTCAGCCAAGAAATCAAAGATGAAATTAAAAAATACATGGAGAAAAATGAAAATAAAAACACAATGGTCTAAAATCTTTGGGATGCAGTAAAAGCTGTTCTAAGAAGGTTTATAGCAATAGAGACTTACCTCAAGAAGCAAGAAAATTTTCAAAGAAGCAACCTAACCTTATACCTAACAGAGCTAGAAAAAAAAAAACCAATGCACATTCAAAACTTATAGAAATATATACATATATATATATATATATATATATATATATATATATATATAACTGAGGATGAAGAGCTAAGATGGTGGCATAAAATTCTTTCTGAATACTCAAGAAATTGACCTGAGTACTGACAGAACAAACTGCCTAACTAGAAGGAGAAAAGGCATCATATTTAGGAAGGTATGAAAGGCAGAGATATGGTTTGGGGGAGAAATGGATCCCTGATGCTGTGGAAGGGAGGAAGCCTTGGTCACAGAGAGGTGATAGAGAGTGTAGCACAAAGGGGTATGCCCAAGGAGAGAACTTCCCCAAACCGACTGGCTGGTAAAAATGAGAGGGGCTGATTTTTGTGTTTTGGGAGCCAATGGAGCTCAAAGACTGCAGTTTTAAATATTGGTGGACTTGGCTATGATAGGCCTTGAGGGTGCTACCCTACTCCTGGAAAGAAGGCAGGAAAAAAAAAAAACGAGGGCAAAAGGTACAATCTGAGGATCACTTAAGGCACAAGGGTGAGAGACTGTTAACTCTTTTAGGAATGCATCTATGAGAGGTGGCATTCACAGAGATGCCTCTCCTGGGACAAAAGACCTGGGGGCACCATTTCCCTCCTCTGCCCCTCAGCATAGGCAGACACACCTGCTGAGGGCAGTTAATCGGAATACTGGTTGTTTAGCTTGCTTTGCTAAAAATCTCATGCTTCTGCATTCTGATGTGACTACCCTTCTCAAACTTGCATCAGTCCCAGTGAGGTGAGACCCTCTCTCAGACGACCAGCACAGGACCATGTCACAGCATGTCCCTAAAGTTTGGAGTTTTAAAAGTCGGCAGGCTTGGCTGGGATACAGTCCATAGTGCACTGAGCTGCTCCAGGCAGGTAAGCACCTGGAGACAAACTGTGAAAATGGCGTTCTGAAAAATGCTTGAGATGTAAGAGAGGACATTATTCGCACTTATAGGAGTGCTTTCCTGAGAGCAGCAAACAGAGATCCATCTCCGGAGACAATGGAGCTAGCTGTTGCCCATTTCCCTCCTCTTCACTCTGCCCTCAGGATAAACCAACTTCAGTAAACAGCACAGCACCAACATTGGCTGCTTAACCTGCTGACAACTAGTCCCGGCCCCCTGCGCTTTGCTGGTACTGCATTTCTCAGGCAAGGACCAGTAGAAACCCCTCACACACCATGTCTACTGACCAGAGTTCTCCAAGGCTTCAGTTTTAGTGGAAGTAACACCAAGTCTCATTTAATAAGCAGAACAGAGCACACCCAGATAAAACCCATCACACTCTGGCCAAGGTCCAAATACTGCCTACTGCAGGCAAGGAGAGCCTTTGCAGATCACTGGCCTAAAGGGATAGGGGAGTCAAAACACAGCAAGAAAGTGCACATAGCGCATACCAGAGATAATCCCTGAAGAACCAGACCCTGGAGGCTATATGACCTCTTCCTCATACAGCTATTACTTGCAAGACCAAGAAACATAATGAAATGTTCTAACACAGAAAAAGACAGAGATTTAGACAAAATGCTAAGATGGAAGAACTCATCCCAAAAGGAAGAAGAAAAAAGCCATGACCAGAGATCTAACCAAAACAGATTTAAATAATATGCCTGATGGAGAATTTAAAGAAATAATAATAAGGATATTCACTGGGCTTCAGGAAAATCATAAAAGACATTTTGGAGATCATTACTGCAGAGATAAAGGAATTAAAAAAGAATCAATCAGAAATTAAAAACTCCATAACTGAAATTTGAATCTGATCAGATCCATGTATCCTTGTATTGACCAAGGATGGAAGAAGCAGAAGAATGATTAAGTGATATAGAAGATAGAATAATGGAAAATAATAAAGCTGAAAAAAAGAGAAAGATAATAATTATGGAACATGAGAATAGACTTAGGGAACTCAGTGACTCCATCAAATGTAAAAAGAAGAAGGAGGGAGAGAAAAGAGGGTATATGAATTATTTGAAGGAATAATAGATGAAACTTTCTCTAAAAAAAAAAAAAAGAAAAAGAAAACTTCTCTAACCTGGGGAATGAAATAGACATTCAAATCCAGGAAGCACAGTGAATTCCCATCAAAATCAACAAAAGAAGGCCAACACCAAAACATATTATAATGGAATTTGCAAAATAGAGTGATACAGAAAAAATCCTAAAAGCAGAAAGACAAAAGAAATCCCTAACTTACAAGAGAAGACTCTTAAGGTTAGTTGCAGATCTATCCACAGAAACTTGGGAATCCAGAAGAAAGTGACATGATATATTCAATTTTCTCAATGGGATAAGTTCACAGTCAAGAATACTCTATCCAGGGATCCCTGGGTGGCGCAGCGGTTTGGCGCCTGCCTTTGGCTCAGGGCGCGATCCTGGAGACCCGGGATCGAATCCCATATTGGGCTCCCGGTGCATGGAGCCTGCTTCTCCCTCTGCCTATGTCTCTGCCTCTTTCTCTCTCTCTCTCTCTGTGACTATCATAAATAAATAAATTAAAAAAAATTTAGAAAAGAATACTCTATCCAGCAAGTCTCTCATCCAGGAGAGAAGGAGAGATAGAGTTTCCCAGACAAGCAAATATGAAGAGTTCAGGATCCCTAAATCAGACCTGCAAGAAATATTGAAGGGGACTCTTTGAATGGGAAAAAAAGACCAAAAGTGGCAAAGACTGGGAGGGAACAGAGAAAACATCCAGAAACAACAATAAAAGAAGTAATAAAATGGTACTGAATGCATATCTATCAGTAATTAACTTTAAAAATAAATGGACTAAATATGCCAATCAAAAGGCATAACGTGTCAGAATGGATAACAAAGCAAGACACATCTATATGCTACCCACAAGAGACTCATTTTAAACCTAAAGTTAGGGATCCCTGGGTGGCGCAGTGGTTTAGCGCCGGTCTTTGGCCCAGGGCGCGATCCTGGAGACCCGGGATCGAATCCCACGTCGGGCTCCCGGTGCATGGAGCCTGCTTCTCCCTCTGCCTGTGTCTCTGCCTCTCTCTCTCTCTCTGTGTGACTATCATAAATAAATAAAAAATAAATAAAAAAAAATAAACCTAAAGTTACCTGCAGATTGAAAGTGAAGGATGGAGTACCATTTATCATGCAAATGAATGTCAAAAGAAAGCCATAGTAGCAATACTAACATCAGGCAAACTAGATTTTAAACCAAACACTGAAACAAGAGATGAAGAAGTATACAATAGAATAATAAAAGGGACAATTCAACAAGAATATCTAACAATTGTCAATACTTATGGTCTCAACTTGGGAGCACTCACATATAGAAAACAAATAATAACAAACATAATGTAATTAATAGATAATAATACAAAATAGTATAAGACTTTAACATCCCACTTGCATCAATAAACAGATTATCTAAGCAGAAAATCAACAGGGAAACAATGGCTTTGAAAGACACACTGGAGCAGTTGGAGTTAACAGATAAATTCAGAACATTTCATCCTAAAGCAGTAGAATGCACATTTTTGCAAGTGTGCATGGCACATTCTCCAGAATAGATCAAATACTGGGTCACAAATCAGGTCTTAACTGGTACAAAAAGATTGCAACCATATCATGCATATTTTTCAGACACAATACCATGAAACTTGAAGTCAATCACAAGAAGACATTTGAAAGGACCACAAATACATGGAGGTTAAAGAATAATATAAATATAATATATATATATTATATATAAGTATATATAATATATAAAAATATATATAAAATATATAAAATAATATAAATATAAATATAAATATAAATATAAATATAAATATAAATAATGAATGAATCAACCAGAAAATCAAAGAAACAATAACAAAAAGCATGGAAACAAATGAAACCGAAAACATACTGGTCCAAAGCAAAAGCAAAAGCAATAGTAAGAGAAGTATATAGCAATACAGGCCTTCTTCATGAAGCAAGAAAAATCTCAAACTTAACCTTACTCCTAAGAGAGCTAAAATAAGAACCAAAGATGAAGCCTGAAGCAAGCAGAAAAAGAGAAATAATAAAGATTGGAGCAGAAATAAATGTTATATAAAGAAAAACAAAAAAACAAAAACAAAACAAAAACCAAAAAAAGAGCAGACTAGATCAATGAAATGAAGAGTTGGTTCTTTGAAAAAAATTAATAAAATTTGTAAACCTCTAGCAAGACTTAACAAAAATAAAAGAGAAGGGACCCAAAATAACTAAAATTACAAATGATAAAGGAGAAATGTCAATCAATAACACAGAAATACAAACAAGTAGAATATTATGAAAAATTATATGTCAACAAATTGGACAATTTGGAAGAAATAGATACATTTTTAGAAATATATTAACCACCAAAACTGAAACTGGAAGAAATAGAAAATGTGAACAGACTCATAACCAGCAAATAAGTTGAAAAAGTAATTTTAAAATCTCCCAACAAACAAAAGTCCATGGCCAGATGACTTTCAGGGGAATTATAACAACCATTTAAAGAAGAGTTAACATACTTTCTTCTCAAACTGTTCCAAAAAAAAAAAAAAGACTGGAAATAAAACTTCCAAATTCATTCATAAGGCCAGTATCACCCTGATTCTAAAACCAGAGAAGATTACACTAAAATAGAGAATTACAGACCAATATCCCTGATGAACATGAAAGAAATAATTCTCAACAAAACACCAGCAAATTGGATCCAGCGGTACAATAAAAAAAAATCATTCACCATGATTAAATGGGATTTATTCTTTGGCTGCAAGGTTGTTTCACTATTCATAAATCAATCAACATTATATTCCATGTTAATAATAAAAAGGTTAAGAACTATGTAGTCCATTCAGTAGATGCAGGAAAAGCATTTGACAAAGTATAGCATCCATTCCTATAAAATACTCAACAAACTAGGGATAATACCTCAACATCATAAAGGCCATATATGAAAAACTCACAGCTAGTATCATCCTCAATACTGAAAAACTGAGAGCTTTTCCTGTAATGTCAGGCACAATAGAGCAATATCCAATCTAAGCATTGTTATTTAGCATCATTCTGGAAGCCTTAGTAATCAGACAAGAAACAAAAGACATTCAAATCATCAAGGAAGAAGGAAAACATTCAATATTTTCAGATGGCATGATACTCTATATAGAAAACCCAAAGACTCCACCAAAAAAAATTGCTAGAACTAATAAATGAATTCAGTAAAGTAGCAAGGTACAAAATTAACATCAAAAATATATTGCATTTCTGTGCACCCATAATGAAGTAACAGAAAGAGAAATCAAAGAATCAATCCCATTTACAAATGCACCAAACACTATAAAATACCTAGAAATAAACCTAACTAAAAAGCTTAAATATCTATATTCTGAAGATATAGAATACTGATAAAGAAATTGATGACACAAAGAAATGGAAAAACATTCCATGCTCATGGATTAGGAGAAAAAATATTTGTTAAAATGTATATATTACCCAAAGCAATCTACAGATGCCTATTTGATAGGGATCCCCATCAAAACACCAAGATTTTTCACAGAGCTAGAATAAACCATCCTAACATTAATAAGGAAACTCAAAAGACTCCAAATAGTCAAAGTGACTTTGAAAATGAAGAACAAAGCTAGAGGCATCACAATTCCAGAGATCAAGTCATATTATAAAGCTGTAGTAATTAAGACAATATGGTACTGGCACAAAAATAGATCAATGGAACAGAAAATAAATCACTGAAATGAACCCAGTACTATATGGTCAACTAATCCTTGACAAAGCAGGAAAGAATATCCAATGAGAAAAAAAAATGTTTCTTTAGCAAATGGTGTTGGAAAAACTGGACAGCAACATTCAAAGGAATGAAAGTGAACCACTTTCTCACACCATGAATAAAAATAAATTCCAAACAGTTGAAAGTTCTACATATGAGACAGGAAGCCATCAAATTCCTAGAGGTGAACACAAGCCATAACCTCCTTGACATCCGTCTTAAGGAACTTCTTGCTAGATATGACTCCTGAGGCAAAGGAACAAGAACAAACAAACAAACAAACAAAGAAACTACTGGGATTTCATCAGGATAAATAGTTTCTGCAGAGTGAAGAAAAAAATAAAAACAACCCTAAATGGTAACCTGTGGAATGGGAGAAGATATTTGCAAACAACATATCTGATATAGGGTTAGTAACCAAAATATATAAAGAACTTATAAAACTCAATGCCTCAAAACCAAATAAATAATCCAATTTAAAAATGGGAAGAAGACATGAATAGACATTTCTCCAAAGAAGACATCCAGGTGGCTAACAGACCTATGAAAAGATGTTCAACCTGATCACTCATCATCAGGGAAATGCAAATCAAAACCATCATGAGATATCACCTCACATCTGTCATAATGACTAACAACAGGAAACAACAAGTGTTTGCAAGGATGTGGAGAAAGGGAAACCCTCTTACACAGTTGATGGAATGCAAAGTGATACAGCCACTCAGAAAAATGGAATAGAGGTTCCTCAAAATGTTAAAAATTAAATACCTGTGATCCAGCAATTGCAGTACTAAGTATTTACCCAAAGGATACAAAAATACTGATTCAAACATCATGCACTCTGATGTTTATAAACAGCATTATCAACAATAGCCAAATTATCGAAGGAGCCCAACTCTTGATTGACAAATGAATAAAGAAGATGTGATATATATATATATATATATATATATATATATATATATATAATGCAATCTTACTCAGACATAAAATGAATTAAATCTTGTCATTTGCAATGATGTGGATGGAGCTAGAGGGTATTATGTTAAGTGAAATAAGTCAGAGAAAGACAAATATATGAGTGCACTCATGTGTGGAATTAGGAAACAAAACCAATGAACATGGGGGGAAATAAAATAGAGGCAAACCAGGAAACAGAATCTTTACTAAAGAGAATAAACTGATGGTTACTGGAGGGGAGGTGGGCAGGGGAATGGGTTAAATAGGTAATGGGTATTAAGAAGGGCACTTGTGATGAGCACTGGTGTTGTATATACATAATGAATCAGTAGATTTTACACCAGAAACCAATATTACACTCCATGTTAACTAACTGAAATTTAAATAAAAATTTGGTGGAACTTAAAAAAAATTAAGTAACATAAAACTTGAACCTTCATAAAAAACAAATATGCTAATTTTCCAAAGTTATTGCTATCTCTCCAAATTAGACCTAGTTTACCATTACGGTGTCCTTATCTTTACTATCAACATGAGTATAGGCTTATCTACTCTTTTTTGACAGCTCATAATTTAAATTTCCCATTTTTGTCTTTGAGAACTAAGCCATGCCATGGTCCAGTTTATAATATAATCAGGGCAAGTTTCAGCTTCCTTCCACTTCGTCTGCAACTTGTTTTTCTCTGATTTTTACCTCATAATAAAATACATTTTTCTGTAAGTCTCTATACGCAGGGTATTCAACATACAGAAGCTTTATCTTTCCCTCAGAAGGGAATTATCTAGATGGCCAACAACACTTTCTCCTCACATGCCAAGTTTAGAGAAAACAGTTCTGCCTTCAAATCAACATTTAGGTCAAAAGCCCCAAAGAGAGGAAATTTTGTTATGAGTACAAGTACAGGGACACAAATTAATTGAAATCAAGGAATATATTAAAGTAAGCATTGTGGTAAATGCACTTTCTTTTCTGTTGTTAGCTAAATGCATTAGAACAACAACAAAAATGATGACCTTCATTGATAAGATTGAACTGAAGTAAAAATGCTTTCATTTCCTTTTCACCTTGAAGGTTGATTTTTATCAAAGCACTTAAATGCATTTGTAAATGATGTCTATAGACAGGGTGAACTTCTACTTTCATTTTTTTCATATCTCAGCTTTACTGGTCAATTTCATGATAGATAGATGATAGATAGATGATAGATAGATAGATAGATAGATAGATAGATAGATAGATGATAGATAGATAGATAGATAGATAGATAGATAGATAGATAGACAGATAGATGATAGATTTTCACCTAGCACTTTTTTATTAGTTTTAATATTTAATTAAAAAATAATTTAACTAGTAAACCACAGTTCCATTATTTAATAAGGCATAGATGTGTTAGTGTTTGTGTAGTGTATATAACTATAAAAATGTGTACTCTCTACTGGATTGTGTTAATATATTCATTTTTATATAATGCTTTCCATTTAATTAATTTTAAATATTTATTTTAATTTTAAATATGCTATTTATCATAGATTTTGCTGAGACCCAATCCAACATAATTTGGTTATTATTTTTTCCAGTATAATTTAGTTCTTTTAGTGTGTGACTAGTGATAATAATAACTAATTTCTTGTGTACTTGCTATGGCTAGACATTGTACTAGGTACTATATTTGCATTACACCATTTAATCTTCACAAAAATCCTGTAAGGTAGATTATATTCAATAATCCTATTTTCCACGAGAAAAACTGAAACTTAGAGAAGTTAGGTAGCTTGTACATGGTCATATAGCCAGCTAATGAGTAGTAGAGATAGACTGAAACTCAAGTTAATCTATTGCCAAAATCTGAGTAGAAATAATTGGAGGCAGAGAATGGCTGTTTTGATACTTACTGACTGATTCATCAAATATTTATTGAGCATCTAACTCTAGAGTAGCATTGTGTGTGCAAATCAATGTAAGTAAAACTATGATTACACAGGGTTGCATATCTCTCAGGTTTCATAAGCACAAGATAGGTAAAGAAATTTCTTTTTGTTGTTGTTAATGTTTCTGAGTAAAGATCTGTGCTGGGTGTTTATATACACCATCTCACTGGAAGCTTACAAACACCTTTAGGCAGCTATTTTTATCCTCCTCTTATAACTGAGGAAGTAGTGACTCAGAGGAGTTAATAAACTTGTTTTCAGCCACATGGCTCATAAATGCACATATAGGATTTAACTTATCCCTAACTAATTATTATAAACCAACCATTTTCCATGTATATGTCATGCAGCTGATAGTTTTTTGATACTAGCACTACAGAATCATGTATTTTGAAAACATCTTCATGATAATCAAGTTTAATTCCTTCATAGCACAGTCAGTACTCAGAGCTCCTAATGCTCAGGTTAGGGGTAGATCCCTGGCACTGAACTTTTTCTCTACACCAGGCCCTTATATGTTTGATCTATTACTATTCAAGATTGTTGAGTGGAATGTTCTCTACCAACTTGGCTTGTTTGTAATCTACAGTTTGCCTTGATGTTTCCCACAAATTAATATATAAACATTATTTTGCATGTCATGGATCTATTTCATTGTGAAAGTTCATGGAAATCCAAGTTAGCATGGGGTGAGAATCCCTTCAATGTAATCAGAGTAGTATTTTCAGAATTTGCTTATAATGACAGTCAATTGATTTTGTTTTCTCTCTTCATTTGATAAAAATTAATAGAAAACTTTTCCTGAAGGTCATATTGTTTCTTACTTGCTTGTAGCTTGCAAAAAAATTATCTTATAAAATAAGTTCGGGATTAAAAAAAATACAAACAACTGGGGCACTTGGGTGGTCTAGTCAGTTGAGCATCTGACTTGGCTTTGGCTAAGTCTAGAAGCAAACCTATACCAATATGGTCAATTAATCTGTGACAACGGAGACAAGAATATGCATTGGAAATAGTGAAGCTAAATAAAACTGCACTGTTACATGAAACAGAATGAAACTGGAGCACTTTCATACACCATACACAAAAATAAACTAGAAATAAACACCTAACTGTGAAACCTAAAATTTTAGAAGTACTAAAAGAAAACATAGGCAGTAATCTCTTGGACATCAGCCTTAACAACATATTTATGAATATATCTTCTCATGGACACCTGGGTGGCTCAGCAGTTAATCATCTGTCTTTCACTCAGGGAGGGATCCTGGGGTCCCAGGATCGAGTCTCGAATCGGGCTTCCTTCATGAAGCTTGCTTCTCCCTCTGCCTGTGTCTGCCTCTCTCTCTCTCTCTCTCTCTCTCTCTCTCTCTCTCATGAATAAATAAATAAAATCTTTAAAAAATTATATGTCTCCTCAGGCAAGGGAAACAAAAGCAAATGTTAAACTATTGGGACTACCCCCAAAATAAAAAGGTTTTGCACAGCAAAGGAAATCATTGGCAAAACAAAAGGCAACCTATGAATGGGAGAAAATATTTGCAATGATATATCCAATAAGGGTTTAATATTGAAAATATATAAAGAACTTACCTAATTCAGTGCACACATAAAAGTCCAATTTAAAATTGAGAAGAAGATCAGCATATTTTTTCCAAAGAAATACAGATGGCCAACAGGCACACATGAAAAGGTGCCCAACATCACTAATCATTAAGGAAATGTTAGTCAAAACCACAATGAGACATCATCTCATATATCAACCAGATAGCTAGAACAAAAAATACAAGAAATAAATGTTGGCAAGGAAATGGAAAAAAGAGAAACCTCACACACTGTTGATGAGAATGTGAATTGGTGCAACCACTGTGGAAAACAGTATGGGAGCACTCAAAAATGTAAAATAGAAATATCATATGACCAAGTAATTCCACTACTGGGTATTTACCAAAAGAAAACAAAAACACGTTTGTAGAGATATATGCACCCCTATGTTTATTGCAACACTATTTATGATAGCCAAGATACAGAAGCAGCCCAGGTGTCTATTGATATGTGCGTAATCTAAAAAAACAAAAAAAATGAACAAGCAAAAATATACTCTTAAATAAAGAGAACAGATGTGACTGCCAGAAGGGAGTGAAAGGGGGGCATGGGCAAAACAGACAAAAGGAATTAAGGGGTAAAACTTCCAGTTATAAAATAAGTCACAGAGATGAAAAGTACAACATAGGGAATGTAGTTATATATGTTATATATAGCTATAATGTTATATGGTGACAAATGATGACTACTCTTGTCATGGTGAGCATTGAGTAATGTATAGAATTATTAAATCAACAAATATACACCTGAAATTAATATAACATTGTATGTTAATTATACTTCAAAAAAGGAAATGAATTTAATATTATCATTTAAACCCTAAACTTGAGGCAAACGGGGTGAATCTAACATTTTATTATATTTTGCTTTACTATGAATTCCCAATGAATTGTTTCAATAATCAATAAAAAATTAATCTGCCTAGTCCTAAATTTTGGTGACTCCTACCATTGCAAGTTTTTTATATCACCTCCTTTCCCCCCCAAAAAATCCACACTTAATAAAATACAGAACACCTCTTTAAAGAATTAACTTTTCTTATTAATGAGGAGAAAGGTCTATTCAATAAAAATCAAAAGTAGAATTATACTTTAATGAAAAATACTATGTAGTTAAAAACTAAGAAGTATAATTATAAGGTAATGCTTCATTTCTATGGTGCAGCCTGAATTCATCGATGGAAGTAGCTTTCTGTAACTAGATATGACATGGAGAGGATGGCAAAGAGTACTTGGGGTTTTAGTTGATATCTCAAAGAGAAGATTAAAAGTATTCTTCTTGTGTGTTACATTTTTTTATGAAAAGGTAATCAACTTTGAGAATCACAGATACAAGAGTGGTGGGATAAGATTCACTTCAAAGAAATTATTTCTGGCTCTGTCAACAGATGACAAGAAAATAAGATTTCACTCTAATACTCAAGCTTTGTCAAAAGCTCTATATTCCCCCATAAGCCTTGAATAGGTAAAAGAAAAAGTGATGCAAATCATAAACATAGAAAATACTACTCTGCTTACTAAAAGAAACATGCTACGAAGTCAACGCTATCTGACAACCTTTGCTGAATTGATACATAAAGGTTTTCCTATATTTGCTATGGCATGAAAAGCATCTGCTTCACATTCTAATTATTTAGGGTACTGCTTAACTTTCCCACTAGATCATAAGTTCCTCAAAAGCAGGCATAAGTATCTTATTTGTGTTTTGTGTTACTCATACATATTAGATAAGAGAGCATAGCATGCTATTTAACTCCTGTGTAACAGTTTTCTTTGTTTATAAAACAAAGAGAAAAGATGCCTGGGTGGTTCAATGGTTGAGCATCTGCCTTCAGCTCAGGGCATGATCCCAGGGTCTGGGGATGGAGTCCTACATCGGGTTCCCTGTGAGGAGCTTGCTTCTCCCTCTGCCTATGTCTCTGCCTCTCGCGAATAAATAAATAAAATATTTTAAAAATATATAAGATGAATGCAAAAAGATAAAGTTCATAATTATTATATGCTGAAAAAATTTAGCACTCTGTTAACAAGAAGTAGGTACTCAGTATACATTAGTTTCTTTCATCTATGTGCAGTGATATGCAAATATTTTATGAATAAGTAAAGGAATGATTGAATAAGAGACATCTATGTAAGTTGAGTTTAAAGTTTACTTTAGAAGAAACTAACAAGATTGAATAGGAAAAAAAACCTCCACAAAGGTATCCAAAATCTTTCATCTTACATATTAGTTTAAAAGGCCATCTCTTCCTAGATGTTGAGAATATGGTCAGGTTTTACTTTAGGAAAAATCAGAGTACTCTGGTCATCTAAAACACCAGGAGAATTACCACTTTCACTTTATTAAGTCATTGTTCTCAAATATTAGCTCCCTACATATCTCTATTTAGTATAGTATACCACTTCATTAGCCTTAGCCAATTGCTTTCCTTGACACATGGGATATTTATTGCATTTATAGGTTTCAAGAGTAGCCAAATACTTTTGGCCAAATAATGATGTCTCCTTTCCATACAGGAGACGGACTAAAACATAGGCAAATTAAAAATACCAAAGTGATGAAAGCATTATTCAAAAGTTACCTCAATAGACTAAGAGAAAGAAGCAATGCACCCCAGAAAGATAGCAATATGTATCTGCATGCTGTGATAATACTCCTAAAAGCTTAAAGAACATAGTAAATATCAAATTTAATTATTCATAACATACACAAGAAAACAAATTTCTTTGTTTCTGGGTGAGCTTTTATCAATTCACTGATAAAAATCTTGTGTTTAAAACTACACATGTCACATATAAATTACAAGATCCCCATTTAGCATTGAGTGGCTCTGAAACTTCATGAAATTTCAAATCGAAAGAACTTCAATAGAAATATGTTTGACAAATAAAGCAATGCAACAAAAAAATGATCACAGTGATTAAACTTCTTTGGCCTTTCAGAATCTTTCTAAATTTAAATTTCCTGTGGGTTTTGCAAGGTTACTATGTCATTTAAAAAGTAGAAATATATATATTAGGTATCTATTTCCTTGGGTCAACTGATCAAATTGCTGTTTTCATTAGGTGCGGTTCTTGAGAGCTTGCATTTAGGATAATAGTAACAAAAGAGTTTGTAACTCTATTTTTTTATGTAATGCTGTGTTAACACTCAGACTAAGAATGAAACTAAGCTGAAGATGCTTTTCTATTTAAAAAACATGTTTAAATATGATCAATAGGACAGGCAGCACAGAATGACAAAATCTTTAAACAGACTCTGATAGGACAAAAATGTTTATTTCTACACATTTCTGATGGCTGAGCAGCTCTATTTAAACTCCATTTGGCTCTTCCATGTTATAAAAAGATGTAGAAATTCAAACTTTTGAAATTAGTCAATGTGGGTTTTTTTCACATTTTTTATTGGAGTTCAATTTATAGAATATAAATATAGCATAAAACCCAGTGCTCAACCTGTCAAGTGCCCCCATCAGTGCCCGACACCCAGTCACCCCACCCCACCCCTCACCCAACTCCCTTTCCAATACCCCTTGTTCATTTCCCATAGTTAGGAGTCTCTCATGTTCTGTCACCCTCTCTGATATTTCCCACTCATTTTCTCCCCTTTCCCCTTTATTCCCTTTCACGATTTTTTATATTCCCCATATGAATGAGACTATATAATGTTTGTCCTTCTCCGATTGACTTCTCCGATTGACTATTAACTCAGCATAATACCCTCCAAGTCCATCCACCTTGAAGCAAATGGTGGGTATTTGTCATTTCTAATGGCTGAGTAATATTCCATTGTATACATAGACCACATCTTCTTTATCCATTCATCTTTCGATGGACTGCGAGGCTCCTTCCACAGTCTGGCTATTGTGGACATTGCTGCTATAAACATCGGGGTGCAGGTGACCTGCCATTTCACTGTATCTGTATCTCTGGGGTAAATCCCCAGCAGTGCAATTGCTGGGTCGTAGGGCAGATCTATTTTTAACTCTTTGAGGAACCTCCACTTTCCAGAGTGGCTGCACCAGTTCACATTCCCACTAACAGTGCAAAAGGGTTCCCCTCTCTACATCCTCTCCAACATTTGTTGTTTCCTGTCTTGTTAATTTTCCCCATTCTCACTGGTGTGAGGGGGTATCTCATTGTGGTTTTGATTTGTATTTCCCTGATGGAAAGTGATGTGGAGCATTTTCTCATGTGCTTGTTGGCCATGTGTAGGTCTTTTTGGTGAAATTTCTGTTCATTTATTTTACACGTTTCATGATTGGATTGTTTCTTGGGTGTTGAGTTTAGTAACATCTTTATAGATCTTGGATACTAGCAGCTTATCTGATATGCCATTTGCAAATATCTTCTCCCATTCTGTAGGTTGTCTTTTAGTTCTGTTGACTGTTGATTTTGCTGTGTAGAAGCCTTTTATCGTGATGAAGTCCCAATAATTCATTTTTGCTTTTGTTTCCCTTGCCTTCATAGATGTATTTTGCAAGAAGTTGCTATGGCCAAGTTCAAAAAGGTGTAGCCTGTGTTCCCCTCTAGCATTTTCATGGATTCTTGTCTCACATTTAGATATTTCATCCATTTTGAGTTTATCTTTATGTATGGTGTAAGAGAATGGTCTAGTTTCCTTCTTCTGGACGTGGCTGTCCAATATTCCCAGCAACATTGATTGAAGAGACTGCCCTAGAGTTTATGTGAGGGGCCGCCCTCCCTGTACGTGCGCCCCTGAAATAAAGCCGGTGTAGTGCTCTAGGATCACAGACACAGGTGCAGTCAAAAAGAGAGAGAGAGAGAGAGAGAGAGAGAGAGAGAGAGAGAGAGAGAGAGACTGCCCTTTTCCAGGGGATAGTCTTTCCTGGTTTGTCGAATATTAACTGACCATAGAGTTGAGGGCCCATTTCTGGATTATCTATTCTGTTCCACTGACCTATATGTCTCTTTTTGTGCCAGCACGACACAGTCTTGATGATCACAGCTTTGTAGTATAACCTGAAATCCGGCATTGTGATACCCCTGGCTCTGGTTTTCTTTATAATATTCCCCTGGCTATTCGGGGTCTTTTCTGATGCCACATATATCTTAAGATGATTTGTTCCATCTCTCTGAAGACAGTCCGTGGTAATTTGATAGGGATTGCATTAAATGTGCAAATTGCCCTGGATAGCATTGACCATTTCACAGTATTAATTCTGCCAATCCATGAGCATGGAGTATTTTCCATCTCTTTGTGTGTTCCTCAATTTCTTTCTGAAGTGTTCTGTAGTTTTTACGGTATAGATCCTTTACCCTAAGATGTTAGGTTAGGTTTATTCCTCTGTATCTTATGCTTTGGGGGGCAATTGTAAATGGGATTGACTCCTTAATTTCTCTCTCTAGAGTCTCATTGTTAGTGTATAGAAATGCCACTGATTTCTGAGCATTGATTTTGTATCCTGCCACACTGCCGAATTCCTGTATGAGTTCTAGCAATTTTGGGGTGGAGTCTTTTGGGTTTTTAATGTACATTGTCATGTCATCGGCCAAGAGGGAGAGTTTGACTTCTTCTTTGCCAATTTGAATGACTTTTATTTCTTTTTGTTGACTGATTGCTGAGGCGAGGACTCTTATCACTATGTTGAATAGCAGTGGTGACAGTGGACATCCCTGTGGTGGTCCTGATTTTAGGGGAAAGGCTCCCAGTGTTTCCCCATTGAGAATGATATTTGCTGTGGGCTTTTCATAGATGGCTTTTAAGATGCTGAGGAATGTCCCCTCTATTCCTACACTCTGAAGAGTTTTGATCAGGAATGGATGCTCTATTTTGTCAAATGGTTTCTCTGGATCTAATGAGAGGATCATATGGTTCTTGTTTTCTCTCTTGTTGATATGATCTATCACATTGATTGCTTTATGAGAGCTGAACCAGGCTTGCACCCTGGGGATAAATCTCAATTAGTCATGGTGAATAATCTTTTAATGTACTGTTGGATCCTATTAGCTAGTATCTTGTGGAGAATTTTTGCATTTGTCTTCAACAGGGATATCAGTCTATAATTCTCCTTTTTGGTGGGGTCTTTGTCTAGTTTTAGAGTTAAGGTGATGCTGGCCTCATAAAATGAGTTTGCAAGTATTCCATCCTTTCTATCTTTCAGAACAGCTTTAGTAGAATAGGTATTGTTTCTTCCTGAAACGTTTGATAGAATTCCCCTGGGAAACCATCTAGCCCTGGGCTTTTGTGTCTTTGGGAAGTTTTTGATGACTGCTTCAATTTCCTCCCTGGTCATCGGCCTGTTCAGCTTTTCTATGGCTTCCTGTTCCAGTTTTGGTAGTTTGTGGCTCTCCAGAAATGCATCCATTTCTTCTAGATTGCCTAATTTATTGGCGTATAGGTGCTCATCATATGTTTTTAAAATCATTTCTTTTTCCTTGGTATTCTTTGTGATGTCTCATTTTTCATTCATGATTTTATTAATTTGAGTCTTTCTTTTTTTTAATAAGGATGGCTAATGGTTTATCTATCTTATTAATTCTTTGAAAGAACGAACTGATTTGTTCTAGAGTTGTTCTGGTCTCTATTTCATTGAGTTCTGCTTGAATATTTATTAACTCTCTTCCGCTTGGTGTGGGTTTTATTTGCTGTTCTTTCTCCACTTCCTTTAGGTACAAGGTTAGCTTGTGTATTTGAGTTTTTTCCAATTTTTAAGGGATGCCTGTATTGCAATATATTTTTTGTCTCAGGACTGCTTTTGCTGTTTCCCAAGGATTTTTAATGGTTGTTTCTTCATTTTGATTAGTTTCCATGAATCTTTTTCATTGTTCTCGAATTTTTGGTTGACCCTTTCTTCTTTTAGCAGGATGCTTTCTAACTTCCATGTGTTTGAGTTCTTGCAAATTTCTTCTTGTGATTGAGTCCAAGTTTCAAAGCATTCTGCTCTGAAAACATGCAGGGGACAATCTCAATCTTTTGGTATCAGTTAAGACCTGATTTGTGACCCTGTATGTGGTCTATTCTGGAGAAAGTTCTATGTGTCTTGAGAATAATGTGTATTCAGTTGTGTTTCAATGTAAAGTTCTGTAAATATCTGTGAAATCCATCCGGTGCAGTGTATCATTTGAAGCTCTTGTTTCTTTGGAGATGTTTTGCTTAGAATATCTGTCATTTACAGAAAGGGCTGTGTTGAAGTCTCCCACTATTAGTGTATTATTATTTAAGTATCTCTTTACTTTGGTTATTAATTGATTGATATACTTGGGAGCTCCCACATTAGGGGCATAAACCTTCATGATTTTTAGGTCCTCTTGTTGGATAGATCCTTTAAGTACGATATAATGTCCCTCTTCATCTCTTACTACAGTCTTTGGGATACACTCTAATTTATCTGATATGAGAATTTCTACACCTGCTTTCTTTCGAGGACCATTGGAACGGTAAATAGTTCTCCAACCTTTCATTTTCAGGCTGGAGGTATCCTTATGTCTAAAGTGAGTCTCTTGCAGACAGAAAATAGATGGGTCTTACTTTTTTATCCAGTCTGAAACCCTACATCTTTTGATGGGATCATGAAGCCCATTCACATTCAGAGTTACTATTGAAAGAAATGAATTTACTGTCATCATAATACCTATTCAGTCCTTGTTTTTGTGGATTATATCTTTGGGCTTCCTCTTTTCTTTAGAATCCCCCTTCATATTTCTTGTAGAGCTGGTTTGGTGGTCACATATTCTTTCAGTTTCTGCCTATCTTGGAAACTCTTTATGTCTCCTTCTATTCTGAATGAAAGCCTTGCTGGATAGAGTATTCTTGGCTGTCCTAAAATCCTCATTTAGGACCCTGAATATAGGGCAGCCTGTGTGGCTCAGCAGTTTAGCACCGCCTTCAGCCCAGGGTGTGATCCGGGAAACCTGGGATCAAGTCCCAAGTCAGGCTCCCTACATGGAGCCTGCTTCTCCCTCTCCCTTTCTCTCTCTCTCTCTCTCTGTCCCTCATAAATAAATAAATAAAATATTAAAAAGAAAAGGACCCTGAATATATCCAGCCCTTTCTGGCCTGCCAGGTCTGTGTGGAAAGGTCTGCAGTTAATCTAATACTTCTCCCCCTATAAGTTAGGGATCTCTTTTCACTTGTTGCTTTAAGAATTTTCTTAATCTTTGGAATTTGCAAGTTTCACTATTAAATGTCAAGGTGTTGAACAGTTTTTATTGATTTTAGAGGGGGACCTCTCTGTCTCCTAAATCTGAATGCTTGTTTACCTTTCCAAATTGGGGAGGTCTCAGCTATGATTTGTTCAAATATGCTTTCTGTTCCTCTGTCCCTCTTAGTGGCATCTGAAACCCCAATTAAATGTCGATTTTTCCTTCTGAGGCTGTCATTTATTTCCCTTAACCTTTCCTCATGGTCTTTTAATTGTTTTTCTATTTTTTCCTCAGCTTCCTTCCTTGCCATCAACTTGTCTTCTATGTCACTCACTCTTTCTTCCACCTCATTAACCCTCGTCTTTAGGACCTCCAGTTTGGATTGCATCCCATTTAGTTGATTTCTAATTTAGGCCTGATTTGATCTAAATTCTGCAGTCATGAAGTCTCTTGAATCCTTTATGATTTTTTCCAGAGCCACCAGTAGCTTTATATTTGTGCTTCTGAATTGGCTTTCTGACATTGAATTGTTATCCAAGTTTTGTAACTCTGTGGGACAGAGGACTGTTTCTGATTCTTTCTTTCATGGTGAGTTCTTCTTATTAGTCATTTTGCTCAGAACAGAGTGGCTAAAAACTAGTTGTACTGGAAAAAGGAAGAAAAAACAACAACAACATGGAGAGGTATCCTCTGGTTCTATACACTGTAAATCTCTCCACTTCCCCTGGAGCTTTCCAGAACTGCTAGACCAAATATTTGCTCTTCCCCTTTCTAGCTGGTCTTCTGGGGAAGGGCCTGCTGTGCTGATTCTCAGGTGTATACACCTCGAGGAGGTGCCCCGCCCCCTGCCAGGTGCAGGGCTCAGTGGGAGCTGTTTATCCTGTGAGGCCGCAGTTCATGGTGGCCCTGCTCTGTTACAGTCGCAGGGGGACACCAGGAGGAACAATAACACCGGCAGCGGCCAGGTCTCTAACTCTGGAGTCAGGTCATGCAGTAACTACAGCAGTCTCCCAGTCCACACTGGCCTGGATGCTCCCAGGGTTGGGGGGCACTGATCTGCATAGCTTGGGAGCACCCAGCTGAAGGAGAGTCCTCACTGTCCTGTGTCCTTCCCACCTCCTCCTGTCCCAGGGGGAGTGCGGGATCCTGGAACGTGTCCCCGGCACCCTGGTACCCGGGGCCTGCACTGCTGGAATTGTGCTCCCGGGCCACTGCTCCCGAAGGCAGCAGGACACAGCCCCCTCTGCCCGGAGCCCCTGCCTGACGGACCAGCTTCTCCCGATGCCCCACCAGGTGCGTGCTCCAGCCCTTTACCGAGCTCGGCCCACAGTCTGTGGCACTTTCCTCCAGTTGTACTTCTTCTGTTAGTGACTCTGGGAGACTGGAGGCTCCATTGTGCCTCCTGCGGTTCTGCTCAATTTCCCTGCTCTGTGCCTTTCCATCTGGGAAGATTCTGGTGCAGATTTTTATAGTTCCTGCTTTCCTGGGACTGGGATTTCCTGTCCTAGAGGCTTTCACCACCTGGCCTTAGCCCAGCTCCTTGCTGGGTCCCCCTTGCCAACTGATTTGTTTTTAATTTTTTTTCTGGCTTCCTAGCTTGTTAGAAGCACAAACTCTTCACTGTAGCATTCCAGCTGTTCTCTCTTTTAAATATCAGGTAGAATTCATAGGTTTTCAGGATGATTTGATAGTTATTTAGGTAAGTTGGTGGGGACAGGGTGACAGGGACCCAACTTCTCCACCATCTTGCCCGCCTCCTAGTCAATGTGTTTTAACTTACTATTTTCTTTTCCACTTCAGGAACCTACATTGGATGTTATACTCCAACAAACCAGGTGCTGTGCTGTATCTTGCCCTTGAGTTGTCTTCCTTTTATATTTTGCAGGTTTATAGTCCTCTTTTTGAAAGCAGATATGTATGCACAAAATAATAGCTTCAAAGATGACAATGTTTTGTTGAGATTTCATGAGCATAGATCCTTTTTATTCAGTTAATTCCCAGGGTGACAAATTACTTCAGGCACATTGTGTTCATTATGGACACAGTTTAAGGAAATATGACAATAATCAGATATAATATATTACACAATCAAGTATCACCTTGAGATATCTACAGAGACACATTTTTTTAAAAAAATTAACAGTTGAGAGACAAAAAACACAAATGACTCAATTTGAGAATGATATTTCAAAATATTTAAACCAATTAATAAACAAAGTGAAAAAATACTTAGATAATAATACACTTATACTTGGTGACTTCAATCTATATCTTTCTAGCCTCGATAGGTCTTCTAAACACAACATCTCCAAAGAAACAAGAGCTTTAAATGATACTCTGGACCAGATTGATTTCACAGATATCTAAAGAACTTTACATCCAAACTCAACTGAATACACATTCTTCCCAAGTGCACATGGAACTCTCTCCAGAATAGACCACATACTGGGTCACAAATCGGGTCTGAACCGAACACAAAAGATTGGGATCGTCCCCTGCATATTCTCAGACCATAATGCCTTGAAATTAGAACTAAATCACAACAAGAAGTTTGGAAGGACCTCAAACACGTGGAGGTTAAGGACCATCCTGCTAAAAGATGAAAGGGTCAACCAGGAAATTAAGGAAGAATTAAAAAAAATCATGGAAACTAATGAGAATGAAGATACAACCATTCAAAATCTTTGGGATGCAACAAAAGCAGTCCTGAGGGGGAAATACATCACAATACAAGCATCCATTCCAAAACTGGAAAGAACTCAAATACAATAGCTAACCTTACACATAAAGGAGCTAGAGAAAAAACAGCAGATGGAACCTATGCCCAGAAGAAGAAGAAAGTTAATTAAAATTTGAGCAGAACTCAACGAAATCGAGACCAGAAGAATTGTGGAACAGATCAACAGAACCAGGAGTTGGTTCTTTAAAAGAATTAATAAGATAGATAAACCATTAGCCAACCTTATTAAAAAGAAGAGAGAGAAGACTCAAATTAATAAAATCATGAATGAGTGTGGAAAATATCAGAAAGGGAGACATAACACAAAGACTCCTAACTCTGGGAAATGAACTAGGGGTGGTGGAAGGGGAGGAGGGCGGGGGGTGGGGGTGAACGGGTGATGGGCACTGAGGGGGACACTTGACGGGATGAGCACTGGGTGTTATTCTGTATGTTGGTAAATTGAACACCAAGAAAAATTAATTTATTAATAAAATCATGAATGAGAAAGTAGAGATCACTAACAACACCAAGGAAATACAAACGATTTTAAAAACATATTATGAACAGCTATACGCCAATAAATTAGGCAATCTAGAAGAAATGGACACATTCATGGAAAGCCACAAACTACCAAAACTGGAACAGGAAGAAATAGAAAACCTGAAAAGGTCAATAACCAGGGAGGGAATTGAAGCAGTCATCAAAAACTTCCCAAGACACAAGAGTCCAGGGCCAGATGGCTTCCCAGGGGAATTCTATCAAACATTTAGAGAAGAAACCATACCTATTCTACTAAAGTTCTTTGGAAAGATAGAAAGAGATGGAGTACTTCCAAATTCGTTCTATGAGGCCAGCATCACCTTAATTCCAAAACCAGACAAAGACCCCACCAAAAAGGAGAATTACAGACCAATATCCCTGATGACCATGGATGCAAAAATTCTCAACAAGATATTAGCCAATAGGATCCAACAACACATTAAGAAAATTATTCACCATGACCAAGTAGGATTTATCCCCGTGACACAAGGCTGGTTCAACACTCGTAAAACAATCAATGTGATTCATCATATCAGCAAGAGAAAAACCAAGAACCATATGATCCTCTCATTAGATGCAGAGAAAGCATTTGACAAAATACAGCATCCATTCCTGATCAAAACTCTTCAGAGTGTAGGGATAGAGGGAATTTTCCTCGACATCTTAAAAGCCATCTAGGAAAAGCCCACAGCAAATATCATTCTCAATGGGGAAACACCGGGAGCCTTTCCCCTAAGATCAGGAACACGATAAGGATGTCCACTCTCACCACTGCTATTCAACATAGTATTACAAGTCATAGACTCAGCAATCAGACAACAAAAAGAAATAAAAGGCATTCAAATTGGCAAAGAAGAAGTCAAACTCTCCCTCGTCGCCGATGACATGATACTCTACATAGAAAACCCAAAAGCCTCCACCCCAAGATTGCTAGAACTCATACAGCAATTTGGTAGCGTGGCAGGATACAAAATCAATGCCCAGAAATCAATGGCATTCCTACACACTAACAATGAGACTGAAGAAAGAGAAATTAAGGAGTCAATCCCATTTACAATTGCACCCAAAAGCATAAGATACCTAGGAATAAACCTAACCAAAGAGGTAAAGGATCTATACCCTTAAAACTATAGAACACTTCTGAAAGAAATTGAGGAAGACACAAAGGGACGGAATAATATTCCATGCTCATGGATTGGCAGAATTAATATTGTGAAAATGTCAATGTTACCCAGGGCAATTTACATGTTTAATGCAATCCCTATCAAAGTACCATGGACTTTCTTCAGAGAGTTAGAACAAATTATTTTAAGATTTGTGTGGAATCAGAAAAGACCCCGAATAGCCAGGGGAATTGTAAAAAAGAAAACCATAGCTGGAGGCATCACAATGCCAGATTTCAGGTTGTACTACAAAGCTGTGGTCAAGACTGTGGTACTGGCACAAAAACAGACACATAGATCAATGGAACAGAATAGAGAACCCAGAAGTGGACCCTGAACTTTATGGTCAACTAATATTCGATAAAGGAGGAAAGACTATCCACTGGAAGAAAGACAGTCTCTTCAATAAATGGTGCTGGGAAAATTGGTCATCCACATGCAGAAGAATGAAACTAGACCACTCTCTTGCACCATACACAAAGATAAACTCAAAATGGATGAACGATCTAAATGTGAGACAAGATTCCATCAAAATCCTAGAGGAGAACACAGGCAACACCCTTTTTGAACTTGGCCACAGTAACTTCTTGTCAGATACATCCATGAAGGCAAAAGAAACAAAAGCAAAAATGAACTATTGGGACTTCATCAAGATAAGAAGCTTTTGCACAGCAAAGGATACAGTCAACGAAACTGAAAGACAACCTACAGAATGGGAGAAGATATTTGCAAATGACGTATCAGATAAAGGGCTAGTAAGCAAGATCTATAAAGAACTTATTAAACTCAACACCAAAGAAACAAACAATCCAATCATGAAATGGGCAAAAGACATGAAGAGAAATCTCACAGAGGAAGACATAGACATGGCCAGCATGCACATGAGAAAATGCTCTGCATCACTTGCCATCAGGGAAATACAAATCAAAACCACAATGAGATACCACCTCACACCAGTGAGAATGGGGAAAATTAACAAGGCAGGAAACCACAAATGTTGGAGAGGATGTGGAGAAAGGGGAACTCTCTTGCACTGTTGGTGGGAATGTGAACTGGTGCAGCCACTCTGGAAAAATGTGTGGAGGTTCCTCAAAGAGTTAAAAATAGACCTGCCCTACGACCCAGCAATTGCACTGCTGGGGATTTACCCCAAAGATTCAGATGCAATGAAACGCCGGGACACCTGCACCCCGATGTTTCTAGTATTAATGTCCACAATAGCCAAACTGTGGAAGGAGCCTTGGTGTCCATTGAAAGATGAATGGGTAAAGAAGATGTGGTTTATGTATACAATGGAATATTACTCAGCCATTAGAAATGACAAATACCCACCATTTGCTTCAACGTGGGTGGAACTGGAGGGTATTCTGAGTGAAGTAAGTCAATCAGAGAAGGACAAGCATTATATGTTCTCATTCATTTGGGGAATATAAATAATAGTGAAAGGGAATATAAGGGAAGGGAGAAGAAATATGTGGGAAATATCAGAAATGAGACAAAACATAAAGACTCCTAACTCTGGGAAATGAACTAGGGGTTGTGGAAGGGGAGGAGGGCGGGGGGTGGGGGTGAATGGGTGATGGGCAGTGAGGGGGCACTTGACGGGATGAGCACTGGGTGTTATTCTGTATGTTGGTAAATTGAACACCAATAAAACATTAATTTATTTAAAAAAAGAAATAAAAGAGAATATTTCAGAGAAAATGAAGTTATAGAAAAAATCAAAAAGTAAAAACAATTTTCTTTTCCTAAGTAAGAAAAATTTGTAAGGTTAATGTATGTTTATGTATGTGTTTGCATATGTGTGTTTGAAGGTGTTGGCAGTGGTGAGCTGTAGTGAGCCTTAGTAATTGGATTCTAGCATTTTAGACTACCTTTAAGGAAGAAAAGGGAAGATTAAAAATAATTTACATAAAAATTAAAGTAGCATCATTATAAAAATATCTTTGCCCAGTGTATAATAAAAGCCATGTAAATTTGGTCTAAAACAATGTTTTATGTAGGCAGGGAAAATATATAATTATGTACAGTATTTACTGCTGATATTTCCAGTATTACTATTATATTCTATGATTATACCAAGCTAAATGTAACTGATTAAGAAGTTGATACTAGTGCCTGGAAATAGGGAATCACTATTAGCTCACTCATAAAGTAGGGTTCCATTTGCTGCTCTATCATTAACCAATAATCATTAGTTAGCTTAATTAAAGCTCTGTACTTAGTTGAAAAAACCTGTCACTCTGGGAATATATTGAATAAAAAGAATCCATGCTCATGAAATCTCTACAAAACATTGAGATATGAAGCCCTGAAGCTATTATTTTGTGCATACTTGTGTGTTTTCAAAAAGAAGACTATAAACTCACAAAATATAGAAGCAAGAAGACCACTCAAGGGCTTATGTGATTATGTCAGTGAGATGCTAAATACCTGAAACAAGACCATGACACTGAATTAGTGGATCGGAGAGTCATTTTTTTTCTCTTTTGTTTTCTTTTTGTTTTTCATATTTTATTGAAGTTCAATTAGCCAACATATAACACCCAGTGCTCATCTCATCAAGTGCCCTCCTCGGTGCTCATCACCCACTTACCCAAAACCCACAGCCACCTCCTCTTCTGCAACCCTTTGTTCATTTCCAAGAGTTAGGAGACTCTCATGGTTTCTCTCCATCTCTAACTTTTCCCCACTCATTTCCACTTCTTTCCCTTATAATCCCTTTCACTGTTTGTTATATTCCATGTATGAGTGAAACCATATGATGATTGTACTCCAATTGACTTACTTCACTCAGCGTAATACCGTCCACGTTTATCCACGTCGAAGCAAATGGTGGGCATTTTTCCTTTCTAATGGCTGAGTAATATTCCATTGCATATATATACCACATCTTCTTTATCCATTCATCTGCTAAAGGACATTGAGGCTCCTTCCACAGTTTGACTATTGTGGACATTGCTGCTATAAACAATGGGGTGCAAGGATCCCGGAATTTCAATACATCTGTATCTTTGAGGTAAATTCCCAGTAGTGCAATTGCTGGGTCATAGGGTAGCTCTATTTTTAACTCATGGGGAACCTCCACACTATTCCAGAGTGGTTGCAGCACTTTGCACTCCCACCAACAGTGCAAGAGGGTTCCCTATTCTCCATATCCTCTCCAACATTTATTGTTTCCTGTTTGTTAATTTTGGCCATTCTCACTGATATTTCGTTGTGGTTTTGATTTGTATTTCCATGATGGCATGTGATGCACAGCATTTTTTCATGTGCTTCTTGGCCATATGTATGTCTTCTTTGGTGAAATGTCAATTTATGTTATCTACCCATTTTGTGACTGGATTGTTTCTTGGGTGTTGGATTTAATAAGATCTTTATAGATCTTGGATAGTAGCCCATTATCTGATATGACATTTGTAAAATATTCTCCTATTCTGTAGGTTGTCTTTTTTAATACTTTATTTACTTATTCATGATAAACAGAGAGAGAGGGGGGCAGAGACACAGGCAGAGGGAGAAGCAGGCTCTCCACAAGGAGCCTGATGTGGGAATCCATCCCAAATCCCAGAATCATGCCCTGAGATGAAAGGAAACACACAACCACTGAGCCACCCAGGCATCCCCTGTAGGTAGTCTTTCAGTTTTGTTGAATGTTTCTTTGGCTGTGAAGAAGCTTTTTACCCTGATTAGGTTCCAATAGTTCATTTTTGCTTTTGTTTCCCTTGCTTTCATAGATGTATCGTGAAGAAGTTACTGTGGCCAAGGTTAAAAAGGGTGTAGCCTGTGTTCTACTCTAGGATTTTGAAGAACTCTTGTCTCACATTTAGATCTTTCATCCATTTTGAGTTTATCATTGTGTCTGGTTTAAGAGAATGGTCTAGTTTTATTCTTCTTTACATGGCTGTCCAATTTTGCCAACATCATTTATTGTCCTTTTTCCAGTGGATAGTCTTTCCTGCTTTGTCGAATATTAGTTGACTATAGACTTGGGGGTCCATTTCTGGGTTCTCTATCCTGTTCCATTGATATATGTGTACGTTTTTGTGCCAGTACCACACTGTCTTAATGATCACAGGTTTGTAATACAGTTTGAAATTTGGGATTGTGAAGCCCCAGCTTAATGTATTGTTGGATCCTATTGGCTAGTATCTTGTTGAGAATTTTTGCATCCATGGTCATCAGGGATATTGGTCTGTATTTCTCCTTTTTGGTGGGGTCTTTCTTTGGTTTTGGAATTAAGGTGACGCTGGCCTCATAGAACGAATTTGGAAGTACTCCATCTCTTTCTATCTTTCCAAAGAACTTTAGTAGAATAGGTATGATTTCTTCTTTAAACGTTTGATTGAATTCCCCAGGGAAGCCATCTGGCTCTGGACTTTTGTGTCTTGGGAGTTTTTTGATGACTGCTTCAATTTCCTCCCTGGTTATTGGCCTGTTCAGGTTTTCTATTTCTTCCTGTTCCAGTTTTGGTAGTTTGTGGCTTTCCAGGAATGCGTCCATTTCTTCTGGATTGCCTAATTTATTGGCGTATAGCTGTTCATAATATGTTTTTAAAATCGTTTGTATTTCCTTGGTGTTGGTAGTGATCTCTCCTTCCTCATTCATGATTTTATTAATTTGAGTCTTCTCTCTCTTCTTTTTAATAAGGCTGGCTTATGGTTTATCTATCTTATTAATTCTTTCAAAGAACAAATTCCTGGATTTGTTGATCTGTTCCACAGTTCTTCTGATCTCGATTTCGTTGAGTTCTCGAATCTTTATTAACTCTCTTCTGCTGGGTGTAGGATCTATTTGGTGTTTTTTTCTCTAGCTCCTTTTGGTGTAAGGTCAGCTTTTGTATGTGAGTTCTTTCCAGTTTTTGGATGGCTGTTTGTATTGCGATGTATTTCCCCCTTAGGACTGCTTTTGCTGTATCCCAAAGATTTTGAATGGTTGTATCTTCATTCTCATTACTTTCCATGAATATTCTTAACTCTTCCTTAATTTCCTGGTTGACACTTTCATCTTTTAGCAGGATGGTCCTTAACCTCCATGTGTTTGAGGTCCTTCCAAAATTCTTGTTCTGACTTAGCTCTAATTTCAAGGCATTATGGTCTGAGAATATGCAGGGGACGATCCCAATCTTTTGTATTAGTTAAGACCTGTTTTGTGACCCAGTATGTGGTCTATTCTGGAGAAAGATCTATGTTCACTTAAAAAATGTGTATTGAGTTTGGATGTAAAGTTCTGTAGATATCTGTGAAATCCATCTGGTCCAGAGTGTCATTAAAAGCTCTCGTTTCTTTGGAGATGTAGTGCTTAGAAGACCTATCGAGTGTAGAACGCACTAGACTGAAGTCACCAAGTATAAGTGCATTATTATCTAAGTATGTCTTAATTTTGGTTATTAATTGATATATTTGTCCGCGCCCTCTTTCGGGGCATATATATTGAGGATTGTTAAGTCCTCTTGTTGGATAGATCCTTTAAGTATGAGATAGTGTCCCTCTTCATCTCTCACTACAGTCTTCGGGGTAAATTTTAGTTTATCTGATATAAGGATGGCTACCCCTGCTTTCTTTTGTGGACCATTTGAATGGTAAATGGTTCTCCAACCTTTTATTTTCAGGGTGTAGGTGTCCTTCTGTCTAAAATGAGTCTCTTGTAGACAGCAAATAGATGGGTCCTGCCTTTTTATCCAGTCTGAAACCCTGCACCTTTTGATGGAGTCATTAAGCCCATTCACGTTCAGAGTTACTATTGAGAGATATGAGTTTAGTGTCACCATGATATCTATTCAGTCCTTGTTTTTGTGGATTGTTCCACTGAACTTCTTCTTAAAGGGGAATTTTAAGAGTCCCCCTTAAAATTTCTTGCAGAGCTGGTTTGGAGGTCACATATTCTTTCAGTTCCTGCCTGTCTTGGAAGCTCTTTATCTCTCCTTTCATTTTGAATGAGAGCCTTGCTGGATAAAGTATTCTTTTTGCATGTTCTTCTCATTTAGGACCCTGAATATATCCTGCCAGCCCTTTCTGGCCTGCCATGTCTCTGTGGAGAGGTCTGCTGTTACCCTAATACTCCTCCCCATAAAAGTCAGGGACTTCTTGTCTCTTGCTGCTTTAAGGATCTTCTCTTTATCTTTGGAATTTGCAAGCTTAACTATTAAATGTGGAGGTGTTGGACGGTTTTTATCGATTTTAGGGAGGATCTCTCTATTTCCTGGATCTGAATGCCTGTTTCCCTTCCCAGATTAGGAATGTTTTCAGCTAGGATTTGTTCAAATACATATTCTGGCCCTCTGTCCCTTTCGGCGCCCTCGGGAACCCCAATTAAACGTAGGTTTTTCTTCCTCAGGCTGTCATTTATTTCCCTTAATCTATCCTCATGGTCTTTTAATTGTTTTCTCTTTTTTCCTCAGTTTCCCTCTTTGCCATCAACTTGTCTTCTATGTCACTCACTCGTTCTTCCACCTCGTTAACCCTCGACGTTAGGACTTCTAGTTTGGATTGCATCTCATTCAATTGATTTTTAATTTCTGCCTGATTGGATCTAAATTCTGTAGTCATGAAGTCTTTTGAGTCCTTTATGATTTTTTCTAGAGCCACCAGTAGCTGTATAATAGTGCTTCTGAATTGGCTTTCTGACATTAAAGTGTAATCCAGATTTTGTAACTTGTGGGAGAGAGGAATGTTTCTGATTCTTTCTTTTGAGGTGAGGTTTTTCTTCTAGTCATTTTGCTCAGTGCAGAGTGGCCAAAAACAAGTTGTATTGGGCAAAGGAGAAACAGAGAGGAGAGAAAGAAAGAAAGAAAAGAGAAAAAGAAAAAAGAAAAAAGGAAGAAAAAAAGAGAAAGAAAAAGAAAGAAAGAAAAAAAACTGTCGGGGGAAGCAATCAGAAATCGAAATCAAGAAGCAAAAACAAAACAAAACAAAACAAAACAAAACAAAACAAAAAAAACACGGGAGAGTATCCTGATTCTGTAGACTTTAAGTCCCTTGACCTCCCCTGGAACTTGTCTGTCCAGCTGGTCTTCTGGGGGAGGGGCCTGTTTTGCTGATTTACAGGTGTTTGCACTTTGGGGTGCTGCTCTGCCCCCTGCCTGTGCAGGGCTCAGTGGGGGTTGTTTACCCCGTGAGGCCCCAGGAAGTACAACCCCAGTTGCGGGGCCAGCTCTGGAGCCCTGGAGTCAGCTCCTGCAGTAACTACAGAGCTCTCCGTCTGCAGGGCCTGGAGGCTCCGGGGCGTGGCCGCTGATCTGCTCAGCTCGGGCAGGAGTGTCCTTGCTGTCCTGGGCCCTCCAGGCCTCTGCCTGTCCGGGGGAGGTCGGATCATGGCCTGTGTCCCGGCGCCCAGTGCTCCCGGGCCTGCACTGTTGGATTCATACTCTGGCCCGGCAGCCCCCTCCGCGGAGCCGCCGCCTGAGCCCCTCCGAGATGCTCCGGGTCCCGCCGCGCGCGCTGCAGCCCTTAGGGAGCTCGGCGCACTCTCCCGGGGCGCAGGTGTCTGTTAGTGTCCCAGGGAGCCCGAGGGCATCCCCGCCCTCCTGGGGTCCTGCTCCAACTCCCTGCGAGCCCCTTTCCACCCGGGAAGGTTGGTGCAGCTCCTGCTTCTCCGGGACGGGGCTCTCCTGTCCTGGGGACACTCGCCCCGGCCTTAGCCCAGCTCCTCGCGGGGCCCCTCCCCCTCGGAGGCCTTTTGTTTCTTCATTTCTTTTTTTCCCCGTCTTCCTACCTTGATAGAAGCGTGAACTCTTCTCACTGTAGCATTCCAGATGTTCTTTCTTTAAATCTCAGGCCGAATTCGTAGATTTTCAGGATGATTGAAAGGTTATCTAGGTAATTTGGGGGGGACAGGTGATTTGTATCCCTACTCTTCCACCATCTTGCCCCTCCCTTAATAGTATTTTAAAATTTTAAAATATGTCACTCTTATAGTCTTTCACCTTAAACTATAACATGTTGTTGATTTAGTATTAAATAAATGAAAAGTGATAATTATAAGTTTTTAAGTAATTCATACTATTGTATTTCAAAAATTATTTCATGTACTTATATTGACCATAAAATTCATTTCTTCTTTCCAAATATCTTATGTGCTATTACATCCAAACATTTATTTCTAAACTGAAACATTGGTGCTATAGTGCTGTCAAATTATATCCATATAGGGACGCCTGGGTGGCTCAGTGGTTGAGCCTCTGCCTTTGGCTCAGCACATGATCTCAGAGTCCTAGGATCAAGTCCCACATTGGGCTTCCTACATGGAGGCTGCTTCTCTCTCTGCCTGTGTCTCTGCCTCTGTGTGTGTGTGTGTGTGTGTGTGTGTCATGAATAAATAAATAAAATCTTTTAAAATTATATCCATATTTACGGATATAAATTATATCCATAATGCCATATGATTTCACTCATTTCACTCGTGTAATTTAAGAAACAAAACAGTTGAACATAGGTTAAGGGAAGGTAAAATAAAATAAGACAAATTTGAGAGAGAGGCAAACCATAAGAGACACTGAACTATTGGAAACAAACTGAGAGTTGCTGCAGGGGAGGGGATAGGAGGACCGGATATTGGATGATGGGCATTAAGGAGGATACTTAATGTAATGAGCACTATTATATGTAATTGATGAATCACTAAATTCTACTTCTGGAACTAATAAAAAATAAAAAAACAAAATTCAAAAAAATTCTCAACAATCCCCAGTGCAAGCATGAGAGATAGTAGGTGCTAGATGATAGTAGATGATGCAAGAGAGATAGTAGGTAAAGATTCAGAAACTGGATTTAGCTAGACATTGCTTCTTCATCTTTTTTTAAAGAAAATTTGACATTGCTAGGAGAAATTAGAGCAAGATAAATAATTCTATTGGTCATAAAGTGCTGAAAAGATGTCCCCTGGAATCATTCTACTTCATAAAACACTTTTTTTGCCCTGATCCACACACACACACACACACACACACACACATATATATATATATATATATATATATATATATATATATATATATATACTTTTTTTCAAGTATGCTCACTACCTGACTCAAAAGTATACTCCCTAGGTAATTACTGTATGAAGTATGAAGTATCTTTTAATGAGAGCTAATACAGCATGCCTACATTTAATGATGGGAGAAATAATTATTAGGTCAAATTAAGATAGTGAAGATACGTAAGCACTTAACTCTGAACCTATCAGTTCATTTCAGCTCAACTCCTTTGAACAATATTCATAAATCACTTATGTTGTGGTACATGTCATGTTAGCTACTGGAAAAGCAAACACTACCAAAACATGGCTGCTTCCCTTTAGAAATGTGGGAGAACCACTTTAAGTGTGTATATATTTCAAGAAACCATAATATCAGTAAGAATCAAGAAAGCAACTACTTTGAAGACCAAAGGTAAGAGGGCAATACAATTTTATTAATTTTGTCATATTTATTATTAAATAATTATCTTGTGGAAGCTTAATACTAAGAGAGAGAAAAGGAAATATCTGTATGTCTTAGATATGATGTCATATGACTACATATGATGAGAGAGAATGAGTAAGCCTAGGAAGAAATGCCCAATAGAGATCCCATAACCAGGTCTTTGAAAAATTAAGTGATTACAACAGGCCAAACAACAAAATTATTTCACCTATTACACTTCTTAAACCATGGCCATTCGGACAATACAGAAGAAAAGAGTTAATTTCAATATTGCCAGCATTAAGTGTCATTAAAATGAAAGACTCTGGGGCAGCCTGGGTGGGTCAGAGGTTTAGCGCTGCCTTCAGCCCAGGGCATGATCCTGGAGACCCGAGATGATGAAGTCCCATGTCAGGCTCCCTGCATGGAGCTTGCTTTTCCCTCTGCCTGTGTTTCTGCCTCTCTCTCTCTCTCTCTCTCTTCTCTCTCATAAATAAAAATAAAAATCTTTAAAAACAATGAAATACTCTGGAATGTTTGTTTTATTAACATAAGTGTTTTATAGTAAGAGCTGAAAGTTATAAGAAAGTGGACATAAAGCACATACCCATGGGGAAAACCAAATGAAATCTGAAAAATAATAATGTAATAATAGAGCAGAAGAGGTGATGCAGAGAATTAAAGTTTCTGTCTGCCAAACTTTGATAATAATGTGCCTAGATGTCCCCATAGTTTCTGCTCTATGAGTATACTGTTAAAGCTCTGATTGGCTTTACAAGAAAATCTAATTCCTTATATAATTCCACAACAGTGAATTATGTTGCCTGTCGAGCATCTGGGACAAGACAACACCAAACAGAATAGATTTGTGCACATGTTAATCTATTGGTGAGGAGGAAACTATCACTTGGCATGGGCATGGGGCAAATAACAGTACCACTCAATATTTTATTAGGGACAAGATAAAGAAGAGGATATAATGATCCAGGGTTATCAGTACACTTCATTCTGTTTCAGCTAGAGGGACCTGATTTGGGGAACATGCATTATAAGGGGTGTGTGTGTGTTTGTACAAGTATGTGTACCTGTATGTGTTTTTCATTTTGACAGCCAGAAACTATTCTTCGTGCTGAACTACATACTGGCACAAGCAGCTGGAACTTTATGCCTTAGTAATCAAAGATTTTTGTTGTTATTTCCATGGAAACACTTGAAATAGTTTTTCATTTATGTGTATTTAGATTGGGGTCAATTTCATAATTTTAATCATGTTCATTATCTTTAGGAGGTGAATATGTGTGTACAGAAGTCAGAAAAAATAGATCACTGTTATTCAACAACTAGCACTGGAAACAAATACATTACTTTGACTTTATCTGTAATGTCTACTTCTGTTCTACACATAGTAATGAATATATTAGTCTGTCTTCATCTGTTATGTCTACTTGTATACACAGTAATAATATATAAGTCCTTAGCTTTGAACCCCATTATAGAGAATTCATTACCATGATCATTTTTATGTATTTGTGTCAAATTACAACCCTTATATTTGAATGCAGGGTACACTCTCAACAAATCAGAAGTAGAATAACAAGAATTCTCTAACTGAAATTGTTCCCTTTTGTATCATTCAAGTTTTTGTCATAAAGAAGATTTCATATATATATATATATATATATATATATATATATATATATTTCTTTTATATATATGAAAGGAGATTTACCTTTCTGTGTACACATGATACTTCCATGTCTGGTGCTGGAGTCTGAAGTCAGCAAGGGAGAGAAAACAGAAGTGTAAAAAGAAATTGGAAACTGCAAGAATTGACTAACTCTCACAAGTGTGCACTGATATCTGCATGAGTACCTTACCCATCACTTGAGGCTTTCAATTTTGACATTTTTTTCTTTTTTCAAGTCTTTGTTTAAATTCCAGTTAGTTAAAATACAGCGTGATATTAGTTTCAGGTGTAGAATTTAGTGATTCATCACTTACATACAACACCCAGTGCTCATCACACATTCCCTCCTTAATACCCACCACCCATTTAACCGTGAAGAAACTGATGTTCCTCATTACAAAACTAAACACACATCTGGTCTAGGAATCAGATAATCTGATGGAGGAGATCCCATGGAAACTGAAGGGGCTGCTATCTCATGCCAGTGAGATGAGTCAGCAGATAAGAAACTGCAGGCATGGATTGCAACAGCCCTTCATGTCCTAAATTGATCTCCTGAGCCTTCAAATCCCATGTGAAATATTGTGTGTATGTGTGTGTGTGGTACAAATACTCCTTGAACTGCAGAGAAAAGAGTTCTGAAAGACATAGTTCTAGCCTAGCTAAATAGACACAATATAAATCACTACACTTGTACTTTGCAGGGAAAAAAAGGTCAATAATGTGAAAACAAGTTGACATAGTTACAATCAGTGTTGTCTTTTATTGATCATTATATATTTAGATCAGTATACATTCAGCACTATTTCCTAGAACTTCCTTATCTCCAGTTCTGGAAAGTTTTAAGATCAGAGGGTATTTGTGTCACAAGTGATGTGAAATATCATCTACTATAAACACTCCTTTGATATTTCAGTGTTCACTAAAATGCAGTGATACATCATCACCCACCCTCTGCATTGGCACCTTTACAAGGAAGCTCACTATCTCTTTTTTTGAACTAATACAATAGTTTGAGAATTCTTTACTTTGAGTATATATTTGTCACTCTTTATCCTTCACTAGTTAACCCTGTTTAGCCCTCTGGAATCTTACAAATCAAACTTTTTTCTTTCTCTTCCACACAATAACTTTTTAAGTATTTTATTGTTCAAAAGATCTATTTATTTTAAAGAGGAAGGAGGGGCAAGGGAGGAGGAAAGAGAGTCTTAAGCAGACTGTACACAACCCTGAGATCATGACCATGAGATCATGACCTGGGCAGAAACCAAAAGTCAGACTTAACTCACTGCACCACCCAGGTGTCCCAATTTCAAGTATTTTAAAGCAATTTCTAGAAGTCTTTTATGGTTTGCCTCCCTCTCTTTTATCCCCCCTTCTTCTATGTTCATCTGTTTTGTGATGAGCACTGGGTGTTATATGTAAGTGATGAATCACTAAATTCTAGTCTTGAAACCAAAATTTCACTATACGTTTCCTAACTAGAATTTAAGAAAATCTTGAAAAAAATATATAGAAAACATTTAGTCATAAATAAAAAAAATAAATGAAAGTATATTTTCTTTAAAAAAATTAAACAGTTTTTAGGACACTTCAAAACTCCACTATTCTAAGCATCCACAATTCTTTGAAATATTTTTATAACACTTTGCTCAGAATAGGCACTCATCATAGAGTCAGGTTCTCTCTGATTTTTGCTGCTTTCATAATTCTCTTTATCACTGTACCCTTTGAGGTTCCATTTCTTAAGGTATGTATCCCTGATAGAAGTAAAAATATATTAGTTGTTTGTCTTTCTATTTCCCAATCTAACAGGGCTCATACTGAAACATTTTTACAATCTTGGAATCACTTCAGGTAGGAAGGTATAGTGATAAAATATAAAGAATGTTGTTTTGGAGTCAGGAATTTTAGTTGGAATTCTGGCTTTGCAACTTACTGGTTATGTGATCTTAAATAAAGATCTAATGTACAGTCTCAGTTACTTCAAATTGGAAATAATCTTACCTACCTAACAGGAATATTGTGAAAAATAGATGAGATCAGATAGTGATGAACATGGCACAGGCCCTTGAATATGGTCAGCATCTGGAGCAATTATGAACTAGCACATAAATCAATGGAAAACTTTTCATAAAGACCTGCCCCTTTGGGATCCCTGGGTGGCGCAGCAGTTTAGCACCTGCCTTTGGCCCAGGGCGCGATCCTGGAGACCCGGGATCGAATCCCACGTCGGGCTCCCAGTGCATGGAGCCTGCTTCTCCCTCTGCCTGTGTCTCTGCCTCTCTCTCTCTCTGTGTGTGTGACTATCATAAATAAATAAAAATTAAAAAAATAAAATAAACTTTAAAAAAAAGACCTGCCCCATTAAAAATAATAATTTTAGATAAGTAAATCTTATCCTTTTCTAATCAAAACTTTTTTCTATATTTCTCATATTGAGGAATACATTTCTAAAATATGTACTTATTTATTAAAAAATACTGAAACTTACAACATCAAGTCATTATTCTGGCAACTGTAAATAAAACAGAGAACAGAAAGAAAGGATGTCCTAACTTTGCAAAGCTTGCAAAGCTTATGTTCTAGTGAATAGATTGTTGGAGGAGGGACTATACAAAATGATTAAGTAAAAAAAATATATAAGAAAGTATACAATGTGACAAGCTTTTTAAAGAATCAATGCTCAAACAAAACAAAAAAGAAAAACAAAAAGATGAAAAGAAAGAATGCTCAAAGAAGACCATTCAGACAAGACGATAATTGAGTGAGATCTGAAAAATGGAAAGGAACATTCTGGGAGAAAGTAGCATGAACTAGAGAGATCAATAGAGACCAGACAATGCATGGCCCTTCAGGTTGTGTTAAACGATAAAAATAATCAATTGATCTTTAACAAATAAACAAGAGAAATGCAATGGAGCAAAGATAGTCTTTTTGACAAATGGTGCTGGAACAACTTGATGTCCATGCACCAAAAAATGAGTCCAGATAAAGACCTTAAAACATTCACAAAATAATGATTAAAAATGGGGGATGCCTGGGTGGCACAGTCGGTTAAGCCTCTGACTCTTGGTTTCAGCTCAGGTCATGATCTCAGGGTCTTGAAATGGACCCCAGCATCAGGCTCCATGCTCAGCATGGTGTCAGGTTGGGATCATTCTTCATCCACTTACCTCCCCACTTAATAATAAATAAATAAATAAATAATAAATCATAACAAATAATTCAAAATGGATCACATATCTAAAAGTAAATCACAAATATAAAACTCCCAGAAGATAACATGGGAAAACCTAGATGACCTTGAGTTTGATGATGACTTTGTAGATGTAACACCAGAGAAATGATCCATGAAAGAAATAACTGATAAAATGAACTTCATTAGAATTAAAAACTTTGGGCAGCCCGGGTGGCTCAGCGGCTTAGTGCTGCCTTCAGTCCAGGGTGTGATCCTGGAGACCTGGGATCGAGTCCCATGTCAGGCTCCCTGCATGGAGCCTGCTTCTCCCTTTTCCTGTGTCTCTGCCTCTCTCTCTCTCTTCTCTCTCTCTCATAAATAAATAGAACCCTAAAAAAAAGAATTAAAAACTTATACTCTGCAAAAGATATGCAAAAGATATCAAGAGTATGAGAAGACAAGTCACAATCTTGAAGTAAATATTTGTACAAGAAACATCTGATGAAGAAATGTTATCCAATAAAAATATCATTTAAAAATAAAAAAAGAAATGTTAGCCAAAATATATAAAGAACTCTTAAAACTCAACAATAAGGAAATAAACAAGCATTAAATGTGGACCAAACACCTTAACAGATACTTCACCAAAAAAAGATGCACCAAAGGTAAATAAACATAAAATCACATCATGTATCATCAGGGAAATAAAAATTAAACCAGTGAAATACCATTTTACACCTATTTTAATGGCCAAAATCTGGAATACTGATATATCAAATTCTGGTGGGGATAGGGAGCAACAAGAACTTTCATTCATTGCTGATGGGAATACAAAAAGGTTTGGCTACTTCGGAAGACAGCAGTTTCTTACAAAACTAAACATACACTTACCATACAATCCAGCAGTCACGCTCGTTGTTATTTACCCAAAGGATTTGAAAACTTATGTCCACACAAGAATCAGCATATGGATGTATATAGCATATTTATTCATTATTTTCAAAACTTGGAAGCAAGGGAAGATATACTTTAGTAGGTAAATGGATAAACAAACTTTGATATATACAGACAATGGAATATTACTTAGTGCTTCAAAGAAATGACCTATTGAGACATGAAAAGACATGGGGGAATGTAAATGCATATTGCTAAGTGAAAAAAGCTAGTATGAAAAGCCTACATACTGTATAATTTCAACTGTATGACATTCTGGAAAATTCAAAACTATGGAGATAGTAAAAAGTTCAGTGAATGCTAAAGGTTGAGAATGAGGGAAAGAATGAATTGGTAGTGTGCAGAGAATACTTTGGCAGTGAAAATATTCTGTATGATACTATAGATATATGTCATATATTTGTCCAAACCCACAGAATGTACAACACCAAGTGTGAACCGTAATGTAAACTAGGAGTTTTGGTGATCATGATGTATCAACATAGGTTTATCGAGTGTAACAAATACACCATTCTGGTGAGTGATGTTGATAATGGGGGGGATGTTGTGTTGGGGCTGAGGGTAAGCAGAGGAATCTCTGTATCTTCCACTCAATTCTGCCATGGATCTAAAACTAATCTAAAAAGCTAATCATCCTTTCTGTTGTATGTGGCTTATGTTTTGAAAATGTCGGGTGAGCTGACAATTTAGACTGAGACTCAGCTTTACTGAATAAAGAGATGTCATCAACAAATTGTATCATTTTGGGAGGCTTGGAGGCAAAATGGCAAAAGAGTAGGGGTCCTTCTTTCATCTGGTCCCCCAAAATTACATAGATAACTTTTTGTATATTTTTAGAGTTTGATTTGTCAATATATAGTATAACATCCAGTGCTCATGCCGTCAAGTGCCCCCCTCAGTGCCTGTCACCCAGTCACCCCATTCCCCTGCCCACCTCCCCTTCCACTACCCCTTGCTCATTTCCCATAGTTAGGAGTCTCTCATGTTCTGTCTCCCTTTCTGACTTTTCCCACACATTTTCTCTCCCTTCCCTTATATTCCCTTTCACTATTATTTATATTCCCCAAATGAATGAGAACATACACTGTTTGTCCTTCTCCGATTGACTTACTTCACTCAGCATAATACCCTCCAGTTCCATCCACGATTTGAAGCAAATGGTGGGTATTTGTCATGTCTAATGGCTGAGTAATATTCCATTGTATACATAGACCACATCTTCTTTATCCATTCATCTTTCGATGGACACCGAGGCTCCTTCCACAGTTTGGCTATTGTGGACATTGCTCCTATAAATATTGGGATGCAGGTGTCCCGGCATTTCAGTGCATCTGTATCTTTGGGGTAAATAACCAGCAGTGCGATTGCTGGGTTGTAGGGCAGGTCTATTTTTAACTCTTTGAGGAACCTCCACACAGTTTTCCAGAGTGGCTGCACCAGTTCACATTCCCACCAACAGTGCAAGAGGGTTCCCTTTTCTCCGCATCCTCTCCAACATTTGTTGTTTACTGTCTTGTTAATTTTCACCATTCTCACTGGAGTGAGGTGGTATCTCATTGTGGTTTTGATTTGTATTTCCCTGATGGCAAGTGAGCTGGGGCATTTCCTCGTGTGCTTGTTGGCCATGTGTATGTCTTCTTTGGTGAAATTTCTGTTCATGTCTTTGCCCACTTCAAGATTGGATTGTTTGTTTCTTTGGTGTTGAGTTTAATAAGTTCTTTATAGATCTTGGATACTAGCCCTTTACCTGTAGGTCATTTGAAAATATCCTCTCCCATTCTGTAGGTTGTCTTTTAGTTTTGTTGACTGTTTCTTTTGCTGTAAAGAGATTTTTATCATGATAGAGTCCCAATAGTTCATTTTTGCTTTTGTTTCACTTGCCTTCATAGATGTATCTTGCAAGTTGCTGTGGCCAAGTTTAAAAAGGGTGTTGCCGGTGTTCTCCTCTAGGATTTCGATGAACTCGTCTCACATTTAGATCCTTCACCCATTTTGCATTTCTTCTGCACACGGTTTTCCAATTTTGCCAACATCATTTATTGAAGAGACTGTCCTTTTTCCAGTGGATAATCTTTCCTGCTTTGTCGAATATTAATTGATCATAGAGTTGAGAGCCCATTTCTGAGTTCTCTATTCTATTCCATTGATCTATGTGTCTGTTTTTGTGCCAGTACCACACTGTCTTGATGATCACAGCTTTGTCATACACCTTGAAATGTGGCATTCTGAAGCCCCCGGCTCTGGTTTTCTTTCTCAATATTCCCTTGGCTATTCAGAGTTTTTTTTCTGATTCCACACAAATCTTAAGATGATTTGTTGCAACTCTCTGAAGTCCAGGTATTTTGATGGGGATTGCATTAGAGTGTAATTTGCACAGGGTAGCATTGACATTTTCACAATATTAATTCTTCCAATCCATGAGATGGAATATCTTTCCATTTCTTTGTGTCTTCCTCAATTTCTTTCTGAGGTGTTCTGTAGTTTTTAGGGTACAGATCCTTTACCTCTTTGGTTAGGTTTATTCCTAGGTATCTTATGCTTTTGGGTGCAATTGTAAATGGGATTGATCACTTAATTAACCTTTCTTCAGTCTCATTGTTAGTGTATAGAAATGCCACTGATTTCTGGACGTTGATCTTGTATCCTGCCACACTGCCAAATTGCTGTATGAGTTCTAGCAATCTTGGGGTGGAGACTTTTGGGTTTTCTATGTACAGTATCATGTCATCTGGGAAGAGGACGAATTTTACTTCTTTGCCAATTTGAATGCCTTTTATTTCTTTTTGTTGCCTGATTGCTGAGTCTATGACTTTACTACTACGTTGAATAGCAGTGGTGAGAGTGGACATCCCTATCGTGTTCCTGATCTTAGGTGAAAGGCTCCCAGTGTTTCCCCATTGAGAATGATATTTGATGTCGGCATTTTGTAGATGGCTTTTAACATGCTGAGGAATATTCCCTCTATCCCTACACTCTGAAGAGTTTTGATCAGGAATGGATGCTCTATTTTGTCAAATGGTTCCTGTGTGTCTATCAAGAGGATCATATGGTTCTTGTTTTTTATCTTCTGATATGATCTATCAAACTGACTGTGTTACCACTGTTGAAACAACCTTGCCCTGGGGATAAATCCCACTTGGTCATGGTGTATAATCTTAATGTATTGTTGGATCCTATTGGCTAGTATCTTGTTGAGAATCTTTGCATCTGTGTTTATCAGGGATATTGGTCTATAATTCGCCTTTTTGGTGGAGTCTTTGGTTTTGGAATTAAGGTGATGCTGGCCTCTTAAAATGAGTTTTGAAGTATTCTGTCCCTTTCTGTCCTTCAGAACAGCTTTAGTAGAATATGTATTGTTTCTTCTTTAAATATTTGATAGAATTCCCCTGGGAAGCCATCTGGCCCTGGACTTTTGTGTCTTGGGAGGTTTTTGATGAGTACTTGAATTTCCTCCCTGGTTATTGGCCTGTTCAGGTTTTCTAATTCTCCGTGTTCCAGTTTTGGTAGTTTGAGGTTTTCCAGAAATGCGTCCATTTCTTCTAGCTTGCCTAATATATTGACATATAGATGCTCATAATATGTTTTTAAAAACGTTTGTATTTCCATGGCATTGGTTGTGATGTCTCCTTTTTCATTCACAGTTTTATTAATTTGAGTCTTTTTCCTTTTTATTAAGGTTGGCTAATGGTTTATCTATCTTACTACTTCTTTCAAAGAACCAAGTCCTGTTTGTTTGTTTGTTTTTTTTTTAAATCTGTTCTACAGTTCTTCTGGTCTCAATTTCATTGAGTTCTGCTTGAATCATTAATGCTCTTTTTCTGCTTGGTGTAGGTTTTTTATTTGCTGTTTTTTTCTCCAGTTCCTTTAGGTACAAGGTTAGCTTTTGTATCTGAGGGGTTTTTTTTCCAGGTTTTTAAGGGTGCTTGTATTGTGATTTATTTCCCTCTAAGGACTGTTTTTTATGTATTCCAAATATTTTGAATGGCTGTATCTTCATTCTCATTACTTTCTATGAATCTTTATAATTCCTTCTGATTTCCAGGTTGACTGTTTCATCTTTTAGCAGGATGCTGTTTAACTTCCATGTGTTTCAATATCTTCCAAATTTCTTCTTGTGATTGAATTCAAGTTTCAAAGTACTGTGGTCTCAAAATATGCAGGGGGCAGTCTCAATTTTTTGGTATTGGTTGAGACCTGATTTATGGCCCAGTATGTGGTCTATTGTGGAGAAAGTTCCATGTGCACTTGAGAAGAATGCGTATTCAGTTGTGTTCATATGCAAAGTTCTGTATATATCTGTGAAATCCATCTGGTCCAGTGTATCATTTAAAGCTCTTGTTCCTTTGGTGATGTTGTGCTTAGAAGATCTGTCATTTGCATAAAGTGCTGTGTTGTTTTCTCCTACCATTAGTGTATTATTATCTAAGTATGTCTTTACTGTGGTTATTAATTGATTGATATACATGGCAGTTCCCACATTGGGGGCTTAAATATTCATGATAATTAGGTCTTTTTGTTGGATCAACCCTTTAATTATGATATAGTGTGCCTCTTTATCTATTACTAGGATTGCTACCCCAGCTTTCTTTTGAAGACTATTTGAATGGTAAATGGTTCTCCAACCTTTCATTTTCAGGCTGTAGGTGTCCTTAGGTCGAAAATGATTCTCCTATAGACAGCAAATAGATGGATCTTGCTCTTTTTTTTAAGATTGATTTATTCTTGAGACACACATACACACACACATACACACACACACTCAGAGGCAGAGACTCAGGCAGAGGGAGAAGCAGGCTCCATGCAGGGAGCCCGACATGGCACTCAATCCCTGGACTCCAGGATCATGCCCTGGGCCGAAGGCAGGCGCTAAACTGCTGAGCCACTGGGGAATCCCTGGGTCTTGTTTTTTTATAGTCTGAAACCCTGCATCATTTAATGGGATCATTTAGCCCAGTTACATTCATAGTTATTATTGAAAGATATGAATTCAGTGTCATTGTAATACCTATTCAGTCCCTGTTTTGTGGATTATTTCTTTGGGCTTTGTCTTTCTTTTACAAGGTTCCCCTTAGTATTTCTTGCAGATCTGGTTTGCTGGTCACATATTATTTCAGCTTCTGCCTATAATGGAAGCTCTTTATCTCTCCTATTCTGAATGAGAGCCTTGCTGGATGAAGTATTCTTGGCTGCATATTCTTCTCATTTAGGACCCTGAATATATCCTGCCAGCTCTTTCTGGCCTGCCAGGTCTCTGTGGAGAGTTCTGTGGTTAATCTAGTATTTCTCCCCATAAAAATTAGGGATCTCGGAGGGGGAGGGGCAAGATGGCGGAAGAGCAGGGTCCCCAAATCACCTGTCCCCACCAAGTTACCTAGATAACCTTCAAACCATCCTGAAAATCTACGAATTCGACCTGAGATGTAAAGAGAGACCAGCTGGAATGCTACAGTGAGAAGAGTCCGCGCTTCTATCAAGGTAGGAAGACGGGGAAAAAGAAATAAAGGAACAAAAGGCCTCCGAGGGGGAGGGGCCCCGCGAGGAGCCGGGCTGAGGCCGTGGCGAGTGTCCCCAGGACAGGAGAGCCCCGTCCCGGAGGAGCAGGAGCTGCACCAACCTTCCCGGGCGGGCGGAAAGGGGCTCGCAGGGAGTTGGAGCAGGACCCAGGAGGGCGGGGATGCCCTCGGGCTCCCGGGGACACTAACAGACACCTGCGAGCGCAGGGGAGTGCTCCGAGCTCCCTAAGGGCTGCAGCGCGCACGGAGGGACCGACCGGAGCAGCTCGGAGGGGCTCGGGCAGCGGCTCCGCGGAGGGGGCTGCGGGGCGGGAGCGCGAATCCCACAGCGCAGGCCCCGGAGCACAGGGCGCCGGGACACAGCCCAGGATCCGGCCTCCCCCGGGACAGGCAGAGGCCGGGAGGGCCCAGGACAGCAAGGACGCTCCTGCCCCGAGCTGAGCAGATCAGCGGCCCCGCCCCGGAGCCTCCAGGCCCTGCGGACGGAGAGCCGAGAGCCCGAGCCCCGTAGTTCCTGCGGAGGCTGAATCCAGGCTTCCAGAGTTGCCATAGCAACTGCTGCTGTTCCTCCCTGGGTCCCACGGGGTAAACAACCCCCGCTGAGCCCTGCAGCAGGCAGGGGCAGAGCAGCTCCCCCAAGTGCTAACACCTGAAAACCAGCACAGCAGGCCCCTCCCCCAGAAGACCAGCTAGACGGACCAGTGATACTCCCCCGTGTTCCAATACAACTTGTTTTTGGCCACTCTGCACTGAGCAAAATGACTAGAAGGAAAACCTCACCTCAAAAGAAAGAATCAGAAACAGCCCTCTTTCCCACAGAGTTACAAAATCTGGATTACACTTCAATGTCAGAAAGCCAATTCAGAAGCACCATTATACAGCTACTGGTGGCTCTAGAAAAAAGCATTAAGGCCTCACGAGACTTCATGACTGCAGAATTTAGATCCAATCAGGCAGAAATTAAAAATCAATTGAATGAGATGCAATCCAAACTAGAAGTCCTAACGACGAGGGTTAACGAGGTGGAAGAACGAGTGAGTGACATAGAAGACAAGTTAATGGCAAAGAGGGAAACTGAGGAAAAAAGAGACAATCAATTAAGGGACCATGAAGACAGATTAAGGCAAATGAACGACACTCTGAGGAAGAAAAACCTACGTTTAATTGGGGTTCCCGAGGGCGCCGAAAGGGACAGAGGGCCAGAATATGTATTTGAACAAATCCTAGCTGAAAACTTTCCCAATCTGGGAAGGGAAACAGGCATTCAGATCCAGGAAATAGAGAGATCCCCCCCTAAAATCAATAAAAACCGTTCAACACCTCGACATCTAATAGTGAAGCTTGCAAATTCCAAAGATAAAGAGAAGATCCTTAAGGCAGCAAGAGACAAGAAGTCCCTGACTTTCATGGGGAGGAATATTAGGGTAACAGCAGACCTCTCCACAGAGACCTGGCAGGCCAGAAAGGGCTGGCAGGATATATTCAGGGTCCTAAATGAGAAGAACATGCAACCAAGAATACTTTATCCAGCAAGGCTCTCATTCAAAATGGAAGGAGAGATAAAGAGCTTCCAAGACAGGCAGGAACTGAAAGAATATGTGACCTCCAAACCAGCTCTGCAAGAAATTTTAAGGGGGACTCTTAAAACTCCCCTTTAAGAAGAAGTTCAAGTAACTCTGAACATGAATGGGCTTAATGACCCCATCAAAAGGCGCAGAGTTTCAGACTGGATAAAAAAACAGGACCCATCTATTTGCTGTCTACAAGAGACTCATTTTAGACAGAAGGACACCTACAACCTGAAAATAAAAGGTTGGAGAACCATTTACCATTCAAATGGTTCTCAAAATATACCCTAAAAACTACAGAACACTTCTGAAAGAAATTGAGGAAGACACAAAGAGATGGAAAAATATTCCATGCTCATGGATTGGCAGAATTAATATTGTGAAAATGTCAATGTTACCCAGGGCAATTTACACATATAATGCAATCCCTATCAAAATACCATGGACTTTCTTCAGAGACTTAGAACAAATTATTTTAAGATTTGTGTGGAATCAGAAAAGACCCCAAACAGCCAGGGGAATTTTAAAAAAAGAAAACCATATCTGGGGGCATCACAATGCCAGATTTCAGGTTGTACTACAAAGCTGTGTTCATCAAGACAGTGTGGTACTGGCACAAAAACAGACATATAGATCAATGGAACAGAACAGAGAACCCAGAAGTGGACCCTGAACTTTATGCTCAACTAATATACAATAAAGGAGGAAAGACGATCCACTAGAAGAAAGACAGTCTCTTCAATAAATGGTGCTGGGAAAATTGGACATCCACATGCAGAAGAATGAAACTGGACCACTCTCATGCACCATACACAAAGATAAACTCAAAATGGATGAAAGATCTAAATGTGAGACAAGATTCCATCAAAATCCCAGAGAAGAACTCAGGCAACACCCTTTTTGAACTTGGCCACAGTAACCGGAGAAGGACAAACAGTGTATGTTCTCATTCATTTGGGGAATATGAATAATAGTGAAAAGGAATATAAGGGAAGGGAGAAGAAATGTGTGAGAAATATCAGAAAGGGAGACAGAACATAAAGACTTCTAACTCTGGGAAATGAACTAGGGGTGGTGGAGGGGGAGGAGGGTGGGGGGTGGGGGTGAATGGGTGACGGGCACTGAGGGGTACACTTGACGGGATGAGCACTGGGTGTTATTCTGTATGTTGGTAAATTGAACACCAATAAAAATTAATTTATAAAAAAAAAAAAATTAGGGATCTCTTGTCTCTCGCTGCTCTAGGGATTTTCTCTTTATCTTTGGAATTTGCAAGTTTCACTATTAAATGTCGAGGTGTTGAATGGTTTTTATTGATTTTATGGGGGAACCTATCTATCTCCTGGATCTGAATGCCTGTTTCCCTCCCCAAATTAGGGAAGTTCTCAGCTATGATTTATTCAAATATGCTTTCTGGTCCTCTTTCCCTTTTGGCGCTCACTGGAACCCCAATTATACATAGATTTTTCCTTCTGAGGCTATCATTTATTTCCCTTAACCTTTCCTCATGGTCTTTTAATTGTTTTTCTCTTGTTTCCTCAGCTTCCATCCTTGCCATCAACTTGTTTTCTATGTCACTCACTCGTCTACTTCATTTACCCTTGTCATGAGGACCTCCACTTTGGATTGCATCTCATTTAATTGATTTTTAATTTTGGCCTGATTCAATCTAAATTCTGCAGTCATGAAGTCTCTTGATTCCTTTATGCTTTTTTCCAGAGCCACCAGTAGCTTTATAATTGTTCTTCTGAATTGTCTTTCTGACATCGAATTGTAATCCAAATTCTGTAACTCTGTGGCAAAGAGTACTGTTTCTGTTTCTTTCTTTTGTGGTTAGTTCTTCCTTCTAGTCATTCTGCTCAGTGCAAAATGGCTGTATGAGCAGGCTGAGTCAAGTATATCAACCACCACCTAAGTAAATTCACCCTGGATGATTCTGCCGAGATCAGAGACCAGAAACTAAAACAAATTAGAACAAAATAAAACACAAGGACCACTAAAGTGAAAAATTAATTTTAAAATAAAGTTGTAGGGCAGCCCCAGTGGCCCAGTGGTTTAACACCACCTGCAGCCCGGAGTGTGATCCTGGGGATCCTGGATCGAGTCCCACATGAGGCTCCCTGCATGGAGCCTGCTTCTCCCTCTGCCTGTGCCTCTGCCCCTCTCTCTCTCTGTGTCTCTATGAATAAATAAATAAAATCTTTTAAAAAATAAAATAAAATAAAGTAGTAAAAATCAAAGGCCAAGAATCGCAAAGAGGAAGAGTAAAAAAAAGGAAAAAAAAAGAAGATAGAAAAGGTGGGTGGAATGGGAGATTGTGGTGGTGATGAAGTTATAGTGGAGGGAGAATATAGTCTATCTGAGAGGTTCTAGGGGTGATCCTTTTGTGTCTGAGTATATTAAGTTCTGTATGTTAGAAGATGCTCAGTCCCAAATTTATATAAACCAGAAATACTTGTAGAAGGCCCCAACATTGATCACCAAAACTAAATGAGGTAAAAGAGGGGGGAAGAATGGGAATGAGGAATCTCACTGAATGAACCAGCACGGTATACCACTTGGTTCTGGGTGCATGCGTGTCATTAACTTCTGCCATTATAGAACAGAATGTTACAGAGAAAGCGAAAAACAAAACAAAACAAAAATCTTGTATATCTCCCAAAATTAAGTTGAGTATGTTGAAGGGAATCTAGAAATGGAAAATATATCTAGGACCAGTAATTGTAAAAGTATGAAAGTCAAAGAGGAAGAATCTTAAAAATGAAGAGGTGGTAAAACATTGTAGTTAAGGTGGGTAAAGAGAAAAAAAAATGGAAATTTATAGTCTGATATAAAAAGAAGCTACTGGAAAAAGGAAGAAAGAAAAAAACAGGAAGTGTACCCCCTGGTTTTATGTACTGTAAATCCCTCCACTACCCCTGGAGCTTTCCATCACTGCTTGGTCAAGAACTTGCTCTTCCCCTGTTCTTCCTGCTTGTCTTCTGGAGGAGGGGCCTGCTGTGCTGATTCTCAGGTGTGTGTACCTGGGGGAGCTGCCCCACCCCCTGCTGGGTGCAGAGCTCTGTGTGAGCTGTTTACCCTGTGATGCCTGTGTTCACTGGCAGCCCCGTCCCTCCCAGGCAGGAGGTGATACCAGGAGGAACAACACTGGTGGCAGCCAGCTCTCCAGCTCTAGAGTCAGTTCCTGCAGTAACTACCGCAGTCTCCCAGATGGCACTGGCCTAGATATTCCTGATGCAATGATCTGCATAGCTTGGTGGCACATAGTGGCAGGAGTCCTTACTGTCTTGTTCCCTCCCCGCCTCTGCCTACACCAGGTGGAGCGCAGGATAATGGGCTGTGTCCACTAAGCTTCCTGGGATCCAGGCCCTGTGCTGTTGGAATCGCACTCCTGGGGCCGCAGTTCCTGAAGGCAGCAGGTTGCGGACCCTTCCACTCTGAGTCGCCCACCTGACCGACTGGCTTCTCCCTGATGCCCCGCGGGGCCTGCGCTCCACCCCTTTACTGAGATCGGCCCACAGTTTGTGGCACACTTTCCCCTGGGGTGCACTTCCTATGTTAGTGACACTGGGAAGCTGGAGGCTTCACTGCCCTTCCTGTGATTCTGCTCAATTTTCCTGCTAAGTGCCTTTCCATCCAGGAAGAATCCAGTGCAGATTTTTTAAAGTTCCTACTTTTCGTGGGTTGGGCTTTCCTGATCCGGAGGCTTTCCCCACTCATCTTTAGCCTGGCTCCTCACAGGGCCCCTCCCCCACTTGATTCTTTTTTTACATTTTTTTCCACCTTCCTACCTTCCTAGAAGGGAAAAACCTTCTGTCTGTAGTGTTCCAGGTGTTCTCTCTTTAAATCTCAAGTAGAATTCATCGGTGTTCAGGATGGCTTGAAAGTTATCTAGGTAAGTTGCTGGGGCCAGGTGAGTTGAGGACTCCTCCTCTACATAGATAACTTTTAGGTCATTCTGAACACCTATTAATTCAACCTGAGATGTAAAGAGAGAACAGCTGGAACACTGCAGAGAGAAAAGTGATCACTTCTGGACAAGATAGGAGGGTGGAGAAAATGAACAGAAGGCATATATCTGAAGATAAAGGGCAGAGGAAGAAGCTTTGGAAAGACAGTATAGGAAAGCTGCACAGTGCACAATCAGGAACTTCAGAAATATGTGCCTGAAGAGACTTCCCTGACAGGAAAGGGCTCAGTGGTGGAATGGAGCAGAATTGCAGGAGGGGTAGTGAAGTCTCAGTATTCCTGGAGACATGGTGAGAATAGGGGTGCCTGGGAGAAAACTCACCTCAAACAATGGTTGGATTATGGCAAAGGTTTGGAAAGCAGCAACCCTCCTAGGGCAACTGGGAGAGGCAGGCCAGGTTTGCTGGCTAGCAGCTGAGCTCTCTCTGCCCCAGAGCCTGGCAGTGGACAGAAGCAGGCTATTTTCTATTCCCTCCAGAAAGATGCAGATCCCCAGAGCCCTACTCCAGCAGGCTCAGCACTCTCAGTCCCAGGGTGCAGCAGCAGACAGAAGCAGGCTATCCTCAGTTCCCTCCAGGGCAGGTGGAACCAGGGAGGGCACAAGAATGTGAAAGCTCACCTGCAATGAGGCACCCTCCAATTTGTACAAATCAGTGACCCCATGCCTGTCACCAATAAGATCTAAGCCAGTGTGCACTGAGACTGCAGTCCCATAAAGATGGAAGCTCTTAGTTCTGGGGCTGGAGATCTGGATGTTGTCATTTTTTTTCTTTTCTCCTTTCATCTGGGAGAGGCTGACCACTAGGGAACAAAGGCCTCACAGGAAAAACAGTTTTAAATGGAACCCAGCCACGTGGCAAGGGGTGAGGCATCCATACCCAGGCACCTGAGACTCAGCAAAGCAGGCCCCTCCCCCAAAAGAAAAGCTGAAAGAACAGGGTAAGAGCAAGTTCACTGACCAAGCAACACCGAGAGGTTCTAGGACTGAGGAAAAATAGTATATAGAACTCTAGTGTTTTTCTCAAGATTCATTTATATTTTAGGTTAAAAATCTCCAATAGCTTTTTCTTTTCCTTCTTTTATTATGATAGTATATCAACTCTTCATTTTTAAGTTTTTTCCTTTTTGACTTTCATATTTTAGAGTTGCCTGTCTTAGATATATTCATTTTTTATTCCATTCAACATATTCAATTTAATTTTTGTAGAAATATAAGTTATGGATTTTTTTGGTATTGTTTTGTTGTATAATTGTGGAATTTAGTACCTTCTAACATACAGACCAAGATACACTCAAACCAACTATAGCACCATGTTGATCCATTGTTTGCGATTATATTCTCTCTTCCTTCCCATTCTGCCCTGCTCTTCTATTTTTTTTTCTATATTTGTGGTTGCTGTTGTGTCTCTATATAAGTTTCCTGATTTATATAAATTTGGAATTTAGCACCTCCTAACAAACAGAAAAAATATATTCAGAACCAAGAGGATCATGCTTTAGGTCCACTCTGTGAGACTATATTCTCTCTTCCCCACCAATTCTACCCCACCTTTAAAAAAATACTATTTTAAAAATTTTGTTTTTCACTTTTGTAGTCTTTTAGTTTTGTTTTCCTTTTCTTTTCCTTTATTTTCTGCTCCCTGACCTCTTCAGAATTGTCTAAAATGTATTTTACTTAGGTCATGGTTGATATTTTTGACTTGGCTTGTGCATATAGCCATTGTGCCCTGGAGAAATGACTAGAAGGAGGAATGCACGACAAAAGAAAGAACCAGAAGTAATACCCTCTGCCACAGACCTAATGGATATGGATTTAATTAGCATATCAGAGACACAATTCAGAGGTGCAATTACAAAATTACTGGGGGCTGTCTAAAAAAGCATAAAGAAATCTAGATATTCTCTTACTGCAGAATTGAGATCTAATCAGGCTTAATATAAAAAAAATAAGAGACAGAGTCTAAACTATAAACTCAAATTGCTAGGGTTACTGAGGCAGAAGAGAGAGTGAGTGACATAGAAGGCAAGTTGATGGAAAGGAAGGAAGCTGAGAAAAAAAAAAGAGAAAAACAAGAACTGATGAGGATGAGGAGAAGCTTCAGGAAGTAAATGATAGGAACCATTGAGAAGGAATAATATTCATCATATTGTGATTCCAGTAAATATATGTAGAGACAGGATCACAAAGTATATTTGAACAAATCATAGCTGAGATCTTCCCTAATCTAGGCAAAGAAACAGGCATTCATATCCAAGAATAGAGAGCAACACCCCCAAAATCAACAAAAAAGATCAACAACATGACATACAATAGTGAAGCTTGCAAATTTCAAAGATAAAGAGAAAATCCTAAAAGCAGTTCAAGACAAGATTTTCTTAATTTATATGGGGAGAAACATCAGATTAACAGCAGACCTATCCAAAGAGACCTGCAGGCCAGAAAAGGCTGACATGATATATTTGGGGTACTAAATGAGAAAACATATGCAGCCAAGAAGACTATCCAGCAAGGTTGTCATTCAGAATAGAAGGAGAGATAAAGAGCTTCCAGGATAGATAGAAACTGAAAGAACATGTGACCATCAAACCAGCTCTGCAAGAAATATTAACGGGGACCCTGTAAGCGAGGAGGGAGCCAGAAGAAACAATCCACAGAAACATGGAGTGTAATACTATGACATGAAACTCATATCTTTCAATAGTTACTTTAAATATGAATTGGCTAAATGGTCCAATCAAAAGACACAGGGTATCAGACATGATAAAAAAGCAAGACCCATCTGTATGCTGTCTGCAAGAGACTCATTTTAGACTGAAGGAAACCTCAAGGCTTAAAATGAGAGAGTAGAGAACAATTTACCATTCAAATGGTCCTCAAATGAAAGCTGAGGTAGCAATCCTCATATCAGATAAATCATATTTTATAACAAAGACTGTAATAAGATATGAAAAGAGAAACTGTATAATATTTAAGGGGTCAATCCAACAAGAAGACTATATAATTATGAATATTTATGCCCCTAATGTGGGAGTAGCCAAGTACATGAATCAATTAATAACCAAGGTAAAGAGATACATAGATAATACATTAATAGTAGGAGACTTCAATATGGCTTACTCAGCAAAGGAAATATCTTCTAAGCAGAACATCACCAAAGAAACAAGGACCCTGAATGACACACTGGATGAAATAGATTTCACAGATATATACTGAACATCGTATCCTAATACAACTGAATACACATTCTTCCAAGTGCACATGGAACTTTCTCCAGATAGACCACATACTTGCTCAGAAATCAGGACTCAACTGATACCAAAAGATTCGGATGATCTCCTGCACATTTTCAGACCACAATGCTTTGAAACACGAACTCAATCACAAGAAGAAAGTTCGAAGAAACTCAAACACTTGGAGGATAAAGAACATCCTACTAAAATATGAATGAGTCAACCTGGAAATTAGAGAAGAATTAAAGATTCATTGAAACTAATGGAAATGAAACTACAACTGTTTAAAATCTTTGGGATTCAGCAAAAGCAGTCCTAAGAGAGAAATACATTGGAATTCAAGCCTCCCTCAAAAAAATTGGAAAAATCTCAGATATACAGACAAACATTGCACATAAAGGAACTGGAGAAAGAACAGCAAATAAAGCCTAAATCAAGCAGAAGAGAGATAATAAATATTAGAAAGAATTTAATGAAATAGAGACCAGAAGAACCGTAGAACAGATCAATGAAACTAGGAGCTAGCTCTTTGAAAGAATTAATAAGATATATAAACCCTAGCCAGTCTTATTAAAAAGAAAAGAGAGGGGATCCCTGGTGGCTCAGTGGTTTAGCGCCTGCCTTTGGCCCAGGGCGTGATCCTGGAGTCCCGGGATCGAGTCCCACATCAGGATCCCGGCATGGAGCCTGCTTCTCCCTCCTCCTGTGTCTCTGCCTCTCTCTCTCTTCTGTCTATGATAAATAAATAAATAAATAAATAAATAAATAAATAAATAAATAAATCTATCTTAAAAAAAGAAAAGAGAGAAGACTCAAATTAATAAAATCACAAAGGAAAGAGGAGAGATCACAACCAATATCAAGGAAATAAAAATGATTGTAAGAAAATATTAGAAACAAATATATGCCAACATATTAGGCAATCTGGAAGATATGGATGCCTTCCTTGAAACATACAAATTACCAAAAATGGAACAGGAAGAAATAGAAAACTTGAACAGGCCAATAGCCAGGGAGGAAATTGAAGCAGTCATCAGAAACCTCCCAAGATACAAAAGTCCAGGGCCATATGACTTCTGAGGGCAATTCTATCAAAAATTTAAAGAAGATATAAAACCTATTCTACTAAAGCTGTTTCAAAGCTAGAAATGGAGGGAATACTTCCAAACTCATTCTAAGAGGCCAGCATTACCTTTATGCCAAACCCAGACAAAGACTTCACCAAAAGGAATTAGAAACCAATATGCTTGAAGAACATGGATGCCACAATTCTCACCAAGATACTGGCCAATAGGATCCAAAAGTACATTTAGATGATTATTCAACATAACTCAGTAGGATTCATCCCTGGGATACAAGGGTGGCTCAACATTCATAAAACAACTAACATGATAGATCACATCAATAAAAGAAAAGACAACATGATCCTCTCAATAAACGCAGAGAAAACATCTGACAAAGCACAGCATCCATTCCTGATTAAAACTTTTCAAAGTGTAGGAATAGAGTAAACATAGTTCAATATGATAAAAGCCACCTATGAAAAGCCCATAGCAAATATCATTCTCAATAGGGAAAAACTGAGAGTTTTTCCCCTAAGGTCAGAAACATGACAGGGATGTCCACTCTCACCACTGCTATTCAACATAGTACTAGAAGTCCTAGCCTCAGCAATCAGACAAGAAGAAATAAAAGGTATTCAAATTCACAAAGAAGTCAAACTCTCCCTCTTTGCAGATGACATGATACTTTACATAGAAAACCCAAAAGACTCCACCCCAAGATTGCTAGAACTCATACAGCAAGTTGGCAGTGTGGCAGGATACAAAATCAATGCCCAGAAATCAGTGGCATTTCTATACAGTAACAATGAGACTGATGAAAGAGAAATTAAGGGGTCAATCCCATTGACAATTGCACCCAAAAGCATAAGATACCTAGGAATAAACATAACCAAAGAGGTAAAGGATCTATACCCTAAAAACTACAGAACACTTATGAAAGAAATCAAGGAAGACGTAAAGAGTTGGAAAAAATTCCAAGCTCATGGATTGTAAGAATAAATATTGTGAAAATGTCTATGCTACCTTGAGCAATTTACACATTCAGTGCAATCCCTATCAAAATACCATTGGCTTTCTTCACAGAGTTGGAACAAATCATCTTAAGATTTGTATGGAACCAGAAAAGACCCTGAAAACCAGAGAAATGTTGAAAAAGAAAACCAAAGTTGGGGGCATCACAATGCCTGACTTCAAGCTTCGCTACAAAACTCTGATCAACAAGAAAGTATGGTAGTGGCACAATAAGAGACACATAGATGAATGGAACAGAACAGAGAACCCAGAAATGGGCCCTCAACTCTATGGTCAACTCATCTTCGACAAACCAGGAAAGAATATCCACTGGAAAAAAAGTCTCTTCAATAAGTGGTGCTGAGAAAATTGGACAGCCAAGTGCAGAAGAATGAAACTAGACCATTCTCTTATACCACACACAAAGATAAACTCAAAATGGATGAAAGATATAAATGTGAGACGAGAGTCCATCAAAATCCTAGAGAAGAACACAAGCAACACCCTTTTTGATCTTGGCCACAGCAACTTCTTTCAAGACAAAACTGTGAAGGCAAGAGAAACAAAAGCAAAAATGAACTATTCGGTTTTCATCAAGATAAAAATCTTCTGCACATCAAAGGAAACAGTCAAGAAAACTGAAAGACAACCTATAGAATGGGAGAAGATATTTGCAAATGATATATCTGATAAAGGGCTAGTATCCAAACCTATAATTAACATATCTAACTCGACACCCAAGACACAAACAATCCAGTCATGAAATGGGCAGAAGACATGAACTGACATTTCTCCAAATAAGACCTACACAGGCCAACAAACACATTTAAAAAATGCTTTACATCACTTGCCATCAGGGAATTACAAATCAAAATCACAGTGAGATATCACCTCACATCAGTGAAAATGGCAAAAATTAACAAGACAGGAACAATAAATTTTGGCGAGGATGTGGAGAATGGGAAACCCTCTTGCACTGTTGGTGGGAATACATGCTGCTGCAGCTATTCTGGAGAAAAGTGTGTAGGTTTCTCAAGAAGTTGAAAATAGAGCTATCCTACCACCCAGCAATTGCACTACTGGATATTTACCCCAAAGATAGAGATGTAGTGAAACAATGGGACACCAGAACCCCAATGTTTATAGCAGCAATATCCACATTAGGCAAACCGTGGAAGGAGCCACGCTGTCCTTGGATAGATGAATGGATAAAGAATATATGGTATCTATATTGCAATGGAATATTACTCATCTGTCAGAAAGGATGAATTCCTATCATTTGTTTCAATGTGAATGGAACAAGAGGGTATTATGCTGAGGGATATAAGTCAATCGGAGAAAGATATGCAGAATATAAGAAATAGTGAAAGGAACTATAAAAGAAATGAGGGAAACTGAATGGGAAAAATAAGAAAGGAAGACAAACTATAAGAAACTTCTAACTCTGGGAAACAAACAAAGGTTTGCAGAGGGAGATGGTGGTTGTGGGATGGTGTAACTGGCTAATGGGCACTAAGGAGGGCACTTGATTGGATGAGCACTGGTTATTGTATTATATGTTGGCAAATTGAATTTAAATAAAATAAATTTTAAATAAAAAATAAAAAACAACAAATTTTATCATTTTAGGTATTCTCTTAGCCTTGAAACTCATTTTATTTATTTAGATAAAGAAAGTAATACTTCTGTATCTGTTAGGTTCCCTTTGTGAAAATAAATTATGACAATGATCATTGCAAAATTTTAAATGATTATGAAGTAAAACAAAATGGGAAAGATCACTCTGCAATGGATATGATTAACAAGAAATACCCCTATTTGTTTCTTGTAAATGAACTGATTTTGAGCAGCTGAGCCATTGTTTTTCTATTTGAACATTTTTATTCACAGTTTTATTCTTATAAAGCTAACTTTTCTACTTTGTGAATAGAGAATTTCTCTGTGTGTCACTTATTGGGTATAGTTTTTCCTTGTCTGATGTCCTATGCCTCAGATTTGAAGAAAGCTCCTTAGGCACTCCAATCACTTTTGTACCATCAAGGATTCTTTCTAATGTCTTTTCTTGTGATGCATGGTAAGAAGAACTCTGTGTGTGTGTGTGTGTGTGTGTGTATGCTCATGCATGCACATATATGTCGCATCTTTTTTTTAAAGATTTATTTATTTATCTATGATAGACATAGAGAGAGAGAGAGGCAGAGACACAGGAGGAGGGAGAAGCAGTCTCCATGCCAGGAGCCCGACGCGGGACTCAATCCCAGGGCTCCAGGATCGCGCCCTGGGCCAAAGGCAGGTGCCAAACCACTGAGCCACCCAGGGATCCCCTATATGTCGCATCTTTATCCATTTATCAATTGATGCATACTTGAGCTGTTTCCATAATTTGGCTATTGTAGATAATGCTGCAGCCCCTAAATCAGCATTTTTGTATTCTTTGGGTAAATTATTGGTAGTTCAATTGCTAGATCATAAAATAGTTCTATTTTTAATTCTTTGAGCAACCTCCATACTGTTTTCCAGAGTGTACCACTTTGTATTCTCATCAATAATGCAAAGAGTTCTCCTTTCTCCAAATCCTCATCAACACCTGTTGTTTCTTGTGTTGTTGATTTTAGTCATTCCGTAAGATGTGAGGTGATATCACATTGTAGTTTTTATTGCATTTCCCTGATAATCAGTAATATTGAGCATCTTTTCATGTGTCTTTTGGCCACATGTATGTTTTCTTTGAAAAATTATTCATGTATTCTGATCATTTTTAAACTGGATTATTCATTTTTTGGATGCTGAATTTTATAAGATTCTTCTTTATTTTGGATATTTACCCTTCATTGGATATGTCATTTGAAAATATCTTCTCCCATTCCATAGGCTTCCTTTTAGTTTTGTTGATTGTGCAGAAACTTTTTATTTTGATGTGCTCACAAGTTTATTTTTGCTTTTGTTTCCCTTGCTTCATGAGACATATCTAGTAAGAAATTGTCATGGCCAAGGTCAAAGAAGTTACTGCCTGTGTTCTCTTCTAGGATTTTTATAGTTTCAGACTTCACACTTAGGTCTTTAAATAATTTTGAATGTATCGTTCTGTATGGTGTAAGAAAGTTGTGTAGTCTCAGTTTTTTTCAATGTTGGTGTCCAGTTTTCCCAACAGCATTAGTTGAAGAGACATTCTTTTTCCCACTGGATAATTTTTCCTGTTTTGTCAAAGGTTAATTGACTATATAGTTTGGATTCATTTATAGGTTTTCTATTCTGTTCTATTGATCTATGTGTCTATTTTATGCCACTACCATACTGATTTGATTATTATAGCTTTGTAATATAACCTGATGTCTGGAATTGTGATGATTCCAGAGTATTCTTACAAAAATAGATTTGATTAAATCACTCTTTTGCTTAAAACCCAGCAGTAACTTCCCACTTTTTTGGGTTAAAGCCCATAATGCTCACTCATTCTCTTTCTCCAAACATAATTTTACATTCCTTTTCACCTTGCTCTATTTTTCAGTCTCACTGGGCTTCTCTCAGTTTTTGAAATCTGTCATGCTTCTAAAAGCTCAGGACCTTAATTCACACTTTTCTCTCCTTAAAATTTCTCATTCCACCTTTACTTGATTACTACCTACCTACATGTTCTTCAGGTTTTAACTTTAATACTGCTTCCATCCCTGATGTTTCCATAAGCAGTCTTAATTTATATTATCACCATGATTGTAGTTAGACAATTTCCAGTTAATTATATTTTGGTCTGTCTGTCTTCCATATTATACCACAGTCTCTGAGAGCAGATTCAACTCATTCATGTTTATTCTTTTATCTCCACTGCCTCTCACATCCCTGTTATATAGTAACTTTCAGTAAATATTTATTGAATGAACAGCATACAGAAAATATCACTGAAAAGATCAGCTCTATCTATACTCCTTCATGGGCCTTTTTCTGTACATATATATTTCAGGTAAAAGAACACTCTATATCTGAAAGTAGCAAAGAGAATTGCAAATAAATGCAATGACCATAAGTGTATTTTGTATAAAGTTCTACTTGATTAATATAAATCATACCCATGGTTAATGGAACTCTTTTTAGGAATCCTCAATAAAAACAGAAATTTACACATATTGTATTTTTAATAGGATCTCAAACTCAGCATAAATTTATCAAAGTATCAAAAAATGATGACTAGAATATCATTCAAATCAAGAGAAAATTGCCAAATAGCAATATTACACAATAAAAAAATTTTGTGATTAGTATTTGTTATGTGCTCATTATAAAATTTTCCATTTTCTGGGTACCATAATCTAATCTTCACAACTGTATAGTAATTAATATTCATGTGTCACAGATAAGGAACTTAAAGTTCTGGCAGGTTAAATAATTAACATGAGCTCAAAAGATTCAAAATTGTTTCAAATTCCAAAGCCTGCATTCATTTAAATATACCCTATTGTCTCTTTGGCCCTATGAATATGTTCATTTTTTAAAAAAATTCATGGCCACTAGCTAATATTTGACAGAGCCACAGTGTTTGGGTACAAATTATAGTGATTTAAAAGTAATGTTATTTCAAAACATATGTAGGGTAATGGAAAGAGATACTTTGCAGTCGGAGCAATTTTGAGAAAGAAGAAAGTTGCAGGTATCCCAATTCCAGATTCCATAATATATTACAAAGCTTTGTAAAAGCTTTGTAATCAAATCAAAACAATATTGTACTGGCACAAAAATGGACATAGATCAATAGAACAGAATAAGGGGCCCAGATATAAACCCGTGATTAAATGGTCACATAATCTATGAAAATAAGGCAAGAATATACAATGGAGAAAACAATCTCTCCAATAAATGGTGCTGGGAAAAATAGACAGCTACATGCAAAAGAACAAACCTAGACCACTGCCTTAACCATATGCAAAGAAAAAAAAAACTCAAAATAGACTGACTGAAGACCTAAATGTGACATCTGAAACCACAAGAGTTTTAGAAGAAAACATAGGTGGTAAACTCTTTGACATTAAGCATAGAAATATTTTTCCTTGGAGAGGATGTGGAAAAAGGGGAACCCTCCTGCACTGTTGGTGGGAATGTGAACTGGTGCAGCCACTCTGGAAAACTGTGTGGAGGTTCCTCAAAGAGTTAAAAATAGATCTGCCCTAGGACCCAGCAATTGCACTGCTGGGGATTTACCCCAAAGATTCAGATGCAATGAAACGCTGGGACACCTGCACCCCGATGTTTCTAGCAGCAATGTCCACAATAGCCAAACTGTGGAAGGAGCCTCGGTGTCCATCGAAAGATGAATGCATGGAGAAAGGAGAGGAACAGATATCATACCAGGCATGAGGGACCTGCACTGAGAAGATAAGTCCCCATAATATCTGGCTTTGAAAACAAGAGGGACTTAACTTCATGAACCTTTTTACAAAACATGGAGCTTAACAGCTGGTACTTTTAAAATCAGCTGCTTTGACTCAGGGAGAGCTGCGGGGTGATAGGAAACATACCCCATCCTTAAAGAACCAGCATAACAAATAGCCCTGTAAAGGCACAGCATAGAAGCCACACTTTAAAAATCCTCTAGGAAAAAAAAAATAAAAAAAAAATAAAAATCCTCTAGGGTATACAGGAAGGTGATTTATTTACTAAACTCAGGACAAAGACAGGAGGGGCATAAATCTTTAGGAGACTTCTCCAAGAATGAAAGAGCTGGGAGACACCATGTCTCTCCCCTGATCCCAGCCTAGAATGTCGGACATCTGCAGGAACCAGTGCAAACAAGAAAACTCCCAACTAATTGGTTAATATCTCATGCTTTGCCTCTGCAATCTCCAGTGAACTGCCCCATTTAACCTGCCTCACTCAGAAGTCTCTCCAAAGTGGCTCCAGGTCCCATCCTGCAAGCAGGCCAACACAAAACTTACTAATATCACACACCCTGCCCCTGGGTTCTCCTGCGGAGAGCTGCATCAAACCTGCCTCACCCAGCAGGAATCCATCCAAAATGGGGCCACAAGTATCTTAAAGTGACTCCTGCTCTGGGAAGAAGGAAAGATAACCGCACATGCCAATTCAACTGCAGCCCCAGCAGTGGGCTGGGGGTAGACATTTGATCTGACTGTTGGGACACCCACTAATAAAAACCTCACAGAGGGCAGTACAAAGGTAGAGCACAGTAGTTCAGGGTTACTGCAACTCCAACAGAGAGGGCAAATATCTGATCTGACTGTAGTCCCACCTACCAACAAAAGCCTCTCAAGGGACAGTATGAGGAGAGGTTCCTTCAGTTCAGTTCAACCACTGTTCTCATATATAGGCTGAAGGCGGACATCTGTTCTGACCCAACTCAAGCCCAAGGCATCTCCAGACTGGCCCTTTTACAGCATAGGGACCACACCCTGCCCACAAAAGCCAAAGAAAGCCATTGTAGACGACTGGACTAAAGTCCAATATGGCTCAAGCCCAAGAGGAGGGCACACACAACACACATAAGAGACACTCTTGAAGTGTTAGGTTCTAAAGAACAGGGGCCATTGCACTGTAATATACTATAGGAGCTCTTCTTCATAAGGCCAGTACTTTCAAGATCAGGAGATGTATCTGAATTTCCTAACATAAAAACAGACACAGAATGTTAGACAAAATGAAGAAGTAGAGGAATTTTCCTAAGTGAAAGAACAGGACAGAGTCACAACAAAGAGCAAAATGGAACAGAGATAAGTGATATGTCTGATAGAGAATTCACAGTAATGATCATAAAGATTCTTACAAGACCTGAGAAAAGAGTGGAGTATCTCAGTGAGACCTTCAATGAAAATAGAAAATATTTAAGATTGGTGCCCCAGTGGCTCAGTCGGTTAAGTGTCTCCTTTTGGCTCAGGTCATGATCCTGATGAAAGATAGTTGGAAGGAAGACAGGTAGAACCAAGGGGCCCCCATCCTAAGAGTAAACCCTTAAAAGGATTTTAAACCACACTGGAAGGGGCCCTTCACCCTTTCCCAGGTGATAGGTGATAAAAACTTGATTGGATGACAGGCACAAGGAGGGTTAATCAGATTAAAACAGCCCGCTAAGTAACCTATAAAACCCCCTAGATGCAGAAACTCTAATGACAACCCTCTTGGGTTCCCTCCCTATTCAGGAACTTGGTACTATCACTTTATTATTGCTCAATAAATCTTGCTTTGCTAAGCACGACTGTCTGGTCTACCTCTTCATTCTTTGAAGCAGTGCAACCAAGAACTACAGGTACTGATGGAGAAAAAAATCCTGTAACAATCCCAGAGCAGAGGGATCAAGCTGTATGTCAGGCTCCCAAGCAGGGAGCCTTCTCCCTCTGCCACTCTCCTGCCTTGCGCTCACTCTCTTCTCTCTCTCTCTCTCTCTCTCTCTCTCTCTCTCTCTCTCTCTCTCATAAATAAGTAAAATCTTAAAAAAAAGAAAAAAAAGAAAAATCAGAGATGAATACCTCAATAACAGCAATTAAAAATACACTAGAGGGAAAATAGTAGATTAGAGGAATCCAAAAGAATAGGCAATCTGGCAGACAGAGTAATGAAAAACAACCAAATGGCAGAAAAAAGAAAAGGGAAAGAAAAAAATAATGAGAATAGATTAAAACAACCTCTCAAACACATTAAATATTGAAGTTATATCATGCATCTTTTCCAACCATAACCCTATAAAACTAAAAATCAACTACAAGAAAAAATATGGAAGGAACACAAATACATGAAGGTTAAAAAACAAGCTATTAAATTAATGAGTCAACCTAGAAATCAAAGAGGAAATAAAAAAATACATGGGGACAGTTAAAATGAAAATATAATAAACCAAAATCATTGGGGTGCAGCAAAAGCAGTTCTAAGAGGGAGATTTATAGCAATATAGGCCTAACTCAAGAAGCAGGAAAAACCTCAAATAAATAATCTAACTTTACACCCGAAGGAACTAGAAAAAGAATGCACAAACCCCCAAAACAGTAGAAGAAAGGAAATAATAAAGATTAGTGCAAAAGTAAATGAAATAAAACCCCCAAAATTACCACAATAAAATAGATGAAACAAGGATCTGGTTCTTTGAAAAGATCAAGAAAATTGATAAACCTTTAGGCAGATTCGTTAGAGACAAACATTATATGGTCTCATTCATTTGGGGAATATAAAAAATAGTGAAAGGGAATAAAGGGGAAAGGAGAAAAAGTAAGTGCGGAAATATCAGAAAGGGAGAACATGAAAGACTTCTAAGTGGGAAACAAACTAGGGGTGGTGGAAGGGGAGGTGGACGGAGGGTGGAGGTGACTGGGTGACGGGGACTGAGGTGGGCACTTGACGGGATGAGCACTGGGTGTTATTCTATATGTTGGCAAATTGAACACCAATAAAAAATAAAAATAAATAAATAAATAAATAAATAAATAAATAAATAAATAGAAAGAAAGAGACTTAATCCCATAAATGAAAGAAGATAAATAATGGACAGCAGAGACATACAAAGAATTATAAGAGAATATTAAGAAAAATTATATGCCAACAAGTTTGACCTAGAAGAAATGGATAAATTCTTACAAACATATAACTTCCTAAAACTGAATCAGGAAGAAGTAAGGAATTTAAACAGACCAATTGCTGGTAATGAAATTGAATCCGTAATCAAAACAATCCCAACAGGGAAGAAAAAAAAAAAAAGTCCGGGGCCAGATGGATTCACAGGTGAATTTTGCCAAACATTTAAGAGTTAATACCTATTCTTCTCAAACTACTCCAAAAAATGGAAGAGGAAGGAAAGCTTCCAAATTCATACTATGAAGCCAGAATTACCCAGATAGCAACACCAGATGGATACTATAAGTAAAGAAAACTGCAGGGTAATATTCCTGATAGAAGTAGATACAAAAAATATCCTCAACAGAATATTAGGAAAGCAAATCAAACAATACATTAAAAAATAATTCAAGATTATCAAGTGAAATTCACGGGAAGCAAGAGGGATTCAATAATTGTAAATCAATCAATGACACACATCACATTGTATTGATAAAAAAAATGCAATCATTTCAACAGATGTAGCACTACACAAAGTATAACATCAATTCATGATAAAAACTCTCAGAAAGGTAAGTTTAGAAGGAACACACCTTAACATATTAAAGGCCACATAAGAAAAACCTGCTGCTAACATACTCAATGGTGAAAAGCTAACAGCTTTTCTTCTAAGATCAGGAACAATGCTAGGATATCTACTCACCATTTTCACTCAACACAGTACTAGAAGTTCTAGTAATAACAATCTGACAAGAAAAACAAAAGTCATACAAATTGGTAAAGAAGAAGTAATTTTTTTTAATTTTTTTATTACTTGCAGAGACCATGATACCATGGTCCACCAAAAACTATTAAAACTGATAAATGAAATCAGTTAAGTCCCAGGATATAAAATTGATATGTGACATGGATATCTGTCACATTTTTATACACCAGGAATGAGGAGGCAGGAATGGAAATTAAGAAAACAATTCCATTCACAATTGTATCAAAAATAATAAAATACTCAGTAATAAATGTAACCAAGGAGGTGAAAGACCAGTACTCTGATAACTATAAAATACTGATGACAGAAATTGAAGATGACACAAACAGAAATATATTTCATGCTCATGGATTGAAAGAACAAATATTGTTAAAATGTCCTCACAACCCAAAGCAAACTACAGATTTAATGCAATCCTTATAAAAAAAATCAGCAGCATTTTTCACAGAACTAGAATAAATCTAAACTTTGTATGGAAACACGAAAGACCTTGAATAGCTAAGACAATCTTGAAAAGGAAACAAAATGGAAGTATCACAATACCAGATTTGAACATATACCACAATGCTGTAGTAATCAAAATAGTATGATACTGGCAAAAAAAAAATAGACACATAAATCAGGAGAATAAAATAGAAAGTTCAGAAATAAACTCACAATTATATTTCAATTAATCTATGACAAAGGAAGCAAGAATATATGATGGGAAAAGACAGTTACTCTAGTAAATGGTTTTGAGAAAACTGGATAGCTACATGCAAAAGAAAGAAACTAGACCACTTAATCCATACACAAAAATAAACTCCAGATGGATTAAAGACCTAAATGTGAGACCTGAAACCATAAAATTACTTGAAGGAAATATAGGAGGTAATCTCTTGACATCAGCTTTAGAAAGATTATTCTATTTTTTTTGACAAAGGATGCAAGAGCAAAATTGAACTATTGAGACTACACCAGAATAGCTTTTGCACAAAAGAAACCACCACCAAAACAAAACAAAACAAAAACCCAACCCATAATATGGAAGATGTTTGTAATTATACAGCCTATTGGCAGTTAATATCCAAATTCATATAAAGCATTTATACAGCTCACAATAAAACATATAAGTCAGTTAGAAATGGGCAGAAGATATGAAGAGACATTTTTTGAAAGAGACATACAGATGGCCAACAGACAAATGAAAAAATATTCATCACTCATCATCAGGGAAATGCAAAACAAAACTACAATGAGATATAACCTCACATGTGTCAGAATGGCTAAAATAAAAAAAAAGGTGTTGCCAAGGATGTGAATAAAAATGAACCCTCATGCACTGCTGTTGGAAATACAAATGAATCAGGCCTCAACAAGTACAAAAAGATTAAGATCATACCACGCATATTTTCTGATCACAATGCTAGAAACTTGAAGTCAAACAAAAGAAAAAATTTGGAAACACCTCAAATATATGGAAGTTAAACAACATACTACTAAACAATGAGTGGCAACCAGGAGATCAAAGAAGAAATTTTAAAAATACACAGAAACAAATAAAAATGACAACACAACAGTCCAAAACCTTTGACACGTAACAAAAGTGGTCCTAATAGGGAAGTATATAGCAAAACAGGCCTACTTCAAGAAGTAAGAAAAATCTCAAATAAGCAACCTAAACTTACACCTAATGAAGCTAGAAAAAGAAAAACAAATGAAGCCTAAAGCCAGCAGAACAAGGGGAAAAAAAAGTTTAGAGCAGAGATAAATGACATAGAAACTAAAAACAAACAAACAATAGTACAGATCAATAAAACCAGGAATTGGTTCTTTGAAAAACATAATATTATTGATAAACCCCTAGCCAGACTTATTAAAAAGAAAAGAGAAAGAACCCAAATAATTAAAATCACAAATAAGAAGGAAGAAATAACAACCAACACCAAAGACATACAATTAAAATGTTATGAAATATAGGCTAAAAAATTGCCAATCTGGAAGAAATTGATCAATTCCTCAAAACATATAAACTACCAAAACTGAAACAGGAAAAATAGAAAACTTGAACAGACCAATTACCAGTAAAGAAATTGACTCAGTAATCAAAAATCTCCCAACAAACAAAAGTCCAGCGCCAGATGGCTTCCCAGAAGAATTCTATAAAACATTTAAATATGAGTTAATATCTATTCCTCTCAAACTATTCCAAAAAATAAAAATGGAAGAAAAACTTCCAAATTAACATTATAAGGCCAGTATTACCCTGATACCAAAACCAAAGACTCCATTAAAAAAGAGAACTACAGGCCAATATTCCTGGTGAATATGGATGCAAAATTATTCAGTAAAATAAAAAAAATACTGGTACATCCAATACAACAGTACATTAAAAGAGTCATTAACCATGATCAAGTCGGATTTATTCCTGGGATACAAGGGTCATTCAATATTTGCAAGTCAATCAATGTGATATACCACATTAATAAAATAAATGAAAGAACCACATTATCCTTTAGATACATGTAGCAAAAATATTTGACAAAGTATAACATCCATTTATGATAAAAACCGTCAAAAAGTAGGGTTAGGGGGAATATGCCTCAACATAATAAAGGTCATACACGAACAATCCACAGTGAATATCATCTTCAATGGGGAAAAATAGAAAGTTTTTTCTCTATAGCCAGGAACAAGGCAGGGAAATCTACTCTTTCCACTGTTTTTTAATATACTACTGGAAGTCCTAGTGTCAGCAATTATACAACAAAAAGAAATATTGAACATCTAAATTGGCAAAGAAGAAGGAAAGTTTTCACTATTTGCAGCTGTCATGATACTCTACTTAGAAAACCCAAGAGACTCCATCAAAAAATTGCTAAAATTCAAAAAAATTGCAGTATACAAAAATCAATATACAGAAATCTGTTGCATATCTATAGACCAATAATGAAGTAGCAGAAAGAGATATCAAGAAATCAACCATATTTACAATTGCACCAAAAGTCATAAGATACCTAGGAATAAACCTAATCAAGAGATAAAAGATCTGTACTCAGAAAACTATAAAACACTGATGAAAGAAATTGAGGATGACACACAAAAAAATTTGTAAAACATCCTATGCTCATGGATTAGAAGAACAAATATTGTTAAAAAAAGCTATATTACCCAAAACAATCTATGCATTTAATGCAGTTCCTATCAATAAAACATGAGCATTTTTTCACAGACCTAGAACAAATGATCCTAAAACTTGTATGGAACCACAAACTACCCTGGAAAGCAAAAGCAACCTTGAAAAAGAAAAGCAAAGCTGGAGGCATTACAATTCTGAACATCAAGTTACATTACAAAGCTGTAGTGATCAAGACCGTATGGTACTGCCACAAAAATAATCATATGCATCAATGGAACAGAATAGAAAACCCAGAAATGAATCCACAAGTATATGATCAACTAATCTTTGACAAAGCAAGAAAGAATGTCCAATGGAAAAAAGGTCTCTTCAACAAATGGTGTTGGAAAAACTGGACAACATGTAAAAGAAAGTGGAGCATTTTCTTACATGACACACAAAAATAAATTCCAAATGAAAAAAAGACCTACATGTGAGACAAGAAACGATCAAAATCTCAGAGAACATGCAATAACCTCCTTGACATCAGCTTTAGCAACTTCTTACTAGATACATCTCCTGAGGTAAGGGAAACAAAAGCAAAAAGAAGCTATTGGGACTTTGTTATAAGTTACTGCAGAGTGAAGAAAACAACCAACAAAACTAAAAGGCAACCTATGGATTGGGAGAAGATATTTAAAAATGATATTACTGATATTGGGTTAGTATCCAAAATATATAAAGATCTTATAAAACTCAACATCCAAAAAACGAAATATCTTTTTAAAAAAGAGAAGACATGAATAGACATTTCCCCAAAGAAGACATACAGATGGCTAACAGACACATTAAAACATGCTCAACATCACTTGTCATTAGGGAAATACAATCAAAACTACAATGAGATATTACCTCACACCTGTCATGACGAATGGCTAAAATCAACAACACAGGAAACAACAGGGGTTCACTAGGATGTAGAGAAAGGGGAACACTTTTGGACTGTTGATGGGAATCCAAACTGGTGCAGCCACTCTGGAAAACGGTATAGAGGTTTCTCAAAATGTTAAAAATAGAACTACCCTCTTATCTAACAACTACGCTACTAGGTATTTATGTAAACATGCAAAAATACTGATTTGAAGGGATACACGCACCTTGATGTTTATACCAGCATTATCTACGATAATCAAATTATGGAAACATCCCAAGTGTCCATCAACTAACAAATGAATAAAGAAGAGGTAACATTGACATTATATATATATATATATATATATATGTATTTATATATATGATTATATATATATTTAATGATAAACAACAAATTTGAAAAGATGCTAAAATCACTGATAGTTACATACATATAACAATGTAATATTTAGGCTTTCATGTGTTTTTAGTTGCAAAAAAGTAAAAAAAAGCCCTCCTATGATGGGAGGGATATGAGGGAAAATATTGCTGTCACATAATGCAGGCTTTCAATTTGAACTATTAGAGCTCTTTGGAAAAGCTATTTGACAGAGCTATTAAAATTCTAAAATATGCATATCTTTCAAGGTCACAGCCCCGTTACTAGGAATTTAGCTCATGGCAATAAAAACACCAGTATAAGAGAATTTATGTATATTCTACAGCATTGTTTGCTACAGCAAATGTCTCTGTCTTATTGACGGAGACAATAAGAAAAAATGGAATTCCTATGTTTATGTTATTAGTTAAATAAGCTATGAAGCTGCCACAACTTATAATGTTATGTAACCATTAAGGTAGTAAATTAGGGCTATACCAGTTGAGATAGAGCAATTTTCACAGGTTGCTTTGAATAAGAATAGCAAAATGGGAATGTAAAAAGGGCAAAATCTATTGCACACATACATACTCACTAAGATGTTAACTCAAGAGTTTGTTCCCACATACAGTTTATTTATATTTAGTCATAGGAAAAACAATCAGGAAACAAATATCGCCCATCTGTTTCAATGCTCGTTAAATCATTTTTCCACAAGTAACCTTAATGCAATTTCTGTACCATGGTTGAATTTTAGAGGAAAGCAGTCTAGGAGAGGTAAGTAAAATAGAAAAAAAATAATCATACCTCCAAAACCTATAAAACAAGAATAGTGTAATGCCATTCATGTAAAATTGTATAAAAGAGTGTGTGAAGACATTAAAACATTAGAATGAATAATAGAACCATATCTATTGACCTTTAGGTATAAAGAAGATATATTCAGTGAAATGAGAGTGTTGAAGATTAGTGTGTATATGTAGTATTCTTGTGTTTCTAAAAACAAATTAGTAACCAAATATCTCTCTTATAGATATGAATATATGAACAAAGGCAAAAAAATAAAAAAAAATGAACTAGGCTGTTAATGTCAGTTGTAATTTACCTCAGTGAGAAATTCAGTGGTAAGAAGAGATGGGGGAGAAATTTCTCATTACACAGAAACATAATATGCACACTTTTATACAACAGATTGTTTTTAGTATGAGAAATCTGGCTGTTTAAATACATTCTATACTATGTTTTTTGTAAGACAGATAATGATCCACTAATTTTTCATCCTTTATAATTCTCAACATTTTTAAAGATTTTATTTATTTATTCATGAGAGACAGAGAGAGAGAGAGAGAGAGAGAGAAAGAGAGAAAGAGAGAAAGAGGCAGAGACAGAGGCAGAGGGAGAAGCAGGCTCCATGCAGGGAGCCCGATGTGGGAATCGATCCCGGGATGCCAGGATCATGCCCTGGGCTGAAGGTGGCACTAAACCGCTGAGCCAGCCAGGCTGCCCTCAACATTTCTACATAGCTCCATAGCAAATGATAAATTCCTGAAGAAAGATGTTATCCCTATAAAATCTCCTAATTCTAATACATTTAAAAATCCTTTTATTCAACTTGCACATTTGCACTTTATTTGCTAATTTTATTTCCCTAAATATAATCTGATAGAACTTTTCTACTAGAGGCAGTATCACATTGAGAAAACACAATGAAATTCTAGTCTTGTATCCACCACTATGAGACTTCTTTTAAATCTCATTGTAAGAAAAGAAAAAAAGAAAAGAAAAGAAAAGAAAAAGAAAAAGAACAGGCTAGAAGTAATTGGGATTAGCAGAAACATGACACTAAGCAAATATATCTAATCCATCATTCTATTATGCTTTGCTGAATCCAGATGTGTCCAAATAATCCCTCACATTCCAAGAAACCAGTTTGAACCAATTGTTCAGTTTGCAGGAGAAATTATTATTATTTTTTGTCATTCCAAATAACCACTAGATTTTTTCCATCAGTAGTCCTCAAAAACTCACCATTGGTTGCTTACTGTCTTCCTCAGAGATATATGTCATTCACCTACCCTTTTCCTCTTTCCAACATTGTGGACAATATACTAAATATTCATGAAATACCTGGAAATCTTTCTAATGAACATCATCAAGGAAAAATAATTAACATCTTGCAAGTTTCCACCTATCTTTACGCTAGGTCTCATTTACTCATTTCTTTCTTCTTTAACCACTGTATTACAATACGCTTGACAAAAAGCTACACAATTTAAACACCTAAATCCTGGCTATGGGAGAAACTATGCAATATATTAGATGTTGATTCAGAGCATATAAACCTCTTAGAGAACTTAACAACAGTCCTGCAAAGTATTGCCACCTAACTGACACTGTAACTGAGTTTTCAAAGGTCATTCAGGAAAAAAAAAAACACAAAGGTCATTCAGGAACAAGACAGGGATGTCCACTCTCACGACTGCTATTCAACATAGTACTAGAAGTCCTAGCCTCAGCAATCAGGCAACAAAAAGAAATAAAAGGCATTCAGATTGGCAAGAAGAAGTCAAACTCTCCCTCTTCGCAGATGACATGATACTGTACGTAGAAAACCCAAAAGACTCCACCCCAAAATTGCTAGAACTCACACAGCAATTCGGCAGTGTGGCAGGATACAAAATCAATGCCCAGAAATCAGTGGCATTTCTCTACACTAACAATGAGACTGAAGAAAGAGAAATTACGGAGTCAATTCCATTTACAATTGCACCCAAAAACCTAAGATACCTAGGAATAAGCCTAACCAAAGAGGTAAAGGATCTATACCCTAAAAACTACAGAACACTTCTGAAAGAAATTGAGGAAGACACAAAGAGATGGAAAAATATTCCACGCTCATGGATTGGAAGAATTAATATTGTGAAAATGTCAATGTTACCCAGGGCAATTTACACATTTAATCCAATCCCCATCAAAATACCATGGACTTTCTTTGGAGACTTGGAACAAATCATCTTAAGATTTGTGTGGAAGCAGAAAAGACCCCGGATAACCAGGGGGACATTAAAAAAGAAAAGCATAGCTGGGTGCATCACAATGCCAGATTTCAGGTTGTACTACAAAGCTGTGGTCATCAAGACAGTGTGGTACTGGCACGAAAACAGACACATAGATCAATGGAACAGAATAGAGAATCCAGAAGTGGACCCTGAACTTTATGGTCAACTAATATTCGATAAAGGAGGAAAGGCTATCCACTGGAAGAAAGACAGCCTCTTCAATAAATGATGCTGGGAAAATTGGACATCCACATGCAGAAGAATGAAACTAGATCACTCTCTTGCACCACACACAAAGATAAACTCAAAATGGATGAAAGATCTAAATGGGAGACAAGAATCCATCAAAATCCTAGAGGAGAACACAGGCAACACCCTTCTTGAACTTGGCCACAGTAACTTCTTGCAAGATACATCCACGAAGGCAAAAGAAACAAAAGCAAAAATGAACTATTGGGACTTCATCAAGATAAGAAGCTTTTGCACAGCAAAGGATACAGTCAACAAAACTCAAAGACAACCTACAGAATGGGAGAAGATATTTGCAAATGACCTATCAGATAAAGGGCTAGTTTCCAAGATCTATAAAGAACTTATTAAACTCAACACCAAAGAAATGAACAATCCAATCATGAAATGGGCACAAGACACAAAGAGAAATCTCACAGAGGAAGACATAGACATGGCCAACACGCACATGAGAAAATGCTTTGCATCACTTGCCATCAGGGAAATACAAATCAAAACCACAATGAGATACCACCTCACACCCGTGAGAATGGGGAAAGTTAACAAGACAGGAAACACCAAATACTGGAGAGGATGTGGAGAAAGGGGAACCCTCTTGCACTGTTGGTGGGAATGTGAACTGGTACAGCCACTCTGGGAAACTGTGGAGGTTCCTCAAAGAGTTAAAAATAGACCTGCCCTACGACCCAGCAATTGCACTGCTGGGGATTTACCCCAAAGATACTGATGCAGTGAAATGCCGGGACACCTGCACCCCAATGTTTCTGGCAGCAATGTCCACAATAGCCGAACTGTGGAAAGAGCCTCAGTGTCCATCGAAAGATGAATGGATAAAGAAGATGTGGTCTATGTATACAATGGAATATTACTCAGCCATTAGAAACGACAAATACCCACTATTTGCTTCGATGTGGAGGGACCTGGAGGGTATTATGCTGAGTGAAATAAGTCAATTGGAAAAGGACAAACATTATACGGTCTCATTCATTTGGGGAATATAAAAATTAGTTAAAGGGAATAAAGGGAAAGGAGAGAAAATGAGTGAAAATATCAGCGAGGGTGACAAACATGAGAGACACCTAACTCTGGTAAATGAACAAGGGGTAGTGGAAGGGGAAGGGGAAGTGGGCGGGGGCTGGGGTGACTGGGTGATGGGCACTGAGGGGGCCATATGCTATATGTTGGCAAATTGAACTCCAATTAAAAAAAATTTTAAAAAGGCCATTCCACCATCCCTTCAAGCCAGCTACTTAAGGATGGTGGGAATCATGGTAAGACTAGTGAGTTCCATTTTCATGGGTCCATTGCCATACTTTATTTGATCAGGAGTCAGTTCCTTGACCAAAAATGATACTGTGTGGAATACTATAATGGTACATAAAGCGCCATCAAGTCCACATCTAGTAGATTTTTCAGAAGCACTATATGTAGGAAAGGCAACTACAGATACAGAGTATTTATTCCCATAGGGATGAAACACTGTTCCTTCCATGATAGAAGTGGCTCAATGTCATTAGCCTTCTGGAGGTAATTGTCTGATTATCCCAAGGAAATGGCCCATATTGCAGATGGTGTTGGTCTCTGCTGCTGGCAGCTTGGGCATTCAGTGGTGATTGTAGTCAGGTTAACCTAAATGAGCTGAAATCCATGTTGCTGAGCTCATGCATAACTTCCATCCCTGCCGTTATGGCCATTGTTATAAGCCCATTGGATAGTGACAGAAGCTGGGGTAAAAGTCTACTATCCTCAGAAAGCGTCATCCTATTCACTTGATTATTAAAAATTCTCTTCTGACGTCACTCATTAGTAGCTTTCAAATGGGATACAAAGATCTGCATTTCGTTGTTTTTCCCCCTCAGAGATGTCTAGTCACCTATCTTTACCCTATACCTCCTTGTTATCAATTTTCCAACTTTTTTTTCCAAGTCTCTCTCCATCCAGGAAAATCATTGACCCCAGCTCATAAATTTGTATACATTCATGCCTCTTGCAATTTCTTTTTCCATGAAAATTAAAAACCAAGTGTAAAGCTCAAAGTTATGCCTACCTAGAGAATTTCTTTTCAACACTGTCCTTAAGAGATGTCTCAGAAAGGAGCTTTAGTATTACAGCTGTCCACTTTCAGGTGGTTCCTGCATATTGTACACAACTATCTGTAAATCAGGCCTGTATTTTCTCTTGTAAGGAACTTTGCATAACGATATTAGTGTGGGCTGAGTGACAGAAGTTAATGTAGCAGGACAGGGTGAGGCATATGCATTAGAGTCACTGTATTATATAACTTAATTGTGCTCCCAAGGGCTGTGAAATCCTGATATTGTATACATCACTTCTATTTGAGAATTGAGTGCTGCTATGCACAACCAACTTTATGGCTAGATGGGTCATATAATACCCAGTTCATGATGGGCAACTCAGCATGATAAATGGGTAGCCCATGACCAAATATTATCTCCAAAAAGACTTAATAACAAGCCAAAACCTGTTTCTCAAAAAAAGCAGCCATTATTCACAAACAATAACAGGAGTTTACTCCAAAATCCTAAGAATATACTCAGTGATTCATTGACAGTGGCCTGCCAAAACTCCAAAGATCACCTCTATCTGCCATTGATATTTCAAGCACCGTTGGATCTTTGGGATCATATGGCCTAAATGGCAGAGAAGTTTTCAAGACAGCCTGAACCTATTGGAAAGCCTTCTCTTGTCCTGGACCCCACTGAAAACTAGGAGATTTCATATCACTGGTAAATGCACCAGAATATCACACCCCAATCAAGAACATACTGCCTCCAGGAAGCCTGGGTGGTTCAGTGGTTGAGCATCTGCCTTCGTCTCGGTGCGTGATCCTAGGATCTGGGATCAAGTCCCACATCAGCTTCCTGTGAGGAGCCTGCTTCTCCCTCTGCCTATGCCTGTTGCCTCTCTCTCTCCATGTGTCAAATAAATAAATAAATAAATAAATAAATAAATAAATAAATAAATATTTTTAAGAAAGAATATACTGCCTCCAATATCCAAAGAGGCCCACTAGGAACTGTGTTTATTTTGTTGTTGTTGTACAAGGATAAGATCACAATCCATCCTTTACCTTAGAAGCTATACCTCAACATGCCCCATACCACTGAACTTCTATAAGTTTCACTGAGGTTAAATGCCTTCAAACTTTTTTTAACGTATGATTTTTTTATTAATACAATTTTTAAGAGCAGTTTTAAGTTTGTAGCAAAATTCAGGGAAAGTTACAGAGATTTCCCATACAACCCTTGCCCCTACACATGCATAGTCTCTCCCATTATCAAATTTGCCACCAGAGCAGTACAATTGTTAAAATCAATGAACCTATGCCCCTGAATTTTTAACAGATGTATTTTCCACTTATAACATAAAAGAAGCCTTATAAATAAGTCTGGCACATTTGAACCTCTTGCTTACTGGGTCTAATTTGTGTTATGTCATCAGTATAATGGACCAGTGTAATGTCTTGTGAAAGGGAAAGGTGATCAAGTACATAACATTCCTATGATGACATTAGGCTGAAGTTGATATACTCCTGAGGTAGGACAGTGAAATTGTATTGATGGCTTTATAAGCTAAAGGCCAACTGCTTCTGGTGGTCTTTATGGAGAAAAAAGCATTTGCCACATCAAGAACTGCATACAAGCTGCCTAAGGATATGTTAATTTGCTCAATCAATAAAACCACATCTGGTGCAGTAGCTATAATTATAATCATCACCTGGGTAAGTTTATGATAATATGTTCTTATACTCCATTCTCTGCACTGGCCAAATAGGTGAGTTAAATGGGGTGTGATGAGAGTTACCATCCTAGCATTCTTCAAGTCCTTAATGGTGGCATTCATTTCTTCAGTCCGTCCAAAAATGTGGTGCTGATTTTTTTTTCCTATTTTCCTGGGGAGACTAAGTTCTAGTGACTTCCATTTGTCCTTTCCTACCATTACAACCCGCACTCCACAGATCAGAACCTAATCGGGAGATTTTGCCAGTTGCTAAGTATTTCTATTCCATTTATGCATTGTAGAACTTGGAAAATTACTACCAAATCAGTTTGGGGACACACTGGACCCAAAGTATGATGGACTTGAGCTGATGCTCCATTGATTAGCTGACCAGTATAAATCACAGTTACCTGACCAGTATAAATCACAGTGACACTTTGAGTCTCCAGGAATTTCTATCAGTTCAGAACCAGTGTCCATTAATTCCCTATAACTGATTATTTCCCTTTCCACAATGCATAGTCCTGATAAAAGGCTGTAGGTCTTTTGGAGGAAATCTGGGATAAAAATTAACAATATATATTTTTGGTAGTATACTGGAATCTTTCTTCAAGGGGACCCAGCCTTCTCTTTATTCAAGGAGCTCTACATCTCTACACTGGCTCAAGTCTCAGAATTGACTGAAGAACCATGAATCTCTGTTTTAGTAATTAATGCTAGACTCCTGTTCACTTGACCTATAATTCTTTTGCTTATACAGATCAAGAAATAATTCAGTAGACTGCCTATATGTTTTTCTTCTATAAAAAGCATGATCAACTAGACAACACCATAGGTTTCTGTAAGTCTCACTATTAATTATAGTAACCATACCAACCTTGGCTTTGGCCATTACATAATGTGACTTCGTCCCTGCCACCCTAGGATCCAATTATTCCTATTGCATTTAAACATCCTACTTTAGTGGTAGCAGTTCCCACTATACCACTATCTGAGTTACAGGAGAGAACAACCACAGAGCTCTTCAACAATGCTGAGGCCCACCTCACAGATTAATTTTTCACAGTTGCGGAGAAAATTGTGTCCTCTGGACCTTGTTGGTGTTAGTATGAAGATTTTACATATAAATCCACCTTAAGATTCCAATCTTCCTAAATCTTTGAATATGTTCCTTTTCAGTATATTAAGGAAGTTTACGCATTTCATTCATTTAGTCTAGGCACTTTTTGGTTTATATTTCAGCCACCCAACCAATCAAATTGTTAGAGACCTCTATCTCCTTGAGCTGCAACATTGAGCATATTCTAATTTCATATTAATAATTTCAGCCTGATCCAAATTTGTGTTCTTTCCATTATTATCCCAAATCCTTAATATCTATTCCCACATATGTTCTCCATATTTCCATCTATGTAAATTGAAAAAATCATGCCATTATTTTGTAGTATACTGCACCTCTTCATGGGTCTCACCTGGTACCTCAGCCTTCAGTATCTTCTGGGACTTAAGTCTAGTTCTATGTTTATAAGTAAAGAGATAAATTTGGGAAAAATCCTGAGGAGAATCTACAAGGTGGTCACGAGGTAACTACCTCATGGAATGCCTTAAAAGTCTCTACGCAAATTAGGGTTAAACTTCTCTGACAGGGGTGGAATAACTGTTTATTATTTTGACAAATAAGACCCAGAGTTTGGGGGTTCATTATCCTCAACTTCATCAGGATCTGTCCATATGTCTCTATTCGAAATTTCATGACCCACATAATTCCAAATTAATATCTTATTTTAACAGATGAGACCCTACAAGTTTGCAGATTCAAATCGTCCATACACAGGATGATTCCCTGAATTTTGTTTTCAACAACCTTAGACCTTTCATTGCAGGAAATAAAGGTTTCTTTAAAGAAAAATGTAGAAAATCTCAGGTAATTTATATAGAATTAAGCTGAGAATTAGAAGTCCTAAATTCATTCTCTCCCCCTACTTCTTCTAATGCAGTCTGTAGCAAGAAGTCAATCACATTATATTCATTAGTTTGACAAAAATATTTTAAAGCATCAAATATGTAGCCATCCAGAATTTTAATTTTTATAAGTATTTAATTAAGATAATCCAATGGTGTTATTTTGCATATCTTTATTGCCACATTACTCCATGGATTATCAATGTCTGGTGTCTTCTTTATCACTGAAAATAGAATCATTAGTGCCTTGAAATATAATCAGATTAGAATACCAATACAATAAACCAATATAAGAAATATATATATATATATACATATATACATGAAGATACCTAAGTAGAAAGAAACAAAGACAAAGATATAAATTTTAAAAAATATTCCATGTGATTAAATCATGTGTAACTGATGTCCATCTTAATCATAAAAGTAATCTCAAATAGACAACAAGTGTTTTTATGGGTATATCTTATCTTCCAGAGAGATTCCTCTTACTGGAAACAGATCCATTTCTCTCATATTTTATATTCCCTACAGTGCCTAGAAGAGTCTTGAGTTTATAATAATTGAACTGAATGATTTATAAACAGCTTGGCTGCAAGATATTTTATTTAAACAGATTGCTGGCATAGGATTGCTTCCCTTCAGCATCACATATTTCATGTATCACAATTGTATATACATTTTATGTAATATTCCCCTCAAAATGGACCATGGTAGGAGTGGAAGGGAGGGAAGAAAGGAAAATTTAAAAAAATGGCAGGAATCATTCCATTTGGTCTTATTACAGATTCATGTTTAGAAGATGCTTAATAGTAATAGCTGCCTGAACCAGATGAAATAGTTTTGTTCTTTTGGTGTGTGCTAAATCCCTAAACTCAGCAGATCTGGAATTCCACTTCTCCTATCCCAAGGCAGAAGGCTCAACAATGAAGCTGATCAAGCACTATGGAGTTTCCTGTCAAAAAAAGGCAATTTCCAGCTTTCACAAAGCAAATATTTTGCAGAGGTACAGGTGTGTCTGTATTTCCCCGTGGCTCAGCCAGTTATTTGCATTTTTACTGAGTCTAACGTAAGGGGCATAATCTGTCCTAGCAATACAGTTCTCTAGAATAGACATCTCCATAAGTTCAGAGGTTTCAACATTTGTCAAATATTAGATGTCATTCTAAATTGCATTGTACTTAAAATTGTTTGGGAGCTTGTTATCCCTGTAAATGGATAATATGACAGTTTTGTGTTTAGCAGCTTCCCTGGAATATTATCAACTCCATGTTGTGGACTATTTGGGCACATCTGGCATTTGAGTTTCTATTGACATAATTGCAAACGTATCATGCAATGAGATCTCAACTTCAATCTGGCCTCCAGGGAGGACTTTTGAATATAACCCCTCTTCCTTCCAGAGCATATCTCATGCTCAGCTATCTAAGCTCACTTACCCCTCCAGAAAAGTTTTGAATAAAGCCTAGGAATAAAAATGGTTTCCAGAGAGTTTAATAGCCCCATGGGTAATCCACACTGGCTAATTCAAGGATAATGAGATGTCTGGGAAACTCTTATAGTCAATGTTATGTCCTGGTATTACCGTTAGTAAACAGTAGTTTCCAATAGTGCAACACTTGTTTTTTATATACATGTAAAAATATTTACTTCAAAATACTTAACAAATTTACAAGTTTCCCTAAATATACTAAGTAATTATTTCCTCAAGGCCAGAGAAAATGTCACTGCTAGATAAGTGTACTCAGTTACATTCACATAATCTCATAGAGATGTCTTAATGCTCTAAATGAAAAACAAATAATTAATTCAGTACTTAAAATATTCTGAATTGCATTGCTACCTGTTACTTTTGAAAAACACCTTCAATTCAAGGTACATAGCAATACTAAAAAGTATAATACTGTGGAGTGACAAATCATAACTCTTACCATAGTGTCTAGCCATTTGGATAATAAATATAAATCAACATTCTATCTGTTCATGTGTTGCAAATAGCATCTGCATTTCATATCTGCAATGATAATATGCTAGCTATTCCCCTTGTGTTCTTATTAGTTCCATGCTACACGACTAAATAACAATATACTTAGGGCTTTGAAGATAGTAAATATACCCCTATTGTTGAAACTTGTAATCATTAAAAAAACAGCTTACTTATAGATATGAGTCCACTAATTCTTACTGATAACTCCTTATAGGTATGGGAGTCCACTAATTCCTACTCATAATTCAGGATATGTAAAGTTTTGGTGTAAATATATAGAATTAGGACAAATTATAAGTTGCAACATCTGCACTGAGGCTAAGGTTAGTATTAGGACATTTAGAACCTTTATTCCAAATTAATCATTTTAGTAGAAGAATAAATATTTTCAAGCCAATGAGATTTTTTTTCCCAGTATTTACTCTGTGCAGTGGATAGAAAGGCATCAGGATATGGTTGGGGGAGGGACGCCTGGGTGGCTCAACAGTTGAGCATCTGCCTTTGGCTCAGGGCATGATCCTGGAGTCCTAGGATCAAGTCCTATTTCGGGCTCCCTCCATAGAACCTGGTTCTCCCTCTGCCTGTGTCTCTGCCTCTCTCTCTGTGTGTCTTTCATGAATAAATAAGTCAAAACTTTTTTTAAAAAAGGATATAGTTGGGGAATATGTAATGAATACAAGATAAATACTTAAGAAAATATAAAATTTAGTTGTAAAAATTAGCATGTACAAATAAATTAAGCTATAAATATTTACCTGAAATGACTTGCAGGTGTAAGGTGTTTTATGAATCAACGAAATAATACAATGTCTGTGACGAAGAGAAAACTAAACCAAGAGTCAAGAGTTTTGAATATTGGTTCCAGTAGTCTGATAAACAGAGGCCTCAATTTCTTCTTATGTAAATAATTATGATACTAGATATCATATATCACAAGAGATGATCAAATGAGATAATGTATGTGAAAGAGTTTTGAGAAGCATAAAGTGTTGTATAAATGCATGGAGTTTTCACATGGAATACTCAGGAAAGTTAGGTTGACTAGTATAAAAAATATGACTACCTAAAATATTAACAAATTGAAAAAAACTACAGTTGCAAATATTTAACTGACAAAAGAGAGGCAAATCTTCCTAAAAAATTTTAATGTCTATATAGTGCTCATAGATGTCTATCTAATTATCTATCTTTTACCTAAACCCTAAATAGTCCTCAAGTAGCAAATAAAAAATGCTATCTAAATTTTAGATGTCATGGTATATAATATACAAGGTCTAGTTAGGCTTTACTTTCTCAATTTGGTCAGTCTTTCTAAATAATCATGTGTTGGAATTGTGTGTGCATACTACAGTGACATAAAACAGCTTGATTTATTTTAAATACATCTGTGATCCATGATGATACGTGATATAGTACCAGATGATATGTTTGTTAAAATATGACAGCAGAGGGCAGCCCAGGTAGCTCAGCGGTTTAGCACCGCCTTCAGCCCGGGGCGTGATCCTGGAGACCCAAGATCCGGCTCCCTGCATGGAGCCTGCTTCTCCCTCTACCTGTGTCTCTGTCTCTCAAATAAATAAAAAAATAAAATCTTAAAAAAAATGACAGCAGAACACAATGTAACCAGTTCACATCACCTGACTTGTAATCAGTTCTTTATATGAAAATGTAGAGACAATGTCCATTTCCTAGCATGATTCAAAAATATTTACAGAGTTTATACAGTTTTTTAGTAAGTGTAAACCAATAAATATTGGTATAAATATGACCAAATACATAATGGAGATAATTAAGTATAACTTCCTGTTTATGCTTTTGAATTAGAACTAGTTATGTTTATTTTTTCCCATAGAATATTCTTTCCTGCTATGTCGAAAATTAGCTGACCATAGAATTGAAGGTTCCATTCAGAGTTCTCTATTTTGTTCCATTAATCTATTATGTCTGTTTTTGTGCCAGTACCACACTGTCTTGATAATACAGCTTTGTAATATAGCTTGAAGTCTGGAATTGTGATGGTACCACTTTTGGTTTACTTTCTCAACAATATTTTGGCTATTTGGGATATTTTCTGGTTCCATATAAATTTTAGGATTATTTGTTCCAACTCTGTGAAATAAATTGATGGTATTTTGATAGGGATTGTATTGAATGTATAGACTGCTGTAGGTAACATAGACAGTTTAACAGTATTGTTCTTCCAATCCATGAGCACTGAATGTTTTTTCATTTCTTTGTATCTTCCTCAATTTCTTTCATAAGTGTTCTATAGTTTTCTGGGTACATATTCTTTACCTCTTTGGTTAGGTTTATTCCTAGGAATCTTATGCTTTTGGAGGCAATTTTAAATGGGATTGACTCCTTAAATTCTCTTTCTTCAGTCTCATTGTTAGTGTAGAGAAATGCCACTGATTTCTGGGCATTGATTTTGGATCCTGCCACACTGCCGAACTGCAATCTTGAGGTGGAGGCTTTTGGGTTTTCTATGTAGAGTATCATGTCATCTGCGAAGAGGGAGAGTTTGACTTCTTCTTTGACAACTTGAATGCCTTTTATTTCTTTTTGTTGCCTGATTGCTGAGGCTAGGACTTCTATTAGTATGTTGAATAGCAGTGGTGAGAGTGGACATCCCTGTCTTGGTCCTGATCTTAGGGGAAAGGCTCCCAGTGCTTCCCCATTGAGAATGATATTTGATGTGGGCTTTTCATAGATGGCTTTTAAGATGTCGAGGAAAGTTCCCTCTATCCCTACACTCTGAAGAGTTTTGATCAGGAATGGATGCTGTATTTTTTTAAATGTTTCTCTGCATCTATTGAGAGCATCATATGGTTCGTTTTTCTCTTGTGAATATGATCGATCACATTGCTTTATGAGTGTTGAACCAACCTTGCATCCTAGGGATAAATCCCACTTGGTCATGGTGAATAATTTTCTTAATGTGTTGTTGGATCCTATTGGCTAGTATCTTGTTGAGAATTTTTGCATCCATGTTCATCAGGGATACTGGTCTATAATTCCCCTTTGTGATGGGGTCTTTGTTAGGTTTTAGAATTAAGGTGATGCTGGCCTCATAGAACGCATTTGGAAGTACTCCATCTCTTTCTATCATTCCAAACAGCTTTAGTAGAATAGGTATGGTTTCTTCTTTAAACGTTTGATAGAATTCCCCTGGGAAGCCATCTGGCCCTGGATTTTTGTGTCTTGGGAGTTTTTTGATGACTGCTTCAATTTCCTCCCTGGTTATCAGCCTGTTCAGGTTTTCTGTTTCTTCCTGTTCCAGTTTTGGTAGTTTGTGGTTTTCCAGAAATGCGTCCATTTTTTTCCAGATTGCCTAATTTATTGGCATATAGCTGCTCATAATAAGTTTTTAAAATCGCTTGTATTTCCTTGGTATTGGTAATGATCTCTCCTTTATCATTCATGATTTTATTAATTTGAATTTTTTCTCTCTTCTTTTAATAAGGCTGGTTAATGGTTTATCTATCTTATTGATTCTTTCAAAGATCCAACTCCTGGTTTTGTTTATCTGTTCCACAGTTCTTCTGGTCTCGATTTCATTGAGTTCTGCTCGAATCTTTATTAATTCTCTTCTTCTGCTGGGTGTAGGATCTATTTGCTGTTTTTTCTCCAACTCCTTTAGGTGCAAGGTTAGCTTTTGTATTTGGGTTTGTTCCAGTTTTGGGATGGATGCTTGTATTGTGATGTATTTCCCCCTCAGGACTGGTTTTGCTGCATCCCAAAGATTTTGAATGGTTATATCTTCATTCTCATTAGTTTCCATGAATCTTTTTAATTCTTCCCTAATTTCCTGGTCAACTCTTTCATCTTTTAGCAGGATGGTCCTTAACCTGCACATGTTTAAAATTCTTCCAAACTTCTTCTTGTGATTTAGTTCTAGTTTCAAAGCAAAATGGTCTGAAAATATGCAGGGGACGATCCCAATATTTTGGTATCGGTTCAGACCTGATTTGTGACCCAGTATTTGGTTTATTCTGGAGAAAGTTCCATATGCACTTGAGAAGAATGTGTATTCAGTTACGTTTGGATGTAAAGTTCTCTAAATATCTGTGAAATCCATCTGGTCCAGTGTATCATTTAAAGCTCTTATTTCTTTGGAGATGTTGTGATTAGAAGATCTGCCCATTGTAGAAAGTGCTACATTCAAGTCACCAAGTATAAGTGTATTATTATCTAGGTAAATCTTAACTTTGGTTATTAATTGATTGGTATACTTGGAAGCTCCCACAATATGGGCATAAATATTCATAATTATTAGGTCCTCTTGTTGGATAGATCCTTTAAGTGTGATATAGTGTTCCTCTTCATCTCTTACCACAGTTCTGGGGGTAAACTTTAATATGTCTGGGATGGCTACCCCTGCGTTCTTTTGAGGACCATTTGAATGGTAAATGGTTCTCCAACCTTTTATTTTCAGGCTGTAGATGTCCTTATGTCTAAAATGAGTCTCTTAAATACAGCAAATAGATGGGCCTTGCTTTTTTATCCAATCTGAATCCCTGCACCTTTTCATGGGGTCATTAAGCCCATTCACGTTCAGAGTTACTATTGAAAGATAGGAATTTAGTGTCATCATGATACCTATTCAGTCCCTGTTTTTGTGGATTGTTTCCTTGGACTTCCTATTTCTTTTACAGGGCCCCCCTTAATATGTCTTGCAGAGCTGGTTTGGTGCTCACATATTCTTTCAGTTTCTGCCTATATTGGAAGCTATTTCTCCTTCTATTCTGAATGAGAGCCTTGCTGGATAAAGTATTTTTAGCTGCATGTTCTTCTCATTTAGGACCCTGAATATATCTTTTCAGCCCTTTCTGGCCTGCCAGGTCTCTGAGGAGAGGTCTGCTGTTATCCTAATACTTCTCCCCATAAAAGTTAGGAATTTCTTGTTTCTTGCTGCTTTAAGGATCTTCTCTTTATCTTTGGAATTTGCAAGTTTCATTATTAAATGTCGAGGTGTTGAACGGTTTTTATTGATTTTAGCGGGGGGAGATCTCTCTGTCTCCTGGAACTGAATGCCTGTTTCCCTTCCCATGTTATTGAACTTCTCAGCTATGATTTGTTCAAATACACTTTTGTGTATTTGTGAGTTGTTATAGTTAGGAATTCCAATACATTTTTAAAAGAATTTATTTATTCATTCATGAGAGACACACACACAGAGAGAGAGAGGCAGAGACATTGGTAAAAGGAGAAGCAGGTTCCATGCAAGGAGCCCGATGTGGGACTCAATCCTGGAACTCCAGGATCATGCTCTGAGCCAAAGGCAGATGCTCAACTGCTGAGCAACCCAGGCATCCCAGGAATTCCAATACTATTGAATAGGAATAGTGAGAATGAGCACTCTAATCTTGTTCCTGATCTTACAGGAATATGACATTAGCTGTTGGCCTATCATATATGGCCTTTATTATGTTGAGATGTGTTCCTTCTATACCCAGTTGGTTCAGCATTTTTGTCATGAAATGTATTTTGTCAAAAGTTTTTTTTTTTCAGAGAAAAATGTATTTTGTATTTGATTCCTAACCATTCCACTCATTGACACATGCCCAGGAGTGAATATTAGATAGGAAACCTGACTGCTGTTTCTTCAGTTGGCCTCAGTTCTTGGGTGTATCCCATAAAGTGAGTAATTCGTTTTATATATGTACTGAATATAATATGTATATTTTTTTAGCTTTGGCTCATAAAGTGTGATGATTCCATCTTTGTTCTTCTTTCTTACCAATAGATCTATTGGTACTCTTCTTGGATTAATGTGGAGTATCACATTTATTAGTGTGATGTTTAGCCATTCTTGGATATCAGGAATAAATTCAAATGATCATGGTGTACAATCCTTTCAATGTCCTTTGAATTCAGTTTGGTAGTGTTTTATTAAGGCTTTTCCATCTATATTATTCAGGGATATTAATATGTTTTTTTTCTTATAGTATCCTTATCTGGCTGTGGTATCAGGTTAATGCTGGCATCATAAAATGAACTTGGGAGTGTTCTTTCCTCTTCACTTTTCTTGGAAGAGTTTGAGAAAGGATGATGCTAATTATTCTTTAAATTTTTGGTAGAATTCACCCATTTGGTAGAATTCACCAAGCCATTTTGTCTTGTGGTATTCTTTGTTGGGAAGATTTTTTATTATTAATTCAATTTCCTTACTTATTATTGGTCTGTTAAGACTTTCTATTTCTCTAACAAAAACTAAAAATAAAAAAAAAAGATTTTCTATTTCTTATGATCCACTCTTTATACATTGAATGTATTTGGAAATTTGCCCATTTCTTCCAGGTTTCCAATATATTCGTATATAATTTTAGTAATCTCATAATCTTTTATATTTCTGAGGTATCAATTAATTATGTATCCTATTTCAAATATATATATATATATATTTATATATATTTACTTTGAGTTTCCTCTCTTTTTGGTAAGTTTAGCTAGCATTTTCTCAATTTATCTTTTTTTAAAAAAATACAACAATCCTTAGTTTTGTTGAAATATTCTATTGTTTTTCTGATCTCTATTACTGCTCTGACCTTTTTTATTTCTTTTCTTCTGTTAACTTCAGGCTTAATGTGTTCTTCTTTATCTGGTGACTTGTGGTAAAGTTAGGTTGTTTATTTGACTTTTTTTCCCTTAAATTGTTTAGCATTAAAACTTTCCCTCTTAGAACTGTTATTGTTGCATCCCATATATTCTGTTCTGTTTCCATTTTCATTTGTTTTAAGATTTTCAAAATTTCCCCTTTGATTCCTTCCTTGACTGATTTGTTGATCAGGAATGTGTTTAATTTCCACATATTTGTAAATTGTCCCACTTTCCTATTATTGATACCTAATTTCATACCATTGTGGTCAGAAAAAAAATACTTGATAGGATTTAAATCTAAATTTGCCTAGACTTGTTTTGTGACCTAATATGTTCTATCATAGAAAATACTCAAAAAAAAAGAAAATACTCTTTACACACTTAAGAAGAATGTATATTCTGGTGCTGTTAAATATAATGTTCTGTATATGTACATCAAGTCCATTTGGTCTAAAATATACTTCAAGTCTACTGTTTCCTTATTGGTTTTCTCTCTGCATGATCTATCATGTGTTGTTGAAAGTTAGATATTAAAGTCCCCTACTATAATTGTATTATTATCTATCTCTTCCTTCAGATATGTACAGACTTGTTTGATATATTTTAGTGTTTTGATGTTGGATGCATGTATATTTATAATTGTTATATCCTCCCTTTCATCATTGTATAACCTTCTCTGTTTCTTGTTACAGATTTGGACTTAAAGTTTCTTTTACTTGATGTAAGTATAGCTACCCCTGCTCTCTATTGTTTCATTTGTGTGGAATATCTTGTTGCATCCCTTCAGTTTGATCTTATGTGTGTTCCTAAAGGTAATGCGAATATCTTGTAAGCAACATATACCTTTTTTTAAATCCACTCAGTTACTCTGTGCCTTTTGATTGGAGAGTTAAATCATTTATAGTTAAAAGATGTATTGTTGGGTAAGTACTGACAATTGCCATCTTATTGCCCTCTGGCTATTTTGTAGTTCCTTTGCTCCTTTCTTTCTGTCTTACTGAACTAATGATCTTTTTACAGTGGTATGCTTTAACTTTCTCTTTGTTTTTTGTGTAGGTACCGTAGATTTTTGGTTTGTGGTTATGATGACACCTACATGATATGTCTTATAGTTATAACAGTCTATTTTAAGCAGATAGCAACTTAAATACAAGTGCATACAAATTCTCTACCGTTTTACTTTTCCTTCATATTTTAAATTTTGGCTAGCCTAAATTACATCTTTCCATATAATGTATTCATTAGCTAATTTAGTTATACTTATTTTTAATACTTCTGTCCTTTAACCTTTATACTAGAGTTAAATGATTATTAAATCACCATATTACAATATTGGAGTATTCTGAATTTGACTCTATATTTACTTTTACTGATATGTTTGATATTTTCCTATTTCTTTGTTACCAAGTTATGTCTTTTCATCTTAACTTTAAAAGCATTTTTAGTATTTCTTTTAAGGCAGGTCTAGTGGTGATGTATACTCTAATTTTTAATTTGTCTGTGAATGCCTATATTTCCCCTTTATTTACAAAGAGCAATTATTCCAGATTGAAGGTTTTTTTTGGGGGGGAGTAGTTTGTTTTGTTTTGTTTTTTTTCTTTCAGCACTTTGAATATATCATCCCACTGTATTTTGGCCTACAAAATTTCTCCTATGAAAAGCACTGGTAGCTTTCTGGGAGATTCCCTTGTATGTGAAAAATTATTTTTTTCTCTTGCTACTTTTAAAAATCTCTATTCAGGAGCACCTGAATGGCTCAGTTGGTTAAGCATCCAACTCTTAGTTTTGGCTCACGTCATGATGTCAGGGTCATGGGATTAAGCCCTGCATTGAGCTGTGCACTCAGCATGGAGTCTTCTTGAGATTCTTTCCCTCTCTGTTATCCTCCCCCTCTGCTCATTCCCTCACTCATGCACACATGTACTCTTTCTCTCTCTCTCTCACAAATAAATAAATCAAATCATTTTAAAAGATTCTCTTTTTGTCTTTAATTTTATACAGTTTTATTATAACACAGAGAAGATCTTGATTTGAAGCATTCTGTGGATTTAGCTTCATAAACTTGGATGTCCAAATTTCTCCCAATATTTGGGAAGTTCTCCACCTTTATTTCTTTAATATTTCTGCTTATTTCTCCATCTCTTTTTTTTTGGAACTCCATAAATGCATAGATTACTTTTAATGATATTCTATAATTTATGTAGGATGTCTTCATTTTTTTTTCTTTTTGCTTCTATTACTGGGTAATTTCATTTTATCTGTCATTGAGGCTATTTATTCTTTCTCCTTTTGGTTGAGTTTGTTGTTGAAGCACTCCATTGAATTCTTCAGTGCAGGCATTGTGTTTTTCAGCTCTAAATCATGATTTTTTTTAATGGTTTCTATTTCTTTGTTGAACTTCCATTTTTTCATGCATTCTTTTCCTATTTTTATTTAGCTGTCTATCTTTGTTTTCTTTTGGCTCACTGATTTTTTTAAGAGGATTATTCTGAATTCTTTGTCAGTTCATAAATTTCCATGTCTTAGGATTCATTATTCAATCTTTCTTAGTTTCCTCAGGTACCTGATTCTTTGTAATCCTTGTATACTTGCATTGATATATGCATATTCATATTTGAAGAAACACTCTCCAATTCCAGCATTTTAAAGCAAATGAGTGGGGTCAATGACTTGCTTCCCTGTCACATAAGGCATATGATGTACTCCATGGCTGCCTTACATCTCTGGGCAGGTAACTGGTTTGGTGGGGATGGAGTCTATGCTTAGTAGTTGGGAGAGGCCAGTGTTCTGTCTCCCTGTTTTAGAATGGGCCCATACCTGAGATGACCCAAGAACAGGGGTACCCAAATGGAGCAGAACAGCTGACTGAGCTCCCTAGGCAGATAGGATAACTAATTCAGCTCTGCAGATGAGCAGAAATGCTAGTTGAGATCTCTAGTTGGATGCTGCCACCAGCAAGAACTTTGTCTGTCCTGACCCACATTTTTGTTGCCATGAGCCCCACTGCCCCTCTCCATCTCTAAATAATTCCCCCAGTGAACTCTGTGAGGTCATATATAGGTGGGTCTCCCAGGAAGTATTTCTGAAATTTGAGGAAGCTGGATGTCCATCTGTAATCTCCTTTTCCCACAGGAGAAACTGCAGGCCCAATGTGAAACACTCAGTACAGCATTGTACTGGTATAGGGGAGAGGTGAGTTGCTCAAAGTAAAACCACTACCATTACCCTCCTAGTGTGATTTTTCTCATTTTTTGTGGTCCAAGAGGGTATGTCGGCTTTACTCGTGTATTCTGGGACCTTCAAACTTGTTCTATGAATAGTTGCTAGTTACTCTTTCTGTGAGGGATACTAAACTTGAGAATTACTTATTTTGTCATCTTGCTGAAGTCCTTCTCTCCAGAAATATTAAATCCTTTAATATGGCACAAAGTCACCATTAGTTCCACTAGTTCTCAGATATGAGCCTGAGTGTGGATGACCTGATGGGCATTTAAGATAGAAATTGCTAGGCACCACCATGAGAAGGTGTCATTTAGGTAGGCCTTATTAATTGATTTCATGTAGTCCTGTGGTGAGAGAGGGAGCTGGGGGTGGGCCTCAATAATTCTTCTATCTAACAAGTTTCCATGTGATGTAAATGCTTTTGGTTTGGAAATCATACTTAGATCCACTTATCTAAATCTATCAGTAACTCCTTGGCTAACAGAGCAATGTTGATTACTCCAGTTTAAATCCTAGTCACTTAGTTGTTAAACTTCTCACTTAGCTCTTGCTTTCAATCCTTCACAATTCCTTGAATTCAGTTTTTCTCCAATTTTTCTTTTTTTATTTTTATAAATTTATTTTTTATTGGTGTTCAATTTGCCAACATAAGGAATAACACCCAGTGCTCATCCCATCAAGTGCCCACCTCAGTGCCCACCACCCAGTCACCCCTAACCCCCCCCCGGCCTTCCTCCCCTTCCACCACCTAGTTCGTTTCCCAGAGTTAGGAGTCTTCCATGTTCTGTCTCCTTTTCTGATACGTCCTATTAATTTTTTCTCCTTTCCCCTTTATTCCCTTTCACTATTATTTATATTCCCCAAATGAACGAGACCATATAATGTTTGTCCTTCTCCGATTGACTCATTTCACTCAGCATAATATCCTCCAGTTCCATCCACATTGAAGCTAATCGTGGGTATTTGTCGTTTCTAATGGCTGAGTAATATTCCATTGTATACATAAACCACATCTTCTTTATCCATTCATCTTTTGATGGACACCGAGGCTCCTTCCACAGTTTGGCTATTGTGGACATTGCTGCTATAAACTTTGGGGTGCAGGTGTCCCGGTGTTTCATTGCATCTGTATCTTTGGGGTAAATCCCCAGCAGTGCAATTGCTGGGTCGTAGGGCAGATCTATTTTTAACTCTTTGAGGAACCTCCACACAGCTTTCCAGAATAAAAGCACAGACCTGTGATTGGCACAGTACATATTACCAAGTCTCTTTCACTGATTCAGTAAGTCTAGTGATGGTCTCAAGAATTTGTGTTTTTAAAAAGAGCTTTAAGTGCTTCTTTTCTTCAGGCAAGTTTTAGAAACAGAAAGAAAATTTTAGTTTATTTACAGAGTAAAGTGCGATGCCTGGGTGGCTCAGTGGTTGAGCATCTGCCTTTGGCTCAGGGCGTGATCCTGGAGTTCCGGGATCGAGTCCTATATTGGGATCCCTGCATGGAGTCTGCTTCTCCCTCTGCCTCTGTCTCTGCTTCTCTCTCTGTGTGTGTCTCTCATGAATAAATAAATAAATAAATAAATAAATAAATAAATAAATAAATATTTTTTAAAAATAAAGAGCAAAGTAAAACAAAACAAAGAGTAAAGCAATTCCTTCGCCCTACACAATGAATAATTAAGCAGTGGCAAAAACAGTTTATTGATTCATTCCTTTTCCTCTACAAGAGTGATCCTTAACCTCTTCCTCTTGTCACATCATTTACCTCTTTGGTTCTTGGGCGAAGCTGATAGACCCCTTTTTGAGAATAATATTTTAAAATGTATAAATAAAATACAAAGGATTACAAAGAAAACCAACTATATTGAAATGGAATTATCAAAATATTCTAAAAACTAACATATATTATGACAATATATTCACTATTAACCCATAAAACAAAACATCTAGCTGTGGGTCTAATAACTAACACAACTTCAAAGTAATGATCACATAATGATTTGGGTGAGATTAACAAACACTGCAATGCTATGTAATATGTATGATTTTATACTGGTGACCAAGAGTTAATGTTGTGGCAATATCACTTTGGATTATTGCCAACATTAATAATTTAGGGAAATGATGAATTTCAATGAGAGACTAGTGAAAATTGATAATTTTTTTGGTTGTGATATTCTCACTGGGTGTTTCTGGGGGGCTAGTCAGCTACAGAAGGAACAGTCTTGATTGGGATCAGGAACCACTAGCATCACTATTTTCTTGAATCATTTGGCTCTGCCTGAATTTCTGTTTAGAGCTTTTGCAACTGTATTTCCACATTTCATCTTCTTTATCTGGGCCTATATATACTACAAAGCTGTGTTCATCAAGACAGTGTGGTATTGGCACTAAAACAGACATATAGATCAATGAAACAGAACAGAGAACCCAGAAGTGGACCCTGAACTTTATGGTCAACTAATATACGATAAAGGAGGAAAGACGATCCACTGGAAGAAAGACAGTCTCTTCAATAAATGGTGCTGGGAAAATTCCACATGCAGAAGAATGAAACTGGACCACTCTCTTGCACCATACACAAAGATAAACTCAAAATGGATGAAAGATCTAAATGTGAGACAAGATCCCATCAAAATCCCAGAGGAGAACTCAGGCAACACCCTTTTTGAACTTGGCCACAGTAATCGGAGAAGGACAAACAGTGTATGTTCTCATTCATTTGGGGAATATGAATAATAGTGAAAGGGAATATAAGGAAAGGGAGAAGAAATGTGTGAGAAATATCAGAAAGGGAGTCAGAACATAAAGACTTCTAACTCTGGGAAATGAACTAGGGGTGGTGGAAGGGGAGGAGGGCGGGGGGTGGGGGTGAATGGGTGACGGGCACTGAGGGGTACACTTGACGGGATGAGCACTGGGTGTTATTCTGTATGTTGGTAAATTGAACACCAATAAAATTAATTAAAAAAATAAAAATAAAAAAAAATAATTTTCATAGCCTGAAATGTAAAGTTGTTTGTATGATAGAGTAGCCTATGTTGGGGGCTGTCCTTTCAGCTTTCACATTGTCTTTGCTTTACAAGACAATTAAGTTATAGCTAGATGGTCAATTTTTAAAATACACAGGCAAGTATCACTAAACACAACACAGATGATCTTCTAGTTCATCCTTGGACTACAAGAAGGTAATTTTCAGGGCAGTTGAGGTAAACCTAGAGTTTTCTCTCTCTCTCTCTTCATCCATGGAGCAACGTACTTAAATTCAGCCAGGAATAAATTATAGGAAACATCAAATGAAGACAACTTCTTCACATATCCTACATTATAATCATATTTTAAATGTATTTGTAAGCACAAGGAAAGAACCATGATTATGAGCAACTGCCCCTGCATCTCTACCTTTTATTCATAATATCACTTGTACACAAGGTGGTTGTTTGAATAATAAGATTCAAAAGATACTTTCTTTATGTATTTAGAATCCAAAATCCCATTTGCAAATATATTCTCCCATTCAGTAGGTTCACTTTTCATTTTGCCAGTGGTTTCCTTAGCTCTACAAAAGCTTTTTATTTGGGACACCGGAGTGGCTCAGTGGTTGAGTGTCTGCTTTTGGCTCAGGACATGATCCTGGGTCCAGGGATTGAGTCCCACATTAGGCTCCCTGTGGGGAGCCTGCTTTTTTCCCTCTGTCTGTCTCTGCCTCTCTATGTGTGTGTCTCTCATGAATAAATAAAATCTTTTAAAAAAAGTTTTTATTTTGGTGTAGTGTCAGTAGCTTATTTTTTACTTCTGTTTCCTTTGCATACATATCTAGAGACATATCTAGAAAAATGTTTCTAAGGTCAATGCCAAAGAGATTACTGCCTATGTTTTCTTCTAAGAGTTTATGGTTTCAAGGTTTCAAGGTCTCACATTAAGATTTTTAATTCATTTTGAGTTTATTTCTGGGTATGCTGTAGGAATAAATATGCCAAAAATACAAATAACCTGATTAAAACTGGGCAAAGAATCTGAATAGACATTTATCCAAGAATGGCCACCAGACACATAAAAAGACTCACAACATCACTAGTCAGGGAAATGCAAATCAAAACCACAAAGAAATATCACCTTCTGCCTGTCAGAAGGCCTAGAGTAAAAAAGACAAGAAATAACAATATTGGGCAAAGATATGGAGAATAGGGAATCCTCATGCACTATTGGTGGGAATTTAAATTGGTGTAGCCACTGTGGAAAATGAAAATAGTAATTCAAAAAGATATATTCATCCCTATGTTTATTGCAGCATTATTTATAATAGCCAAGAATTGGAAGCAATCCAAGTATGCACCCATAGATAAATAGACAAAAAAGACACATATATATGATGGAATATTGCTCAGGCATAAAAAGTAATGTGATCTTGTTATTTGCAACATGGATGTACCTAGGAGGCATTATGCTAAATGAAATAAGTGAGACAGAGAATGACAAATACCATTTGATTTCACTGAGATGTGGAATCTAAAAAAAGACAAAATAACAAACCAAAAAATAAAAACAAGGATAAACAAAGAAAAATACACTCTTAAATACAGAGAATAAATTGGTGGTTGCCAGCAGGGAGGTTGGTAGTGGGATGAGTGAAATAAATAAAGGGGATTAATAGGTACAGTCTTCCAGTTATAAAACAAATAAGTCATGTAAATAAAAAGTATAGCATAGGGGATACAGTCAATAATGCTGTAATAATGTTATATGGTGACATATGATGACTATAATTATGGTGAACATTGAGTAATGCATAGAAATGTTAAATCAATATATTATATACCTGAAACTAATATAATATTTTATGTCAATTATGTCAATAAAAGCAAACAAAAAAGGCAAAACAAAACAAAACAAAACAAAACAAAAAAGACTTTCCTGAGGCTTTTCACCAAAAAGCCTATTTGCATATTATATTACATCAATTAGACAGAGACATCACCCTTTTAGAGACAGGTAAATTTCTTTTTTAAATGTTCCCTCACAAATATACATAGATTGCTATGGCATGACATCTTGGACAGGGAATATGCTCAACTTAGACCAAGGAGTGCATTTTTTTAAACTACTGAAATAGAATATGCATTTTTTTCCTCTAAGAGCCTGGCCAGGCAGTAATCCAACTGTGAACTGTCAACAAATGCTGCCCTGTAACATTCTACACAACTCAGTTGCCATGGTAACTGGATCTCTATTGACAAGAAAGAAAGAGAAACATATGGTTGGGTAACAGTCTTACTTCACAAAGCCTAAACTTATTTACAGGGTCATCATTCTTTCTGAGAGAACTAAGGTACTCAAAACCAAAGGTAGCTTTAATCAAATATTCCAATGGACTATATAAAATGTTATTTTTATATATATATCAACAAAAAGTGTTGGACTATAAGATTATTAGAATGTTTTATTTTAAAAAATCAACATAAACCAAGGAAAATCTATTTATAATCAAAATGTATTGCACATTACCTACTTATTCTTACTCTCTATTAAAAAGTATTCAGGTGACATTTATGAAGTATCCACTACGTGCGTTATAAAATACTATGCTCCTTGGTCCAAAGTAATGTCCTTGTTCAATTCAATTGCTTGAGTTGTTAGAAGAGATAAATACATAAACAAATAACCACTGGATGGTGAAGGATATACAAATATAAGTGATATAATAAAGTATAAATAGCATTATAAGAGCACAGAAAGGTAATTATTAAATGATCTTTTTTCTAAGTTTCCATGGAACCTTGTCCATTCTTCCAGTAGCAGTTACCACACACCGTATCATAGTGCCTTACACATGGTGTTTGACTAATAAATGAATGTTGCTTATAATCATTTCATTGAAATCTTTATATGTCTGTTTACTCAGACTATAATCATATTACACTCTATGTGTATGTAGCTAGAGCTTAGCATAGTGCCTAATACATCATAGGCCTTCAGCAAAAAATTATTAGATGTATTAATAATTTTCAATTTTGGATTTTTTACTTGGGTCAAGAATCAATACTCCTATTTGTATAAGTAGGATATAGATAGATTGCTATTTTTTTCTATTTTTTTATTTTTTCTATTTCAATTACTGAATTTTCCTACACTGGTGAAATGGGTAAATTTGCAAATTGCTATCCAATTTCATTGTCAAAATTGTCAGCATATTTGAATCCTCAAAGAGCAGTAAAAATTATCCCTTTAAAAAAGAAAGCCTAAAGGCTTTATCATCAGCAAACTATACACAATATATTTATAGTGTAGCTAATAGTAAAGTATGTCTTTGTTTTCTTTTGGGAGAAACAAGAATTTTACTAATTGATGTCAAAATCAAGAATGACACTCAAATATTTCCATTCTTGGTTCTATTAATAATATCAAACAACATTTGTCATTTCAAGTTCAAATTTCGTTTGCAAAACTTTCCTTCCTTTTGAGCGTTAGTTTTCTCTTTTGCAAAATGGGAGTTTTGAACTAATGAACACTAATCTTTTGTACAACTCTGATGGACTGTAATTTAAATTCAAGTTAAAAATTGTGCAGGAATAAAACATAAAATGCACAATTTGTTTATGTGCCATCATTAAATGCTACTATTTAATACACCATTTTCTTTAAAGCACAATTACTGGATTAGAGCTGGGTTAGGTTTTAGTATTGTGATATCTATGAATAAAGATTTTGCTAAATAAAAGTCTAAACAAGATTTTTGGGGAACTAAGACTATTTAGAGTAGCACTGTCTAACAAAATTCCCTTCTGTAAACACAAACATATACATGCACACCCTTATATTCATAGATTTGTGTTTCATTGATTGGTAAACTCATCCATTTTTCAAGTTCCAACTCAAATGTTACATTGTCTCTCTATAGTAGCCCTGTCCAGTAGAACTTTGTGTGACAAAGGAAATGTTCTATATCTGTACTATAAAATAAGGTAGCCTGTAAAATATGGTAGGACTGTAAAATGCAATGTGGTTATTGAGCACTGAAAATGTAGTTAGTGCAACTGAGCAATTGAATTTTATTTTTAAGTTTTATTAATTTTAATATAAGTACCACATGTGTCAAATGTTGGACAGCTCAATTTTAGACTATTCAAGAGAAGACATATTTCAATGACCTTAATAAAGGTTATAATGAAACATTAATTATAAAGTATTTTTAATTATTCATTATATTAGTCAGTAAATTATTTACTTTCTACACTTGAAAATAATCAAATTGTATTACCTCAAAATTATTTAGAATTTACAAATTTCACAATTTCATAATTATTTTCCTCCAATTCGATGAAAAAATAATATTTTATTCAGGTATTTGACTTGAAAGCTTTAAATACATGATTATATTTTGAGTTTCATATGATATTCATAACATTCTGTGAAAATGGACAAGTAAAACATTTTCTTGATTTTACAGATGAGAAAATTAAAAACCAGGAAAAGTTTTCCCCGACAATAGGACTATAATATGCAGAGCCCAAATAATAATTTAGGGCCAGTAGTTTTTTTAAAAAACAGCCTTTTTTTCCCCATTATAATCTGAGAGTAAAGTAGTGATTGTGTTGGTAAATCTCCACCTAAAATTCATTAGGACATTTTTTTCATTATATTTCCATCAAAGGTACTTGATGTTAGATGACTGTTTAACACACTAATCAGCAATTACAAAATTGAGCTCCTCAGAGTAAAAAGAGAATTAGAGTGAGATATTTTAAATAATTCTAGCATATATTTATTCTCCTGAGCTAGGAATGAGTTTGTTAGACAAAGCAAAATAGTGCAATAACATTTCTGTGTTGTTTGATTTAGACAGTACTATATTTTTTAAGTGCATGTTCAGATTGGCAGTAAGGATACTATAGGAAGTACTTATATTTTGTAATTGAGATTTTACAAGTTTTTAGACAGACTTTAACACCAAGTAGTGTTGCCTGCTATGTTTATTTGCTTAGGGGTATAGAAGGTAGAAAAATAACACAGTATTGAGTGAGTCAGAAGTGTGTGTTTGATCATTTTGAATTCCATGTGGACAACGCACTACAGAAATCTAATTTTCTTTTATTCATACAAATGCTACTTTCACTGACAGTTACAAAGATTTATATTATTATTCAACTGTGGAGTACTCCCTAAGGAATCTGCTTCCCCAAGATGTTGTGTCTTGGTCTCCCTTGATAGACTAAAATGACAGATTTGTCTTTGTACCCACCGTCTGCTCCTAGAAGGATTTTTGAAGGTAATGTTAGTCCCTCACCTTTAATGCAGGAATAGTATATGAAAAGCAATGGATATTTCAGAAAAGTACAGTTTTCTAGAGTTACCAATAGAAAATTTTGGAAAGATAATTGGACAAATTTTTAGAAAAGTGTGGAGGCACAAGTCCCAAAGTATTTTAATTGATCAGAATTTCAAGCTCCATTTTTAGATGTATACTGATTAAAGAATTACTTGCTACAATCATTGAAAAAGACATGATTACAAACAAGGTGTGTAAAACAATTCTAGCTTAAGTCATTGGCATTAATTTTACAACACTGTCAACACTTTTGTCTGAAATCCTTGGAAACTGTCACAAATGTTTGATTGGCATGTTTAATGTCTTTTTGGATTGATAAGATTTATGACACTTGTTCTGTAAAATGAAGATTTCAATACATTTTTAAGTACTAGTTATGAGCACTAAATGCTAAATACGTTATAAGTTCTTATTAGCTGTCATTAAGAGTAGCTCTACAGAAGTACGTTTTATGAATAGAATTAAATAATAAAAATATGCTCCATATACAATATAAAACAAGAAGTTGACTTAATATAGAGTTTTTGGAGGCATACTTTGCTAATTGTTCAGATGTCTTTTATCATATGCTGCATTGAAATAATCCCCCAAGATTTTATTTACTGCCATTAGTGGATCAAGAGATATATCCTATTTGATTTTATAATTGCTGATGGATTCATTGTGTGGATTAGACTCTGCTTCGTCTTATATTTAGTGCATATAGCTATGGTCATTACTAAAATCTAGAAGCTACAACCGTTCAAAATCTTAGGGATGCAGCAAAAGCAGTCCTGAGGGGGAAATACATCGTAATACAAGCATCCATCCAAAAACTGGAAAGAACTCAAATACAAAAGCTAAACTTACACTTAAAGGAGCTAGAGAAAAAAACAGCAAATAGATCCTACACCCAGCAGAAGAAGAGAGTTAATAAAGATTCCAGCAGAACTCAACAAAATCGAGACCAGAAGAACTGTGGAACAGATCAACAAAACCAGGAGTTAGTTCTTTGAAAGAATCAATAAGATAGATAAACCATTAGCCAGCCTTATTAAAAAGAAGAGAGAGAAGACTCAAATTAATAAAATCATGAATAAAAAAGGAGAGATCACCACCAACACCCAGGAAATACAAACAATTTTAAAAACATATTATAAACAGCTATATACCAATAAATTAGGCAATCTGGAAGAAATGGATGCATTTCTGGAAAGCCACAAACTACCAAAACTGGAACTGGAAGAAATAGAAAACCTGAACAGGCCAATAACCAGGGAGGAAATTGAAGCAGTCATCAAAAACCTCCCAAGACACAAAAGTCCAGGGCCAGATGGCTTCCCAGAGGAATTCTATCAAAGTTTAAAGAAGAAACCATACCTATTCTACTAAAGCTGTTTGGAAAGATAGAAAGAGATAGAGTACTTCCAAATTCATTCTATGAGGCCAGCATCACCTTAATTCCAAAACCAGACAAAGACCCCACCAAAAAGGAGAATTACAGACCAATATCCCTGATGAACATGGATGCAAAAATTCTCAACAAGATACTAGCCAATAGGATCCAACAGTACATTAAGAAGATTATTCACCATGACCAAGTAGGATTTATTCCCGGGACACAAGGCTGGTTCAACACTCGTAAAACAATCAATGTGATTCATCATATCAGCAAGAGAAAAACCAAGAACCATATGATCCTTTCATTAGATGCAGAGAAAGCATTTGACAAAATACAGCATCCATTCCTGATCAAACCTCTTCAGAGTGTAGGGATAGAGGGAACATTCCTCAGCATCTTAAAAGCCATCTACGAAAAGCCCACAGCAAATATCATTCTCAATGGGGAAACACTGGGAGCCTTTCCCCTAAGATCAGGACCAAGACAGGGATGTCCACTCTCACCACTGCTATTCAACATAGTACTAGAAGTCCTAGCCTCAGCAATCAGACAACAAAAAGACATTAAAGGCATTCGAATTCGCAAAGAAGAAGTCAAACTCTCCCTCTTGGCCGATGACATGATACTCTACATAGAAAACCCAAAAGCCTCCACCCCAAGATTGCTAGAACTCATACAGCAATTCGGCAGTGTGGCAGGATGCAATATCAATTCCCAGAAGTCAGTGGCATTTCTATACACTAACAATGAGACTGAAGAAAGAGAAATTAATGAGTCAATCCCATTTACAATTGCACCCAAAAGCATAAGATACCTCGGAATAAACCTAACCAAACAGGTAAAGGATCTATACCCTAAAAAATACAGAACACTTCTGAAAGAAATTGAGGAAGACACAAAGAGATGGAAAAATATTCCAAGCTCATTGATTGGCAGAATTAATACTGTGAAAATGTCAATGTTACCCAGGGCAATTTACACATTTAATGCAATCCCTATCAAAATACCATGGACTTTCTTCGGAGACTTGGAACAAATCATCTTAAGATTTGTGTGGAATCAGAAAAGACCCCGAATAGCCAGGGGAACTTTATAAAAGAAAACCATACCTGGGGGGCATCACAATGCAAGATTTCAGGTTGTACTACAAAGCTGTGGTCATCAAGACAGTGTGGTACTGGCACAAAAACAGACACATAGATCAATGGAACAGAATAGAGAACCCAGAAGTGGACCCTGAACTTTATGGTCAACTAATATTTGATAAAGGAGGAAAGACTATCCACTGGAAGAAAGACAGCCTCTTCAATAAATGATGCTGGGAAAATTGGACATCCACATGCAGAAGAATGAAACTAGGCCACTCTTTTCACCATACACAAAAATAAACTCAAAATGGATGAAAGATCTAAATGGGAGACAAGATTCCATCAAAATCCTAGAGGAGAACTCAGGCAACACCCTTTTTGAACTTGGCCACAGTAACTTCTTGCAAGATACATCCATGAAGGCAAAAGAAACAAAAGCAAAAATGAACTATTGGAACTTCATCAAGATAAGAAGCTTTTGCACAGCAAAGGATACAGTCAACAAAACTAAAAGACAACCTACAGAATGGGAGAAGATATTTGCAAATGACGTGTCAGATAAAGGGCTAGTAAGCAAGATCTATAAAGAACTTCTTAAACTCAACACCAAAGAAACAAACAATCCAATCATGAAATGGGCAAAAGACATGATGAGAAATCCCACAGAGGAAGACATAGACATGTCCAACATACACATGAGAAAATGCTCTGCATCACTTGCCATCAGGGAAATACAAATCAAAACCACAATGAGATACCACCTCACACCAGTGAGGATGTGGAAAATTAACAAGGCAGGAAACAACAAATGTTGGAGAGGATGCGGAGAAAAGGGAAGCCTCTTACACTGTTGGTGGGAATGTGAACTGGTGCAGCCACTCTGGAAAACTGTGTGGAGGTTCCTCAAAGAGTTAAAAATAGACCTGCCCTACGACCCAGCAATTGCACTGTTAGGGATTTACCCCAAAGATACAGATGCAATGAAACGCCGGGACACCTGCACCCCGATGTTTCTAGCAGCCATGTCCACAATAGCCAAACTGTGGAAGGAGCCTCGGTGTCCATCAAAAGATGAATGAATAAAGAAGATGTGGAATATAAGGGAAGGGAGAAGAAATGTGTGGGAGATATCAGAAAGGGACACAGAACATAAAGACTTCTAACTCTGGGAAATGAACTAGGGGTGGTGGAAGGGGAGGAGGGCGGGGGGTGGGGGTGAATGGGTGACGGGCACGGAGGGGGACACTTGACGGGATGAGCACTGGGTGTTATTCTGTATGTTGGTAAATTGAACACCAATAAAAATTAATTTATAATAAAAAAATAAATAAATAAATAAAAATAAATAAAATGAAAAAAAAAGAAGATGTGGTTTATGTATACAATGGAATATTACTCAGCCATTAGAAACGACAAATACCCACCATTTGCTTCAACGTGGATGTAATTGGAGGGCATTATGCTGAGTGAAGTTAGTCAATCAGAGAAGCACATACATTATATGGTCTCATTCATTTGGGGGATATAAATAATAGTGAAAGGGAATAGAAGGGAAGGGAGAAGAAATGGGTAGGAAATATCAGAAAGGGAGGCAGAACATAAAGAGTCCTAACTCTGGGAAATGAACTAGGGGTGGTGGAAGGGGAGGAGGTTGGGGGGTGGGGGTGAATGGGTGATGGGCACTGAGGGGTGCACTTGTTGAGATGAGCACTGGCTGTTATTCTGTATGTTGGCAAATTGAACACCAATAAAATAAATTTATTATTAAAAAAATAAAAAAATAAAATCTTGAAGCAATTGAAAAATTTTGGAAAATCAAATTCTAGTAAACAATATAGGAAATCTTATCCCCCTGCTGTCCCATGTATTTGCTACAAGAAATAATACTTTCAATTTTGTGTTTTTTGTTAACTGTGACTCTCATTGATGTTTTTATTTTTTATTTTTTGATCAGGAAAATTCCACAATGTAGAATTACTCAGGTCCAAGTTCTCGTCCCTGCTTCATACATTTTGCCTGCTGTATGACCTTGGAAAGTTGCATATTAGTTGGACCTCAGTTTCCTCATCTAAAATAGGGAAGAATAATAATACCTGTCCAACAGGATTTTCATGAAGATAAATTGAAATATGCGTATGAATCTTATAGCACAGAACCAGGAAATGGTTAATTGGTAATGTTTATCACTCAATGGAAAGGAAAGCATAAGGTCCATATGTTGTGATTCATTTTCCTACAATATTTCAAGAAATAATCCTTTTTACTCATTCAGCTTTCAATGGGTACTCACAATATACAAAACTTTGTTTTGTCAGTTGTCACAGAAGTAGAGAAAAATGAGTACGACCTGCTTCCTCTCCTCAAAGTGTATACTGGTGTTTGTTCTGGTTAAGTTAAATAAAAAGTCCATACATGTTGCATGATTCTTGATATAAAATACAGATTTGAATATTATAGAAGACAAAAGCAAATTATGAGTTCAGAGAAAAAAGGACAAAATGTCTTATAGGCTTGTTTGCTTGGTATTTGCTTATGTCTAACTTCCCACATACAGAAGAAGTGTGGAGAGCTAAGTTAAAGTGATATATCTGTCACTTATTTGATGTAGTCACCTCATACAAGTTATTTCTTCTCTCTAAACCTGTTTTGTCATATATAAAACAGTGATTTTGGACTAGATAGGCTTTAAGATCTCATCTCTCCTCCAGATGAATTTAAGGCATATTCCACATCAAAAACATAATGATATTGAACTGGAAAGATGTCCTTTAAAAACAAGGAAAATTTCCATCGGAAGCATAGCTTTATAGCCAAACAACGGAAAGAAGAATACATACATGTGTATATGTATGTGTCTCTGTTTGTGTACTGCATTTCACATTTCTAGAAAGAAATGGAAACATTAACAGAATCAGCCAAAACCTTTTTAGCACAGTTCCCATGGAAAAGTGTCCAAGAATATTACATTAACAATCAGTCTTTTGTTGTCTCTAAATCCCCTGAAGTCATAAAATGTCTGGTCATAATTCCTTCCAACTACTCTTCACATCATTTTAGTCAGTCTTCCAAGTTTCAGTAGCTTTTGATGCACTTTGTAATGTCAAAGGGCTTCCCAGATTCTTGTTTGCTTTCTTATTTTTATCTTATTTTCTCTACCATTTGATTGAAGATAACTTTAAGCCACAATAAAACTTATATATTAACAATCAACATAGGATTTTTTTTCTCCTTGGTACAGTCATAATACTATTGCTTTAAACATTTTTATCAACACTGTTGGCCAGAATCTAAAATAAAGGGTAAAAAGGCCACAGTAAACAATACACATAGCATAACATACGTAACTCAAGATAGTGAGATAGTGTGCACTTGGCGGTGTGCTGTTTTTAACAGTTAATGATCATAAGAATGCAGACAGTATAGTTGGCTACAGTAACTCTTATTCTTGAGTGTGTATGTGAGCACTTAGCTAATTAAATGGAGAGAGAGATAGAGGCAGAGATAAAGAGACAGAAAGACAGAGAAGCAAACTCAGAGAGCAGGTGTGATAGATCTCCCAGGACTTTAAACTTTGGTGTCACATCAGTCCTGGGACCTTTTCATTCAATCCCTGGATGATCACACCAACTTGCATGGTATTAAAATGCCACTTCATATCATCTCATTGTTTAATGGTTTTATTTATTTATTCATGAGAGATACAGAGAGAGAGAAAAGACAGAGAGAGAGAGAGAGAGGAAAGGAGGAGAGAGAGAGAGAGAGGCAGAGGGAGAAGCAGGCTCCATGCAGGAAGCCTGATGTGGGGCTCTATCCCAGGACTCCAGGATCACAGCCTGGGCTAAAGGCAGGAGCTAAACCACTGAACCACCCAAGGATCCCCTCATCTCCTTTTTTATAACTCTTTCCTCTGCCGGCAGTGTTCTTCCTCCAAATAGTTGTTTATATAGCTTTCTTAAATCTCAAATATTTTCTGAACTTATACCTAACTGAGGTTTGTTTTGACTATTGCATTTAAAATACCAGCTCTCTCTACTTCTCTTTAGCTTTATTTTTCTTTATATAATTTATCACCATTTAGCATGCCAGTTGTTTTAATTCCTTATTTATTTATTGTATGTTTCTCCGAATGAAAGTATTTTGGGGGGCACTTGGGTGGCTCAGTGGTTGAGTGACTGCTCAGGTTGTGATCCCAGGGTGCTGGGATCAAGTCCCTTATCGGGCTCCCCACAGGGATCCTGTTTCTCCCTCTACCTATATCTCTGCCTCTCTCTGTGTCTCTGATGAATAAATACATAAAATCTTTTTAAAAAGAGTATTTTCTGTTAGGTTTGTTGCTAGGTCTATCCCCAAGACTTGGATCAGTGCTCATATGAGTATATTATTAAGCAATACACACACACAGGAAAACTATTTCAGAAAAATGACATTGTAATAAATCAGCAATGCATAGTGTTGTACTTAAGAGTTGCCTGTGTCTTTAACTGAAGACTTGTGATTGATTAAATCAGTAGGCAAATCAAGAAATATCTGAGCTCCTACTACATATAAGGTACTGTTCTAAATGATACTTTATGAGATACTCAAGTTGGATGTTAAGGGACCAAAATAAACTATTTCCCTGAATGTATCTTCTTTATTAATATAGTTAGGGAAAGCAATGTGCACAGATTGCTGGAAAATCTCTTTTGGTAATGCTTTTCCTTCAAACACAGCTCTAATATGCAATACTATCAGTGGCTGTCTCATTCCCTGATGTCTCTGTCTTCCTTTGTGATCTATCCTTTCCCTTCCTTCTCTATATAAGTTTTTGCCTTAGTATATTCCACTGAGTTCATCATTTTCAATGTTTTGGCTTATGAGATTAAGTCTGGATTAATGGATGATTGGTACAATAAGACAAAAGTATTAACACCAAAATGCTTGCAGTATTGAATATTAAGAGCTGCATCATTGTATCAAAGCTTCATGTATAAACTTTAATCTTTTTTAATTAAAACATTTCAATTATTTATAATCTTAATAAAGAAACAATTCTACCTATATTTAATATTTAATTTTCTTGCTATAATGATACCTGACTGTAATGATACAAATGCAAAATTCTATTATCATCACTAAATAGTATAGAAGTCCACTAATTTCTAAGGAAGAAAAGAAACACCATACTTTCTTTTTAGTGTTAACTCTGTTAGATGTTTTTATTATATATATTTTGTCTTTTATTATTGTATTTTGTTGCTGTTTTAATTACCATAGTCCAAAAATACATCTGTTGTCCCTGAACATCATTTGCCATTCAACTGTTCCTTACAGACTGATAACACCTCTGCCAATTTTGAGAACTATCTCCTGTCCTTCAGGAACATTCTTTTTCCCATTTAAAAGCTTTCTCTTTCCATCTCTTCTTGCCAACAATCAATTATGTGCACAGTGAACAGCCAGGTGGCTATCATTTATATTTTGAACTGTCTTAAAGGAAGCCAACATGGTCTTTGGCAGAAAGTTAAAGTAAATTGAAGATTCACTGCATCTCAGAAATTGAATGGGTTATTTTTAGTTAGTTGGTTTCAGAAAGATATTCTAACAGCTGAAGTTAGTAATTTTAATAATTACTTATGAACAATGAAATATTAATCTGAAATTGAAAGAATATTTAAGGAAGTAATTTAATGATGTTGCCATGATTACCATTACTAATCTTTAAAGTGAAAAAAATCATTTTCAAAGCATAAATTCTTCATCTAATAGATGTTCTGATCATATCATTTTACTGTGCATCTAAACTTCTCCCAGAATATTCAAGTGAACCTGCAGAATCGGAACGGGATCTGGTTTCTCTATAGAAAGTTCTTTCTCAGGTTTCCTATCTAGAATTTTCCTGCAATATATGATTTAGTTAGGCTAACACATTATGCTATTTTCTCATCAAAAGTGCCAAAAATGGGTTTTGAAGGGAAAATGGTGCACGTGGCATATGTACATTCATGTTTAGACTCATAGTTATGTAGGTACTTAAATGGAGAAATAAAATTTGTCTGTATGTAAGTCAATTTAGATTTAAAATGTTCACTCTTGGGATCCCTGGATGGCGCAGCGGTTTGGCGCCTGCCTTTGGCCCAGGGCGCGATCCTGGAGACCCAGGATCAAATCCCACATCGGGCTCCCGGTGCATGGAGCCTGCTTCTCCCTCTGCCTATGTCTCTGCGCCTCTCTCTCTCTCTCTCTCTCTCTCTCTATCATAAAATAAATAAAAATTAAAAAAATTAAAATGTTCACTCTTGAGAATATTGTTTGCTTTTGTCTTGTAAACATTCTGTCGTTCAATAGTTTGCAAATAGTTTCCAAAGAACAGCAGAATAAAAACATCTTTCTCCCCACTTCCCTTCATGTGTATGATAAAACAAGTGATTTCCTTAATAAATGTAGTACAATGTGTCTAAATCCTTACTTCTCCTGCAACGGGTAAAATATTTTGCCTTCTGTTGTTTACCTTTTGAAGGTCACAAATAAGACCATTGGTTCAATTAATTCCCTTTCAAATGTCACTAATCTATCTATACAACTTATATTAGCATTATTTTAATAAAAGTTTTTGTTTTAATTCCAGTTAGTTAACATACAGTGTTATATTAGTTTCAGGTGTACAAAATAGTGATTCAACAATTCTATACATCACCCAGTGCTCATTATAAAAAGTGCAATCCTTAATCCCCATGATCTATTTAGCCCATCTTTCCACTCACCTCTTCTCTGGTGACTATTGGTTTGCTCTCTATAGTTAAGAATCTGCTTCTTGGTTTATCTCTCTCTCTCTCTCTCTCCCTCTGCTCATTTGTTTTCTTTCTTAAATTCCACATATTAGTGAAATCATGTTATTTGTCTTTTTTCTGAATGACTTATTTTGCTGAGCATAATACACTCTTGCCCCATCCACATCATTGCAAATGGTAAGATTTCATTCCTTTGGATGACTGAGTAATATTCGGGTGTGTGCATGAGTGTGTGCATGTGTGTGTATTCCATATACACATGTAATATCTTTTTTAAAAGATTTTATTCAGAGAGAGGGATAGAGAGGCAGAGACACAGGCAGAGGGAGAAGCAAGCTCCATGCAGGGAGCCCGACGTGGGATTCGATCCCGGGTCTCCAGGATCGCGCCCTGGGCCAAATGCAGACACTGAACCACTGAACCACCCAGGGATCCCCAATATCTTCTTTATCCATTCATCAGTCAATGATTTAGGCTCTTTCCATAATTTGGCTATCGATCATGCCACTACAGAGATCAGGATGCATGTACCCTTTCGAATCAGTTTTTGTATACTTTGTGCAAATACCTAGTAGTGCAATTGCTGAATCATAGGGAAGTTCTAATTTTAATTTCCATACAGTTTTCCAGAGTGGCTGTGCCACTTTGCATTCCCACCAATAGTGCAAGAGGATTCCTTTTTCTCCAAATCTTCCCTGCCATCTGTTGTTTCGTGTGTTGTTGGTTTTAGCCATTCGGACAGGCGTGAGGTGATATCTCATTTTACATTTGATTTGTGTTTTCCTGGTGGTGAGTGATGTTGAACATCTTTTCATGTGTCTGTTAGCTATCTGTATGTATTCTTTGGGAAAAAAATCTATTCATGTTTTCTGCCTATTTTTTTAATTGTACTATTCATTTTGGGGATATTGAATTTTATATCAGCTTATTGTATTTGTTTTTTTCACTCACAAAGCTCTGTAGGGATAATCATCTATTGTTACTTTAAATATGGAGCAATGAATAGCTCAAAACACACACATTACCAGAAGTGACATTATGTTGGAAGCTTTTGAGGAAAATAATCAAAATAGATCATTACATCTCTTTAACAAAAAACCATTAAACTTAACATCCTTTGTGTATAATCACATTTGCAAAAGCAGTAAACTGTGCAATTATAAGCTTATATGCACACTAATAATCAAGATCTGAATTGTACAGCAATTTACCTATCCTGAATAAAACTGTGACTTAGTCCTCATGACTGCCATCTTTCCCTGTACCACATATGTCTCTGTTACCATTTTTTTTTGCGCAATTTCATTTTATTCCATCTTTGTTCAGTACACTTCAAGTGCTCATTGTTTTCTTCAACTAACATATTATTCAAGGTCACTGAACTAAATAAGAACCTTCTGACATGATGGTTTAGCGTTCTATCACTTTGAGAAAGCACAGTGACTAATTAAATATCTTTAAATTTTCTCAATAATGTGTATTAGGGTCTGCTTACAGCAAAGTTATTAACCTGAAGTAAATACTGCTATTTGGGGTCTCGATGTTATAGATAACCTTAATGTCAGACAATTTGTATGAAATCTGGGATAAAGTCTTTGTCTTTACAGTAACTTTTAACTAATGTTAGAACATGAAACTTATATGTAGATTTGAAGGCAATTATGGTTAAACAATTAGGTGATATTCGGTTAGTGAACTTAAGCACAACCTAATTATCCCTTCAAATCATACTTAGTATAGATGAACACAGAATTTGGAATTTGGGGTTTATATATACTTTATTTGTATTTAAATAGATTAATTTGTGGCAGCCCAGGTGGTTCAGTGGTTTAGCACCTGCCTTTGGCCCAGGGCCTAATCCTGGAGACCTGGGATAGAGTCCCACGTCAGGCTCCCTGCACAGAGCCTGCTTTTCCCTCTGCCTGTGTCTCTGCCTCTCTCTCTCGAATAAATACATAAAATCTTTTAAAAAAATAAATGGATTAATTTAATGCAACAACAGTAGACAATAGAATCTATCATGAGACGGGGAAAAGTACTTTCATAGAAGAGCAATTTTTAGTATAATCTTTAAAAAAAACTGTAGATGCCTTATTGCTTTACAAGAAGTAAGTCAATCAGAGAAGGACAAAGATTATATGGTCTCATTCATTCGGGGAATATAAAAAATAGTGAAAGGGAATAAAGGGTAAAAGAGAGAAAATGAGTGGGAAATATCAGAGAGGGTGACAGAGCATGAGAGACTGCTAACTCTGGGAATGAACAAGGGGTAGTAGAAGGGGAGGTGGGTGGGGGGATAGGGTGACTGGGTCACAGGCACGGAGGGGGGCACTTTACAGGATAAGCACTGGGTGTTATGCTATATGTTGGCAAATCGAACTCCAATAAAAATACAAAAAAATAAATAAAAATATTTTAAAACAGGAAAAAAAAGACAATTAAAGAAGTCCATGGAGAGGCACTAAAAAAAGGTAAACATAATTTTTTAAATAAAATATTAAAGTAGAATTATTTTGGTAATCTCTGGATATGATCAAAAGTAAACATTACTACTGTATACATATTTATAAAAGGAGAAGATAGGTGTGGGCATAGGGTGACTTGAGCCAAAATTAGTGCTGCAGAGAAATGCAGTCTTAGAGATCTTGATAAGCAAACTTCAGATACTTTAGAGTATAAGAGTGTTGAGAAAATGATAGAAAAGAAATAAGAAAGAATTAAAAGAATTCATCACCACTAAACTAGCCTTATAAGAAATATTGAATAGAAAGAAGAGATCATAATCAGGAGTCAGAAAATTTTAAAAGGAAAAAAATTCATAGATAAATACAAACATAATAAAAGTAGCAGATTAATCACTTATAAAACCAGTACAGAGATTAAAGCACAAAAGCAGTAAAATAAATTATATCTATAAAAATCAGGCAAGGGATGCACAAAATCAAAGGATGTAAAGTATGATAACATGTAGATAAAATGAGGGGAGTAAAAATTTACTGCTTTTAAAATGGGTTCAAACTTAAGTGATTATCAACTTAATATAGATTTTTATATGCATAGGACGTTATGTATAAACCTAACAGTAAATACATAATTAAAAACCAGTAGAAGATATGCAAAACATAAAAAGAAAGGAATCCAAGTATATCGCTAAAGAAAGTCATCAAACCACAAAGGAGGAGAGCAAGAGAAGACAGGAAAAGAGAACTACAAAAATACCCATAAAACAAATAACAAAATAGCAATAAGGTCATACCTATCAATAATTGCTTTAAATGTAACTAGACTAAATGCTCCAACCAGAAGACATGAGGTCACTGAATGGATAAAAAAAGCAAGACCTCGTTGAAAATATTTATGCACCCAAATTATGAGCACTTAAATTTATAAAGCAACTATTAACATATATAAAGAAAGAAATCAATAGTAATACAGTAATAGTAGTAATAGTAATACAGTAATTAACCACTTGTATCAGTGGATAGATCATCTAGAGAGAAAATCAAGGAAATAGTGGCTTTAAATAACACATTGGACCAGATAAAGCTAACAGATTATTCAGAGCATTCTATCTCAAAACAGTGGAATACATATTCTTTTCAAGGCACATGGAACGTTCTTCAGAATATCACATATTAGGCAACAAAATGAGTCTCAACAAATTCAAAAATATTGAAATCATATCATGCATGTTTTCCAAATACAATGGTGCAAATCAAAGGAAAAATCTGGAAATAACACAAATAGATGAAGTTTACATAATATGGTACTAAACAATGAATAAGTCAGTCAAGAAACCAAAGAGGAGACCAAAAATACATGGAGAGGAACCTGGGTGGCTCAATAAGTTAAGCATCTGCCTTCAATTAAGGTCATGATCCCAGGGTCCTGGTATAGAAATCCATGTCTACTCCCTGCTCAGTGGAGAGTCTGTTTCTCCCTCTCTTGCTCTCTCTCTCTGCCCTTTTGCCCACTTGTGCTCTCTCTCTCTCAAATAAATTTTAAAAATCTTAATAAGACACATGGAGACAAATGAAAATAAAAACAGAATGGTCCAAAATCTTTGAGATACAACAAAAGCTGTTCTAAGAAGAATGATTATAGCAATACAGACATAGTTCAAGAAGTAAGAAAAATTTCAAATAAACAACCTAACGTTACACCTAAAAGAGCTATAAAAAGAACAAAGCCCAACTCCTGGAAAGAAAGGAAGTAATAAAGATTAGAGCAGACATAATTAAATAGAAACTTTACAAAAGTAATAGAACAGACTCATGAAACCAGGAGCTAACTCTTTGAAGAGACAGATAAACAAAATTGATAAATCATTAGTCAGATTCATTAAAGAGAGACAGAGAGAGACAAAGAGGGAGGGAGAAGATTCAAATAAATAAAATCAGAAATGGAAGAGGAAAAATAACAAATGACACCACAGAAATACAAAGGATTGTAAGAGAATATAATAAAAAATTATATGCTAACAAATTGGACAATCTAGAGGAAATGAATAAATTCCAAGAAACATATAACCTTTCAAAACTTGTAGGGAAGAAATAGAAAATTTGAACAGATTCTTAGGAATGAAATTGAATCAGTAATCAAATATGTTTAAAAAAAACAAAACAAAACAAAACAAAAAAAACCACAAAAAACAGGACCAGATGGCTTTACAGATGAATTCTACCAAATATTTAGAGTTAATACCAATTATTCTCAAACTATTTCCAAAAATAGAAGAAAATTTCAAACTCATTCTATGATGTATTACCCTAATATCAAAACCATATAAAAACACTACAAAAAAAGAAAAATAAAGGTGAATATCTCAGATGAACATAGATGCAAAAATCCTTAAGAGAATATTAGCAAAAGAAATGTAACAATACATTGAAAAAAATAATTCACCACAATCAAGTGGAGTTTATTCCAGAGATACAAAGCTGATTCGATATTTACAAATCATTCAATGTGACGCATCACATCAACAGGAAAAATTATAAAAGTGGCAAATATAACTTCAGACTAATAAATGTAAATATTCAATGAATTTTGAATTGTGTGGTTTATAAGTTTTCATAGAAACTATGTCTATACTCATTTCTTATTAGAGAATTTTATTGAAATTTTATAGAAATTGCTTTACATACTGATTCAAAGTGGAAATAAGAGGGAGTTAATTTACCAAAACTACCATGCAAATTATTTAATTTATTGTTTTCTATGAAAATAGAGCAATTAATTATAATTTTAGGGCTGGAAAGAAAGGTGGAGGCGATGAATGGATAAAGAAGATATGATATATGTATACAATGGAATATTACTCAGCCATTAGAAACGACAAATACCCACCATTTGCTTCGACGTGGATGGACCTGGAGGATATTATGCTGAATGAAATAAGTCAATCGGAAAAGGACAAACATTATATGGTCTCATTCATTTGGGGAATATAAAAATTAGTGAAAGGGAATAAAGGGAAAGGAGAGAAAATGAGTGAAAATATCAGTGAGGGTGACAAAACATGAGAGACACCTAACTCTGGGAAATGAACAAGGGGTAGTGGAAGGGGAAGTGGGCGGGGGGTTGGGGTGACTGGGTGATGAGCACTGAGGGGGGCACTTGACGGGATGAGCACTGGATGTTATGGTACATGTTGGCAAATTAAACTCCAATAAAAAAATTTTTAAAAAATGAAAAAAAGAAAGATGGAGGCAACCTGGTTCAACACCTTCATTTTATAAATTTATAAATGAGAAAAATGGGAATTATAGGAATAAATCTCATCCAAGTTCAAATATTAAGTTAGGAATTAAGACTTGAGGGATGCCCAGGTGGCTCAGTGGTTGAGCTCCTGCCTTGGGCCCAGGGTGTGATCCTAGGGTCCTGGGATTGAGTCCCACATCAGGCTCCCTGCATGGAGCCTGCCTCTCTCCCTGCCTGTGTCTCTGCCTCTCTGTGTGTGTGTCTTTCATGAATAAATAAATAAAATCTTTAAAAAAAGGAATTAAGATTTGAGCTTAGGTTTTAGTACATTCATTTTAATATTTTTTCCTGATTCCTGATATTACTCTGGGCCCAATTTACTATATCTGTAGAATAAGAACAGTAATTGTACCTACTCGTAGGGTTATTTTGAAGAATAAGTGCAATAACAAAAGTAATGCACTTATCATAGTTCCTGTAATATAATAAAAGGAAAATAGAGCATTACTGGGCTTCAGTAAGGTCACCTAGTCAATTATCTGCATAATCACATTGCTCAAAATTGTGTTCTAGTTATGTCTTAGAATTCTAAAATTTTGATTCCCAGCCATATAAAATGTCATGTGTAGGCCTATAAGAACACCCAAGTCAGGGCACACTTCAAAATTCATCCCAGGCATGAAATTAATTACTTTTTCCTTCCTTCCTTCCTTCCTTCCTTCCTTCCTTCCTTCCTTCCTTCCTTCCTTCCTTCTCTTCTTTCCTTCCTTCCTTCCTTCATCTTTCTCTCTTACCTTTTTTTTAATTTTTGCAATCAAACATTACCAATGGCAAAGAGAAGAATAATATTTAATTATCCTACTCAGAAAGATTAAAAGTAAGGATAGAATGACAAAATTTGTGGTAAAAAAATGATGGATTTACCTTTGAATCATAGGAGCAGAAGCAAGAGAGAGAGGAAATACTGACAATAAGATCTTTAACTTCACAGAAATTAAGACTATAAATTTAGCATTCTGGCTTGCTTGTTTCCAGATTCTAATTCTTCTAGGAATATCATCTCTAAGTGTTTGATCCTCAGTGATCTTGTCTTTCTGTCTTTGAATCACCAAAACCTAGCACAGTGCTCACACAGAGTAGGGGTTTAATGAATGCTGGATGAATAAATGCTAATGGTAATACTGTCTATGCCAAATCATGTCATATTCATAATACTAAAAACATCTTTATATCAGTTAGTCATAATTAACAAATTAGTTTATTTTCATTAAGTATTTAGTAAACTCATAAAGTCACCAGCTAGAACCCAAGACCTGGCATTTACTGCCCATGTTTGTACTCACTGACCTTTATCTTACATTTTTCCATAAGCTCTTCTTTCAGGCTTTCCTGTTATCTAGGGCAAATGAAACCTGAAACCATACTCCAGATGATGGTGACTCTCTTAACAAAATCTCCTACCTGCTCAGATCAGTCAGACAGTTTGACCTAAACCTAGCTTGCACCTTTGTAGATGGACCCTGAATTGACTTCTAGAATGACCTACAATAATTTTTACCTCAATAAAATACTAAAATCTCTGCCCAGAGAAAAGTCTCATTTACATAGCATACAATGTATGTGTAAGCATGTTTTTTAAGGCACATGTGTGCCCTTATACCCACTTCTACATACAATGACAAGACTTCTCTATCTAAACATTTATCCAAACCCTAAAGAAAAAGAATCCTTTTTTTTCTTCAACCTCTTTCAAGAATTCACAGCTTCAGAGTCCATTCCAAGTGATTTCCTTATTTGCTGTAAATAAAAGCATTCTTTGTGTGATAACTCAACGTGGTGCAGTTTCAGCTCACCAAGGAGTCAACTCCCGTTGGTTTGGTTATAATAATTCATGCCAAATACCATGCTCCGTACTTTGTATATACTCTTCTTAATCATCATAAGGCCTTAGATGATCTTGCATATGAGAAAATGACATGGCTGTCTCATATCAAAGTCCAAGTCATTTAACATAATATCTATCTTTTTTCACTTTCTCCCTCGTGCCTTTTCCTCATTCTTCCCGACATATGGGCACCCAGTATGTGTTGCACATATTAGACATAGTCTCTTTATTCAGCATCATTTATTTCCTTTATAGTTGTATAGTACTTTAGAATTTTGTGCTTCACATGTGTGATCTCATGTGATTCAATATCTTACTCCATTTAAAAAAAAAGAAGCAACTGAAGCTCAGAGAAGTTAAATGGCAAGCCCAAGACTATACAGCTCTTAAGTGGGATGATGGAACATAAAACATGACATTAAGTTTCCAAGGCACCTCCCCCTACCCCCCAGGTTAACATATGATTTTAAAGTAGTAGACTTTGGGTGGAGACAAACCTGAGCTCTAATCTTAATTCTTTACTTAATAGCTGTGTGATGCTGAGCAAGTTACTTGACTTCTCTGAGATTCAATCTTCTTGTAATAGTAGTCACAGTGATAATTACAGTAGTCACATCAAAGTACTGATAAGTGTACTAAATAAGACTCATATAAAGTACTTATAGGTATTTAATAAATCCCTCGTTATTATCATGATCACTGTGAGGACTAAAGACAGCAGATGTAAAGTATTAAATGCAGTGGTTGGAAACAAGGTGAGTGGAAAAGAAGTTCACAACAGATATTAATAAAACTAAGATAAGCCTTTTCATGCTTAAAAAATCTAAATTTGAAGCAAATCAAATATAGTACAGTTAACTCATGAATCTCACAGGGTTTAACTGTGTGGATCCACTTACGTGCAGATTTTTTTATAGCTATAGTACTGTAAATGCATTTCTTCTTCCTCATGGCTTTCTTAATAACACTTTCTTTCCCCTAGCTTACTTTATTGTAAAAATACAAAATATAACACATAAAAAACATAAAATACGTTAAATGTTTATGTTACCAGTAAGGCTTCTAGTCAATAGTAAACTATGAATAGTTGTTTTTGAGGAGTAAAAATTTATACATGGATTTTCAACTGTGTGAGGGGTTGAAAACCCTAATCCCACATTATTTAAGGGTCAACTGTAATTCTTTCTTATACATACTAGAAAATGTATAAAGTTTATTATTCTTAGTGGCAGGAATACAAAAATAATTTGAGACTTACACAGGTTCAGATATCACTTCATAATTCTTCAGGAAAACTAGGAATTATTGTGATTTTTTTCTAGCCCTTGATGTATGAAAGATAACTGTCACTTTCTTTAATGTATATTTGTGCCCTGTTAAGAGGCAAAATCCTGACTAGGCAGTCTAATATATTAGTAAGGAAGAAGGGAGAGGCAGTTTTTTTTTAAGATTTTAGTTATTTATTCATGAGAGACACAGAGAGAGAGGCAGACACACAGGCAGAGAAAGAATCAGGCTCCATGCAGGGAGCCCAATGTGGGACTCTATTCCAGGACTCCAGTATCACACCTTGGGCTGAGGACAGGTGCTCAACCTCTGAGCCATACAGGCATCCCAAGGAAGAGGCAGTTTTGAGACAATTTAACTGGATCCTTAATGAGTTTCCTGGATTACTGCTGAGAGATGCTTAAACCAAATTCCACATAAATATATGATCCTTTGGGATGCCCATAAACTATGGGTTGATTTCAAAAGCTAATTGGTAATTTTCGGTCCCAGGGACAAATAAATTAGGAGTTATGAGCTTCCAAAATGTTTCACAAAATTCCACAGATATAGATGTGTGATTCTTATCATGGTTTTTTTTTTCTGTCTAGAGGAATAAAAAAACAGCCAATGGTTAAGTTTAAACAAAGATGTACAGAACAATGTTGTGTATTTTGTAATTTTGCCATTCATAGTGTATGGGTAACAAATTTTTGTGGCTATATGAACTTACTGAGTATTCCTACCAGGTAGGTGCTTAAATTTTTCAGGTCTTTACTATCAGTTTGAATAAATCTGGGAATCCATTTAATAAAGGTAGCTTTTGTTTTCTTAAGAAGGAATAATGAGGATAATAGAAATATTGACTTCTATACATTTTATAATGAGCAGATCATTTGTAGATGAGCTACATCATAGCTCCTTGCAAGTACTTCCACTGAAATTTTATCATGGACACTCATTTGCTTTTAGCCTTTGCACTTTCTAAAAATGTGTCAGAGATAGCAACAAGTGAGAGGAATAAAAGTGGAATCCACACATTTGAGTTGTTAACCAACATAGGACTTAATTTCTGCAGACTACCTTAGGAAACCAGAAAAACTCAAACCATATAGCATACTGCGTGAAAAAGAAGTTTCACTGGCTGAAAGCAAAATCAGAAACGTAAGGATAATATAAGATGTTTTTAAAAAATTAAAATTATTCACTTGAAAGGTGTTTTGTTTTGTTTCTGAGATTATGTCTTTCCTATTCTTTGGATGTTAAAATAACATTTCTTATGTGATAATATGTGATAGTAGCTGTTTCTTTAATATTTTTACAACATGAAAAGATTGAAAACCCAATTTAGGCCCTTCTTATTTTCTTTTCTTAAAAAGAGAACCCAGAAATAGATCCTGATAAATATAGTCAACTGATCTTTGACAAACAAGTTAAGAAAATACAATGGAGCAAAGACAGTGTTTTCAGAAACTGATGTTGAAACAATGGAATATTCACAGGCAAAAAAAAAAGTGAATGTAGACACAAACCTTACACATTCCACACAAAAAAAATCAAAATGGGACACCGACCTAAACACAAAATATTAAACTATAAAACTCCTAGGAGATAGCATAAGAGAAAACCTAGATGACTTTGGGTTTGGTGGTGTCTTTTTTAGATACAACACCAAAGGCACAATATGTGAAAGAAATAATGGATAAATTGGACTTCATTAAAATAAAAAAAAAACTACTGCCCTGAAAAAGACAATGCCAAGAAAAAGAAAAGACAAGTGAGAGACTTAAATATTTGCAAAGGACAGATCTGATAAAAGACTGTTATCCAAAATATTACTAATAACACTTAAAAGTCAACAATAAGGAAATAAACAATCTAATTAAAAAATGAACCAAAGACCTTCACAGAACCTTACCAAAGAAGATATACAGATGACAATACACAAATGAAAAGATGCTCCACATCATTTGCCTTCAGGGTGATGTAAATTAAAACAACAAATAGGAATCACTACATATCTTTTAGAACATTGACAACACCAAATTCTGAGGAGGATATGATGCAACAGAAATGCATTTGTTGCCAGTGGGAATGAAAACTGGTATAGATACTTTAGAAGACAGTTTGTTGATTTCTTACAAAACTAAATATACTTTTACCATAAATCTAGCAATCATGCTCTTTGGTATTTACTTAAAAGAGTTGAAAATTTATGTTCCCACAACAACCTGAACCCAGGTAAGTATAGCAGTTTACTCATAACTTCCAAATCACAGAAGCAACCAAGTTGTCTTTCAGAAGGTAAATGGATGAATAAACTTTGGTACATCTGGATAACATATTACTTTTCAGTGCAATAATGAAATGAACTGTTAAATCATGAAAAGATATGGAAGAAAGTTAAATGCATATCACTAAGTGAAAAAGGTCAATCTGAAAAGGCTATATATTGTATGATTCCAACTATATGACATTCTGGAAAAAGCAAAACTATAAAGACAATAAAAAATATTAGTGGTACTCAGGAGTGAGGAGGTAAACATAAATAGGCAGAGCATGGTGGATTTAGGAAACAGTGAAAATATTCTGTATGATATTTTAATAATAGACTTATGTCATTGTACATTTATTTAAACCATAGAATGTACAAGAGTTAATCCTAAAATAGATGATGGACTTTGAGCGATTGTGATGTATAAATGTAGACTCATCCTTGATAAAAATTGTACCATTGTAGTGAGTGATGTTGGGGAAGGCTATGTATGTGTGGAGGCAGGGAGTGTATGGGGAATCTCTGTACCAACCTCTCAGTATTACTGTAAACCTAAAACTGCTCTAAAAAATAAGGTGTCAGAGTCTGAAAAATATTTCACTGTTATGTATACCACAATTTACCTTAAGAAAAGATAAATATAATAATAAAATAAAAAAACATAATAAAATAAAATTACTCTTATATTAAATCCAATATTCTAGAAACCACTGGTCTAGAGAACCAAAGCTGATAATAAAATATCTCCTCCCATTTCATAATATATTATCTAGATATCTCTGGAACCTCAGTAATCGAAAATATGGTCTATATCAATACCTGCATCTGAATTGAGGAAAACATGCATACAAATAAAGTTAGTTACGTGAAAAGCTGGATTTGTGCAAATTCTGAATTAAATACAATTCTTAATGAAATAGAGTTTTATTACTTTCCAGTACATTAAAAACTATAAACTCATGACTAGCAAATTGTTACCAAGTAGAACTGTGGATCTGATTTCTATGAATAAATGACCCATTTATAATTACCATATTAATTATTCATATGGAAATGAATGCCTTTGGAATGCTTGCACCAGCTCAAATATGCACCCCCTGCAGATTTATTTCCATCTAAAACCCACATTCAAGATAATAATATTTAGGTTATGGGATATTCCAGTTAACTGAAATTTCTAATGAGCTGGGAAAAATCCTAAACTTCCTTTTTTGATTCATCCTAACTTTGAAAATGTTGCAAATTGAGCTCATTTTTTGTTAAATAGGTAATTTTTTAAATTATTTAAATCTATAAGGCAGTAGCCCTTATTACAAAATTTGTTGAGATACAAAAATGGAGATGTGACATAAGATGGATGTTGACTCAGAGCAACACATTCTTTTTGAAGGTTTTTGGCTCTATTTTATATAATATATCAGCTTGGCTTGGTATAATGTGTCTAACATGCTAGTGAAGATGCTAATTAATTGAGGTTGTGGGACTCAACTTGGTGATCTAATTACATACTCTGAAGTTGGGAAAAGAACGTCTGAATTGATATTTAATTTTAATTTTTGCAAGATTTAAAAATTAAAGAAGCACACAGGATAAAATAGCAAAATCTCATTTGCCTGCCAAAATTAATGAATGCTAGTTTTGTCATTTTGACTACGACACTTTTGATTATAAATGTAGATAAAAAATGTAGATCAAGCTGATTATGTATATGTATATATCTAGATATATAGAATATCTAGTATAATGTATTTTTATACACACAATATACTAACATATACACACATGTATTTATATACACACAGACAAACAGTGTATACTATACTGCTTTGGGTCACTTCTTGAAATTAACATAAATCATATCTTTTGCAATATATTGCAATTTTCTCCACTCAACATTGTTTCAAGTTGTATTAATATCAATATATTAAAGCCTAGTTTACTCAATATTATAATTATTTGAAGTATACATGGAAAAATATGTACTAATTATAATTATGCATATTAACTTCTTGATATTTCATTGTTTGAATATGCTGCAATTTGTTTATTTCCTCTAATGATATTTATATTGTTTTAGTTTTTACTTTTCAAATATTTTAATAAATTTCTCATCTATGTCTCTTGGGTAAACATGAGACATAGGCAACATTTCCTTTTTTTTTTTTTCTTCAAAAAAAAAGCCATTTATTTTTCTATAGTCTCTTGCTCCTGTTTTGTTCCATATTTTTTTCCTTTATTTTTTTTTTAAAATTTTTATTTATTTATGATAGTCACAGAGAGAGAGAGAGAGAGAGAGGCAGAGACACAGGCAGAGGGAGAAGCAGGCTCCATGCACCGGGAGCCCGACGTGGGACTCGATCCCGGGTCTCCAGGATCGCGCCCTGGGCCAAAGGCAGGCGCCAAACCGCTGCGCCACCCAGGGATCCCCTATTTTTTTCCTTTAAACACATTTAGCATAATTATTTTGCATTCTGGACTTGAAAATTTTAGTGTCTTATGTTTTTGCAGGTCTGATTCTGTTTTAGGTTGTTTTTTCTTTTTTTTATGCTGAGTGAAGTAAGTCAATTGGAGAAGGACAAACAGTGTATGTTCTCATTCATTTGGGGAATATGAATAATAGTGAAGGGGAATATAAGGGAAGGGAGAAGAAATGTGTGGGAAATATCAGAAAGAGAGACAGAACATAAAGACTTCTAACTCTGGGAAATGAACTAGGGGTGGTGGAAGGGGAGGAGGGCGGGGAGTGGGGGTGAATGGGTGACGGGCACGGAGGGGGACACTTGACGGGATGAGGACTGGGTGTTATTCTGTAAGTTGGTAAATTGAACACCAATAAAAATTAATTTATTAAAAAAAATAAAAAAAATAAAATTTCAAGTTAAAAAAAAAAGAAAAAAAAAGAAAAAAAATAGGCAACATTTCCAAGAAATGTTTTTGTCTTCTAGGTATACCTATAAGTAGAAATGCTAGGTTATAAAATACATTCAAGAGGAAGGGCAAGATGGCAGAAGAGTAGGGGTTCTCAACTCATCTGGTCCCACAAACTTACCTAAGGAACTTTCAAAACACCCTGAACACCTACGAATTCGACCTGAAATTTAAAGAGAGAATAGCTGGAACGCTACAGAGAGAAAAGTTTTTACTTCTAACAAGGTAGGTAGGCGGAAAAAAATAAATAAATAAAAAGGAATAATTTTGTGGGGGGCACCGAGAGTAGCAGGGCTAAAACGGAGTGCCAAAAGCCTCCAGGACAGGAAAGCCCAGGCCTGGAGAAGAGGGAACTTTAAAAATCCACACAGGAATTTTCCCCAGACGGAAAAGTGCTTAGGAGGGAAATCCGGCAAAATCTCAGGAGGGGCAGTGAAGCTTCAAGAATCCCAGAGACACTATTAGAGGAAGTGCACCCAGAGGAAAGCTCCCCACAAACCGCAAACTGAAGTCCAATATCAGTAAAGGGCTGGAGCGCTCCAGCCCTCCGGGACATTTGGGAGAAGCCAGTAGGTTAGGCTGGCCAGCTCCGAATGGAGGTTGCTGTGCCTCTTTCCCTTCAGGAGAGGTGGCCCCCAGGAGTGCAGGTCCAGTGGCACAGGGCCCCAGACTCCAGGGCCCCCAAGTGGACAAAGCCTGCAATCTTGCATTCCCCCTGGGACAGATGGAAGTAGGGAGGGCACAGGACAGCAATAAATCTCCTGCCATTGGGTGTCCCCAAGCTGTGCAGGTCAGTACACTCACACCGGCCCCAGGAGCATCTAGGCGGTGCAGACTGGGAGACTGCATTAGTTACTCATGGGGAGTTAACTCCAGAGATGGAAATCTGTCCACTGCAATTGTTTTTCCTCTTTGTTTCATCTTTTGCCTGGGAGAGGCAGGGCCTCAAGGGAACAAAGGCCTCACAGGATAAACAGCTCACACTGAGCCCAGCACCCGACAAGGGATGGGGAATCTCTGCCCAGGCAGAGACACCTGAGAATCAGAACAGCAGGCCCCTCCCCAAGAAGACCAGCTGGAAGAAGGGTGGGAAAAACAAGTTCTTGACCAAGCAGCACTGAAAAGCTCCAGGACCAAGGGTAAATAGAGGGAAAACAGTATATAGAAAAAGAGGATACCTTTTTTAAAAAATTATTTTTCCTTTTTCCATTACAACTCATTTTTATATCCGACTAAAAATTTCCAATATTTTTTTCTTTTCCCACTGTATATACAATATTTTACCAGATCTTCATTTTTAAGTTTTTTTTTTCATTTTGACTTTCATATTTCTACAATTACATGTCTTAGATATATTTTTCACTTCTGGATTCCCTTCAACATATTCAATTTAATTTTGGGAGATATATGAGATATGGGTTCTCATTTTGTGTTTTCTGCTTTCTCTGCCTCATTTTGTTGTACAATGACAGAAGTTAATACCTTCTAAAACATGACCAGCATACCCAGAACCAAGTAGAATACTGTGCTGGTTCGTTCTGTTAAATTATATTCTCTCTTCATTCCTATTCTTCCCCCTCTTTTATCTTATGCTTTGGTGGTCAGTGTTGGGCTTTATATAAGTATTGCTGGTTTATATACGTTTGGAATTGAGAATCTTTTAACATACAAAACAAAATACACTCAAAACCAAGGGGATCACCCTCTAGGACCCCTCAGGTAGACTACATTCTCTCTCCTACTACCACTTCTTCACCACCACCATCCCTGGGTACCCCCTCCCTTTTCTTATCTTTTTCCTCTTTTTTTCTCTGTTTTTGGGGGTTTGTGCCTTTTTATTTTTACTAATTTGTTTTAAAATTGGTTTTACCTGTTAGTGGTCCTTTTATTTGGTTCTGTTATTCTTTTTCATTTTCTGGTCTCTGGCCTCTTCAAAATGAACTAATGTGTATTATACTTAGGTCATAGTTGATACTTTTGAATCAGCTGGACCATACAGCAACTCTGCACTGGACAAAATGACTAGAAGGAAGAATTCACCACAATAGAAAGAACAGGAAACAATATTCTCTGCCACAGAGTAAACAGAATATGGATTTCAATACGATGTCAGAAAGTCAATTCAGAAGCACAATTATAAAGCTAATAGTGGCTCTGGAAAAAAGCATAAATGACTCTAAAATATTTTTTACTGCATAATTGAGATCTAATCAGGTCTATATTAAAAATAGATTAACTGATATGCAACCCAAACTGGGTGTCCTAAATGCTAGGGTAAATGAGGTGGAAGAGAGAGTGTGTGACTTATAAGACAAGTTGATGGTAAGGAAGGAAACTGAGGAAAAAAGGGAAAAACATTTAAGAGACCATGAAGAAAGGCTTAGGGAAGAAAATCATAGCCTGATAAGGAAGAATTTACCTATAACTGGGGTTCCAGAAGAGGCTGAGAGGTAGAGGACCACAAAATATATTTGAACAAATCATAGTTGAGAATTTCCCTCATCAGAGGAAGGAAATAGGCAATCAGATCCAGGAGATAGAGAGAACTCCTCAAAATCAATAAAAAACATTCAACGTCTCAACATTTAATAGTGAAACTTGCAAATTCCAAAGATAAAGAGAAAATCCTTAAAGCAGTGACACACGAGATTCTTAAATTATATGGGGAGACATATCAGATTAAGAGCAAAACTTTCCACAGACACCTGGCAGGCCAGAAAGGGCTGGCAGGATATATTCAGCAAACTAAATGAGAAGAACATGCAACCAAGAATACTTTATCTAGCAAGGCTGTCATTCAGAATACAAGGAGAGAAGGGGCAGAAACTGAAAGAATATGTGACCACCAAACCTGCCCTGCAAGAAATATTAAGGGCGACCTGATAAAAGAAGCCCAAAGAAACAATCCATAAAAACAGGGACTGAATAGGTATTATGATGACACTAAATTTATATCTTTCAATAGTTACTCTAAACGTGAATGGGGGGATCCCTGGGTGGCGCAGCAGTTTGGCGCCTGCCTTTGGCCCAGGGTGCGATCCTGAAGACCCGGGATCGATTCCCACGTCAGGCTCCCGGTGCATGGAGCCTGCTTCTCCCTCTGCCTGTGTCTCTGCCTCTCTCTCTCTCTCTGTGTGTGTGTGTGTGTGTGTGTGACTATCATAAATAAATTAAAAAAAATTAAACGTGAATGGGCTAAATAAATGATACCATCAAAGACACAAGGTATCAAAATGGATAAAAAGCAAGACCCATCTAAGAGACACATTTTGGACCTAAGGGCACCTCCAGCCTGAAAATGAAAGGTTGGAGAACCATTTACCATTCAAATGGTCCTCAAAAGAAATCTGGAGTAGCATTCCTCATATAAGATAATGTTTACACGAAAGGATGTAGTAAGCATTGAAGAGGGACATTACATCATGCTTAAAGGATCTATCCAACAAGAGAACCTAATAATCATGAATATTTATTCCCCTAATGTGGAAGCTGCCAAGTATATTAATCAATTAATAACCAAACTTAAGGCATACTTAGATAATAATACACTTATACTGGGATACTTAGACACGGTGCTTTCTGCAAATGACAGACCTTCTAAGCACAACAACTCCAAAGAAAAAAGAACTTTAAGTGATACACTGGACCAGATGGATTTCACAGATATTTACAGAATTTTACATCCAAACGCAACTGAATACACATTCTACTCAAGTGCACATGGAACTCTCTCCAGAAAAGACCACATATTGGGTCACAAATCAGGTCTTAACCGAAAACAAAAGATTGGGATTGTTCCCTGCATATTTTCAGGCCATAATGCTTTGAAACTAGAAGTAAATCACATGAACAAATTTGGAAGAAATTCAAACACGTGGAGGTTAAAGAGTATCCTGCTAAAAGATGAAAGGATCAACCAAGAAATTAGAGAAGAATTAAAGAGATGCATGGAAAAGAGTGAGAATGAAGATACAAGGGTTCAAAATCTTTGGGATACAGCAAAAGCAGTTCTGATAGGAAAATACATTGCAATACAAGCATCCTTCAAAAAACTGGAAAAAACCTCAAATACAAAAGCTAACCTCACACTTAAAGGAACTGGAGAAAGAACAGCAAATAAACCTATACCCAGCAGAAGAAGAGAGTTAATAAAGATTCAAGCAGAACTCAATGAAATAGAGACCAGATGAACTGTGGAACAGATCAACAAAACCAGGAGTTGGTTCTTTGAAAGAATTAATAAGATAGATAAACCATTAGCCAGCCTTATTAAAAAAGCAAAAGAGAAAATATTCAAATTAATAAAATCATGAATGAAAAAGGAGACATCACAAACAATATCAAGAAATAGAGGAAGGGGAAAGATGGCGGAAGAGCAGGGTCCCCAAATCACCTGTCCCCACCAAATTACCTAGATAACCTTCAAATCATCCTGAAAATCTACGAATTCGGCCTGAGATGTAAAGAGAGACCAGCTGGAATGCTACAGTGAGAAGAGTTCGTGCTTCCATCAAGGTAGGAAGACGGGGAAAAAGAAATAAAGACACAAAAGGCCTCCGAGGGGGAGGGGCCCCGCGAGGAGCCGGGCTGAGGCCGGGGCGAGTGTCCCCAGGACAGGAGAGCCCCGTCCCGGAGAAGCAGGAGCTGCACCAACCTTCCCGGGCGGAAAGGGGCTCGCAGGGAGTTGGAGCAGGACCCAGGAGGGCGGGGATGCCCTCGGGCTCCCTGGGACACTAACAGACACCTGCGCCCCGGGAGAGTGCGCCGAGCTCCCTAAGGGCTGCAGCGCGCACGGCGGGACCGGAGCAGCTCGGAGGGACTCGGGCGGCGGCTCCTCGGAGAGCACGAATCCAACAGGGCAGGCCCAGGAGCACAGGGCGCAGGGGATACAGCCCAGGATCCGAATTCCCCCCGGGACAGGCAGAGGCCAGGAGGGCCCAGGACAGCAAGGACGCTCCTGCCCCGAGCTGAGCAGATCAGCGGCCCCGCCCACCGAGCATCCAGGCCTCTGCAGACGGAGAGCTCCAGATCGGGCCTCCAGAGCTGGCCGCCGCCACTGTGGTTGTTCCTCCTGGGGCCTCACAGGATAAACAACCCCCACTGAGCCCTGCACCAGGCAGGGGACAGAGCAACTCCCCCAAGTGCTAACACCTGAAAATCAGCACAACAGGCCCCCCCACCCCGCCAGAAAACCAGCTAGATGGACAAGTCCCAGGGAAGTCAAGGGACTTAAAGTCTACAGAATCAGAAGATACTCCCCCGCGTTCTGTGTGTGTGTGTGTGTGTGTGTGTTTGCTTTTTGATTTGTTTGCTTCCCCCACCCTTTTTTCTTTCTCTTTTACTTCTCTTTTTCTCTTTTTTCTTCCTTTTTTCTTTTTCTCTTTTCTTTCTTTTTTCTCTCCTCTCTTTTTCTCCTTTTCTCAATACAACTTGTTTTTGGCCACTCTGCACTTAGCAAAGTGACTAGAAGGAAAACCTCACCTCAAAAAAAAAAAAAAAAAAAAAAAAAAAAAAACAGAAACAGTCCTCTCTCGCACAGAGTTACAAAGTTTAGATTACAGTTCAATGTCAGAAAGCCAATTCAGAAGCACTTTATAAAGCTACTGGTGGCTCTAGAAAAAAGCATAAAGGACTCAAGAGACTTCATGACTGCAGAATTTAGGTCTAATCAGGCAGAAATTAAAAATCAATTGAATGAGATGCAATCCAAACTAGAAGTCCTAACGACGAGGGCCAACGAGGTGGAAGAACGAGTGAGTGACATAGAAGACAAGTTGATGGCAAAGAGGGAAACTGAGGAAAAAAGTTACAAACAATTAAAAGATCATGAGGATAGATTAAGGGAAATAAATGACAGCCTGAAGAAAAAAAAAACCTACGTTTAATTGGGGTACCCGAGGGCGCCGAAAAGCAGAGGGCCAGAATATGTATTTGAACAAATCCTAGCTGAAAACTTTCCTAATCTGGGAAGGGAAACAGGCATTCAGATCCAGGAAATAGGAGATCCCCCCCTAAAATCAATAAAAATCGTTCAACACCTCAACATTTAATAGTTAAGGTTGCAAATTCCAAAGATAAAGAGAAGATCCTTAAAGCACCAAGAGACAAGAAATCTATGACTTTTATGGGGAGGAGTATTAGGGTAACAGCAGACCTCTCCACAGAGACCTGGCAGGCCAGAAAGGGCTGGCAGGATATATTCAGGGTCCTAAATGAGAAAAACATGCAACCAAGAATACTTTATCCATCAAGGCTCTCATTCAGAATGGAAGGAGAGATAAAGAGCTTCCAAGAAGCAGGAACTGAAAGAATATGTGACCTCCAAACCAGCTCTGCAAGAAATTTTAATTTACCCCAAAGACTGTAGTGAGAGATGAAGAGGGACACTATATCATACTTAAAGGATCTATTCAACAATAGAGACTTAACAATCATTGAGACTTAACAATCATCAATATATATGCCCTGAATGTGGGGGCTGCCAAATATATCAATCAATTAATAAACAAAGTTAAGACATAGTTAGATAATAATACACTTATACTTGGTGACTTCAATGTAGCGCTTTCTATACTCGATAGGTCTTCTAAGCTCAACATCTCCAAAGAAATGAGAGCTTTAAATGATACACTGGACCAGGTGGATTTCACAGATATCTACAGAACTTTACATCCAAACTCAACTGAATACACATTCTTCTCAAGTGCACATGGAACTTTCTCCAGAATAGACCACATACTGGGTCACAAATCGGGTCTGAACTGATACCAAAAGATTGGGATCGTCTCCTGCATATTCTCAGACCATAATGCGTTGAAATTAGAACTAAATCACGGGATCCCTGGGTGGCGCAGCAGTTTAGCGCATGCCTTTGGCCCAGGGCGCGATCCTGGAGACCCGGGATCGAATCCCACGTCGGGCTGCCGGTGCATGGGAGCCTGCTTCTCCCTCTGCCTGTGTCTCTGCCCCACCCCCCCTCCTCTGACTATCATAAGTAAATAAAAATTAAAAAAAAAGAACTAAATCACAACAAGAAGTTTGGAAGGATTTCAAAGACGTGGAGGTTAAGGACCATCCTGCTAAAAGATGGAAGGGTCAACCAGGAAATTAAGGAAGAATTAAAAAGGTTCATGGAAACTAATGAGAATGAAGATACAACCGTTCAAATCTTTGGGATGCAGCAAAAGCAGTCCTGAGGAGGAAATACATCGCAAGACAAGCATCCATTCAAAACCTGGAAAGAACTCAAATACAAAAGCTAACCTTACACCTAAAGGAGCTAGAGAAAAAAACAGCAAATAGATCCTACACCCAGCAGAAGAAGAGAGTTAATAAATATTTGAGCACAATTCAATGAAATTGAGACCAGAAGAACTGTGGAACAGATCAACAAAACCAGGAGTTGGTTCTTTGAAAGAATTAATAAGATAGATAAACCATTAGCCAGCCTTATTAAAAAGAAGAGAGAGAAGACTCAAATTAATAAAATCATGAATGAAAAAGGAAAGATCACTACCAACACCAAGGAAATACAAACTATTTTAAAAACATACTATGAACAGCTATATGCCAATAAATTAGGCAATCTAGAAGAAATGGACACATTTCTGGAAAGCGTGCTGGGAAAATTGGACATCCACATGCAGAAGAATGAAACTAGATCTCTCTTTCACCATACACAAAGATAAACTCAAAATGGATGAAAGATCTAAACGGGAGACAAGATTCCATCAAAATCCTAGAGGAGAACATAGGCAACACCCTTTTTGAACTTGGCCACAGGAACTTCTTGCAAGATACATCCATGAAGGCAAAAGAAACAAAAGCAAAAATTAACTATTGGTACTTCATCAAGATAAGAAGCTTTTGCACAGCAAAGGATACAGTCCACAAAACTACAAGACAACCTACAGAATGGGAGAAGATATTTGCAAATGACATATCAGATAATGGGCTACTTTCCAAGATCTATAAAGAACTTAATAAACTCAACAGGAAAGAAACAAACAATCCAATCATGAAATGGGCAAAAGACATGAAGAGAAATCTCACAGAGGAAGACATAGACATGGCCAACACGCACATGAGAAAATACTCTGCATCACTTGCCACCAGGGAAATACAAATCAAAACCTCAATAAGATACCATCTCACACCAGTGAGAATGGGGAAAATTAACAAGGCAGGAAACCACAAATGTTGGACAGGATGCGAAGAAAAGCGAACACTCTTACACTGTTGGTTGGAATGTGAAATGGTCCAGCCACTGTGGAAAACTGTGTGGAGGTTCCTCAAAGAGTTAAAAATAGATCTGCCCTACGACCCAGCAATTGCACTGTTGGGGATTTACCCCAAAGATACAGATGCAATGAAACGCCGGGACACCTGCTCCCCAATGTTTCTAGCAGCCATGTCCACAATAGCCAAACTGTGGAAGGAGCCTCAGTGTCCATCGAAATATGAATGGATAAAAAAGATGTGGTTTTTGTATACAATGTAATATTACTCAGCCATTAGAAACGACAAATACCCACCATTTGCCTCAACGTGGATGGAACTGGAGGGGATTATGCTGAGTAAAATAAGTCAATCAGAGAAGGACAAACATTATATGGTCTCATTTATTTGGGGAATATAAATAATAATGAAAGGGAATGGAAGGGAAGGGAGAAGAAATGTGTGGGAAATATCAGAAAGGGAGACAGAACATAAAGACTCCTAACTCTGGGAAATGAACTAGGGGTGGTGGAAGGGGAGGAGGGCGGGGGGTGGGGGTGAATGGGTGACGGGCACAGAGGGGGGCACTTGACGGGATGAGCACTGGGTGTTATTCTGTATGTTGGCAAATTGAACACCAATAAAAATAAATTTATTATTAAAAAAATAAAAATAAGAAAAAAACAATATCAAGAAATACAAACGATTTTAAAAACATATTATGAGCAACTATATGCCAATAAATTAGGCAATCTAGAAAAAATGGACGCATTTCTGGAAAACCACAAACTACCAAAACCGGAACAGGAAGAAATAGAAAACCCAAACAGGCCAATAACCAGGGAGGAAATTGAAGCAGTCATCAAAAACCTCCCAAGACGCAAAAGTCCAGGACCAGAAGGCTTCCCACAGTAATTCTATCAAACGTTTAAAGAAGAAACCATACATATTCTAGTAAAGCTGTTCCAAAAGATAGAGGAGATAGAGTACTTCCAAACTCGATCTATGAGGCCAGCATCACCTTAATTCCAAAACCAAACAAAGACCCCATCAAAAAGGAGAATTACTGACCAATATCCCTGATGAACACGGATACAAAAATTCTCAACAACATACTAGCCAATAGGATCCAACAGTACATTAAGAAAATTATTCATAGGACGCCTGGGTGGCTCAGCGTTTTAGCGCCTGCCTTCTGCCCAGGGCCTGATCCTGGAGTCCTGGGACCAAGTCCCACATGGGGCTCCCTGCATGGAGCCTGCTTCTCCCTCTGCCTTTGTCTCTGCCTCTCTCTCTCTCTCTCTCTCTCTCTCTCTCTCTCATAAATAAATAAATAAAATCTTAAAAAAAAAAAAGAAAGAAAAGAAAATTATTCACCATGACCAAGTAGGATTTATCCCCGGGACACAAGGCTGCTTCAACACTCGTAAAACAATCAATGTAATAGATCATATCAACAAGAGAGAAAACAAGAACCATATGATCCTCTCAATAGATGCAGAGAAAACATTTGACAAAACACAGTATCCATTCCTGATAAAACTCTCAGAGCAGACAGTCCAGGTGGCTCAGGCGTTTAGCGCCACCTTCTGCTCAGCACGTGATCCTGGAGGCGCCAAATGGAGTCCCACGTTGGGCTCCTTGTATGGTGACTGTTCTCCCTCTGCCTGTGTCTCTGTCTCTGTCTCTGTCTCTCTCTCTCTCTCTCTCTCTCTCTCTGTGCGTGTGTGTGTGTCATTAATAAATAACTAAAATCTTTTAAAAAAAATCTACAGAGTTTAGGGATAGAGGGAATATTCCTCAGCATCTTAAAAGCCATCTACGAAAAGCCACAGCAAATATCATTCTCAATGGGGAAACACTGGGGGGCTTTCCCCTAAAATCAGGAGCACGACAGGGATGTCCACTGTCACCACTGCTATTCAACATAGTACTAGAAGTCCTAGCCTCAGTAATCAGGCAACAAAAAGAAATAAAAGGCATTCAGATTGGCAAGAAGAAGTCAACTCTTCCTCTTTGCAGATGACATGATAGTGTACATAGAAAAACCAAAACACTTCACCCCAAGATTGCTAGAACTCATACAGCAATTCGGCAGTGTGGCAGGATCCAAAATCAATGCCCAGGAATCAGTGGCATTTCTCTACACTAATAATGAGACTGAAGAAAGAAATTAAGGAGTCAATCCCATTTACAATTGGACCCAAAAGCATAACATACCTAGGAATAAACCTAACCTAACATCTTTAGGGTAAAGGATCTATACCCTAAAAACTACAGAACACTTCTGAAAGTAATGGAGGAAGACACAAAGAGATGGAAAATACTCCATGCTCATGGATTGGAAGAATTAAAATTGTGAAAATGTCAATGTTACCCAGGGAAATTACACATTCAATGCAATCCCTATCAAAATACCATGGACTTTCTTCATAGAGTTGGATCAAATCATCTTAAGATTTTTGTGGAATCAGAAAAGACCCCGAATAGCCAGGGGAATATTAAAAAGAAAGCCAAAGCTGGAGGCATCACACAATGCCAGATTCCAGGTTGTACTACAAAGCTGTGATCATCAAGACAGTGTGGTACTGGCACAAAAACAGACACATAGATCAGTGCAACAGAATAGACAATGTTAGAATGGCCCCTCAACTCTATGGTCAACTAATATTCAACAAAGCAGGAAACACTATCCACTGGAAAAAGGACACTCTCTTCAATAAATGGTGCTGATATAATTGGGCAGCCACGTGCAGAAGAATGAAACTAGACCATTCTCTTACACCATACACAAAGATAAACTCAAAATGGATGAAATATCTAAATATAATAGAAGAATCCATTAAAATCCTAGAGGAGAACACAGGCAACACCCTTTTTGAACTCGACCACAGTAATTTCTTGCAAGATACATCTATGAAGGCAAGGGAAACAAAAGCAAAAATGAATTATTGGGACTTCATCAAGATAAAAAGCTTCTGCACAGCAAAGGAAACAGTCAATAAAACTACAAGACAACCTACAGAATGGGAGAAGATATTTGCAAATGACCTATCAGATAAAGGGATAGTATCCAAGATCTATAAGAACTTCTGAAACTCAACACCAAAGAAACAAAAATCCAATCATGAAATGGGCAAAAGACATGAACAGAAATCTCACAGAGGAAGACATAGACATGGCCAACAAGCTCATGAGAAAATGGTCCGCTTCACTTTCCATCAGGGAAATACAAATCAAAACCACCATGAGGTACCCCCTCACACCAGTGAGAATGGGGAAAATTAACAAGACAAGAAACAACGAATGTTGGAGAGCATGTGGCAAAAGGGGACCCCTGGCATTATTGGTGGGAATGTGAACTGGTGCAGCCACTCTGGAAAACTTTGTGGAGGTTCCTCAAGAGTTAAAAATAGATCAATTGCACTGCTGGGGATTAACCCCAAAGATACAGATGCAGTGAAACGCCTGAACACCTGCCCCCCAGTGTTTATAGCAGCTATGTCCACAATCCCAAACTGTGGAAGGAGCCTCGGTGTCCATCGAAAGATGAATGGATAAAGGAGAATTCGTATTTGTATACAATGGAATATTACTCAGGCATGAGAAACGACAAATACCCACCATTTGCTTTGACGTGGATGGACCTGGAGAGTATTATGCTGAGTGAAATAAGTCGATCGGAAAAGGCCAAACATTACATGGTCTCATTCATTTGGGGAATATAAAAAATATTGAAAGGGAATAGAGGGGAAAGGAGAGAAAATGAGTGGGAAATATCAGAAAGAGAGACAGAACATGAAAGACTCCTAACTCTGGGAAAAGAACTAGAGGTGGTGGAAGGGGAACTGGGCAGGTGATTGGGGTGACTGGGTGACAGGCACAGGGGGGGCACTTGATGGGATGAGCATTGGATGATATGCTATATGTTGGCAAATTGAACTCCAATAAAAAAATAAAAAATAAATTTAAAAAATGTAGGTGAACTGGAACACAAAAAATAAATAAATAAAAATAAAAGAGAATACTCTTGAATAACCATTCATAGTGTCATTTACTGTGCTAAATAATTGTCTTCTTTTTGATCATCCCTGACCTCTTTAGGATACTCTGAATGCATACATAGCTAGACTTCTACCTCCACAGTAAACACCTTGGACAGCAGCTTTGACACTGCCCTGTCTTGACCAAATCACTGGATTGTAAAACTGAAAGTATTATTAAATTTTCATTATTCAAAATCTGCCTAATTATAATTGAATAATTTAGCAAATGTTTATTGAGCACCTTGTATATACAAAATATTGGGTGAATATAATTCTCTTTTTACACTTAAAGATTTTGGGTAGATTTGTCCTCTCTATACCTCTCTGTCTCTTTCTTTACTTCTATTTCATATATGTTTCGAGGAAGTTATTGGGATACACATGAATGATATTCTCTGAATTGTGTAAAGATTATTATTCATATAACTTTCACTAACAAGTTTGATTGCCAGAATGGATCCAATTGATGGAGCCATGGATCAATGATAGCAACTTGTTCAGAAGAACAACCAACCCAATGGTTGGTAGGTGTGGCTTTAAATGCTTCTTTAAACTCTGTCAGTGTCTCATTATAGATACAGGAATTAATAGTGGTTTGACTGTTCTAATAACCCAAAGGGATAAATACAAGAGTCTGAGAGAAATATCAGCCCAATATTTTTAGTGCGAGACAGGAGAAATAATCCAGTTAATAATGAAGTTAGCACTTTTTTGATTTATATTTAAGTTCTCACAGTGTTCTCCATCCTCCTTCCTTGATGGTATGTGAAAAGTAGATCATATTCATGGTAATAGAAGTTGAGTTGATGATATAATAAGGAGCACTGGTCAGACTAATATTTTCTAACATTTACGATGCAATTACTTCATTATTCAGCTTTGGAGTTATAATTAATATAGTTTAGTTTGTTTCAACTAGATCTTCTGTTGTCGTTTCTATGATTCCTTTTGACATGAGTCTACATTTGTATCCTAGCACAAATGTATGAAATTGAAAGCAATTTAAGAGAGTTTGACTAGTTAAATGATGCCTGAACCGTTATTAGCATTTTAATTTGTTGCATTATGGAGAAGGGTTGTTCTACTGCATTTCGCCCCTCGCTTTCATCCTTATATAGCTTCCTAATGGCTTAATGGTCCATCTGGATCATTTCCTCTACAAGAGTTTAATTCTATTTACTAGTTTTTTTTCATCTGTAGATTTCCAATTTAAATATTTAGAAACATCACATGATGTCATCTTGGTTAAGTGGCTTAGTGTAATTGTCTTGAAAGCATGAACAAAACATGCCTCAAATCTTATTTTTACAAAATTTAAATGGAAGTTAATTTACACAGAATAATCAAACCCCTGCAGATATATGTGTCATTCATATATCCTGCTCTGCATGGGACATCAAACATGAGCAACTGAAAAATTTACTTTCCTTTTCCCCTGATGATGTTAGGTTTCAGATTTGTGCATAAATGGCTCATCTTACACAATTGTTCCTTAAATATTTACTCTAGGAGGATAGGAAACTCAAGAACATCAAATGCTCTGTTTCTTGGATTTTTCTGGAAAAATAGGTGATAATTATATTTAAAAGTAGTAAGAAAAATGCTCATTCAAATTTATTTCTGTACTGTGTAGATAAATAAACCATTATCAAGGAAATGCTGTCTCCTGGGCCCAGAAAAATCCATCAAGTAATCCGACCCAGTTTTATCAATTCTAACAGTTTGGTTAGGGTGTATGTGATTAAATATAGTAATTAAAGAGATATGGTAGCTATCCTCAAGTATTTAAAAAATGTTATGTAGGAAAGAATTTCTGGGCCCGGGTGGCTCAGCGGTTTAGCGCCACCTTCAGCCCAGGGCCTGATCCTGGAGACCCGGAATCAGGTCCCCGTCGGGCTCCCTGCATGGAGCCTGCTTCTCCGTCTGCCTGTGTCTCTGCCTCTCTCTGTCTCTCATGAATAAATAAATAAAATCTTAAAAAAGAAGAAAATAATTTAACTATTTTCTCCCAGTGGCAGAATTAGAAGCATTAGGTTACAGATGAGGCAGAAAAATGTTGATTTTTTTAAGGGAAATATTTTCAGTGGCAAAAATTGCCAAACATAAAGGAATGAGGAAAACATGATCCCTGTCTTCAGAAGGGGTGCCATCTAATGGAGGAAAAAGATGCCATATTTATAAATAAGCATGTTTGTCTTATTTAATTGCTGTAAATCAAATGGCTATAATATACTAAATATCTGTTCATGTGCTATATTAAAATCATGCTATTTGTACAAAGAATATTGTCTCCCCCTTTCCTCTTTTTCATCATTAACCAGGTAAGCCAACTTCTTAAAAAGAAAAACTAAATTTTTATAACCTAATATTTTCTTAGCATAAAATACAGAAACAAATAGTTAATAAGTTATAAATATAATGGATAATTTGGGATAAGTCTTCTTTATTAATTTTTGGTACACAGTCTAATTTACTAACTTACTTTGCATATGAATAGAATGCACGACCGCAATTTTTTTAGGAAGAGATGACGAGGCTATTTTCCGTAACTAAAGTTTTAGTTTAAGAAGTTATGGATCAAGTTCTTTCTCCGGTGAAAAGTTTTCCTTTTTATTCTCTTTTCATGACCACTATTCCATATTTCAGGCTGAACATCCTATAAACAGATAAAATAAGATCAAGTTGGCTGTCTTTCAGAGAGTCTGGGTAATCTTTCCAGACCAAAATTCTGTTTGTATCACAGATTCTAGATGATGGTAGATGATAAATTTCCTCTGTGACTGATTGAATATGTATCTTTAATAACATTGAAAATCAAATATATCCAGTTGAAATCTGATCTCTGTTATCTACTAGTTAAGTGCCTTGGATGAGTCATTTATCTTTTTTAAGTCACAGTTTCTGTGTCTATTAAAAGGAGATAATTTCCATTTAGCAGTATTATTTTAGTTTTTAGACATTAAAACACCAAGTACAGTTCCTGGGATGTATTAGGTATTCAAAAAATGTTAGTTCTCTTTTATCCCTCTGATATGTACAAAATCTGCTGTACAAATAGGTTCCATTTTGTTTTAGTTCATGGTCACACTGTTTCATGGTCACACGGTTTCCTTAACTTTAGGGAGTCATCTTGCAAATATATACCTTTTATTCTGGGCAAAAAATATAAATGCTTTAGTGCAAAGTCATGCCACCACTGGAGCCTCAAATATAAATGTATCTCTTATTTATAGTGAAATGTTAAGATAGGCTACAAGGATCAAAGCCAAGATGATGTTGATATATGGTTTGGAGAGCAATGATTAAGTATCTGATTCAAATCCTTACTAGGAAAAAAAAAACAAACAAATCCTTACTAGGGGGGCTTGTAGAAACATAAAAGCTAGGAAAAGTCACTTAAACATTAGATACCCTGGTTTCTCTAGTTTCAGAAGCAGTAATAATCCCTGCTTACTAGAAATATATTAGCATTTTAGAGTCTAATAAAAAAGCTTCCGAAAGTATTAGTGTTGCTATTAATTTAAAAATGATTCAGTAACTTGTAAAGCCTTTCCAAATAATTAAATTAGTTTTTAGAAATTCTTCAAGATGAACACATAATGAATTTTTCATAACAAAGGGTTCATATTGTCAGAAGTTTATCAGCAGAGGGTGGAAATCATTATTATGATCATACAAAACACAATTTTTTAATTTTTATTTATTTATGATAGTCACAGAGAGAGAGAGGGGGGGGGCAGAAACATAGGCAGAGGGAGAAACAGGCTCCATGCACTGGGAGCCCGATGTGGGATTCGATCCCGGGTCTCCAGGATCTCGCCCTGGGCCAAAGGCAGGCACCAAACCGCTGCGCCACCCAGGGATCCCACAAAACACAATTCTTAGAGTCTACAACGATCATTTATATATGTTGAACATTGTGGAATTTAGCAACATGGCAGGATATAAAATCGATGCACAGAAATCAGTTGCATTTCTATACACTGAGACAGAAGAAAGAGAAATTAAGGAATTGATCCCATTTACAATTGCACCAAACCAATAAGATATCTAGGAATAAACCTTGCCTAAGAGGAAAAAAGATCTGTACTCTAGAAACTGCAGAACACTTATAAAAGAAATTAAGGAGAACATAAAGATATGGAAAAAATATTCCATGTCATTGATTGGAAGAATAAATATTGTTAAAATGTCAATGCTACCCAGGGCAATTTGAACATTCAATGCAATCCCTATCAAAATACCATTGGCATTTTTCACATAGCTGGAACAAATAATGCTAAAACTTTTATGGAACCAGAAAAGACCCTGAATAGCCAGAGAAAGGTTGAAAATGAAAACCAAAGTTAGGGGCATCATGATGCCAGACTTCAAGCTATATTACAAAGCTGTGATTATCATAGGCACAAAAACAGACACATAGATCAATGGAATAAAATAGAGAGCCCAGAAATGGATCCTCAACTGTATGGTTAACTAATACTTGACAAAGCAAGAAAGAATACCCACTGGAAAAAGGACAGTCTCTTCAATAAATGACGCTGGGAAAATTGGACAGCCTTACGTAGAAAAATGAAACTGAACCATTTTCTTGCACCATACACAAAGCTAAAATAGTGTTTTAAATAACTGTAACCAAAATAATTTTCTTATGTATGGAAGCCTTTAATATAACACATTAACAATTTACCTACTATATAATACTGAAGATATGGAAGGAAGAATTCAGGGATATACCATACACAATCCCTATCCTTAAGAAGTTTAAAATCTAATTATCTCATCTCTCTTATTAGAGAGATAAAACTAACAAGCATGAATCAACAGCTTAAAAACCCGATAGGATGTAATTCATAAGTAAGCTATATATTATTAACTCTTAAATATTGTATAGATTATGAAAAGAAAGGTGATTTGTCTCAAGAGAAACTTAAGATGCCTTTAAGCAGAATGGTAGAGCTTGACCTGAATGTCAATGAAATTTACACAGGTAGAAGTGGCATCTACAAATCAGACTACAATAATTGAAGAAGCAAAATAATTGAATAGTGAGTGACCAGTGGGAAAGGATCCAGGGGACACATTTTAGTGAGGATGAAGGCTGTAGAGTTAGAATAAGTCAAGTTTAAATCATGAAAGACAGATATTTGGATTTGTCATATGAAACAATATAATGGTATCACTTGCTAGAAATCTACTGGATGTGTTATTTGGAAGACTGGATGCAGGAATATCACCAAATAGCCTGATGTAAGCATTCAATTGTTAACTTGAAGGAAGAATGAAGAGGAATTAGTAATGGACTACAAGGCTAAAATATTATCTGGTGAAAGTTTACATATTTTGTTCTGTATGATAAACTTCCAACACATTTACATACTCTTCAAAATATTTAAACTTTCATTTAGAGTATATCACCAGGTGCAATAGTCATGGTAACATAGGTTGAAGAATACACTAAAGGTAATGCTGCTTTGCAGAAGATTGAGATATGCAAGTTTTTATGCATTTGTGAAAAAACAGAATGTTCTGTTAAAAGAACTAAAATTGAAAATCATTAGACACATTTTTAGAAAAAATATGTAAATATTTACTATTTGATGTATTTCCTGCTTGCTTTTCTATTATTAAATTTCTCATATCTGGACTCTAGTCTTTATTTCCAGGTTTCATTTAGAACCCTTCATTCAAACTTAATCGTAAATCATTACCTGGGAGTGTGCCTCTATTATGTCAACTATACAACACCAAGCCTCTTAGTATCAGAGACCTTTCCAGTTTTTTGCAGCTGTAAGGGGCTTTAATTCTGTCTCATCCAAGGGCTCTTTATCCACCTGATTCAGATAATCAAAAAGATGTTTTAGTTCTCCTGCCTCCAATAATTTTAGAGGATCTTTTGTTTTGATTTTTTTTATTCAAATGCATTTTTATCATGGCTAGAGAAGAAGGTAATTAAAGTACCTGGCTATGTCTCCATTTCAGTGTGAAACCCAAGTATCTTGATTTTGAGAACAGAAAAAAAAATGACTACATATTTGACAATGAGCCAAAATTTCCTTGTAAAATACATTCTTACTGCTAGCCAAGGTAGCTATTATTTTAAATAAAGTATAATAATTTTCTTAGCAATACTAAAATGGCCTCTTTTGGAACAGCTTACCTTCGATATTTTTTTAACTCTTCACTGTATCCTAAAACTGTCAAGTTTTTACAAAATTCCTATCATCTAGAATATTGGCCTTCAAGATTTGATGAAACAGATAACTTCCTAGTTAATGTTATACACTTTTTATATAACAGATTAGTTCATCCAGTATGTATTCATTGAAAACAAGCTATATGTTAAGTGTTATGCTACAATCTGAGGACATAATAGTAAACAAGGCAGGCTAGGCAGAGATCTTAAAGAAATACCCAGCCAGGCAGATGGAAGACACTTCTTCATATGGACACAGGGAAGTACAAAAACTTGAGTGCAGCTGCAATCAAAAGAGATTAAAAGGTGTATGAGCATCCAGAACATAGGGGCTAATCTTCATTGTTATTAAAGCTGAATTTTATTGCAAAAACACTTTTCTGAAAGACTCAATAGCTTCATAAAATATCTATATTCTAACACATTGAAAATAGGAAACAATTTATACCAAAATATAAAGTGGTTAAATCTACTCATAAAGATAAAGCAGCATCAATAAACCCAAGGATGATAGAATATCAAACACATCAAACTGTAAAATGCTGATTAGATATTGAGAACAGAAAAAAGTCTGTTGGATTGGGTGACCTTCTAGACAAAGGATTTCAGCAGAGTTATGAGATCCTGAACCAGATTCAGAGAATAAAGAGTGTGAGTGGTAAGAAAATGGAGGACAAGAGTTAGAGACTAAATATTAGAGAAGTTTGGTAAACAGAAAAAGAGACACTTCTAGAATGGGTGAGTAGGCTAAGTAAAGTTATTGTTTGTTGTTGTTTTCCTAGCTAAAAAAGACCTGATCATTTTAAAGATCTACTTTTAAATAGATTGCATTCAATTTTTGGTTGAAAAAACCCACTGGTTAACATGTTGTATACTTTTATGAAAAATATATTATAGAAACAAAAGCCTCATGATTATAAATATTAAACTTCACATTCCTCAGGGAATGCTCTTATCAGTGGCCATTAGTTCCCTGATCTAAATAGTACATCGTGGCAAAAGTTATTTAGTCATGTGATAATGAAATTAAGACTGCCTAGTTCTAGCAATAAGACTGCTTGAAAAGATTAAACTAAGGTAGAAGCTATTCATTTCCTGACTAGGTTTGTTTGGAAAACATGCAGCTAGTTAATTTGAACATAGCCATTACTTTTGAACTATTAACTAGGATCCATTATGCTTCAATGACATCCCTTCTTGTAAACTAGATTATGTTGGGAAAGGAAGACTAGTAATCAAAGCCACCATTCTTTCTAGTTTTTTAAAAATATTTTAATAGTCACAGATTTCTTCCCCTAACATAGCTTACAGTCTGCATAATTCACCTATCTGTACTTTTACTTCTAATTCATCCTAAGAATTTTGATAATGAATGTTTTTCATTCATTAAATATAATACATTTTAAACATTTTAAAATGTTGACCTTCCTAATAAGTTACTGAGTTAAGAGAGCTATGTAATATTTTATAATATTTCCTTTTTCTTTGAAGTTTGAGTTTACTTCCAATTATGAATCAGATAACTATACAGTTAAAGCTGGAGTCTTAATATACACTATATGTGCACAAAATTGTGTTTATAATGTACTAATATTCCAAAATGTAATCATACGGGGAAAGAAATAAGGAATAAAGAATACTCCTGAGATTAAAGGCTCTATTCTACTGACTTTCCTTGTTAAGTTCTAAAGAGTACACATAATCTACAATTCTCTTGAAAAGAAACAAGGGAAAGATGAATTCATTTGCAGAATGATGTGTAGGCCCTATTCAATTAGAATCTTTGCAATCATATTTTTTTAAACTCATGTGTCCACAAAAAGAATACCTACCAGAATAAATCAATGGAAAAAATAAGGGGCCTTCTTTCATTTTAGCTATTTTTGAAAAACAGTGATCACAATATGGTATATACATTTTTTAGAATTATAGATGCTTAATTTTATTGAAGATTGATAAAAGAATGACTAGAATGTTAAATAACTTACATCATTGAATACCATGTTAAAAATAGAGTCGTGAATGTTTATGAGGAAACACTGTGGTGATATTGTTATGCATATGCAGGTGTAGATGTGAGATACTGTTTCTTTAACACTTTATCATTTTATGACATTTTAATTTCCCAGTGAGTATGATTAATACTACTTGGAAATAATTTATCACTAACACTAATTCAAATGGTGGATCATTTCTAAAAGTCAGTTGGCAATGAAACTGATATCCCGCTGATATCCTACTAGTTTAATGCATTAACATACACTTTCATTAATACCATGTTTATCCTTGTTGACAGGTATCACATTTGCTGTTTTTTTCTAAAGTATCCCCTCCAGTTCAAAGATATATTGGTCTTTAGAAAACTAAATTATGCTAAAGCAAGAAAATGATCCATACAAGCTTATTCTTAGCCATATGTTTAAAGCAATCAAAAACTTAAAGTTTCATCTTTGCAGTGTTTACTCTGCTATTAAAGGACTAATATAATGAATCATGTGGTGCTGCAGAGAGGGAGGATTTCCTTTTTTGTCTTCATTTTCTATTAAATTTAGCTTGCAATTTCAATGACACTAAAAGCAGGTTATGCATACATGCTGAAATCAGGAATCACTCGCCAAGAAATCTACATTGTGTAGATTCATTGTGTACATGATTTAAATATGCCATGTTGTTTATTTTTAGAAAATAAACTTTTCTTTTTGCTTCCTTCCAGAAGGTTGGTCTTTAAAAAAAAAATCAACATACATTATGAGGTGCCTCCTTTCATAAGACAAAGATTCTCTGAAAAATCACAATGTTTCCAAACTGAAGCATCCTATGCAATATGAACAGAAATAGATAGGCTATAATGCCGGGCTGATACAAAAAAATGGGAGACAGGGAAAAAGGAACCAAGTTTTAAATCAACTCATTATTTTCATGTATATGGCATTTAGTTTCAATGCTTTTTTTTTTTTTTTTTTGCCCATGTGGCAGCCTCAGTCATTCACACAGTTGTGCTAGCTATAAGAAAATCTACCATGAAGGAACTGAGACTCTGTACCTTCCTTTATTATTTCTAGGTATTGATATCAATTGTTATAGTCAGTCTGAATATAAAAACCATGGAATGTCTGCCTTCCTCTCTCAATGTCAATGATTATTTTCACCTTTTAACAAACATGCTTTAAGTTCTATCCATGTACATGGCATTGTTTACTTGTCAAGGATAGTAAAACAAGATATGGTCTCTGATCATAAGGAGCTCTCTGATATCTAACTGTTCCTAAAACCACTTAATGATGGAGTAGAAGTACTAGTGATCAAGCAATACTAACAAATAGTTTACTGTAGGATTCAAAACCATTGTTATGGTCTCTGGTTAAGTCACAACCTCCTCCCAAGACATACTCACCAAATGCAATTCCCTTTGCTACAGTACATCATAACACGAAGGCACTTGAGAAAAGGAATCCGTGTATTAATAGGTACCATATTATTTTCTTGTAAATCTCATGCAGCAAGGTCTATTCACACCACCTAAGGTGAATTGGATTAGAATTTCCAGAGAGTTAGCTTTAATTTTGGGTGTAAAATGTGAGCTGATCCATATTAAAGAAGTCATGTGACTGAAAGTTAAGTACCACTGAGTCACAGGAAATCTAACCATCAAAACAGTTGGATCAATCCTGCAGAGCTCAGAAGATAAAGACTACTAACTCTGGGAAATGAACTAGGGGTGGTGGAAGGGGAGGAGGGAGGGCGGGGGGTGGGGGTGAATGGGTGACGGGCACTGAGGGGGGCACTTGACAGGATGAGCACTGGGTGTTATTCTGTATGTTGGTAAATTGAACACCAATAAAAAATAAATGTATTATATAAAAAAATAAAAGTTGGAGTGAAATTGAAAAAAAAGAGATAACACTCTGGAATGAAACGGGGTAAATGGTTAATAAAGTTGTTTAAAAAAAAGTGATTGTCATTAGGTAATCACATGACTGGAATAATGTGAAAGCCTATTTTGTCAACAGCATTCACCTGACTGTAACCTTTCAGTTGTAAAAACGGTCAAATACTTTCAAAAACCAAGCAGTCAGTGAGAATGGGGAAAATTAACAAGGCAGGAAACAACAAATGTTGGAGAGGATGCGGAGAAAAGGGAACCCTCTTACACTGTTGGTGGGAATGTGAACTGGTGCAGCCACTCTGGAAAACTGTGTGGAGGTTCCTCAAAGAGTTAAAAATAGACCTGCCCTACGACCCAGCAATTGCACTGTTAGGGATTTACCCCAAAGATTCAGATGCAATAAAACGCCGGGACACCTGCACCCCAATGTTTCTAGCAGCCATGTCCACAATAGCCAAACTGTGGAAGGAGCCTCGGTGCCCATCGAAAGATGAATGGATAAAGAAGATGTGGTTTATGTATACAATGGAATATTACTCAGCCATTAGAAACGACAAATACCCACCATTTGCTTCAACGTGGTTGGAACTGGAGGGTATTATGCTGAGTGAAGTAAGTCAATCGGAGAAGGACAAACAGTGTATGTTCTCATTCATTTGGGGAATATGAATAATAGTGAAGGGGAATATAAGGGAAGGGAGAAGAAATGTGTGGGAAATATCAGAAAGGGAGACAGAACATAAAGACTTCTAACTCTGGGAAATGAACTAGGGGTGGTGGAAGGGGAGGAGGGCGGGGGGTGGGGGTGAATGGGTGACGGGCACTGAGGGGGACACTTGACGGGATGAGCACTGGGTGTTATTCTGTATGTTGGTAAATTGAACACCAATAAAAATTAATTTATTAAAAAAAAGAAATCTCAAATAATTGGAAATATCAAAAATTAGGGCATTGATTAAATAGCTAATTGCATGTCCATACAACAATTAATGATGTTGCAGAGATGCACCAACTGAAATGAAAAAAAAAATTCAGAATATATTGCTAAGTGAAAAGAACAACTTATTAAAAAAAAGTATGTGAGGAAAAAAAAACAAGCAGTTAAAATAATAAAATTTCTCAAGAAGGCAAAAAAAAAAAAAGAAGATAATACTTGATAGGTGAGGTCTAATAAGAATTAGTCACTGGGGGTTCCATCTAATAAAAGACTGTGCTGTGACAATTTCTGAAAGTTTGAGAATGTTAATATTTGGGCTATTCAACAGAAGTGTGAAAGACTACTCTTTGCTAGAGTATACAGTTATGTCTTCCTTATTTATAACCCCTAAAATAAAAATAGGTACGTCATACAGGAAAAAGAATGTTTAACTTCCAATTAATTCAGACCTCTTTCCTTTATAAATATACATATATCACATTTAATCTTCATATATCCTCATTTTATAAAGGAGAAAGCTAAAACTCAGAGAGGTCAAGTAACTTCTAAGCTCTAGTTTCAGCTAGTAATTGGTGGGCTTAGGATTCTGATAGTTTGGTCTGACGATAAATCTCAAACTTTTTCCAGTCTACCATGATGCACTAGAAGGAATGGTGGGGTGGTAGAGAATGTCCCAGTCCTGCAATTCCTGCAGAAATGTGGAAGACTAAGCTTTAATAGTCACTTCTAAATGACATCTCTCCTTTGTGGCAAAGGAGAATTTAAGGGAATAATCAGAGTTTCCCAGTTTTAGGCATTATATATTAATGTATGAAAAGGGACAATAAGAATTTAGTTTGTGGTAGGCAAAATAATGGTCCTCCAGTCCTGGGAACCTGTGTGTCACAGGGATATGTGACTGAGAAAGATGTCATTGTCATCTTTGAAGATGAAGGAAGGGGGACATGAATCAAGGAATGAAGATAGCCCCTAGAAAATGGAAACACCCCTCAATTGACGGGCCGTAAGGAAAGAGAAACATTAGTCATATAATGAACCAAGAAAAATTTGAATAATCATGAAAACAGATTCTCCCTTAGAGCCTCTAGATGGGAGTTTAGTCCTGTCGGCATGTAGATTTTGTCCCCATGAGATCCATATAAGATTTCTAACCTACATACTGTTATTTTTTTTAAGTTATTGTACATTGCTAAATTTGTAGTAAATTTTTCTTTAGGTTAGCAATGGACTAAACTAAAACACAGTTATTCTTTCACACACAGTTATTCTTCCCTGACACCCATATACATGTTTCTCTTTCTCCCACCACTTGAATATAGTTTTATTTTTCTCACTGGTTGAATAATATTTACATTTTATAACTTTGTAAATTCTACTAATAGCTGAATGGTGGAATGGATTTTATTTTTCCTTTCCTAGGCAGTTAATTTCTTGTGCCCCTAGTTTCTTATCTACCTCTCTCAAAGTTTGGAAGTAGTCCATCTCTTTCTAACTTGTGGAACAGCTCTAATAGAATAGGTATGGTTTCTTCTTTAAACATTTGATACAATTCCCCTGGGAAGCCATCTGTCCCTGGACTTTTGTCTTGGGAGGTTTTTGATGACTGCTTCAATTTCCTCCCTGGTTATCAGCCTGTTTTGGTTTTATATTTATTCCTGTTCTAGTTTTAGTAATTTCCGGTTTTCCAGAAATGCATCCATTTTTTTCTAGATTGCCTAATTTATTGGCATATAGCTGTTCATAATACATTTTTAAAATCATTGATATTTGCTTCCTATTGGTAGTGATCTCTCCTTTTTCATTCATGATTTTATTACTTTGAGTCTTTTCTCTTTTCATTTTAATAAGGCTGGCTATTGGTTTACCTATCTTATTAATTCTTTCAAAAACCAACTCCTGGTTTTGTTGACCTGTTCTACAGGTCTTCTGGTCTCTATTTTATTAAGTTCTGCTCCAATCTCCACTTATCTCCAAGAGAGTTAATAACTCTCTTCTTCTGCTTGGTGTAGGTTTTATTTGCTGTTCTTTCTCCAGTTCCTTTAGGTGTGAGGTTAGGCTGTGTATTTGTGTTTTTTCCGATTTTTTGAGGGATGCTTATATTGTGATGTATTTGCCTCTTATGACTGCTTTTGCTGTATCCCAAATATTTTGAAGGGTTGCATTTTCATTTTCATTAGTTTCCATGAATCTTTTTTAATTTTTCACTAATTTCCTACTTGACCCATTTATCTTTTAGCTAGATGCTCCTTAACCTCCATGTGTTTGAATTCTTCCAAACTTCTTCTTGTGATTGAGTTCTAGTTTCAAAGCATTGTGTTCTGAAAATACGCAGGGGATAGTTCCAATCTTTTGGTATTGGTTGAGACCTGATTTGTGACCCAATATGTGGTGTATTCTGGAGAATGTTCTTTGTGCACTTGAGAAGAATGTGTATTCATTGGCGTTCGGATGTAAAGTTCTGTATACATCTGTGAAATCCATCTGGTCCAGAGTATCATTTAAAGCTCTTTTTTCTTTGGTGATGTTACGCTTTGAATATCTGTCATTTGCAGAAAATGCCATGTCGAAATCTCCTACTATTAGTGTATTATTATCTAAGTATGTCTTTAGTTTGGTTATTAATTGATTGATATGCTTGGCAGCTCCCACATTAGGGGCATAAATATTCATGATTGTTAGGTCTTCTTGTAGGATTAACTCTTTAAGTATGATATAATGTCCCTCTCCATCTCTTACTACTGTCCTTCAGATATACTTTAATTTATCTTATATGAGGATTGCTACCCCAGCTTTCTTTGACGACCTTTTGAATAGTAAATGGTTCTCCAACCTTTAATTTTCAGGCTGGAAGTGTCCTTATGTCTAAAATGTGTCTCCTGTAGGCAGCAAATAGATGGGTCTTACTTTTTTATCCATTCTGAAACCCTGTGTCTTTTGATGGGATCATTTAGCCCATTCACATTCATAATAACTACTGAAAGATAGGAATTTAGTGTCATCATAATACCTATTCTGTCACGGTTTTTGTAGAATATTTCTTTGGGCTTCCTCTTTCTTTTACAGGGTCCCCCTTAATATTTCTTGTAGAGTTGGTTTGGTGGTCACATATTTTTTCAGTTTCTGCCTATCTTGGAAGCTCTTTATCTCTCCTTCTATTCTGAATGACAGCCTTGCTGGATAGAGTATTTTTGGCTGCATGTTCTCCTCGTTTAGTATGTTGAATATATCCTGCCAACCTTTTCTGGCCTGTCAGGTCTCTGTGGAGAGGTCTGCTGTTAATTTAATATTTCTCCCCATATAATTAAGAATTTGTTGTCTCTCACTGCTTTAAGGATTTTCTCTTTATCTTTGGAATTTGCAACTTTCACTATTAAATGTTGAGATGTTGAACAATCTTTTTTTTTTTTTTATTTTGGGGGCAGACCTCTCTATCTCCTGGATCTGAATGTCTGTTTCCATTTCCAAATTAGGGAAGTTCTCAGTAATGATTTGTTCATATATGCTTTCTGGCCCTCTGGCCCACTAGGCACTCTCTGCAACCCCAGTTATATGTAGATTTTTCCTTCTGAGGCTATCATTTATTTCCCTTAACCTTCCTCATGGTCTTTTACTTGTTTTTCTCTTTTTTCCTCAGCTTCCTTCCTTGTGATCAACTTGTCTTGTATGTCACTCACACTTTCTTCCACCTCATTAACCCTTGTTGTTAGGACTTTCAGTTTGGATTGCATCTTATTTAATTGATTTTTAATTTTTGCCTGAAGAGATCTAATTTCTCCAGTCATGAAGTCAATGGAATCCTTTATGCTTTTTTCCAGAGCTAACAGTAGCTTTATAATTGTGCTTCTGAATTGGCTTTCAGACATCAGATTGTAATCCAAATTCTGTAACTCTGTGGCAGAGAGTACTTGTTTATTCTTTCTTTTGTGGAGAGTTCTTCCTTCTAGTCATTTTTGCTCAGTGCAGAGTGGCTGAATGAGCAGGCTGAGTCATCAATATCAACCACAATTTAAGTAAATCTCACCGTAGATCATTTTGACATGGTCAGAGACCAGAAATTGAAAAGAAAGATCAGAACGAAATAAAACCAAAGGACCACTAAAATGAAAAACAAATTTTAAAAGAAAGTAGTAAAATATAAAAGGCCAAGAATCCTGAGGAAAAAAATAAAATAAAAAAAGAAGAAGAAAAAATCAAAAGTAAAGAGGAAAAAAAAGGAGAAGAAAAAATGGGGGTACTGGGAGATGGTGATGGTGAAGAAGTTGTAAGGAGGAAGAATGTAGTCTACCTGAGGTGTCCTTGAAGGTGATCCTCTTGGTTCTGGGTATATTAAGTTCTATATGTAAGAAGATGCCGAGTCACAAATTTATATAAACCAGAAATACTTGTAGAGAGCCCCACCATTGACCACCAAAACATAAATGGAATAAAAGAGGGGGGCAGAATTGGAATGAAGAGTGAATATAATCTCACAGAATGAACCAGCACTGTATACCACTTGGTTCTGGGTGAATGCTGGTCATGTTTTAGAAGGTATTAACTTCCACCATTGTAGAACAAAATGAGGCAGAGAAAACAAAAAGCAGAAAACAAAACAAAAAACATATCTTGTATATCTCCCAAAATTGAGTATCTTGAAGAGAATCTAGAAGTTGAAAATATATCTAAGACCTCTAATGTAGAAATATGAAATCAAAAAGGAAGAAACTTAAAAATGAAGAGGTGGTAAAATATTGTAGTTAAGGTGAGAAAAGACATAGAAAATTGGAAATTTATAGTCTTATATTAAAACAAGTTGTAATAGAAAAAGGAAAAAAAAAAAGAGAGGATACCATTAGCTCTATATACCGTAAGTCCCTGGGGCTTTCCAGTGCTGCTTTGTCAAGAACTTGCTCTTTCCCTGTCCTTCCAGCTGGTCTTCTGGGGGAGGAGCCTGCTGTGCTGATTCTCAGGTGTGTGCACCTGGGTGAGATGCCCACCCCCCACTGGGTGCTGGGCTCAGTGGGAGCTGTTTATCCTGTGAGGCCTTTGTTCCCTGGTGACCTCACCTCCCAGGCCTAAGGTGAAACAAGGAGGAACAACAACAATAATGGCGACAGCCAGATCTCCAGCTCTGGAGTCAGCTCCCCACAGTAACTACGGCAGTCTCCCAGTCCACACTGGCCTATGGGCTCCCAGGGCAGCGTGGGTGCGCTGATCTGCATAGCTCAGGGGCGCCTGGTGGCAGGAGAGTCCTTGCTGTCCTGTGCCCTCCCCGCCTCCACCTGTCCCGGGGGGAGTGCAGGATTGCCTGCTTTGTCCGCCCAGTGCCCTGGGATCCAGGTCCTGGGCTGCTGGAATCACGCTCCTGGGGCCACAGTTCCTGGAGGCAGCAGAGCGCAGACCTCTCCATCCTGACTGACCAGCTTCTCCCGATGCCCCGCTGGGTGCGCGCTCCAGCCCTTTACTTAGATCGGCCCACAGTTTGTGGCGTGCTTTCCTCCAGGGCGCACTTCCTCTATTAGTGACTCTGGGAGAATGGAGGCTCCACTGCCCCTCCCGCGATTCTGCCCGAATTCCCTGCTAAGCACTTTTCTGTCTTGGAAGAATCCAGTGCAGATTCTTAAAGTTCCCGCTTCTCCAGGGCTGGGCTTTCCTGTCCTGGGCTCCTTGCGGGGCCCCTCCACCACTGAATTCTTTTTAATTTTTTTTCCACTTTCCTACCTTGTTAGAAGCAAAAACCCTTCTCTGTAGTATTCCAGCTGTTCTCTCTTTAAATCTCAGGTCAGATTCATAGGTGTTCAAGTTGGTTTGAAAGTTATCTAGGTATTTGCTGGGGCCAAGTGACTTGAGGACCCTACTCTTCCGCCATTTTGTCCCCAATCTAAAGACATTTTCTTGCAGAAGTGTCTCCTGGAGCACTATGAAATCTTTTTTCTAATAAATATATTTTATTGTAATATGAACCATAAAAAATGCAAATATGTTCACTGCAACTTTTGGCAAATTTTGCCTACTGAATACACTACTATAATCATCCAAAACAAAATATAGAACATTCTCATAACCAGAGAAACTTCCCTCATGCTCTGTACTGTAAGTCTCTCCCTCCAGCCCCAGCCAAACCTGAGGCAAACCATGATTGATATCTATAACCATAAATTATATTATCTTATGTAAATAAATACATACTTTAGGTATTCTTTTATATTGGGTCATTTTCACTAAATGCAATGTTTATTAGATCAATGCACTTTATTGTGAATTTTAGCAGTTCATTCATTTTTCTAATTTTTCTTTTTCCCTCAGCTTGAGATATAACTGACACATAACATTGTATAAGCTTAAGATGTACCACACATTGATTTGATACATCTATATATTGTATAATGCTTGTCACCAAAGCATTAGCTAATACCATCATCCTATCACGTAATTTCCATTTCTTTTTTTGTGTTGAGAAAATTTAAGATCTACTCTATTGGCAACATTCAAGTACATGATACAATAATATTAGGTATAATCACCATGCTGAACATTGCATTTCCAGAATTTGTTAACCTTATCCCTGGAAGTTTATATTCTGAGCAATAGCTTCAGATTTCTCTCAACCTCTGGCAATCACTATTCTACTCTATTTTTCTGAGTTCAAAATTGTTAGATTCTGAAAGTGATATCATACATTATTTTTTTCTGTCTGACTTATTTCACTTACATTGCACTTGTTTCATCAAGTTGTTTCCTATGGCTGGATAGAATTCCATTGTGTTTATGTGTGTGTATATGTATGTGTATGCATGTACATATACATACACACATATATGTCTTCCTTATCCATTCATCTATTTTTGGACACAGGTTTTTTTTCTATATTTTGGCTACTGTAAATAATGCCTCAATAAGGGTGAGAATGCAGATATCTCTATGAAATCTTGAATATAATTCCAAAAGATATATACCCAGGAATTACTGAATGCTATGATTTCTAATTTTTAAATTAAATTCCAGTAAGTTAATGTACAGTGTAATATTAGTTGCAAGTATACAATATTGTGATTCAAAATTTCCATACAACACCTGGTATTAATCATAAGTGCAATCCTTAATCACCAATCACATAATTAACGCATCACACCCACTCACCTCCCTCTGGTAACCACCAGTGTGTTCTCTATACTTGAGTGTTTCTTGATTTGCCTCTCCTTTTTTATTTTGGTCATTGCTTATTTGTTTTGATTCTTAAATTCCACACAAGCGAAATCATATGATATTTGTCTTTCACTGACTTATTTTGCTTAGCATAATACTCCCTGCCTCTCCATGTCATTAAAAATGACAAGATTTCAATTCAATCTTTTCATGGTTGAGTAATATTCCTGTGCATCCATCTCTTCTTTATCCATTTTTTAGCCATTACGTACATGGGCTGTTCCTATACTTTTGCTATTCTAGATAACTCTGCTATAAATATTGGGGTACATGTATCCCTTTAAAATTATTATTTTTGTATTCTTTGGGTAAATACCTAACAGTGCAAATGCTGGATCAGTAGTAGTAGTAGTGTAGTTCAACTTTTAACTTGTTGAGGAATCTCCATACTGTTTTCCAGAATGACTGCACCAGTTTGCATTCCCACCAGCAGTATAAGAGGATTCCTTTTTTTTTCCGTATCCTCCAACATCTGTTGGTCCTTGTCTTGTTGATGTTAGACATTCGGACAGGTGATAGGTGATATATGTCATTGCAGTTTAAATTTGCATTACCCCAATGATCAGCAATGTTGTTGAGCAAATTTTCATCTGTCCATTGGGCATCTGTATATCTTCTTAGGAAAAGTGTCTATGCATGTCTTCTACTCATTTTTAAGTCATTCATTTCTTTAGTATTTTTAGTAAGTTATTTATGTATTTTGGATACTAACCCTTTATCAAATATGTCATTTGAAATATCTTCTCCCACACTGGAGGTTGCCTTTTAGTTTTGCTGATTGTTTTCATCACCGTGCAGAAGCTCTTTATTTTGATGAAGTCCCAATAGTGCATTTTAATTTTTGTTTTTTCCCCCTTGCCTCAGGGGACATATCTAGTAAGAAGTTGCTATAGCTGGCTGATGTCAATGAGGTTGCTACCTGTGTTCTCCTCTTGGATTTTGATGTTTTACTGCCTCACATTTAGGTCTTTTATCCATTTGGAATTTAATTTGTATATGGTGTAAGAAAATGATCCAGTTTCATTCTTTTATATTAAGTATCTCATTTTTTTTTGTAGCTGTGAATGTGATTGGTTCCTTAATTTGTCTTTCTGCTACTTCATTATTGGTGTATAAAAATGCAACCAATTTCTGTATGTTGCTTTTTCTTAAGATTTTATTTATTTGTTCACGAGACACACACACACACACACACACACACACACACACAGGCAGGGACACAGGCAGAGGGAGAAGCAGGCTCCATTCCATGCAGGGAGCCTGATGTGGGACTCAATCCCTGGTCTTCAGGACTACACCCTGGTCTGAAGGCAGCACTAAGCTGCTGAGCAACCTGGGCTGCTCTGTATGTTGATTTTTTATACTGAAACTTTATTGAATTTGAGTATCAGTTCTAGCAGTTCTTTTGTTTTAATTTTGTTTTTGATTTTGTGGAATCTTTTGGTTTTCTATACATAGTATCATGCCATCTGCAATTAGTGAAAGTTTTACTTCTTTTGACTATTTGGATACATTTTATTTATTTAAAAAAGATTTTATTTATGTATTCATGAGAGACACAGAGAGAGACAGTTACATAGGCAGAGGGAGAAGCAGGTTCCATGCAGGGAGCCCGATATGGGACTGGATCCTGGGACCTCAGGATCACGCCCTAAACCAAAGGCAGATGCTCAATCGCTGAGCCACTCAGGCATCCCCCTTTTATTTCCTTTTGTTGTCTGATTGCTGAGGCTAGGACTTTCAATACTATGTTAAATAACAATGGTGATAGTGAACATCCCTGTCTTGTTCCTGACAGAGGAAAAGCTCTCAGTTTTTCTGCACTGAGGATGACATTAGCTGTGGGTTTTTCTTTTTCTTTTTTTTAAACCTCATAAAATCTTTTAATTACTTTAATTACTGTAAGTTTATAACAATCCCCCAAACTACTATTTCAGTAAATATAGCAAAAATTGCGTTCTAATTATTTCGGCATATTTATTTAATTGTATTGCTTATAAACTATTTATACCCCATCATTTTTTAAATAATAAATTTATTTTTTATTGGTGTTCAATTTGCCAACATACAGAATAACACCCAGTGCTCATCCAGTCAAGTGCCCCCCTCAGTGACCGTCACCCATTCACTCCCACCCCCCGCCCTCCTCCCCTTCCACCACCCCTAGTTCGTTTCCCAGAGTTAGGAGTCTTTATGTTCTGCCTCCCTTTCTGATATTTCCTACCCATTTCTTCTCCCTTCCCTTCTATTCCCTTTCACTATTATTTATATTCCCCAAATGAATGAAAACATATAGGGTTTGTCCTTCTCTGATTGACTTACTTCACTTAGCATAATCCCCTCCAGTTCCATCCACGTTGAAGCAAATGGTGGGTATTTGTCGTTTCTAATGGCTAATATTCCATTATATACATAAACCACATCTTCTTTATCCATTCATCTTTTGATGGACACCGAGGCTCCTTCCACAGTTTGGCTATTGTGGACATGGCTGCTATAAACATTGGGGTGCAGGTGTCCCGGCGTTTCATTGCATCTGTATCTTTGGAGTAAATCCCCAACAGTGCAATTGCTGGGTCGTAGGGCAGGTCTATTTTTAACTCTTTGAGGAACCTCCACACAGTTTTCCAGAGTGGCTGCACCAGTTCACATTCCAACCAACAGTGTAAGAGGGTTCCCTTTTCTCCACATCCTCTCCAACATTTGTGGTTTCCTGCCTTGTTAATTTTCCCCATTCTCACTGGTGTGAGGTGGTATCTCATTGTGCTTTTGATTTGTATTTCCCTGATGGCAAGTGATGCAGAGCATTTTCTCATGTGCATGTTGGCCAGGTCTATGTCTTCCTCTGTGAGATTTGTGTTCATGTCTTTTGCCCATTTCATGATTGGATTGTTTGTTTCTTTGCTGTTGAGTTTAAGAAGTTCTTTATAGATCTTGGAAACTAGCCCTTTATCTGGCACGTCATTTGCAAATATCTTCTCCCATTCTGTAGGTTGTCTTTTAGTTTTGTTGACTGTATCCTTTGCTGTGCAAAAGCTTCTTATCTTGATGAAGTCCCAATAGTTCATTTTTGCTTTTGTTTCTTTTGCCTTCGTGGATGTATCTTGCAAGAAGTTACTGTGGCCGAGTTCAAAAAGGGTGTTGCCCGTGTTCTCATCTAGGATTTTGATGGAATCTTGTCTCCCATTTAGATCTTTCATCCATTTTGAGTTTATCTTTGTGTATGGTGCAAGAGAGTGGTCTAGTTTCATTCTTCTGCATGTGGATGTCCAATTTTCCCAGCACATTTATTGAAGAGACTTTCTTTCTTCCAGTGGATAGTCTTTCCTTCTTTATCAAATATTAGTTGACCATAAAGTTAAGGGTCCACTTCTGGGTTCTCTATTCTGTTCCATTGATCTATGTGTCTGTTTTTGTGCCAGTACCACACTGTCTTGATGAGCTGTGGGTTTTTCTTATATGGCCCTTGTAATGTTGAGGTATGTTCCTTTGATCTCTATTTTGTTGAGGATTTTTTATCATGCATGAATATTTTACTTTGTCAAATTCTTTTTCTGCATCTATTGAAAGGATTATATGGTTCTTAACCTTTCTTTATTAATGTGGTGTATCACGTTGATTGATTTGCAAATATTGAACCACTCTTGCAGCCCAGGAATAAATCCCACTTGGTTGTAGTGAATGATTTTTTAATGTATTGTTGGATTCAGTTTGCTAGTAGTTTGTTAAGAATTTTTTCATCCATGTTCATCAGGGATATTGGCCTGTATTTATCTTTTTTTAAAGATCTTATTTATTTATTCATGAGACACACACACACACACACATACACACACAGAGGCAAAGGCACAGGCAGAGGGAGAAGCAGGCTCCATGCAGAAGCCTGACGTGGGACTCAATCCCAGGACTCTAGAATCACGCCCTGGGCCAAAGGCAGGCACTAAACCACTGACCCACCCAGGGATCCCTGTATTTATCTTTTTTAGTGAATTCTTTATCTGGTTTCAGTATCAGGGTAATGCTGGCCTCATAGAATAGATTTGGAAGTTTTCCTTCATTTTCTATTTTTTGTAGTATTTTGAGAAGAATAGGTATTAACTTTTTTAAATGTTTGGAAAAATTTGCCTGTGAAGCCATCTGACTGTGGAAATTCATTTCTTGGGATTTTTTTTTTTTACTAATTCGATTTATTTGCTAGTTATCAATCTGTTCAATTTTTTTCTCTCTTCCTGTTTAAGTTTTGGTAATTTATATCTTTCTAGGAACTTATTCATTTCTTTCATGTCATCCAATTTGTTGCCATATATTTTTCATAATCCCTTATAATTGTTTGTATTTCTGTCGTGTTGGTTGTTACTTCTCCTCTCTCCTTTGTGATTTATTTATTTGGGACCTTTCTCTTTTCTTTTAATTATTTGAGCAAGCTACATATAGCATTCATATTAGCTGTATTACTTTCCATTTTCATCAACAGTGCAGAAGGATTCCCTTATATCCATAGCATCATCAATACTTTATTGAGCAACTGTTATGGAACTATTATCCATTTGTATGTATTCTTGGGAAAAAAGATATCTGTTCAGTTCCTCTGGTTATCATTTTTTTTAAGGATTTTATTCATTTGGGAAAGAGAGTTTGAGTAAGGAGAGAGGCAAGGGGAGAGGGATAAGCAGACTCCGTGCTAAACATGGAGCCAGACACAGGGCTCAATCCCACTAACCTGAGATCATGACTTGAGCTGAAACCAAGAGTTTGACGCTTAGTCAACTGAGTTACCTAGGCACCCCTCTCTGCTTTATCTTTTAATCTGTTTGTTTTCATGCTATCAAGCTCTATGAATTATTTATATATTTTGGATATTAACTCCTTATCAAATATATAATTTGCAAATATCTTCTGCCATCCCATTGGTTGCCTTTTCATTTTGTTTATTGTTTCTTATCCTGTGACAAAGCATTTTAGTATAACCTAGTCTCATTTATTTACTTTGTTTTTATTACATGTGCTTTTGGTGTCATATCCAGAAAATCACTGCCAAGACCACTGTCAGAGAGATCTTCCTCAGTGTTTTCTTCTAAGGGTTTTAAGGACTCACATCTTAAATATGTCTTTTTTAAAATTATTTTTTATTGGAGTTCAATATGCCAACATATAGCATATCACCCAGTGCTCATCCCATCAAGTGCCCCCCTCAGAGCCCATCACCAGTCACCACAACCCCCGCCCACTTCCCCTTCCATTACCCCTTGTTCATTTCCCAGAGTTAGAAGTCTCTCATGTTCTGTCACCCTCACTGATATTTCCCACTCATTTTCTCTCCTTTCCCCTTTATTCCCTTTCACTAATTTTTATATTCCCCAAATGAATGAGACCATATAATGTTTGTCCTTCTCTGATTGAGTTACTTAACTAAGCATAATACCCTCCAGTTCCATCCACATCGAAGCAAATGGTGGGTATTTGTCGTTTCTAATGGCTGAGTAATATCCCATTGTATATATAGACAACAACTTCTTTATCCATTCATCTTTCGATAGACACCAAGGCTCCTTCCACAGTTTGGCTATTGTGGACATGGCTGCTATAAACATTGGGGTGCAGGTGTCCTGCCATTTCACTGCATCTGTATCTTTGGGGTAAATCCCCAGCAGTGCAATTGCTGGGTCGTAGGGCAGATTTATTTTTAACTCTTTGAGGAACTTCCACACAATTTTCCAGAGATGCTGCACCAGTTCACATTCCCATCAACAGTGCAAGAGGGCTCCCCTTTCTCCACATTCTCTCCAACAATTGTTGTTTCCTGTGTTGTTAATTTTCACCATTTGGTGTAAGGTGGTATCTCATTGTGGTTTTGATTTGTATTTCCCTGATGGCAATTGATGCGGACCATTTTCTCATATGCTTGTTGGCCATGCCTACGTCTTCCTGTGTGAAATTACTGTTCATGTCTTTTTCCCATTTTGTAATTAGATTCTTTGTTTTTTTGCTGTTGAGTTTAATACGTTGTTTATAGATCTTGGATACTAGCCCTTTATCTGATAGGTCATTTGCAAATATCTTCTCCCATTCTGTAGGTTGTCTTTTAGCTTTGTTGACTGTTTCCTTTGCTGTGCAGAAGATTTTTCTCTTGATGAAGTCCCAATAATTCATGTTTGCTTTTGTTTCCCTTGCCTTCATAGACGTATCTTGCAAGAAGTTGCTGTGGCCAAGTTCAAAAAAGGGTGTTGCCTGTGTTCTCCTCTAGGATTTTGATGGAATCTTGTCTCACATTTAGATTTTTCATCTATTTTGAGTTTATCTTTGTGTCTGGTGTAAGAGAATGATCTAGTTTCATTCTTCTGCATGTGGCTGTCCAATTTTCCCAGCATCATTTATTGAAGAGACTGTCTTTTTTCCAGTCTTTCCTGCTTTGTCGAATATTAGTTGACCGGAGAGTTGAGGGCCCATTTCTGGATTCTCTATTCTGCTCCATTGATCTATTGTCTGTTTTTGGGCCAGGACCACCCTGTTTTGATGATAACAGCTTTGTAGTACAACCTGAAATCTGGCGTTGTGGTGCATTGGCTATGGTTTTATTTTTAATATTCCCCTGGCTATTCGGGGTCTTTCCTGATTCCACACAAATCTCAAGACTATTTGTTCCAATTCTCTGATGAAAGTCCATGGTATTTTGATAGGAGTTGCATGAAATGAGTAAATTTCCTGGGTAACATTGACATTTTCACTATATTAATTATTCCAACCCATGATGATGGAATGTCTTTCCATAACTTTGTGTATTCCTCAATTTCTTTGAGAAGTGTTCTGTAGTTTTTAAGGTATACATACTTTACCTCTTTGGTTAGGTTTATTCCTAAGTATCTTATGTTTTTCTGTGCAATTGTATGTGGGATTGACTCTTTAATTTCTCTTTCTTCACCCTCATTGTTCGTGTATAGAAATGATACTGATTTCAGGGCATTGAGTTTGGATCCTGCCACACTGCCGAATTGCTGTATGAGTTCTAGCAATTTTGGGGTGGAGGCTTTTGGGTTTTCTACATACAGAATCATGTCACCTAGGAAGAGGGAGAGTTTGACTTCTTCTTTGCCATTTGAATGCCTTTTATTTCTTTTTGTTGCCTGATTGCTGAGGCTAGGTCTTCTAGTATTATGTTGAGTAGCAGTGGTGAGAGAGGATATCCCTGTCTTGTTCCTGATCTTAGGGGAAAGGCTCCCAGTGTTTCCCCATTGAGAATGATATTTGCTGTGGGCTTTTCATAGATGGCTTTTAGGATGCTGAGGAATGTTTCCTCTATCCTAACACTCTGAAGAGTTTTGATCAGGAATGGATACTATATTTTGTCAAATGCTTTCTCTGCATCTATTGAGAGGATCATATGGTTCTTGTTTTTTCTCTTGTTGATGTGACTATCATTTTGATTGTTTTATGAGTGTTGAACCAACCTTGCATCCCGGGGATAAATCCCACTTGGTCATGGTGAATAATCTTCTTGAAGTGCTATTGGACCCTATTGGCTAGTATCTTCTTGAGAAATTTTGCATCTATGTTCATTAGGGATATTGGTCTATAGTTCTCCTTTTTGGTGGGGTATTTGTCTGGTTTTAGAATTAAGGTGGTGCTGGACTCATAGAACGAGTTTGGAACTATTCAATCCCTTTCAATCTTTTGGAACAGTTTTAGTAGAATAGGTATGGTTTCTTCTTTAAACTTTTGATAGAATTCCCCTGGGAAGCCATCTGGCCCTGGACTTCTGTGTCTTGGGAGATTTTTGATAACCGCTTCAATTTCCTCTCTGGTTATTGACCTGTTTAGGTTATTTCTTCCTGTTCCAGTTTTGGTAGTTTGTGGTTTTCCAGGAATGCGTCCATTTCTTCCAGATTGCCTAATTTATTGGCGTATAGGTGCTCATAATACGTTTTTTAAATCGTTTGTATTTCCTTGGTATTAGTGGTGATCTCTCCTTTTTTATTCATGATTTTATGAATTTGAGTCTTTTTTTTTCTTTTAATAAGGCTGGCTAATGGTGTATCTATCTTAATAATTCTTTCAAAGAACCAACTCCTGGTTATGTTGATCTGTTCTACAGTTTCTCTGATGTCTAATTAATTGAGTTCTGCTCGAATCTTTATTAACTCTCTTCTGCTAGGTGTGGTGTAGGTTTTATTTGCTGTCTTTCTCCAGTTGCTTTAGGTGTGAAGTTAGCTTTTGTATTTGAGTTTTTTCCAGTTTTTTGAGGGGTGTTTGTATTGCGATGTATTTCCCTCTCAGGACAGCTTTTGCTGTATCCCAACAGTTTTGAATGGTTGTATCTTCATTCTCATTAGTTTCCATGAATCTTTTTGATTCTTTTCTAATTTCCTGGTAGACCCTTTCATCTTTTAGCAGGATGGTCTTTAAACTCCATGTGTTTGAGGTTCTTCCAAGTTTCTTCTTGTTACTTAGTTCTCGTTTCAAGGCATTATGGTCTGAAAATATGCAGGGGGCATTCCCAATCTTTTGTTATCAGTTAACACCTGGGTTGTGACTCAGTATGTGGTCCATTCTGGAGAAAGCTCCACATGCACTTGAGGAGCTATGTATTCAGTTGTGTTTGTGTGTAAAATTCTGTAAATATCTGTGAAATCCATCTGATCCAGTGTATCATTTAAAGGTCTTGTTTCTTTGGAGATGTCGTGGTTAGAAGATCTGTCATTTGCAGAAAGCGCCGTGTCTAAGTCTCCCAGTGTAAGTGTATTATTTTCTAAGTATGTCTTAACTTTGGTTCTTTTTGATTGATTTACTTCGTAGCTCCCACATTAGGGACATACATATTCATGACTGTTAGGTCCTCTTGTTGGATAGATCCCTTATGTATGATATAGTGTCCCTCTTCATCTCTTACTACAGTCTTTGGGATAAACTTTAGTTTATGTGCTATGAGGATTGCTACCCCGGGTTTCTTTGGAGGACCACTTGAATGGTAAAGTGTTCTCCAAACTTTCATTTTCAGGCTATAGGTGTGTTTAGGTGTAAAACGAGTCTCCTGTAGACAGCAAATAGATGGGTCTTGATTTTTTATCCAGTCTGAAACCCTGGGGGTTTTGATGGAATCATAAAGCCCTTTCATGTTCAGAGTTACTATTGAAAGATAGGAATTTCATGTCATCATAATACCTATTCAGTCCCTGTTTTGTAGATTTTTTTATTTCCTCTTTCTTTTACTGGGTCCCCCTTAATATTTCTTGTAGAGCCGGTTTGGTGGTCACATATTCTTTCAGTTTCTGCCTATCTTGTTAGCTCTTTATCTCTCCTTCTATTCTGAATGAGAGCTTTGCTGGGTAGAGTATTCTTGGCTTCATGTTCTTCTCATTTAGGACCCTGAATATATCCTGCCATCCCTTTCTGGCCTACCAGGTCTCTGTAGAGAGGTCTGCTGTTAATGTAATACTTTTCCCCATATAGAGTCTCCTCTGCTTTACCTTTTCTCTTTACCTTTGGAATTTGCAGGTTTCACTTTTAAATGTTGGGGTGTTGAGTGGTTTTTATTGATTTTAGGGGCATCTCTATCTCCTGTATCTTGATACCTGTTTCTCTCCCCAAGTTAGGGAAGTTCTCAGCTATGATTTTTTTCAAATACACTTTCCAGTCTTCTGTCCCTTTCGTTATCCTCTGGAACCCCAATTAAGTGTATATTTTTCCTTCTGAGGCTGTCATTTATTTCCCTTAACCTTTCCTCATGATCTTTTAATTGTTTTTCTCTTTTTTTCCTCAGCTTCCTTCCTTGCCATCAACTTGTCTTCTATGTCATTCACTCATTCTTCTACCTCATTAACCCTCATCGTTTGGACCTCCAGTTTGGATTGCATCTCATTTAATTGATTTTTAATTTCGACCTGATTAGATGTAAATTCTGCAGTCATGAAGTCTCTTGAATCCTTTATGCTTTGTTCCAGAGCCACCATTAGCGTTATAATTGTGCTTGTGAATTGGCTTTCTGACATCAAATTGTAATCCAAATTATGTAACTCTGTGGCAGAGAATACTGTCTCTGATTCTTTCTTTTGTGGTGAGTTCTTCTTTCTAGTCATTTTGCTCAGTGCAGAGTGGCTAAAAGCATGTTGTACTGGAAAAAAGAAGACAAAAAAAGGTAAAAACAACAATCAAAGAAACAATCAAAAACAAAAGAAGAAAAAAAATAACAACAGCAAAAAAAAAAAAAAAAAAAAAAAAAAAACAAAACACCCATGGAGGTGGATCCTCTGGTTCTATATATTGTAAATCCCTCGACTTCCCTTGGAGCTTTCCAGTGCTGCTTGATCCATAACTTGCTCTTCCCTTGTCTTTCCAGCTATTCTTCTGGGGGAGGGGCCTGCTGTGCTGATTCTTAGGTGTGTGCATCTCGGGAAGCTTGCCTGTCCCCTGCCAGGTGCACGGGTTAGTGGGAGCTGTTTACTCCGTGAGGCCTCTGTTCTCTGGCATCCCTGACCCTCCCAGGCAAAGGGTGGCACCTGGAGGAACAACCACACTGGCAGCAGCCAGCTCTCTAGCCCTGGAGTTAGTTCCCACAGCAACTACTGTAGTCTCAGTCCGCACTGGCTGGAAGCTCCCGGGGTCGGGGAGCACTGACCTGCACAGCTCAGGGACACCCGGCGGCAGGAGCGTCCTCAGTGTCCTGGCCCTCCTGGGCTCCGCCCGTCCCAAGAGTAGCACAGGATCCTGGCTGTGTCCTACATCGCCCTGGGATCCGGGGCCTCTGCCCCTGGAATCGCACTCATGGGCCGCGCAGCCCCCTCTGCCCAGCGCTGCTGCCTGAGCTTAGCCTGAGGCCCTGCCAGGCATGCACTCCAGCTGTTTATCGCGCTTGGTGCATGTTGTGTGGCGCGCTCTCCCCCCGGGGAGCACTTCCTCTCTTAGTGACCCCGGGAACCTGGAAGCTCCATTGTCCCTCCTGGGATCCTGCCCGAGTTCCCTGCTAGTGCCTTTCTGTCCAGGTAGAAGTTAAAGTTCCTGTTTCGCTGGGGCTGGGCTTTGCTGTCCTGGAGGCTCTTGTTGCCCGACCTTAGCCAGGCTCCTCACGGGGGGGGGGGGGGGAGGACGGCGCTCCCCCATTGGATTCTTTTTTATTTACTTTTTTTCCATCTTCCTACCTTGTTAGAAGCGCAAACTCTTCTCTCTGTAGCATTCTAGCTGGTCTCTCTTTAAATCTCAGGCTGAATTCATAGGTTTTCAGGATGATTTGAAGGTTATCTAGGTAAGTTGGTGGGTACAGGTGACTTGGGGACCCTACTCCTCTGCCATCGTGCCCTGCCCCCTCCAAATATAAGTCTTTAATCCATTTCATTTCTGTGAGTTATGTAAGATAGAGGTTTAAATTCAGTCTTTCCCTTGTGGTTATTCGGTTTTCCCAACACCATTTGTTGAAGAGACTATCCTTGCCCCATTCTGTATTTGTGGATCCTTTATCAAATATTACTTGATAATAGATGATGAGAGGTTTACTACTGGGTGCTTTATTCTGTTCCATTAGTCTATGTCTTTTTTTAATGTTGATAACATACTGTGTTGGTTACAATTGCTTTTTAAAATAGTTTAAAAAATGAAAAATTAAAAAAACTAATCAAATAAAATAAATAAAATAAAATAAGATAAATAAGTGAAAAGTGACCCCTATAGCTTTGCTTATCTTTCTCGACATTGATTTGGCATTTGGGTCTTTTTTGGATTCTTACAAATTTTAGGGTCCATTTTTCTATATATGAAAAAAATGTTATTGGAATTTTGAGAGGTATTGCATTGAATCTATAAACAATTTTGGGTAATATGGACATTTTGACAGTACTAATTCTTCTAACTCATGAACACAGGATATCTTTCCATTTGTTTGTCTTCAATTTTTTTCATTGAAATTTTGCAGTGTCTAGTGTAAGATTTTTCACCTTCTTAGTTAAATTTGTCATTATTTTATATTTTTGATGTTATTTGAATCAGATTTTTTTTTCCCAGCAGCACCTGGTTGGTACACTTGGTTAAGTGTCTCACTCTTCGTTTCAGGTCATGTCTGATTTCAGTGTTGTGAGATCAGGCCCCACATTGAGCTCCACACTCAGTGGAGAGTTTGCTTGAGTTGATCTCTCTCTCATCCTCTGTCCCTCCCCCCATACTGTCTCTCTCTGACTAAAATAAATAAATAAATCTTTTAAAAAAAACCTCCCCCCCAATTAGTGTATAGGAACAAAACTTTTTTTAGTGTTAATTTTGCATCCTGCAAATTCACTTAATTTTTTTATTAGTTCTGGCAGTTTACTGAAGGAATTTTAGGATTTTTTACATAAAAGGTAATAACATCTGCATAAAAAGACAATTTTACTTCTTTCCTTTCAGTTTATATGACCTTTATTTCTTTGTCTTTCCTAATTGCTCTAGTTATGATATCTAACACTATATTAAGTAAGATTGGTGAGAATAGGCACCCAAGTCTTGTTACTAATCTTAGAGAAAAAACTTTCATCTTTCTCCGTTGCATATGACATTTGGCTGTGGGTTTGTTATATATGGCCTTATTGTTTTGAGGTATGTCCCTTCTATACTCAATTTGTAGAACATTTTAATCATAAAAAGATATTGTATTTTGTCAAATGCTTTTCCTGCACCTATTAATGTGATCATGTTTTGTATCTTTTTTTTATTTTTTGTTTTGTTTTGTATCTTTCATTCTATTAATGTGGTATATCACATCTATCAATTTGTACATGTTGAACCATACTTGCATTTTTTGGGATAAATCCTACTTGATTGTGGTGAATCATCTTTTTAATGTGCTGTTGATTTTCATTTGCTGTTGATTTTCATTTTACTGAGAATATTTGCATCTATATTCATCAGGGGGCATTGGTCTGTAATTTTCATTTCTATTTTGTAGTGTTTTTATCTCTCCTTGGTATCAAGGTTATGCTGGCCTTGTAAAATGAGTTTGGGAGTGTTCCCTCCTCAATTTTCTGGGTCTGTTAGAATGGTTAACATTATTCCTTTTAAATGTTTGATAGAATTCATCAGCGAGCCATCAGATTCTGGACCTCTGTATTTAAGAGAAGTCTTTGGTTACTGATCCAATCTCGTTACTCAGCTTTGGCCTACTTAAATTTTGTGTTTCTTCATAATTCAGCCTTGATAGCTTATACATTTCTGAGAATTATGCCTTTCTTCTAGGTTACACAGTTTGTTGATGTATCAATTGTCCATAATAGTTATTAGTGATCCTTTGTATTTCTGTGATGTCAGGATAGTGTTTCCTCTTTTATTTCTTTAAAATAATTTAATTGAAGTTCGATTTGCCAACATATAGTGTAACACCCAGTATTCATCCCATCAAGTACCCTCCTCAGTGCCCATCAGTCAGTTACCCCATCCCCCCACCCACCTTCCCTTCCACTACCTTTTCTTCATTTCCCAGAGTTAGGAGTCTCTCATGTTTTGTCAACTTCTCTATTTTTTCCCACTCATTTTCCCTCCTTTCCCTTATAATCCCTTTCACTATTTCTTATATTCCCTGTATGAGTGAAACCATATGATGATTGTCTTTCTCTAACTGACTTACTTCACTCAGGATAATAACCTCAAGTTCCATCCACGTTGAAGCAAATGGTGGTATACATCCTTTCTTGTGTGTGTGTGTGTGTGTGTGTATTTTTTTATTGGAGTTCAATTTGCCAACATATAGCATAACACCCAGTGCTCATCAAGTGCCCCACTCAGTGCCTGTCACCCAGTCACCCTTTCTCCCCTTCCCAACTCCCCTTCCACTATCCCTTGTTCGTTTCCCAGCATTAGGAGTCTCTCATGTTCTGTCACCCTCTCTGATATTTTCCACTCAGTTTCTATACTTTCCCCTTAAATCCCTTTCACTATTTTTTATATTCCCCATATGAATGAAACATATAATGTTTGTCCTTCTGATTGACTTACTTCCTCAGCATAATACCCTCCAGTTCCATCCATGTTGAAGCAAATGGTGGGTATTCGTCATTTCTGATGGCTGAGTAATATTCCATTGTATATATAGACCACATCTTCTTTATCCATTCATCTGTTAATGGATATCAAGGCTCCTTCCACAGTTTGGCTATTGTGGACATTGCTGCTATAAACATTGGGGTGCAGGTGTCCCAACGTTATTGGATACTCTCTTTTCTCTGAGTTAATATAGCTAAAATTTTGGCAATTTTGCTTATTTTTAAAAAGCAAGCTCTTAGTTTCATCAATCTTTTCAATTGATTTATAGTTTCTACTTCATTTTTTCTGATTGATATTACGTATTTCTTTCCTTCTGCTAATTTTGAGGTTTGTTCTTCTTCCACTACCTTGAGGTGTAAAATTAGCTTATTCCTGACTTTTCTTCATGTAGATTTTTTATAAATATCCCTCTTAGAACTGCATTTGCTGTATCAAATAAGTGTTGGTATGCTGTCTTTCAATTTTTGCTTGTTTCAAGATTTTTGTTAAATTTCCATTTTGATTTCTTCTTTATCCCATTGGTTGTTTAGAAGCATGTTGTTTAATTTCCAAATTTGTGAGTTTTCCAGATTTCTATACATATCAATTAAGTCAATTTGTCAGTGTTATTAAAGTCTTCTATACATTTGTTAAGTTTTACTTACTCATTCTATCAATAACTGAGAAGGGAAGATGATATAACCTACAATTATGATTATAGATTTAATTTTTCCCTTAATTTTGTTGATTTATGTTTAATGTGTTTTAAAGATCTTTGATAGCAGAAAACACATTTGGTATGTTTATGTACTCCTGTTGAGTTGACTTTTCTTTCCATCAGTATAAATATTTCTATTTATATCCAGTAATACTCTTTTCTGTCTCTCTTTATTTCTACTTTTAATCCATTTGTTTTTATATCTAGAGTACTTGTCTTTTAGCAACATAGTTAGGTCTTGTTTTTTAATTCAGTCTGAAGATATCTTCCTTAATTAGTGTGTCTGATCCATTTGTCTTTGATGTAATAACTGACATAGTAACTTTAGTTCTACCATTTTTTTTCTATTTGTTTATTTGTCTCATCTGTTTCCTTTTCTCTTTATTACTCTATTCTTATTTTCTTTTGGGTATCAATTATTTTTTACATTATTTCATTTTACTTCTTATATTGTTTTTATATTATAATTATTCTTATGAATTCTATATTCATTAAAAATATCCGTTGTAAATAAGCATGAAATAGGACATTTTATCGATAAATATAAGATAATTTGGTGCCTACAAACTTTTGTTAGAATCAATCCTAGAGGAAGTTTTTCTTTTTTTTTAATTTATTTTTATTTTTATTTATGATAGTTACACACACAGAGAGAGAGAAAGAGAGGCAGAGACATAGGCAGAGGGAGAAGCAGGCTCCATGCACCAGGAGCCCGACGTGGGATTCGATCCTGGGTCTCCAGGATCACGCCCTGGGCCAAAGGCAGGCGCCAAACCGCTGCGCCACCCAGGGATCCCGAGAGGAAGTTTTTCAAGCTGAAAAGAAACAATGTCATTCAGATGTATAAAGAAGAATACAGAGTAGGAGATAAGGCAACATTGCAGATGATAAATACATAATATGAATTATTTTTTCTCCCTTAACTCCCTTAAAAACAATTGAGAGTAAAATAAAGGCATTTTAAATAAAAATATGATATGTAAAAAGGAAAACAAAACTACTTCACACTATACACAAAAATGAATTCCAGATGAATTTTAGATCTAAATATGAAAGACTAACCAATAAAAGTTCTAGAAAATAATGTAGCTTTATACCTTCATAATATTCTATAAAATCTCTCAAACAAGACAAAAAATAACCACAAAAGGATAAACTGAAAATGTTAATTATGTTAGAATAACAATTTCCCTTCATCAAAAGGCATCATTGGCAGAGTGAAAAGGAAAGCCAATGTAGGGGAAAATATAAGCAACAAATGTGCACACACAGAACATATGAAAACTACACATCACTAAGAAAAATCCGGGAAAGGAGTTGGGATGGCAAAGTGGTAGAAGGACCCTATGCTGTCTTCATTCCTTGAACTCAGCTAGATAAATGTCAAATCATTTTGAAAACCCAGGAAATTGATCTGAAGATTGAAAAACAAACTATACAACTGGGGGAGAAAAGTGGCCACATTATGGGAGGCAGGAGATGCAAAGACGTGATCTGGGGGAGAAAAGAATCCTGGTGCTGTAGAGAGAAGGGAGTCTTGATCAGGAAGAAAGGAGAGAAGGGAGAGAGAGAGAGATTGAGAGAGAGAACAGAGCACAGGGCGTATGAAAAAGACAAACACTTTCCCAAAATCATTGATGAGGAAAATGAGAGAGGCCAATTATTGCAAGTTTTTACAAGCAGTGCAATTCAGGTGGAGCCTGGTAGGTAAAGAGGTGCTCCTGTGGGGAAGGAGGGCAGAGGCCCAGGAATGGACAGAGTGGTTTGCAGAATCACCTGGGAGAGGCAGTTCTTCTTGGAGTGCATTGGGAGAGGTGGCATTGCCTCTCAGGGGAAAAAAGAGCCATCAGGCACCATTGAGCTGCCTCATTCATTAGCATGTGTGCAAAGCTATCAGCTGATGGCAGCTAACCTGGACTCTGGCTTTTTGCTGTACTTTACCATAAACTCCAAGCCCCTCTGCATTCCAGCAACTACTCTTCTGTGACAAACTCGCACCAGCTATAGTGCTATGAAACCATCCACCTGAGGATCTGTATGGGTCCTTGCTGTACCTGGTCCCTAAAATTTGGAGTTTTGAAGCCCAGTCAGTGCACCTGAGATAAAACACAGGAACACTCCTTCCGTCAGGAGGAAGATAGCTCAGACACAGATAGGGTGAAGGAAAAGATCTGAGGGATGCCAGGGACAAATGAGGAGAGATTTTATGCTCTTCTGTGAGGGCTTCCTGATCTGTGGCAGGAATAATCTCCCCTCTCTGGAGATAAGAGAGCCAGCTGACACCATTCCCCTTCACCCATCAGCCAGAGCTGACTTCATAAAGCAGCAGAGTGCCCCACAGTGTAGGCTTGAGCCTACTTACACAGAGTCCACCACACTGCGTTCTGTAGATAATTCTGAACTAGAACAAGTGTACTTGAGGGTCAGAGCAGCAGCAGGCCCCTCCCCTAGAAGACCAGCACAAAGTCCCCACACCAACCAAGTCTACTATCCATAGAGTGCTGCAATGCTTAAGCTCTAGAGGAAAGAGGATCTAGCCCCTTTTAACATGCAGACCAAAACACACTTAGTTAAAACTCACCAAATGCTGAACAAGGTGCAAACACAAGATCACAAAATAGGTCTCAAGAAGTACAAAAAGATTGAGATCATATCATGCATATTTTCAGACCACAACACTATGAAACTTGAAGTCAACCACAAGAAAAAATTTGGAATGATCACAAATTCATGGAGGTTAAAGAATGTCTTATTAAACAATGAATGGGCTAACCAGGAAATTAAAAAAGAAATTTTAAAATACATGGAAGCAAATAAAAATGAAAACACAACAGTCCAAAAACTTTGGGATGCAGAAAAAGTGGTCACAGGAGGGAAACACATACTAGCTCATGTCTAGCTCAAAAAACAAGAAAAGCCTAAAATACACTGCCTAAACTTACACCTAAAGGAACTAGAAAAGGAACAACAAATAAGCCTAAAGCCAGCAGAAGAAGGGAAATAATAAATATTAGAGCAGAGGTAAATGATATAGAAACAATAACAGCAGAAAACCCCAGTAGAACAGATCAATGAAACTAAGAGCTGGCTATTTGAAAGAATTAACAAAATTGATAAACCCTTAGCCATGCTTATCAAAAAGAAAAAAGACAAAATCACAAATGAAAGAGGAGAGATCACATTCAAGTCTTCAGAAATATAAACAATTATAGAGAATATTATGGAAAATATATGTTAACAAATTGGGCAATCTGAAAGAAATGCATAAATTCCTAGAAACATACAAGTTACCAAAATTGAAATCAGAAGAAATAGAAAACTTGAACATATCCACAACCAGCAAATAAATTGAATCAGTAATCAAAAATCTCAAAAAAAAAAAAAAGTCCAGGGCCAGATGGATTCCCAAGGGAATTCTACCAGACATTTAAAGATGAGTTAATGCCTATTCTTCTCAAACTCTTCAAAAAAAATAGAAATGGAAGGAAAACTTCAAAACGCATTATACAAAGCAAGGATTACCTTGATTCCAAAACAAAAGAAATTCCCCACTATAAAGGAGAATTACAGGCCAATATCCCTGATAAACATGTATGCAAAAATTCTCAACAAGATACTAGCAATACTAGCAAATCAAATACAACAGGACATTAAAAGAATGATTCACCAAGATTAGGTGGGATTTATTCTTGGGCTGTATGGGTGGTTCAATATTCACAAATCAATTAACATGATACATCACATTAATAAAAGAAAAGATAAGAAGCATATGATACTCCCAATAGATGCTAAAAAAGCATTTGACAAAGTACAAAATCCATTCTTGATAAAACCCTCAATAAACTAGGGATAGAGGGAACATTCCTCAACATTGTAAAGACCATATATGAAAGACCCACTGCTAATATCATTCTCAATGGGGAAAAACCGAGAGCTTTCCTTCTGAGGTCAGGAGCAAGACAGGGACATACACTCTCACCGTCGTTATTTAAGATAGTACCGGAAGGCCTAGCTTCAGAAATCAGAAACTAAAAAGAAATAAAAAGCATACAAATTGTCAAGGAAGAGGTAAGACTTTCACTATTCTCAGATGACATGATACTCTCTATAGAAAATCTGAAAGACTTCTCAAAAAAATTGCTAGAACTGATACAAGAATTCGGCAAAGTCACAGGACGATAAAGTGCACAGAAATCTATTGCAGTTTATTTTTGTTTTTTTATAATAAATTTATTTTTATTGGTGTTCAGTTTACAAACATACAGAATAACACCCAGTGCTCATCCCGTCAAGTGCCCCCCTCAGTGACCGTCACCCATTCACCCCCACCCCCCGCCCTCCTCCCCTTCCACCACCCCTAGTTCGTTTCCCAGAGTTAGGAGACTTCATGTTATGTCTCCCTTTCTGATATTTCCCACACATTTCTTCTCCCTTCCCTTATATTCCCTTTCACTATTATTTATATTCCCCAAATGAATGAAAACATATAGTGTTTGTCCTTCTCTGATTGACTTACTTCACTTAGCATAATCCCCTCCAGTTCCATCCACGTTGAAGCAAATGGTGGGTATTTGTCGTTTCTAATGGCTGAGTAATATTCCACTGTATACATAAACCACATCTTCTTTACCCATTCATCTTTCAATGGACACCAAGGCTCCTTCCACAGTTTGGCTATTGTGGACATTGCTGCTATAAACACTGGGGTGCAGGTGTTCCGGCGTTTCACTGAATCTGTATCTTTGGGGTAAATCCCCAGCAGTGCAATTGCTGGGTCATAGGGCAGATCTATTCTTAACTCTTTGAGGAGCCTCCACACAGTTTTCCAGAGTGGCTTCACCAGTTTACATTCCCACCAACAGTGCAAGACGGTTCCCCTTTCTCCACATCCTCTCCAACATTTGTTGTTTCCTGCCTTGTTAATTTTCACCATTCTCATTGGTGTGAGGTGGTATATCTCATTGTGGTTTTGATTTGTATTTCTCTGATGGCAAGTGATGCGGAGCATTTTCTCATGTGCTTGTTGGCCATGTCTATGTCTTCCTCTGTGAAAGTTTTGTTCATGTCTTTTGCCCATTTCATGATTGGATTGTTTGTTTCTTTGCTGTTGAGTTTAATGGGTTCTTTATAGATTTTGGATACTAGCCCTTTATCTGATAGGTCATTTGCAAATATCTTCTCCCATTCTGTAGGTTGTCTTTTAGTTTTGTTGACTGTTTCTTTTGCTATCAATTTAAAGAATAACAACCAAGTTTTCTATAATGCTTGAAAATTAACAAAGAACTTTAATATATGATTAATCTTATTCTCAGAATAACTCTATGTGATATGGTATTAGTCCCATTTTATAGACAAGGATACAGTTATGAACTGAACGTTCATGTTGTGCACCACTATCCCCATTCATGTTGAAGCCCTAATCCCCAATATGAGGATATTTGCAGGTGGCACCATAAGGTAATTAAGATTAGATGAGATCATGAGGGTATAACCTTCACATGGGATTAGTATCCATATATAAGGAAGAAAACAAGGACATCTTCCTCTCCATGCACAGTCACTGAAGACAGAGTATATGAGCACACAAAGAAAAGGTGGTTGTTTACAAGCTAGGAAACAGGTTCTCACAATACACTTAATCTTCGATTTCCCAGCCTCTAGCACTATGAAGAATACATACTTTTAAGCCATTTAGACTGTTATTTTGTTATTGGAGCTCAAGCTAAGACACATCTTGAAGTCCAAAAATCATATAAATATTTTATTAAAGGGACACCTGGGTAGGTCAGTGGTTGAGTGTCTGCCTTTGGCTCAGGGTGTGATCCTGGGTGTGGGGATGGAGTCCCACATCAGTCTCCCTGCAGGGAGCCTGCTTCTCCCCCTGCCTATGTCTCTGCCTTTTTTTCTCTCTCTCTGTCTCTCACAAATAAATAAATAAGATCTTAAAAATATTTTATTAAAGATGCATAACTATTATATAATAGAACCAAGAAATGATCTCAAGTTACTGGACTCTAAAATAGATGCATAAAAAGCATTTGACAAAATAAAGCATCCTTTCTTGACAAAAACCTTCAACATAGACAGAACATACCTCAACATCAAAAAGGTCATATGTGAAAGACCCACAGAATATAGAACCCAGAACTGGACACACAACTATATGGTCAACTAATCTTTGACAAAGTAGGAAAGAATATCCAATGGAAAAAAAGACTATCTCTTCAACAGATGGTGTTGAGAAAACTGGACATCGACATGCAGTAGAATGAAACTGCCATTTTCTTACACCATATACAAAAATAAATTCCAAATGCATGAAACACCAAATGTGAGATAAGAAATTATGAAAATCCTAGAGAAGAACACAGGCAGCAACCTCTTTGAACGTGGCCATAGCAACTTCTTACTAGACACGTCACTGGAGACAAGGAAAATAAAAGCAAAAATAAACTATTGGGACTTCATCAAAATGAAAAGCTTCTGCACAGTGAAGGAAACAGCAAAACTAAAAGAAAACCTACAGAATAAAAGATAATATTTGCAAATTACATATCTGATAAAGGATTAGTATCCAAAATGTATAAAGAACTCATTAAAATCAGCACCCCCAAAGCAAATAATCCAGTTAAGAAATGGGCGGAAGACATGATCAGACACTTTTTTAAAGAAGACACCCAGATGGCTAACAGACACATGAAAATAGTCTCAACATCATTCATCAGGGAACTGCAAAACAAAACCATGATGAGATACCACATCACACCATTCAGAATGGCTAAAATTAGCAATACAAAATTTAACAGGTGTTGGCAAGGATGTGGATAATGGAGAACCTTTTTGCATTGGGAATGCATACTGGAGCAGCCACTCTGGAAAACAGTATGGAGGGTCCTCAAAAATTTAAAAATAAAACTACCCCATTTTCCAGCAATCACACTAGTAGGTATTTACCCAAAGGAGAGAAAAATGCAGAGAGAAAAATACAGATTTGAAGGGGTATATGCACTCTGAAGCTTATAGCAGCATTACCAATAATAGCCAAATTGTGGGAACAGCCCAAGTGGTATCCATCAGCTGATGAATGGATAAAGAAGATATAAATATATGGATATGTGTATATGTGTATACACATATGTGTATATATATTATATATTAAATATATAATGGAATATTACATATACATATAATGGAATATTACTCAGCCATCAATAAACGAAATTTTACCATTTGCAATGACATGGATAGAGCTAAAGTACATTATGCTAACTGAAGTAAATCAGAGAAAGACAAATACCATATGATCTCACTCATATGTGAAATTCAAAAAGAAAACAGAAGAACATATGGGGTAGGGGGAAAGGAAAAGGGAGAGAGGGTAACAAGTCATAAGACACTTAATACTAGAGAACAAATAGTTGATGGAGGGAGGTGAGGCAGGGATGGGCTAAATGGATGATGGGTATTAAAAAGGGCATTTGTGATGAGCATGGCATGTTGTATGTAAGTGATGAATCACTGAATTCTACTCCAGAAACCAATATTGCACTGTATGTTAACTAAAATTTAAATTTAAAAAAGTTATCTGGCTCTAAGTTTACATAGTAATCGCAAGAGAAATTAAAGGGAGAGACAGGTAATATGAGAGGAGTAGTCAGTATTAATTTATAAATATATATATACATATATATATATAACTTTTATGTACAAAACATTTAAGAACATACTTCACTTCCAAAAAGTAATAGGCTTCTCCAGTAATTTGTGAAATACAGAGTTCCAGCTTTCTCTTCATCTTTTGATAGAGAAATGAAAGATTTCCTTTTATAAAAATAACACAACATATTCCTGTATGTAAAAACCTTAAGGACTGAAAAAAGCCACTAAGTAGTAAGCAAATTCAAGAAATCACAGGATATAAGATCAATATAAAAATTCAGCTGCATTTGGTATAATTTCATTTAACAATCTAAAGTGAAATTAATAAACAATTTTATTGACAACATTATCAAAAATTAAAACACTTAGGTGAAATGCTAGCAGGAGTATGAGACTTGTACAAAGATAATTACCAAACATTGCTAAAATAAATGAAAGAACTAAGAAATGGAGAAATGGTCTACGCTCATAGATCAGAAGATTCAAAATTATCAAGATGGCAATACTTACCATATTGATGTATAGATTAAATAAAATTCCTAACAAAATATCAAGTAGATTTTTATTAGACAGTAACAAGCAGGGATGCCTGGGTGGCTTAGAGGTTGGATGTCTGCCATAAACTCAGGGCATGATCCTGGGGCCCTGGGATTGAGTCCCCATCAAGTTCCCTGCAGGGAGCCCACCTTATTCCTCTCTCTGCCTATGTCTCTGCCTCTCTCTATTTCTCATGAATAAGTAAATAAATAAAATCTTTAAAAAAAGAAAAGAAAGTAACAAGACGATCCTTAAATTCATATTAAAATTCAAAAGTTTACAATTATACAAAACTATCTTGTAAAAGAATGAAGGTGGAAGATTCACCTTTCCTCATTTATTACACTATAAAGCTAGAGAAATCAAGATAGTGTGGTACTGGCATAATGATAGATACATAGATCGATGGAACAAAACTGAGAGTCTCCAAGTAAATTCTTATATTTATGTCAGTAATTTATGATTAATGATATTTTTGACCAAGATAATCGAATAAAAATAATAGTCTTTTTAGCTAATGATGCTGAAACAACTAGATAGTCATTTGCAAAATAATGAGGTTGGAACTTAACTCCTACCATATTCAAAAATTAACTCAAAATGGATCAAAGACCTAAATGTAGGAAATAAAATTATAAAACTCTTATAAGAAAACGTAAGAGTAAGTATTTGTGGCATTGGATAAGACAATGTTTTTGTTTTATTTTTTGTTTTTTTTTAATGTTTTTGTTTTAAATATAACACCAAAACCACAAGCAACACACAATAAAATTAATTGGACGTCATCAAAAATTTAAAAAAAAAGTACTCCAAAGGACACTATCAAGGAAGTGAAAAAGCAACACACATAATGGAAAAGATATTTCCAAATCAATAATCTGATAAGTACATTTATACAGAATATATAAATAACTTTTTAAAAAATACATAATTATTTATTATAGAGATTGAAATAGAAAGAGAGCACGAGTGGGAAGGGCAGAGGAAGAGGGAGAGAGAATCTTAAGCAAACTCTGCACTGAGTACAGAGCCTGATGTGGGGCTCAATCTCATGATCCTGAGATCATGACCTGAGTCAAAACTAAGAGTCGGACACTTAACTGACTGCACCACACAGGTTCTCTTGGAATATATAAAGGATTTTTTTAACTTAATAGTAAAAAGACTTATACCCTTATTTAAAAATAGGTGAAAATTTTAAATAAGTATTTCTATGAGGAAGCTATGGAAATGACCATTAAGTACATGAAAAGATGCTCAGTATCCTTAGATATTAGGCAATGTGAACCAAAATCATAATGAGGGCAGCCCTGGTGTCTCAGCGTTTTAGCACCGCCTTCAGCCCGCGGTGTGATCCTGGAGATCCAGGATCGAGTCCCACGTCAGGCTCCCTGCATGGAGCCTGCTTCTCCCTCTGCCTGTGTCTCTGCTTCTCTGTCTCTCTCTCTGTGTGCCTCTCATGAATAAATAAATAAAATCTTTAAAAAAATCATAATGAGAGACCACTTTACACCTATTAGCATGGCTATAATAAAAAAGAAAAACAGAAAATAACAATTGTTGGGTGATGTGTGGAAAATGGAACTTTCATATGTTGCTAATGGGAATGTAAAATTATAGAGCCACTACGGAAAAAAGTTTGATAGTTGCATATAGTAAAACCTCACAGCGTGAGAGGACAATATATGTGTATTGTATGATTCCATTAATATTAATTGTCATGAATAGGCAAATTTATAAATATAAAAGTATATTCGTTTCTAGGAGAGAAGATAGGGAAATTTGAAATAACTGCTTTAAAGGTGAAGTTTCATTTTGGACTGATGATAATCTGGAATTAGATAATAATGATTGCCATACAAATTTGTGAATATCCCCAAAACTGGTAAATTATGTATATTTTTTTAAGATTTTATTTATTTATTCATGAGAGACACAGAGAGAGAAAGAGGCAGAGATGTAGGCAGAGGGAGAAGCAGGCTCCATGCAGGGAGCCTGATGTGGGACTTCAACCCGGAACTCCAGGATCATGCCCTGGGCCAAAGGCAGGCACCAAACTGCTGAGCCACCCAGGCATCCCTAAATCATATAATTTAAAAGAGTGAGTTTTATGGTTGTGTGACTTTTTTCTCAGTACAATTGTGAAAAATAAATAAGTGATAATGTCAACTGGTCCTTGGCCTTATTTAGTGACAGGGAGAACAATACTTGCTACCTTTTTATTATTAACCCAATGGTGCTTGAAGTACATTGGCATTTTGATTTCAATTTACAAAAACAAATGGATCCACTCCACTTTTTTTTTTTTTATGATAGTCATACAGAGAGAGAGAGAGGCGGAGACACAGGCAGAGGGAGAAGCAGGCTCCATGCACTGGGAGCCTGACGTGGGACTCGATCCCGGGTCTCCAGGATCGCGCCCTGGGCCAAAGGCAGGCGCCAAACCGCTGCGCCACCCAGGGATCCCCACTCCACTTTTTTTGTTTGCTTATTTCAGCATTATGAAATCTAATCTTATAATAGTAAAGTAGAAAAAGACTACAGTTGACAATGAGATTCTTTCCCTTCAATTGATTCACTAGTGCTTCATGATTACAACCATGCTAAGACTGAAAATGAAACAGCCAATATGACATGATCTATGCATCTGTCTAAAAAATTATCTTTTCTTATATGATACTCTCCTGCAAAGTCTCCCCAGGGAGCTACAAGACTCAGAGCCAACTACAGGAGACATGTGACATGGTTTCAATACATTTTTTTTTTTAGCCTTTCTGAAACTTTGAGGGACAAAAAGAAGGGTTGTCTTGTTGATAATTAAAGGAAGTAGGTTATCAGTTGTGTTATGTCCATAAGAATAAAGTATGTAGTTTGAAGGGATATTGCTTTGGGGATGGTGCTGTGATCGACACCATCCAAAAACTCAGTTACTCAGGCACTCACAGAACTTCCAGCAGTTTGCTTTATTTGGGAAACAAGAAAAGGGGAAGAAGACACACTACAGATATTGTAAAAGAAAAGGGAGGGGCACAGAAGTAAAGACCTAATGACAGGTCAGAATTTTGTTTACCATTTAAGCAATGCTTCCTTCTTATGGCCCATTCTTATTCCCTTGAACAATATAAAAACATTATTTATTTAATATCCCCCAAGATATTCTGGTTAAATATCATTGATTTAAGACAGTAGTTCTCAACTAAAAGTGATCCCCTACTCCATCCCCATAGGACACTTGGCAATGTCTGGAGACATTTTTGTTTATGATAATAAAGGTGAAAGGTGATAATAATATCTAGTGGAGAGAGTCCAAGGATTATTGCTAAACAGCCTATAATGCACAGGACAGTCCTCAGCAACAAAGAATTATCTAGCCCAAAAAATAAATAGTGGCAAAGTTAGTAACCCTGATTTAACGATAAAATTTACCTATTAATTATGAGTTAAAGAAGGTAGAAATATTGATAGTATCTTGGATTCTTCCATTTTTCGCTGATCATTTTTGTTCTTGTTCCAGAATCAGTACATGACATAGTGATGCATGGACTGTACATTGGTAGCAATTAGTATTATTTTTAAAGCCTTTTGAAAACATTGAGTCCATTGATTCACAGTGGCAAAATTTAGGTTTCTGTTCCTCATTTGACCCAATCTGACATTTTTACCATTTTTTTTAGTAGGCTCCGTGCCCAGCATGGAGCCCAACAAGGGGTTTGAACTCACTACCCTAGGATTAAGGCCTGAGGTGAGATCAAGAGTTCGATGTTTAAGCAGTTGAGCCACACAGGCATCCCTTGTATTTTTACTATTTTTATTTTCTGTATTTTTACCATTTTTAAAGAAACCCTTTCATTTAATGCATGGTTATTGCTATTGATGCACACCTGTGGCTAAAATGTTAGCTTAGTTCTGTTAAGGGCCTCCAACACAAATTTTCACTAGACTTCTAAACAAAATACTTATAGCACTTCTGAACATATAACTTTTGCATAGTATATCCACATATAGTATGATTATTACATTTAACAATAATTTTATAACACTTCATATTTTTTCAAGTGCTTTGCAGTAATCCTTCACAGTAATTCCATGTGCCAAATCACTATTATCCCCATTTCACAGATGATAAAATAGCAATTCAGAGAGGTGAATTTTCTTGCTAGGGTCACAGACTGATTCAAAGTGGGGCTTGGACTGAGAGATTTTTATTTAATCTCAGCAAATATCATTCAGAATAGAAGGAAAAATAGAGTTTCCCAGACAAAGAAAAACAAAAGGAGTTTGTGACCACTATACTACCCCTGCAAGAATATTAAAAAGAAATCTTTGAGTGAGAAAACAAAGATCAAAAGTGACAAAGAGTAAAAGGGAACAGAGAAAATCTCCAGAAACAGCAGCTTAATGTGTAATACAATGGCACTGAACTCATATATATCAATAATTACTCTGAATGTAAATGGATTAAATGATTCTGTTCAAGACATATGGTATAGACATATAAATCAATAGAAAATAATAGAAAACCCAGAAATGGTCACATTGTGTGGTTGACTAATTTTCAAAAAAGCTGGAAAGGATATCCAATGGAAAAAAAGACAGTCTTTTCCACAAATGGTGCTGGAAAAAAAGGACAGCAACATTCAGAAGAATGAGACTGGATGACTTTCTTATACCATACAGAAAAATAAATTACAAATGGATGAAACACCTAAATGTGGGACAGGAAACCATCAAAATCCTAGAGGAGAATGTAGGCAACAATCTCTGTAACATTGGTCATGACAAATTGCTAATATATTTCCTGAGGCAAGGGAAACAAGCAAAAATGAACAGTTGAGACTTCATCAAGATAAAAAGATCTGCACAGGGAAGAAAACAATCAATGGAAGTAAAAGGCAACCTATGGAATGGGAAAAGATACCTGCAAATTACATATTTCATAAATGATTAATATCAAAAATCTATAAAGAATTTATCAAACTCAAAATCAAATAATCCAGTTTAAAAATGTGCAGAAGAGATGAATAGACATTTTTCAAAAAAAGACATATGGATGGCAAAGAGCACATGAAATGATGCTCAACATCATTCATCATCAGGGAAATACAAATTAAAACTACACTGGGATGTCACCTCACACCTGTTAGAATGGCTAAAATTAACACAAGAAACAACAGGTGTTGGTGAGAATGGAGAAAAGGGGAACCCTCTTGCACTGTTGGTACGAATGCACACTGGTGCAGCCACTCTTGCCACTCTTGAAAACAGTATGGAGGTTCCTCAAAAAGTTAAAAATACAACTACCTTGTGATCCAGCAATTGCATTACTGCATATTTACTCAATGGATACAAAAATACTAATTACAAGGGATACATATACCCCAATGTTTATAGCAGCATTATCAACAATAGTCCAACTATGGAATGAGCCCAAATATCCATTGACTGATCAATGGATAAAGATGATATATATAAAATTTATATAATAATTATATATCTTACATATAATATATATATAAATCATGATGAAATATTGCCATTTGCAACAACATGGATGGAGGTAGAGAGTATTATGCTAAGCAAATAAGTCAGTTGGAGAAAGACAAATAGCATGTGATTTCAATCATATGTGGGCTTTAAAAAACAAAACAAATGAACATGGAGGGAAGAAGGAAGGCAAACCAGAAAACACACTCTTAACTATAGAGAATAAACTGAGAGTTGCTGGAAAGGAGGTGGTGGAGTTGGAGTGGACTAGATAGATGATAGGTATTAAGGAGGGCACTTGCTGTGATAAGCACTGGGTGTTGTATGTAAGTGATGAATCACTAGAATCTACTCCTGAAACTAATGTTACATTGTATGTTAACTAAGAGGAATTTATTTTTTCAAGATTTTATTTATTTGTTCATGAGAGACACAGACAGAGAGAGAGGTGGAGACATCGGCAGAGGGAAAAGCAGACTCCATGCAGGGAGCCCAAAGTCGGACTCGATCCAGGGGCTCTGGGATCACGCTGTGAGCCAAAGGCAGAGGTTCAACCGCTGAGCCACCCAGGCATTCCAACTAACAGGAATTTAAATAAAAATTTGAGAAAAAATGTAAAAATAATTTTAAAAAAAGTCTCAGCAAGCCATTTGAGACTGTCAGGAAAGCTAACTATTTTAGACCGTAGGGTTAGCCTTTGTTTTTTTTCTGTTTTTTTTTTAAAGGTTTTATTTATTTATTCATGAGACACACACACACACACACACAGAGAGAGAGAGAGAGAGAAAGAGAGAGAGAGAGGCAGAGGGAGAAGCAGTCCATTCAGGGAGCCTGACGTGGGACTCGATCCCAGGACTCCCAGATAACGCCCCAGGCCAAAGGCAGGCGTTAAACCGCTGTGCCACCCAGGGATCCCAGGTTAGCCTTTGTTTAAAGGAGATTTTCAAAAACAAAAGTCAGAGAGTTTTTATTGTCTGTGGAACTGAAAATTTCCAGAATTTATTTTTTTATTATTCAAAATTTTATCATTTGAAATATGTAACTTCAGCTTGAATTACCTTAATGTACAACAATAATTAAATTAGAAATACATCGTTCGTTGTCACTATTTTATGTTGAATTAAATTTGAATGTAATATGAATTAAAAATATGCAAAAAGAGGGATCCCTGGGTGGCGCAGCGGTTTAGCGCCTGCCTTTGGCCCAGGGCGCGATCCTGGAGACCCGGGATCGAATCCCACGTTGGGCTACCGGTGCATGGAGCCTGCTTCTCCCTCTGCCTATGTCTCTGCCTCTCTCTCTCTCTCTCTCTCTCTCTGTGTGTGACTATCATAAATAAATAAAAATTTTAAAAAATATGAAAAAAGAGATGTAATTTATGAATGTGAGAAAGTATTTGGATACATATGTCTCACATTAAAGATAAACAGCAAGGTTTAAAGGGATATATATATATAGGGGCGCCTGGTTGGCTCAGTCCTTGAAGTGTGTGACTCCATATCAGGGTCATGAGTTCAAGCCCCATGTTGGCTGTAGAGATTACTTAAGATATTTTTTAAAAATTACAAAAAACTAAAAATAAAATAAAGGACCATATATAAGCATATTATCCTTAAAAGGAATTGAAAATTATTTTCAGTTTGTGTCCAGTTAGCTCAGTTATATAGTCTCCCGATGGGACAGTTAAGTCTGTTCTGTCCATGGTCAAAATCTGCACATAGAACCCTGAACAGCTGTCCTCAAATAGCTATTATTGTTGGAACTGTCAGCAAGCAAGCAAGATCATGTGTCCTATTTAGTGTCATTCAGGTCCATAGAATGGATATGATTTTTTCTTACTGATTGTTATCTCAGAAATGTCAATTGTTCATAACACGGATAGAAAATATCTATTCATAAACCCATCATAAAATAGAAACTTAACATGTGATGTATAAATGCTGTGTTAGAGTCATAAAGGATGATTTGTGAGCCTTGTTTGCTATACAAGTTGATCCTTTTCATCTGGAGAATCAAAATAAGTTTTCAAAAGCAATTAAAGAGCAAAGGAAACTGATATTTGATAAGAGGCACACATACTCAGGTGAATTACTTACTGAATTAATTATAAATGACCAGTCGATCAATATGTTCTTTTCAGAGTACCAAGATTATATAAAATTTTATGGTAGCATTTTCAAATGCATTAACACTAGGAAGCACTTTAGTAAAAATAGCACAATAAAATTATGGAATAAGAAAAATTGTAATTATGGGGCACCTGGGTGGTTAGTGGTTGGACGTCTGCCTTTGGCTCAGGTCATGATCCCAGGGTCCTAGAGTCGAGTCCCACATCAGGGTCCTTGCAGGGAGCCTGCTTCTCCCCCTGCTTATCCTTCTGTCTCTCCCTTTGTCTCTCATGAATAAGTAAATAAAATCTTTTTTTTAAAAAAAAGAAAAAATAGTAATTACAAGTGAAGAAGCAGAAACTCTAGAGACAAAACTACATTAATGACATGCTACTGAACATGACTTCATTGTATCTGCTACAGTGTTAGTAGAACACTAACTTTTAGTATTTCCCTAGAGCCCCCCAAAATTATTTATTTGAGGTACTTGGGTTAATTTCTTTTCACTTGTTTATCTCCTTTCCAAATTGCTACTAGGAAATTGTAGGAAGAATCTGGGGTGAGGAAGAATCACAACTCTCTAGAAATAAGCAGACAGTATATAATCCTAATTCCATCATTTTCTAGCCATGAGACTTCAGAGAATTTAAATATGGAAACCTTTTTTTTTCTTTTTTTTTTTACTTACAAAGCAAAAATAATGATGTCTTCCTTATAATGTTGTTGTGAGGATTTAATGAAAAGGCATATAAAAATCTTAACATAATGCGTAATGATTGCTTGCTTAATATTAATAATAGAATTAATTAGGATTGATATTTGATTTAATAATAATATTTGTTCTGGCTTTTGATTATTATTATTATTACCATTCTTAATATTAGTACTAGAATTATTTCTTCTTATTTATAATTACAGTCAGTGTTTCCAATTTGGATGGGACTTATACAATTCCTTGTAGCTTAAAATTCCCTCTATAACAACATTAGCAGATGGCATTTTAAAACAAGATATGGAACTTTCTAATTATCCTTGTCAAATTTTATTTTGTTGATTTTATTTTAGGGTAAGGGTACTAGTTTCCTCAAATACAGAAATGATTAAATGTAGCATTTAACATACTTTAAAGGAAAAGTGAAAATACAAGTGGCATATTGAAATGAAAATCACCAGTTCTGAAGTAAATATGTACAGTGACAAAAATTCATTCTAAAGTTTAGTTTATTCAGTTTTTATTAATATCCTAATCTGTTTGTTTGTTTATTTTATTGCAGTTCAATTTGACAACATATAGCATAACACCCAGTGCTCATCCCGTCAAGTGCCCCCCTCAGTGCCCTTCACCCAGTCACTCCAACCCCCTGCCCACTTCCCCTTCCACCACCCCTTGTTCATTTCCCAGAGTTAGGAGTTTCTCATGTTCTGTCACCCTCTCTGATATTTCCCACTCATTTTCTCTCCTTTCCCGTTTATTCCCTTTCACTATTTTTTATATCCCCCAAATGAATGAGACCATATAATGTTTTTCCTTCTCCAATTGGCTTGCTTCACTCAGCATAATACCCTCCAAGTCCATCCACCTTGAAGCAAATGGTGGGTATTTGTCATTTCTAATGGCTGAGTAATATTCCATTGTATACATAGACCACATCTTCTTTATCCATTCATCTTTTGATGAACACTGAGGCTCTTTCCACAGTTTGGCTATTGTGGGCATTGCTGCTATAAATTTTTGTTTTTAAACCAATAATAAAAGTTACTTCAAATCATCTCAAAAATCTTTTTAAAAATGTTTTCACTATTAAATTCTTTGTATCTGTATTATACCATTTTTATACGTAAGGGATGCCATTATTTGGCAATTCTCACAAAATGCCCTTCATTCCTTCTCTCCCACACATTTTAAAAATACGTAGACTACACTAAATGTAATCAGTTGTCCGTAACAATTTGCTGATGCTTTCCATTAGCATGAACTGTCACTGGTTTACAATGTACCAAGCATTGTTCTATTAGAATATTATTTTGTATGCCAGGTGTTACCAGCTGAATGTTTGTATTCCCATAATATTCACATGTTGAAGAAGCTCTAATCACCAATGTGGTGATATTTGGTGGTAGGATGTAATAAGAGTTAGATTTGATCATGAGTTTGGGGCCTTTATGATGGGATTAATGTCCTTATAAAAAGAGAAAGAAGCATGAGAGCTATCTCTTTGCCATGTGAAGATATTGTAAGAAGGCACAAACTGCAGACCAGGAAGAGAGTTCTCAACAGACACTGAATCTTCTGGTACCTTTGTCTTGGCCTTCCCAGCCTCCAAAATGTTGAGAAACAAGAGTTTGATGTAACAGCTGCCCATTTTATGGTATTTTGTTATAGTAGCCTGAGCAGACTAAGACGCCAAGCTTCACATTTCTGTTTCAGTATTTCAAAGTGGTACTTTCCTAGAGAGTATAAGTGGACCATAGGGAATTTGGTAAGCAAGAAAAAATCCAAAAACAAATAAAAATAATTCATAAACTCTCTTAAAATGTTGGGTCATATTAACTCATTTTTTTTTCTAAATACACTACATATACAAAATGGGTATCCATGTAATTGCTTTACAAATTTAGACTTATGTTGTTCACTATTATTTTGAAATGCTCTCTTATATACTTAAAATACAAGTATACAAAATCTGGAGCTGGACTACCAAACTCCTCTACTTCATAGTTTTATGAACGAGGTCATTTTATATATATATATATATATATATATATATATATATATATATATATATTTCAGTTTTCCATCTGTAAAATGAACATAATAGTAATGCCCATCATAGAGCTTTTATGAAAATCAAATGAGTTAACATATGTTAAATATTTCTAAGAGTTCCTGGCATGAGCAAAGCTCTGTAGAAGTGTAAGCTGTAAGCATCAGCATGACTATATTACCATGTCAAAATTTTATTCTACAATATAATATTTTCAAAGCTATATAATAGCAGTGTTATTTAATGTATCTAACCAATCAACACTGGGCATTTCTGATAAGGTTAATTTTTCACTTTTGTACTACTGTGATGAACATCCTTACACCTAAGTATTTCCTCACAGAACATATATCAGGCAATACTATCTGGATCTCATAAAAAATACCTGGGTCTCTGCATGATTATCCTGAAGCAAGCCCTACTAGTCTGAATATCACCTATAAAAACAAAGATTCCTCTGTCATCTTTTTGTTTTACCTATAAGTATGGACAGCTAAAGGGGTTAGATTTTATTATTAGCTTAAGGACAATTGATATCATTAAATTATTGACTCTAGTCAAGTAAAAATTTTATTTCTCTATATGTTCAATTCGTTATGCATGCCCTGGAGATTTTTCCTTAGGTCCTTTTCATTTATTATTAAGCACATTCCTAGTAATTTTGGAAAAGCAGTTTTTGTTGTTTTATCTTCCTTTTTGCTTCCTATGGGAAATACATTCAAGCATGGTGTGAAATTTCTTGGTTCTCTTCCAGATTTTGTTCTGAATTTAAAGAGTTCAAGTGTAATTATAGTGTTGCAGATAACTTGAATATCCCTATTGTAAGATAATTACAAAAAACTCTAAAATGTTTGTAAAAGAGTGATACATATGCAGATACGCAACTAAAATATATATTGCACTATATATGTACTGTGGCATATTCAAATTAATAATGAAAAAAGTATTGAAGCCATGAAAATATTTAAATTAAATATATTTTATCATAATTACAGTGAGATTTAATACAAAACTATTTAATACACCATTATTTATAAAACAAATTTCATAAACTGCTTTTTTTAATCCCTACCTTAATTTTATAGTAGCAAATAAAAATAGAAGTGCCTTAATTAGCCATTCTATTTAGAATCTCTTCTAATGTGGAATTTTGACAATAATCTTGAGACAAGTGTGTTTGCACAAACACACATATATATGCATGAGTTCATTTTCTGGAGTTGTTATGTAAGTATAATTAAATATAAGCTGAGGAAAATCTGAAACAAAATTATGCATTTGCATAGTTTTTATATTCACATTACATGGCCTTATCCTCACAGGCAATCCACTTTACAGGGAAGAAGTTTTGATATATGTTAAGAAACTTGCCCAAGTTTATAAATACAAATGCTGTCAGGGCTCATGTGCTTCTCAATTCTTTTTATTTTATTTTTTTAAATTTTATTTATTTATTTTAAGTAATCTCTACAATTGATGTGGGGTTTGACTCATGAGCCAGAGATCAAGAGTCACATGCTCCTCTGACTGAGTCTGCCAAAAGTGCCTCACCACTGGATTTTCCTTTTGTTTTTTTTTTTTAATTTTTTAAAATTTTTATTTATGATAGTTACACACACACACACACACACACACAGAGAGAGAGAGAGAGAGAGAGAGAGAGAGGCAGAGACATAGGCAGAGGGAGAAGCAGGCTCCATGCACCGGGAGCCCGACGTGAGATTCGATCCCGGGTCTACAGGATCGCGCCCTGGCCAAAGGCAGGCGCTAAACCGCCGTGCCACCCCCTTTTGTTTTATTTTATTTCAATTCAATTTGCCAACATATAGTACATCATTAGTTTCAGACGTAGTTTTCAATAATTCATCAGTTGTTTTTATAACACCCAGTGCTCCTCACATCATGTGCCTTCCTTAATACCCATTACCCAGATACCCTATTCCCCTATTCACCTACCCTTCAGCAAACCTCAGTTTGTTTTCCAGAGTTAAGAGTCTCTCATGGTTTGTCTTCCACTCTGATTTTTTCCCATTTAGTTTCCCCTCTTTGCCTTATGGTCCCTTGCACTATTTCTTATATTCCACATATGAGTGAAACCATATGATAATTCTTTCTCCAATTGACTAATACACTCCAGTTTGACACATCTTCTTTATCCATTATCTATTGAAGGACACTATGGCTCCTTCCACAGTTTGGCTGCTGTGGACATTGCTGCTATGAACACTGGGGTACAGGTGTTCCTTCATTTCACTACATCTGTATTTTGGGGGTAAATATCCAGTAGTGGAAACACTGGGTCATCAGGTAGCTCTATTGTTAACTTCTTGAGGAACCTACTGTTTTCCAGTACTGTTTTCCAGAGTGGCTGTACCAGTATATTCCCACCAACATTGTAAGAGTGTTTCCCTTTCTCTACATCCTCCCCAACATTTGTTGTTTCCTGTCTTCATTTTACCCATTCTAACTGCTGTAAAGCAGTAATTTTATGGCCAGTGATTTTTTTTATCATTCTATCTGCAAAGAAACACATAGTTCATATTTTTTCAAGTTTTATTCCATTAATCTGAAAGCTACCCACAGTTAATTTTTGCAAAATGTCATATTAATTAAATCTTTATCACAACCATAAGCAGGCTTTTGAAAAATATTGGATAAATAACTTGAGGAGGATCTTTAAAATACCACGAAGTATTTGATATAAGAAAAAACTTGTCAAGTATTACAGAGACATCTCCACATTTTCTGAAGAAGTTCTAAATTTATTTTATGTTCTATCAAGTACATGGGGAATGATAAAGACTTTACACCTAGCACTTTCTACTTAGCTATTGTTATGACTTGAATTTTCTAAGCTATACAAATTAACCTGACTCCTAAGTAGGAGTTGATCATTAATGAAAAATTATAAATCAATCTTCAAAAATTATGAGTTATAATTACATAAAAATATTGCCCAATGGGATAAACATAATTAGTTATTTTGCTGTGAACACACTACAGAAGTAATAAAAATTTATTAGCAACTAATAAAGGGATTCTAAGTGGCAATTCTGTGTTTTTTCAAAGGTAATCATAGTTTTTTTTAATTCTAATAAGTAGCAGAATTTTAAATTATTATGCTAAAGGAAGGAAAAAATCTACTTCTATGAGTAGATATTGCTTAAAATAACAAAAGAAATAAAATGGGCAGCCTAAAAGTTTTAGAGAAGAATTTTCCTTTTAATATAACTTACACTTCAAAAATATCAGTTAAAATTAAACAATTTGTATCTAGCACCCACTATGTACAAGGGAATGAAATTAATATTTATTTTCAGTTTAGTGTCTGCCACCCAGTGTGAGAAGCTGCATTTGTAGTATTAGTACTAACATTAGTATTTATGAATCTATACAACTCTTGGAGGTATATGGTATTATGATCATATATCTAAGAAACCTAGGGCTCAGAGAAGTGAGGAAGCACTTTTATGAACCTTTTAGTACTCTCAGATACTCCATGTAGTAGGTATTTTAATTCCCAATTTACAGGTAGTGAACCTAAGACCTTAAGAGTTTACATAACCTATAAAAATTCCCAGAAGTTGTGAATGGTTTGAATATAACTCCAACATTAAAGATGGATTTCTTTTATCTATCAGTGGTTCTCTAATTTTAGCATGCATCACAATCATCTCTTTGCTTGTATGTTTTAGATTTTATTTATTTATTCATTAGAGACACAGAGAGAGAGGCAGAGACATAGGCAGAGAGAGAAGCAGGCTTCCCACAGGGAACGTGATGTGGGACTCAATCCTGGGACTCTCAGATCCTGACCTGAGCCAAAGACAGATGCTCAACCACTTAGCCACCCTGGAATCCCTTGTTAAATCAGAGGATATTAAAACAGAGACCTCTGTGCTCTATCCTCAGAACATTTTAATCAGGAAGACTGGACTAAGACCCAGGAGTTTGTATTTCTTAAAAAAAAAGAAAGACAGGCAGACAGAGAGAGAGAGAGATGCTGCTGCTGCTGCTGCTGCTGCTGCTGCTGCTGCTGCTGCTGGTAGTCCAAGAACTCCACTTTGATAACTGCTTTGTGAATAGTAGCTAAGGTGAATAAAAGAGTCAGGTATAGTTTTAGTTGAACAAAGTGATTGAAAGGCTGAAAGGTATATTGTCAGAAACATAATGGTCAATTACAAGTTCAATGTGAAAGGCAAAAGGGAGCCAGAGATGGGATTTTAAGAAGTCATGGGTATGACTGTGGTTGAGAAAAAGAAGTAAGGCTACATAGTACCTTTAACTCTTCCCTCACTTGATCACAGAATAATGCACTCAGAGTGAAGCCATTTTACATGGCTTTTTAATTACACATTTTTTTTTTTGCATTTGACATACCTTATTTTTAGCAATAGAGAGCAGTGTCACCTAACTTCTTTGCGTGGCACTATTTTGTTTGTTTGTTTGTTTGTTGTAGTTGCTACTGTTTTGAACAACCTCATTTTAAATGATAGACAGGAATTCCCCCCCCTGCCAATGGTAGAAGGATCAATTAAATTGCATTTGAGATGTTTAATTAAGTCAGTTAACAGACAAATGGACTTGATGAGTGGCAAGTTAGTGTGGTGCAGTCCACAAGGAACAATGACAATTAGAATAAACTTGTAGACATACAATTAAGATACTTTTTTCAAGGTCAGGCCACAAAACTCATTTGAAAAAAGAACTAAGAGGATGTAGACAAAAAAATCAATACTAAAACACTACTAGATACATAAACAATATAAGAATGCCTATGAACTCTAGTCAACATCAATTACTAATTGATCCTGGGAATAAATTGTGGCATGAAAATATTTTATAAATAACCAAGCATTTATATCTCATTATTTCCTCTAAATGTATTGAAATTTGGATGGAAAATATTTTAGTATCAACATAAGGAGAAATGTGCTTCTTTTAATGTTCAGAATACTCGTTTTTAAATTAAATTACTAGAGTATAATCTATCAGTTGGAAACTAGAAATTTTACACACACACACACACACACACACACACACACACATGCACACACACAGACACATGCTAAATAGGAGGGAAAAAGTAACCAGGACCTAGGGCAAGTATTTTAAGTTTCTGTTTAAATTCCAGTTAGCTAACAAAGTGTAATATTGGTTTCTGGTGTAGAATTTAGTTATTCATCACTTACATACAACACCTGGCAATCATCACAAGTGCCCTCTTTAATCCCCATCACCTATTTAACCCATCCCCCACCCACCTCCCTTCCAGTAACCAACAGTTTGCTTTCTATAGTTAACAGTATGTTTCTTGCTTTGTCTCTCTTTTCCCCCATGTTCATTTGTTTTGCATCTTAAATTCCATATATCAGTGAAATTATATGGTATTTGTCTTTCTCTGACTTATTTCACTTAGCATTATACTACCTAGCTCCATTCATGTCATTGCAAATGGCAAGATTTCATTCTTTTTATGGTTGAATACTATTCTATTGTGTGTGTGTGTGTGTGTGTGTGTGTATATGTGTGTGTATACCACCTCCTCTTTATCCATTCATCAGCTGTTGGACATTTTGGCTCTTTCCATAATTTAGCTATTGTTGATAATACTGCTATAAACATAGGGGTCCATGTGTCCATTTTATTTAGTATTTTTTTTATTCTTTGGGTAAATACCCAGTAATGCAATTGCTAGATCATAGGACAATTCTATTTTTAACCTTTTGAGGAACCTCCATACTATTTTCCACAGTGGCTACACCAGTTTGCATTTCCACCAACAGTGTAAGAGGGTTCCCTTTTGTCCTCATCCTCGCCTATTGTTTCTTGTGCTATTAATTTTAGCCATTCAGACAGGAGTAAGGTGATAGCTCATTATAGTTTTGATTTGTATTTTCCTGATGATGAGTGATGAACATTTTTTTCATGTGTCTGTTAATCATATGAAGCCATAGGTCTTCTTTGGGAAAATGTCTATTCATGTCTTCTGAAGGGCAGGAGTTCTATAAATTTTTGTGTCATGTATGTACTATCTCAGTCTTATATTTTAATGCATAAAATAAAATAGAATTTCAAAGAAATATTATAACGAATTACCACATGATTAAAAAACTAAATTTATTATATAGTAATAAACATGTTTTTTAAAGATTTATTTATTCATGAGAGACACACACACAGAGAGAGAGAGAGAGGCAGAGACACAGGCAGAGGGAGAAGCAGGCTCCTTGCAGGGAGCCTGGCCTGGGACTGGATCCCGGGTCTCCAGGATCACACCCTGGGCTGAAGGCAGCACTAAACCGCTGAGCCACCCAGGCTGCCTAATAAACATTTTTTAAATCAATGTGTAGGTAATAATATATTTTAGAAAAGCAAATTAAGATTAATTAGTTTGACATTTTAGTGTGAAGGTAGTTGCTGCTTAGTTTGAATAAGGTTATTAACCTGTGAAACAACATGCATGTCATTTTGGGCATCTAATCAGGTTTCTTTATTTTTATTTTCATGGTTACAAGAGCAGAAAATATCTATTTGCAAAGACATTATTGAAAATGGAATTAAAGCTTTAATATCTGTTTAAAATGTGAGGATAATTTTCTTACAGTGAACATCAAGATTGTCCAAGGCTTTTTAAATCAAACTCCAACTGTAGTAAACTCTTTCATTCTAACAATCCATGAGTTCATCTTTGGCTCGTTAGCATATTTGATACAGTTTATATCAGAAGATGGATCAGGAATCTATAGTTTAATGTTAATGCTATCAGTATAGAAATGTATTTTGAAAATATTCTGATGTATGTTCAGGTGTTAGCAGCTATCTCTTTTCAAATAAACTGACAGAAAATTTGGTATCTACACTCAATTTTGGCAGAGCAATTTCTCCAGCATTTAAAGTCTGCAAGCATGTTAATCTCTACTCTCTTCTTCCTTATTTGAAATTTGGCGAAGAAAGTTGTAATGGTAACTAAAACTCTAATATCTTGAAAGATTTGTCTCATTCATATAATTAAAATATCTGCCAGGTAAATTATTCAATGGATAAGTTCTTTCTTTCATAGTGATCCAAGAGATTATTTTTTTTAAGAAAAAGTGAAATTTTCACCCCTGGTTTGAACAATCACTGCAAGACTTGTTTTTTTTTTTAAGATTTTATTTATTTATTCATGATAGTCACACACACACACACACAGAGAGAGAGAGAGAGAGAGAGAGAGAGAGAGAGAGAGAGGCAGAGAGAGAAGCAGGCTCCACGCAGGGAGCCCGACGTGGGATTTGATCCCGGGTCTCCAGGATCGCGCCCCGGGTCAAAGGCAGGCGCTAAACCGCTGCGCCACCCAGGGATCCCCAAGACTTGTCTTGAATGCCATTGAACTTCCATGTGGTAGAGTAGAACATAATATTCTTCTTCCTTTTTTTATGAACAAAAACTTTACAAATGAAGAAATTCAGAGATGTGCATCTGAATTTCTTGATAACACTTATGGTCCTTGCAAGATCTTTTACACTTTTATTGCAAAAGTCTTTGTTGCCAGTGTATGTCTCTGTAAAAAAAAAAATTGAATGGCATTGATATAAGGAGACTCATTTTTTCATTAAAATAGCAAAAGCAGATGCATTATGAATCATTGCAGAAGATCCATCTGTTCAGAGTATGATGCTTCTTTCCCCGAATATTTGTTTGGCAAAACTACTTTAATCATGTCCAAACATCAGTAGCTTTTGCAGTACCAAAAGGTACTCACAAAGTAAGATATCTTCTTTTGAAATTGTCAGTGTGCATATCATGAGCAAAACCAATCTGTTGGCTTTATTAAGAGATGTCCATTGCTTCGTGTAGTTACACCATCAATGAGAATGTTAAAGTTGCCAATTCCTCTATCTGATTCAAGAATAGATCACAACATTTAAGTTGGGAACCACTTCTATTTTTCCTTCTGTTTCATTTACAAATCATCTTTATGTCTTCCAGTGCAAGAGACTTTACTAAAGCTTTATAATAGTGTGGAACTTCAAATACTGAACTATCTATAGAAGGTCTAATAACTACCATCATTTTAAAGGAACAATAAATGTATATGATATTTTAATACTGAAATATGATAGGAATTATAGGTGATTTTTACTGGTGACAAAATCAGAGGCACTACCAATCAGACTGTAGGTTTTGCCTACATTCATTGAGAAAGAATGTTAATTGGACCTCTGGGTGGCTCAACGGTTTAGCGCCTGCCTTTGGCCCAGGGCATGATCCTGGAGTCCCAGGATTGAGTCCCACATCAGGCTCCTTACATGGAGCCTGCTTCTCCCTCTGCCTGTGTCTCTGCCTCTCTCTCTCTCTCTCTCTCTCTCTCTCTCTCTTTCTTTCTGTCTCTCATGAATAAACAAATAAAATCTTTAAAAATAAAAGAAAGTTTTTTTTTAAATAAAAGAAAGTTAATGGAATACCTGAAATTTATCTATGTGTTTCTTGGGGATCTATAGATCCCAGCTAAGAAAGCCCTGATCAAGAGTGATATCAATGGACAAAACTGTTAGTCATAACTGTTAGTCATAATTATACCTCTTTTACACACAAAGTCTCCTTTAAATTTTCTATGGATGAATTATAACTTTTAAAGTTATTCACATGACATTTCCACTTTTTCTAGTGGGTTTAAGCCTGAAGTGAGTTGTTTTACTAATATATTATTTTTTCTATCTTTCTAATTCTATAATAGGAAGAAAAGAAACATTTAATATTTCTTCCCATATTCATGCCTAGGTTCTATTAAGGTATATTTGAATTACACGCCTAGGTTCTAGTTAAGGTATATTTGAATTAAAGAGTTCAATAACCTCATAAGACCATCATGAAATGTATGAATTATACAACTAACGAGCTTGAGGTGGTTAGTAGAAGAAAAGTAAGATGATAAGAATTGATGTACCAAGTGCATATAAGGATGCAAAATGAAAATTACAGAAAAGTGTCTAATACTTTTGCTATTTTTCCCAATATAATTATATTCTGTTGTCTTAACTGTGCTAAATTCTGAGAAGATAAAATTTAAATTCAAATGTAAGTAGAACATTTTCTAAGTTTAAACATTATTTGTGCAAGCACTTTAACTCTGATGAATACATTTCCTCTTCTATAAAATGGGAGTAATAATCATGTCTATATTATAGGATGATTGAGATGATTAAATGAGATTATATAGAATTCTAAGCACACTGACTGGAACATAGTCGTACTCAATAAATCCTATCACACACTATGATCGTAATTTATGTAACAGTATTACATAAAGGAAAATAGAAGTCATTGATATATTTCCATCAGTTAGCACACTGAAATTTATGTTTTAGAGAAATACAGGTAGTGTAAGTGGTAATGGTAGGTTTTGGTGATGCTTATATATATTTTATTTTTAATATCAGTGTATTATGAATGATTGTCATTAGGACATTTTAATACTGTTTTTGTTTTATTTCACCACAAATAATAACAAGATGAATACATTCAGTGTAAATAATCCTGATCCCAAGAATTTTATTCTTTGGATCTAAAAAAAAAAATATCATTGTGCCAACTACCTCAGAAATGCTTGCCATTATTAGCCTGTCTGAATAAAAGTGAAGATTACTTTGAAGTAAGGAGAATTGTGGAAAGAAAAGCACAGGAACATTCATCATAGGAAGCAATACACACAATGCATACAAATATCTAGCTTTCAGACACAAACAGGAAATAATGTACTTATCATCTACTTGCTAAACAATTAAGTGTTAGGCATTCTCATAGGTGCTTGGGATAAATCAATGAGGAAAAAAGTGTAAAACAAATACCAGATACCATGTCATTTTATTCATTAAAACTTCAGTATTTATTTCTAACAAGATATTTTATTTTTTATTTTTTATTGGAGTTCAATTTGCCAATGTTTAGCATAACACCCAGTGCTCATCACGCCAAGTGCCAGCCTCAGTGTCCATCACCCAGTCACCCCAACCCCCCACGCACTTCCCCTTCCACTACCCCTTGTTTATTTCCAAGAATTATGTGTCTCTCAAGTTTTGTCACCCTCACTGATATTTTCACTCATCTTCCTTCCCTTCACTTTATTCCCTTTCATTAATTTTTATATTCCCCAATGAATGAGACCATATAGTGTTTGTCGTTTTCTGATTAACTTCTTTCACTCAGCACAATACCCTCCAGGTACCTCCACATTGAAACAAAGAGTGGGTATTTGTCGTTTCTAATGGCTGAGTAATATTCCATTGTCTACATATACCACATCTTCTTTATCCATTCATCTTTCGATGGACACTAAGACTCCTAAGACAGTTTGGCTATTGTGGACATTGCTGCTAAAAATATTGGGGGGGGGTGTCCTGGCGTTTCACTGCATCTGTATCCTTGGGGTAAATCCCCAGCAGGGCAATTGCTGGGTCGTAGGGTAGATCTATTTTTAACTCTTTGAGGAACCTCCACACAGTTTTCCAGAGTGGCTGCACCAGTTCACATTCCCACCAACTGTGCAAGAGGGTTCCCCTTTCTCCGCATCCTCTCCAACATTTGTGGTTTCCTGTCTTGTTAACTTTCACCATTCTCACTGGTGTGAGGTGGTATCTCATTGTGGTTTTGATTTGTATTTCCCTGATGGCCAGTGATGCAGAGCATATTCTCATGTGCTTGTTGGCCATGTCTATATCTTCCTCTGGGAAATTTCTGTTCATGTCTTTTGCCCATTTCATGATTGGATTGTTTGTTTCTTTTTTGTTGAGTTTAATGACTTATTTATAGATCTTGGATACTAGTCCTTTATCTGATAGGTCATTCGCAAATATCTTCTCCCATTCTGTAGGTTGTCTTGTAGTTTTGTGGACTGTTTCTTTTGCTGTGCAGAAGCTTTTTATCTTGATGAAGTCCCAATAATTCATTTTTGCTTTTGTTTCCCTTGCCTTCATGGATGTATCTTGCAAGAAGTTGCTGTGGCCAAGTTCAAAAAGGGTATTGCCTGTGTTCTCCTCTAGGATATTGATGGAATCTTGTCTCACATTTAGATTTTTCATCCATTTTGAGTTTATCTTTGTGTATGGTGTAAGAAGATGGTCTAGATTTGTTCTTCTGCATGTGGATGTCCAATTTTCCCACCACCATTTACTGAAGAGACTGTCTTTTTTCCAGTGGATAGTCTTTCCTCTTTTTTTGAATATTAGTTGACCATAGAGTTGACGTCCCATTTTTGGATTATCTATTCTGCTCCATTGATCTATGTGTCTGTTTTTGTGCCAGTACCACACTGTCTTGATGACCACAGCTTTGTACTACAACCTGAAATCTGGCATTGTGATGCCCCCAGCTATGGTTTTCTTTTTCAAAATTCCCCTGGCTATTCGAGGTCTTTTCTGATTCCAAAAAATCTTAAGATGATCTGTTCCAACAATCTGAAGAAAGCCCATGGTATTTTGATAGGGATTGAATTCAATGTGTAAATTGCCCTGGGTAGCATTGACATTTTCACAATATTAATTCTTCCAATCCTTGAGCATGGAATATTTTTACATCTCTTTGTGTCCTCCTCAATTTCTTTCAGAAGTGTTCTGCAGTTTTTAGGGTATAGATACTTTACCTCTTTGGTTAGGTTTATTCCTAGATATCTTATGCTTTTGGGTGCAATTTTAAATGGGATTGACTCCTTAATTTCTCTTTCATCAGTCTCATTGTTAGTGTATAGAAATGCCATTGACTTCTGGGCATTGATATTGTATCCTGCCACACTGCCAAATTGCTGTATGAATTCTAGCAATCTTGGGGTGGAGGCTTTTGGGTTTTCTATGTAGAGTATCATGTCAACGGCAAAGAGGGAGAGTCTGACTTCTTTGCCAACTTGAATGCCTTTTATTTCTTTTTTTTTTGTCTGATTGCTGAGTCTAGGACTTCTAGTACTATGTTGAATAGCAGTGGTGAGAGAGGATATCCCTGTCTTGTTCCTCATCTTAGGGGAAAGGCTCCCAGTGCTTCCCCATTGAGAATGATATTTGCTGTGGGCTTTTCGTAGATATCTTTTAAGATGCTGAGGAATGTTCCCTCTATCCCTACACTCTGAAGAGTTTTGATCAGGAATGGATGCTGTATTTTGTCAAGTGCTTTCTCTGCATCTAATGAGAGGATCCTATGGTTCTTCTTTTTTCTCTTGCTGATATGATGAATCACATTGATTGTTTTATGAGTGTTGAACCAGCCTTGCATCCCGGGGATAAATCCTACTTGGTCATGGTGTATAATCTTCTTAACGTATTGCTGTATCCTATTGGCTAGTATCTTACTAAGAATTTTTGCATCCATGTTCATCAGGGATATTGGTCTATAATTCTCCTTTTTGGTGGGATCTTTGGTTTTGGAATTAAGGTGATGCTGGCCTCATAGAACAAGTTTGGAAGTACTCCATCTCTTTCTGTCTTTCTGAACAGCTTTAGTAGAATAGGTATGGTTTCTTCTTTAAACATTTGATAGAATTCCCCAGGGAAGCCATCTGGCCCTGGACTTTTGTGTCTTGGGAGGTTTTTGATGACTGCTTCAATTTCCTCCCTGGTTATTGGCGTTTTCAGGTTTTCTATTTCTTCCTGTTCCGATTGTGGTAGTTTGTGGTTTTCCAGAAATGTGTCCATTTCTTCTAGATTGCCTAATTTACTGGCGTATAGCTGTTCATAATATGTTTTTAAAATCGTCTGTACTTCTTTGGTGTTAGTAGTGTTCTCTCCTTTCTCATTCATGATTTTATTAATTTGAGTCTTCTCTATCTTCTTTTTAATAAGGCTGGCTAATGGTTTATCTATCCTATTAATTCTTTCAAAGAACCAACTCCTGATTTTGATGATCTGTTCCACAGTTCTTCTGGTCTCGATTTCATTGAGATCTGTTCGAATCTTTATTAATTCTCTTCTTCTGCTGGGTGTAAGATCTATTTGTTGTTTTTTCTCTAGCTCCTTTAGGTGTAATGTTAGCTTTTGTATCTGAGTTCTTTCCAGTTTTTGGATGGATGCTTGTATTGTGGTGTATTTCCCCCTCAGGACTGCTTCTGCTGTATCCCAAAGATTTCGAATGGTTGTATCTTCATTCTCATTAGTTTCCATGAATCTTTTTAATTCTTCCTTAATTTCCTTGTTGACCCTTTCATCTTTTAGCAGGATAGTCCTTAACCTCCGAGTCTTTGAAATCTTTCCAAACTTCTTGTTGTGATTTAGTTCTAATTTCCAAGCATTATGGTCTGAGAATATGCAGGGGATGATCCCAATCTTTTGGTATCGGTTAAGACCTGATTTGTGACCCAGTATGTGGTCTATTCTGGAGAAAGTTCCATGTGCACTTGAGAAGAATGTGTATTCAGTTGTGTTTGGATGTAAAGTTCTGTAGATATCTGTGAAATCCTTCTGGTCCAGTGTATCATTTAAAGCTCTTGTTTCTTTGAGGATGTTGTGCTTAGAATTCCTATCGATTGTAGAAAGCGCTACATTGAAGTCACCAAGTATAAGTGAATTATTATCTATGTATGTCTTAACTTTGGTTATTAATTGATTGATATATTTGTCAGCTCCCACATCGGGGCATATATATTGATGATTGTTAAGTCCTCTTGTTTGATAGATCCTTTAAGTATGAGATAGTGTCCCTCTTCATCTCTCACTAGTCTTCGGGATAAACTTAGTTTATCTGACATAAGGATGGCTACCCCTGCTCTCTTTTGAGGACAATTTGAATGGTAAATGGTTCTCCAAACTTTTATTTTCAGGCTGTAGGTATCCTTCTGTCTAAAAATGAGTCTCTTGTAGACAGCAAAGAGATGTGTCCTGCTTTTTTATCCAGTCTAAAACCCTGCGCCTTTTGATGGGGTCCTTAAGCCCATTCGTGTTCAGAGTTACTATTGAAAGAAATGAGTTTAGTGTCATCATGATATCTATTCAATCCCTGTTTTTGTGGATTGTTTCCTTGGACTTCCTCTTTCTTTTACAGGGTCCCCCTTAATATTTCTTGTAGAGCCAGTTTGGTGCTCACATATTCTTTCAGTTCCTGCCTGTCTTGGAAGCTCTTTATCTCTCCTTCTATTCTGAATGAGAGCCTTGCTGGGTAAAGTATTCTTGGCTGCATGTTCTTCTCATTTAGGACCCCGAATATATCCTGCCAGCCCTTTCTGCTCTCTTGGTCTCTGTGGAGAGTTCAGCTGTTATTCTAATGCTTCTCCCCATAAAGTTTATGGATTTCTTGTCTCTTGCTGCTTTAAGGATCTTCTCTATCTTTGGAATTTGCAAGTTTTACTATTAAATGTCGAGGTGTTGAGTGTTTTTTATTGATTTTAGGGGGGGAATCTCTCCATCTCCTGGATCTGAATGCCTGTTTCCCTTCCGAATTTAGGGAAGTTCTCAGCTATAATTTGTTTAAATACAGTTTCTGGACCTGTCCCTCAGCGCCCTCGGGAACCCCAATTAAACATTGATTTTTCCTTCTGAGGCTGTCATTTACTTCCCTTAACTTATCCTCATGATCTTTTAATTGTTTTTCTCTTTTTTACTCAGTTTCCTTCCTTGCCATCAATTTGTCTTCTATGTCACTCACTCGTTCTACTTCGTTAACCCTCGTTGTTAGGACCTCCAGTTTGGATTGCATCTCATTTCATTGATTTTTTACTTCTGCCTGATTAGATCTAAATTCTGCAGTCATGAAGTCTTGAATCCTTTATGCTTTTTTCTAGAGCCACCAGTAGCTTTATAATTGTGCTTTTGAATTGACTTTCTGACATTGAATTGTAATCCAAATTTTGTAACTCTGTGGGAGAGAACTATTTCTGGTTCTTTCTTTTGTGGTGAGTTTTTCCTTCTAGTCATTTTGTTCATTGCAGTGTGGCCAAAAACAAGTTGTACTTGATAGAAGTGCAAATTATTCTCGCTGTAGCATTCCAGCTGTTTCTCTTTCAATCTTAGACCAAATTCGTAGGTTTTTAGGATGATTTGAAAGTGATCTAGGTAAGTTGGTGGGGACAGGTGATTGGGGACCCACCCAACTCTTCCACCATCTTACCCCACCCACTGATATTTTTTTTCTTTTAATATAACTCTCATACCATTGTCACAATAAGACATTTAAGAATGATTCTATAATATCATCTAATTCCATTCCATGCTTAAATTTCACCAATTGTCTCAAAACTCTTTTCACGTTTAATTTTTATAAGCCATCCTCCAAACAAGGTTAACATATATCATTTTGTTAATATTTTTCTGAAATCTAAATTAATGTATACTGTATACTGGCTTTTCACCCCACACCACTTATATACTGAAGAAACTACAGCAGTATGCTCAAATTTTTCATACTTAGCATTTGTCCATTTCCATTCTTCTGGTGCCCTTCAATTTGTTTTTTTTCTTTACGTATTTTGTGTAAATGAGTAGCTGTTTCTGGATGCTTGATTGACTCAGGGTCTATTCTCATTCTTTAGCAAGGATAGTTAATAGGTTTTACTACATGTTCCTTATTGAATTAGCATAGGTGGCCATGATATCTTATTGTTCTATTTTTAGTGATTCTAGAACTGGTTATTGAGATTAAATGGTGTTGACTTGGTCTTTAATTAATCAATATTTTACCTAATGAATAAGCACACAATGATTTTCATTGCTTAGGTCCATTATTTCTTTAGGAGTTACAAAATGACTATTTTTCTTTTTTTTCTTTTTTTTTAATTTTATAAATTAATTTATATTGGTGTTCAATTTACCAACATACAGAATAACACCCAGTGCTCATCCGTCAAGTGTACCCCTCAGTGCCCGTCACCCATTCACCCCCACCCCCCGCCCTCCTCCCCCTCCACCACCCCTAGTTCATTTCCCAGAGTTAGAAGTCTTTATGTTCTGTCTCCCTTTCTGATATTTCTCACACATTTCTTCTCCCTTCCCTTATATTCCCTTTCACTATTATTCATATTCCCCAAATGAATGAGAACATACACTGTTTGTCCTTCTCCGGTTACTGTGGCCAAGTTCAAAAAGGGTGTTGCCTGAGTTCTCCTCTGGGATTTTGATGGAATCTTGTCTCACATTTAGATCTTTCATCTATTTTGAGTTTATCTTTGTGTATGGTGCAAGAGAGTGGTCCAGTTTCATTCTTCTGCATGTGGATGTCCAATTTTCCCAGCACCATTTATTGAAGAGAGTGTCTTTCTTCCAGTGGATCGTCTTTCCTCCTTTATCGTATATTAGTTGACCATAAAGTTCAGGGTCCACTTCTGGGTTCTCTGTTCTGTTCCATTGATCTATATGTCTGTTTTTGTGCCAGTACCACACTGTCTTGATGAACACAGCTTTGTAGTACAACCTGAAATCTGGCATTGTGATGCCCCCAGATATGGTTTTCTTTTTTAAAATTCCCCTGGCTGTTTGGGGTCTTTTCTGATTCCACACAAATCTTAAAATAATTTGTTCTAAGTCTCTGAAGAAAGTCCATGGTATTTTGATAGGGATTGCATTATACGTGTAAATTGCCCTGGGTAACATTGACATTTTCACAATATTAATTCTGCCAATCCATGAGCATGGAATATTTTTCCATCTCTTTGTGTCTTCCTCAATTTCTTTCAGAAGTGTTCTATAGTTTTTAGGGTATATTTTGAGAACCATTTGAATGGTAAATGGTTCTCCAACCTTTTATTTTCAGGTTGTAGGTGTCCTTCTGTCTAAAATGAGTCTCTTGTAGACAGCAAATAGATGGGTCCTGCTTTTTTATCCAGTCTGAAACCCTGCGCCTTTTGATGGGGTCATTAAGCCCATTCACGTTCAGAGTTACTATTGACAGATATGAGTTTAGTGTCATCATGATATCTATTTAGTCCTTGTTTTTGAGGATTGTTCCACTGAACTTCTTCTTAAAGGGGAGTTTTAAGAGTCCCCCTTAAAATTTCTTGCAGAGCTGGTTTGGAGGTCACATATTCTTTCAGTTCCTGCCTGTCTTGGAAGCTCTTTATCTCTCCTTCCATTTTGAATGAGAGCCTTGCTGGATAGAGTATTCTTGGTTGCATGTTCTTCTCATTTAGGACCCTGAATATATCCTGCCAGCCCTTTCTGGCCTGCCAGGTCTCTGTGGAGAGGTCTGCTGTTACCCTAATATTCCTCCCCATGAAAGTCAGGGACTTCTTGTCTCTTGCTGCTTTAAGGATCTTCTCTTTATCTTTGGAATTTGCAAGCTTCACTATTAGATGTCGAGGTGTTGAACGGTTTTTATTGATTTTAGGGGGGGATCTCTCTATTTCCTGGATCTGAATGCCTGTTTCCCTTCCCAGATTGGGAAAGTTTTCAGCTAGGATTTGTTCAAATACATATTCTGGCCCTCTGTCCCTTTCGGCGCCCTCGGGAACCCCAATTAAACGTAGGTTTTTCTTCCTTAGACTGTCATTTATTTGCCTTAATCTGTCTTCATGGTCCCTTAATTGATTGTCTCTTTTTTCCTCAGTTTCCCTCTTTGCCATTAACTTGTCTTCTATGTCACTCACTCGTTCTTCCACCTCGTTAACCCTCGTCCTTAGGACTTCTAGTTTGGATTGCATCTCATTCAATTGATTTTTAATTTCTGCCTGATTGGATCTAAATTCTGCAGTCATGAAGTCTCGTGAGTCCTTAATGCTTTTTTCTAGAGCCACCAGTAGCTGTAGAATAGTGCTTCTGAATTGGCTTTCTGACATTGAAGTGTAATCCAGATTTTGTAACCCTGTGGGAGAGAGGGCTGTTTCTGATTCTTTCTTTTGAGTTGAGGTTTTCCTTCTAGTCATTTTGCTCAGTGCAGAGTGGCCAGAAACAAGTTGTATTGGAACACGGGGGAGTATCACTGGTCCGTCCAGCTGGTCTTCTGGGGGAGGGGCCTGCTGTGCTGATTTTCAGGTGTTAGCACTTGGGGGAGCTGCTCTGCCCCTGCCTGCTGCAGGGCTCAGCGGGGGTTGTTTACCCCGTCGGGCCCCAGGAGGATCAGCCGCAGTTGCTATGGCAACTCTGGAAGCCTGGATTCAGCCTCCGCAGGAACTACGGGGCTCGGGGCTCTCGGCTCTCCGTCCGCAGGACCTGGAGGCTCCGGGGCGGGGCCGCTGATCTGCTCAGCTCGGGGCAGGAGCGTCCTTGCTGTCCTGGACCCTCCCGGCCTCTGCCTGTCCCGGGGGAGGCCGGATCCTGGGCTGTGTCCCGGCGCCCTGTGCTCCGGGGCCTGCGCTGTTGGATTTGCGCTCCCGCCCTGCAGCCCCCTCCCTGGAGCCGCTCCCGAGCCCCTCCGAGCTGCTCCGGTCTGTCCCCGCCGTGCGCGCTGCAGCCCTTAGGGAGCTCGGCGCACTCTCCCGGGGCGCAGGTGTCTGTTAGTGTCCCCGGGAGCCCGAGGGCATCCCCGCCCTCCTGGGTCCTGCTCCAACTCCCTGCGAGCCCCTTTCCGCCCGCCCGGGAAGGTTGGTGCAGCTCCTGCTCCTCCGGGACGGGGCTCTCCTGTCCTGGGGACACTCGCCCCGGCCTCAGCCCGGCTCCTCGCGGGGCCCCTCCCCCTCGGAGGCCTTTTGTTCCTTTATTTCTTTTTCCCCGTCTTCCTACCTTGATAGAAGCGCGGACTCTTCTCACTGTAGCCTTCCAGCTGGTCTCTCTTTACATCTCAGGCCGAATTCGTAGATTTTCAGGATGGTTTGAAGGTTATCTAGGTAATTTGGTGGGGACAGGCGATTTGGGGACCCTGCTCTTCCGCCATCTTGCCCCTCCTCCTCCAAAATGACTATTTTTCTAATTCAAATATTTGTCTATTAGCTGGAATTATTCTATATGAAATAACTATTAACTGATTATCTGACATACAAAAAAGGGTGAAATAAACAGTTTTTTTCTCTTTATTCATCAAATTTCATAGTAATTAGTTGGTGCCTTAACCCTCCAATGATTATCTAAGTTTTTCTGTTTTAAGAATTGTTATAAATTCTTACAATTTTTAAGTAAAATTCATATGCTTCAATCCCTTCTAGTCATTTTTTTCATGCTTAAGTTGTCCCATCTTTGGCAATAGAAGTCCTTTAAAATCAGCATCTGTGTCCTTTTGGATTGATTCTAGTACTATTGCACAGTTTCTCACTTTCTAGCACAATAACCTCATTCTCTCACCATGTGATTTTTCTGCCTCAGATGTAGAATGAGCAATGTCTTCAAGGAGCTCTTGTTTCTATCAGTGAAAAAATGGTGCTTTGGACACAGGATGCTCATATTTATTTGGTTGTTGTTGCTTCTAGGATATCTTGTCAATACAGCTAGAATATTCCATAATTAAAAAAATAAAACATTAATCATTAACTATTCTATTTTCTTTTAAAATTTAATTTTGTAGGTTTTGCTTCTTTTATATTACTTTTATATTACACTGGAAATAATGCTTCTTTTTTCAATTTTCTATTTCAATTCTAGTCAGTTAACATATAGTATAATATTAATTTTCAAAAGTAGAATTTAGTGATTCATCACTTACATATAACACCCGGTGCTCATCGCACAATAGTGCCATTCTTAATACCCACCATCAATTTAAAACATTTCCCTGCCCACTTCCCCTCCAGCAACACTCATAATTATGATTTGCTTCTCTTTTTTATTTACTCTATATTCTTATGTTTCATTTCTTAAATTCCACACGTGAGTGAAATAATCTGGTATTTTCTTTCTCTGACTTATTTTTCTTAGCGAAATACACTCAAACTCCACCCACATTGCTGCAAATGGCAAGCTTTTGTTCATTTTTTATGACTGAGTAATATTCCATTGTATACATGTACCTACCAGTACCTACCACTTCTTTATCCATTCACCAGTTGATGAACGTTTGGGCTTTTTCCATGATTTGGTTATTATTGATAATGTTGCTATAAACATTGAGGTGCATGTGCCCCTTTGTATCAGTATTTTTGTATCCTAGGTAAATAACTAGTAGTGTGATTGCTGGAACATGGGTTAGTTCTATTTTTAAATTTCCGTAGAAGCTTCATACTGTTTTCCAGAGTGGTTACACCAGTTCGCATTCCCACCAAAAAAAAAAAAAAAAAAAAAAGGAAAAAGTGTTTCCCTTTCTCCACATCATCACCAACACCTATTTTTCCTGTGTTGTTGACTTTAGTGAGTCTGACAGGTATGAAGTAATTTCCCACTGCAATTTTGATATGTATCTCCCTGATGATAACTGATGTTGAGCATTTTTTCATGCCTTTTGTCCATCAGTGTGTCTTCATTAGAAAAATGTCTATTCATGTCTTCTACCCATTTTTAAAATTGGTTATTTGTTTTCTTGGTGTTGAGTTTGAAAAGTTCGTTATAGATTTTTGGTTAGGCTAACCCTTTATCAGGTGTGTCACTTGCAAATATCTTTGATTACAAAAGTTGCCTTTTAGTTTTATTGATACTTCTTTTCATTGTGCAGAGGCTTTTTATCTTAATGAAGTCCTAATAGTTTATTTTTGCTTTTGTTTTCCTTGCTTCAGGAGACATATCTAGTAAGAAGCTGCCATGGTTAATGTCACAGAGGTTGCTGCCTGTGTTTTCCTATAGGATTTTTATGGCTTCCTCTCTCACATTTAGGTTTTTCATCCCTTTTGAATTTATTTTTGTGTATGATTTAAGAAAGTGGCCCAGTTCCATTCTTTTGAATATATCCATCCAGTTTTCCCACCATTTGAATGTATCTGTCCAATTTTCAGCACTATTTGTTAAGGAGACTTTTTTCCATTGGATATTATTTTCTGCTTTGATAAAAATTAGTTGACCATGTAGTTTTGCGTCCAACTCTGGGATTCCTATTCTGTTTCATTGAATAATGTGTCTGCTTCTATGCTACTACCATACTGTCATGATGACTACAGCTTTTTAATACAGCTTGAAGTCTGGAATTGTGATGCCTCAGCTTTGCTTTTCTTTTTCAAGATTGCTTTGGCTTTTTTGGGATTTATTGTGGTTTATTGGGATTTACATATAAATTTTAAGATTGATTATTCTATCTCTGTGAAAATTGGTGGTGGTATACTCATAAGGATTGCATTAAATGTGTAGAGTGCTTTGGATAAGCATAGACATTTTAACAAAATTTGTTCTTCCAGTCCGAGCATGGGATGTTTTTCCATTTATTTGTGTCATCTTAAATTTCTTTCATCAGTGTTTTATAATTCTCATATCACTATTTTACCTCTTTGGTTAGGTTATTCCTATGTATCTTAGGCTTTTGGTGCACTTGTAAATGGAACTGATTCCTTGGTTTCTCTTCCTGATGCTTCATTATTGGTGTATAGAAACATATTTCTGTATATTGATATTGTATCATGAGACTTCACTAAATTCATGTATTAGCTCGAGGAAATTTTTGGTTTGAGTCTTCCAGGTTTTCCACATAGATTATTATGTTCTCTGCAAATAGTGAAAGTTTCACTTCCTCCTTGGTGCTTCAGATTTTTTAAATTTCTTTTGGTTGTCCAATTGCTGAGGCTAGGATTTCAGTACTATATCAAATAACAATGGCAAAGGTGGACCTCTCTGTTATTCTCCTGATCTCAAAGGGAAAGCTTTCAGTTTTTCACCTCGAAGATGCTATTACCTTTGAGTACTTCATATATGGAGTTTATGTTGTTGAAATATGTTCCCTCTTTCTCAAGTTTGTTGAGAGTTCTTATCAATAATGGATGCTGTATTTTGTCAAATGCTTTTCTGCACCTATTGGGAGGATCATATGGTTTTTATCATTTATTTTATTAAATATGCTGTATGATGTTGATGGATTTGTGAATATTGTACCACCCCTGAAGTTGAGGAATAAATACCACCTGATCTTGGTGAATGATTCTTCTAACGTACTGTTGGATTCAATTAGTATGTTGAGAATTTTTTCATCCATGGTCATTAGGGACATTGCCCTGTAATACTCCTGTTTAGTGGGGTCTTTATCTAGATTTAGAACAAAGGTAATACTGGCCTTGTAGAATGAGTATGGAAGTTTTCCTTCCATTTCTATTTTTTTGAACAATTTGAGAGAAATAAATATTATCTTTTCTTTAAATGTTTGATAGAATTCCCCTGGGAAGCCATATTTTATTTGTTTGGACCTTTGGTTTTTGGGAGATTTTTTGTTACTTATTCAATTTCTTTTTCACTGGTTATGGGTCTTTTCTATATTTTGTTTCTGGGAATTTATCCATTTTTTTCCAGATTGCCAATTTGTTGGCATACAATTTTTCATAATATTCTCTTACAATTTTTTGGTATTTCAGTGTTGTTGGTTGTGATTTTTCTACCTTCATTTGATATTGTATTTATTTGGGTCTCTTCTCTTTTCTTTTTGATAAATTTGGCTAGAGGTTTCTCAATTGTATTAATTCTTTCAAAGAATTAGTTCCTAATTTCATTGATCTGTTCTGAGTTTTTTTAATCGTTTGTTTCTATATCATTTATTAGTGTTCTAATCTTTATTATTTCTCTTCTGCTACTGCCTTTAAGCTTCATTTGTTCTTTTTCTAGCTCCTTTTATGCATAAGATTAGGTTGTTTATTTGAGTTTTTCTTGCTTCTTGAGGTCTGCCTGTATTGCTATATACTTCCCTCTTATGATTGTTGCTTTTGCTGCATCCCAAAGGTTTTGGACCATCATGTTTTCATTTTTGTTTATTTCCATATTTTTTTAAAATTTATTCTCTAATTTCCTAGTTAATCTATTTATTCTTTAGTAGGATATTATTTAACCTCCATGTATTTGTGGTATTTCCCAATTTTTCTTGTGATTGACTTCATGTTTCATAGCATTGTGGTCTGATAATATGCATGGCATATCTCAATCTTTCTGTTTCTTGAGGCCTGACTTGTGACACAGTATGTGATCGATTCTGGAGAATGTCCCATGTGCAATCTAAAAGAATGTGTATTTTCCTGCTTAGGATGAAATATTCTGAATATATCTGTTAAATCCATCTGGTCCAGTGGACTCAAAAAGCCATTGTTTTCTTGTTGATTTTCTGCTTTGATGATCTGTCCATTGTGGTCCATGGGGGTGGGAGGGATAAAGTTCCCTACTATTATTGTATTGTTACCAATGAGTTTCTTTATGTCTGTTATAATTTTATATATTTGTGTGCTCCCATGTTGGAGGCATAAATATTTAGAATTGCTAGGTCTTCTAGTTTGATAAACTACTTTATTAGAATATAGTTCCTTCTTCATATCTTGTTATAGAATCCTTTATTAGAATATAGTTCCTTCTTCATATCTTGTTTTAAAATCTAGTTTGTCTGCTATAAGTATGGCTACCCTGGCTTTCTATTGACATCTATTCACATGCTAGATGGTACTCCATTCCCTTACTTTCAATCTGCAGGTGTCTTTAGGTCTAAAATGAGTCTCTTCTAGGCAGAATATTGATAGGTCTTGGGGTTTTTTGTCCATTTTGATACCCTATATCTTTTGATTGGAGCATTGGGTCCATTTATATTTAGATTGATTCTTGATAGATATGAATTTAGTGCCATTTTTTTCTGTTAATTCATTGTTTCTAGAGATTTTTTCTGTTCCTTTCTAGTTTTTGTTGCTCTTGTTCTTTCTTTCCCATTCAAAAAGTCCCCTTTAATATTTCTTGCAGGGATGGTTTAGGAATCATAAACTCCTTTAGTTTTTGTCTGGGAAAATGTTTATCTATCCTAGTCTGAATGACAGCCTTGTTGGATACAGTATTTTTGGATGCATTTTTTTTTTTACCTTCAGCATGTTGAATATATCATGATACTCTCTTCTGGCTGGCCAGATTTCTGTAGAAAGTTCTGCTGCAATCTTTGGCCAGTGTGTGGTGTTTTACCTAGGTGTATGTAGGGTGTGCTTGTTAAAATAAGCCTGGTCCTATTCCTATTTCCACTAGAGCTGAAGCCTTATAGTACTCTATGATCAGTAGACTTAGTGCATTCAGGAGTTCATGCTGGTATTCTGGAGGAGGGATCTGCAGCACTGATTCTCACTCCTACTTGCCCTAGTAGAGATGCACCTGCAATGGGCAGTGAAGTGAGGGTTGTTGCAAGTGGCTTGGGCCTCCAATTAAGGGAGCTGTGTTGTTCTCTGAAGTTTGTTTGAGCTGAGATGTGTAGGGAGAAAAAGGCACCATCCCACTCTGCCATTCTGGGGAAGCGGAATTTGTACCCACCACTGTTCAGGAAGTCCTCACAGAAGAGGGAAGAGTCTCTCCTCTTGTGTCCCAGTCTTCTGTGAGAACCTTGCTTTCTCCCTGTGTCTGAGCCATCTGCCTGCCTGGCAGCACAATACTCCTGTTTACATCAGGTGCACAGTTGGCTTTCAAAAACTCCAAATTTTGGGGACCCAGTGTGAGAGGGACCTATGCTGATCCTCAGAGGGAGAGTGCCCCTGCACTATGGCTGGTGCTAGTTTGTCCCAGAAAAGCAGTTGCACAACCACACAGGGGTTGGGATTTTGTAGTAAAGCATAACAAAAATCTGGCTTCCCAGGTAGCTGCTTTCAGCAAGTACCTCTGTTACTATGCTAATTAATGAGTATATTCAATGGCCACCATCATCTCTTTTGTCCTCTGAAAGGCAGTGCCACCTCTCCCAAATATACTCCAAGAAGGGGAACTTTTTCTCACAGTGCAACCCAGGAGATCTTCAGATCATGCTGTCTGCTCCTGGGTCATCTACTCACCTTCTCCACAGGAGACTGCTAAGCCTGCCAGGCACAACCCTGGCAATGGCATGAACTTCTAAAACTTCAGACTTTGAGGTGCCCTGCTTGTAAAAAGTTGCAAGTATCAGCCCCTCTCCTTTCCCTAGTCAATGCTTTTGAGGAGGAGTTTTCCCTTTGCAATCCTCAGTTCACTGTTTTCTCTCTCTCTCTCTCTCTCTCTCTCTCTCTCTCTCCTCTCTCTCTACTAAGGGCTCCCTCCCATCTGCAGGACCCACAAATCTTTTCTCCCCCAAATCAACTTTCTTCTACAATGCAGACATTTTTCTCCCTCTAGATGTGCAGTTTGTTCTCTCAGTCCTCAGAATGATTTCTGGGTGTTCAAAATGATTTGATATTGATCTAACGGTGTTCCAGGGATGAAGCAAACATAGGGTACCCTTTCTACTTCTTCTGTTCCTTCACATTCAATCTGAAGATGTCTTTAAGTCTAAAATTAGTCTCCTGTAAGCAGCATATAGATGGATTTTGTTTTTTATCCATTCTGACACCCTATGTCTTTTGATTGGAGCATTTATACTATTTACATTCAGAGTAATTATTGATAGACATAAACTTAGTGCCATTTTATATTCTGTTAAGTTTTTGGTTTTGGAGATATTCTCTTTCTTTTTTGTCTTTGCTACTTTTGTTTTTTTTCCATTCCAAGAGTCTCTTTTATTAATTCTTGCAGGGGTCATTTAGTGGTCATGAACTCCTTTAGTTTTTGTTTGTCTGGGAAACTCGTTATCTCTCCTTCTATTCTGAATGATACCCTCGCTGGACAGAGTATTCCTGGCTGCAGATATTTCCCATGCAGGACGTGGAATAATCATGCCACTTTCTTCTGTCTTGACATGTTCTCCTAGCATTATGGGCCTCCCTTCTAAGTTTAGTACTTATTTTGTCTTGCTACTTTTAACATTTTTTCTCTATCATTCTATTTTGCAGATTTAATTACAATATGTCTTGGTATTGGTCAGCTTTTGTTGATTTTGATGGGAGTTCTCTGTGCCTCCTGGATCTGGATGTCCTTTTCCTCCCCCAGATTAGCAGAGTTTTTAGCTATTATTCCTTCAAATAAATTTTCTGCCTGCTTTTCTCTCTCTTCTGGGATTCCTATAATCCAAATGTTATTACATTTAATTGAGTTACTGAGTTCCCTAAATTTATTCCACTGTTGCATTATCCTTCTTTCTCTCTTTGTCCAGTTTCATGATTTTTCCATTATTTTGTCTTCTATATCACTTGTTTCCTCTGCTTCTTCTGACCTTGTGTCCATTGTATCAAGCCTGTTTCTAATCTTAGTTATTGCATTTTTAATTTCTGATTGATTCTTTTTAAACTCTTTTATCTATAGTAAGAGTTTCCCTGAAGTCTTCCATTTTTTTCTAAAGGAAAAGATCATATCCTTATTATTGTTGTTTTAAATTCTCCATGATTGTTGTTTTAAATGTCCATTTCTCTTCAATCTCTGGCTATGGTCTTATGTTGTTCTTTCATTTGGGGTAAATTTCTCTATCTTGACATTTTGTCTAAGTCTCTACCTTCTTTCTCCTCTGTGTTAGAAAAACCCATTATGTGTCCTACTCTTGAGAATAATAACTTTATGAAGAAAAGATTATATAGTGTACGGGGCTTGGCACTTCAGGGAGTGTCTCCCTTGGGTGTTACATGTGTTCTACTTTTGTTTTTTAGCTGCTCTGTCCTCAAAGCCTGTTGCCTGCAGAAATCTCCTTGTCTGCAGTAGACAGTGTTTCATCCTTGGTCAGAATATAGTGAGTTTTATTTAGCTGTGTTCTGGTCTGCTTGTTAAATAAGACCTGATAATACTTCCACTAGAACTGAGACCCTGTAGAATTCTCTGTTCAGTAGACATTGTGTCTGTTATGTTGGGAGTGAAGCAAGCTTTACTGAGAAGGACAGTCCTACCAGAGGGCAGGGGTGTAAGCATGCTTGGTGTAAGCATGTTGGTCAGCCAATGCTGGTGCTGTACTGCTTCCATCAGGTGGATCTAAGAGGTGAGGAAGGGAAATGGAGCGAGCCAGCTCCTTTGTTTCCAAAGAGGTATTTCTGTGAATTCTGTCTGTCAGGGCCAGGCTCCTAGAAGAGTGAATAACTTGCCTCATGTTTGTTCTAGGCATTCCTTAAATCATTGTTTTCATGCCATCTGCTCCCTGAGTTCTTTGCATGCTTTCTTTCTAGGAGCAGGGCAGTGCTCTCAGGGTTCTATCCCAGCCAAGACCACTGACCTTTAAAACTTGACTTTAAGCCCCACTGGCTGCAAGAACTCATGAAAATCAATCCATTTCATTTTTCCAGCCAAGGGCTTAGGGAAAATGTTCTCCTTCTTCATTCCCTTGTATGCTCCTCTGTTTCTCTCACTCTTCTGTGTGACCATGACTCTTTCCTCTCTGCAGCACCCACAATCTGTTTCTCCCCTGAACCACATCTATTAACTTCCTACCTTCATCGATATGACCTTTTCTCTCCCTTTAGTTGTGGAGTTTGTAATGTCAGTCTTCAAGTTGGTTTATGGAGTATTTAGAGTGATTTGACAGTTATCTATTTATATTCATGGGATAAGACAAGCCTAGCTTCCTCCTAATCTGCCACCATACACCTGAATCTCTGAACATTGTTTTTTTTTTTTAAAAATGAAATAATGGTTCAATTAAATCATAACTAATAAAAATAATTTGAGGGAGTAAAAAAGTGAATATACCTTCTTTTATATTTTTCTTTGTTTTCATGTAAATATTTTATATAATTGAAATCACAATCGAATTGGAGAAAATCCAACTCTGCAATTTGAAAACAAAATAAAACAAATATTCTTTTTCCTGAGATGTTTGCATAATCATATAAAAATTATTTAAGGGACACCTGGGTGCCTCTGTAGTTGAACATCTGCCTTTGGCTCAGATCGTGATCCCAGGGTGCTGGAATCAAGTCCTGCATTGGGCACCCCAAAGGGAGCCTGCTTCTCTCTCTGCCTATGTGTCTGTCTCTCTCTCTGTGTGTCTCTCATGAATAAATAAAATCTTTAAAAAATAATTATTTAAAATGATTTCAAAAAATAAAGTGATTTAAAGTCTGATATTTTGTCTTTGTTTTGGTGGCTTATAACCTAGGAATGGCATGGTGATAATAAACTATATTCATTATCCTTGTTGATAGAATAAATAGCATTGTTATTATGTTGATTCTGTCATTAATATATTGTATAATACATTATATCATTAATTATGTCAATATCATTAAGAACCAATATATCTGAGAAGTGCTTGAAGATGGCAGAATAGTAGGAGGATCTATGCTTGCCCAATCCCTTAAACACAGCTAGATAAAAATCAAATCATTCTGAAAACTCAAGAAGTCTGACAACTGAGAGAACAAACTACAGAAGTAGAGGGAGAGAAAGGCCATATTATAGAAGGTATGAGGTACAGAAAATTTATTTGGGGGAGAAAAAATTTGTGGGTGTTGTGCAGGGGAGGGAGCCCTGAACAAGGAGAGAGGAGAGAGAAAGAGACAGAAAAAGAGAAAAACAGAGACAGAGAGATGAGCGAGACAAGGAGAAAAGCACTCAAGATATCTCACAAGGAAAACACTTTCTCAAAGCCATTGACTGGGAAAATGAGAGGGGCTGATTATTGTGTTTTTTTTTTTTTAAACCAGTGGAACTCAAAACCTGGAATTTTAGAAGTCTGCACTGTGGTTGGTGTGGAGCTTGGCAGGCACAACAGTGCTCCTGTGAAGAAAGAGGGCAGAAGCCCAGAAGCATACAGCTTGATCTGATCTGAGAATCCTTTGAGACGTACTGGGAGAGATGTTTCTCCTTTCTTTTTTTTTAAGAATTTTTATTTATTTATTTATGGAGACACACACAGAGAGAGGCAGAGATGCAGGCAGAGGGAGAAGCAGGCTCCATGCAGAGAGTCTGATGTGGGACTCTATCCTAAGTCTGGGATCATGCCCTGGACTGAAGGCGGCGCTAAACCACTGAGCCACTTGGGCTGCCCTGTTTCTTATTTCTTTAAATGCATCTGGGATAGGTGGCATTGCCTCTCAGGTGATAAAAGAGCTGATAAAAGAACAGTAGAGCAGATCAATAAACAAAACTAAGAGCTTTTTAATTGAAAGAAGTAACAAAATTGATAAGCCCGTAGACATACTTGTAAAAAATAAAATACAAAGGACCCAAATAAATAAAATCATGAATAAAAGAGAAGAGATCACAATCAACACCACAGATATACAATAATGAGAGAATATTATGAAAAATTATATGCCAACAAATTGGAAATTTGGAAGAAAAATGCAAACTACTAAAGCTAAGACAGGAAGAAATAGAAAACTTGAACAGACACATAATCAGTAAGGAAACTGAATCAGTAATCAAAACAAACAAAAGTCTAGGCCAGATGGCTGGATGGAAGATCTAAATGTGAAAAAAGGATCCATCAAAATCCTAGAGGATAACACAAGCAACAACTTTTTGACCTCAGCCATAGCAACTTCTTGCAAGACATATCTTGTAAGACATATTGATAAATGCAAGGGAAACCAAAGAAACAATGAACTGTTGGGACTTCATCAAAATAAAAAGCTTCTTCACACAAAGGAAATGGTCAACAAACATAAAGTTCAACCTACAGAATGGGAGAAGATATTTGCAAATGACACATCAAGATGAATATCTACCATTTACTTTGACATGGATGGAACTGGAAGGTAATATGCTGAAAGAAATAAGTCAGTCAGAGAAAGACAATTATCATATGGTTTCACTTATATGTGGAATATGAGAAATAATGAAAGGTATCATAAGGGAAGGTAGGAGACTGAGTTGGGAAAAATTAGAGAGGAAGACCAACCATAAGAGACTCCTGTCTCTGGGAAACAAAGGGTTGCAGAAGGGAAGGTGGGTGGGGAAATGGGTTAACTGGGTGATGGGCATTAAGGAGGGCACTTGATGGAATGAACACTGGATCTTATACCATATGTTGGCAAATTGAATTTAAATTTTAAAAATTCACTGAGGGGGAGGGGCAAGATGGCGGAAGAGCAGGGTCCCCAAATCACCTGTCCCCACCAAATTACCTAGATAACCTTCAAACCATCCTGAAAATTTACGAATTCGGCCTGAGATGTAAAGAGAGACCAGCTGGAATGCTACAGTGAGAAAAGTTCGCGCTTCTATCAAGGTAGGAAGACGGGGAAAAAGAAATAAAGGAACAAAAGGCCTCCGAGGGGGAGGGGCCCGCGAGGAGCCGGGCTGAGGCCGGGGCGAGTGTCCCCAGGACAGGAGAGCCCCGTCCCGGAGGAGCAGGAGCTGCACCAACCTTCCCGGGCGGGCGGAAAGGGGCCCGCAGGGAGTTGGAGCAGGACCCAGGAGGGCGGGGATGCCCTCGGGCTCCCTGGGACACTAACAGACACCTGGGCCCGGGAGAGTGCGCCGAGCTCCCTAAGGGCTGCAGCGCGCACGGCGGGGCCGGAGCAGCTCGGAGGGGCTCGGGGGGCGGCGGCTCCGCGGAGGGGGCTGCGGGGCGGGAGCGCGAATCCAACAGCGCAGGCCCCGGAGCACAGGGCGCCGGGACACAGCCCAGGATCCGGCCTCCCCCGGGACAGGCAGAGGCCGGGAGGGCCCAGGACAGCAAGGACGCTCCTGCCCCGAGCTGAGCAGATCAGCGGCCCCGCCCCGGAGCCTCCAGGCCCTGCGGACGGAGAGCCGAGAGCCCCGAGCCCCGTAGTTCCTGCGGAGGCTGAATCCAGGCTTCCAGAGTTACCATAGCAACTGCTGCTGTTCCTCCTGGGGCCTGACGGGGTAAACAACCCCCGCTGAGCCCTGCAGCAGGCAGGGGCAGAGCAGCTCCCCCAAGTGCTAACACCTGAAAATCAGCACAGCAGGCCCCTCCCCCAGAAGACCAGCTAGACGGACCAGTGATACTCCCCCGTGTTCCAATACAACTTGTTTTTGGCCACTCTGCACTGAGCAAAATGACTAGAAGGAAAACCTCACTTCAAAAGAAAGAATCAGAAACAGCCCTCTCTCCCACAGAGTTACAAAATCTGGATTACACTTCAATGTCAGAAAGCCAATTCAGAAGCACCATTATACAGCTACTGGTGGCTCTAGAAAAAAGCATTAAGGCCTCACGAGACTTCATGACTGCAGAATTTAGATCCAATCAGGCAGAAATTAAAAATCAATTGAATGAGATGCAATCCAAACTAGAAGTCCTAACGACGAGGGTTAACGAGGTGGAAGAACGAGTGACATAGAAGACAAGTTAATGGCAAAGAGGGAAACTGAGGAAAAAAGAGACAATCAATTAAGGGACCATGAAGACAGATTAAGGCAAATAAATGACAGTCTAAGGAAGAAAAACCTACGTTTAATTGGGGTTCCCGAGGGCGCCGAAAGGGACAGAGGGCCAGAATATGTATTTGAACAAATCAGAGCTGAAAACTTTCCCAATCTGGGAAGGGAAACAGGCATTCAGATCCAGGAAATAGAGAGATCCCCCCCTAAAATCAATAAAAACCGTTCAACACCTCGACATCTAATAGTGAAGCTTGCAAATTCCAAAGATAAAGAGAAGATCCTTAAAGCAGCAAGAGACAAGAAGTCCCTGACTTTCATGGGGAGGAATATTAGGGTAACAGCAGACCTCTCCACAGAGACCTGGCAGGCCAGAAAGGGCTGGCAGGATATATTCAGGGTCCTAAATGAGAAGAACATGCAACCAAGAATACTTTATCCAGCAAGGCTCTCATTCAAAATGGAAGGAGAGATAAAGAGCTTCCAAGACAGGCAGGAACTGAAAGAATATGTGACCTCCAAACCAGCTCCGCAAGAAATTTTAAGGGGGACTCTTAAAACTCCCCTTTAAGAAGAAGTTCAAGTAACTCTGAACGTGAATGGGCTTAATGACCCCATCAAAAGGCGCAGAGTTTCAGACTGGATAAAAAAGCAGGACCCATCTATTTGCTGTCTACAAGAGACTCATTTTAGACAGAAGGACACCTACAACCTGAAAATAAAAGGTTGGAGAACCATTTACCATTCAAATGGTTCTCAAAATATACCCTAAAAACTACAGAACACTTCTGAAAGAAATTGAGGAAGACACAAAGAGATGGAAAAATATTCCATGCTCATGGATTGACAGAATTAATATTGTGAAAATGTCAATGTTACCCAGGGCAATTTACACGTATAATGCAATCCCTATCAAAATACCATGGACTTTCTTCAGAGACTTAGAACAAACTATTTTAAGATTTGTGTGGAATCAGAAAAGACCCCAAACAGCCAGGGGAATTTTAAAAAAAGAAAACCATATCTGGGGGCATCACAATGCCAGATTTCAGGTTGTACTACAAAGCTGTGTTCATCAAGACAGTGTGGTACTGGCACAAAAACAGACATATAGATCAATGGAACAGAACAGAGAACCCAGAAGTGGACCCTGAACTTTATGCTCAACTAATATACGATAAAGGAGGAAAGACGATCCACTAGAAGAAAGACAGTCTCTTCAATAAATGGTGCTGGGAAAATTGGACATCCACATGCAGAAGAATGAAACTGGACCACTCTCTTGCACCATACACAAAGATAAACTCAAAATGGATGAAAGATCTAAATGTGAGACAAGATTCCATCAAAATCCCAGAGAAGAACTCAGGCAACACCCTTTTTGAACTTGGCCACAGTAACCGGAGAAGGACAAACAGTGTATGTTCTCATTCATTTGGGGAATATGAATAATAGCGAAAGGGAATATATGGGAAGGGAGAAGAAATGTGTGAGAAATATCAGAAAGGGAGACAGAACATAAAGACTTCTAACTCTGGGAAATGAACTAGGGGTGGTGGAGGGGGAGGAGGGTGGTGGGTGGGGGTGAATGGGTGACGGGCACTGAGGGGTACACTTGACGGGATGAGCACTGGGTGTTATTCTGTATGTTGGTAAATTGAACACCAATAAAAATTAATTTATAAAAAAAAAAAAAAAAAAAAAAAAACCACAATACCTTGGGACACTTGGGTAGCTCAGTCATTGAGTATCTAACTTTGGATTTCAGCTCAGGTCATTATCTCAGAGTTGTAGAATCAAGCCCTTCATCAAGCTCCTTGCTCAGTGGGGAGTCTGCAGGAGAGTCTCTCTGCCTCCCTTTCTACCTCCCCCTGCACTCTCATTCTAAAATAAATAAATACATCTTTTTAAAAAATGAAACCACAATACCATTTACATTTACTCCCCAAAATTTTAAGTACTTAAGTATAAATATGACAAAGTGTATGCACATCTAAATGAAGGAAAGTACAAAACTTTGATGAGAAAAATGAAACAAGAATTAAATATATGGAGGGATAATCCCATGTTCCATGATGGTACGAGTCAATATTATCAATATGTAAGTTCTTTCCAGGGTGCCTGGGTGGCTCAGTCGGTTAAACATCTGCCTTTGACTCAGGTCATGATTTCAGGGTCCTGGGATCTATACCTATTAGAACTGACAAAATTTGGAACAGTGACAACTGCAAATTCTGGGAAGGATGTGGATCAACAAGAAATATATATATTTTGCAAGTAGGAATGAAAAATGGTATAGCCACTTTAAAAGAATGCTTTTTGACTTCATACAAATCTAAACATACTTTTAGCATATAATTCAGCAATTGCACTCCTTGGTATTTACAGACAAGAGTCTGTACATGGATGTGAATAACAGCTTTTTCCCATAATTACCAAAACTTGGAAGCAATGATGATGCTCTTAGGCAAGTTAATAAATAAACTGGAATATCTAGACAATGGAATATATTTCAGTGATTAGATAGATAGATAGATAGATAGATAAATAGAAGCTATCATAATCTAAATAGTATGGTACTTTCACAAAAACAGACACACAAATCAATGGAACAGAATAGAAACTCCTGAGATAACCCCCACATTATTTATGGTCAATTAATTTATGACAAAGAGGTAAGAATATACAATGGGAAAAGACAGCCTCTTCAATAAATGGTGCTGGGAAAACTGCATAGCTACATACAAAAATGCAAGTGGACCACTTTATTACACCATACACAAAAAGAAACTCAATATATTAAAGACCTAAATGTGAGACATGAAACCAGAAAACTCCTAGATGAAAATATAGGTGGTGATTACTTTGACATCAACCATAGAAACATTTTTCTTGATATGTCTCTTCTAGCAAGGGAAACAAAAGTAAAACTAAACTATCAGGACTACTCCAAAATATTTTTTATTTTTTTATTATTATTTTTTTAATAAATTAATTTTTATTGGTGTTCAGTTTACCAACATACAGAATAACACCCAGTGCTCATCCCGTCAAGTGTCCCCCTCAGTGCCCGTCACCCATTCACCCCCACCCCCCGCCCTCCTCCCCCTCCACCACCCCTAGTTCATTTCCCAGAGTTAGAAGTCTTTATGTTCTGTCTCCCTTTCTGATATTTCCCACACATTTCTTCTCCCTTCCCTTATACTCCAAAATAAAAAGCTTCTGCACAGTGAGGGAAACCATCATCATCATCATCAACAACAACAACAACAACAAGACAACCCACCAAATGGGAGAAGGTATGTGCAAATGGCATATCCAATAAGAGGTTAATATCCAAAATACATAAAGAATTTATACAACTAAAGCACAAAAATTCCCCTAAATAATCCAATTTTAAAATGGACAGAAGACATGAACTGACATTTCTCCAAAGAAGACATACAGATGGCCAATGGACAGATGAAAAGGCATGAAACATCCCCAATCATTAGAGAAATCCAAACCACAATGAGATATCACTTCACACCAGTCAAAATGGCTAGAATAACAAAGACAAGCACTAACATGTGTTGACAAAGATGTGGAGAAAAAGAAATCTTCAAGCACTTTTGATAGTGATGCAAATTGGTACAGCAACTGTGGCAAACAGTGTGGAGGTTCCTCAAATAATTAGAAATAGAAATACCATATGATGCACTAATTCTACCACTAGATATTTATCCAAAGAAAATTAAACAACTAACTCAAATATATATATATATATCTTTGCATATTTTTTATTGAGAGTTCGATTTGCCAACATAGTGTAACACCCGGTGCTCATCCCATCAAGTGCCCCCCTCAGTGCCTGTCACCCTGTCACCCCATCCCCTGCCCACCTCCCTTTCCACTGCCCATCAAAAAGATATATTCACCACTTTGTTTATCACAGCATTATTTACAATAGCTAATATATGGAAGCAACCTAAATATCTATTGATAAATGAATGAATGAGTGAATAAAGGTGTGGTGTGTCCTTGTGTAATGGAGTGTGTGTGTGTGTATGCATGCACACGTGTTTTAAAATGGAATATTAGACATAAAAACGGTGAGATCTTGCCATTTATGACAACCTGGATGAAACTAGAGGACATTGTGCTAAGTGAAATAGGTCAGATTGAGAAAGATAAATGCCATAGGATTCCACTTATATGTAGAATCTAAAGAACAAAACAAAGCACACAGACCCATAAATTTGGAGAACAAACTGCTAGTTGCCAGATGGGAGTTGTGTGCGAGATGGGCAAAATGAGTGAAGGGGAGTGCAAGGTACAGAGTCCCAGTTATGGAATGAATTATTCACAAGTATAGACAGTATAGGAAATACAGTCAATGGTATTTTGTGTTGTATGGTGACAGATGGTAGCTACACTTGTGGTGGGCATAGCAAAATATATCAAGTTCTTGAGTTACTATGTTGTACCTATGAAACAAATGTAACATTATTTGCCAACTATCTTTCAGTAAAAAATAAAAATAAACTTTAGAAAACAATATGGTACTGGCATACAGATATATAGACCAATGGAATAGGAAGGATAGATCAGAAATAAATCCTCAAGTATATGCACAAATGTCTTTAGACACAAATGTTTTAGTGTCTAAAACATTCAATAGGGAAGGGACAGTCTTTTCAACAAATGGTGCTGGGAAAGCTGGATACTCACACAAAAGAATGAAGTTATAACTTAACTTGACATTGCATACAAAAACTAACTCAAAACAGATCAAACACCTAAATATAAGAGTGAAAACCAAAAAACTCTTAAAAGAAAAATATACTGGTAAATCATCAGGACATTGGAATTGGCAATGATTTATTGGATATGACATGAAAAGCACAGGCAACAAAAGGAAAAATACATAAATTAGACTACAATACAATTCTAAAACTTCTGTGCATCAAAGGACACAATCAACAGAGTAAAAAGGCAACACACAGAGTATAAGAAATATTTGCAAATTGTATATATGATAAGGGATTAATATTCAGGATACGTGGAGAACTCCTAAAACTCAACAAAACCAAAAGAAACAATTAGACTCAATAATGAGCAAAGGACTCAAAAGACATTTATTCAAAGATATGCAAATGGACAATACACATATAAGATGCTCAATATCACAAACAATTAGGGAAACACAATTCAAAAATACAATGTGATACCATCTCACACTTGATAGGATGCATACCACTTAAAAATATTGTAAAATAACCAGTGTTGGCAAGGATGCAGAGAAAATGGAACTCTTGTGCGCTGTTAGTAGGAATGTAAAATGGTGCAGCTGTTGTGGAAAACAGAATGGCAGTTTTTCAAGGAAAATAAAAATTGCCATATGATCCAGAAATTCCATTTCTAGATATGTACCTAATTTAAGGCATGTTCTTTGAAAACATAGTTAACAAACTCATGTTCATAGCAGCATTAATCGCAAGAACCAAGAGTCAAAAACAATCTAAGTATCTATGGACAGAGGAATAGATTAACAAACAAAATGTAGGATATGCATATGATTAATACTTTTGTTAAGAAAATAATTGGGAAAGAGATTCTGATTTTTACTACAGTTTGGATAAACTTTGAAGACATTTCACTAAGTGAAATAAGCCACTGAAAACAGGACAGGGCAACCCAGGTGGCTCAGCGGTTTAGTGCTGCCTTCAGCCGAGGGCATGATCCTGGAGACGCGGGATCGAGTCCCATGTCGGGCTTTCTGCATGGAGCCTGATTCTCCCTCTGCCTGTGTCTCTGCCTCTCATTCTCTCTCTCTCTCCTCTCTCTCTCTCTCCCTGCTTCTCTCATGAATAAATAAATAAAATATTTTAAAAAAAGAAAAAAAGGGGGGATCCCTGGGTGGCGCAGCGGTTTAGCGCCTGCCTTTGGCCCAGGGCGTGATCCTGGTGACCCGGGATCGAATCCCACGTCGGGCTCCCGATGCATGGAGCCTGCTTCTGTCTCTGCCTCTCTCTCTCTCTCTCTCTCTGTGACTATCATAAAAAAAAAGAAAAAGAAAAAAAGGGCAAATGCTATATGATTCTTTTTTTAATTTATATTTTATTGGTGTTCAATTTGCCAACATATAGAATAACACCCAGTGCTCATTCCATCAAGTGCCCCCCTCAGTGCCCGTCACCCAGTCACCCCCACCCCCCGTCCACCTCCCCTTCCACCACCCCCCCAGTTCGTTTCCCAGAGTTAGGAGTCTCTCATGTTCTGTCTCCCTTTCTGATATTTCCCACTCATTTTTTCTCCTTTCCCCTTTATTCCTTTTCACTATTTTTTATATTCCCCAAATGAATGAGACCATATAATGTTTGTCCTTCTCCTTTATGATTTTATTATATGAGGTACATAGAATAGTAAAATTCATAAAGATAGAATGCAAAATGGAGGTTACCAGAAACTGGGGCAAGGAGACATTGGAGAATTATTGTTTAATGGGCACATAATTTCAGTTTTGCAAGATGAAAAGCATTCTGGTGATGGATGATGATGATGCTTGTACAATATGAATGCACTTAATATTACTAAAATGTACATTTAAATGTGATTATGATGATAGGTTTTATGTTATGTGTATTTTACTACAATTTTTTAATAAAAAGTCAGTTTACATATACTTGTGCTTCTATTTCTGGATTCTTTTTTCTGTTCTATCAATCTATTTGGGTATCTTGTTTTAATTACTGTAGTTCATATTAATTATTATAATCAGGTAATGTTTTTTTAATATTTTATTTATTTATGAGAGAGAGAGAGAGAGAGAGAGAGAGAGAGAGAGAGAGACTGGCAGAGACACGGGCAGAGAGAGAAGCAGGCTCCATGCAGGGAACCCAACGTGGGACTCGATCAGGGAACACCAGGATCACGCCCTGGGTCGAAGGCAGGTGCTTAAACTGCCGAGCCACCCAGGCTGCCCTATAATCAGGTAATGTTAACCTTCCAATTGTGTTCTTCTTTTTCAGAATTATTTTAAGTATTCTAGGTCCTTTACATTTCCAGACAAATTTTATATTTAACTTCTCAATTTCTTTAAAATCCTTAATGGAGCTTTGATAGGGATTATATTGAATTTATAAATCAGTTTGCAGAAATGACATGCAAACCATATTGAATCATTTGATCAAAGAAAATAGCATATTGTTCTATTTTGACCTTTAATTTCTCTCAGCAGTGATTTGAAAATTTCAGTGCACAGTTTTTGCAGGTTTTATGTCATATTTATCCCTATGAATTTATATCTTGGGATGCTATTGTAAATGTTATTTTTTTCAAATTCTGATTGCTTGCTGCTGGTAAAGATTAATGAATTATTTTTTTGCATTTTTATCTTTTATCCTTAAAATTGTTAGTTCTAATATCTCTTTTGTAGATTCCATCAGATATTTTGCAAATAAAGGCAGATTTTTTTTCCGATCTGGGTGCCTTTTATTTCCTTTTATTCCCTTATTGCACTGAGTGTATCCTTCAGCACAATGTTGAATAGAAGTGAGAGTGCTCATCTTCAACTTTGTACACCTATAATATGTAAAATGTATCTTTTTTTCTCTTGGCCACTTTGTTTTTTTTGTTTTGAGACACTTAATTATGCTGTGTCTAGGTGTGATTTTCTTCATGTTACTTGTTCTTTGGATTTGTTGAATTCCTTAGATGGTGGGTTAATAGTTTTAGTAAATCGGATATTTTCAGCCATTATCTCTTCAAATAATTTTTCTATCTACCCCTCCCTGTCTTCTCCTTTGTAATCCCTAGGACTCAGATCACTTTTTAATTTAATTTTTGAGTCTTACTTTCTCTCTTTTTCACTTTAGATAATGTCTATTGCTTCATGTTCAGGTTTATTTTTTTAATAAATTAATTTTTATTGGTGTTCAATTTACCAACATACAGAATAACACCCAGTGCTCATCCCGTCAAGTGTCCCCCTCAGTGCATGTTCAGGTTTATTAATGTTTTCTTTTTCAATGTCTAATATTCCATTAATTCCAGTGCTTGTATTTTTTTTAAATATCAGTCATTGTGGTTTTCACCTCTATAAATTTGATTTAGGCATTTAAAATATATTTTCCGTATCTCCTTTAACTTCCTTAACATTTGTAATACTTAAATAAATGTTCTGGAGTCCTTGCCTGCTAATAACCACATCTGCATCAGTTCTGGGTTGGTTTTGATGGCTTGATTTTTCTCATTATAGGTCATATATTCTTACTTCTCATGTCTAATAAAGGTTGATTGGATACCAAGCATTATGAATTTTACTGTGTTAGGTGTTGTATATTTTTGTATTCCTATAAATATCCCTGTACTTTGTTATAGGGTGCATTTAAATTACAGTTTTATTCCTCTGAGTCTTACTTTTGAGATTAGTAAGCTAGGCTCATTTAGTCTAATTTAGTTATTACCAATACTTCTGAAGTTTCTACCCAATACCCCATAAATTATGAGGCATTTACTCTCTGTAAGTTAAAACTGGCACTATTTCCAGCCCTGTGTAATTGCTGAAAAGTTTTCCCTTTATTATCAGTTGGTTTTCTCAAGTAATTTACTTACAAACATTGACCAGTCAGTGCTCTGCTCAATGTTCAAGAATGATCATACATGGATTTTTAAAGTTCTTTCTCTAAGAGCCTGTTCATTCTGTATTATTGTGACCCACATATTCTATTCCCCTTATGTCTCCAGAGTCTTATCTCTCTCTTCTGAACTCAGACTTCAAGACAGTAAGATAAAGCAAACATGGGACTTACCTTTACTTTTTTTTCATCTCTTATAGATCACTATCCTGTTTTTTTTCTAAAATCCATTGCCTTATACAACATTATTTTTCATGTATTTTTGGGATTTTGCTTTTTATCCTCTTGTTTTTTTGGACACATGCAATGGTGACAAATCCAGTTTCTCTTACTACCTCTTGTCCAAAGATAAAGTCCCAGTATTTAAACCATATTAACTTTAAGTAAATTGACACAATTAAATCCTCAAGCAAATCTTCGAAAAAAAAAAAAAAGACTCTCCAGACCTCTGCAGAAAATGGAACTTGCATTTTAATGATGTCTTTTATTTGAAATGACTTGTGCATTAATCCTGGAAAACCACTATTTGTTTTGTATCACAGAGATAATTTAAGCAATAATTAATAAATGCAAAAAATATACCCCAATGAATAGTCTCCTTTATTCTATTGGATACGTGCTAGAAAGATACTCATCTGTGAAATGAGAGCTCAGAATAAGACCGAATGCCAAATCAAAGCAGGTAGAAATGAAGAATACACTGTCTTCTGTGTAGGCCTGTATTTTCTGGAAAAATGCCTACAGTCATGGCATTCTATATATGTTTCAAACGGAAAAATGACAATTTTTAAGTTTTCTTCATCAGCAAGTAGAATACTTGCAACTTTCAAATTAGTCCCTTGAATACACTCAAAGTAACAAAGTTAATTTGTTCACTGAGAGTAGACTCTAAGTTCAGTCCTGTTTCATATTAGACTCATATTTCATTGCTGAAAAACTACAGGTAAGCAATTTTCAATAGACTTTAGATTTCAGAGCAATTTTAGTTTCATAGCAATATTGAGCAGGATGCACAGAAATTCCTCATATTTCCCCTATCTCCTCATATGCAAAGACTCTGCCATTATCAATATCAACCAAGAAAAAATACATTCATTACAGTTGGTGAACATACATTGACACATGGCAATTACCCAAAATACACATGGTAATTACTCAAAGTACACAGTTACCATAGGGTTCACTCTCAGGGTTGTACACTATATGGATTTAGACAAATGCGTAATGGCTTATATGAACCATTATAGTATCAGAGTAGTTTTACTTTGTTAAAATCATCTGTGCTCTATTTATCCTGCCCTCCCTCCTAGCTCCTAGAAATCATTAGCGTTTTTTACTGTCTCCATATTTTTGTCTTTTCCAGAATCATATAGTATGTATTTTTTTCAGATTGCCTTTCTTCTCTTTTTTTTGTATATTTTTATTGGAGTTTGATTTGCCAACATATAGCATAACACCCAGTGCTCATCCCATCAAGATTGCCTTTTTTTCATCTACTAATACGCATTTATATTTTCTACATATGTTATCATGGCTTGATAGCTTATTTCTTTCCAGTGCTGAATAATATCCCATTGCTTGGATTAAACAGTTTTTTCTCCATTCACCTACTGAAGAGCAACTTAATTGGTTCCAATTTTTGGCATTTATGAATGAAGCTGTTTATAAACATTCACGTACAGGTATTTTGTGGACATAAGATTCTATCTCCTTTGAGTGAGAACCAGGTACCTGTTTGCTGGATCATATAGTAAAAGACCTTTTAGTTTGGTAAAAAGATGCCAAACAGCCTTGTAAAGTGGCTGTACCATTTTGTATTTCCATCAGCAACAAATGAAACTTCCTGTAGTTCAACACCCTCACCAACATTTGGTGTTGTCGATGTTCTCGATTTTTACATTCTAATAGATGTGGAGTAAGATCACATCTATTAGCTATCTTAGTATGTGGCTTCCTGATGACATATGATATGGAACATCTTTCATTACTTGTTTGTCATCTGTACATCTTCTTTGGTGAGGTATCTCACTATGGTTTTGATTTGTACTTCCCTGATGATTTGTGATGTTGACTATGTTTCTGTTTGTTTGGTTTTGTTTCTCTTGCCAATGAGACATATCCATAACTATATTGGTAAGACTAATGTCCAAGAGATTATAGCCTATGCTTTCTTTCGGGAATTTTATGATTTTGGGTTTCACAGTCAAGCTTTAATCCATTTTGAATTTATTTCTGTGTATGTTGTAAAAAAAAAAAAGAGCCCAGTTTCACTCTTTTGCATGTAGCTGTGCAATTTTCCCAACACCATTTATTGAAAAGATTGTCTTTCACACATTGTATATTCTTGCCTCCATCATAGATTAATTGACCATATAAGTGTGGACCTATTTCAAAGATCTGTATCCTCTTCCATTGTGTCTATTTTTTTGTGGCAGTACCATGTTTTTTAATAATAAATTTTTTATTGGTGTTCAATTTGCCAACATACAGAATAACACCCAGTGCTCATCCCATCAAGTGCCCCCCTCAGTGCCCGCCACCCAGTCACCCCCAATCCCTGCCCTCCTCCCCTTCCACCACCTCTAGTTCGTTTTGCAGAGTTAGGAGTTTTGATTACTACAGCTCTAGTATATCTTCAAATCTGGGAAAGGGATACCTCTAGCTTTGTTTTATTTCTCAAGATTACTTTGAATATTCTAAGTCTTCTGTAGTTTCATAAAAACTATAGAATTTTTTTTAGCTAATTCTGTCAAAAATGCCATAGAAATTGCATTGAATCTGTATATTGTTTCAGGCAGTAGGAACATTTTCTCAATATTAATTTTCCAACCCATGAGCATTGTGTACCTTTCTAATTGTTTCATCTTCAATTTTTATCATTAATATCTTATAACTTTCAGAGTTTAGATGTTTCACCTCCTTGGGTGAATTTACACCTAGGTACTATTGTCTTTTCAGTGCAATTGTAAAAGGGAATATATTTTAATATTTTTAAGTACATTACAGTTAATGTAAGGTGTTATTTTCATTTCAGATGTACAATATAGGGATTCAGTAACTATATAGATTACTCCGTGCTCATTGTGATAAGCATACTCTTATTCCTTTTCACTTACTTCACCCATCCACCCACCCAATTCCCCTCTAGTAATCATCAGTTTGTTCTCTATAGTTAAGTCTGTTGTTTTGTCTATTTTATTCATTATTTCTTTTGATTCTTAAATTCTACATATGAATGAAATCATGTGATATTTGTCTTTCTCTGAGTGACTTACCTCACTCAGCATTATACTCTCCAGATCCATATATGTTGTCGCAAATGGCAAGATTTCTTTCTTCTTAATGGCTGAATAATATTCCATTGTAAATATATACCACGTCTTCTTTATCTATTTATCAGTCAATGGACATGGGCTGCTCCCATATTTTGCCTATTGTAAATAATACTGCTATAAACATAGGGGTCCATACACCTTCTCAAATTAGAGTTTTATATTCTTTCAGTAAATATTCAGTAATGGAATTATTGGATAATGTGGTAGTTATATTTTTTATTTTTTGTCTAATTTCCATATTGTTTTCCAGTGACTGCACCAGTTTGAATTCCAATTAACAGTACACAAGGGCTCCTTTCTGTCCACATCCTCACTAACATTTGTTGTTCTTTGCATTTTTTTAATTTAAGTTCTAGTTAGTTGCGATGCCTGGGTGGCTCAGAAGTTGAGCAGCTGTCTTCGGCTCAGGTTGTGATTCCGGGGTCTGGGATTGAGTCCTGCATCAGGCTCCCAGCAAGGATCCTGATTCTCCCTCTGCCTATGTCTTTGTCTCTGTCTCTCTCTCCCTTTCTCTCTCTGTCATGAATAAATAAATAAATATTTTTAAATAAGCTTTTAGCTAACATACAGTGCAATATTGGTTTCTGTAGAATGCAGTGATTCATCACTTACATGTAATAACTACTGCACACCACAAGTGCCCTCTTTAATACTCATCATCCGTCTAGCCCATCCCCTACCCAAACCCTCCATCAACCTTCTCTATCATTGCATTTTTTTAGTCATTCTGATAGGTGTGAGTTAGATCTCATAGCGGTTTTGATTTGCATTTCCCTGATGATTAGTGTAGTGGAGCACTTTTTCATGTGTCTGGTGGCCATATGTACATCTTCTTTGGAGAAAGGTCTGTTCATGTATTCTACTCATTCTGTAACTGGATTATTGTGGGTTGGTTGGTGTTGAGTTGTATAGATTTTTAGATAATGATCCTTTATTAATGTACCATTTGTATATATCTTCAGTTCAGTAGGTTGTCATTTTGTTTTCTTGATAGTTTCTCTCACTGTGCAGAAACTTTGTATTTTGGTGTAGCCCAATAGTTTAGCTTTACTTCTGTTTACTTTGCCTCAGGAGACATATTTAGAAAAATATTTCTATAGCTGATGTCAAAGAAATTACTGCCTGTGCTCACTTCTAGGAATTTTATGGTTACAGTCTCACATTTTTAGTCTATTTTTGGTATCATGTAAGAAAGTTGTCCAGTTTCAGAGGAAGGCAAAATGGTAAAAGAGTAGGGGACCTCTTTCATCTAGTCCCTTGAATTAAGCTGGATAACTGTCAAATTATTGTGAACACCTATGAAATCAACTTGAGATGTAAGAAAATAATTACTGGAATTCTACAAATAGAAAAACGACCACTTTTTGCAAGATAAGAAGTGTAGGGAAGTAAATTTCAGGGGATATATCAGAAGATAAACAGCAGTAGGAAGGGAGCCTCTATAAACCAACTACTGGAAAATGATATAGACCCAGAGTGCAAAACCACGACTTTTAGAATTCTGCTCCCATGAGTGATGTCCCTGCCAAAAAGGTGCTCAGGTGTCAAAATGGGACAGAATCCTAGGTGGGACAGTGTGGTCTCAGGATCCCTAGGGTCACAAAAAGAACAAGAGTGTCTGAGCCAGCAGAGTTCTCAAGCATTGGTGTGAGGAAACGGTCTACGGTCAGAGGAGCTTTCAGCTCAGTTTCTCATAAACCACAAACTAGAGCACAATCAGGAGACCATTCTATGTGCAGGGGGCCCTAAAAAAAGCCGAAATGTGATGACTCTCCACCTTCTCCCTCGAAGATCAGTTTGGGCACACACAACAGGAGTTGGCAGAGTATAATGCATACAAAAATGAAGACTACTTTTCCCTGTGGGTTTACTGAAGAAAGGGGGCTGTGATCTTTCAGCTCCAGGGATGGAGATGAGGGTGTGGCCATTTTTATTTTCATCCTCTAAAGCAGTGCAGAAAGGCTACAGGGGAAAAAAAGACACATAGAGCAATAAGAAGCAGCTTACAGTGAGTCTGGCCCACTGGCCACAGGAGGTGCAACTCCACGCAGGCAAAGACACTTAAGAATCACTGCAGCAGGTACCTCCTCCAGAAGACCAATTGGAAAAACAGGTGAATACCAAGTTTACAGAGCACACAAAACTGCAAAACTCCAGCGCTAGGGGAAAATAGTGTATAGAATTTGAGCTTTTTCTCATGATTCTTTTATCTTGCAGTTTACATTTCTTCATTTTTTACCTCTTTTTGTTTTCACCTAGTTTCTTATTTTATCAATTCTGTTTTCATTTTCAAATAGTCAGTTATTTTATCAACTCTTTGTTTTTAAATTGTTTATTTAACTTTTATTTGTACATTTATATTTATAGATATATTCTTCATTTGTGGCTTCAATTCACTGTATTCAATTATATATATATATATATATATATATATATATATATATATATATATAAAGTTTTGCTTCTGTTACAATTTTGGGATTTAGTATTTTCTAACAAACAGACCAAAATACTCCCAGGACCAAGTAGACCATTCTGTTTTGTCCACCTGGGAGAATATATTCTCTCTTCTTCACGCCTTTTTTTTTTTCTTTTTCTTTTCGCTTTTGGTTTCTGACCACCTCAGATTTATCTAGTGTGTATTTCACTTGGGCCATGGTTGATACTTTTGATTTTGTTCTCTCATTCATCAACTCTTCTCTGGGCAAAATGACTAGAAGGAGGAACTCATAACAAAAGAAAGAACCAGAGGTAATGCTCTCTGCCACAGATACAATAGATATGGATATAAGTAAAAAGTCAGAGCTGGAATTCAGGATAATTATTATAAAGTTACGAGTAGGGCTTGAAAAAGAATAAGAGACTCTACAGAATATCTTAGTGCAGAAATAAAATCTAATCAGGCTAACATTAAAAATGCTTCACATGAGATATAGTCTAAAATAGATGCTCTAACAGCTAGGGTAAATGAGTCAGAACAGAGTCAGTGACATAGAAGACAAGGTGATGTAAAGGAAGGAAGCTGAGGAAAAGGGAGAAAAATAACTAATGGACCATGAGGGGAGGCTTTGAGAAATCAGTGATACCCTAAAGCAAAACAATATTAGAATTATTGGGGTCTCAGAGGAAGAAGAAAGTAAAAGAGAGACAGAAAGTATAGTTTAGCAAATCATAGCTAAGAACTTCCTTAACCCAGGGAAGGAAACAGGAATTCAAGTACAAGAGGTAGAAGGAGCCCCCTTCAAAAGCAATAAAAAGAGATCAACACCCTGACATATAATAGCGAAACTAGCAAATTTCAGAGATAAAAGAGAAAATCCTGAAAGCAGCTCAATACAAGAGGTTATTAAGCTACAGGGGTAGGAACATTAGACTGGAAGCAGATCTCTGGCAGACTAGAAAAGGCTGGCATGATATATTCAGGATACTAAATGAGAAAAACGTGCAGCCATGAATACTCAGCAAGGCTGTCATTCGGAATGGAAGGAGAGATAAAAAGCTTCCAGAACAAACAGAAACTAAAAGAATTTGTGATCACTAAAACAGACCTGAAAGAAATATTAAAGGGGATTCTGTAAGTGAAGAGAAAAGCCAAAAGTACAAAGACCAGAAAGAAACAATCTACAGATACAGGGACATTATAGCAAATACAACGGCACTAAATTTATATATTCCAATACTTACTCTGAATGGAAATGGGCTAAATATTCCAATCAAAAGAGACAGTTTATCATATTGGATAAAAAGTATGACCCTTACATATGTTGTGTACAAGACACTCATTTGAGATCTAAAAACACCTCTAGATTGAAAGTGAGGGGGTGAAGAACCATGTATCATGCTAATGGACATGAAAAGAAATCTGGGAGAGCAATCCTTATATCAGACAAATTAGACTTTAAACCAAAGGCTGTAATAAAAATTGAAGAGGGACACTATATCATATTTAATGGGTTTATCCAACAAGAAGATCTAACAACTATAAATGTTCATGCTCCTAACATGGGAGCAGCCAGTTATATAAACCAATTAATAACAAAATTAAAGAAATACATTGATAATAATACAATAATAATAGTATTATTATAGTCAACACCTAGTCATCCCAGTCATAGCAATAGATAGATCATTTAAGCAGAAGATCAACAAGGAAACAAAGGCTTTGAATGGCACTGGACCAGATGGACTTAATAGATATATAAGGAGCATTCCATTCTAAAGCAACAAAGTACATATTCTTATCAAGTGTTAATGGAGAATGCTATATAATGGAATATTACTCGGCCATCAGAAAGGATGAATACCTACCATTTGCTTTAATGTGGATGCAACTGGAAGGTACTATGTAGACTAAAATAAGTCAGTCAGAGAACGACAATTATCATATGGTTTCAATCATATGTGGAATAAAAGAAATAGTGAAAGGGACCATGAGGCAAGTGGGGAAACTAAGTGGGGAAAAATTAGAGAGAAAGGCAAACCATGAGAGACCTCTAATTCTGGAAAACAAAGTGTTGCAGAGGGGAGGTGCATGGGTGGATAGGGTAACTGGATGATGGGCCTTAAAGAGCATGTGATGTGTTGAGCACTAGTTTTATACTATATGTTGGAAAATTGAATTTAAATACAAAAGAAAAAAATAGTCTCTTATGATTGGTTAGTTTATCTTTCTCTCTGATTTTGTCTTATTGTATTTTCCCTCTCTTCCCCTATTATCCTCTGGTTTGTTTCTTAAATTCCACATGAGTGAAATCATATGATAAATGTTTTTTCTGATCAACTTATTTCACTTAGCATAATACCTTCTAGTTCCATCCAAGTCATTGCAAATGCTAAGATTTCATTTTTTGATGGCTGTGTTATCTGATATCTGTTATATATATGTATCATGTAATATATATGTATATGTACATATATATGTATATATCAGATACATATTATACATATATATATCACATCATCTTTATCCATTTGTCAATGGACATCTCTACTCTTTTTTAAAAAATTTATATTTATTCATGAGAGACACACAGAGAGAGTCGGAGACATAGGCAGAGGGAGAAGCAGACTCCCCATAAGGAGTCTGATGCAGGCCTAGATCCCAGGATTCCAGGATCATGCCCTGAGCCAAAGGCAGATGCTCAACCATTGAGCCACCCAGGTACCACAGACATCTCTACTCTTTACACAGTTTGGCTATTGTGGACGTTGCTGCTATGAACACTGGGGTGAAGGTATTTCTTTGGATCACAATGTTTGTGTCCTTTGGATAAATACCCAGTAGTGCAATTGCTGGGTCTAGGGTGGCTCTATTTTTAACTTCTTAAGGAACTTCCACACTGTTTTCCAGAGTGGCTGCACCAGTTTGCATTCTCACCAGCTGCGTAAGAGGGTTTCCTTTTCTCCACATCCTTGCCAGCATTTGTTGTTTCCCGTCTTATTAATTTTAGACATTCTGACTGGTGTAAGATGGTATCTCATTGTGGTTTTGATTTGTGGTTCCCTGATGCCAAGTAATGGTGAGCATTTTTTCATGTCCCTGTTGGCCATTTGTTTGTGTTCTTTGGAGAAATGTCTGTTCATGTTTTCTGCCCATTCCTTAACTGGATTATATGTTCTTTGGCTGTTGAGTTTAATCAGGTTTTTTAAAATTTTATGTATTTATATATGAGACACACAGAGAGAGGCAGAGACATAGGAGGAGGGAGAAGCAGGCTACCTGCAGGAAGCCCAATGCTGGACGTGATCCCAGATCCCGGGATGATGCTCTGTGCTGAAGGCAGAAGCTCAACCATGGAGCCACCCAAGCATCCCATATAAGTTCTTTATAGATTTTGGATACTAACCCTTTATCTGATAAGACATTTGCAAATATCTTCTCACATTTTGCATGTTGCCTTTTGGTGTTATATGTAGAGGACTCTCTATTAATTTGATGTTTCCTTAAGTTTAAACATTCAAAAAACACTAAATGTTTACTCCTCTTGTTTTATGGATATTTAATATTTTACATCATTTTATTTTCTGTATTCTTTTTTTAAGATTTTTATTTTTATTCATTCACGAGAGAGACAGAAAGAGAGAGAAGCAGAGACATAGGCAGAGGGAGAAGCAGGCTCCATGCAGGGAGCTCGATGTGGGACTCGATCCCGGGACTCCAGGATCACGCCCTTGGCCGAAGGCAGGCGTTAAACTGCTGAGCCACCCAGGGATCCCCCTATTTTCTGTATTCTTAACTAATTTTTGTAGATATAATTGATTTTATCACTTACATTTTAGCCTCTTGATTGGCTGTACAAGTTACCTAATCTACTACCCTTACCATATGTTTTTTTTTCCTTTCATAATTTTCTTAATTTTCTTTATGGCCTTTACTTTCCTGTTAAATAATTTCCTTTTACATTTCTCTTAAGGCTGGTTTAGTGATTGAACTCCTTTAACTTTTGTTTGTTTGTCTAGGAAATTTTATCTCTCCCTCTATTCTGAATGACTTCTTTGCTGGGTAAAGCATTCTTGATTCTGAGGCTTCTCCCCTTTCAGGACTTTGAATATATCATACCATTCACTTCTGAACTGTAAAGTTTGTGCTGAAAAACTAGCTCATATCCTTATGGAGTTTTCCTTGTATATAATTATTTTATTTTCTATTACTGTTTAAAATTTTCTTTTTATCATTATATTTTGCCATTTTACTTACGAGGTGTTTTGGTGAAGATCTCCTTGGGTTCATCTTGTTAGGGGTTCTCTGTGCCTCAGGTACTTATATATGGTTTTTTTTTTCTCTTGATTAGAGAATTTTTCAGTTATTATTTTTTTAAATAAGGTTTCTCTTCCTTTCTTTTTTTGAGATTTTATTTATCCACCCATGAGAGACACAAAGAGAGAGGCAAAGACAGAAGCAGACTCCCTCCAGGGAGCCCAGTGTGGGGCTCGATTCCTGGACCCCAGCCAGGATCATGCCCTCAGTCAAAGGAGATGCAAAACCACTGAACCACAAAGAAGTCCTGGCTTCTATTCCTTTCTATCTATTCTTCTGGGATCCCTATAATGTGAATATTATTACATTCATTCAAGTTGCTGATTTTCTTTAATTCTCACTTTTTATTCTTGTTGTTTTTGTTGTTGTTGTTTTCCAGCTTGGTTGCTTTTCATTACTGTGTCTTCCAGATTGCTGATCCATGTTTCTGAGTCCTTTACTCTGCTGTAGATTATCTCCAATGTAGGGATACCTGGATGGATAAGCGGTTGAGCATCTGCCTTCAGTTCAGGGTATGATCCTTCAGTCCTGGGATCAAGTCCCACATTGGGCTCCCTGCATGCAACCTGCTTCTCCCTCTGCCTCTGTCTCTGCCTCTGTCTCTGTGTGTCTCTCATGAAAAATAAAAATAAAATATTCAAAAAATAAAATATTATCTCTAGTCCATTTCTCATTTCAGTTAATTTCTCCAGCTCTGACTGGTTCTTTTTTTTTAATATTTCCTTTTTGTTGACATTCTCATGAATTCATTTACTCTTTTCTCAAGTCCAATAAGTATCTTTATAACCATTACTTTGAATTATTTATCAGACATATCATTTATCTCTGTTTCATTTAGCTTTTTTACTGTGGTTTTCTTTTGTTCTTTCTATTGGGACATATTCCACTCTTTCATAATTTTGTCAAACTGTTTGTTTCTATGTATTAGGTAGATTAGCTATATCTCCTGGTCTTGAAAGTAGTGGCTTTGTGTAGATGTCCTGTGGTGCCCTGTACTGCAATTTCCTTGGTTCAGTAAAACCAAGTATTTCAGTGGTATCCCTGGAGCCTGTGAGGCTACTATTGTGCCGTACTGTTGCAGGTGAGCTACAATTGCCTTTAGCTTAGTCAGCTGCAACAACCCACTTTACTTGCTGGGGGTATACTGGGTAAGGTTTGATTCCCATGCTATATAAAGGCATGTCTGAGGCTGTTATGGGCTCATTGATGGGACTATCTGTCTACAATTAGCCTCTGTCCCACAGCTGTGAGTGCACAAATAGGCAGGAAAAAAATGAGTTGGGAATTTCTTTCTCCCATATGAAATGTTATGGCTGACTTGGGTTCAGTATATCCTTTTCTCCATGTCTGTTAGCCGCTAGTAAAACCCCAGCAGATTAGGATCTGATTAGTTCCTCCTAGGGCAGACATTGTTAAAATGAAGAGAATGCTCCCATGTATTTCAAAATGTTTTTTTTTTGTACCCTCTCCTTGCCAAAAGCAGAAGATTTTTCTTCAGTATTTACTGAAAGAATCTGATAAAGCTCCAGGAGGTAAAATTTACAAAAGTGTGGGTACTCTGATGGCTAGATCCAATTGGTTTTTATTTCTCAGACTTCTCCATACTGAGACTCCAGCAATTTGTCAGTTATAGTTCACTTTCCCTACCCTGGCACCAGTTTCCATGGAGATTTCTTCTCTGGTACATTGTGATTCTTTGTATTAAGCTATTGGTCTCTCCAATGGGAGGGGGCAGTGATTTGCTCTGTGAACTCCTTTCTCTTACAGATCTAAGAGATTTTTCAGTTTATTCAGATTTTACTTTTAAGACAGAGTGGTGACTTCTAAACTTACATACTGGCCCAGAAACCAACAGTCTTTAAGTGAATTTTTTATTGATGAATCTAAAACCCCAACATATAGTGAAACATTTTCTGATTCATTTAAAAGATAAAATTATCCAGTGTAAGTTCAGTGTAGTATATATAAAGTTTTACATTCTTTGATCATCTATTATGTGAATAAATAAATTTATAATACTCTATTAAACACAATATTGGATTAACCAGGATATCCTATTCTTCAACTGTGATGGATTACCAAGGACAAGTGGTCACACCAAAATCTTTCAGTAAATTTAAATAAAGTAATTTATCTCCTTTTCTACCCAAATAATATATTAGTGATGATGATGATGATGATGATATAAAACTAACACTTAAGGCACTCTTAAAAGAGCTTTATATATATCCACCCATTTATTCTCCAGAATGTCCTTGAGGGAGATCCTATTAACATCCCTGTTTTACAGATGAAAATAAAATGAGCGCAAAGTTGTTATTTGCATTGCTTGTGGTCACATATTTAATAAGTGACAAAGATGAAATGTGAACATATTCAAACTGACTCTAAGGTAGTGTGAAAGAGATTGCGAAAGCCAGATTTTTGAGTCTGATTTACTGCTTACTAGCTACCTGGAATTCAGCAAATTATTGAGTCTTTTTCCACTCATTTTCTTCTGTTAAGTGGTAATAATAATTAAACTAAATTGTGATTTGTTTTAATTTTTTGTGATTTGTTTTAAATGAAATGTGAATATATATTTAATGAGATGTGAATATATTTATATATATTAAATATATTTATATAAATTTTATATATTCACATTATATGTTTTTAAATGAGATGTATATATCTATATATATCTAATATATATATATGTATATATGTAATCTGTGTGTGTATATATATATCATTTACCACATACCAGGTCCCATATTCAATAAATCATATATATTTTTCAAATTAAGCCTTGACCATAGCACTGCTTTTTATTTTCTAATGTATTATTTTTAGTCTGATATATTCTACTAGAAATTTGCATCCATAATGCATAAACGTAGGAATAATGAAAAGAAAAAAATGAATAAGCAAGTAAAATTGATACTCTGACCTTATATTCTTTTTAGTATTATGGTGACCAGGCTATGTCTCCATTAAGCAAACAGTTTAGCTGTTTCAATTTGCAGCACCTCATATATTTAGCTTTTATAGAGCTATTAATGAACTGTAAGGATAAAATTTGCATTCAAACACCTGAGATCTTAAAATAGTTTCCAGAAATTAGGTCAAAGTCACCAGGGAACAATTTATGAAAATGCTTCTAAGCTCTTAAAGGTCTTCAGCACAAACTCAGTCTAAATTTGAAAGTTTCATCAGGAAAAAAATATTAGCAATTTTGTGTATTGGTAAAAGACACTGTGTGTATGTGTATGTGTGGAGAGAGAGAGGGAGGTTGGAAAGAGGGAAGATGAGGAAAGTATACATGTTGATACCATGTATGTATGGATTACTTGGTTTTCTTGATAAGTAGTTTTTATTAAATTTATCCAAAGTTTTTATTTCTTGGCTTTATGTATTTTCCTCATTCTATGATGAATATGTAACTGGATTGATTGCTTGCCCTGAAGATTGCTCAATAAATATTTTATTTTATTATTTCTTACTTAAATTCAGCTTGCCAACATATAGTACAACAGCCAGTGTTCATCCTGTCAAGTGCCCTCCTCAGTACCCATCACCCAGCTACCCCATCCCCCACACACCACCCCTTCCACAACCCTTTGTTTCCCAGAGTTAGAAGTCTCTCATGATTAATCCCCCTTTCTAATTTTTCTCATTCAGTTCCCTTCCTATCCCTTATAATCTCTTTCACTATTTCTTATATTCCACATATGAGTGAAATCACATGATGATTGTCCTTCTCTGATTCACTTATTTCACTCAGCATAATACACTCCAGTTCCATCCATGTTGAAGCAAATGGTGGGTATTTGTCTTTTCTGATGGCTGAGTAATATTCCATTGCATAAATATACCACATCTTCTCTATTCATTCATCTGTCGAAGGATATTGTGGCTCCTTCCACAGTTTGGCTATTTTGGGCATTGCTGCTATGAACATTGAGGTTCAGGTGTACCTGCGTTTCACTACATTTCTATCTTTGGGGTAAATACCCAGTAGGCTCACTAAATATTTTATTTGTTATATTTTGAGGAAAGGAGTTTGCACTTTTCCCAACTCTGTAGTATTGGTTTCCCAAGAACATAGCCTATATATATTCCCTATTGTCTCTACTACTTCATTCCAACTACACATTTTGTCTTTAAATTGCTACTTAATGAATTTTGTAGACTTAATTGATAAATTTAAACACCTGTAAGACTTTTTCCTTTAAAAGAAATTGAATGTTAAAAAAATAAATAAAAAAAAATAAATTGAATGTTGTATTTTGGTAGTGGATAACAATGCCAGGTACTGGATAATTTTACCTCTACTATGCTAAATTTAATTAAGCAAACCTAATAAACTAAAATAATAAATCAAAATTTTCATCTAATAAAAACTCCACTACTGCATGTAAAATGTAGTGGGTTTTTTCGATTTTATTTATTTATTCATGAGAGACACACACACAGAGAGGCAGAGACACAAGCAGGCTCCATGCGGAAGCCTAATGTGGGACTCAATCCTGGGACTCTAGGATCACGCCCTGGACTGAAGGCAGACACTCAACCACTGAGCCACCCAGGGATCCCCTAAAGTGTAGTTTAAAAAATTCAAGACATGCACAATTCTTCAGAGAAATGCTCATTGCAAATGTGAGTCCCATCTATACTTGTTAATTAAGTTCCTCTACAAATTGTTCGCAGTAAAATCTGATAGCCACAGAAAGAGGAATTCTGATAATTTTTAGACATTTAAAACTTCAAAATGTATAAAGAGTGGAATACAGTTCTTCTGTCTGTCATTAGGTACAAAACCCCTGTTTTTCCACCAAATCTTTGAAACATGGAATGCCATAACCATTTGAAAATCAAATTTCTGGCTGCTTCTAAATGTTTTATGTTCCTCCCAAGATATCAGAAGTTTAGATTTTTAAAAGACATGTTTTTGGTTGTAAGCCAGAAGAGACAAAATAGAATGCAAAATTACTTACACCTGCAGTCACTGGTCTCATAGCAAAATCAAGTGGCCATTTAGTTCACTATTCAATCTTTAGATGCATTTTAAGAATAGCAGGTGCAACAATTACACAGCTTGAACTGAGAATGTAGAAGATGCATATGTGGATTGAAGTAAAAACCACAATATCTCCCCAGTGTAACTTTAGCAAATTTTATTCCTCTGGTCAAAGTATTGCAACATTTCCAATTTCTTTTACCTCACTTCACTACTCCTCACTATTCTGTAAAAGCAACTATGCTAACAAATGTATTAATATAAAGAATAGATAAATACTTTAGGCAACCATATTAAATACCAAACGATACTTATAAAGCATTCCATAAACAATTGTAAATTTTAAAGACTGCTTATTTGTAATGTTATACCATAATGGGATACCTACAGCTGCCATATTTCTGAGTTTATAATCAAAGTAATGTTATCATTAGCTACTACTTTTTGTCTTTTCTGTTGTTTTAAAAAATTATTTTGAGTACATAATCTATGCATAGGATTCAAAAGATACAAAGTTTTTTGCTATCAGTTTTCTGTTTTAGAGGCAACTATTTTTATCCATTTCTTTTGGAAAATAGCTTTACAGAAGAAATATATTTATAGATAGTTCATTTTAAATAAATATTCCAGGGATCCCTGGGTGGCGCAGCGGTTTGGCGCCTGCCTTTGGCCCAGGGCGCGATTCTGGAAACCCCGGATCGAATCCCACGTCGGGCTCCCGGTGCATGGAGCCTGCTTCTCCCTCTGCCTCTCTCTCTTTCTCTCTCTGTGACTATCATAAATAATAATAAAAAAATAAAAAAATAATAAATAAATAAATATTCCATTGCCTATTATTTTTCATCTTACATATTGTTTTACATTGTAAAATATAGAACTATTTCATTCTTTTCAATAACTACATAGCTTACATTGTGTTAAGGTACCAGAATTTATTTGACCCATCCTCATCAATGAATTTTTTTCAGTCTTATACTGCTGTAAAAATGCTGTAGTGAATATCATTACACATTTCACATATATATGAGTATATGTGGAAGATATATCCCTAGAAGTGTATGTGTTGGGGACTGGGACATATGTAACTTTAATTTTACTATATAGTGACATTGTTTTCTAAACATAGATTTTAATAAATATAGATTTATCTACCTTTGGCTTCCTATTAAAGAGGAGCTAAAGAGGGATCCCTGGGTGGCGCAGCGGTTTGGCGCCTGCCTTTGGCCCAGGGCGCGATCTTGGAGACCCGGGATCGAATCCCACGTTGGGCTCCCGGTGCATGGAGCCTGCTTCTCCCTCTGCCTGTGTCTCTGCCTCTCTCTCTCTCTCTCTGTGACTATCGTAAATAAAATAATATATATATTTATAAAAAAAAGAGGATCTAAAGATATTTGGGTCTATTAGTAAACATGTTTTGTGTCACATTGAAAATTTTGCTATGAGGAATAATTTACTTCTAGAATTATGAAATATATTTTTAAATTTGCCAGACCACAGAATGCTAGTGTAATAGTCCACAATTGCCTAATGTCCAGTTTTCACTAGAATTAATTTATTTAATTTCATTAGAATATATGTAATTTAAACTACCAGAAATTAATAAGGAAAATATCTATATGCGAGGAAACTAGGATAACTAAAAATCTACCTATCTTAATGAAATCTTGCCAACTGCAACAACGTGGATGGAACCAGAGTGCATTATGCTAAGTGAGATAAGTCAGTCAGAAAAAAAAAAATATCAGGACGCCTGGGTGGCTCAGTGGTTGAGCATCTACATTCGGCTCAGGATGTGATCCTGGAATCCAGGGATCGAGTCCCACATCGGGCTCCCTGCATGGAGCCTGCTTCTCCCTCTGCCTGTCTCTGCCTTCTCTCTGTGTCTCTCATTAATATTAATTAACCTTTAAAAAAGAAAAATAAAAAAATAAAAAGACAAATATAATGTTTCACTAATATGAGGAATTTAAGAAACAAATGATATATATATCAGATAAAGATCCAAATTTATTATGGACACAATTCTGTTGCATTGATCTACATGTCTACCCATATTCTAGCACCACACTGGTTTGATTATTTTAGCATTGCAGTACATTTTGAAATTAGAAACTATATGTATTCCCACTATTTCCTTCTTTTTTTTCACTATTCAATGTGCATTGACATTTTATATAAATTTTAGAAGGATCTTTTCCACTACTTCAAAAAATATTTGGCATGTTGATAGGGATTGCATTGATCCCATAGATTTACTTAAAGACTATCATAACTATATCAAATATTCCAAACCATGAATATGATAGATATTTACACTTACTTATGTCTAAATACAATTGATTTTTGTGTATTGATGTTGTTTGCTGCATCTTTGCTGAAAGCTTTTTTATTAGCTTTAATAGTATATTGTGGATTTCTCAGTTTTCTACATAAAAAATTATATCATCTATGAACAAATAATTTTAATACGTTATTCATCTGAATGCCTTCTATTTTTTTTTCTTGGCTAGTTACCTCAGCTAGATCATCTACTATAATGGTGACTAGAAGTGGCAAAAGTGATATCTTTGTCCTGTTCCTTAAAAATCTTTTTTTTAAGATTTTATTTATTTATTCATGAGAGAGAGAGAGAGAGAGAGACAGAGAGAGACAGAGACAGAGACAGGCAGAGGGAGAAGCAGGCTCCATGCAGGGAGCCTGACATGGGACTTGATCTCAGGTCTCCAGGATCAGGCCCTAGGCCGAAGGTGGCGCTAAATTGCTGAGCCACCCGGGCTGCCCCTGTTCCTGATCTTAAAGGGGAATCTTACATCTCAAAAAAATAATTTTGAAAATTTTAATTTTGGTAAAAAATAACATACATTTTTACATTTTACCATCTCAGCACTTTATAGTTGTAAAATTTAGTATCATTAAGTATACTCCCATTGTTGTGTAACAGATCTCTGGAAGTTTTCATATTGCAAAACAGAAAATCTATAACAATTGAACAATTCCCCACTTCCCATTCCTCCTGATCCCTGAAAAATCACTATTTTACTTTCTGTTTCTATAAATCTGACTAATTGACATATCTCATTTAAGTGGAGTCATACAGTGTGTCTTTCTGTGACTGGCTTATCCCATTTAGCATAATGTCCTCAACATTTATCCATGTTGTATCATGTGATAGAATTCTCTTATTTTAGAAGCTGAATAATATTCCATTGTGCACATATAACACATTTTTATTGCCTATTTACTGATTGATGTGACACTTGGAATGATCTATATATGCATGCAAGGTCCATTTTGTCTATAGTGTCACTCAAATTCCCTGTTTCCTATTGATTCTCTGTCTGATCTATCTAATGTTGAGAGTGGAGTATTAAAGTCCTCAACTATTATTACATTGCTATTTATTTCTCCTTGTAATTCTGTTTAGTGTTTGCTTTATACATTTATGTGTTCCAATGTTGGGTGCATAAATATCTATAATGTTGTGTATCTTCTTGATGAATTCACACCTTTTTCATTATATAATGACCTCCTTTGTCCTTTGTGATAATTTGTAATTTAAAGTCTATTTTGTCTGATAAAACAACCCCTTCTGTCTAGTAGGATAGATAATCATATAGTTAGATAGATTGTGTTAAGTATCTATCAACTTCTATTTTACCTAAATCAATGTTGAATTTTATTAGATTCCTTTTCAACAACTATGGTTATGTTTGTGATTTTTGCTACTTTTTCTCTTTATATAATTCATATTAATAGAATTTCTATCATTTATTTGTTGTTACCTCTCTGCCATGAATCATTTGGGGACATAATATTCAATCTTTATAACATGCTTTGGTTTAGTTAATATTGATTTAGCAGTTAAAATAGACTAAAGCCTTAATTTGTTCTTGTTTTTCTCAGGTTTTGATATTAATGCTATAATTATAAAAGAATTTGAAGGACTTTCTTCTTTTTCTATTTGCTATTGTAGTTTATGTAGCATGAAGTATTTATATTTTTAAAAGGTTTTGGTAGAATTCTGCTTTAATCATGCAAGCCTAAGGCTTTTCTAAGGGCTAAGTAATGAGGGAGAAAGTAATTTATTTAAAAAGTTTGCTTCTTCTATGGAAATTGGAACGTTAAAAGTTTTTGAATGTTCTGAGTTCAGCTTTGGTCATTTCTGTTTTCTTAGAAAGTAATCCAAATCATCCAAGTTTTCAAATATATCTGTAAACAGTTGACGGAAGTAGCTAATTATGATTGTTTTTCTTTGTTCAGTTGTTTTAACATTCTGTCATGTACAGTTTTATGCTTTATACTTTTTTATGCATCAAATGAGGTAATTTCTAGTATATTTTGCACATACCAAAATTGAATTTATTTATTAATTATGCTATTTTCCAGTTCGTCAATTAATTGCTCTTATGCTTTGTTTCTGTTTTTGTCCGTTGTTAATTTTATCACATTGATTTGAATAGTTCTTACAGAATTTGTTTCCATTTTTTATAGGAGTTTGGAAGTTTTCCTTCATTTTTTTTATTTTTTGGAACAGTCTTCTTTAAATGTCTGGTAGAATTTCCCTGGGAAGCCATCCAGTCCTAGGCTCTTGTGTCTTCGAAGATTTTTGACTACTGATTCAACTTCTTTATTGGATGTAGGTCTGTTCAAGTTTTCTGTTTCTTCTTGTTTCAGTTTTGGCAGTTTGTTTCTAGGAATTTATCCATTTCTTCCAGATTCTTCAATTTGGTTGTATATAATTGCTCATAATAGTCTCCTATAATTGTTTGTATATCTGCAGTATTGGTTGTGATCTCTCCACTTCCACTAATGGATTTGAGTTCTTTCTCTTTTCTTTTTAATAAGTCTGTTTGGGCATTTATCAATTATATTAATTATTTCAAAGAACTAGGTCTTAGTTTCATTGATTTATTCTATTTTTTTTATTTCTACACCATTTATTTCAGCTCTAATTTAATTATTTTCCCTTCTGCTAGTTTTAGGCTTTATTTTCTGTTCTTTCTTCTGCTTCTTTAGGTTAAGGTTGGGTTGTGTGCTTGAGATTTTCTTACTTCTTTATAAAGGCCTGTATTGCTATATAATTCTCTCTTATGACCAACTTTTCTGCATTCCAATGGTTTTTAACTGTTGTGTTCTCATTTCCATTTGCTCCCATGTATTTTTTTCTTTAATTTCCAGGTTAACCTATTCTTTCTTTAGTATGATGTTGTTTAACCTCCATTTATTTGTGGTCTTTCCAATTTTTTTTTGTGGTTGACTTCAAGTTTCATAGCAGTATGATCTGAAAATATGCATTATATGATATCAATCTTTTTTGTACTAATTGAGGCCTGATTTGTAATCCAGTACATGATTTATTCTGGAAAACATTCTGCGTGCCCTCAAAAAGAATGTGAATTCTGCTGCTTTAGAATGAAATGTTCTGAATACATCCGTTAGGTCCATCTGGTCCAGCATGTCATTCAAAGCCATTGTTTCCTTGTTGATTTTCTGCTTAGTCCATTACTGTAAATGGGGTGTTAAAGTCCCTTGTTATCATTGTATTATTATCAATGAGTTTCTTTAAGTTTGATATTAATTGGTTTATATATTTAGGTGCTTCCAAGGTGGAACATAAATATTTACAATTGTGAGATCTTGTTGGATAGACCACTATATTATGATACAGTGCTCTTTTTTTTACAGTGCTCTTCTTTATCTCTTATTAAAGTCTTTGCTTTAAAATCTAGATTGTCTGATATAAGGATAGCTACTCTAGCTATCTTTATATGTCCGTTTGCATAATAGATGGTTCTCTACCCCCTGACTTTCAATCTGAGGTGTTTTTGGGTCTAAAATGAGTCTCTTGTAAGAAGCGTATTGATGAGTCTTGTTTTTTACTCATTCTGATACTCTGTGTCTTTTGATTGAAAAACTGAGTCCATTTACATTTAGAATTATTATTGATGAATTTGGTGCCATTGTACTACCTCTAAAGGCACTGATCCTGTAGACTTTCTCTGTTCCTTTCTAGTTTCTGTTGTTTTTGATCTCTCTTTCTTGCTCAAAGGGTCCCCTCTAGTATATCTTGCAGAGAATGGTTTGGTGTTCATGAACTCCTTTAGTTTTTGCCTGTTTTGGAAAGTCTTTATTTCTTCTATTCTGAATTAGAGCCTTGCTGGATAAAATATTCTTGGCTCATATTTTTTCCCTTTTAGCACTTTGAATGTACAATGCCACTCCTTTCTGGCCTACCAAGTGTCTGTGCAGTTCTGCAGCTAACCTTATGTGTCTGCCCTTGTAGGTCAAGGACTTTCTTCCCTAGCTGCTTTCAGAATTTTCTCTTTATCTTTGTACTTTGCAAGTTTCACTATCATATATCTTGGTGTTGACCTATTTTTATTGATTTTGAGTGGAATTCTCTGTGCTTCTTGGACTTGAATGTCTGTTTCCTTCCTCAGATTAATGAATTTCTCAGCTGTAAATTGTTCAAATTAAGCTTCTGCCCCTTCCCCCCCCCACTCTTCTTCTTCTGAAATGAAAGCTTGTTACGTTTTCTGTTGCTGAAAGTAATAGTATATTAAGCAAGGGTCATATACTGTCCATGGTCTGGTGCTTGAGGAAGTGTTTCTGGTGTATGCTATATGCACTCTGCTGTTGTGTTTTGGTTGTTCTTCCCACAGGTCAGTCCTCTACAGAGTTCCTCACTGTCATAACTGAAAGCTTGTATCTGTTGACCACTTTTATCCAATTCTCCCACCCCCCGCCCCCACCTATAATAACCACAAATCTAATGTCTTTTTCTGTGAGTTTGATTTTCTTTAAGATTCCACATGTGAGATCATACAATATTTGTCTTTCTCTATCCAACTTATTTCACTTAGCATAATGCTCTAAAAGTCTATCTATGCTGCCCCAAATGGCAAGATTCCTTTTTTCATGGAGGAATAATATTCCAGTGTATATGTATGTGTATGCATATATACAAACTTCGCATTTTTATATACATTTATCCACTGATGGATGCTTAGGTAGTTTCCACATCTTTTCTATGTAAATAATGCTACAATGAACGTTGGGGTGCAAATATATCTTCAACACAGGGATATTTTTCCTCCAGAAAGATACCCAGAAGTAGAATAACTGAATCATATGATAGTTTCATTATTAATTTTTCAGGAATATCTATAAGGTTTTCCATAATGTGCCAATTTTCAACCCCACGAAACAGTGTACAAGTGTTCCTTTTATACACATCCTTTCCAGCCAGAATTTGTTACCTCTTGACTTTTTGTTGATGGTAATTCTACCAGTATAAAGTTATATCTCATTTTAGTGTTTTTTTTAAAGATTTATTTATTTATTTGAGAGAGAGAGAGAGAGAGAGAACATGAGTCGGGGGAAGGGACCCAGTGAGAGGAAGAGAGACAATCCTCAAGCAGATTCCCTGCTGATCACAGATCCCGATGCAGGATTCAGTTCCAGGACCCTGAGATCATGACCTGAGCTGAAATCAAGAGTCAGCCACTTAACCAAGTCACCAGGTGCCCCTTATTTTGGTTTTGATATGCCTTTCCCTAATGATTAGTGATGTTGAACATCTTGCATCCATTGGCCATTTGTTTTTTTTAAGATTTTATTTATTCATGAGAAACACAGAGAGAGATAGAGGCAGAGACACAGGCAGAGGGAGAGGCAGGCTCCATGCAGGGTGCCCGACATGGGACTTGATCTCAGGTCTCCAGGATCATGCCCTGGGCCAAAGGCGGCGCTAAACTGCTGAGCCACCCGGGCTGCCCCCATTGGCCATTTGTATGTCTTCTTTGTAAAGATGTCTATTCAGGCCCTTTTCCCATTTTTAAGCTGGATTATTTGCTTTTATGCTATTAAGTTGTGCAACTTCTTTATATATTTTGAATATTAATCTCTTATACAATATATAATTTACAAATACGTCCTCCCATTGTGTAGGTTGCCTTTTCATTTTTGGTGATTATTTCCTTTGCTGTGCAGAAGCTTTTTAGTTGGATAAAATCTGACTTGTTCATTACTTAATTTATTTTATAAAAGATTTTATTTATTTATTTGAAAGAGAGAGAGAGAGAGAGAGAGAGAGTGTGTGTGTGTGTGTGTGTGCAAGAGAAAGCAGGAGCAGGGAGAGGGGAAGAAAGAGAGGGAGGAGCAGATTCCTCGCTGAACAGGGAGCCCCACACAGTGCTCAATCACAGGATCATAACTTGAGCCAAAGGCAGACATTTAACCAACTGAATCACCCAGGTACATGCATTGTTTAATGATTTTATTTATCTGAGAGAGAGAGAGAGGGACAGAGAGAGACAGAGATTTGTTGCTTTAGTTAATTAGTTAGCTATCTTATTGCTTGTGCTTTATGTGTCATATTAAAATATCATTGCCAAGATCCATGTCAATTTTTTTCCTGTTTTCTTCTAGGAATTTTATGGTTTCAGGCCTTACATAAGTCTTTAAGCTATTTCAAGTTTATTTTTGTGAGTGGTTAACAGACAGGTATCTAATTTCATTTTTTTAACCTATAATTATCCAATTTTCCCAGCATTGTTTATTGGAGAGACTGTCTTTTCTGTATTAAGTAATCTTGGCTTCCTTGTCAAATAATTGTTTACCATACATGCAAGGGTTTATGTCTGGGCTCCTAATACCTTCCATTGGTGTGTGTGTCTGTTTTTATACCATTACATAGTGTTTTATTATCCTTTTTTAAAATTTATACCTTTATAAAATAACTTGAAATCAGGAAGTGTGATGCTTCCAACTTTGTTTTCTCAGGTTACTTTGGTTACTCGGAGACTTTTGTGATTCCATATAAATTTTAGGACTGTATTTTTTTAATTTTTTTAAAATTTATTTACAATAGTCATACAGAGAGGGAGAGAGAGAGGCAGAGACACAGGCAGAGGGAGAAGCAGGCTCCATGCACCGGGAGCCTGACGTGGGATTCGATCCCGGGTCTCCAGGAACGCGCCCTGGGCCAAAGGCAGGCGTCAAACCGCTGCGCCACCCAGGGATCCCTAGGATTGTATTTTTTTTATAAAAAAAAAGTCATTGCAAACTTAATAGAGATTGCTCAGAATCTACAGATGCCTTAGGTAGTTTGAACATTTTAAAAATCTTCTTCTCATCAATGAACACAGGATACCTTTCTGTTCATTTGTATCTTTTTTTTTAAAAAAAAACAATGTTTGCTAGCTTCTAGCATACAGCTCTCTCATCTCTTTGGTTGAATTCATTGCTAAATATTTGGTTATTTTTGATGCTATTGTAAATGGGATCACTTTATTTCTTTTTCAGGTAATTTGTTATTAATATGTGGAAATGTTACAAATTTTTAAATGTTAATTTTTTTTTCCAGCAACCTCACTAAATTTGTTGATTAGATCTAGCAGTTTTTCTGGTGGAGTCTTTAGGATTTTCTATACAAAAAATCATGCCATCTGCAAATAGAAATAATTCTATTATTTCCTTTCCAATTCTGATGCCTTCTTTTTTCACCTGGTTGCTCTGGGGAGGACTGCAGTATCATGTTGCATTCCATTCTTTTTCATCTGTTAATATTGAAAAGTCTGAAATTTCCTTTGAGAACTGTTTATCTGCGTCCTCTCTGGTCAAATATGCAGTACTTTCATTCCCATTATTCTCTCGCTAGTCTATAATTATAATTTGTACTTCTTTAACTCAGATGTTGAAACTTTTCATTTTTATACTTCCTGGATAGTAAGACTTTGTTTTCTGATTTGATTATTAATTACAAATTTCACCAGTATATATATATTGGTAATTTACTACTTATGGGTGTTTATCTTTAGTTTCCATTTGGCCTAATAGCCGGAATAATTTTGTGAAATTTCCATAAGAAATTTATATAAGGTCTTGCTTTCGTATTTTATCTATGTTTCTATTAGATCTAACTGATTATGTATGCATTTAGGTCTTCTATAATCTCAGTTATTTTTGTTCTTGAATTGTGATGAAGAGGTTAATTCTATTCTACTAATAATGTTACTACCAATTTCTCTTTGCTTTTACTTAAGTTTTTATTTGTTTGTTTTCCTTTGTTTTTTGCTTTATGACTTTTTAAAATGTATCTTATTTGGAAAATAACAGACACACTTTAATGTTCAATCGTACTGTATTAATATGAATTGTTCTTTGTATAATGATTTGTGCCCTGGACCTCAATTCATATTACTATCACCAGTATGTTATTTTTATTTTTTTTAGTATGTTATTTTTAAACACCTGCTTGGAATACATTTGACATTTATTTTTAGCCTTTCTGAGCCACTCGATTTCCTATGGTTCTATAGCACATAGTTACACTTTGCTCTGTGGTTTAAACAAGAAAATATGTGGATTTTTTTTTGCCTTTCACTAGATTGTTTACCCACACTTGCAGTTATTGGTGGGTCTCAATTCTGTCACAACGTTCCATATTTGTATTTTCTGGTTTTATCTTTTTGACATTCTTTATTTTGTGTTTTTTTTATTTGCATTGTTTACTTGTATATAATCCTTTTAACAATATGAAAGCTTGAGTTTTGATCTGCTTTGAAGGGTTTCTTTAACTATCATTTTAATATTAATATTCTATTTTATGTGATAATATATATAATTCCTTTAATAATAATAGCAGAATTATCATATTTACTTTTTCTAATTTATTACACCTCTTTCACAATAGAATTTTAATTTTTTTTGGTCCCCCATAGTCGGTATTATGTCATTATATATGCAATCTATGACTTGGTTTATTAGCTTTAAATTACATATTTTGATCCTCAAACAATAAAAAACTAGGAAATCTTTTTGCATTACTTTCTATTTTTTTCTTTTGCACCCTAGGCCAATTTTATCAATTCAGAATATTACTTTAGTGTCATGATTCATAATATTTGAAATTTGCTCTTAAACAATGTCTCTTAGTTTTAGTTTTAGAGCTATGGTTTAATGGGTTTAACACTCACTCCCTCTTTATCTGATATTTTTTCATCCTTTGTTTGTCTGAAACTCTTCCTCTTATTAGTTTAGTTCAATATGATGTATGTGGTCTATTCTTCACGAGATGTTGCATATTCAAAAATCATAGCCTATTACCATTTTGTTTGAGTTAATACTGAGCTAGGGATGAAATTCAGGTAACTTTCTTGAATGAGCAGATTCTGTGAGCATTATTTTGGTGGTTTCTAATATTGTAAAGTGATATGAAAATTTTTGAAACATGCTTGGTTTGCTTATAGGTGCTTTTAAATTTTTACTTGGGTGTCTAAAGAATCTTTTAAAAAATCTTTGAACCCATAACATTTATTACAATTTTTTTTGATGTTGATTGCTGTGTGTCAATTTTTCCCCACTCTGGAACACAGTGGACCCTTAAAAGTGTATAATTTAAAAACTTATTTTTAGAAAAGCTTTATAAATTATATCTTTAAACATTGATTCTATATGATATTTGTGTGATTCTCTTCTTCAGTGACACGAACAATACATAAGTTGACTCTTTTGTTTATCTTCGGTATTTATCATTTAATTTTTAGTTTAATTTTTTAAGTTTTTATTTAAATTTAGCTAACGTACAATGTAATATTAGTTTCAGGTATAGAATTCAGTGATTCAACACTTCCATGCAGTACCCAGTGCTCCTTATAACAGGTGTCCTCTGTAGTCCCCATCACCTATTTCCCTCATGCCTCCACCCATCTCCCCGCTGGTAATCATCAGTTTTTCTCTGTAGCTATGAGGCTATTTCTTGGTTTGTTTCTCTGTCTCTTTTTTCCCCCTTTGATCATGTGTTTGGTATCTTAAACTCCACATATGAGTGAAATCATATAGTATTTGTCTTTCCCTGACTTATTCCAGGTAGCATAATATTCTCTAGATGCATCCATGTCATTGAACGTGGGAAAATTTGGGGCAGCCTGGGTGGCTCTGCGGTTTAGCGCCACCTTCAGCCCAGGGCGTGATCCTGGAGACCTGGGAACGATCCCACGTTGGGCTCCCTGCATGGAGCCCGCTTCTCCCTCTGCCTGTGTCTCTGCCTTTCTCTCTGTGTTGTCTCTCATGAATAAATAAATAAAATCTTAAAAGAAAATGGGAAGATTTCATTCTTTTTCATTATATATATAAATTTCATTATATATAATATATAATATGGGTTTAATATTTAATATTAATATTAATATTTAATATAATATAATATATATAACATATATATATCACATCTTCTGTATCCATTCATCAGTCTAAGGACATTTGGGCTATTGTAGATAATGCTACTATAAACATTAGGTTGCATGTATCCCTTCGAATTAATATTTTTGTATTCTTTGGGTAAGTATCTAGTAGTGAAATTGCTGGATTGTAGGAGAATTTATCATATTAAGTCAATCTTTTTTATTCTTTGTTCATGTCCATGTCTTTCTTACTAGCTTTTCTTAAGGCTCATTTCCACATTCCTTGCTGTGTTTTCGGCAGTTAACTTTCATTTATGCTATTTCAAATTTAAGATGGCTTTATTTGTCTCTTCTGTTTTGTTCTTTTGAAATCTGCTGGTTCATATTTTATCTTGTTCACTTGTATTACTACATATTCTCTGACTAATTATAACACTGATTTGAGCTCCGGTTTCATTTCATTTCCAGCTTTACTGAAACGCAACTTTCATGTATTGTTGTGTAAGTTTCAATATACAAAATGATTTTTATATATATTCATATATTGGGAAATAGAGCTCCTATTTTAAAGATATAATGCACTATTGAGCTACATGAATTTATAATAACATTTAATTTGTCGTCTGGTAATTCGCAGTATTTATCTTGTATATCTTCACCTACCATTTGTTTTGCGTTACTTTTATTATAGCTTTTTTATGGTAATTTATAGATCTTTTCCTAGTTTCTAATTAGTGATTACTCGTCTTTGAGTAAACCAGGTATCAATGGACCATCAGTTTACAAGGGTTTATGTAGTGGAGGTGCAAGTGTAGTCTCTTTTGGTTTTTAACTGCAGACAGTGTTCTATGTAAAATATTAAAATTTTACTTCTTCCCAAAGAATCATAAAATACTTATTCTTTAATACTTAAAAATACCTGGCGTTTTAATGCTTAATGGAATACAGAAAATACAGGAAAATGCTCTGTATATGTAAATAATTTTTTCTTACACAATTGATTGGCAGTTTTATTTTTTTAATTTAACATATATTTTTTTATTTTTTATTTTAAAAATATTTTATTAATTTTTTTATTTTTATTTCTTTTTTATTTTTTATTGGAATTCTATTTGCCAGTGTATAGCATAACACCCAGTGCTTATCCCATCAAGTTCCCCCCTCAGTGCCTGTCACCCAGTCACCACCACCCCCCGCCCACCTCCCTTTCCACAACCCCTTGTTCGTTTCCCAGAGTAGGAGTCTCTCATGTTCTGTCTCCCTTTCTGATATTCCCCACTAATTTATATTGAGGTTCGATTTGCCAACATACAGTATAACACACAGTACTCATTCCGTCAAGGGCCCAACTTTGTGTCCGTCAGCCAGTCACCCCATCCCCTGCCTGCCTCCCCTTCCATTTCCCCTTGTTGGTTTCCCAGGGTTAGGAGTCTCTCATCCTTTGTCAACCTCTCTACTTTTTCCCACTCATTTTACTTCCATTCCCCTATAATACATTTCACTATTTCTTATATACCCAGTATGAGTGAAATCATATACCGATTGTCCTCTGATTAACTTACTTAATTCAGCATAATACGCTCCAGTTCTATCCACATCAAAGTGAATGGTGAGTATTCGTCGTTTCTAAAGGTTGAGTAATGTTCCATTGTATATATAGACCACATTTTCTTTATCCATTCTCAGTCAATGGATATCGAGGCCCCTACCACAGTTTGGCAATTGTGGACATTGCTGCTATAAATATTGGAATGCAGGTGTCCCGGTATTTCACTGCATCTGTACTTTGGGGTAAGTCCCCAGTAGTACAATTGCTGGGTCATAGGGTAGCTTAATTTTTAACTCTTTGAGGAACCTCTACAAAGTTTTCGAGAGTGGCTGTACCAGTTCATATTCCCACCAATAGTGCAAGAGGGTTCCCCTTTTTCCACATCCTCTCCAACATTTGTTGTTTCCTGTCTTAATTTTCATCATTCTCATTGGTGTTAGGTGGTATCTCATTGTGGTTTTGATTTGTATTTCCCTGATGGCTAGTGATGCACAGTATTTTCTCATGTGCTTGTTGGCCATGTCTTCCTTGGTGGAATTTCTGTTCATGTCTTTTGCCCATTTCATGATTGGATTGTTTGTTTCTTTGCTGTTGAGTTTAATAAATTCTTTATAGATCTTGGATACTAGCACTTTATCTGATATGTCATTTGCAAATACCTTCTCCAATTCAGTAGGTTATCTTTTACTCTTCTTGGCTGGCTTTTTTTGTATGTTTTAAAATTATTTATTTATTTATTTATTTATTTATTTATTTATTTATTTATTTTTCCTGTGCATAAATTTTATCTTGACTAAGTCCCAATAGTTCATTTTTGTTTTTGTTGCCCTTGGCTTCATAGATGGATCTTGTAAGAGGTTGCTGTGACCAAGTTCAAAAAGGGTGTTGCCTGTGTTCTCCTCTAGGATATTGATGGAATCTTGTCACATTAAGATCTTTCATCCATTTTGAGTTTATCTTTGTGTATGGTGTAAGAGAATGGACTAGTTTCATTCTTCTGCACATGGCTGTCCAATTTTCCCAGCACCATTTATTGAAGAGACTGTCCTTTTCCCAGTAGATAGTCTTTCCTGCTTTGTCAAATAATCAGTTGACCATAGAGTTGAGGGCCCATTTCTGGGTTCCTATTCTGTTCCATTGATCTATGTGTCTGTTTTTGTGCCAGTACCACACTGTCTTGATGATCACAGCTTTGTAGTACAACTTGAAATCCTGCATTGTGATGTCCCCGGCTTTGGTTTTCCTTTTCAATATTCCCCTGGATATTTGGGGTTTATTCTGATTCCACACAAATCTTAAGATTATTTGCTCCAATTTTCTGAAGAAAGTACATGATATTGTGACAGGTATTGCACTGAACATGTAAATTGCCCTGAGTAGCATAGACATTTCCACAATATTAATTCTTCCAATCCATGAGCATGGAATATTTTTCCATCTCTTTGTATCTTCCTCAATTTCTTTCAGTACTGTTCTGTAGTTTTGAGGGTATATATCTCTTACCTTTTTGGTTAGGTTTATTCCTAGGTATTTTTTGTTTTTGGGTACAATTGTAAATGGGATTGACTCCTTCATTTCTCTTTCTACAGTCTCATTGTTAGTGTATAGAAATGCCACTGATTTCTGGGCATTGATTTTGTATCCTGCCACATTACTAAATTGTTATATGAGTTCTAGCAATGTTGGGGTAGAATCTTTTGGGTTTTCTATGTACAGTATTATGTCATCTGTGAAGAGGGAGAGTTTGACTTCTTTGCCAATTTGAATGCCTTTTATTTCGTTTTGTTGTCTTATTGCTGAGGTTAGGACTTCCAGTACTATATTGAGTAAGAGTGGTGAGAGTGGCCATCACCATCTCTTCCTGATCTTAGGGGAAAGGCTCTCAGTGTTTCCCCATTGACGATAATATTTGTTGTGGGCTTTCCATAGATGGCTTTTAAGATACCTTTGAATGTTTTCTCTATCCCTATACTCTGTAGAGTTTTGATCAGGAATGGATGTTGTATTTTGTCAAATGCTTTCTCTGCATCTATTGAAAGGATCAGATGGTTCTTGTTTTTTCTCTTGTTGATGTGATCTATCACACTGATTGTTTTACGAGTGTTTAAACAACCTTGCACCTCGGGAATAAATCCCACTTGGTCATGGTGAATAATCTTCTTAATGTACTGTTGGATCCTATTGGCTAGTATCTTGTTGAGAATTTTTCATCTGTGTTCATCAGGAATATCAGTCTATAATTCTCTTTTTTGGTGCGGTCTTTGTCTGGTTTTGGAATCATCATGATTCTGACCTCATAAAACAAGTTTGGAAGTATTCTGTCCCTTTCTATCCTTTGGAACAGCTTTAGTAGAATAGGTATTATTTCTTCTTTAAACGTTTGATAGAATTCCCCTAGAAAACCATATGGTCCTGGCTTTTGTGTCTTGGGAGATTTTTGGTAACTGCCTCAATTTCTTTGCTTGTTATTGGCCTGTTCAGGTTTTCTATTAATTCTTTCAAAGAACCAACTCCTGGTTGGTTGATCTGCTCTACAGTTCTTCTGTTCTCTATTTCATTGAGTTCTGCTCTAATCTTTATTAATTCTTTTGCTCTGCTTGGTGTAGGTTTTATTTGCTGTTCTTTCGACAGCTCCTTTAAGTGCAAGGTTAGCTTGTTTGAGTTTTTTCCAATTTTTTGAGGTATGATTGTATTGCAATATATTTCCCACTTAGGACTGCTTTTGCTGTATCCCCAAAATTTTGAATGGATGTATCTTCATTTTCATTAGTTTCCATGAATCTTCTTAATTCTTCTTTAATTTCCTGGTTGACCTATTCATCTTTTAGCAGGATGCTCTTTAACCTCCACATGTTTGTTTCTTACAAATTTCTTCTTGTGATTGAGTTCTAGTTTCAAAATATTGTGATCTGAAAATATGAAGGGGACAATCCCAATCTTTCGGTATTGGTTGATACCTGATATGTGACACAGTATGTGGTCTATTCTGGATAAAGTTCCATGTGCACTTGAGAAGAGCATGTATTCTGGTGAGTTTGGATAGAAAATTCTGTATATAGCTGTGAAATTCATCTGGTCCAGTCTATCATTTAAAGCCCTTGTTTCTTCAGTGATGTTCTGCTTAGAAGATCTGTGATTTGCAGAAAGCTCCATGTTGAAGTCTCCTACTCTCAGTGTATTAGTATCTAAGTATATCCTTACTTTGGTTATTAATTGATATACTTGGCAGCTCCCACATTAGGGGCATAAATATTGATGATTTTTAGTTCTTCTTGTTGGATACACCCTTTAAGTAGCAAATAACATCCCTCTTTATCTCTTATTACTGTCTTTCAGATACACTTTAATTTATCTGATATAAGGACTGCTACCCCAGCTTTCTTTTGAGGACCTTATGAATGGTAAATGATTCTCCACCCCCTCCTTTTCAGGCTGGAGGTGTCGATAGGTCTAATATGAGTCTCTTGTAGACAGCAAATAGATGGGTCTTGGTTTTTTATCCAGTCCAAAACCCTGTGTCTTTTGATGGGATAATTTAGTCCATTCACATTCATAGTTACTAATGAAAAATATGAATTTAGTGTCATTGTAATACCTATTCAGTCCCTATTTTTGTGAATTATTTCCTTGGGCTTCCTCTTTCTTTTACAGGACCCCCTTAATATTTCTTGCAGAGCTGGTTTCATGGTCACATATTCTTTCAGTTTCTGCCTATCTTGGAAGCTCTTTATCTCTCCTTCTTTTCTGAATGACAGCCTTGCTGGATAAAGTATTCCTGGCTGCATGTTCTTCTCATTAATACCCTGAATACATCATGCCAGCCCTTTGTGGCCTGTCAGGTCTCTGTGGTGAGGTCTGCTGTTAATCTGATATTTCTCCCCATATACGTTAGGAATCTCTTGTCTCTCACTGCTTTAAAGGCCTTCTCTTTGTCTTTGGAATTTGCAAGATTCACTGACATTTCTCGAGGTGTTGAACAGTTTTGTTGTTGTTGTTTGTTTTTTTTTGTTTTGTTTTGTTTTGTTTTAAATATATTTTTTAAATTTTATTTATTTATGATAGTCACAGAGAGAGAGAGAGAGAGAGGCAGAGACACAGGCAGGGGGAGAAGCAGGCTCCATGCACCGGGAGCCTGATGTGGGATTCGATCCCGGGTCTCCAGGATTGCGCCCTGGGCTAAAGGCAGGCATCAAACCGCTGCGCCACCCAGGGATCCCTTGTTTTGTTTTTTTACAGGGGACCTCTCTATCTCCTGGATCTGAATGCCTATTTCCCTCACCAAATTAGGGAAGTTCTCAACTATGATTTGTTCAAATATACTTTCTGGCCCTGTCTCCCTCTCAGCGTCTTCTGGAACCTCAATTATACATAGATTCTTCCTTATCAGGCTATCATTTATTTCTTTTAACCTTTACTAATGGTCTCAATTTGTTTTTCTCTTTTTTTCATCAGCTTTCTTCATTTCCATCAACTTGTCTTCTATGTCGGTCACTCTTTCTTCCACCTCATTAACCTTAGCCATTAGGAGGACATGTGGTTTGAATTGCATTTCATTTCATTTATTTTTAATTTTGGCCTGATTAGATCTCATTTCTGCAATAATGAAGTCTCTAGATTCCTTAATGCTTTTTTCCAGAGTCACCAGTAGCTTTATAATTTTGCTTCTGAATTGGCTTTCTGACATCAAATTATAATCCATATTATTAATCTCTGTGGCACAGAGTACTATTTCTGCTTCTTTTTTTGTGGAAATTCTTCCTTCTAGTCATTTTGTTCAGTGCAGAGTGGCTGTATGAGTGGGCTGATCAAGAATATCAACCACAACCTAAGTAAATTTCACCCTAGATAATGAGGCCAGAGACCAAAAAATGAAAACAAAGATCAGAAAAAATAAAACAAAAGGACCACTAAAGTGAAAAATGAATTTTAAAACAAAGTGTAAAAAAATAAAAGGCCAAAAATCCCAAAGAGAAGAAAAAAAAAAGAAAAGGAAAAAACAATAGTAAGGAGGAAAAAGAGAAAAAAAGAAGAAAAGGGGTTGTACTGGGAGATAGTGGTATTGAAGAAGTTGTAGTGGAGGGAGAATGTAGTCTCCTTAGTGGTCCTAGAGGGTTATCCTCTTGGTTCTGAGTGTATTAAGTTCTGTATGTTAGAAGACGCTCAATCCCAAATTTATATAAACCAGCAATACTTGTAGAAAGCCCCAATATTGACCATGAAAACATGAACAAGATAAAAGAGGGGGGCGGAATGGGAATGAAGAGAGAATATAATCTCACAGAATGAACGAGCACCATATTCCATTTGGTTCTGGGTGCATGCTGGTCATGTTTTAGAAGGCATTAACTTCTGCTATTATAGAACAAAACGAGGCAGAGAAAACAAAAAACACAAAACAGAAACCCATATCTCGTATATCTTCCAAAATTAAATTGAGTATGTTGAAAGGAATCCAGAAGTGAAAAATATATCTATAACATGTAATTGTAGAAATATGAAAGTCAAAAGGGAAGAAACTTAAAAATGAAGGGGTGGTAAAATATTGCAGTTAAGGTGGGAAAAAAGAAAAAAAACATTGGAAATTTTTAGGCTGACATAAAAACGAGTTGTAATGGGAAATGAAAAAAAAATTAAAAATAGCAGGCGAGGACCGTCTATTTCTATACACTATTTTCCCTCGATTTTCCCTTGGCCTGGAGCTTTCCAGCACTGCTTGTTTGAGAACTTGCTCATCCCCTGTTCTTCCAGCTGGTCTTCTGTGGGAGGGGCTGCTGTGCTGATTCTCAGGGGTGTGTGCCTGGGCATAGATGCCCCGCCCCCAACCAGGTGTGGACTCGGTGTGAGCTGTTTATCCTGTGAGGCCTTTGTTCCCTGGCGGCCCCACCTCTCCCAGGCACAGGGTGAAACAAGGAGGAAAAACCACAATGGTGGTGGTCAGATCTCCAGCTCTGGAGTCAGCTTCCCACTAGTAACTAATGCAGTCTCCCAGTCTGCACTGGCCTAGATGCTCCTAGGGCCAAGGTGGGTGCACTGATCTGCACAGCTTGCAGGGGGCCCAGTGGCAGGAGAATTCTTGCTGTCCTTGCCCTCCCAGCTTTCACCTGTCCCAGCTTTGTCTGCTTGGGTGCCCTGGTATCCAGGGCCCTGTGCTGCTAGAACTATGCTTCCAGGGGCTGCGGTTCCTGAAGGCAACAGGGCACAGCCACTTCCATCCCCAGCAGGCCCACCTAACCCACTGGCTTCTCCCAAATGCCCTGAGGGCTGCTTGCTCCAGCCCTTTCTATAGATTGGTCTGGGGTCTGCAGATAGGGTTGCTTTCCCTCTAGGCACAGTTCCTCTAATAATGACTCTGGGAATCTGGAGGCTTCACTGCCCCTCCTGAGATTCTGCCTGATTTCTCTGCTAAGGACTTTTTATTCCGGAAGATTCTGGCATGGAATTTTAAAGTTCCCCCTTCTCCAGGGCTGGGCTTTCTTGTCCTGGAGTCTTTCACTTTTCTGCTTTAGTCTGGCTCCTTGTGGTGCCTGTCCCCTCTTATTTATTTAGTTAGTTAGTTGGTTAGTTAGTTAGTTAGTTAGTTATTTTCTGCCTTCCTACCTTGCTAGAAGTGAAAACTTTTCTCTCTGTAGCATTCCTGCTGTTTTCTCTTTAAATCTCATGTCGAATTCGTAGGTGTTCAGGATGTTTTGAGTTATCTAAGTAAGTTTGTGGGACCAGGTTAATTGAGGACCCCTACTCTTCTTCCATCTTGCTCTGCCCTCCCTGATTGGCAATTTTAGCTGTACCACTTTGAAATTTGTAGCTGCAGACTTTCTTCCTATGTGTACTTCTAGGTGTCCTCTGAGTTTCTTTGTATTTATCAGCTCTTCCCTATATCTTGTGGTATAGAGTTGCAGAAATCTTCTAATTTTAGTCAAATATGCAGTTTTCTTTTTTTTAATTTTTTTATTTATTTATGATAGTCACACACACAGAGAGAGAGAGAGAGAGAGAGAGGCAGAGACACAGGCAGAGGGAGAAGCAGGCTCCATGCACCGGGAGCCCGACGTGGGACTCGATCCCGGGTCTCCAGGATCGCGCCCTGGGCCAAAGGCAGGCGCCAAACCGCCAAACCGCTGCACCACCCGGGGATCCCTGCAGTTTTCTTTTCTTTTTTTTTTTTTCAGTTTTCTTTTACAAGTATTTTTTGGCATGTTTTTTGATAGCAGTAGACATTGTTTTCTATATTCCATCTTGAAACTAGTTGTCTAGAAGACTTACATCATTTACATTTTAAAACTTCTATACTTTAGAAAGTTCATTTACTTACAATAATTGTTACATATTTATGTGTTTATAATAAATATTGAATAACATTTACATTAGGATCGTCTTGATTATTTTAATGTCCAGATATTTTAACATGCTAAGCTTATTAAATATGTTTACTTCTGGTAACTTTAAGCTATATTATTAACCTTCTCATTTACTCAAGCTCAGTTCATCAAGTAATGTGTAGTTTTGCAAAGTATAAATAACTTTTTCAACATTGAAGATGATTTTTGCAGTATCATCTACAGACTGTTTTAGTTTCTTAATACTGTAACATAGAGTTGTCTAAACTTCTGTCATTTATAGTTTACAATAAACTCTGCATGCTAAGCACTGTGTCAAATCAGTTCATTAGCAGCTATACCAACTGTATTTTTTTCATTATTTCATCATTGCTGCCAGCTGTGACCTAGTTCCAAAATGTCATTTAATAACATAAAACAGCTTAGGACAGTGAGATAGATTTTTTTAACAGATTAAAGATTCTCCTTTTTATAACTAGATGTAATTCTACTTCCAGTAACTCTATGTGGAGTGCCTTATGTATATCACGGTTAAGATGTATGTGTGATGATAGATAGAGAGATAGATAGATATAGATATAGATTGGTTGATATAAATAAATAAATGATATGTATTAAATGCAAGCATAAAAACAAATATTAAGCTCATTAGTACATGCAAACTTCACTTTATAGATTAATTGGGTTCTGTTGTAATTGTTTAACAGATGGAGTATAGAATTAGTTATCATGTATAATAAATAATTTAAATTTCTGGGGCATCTGGGAGGCTCAGTCTGTTAAGCATCTGAATTGGGCCAGGTCAGGATCTCAGGATCCTGGGATGGATCCCCTCATCAGTCTCCCTGCTCAGTGGAGTGTCTGCCTCTCCGTCTCCCTCTGCCCCTCTCCCCTACTCATGCTTGCTTTCACTATCTCTCAAATAAATAAATAAAATCTTTTTTAAAAATCTAGATTTCCAAGTCCAGGTAATAAAAATCTATTTAACCAATATAACTCAGCCCTGAAATAAGGTATCTGAGATACAACTTGATGGAATGGGTTATGGAATGGGCTTATTTTCACATTAAAAACATATAGTTTAAAATAAGATTTTGTTTGTATTATTCCCAAAGATGTTCATCAAAGTGTTGTTTATAAAACATAATCTGGAATGATAAAATTAATGAAATTCATCTGTCTGTATTAAATTATGTTTATATAGAGTCCTAATATCCTAGAGAAAAGCTTATTATAATAACTTTAAAGAAATAAATACAGAACACAAAAGTACATAGTAGTGGTGGTGATGGTAGTGGTATTAGTACTAGTAATAGTGAAGCAGAAGCTAACATTCACTGTGTTATTATTAGAATCCAAATATTATGAGATTGTTGCATGGATAATTTCATTTAATCTTCACAGTTACTTGAAGGAAAATGTGGTATTATCATTATAATTTTAAAAATATGAAAATAAAGATCCAAGACATTATGTGACTTACTCAAAACTTATAGTTAGAAAGCCAAAAAGAAGCTAAATCCGGAATCCCTGGGTGGCACAGCGGTTTGGCGCCTGCCTTTGGCCCAGGGCGTGATCCTGGAGACCCGGGATCGAATCCCACGTCGGGCTCCCGGTGCATGGAGCCTGCTTCTCCCTCTGCCTGTGTCTCTGCCTCTCTCTGTGTGTGTGACTATCATAAATAAATAAAAAAGAAAAAAAAAGAATGAACCCTAAACCCTAACAAGTAGAGGAGGTTCTGAAACTCTCTCTGTGTCAGAGAGACTAGAGTGACACAGTTTATACTTCCCCTCCACCTTAAAGCAAAGACTGAAGCAGAGTACAAATGCCATAGCCATCTTGCTGCTCTAGAAAGCTGTCAGTTTCCTAGCCCATATCAGCTCTGGTCATATTAGGGTATAGAAAAAAAGCTCAGGTTTAAAAGAGCAATTAGTATATAAAAATGCAGCTGTAGAACCCTGAAAAACAATAGAGGAGCTGCAGGAACTCTCTCTGGGTCAGGGGGACTGGAGAGTGACATGGTTTATACTCCCTCTCCACTTTAAAAGCACAGATTAAAGCAGTGTCCCAACACCATATAGCCAGCATAGCTGGCTTGCCACTTCAGCAAGCCCCAGGTTCCTTCCCTAGCCCATACCAACCTAGGGTGTGCTAGGGTACAGAAAAAAATAAAAAGCTATGATTTACAAAAGCAACTAGCATATAAAAGAGCCATCCTTAGAACAGCACTAAATGGCTAAGAAGCTTCTGGAACTCTCTACAGGTGGGAGGGGCTTATGAACACAATCTATGTTTACCCTCCACCTTGAAAGCACAGACCAATGCATGGTCCAGGTGTCCTATATGGTGAGCTGCCTCAGAGAGCCCCAGGACCTTAGCCACACCAGCCCAAGCTATTCACCAAAGCACTCATGAGGCAGTGCACACCAGGACACCCCTGGATAGTGCTCACTAAGGCTTCAGCCTCCACCAAGGTAAAACAGGCATAAACATTTCAGTACACTCCAGGCCCACACCACTTTTGGCTTCAGATAGCTTGTTAAAGCACCCTAGGTACAAAGCATTCTGGAACCTCCCAGGTGATACCTTCTTCAGATCTAGCACCCTGGAGGGAGGGGGCAAGATGGCAGAAGAGTAGGGGACCCAAGTCACCTGTCCCCACAAACTTACCTACATAACTTTCAAACCACCCTGAAAACCTATGAATTCGGTCTGAGATTTAAAGACAGAGAGAGCAGCTGGAATGCTACAGTGAGGAGAGATTGTGCTTCTATCAAGTACAACTTGTTTTTGGCCACTCTGCACTGAGTAAAATGACTAGAAGGAAAAACTCACCACAAGAGAAAGATTCAGAAACAGTCCTCTCTCCCACAGAGTTACAAAATTTGGATTACAATTCAATGTCAGAAAGCCAATTAAGAAAAACAATTATAAAGCTACTGGTGGCTCTAGAAAAAAGCATAAAGGATTCAAGAGACTTCAGGACTGCAGAATTTAGATTGAATCAGGCCGAAAACTAAAAATCAATGAAATGAGATGCAATCCAAACTGGAGGTGATAACGATGAGGGTTAATGACATAGAAGAACGAGTGAGTGACATAGAAGACAAGTTGATAGCAAGGAGGTAAACTGAGGAAAAAAGAAAAACAATTAAAAGATCATGAGGATAGGTTAAGGGAAATAAATGACAGCCTCAGAAGGAAAAATCTACATTTAATTTGGGTTCCTGAGGGCGGCGAAAGGGACAGAGGTCCAGAATATGTATTTGAACAAATCAGAGCTGAGAACTTCCCTAACTTTGGAAGGGAAACAGGCATTCAGACCCAGGAGATAGATCCCCACCCCCAAAATCAATAAAAATCGCTCAACACCTCGACATTTAATAGTGAAACTTGCAAATTCCAAAGATAAAGAGAAGATCCTTAAAACAGCAAGAGACAAGAAATCTCTAACTTTTATGGGGAGAAGCATTAGATAACAGCAGACCTCTCCACAGAGACCTGGCAGGCCAGAAAGGGCTGGCAGGATATATTCAGGGTCCTAAATGAGAAGAACATGCAGCCAAGAATACTCTATCCAGCAAAGCTCTCATTCAGAATAGAAAGAGAGATAAAGAGCTTCCAAGAAGGAAATTAGAGAATTAAAAAGATTCATGGAAAATAATAAGAATGAAGATACAACCATTCAAAATCTTTGGGATACAGCAAAAGCAGTCCTGAGGGGGAAATACATTGCAATACAAGCATCCATCCAAAAACTGGAAAGACTCAAATACAAAAGCTAACCGTGCACCTAAAGGAAGTGGAGAAAAAACAGCAAATAGATCCTACACCCAGCAGAAGAAGAGCGTTAATAAAAATTTGAGCAGAACTCAATGAATTAGAGACCAGAAGAACTGGTCTGTGGAACAGATAAACAAAACCAGGAGCTGGCTCTTTGAAACAGTTAATAAGATAAATAAACCATTAGCCAGCCTTATTAAAAAGAAGAGAGAAAAGACTCAAATTAATAAAATCATGAACAAAAAAGGAGAAATCAATACCAACACCAAGGAAATACAAATGATTTAAAAAACATATGAGCATCTATACGCCAATAAATTTAGGCAATCTAGAAGAAATGGACACATTTCTGGGAACACACAAACTACCAAAATTGGAACAGGAAGAAATAGAAAACCTGAACAGGCCAATAACCAGGGAGGAAATTGAAGCAGTCATCAAAAACCTCCCAAGACACAAAAGTCCAGGGCCAGATGGCTTCCCTGGGGAATTCTATCAAATGTTTAAAGAAACCATACCTATTCTACTAAAGCTGTTTGGAAAGATAGAAAGAGATGGAGTACTTCCAAACTCATTCTATGAGGCCAGCATCACCTTAATTCCAAAAACAGACAAAGACGCCACCAAAAAGGAGAATTATAGACCAATATCCCTGACAAACACAAGTACAGAAATTCTGAACAAGATAGTAGCCATTAGGATCCCATAGTACATTAAGAAGATTATTCACATTATCAAGTGGGATTTATCCCCAGGATGCAAGGCTGGATCAACACTGGTAAAACAATCAATGTGATTGATCATATCAGCAAGCAAAAAAACAAGAACCATATGATCCTCTCAATAGATGCAAAGAAAGCATTTGACAAAATACAGCATCCATTCCTGATCAAAATTCTTCAGTGTGTAGGGATAGAGGGAACATTCCTCAGCATCTTAAAAGGCATCTATGAAAAGCCCACAGCAAATATCATTCTCAATGGGGAAGCACTGGGAGCCTTTCCCCTAAGATCAGGAACAAGAGAGGTATGTTCCCTCTCACCACTGCTATTCAACATAGTACTAGAAGTCCTAGCCTCAGAAATCAGGCAACAAAAAGAAATAAAAGTCATTCAAATTGGCAAAGAAGAAGTTAAACTCTCCCTCTTTGCAGATGACATGATATTGTACATAGAAAACACCAAAGACTCCACCCCAAGACTGCTAGAACTCGTACAGCAATTCGGCAGTGTGGCAGGATACAAAATCAATGCCCAGAAATCAGTGGCATTTCTCTACACTAACAATGAGACTGAAGAAAGAGAAATTACGGAGTCAATTCCATTTACAATTGCACCCAAAAACCTAAGATACCTAGGAATAAGCCTAACCAAAGAGGTAAAGGATCTATACCCTAAAAACTACAGAACACTTCTGAAAGAAATTGAGGAAGACACAAAGAGATGGAAAAATATTCCATGCTCATGGATTGGCAGAATTAATATTGTGAAAATGTCAATGCTACCCAGGGCAATTTACACATTGAATTCAATCCCTATCAAAATACCATGGGCTTTCTTCAGATTGTTGGAACAGATCATCTTAAGATTTTTTGGAATCAGAAAAGACCCCGAATAGCCAGGGGAATATTAAAAAAAAAACATATCTGGGGACCTCACAATGCCAGATTTCAGGTTGTACTACAAAGCTGTGGTAATCAATCAAGACAGTGTGTTACTGGCATAAAAACAGACACATAGATCAATGGAACAGAATAGAGAATCCAGAAGTGGACCCGTCAACTAATATTCAACAAAGCAGGAAAGACTATCCGCTGGAAAAAGACAGTCTCTTCAATAAATGGTGCTGGGAAAATTGGACATCCACATGCAGAAGAATGAAACTGGACCCTTCTCTTACACCCTATACAAAGATAAACTCAAAATGGATGAAAGATCTAAATGTGAGACAAGATTCCATCAAAATCCTAGAGGAGAACACAGGCAACACCCTTTTTGAACTCGGCCACAGTAACTTCTTGCAAGATACATCCACGAAGGCAAAAGAAACAAAAGCAAAAATGAACTATTGGGACTTCATCAAGATAAGAAGCTTTTGCACAGCAAAGGATACAGTCAACAAAACTAAAAGTCAACCTACAGAATGGGGAAGATATTTGCAAATGACATATCAGATAAAGGGCTAGTTACCAAAATCTATAAAGAACTTATTAAACTCAACAGCAAAGAAACAAACAATCCAATCATGAAATGGGCAAAAATCATGAAGAGAAATCTCACAGAGGAAGACATAGACATGGCCAACATGCACATGAGAAAATGCTCTGCATCACTTGCCATCAGGGAAATACAAATCAAAACCACAATGAGATACCACCTCACACCAGTGAGGATGTGGAAAATTAACAAGGCAGGAAACAGCAAATGTTGGAGAGGATGCGGAGAAAAGGGAACCCTCTTACACTGTTGGTGGGAATGTGAACTGGTGCAGCCACTCTGGAAAACTGTGTGGAGGTTCCTCAGAGAGTTAAAAACTGCCATACGACCCAGCAATTGCACTGCTGGGGATTTACCCCAAAAATTCAGATGCAGTCAAACGCTGGGACACCTGTACCCTGATGTTTATAGCAGCAATATCCACAATAGCCAAACTGTGTAAAGAGCCTCAGTGTCTATTGAAAGATGAATGGATAAGGAAGATGTGGTTTATGTATACAATGGAATATTACTCAGCCATTAGAAACTACAAATACCCACCATTTGCTTTGACGTGGATGGAACCAGAGGGTATTATTGCTGATCGAAATAAGTTAATCAGAGAAGGACAAACATATGGTCTCATTCATTTGGGGAATATAAAAAATAGTGAAAGGGAGTAAAGGGGAAAAGAAAAAAAATGAGTGGGAAATATCAGAGAGGGAGACAGAACATGAAACACTCCTAACTCTGGGAAACGAACAAGGGGTGGTGGAAAGGGAGGTGGGTGGGGGGTTGGGGTGACTGGGTGATGGGCACTGTGGGCGGCACTTGATGGGATGAGCACTGGGTGTTAGGCTATATGTTGGCAAATTGAACTCCAAGAAAAAGAAATTTAAAAAAAAAATCTAGCACCCTGCCCGGTTGATCCCTGAAGGATTGCTCTGGGAACCCCTAGTCCGTGCCTACATTGGTTCCAGCCATACCATCACAGACCCCCTTCATGGAGAACCCCAGAAGACTACTGTTCGCACTAGCCTCACTTCAGCTTCAGTTGTCCTACCAGGGCACATTTTGCATGAAGAGTCTAGGGATCACACGGTCAGTATCCACTTTAGCTTTAGCTCTCCTGACAGGGATTCCCCTATGCAGAGCACCCCAGGATCCCCTGATCTGTACTCCATCTCAGCAACAGTCACTCTTTCAGGGCACTATCTGTTTGGAAAGTCCTGGAACACACCAGTTTACACCCATTTCAGCTTGAGCTACCTTACCAAGGTGCCCTCTGTGCATAGAGTCCTAAGCCCTCCCTGCTTGCACCCCCTTTAGTCTCAGCCCTCCTGCCAGGGCTTTTTCTGCACACAAAGCACAGGGACTTTCCAACCCATATACTACCTCAGCTCTATCCACCTTTTCAGGGCACCCCCTGCACAGAGCACCCCAAGATACCCCAGCTTGCACCCACTTTAGCCTTAGCTCTCCTGCCAGGTCACTCACTGCATGGAGAACACAGGGACAAAACTAATCTGTGCCCAGTTCAGTTTAGCTGTCCTGCCAGGGTTCCCACTACATAAAGAGTGCCAGGACCCACACCAGACACAGATCCAGGAGCCAGCAAAAGTCACCAAGCACACATAGTCTACATAGGGGACACCATACACAAGACTGTTCTTTCAAGTTTGGGAGACTAGCTGTTCCACTGAATCCAGAGAAGCAAACAGAAAGTCAAGCAAAATGGGAGACAGAGGAATATGCTCCAAGAGAAAGAACAAGAAAAAAAAACTCAGAAAAAGAACTAAAATAAATGGAAGTAAGCAACATGCTTGATAAACAATTTAAAGTAATGATCATAAAGATGCTAACCAGGCTGGAGAGAAGAGTGGATGAACTCAGTGAGATCTTTAATAAAGAGATAAAAAATACAAAAAGGAACTAAATAGAGTTGAAAGTACAATAACTGAAATAAGAAGTACACTATATGGAATCAGCAATAGATTATTAGCAGATGCAGAAAAAATGCATACATGGTCTGGAAGATAGAATAATGGGAAGCACTCAAACTGAATAGCAAAAAAAAAGAAAATAATTTTTAAAATGAGGATATGTTATAGAATCTCTTGGAAAACATCAAGTGAACAAACATTCATATTATAGGGGGTCCCAGGAGAAGAGAGAGAAATGGGCAGAAAATTTACTTGAAGAAATAACAGCTGAAAATATCTCTAACCTAGGGAAGGAAAAGGACATTCAGGTTGAAGAAGCAAAAAAGTTCCAGACAAGATAAATCCAATATGTTTTTTTTAAAGATTTTATTAATTTTTTCATGAGAGGCACACAGAGAGAGAGGCAGAGACATAGGCAGAGCGAGAAGCAGGTTCTATGCAGGGAGCCCAATGTGGGACTCAATCCCAGGACTCCAGCATCACACCCTGAGCTGAAGGTAGACGGTCAACCACTGAGCCAACCAGGCATCCCCCCAAGAAGTTCTATACCACAACACATAAGAATTAAAATGCCATAGCTTAAAGATAAAAAAGTTAATTTCATTTTTTAAATATTGATTGATTGAGCTAGAGAGGGACAGATAGTGTAAAAGTGAGGGGTGGGGCAGAGGGAGAAGGAGAAAGAATCTTAAGCAGACTCCTTGCTGTGTATGGAGCCTGATGCAGAGTTCAATCCCATGACCCTGAGATTATGACCTGAGCTCAAGAGTCAGTTGGCTAACCAACTGAGCCACCAAGGCACCCTGATAAAAATATAATTTTAAAAGCAGCAAGACAGAAGAAAAATTTACCTACAAGGGAAAACCTGCAAGGCTATCACTTGATTTTTTTTTTAGCAGAAACTTTTCATGTGAGAAAAGAGTGACATGATCATTTCAACATGCTGAAAGTGGAAAACCTACAACAAAGAATACCCTACCTGGAAATGTTATCATTCAGATTTGAGAGAGATAGAAGTTTCTCAGACAAAGAGTAATTAGAGGAGTTTATCGCCATTAAACCATCCTTACAAGAAATTATACAGGGACTTCTTTAAGTGGAAAAGAAATGGCCATAGGTAGATATAGGAAAACTATGAATAAAAAGATGTAAAATATGATAGCCTATACATAAATAAAATTTGGAGGAGAAAGTAAAAACAAAGAAAAGAATAAAGCAAGATTTCTAAAATGTGTTTGAACTTAAATGACCATCCATTTAGCATGCTTCTATATACTTAGGATATAATATATGAATCTCATGGTAACTGCAAACCCATGCCCATAATAGATACACACACACACACACCCAAAGAGAAAAAGAAAACCAAGTATAACACTATAGAAGCTCATCAATCACAAGAAAGAGAACAAGAGAATGAGAAAGAAACAGAGAAGAACTATAACAATAACCAGAAAACAAATAACAAAATGGCAAGTACCTATCAATAATTACTTGAAATATAAATGGCCTTGGAGTGCCTGGGTGGCTCAATTTATTAAGTGTCCAGCTCCTGGTTTTGGCTGAGGTCATGATTTCGTGAGTCATGAGATCAAGCCCCATGCTGGGCTCTGGGCTCAGTGGCAAGTCAACTCAGAATTTCCCTCTGCCCCTCCATCTGCTTGTGTGTACTCTTTCTCTCTCTCTAAAGGAGATAAATAAATGTTAAAAAAATAATTAAATGTTCCAAGGCCAAAGTGTTCCAATCAAAAGACAAAGGGTAGCAGAATGAATTTAAAAAAAAAAAAAAACACAAAACCAAGACTCATCTCTATTCTGTCTAAAAGATATTTACATCACACCTAAAGACACATACAGACTGAAAGTGAATGGATGGAAAAACATTTACCATGTAAATGGAAGTGAAAAAAATCAAGAGTAACAATACTTGTATAAAACAAAATAGAATTTAAGCTGTAGCAGGAGACAAAGAAAGGCATTACTTAATGACAAATGGATCAATCCAAAATAGAGGATATAAACAATTGTAAATATTTACACACCCAACACTGGAGCATCTAAATACAAGAAGCAAATATTAACACATAAAGAGAGAAGTTGATGGCAATATAATAATAATAGGGGGCTTTAAATCCCCATTTATATCAATGGATAGATCACCAAGGCAGAAAATCAGCAAGGAAACAATGTCTTTGAACAACACTTTGGACCATATGGATAATGGCTATATCCAGAAAATTTCAACCGAAACCAATAGAGTATGCATTATTTTCAAGTGCATATAGGACATTCTCCAAAATATATCACATATTAGGCCACAAAACAAGCCTCAAAACTTTTAATAAGATTAAAATCATACTTTGCATCTTTTTTAAATCCCAACTGCATGGAACTAGAAACAAATCACAAGAATAAAAGCTGGAAAAAACAAAAACATATGAGGGCTAAACACCATGATACTTAACAACTAACAGATCAATGAAACAATCAAAGAAGAACTTTAGGGCAGCCTGGGTGGCTCAGTGGTTTAGTGCCACCTTCAGCCCATGGCATGATCTTGGAGACCTAGTATCGAGTCCCACGTTGGGCTCCCTGAATGGAGCCTGCTTCTCCCTTTGCCTGTGTCTCTGCCTCTCTCTCTGTGTCTTTCATGAATAAATAAATAGAATCTTAAAAAAAGAAGAAGTTTAAAAAATGCATAATGACAAATGAAAATGAAAACACATTGGTCCAAAACCTTTGGGAAATTGAAACCAGACCTGAGGGAAATATATAGCAATAGAAGCCTACTTCATGAAACAAGAAAAAGCTCAAATAAATGATTGGACGTTACACCTAAAGGAAATAGAGAAAGAAAATAAAGCCCAAAACGAGTATAAGGGAAGATTATATCTATATCTATATCTATATCTATCTATCATCTATCTATCTATCGAGAGAGCAAAATTAAATGACAGAATTTTTTTAAGAAATAGAAAAAAATAAATGAAAGCAAGAGCTGGATTCTTGAAAAGATACACAAAATTGGCAAACCCTTTGACAAACTCATTAAGAAAATAGAAAAAAACACAAATAAAATTAGAAATGGGGAAAGTAACAACTGACACCATAGAAATATGAGGAATTTTAAAAGAATGCTTTGAAAAAGTATATACCAACAAACTGGAAAACCTAGAAGAAATAGATAAATTCTTTAAAAAAATATAATCTTCCAACACTGAACCAGGGATAGATAGAAAACCTAAACATATCAATTATAAGTAACAACATTGAATCAGTAATTAAAAAAAATAAATAAAAGTCCAGAACAAGGTAGGTTCACAGGTGGATTCTACTGGACATTTAAAGAAGAACATTTAAAGAGCTATTCTCCTCAAACTATTCCAAAAAGTAGTAGAGGAAGAAAAGCTTCCAAATACATTTTATGAGGTTAACATTACCCTGAAACTAAAACCAGACAAAGACACCAAAACAACAACAACGACAACAACAACAACAACAAAAACTACAGGCCAATATCCCTCCCAGAAGAACATAGACAGAAACAAATCCTCAACAAAATATTAGCAAAGTGCATTCAAAAATACATTAAGTGGATCATTTAGCACAATCAAATGGGACTTATTCTGAGGAAACAAGAAAGGTTCAATATTTGTGAATTAATCAATGTGATACACCACATCAAGGAAACAAAGGATAAAATCATATAATCATCTCAATAGATATAGAAAAAGCATCTGACAAAGTTCAACATCCATTCACGGTAAAAAAAAAAAATCTAAGTTTAGAGACAATATACCTCAACATAATAAAAGCCATATATGAACATCTCACAGCCAACATCATATTCAATGATGAAAAACCAAGAGCTTTCCCTTTAGGATCAGGAACAATACATGTATGTCAACCCTCACCACTTTTACTCAACATAATGTTGTAAGTTCTAACCATGGCAATCAGACAAGAAAAATAAATAATAGTTATCCAAAAACAATGGTAAGAAAGAAGTTACACCTCACTATTTGCATATGATGTGATATATTTAGAAAAGCATAAAGACTCTACCAAAAAAACTACTAGAATAAATAAATTCATTGAAGTTTCAGGTACAAAATTAATACCAAGAAATTAGTAGCATTTCTATGTACTAATAATGAAGTAGCAGAAAGAAATAATTCAATTTACAATGATGTGGAAAAGAATAAAATATTGAGGAATAGACTTAACCAAGGGGGTGGAAGACCTACATATCAAAAACTATAAAACATTAATGAATGAAGTTGAATATGACACAGACAAGTGGAAAGATAGTCCATACTCATGGATTGAAATAATTAATTGTTAAAATGTCCATACTACTTAAAGCAATCTACAGATTCAATGCACTCTCTATCAAAATATCTGTAGCATTTTCCACAGAAGTAGAAGAAACATCCTAAAATTTGTATGGAACCACAAAATACCCTGAATAGCCAAACCAATTTGGAGAAAGAAAAGAAAGCTAGAGGTATCAGAATTCTAGATTTTCAGATATACTACAAACCCATAATAATCAAAACAGCATGGTGCTGGCACAATAATAGACACACAGATCAATGGAACAGAATCCAGACATATATCATTTATATGGTTAATTAATTCATGACAAAGGAGACAAACAAGAATATACAACGAGGAAAATACAGTGTCTTCGACAAATGGTGTTAGGAAAATTAGACAGCTACATGTAAATAATGAAGCTGGGCCACCTTCTTATATCATACACAAAAATAAACTCAGAATAGGTTAACGACATAAATATGATACCCAAAACTATAAAAATCCTAGAAAGGAACACAGGCAGTAATTTCTCTGACATCAGCCATAGCAACATTTTTCTAGATATCTCTCCTAAGGCAAGGAAGCAAAAGCAAAAATAAACTACTGGTAGTGCACCAAAATAAAAACCATTTTCAGAGTGAAAATGAAAAGACAGCCTACGGAATAGGAGAAGATATTTGCAAATGATATATCTGATAAAGGGTAAATATCCAAAAATTGTTAAGAATTTATACAACTCCACACTAAAAGAACTCCAATCCAATTAAAAAGTAGGCAGAAGACCTGAATAGACATTTCCCCAAAGAAAATATACAGTTGGTCAACAGATGCACAAAAAGATGCTCAACATCACTAATCATCAGGGAAATGCAAATCAAACCATAGTGAGAAATCACTTTACACCTGTTAGAATGGCTGAAATCAGCAAGGCAAGAAATAACCAGTGTTGACAAGGATGTGGAGAAAAAGAAAACCCTCATGAACTGTTGGTAGGAATGTAAACTGGTACAGTCACTGTGGAAAACAGTATGGAAATTTCTTATAAGAAATAGAGCTATCAAAAAAAAAAAAGAAAAATAAATAGAGCTATCATATGGTCCAGTAATTCCACTGCTGGGTATTTACACAAAGAAAATTAAAACACTAATTCAAAAAGGTATATGCACCCTTATGTTGATTGCAGCATTATTTACAATAGCCAAGATTAAAAGCTACCTAAGTGTCCATTGATAGATGAATAAATAAGGAAGATGTGGTATAAACATATAATGGAATATTACTCAGCCATAAGAAAGAATGAGATTGTGCTAATGAGACAACGTGGATGGACCTAGAGGGTATTATACTAAGTGAAATAAGTGATATTGAGAGAGAAAAAAATTTCACTCATGTGGAGAATCAAAAAAATTTTTAAAAATGAATAAACAAACCAAAAGCAGAATCAGCCCTATAAATACAGAGAACAAATTGAAGATTGCCAGAGTAGAGGGGTAGAGTGATAGGCAGAATAGGTGAAGGGGAATGAGAGATACAGGCTTCCAGTTATAGAATGAATAAATCATGGATATAAAAGGCACAGTGTAGGGAATATTGTCAGTGATGCAGTGATAGCGTTGTGCGAAGACAGATGGTAGCTACTTGTGGTGAGCATAGCATACGTATAGAGAAGTTGAGTCACAATGTTTTACAGTTTAAACTGTAGCATTCTCTGTCAGGTATACTCAAATAAAATAATTTTAATAATTAAAACTACAGAAAATGAGGAGAGGTGGGAAGTGTCCAAATATCCACCCATGAATGTAACTTATGTGTTGGAAGTAAAATGAGCATAGGTAGAAATTATCCAAATAAACACCTCTTAAAGTAACTTATATGTTGGGAGAAGGCTGGGGAAAAAAGGAATCTGTTCTGAATATTACATTTATGAGTTTGTTTGGATGTCATCCAAAATTACTGAAAAGAATGAACAAACCTATATGCCAAATCCCAGAACCATGTTTGAGTTGTTCAGCATACATTCCAGACGAAGAATCAATGTTACAAACAGGTAAAACTGCCATAAGCTTTGAGAATAACTTGAAAACATGACATTTTGGATTTTAGAAATACTTTTCATGGCAATAGAGATGGTAAAACACATACGTTTATGTGGCACAGAGTTTTGTCTTATGTCAGTAATTGGCTTGGCCTTCTGAGATATTTCTATCAATCCTTTCAAAATAAAGTTAGAAGTGAACATTCTATGGGTGAACAAAATTTCTTTTTAAAAAAGATTCTATTTATTTATTGGGCGGGGTGTGGTGGTGATGGAGAACATAAGCAGTGGAGCAGCAAAGGGAAAGGGAGAAGGAGGCTCTCTTCTGAGTAGGGATCCAAATGTGGTGCTCTATCCCAAGATCCTGGGACTATGACCTGAGCTGAAGGCAAACACTTTTTAACTGACTGAGCCACCCAGGAGCCCCAGATGAACAAAATTTCTGTATCCAAGATAACTAAATATTTGAAGTGCATTATTTCTGACTCATTTACCATGACTTTTTAAAACTTTTATTTTGAGGGGGAGGGGTAAGATGGCGGAAGAGCAGGGTCCCCAAATCACCTGTCCCCACCAAATTACCTAGATAACCTTCAAACCATCCTGAAAATCTACGAATTCGGCCTGAGATGTAAAGAGAGACCAGCTGGAACGCTACAGTGAGAAGAGTCCGCGCTTCTATCAAGGTAGGAAGACGGGGAAAAAGAGATAAAGGAACAAAAGGCCTCCGAGGGGGAGGGGCCCCGCGAGGAGCCGGGCTGAGGCCGGGGCGAGTGTCCCCAGGACAGGAGAGCCCCGTCCCGTCCCGGAGGAGCAGGAGCTGCACCAACCTTCCCGGGCGGCAAGGGGCTCGCAGGGAGTTGGAGCAGGACCCAGGAGAGCGGGGATGCCCTCAGGCTCCCTGGGACACTAACAGACACCTGCGCCCCGGGAGAGTGCGCCGAGCTCCCTAAGGGCTGCAGCGCGCACGGCGGGACCGGAGCAGCTCGGAGGGGCTCGGGAGCGGCTCCAGGGAGGGAGCTGCAGGGCGGGAGCGCGAATCCCACAGCGCAGGCCCCTGAGCACAGGGCGCCGGGACACAGCCCAGGATCCGGCCTCCCCCGGGACAGGCAGAGGCCGGGAGGGCCCAGGACAGCAAGGACGCTCCTGCCCCGAGCTGAGCAGATCAGCGGCCCCGCCCCGGAGCCTCCAGGCCCTGCGGACGGAGAACCGAGAGCCCCGAGCCCCGTAGTTCCTGCGGAGGCTAAATCCAGGCTTCCAGAGTTGCCATAGCAACTGCTGCTGTTCCTCCTGGGGCCCCACGGGGTAAACAACCCCCGCTGAGCCCTGCAGCAGGCAGGGGCAGAACAGCTCCCCCAAGTGCTAACACCTGAAAATCAGCACAGCAGGCCCCTCCCCCAGAAAACCAGCTGGACGGACCAGTGATACTCCCCCGTGTGCCAATACAACTTGTTTTTGGCCACTCTGCACTGAGCAAAATGACTAGAAGGAAAACTTCACCTCAAAAGAAAGAATCAGAAACAGCCCTCTCTCCCACAGAGTTACAAAATCTGGATTACACTTCAATGTCAGAAAGCCAATTCAGAAGCACCATTCTACAGCTACTGGTGGCTCTAGAAAAAAGCATTAAGGCCTCAGGAGACTTCATGACTGCAGAATTTAGATCCAATCAGGCAGAAATTAAAAATCAATTGAATGAGATGCAATCCAAACTAGAAGTCCTAACGACGAGGGTTAACGAGGTGGAAGAACAAGTGAGTGACATAGAAGACAAGTTAATGGCAAAGAGGGAAACTGAGGAAAAAAGAGACAATCAATTAAGGGACCATGAAGACAGATTAAGGCAAATAAATGACAGTCTGAGGAAGAAAAACCTACGTTTAATTGGGGTTCCCGAGGGCGCCGAAAGGGACAGAGGGCCAGAATATGTATTTGAACAAATCCTAGCTGAAAACTTTCCCAATCTGGGAAGGGAAACAGGCATTCAGATCCAGGAAATAGAGAGATCCCCCCCTAAAATCAATAAAAACCGTTCAACACCTCGACATCTAATAGTGAAGCTTGCAAATTCCAAAGATAAAGAGAAGATCCTTAAAGCAGCAAGAGACAAGAAGTCCCTGACTTTCATGGGGAGGAATATTAGGGTAACAGCAGACCTCTCCACAGAGACCTGGCAGGCCAGAAAGGGCTGGCAGGATATATTCAGGGTCCTAAATGAGAAGAACATGCAACCAAGAATACTCTATCCAGCAAGGCTCTCATTCAAAATGGAAGGAGAGATAAAGAGCTTCCAAGACAGGCAGGAACTGAAAGAATATGTGACCTCCAAACCAGCTCTGCAAGAAATTTTAAGGGGGACTCTTAAAACTCCCCTTTAAGAAGAAGTTCAAGTAATTCTGAACGTGAATGGACTTAATGACCCCATCAAAAGGCGCAGAGTTTCAGACTGGATAAAAAAACAGGACCCATCTATTTGCTGTCTACAAGAGACTCATTTTAGACAGAAGGACACCTACAACCTGAAAATAAAAGGTTGGAGAACCATTTACCATTCAAATGGTTCTCAAAATATACCCTAAAAACTACAGAACACTTCTGAAAGAAATTGAGGAAGACACAAAGAGATGGAAAAATATTCCATGCTCATGGATTGGCAGAATTAATATTGTGAAAATGTCAATGTTACCCAGGGCAATTTACACGTATAATGCAATCCCTATCAAAATACCATGGACTTTCTTCAGAGACTTAGAACAAATTATTTTAAGATTTGTGTGGAATCAGAAAAGACCCCAAACAGGGGAATTTTAAAAAAAGAAAACCATATCTGGGGGCATCACAATGCCAGATTTCAGGTTGTACTACAAAGCTGTGTTCATCAAGACAGTGTGGTACTGGCACAAAAACAGACATATAGATCAATGGAACAGAACAGAGAACCCAGAAGTGGACCCTGAACTTTATGGTCAACTAATATACGATAAAGGAGGAAAGACGATCCACTGGAAGAAAGACAGTCTCTTCAATAAATGGTACTGGGAAAATTGGACATCCACATGCAGAAGAATGAAACTGGACCACTCTCTTGCACCATACACAAAGATAAACTCAAAATAGATGAAAGATCTAAATGTGAGACAAGATTCCATCAAAATCCCAGAGGAGAACTCAGGCAACACCCTTTTTGAACTTGGCCACAGTAACCGGAGAAGGACAAACAGTGTATGTTCTCATTCATTTGGGGAATATGAAAAATAGCGAAAGGGAATATAAGGGAAGGGAGAAGAAATGTGTGAGAAATATCAGAAAGGGAAACAGAACATAAAGACTTCTAACTCTGGGAAATGAACTAGGGGTGGTGGAGGGGGAGGAGGGTGGGGGGTGGGGGTGAATGGGTGATGGGCACTGAGGGGTACACTTGACGGGATGAGCACTGGGTGTTATTCTGTATGTTGGTAAATTGAACACCAATAAAAATTAATTTATTAAAAAAAAGAAGAAAAAAAAACTTTTATTTTGAGATAATTGTAGACCCACACATAATTGTAAGAAATAATGCAAGGAAATACAATGTACCATTTAACCAGTTTCTTCCAGTGGTAACATTTTTGCAAATGTATAGTACAATATTACAACTAAGATACTAACATTGACCCAATCAAGATACAAAATACTTTCAACACCACAAGTTTTTAGTTGTCTGTTATAGCTATTCTTACTTTTTCTCTACCGTCCCTTCCTCCTAACCTGTAGAGACCTCTAATCTGTTCTCCATTTCTGTAAATCTGTCATCCCAGTTGCTTTTAGGAGATAATTTCTATTGGTTCTCACTCTTATCTTTCTCACTTTGTTTGTGACATTTACTCAAGTAACTTTCCAGTAAAGCACTTTTGGTTCAATGTAAACTCTTCCTTTTCTGAAGGAAATAAATATCCAGGAAATGCAAGCTAAGTTGAAATAGAAATATCAAAAGTTTTAAGTCACCCATTCAATAATTATTTATTGAGTGTTATATACAGGATATTTTTCTACACATTAGGGGATGTGGTGAGTAAGAAAGAAAAGGTCCTAGTCCATATGGATCTTATATTCTAATGGGAGAAGCACATAATGGAGAAATTTTAGGATATTAAAAGTAAAAAGTGTAAAGGCAGATATCTTATTTGCATTGTTCACTTTTTGATTTAAAAAGATGCTTATACATGAGAAAATGCTCTGCATCACTGGCCATCAGGGAAATACAAATCAAAACCACAATGAGATACCACCTCACACCAGTGAGAATGGGGAAACTTAACAAGACAGGAAACAACAAATGTTGGAGAGGATGCGGAGAAAGGGGAACCCTCTTACATTGTTGGTGGGAATGTGAACTTGTGCAGCCACTCTGGAAAACTGTGTGGAGGTTCCTCAGAGAGTTAACCATAGAACTGCCCTACGACCCAGCAATTGCACTGCTGGGGATTTACCCCAAAGATACAGATGCAGTGAAATGCCGGGACACCTGCACCCCGATGTTTATAGCAGCAATGGCCACAACAGCCAAACTGTGGAAGGAGCCTCGGTGTCCATCGAAAGATGAATGGATAAAGAAGATGTGGTCTATGTATACAATGGAATATTACTCAGCCATTAGAAACTACAAATACCCACCATTTGCTTTGATGTGGATGGACCTGGAGGGTATTATGCTGAGTGAAATAAGTCAATCAGAAAAGGACAAATATTATATGGTCTCATTCATTTGGGGAATATAAAAATGAGTGAAAGGGAATAAAGGGAAATGAGTGAAAATATCAGTGAGGGTGACAAAACATGAGAGACACCTAACTCTGTGAAATGAACAAGGGGTAGTGGAAGGGGAGGTGGGGAAGGGGTTGGGGTCACTGGGTGATGGGCACTGAGGGGGGCACTTGGCAGGATGAGCGCTGGGTGTTATGTGATATGTTGGCAAAGTTAACTCTAATAAAAAAATAAAAAATAAAATAAAAAGATGCTTACAACATAGTAGTTAGTTGTTTAAGTGCTATTTATAGTGCCCTCATAGTAGTCCACAGGCATGTTTCTATGCACTAAGAGTATGGCAGTAATAAGACAAAATTCCCAGCTCTCACAGGGCTTACATGAATCCCAAAGATAGCTGGCAGAAAATAGGTTTTCAGTAACCTGCTGCAGCCACTTTTGCTACTGTCATTGCTTTTACCATTGTTAATATTTACTTCAGTTTATTCATAAATGTGATTATTGTGATGACTTTGGAACACAAGAACAAATATATGAGGAAATCCAGTGCACATGATATAAATGTTAAAGTTAATATACTATAATCTTTCCTCTCATAACCACAATTTTATTCCTAGTGAGCAGTATTCTAGCCTTCTTTTTACCCACTGGACAAGCCTAGTCAACTATCAGTTCACTACTTATTTGGAGCACACCATGGGAATGCAGATTGTCACTTGAATGCGGGAAAGTAGCATTATTGATAATATTAAACAGCTCGTGTTGTAGAAAACAACAACAAAAAAAAAACAAGAAACAAAAGTTTTCTTTTGTAGTGCATCATTGTTTTCTGGCACAATTCATTGTATTGATTGGGTAAAGCATAGAGGTGTATGTAGCACATCAGTTTGTTTTAAGGCTGTTATTGCTGACATACAATATAATAAATCAAATTAATATGACATAACTCAATTCCTGAATATTTCCAAACTTTGGGCAGAATGTTCAGGATTGGGCCAGGTACAAAGAGCACTTCCCAAGGATATCAGATTGAACATGTATAATAGCAAGTTGCTACTCAAGATCAACATGCGTACACATACTTGTATGGGTGGTTTGGGGTTGCTTGTTCCCCTTGATGAAATGAGAAGGCTTTCATCTAATATGCTTCAGAGAGTGGAGTATAATATTATTTTGTACATAAATGGATGCTCTTTCTGAGATTTTTCCCTCCCGACCTTGCTAATCTTCTCCCCACTGATTGGGTGTTGGTTGTTTGCAGAATACATTTGTTGAGGATTTTTTTTTATCTTTTTAATCTCTTTTTTTGGTAGATACATAAAGATTCAAGGATCAAATATAATCTCAGGGGAAGTCCAAGCTTTTCTTTTATTGAAAGGGTCTCCAAAGCAGAATCCAGGCCAATAAGATGACATTTCTAAGTGTTTGAATTTCTGGTGGTTTATTCTATACAGATGTAAATTTAACATTATCTGGCCTTTAAAGGAAGAGCACATGAGAGTATAACAAAACCAAACCAAAAATAGCAAAGAGAAACACTTCTGTGGAAATGTCTGACATTAGTAACATGCTTTTTCATCACCATTGCAACTATCATAATCTTGACACTCATCTTCATGCCTAAAACCATGTTAAAAATCCCTTAACTTAGAAGGCCTGCTTTTACTGCCTCTCAATAGATTCATCTCTCCTCACTCTGTCTTCACATCAGTACTTTTTGTACATTTTTTTCCTGGAATTGTCTTCGTAAGACATTTTTGTCCTTTCACCAAGTTATGATAAAAGTAAAGCAAAAAAAAAAAAAAAAAAGAATGGCTACCTTTGCCATTCAATCTGGGTTGAAGTCTTGGAATCTGTATTTTTAAAGCTCCCAGATCATGCTGAAGTGTAAGGAAGATTGGAGAGTTGCTGGACTGCAAATTCAAAGTCTTCAATTTGATATCTAAAGTCCAATTTAATCTGACTTGGGAGTTGTTATATTTACCTGAAAATATGTTTTGAAAAGCAGTAAGTTTTGTTAATTTTAATTATCTTTTAACTAACTTGAATATGAACAAGATTTCCTTTCACTGATCCAAAAGAAGTGAAATTTTAATACAGATCTGAGTATCACACAGGGAGGATACGAAATACTAAACCATCAAATTCATGACAACCTAACTTTAAAAGGCAGATTTTTTTCATTTTGTAAAGTGCTAAAAGGACTTTGGCCACAGCTTTGTACATAACAGAAAAAAAATTAAACAATGCAATAAATGATATAGCTGCAATAAAGTCTTTCTTTTAGGGTTAAGACAGACTGCTAAAATTAGCATATACTTTGAGTATGTTTGATTGCTTATTCAAAATACTTACAGGAACAAGGCTTATTGTGAAAGCCTTGTTGCATTAAACACAAATATATGGAACCCATTTCATTGTCTGAGTAGTCTAAAGGAAGATTAAGTTATTTAGTAGAGCAACTTGCTAAAAATATTTTTTTAATTTTTTTAAAATTTATTTATTCATGAGAGACAGACAGAGAGAGAGGTGGAGATGTAGGCAGAAGGAGGAGCAGGCTCCCTACTTACTGAAAATATTGATGGCTTAGAAATAGCAAGTTATCTTACCTCATTCAAAATTGTGGTAATTAATCCATTTCTTCAGTAGTAAATTCTAAAGGTATCAGAAGGTTTCGGTGTTTACCAGATCAATAATGTTTATTTGTTTTCCTTTAAATCCTAGGCCTTTGCCAAAAACTTAATTATTGATGCTTTATATTTTTAAAATATCATATAACTTTGGCATATGTAACTTACTTATAATTATGGTCCACAATCACATTGAGCATATTTTCATACTAAACACTTGAACTAAACAACTATGTAAAAGGGAATTTTGCTGAGATTAAGATGTCTTCCTCCATATCTTTGATCGAAAGTGCATACTGTGTTATTTGTTGCTGTGTAAAAATTACCTCTTATACTAAACTTATAATAAACAGTGGTTTAAAACAATCAACATTCATCAATCATAGCTTTTATGAGTTAAGAATTTAGGAAACAGTAAACTGGGTAATTTTGGCTCAAGATTCCACATGAGGAGGTGATCAATAGTCCTGTTTTTCCTTGAACTGAGGGAAATAAGAAGATGCAGGATTTCAGTTTTGAAAATGGGACAGTTGCCTCGACATTTATAATGAAACTTGCAAATTCCAAAGATAAAGAGAAAATCTTTAAAGCAGTAAGAGACAAGAGATTCTTAACTTATATGGGGAGAAATATCAGATAAACAGTAAACTCTTCACAGAGATTTGGCAGGCCAGAAAGGGCTGGCAGGATATATTCAGAGTAATAATTGAGAAAAACATGCAGCCAAGAATACTTTATGCAGCAAGGCTGTCATTCAGAATAGAAGGAGAGATAAAGAGCTTCCAAGATAGGCAGAAACTAAAAGAATATATGACTACCAAACCAGTTCTGAAAAAAATATTAAGGGGACCCTGTAAAAGAAAGAGGAAGCCCAAGGGAAATAAACACAAACAAGGATTGAATAGATATTATGATGACACTAAGTTCATATCTTTTAATAGTTACTCTGAACATGAATGGGCTAAATTATCCCATCAAAAGATGCAGGGTTTCAGACTGGATAAAAAAGTAGGACCCACCTCTTTGCTATCTACAAGACACTCATTTTATTTTTTTAAATTTTTTAAAAATATGTTTTATTTAATCCAATATGTCCAAATTATCAACATTTCAATATAAATACTCTTGAGATGTTTTATTGATTCTTCATACTATGTTTAAAATCTAGTGCAAATTTTATACTTTACAGCACATCTCCAGTGCTCAATAGCCATTCATGACCAGAGCAATTGTACACAATTTGTTTTTGCTCTTTCACGTTTAGATGTATTTTTCACCTGAAGTGGATTTTTGAGTGTGCTTATGTCATAGGAATCTAGCTTAATTTTTTCCCTATAAGTATCCAATTGACCAAGAACCAATGTATTGAAAACACAGTCCATCTGCATTGTTCTGCTGTGATACTTTTGTCTTAAGTCGAGTGTCCACGTAGGTGTGAACCTGGGACTGGACTCTTATTGCCACTTGTCTATTGGTTTATGCTGGCACTACTACTATGCGATCTTAATTACTACAATATTTGTCATAAGTCCTGGTATCTGGTAGGAAAATTACTCCTACCGGTTCTTTTTTATATATAAATTTATTTTTTATTGGTGTTCAATGTGCCAACATATAGAATAACACCCAGTGCTCATCCCATCAAGTGCACACCTCAGTGCCCGTCACCCAGTCACCCACACCTGCCGCCCACCTCCCCTTCCAACACCCCTAGTTCGTCTTCCAGAGTTGGGAGTCTTTCATGTACTGTCTCCCTTTCTGATATTTCCCACTCATTTTTTTCTCCTTTACCCTTTATTCTCTTTCACTATTTTTTATATTCCCCAACTGAATGAGGCCATATAATGTTTTTCCTTCTCCGATTGACTTATTTCACTCAGCATAATACCCTCCAGTTCCATCCACATCGAAGCAAATGGTGGGTATTTGTCCTTTCTAATGGCTGAGTAATATTCCATTGTATACATAAACCACATCTTCCTTATCCATTCATCTTTCGATAGACACCAAGGCTCCTAAAACAGTTTGGCTATTGTGGATATTGCAGCTATAAACAACGGGGTGCGGGTGTACCGGCGTTTCATTACATCTGTATCTTTGGGGTAAATCCCCAGCAGTGAAATTGCTGGGCCATATGGTAGATTTTTAACTCTTTGAGGAACCTCCACACTGTTTTCCAGCGTGGCTGCACCAGTTCACATTCGCAACAACAGTGCAAAGGATTCCCTTTCTCCACATCCTCTCTTAACATTTCTGGTTTCCTGCTTTGTTAATTTTCCCCATTCTCACTGGTGTGAGGTGGTATCTCTTTGTGGTTTTGATTTGTATTTCCCTGTGGCAAGTGATGCAGAGGATTTCCTCATGTGCTTGTTGGCCATGTCTATGTCTTCCTCTGTGAGATTTCTCTTCATGTCTTTTGTCCATTTCATGATTGGATTGTTTGTTTCTTTGCTGTTGAGTTTAATAAGTTCTTTATAGATTTTGGACACTAACCCTTTATCTGATACGTCATTTGCAAATATCTTCTCCCATTATGTAGGTTGTCTTTTAGTTTTGTTGACAGTATCTTTTGCTGTGCAAAAGCTTCTTATCTTGATGAAGTCCCAACACTTCATTTTTACTTATGTTTCTCTTGCCTTCATGGATGAATCTTGCAATAAGTTAATGTGGCCAAGTTCAAGAAGGGTGTTGCCTGTGTTCTCCTCTAGAATTTTGAAGGAATCTTCTCTCACATTGAGATCTTTCATCCATTTTGAGTTTATCTTTGTGTATGGTGCAAGAGAATGGTCTAGTTTCATTCTTCTGCATGTGGATGTCCAATTTTCCCAGCACCATTTATTGAAGAGACTGCCTTTCTTCCAGTGGATAGTCTTTCCTCCTTTGTCAAATATTAGTTGACCATAAAGTTCAGGGTCCACTTCTGGGTTCTCTACTCTGTTCCATTGATCTATGTGTCTGTTTTTGTGCCAGTACCACACTGTCTTGATGACCACAGCTTTGTAGTACAACCTGAAATCTGGCATTGTGATGCCCCCAGATATGGTTTTCTTTTTTAAAATTCCCCTGGCTATTCAGGGTCTTTTCTGATTCCACACAAATCTTAAAACAATTTTTTGCAACTCTCTGAAGAAAGCCCATGGTATGTTGATAGGTATTGCATTAAATGTGTAAATTGCCCTGGGTAACATTGACATTTTCACAATATTAATTCTTCCAATCCATGAGCATGGAATATTTTTCCATCTCTTTGTGTCTTCCTCAATTTCTTTCAGAAGTGTTCTATAGTTTTTAGGGTATAGATCCTTTACCTCTTTGGTTAGGTTTATTCCTAGGTATCTTTTGCTTTTGGGTGCAATTGTAAATGGAATTGACTCCTTTATTTCTCTTTCTTCAGTCTCATTGTTAGTGTATAGAAATGCCATTGACAACTGGGCATTGATTTTGGATCCTGCCACACTGCCAATTTGCTGTATGAGTTCTAGCAATCTTAGGGTGGAGACTTTTGGGTTTTCTATGTAGAGTATCATGTCATTGGCGAAGAGGGAAAGTTTGACTTCTTCTTTGCCAATTTGAATGCCTTTTATTTCTTTTCGTTGTCTGATTGCTGAGGCTAAGACTTCTAGTACTACGTGGAATAGCAGTGGTGAGAGTGGACATCCCTGTCTTGTTCCTGATCTTAGGGGAAAGGCTCCCAGTGCTTCCCCATTGAGAATGATATTTGCTGCGGGCTTTTCGTAGATGGCTTTTAAGATGCTGAGGAATGTTTCCTCTATCCCTGGACTCTGAAGAGTTTTGATCAGGAATGGATGGTGTATTTTGTCAAATGCTTTCTCTGCATCTATTGAGAGGATCATATGGTTCTTGTTTTTTCGCTTGCTGATATGATGAATCACATTGATTGTTTTACAAGCGTTGAACAAGGCTTGCATCCCAGGATAAATCCTACTTGGTTATGGTGTATAATCTTCTTAATGTATTGATGTATCCTATTGGATAGTATCTTGTTGAGAATTTTTGCATTCATGTTCATCAGGGATATTGGTCTATAATTCTCCTTTTTGTTGGGTGTTTGTCTGGTTTTCGAATTAAGGTGATGCTGGCCTCATAGAACGAGTTTGGAAGTACTCCATCTCTTTCTATCTTTCCAAACAACTTTAGTGGAAGAGGTGTGGTTTCTTCTTTAAACGTTTGATAGAATTCCCCAGGGAAGCCATTGGCCCTGGACTTTTGTGTCTTGGGAGGTTTTTGATGACTGCTTCAATTTCCTCCCTGGTTATCGGCCTGTTCAGGTTTTCTATTTCTTCCAGTTCCAGTTTTGGTAGGTTTTGGTTTTCCAGAAATGCGTCCATTTCTTCTAGATTGCCTTATTTACTGGTGTATAGCTGTTCATAATATGTTTTTAAAAATGTTTGTATTTCCTTGGTGTTGGTAGTGATCTCTCCTTTATCATTCATGATTTTATTAATTTGAGTCTTCTCTCTCTTTCTTTTTAATATGGCTGGCTAATGGTTTTTCTTCCTTATTAATTCTTTCAAAGAAACAACTCCTCATTTTGTTGATCTGTTCCACAGTTCTTCTGGTCTCGATTTCGTTGAGTTCTGCTCAAATCTTTATTAACTCTCTTCTTCTGCTGGGTGTAGGATCTAATTGCTGTTTTTTCTCGAGCTCCTTTAGGTGTATGGTTAGCTTTTGTATTTGAGTTCTTTCCAGGTTTGGATGGATGCTTGTATTGTGATGTGTTTTCCCCTCAGGACTGCTTTTGCTGTATCCCAAAGATTTGGAATGGTTGTATCTTCATTCTCATTAGTTTACATGAATCTTTTTAATTCTTCCCTAATTTCCTGGTTGACCCTTTCACCTTTTAGCAGGATGGTCCTTAACCTCCACATCTTTGAAATCCTTCCAAAATTCTTGTTGTGATTTAGTTCTAATTTCAAGGCATTATGGTCTGAGAATATGCAGGGGACGATCCCAATCTTTTGGTATCGGTTCAGACCCGATTTGTGACCCAGTATGTGGTCTATTCTGGAGAAAGTTCCATGTGCACTTGAGAAGAATGTGTATTCAGTTGAGTTTGGATGTAAAGTTCTGTAGATATCTGTGAAATCTGTCTGGTCCAGTGTATCATTTAAAACTTTTGTTTCTTTGGATATGTTGTGTTTAGAAGACCTATAGAGTGTAGAAAGCGCTACATTGAAGTCACCAAGTATAAGTGTATTATTAGCTAAGTATGTCTTAACTTTGTTTATTAATTGATATATTTGGCAGCTGCCACATTCAGGGCATATATATTGATGATTGATAAGTCCTCCTGTTGGATAGATCCTTTAAGTATGAGATAGTGGGGGATCCCTGGGTGGCGCAGTGGTTTGGCGCCTGCCTTTGGCCCAGGGCGCGATCCTGGAGACCCGGGATCGAATCCCACGTCAGGTTCCCGGTGCATGGAGCCTGCTTCTCCCTCTGCCTGTGTCTCTGCCTCTCTCTCTCTCTCTCTCTCTCTCTCTCTCTCTCTCTCTCATAAATAAATAAAAATTTTAAAAAAAGTATGAGATAGTGTCCCTCTTCATCTCTCACTACAGTCCTCAGGATAAATTTTAGTTTATCTGATATAAGGATGGCTATCCTTGCTTTCTTTTGAGGACCATTTGGATGGTAATTTTTTCTCCAACCTTTTATTTTCAGGCTGTAGGTGTCCTTCTGTCTAAAATGAGTCTCTTGTAGACAGCAAATAGATGGGTCCTGCTTTTTTATCCAATCTGAAACCCTGCGCCTTTTGATGGGGTCATTAAGCCCGTTCACGTTCAGAGTTACTATTGAAAGATATGAGTTTAGTGTCATCATGACACCGATTCTGTCCCTGTTTTGTGGATTGTTCCATTGGACTTCTTCTTAATTTCTTGGATCTGAATGCCTGTTTCCCTTCCCAGATTAGGAAAGTGTTCAGCTATGATTTGTTCAAATACATATTCTGGACCTCTGTCCCTTTCAGCGCCCTCGGGAACCCCAATTAAACATAGATGTTTCTTTCTCAGGCTGTCACTTATTTCCCTTAATCTATCCTCATGATCTTTTAACTGTCTCTTTTTTTCCTCATTTTCCCTCTTTGCCATCAACTTGTCTTCTATGTCACTTACTCGTTCATCCACCTCATTAACCCTCGTCATTAGGACCTCTAGTTTGGATTGCATCTCATTTAATTGATTTTTTAAAGGTTTCATTTTTTTTTAATTTTTTTTAATTTATTTATGATAGTCACAGAGAGAGAGAGAGAGAGAGAGAGAGAGAGAGGCAGAGACATAGGCAGAGGGAGAAGCAGGCTCCATGCACCGGGAGCCCGACGTGGGATTCGATCCCGGGTCTCCAGGATCACGCCCTGGGCCAAAGGCAGGCGCCAAACCACTGCGCCACCCAGGGATCCCTGATTTTTAATTTCTGCCTAATTAGATCTAAATTCTGCAGTCATGAATTCTCTTGAGTCCTTTATGCTTTTTTCTAGAGCCACCAGTAGCTTTATAATAGTGCTTCTGAATTGGCTTTCTGACATTGAATTGTAATCCAAATTTTGTAACTCTGTGGGAGCAAGGACTGTTTCTGATTCTTTCTTTTGAGGTGAGGTTTTCCTTCTAGTCATTTTGCTCAGTGCAAAGTGGCCAAAAACAAGTTGTATTGGGAAAAGGAGAAAAAGAGAGAAGAGAAAGAAGAAAAGGAAAAGATAAAAAGAAAGAAAAAGGGAAAAAAGAGAGAAGAAAAGAAAAAAAGAGAAAAAGGGGGGGAAGCAAACAGAAATAAACAAAAAACAAAAAGCAAGGGGGAGTATCCTCTGATTCTGTATACTGTAAATCTGTCGACTTGCCCCTTGAACTTTCCAGTGCTGCTTGGTCAATAATTTGTTTTTCTCCTGTCCGTCTAGCTGGTCTTCTGGGGGAGGGGCCTGCTGTGCTGATTTTCAGGTGTTAGCATTTCGGGGTTCTGCTCAGCCCCCTGCTAGTGCAGGGCTCAGTGAAATATGTTTAAGCTGTTTATCCGGAGAGGCCCCTGTGAGGCTCAGTGCGGGTTGTTTATCCTGTGAGGCTCCAGGAGGAACAAAAACAGTGGCTGCAGCCAGCTCTGGAGCCCGGGATTCAGCTCTTGCAGTAACTAAGGAGCTTTCAGTCTGCAGGGCCTGGATGCTCCGGGCGCGGGACTGCTGATCTGCTCAGCTTGGGGCCGCCTGGAGGCAGGAGTGTCCTTTCTGTCCTGTGCCCTCCGGGACTCTGCCTGTCCTGGGGGGAGCGCTGGATATTTTGCTGTGTCCTTGGCTCCCCCTGCTCCCGGGCCTGCACTGTTGGAATTGCGCTCCTGGCTGCGCAGCCTCCTCTGCGCGGAGCCGCTTCTGAGCTGCTCCTCTGGGGGCCTCCCTCAGTGCGGAGCCTCCGCCCGAGCTCCCCTGGGCTGCTCCCGGGTCCAGCCCGGCTTGCACTGCAGCCCTTTAGGGAGCTCGGCCGCGGGGTGTGGTGTGCTCTTTCCGGGGCACAGGTCCTCTGCTAGTGCCCCTGGGAGCCTGAGGGCATCCCCACCCCTCCTGGGATCCTGCTCTAACTCCTTGTGAGTGCCTTTCTGTCCAGAAAGATTGATGAAGCTCCTGCTTCTCTGGGACAGGGCTTTCCTGTCTTGGGGGCACTCACCTCGGCCTTAGCCCGGCTCCTCGTGGAACCCCTCCCCCTTGGATGCCTTTTGTTTCATTATTTCTTTTTTTCCGTCTTCCTTCCTTGATGGAAGCCTGAACTCTTCTCACTGTAGCATTCCAGCTGTTCTCTCATTAAATCTGAGGCCGAATTCGTAGGTTTTCAGGATGATTTGAAGGTTATCAGGTAATATGGTGGGTACAGGTGACTTGGAGACCCTACTCTTCCGCCATTTTGCCCCGCCTCTCTAGACACTCATTTTAGACCTAACTACACCTCCAGCCTGAAAATGAAACATTGGAGAACCATTTGTCATTCAAATGGTCCACCAAAGAAAGCTGGGGTGGCAATCCTCATATCAGAAAAATTAAAGTTTATCACGATGACTGTAGTAAGAGATGAAGAGGAACACTATATCATACTTTAGGGGTCTATCCAACAAGAAGACTTAATCATGAACACTTATGCCCCTGATGTGGGAGCTGTCAAGTGTATTAATCAATTAATAATCAAAGTTAAGGCATACTGAGATAATAATACACTAATAGTAGGAGACTTCAATCAGGATTTTCAGCAAATGACAGATCTTCTAAGCAGAACATCACCAAATAATCAAGGGCTTTAAATGATACACTGGACCAGATGGATTTCACAGGTATATACAAAACTTTCCATCCAAATGCAACTGAATATATATTCTTCTCTGTGCACACGGAACTTTCTCCAGAATAGACCACATACTGGGTCACAAATCAGGTATCAACCAGTACCAAAAGACTGGGAATCTCCCCCTGCATATTTTCAGACCATAATGCTTTGAAACTAGAACTCAATCACAAGAAGAAATTTGGAAGAAACTCAAACATGTGGAGGATAAAGAACATCCTACTAAAAGATGAATGGGTCAACCAGAAAATTACAGAAGAATTGAGAAGATTCATGGAAACTAATGACAATGAAGATAAAGCCATTCAAAATCTTTGGGATACAGCAAAAGCAGTCCTAAGTGGGAAATACATCACAATACAAGATTCTTCAAAAAAATGGAAAAAAACCAAATACACAAGCTAACCTTGCACCTAAAGGAACTGGAGAAATAACAGCAAATAAAACCTACACCAAGCAGAAGAGAGTTAATAAACAGCTGAGCAGAACTCAAAAATAGAGACCAGAAGAACTGTAGAACAGATGTACAAAACCAGGAGTTGGTTCTTTGAAAGAATTAACAAGATAGATAAACCAATACCCAGCCTTATTAAAATGAAAAGAGAAAAGACTCAAAGTAATAAAATCATGAATGAAAAAGGAGAGATTCCCCACCAATACCAAGGAAATACAAACAATTTTAAAAACATATCATGAGTAGCTATATGCCAATAAATTAGGCAATCTAGAAGGAATGAACGCATTTCTGGAAAACCACAAACTACCAAAACTGGAACAGGAAGAAATAGAAAACCTGAAAAGGCCAATAACCAGGGAGGAAATTGAAGCAGTCATCAAAAACCTCTGAAGCCACAAAAGTCCAGAGCCAGATGGCTTCCCTGGGGAATTCTATCAAATGTTTAAAGAAACCATACCTATTCTACTAAAGCTGTTCGGAAAGATAGAAAGAGATGGAGTACTTCCAAACTCGTTCTATGAGGCCAGCATCACCTCAATTCAAAAACCAGACAAAGACCCCACCAAAAAGGAGAATTATAGACCAATATCCCTGATGAACATGGATGCAAAATTTCTCAAGAAGATACTAGCCAATAGGATCCAATAGTATATTAAGAAGGTTATTCACCATGCCAAGTGGGATTTATCCCCGAGGTCCAAGGTTGGTTCAACACTTGTAAAAATATCAATGTGATAGATCACATCAACAAGAGAAAAAAACAAGAACCATATGATCCTCTCAATAGATGCAGAGAAAGCATTTGACAAAATTCATCATCTATTCCTGATCAAAACTCTTAAGAGTGTAGGGACAGAGGGAACATTCCTTAGTATCTTAAAAGCCATCTACAAAACCCCACAGCAAATATCATTCTCAACGGGGAAAAACTGGAGCCTTTCCCTTTAAATCAGGAAGATGACAGGGATGTACACTCTCACCAATGCTATTCAACATAGTACTAGAAGTCCTAGCCTCAGCAAACAGACAACAAAAAGAAATAAAGGCATTGAAATTGGCAGAGAAGAAGTCAAACTCTCCCTCTTCGCAGATGACATGATACTTTACATAGAAAATCCAAAAAAACTCCACCCCAAGGTTGCTAGAACTCATACAGTAATTTGGCAATGTGGCAGGATACAAAATCAATGCCCAGAAACCAGTGGCATTTCTCTACACTAACAATGAAACTGCAGAAAGAGAAACTAAGGAGTCAATCCCACTTATAATTGTTCCCCAAAGCATAAGATACCTTGGAATAAATCTAACCAAAGAGGTAAAAGATCTATACCCTAAAAACTACAGAATACTACTGAAAGAAATTGAGGAAGACACAAAGAAAGGCAGAAATAGTCCATGCTCATGGATTGGAAGAATTAACACTGTGAAAATGTCAACGGTACCCAAGGCAATTTACATGTTCAATGCAATCCCTATCAAAATACCACGGAATTTCTTCAGAGCATTGGAAGAAATCATTGGAAGATTTTTTAGAATCAGAAAAGACCCCGAATAGCCAGAGGATTATTAAAAAATAAAACCATAGCTGGGAGCATCACAATGTGAGATTTCAAGTTATACTACAAAGCTGAGATCATCAAGAGAGTGTGGTACTGGCACCAAAACAGACACATAGGGCAGCCCGGGTGGCTCAGTGGTTTAGCACTGCCTTCAGCCCAGGGCATGATCCTGGCAACCTGGGATCGAGTCCCACGTCAGGCTCCCTGCATGAATCCTGCTTCTCTCTCTGCCTGTGTCTCTGCCTATGTGTGTGTGTGTCTTTCATGAATGAATAAATAAATTAAAAAAAAAAACAGACACATAGATCAATGGAGCAGAATGGAGAACCCAGAAATGGTCCCTCACCTCTGTGGTCAACTAATATTTGACAAAGCAGGAAAGAATATTCACTGGAAAAAGGATAGCCCCTTCAGTAAATGGTGCTGGGAAAATTGGACAGCCACATGCAGAGGAATGAAACTAGACCATTCTTTTACACCATATACAAAGATAAACTCAAAATTGATGAAAGACCTAAATGGGAGACAAGAATCCATCAAAATTCTAGAGGAGAACACAGGCAACACCCTTTTTGAACTTGGCCATAGCAACTTCTTGCAAGATACATCTATGAAGGCAAGGGAAACAAAAGCAAACATGAATTATTGGGACTTCATCAAGATAAAAAGCTTCTGCACAGCAAAAGAAACAGTCAACAAACTCAAAGACAACCTAAAGAATGGGAAAAGATATTTGCAAATGACATATCAGATAAAGGGCTAGTATCCAAGATCTATAAAGAACTTACTAAACTCAGCAGCAAAGAAACAAACAATCCAACATTAAACAGGAAAAAATATGAACAGAAATTTCACCAAAGAAGACATACACATGGCCAACAAGCAGATAAGAAAAATGCTGCATATCACTAGCCATCAGGGAACTACAAGTCAAAACCACAATGAGATACCACCTCACTCCAGTGAGAATGGTGAAAATTAACAAGACAAGAGACAAAAAATGTTGGAGAGGATGTGCAGAAAGTGGAACCCTCTTTTACTTTGGTGGGAATGCGAACTGGTACAGCCATTCTGGAAAACTGTGTGGAGATTCCTCAAAGAGTTGAAAATAAAGCTATCCTACAACCCAGCATTTGCACTACTGGGGATTTACCCCAAAGATAAAGATACCTCAAAGAGTTGAAAATAAAGCTATCCTACAACCCAGCATTTGCACTACTGGGGATTTACCCCAAAGATAAAGATAAAGAGACACTTGCACCCCAATGTTTATAGCAGCAATGTCCACAATAGCCAAACTGGGAAAGAGCCTCGGTGTCCATTGACAGATGAATGGATAAAGATGTGGTATATGTGTGTATATATATATATATATACACACACACACACACACAGCCTTTAGAAACAACAAATACCCACCATTTGCTTTGATGTGGATGGAACTGGAGAGTATTATGCTGAGTGAAATAAGTCAATTGGAGAAGGACAAACATATGTTTTCACTCATACGGGGAATATAAAAAATAGTGAAAGGGATTATAGGGGAAAGGAGAGAAAATGAGTGGGAAATATCAGAGAGGGTGACAGAACATGAGAGACTAACTCTCGGAAATGAACAAGAGGTAGTGGAAGGGGAGGTGGGCTGGGGGATGGGGTGACTGGGTGTTGAGCACGGAGCGGGGCACTTGATGGGATGAGGAGTGGGAGTCATATCATATGTTGACAAATCAAACTCCAACTCTAAAATACAAAAAATACAAAAAATTAAATATAAATATAAATAAAATTGTGACAGTTTCTGGCTAACTGAAACAAGTTCGTCATGGAAACTAGACGTCTGGGATATAAGATTCTATCCTAAACCCAACAAGGTCCTGAATAACCTGGGATAATTTAGTCATAACTTTTATGATACAGTAGTCAAGTTGAAGACTGGAGCTACAGTCATCTGCAGGATTGACTGGGCCTAGAGGATCTATTTCTTTTTTTTTCTTTTTTTATAATAAATTTATTTTTTATTGGTGTTCAATTTGCCAACATACAGAATAACACCCAGTGGTCATCCCATCAAGTGTCCCCCTCAGTGCCCGTCACCCATTTACCCCCACCCCCCACCCTTTGCCCCTTCCACCACCCCTAGTTCGTTTCCCAGAGTTAGGAGTCTTTATGTTCTGTCTCCCTTTCTGATATTTCCCACACACTTCTTCTCCCTTCCCTTATATTCCCTTTCACTATTATTTATATTTCCCAAATGAATGAGAACATATAATGTTTGTCCTTCTCCGATTGACTTACTTCACTTCTAAACATACCTACATAATTGTCAATGGGAGGACTTAGGTTCATTGATGGCCATTGGTAGACATCCTCGATATTTCATCACATGAGCTTTTCTATATTGGGGCTTGAGTGTCCTCATGATATGGCAGCAGGATTCCTGCATTATGACTGCTATGGAGAGCGATAACAGAAAAAAAATCTTTTGGACTGGGCAGCCCTGGTGGCGCAGCGGTTTGGTGCCACCTGTGGTCCAGGGCCTGAACCTGGAGACCCAGGATCGAGTCCCGCATCGGGCTCCCTGCGTGGAGACTGTTTCTCCCTCTGCCTCTTGCTCGCTCGCTCTGTGTCTCTCATGAGTAAATAAAATAAAATCTTAAAAAAAATCTTTTGGATCAAGTTTCAGAAATGATACACTGTCATTTCTGTCTTATTTTATCATTAGGTAGTTATTAAGGCCACATTGCACACAGAAGAGAATTAAACTCCACCTCTTGAATGGAGGAATGTTAAAGAATTTGTGGATATATTTTAAAACTACCTAAGGACTGAGGATAATGATACCTGCCTCATGGATTGCTCTCAGTATCCAATGAACTAATAAAGAATTTAATAGTATTTGGTACACAGAAAACATTATATTGGTGTTTGACATTTTTCCATTCCCTCAAATAACAAAATATTACAAAACCAAGCTTTTCTAACTTGTGACAATCACACTGATTTTATTTTTTAATCCATCCAAAAATCTGTCTTTAAAAATCTATTATGGACCAGGATTAATGGATAAAGTAGAAATGTAAATTCAAATTATATAGTAAACTCCCTGGGAGCAATTTTATATGAAATATTGATGACTATCTTTATTTCTAAATAAATTGCCATCAATTTCAATGGATGGCTAGATTTCACAGTAACTATCTCATTCTCAGGAGTTATTAAATGTCATTTAGATCTCAAAAATGGCAGGATCACTAGATCATTTAATCCTCTCTTCACCAATTTGGAATCATGCTCTATTAATTTCCTCTTCTTTGAAATATTACTAACCAAGTAAACCAAAAATTAACTCCTCTTTTAATATGGTACTTCTTTATGGCTCCAGGTAATGCATATAAACCTCTAGGGGTGTCTGGGTGGTTTAGTTGGTTAAACGTCCAACTCTTGATCTCACCTCAGGTCTTGATCTCAAGATCATGAGTTTGCGCAACATGTGGGGCTCTATGCATTCTAGGTGTGGAGCCTACTTAAATATATAGACAAATAAAACCTCTAAGTGCTTGCCAAATACCAAGAATTCTGAAGAAAGTTATCAGAATCAGCTTTTTACTTTAAAAAAAAAAAAGGTAAACCTGTAAAGTATGATTCCTAAAATGACCAAACAACAGAGATTCTAATACAAAATTTCCATGGCTCTTTTCTCCTTCAGAGTTTCCAAAATCCTGCTTACAAATAATCTAGGAATACTATATTTCAACTACCTGCAGAATAATAAATGTCAGAGGTATTCTTGTATAAAATAGAACCTAAATTATATAAAATAAATTAGATTAATAAAGTGACCAATTGTGATATTACTTATATTTGCATTACTATGCTTCTTTAGGATTGTGTAATTGGTTTTATAGTACTCTAGCCAATTTGGAATTAAGAAAGGAAGTTTGAATATTACTTTAAAACTTACAAAATGATCCCTTAAATTACTAGTTTCTGAGCTGTACCTCAAGGGGAAATAAATTTTAGTTTGTACTCTAAGAACAGTTTCGTAGGAAGAAACAAAAGACATAGAAACACTGTAAAGAGATTCCTTTACTATTGGAGATTTACGATACAAACATATTTCTGAGAACTTCAACAGGAAGGAGATCTTCTAAAGTTGTTTAATGTTTAAAATAAGCAAACTGTCTCATAAAGGAAAACTTCTTTCTAAATATACACTGTCAGAAATATTGGGATAAAATGAAAACCAAAACAGATTAAAATATGTTCATCAGTATTAAAATACTATAGTCAATATATAATACTATTCTTATGCAACTGCATTCATGTGCTAATGGTTTATCATTAGTTTTAGTGTTCTCTCTCATGCATTGGCTGCAGTGACTTGCTTTTGACACTATATCTTATTGAAACCATTTCTGCTGCCCTAAAATAAGGAATGTACTAGGTGTCAGTCTTTTCTTTGAAAGCAACAGTATATATGCTGAATGTGAAGGAAACCAACTGTCTATTAGTTACTCCATATCAGATAGCAGTCTATCAACCCATTCAGATTTTCCATTTGGGCAACTATATTAGAGTTACAAATAGAAGATAGTTATAAACAGAAAACAGGGTTACAAATATGCCAGGAAAAGGAACACTGAACAAATTTTCCAGTTTTCATAAATTGGAATGAATCCCAGACTACAAAGTTGATGAAGTGGCCATTCATAATAGATTATTCTTGAATATTGTTATAACAAAGCTCCAAAACTAAAAGTAACCTAGTTTATCTCTTCCTTGCAAGATCAAAAACTTTGACTAGCATATCTTTCCACTAGATCCTATTACACCCTCTTATTTTCTGTATCACTGTCTTAAAGAAGTAGTTTATGTACCTTGTCAAATGGTCAAACATGTTTTCTTTTTTTAATTTATCTTTTTTATTTATTTATTTGTTTATTTTATTGGAGTTCAATTTGCTAACATATAGCCTAACACCCAGTGCTCATCCTGTCAAGTGCCCCCCTTAGTGTCCATCACCTAGTCACCCCATCCCCCCACCCACCTCCCTTTCCACTAACCCTTGTTAATTTCCCAGAGTTAGGTGTCTCTCAACATGTTTTCTGAAGAGACCTAAATTTAAAGGTCGGTATTAATGTTACCTTCATTATATTCATAAGTTAAATGATTTACCAATGACTGGCAAATATAGAGACTGAAAATTAAACCTAATGGCTCCAAATTCTGAGCTCTGCTTATCACTACTATATTACCAGAGTATACATTACATTTTAATTATCTTCAAAGATTAACTCACAGGAAGCCCTCTGACAATGAAGAACATGGGTCTGAATGCCAGGAGAGTTGTGTTACACTTGAGAGAGTGCTATTTTCATGCCCTCTCAATAATTCCAAACTTCAACATTATTACTGTAAATTATAGAAGGAATGAAGTAGAGGATAAATGCATTGATTATATACAGCATGAAAAATATTAATATTAATATTATATCCCTACTCTTGAAGGGCATTGCTAGAATTAAGACCTAATAGGGAAAAAAAGACATAATAGGGAAAGAAAATAAACCATAAGAGGAAGTAGAAAAGGGGAAAAAGAATGTATTTTCAATACTACCATGGGTATGATCTTCATATACCTTCTATTACTTTCTTACTTAATAAGCAAAATAAAAACCCTTAATGTATCCCCAAATATTCTTGTATTTCAACACATTGATTCCATCATTAAAGGGAATCACAGATCTACAGTACTTTCTTATATTACTTTGGGTGTCTGAGAAGTTTCTCACTTGGTTCTCTTTCAAAAGGAATAAGTGCTTGACCAGTTAGAGATTGTCTTCTTGGAAAAGATGTTCCCAAAGGCCTCAGTATGGCATATAATGACACAGTAAGCTGAACATTAATTTATTTTTTAATGATTTATTTATTAACTTATTAGAGAAAGAGAGAGAGTGTGGATCAGGGCAGAGGGAGAAGGAAAAACTTCAACAAAACTCCTCTCTGAGCTCAAAGCCCAACTCGGGCTTGATCTCAAGACTGTGAGATCATGACCTGAGCCAAAACCAAGAGTTGGATGTTTAACTGACGGCCACCCAGGGGTATCTACATTCATTTAAATAGAAATACAATTGAGGAACCTGGGTAGTGCAGTCAGTTAAGCTTCGGAATTTGTGATGTCAGGGTTGTGCGTGGTGCTCCATGTTCAGCAGAGTCTGCTTAGGTTTCTTTCCCTTTCATTCTGCCTCCCCCCCCCCTTTGTTCTCTCTCTCTCTCACACACACACTCTCTCTCAGTCTGTGTCTCAAATAAATAAATAAATATTTTAAAAATAAATATAATATATAAATGAGTTGGCAAGAAACTCCCATACCAAAGGATTTCTAGTAAAAACATTACTGCTGAAAATAAATATTAGCTTTTTCATATTCATCTGTTTCCTCTTAATTGTCAAAACAAGCCCTAATGTGGCAAACAGTATCTTCTCTCACGTTTGAGCTATCTCTGGGTAGATATAAAGGATGAAAGATGTTAACATTCTTATCCATTAGTCATGGCTTGATCCAGGAGGACAGATATGTCACCCAAACTAAAACAGAAAAATTGCTGAGACTGTCAGAACTTGATTAGCTCAGATCTGAACTTACTCAATTTGTATGTTCATGAGATATACTGTCAGATTAGAGACAGATGCCCCATTTGAGTACACAAACAAAGATAATATACACACAAATGTACCATCAATCCAGATAGATTCATATTTTTTCAAGTTTAAAATCTATTTCAAAAATACATGAACTGCCTTCTTCCTGTTCTATATGTTGTATATTACTAGAAAGGGGATAAAGTCCTTCCCTTCGGTATTGTACCAAGGATATAATGTCATTCCACATAACATATTGGAAAGGTAAACTTGTTTCTGGATATGGCAAAAACCAGCCTATCTGTTATCAAATATTTTAGTTTGAGAAAATAAGAAAACTAGACTATTTTGTGTTATCTTTCTCTCTGACTGATTCTCTGCCTTTGATACACCTAAGACTAAATATAGTATTATTGATAATAAAGAAAGAAACTTGTGCAAGGACCACTATGAGTGAAAGCTAGACTCAAGTTTCTGATATATTCAAAGCTTACTACATTAACTGCAGTATGTAATTGAAAAATACTTATTTTTATAGTATATGGGATTGAATCAGAAAATGGAGTATGTCAAAGAAATACAATTCCCTCCAATAAGTATATCATGCATTAGGGGAGAGGTGGAAAACCTTTAAAAATAAATTTGGGTTTTAGATGGCTAGAGTGAGAGAGTTTGATATTTTTAGCATAAACTTTTTTAAAAATCTAAGAAATCTCTATTTTTTTGAAAATGCCAAGGCTGTAATATTGCAATCCATTTCTTATTATAATAAGAAATAATAGGTATTATTTATCAGGTTTATTACTGTGTATATGTTTAAGACACTGACATAGGCACACAGGCTGATTAAAGCTGACCTTTTAAAGTAAGTTTGTCTATTTGCTTGCTTTTCCACCACTGTCTATTGAAGGGAAAATTGCTCCTATTCATTTCCTTGAATCTCAGGGTATAAAGAGGGCTATCTAATCACCTATGAGCTAGGACTTTAATCCTGTTAAAAATGAGAACATTTGTAAGTTGTACAGCATAAGAAGCACACGAGTTATGGGTAATTACTGTTGTGGTATGGAGTTGTCTTTTCCAATTAGAATTTTTCTATAAAAGTGTAATGCATAAAATACATTTTCAGGTATGATGTTCCTTAAAATGGATATCAATGAGAGGCATATGTCATTAGGTTGCTTGATTTTTGGATGATGGTATTCTCACAGTGAGTTAAAAACAACAACAACAATAAAAACTATGACCCTTCCAGTTTTCCTTCCTTGGCACTCATCAACAGGTGGGACTGTAATGCACCCTGGTAAGATATTTTAATATCTATACACACTAAATTTATTAATAACATCTGTTAATGTAATTACAAAAATATGTACCCATATTAAATGAATTTCTAAATAATCAATATTGATTCATTAAATGTACAACACTAATGTGTGATATTATTATTTTTTAATGTGTGATATTATTAATAGGATACTGAGTGTAGGTATACGGAAAGTCTCTGTTCAATCTTTGCAATGATTATGTAAATTTAAAACTGTTCTACATTTTAAAAATGTATTAAAGAACATTAATAATCACAAAGCAGTTTTCCTCCAATGGAACAGCTACAGGGCTCTCTAGCATTCACTGAAATGCATTTTAGTTACCTGTTTCCTTTTGTTCCTCCTTCTAGACTCTAAATCCCTTTATATACCCAGCCTCCGGTATATAGTTCATTCAACACAGAGGTCTATGGAACAAGTTAGAAATATATATATTTAGATACACAACTAATGATGGAATCATTGCAACATTCTGATAGATTTTTTTAACCAGAGAAGTAATATGAATAATGTTATTTGTAATAAGCTTTATACAAATCTCAATAAGTGAATTTATTAAAGTCACGTTTTCTTTTGATACTTCATATATACAGACATGAACTTGAATTTGGTTTATTTTAAATTAAAACACTTTTAAACAGTCCTTGATAGGGATGCCTGGTGGCTCAGGGGTTGAACGTCTGCCTTTGGCTCAAGGCCTGATCTTGGAATCCCGAGACCGAGTCCCACATTGGGCTTCCTGCATGGAGCCTGCTTCTTCCTCTGCCTGTGTCTCTGCCTCTCTCTGTGTGTGTCTCTCATGAATAAATAAATACAATCTTTAAAAACATAAATAAATGGTCCTTGATGCATTTGGAAAATAATCTTCAAGTTGTCATCTATGTAACTGTTTCCCAACTCCTCCTTTTTTAAAAAATTTTATTTATTCATGAGAGGAAGAAGCAGGCTCTTCGCAGGGAACCCAATGTGTGACTTGATCCTGGACCCTAGGATCACGCCCTGAGCTGAAGGCAGATGCCCAACCACTGAGCCACGCAGGTGTCCCTCTACCAAATCTTCCTTAAGTGGTTAGCTGCAGAATGATTGAAAGCACTGACAGTAGAGCTAGTCTACTTAAATAGATCTGTTGATTTACAGTCGAATGACTCTGGATAACTTATGAACCTCTATACACCTCAGTTTCCTCATTTGTAAAATGAAGATAATCATGGTACATGACTTCCAGGGTTATTGTGAGGATTAAATAAATTAATGCCTATCAATGGCTTAGAGCACTGTATGGCAAGTGGTAGGTAATCATTAAATATCAGCTATTATTACTATTATAATTAGCAGTGAATTATTCTATATATGGCTTTCAGCTGAGCCATATCTCTTGGGATTTTTGTAGTAAACCCTGTGAATGAAGTAATTATTATTTATTTCTGATTCTATACTAATTATCCTATATTAAGGTCAGTATTTTATTGATCATTATAACCAAATTTGATCATTATACTAGTTATGATTGTTACAATGTAAGCACCTTGATGACAGAGATTATGTTTATTTGACCATTACAGCCTCAGTACCTAACACCAAATTTGGTGCTTATTAGGGGTTAGTAAGTACTTTTTTAAATATATTTTTTAAAGATTTATTTATTTATGAGAGAGAGAGAGAGAGAGAGAGAGAGAGAGAGAGAGAGAGAGAGAGACATAGACACAGGAGGAGGGAGAAGCAGGCTCCACGACGAGAGCCCGACGGGGGACTCCAGGATCGTGCCCGCGGCCAAAGGCAGGCGCAAAACCGCTGAGCCACCCAGGGATCCCCTAGTAAGTACTTGTTTACTGATAGTTGTATATCACTTATACCCAGAATGACCTATATTACACTTATCATTTAAGGTTGAGGTTAAACTAAATAATATGTGAAATACTTTCAAAAGTTTAGGATTTATTCTCTGGTTTTATAGCCAATTGATCTAGCCTCTATTCTTAGCTTAGAATATTTTTTAAAGTTTTTCCTTTATCAAAGCAATTGTTACTGTACAAATGCATAAATAGCTAGGGATGGATTTTCCTTTTAAGCAGCCTTGAAAGATGTGTTGAATTGTTGAAAGAATCTACTAACTTTAGATTTCTTTCACACATGCCCTCATTGCTTCTTTTAGTGTCAGCTAAAGTATCCTAATTCTCATTGCATATGTACAGTTTGCAAGATAAAACATTTGACTGTAGTTAAAATGAAAATAGAGGTGAAAGGGGGAGAAGAAAACAGTAGGTTAGATGATGATTGATGTTAAAATGGTTCCAAATGTTTTGGATTACATTTTCAAATGAATTAAAAAATCAAAAAGATCCTTTCTGTTTGTTTATTATTTATTTATTTATTTACTTATTTATTTATTATTTGAGAGAGAGAATGTGAGTGTGGGGAAAGAGCAGAGGAAGAGGAGACTGATGTGGGGTTCAGCCCCAGGACCCCGTTATCATGACCTGAGCCAAAAGCCAAGAGTTGACTGCTTAACCAACTGAGCCACTCAGTGCCCCATATCTGCTCTTTATATATGTTTTTCTCTTTTTCTAAAATGACTGTATACTATTTGATTAGGAAATGTAATAGTTTCAAATAGAAAAAAAAATGAGTAAAAAATTTAAGATTTATTTCTATTCCCAATGCATGTAGTACAGCTTATTCATTTGCAAATTTTGCCCATTATAAAAATTATTTTGCTTGTATACGCATTTCTGTAAGATTTGAAGTTCCATGAGAAGGTTAATATTTTTGTTTTAGCTATACATGCACACTGGTATTTAATAGTACTCACCAGAGTTGTTGAATAAATGACTGAAAAGATAAGAAAGAAGCTTTTCATAATTCTACAACCAAAATAAATGATTCTGTTTTCCACATGGTCTACTACCTACTGTCAACATGTGTACATGAGGATATAGTTCTGTCTTTTTCTCAATTCATCTAATATTTATATAGAACACATTTTCTGTTGTTGCACAGCCTTCATAATTGTCATCTCATTAACTACATAACATTGCATTGATATGATTTGTAGTAAGATACATTAATATTCAAATTTCATGAATATATAATGCTACAGTTAAAATTTTGTACACATACTCTTTTTTTCTGAAATATATTTCTTGGAAAGAATTTCCATAATAGGAGTGAAGTGGTTGTGTGCAGATAATTATAAAACCTGAACTAATTATAAAAACAACAACTATTTTAAAGGTACTGGAAAACATTCAAAAGCAAAGCAAAGTCAGAAGACAGTTTCTTCTTGGAAAACTGTATGTACAAGAGGCAAGAAATGTGTTTGTATTCTTCTTGTTTGAGGGAGTTGCCCACAGAATACAGCCATAGTGGGCAGGAATTTATAGCTCTACCAGTTTGATGTACAATAGAACAGATCTTAGGACTGGAAAATGAGCCAGAAATTTAAGGTAGAAATGCTGGAAGCAAAAGACAGAAGAAAGAATGAGACTCACAATCTTATTGTAACTCTTACCTATCCACTAAAATACACAGGTGCATGGGAAAGCTCAAGTGACACAACAAAAACAAAAAACAAATGAAAATATCTGGTAGGGACCAGAAAGGTGTTTTGCATCAAGAGATAGCTGCACTGCATGTTTTTTTTTTTTTTTTGAGGTTGCTCCTTTCTCAACTGTATGAATTTCCCCAATGAAGACTACTTTGGAAAGCATAAAAGGAAGTCTTACTGACTTAAGGTATTAGATGATAGAGCCCAAGTATGGCCAATCAGTTGGAAATTTGAAGGAGAATTCCCAGAAGCAATGACACTACAGAAATCTGAAATCTGCCTGTAAATACAGTCCAGATTTTTTTGTCTAACAACAAACTGCAGAATTTCAGAGGAAAACCCAGGGAATTGTGTAAAAAAATACAGCAGGCAAAAGCTATAAGAGATGTCACCTGCTGCCCTCTATAGGGTAGACAGAATTTAATGATTGCTGCAAATAACTACCTACAAGAGCAATGACAGTAAAAATCAAGAGAAATTACAATAAAAATTCCCAGAAGATGATAATTGGCAACCCAGAACTACATGAATAAAGGTCACAGGAAATGGCAAATATGTGGATTAATATCATATATAACAAAAATACTTTTCCTATTTTTATATTAATAAATAAAAGTCATATGACTATTTCAAGCAAAAAAATATAACATTGTATTGGAGATTTTATAACTCAAAACAGTTAATATACCTAGTGGCAATAATACAAAGAATTAGATTTAAACAGAAATATATTTGTGCAATATTCCTGTATGTTTTTGGAGGTAATTCAATGTTAAAGCTATATATATTGTGTGAGGTAAATGATGCATATTAAAATATTTGAGAAACCATTAAATAACAAGATAAAAGGATAGTGCTGGGAGTTTGTATTCAAAGAACTAAAATAAAGTCTAAAGAATTTAAGAAATTATAAGACTAGTTTATCACATAGGAGAAAATATTAATAAAACTAGAAATTATTATAACAAGTCAAATAGAGATTCTGTAGTTGAAGTGCACAACTCATGAGGTGAAAAATTCACTAGTAGAGCTTAACTTATTTATCAGAAGAAAGAATCAGTGAGCCAGAACATAGATCAATAAATATAATCTAGTCTGAGGTAAAGAAGGCAAAAAGAATAAAAAGTGAATAAACCTGCAGATACTTGTGGGACACATATCAACACATGGGAAGGACCTAAGATGGTGGAGTAGTAGGAGGTCCCTAGGCTTGCCTCCTCCCTCAGCTAGATAAATATCCCAAGAAGTCAATCTGAGGACTGACAGAACAATCCACAACTAGAGAGGTGGAGAAGTCAAAGGGGAGAAAGTAATCATGGGTGCTGTGTAGGAGAGGGAGCCCTGGTCATGGAGAGAGAGAGAGAGAGAGAGAGAAAGGGGAGACGCACAGTAGATTGTACAAGTGAAAACACTTCCCCAAAACCATTTACTGGGAAAATGAGAGGGGTCAATTTTTGAGAGTTTTACAACCTGTGGGGCTCAAAGATTGAACTTTTGAAGGTCTGCAGCATGACTTGTGTGGAGTCCTGAGGATACTGCAGTGCTCCTATAGAGAAGGAGGGCAGAGAGCCTGGGAGCAAAAAAACACAGTCTGAGGCTACCCTGGGAGGCATTGGGAGAGATGGATCCCCCTTTATGGAGCACATCTAGGAGAGATGGCATTGCTTCTCTGAAGGAAAAAGAGTGTGCAAACCCCATTAACTTCCCCTGTCTGTCAGCATAGGTGCAGAGAATCTGCTGAGAGTAGCTAACCTGGTCACAGGCTCTTTGCAGTGCTTTACTCTAAACTATATGCCCCGATGCTTTGGTGCAACTACCCTTCTAGAATAAGCCTGCATAAGTCCCAGCACAGCAAGACCCTCCCTCAGAGGGCCAGTGTGGGTCCCCACCACACCAGGTCCCTAAACTTTGGAGTTTAAGAACTCAGTCAGTCTGCCTGAAATAAAATACAGGTGCACAGCGCTACCAGGCAGGCAGATGGCCCAGATAAAGACATGATGAAGGCAGGGATCTGAGGGACACCTGGGACACATAAAGGGAGCGTGTTCACTCTTCTGGGATGACTTCCTGGACAGCAGCAGTGGAAACTCTCCTCTCCAGGGTTGAGGGAGGGGGCTCATGCCATTTCTCTCACCTGCCCCTCAGCATAAACTAACTTCAATAAGCAGTATAGCACCAACACCTTCAGAGAAACCTCTTACACCAATCTCTGCCCTCTGTGCTCTGCATGTGCTGCTTTTCTAGGGCAAGTGTGCCTGAGAACCAGAGCAGTAGGCCCCTCCACAGAACATCAGCACAAATCCCCTGCACATACCACATCTAAAGACCATAGAGTTCTGCAAAGCTTCAGCTGTAGTGTAAATAGAACCCTGTCTCTTTTGACAAGCCAAACAAAGCTCACCTAGTTAAAACTTGCCACACTATGGCCAAGGTCCAAACAAACACTCTCTGCTGCAGGCAAGGAGAAACTCTGCAAAGGGCTTGCCTGAGGAAAAGCTTAGCCAAAACACAAAAGCAGAATTCACTCAACATACAAAAGAGACACATCCTGAAGCACCAGGCCCTGGACAGTATATGACCTTTTCTTCATAAAACCATTACTCTCAGGAGTAGAAAACATAACTTTTGCTTTCCTAACTCACAGAAGAAGACAAAGACATAGACAAAATGCAAATAGAGGAATTCATGCTAAAACAAAGAAGAAAAGGTCACAGCCAGGGATGTAATCAAAAGAGATAAAATTAATATGACTGATTCAGAATTTAAGGCAATAATGATAAGGAAACTATTTGGGTTTGAGAAAAGCATCCAAGACGCCAGGGAGTCCCTTACCGCAAATCTCAGGAGGGACAGCAAAGCTTCCAGTTTCCAAGTCACTAATAGAGGGGGAGAGCACACCGCAAATTGTGGGCCGATCTCCGTAAATGGCTGGAGTGCGCACCTGGCAGGGCATCTGGGAGAAGTTACTCGGTTAGGCAGGCAGCTCCAGGCGGAGGGGCCTGTGTCAAGCTGCCTTCGGGAGCTGTGCCCCCCAGGAGTGTGATTCCAGCAGCACAGGGCCCCGGATCCCAGGGCACCAAGCAGACTAAGCGCAGGATCCTGCACTCCCCCTGCGACAGGGGGAGGCAGGGAGGGCACAGGACAGCAAGGATTCTCCTGCTGCTGGGTGCCCCCAAGCTGTGCATATGAGTGCACCCATGTCGGCCCCAGGAGCACCCAGGCCAGTGCAGACTGGGAGACTGCATTAGTTACTAGCAGAGAGTTGACTTCAGGACAGGAGAGCTGGCGGCTGGCAGTGTTGTTGTTCCTCCTTGTTTCACCGTGTGCCTCGGAGAGGCGGGGCCACCAGGGAACAAAGGTTAAACAGCTCCCACTGTGCCCGCCCAGGTACAGACACCTGAGAATCAGCACAGCAGGCCCCTCCCCTAGAAGACCAGCTTGAAGAACCAGGGAAGAGCAAGTTCTTGACCAAGCAGTGCAGGAAAGCTCCAGGGGAAGTCCAGGGATTTATAGTATATAGAACTAGAGGGCCCCCCATTTTTAAATTTTTTCCCTTTTTTCCATTACAACTCCCTTTTATATCAGACTAAAACTTTTCAATATTTTTCTCTGTTCCCACCTTACAATATTTTACCACCTCTTCATTTTTTAAGTTTCTTCCTTTTTGACTTTCTTATTTCTACAATTATATGTCTTAGATATATTTTCCACTTCTAGATTCCCTTCAACATACTCAATTTAATTTTGGAAGGTATACGAGTTATGGGTTTTTGTTTTGTGTTTTTTGATTTCTCTGCCTCATTTTGTTCTACAATGGCAGAAGTTAATGTCTTCTAAAACATGACCAGCATACACCCAGAACCAAGTGGAATACCATGCTGATTCATACTGTGAGATTATATTCTCTCTCCACTCCCATTCGACCCCCATCTTTCATCTGATTTATGTTTTATGGTGAATATTGGGGCTTTCTACAAGTATTGATGGTTTATACAAATTTGGGAATGATCATCTTTTAACATACAGAACTTAATGCACTCAGAACCAAGAGCATCACACTCTAGGACCCCTCAAGTAGACTATATTCTCCCTTCACTACAACTCTTCACCACTACCATCTCCCAGTCCCCCCTTTATTTTTCTTATTATTTTATTATTTTTTTCTTTTTTCTCTTTTTCATCTTAACCTTTTATTCTGTTCTTTTTATCTTTTTCTTTTTTTCCTTCTTCCTTGGGATTTTTGGCCAAATATTTTTGCAACTTTGTTTTAAAATTTGTATTTCACTTTAGTGGTCCTTTGGTTTTATTGTGTTCTGATCTTTATTTTCATTTTCTGGTCTCTGACCTCGTCATAATCATCTAGGATGAAATTTACTTTGCTAGTGGTTGATAGTCTTTTTATTAAAAGATTTTATTTATTTATGAGACATAGAGAGAGGCAGAGACCCAGGCAGAGAGAAAAGCAGGCTCCACACAGGGAGACTGATGTGGGATTTGATCCCAGGTCTCCGGGATCATGCCCTGGGCCAAAGGCAGGTGCTAAACCACTGAGCCATGCAGGGATTCCCGTGGTTGATATTCTTGACTCCGCCCACTCACACAGCCACACTGCAATGAGCAAAATGACTAGAAGGAAGAACTCACCACAAAAGAAAGAATCAGAAACAGTACTCTCTCCCACAGAGTTACAGAATTTGGATTACAATTCAATGTCAAAAAGCCAATTCAGAGGTACAATTATAAAGCTACTGGTCACTCTGGAAAAGAAGCATAAAGGATTCAAGAGACTTCATGACTACAGAATTTAGATCTAATCAGGCCAAAATTAAACATAGATTAAATGATACGCAATCCAAACTGGAGGTCCTAACGACGAGAGTAATGAAGTAGAAGAAAGAGTGAGCAACATATAAGACAAGTTAATGGCAAGGAAGGAAGCTGAGGAAAAAAGAGAAAAACAATTAAAAGACCACAAGGAAAGGTTGAGGAAAATAAACGATACTCTCAGAAGGAAAAACATCTATGTATAATTGGGGTTCCAGTGTGTGCCAAGAGGGCCAGAGGGCCAGAAAGCATATTTGAACAAATCATAGCTGAGAACTTCCCCAATTTGGGGAAGAAAACAGGCATTCAGATCCAAGAGATAGAGAGGTCCCCTCCAAAAATCAGTAAAAACTGTTCCACACCTCGACATTTAATAGTGAAACTTGCAAATTCCAAAAATAAAGGGAAAATCCTTAAAGAGGTGAGAGACAAGAGATCCCTAACTTATATGGGGAGAAATATCAGATTAACAGCAGACCTCTTCACAGAGACCTGCCAGGCCAGAAAGGGATGGCATGATATATTCAGGGTATTATATGAGAACATGCAGCCAAGAATACTATATCCAGCAAGGCTCTCATTCAGAATAGAAGGAGAGATAAAGAGCTTCCAAGATAGGCAGAAACTGAAAGAATGTGTGAGCACCAAACCAGCTCTGCAAGAAATATTAAGGGGAACCCTGTAAAATAAGGGCAAATCCCAAAGAAATAATCCACAAAAACTGACTGAATAGGTATTATGATGGCAATAAATTCATATCTTTCAGTAGTTACTCTGAACGTGAATGGGCTTAATAATACCATCAAAAGACACAGGATTTGGGCAGGCCCTGTGGTGCAGCAGTTTAGCGCTGCCTGCAGCCTGGGGTATGATCCTGGAGACCCAGGATCGAGTCCCATGTCGGGTTTGCTGCATGGAATCTGCTTCTCCCTCTGCCTGTGTCTCTGTCTCTGTCTCTCTCTTTCTCTGTGTCTCTATGAATGGATAAATAAAATCATTTAAAAAAAGACAGAGGATTTCAGATGGGATAAAAAAGCAAAACCCATCTATTTGCTGGCTACAAGAGACTCATTTTAGCCCTAAGTACGCCTCCAGCCTGAAAATGAAAGGTTGGAGAACCATTTACAATTTAAATGGTCCTCCGAAGAAAGCTGGGATAGCAATCCTCACATCAGATAAATTACATTTTATCCCAAAGACTGTAGTAAGAGATGAAGAGGGACATTATATCATACTTTAAGGGTCTTTCCAACAAGAAGACCTAACAATCATGAATATTTATGCCCGTAATGTGGGAACTGCCAAATATATCAACCAATTAATAACCAAAGTAAAGACATACTTAGATAATAATACACTAATAGTAGGAGACTTCAATATGGCACTTTCACCAAATGACAGATTTCCTAAGCAGAAAATCACCAAAGACACAAAGGCTTTAAATGATACACTGGACCAGATGGATTTCACAGCTATGCACAGAACTTTCCATCTGAACGCAACTGAATACACACTCTTCTCAAGTGCACATGGAAATTTCTTTTTTTTAAAGATTTTATTTATTCATGAGAGACACAGAGAGAGACACAGGCAGAGACACAGGCAGAGGGAGAAGCAGGGTCCATGCAGGAAGCCCAATGTGGGACTGGATCCCAGGACTCCAGAATCATGCCCTGGGCTGAAGGCAGGCACTAAACTGCTGAGCCACCTAGGGATACCCTGGAACTTTCTTCAGAATAGACCACATACTGGGTTACAAATCAGATCTCAACTGATACCAAACCATTGGGATTGTCCCTTGCATCTTTTCAGACGACAATGTTTGAAACTAGAACTCAGTCACATGAAGAAATTTGGAAGAGTTTCAAACACTGGAGCCTAAAGAGCATACTACTAAAAGAAGAATGGGTCAAACATGAAATTAGAGAAGAATTTAAAAGTTTCATGTAAACTAATGAAAATGAAGATACAACCCCTCAAATTCTTTGGGATACAGCAAAAGCAGTCCTAAGAGGGAGATACATTGCAATGCAAACATCCTTCAAAAATTGGAAAAAAACCTCAAATACACAAGCTAACCTTGCACCTAAAGGAATTGGAGAAAGAACAGCAAATAAAACCTACACCAAGCAGAAGAGAGTTAATAAACATTCAAGCAGAACTCAACGAAATAGAGATCAGAAGAACTGTAGAATAGATCAACAAAACCAGGAGTTGGTTCTTTGAGATAATTAATAAGATAGATAAACCTCTAGGCAGCCTAATTAAAAAGAAAGAGAAAAGATTCAAATTAATAAAATCATGAATGAAAGAGGAGATATCACCTGTACCCCAATGTTTATAGCAGCAATGTCCACAATAGCCAAACTGTGGAAGGAGCCTCAGCGTCCATCAAAAGATGAATGGATAAACAAGATGTGGTATATATATATACAATGGAATATTACTCAGCCATTAGAAATGACAAATACCATTTGCTTCAACGTGGATGGAACTGGAGGGTATTATGCTGAGTGAATTAAGTCAATCAGAGAAGGACAAACATTATATGGTCTCATTCATTTTGGGAATATAAAAATAGTGAAAGGGAATAAAGGGGAAAGGAGATAAATGAGTGGGAAATATCAGAGAGGGTGATAGAACATGAGACACTCCTATCTGTGGGAAATGAACAAGGGGTAGTGGAAGTGGAGGTGGGCTGGGAGATGGGGTGACTGGGTGATGGGCACTGAGGGGGGCACTTGATGGAATGAGGAGTGGATATTATACTATATGTTGGCAAATAGAACTTCAATAAAAATATATTAAAAATAAAATTATGGGGATCCCTGGGTGGCGCAGCGGTTTGGCGCCTGCCTTTGGCCCGGGGCGCGATCCTGGAGACCCGGGATCGAATCCCACGTCGGGCTCCCGGTGTATGGAGCTTGCTTCTCCCTCTGCCTGTGTCTCTGCCTCTCTCTCTCTCTCACTGTGTGCCTATAATAAATAAATAAAACAAAAAAATAAATAAAATAAAATTTAAAAAAAATAAAATAAAATTATGAAAGTTAATGAGGTTGAAAAGAAGAGGGCAGGAAAAATATTGGATCACAATATAGACTTAAGGAACTTGGTGAATTAATAAAGCATAATAACATTCATATCTTAGAAGTCTCAGGAGAAGGGAGAGGAAGATTCCAGAAGGTTTATCTGAGGGAATTATAGCTGAAATCTTTCCTACTCTGAGTAAGGAAACAGACAATCAAATTCTTGGGAACAGAGGACTCTCATCAAAAGCAACAAAAGCCAGCCAACACCAGGACATATTACAGTAAAATTTTCAAAATACAAAGATAAGGAAAGAATCTTAAACAGTTAAAAGGAAAAGAAATTTTTATCCTATGAGGGAAGACAAATCATGCGAGTATCATATATACCCAATGAAGCTTGGCATGCCAGAAGAGAGTACCATGATATATACAAAGTGCTGGATGAGAAAAATATGCAGCCAAGAATACTCTATCCAGTAAGGCGATCATTCAGAATAGAAGGATAGATAAAGAGTTTCCCAGGGAAAGAAAAACTAAAGGAATTCCTAACCACTAAAGCAGCACTGCAAGAATATTAAAGGGGATATTTCAGTGGGAAAGACCAAAAGCAAGAAAAACTAGAAAGGAACATATGACAATGTGTTCCAGAAACAATGACAAAACAAGTAATTAAATGGCACTAAATTCGTATCTATCAACATATATATTCTTTTTTTATATATAAATTATTTTTTATTGGTGTTCAATTTACCAACATACAGAATAACACCCAGTGCTCATCCCGTCAAGTGTCCCCCTCAGTGCCCGTCACCCATTCACCCCCACCCCCCGCCCTCCTCCCCCTCCACCACCCCTAGTTCATTTCCCAGAGTTAGAAGTCTTTATGTTTTGTCTCCCTTTCTGATATTTCTCACACATTTCTTCTCCCTTCCCTTATATTCCCTTTCACTATTATTCATATTCCCCAAGTGAATGAGAACATACACTGTTTGTCCTTCTCCGGTTACTGTGGCCAAGTTCAACAAGGGTGTTGCCTGAGTTCTCCTCTGGGATTTTGATGGAATCTTGTCTCACATTTAGATCTTTCATCTATTTTGAGTTTATCTTTGTGTATGGTGCAAGAGAGTGGTCCAGTTTCATTCTCCTGCATGTGGATGTCCAATTTTCCCAGCACCATTTATTGAAGAGACTGTCTTTCTTCCAGTGGATCGTCTTTCCTCCTTTATCGTATATTAGTTGACCATAAAGTTCAGGGTCCACTCCTGGGTTCTCTGTTCTGTTCCATTGATCTATATGTCTGTTTTTGTGCCAGTACCACACTGTCTTGATGAACACAGCTTTGTAGTACAACCTGAAATCTGGCATTGTGATGCCCCCAGATATGGTTTTCTTTTTTTAAAATTCCCCTGGCTGTTCGGGGTCTTTTCTGATTCCACACAAATCTTAAAATAATTTGTTCTAAGTCTCTGAAGAAAGTCCATGGTATTTTGATAGGGATTGCATTATACGTGTAAATTGCCCTGGGTAACATTGACATTTTCACAATATTAATTCTGCCAATCCATGAGCATGGAATATTTTTTCCATCTCTTTGTGTCTTCCTCAATTTCTTTCAGAAGTGTTCTATAGTTTTTAGGGTATATTTTGAGAACCATTTGAATGGTAAATGGTTCTCCAACCTTTTATTTTCAGGTTGTAGGTGTCCTTCTGTCTAAAATGAGTCTCTTGTAGACAGCAAATAGATGGGTCCTGCTTTTTTATCCAGTCTGAAACCCTGCGCCTTTTGATGGGGTCATTAAGCCCGTTCACGTTCAGAGTTACTATTGAGAGATAGGAGTTTAGTGTCATCATGATATCTATTTAGTCCTTGTTTTTGTGGATTGTTCCACTGAACTTCTTCTTAAAGGGGAATTTTAAGAGTCCCCCTTAAAATTTCTTGCAGAGCTGGTTTGGAGGTCACATATTCTTTCAGTTCCTGCCTGTCTTGGAAGCTCTTTATCTCTCCTTCCATTTTGAATGAGAGCCTTGCTGGATAGAGTATTCTTGGTTGCATGTTCTTCTCATTTAGGACCCTGAATATATCCTGCCAGCCCTTTCTGGCCTGCCAGGTCTCTGTGGAGAGGTCTGCTGTTACCCTAATATTCCTCCCCATGAAAGTCAGGGACTTCTTGTCTCTTGCTGCTTTAAGGATCTTCTCTTTATCTTTGGAATTTGCAAGCTTCACTATTAGATGTCGAGGTGTTGAACGGTTTTTATTGATTTTAGGGGGGGATCTCTCTATTTCCTGGATCTGAATGCCTGTTTCCCTTCCCAGATTGGGAAAGTTTTCAGCTAGGATTTGTTCAAATACATATTCTGGCCCTCTGTCCCTTTCGGCGCCCTCGGGAACCCCAATTAAACGTAGGTTTTTCTTCCTCAGACTGTCATTTATTTGCCTTAATCTGTCTTCATGGTCCCTTAATTGATTGTCTCTTTTTTCCTCAGTTTCCCTCTTTGCCATTAACTTGTCTTCTATGTCACTCACTCGTTCTTCCACCTCGTTAACCCTCGTCGTTAGGACTTCTAGTTTGGATTGCATCTCATTCAATTGATTTTTAATTTCTGCCTGATTGGATCTAAATTCTGCAGTCATGAAGTCTCGTGAGGCCTTAATGCTTTTTTCTAGAGCCACCAGTAGCTGTAGAATAGTGCTTCTGAATTGGCTTTCTGACATTGAAGTGTAATCCAGATTTTGTAACTCTGTGGGAGAGAGGGCTGTTTCTGATTCTTTCTTTTGAGGTGAGGTTTTCCTTCTAGTCATTTTGCTCAGTGCAGAGTGGCCAGAAACAAGTTGTATTGGAACACGGGGGAGTATCACTGGTCCGTCCAGCTGGTCTTCTGGGGGAGGGGCCTGTTGTGCTGATTTTCAGGTGTTAGCACTTGGGGGAGCTGCTCTGCCCCTGCCTGCTGCGGGGCTCAGTGGGGGTTGTTTACCCCGTGGGGCCCCAGGAGGAACAGCCGCAGTGGCTATGGCAACTCTGGAAGCCTGGATTCAGCCTCCGCAGGAACTACGGGCTCGGGGCTCTTGGCTCTCCGTCCGCAGGGCCTGGAGGCTCCGGGGCGGGGCCACTGATCTGCTCAGCTCGGGGCAGGAGCGTCCTCGCTGTCCTGGGCCCTCCCGGCCTCTGCCTGTCCCGGGGGAGGCCGGATCCTGGGCTGTGTCCCGGCGCCCTGTGCTCCGGGGCCTGCGCTGTTGGATTCGCGCTCCCGCCCCGCAGCCCCCTCCGTGGAGCCGCTCCCGAGCCCCTCCGAGCTGCTCCGGTCCCGCCGTGCGCGCTGCAGCCCTTAGGGAGCTCGGCGCACTCTCCGGGGCGCAGGTGTCTGTTAGTGTCCCCGGGAGCCCGAGGGCATCCCCGCCCTCCTGGGTCCTGCTCTAACTCCCTGTGGGCCCCTTTCCGCCCGGGAAGGTTGGTGCAGCTCCTGCTCCTCCGGGACGGGGCTCTCCGGTCCTGGGGACACTCGCCCCGGCCCTAGCCCGGCTCCTCGCGGGGCCCCTCCCCCTTGGAGGCCTTTTGTTCCTTTATTTCTTTTTCCCCGTCTTCCTACCTTGATAGAAGCACGGACTCTTCTCACTGTAGCATTCCAGCTGGTCTCTCTTTACATCTCAGGCCGAATTCGTAAATTTTCAGGATGGTTTGAAGGTTATCTAGGTAATTTGGTGGGGACAGGCGATTTGGGGACCCTGCTCTTCCGCCATCTTGCCCCTCCTCCCATTAAAAAGCCAACATATATATTCTGAATGTAAATGGCATAAATGCTCCAATCAAAAGACAAAGGATGGGGGATCCCTGGGTGGCGCAGCGGTTTGGCGCCTGCCTTTGGCCCAGGGCGCGATCCTGGAGACCCAGGATCAAATCCCATGTCGGGCTCCGGGTGCATGGAGCCTGCTTCTCCCTCTGCCTGTCTCTCTCTCTCTCTCTCTCTCTCTCTCTCTCTCTCTCTCTCTCTCTCTCATAAATAAATTAAAAAAAATTTAAAAAAAGACAAAGGATATCAGAAGGGACAAAACAAACAGACAAGACCCATCTATCTATATGCTACCTACAAAAGACTTACTTTATACATAAGGACACCTGCAGAATGGAAGATAAGGGGATGAAGAAGTATTTATCATGCAACTATGTGTCTAAAGGAAGCTGGAGTAACAATACTTATATCAGGCAAATTATATTTTAAACTAAAGACTTTACTAAGAGTTGAAGAAGAGCACTATACAATAATAAAGGTGTCTTTCAACAAGAAGATCTCACAATTGTAAATATTTATGCCTCCAAATTGGGAGCAGCCAAATATATAAATCAATTAGTAGCAAACATAAAAGATTCATTGATAACAATACAATAAGAGTACGGGACTTTAACACCCCACTCACTTTAATGCACCAATCATCTAAGCAGAAAATCAACAAGGAAATAATGACTTTGAATGACTCTCTGGACCAGATTGATTTAACAAATATATTGTAAGCATTTCATCCTAAAGCATCAGAATACCCTTTTTTCTCAAGTGCATGTGGGACATTCTCCAGAATAGATCACATACTAGGACACAAATCAGGCCACAACAAGAAAAGATTGAGATCATACCACGCATATTTTCATACCACAACACTATAAAACCTGACGTCAACCACAAGATAAAACTGTAAAGACCACAAATACGTGGAGGTTAAAGAACATCCTACTAAAGAATGAATGGGTTAACCAGGAAATTAAAGAATAAATTTTAAAAATACATGAAAACAAATGATTATGAAAGCATGAGTGCCCCAAATCTTTGTAATGAAGCAAAAGTGGTCATAAAAGGGAAGTATATAGCAATACAGGCCTAGCTAAAGAAGCAAGAAAAAATCTCAAATACACAACTTAACCTTACACCTAAAGATTCTAGAAATAACAACAAATTAAGCCCAGAGCCAACAGAAGAAAAGAAAAAATAAGGAATGGAGCAGAAATAGTGATATAGAAACAAACAAAAATATTAGTAAAACAGATCAATGAAATCAGGAACTGGTTTGTTGAAAGAATTAATAAAATTAATCAACCCCTAGCCAGACTTATCAAAAGGAAAGAGAAGGGACCAAATAAATAACATCACAAATGAGAGACGAGAGATCACAACCAACACCACAGAAGTACAATTACAAGAGAATATTATGGAAAATTATGTGCCAACTAATTGGACAATCTGTAAGAAATGGATAACTTCCTAGAAATGTATAAACTACCAAAACTGAAATAGGAAGAAATAGAAACTCGAACAGACAAGTAGCCAGCAAAGAAATTGAATGAGTAATCAAAAATCTCTCAAAAACCAGGAGTCCAGGCAGCCTGGGTGGCTCCGTGGTTTACCGCCACCTTCAGCCCAGGGGTGTGATCCTGAAGACCTGGGATCGAATCCCACATCAGGCTCCCTGCATGGAGCCTGCTTCTCCCTCTGCCTGTGTCTCTGCCTCTCTCTCTCTCCCTCTCTCTCTCTCTCTCTGATGAATAAATAAATAACATCTTAAAAAAAAAAAAACAGGAGTCCAGGGCCAGATGGCTTCACAGGGGAATTCTAACAAACATTTGAAAAAAGAGTTAATTACAAAAAGAAAGAAGAAATAAAGAAATAAGTTAATACTTATTCTTCTCAGATTGTTTAAAAAAATAGAAATAGAAGGAAAACTTCTAAATTCATTCTATTAAGCCAGCATTACCCTGATTCCAAAGCCAGACAATGACCCCCCTCTAAAAAAGTGAATTCTAGGCCAGTACTTCTGATGAACATGGATGCAAAAATTATCAACAAATGCTAGCAAATCAAATCCAACAGTATGTTAAAAGAATGATTCACCATCATCAGATGGGATTTATTCATGGGCTGCAAGAGTGGTTCAATACTTAACAGTCAAATATGATACACAACATTAATAAAATTGCAGATAAGAACCATATGATAATCTAAATAGATACAGAAAAAATGTGACAAAGTACACATAAATTCTTGACAAAAACCCTAAACAAGGTAGAGATAGAGGGAACATATCTCAACATCATAAAGGCCATATGTGAGGACCTACCACTAATATAATCCTCAATGAGGAGAAACTGAGTTTTTCCCCTATGATCAGGAACAAGACAGGAATATCCACTCTCACCATTATTATTTAACATAATACTGGAAGTCCTAGCCTCAGCAATCAGATGAAAAGAAGAAATAAATGGCATCCCAATCAGCAAGGAAGAAGTAAATATTCACTATTTGCAGACATCATAATAGTATATGTAGAAAACCTCAAACATTCCATCCAAAAAATGCTAGAATTGATATGAGAATTCAGTTATGTCACAGAATACAGAAATTTGTGGCACTTCTATACACTAATAATGAAGCATGAGAGAGAGAAATCAAGAAATTGATCCCATTTACAATTGCACCAAAGTCATTAAGATACCTAGGAATAAACCTAAACAAAGAGGTAGAAGATTTGTACTCTGAAAATCATAGAAAACTTATGAAAGACTTTGAATATGACACAAAGAAGAAATGGAAAAATATTTCATGCTTATAGATCGGAAGAACAAATAATGTTAAATGTCTATGCTACCCCTCCAAAATCTACACATTTAATGCAATTCCTATCTAAATACCACCAGCAGTTTTTACAGAGCTAGAATGAACAATCCTAAAATTTGTATGGTACCACAAAAGATCTTGAAAAACCAAAGCAATCTTGAAAAAGAAAATTAATGCTGGAGGCATCACAATTCCAGACTTCAAGTTATATTGCAAAACTGTGGTGATCAAAACAGTTAAGACCGGCACAAAAACAGGCACATAGATCAATGGAACAGAATAGAAAACCCAGAAATGAACCCACAATAATATGGCTAATTAATTTTTGATAAAGCAGGAAAGAATATCCAATGGAAAGACGACAGTCACCTCAACAAATGGTGTTGGGAAAACTGGACAGCTACATTCAAAAGAAGGAAACTGGGCCAATTTCTCACACCATATACAAAAATAAATTCCAAATAGATTAAAGACCTAAATGTGAGACAGGAAACCATCAAAATCCTAGAGAAGAAAGCAGGCAATAACTCCTTTTTAAAAAAGATTTTATTTATTTATTCATGAGAGATACAAAGAAAGAGGCAGTGACATAGGTAGAGGGAGAAGCAGGTTCCTTGCTGGGATCCCGATGTGGGACTTGAACCCAGGACTCCAGGTTCAAGCCCTGAGTTGAAAGCAGATGTTCTACCACTGAGCTACCCAGGCATCCTGGCAATAACTTCTTTCACATTGGCTGTAGCAACTTCTTACTAGATATGTCTCCAGATGCAAGTGAAACAAAAACAAAAATGAACTATTGGGACATCATCAAGATAAAAAGTGTCTGCACAGTGAAAGAAATAATCAACAAAACTAAAAGGCAGCCTACAGACTGGGAGAAGATATTTGTAAATAACATATCTGCAAAGGGTTAGTATCCAAAATGTATAAAGAATTTATCAAATTCAACACCAAAGTAAATAAATAAATACATAAATAAATAAATAAATAAATAATCCAGTTAAGAAATGAGCAGTAGTCATGAAAAAAACAGTTTTCCCAATAAGACATATAGATGGCCAATAGACACATGAAAAGATGATCAATATCACTCATCATTAGGGAAATAAAATCAAAACTACAATGTGATATCACTTCATACCTGTCAGTATGGCTACAATGAACAAAAGAGGAAATAACAGATGTGTATGAGGATGTGAATAAAGGGGAACCCTCTTTCACATTTGGTGGGAATGCAAACTGGTGCAGCCACTCTAGAAAACACTATGGAGATTCCTCAAAAAGTTGAAAATATAAATATTCTACAGCCCATCAATTTCACTACTAGATATTTACCCAAAGGATACAAAAATATTGACTCAAAAGGGCACATGCACCCCAATGTTTATGGCAGCATTTTCAACAATATCCAAATTGTGCAAAGAGCCCAAATGTTCACCCTGATGGATGGATAAGGAAGTTGTGGTATATGCGCAATGGAATATGACTAAGCCATAAAAAAGAATGAAATCTTTCCATTTGCAACAACATGGTTGGAGTTAGTGTTATTATGCTAAACAAAATGAGTCAGAGAAAGACAAAGACAAATAAGATATTATTCCATTTGTATGTAGGAATTTAAGAAACAAAGCAAATGGACATAGAGGAAAAAAGAGGCAAACCATAATACAGACTCTTAACTATAGAGAACAAAATGAAGGCTGCTGGAATGGAGGTGGGCTAAATGGGTGATGGGCAGTTGTTGTAATGAGTACTGGGTGTTAAATGTAAGTGATAGATTACTAAATTCTACTGGTACTAGAATGACATATTCAATTTGCAAAGGTAATGTTAACCCAGATTTTCCAAGAATTCCACATTCAGGTAACATCAGCAAGATGGTTGTATAGGAAACTCTTACTTCTCCTTTTCCCTACAAGCACACATCTTTAATAACAATACATGGATTAATTACTTTTATAAGAAATCCAGAAACTAGCTGAGATGCTCCTGCACCATAGGGAAGCACAAAACCAATCATATCAGAATCACTAGAAAAATTTTGAACACCTATGTACCACAGTCCCTACCTCTAGCACAGTGACATATGATTAGGAGGAAACCCCAAATTCCCAGCTTCTCCTTTAGGAAGGAAAGAGCTGTACCATGCATGACTGTTCCAACTCCTCCAGGTGCTGTCCAAAGGCTAAACTTCTGTCTTGCCTGTCTTGGAGTATTATGGGATTTGGCACAGTCTAGATGTCAGAGTATAACTGCAAACAAATACAGTGGTTTGTAGTAGCACGAGAGCACTTGCCATGGCCTCTTCTCTTGGCCCTGAGCAAACAGGTGAACAACATCAGCTTTCAGCCTTTTCCTGAGGTATGAAAGAGTTGGACCTTACATCCTATGTTTCAACTTTGCCAGGTGATACCCAAGAGACTAGCTTATATCTTTCCTATCCAGGAGTGCTTATGGGGCTTGGTGTACACTAGATATCTAGGAAGAGTCTAAAAATAAAGACAGCAGTTTGGAATACTGAAGATCTTGAGAAGCCAATGGAATCTCTGGCCAGCCTGTTTGGTGAACTTCTTCTCCTATATAAGACCGATATATGAAGACTGGAAGAATTTTTTTTCTAATGTGTAGATACCAACACAAAGACTCAAGGTCATGAATAAATGGTGAAATATTATCCAACAATGGAACAAGGCAAAACTCCAGAAACTAACCCTAATGAAACAGACATGTAGGAATTCTTTAACAGACCATTCACAATAACCATAAAAAAATATGCAATGTACCCAGAGAGCAATGCATGGACAAAGAGATAGGTATATGATATATGATTACAATAAAATATTATAAATGTTTTAAAAAGAAGTAAATTCTTCAATGACATAAATGAACTTTGAATACATTATCATAAGTGAAACCAGCCAGTCACAGAAAGACAAATACTTCATGATTCTACTTAAATGAGGTATCTAAAATAGTCAAACTCATAGAAGCATAGAATAGAACATTGATGCCAGGGACTGGGGAAATGGAGAAATGGGTGTTGCTATTAGACTGTTATAAAGTTTCAGTTATGCAAGAATAAGTTCTAGATATCTACTATACAACATTGTGCCTATAGTTAATACTATTGTGTTGTAAACTTTAAAAATTAAGAGGGTAGATCTCATGTTAACTGTTCTTACCACAAGTCAAAAAAAAAAGATTCTGTAGCTGGTGAAAGAATCCTTCATAAATTAAAGAAAAATTAAACCATCTCCAGGTAATCAAAAACAGACAGAACATATCAGTAGTAGATATTCCCTACAAGACGTATTAAAGAGAGTCCTTCAGGTTGAAATGAAAGGACCCTAGACAGTAATCTGAATCTTCACAAAAAAATAAATACCAGCAAAACTAACTACATCAGTAAATATGAAAGAGAGTATTAATCAATTTACTGTTCCTATCTCTTAAGGTCTATGATTTAGAAGACAAATGCATAGGACAATAATTGTAAATCTGTTTTTAATCAACTTACAATGTATGTAATTTCTGTAAAATACAAGTATGTAATTTACATCATATAATAGCACAAAACAGGGAGAGGAAATGGAGCCATACTTGAGCAAAGTTAGTCTATACTTTTTAAATTAAATTGGTATTAATTGAAGCTAGATGGCTTTTTTTTGTGGTTGTTGTTTTGTTTCTGTAATCTCTGAACCCAGCGTGGAGCTCAAATTCATAACCCCAAGATCAACAGTTACATACTTTACTGACTGAGTCAGCCAGGTGCCCTGAAGCTAGATGGTTTTAATGTTCATTTTAAACTCCAGGGCAACCACTAAGAAAATTACTAAAAAATATAATAAAAGAAATGACAAGAGAATAAAAATGGTATACTATAGAATTACTAACATAAAAGAAGCCAAGAATGATGGAATAGGGGAACAGAAAAAAAAGATACATAGAAAAAATAGCAAAATAGTAAATGTTAATCCTTCTTATCAGTAATTATAGAAATTATAAATTAACTAAGCACTCCAATTAAAACACAGCAATCAGCAAAATGGGTGAAAAACCATGATCTAAAGACATGCTGTCTACCAGAGACACACCTTAGACCCAAAGCCACAAATAGGATGAAAGTAAAAAGATGAAAAAATAATATACCATATGGACAATTTCCTCTAACTAATGGTAGAAGTCAGATAAGTTGGAAATGTGACTAGGATATAATGCACCACTGATGGCTTGAGATGGAGGAATCCATATACTAAAGAATATAGGTAACCTCAAGAAGCTGAAAGTGGGCCCCCACTGACAATCCGCAAAGAAACTGAGGACTCAATGTTAAAACTGCAAAGAAATGAAATTTTCAACAACTTGAATGAGTTCTGAAGTAGATTCTCCTTAAAGACGCCACATAAGAGCCCAGTGTGGCCAGCACCTTGACTTTGGCACTGTGATCAGAGAACCCAGTTGAGCCTGCCTGGACTTCTAATCTATAGAACTATGGGCTAGTAAATAGTTGTTTTAAGCCACTACTATGTCTGTGATAATTTGTCAAGCAACAATAGAAAACTAATATATTCTCTTGTTTTCTAATTGTTTCACGTGACTTATCTCCCTTAGGAGATTGCAAGCAACATGAAAGATAGAACCAAGTCTTATAAGTATAGCTCACAGTGCATATAACATGATACATTAAAGATCAAGAACAGTTCATTGAATAAAATACTAAGATTCATTTATATTTTCTGCTTACACCATATGATATCTCAGACTTCCCAGTCACCTCCAATAATGTGCAGGATTATTTTAGGGTAATAATGGACTTAAGAGTAATACAGCTGGAGTAAAAAAATCTATATTTTAGAGATGTTCCAACCATATCAAGAATGTATTTAGAATACCAAATATATTTCATCTCTTTTTCTGAGTAATTAAAATGCTTACACTCTATTAGGGAAGATAGCCTTCTGTATCTATTGCTACTGTTTCATAACTTACTTTCCTTAGATCATTTCAATAATAAATAGCACCAATTTTTTTTCAGAACTCAATCTCTAACAAGTTACAAATTTTCATTAGTTTCTATAATATCACTGTTCATTAAGTTATCATTTTTAGCCTAATCTTACATAAGGGTACTCTGAAAGTAATGGATTTTCAGAAGTGTGCGTACATTCTTTTACTTTCCTAGAGAAAACATACTTATTATTAATAACTCTCTTAATGGGTGACGGGCACTGAGAGGGGCACTTGACGGGATGAGCACTGGGTGTTATTCTGTGTGTTGGCAATTTGAACACCAATAAAAAATAAATTTATTATTAAAAAATAACTCTTAATAGATGCAGTGTTGGGAATATGTAAGTTATAAAATTATTGTGAAGTTAATATAATCTCTTAGTTTTTTTTATTTTTTTAAAGATTTTATTTATTTATTAATGAGAGAGACAGAGAGAGAGGCAGAGACACAGGCAGAGGGAGAAGCAGGCTCCATGCAGGGAGCCCGACGCCAGACTCTATCCCGGGTCCCCAGGATCACACCCTGGGCTGAAGGCAGCGCTAAATTGCTGAGCCACTCGGGCTGCCCTAATCTGTTAGTTTTTAAAACAAAGAAAAAGTAACTTGCCTTCATATAAGGATCATGAACAATTAAAAAGTAAAATCATAATTTCACAGATAGTTGCCCATCTAAATTCATTCATATTTGGAGAAGAAGAAAGGCTACATTAAATTTTAATCAAGTTTCACAGCTGCTGAAATATATTCATGAAATACTTGATTGGCATTCCTAACACAAACAGAATGATCTATAAAAAGGACTGTTGCATTTTAAGGTCAGGCATGTCATGTTCATCTTCCTATGTTCAAAATGTGTCATATTGAAAGATTGTAGCTATTTCCTTATTTTCATATTCCATTTCTTATGACTTCATCTTCAAATAAATTTCATTCAAATACCTAAAATCAGGTTGGAAAAATTATGGTTCTCAGATAGAGGGATGGGTTTTCTAGGAATGAGTTATCATTCTGCTTATTCCAAATGGACTTGTTGATCCTATAGAAAGAAAGCTTTGTATGCCTAGGTTTATACTAAAATTATATTAATTTGCTCCACTATAATAATAATATTACCTTTATTACTTTATGTCCTGCTATTTTATAATCCCTATAAATATTTTCATTATGGACCCTCCCTTCCAATATTTCTAGACTTCTAGGTATGGAAAGAGGCAAATATAAAAATAATCTATGAATGCAGATGAAGCTTTCTCTAAGAAAATAAACACAAGGGATGCCCGGGTGGCGCAGCGGTTAGACATCTGCCTTTAGCTCAGGGCTTGATCCTGGAGTCCTCAGATCTAGTCCCACATCAGGCTCCTTGCATGGAGCCTGCTTCTCCCTCTGCCTGTCTCTGCCTCTCTCTCTCTCTCTCTCTCTCTCTCTCTGTCTCTCATGAATAAATAAAATATTTAAAAAATCTAGAAAAAGCACATATTTTTTAAAAAAAGAAATGAAACACAAGAAATTTCTGATTTACCTAATAGATATTTTAGAGAAGGTAATTTGCTTTATAAAAAGAAGTTTTTATTTAAAATAATTAGTGTAACATTTAAAGAATACTTGATTCGCCTTCCATATAAAGCAATATGTAGTTTTTTTATTTTCATTTTTTATTGTGATAAAAACACTTAACATGTGATCCACTCTCCAAACCACTTTTTAAGCAAACATCATTATCTATAGTTGCAATGTTACATAGCAGATTTCTAGAGCTAATTCATACTGCATGACTGAAACTTCATGCCACAGTACTGGCTACACATTTCTACCCCTCTGCAGCCCCTGGCAACCACCATTACATTCTTCATTTTATGAATTTGACTATCTTAGATACCTCATATTAATGGAATGATGTAGGGGCCCCCTGGATGGCTCAGTCGGTTAAGCATCTGACTCGTTTTTTTTTAATAAATTAATTTTTATTGGTGTTCAATTTACCAACATACAGAATAACACCCAGTGCTCATCCCGTCAAGTGTCCCCCTCAGTGCCCGTCACCCATTCACCCCCACCCCCCGCCCTCCTCCCCCTCCACCACCCCTAGTTCGTTTCCCAGAGTTAGGAGTCTTTATGTTCTGTGTCCCTTTCTGATATTTCCCACACATTTCTTCTCCCTTCCCTTATATTCCCTTTCACTTTTTTTATATTCCCCAAATGAATGAAATCGTATAATGTTTGTCCTTCTCCGATTGACTTACTTCACTCAGCATAATACCCTCCAGTTCCATCCACGTTGAAGCAAATGGTGGGTATTTGTCGTTTCTAATAGCTGAGTAATATTCCATTGTATACATAAACCACATCTTCTTTATCCATTCATCTTTCGATGGACACCGAGGCTCCTTCCACAGTTTGGCTATTGTGGACATGGTTGCTAGAAACATCGGGGTGCAGGTGTCCCGGCGTTTCATTGCATCTGAATCTTTGGGGTAAATCCCTAACAGTGCAATTGCTGGGTCGTAGGGCAGGTCTATTTTTAACTCTTTGAGGAACCTCCACACAGTTTTCCAGAGTGGCTGCACCATTTCACATTCCCACCAACAGTGTAAGAGGGTTCCCTTTTCTCCGCATCCTCTCCAACATTTGTTGTTTCCTGCCTTGTTAATTTTCCCCATTCTCACTGGTGTGAGGTGGTATCTCATTGTGGCTCTTGGTTTTAACTCAGATCTGATCTGAATGATACTGGCACTGAGTCCTACCTAGGCTCTATGCTCAGTGGGGAGTCTCTTAAAGATTCTCTCCCTCTGCCCCTCCACCCTACCCTCAATCACTCTCACTCTTGCACTCTCTCTCTTTCTCCTGCTTCATCTAAAATCAATAAGTCAATTAATTAATTAATCAATCAGGATGCCTGGGTGGCTCAGTGGTTGAACATCTGTCTTTGGCCCAGGGTGTGATCCTGGAGTTCTGGGATTGAGTCCCACATAAGGCTCTCTCCGAGGAGCCTGCTTCTCCCTCTGCCTATGTCTCTGCCTTCTCTCTGTGTCTCTTGTGAATAAATAAATAAAATCTTTAAAAATAAATAAATGGATAAATAAATAAATCTTTTAAATAATGAATGGAATGATGCAGTAATTGTCTCTGTGACTGAATTGTTTTACTAAGCACAATGTCCTTGAGATTATTTTCTTTCTTAAGGCTGATTGGCATTACACTGTATATAATTGTAAAAAGTGAAATGAAATGCAGTCACTCATGTCTACAAGTTTTAAAATTAAGCCAGTTTGATAAGTTCTTTATAAATCTTACACACTAGCCCTTTATATGATAAGACATTTGCAAATATCTTCTTCCATTCTGTAAATTGTCTTTTGGTTTAGTGAACTGTTTCTTTTGCTGCACAGTTTTTTATCTTGATGAAGTTCCAACAGTTCATATTTGCTTTTGTTTTCCTTGCCTCTGGAGACATGTTTAGAAAGAAGTTGCTGCAATTATGACTCAACACTCAAAAACAAATAATCCAATCAAGAAATGGACAGAAGACATGAATAGACATTTCTCCAAAGATATACAGATGAACAACAGACACATGAAAAAATCCTCCACATCACTTGGCATCAGGGAATTACAAATCAAAACCACAATGAGATACCACTTCACATTAGAATGGCTAAAATTAACAAGTCAGGAAACAACTAATTTTGGCAAGGATGGAAAGAAAGGGGAGCCTTCTTACACTGTTACTAGGAAGAAAACTGGTGTAGCCACTCTGGAGAACAGTAAGCAGGTTCTTCAAGAAGTTAAAAATAGAGCTATCCTACCACCCAGCAATTGCACTATGAGGTATTTATCCAAAGGATACAAAAGTGATCCAAAGGGGTACCTGCACCCCAATGTTTATAGCAGCAATGTCCACAATGGTGAAACTATGGAAAGACCCAAGATGTCAATCAACAGATGAATGGGTAAAGAAAGGTGGTACATATATATAATGGATTTTTTCACCAAAAAGGATGAAATCATATCACAATATGGATGGAACTAGAGGGTATTATGCTAAGTGAAATAAGTCAATCAGAGAAAGACAATTATCATATGGTTTCACTCATACGTGGAATTTAAGGAACAAAGAAGAGGATCACAGGAAGAAGGAGGGACAAATAAAATAAGATGAAATCAGAGAGGCAGACAAACTTTAGAGACTCCATAAGAGACTCTTAACTACAAGAAACAAACAGAGGGTTGCTGGAGGGGAGGTGGCTGGGGGGATGGGGTGGCTGGGTGATGTGCATTAAGGAGGGCATGTGATATAATGAGTACTGGGTGTTTATGAACAGTTTAATAACTGAAGTCTACATCTGAAATTAATGATATACTATATGTTAAATAACTGAATTTAAATAAGTTAAAAATCTAAAAATTAAATAAAAATAAAGTTAAGCCAGGAGGTTATTAAGGAGGTGTTCCTTTTGAACATCCTTACTGGGTGGAATCGTGATATCTTGAACTGAGCCAAACTGCAAATTTTCCAAGTACTCTGCAAGAACATCAGCAACTTGCTACAGTAACTCACTTTTGCTTGGTGATAGCTTTAGCAACCATTTATGTTTAGCCAAGATTAATCTTCTGCCACCAGAACCAATCAAAATTCTCTGTAAACAACATAGACCAGCATTTTCTTTAGTCCTTGAAACCCCCCAACTTTGTTCCATAGTGGGACACAATTTGATTTACTACCCAGATCCACAACTTCGAGACTCCAAATAACAGCTTTTGTTTTATTTCAATTATGCCTCTGTTCTATGTCAACAGTATATCCCACTTTTCTTTATCTATTCATGTCTATGGACATTTAGGTTGTTTTGATATCTCAGCTCTTATGAATAATGCTGCAAGAACATTGACAAACTAATATATTCTAGAGATCCTGATTTCAGTTCTTCTGTATGAATACCCAGGAGTATGATTGTTGATTTTTTTTTAAAAGACTGTCTTATTTATTCATCTCAGAGGGAGAGAGAGAGAGAGAGAGAGAGAGAGAGAGAGAGAGAGAAGAGGGAGAAGCAGACTCCCTGCTGAGCTGGGAGCCAGATGTGGGGCTTGATCCCAGGATTTGGAGATCATGACCCAAACCGAAGGCAGATGCTTAACCATCTGAGCCACCCAGTTACCCCGGATTGCTGGATTATATAGTAGTTTACTTTTTAATTTTTTTCAGAAGCCTCCATACTATTTTCCATAGTAACTGTTCCAACAGTGTAAGAGTTTCAATTTCTCCACATCCTCATCAACACTTGTATTTGGTGTTTGTTTGTTTGTTTTATAATAGCTAACCCGACAGGTGTGAGGTGTTTTTTATGAAGAAATGTCTATTCAGGTTCTTCACTCATTTTTTTTTTACTACTAACTTCTTCTTATAGCAAATAATGCACTGTAGTTTACTCTGGTCATCTTTCTCTTCTTACTGTTTTTCCTGAAGTTTACTAACTGCTCCATGCAGCTCTATGCTTAGATTTCTTTGTGCTTTTTATCTCTTTGGTTTCCTTTATACTTATTGCTAGTTCTTCTAATAGCTTCCCAACATAATTTCCACAGATTCTATCACCACTTTGTTATTTATCATTCCTGTATTTTTATTCTTGTACTTATCTCTCCTGAAAATCTACAATAATTTCTCTCTAAACTGGTTGTGTCCTAAGCTTCCTAAACAGCCCTCATGCTGGGACTTACTTTTGCCTTTTCCTTCAGTTATATTTCCTAGTTGATTTGCATTATCTATTTTCTTAAAACTCTTTGTGCGTGTGTGTGTGTGTGTGTGTGTGTTATCCTCCATTAATTCCATCAGGTGAAAGATTAGTATTTATTATTTTGATTTTTATAGAAGAAATGTGTGGGAAATATCAGAAAGGGACACAGAACATAGACTACTAACTCTGGGAAATGAACTAGGGGTGGTGGAAGGGGAGGAGGGCGGGGGGTGGGGGTGAATGGGTGACGGGCACTGAGGGGGACACTTGTCCGGATGAGCACTGGGTGTTATTCTGTATGTCAGTAAATTGAACACCAATAAAAATTAATTTATTAAAAAAAGAAAATGTTTTAAAATGTTCACAAAAAAGTTAATAAAATGGTAATGTACAAAATCTAAAATGACTGCACAGTGTCAAAAAATAAAGGTGATTACACTTTCAATATGCCCAACTCTTGAGTTGCCCTGCTTCAGTCTAGACTACTTGTCTCCTAGATCTCATGAATGCCATCCTGTAACTCCCTCCAGTATCATCTTGGAGAACATTTTTACTCTTTTTTTTGTGAGATAACTGACTACAGTTTTCTGTCTTCCCATTTGTCCTTTGTAACTCTGTATTTATTTCTGGAGCATACATTTTAGTATCTTTTTTGGGGGGTTATGTTTTTATTTAAATTCCAGTTAGTTAACATACAGTGTAGTATTAGCTTCAGGTGTACAAGATAGTGAATCAACACTTCCATAAAACACCTGTGCTCATCACAAGTATACTCCTTATTCTCCATTACCTATTTAACCCATCTCCCACCCACCTCCATTCTGGTAGCCATCAGTTTGTTCTATACAGTTAAGAGTCTATTTCTTGGTTTGCCTATTTCTGTCTTTTTTCCCCCTTTGCTCATTTTTTTTTTAAATTCTGCATGTGTGTGAAATAATATGGTGTTTGTGATTATCTGACTTTTTTTGCTTAGCATGATTCTCTCTAGCACCATCCATGTTATTGTAAATGGAAAGATTTCATTCTTTCTTGTGTCTGAGTAATATTCCATTGTATGTATATAACACATCCTCTTTATCCACCCATCAGTTGGAGGACATTTGAGCTGTTTCCATAGGTTGACTATTGTAGATAATGCTTCTATAGACATGGGGTGGAGGCATCCCTTTGAATTAGTATTTTTATATTCTTTGGATAAATATCTAGTAGTACCATTGCTAGAATACAGGATAGTTCTATTTTTAACACCTTGAGGAAACTTCATATTATTTTATTTTAAAGATTGCATTTATTTATTCATGAGAGACACAGAGAGAGAGATGCAGAGACACAGGCAGAGAGAGAAGCAGGATCCCTACAGGGAGTCCGATGCAAGACTTGATCCCGAAACCCCGGGATCACATCCTGAACTGAAGGCAGATGCTCAACCACTGAGCCACCCAGGCATCCCACTTCATACAATTTTAGAGTGGCTGCGCCAGTTTGCACTCTCACCAACAGTGAAAGAGGGTTCCTCTTTCTCCACATCCTCACCAACACCTGTTGTTTCTTGTGTTATGGACTTTAGCCATTCTGACTGGTGAGAGGCGATATTTCATTGTGGTTTTAATTTGTATTTCCCTGATGATCAGTGATGTTGAGAATATTTTCTTGTGCCTGTTGGCCATCTGAATGTCTTCTTTGGAAAAATATCTATTCATGTCTTCTGCATATTTTTTAACTAGATTATTCATTTCTTGAGTTTTGGGTTTTATAAGTTCTTTATATATTTTGGATATTAAGCCTTTATCAGATATGCCATTTGAAAATATCTTCTCCTATTCCATAGGTGTCCTTTTAGTTTTTTGCAGAAGCTTCTTGTTTTGATGAAATCCCAATAGCTTATTGTTGCTTTTGTTTCCCTTGCCTCAGGAGACATATCTAGAAAAAATTCGCTGTGGCCAATGTTAAAGAAGTTACTGCCTGTATTCTCTTTTAGGATTTTGGTGCCTTCTAGTCTTGTGCTGAGATCTTTCATCCATCGGAATTTATTTTTGTGTATGGTATAAGGAAGTGGCCTAGTTTCCTAGGCTGTCCAGTTTTCCCGACACCATTTGTTGAAGTGGCTGTCTTCTTTCCATTGGATATTCCTTTGTGCTTTGTTGAAGATTATTTGACCATATGGTTGTGGGTTCATTCCTGAGTTTTCTATTCAGTTCTACTGATCGATGTGTCTATTTTTGTGCCAGTACCATTCTGTTTTGATTACCACAGCTTTGCAATATAACTTGAAGTCTGGAATTGTGATGCTTTCAGCATTGCTTTTCTTTTTTATTTTTGCTTTGGCTATTTGATATATTTTACAGTTTCATACAAATTTTAGGATTGTTTATTCTAGCTCTAAGAAAAATGCTGGTGGTATTTTGATAGGGATTGAATTAAATGTGTAGATTTCTTTGGGTAGTATAGACATTCTAACAATATTTGTTATTCCAATCCATGAGCATGAAATGTATTTCCATTTCTTAGTGTCATCTCCACTTTCTTTCATAAGTGTTCTAAAGTTATCAGAGTACCTGTACAGAGTACCTAACCTCTTTGGATAGGTTTATCCCTAGATATCTTATTGTTTTTGGTGCAGTTATAAATGCAATCGATTCCTTGATTTCTCTTTCTGCTACTTCATTATTGGTGTATGGAAATGCCAGAGATTTCTGTATATTGATTTTCTACCCTGCAACTTTATTCATGTATCAACTCTAGTATTTTTGGTGGACTCTTTCAGGTTTTAGATTTATAGTATCAAGTTATCTACAATAAATGGAAGATTTACTTCTTCTTTGCCAATTTGGATACCTTAGTATCTTTTTGAAAAAGGGTTCAGAGAAGGTAAATGTTCCCTGAACATGCATTTCTGAAAATGTCTTCATTCTATATTTACACTTGATTTTTATTTGCCTGGGTGTAAAATTCTAGCTTGAGGATCACTGTACATTAGAATTTTGAAGGCACTGCTCAGTTGTATTCAACTATGCAGGGTTTTGTTAATAGATATGAAGATATTCTCAAATATGTTTGAAAGTTTTTAGACCACTGTATCAGACACATTGTAACTGGTATGTAAAAGTTCACTAAGGATACCTGGGTGGTTCAGTGGTTGAGTGTCTGCCTTCAGCTCAGAGACTGAACCTGGGGTCCAGGGATCAAGTCTCACCCACATCAGGTTCCCTTCAAGGAGCCTATTTCTTGTTCTGCTATATCTATGGCTTTCTGTATCTCTCATGAGTAAATTAATAAAATATTTTTAAAAATAAAAATTAAAAAATAAAAGCTTTCTAATATCACTACCCTCAATAATTTTCTTGAATCATCTGTTTGATGATAACTCCCTCTCCACTTTCTCTATTTTTTTTTATGAAGTTCCTATAATTAAGATTTAGGGGGAGGGGGCGGGCATAGATGGCAGAGAGGTAGGGTCCCCAAGTCACCTGTCCCCACCAACTGACCTAGATAACTTTCAAATCATCCTGAAAACCTATTAATTCAACCTGAGATTTAAAGAGAGAACAGCTGGAATGCTACAGAGAGAAGTTTGTGCTTCTAACAAGGAAGGAAGGAGGAAAAATATATAAAAAGAATCCAGTGGGGGAGGGACCCCCACTAGGATCCGGGCTAAGGCCAGTCAGCAAAAGCCTCCAGGACAGGAAAGCCCAGCCCTGGGGAAGCAGGAACTTTAAAATTTCACACCAGATTCTTCCCGGATGGAAAGGTACTTAGCAGGGAAACCAGGCAGAACCGCAGGAGGTCCAGTGGAAGCTCCAGTTTCCCAGAGTCACTAACAGAAGAAGGGCGCCCCAGAGGAGAGCATGCCACAGATTGTGGGCCGAGCTCCGTAAAGTGCTGGAGTGCACCACCAGGCGGTGGCTCTGGTAGGAGGGGGCCGTGCCCTGCTGCCTTTGGGAGCCAAGGCCCCGGGAGCATAATTCCAGTGGCACAGGTCCTGGACCCTAGAGTGCTGGGGACACAGCCTAGGATCCTGTGCTCTCCCCGGGACAGGTAGAGGCAGGGAGGGCACAGGACAGTGAGGACTCTCCTGCCACCGGGTGCCCCCAAGCTGTGCAGATCAAAACACCCCGCCCCTGGGAGCATCCAGGCAAGTGTGGACTGGGAGACTGTGGGAGTTACTGAGGGGAGCTGACTCCAGAGCTGGAAAGCTGGCCGCCACCAGTGTGGTTGTTCCTCCTGCTGCGACCCTGTGCCTGGGATTGAGTGGGACCACAAGGGAACAGGGCCTCACAGGATAAACCACTCCCACTGAGCCCTGCACACACTTGAGAGTCAGCACAGCAGGCCCCTCCCCAGAAGACCAGCTGGAGGAGACAGGAAGAGCAAGTTCTTGGCCGAGCAGTGCTGGAAAGCTCCAGGGGAAGTCGAGGGATTTACAGTATATAGAACCAGAGGATACCCCTCCTTGTTTTTGTTTTTGATTTGTTTTTTTCTTTTTCTGTTCCTTTTTCTTTTCTCCTTTGCTTTTTCTTCCTTTTTCCAATACAACTCGCTTTTAACCACTGCACTGAGCAAAAGGACTAGAAAGAAGACTCACCACAAAAGAAAGAATCAGAGACAGTACTCTGCAACAGAGGTAAAGAATTTAGATTACAATGTGATGTCAGAAAGCCCATTCAGAAGCACAATTAAAAGCTACTGGCAGCTCTGGATAAAAACATGAAAGATTTAAGAGATTTCATGACTGCAGAATTTAGATTTAATCAGGCCCAAATTAAAAATCAGTTAAAGGATATGCAATCCAAACTGGAGGTCCTAACAACAAGGGTTAATGAGGCGGAAGAAAGAGTGAGCGACATAGAAGCAAGTTGATGGCAAGGAAGGAAGCTGAGGAAAAAAGAGAAAAACAATTAAAGACCATGAGGAAAGGTTAAGGGAAATGAATGGCAGTCTCATAAGGCAAAATCTACATTTAACTGGGGTTCCAGAGGGCTCCGAAAAGGACAGAGAATGAGAAAGCATATTTGAACAAAGCATAGCTGAGAACTTCCCCAATTTGGGAGGGCGGAAAACAGGCATTCAGATCCAGGAGATAGATCCCTCCCACCCAGCCAAAATAAATAAAAGTCATTCAACACCTTGACATTTAATAGTGAAACTTGCAAATTCCAAAGACAAAGAGAAAATCCTTAAAGCAGAGAGAGACAAGAAACCCCTAACTTATATGGGGAGAAATATTAGATTAAAAGAAGACCTCTTCACAGAGACCAGGCAGGCTAGAAAGGACTGGCATGATGTATTCAGGGTACTAAATGAGAAACACATGAAGCCAAGAATACTTTATCCAGCAAGGCTCTCATTCAGAATAGAAGGAGAGATAAATAGCTTCCAAGATAGGCAGAAACTGAAAGAATATGTGACCACCAAACCAGATCTGCAAGATCTGCAAGATTTACAGGGGGACTCTGTAAAAGAAAGAGGAATCCAAAAGAAATAATCCACAAAACAGGGACTGAATATGTATTATGATGACACTAAATTCATATCTTTCAATAGGAACTCTGAACGTGAATGGGCTTCATGATCCCATCAAAAGACAAAGGGTTAATAGATGGGATAAAAAAGCAAGACCCATCTATTTGCTGTCTACAAGAGACTCATTTTAGACCTAAGGATACCTCCAGCCTGAAAATCAAAGTTTGGAGAACCATTTATTGTTCATATGGTCCTCAAGAGAAAGCAGGTGTAGCAGGGGTATCAGAATTAAAGTGTATCCCAAAAATTGTAGTAAGAGATGAAGAGGGACACTTATCATATTTAAAGGATCTATCCAACAAGAATACCTAACAATCATGAATATTTATGCTGCTCATGTGGGAGCTGCCAAGTATATAAATCAATTTATAACCAAAGTAAAGACATACTTAGATAATAATACACTAATACTGGGAGACTTCAACATGGCGCTTTCTACAAATGACAGATCTTCTAAGCACAATATCTCCAAAGAAAGAAGAGCTTTAAATGATACACTTGACCAGATGGATTTCACAGATATTTACAGAACTTTACATCCAAACGTGACTGAATAGCATTCTTCTCAATTGCATATGGAATTTTCTCCAGAATATACCACATACTGGGTCACAAATCAGATCCTAACCAAAACCAAAAGATTGGGATAGGCCCCTGCATATTTTAAGACCATAATGCTTTGAAACTTGAATTCAATCATAAGAATAAATTTGGAAGAAACTCAAACATGTGGAGGTTAAAGACCATCCTGCTAAAAGATGAGCGGGTCAACCAGGAAATTAGAGAATTAAAAAGATTCATGGAAACTAATGAGAGTGAAGATACAATCATTCAAAATCTTTGAAATACAGCAAAAGCAGTCTGGGGAGGGAAATACATCGCAATACAAGCATCCCTCAAAACGTTGGAAAAAATTCAAATACACAAGCTAACCTCACACCTAAAGGAACTGGAGAAAGAAGAGAAAAAAAAAAGCTATGCCAAGCAGAAGAGAGTTAATAAGCATTCAAGCAGAACTCAATTAAATAGAGATCAGAAGAACTGTAGAATAGATCAACAAAACCAGGAGTTGGTTCTTTGAAAGAATTAATAAGATAGATAAACCCCTAGCGAGCCTAATTAAAAAGAAAGAGAAAAGATCCAATTAATAAAATCATTAATGAAAAAGGAGAGATCATCACCAAAACCAAGGAAATACAAACAATTTTAAAAACATATTAGGAGAAGATATACACCAATATATTAGGCAATCTAGAGGAAATGGACGCATATCTGGAAAACTGTAAACTATCAAAACTGGAACAGAAGATATAGAAAACTTGAACAGGCCAGGAACCAGGGAGGAAATTGAAGCAGTCATCCAAAACCTCCCAAGACACAAAAGTCCAGGGACAGATGGCTTCCCAGGGGAATTCTATCAAACGTATAAAAAAGAAACAATAACCATTCTACTAAAGCTGTTCCGAAGAAAGGGATGGAATAATTCCAAACTCATTTTATGAGGCCAGCATCACCTTAATTCCGAAACCAAAGACCCCACCAAAAAGGAGAATTATAGACCAATATGCCCGACAAACACAAGTACAGAAATTCTGAACAAGATAGTAGCCATTAGGATCCAACAGTACATTAAGATTATTCACCATGACAAAGTGGGATTTATCCTTGGGATGCAAGGCTGGTTCAACACTCGTAAAGCAATCAGTGTGATAGATCATATGAACCTGAGATAAACAAGAACCATATGATCCTCTCAATAGATGCAGAGAAAGCATTTGACAAAACACAGCATCCATTCCTGATCAAAACTCTTGAATGTAGGGATAGAGGGAACATTCCTCAGTATCCAAAAGCCATCTTCGAAAAGCCCACAGCAAACAGCATTCTCGATGGAGAAACACTGGGAGCCTTTCCCATAAGATCAGGAACACGACAGGGATGTCCACTCTCATCACTGCTATTCAACATAGTACTAGAAGTCCTAGCCTCAGAAATCAGGCAACAAAGAGAATTAAAAGGCATTCAAATTGGAAAAGAAGTCAAACTCTTCCTTTTCACAGATGACATGATACTGTACATAGAAAACCCAAAGCCTCCACCCCAAGATTGCCAAAACTCATAGCAATGTGGCTGTGTCAAGATACAAAATCAATGTCCAAAAACCTGGCATTTCTATACACTAACAATGAAACTGCCGAAAGAGAAATTAAGGAGTCATTCCCACTTACATTTGCACCCAAAAGCATAAGATAGCCAGGAATAAACCTAACCAAAGAGGTAAATGATCTATACCCTAAAAACTAAAGAACACTAATGAAAGAAATTGAGGAACACACAAAGAGATGGAAAAATATTGCATGCTCATGGATTGGAAGAATTAATATTGTGAAACTGTCAATGCTAACCAGGGCAATTTACACGTGCAATGCAATTCCTTTCAAAATACTACAGACTTTCTTCAGAGCATTGGAACAAATCATTGTAAGATATTTTGGAATCAGAAAATACCCCCAAATAGCCAGGGGATTATTAAAAAAGAAAACCATAGCCGGGGGCATCACAATGTGAGATTTCAAGTTATACTACAAAGCTGTGATCATCCAGACAGTGTGGTACTAGCGCAAAAACAGACACATAGGGCCACCTGGGTGGCTCAGTGGTTTAGCAATGCCTTCAGCCCAGGGCGTGATCCTGGAAACCTGGGGTCAAGTCCCATGTCAGGCTCCCTGCATGAATCCTGCTTCTCTCTCTGCCTGTGTCTCTCCCTCTGTGTGTGTGTGTCTCTCATGAATAAATAAATAAAATAAATAAAAACAGACACATAGATCAATGGAGCAGAGTGGAGAACCCAGAAATGGGCTCTCACCTCTATGGTCAACTAATATTCGACAAAGCAGGAAAGATTATCCACTGGAAAAAGGACAGTCTCTTCAACAAATGCTGCTGGGAACATTGGACAGCCATGTGCAGAAGAATGAAACTAGAGCATACTCTTACACCATACACAAAGATAAACTCAAAATGGATGAAAGATCTAAATGTGAGACAAGAATCCAACAAAATCCTAGAGGAGAACACAGGCAACACCCTTTATTAATTTGGCCACAGCAACTTCTTGCAAGATACATCTATGAAGGCAAGGGAAACAAAAGCAATATGAACTATTGGGACTTCATCAAGATAAAAAGCTTTTGCACAGCAAAAGAAACAGTCAGCAAAACTCAAAGACAACCTACAGAATGGGAGAAGATATTTGCAAATGACATATCAGATAAAGGGCTAGTATCCAAGATCTATAAAGAACTTATTAAACTCAACAGCAAAGAAACAAACAATCCAATAATGAAATGGGCAAAAGACATGAACAGAAATTTCACCAAAGAAGACATACACATGGCCAACAAGCACATGAGAAAATGCTCCGCATCACTGGCCATCAGGGAAATACAAATCAAAACCACAATGAGATACCACCTCACACCAGTGAGAATGGGGAAAATTAACAAGACAGGAAAGAGCAAATGTTGGAAAGGATGTGAAAAGGGGGGAACCCCCCCTTGCACTGTTGGAAATGTGAACTGGTACAGCCACTCTGGAATACTGTGTAGAGGTTCCTCAAAGAGTTGAAAATAGAACTGCCCTATGACCCAGCAATTTCACTGCTGGGGATTTACCCCAAAGATACAGATGCAGTGAAATGGCAGGACACTTCATCTCAATTTTTATAGCAGCAATGTCCACAATAGCCAAACTGTGGAAGGAGACTTGGTGTGATCGAAAGATGAATGGATAAAAAAGATGTGGTCTATATATACATGGAATATTACTCTGCAATTGGAAATTACAAATACCCACCATTTGCTTCGACATGGATGGAACTGGAGGATATTTTGCTGAGTGAAGTAAGTCAATCAGAGAAGAACAAACATATGGTCTCATTCATTTGGGGAATATAAAAAATATTGAAAGGGAATAAAGGGGAAAGAAAATGAGTGGGAAGTATCAGTGAGAGAGACAGAACATGAGAGATACCTAACTCTGTGAAAGGAACAATGGGTGGTGGAAAGGGAGGTAGATGGGGGGATGGGGTGACTGGGTGATGGGCACTGAGAGGGACACTTGATGGGACAAACACTGGGTGTTATGCTATATGTTGGCGTATCGAATTCCAATCAAAAATATATACAAAAAAAGACTTAGGGCTTCATAAGGTAAGTTGTTTTATTTACTTTTACTCCTATTTTCCATGTCTTTATCATGCTGTTTGACTTTCTGAAAGAATTCCTCAATTTAAATGTGTAAACTTTGAATTTAGTTTTTCACTTTTGCTAATTATATTTTTAGATTTCATAAACATTTGTAAGTTCTAGTTTCATGGATGTAATATTTTTATTATTTTTCTGAAGTTGCAGTGATAATTTCTGAGTGTTTTTTTCTTTCTCCTTTCAGTATTTCTATGAGAGCTGATTTGTGCTCCACCAACATCTCTTTCACTTGTGTAGTGTAGGCATTTCCTAGATGCTGGTATGAGTGCTTCCTGGCTAGGAGTGCACAGTTGTCCTCACTTCAGAGCATTGTATTTATTAGAAATGGAAAAGCCTTACCCAGAAGTTTATACACTTTTCCAAGCAGCCAGACTGCTTCCAATGATTGACTAACAAGGATACAAAAAATGTGCCACCTTGATCCAAGGTGAGACTACCTGTATAGTATAATTTATGTTTCATTGCTCTTCATGAGACTAGGCTTTAGCTAATCTCCAGCTATTTCCAAAAGCTTGCTTTGCATTCTTCACCTGTCTTATATAGTGCCTGAGGTAGAGTAACACAAATTCTCTTCTTTTACAAGTACCATCACAATAATCACTTTCAGAAGAATCTTATCTCAAATTCTGCTTCTGCCAAGCCCAACCTAAGACACTCTTTCTTTATGTATTTTTTAAGTAGGCTCCATGCCCAGTGTGGTGCCCAATGTGGAGCTTGAACTCATGACCCTGAGATCAAGACCCAAGCTAAGATCAAGAGTCAGATGTTTAACTAACTGAGCCACTGAGGTACTTCCACATTCTATTTCTTTAAAGCTGAGGGTTTTTTCTCCCTATGGTGATGATATTTTTTATCTCTATTTCTTTGTAGCAGTTTTCCTCACACAACAGGTGATTTCTAGATACTAATGTCTTTACATCTTTCCTCTTAGAGCAGTCAGATTTCTCATGGAAGTCCATTTCTGTCCATGCTGGAGGGAAAAGCATGGCTGCCAGTGTCCTGGGAGCCTAATGGAAAAAGATACCCAAGGATTTCATCATTTAGTATGCAAACATTATAATCTGAGACTTCCTTTTAATTAGACACCTTTGTAACTTGAATTTTGTGTACGTGCCTCTATTTATTACTGAAAGATTAAGATATGCCTGATATCTAAATAACAATTCCTCTTCCTAAGGGCAATAAAATTTTTATGATATGTTGGAAAATAAGAGTGGCATTATGCTAAGTGACCAAGTTCTAGTCCTGACATTGCTTCTAAATATGTCTGTGGTCTCAAGGAGGTCATTTAACATTGTTTAATCTCAGCTTCTTTTCTGTAAAATGATATTTTGGATCTGGAATGGGAAGAGAGAAAAGGTAGATAGGGAGTATAATTACTTTCGTATAAAAATTCCCACAAGATTATTTAAATGTTTGCTACAAAATATATATCCATGCCTCATTTAATTTATACAAAATTTTCTATGAATTATTTAAAAAGTGTAGAATCATGTGGTTTCATTATGAAATTTAAAGGTTGAAACTCCACGATATATGTAATGTGATGCTGGAATACAGTTTCCAAAAGTTATCACCACTTCACATTCAAGAGAAATAGTTGGGAAAAGGACTCTCCCGCTGTGGAAAGTTTTAGATTCATGACAAAATCCCCTTCAATCATTGTTGAAGTAATTTTTAAGGGACGCCTGTGTGGCTCAGTGGTTGGGCGTCAGCCTTTGGCTCAGGGCATGATCCCAAGATCTGGGATCGAGTCCCACATTGGGCTTCCTGCAAGGTACCTGCTTCTCCCTTTGCCTATGTCTTTGCTTCTCTCTCTTTGTGTCTGTCATGAATAAATAAATAAATCTTTTTAAAAAAGAAAAATTTAAACTACTGACAGCTTTTAAGGCTACCTGGCATTCTAAATGTGCTAGATACTAGATACTACATAATTGATTTTTTTTGTATTGGAGACTTATTGGATAATCTGGCCATATACTAAATTTCTGAGAACCATGCATTCAGAATTGCAAAATGATGTATGGGGTATCATCTGATGTAAGCTGGATTAATCAGAGACCCTTCTCCAGGTATTTGTAACTGCAACTAAGCAAACTAAATTTCTCTTCATATTTTTGTGCTTTTAACATATAAATTCTGTCATGCAAGTTGGAGAAACAAAGAAAGTTGATCTGAACATAATGAAAATAAAACAGAAAAAAAATAAAGCCCTGATAGTATCCTTGGATTTAGTTCTTTTCTTATTTCCTTCTGTTCTTGGATTCCTTGAGAAATCATATTTATTTACCATAAATTGCTTTTCTTGCTTAAGCCAAGTCAAGTGGTTTAACTGTAACCCAAAGAGTTCTAACCTATATATATATATAGTTTTCTAATGATTTCTATTCATTCCCCTATTTGATCTTGAACTCTTAAACAAGCCAAAGGTCACTGAAAACATTGATTCTTAAATCTGCTACATATTTTTGTGGGCTTTAAAAAGATAAAATTCAGTTTTGGTGATAGTGAAAGTATGGAGAAAGCAACAACTCCTTGTGAAATATAACCTTTTAGGAATTTAAAACATACACCCCATTCACCCAGTAATAATGCTTATGGGGATCTATCCTAAGGAAACTGATTCAAAATGCAGAAAAATCTTAAATATATTAATATAAGCATGATTTATAGTGACGAAATTAGAAATAACCTGTATGAGTAATGACTGTTTAAATTGTAATAGGTAAACATTTTAAAAACAATTATTTTTTGAAATGAATTTTAATAATAGGTAAAAATGTTACTTTCATTTTAAAGAGAAAATATTTGAAATTTTTCATTAAATTTCTCTGACACATTAAGAAGATTTCCTTTAATTTTCATTCAAAATTGTTTTATCATGAAAGAAATTAAGGACAAAACAAAGAAATAAAAATACATTCCATGTTCATGGGTTGGAAGAATAAATATTGCTAAAATGTCTATACTATTCAAAGCAATCTACAGATTTAATGTAATTGCTATCAAAACACCAACAGAATATTTCCCAGAACTAGAACAAAAAACCTTAAAATTTATATAGAACCACAAAAGACCCCAAATAGCCAAAGCAATTTTGAAAAAGAAAAGTGAAGCTGGAGGCATCACAATTCTAGACTTCAGGTTATTTAACAAAACTGCAGTAACCAAAATAAGATGGTGCTGGCACAAAAATGGACACATAGATCAATGGAACAGAATGGAAAACCCAGAAATATATCCACAATTATATGGATGGTCAATTACAAAGCAGAATAGAATATCCAATGGGGGAAAAGGCAGTCTTCTCAACAAGTGTTGGGAAAACTGGACAATAACATGCAAAAGAATGAAACTGGGCCACTTTCCTACACCATATACAAAAATAAACTCAAAATAGGTCAAAGACCTGAATATGAGACCTGAAACCATAAGAATCCTAGAAGAGAGCATAGACAGTAATGTCTCTGATACTGAATACAGCAACATCTTTCTAGATATGTCATCTCCAGACAAGAGAAATAAAAGCAACAATAAATTTTTGTTACTACATCAAAATGAAAACTTCTGCACAGTGAAGGAAACAATCAACAAAACTAAAAGATAACCTATGGAATGGGAGAAAATATTTTCAAATGACATATCTGAGAAAAGGTTAGTATCCAAAATATATAAAGAACTTACAAAATTCAACACCGAAAAAGGCAAATAATCCAACTTAAAAATGGGCAGAAGAAATGAACAGACATTTCTTGAAAGAAGACATCCAGATGGCCAACAAACACATGAAAAGATGCTCAGCATCAGTCATCATCAGAGAAATGCAAATTAAAACAGCAATGAGATATCATCTCACACCTGTCAGAATAGCTAAAAAGCAACAAATGTTGGCAAGGATACAGAGAAAGTGGAATCCTCTTCCACTGTTGTGGGAATGCAAACTGGTGCAGGAACTCTGGAAAACAGTATGGAGATTCCTCAAAAAGTTAAAAACAGAACTACCCTACAATCCAGTAATCACACTACTCAGTATTTACCCAGAAAGTATAAAAAAGATGAATTCAAAGAGATACATACATCCCATGTGTGAAATATATATAAAGATACATATATATATATACACATACATACATATATACATACATACATATACATACTATCTCAAATGGAATATTATTTGGCCATGTAAAAGTGTTAAATCTTACCTTTTGCAATGACATAGATGGAGAGTATAATACTAAGCAAAATAAATTAGAAAGAAAGACAAATACCATATGTTTAACTCATATGTGGAATTTAAGAAGCCAAATGAGCAAAAATTTAAATAAAACAGGTAAACAAACCGAGAAACAAACTTTTTTAATTTTTTTTAAAATTTTTATTTATTTATGATAGTCACAGCGAGAGAGAGAGAGAGCCAGAGACACAGGCAGAGGGAGAAGCAGGTTCCATGCACCGGGAGCCCGACGTGGGATTCGATTCCGGGTCTCCAGGATCGCGCCCTGGGCCAAAGGCAGGCACTAAACCACTGCGCCACCCAGGGATCCCAAGAAACAGACTCTTAACTATAGAGGAACAAACTAATGGCTACCAGAGGAGAAGAATGGGGGAACGGTTGAAGTAGGAGATGAAGATTAAGAGTACATTTATCTTGATGAACACTGTGTAATGTATAGAATTGTTTAATCACTATATTGTAAACTTGAAACTACTATAAGACTATATTAACTAACTGGAATTAAAATGAAATTTAAAAAATAAAATTGTCTTACTTAGAAATGATCTATATTGGTTAACCTTTCTATTCTATAATTAGTCCTCTATCTTCAAAACACTGTTTAAAGATGCACATCTTTTTCAGATTATGTTCAGCATCATCTTATCTATTTAAAAAATAGAATACTTTGGCAGTTTCTATATATATTGTTGTATCTTTTGCAAAAAAAAGCTGTCATTTTATTGAAAGTTTTCTAATAGCTCAGAAAATTCAGAAAATTTGTGATATTCAGAAAATATATTCACTATGGATATCTTCATCATTGTTCATTAAGATTCTGGCCTGAATGCTCCAGCTAGTCACGTTGTGAGAGAGCATATATTCTGATTTCATTCTAATTTTTCTTAAAATATCATTATGTCCTTAAAATTTATAAATTTACTGAACATTTTACAATAAACATACATTGATTTCTCTTTGTTTCATGAGTTCCAACCCTAACAATATGCTTCCAGCTTTAGAACTCTTTACCACTATCTTATTCTAAGGTATCAGAAAGTAAACTCTCTCAAAAGATATTGGCATGTGGATGCCTGGGTGGCTCAGCGGTTGAGCATCTGTTTTTGGCTCAGGGCGTGATCCAGGGTCTGGGGATTGAGTCCCACATTGGGGTCCCTGTGAGGAGCCTGCTTCTCTCTCTGCATGTGTCTCTATCTCTGTGTGTGTGTGTCTTTCATGAATAAATATTTTAAAAAAAGATATTAAAAAATAAAATAAAAAAATAAAAAAAGATATTGGCATGATGTTTTTCAACTAAGAATACTCATGATTCAATGAAATAACAGGTTGATTCTCTTCTCTCAAACTGCTTATTTCACGAAGTTTAATGAATCAACAGATAAATCTTAACATACTCTTCATTAGCATTAATTATAAACATAATAAAAGGAATAGAGGTAAGAAAACAATTGGAAGTATATGGACCAATAGACATATAAGGTGCAGGTTGCTTAGGTAGAAGATAGTGAGAAAGACTGCCCTGAAAGGAAATAAATTGCACCTGCCAAAAATGCCATGCCCTCTATTTCCCCTCTTGTCTCCAGAGATTTAAGCGTCAATATATACTATTGTCTTTAATTTCCATAATTAAAACATCTATCAGATATTTTAAGATAAGTATAGGAAAGAAGCCAAATAAGAAAATGAAAGGCTAGAATGCAATAAAGGAAAGTTTAGTGCACCCAAATTTGCTGGATTTGGTCTTTTCCTTCTTGAATTGGCAGCATATCAAGATATGCACAACCTAAATTAAGAAGTAGCTCTGCACAGCATTTCCTCTCTACTCTGCATTCTCTGAATGCACTGGCCAAAGATTTTTCAATTTCATACATCATTTACAACTAGCTGTGTTGCTCTGTAGTCATTACTAGGCTCAGTCTGAGCACCAAAAAAGAACACAAAGAAACACATAGACACATATATTTGGCATTGTCACAGTTAGTGCAAAATAGTCGAAAGTCCACTGAACTATGACACTAGCTAGAAAAGTCACACACCTGGAACATAAAGTGCCCAAGAACTAATTAATCTTTGTAATTGTTTGTTTGTCAAAACAAGTTGGTTCTGTATGTAAATTCAAAATAAGTCCCCAGCATTGTGGAAGTGATAGTAAGTAGCTAAAGGAACTGCAGGTAGAAGTTTCCTTAATAGTGTGAGTGTTGGGCATGCTTGATATTTACCAAATTTAACTATCGCATTTATTAGACACCCTGACAGTCATCAAAGTTGAATTTTAAGTTTTTGTTGAAATAAGAAATGATGACAAGAAAAATCCAATTTACTTTGAAGTTTGAGGTTACTTTTATTTTTTTTAATTTTATTTTTTTATTTGACAGAGAGAACACAAGCAAGAGGAGCAGGAGAGGGAAAAACAGACTTCCTACTGAGCAGAGAGCATAATGTAGTGCTTGATCTTTTTCCCCCATTCCAGTTACCCTGTAGGAAAAACAAAAATATTGAGTTTTTTAGTAGTTATTGGTTTATGCCACACTATACATACTCATACTTTGCTGTTTGTCCTTTGGGTAAAAAATACCTATCTTTGTGAGATACATGTCTAGGACAAAGTTAGCATGACCCATACATCAGTCAAGGTTCTCCTTAGAAGCAGAACTAATGTGATCTATCTGTCTATATCTATATCATCTATATCTATATCTAATCTATTGAGAGAGGCTGATTTGTTTAAGGAATGGATCACATAACCGTGTAATTGTGGAGGTTAACAAGTCTGAAATCTGCAAGGGAGGCCATCAGGATGGAAATTCATGTAAGAGTTGATGATGCAGTTTTAAGTCCAAAACCATAAGACAGATGATCAGATTGGAAACTGCAGCATGATCTCTATACTGTAGTCTTAAGGCAGAACACCTTCTTTGGGAAACCTCAATCTTGGTTCTTACAGCCTTGGATTGATTGCATGAAGTTCACCTCCATTATGAAGGGTAATCTGCCTTAAAGTCAGCAGATTGTAAATTTTTATCACATAAAAAATATCTTCATAATAACTAGACAAGTGTTTGACCATATAACCAGGCACATAAAATTAACCCTTACATACCAAACACACAAACGCATGCACACACAACACCAGCCTCATTATCACTGTGTTCTAAACTGACCTAATCATGTTAAATATTTAAAGAAAATTTTATATAACGTTTTAATAGTAAATTCATGAATTACTAAAAAAATTAGAATTTTTCCTGATGGCTTTCTGAAAAGTATGTTCTTCCTTCCACTGAAATTAATTATATGACAGTTAACATGCTAATCTACTGGGAATGAAGTAGGATTCTTGTGAGTAGGTTGTTTTCTTTTTTTCAATTCACAGGGGTTGAGATTTCCAAAATGTCTAAATGCTTAGTTTTGCTTAGCTAATAGCACTGAAGATGAATCTATTCATTACAGTATTTATCTTATTGGCAACTGACCAACACTACTTGAACCAAGCTAAAAACCTCTCAAAATAAAATATCATTTACCTAATATCATTTTGGAATAGAAACACCACCAAAATATTTGATTGACTAGTTTAATGATTGAAGGTTACAAGAATACCATTTTGGACAGCTATCATGACACAGATATTCAGAGCCTTGGATAGTTTACCTATATAGTCACAAACAATATGATAGCAGATGGGTTTTTGTATGTACCACCTACCAAATCTGGATCAGTATCTGTATTTGAAAACTAATTCAATAATATCTATAAGTATTATAAGTGGTCAGTTTTCTTCATTTATTTTCAATGTTTATGTTTTTTTTCTAGACAAAACAGTGCTCTTTTACATAGGTTACCAACTTTATCAATTTGTTTTAGAAAATTATTTTGAACATCTTGATCAAAATCTTACTTCTACAAATAACAAACTAAAGCTACAATTTAGCTTAATCTTAGGCAATTAAAACACACACTTTATTAAACTTTGGTCATACTCATTAAAATTAATTGAGACCTTGGCCCTTTGCTAGACTCTTTCTTAATGTGCTTGGAAGGAAAGATAATAAAACCAGCAAACAAGATCCTTTTTTAATGACTATGGTCCATATCAATTTTGGTTGGTTTAAATTAATTGTATATTTCTACTTTAAAGTTTTATGATTATCTTCCAGGAAATGCATATGTGCTTCTCAAAACTAAGAAAACACTTTATATGACAAAAAAAGAAAAAAAACTGCTGAGAAAATACAAGGTAAAATGATTTAAAAGAATAGTATTAATTTAAAGGTCAGATTTTGCTAGTTAAAAGGACAGCCTAGCCAGTGGATTATTAAAAGCTACATTAATAGTCAATGAATTGCTGGCTGCAGTCATACGTTTGCACAACTGCTAAACCAGGGACAGAATTTATTCACTTAATTTAAATTGTATGTTCAGTTCTCGAGTGATTTCATTAGACAGATGAACTAACTTGTACATGTCACATTTTTCCTCTTGGAGTTTGATATATTTCATGCACATTGATTTCTACAGAGGACCCAAAGTAACCTGTACCTCTAATGTGATTTCTGCATAACTAGATTTTAGTTACTGAGGGAGCTAGAGAGTTGAGACATATTGTGGGCAGACTCCCTTAAACTTCTGTGTATATACCTAAATACTGTAATATTGCATTCAGTTAACTCCCTTCATGTTCAATTACAAAATTTCCAAATATACTTTTATTTCAAAAGATAAAAAATACTATGAAATTAAAGGAATAAATGACCACATTTCTACATTCCGGTAAAAATACAAATTGTTTCACCTTGCTTATAAGAGTATACATACATTCAATCAACCAGATATCATGAACACATGTCGGCAATGTGATTTTAGTTTATGGACACTTAAAACTCCATAATTCTGCCCTCATCTTCTCTAACTTCTGAATAGTGAGAAATATCAATAATTTCTTTCTTTCTTTCTTTCTTTCTTTCTTTCTTTCTTTCTTTCTTCTTTCTTTCTTCTTTCTTCTCTTTCTTTTTTCTTTCTCTTTATTTATTTCTTTCTCTTTCTTTTCTTTTCTTTTCTTTTTTTTCTTTTCTTTTCTCCCAATTAAATAGGCAGAGTAGAAAAACTGGAAAGGTTGTGTCCAAAGTAATGGGAACAAGTTATGCACTATGGAAAAGTCAAATTTTCTATGCCAACATTAGTGATTCAAGATATGTTTCTCTACTAAATTATCTCACTAATCTTGGAACATCAAAATCTATTCTGCCTATTATTATATGCTACTGGAAGTGTAGATAGATATGATGTTTCAGATAGGCTCCTCAGCATATGAATGAGGCCTGGAGAGACAGCACAACAAAAGTTTTTGTTAACAATCAAGAAACTGATACTGAGTATCTAAAGGGTGCTTTGAAGTCAGAGTATTATGAGAATTACACATTTCACACATGACCAACATAATATTTTACTTCTTCCCTCCAAAAATAGAAAGATAAAAAAATAAGAACTAAAGCATCTTCCTGTATGACAAAGACATCCTTGCCCAGTCTACTGACTTGAAATACCTTTTTATTCAATATATTACACAATGAAAACAATAAATTTTATATACTTTTCACAGCACTTGTTTTCAATATAGTATATGTTTTTGTTTATACAAAAAAATTTAAACAGGATATTTGTATATAGGCAACACAGCTCATTATGTTTTTATTTTGAGCACTTTGGGATCTTTCAAGACTGCTGTTTCTCTTATATGCTCTGATTTAATTTTTATATAGAAGAATGTACTTTAAATCTCTGACACTATTGATTTACCAGTACATGGGTTTTTCAAGGCAATTCATGACTGCAATATTTTGATTATTCACTATGTACAATGTCAATACAAAAAGTGACAGTGTTGAGAAACAGGAATCTAAGATCTATTACCATGATTTTGTCTGGCTTAGTACCTACATAAAACCATGGTTTTCTATGATAACTCAGTGAATATTAACGGATAATAATAAAATAAATAAATATCCTGTTCAAAAAAATTTTTGAATAAACAAGAACACATACTATCTTGAAAACAATTGCTGTGAAAAGTATATAAAATTTCTCTCTTCTTTTTAATGAGCGTTCCAAACAACCTAATCATATAATAGATATTTCATAATTCTTTGCTTTGTTCATAGGCACATTGTTTAAATGATCTATCAGAATCATAGAAAGCTACCAAATATAAATAACATGAATAAGGGTTTGCTACTTCTCTTTCAGTTCATCTGACTGAGCAAAAGAAACTTCAAAGAAGCAGAAGTCAAATGAAATACGCCTTCATTAGCCTCACTTTTTCATAATTGAGGTGATTCTGTACATTCAATTACAATCTTCTTTCTTTTAAAATAAATTATTTTTCATATATATTTAGTTAGATTTTAAGGAGGAAAACATAACAAGAACACAATAGATAAATACTTTATGAATCCTGATTTATTCTTCTGTAAACTGGTAAAGTTTCCTGAGATATTATAAAAATAATGAAAAGGAAAATTAAGAATATGAGACTTGCAGGGTTTCAGACTGGATAAAAAAGCAGGACCCATCTATTTGCTGTCTACAAGAGACTCATTTTAGACAGAAGGACACCTACAACCTGAAAATAAAAGGTTGGAGAACCATTTACCATTCAAATGGTCCTCAAAAGAAACCAGGAGTAGCCATCCTTATATCAGATAAACTAAAATTTACCCCGAAGACTGTAGTGAGAGATGAAGACGGACACTATATCATACTTAAAGGACCTATCCAACAAGAGGACTTAACAATCCTCAATATATATGCCCCGAATGGGGGAGCTGCCAAATATATCAACCAATTATTAACCAAAGTGAAGAAATACTTAGATAATAATACACTTATACTTGGTGACTTCAATCTAGCTCTTTCTATACTCAATAGGTCTTCGAAGCACAACATCTCCAAAGAAATGAGAGCTTTAAATGATACAGTGGACCAGATGGATTTCACAGATATCTACAGAACTTTACATCCAAACTCAACTAAATACACATTCTTCTCAAGTGCACATGGAACTTTCTCCAGAATGACCACATACTGGGTCACAAATCGGGTCTGAGCCGATACCAAAAGATTGGGATCGTCCCCTGCATATTCTCAGACCATAATGCCTGGAAATTAGAACTGAATCACAAGAAGTTTGGAAGGACCTCAAACACGTGGAGGTTAAGGACCATCCTGCTAAAAGATGAAAGGGTCAGCCAGGAAATTATGGAAGAATTAAAAAGATTCATGGAAACTAATGAGAATGAAGATACAACCGTTCAAAATCTTTGGGATGCAGCAAAATCAGTCTTGAGGGGGAAATACATCACAATATAAGCATCCATTCAAAAACTGGAAAGAACGCAAATATAAAAGCTAAACTTACACTTAAAGGAGCTAGGGAAAAAACAGCAAATAGATCCTACACCCAGCAGAAGAAGAGAGTTAATTAAGATTCGAGCAGAACTCAATGAAATTGAGACCAGAAGAACTGTGGAACAGATCAACAAAACGAGGAGTTGGTTCTTTGAAAGAATGAATAAGATAGAAAAACCATTAGCTAGCCTTATTAAAAAGAAGAGAGAGAAGACTCAAATTAATAAAATCATGAATGATAAAGGAGAGATCACTACCAACACCAAGGAAATACAAATGATTTTAAAAACATATTATGAACAGCTCTACGCCAATAAATTAGGCAATCTAGAAGAAATGGACGCGTTCCTGGAAAGCCACAAACTACCAAAACTGGAACAGGAAGAAATAGAAAACCTGAACAGGCCAATAACCAGGGAGGAAATTGAAGCAGTCATGAGCAACCTCCCAAGACACAAAAGTCCAGGGCCAGATGGCTTCCCTGGGTAATACTATCAAACGTTTAAAGAAGAAACCATACCTATTCTGCTAAAGCTGTTTGGAAAGATAGAAAGAGATGGAGTACTTCCAAATTCATTCCATGAGGCCAGCATCAACTGAATTCCAAAACCGAAAGACCCCACCAAAAAGGAGAATTACAGACCAATATCCCTGATGAACATGGATGCAAAAATTCTCAACAAGATACTAGCCAATAGGATCCAACAACACATTAAGAAAATTATTCACCATGACCAAGTAGGATTTATCCCCGGGACACAAGGCTGGTTCAACACTCATAAAACAATCAATGTGATTCATCATATCAGCAAGAGAAAAAACAAGAAACATAGGATCCTCTCATTAGATGCAGAGAATGCATTTGACAAAATACAGCAACCATTCCTGATCAAAACCCTTCAGAGTGTAGGGATAGAGGGAACATTCCTCAACATCTTAAAAGCCATCTACGAAAAGCCCACAGCAAATATCATTCTCAATGGGGAAGCACTGGGAGCCTTTCCCCTAAGATCAGGAACAAGACAGGGATGTCCCCTCTCACCACTGCTATTCAACATAGTACTGGAAGTCCTAGCCTCAGCAATCAGACAACAAAAAGACATTAAAGGCATTCAAATTGGCAAAGAAGAAGTCAAACTCTCCCTCTTCGCTGATGACATGATACTCTACATAGAAAACCCAAAAGCCTCCACCCCAAGATTGCTAGAACTCATACAGCAATTTGGTGGCGTGGCAGGATACAAAATCAATGCCCAGAAGTCAGTGGCATTTCCATACACTAACAATGAGACTGAAGAAAGAGAAATAAAGGAGTCAATCCCATTTACAATTGCACCCAGAAGCATAAGATACCTAGGAATAAACCTAACCAAAGAGGTAAAGGATTTATACCCTAAAAACTATAGAACACTTCTGAAAGAAATTGAGAAAGACACAAAGAGATGGAAAAAGTATTCCATGCTCATGGATTGGCAGAATTAATATTGTGAAAATGTCAATGTTACCCAGGGCAATTTTCACATTTAATGCAATCACTAATCAAAATACCATGGACTTTCTTCAGAGAGTTAGAACAAATTATTTTAAGATTTGTGTGGAATCAGAAAAGACCCCGAATAGCCAGGGGAATTTTAAAAAAGAAAACCATAGCTGGGGGCCTCACAATGCCAGATTTCAGGTTGTACTCCAAAGCTGTGGTCATCAAGACTGTGTGGTACTGGCACAAAAACAGACACATAGATCAGTGGAACAGAATAGAGAACATAGAAGTGGACCCTGAACTTTATGGTCAACTATTATTCAATAAAGGAGGAAAGACTATCCATTGGAAGAAAGACAGTCTCTTCAATAAATGGTGCTGGGAAAATTGGACATCCACATGCGGAAGAATGAAACTAGACCACTCTCTTTCACCATACACAAAGATAAACTCAAAATGGATGAAAGATCTAAATGTGAGACAAGATTCCATCAAAATCCTAGAGGAGAACATAGGCAACACCCTGTTTTGAACTCGGCCACAGTAACTTCTTGCAAGATACATCCACGAAGGCAAAAGAAACAAAAGCAAAAATGAACTATTGGGACTTCATCAAGATGAGAAGCTTTTGCACAGCAAAGGATACAGTCATACAGTCAACAAAACTAAAAGACAATCTACAGAATGGGAGAAGATATTTGCAAATGATGTATCAGATAAAGGGCTAGTTTCCAAGATCTATAAAGAACTTAATAATCTCAACAGCAAAGAAACAAACAATCCAATCATGAAATGGGCAAAAGACATGAAGAGAAATCTCACAGAGGAAGACATAGACATGGCCAACAAACACATGAGAAAATGCTCTGCATCACTTTCCATCAGGGAAATACAAATCAAAACCACAATGAGATACCACCTCACACCAGTGAGAATGGGGAAAATTAACAAGGCAGGAAACCACAAATGTTGGAGAGGTTGTGGAGAAAGGGGAACTCTCTTGCACTGTTGGTTGGAATTTGAACTGGCACAGCCACTCTGGAAAACTGTGTGGAAGTTCCTTAAAGAGTTAAAAATAGAACTGCCCTACGACCCAGCAATTGCACTGCTGGGGATTTACCCCAAAGATTCAGATGCAATGAAACGCCGGGACACCTGCACCCCGATGTTTCTAGCAGCCATGTCCACAATAGCCAAACTGTGGAAGGAGCCTCGGTGCCCATCGAAAGATGAATGGATAAAGAAGATGTGGTTTATGTATACAATGGAATATTACTCAGCCATTAGAAACGACAAATACCCACCATTTGCTTCTACGTGGATGGAACTGGAGGGTATTATGCTGAGTGAAGTAAGTCAATCAGAGAAGGACAAACATTATATGTTCTCATTCATTTGGGGAATATAATAATTGTGAAAGGGAATATAAGGGAAGGGAGAAGAAATGTGTGGGAAATATCAGAAAGGGATGCGGAACATAAAGACTCCTGACTCTGGGAAACGAACTAGGTGTGGTGGAAGGGGAGGAGGGGGGGTGGGGGTGAATGGGTGACGGGCACTGAGGGGGGCACTTGACTGGATGAGCACTGGGTGTTATTCTGTATGTTGGCAAATTGAACAAATAAAATAAAATAAAAGAATATGAGTCTTAAATAGTTTTAACATAATATCATTTAGCTTAAAGTATAGTTCAGCCCAATGTTTCCCTGTTTACTTTCATTGCTGAAAGTGGGGTTTTAAATTTTTTTTTAATTTTTATTTATGATAGTCACACACAGAGAGAGAGAGAGGCATAGACACAGGCAGAGGGAGAAGCAGGCTCCATGCACCGGGAGCCCGACGTGGGATTCGATCCCGGGTCTCCAGGATCGTGCCCTAGGCCAAAGGCAGGCGCCAAACCGCTGCGCCACCCAGGGATCCCGAATTGGGGGGTTTTAAAGTCCCTTTCTATTTATTTTATTGCTATCTATTTTTCCCTTCAGAGTTGTTAATATTTGTTTAATAAGTCTGGTACTGCAATGTTGGGTGCATATATATTTATGATTGTTATACCTTCTTGGTGTCTGATACTTTTATCATTTTGTAATGGCCTTCTTGATCTCTTGTTACCATTTTTGTCTTAAAGTCTATTTTATCTGATATAAGGATACCGACCCCTCCTTTATTTTGGTTTTCTCTTGCATGGTTAATTTTTTTCTATCCCTCTCAGGGGACAAAAGAGCTGGTGGGAGGCATTGAGCTGGCCCATTCATTAACATAGCAACAGAGACACCAGCTGAGGGCAGCTAACCTGGATGCCAGCTTTTTGCTACACTTTACCATAAAATCCAAGGCCCTACCTGGTCATGCAACTGCTTTTCTGGGACAAACCAGTACCAGCCACAGCATGGTGAGACCCTCCCCCAAAAGATCAGTGTGGGCCTGCACTGCTCCAGATCCTAAAATTAGGAGTTTTGAAATCCAGCCACGTGCCTGCCATAAAACACAGGAACACTGTATGCTGCCAAGTAGGCATATGGCATAGAAATAGGGTGAAGGCAGGGATCTGCCAGAACCATGGGACAAAAGAAAGGAGATTGTTCACTCTTCTCTTGGGCTTCCTGAATAGCAGCAGGTACACACTCCCTTCTCTCAAGAAAAGAGAGATCTATTGCCATTTTTCTCCCCTCCCATGAGCACAGATGGGCTTCAGGATGCTGCACAGGACTCACAGTGGAGGCTTGAGCCACATACACAAAGCCCCACCCACCTGTGCTCTCTGAAGGTGCATTTTTTAATAGGAAAAGTGTGATTGAGAACCAGAGCAATAGCAGCCCTTCTCTCAAAAGACCAGCACAAACTCTCTATGCCCACAAGGTCTACTGGTCATATTGTACCACAAAGCTTCACCTCTAGTGGAAATAGGAACAGACACAGGCTTTCCTCACAAGCAAAAGAAAGAGATCTAGACAAAATGCCAAGACAGAAGAATTCATCCCAAAACAGAACAAGAAAAAGCCATGGCCAGGGAGTAAATCAAAATATATAGGTAATATCCTCAAACCAGAATTTTTTTTTTAAAAAAAGATTTATTTATTTATTCATGAGAGACACAAAATGAGAGAGAGATACAGACAGACAGACAGACGTAGGCAGAGGGAGAAGCAGGCTATTTACAGGAGCCTGATGCGGGACTTGATTCCAGATCCCAGGATGACGACCTGAGCCAAACGCAACCACCCACCCACTGAGCAACCCAGGTGTTCCCCTCGAACCAGAATTTGAAACAACAAAAAAAGTCACTAGCTGAGATTGAGCAAAGCATAGAGAAAAAGAGACACATACTGCAGGTAAAAAAGGCCTAAAAACTAGTCAGACTGAAATAAAAAATACTATAACTGAGATGCAAAACTGACTAGATGTAATAACCACAAGGACAAAAGAATAAGGGAAATGAATCAGTGATATACAACATAAAATTATGGAAAACAATGAGCTGAAAAGAATAGGTAAAGAAAACTATATTCTACATTATATTATGAATGTAGACTTAGGGAACTCAGCAAATCCATAAAATATAATAACATGTGTATCACAGTAGTCCCAGAATAAGAGAGGGAAAAGGGAGCATAAGGTTTATTTAAGGAAATAATAGCTGAAAATTTCTTTAATCTGGGGAAACAAATACACATCCAAAACCAGGAGTCAAAGAGAACTCCATTAAAATCAACAAAACCCAGCCAACACGAGGAAATATTATAGTAAAATTTGCAAAATAAAGAGATAAGGAAAGAATCCTAAAAACAGAAAGGGAAAAGAAGTTCTTGACTGATGAGCGAAGACAAATCAAGGGAGCAGCAGATATCTAAGGAGATATAAAGTGTTTCCCACACAAAGAAAAACTAAAGGAGCTCCTGATCGCTAAACCAAACTACCAAACTTGCAAGAAATATTAAAGGAAAACTTTGAGTATGAAAGTCCAAAGTGTTTCTTTGTAATTTTATTTTTTTCCATACATATATATTTTTTATTCAAGTTCTATTTGCCAACATATAGTATAATACCCAGTGCTCATCCCGTCAAGTGCCTCCCCTCAGTACCCGTCACCCTGTCACCCCATTCCCCCGCCCACCACCCTTTCCACTACCCCTTGTTCGTTTCCCAGAGTTAGGAGTCTCTCATGTTTTGTCACCCTCTCTGATATTTCCCACTCATTTTCTCTCCTTTCCCCTATAATCCCTTTCACAATTTCATATATTCCCCATATGAGAGAAACCATATAATGATTGTCCTTCTCCTATTGACTTGCATCACCCAGCATAATATCCTGCAATTCCATCCCCGTCAAAGCAAATGGTGGGTATTCATCATTTCTAATGGCTGATTAATAATCCATTATATATATACTTCTTTATCCATTCATCTGTCAATAGAGACCAAGGCTCCTTAAACAGGGTGGCTACTGGCTATTGTGGACATTGCTGCTATAAACATATGGGTGCAGGTATCTTGGCTTTTAACTGCATCTGTATCCTTGGGGTAAATCCCCAGTAGTGAAATTGCTGAGTCATAGGATAGCTCTTTTTAACTGTTTGAGGAACCTCCACAATATTTCCAGAGTGGCTGTACCAGTTCACATTCCTACAAACAGTGCAAGAGGATTCCCCTTTCTGCACATCCTCTCAAAATTTTGTTATTTCCAGTCTTGTTAATTTTCATCATTCCACTGGTGTGAGGGGGTATCTCATTGTGCTTTTGATTTGTATTTCCCTGATGGCAAGTGATGCGCAGCATTTTTTCATATGCTTGTTGGCCATGTGTATGTCTTCCTTGGTGAAATTTCTGTTCATGTCTTTGCCCATTTGATGATTAGAATGTTTGATTCTTGGGTGTGGAGTTTAATAAGTTCTTTATAGATCTTAGATACTATACCTTTATCTGATATATCATTTGCAAATATCTTCTCCCATTCTGTAGGTTTTTTTTTTTTTTAGTTTTGTTGACTTTTTTTTTTTCTTTTTCCTTACTCTGCAGAGGTTTTTTATTGGGCAAGTCCCACTAGTTCATTTTTCCTTTTGTTTCCCTTGCCTCCATAGATGGATCTTGAAAGAAGTTGCTGTGGCCAAGTTCAAAAAAGGTGTTGCCTGTGTGCTCCTCCGGATTTGATGACTCTTGTCTCACATTTAGATCTTTCATCCATCTTGAGTTTAGCATTGTGCATGGTATAAGAGAATGGTCCAGTTTCATTCTTCAGCACGTGCCTGTTCAATTTTCCCAACATGATTTATTGAAGAGACTGTCATTTTTCGAGTGGATAGTCTTTCCTGCTTTCTTGAATATTAGTTGACCATAGAGCTGAAGACCCATTTTTGGGTTCTTCTATTCCGTTCCCTTGATCTATGGGTCTGTTTTTGTGCCAGTACCACACTGTGTTGATGATCACAGCTTTATAGCGCAACTTGAAATCTGGCATTGTGATGCCCCCGACTCTGGTTCTCCGTTTTAAAATTTCCCTGGCTATTCAGGGTCTTTTCTGATTCCATACAAATCTTAAGATGATTTGTTCCAACTCTCTGAAGAAAGTCCACGATATTTTGATAGGGATTATGTTGAATGTGTAAATTGCCATGGGTAGCATTGACATTTTCACAATATTAATTCTGCCAATCCATGAGCATGGAATATTTTCCCATCTCTTTGTGTCTTCCTCAATTTCTTTCAGAACTGTTCTGTAGTTTTTAGGGTATAGATTCTTTACCTCTTTGGTTAGGTTTATTCCTAGGTATCTTATGCTCTGGGGCACAATTGTAAGTGGGATTGACTCCTTAACTTTTCTTTCTGCAGTTTCATTGTTAGTGTATAGAAATGCCACTGATTTCTGGGTGTTTATTTTGTTTCCTACCACATTGCTAAATTGCTTTATGAGTTCCAGCAATCTTGGGGTGGAGTCTTTTGGGTTTTCTATGTACAGTATCATGGCATCTGCGAAGAGGGAGAGTTTGACTTCTTCTTTTCCAATTTGAATGCCTTGTATTTCTTTTTGTTGTCTCATGGTTGAGGCCAGGACTTCTAGTACTAAGTAGAATAGCAGTGGTGAGAGTGGACATCCCTGTCACATTCCTAATCTTAGGGGAAAGGCTCTCAATGTTTCCCCATTGTAAATGATATTTGCTGTGGGCTTTTCGTACATAGCTTTTAAGATGTTGAGGAAGGTTCCCTCTATCCCTACACTCTGAAGAGTTTTGATCAGGAATGGATGCTGTGTTTTGCCAAATGCTTACTCTGCATCTATTGAGAGGATCATATGGTTCTTGTATTTTCTTTTTGTTGATGTGATCTATCATGTTGATTGTTTTACGAGTGTTGAACCAACCTTGCATCTCAGAGATAAATTCCATTTAATCATGGTGAATAATCTTCAAAACGTAATGTTCGATCCTATTACCTAGTATCTTGTTGAGAATTTTTGCCTCTCTGTTCATCAGGGATATTTGTCTATAATACTCCTTTTTGGTGGGGTCTTTGCATGGTTTTTTGAATCAAGGTGATGCTGGCCTCATAAAACGAGTTTGTCAGTATGTCATCCCTCTCTATCCTTCAGAAGAGCTATAGTAGAATAGGAGTTATTTCTTCTTTAAACATTTGATAGAATTCCTCTGGGAAGCCATCTGGCCCTGGACTTTTTTGTCTTGGAAAGTTTTGGATGACTGCTACAAATTTCTCTCTAGTTATTGGCCTGTTTATGTTTTCTAATTTCCTGTTCCAATATTGTTAATTTGTGGTTTTCCAGAAACGCATCCATTTCTTCTAGATTGCCTTATTTGTTGGCATAGATAGCTGCACATAATGTTTTAAAATAGTTTGTATTGCCTTGGTATTGGTTGTGATCTCTCCTCTTTCTTTTATGATTTTATTAATTTGAGTCTTTTTTCTTTTTAATAAGACTAGCTAATGGTATATCTAACGTATTAATTCTTTCAGAAAGCCAACTCCTGATTTTGATGATCTGTTCTATTGTTCTATAGTTATTCTGCTTTCTATTTCATTGAGTTCTGCTTGAATCTTAATTATCTCTCTTCTTCTTGGTGTAGGTTTTACTTGCTGTTCTTTCTCCAGTTCCTTTAGGTACGAGGTTAGCTTGTGTATTTGTTGTTTTTTTTCCCAATTATTTGAGGGAGGCTTGTATTTTGATGTATTGCCTCTTATGCCCACTTCTGCTGTATCCCAAATATTTGTGTCTTCATTTTCATAAATTTCCATGAATCTATAATTTTTCTCTAATTTCCTGATTGACCCATTCATCTTATAGTCGGATGTTCTTTAACGTCCATGTGATTGAGTTTCTTCCAAATTTCATCTTTTGATTGAGTTCTAGTTTCAAAGCATTGTGGTCTTAAAATATGTAGGGGATAATCCCAATCTTTTGGTATTGGTTGAGACCTGATTTGTGGTCTATTCTGGAGAAAGTTTCATATGCCCTTGAGAAGAATGTGTATTTAGTTGTGTTTGGATGGATATAACTGTGAAATACATCAGGTGCCATTATATTTAAGGCTTTTTTTTTTGGCGATGTTGTGCTTAGAAGATCTGTAATTTGCAGAAAATGCCGTGTTGAAGTCTCCTACTATTATTGCATAACTAAGTATCTCTATCTTTGGTTATTAGTTGATTGATATACTTGGCAACTCCCACATTAGGGGCATAAATATTCATGATTGTTAGGTCTTCTTGTTGGGTAAACACTTTAAGTATGGAATAGTATCCCACATTTAATCTGTTACTACAGTCTTTGGAATAAAATGTAATTTATCTGATATGAGGATTGCTACCCCAACTTCGTTTTCAGGACCATTTGAATGGTAAATGGTTCTCCAACCTTTCCTTTTCAGGCTGTAGGTGTCCTTAGGTCTAAAATGAGTCTCTTGTAGACAGCAAATAGATGTTTTTTTATCCAGTGCAAAACCCTGTGTCTTTTGATGGGATCATTTAGCCCATTCTCATTCAGAGTAAAAATTAAAAGACATAAATTTAGTGTCAGCTTAATACCTATTCAGTATTATTATTTGGATTATTTCTTTTGGCTTCCTCTTTCTTTTACAGGGTCCCCCTTAATATTTCTTGCAGAGCTGGTTTGATGGTCACATATTCTTTCAGTTTCTGCCTATCTTGGAAGTTCTTTATCTCTCCTTCTATTCTGAATGAGAGCCTTGTTGGATATAGTATTCTTGGCTGCATATTCTTCTCATTTAGGACCCTGAATATATCCCTTTCTGGCCTGCCAGATCTCTGTGGAGAGGTATGCTGTTAATCTAATATTTCTCCCTATATAAGTTAGAGATCTCTTGTCTCTTGCTGCTTTAACGATTTTCTCTTTATCTTTGGAATTTGCAAGTTTCACTATTAAACATCTAGGTGTTGAACAGTTTTTATTGAGTTTTTTTGGGTGGGAGGGGACTTTATCTCCTGGATCTGAATGCCTGTTTCCTTCCCCAAATTAGGGAAATTCTCAGCTATGATTTGTTCAAATATGCTTTCTGGCCCTCCTCCCTCTTGGCGTTCTCTGGAACCCCAATTATGTAGATTTGATGTAGATTTTTTCCTTCTGAAGCTATCATTTATTTCCCTTAACCTTTCATTATGGTCTTTCCAGCCCTGTTCGGTCAAGAACTTGCTCTTCCCCTGTCCTTCCAGCTGGTCTTCTGGGGGAGGAGCCTGCTGTGCTGATTCTCAGGTGTGTGTATCTGGGGGAGATGCCCTGCTCCCCACTGAGGGAGCCGTTTACCCCATGAGGCCTCTGTCCCCTGGCAGCCCCGCCTCTCCCAAGCAGGAGGTGAAACAAGGAAGAACAACAATAATGTTGGCGGCCAGATTTCCAGCCCTGGAGTCAGCTCCCTGCTATCAACTACCTCAGTTTCCCAGTCCACACTGGCCTAGGTGCTCCTGGGGTGGCGTGGGTGTGCTGATCTGCACAGATTGGGGGCTCCCCATGCTAGGAGCATCCTTGCTGTCCTGTGTCCTCCCCGCTTCCACATATCCCGGGGGGAGTGCAGGTTGGTGGGCTGTGTCTGCTTGTGCCATGGGATCTGGAGCCCTGTGCTGCTGGAATAGCACTCCCGGGGTGCCTGGCTCCCAAAGGCAGCAGGGCACAGACGCCTCCATCCGGAGCAGACCACTTGACCTACCAGCTTTTCCCTGAGGCCCCACCAGCTGCGTGCTCCACCCCTTTACTGAGATCAGCCTACAGTCTGTGGCGCGTTTTCCCCCGGGGCCCGCTTCCTCTATTAGGGACTCCAGGAAACTGGAGGCTTCACTGCCCCTCTTGCGATTCTGTGCAATTTCCCTGCTAAGCACCTTTCAGTCCGGGCAGAACCCGGTACGGATTTTAAAAGTTCCTGCTTCTCTGGGGCTGGGCTTTCCTGTCCCAGAGGATTTCGCAGCAGGCCTTAGCCTGGCTCCTCTCAGGGCCCCTCCCCCACTTGATTCTTTTTTATTTTTTTCTACTTTCCTATCTCATTAGATGGTTTCCGCTTGTTAGAAGAAACCTTTCTCTGTAGTGTTCTGGCTGTTCTTTCTTTAAATCTCAGGCCAAATTCGTAAGTTTTCAGGATGCTTTGAAAGTAATCTAGGTAACTTGGTGGGGCCAGGTGAATTGAGAACCCCTACTCCTCCACCATCTTGCCCTGCCTCTGATAAATATTTTTCTAACCATCTTAATTTCAATCTGGAGGTGTCTTTAGTTCAACAATGAGTATCTAGTAGGCAGCATTTTGTTATTTCTTTAGTTATTTTTATTTATTCTGATAAACTTTTTCTTCTTATTTGAATATTTAGTCCATTTACATACAGAGTGAATTGTGATAGATATGAATTTAGTGCCATTGTGTTACCTATAAAGTCATTGCTTCTGGAGATTTTTTTTCTGTTCCTTTCTAATATTTATCACTTTTGGACTTTCAGAGTCAGGGCAAGATGGTAGAATAATAGGAGTCCTCAACATACCTGGTCCCACCAACTTATCTAGATAACTTTTGAAACACCCTTGAATGCGTATGAGTATGACCTGAGATTTAAAGATAGAACAGCTGAAATGCTACAAAGAGAAAAGTTTGCTTCTAGAAAGGTAGGATGGGGGAAATAAATAAATAAATAAAAAGAATAAAGTAGAGGAGGGGCCCCATGATGAGCTAGGCTAAAGCAGAGAGGTGAAAAACTCTGGGACAAGAAAGCCCAGCCCTGGAGAAGGAGGAACTTTAAAAATCCCAACTGGATTTTTCTAAGATGGAAAAAGTTCTTAGCAGGAAAATAAGGCAGAATCACAGAAGGGGCTGTGAAGCCTCCAGATTGCCGGAGTCACTAATAGATGAAGTGTGCCCAGGGGAAAGCTCACCAAAATTGTGGACCAATCTCAGTAAAGGGCAGGAGCGCCGCAGCCCTCGGGGCATTTGGGAGAAGCCAGGGGGTTAGCCAGAAGTGCTCTGGATGGAGGTGGCTGTGCTCTGTTGCCTTCAGGAGCCATGGCCCCTGGAAGTGAGGTTCCAGCAGCAGAAGGCCCTGGATCCCAGGGTGCCCAAGCTGACGAAACTGGCAATCCTGCATTCCCCCTGGGAGAGACAGAAGCAGGGATGAAGAGGGACACTATATCATACTTAAAGAGTCTATCCAAAAAGAAGACCTAATAATCAGGAATATTTATGCCTCTAATGTGGGAGCTGCCAAGTATATCAATCAACTAATAACCAAAGTAAAGACATACTTTGATAATAATACACTAATAGTAGGAGACTTCAACACGGCATTTTCTACAAATGACAGATATTCTAAGCACAACATCTCCAAAGAAACAAGTGCTTTAAATGATATACTGAACCAGATGGATTTCACAGATATACATAGAACTTTGCATCAGAATGCAAATTAATACATATTCTTCTTAAGTGCACATGGAACTTTTTCCAGAATAAATCACATACTGGGTCACAAATCAGGTCTTAACTGGAACCAAAAGATTGGGATTGCCCCCTGCATATTTTCAGACCACAATGCTTTGCAACTAGAACTCAATCACAAGAAAAAATTGGGAAGAAACTCAAACATGTGGAGGTTAAAGAACATCTTGTTAAAAAGTAAATGGGTCGACCAGTAAATTTGAGAAGAATTATAAAGATTTGTGGAAACTAATGAAAATGAAGATACAAATGTTCAGATTCTTTGGGATACAACAAAAGCAGTCCTAAGAAGGAAATACATCACAATATAAGCATCCCTCAAAAAATTGGAAAAAACTCAAATACACAAGCTAACCTCGCACCTAAAGGAACTGGAGAAAAACAGCAAATAAAAACTACACCAAGGAGAAGAAAAGTGTTAATAAATATTGGAGCAGAACTCAATGAAATAGAGACCAGAACTGTAGAACAGATCAACAAAACCAAGAATTGGTTCTTTGAAAGAATTAATAAGATAGATAAACCATTAGCCAGCCCTATTAAAAACAAAAGAGAAAAGACCCAAATTAATAAAATCACGAATCAAAAAGGAGAGATCACCACCAATACCAAGGAAATACAAAGGATTTTAAAAACATATCATGAGCAGCTATACTACAATAAATTAGGCAATATAGAGAAAATGTACGCATTTCTGGAAAACCACAAATTACCAATACTGGAACAGAATGAAATAGAAAACCTAAACAGGCCAATAACCAGGGAGGAAATTGAAGCAGTTATCAAAAACCTTCAGACACAAAAGTCCAGGGCCAGATGGCTTCCCAGGGGAAGTCTATCAAATGTTTAAAGAAGAAACAATACCTACACTACTAAAGCTATGCCAAAGAATAGAAAGGGATGGGATACTTCCAAACTCATTTTATGAGGCAAGCATCACCTAAATTCCAAAGCCAGACAAAGACCCCACCAAAAAGGAGAAATATAGACCAATATCCCTGATAAACACAGGTGCAGAAATTCTGAACAAGATAGTAGCCATTAGGATCTAACAGTACATTAAGAACATTATTCACCATGACCAACTGGGATTTATCCCCAGGCTGCAAGATTGGTTCAACACTCATAAAGCAATCAATGTGATAGATCATATCAAAGGAGAAAAAAGAAGAACCATATAATCCTCTTAATAGATGCAGAGAAAGCATTTGACAAAATACAGTATCCATTCCTGATCAAAACTCTTAATTTCTTTTTTTTAAAACTCTTTAGATGTAGAGATAGAGTGAACATTCCTCAGCATCTTAAAAGCCATCTATGAAAAGCCCACAACAAATAGCATTCTCAATGGGGAAACACTGAAAGCTTTTCGCCTAAGATCAGGAACACAACAGGAATGTCTACTCTCACCACTGCTATTCAGCATAGTACTGGAAGTCCTAGCCTCAGCAATGAGACAACAAAAAGAAATAAAAAGCATTCAAATTGGCAAAAAAGAAGTCAAACTCTCCCTCTTCACCAATGACATGATACTGTACATAGAAAACAAACAAACAAACAAAAAAACTCCACCCCAAGATTGCTAGAACTCATACAGAAATTCGGCAGAGTGGCAGGATGCAAAATCAATGCCCAGAAATCAGTGGCATTTCTATTCATTAACAATGAAACTGAAGAAAGAGAAATTAAGGAGTCAATCCCTTTTACAATTGCATCCAAAAGCGTAAGATACCTAGGAATAAACCTAATCAAAGAGGTAAAGATCTATACCCTAAAAACTACATTACAAAAGGATCCCGATGCTCGCAGTTAGCGTCTTCTTCAGCCAGGCCTGTCTGGATCAGTTCCCTTATGGCCTGCTCCCTCTGCCTGTGCCTCTGCCTCTGTCTCTCTCTCTCTCTCTCTCTCTCTCTCTCTCTCTGTTTCTAATGAATACTAATTTAAAAAAAACACAACAACTATAGAACACGTCTGAACAAAATTGAGGAAGACACAAAGAGATGGAAAAATATTCCATGCTCACGGATTGGAAGAATTAACATTGTGAAAATGTCAATGCTACCCAGGGCAATTTACACATTCAATGCAATCCCTATCAAAATACCATGGACTTTCTTCAGAGACTTGGAACTAATCGTCTTATGATTTGTGTTGAATCAGAGAAGACCCCGAATTAGCCAGGGCAATATTGAAAAAGAAAACCAGAGCCAGGAGCATCACAATGCCGGATTTCAGGTTGTACTACAAATCTGTGATCCTCAAGACAGTGTGGTACTGGCACAAAAACAGACACAATAATCAATGGAACAGAATAGGAACCCAGAAATGGACCCTCAACTCTATGGTCAACCAATATTTGACAAATCATAAAAGACTATCCACTGGAAGGACAGTCTCTTCAATAAATGGTGGTGGGAAAATTGGACAGCCACATGCAGAAGAATGAAACTATCCTATTCTCTTACACCATAAACAAAGATAAACTCAAAATGGATGAAAGAGGGACACCTGGGTGGCTCAGGAGGTTGAGCGTCTGCCTTTGGCTCAGGGTGTGATCCCGGGTTTCTGGGTCAAGTCCTGCATCGGGCTCCCTGCTAGGAGCCTGCTTCTCTCTCTGCTGTGTCTCTGCCTCTCTTTGCCTCTAATGAATAAATAAAATCTTTATTAAAAAATGGATGAAAGATCTAAATTTGAGACATGAATCCATCAAAATCCTAGAGGTGAACACAGGCAACACCCTTTTTGAACTTGGCCACAGCAATTTCTTGCAAGATCCATATATGAAGGTAAGGGAAACAAAAGCAAAAATGAATTATTGGGACTTCATCAAGATAAAAAGTTTCTGCACAGCAAAAGAAACAGTCAACAAATTCAAAGACAACCTGCAGAATGGGAAAATATATTTGCAAATGACATATCAGATAAAGTGCTAGTATCCAAGATCTATAATGTACTTTTTAAACTCAACAGCAAAGAAACAAACAATCCAATTATGAAATGGGCAAAAAACATGAAATTTCATAGAGGAAGACATACACATTGCTAACACATGAGAAAATTCTCCACATCACTTGTCATCAGGGAAATACAAATCAAATGTACAATGAGATACCACCTCACCCCAGTGAAAATGGTGAAAATTAACAAGACAGGAAACAACAAATGTTGGAGAGGATGTACAGAAAGGGGAACCCTCTTGCACTGTTGGTGGGAATGTGAACGGTTACAGCCACTCTGGAAAACTCTGTTGAGGTTCCTCAAAGAGTTTAAAAATAAAACTGTCCTATGACCCATCATTTGCAATGCTGGGGATTTACTCCAAAGATATAGATGCAGTGAAAAACCAAGACACCTGCACCTGAATGTTTTTTGCAGCAATGTCCACAATAGCCAAACTGTGGAAGGAGCCTTGGTGTCTATGGAAAGATGAATGGATAAAGAAGATGTGGCATATATATATACAATGGAATATTACTCAGCAATTAGAAACAACGAATACCCACCATTTGCTTCAACTTGGATGGGACTGGAGGGTATTATGCTGAGTGAAGTAGGTCAATCGGAGAAGGACGAATATTATATAGTTTCATTCATTCAGGGAATATAAAAAAGAGTGAAAAGGATTAAAGTTTAAAGGAGGGAAAATAAGTGGGAAATATCAGAGAGGGTGTCAGAACATGAGAGATTCCTAACTGGGAAACAAACAAGGGGTAGTGGAAGAGGAGGTGGGCTGTGGGATGGGCTACCTGTGTGATGGGCAATGAGAGGGGTACTTGATGGGGTGAGCACTGGCTGTTAAACTACATTTTGGCAAATCAAACCCCAATACAAAATATATTTTGAAGAGAAGATAACCCCAAGGATTCCCCCAAAAATTGCTAGAACAGATATATAAAGTCAGTAAAGTTACAGGATACAAAATCAATGTATAGAAGTTTGTGGCATTTCTATACACCAATAAGGCAGCAGCAGAAAATGAATTCAGGGAACTGATCCTATTTACAATTATACCCATTAGATATCTGGAAAGAAATCTAACCACAGAGGTTAGTTCTGTACTCTGAAAACCATAGAACAATTATGAAAGAAATTGAAGGAAACACAAAGAAATGGAAAGACATTCCATGCTTATAGAATGGAAGAACAAATATTGTTTATGTTAAAATATCTATACTACCCAAAGAAATCTACACATTTAATGCAATCCCTATCAAAATACCACCAGCATTTTACAGAGCTAGAACAATCCTAAAATTTATATGGAACCACAACTATCCCAAATAGCAATAGCAATCTTGAAAAAGAAAAACAATTCTTGAGGCATCACAATTCCAATCTTCAAGATATATTACAACACTATAGTGATCAAGACAGTATGGTACTGGCATATAAGCAAACACATAGATTAATAGAATAGAAAACTCAGAAATAAACCCACAACTATGTGATCAATTAATTTTCAAAAGGGGCACCTTGGTGGCTTAGTGGTTGAGCATCTGCCTTTGGTCATAATCCTGGGGTCCCAGAATTGAGTCCTTCATCAGGCTCCCCACAGGGAGTCTGCTTCTCTCTCTGTCTATGTCTCTCTGCCTTTCTCTGTGTCTCTCATGGAAAAATAAATAAAAATATTTTAAAAAGTTTTTTCAACAAAGCAAGAAAGAATACCCACTGGGGAAAGTACAATCTCTTCAACAAATAGTGTTGGAAAGCTGGACAGCAAAATGCAAAAGAATGAAACTGGGCCACTTTCTTACACCATACACAAAAATAAACTCAATATGGGACACTTGCATGGCTCAGTTGGTCGAGCATATGACTCCTGATTTCAGCTCATGTCATGATCTTAAAGTACTGGGATCAAGCCCCACATGGGCTCCAGCTCAGTGGAGAGTCTGCTTAAGGATTTTCTCCCTCTCCATCTGTCCTTCCCCCACCTTTAGTGGCTCTCTCTCTCGAAAAAAAAATAAAATTTTAAAACATAATAAAAAAGTAAATTCCATATAGATTAAAGACCTACAAATGAGACCAAAAACCATAAAAGTCCTAGAAGAGAGTGCAGGTAATAACCTATTTGACATTGGCCATTGCAGCTTTTTTCTAGATCTGTCTCCTGAGGCAAGGGAAATAGAGCAAAAAAAAAAAAAAAAAACAAACAAAAAAAACCAAAATTATTGGGACTTCATTATAATAAAAAGCATCTGTAGAGTGAAGGAAATAATAAACCTATGGAATGGGAGAATATATTTGCAAATGACATATCTGATAAAGTGTTAGTAACTACAATCTATAAAGAACTTATAAAACTCTATACTCAAAAGACAATCCAATTTTAACATGAGCAGAAGAAATAAACAGACGTTTCACCAAAAAAAAAAAAAAAAGAAAGATATCCAGATTGTCAACAGACACATGAAACGGTATTCAACATCAGGGAAATTCAAATCAAAACCACAGTGAGATCAGTTCACACCTGTCAGAATGGCTAAAATCAACAACACAAAAAAAGCAGGTGTTGGCCAGGATGTGGAGAAAAAGGAACACTCAGCTACTGTTGGTGGGACTGCAAACTGGTATAGCCACTATAGAAAAGAGTATGTAGTTTCCTCAAAAATTTAAAAATAGAAATACCATATGATCCAGCAACCATTCTCCTGGATATTTACCCAAAGAACACAAAAACACTAATTCAGAGGGATGCAGGCACCCCCATGTTTGTAAGAGCATTATTTGTAATAGAAAATATATGGACGCAGCCCAACAGTCCATTGAGTGATGAATGGATAAAGATGTGATATATACATACAATGACATATTATTCAGCCTTTTAAAAGAATGAAATTTTGCCATTTGCAATGACATGGATGGAACTAGAGAGTATCATGCTAAGTGAAATAAGTCAGTAAAAGTCAAATACCATACAAGTTCACTCATATATGGAATTCAAGGAATAAAACAAATGAGCAAAATGGGAAAAAGAGTGAGAGAGGCAAATCAAGAAACAGACTCTTAACTATAGAGAATAACCTGATGGTTACTAGAGGGGAAGTGGGTGGGCAGATGGGGGAAATAGGCGATGGGAATTAAGGAGTGTGCTTGCTGTGATGAACAACAGATGCTGTATGTAAGTGTTGAATCACTGAATTCTACACCTGAAACTAGTATTATATTGTATGTTAACTAACTGGAATTTAAATAAAAACTTAAATATTTAAGAAATAGAAGCACTTATGTTATTAGACGGCACAAACCTGATAATTTCCCTGATATATAATTTTATATATATATATATATATATATATATATATATATATATATATATATATCAAAGGCATGATATCAATGGGGCATTGGACTTGGCAGTCCAATTTTAGAATTTTTCCTACCACACCATCCAATTCAGAAGGTAATGTACAGGTGCTTACCATAAAAATAAGGTACTAGACTGAAGCCCTTAAAAGTAGGGACTGGGTCTTGTTTATATTTTTGGCTCCAATAGCTAACATAATGCCAATCCCAGAGTAGGGTCTTCTTAAGCATTTGTTGGATGATTTAAATCCTTGACATGATAATTAAGAAAGCAAGAACTGTGAAATTAAGGAGTAATTAAATTAATTAATAACTATAAATAAAGATCATGGTTATGTACTCACGTTTTCACTATAGCTAGAAATCAACAAAATGAGTGTTTATTTCACACAATATAAAAATAAGTGCTAGTAGATGTATAAGTCAAGCACATAGCTTAGGTAGCTACACTTTCATGCAAGAATAAATTCATTGTTCATTAAGACAATGTTACAAACTTTAATATTTTCCAAGTTGTATATTATCATATGAAGCAGTTAGCAGTAATATTCTTTTAAAACCTCTACTTTTGGGGATGCCTGGGTGGCTCAGCGGTTGAGCGTCTGCCTTTGGCTCAGGGCATGATCCTGGGGTCCTGAGATAGTGTCCCATATTGGGCTCCCTGTGGGGAGCCTGCTTCTCCCTTTGCTTGTGTGTCTCTGTGTCTCTGCCTCTCTGTCTCTCTCTGTCTCTGTCTCTCTCTGTCTTTCATGAATGTATAAACAAAATAAAATAATTAACAATTAATTAAAACTCTACTTTTGTCAACTCTATTTAGGATTTTTTCCTTATTGCCAAACATAGATGTTATAATAAAACTGGCCTATTTTTTTAAGTATTTAATCATTATATTTGCAAACATGGTTTTGTTTCTAGAATTTGTAATGCCTTTACTCATATTTACAGCCTTTCTAGATATGCCTATCTTCTATAGTACCTACATCCACATGAGAAACACTTCCTACATCAAGCAGAATATTCCAGTATTTCTGAAAAAAATAAATTTATCTCCTAAAAAGATATCCAAAACACATGCAAAATATAATTGTGTCATATCTTGTATTAGATACTAGGGTTTGCTGCCCATAATTTCCTCTCTTCTTCTAGAATTAAAAAATTCACTTTATCAGCTGTTCTGAACATTGGTGTCCAACAGCTCTCAATAGTGTTCCTTCCCAGAACTTACCTTAGGGTGAAAAAAGCTTCTTGCCTATGGTCACTCACCTTTCCAAGGAGCAGCCCACATTCAATGACTGGATAATGAAAGGAAATAAATGCTTGATTTTCTACCTTTCGGTTTAGGATAACTATGAAAGGCCATACAAATTCCAGTTTCCCATGGGACCATCTGGACTTTGTGCTGTAACCGCTTCAGTATTCTCTCCCTGTCCAATCCTGCTTCCTTTACTTTCTGATACATGTTGTTCCAAAGAGCTTACTATAATAAACTCTCTGAATCCAAAGCTTCATCTTAGAATTTGTTGCTAGGTAATTAAATGGTAACATCATTATAGCTATTTCTAAGGGATTGAATACTTCAAAAATTACCAAATTACTCTCACAATTAAAAAAAATGACTCCATGTAATTTTGTTGTATAGGCTGTCTTATATGTTGAATGGGAATGTAGACCCCATAAAAATCCTAATTCAATTTGAGCATATCTACTGTGCATATATGGTGAAGTAATAGGTGGAGAAACCAAAATGATCCATTACACTAAGTATACTGTTAAACTGCACAAGTTAAATCAAATATTATCATTGGACTATAGATATCTAGAGACACTGTTGAAATTTCACCATAAATGTGACTTTTCAAAGAAACACAAATATAGAAAAACAGAAAAGTAGAGGCACCACATATTACATTTTTAAAACATATTACCCAATTATCATTAGGCACATCCTGATTCTTTATTCAGTTGATCCATTCCACCAGGAAATAGCCCATCAGTACCTTTTAATCAGTAATAACCTTAATAACCTTGGTATTGCATAAACTGCCTTTCATTTATGTTCACCAAGCATATGGGTCTATTGCATCCGTCTGTCACATTCTATTATCTGGCAGTAGATTGATTGATCTAGTGATGATCTAGCACTGTGTGTGCTGACCAGGCATTGTTCTTCTCCCATCCAATTTCCTTATCGGTGGTTACCACTTTTTTTTTAAATTTTTATTTATTTATGATAGTCACAGAGAGAGAGAGAGGCAGAGACACAGGCAGAGGGAGAAGCAGGCTCCATGCACCGAGAGCCCGACGTGGGATTCGATCCCGGGTCTCCAGGATCCTGCCCTGGGCCAAAGGCAGGCGCTAAACCGCTGCGCCACCCAGGGATCCCCGGTGGTTACCACTTTATATTCATTCACTCACAGTGTCTTTCCATGCTTTTCTTTTCATCTCAAAGTCTAAATAATCTTCTATCATCAAAAATCCTCAATTGCTTCCTTGTTTCTTCCAATGCCAAAAAGTCAATGAAACTACACTGGAGAGGAAAAATAACAGTAGCTCTTTCTATATCTCCTCTTCCCTACGTGCATTATGGAGTTTGGTAATGCAATCACAATTCAATAAAGAAAGATGAATCATATTCACAACTCCAAAAATAATATGTCTTATATCACAGAAACTGTACCTTATACCCTGGGCTTTTAAATTTAGAAATAAGAAGAATAAAGAGAGGTAACTGGAAGTGTTCAAGTTCCATATATCTATTCTTTTGCCCAGAAAAAAATAGTGAAAATAATATGCATACACACAATATATCAATACAATACAACACACACACACATTTAGCTTACGATTCAATTTATGATGGAGCTATGTTCCAATAAGTCCATCATAAGTTTAAAATACTGTTAAGTCAAAAAGGCATTGAATACACCTAACATACCGAACATCAGAGCTTAGCCTAGCCTGCCTTAAATATGGTTAGAACATTTACATTAGCCTACAGTAGCACAAAATCATTTAGCACAAAGTCTACTTCATAATAAACTGTTAAATATCTAATATAATTTATTTAATACTGTCCTGAAAGTGAAAAATTGAATAGTTGTACGGGTAGATAATGGTTGTAAGTATATGGGCTATTTACCCTCATGATCTTATGGCTGACTGGGAGTTGCAGCTCGCTTCCACTGCCCAGAATCACAAGAGGGTATCCTACCACCTATCACTAGCCCAGGTAAAGATCAGATTTAAAAATTCAAAATATAATCTCTATTGAATGAATATTGCTTTCATTTTACCACCATAAAGGTGAAAAATTAAGGAGAACCATCATAAATTGGGAACATTTGTATATATAATCACTTAGAACAAGGGAGGAAAAAGTAAAGACTTATACACACACAAAAAAACAATTATGGTGCTAAACACTTCATTGGTCCTATCAAGTGGAAAGCTTAAAGTCTTCCTTAAGGATTTGGCGACTTTTTCCGTATTCTTTCTTCTTAAATAAATGTCATCCCCTCTACTCTCTTTCATTCCTTTTTTGGACTCCATGTTTCAGTCCTCTAGGTTTCATATTTTTCCTTACATTTTCCACATTTGTGTTTTATATATAGTAGAAGGGTTGTGTTTAGTGGGTTTTTTTTGCTTTTGTTTTTTGGGATTTTTTTACTTTAGCCTTCAGTAAGCTCACTTAACTTTTTAAAAAATAGTAAAACAGGGGCACCTGGGTGGCTCAGCAGTTGAGTGTCTGTCTTTGGCTCAGGGCATGATCCTGGAGTTCCAAGATCAAGTCCCACATCTGGTTCCCTGCATAGAGCCTGCTTCTCCCTTTGCCTATGTCTCTGCCTCTCTCTTTATGTCTCTCATGAATGAATAAGTAAAATCTTTTAAAAATAATAATAAAACAACATATTTTACTGTATAAATGACTAAGTATCACTCTGGCACATTATATAGTGAAGTAATCAGATGCTTGCAGCTATATTAATATCAATATGTGACATTTAAAAGATTCATATTGATAGAAATACATAGTTTTGCCACATCAAATACCACAAACTTCATAGCTGTTTTGGCATGACTGTTGAGCAATTCTTGGTAAAATGCTTAACAGAATAGTATACAACTTCCTTTCATTTACACTGTAGTCCCAGGCCTAGAAATAGTACCAGCTTAAACCTATATAAAATATTGTGTCTTTATTCAAATACAGTTGACCCATGAACAAAATAGTTTTGAGCTACATGGGTTCACTTATATGAGGATTTTTTTTTAGTGTACAGTAGTGTAAATGTATTTTCTATTCCTTAGGATTTTCTTTATTTTATTTTCTCTATCTTTATGTTAAGAATACAGCATATTATGCTGATAGCATAAAATACGAGTTAATTGACTGCTTATGTTATCAGTAAGGTTTCTAGCCAATGGCAAGCTATTAATAGTCAAGGTTTGGGGGAGTCAAATATTATTATACATGGATTTTTGGGCTGCATGAGTGGTCAGCACCCCTAACCTACATGTTGTTCAAAGGTCAACTTCACATGTATAATAGAGTAAGTTTACACTCAGATAATTATGAAGAGTTTTTGATTAAGAAAATTATGAAGAATTTTTAAATCAATTTTTTAAAGTATAGCATTTTATATACATATATTAATATAATACTTATATATTATATATGTTATATAAACTTATGGAAGTATAGGTGAATAAAATTTATATATGTACTTAAAAGATAGAAGAGGATACAGTTCTACAAATTACCAATATCACTGTGAACCTATCTATATAAGCATGAACTCAATGAAAATTCCTTTTATTTACTCTTTTACTCGCTACTTCCATTACACTCCTTACATCTTAATTTTGTCTCCTTTGAACATTATATGAATGGAATCATATGGCATGCATACCACTGTCTGCCTTCTTTTATTTAATTTTATATTCTTAATAATCACTGTTAAGAGTTTACTTCATTCTTAATGTATAAAAATTACTTTTGTGAATTTACAATGGATATGCTCCAAGTTGTCTATTATTCCTGTTGATGGACATTTATTTCCTTTTTTTTGCCTATTCCAAGTAGTGATTCTGTGATCATTCTTGTAAATGCTTTTTCATGTGCATTTCTTTCATGTATATATGTAAGAGTTGAATGTTGGGTTATCTAAGGTATGTGCATATTAAGCTTTAGCAGATATATGCCAAAGAGTTTTCTAAAAATGTATTTTATCTCTATAAAATGGAGTATTTCATATCTTGACTCGTAATACTTAGTATTCTTGGTTTTAAAAATCACCTTCACCATATACAAGCATACTTTGTGTGAAAACTGCCATTTTTACTTTTTCCTTCATAATCTGAATTTTTTTTCCCTTGCTATATTGCCCTGACTAGTAATTTTGGGAAAATGCTGAATAGAAATGGTGATAGTTCATATTCTTATCTCATTCTTGTTATTAGGGTGAAAGCTTTTAGTATGTCATTATTAAGTATGGTATTTGCTGTAGTTTTTTTGAGACTCTATATAAGATTAAAGGAATTTCTTTCTAGTCATATATCAATAAGAGCTTTTGCAAATTAATAGACTTCATTTTTAGAGCTGTTTTAGGCTTACACAAAAATTGAACAGAAAAAATAGGGAGTACCCATATATCTCCTTACTAACACCATAGCCAATTTTCCATATTATTAACATCTTGCATTACTGTGATACATCTAATTGGTAAACCAATATTTATACATTTTTGTTTAACCAAGTCCAATGTTTACATTAGGGTTCACTCTTGGTTGTGCATTTCTATTTTGACAAATGCATGCTATGATACATCTGCCATTTACATTATAAGGAATGGTTTCACTGCTCTAAAAATCCCTATGTTCCACCTATTCATCCTTCCTCCCTCCACCAACCACTGTCTGTCAACTTTGTCAACCACTGATTTTCTTTTTTACTGTCGTTGTAGTTTTGCATTTGTCAGAATTTCATTTAGTTGGAATCATATGGCTTTTACATTTTTTATACACACTGCTTTTACTTAGCTTTATGCATTTAAGGTTCCTCCATGTCTTCCAAGGCTTGACAGCTAAGTTATTTTTGTCACTGAATAATATCCCACTGTATGGTAGTACTACACTTTAATCATTCACTGTTTGAAGGATATCCTGATTGCTCTAATTTAAAAAAAATATTTATTTATTCACGAGAGACAGAGAGAGAGACAGGCAGAGACACAGGCAGAGGGAGAAGCAGGCTGCATGGAGGGAGCATGACGTGGGACTCGATCCCGCATCTCCAGTATCACACCCTGGGCTGATGGCAGGCGCAAAACCGCTGAGCCACTCAAGGATCCCCGTAATTTTTTATAATTATAAATAAATCTACTACTATAACATTTCTGTATGGGTTTTTGTGCAGACATATGTTTTTAATTCATTTGGGGAAATACCTGGAAGAAAAATTGCTGAATAATATGTAACGTTATGTTTATTTTTGTAAGAAAATGCCAAAGTTATAAGGGAAGGGAGAAGAAATGTGTGGGAAATATCAGAAAGGGAGACAGAACATAAAGACTCCTAACTCTGGGAAAGGAACTAGGGGTGGTGGAAGGGGAGGAGGGCGGGGGGTGGGGGTGAATAGGTGACGGGCACTGAGGGGGGCTCTTGACGGGATGAGCACTGGGTGTTATTCTGTATGTTGGTAAATTGAACACCAATAAAAATTAATTTATTAAAAAAAAAGAAAATGCCAAAGTGTCTTCCAAAAGCAGATATACCACTTTGTATTTCTGTTGCTGTTACTCCACATCCTCACTAGCATTTGGTGCTATCGGTGTTTTGGATTTTGACTATTCTAATAAGTGTGTGGTGGTATCTTGTTATTTTTTCCAAAAGATTTTTATTTATTTATTTATTCATGAAAGACAGAGAGACAGAGAAAGAGAGAGAGAGAGAGAGAGAGAGAGAGGAGAGAGAGAGAGGAGAGAGGCAGAGACATAGGCAGAGGGAGAAGCAGGCTCCATGCCGGAAGCCTGATGCGGGACTCCATCCCAGAACTCCAGGATCACACTCTGAGCCAAAGGCAGACACTCAACCGCTGAGCCACCCAGGCATTCCTCTTGTTATTTTAATTTGAAATTCCATAATATATGATGTTGCATATAAGAGAATGGAAAGACAAGCCACATACTGGCAAAAAATATTTGTGGTTTTTTAAAAGTTTTTATTTAAATCCCAGTTAGTTAACATAGAGTGTAGTATTATTTTCAGGTGTACAATATAGTGATTCAACACTTACTTTTTTTTTCTTTGATTCAGCACTTTCATACAACATCTGGTGCTCTTTACAAGTGCACTCCTTAATCCCTGTCACCTATTTCACTCATCCCCCCACTCTTTTACCCCTGTGGTAACCATACTATAGAGAACCAGGCTGTTCTCTTTAGTGAAGCGTCTGTTTCTTGGATACCTCTCTCACTCTTTCCCTTTTTTATTTCTTAAATTCCATATGTGAATGAAATAATATGTTTTTTTTTTCTCTGAGTGAATTACTTTGCTTAGCATAATACTCTCCAGCTCTATCCACATCATTGCAAATGGCAAAATTTCATTCCTCTTGATGGTTTTGTAATACTCCATGGTATGTATGTACATATATCACTTCTTCTTTATCCATTCATCAGTAGGTAGATACTTGGGCTGTTTTCATAGTTTGGCTATTGTAGATAATGCTGATATAAACATAGGGGTGCATATATTCCTTTGAATAAGTATTTTTATATCCTTTGGTTAAATACGTAGTAATGCAATTGCTAAGTCATGGAGTAGTTCTATTTTTAACTTATTGAGGAACCTACATATTGTTTTCTACAGTGGCTGCACTAGTTTACATGCCCACCAACAATGCAAGGGTATTCCCCTTTCCCCACATCCTCTTCAATATCTGTTGTTTCTTGTGTTGTTGATTTTAGCCATTCTGGCAAGTGTGAGGTAATAGCTCATTGTAGTTTTGATTTGTATTTCCCTGATGATGAGTGATGTTGAGTGTCTTTTCATGTGTCTGTTGGACATCTGGATGTCATTGGGAAAACATCTATTCATGTCTTTGCCCATTTCTTAACTAGATTATTTCTAGGGTGTTGAGTTTTATACATTCCTTATATATTTTGGATACCAAGCTTTTATTAGATATGTCATTTGGAAATATCTTCTTCCATTTTGTAGGTCACTGTTTAGTTGGATTGCTTTCTTCCCCATGCAAAAGCTTTTTATTTTGGTGGAGTTCCAATAGTTTATTTTTGCTTTTGTTTTCCTTGCCTCAGGTGACATATCTAGAAATAAGTTGCCACAGCCAATGTCAAAGAGGTTACTGCCTGTGCTATCCTCCAGGATTTTTATCATTCAGCAGAAGATATTTTGAATATTTGCTAAACAGTCTTATATCTAAAATATATAAAGAAAGCAAAACACACAATTTAAAAAACATATTTTAGATATAAGTCCACTAACAGGCATATTTTTATTTAGATAATTACGTTTTTCACACAATTATATTTTAACAACTGATACAATATGAACTTTTAAATTAAGTGAAATTTTATTTGCCATTAATAGAAGCATTCTTTTGAATACATAAATTAACAGTTTTATTTTAATAGCATTTTAAAAGATATGATTATGTTGACACAGCTAGTTAAGAAAGACTGTTCTCAGTCACCGAGATCAGAAAAATGGGAATAGTGGCTTTCTTTTAATGTTTTTCTGACTTTGAGTATTCTAAATGACAAAGAGTCTCATAGCTGTATCTTGATGTTAATTTACTGTGAGAATGTGTGGCAATAAGGCAGAAACCAACTGTGTGTTCTGTCAATACTTTGCAAATATTTTATATGAAAATTAAACTAAGTTTATGATAAATTTAAAAAAAATGTTAGCAAATATTTGCAAATATTTTCTGCCAGTACATAAGACAGTACACCTCTTGTTTTCCACTTTCTTAATAGTGATTTCAAAACAGTAGACATTTTAAATGAAATCCACATTATAAACTTTATTTACATGGATCATGATTTGGGTATTGTATTTATAAACACTTATTGCCAAGTCCAAGATTACCCAAATTTTCTCATGGTATCTTTAGAAGTTTTATGGCCTGGTCATTTACATTTAGATCTATGATCCATTTTTATTCAGTTTTTGTGAATTGTGTAACACTATTTCTAAGTTATTATTTTTTTTCATGTGGATGTTCAGCACACTTTGTTGTTGGAAAGGCTATCCTTTCTACATTGAATTGTCTTTGCTCTCTATGAAAGATCAGTTGACTATATATTAGAAAAGCCTTCTATAGTTACCCTATAGAAAATAGAAGCCTGCTACAAACACTCACTAATTTTCTATGCCCTTGCTTTACTTTAATCTTCCTCAGAGTCTTATTTCCACTTTATACAGAATATTTGTATAAACATTTTTTGTTTATTATAGGTTTTCTCTACTATCAGTGACAGCAGTGACTTCACTTCATTGTCACTAGCACCTCTAACAGTGTCTGATACATAGTATCAAAACACATTTGTTGACTTATTCAGTAAGTTAATTAAAGTATAATTTAAACTTAACCAGATTAATTGAAGCTCTTTATAATTGTGTGTGTCCAAAACTGCTTGAACTATCATCAGTGACAAATAATATGTAAATACTATGCAAACCTCAATAGGGTAGCACTTGGCATTCGAAATCAGATTTGAGAACTTTGTAAATATAGTTGTAGTAAAAACCATTTAAATAGATAAACAAAATTAGTCAACTTTCCTTAGTTTACTCATATTTTACAAAGGGTAAGAGTCAACTATTTATCACATATAGAAACTTCCATTCACAAATAATATTTAATCACCTTAAAATATGTTTATATAATATAAATTGGTGCCACACAAATTTTTAAGTAATATATTTAGATTAGTACCCTTCTATATACTCATAGTTATAATTCTGGTGCTATATTCAGAAGGAACTTGATATACTTAGACATCTTTTGTTTATGAATCAAAGAATAACTTCTAAAATATCTAAAACCTTCAGTTTGTAAGTTTTGAATTAGAATTGTTCAGGTTGACTTTATTATAATATACTCAGTTTAAGTGTGCTATTTCTATGTCCTAAACAAAGAAACTAAAACATATTTCAAGAGTTTCACAGTTCTAGATTTTTGGTTTTTTTAACCCATTCATTAAATTTGATCACAACATTTGGTCAAATGGCAACTTTTGAAAATGCAAAACAGGACAACTACATCTGTAATAGTTTACATCTCCCAAATTGATCATAAAGCAAAATATATTGCTGTTATCTGGCATCAAAAGCAAGAAATGCCATATGCTCACAGTTTAATTTCCACAGTGTTGCTCTAATATAAAATCCTAATTTAATATATTTTTCTATTGTTTGTCAGATTATCCTTTTAGATACATGGAATAGGGATATATAGAGGAAAATGAGGCAATGTTTGACTCAAAATATGCAAAGTATTATAGAATTTTACAAAAATTGAATAGAGAACTACTGACAAGGTTACATGTTTAGGCTCCTTAATTAAGGAGATTTCCTGGCATGGAACTCACAAAAGAGACAACTTTATCATAAACTTTTGGTTTATATCTGCCATTTTCAATAGGTAGTAATTGTAACTTAACAGTCAGTTGGACTATATATAACAGTATTCAGACTGCAATGAAAAAATGAGAAAAAATTAAAAATTCATAAACATTTATTTTTTCTGGATTTCTGAATTATAATACAAACTTAAAATAAATACAAAATGAAATTAGATCCTTAATGGATTTCATAGTACTTATACCACTTGGCCTAATTTATTGTACATTTTAAATTTTCTCCTAAAAAAGAAAACAATGTGAAAATACTTATGAACAAGGATTTTAGCCATGTTATCATATAGAATATATAAAACTGAATGAAAACATGGGGTATTTACCCCACAGTTTGGGATTTTATTTTATTTTTTTAAAGATTTTATTTATTCATGAGAGACACAGAGGGAGAGAGAGAGGCAGAGACACAGGCAGAGAGAGAAAAAGGCTCCATGCAGGGAGCCTGATGTGGGACTCAATCCCGGGTCTCCAGGATCACACCCTGGGTCAAAGGTGGAGCTAAACTGCCGAGCCACCCAGGCTGTCCAGTTTGGGATTTTAAAAATGAAATTTTGATACATCTATAAGATATGACACAAAATAAAGTTGAAGAATATTTATTGATATGGGAAAATGGTTAGCATGTCTTGTTAAGTGACAATTGTCAAATATTAGCTCCCAGTGTAAGATACCAATTGCATGAATAGATACTAAGTACACAATACAAAAACTGGAAATGTATAGTTTGTTTTAGACATTGTAAGTGACCACGAACATTTTTAGTACTTTTCTCCTTCTAGGCAAATGGGAAGAGTACACTTCTCTGTCCTGTTGAAGTGAGCTTAACCATATAAGTTGACTTGGCCAAAAAAATGAACAGAAATAACATTTGCTATTTCTAGGCAGAAATATTTAGCAGTCAGTGTATCATTTCCCATGGTTACTTTCCCTGTAATCATAAACTTTAAAGTCTGATGTGAAGAATTTAGTGTCCTTAAAAATGGTGGTCTTGTCATTGTATGTCCCCAAGTGAATATGGTAGACATAGACTCCCTTCAGATCATTGTTTTACATGTAGCATGAGCAAGAAATGTACATTGCTGTTTTAAACCACTTGTGTTTGCAGTTTGTTATTGTAAAATAATCCAGCATATCCTTACCATTACACAGTAAAACATTTTTGGTGGATCTTGCTGCTTAAGACATTATGAGTATTTTTTCTTATGTGTTTCTGTTTTTTTCTAAATATTCAAGATGATCATAAACTATTTATAAAATAATAATGAAGAATAAACATTTATGAAGAAAAACTTAAAATTAATAAGTTATACTTTTGACATTTACATAGAATTTAATAGACCACCAATAACCTCTTTATTAAAGTCAGTATTTGGGGGATGCCTGGGTGGCTCAGCAGTTGAGTGTCTGCCTTTAGCCCAGGGCATGATACTGCAGTCCTGGGATCGATTCCTGTATGGGGCTTCCTGCAAGGAGCCTGCTTCTCTCTCCGCCTATGTTTCTGCCCCTCTCTGTGTGTCTGTCATGAATAAATAATTAAATTAAAAAATAAAGTCAGTATTTTTTTTAAATTGATATGTTATTCAAGAAAATGTAATCATAGAATCTTAATAAGAATTCCTGTAGATCACTGACATGTTATGGACCAAAGTTTTTTTAAATGATTTTATTTATGAGGTGCCTGGGTGGCTTTTGATTGGGCATCTGCCTTCAGTTCAGGTCATGGTCCCAGAATCCTGGAGTTCTGGGATAGAGCTCTGGATCAGGCTCCCTGCTCAGTAGGGAGCCTGCATCTTCCTCTGCCTCTGCCACTTCCCCTGCTTGTGCTCTCTCTCTCTGTCAAATAAATGGATAAAATCTTTAAAAAAATAAATCTTTATTTATTTGAGAGAAAGAGAGTATGAGTGGGGGTGGGGGACAGAGGGAGAAGCAAACTATCTGCTGAGTAGAGTGCAACTTGAGGCTTAATCTCAGAATCCCAGGATCATGACCTGAGTGGAAGGCAGATGCTTAACTGAGTCACCCAGGTGCCCCAACACCAAATTATTATACAAAATTTTATCCTGCTAATGTACCAACATTTGGAATTTAATTGGGAAAATTAGAAAACATCAAAACCTGAAGAATATTGAACTAAAATTATAAGGAACCATCTACTTCTAACATGCTATCTTAACATAAGAAAAAATATTTTAAATGTCTGAGATTATTTTCCTCAAATATTATTTGATAAAATAACAAGAGAAATATTCTATGAGAAAACAACAAAATGCTCCCAGAACATAATAACAGTTATAATCCATTGGTATCTATGATGTGTCAGTCATTTTAGGTTCCCCAATGCTAATCCTCACAACAGCCCTACAATATTAGTTAGCATTATCATTTCCATTTCATAAATGAAGAAAAGCAATTAGTTCAAAGCCATACATAAAACTAGAAATCAATAACAGCAAAAACAGAGAAATGCTCTGAAGAACAATGTGTGCATGAATTTGGTGACCTACATGAAATGGAAAAATTCCTTACAGATGTAAATTTGCAAAAAAAAATCACACAAGAAGAAAAAGACAATCTGAAGAGGACTATATCCATTAAAGAAATTGAATTTTTAAAAAAAAGAAAAGAAAAAGAAATTGAATTGATAATTAATAATTTTCCAAGAAGGAAAGACCAGGACCAAAGGCAATTACTCATTAATTCTACCAAATATTTAAGGAAGAAATTTACTAACTTTCTAAAATGCTTTTCAAAGTATAGAAGCAAAGTGAATATATCCTAATTCAAGAGCATTTTTAAAAACCACATGATCATATTTATTGGTACAGAAAAAGCATTTGACAAAATCCAACTCTTATCTATAATAATAATCTTAATAACTTGAAATAAACTAGGAATAGAGGGAAAATTATTCAATTAGACAATGAATATCTGCAATATCCTGTGACTTAAAATAAAAATAAATTTGGGCCTATAGCTAACATCATGTTTAATGGTGAGGAACTAGGAGCTTTCCAACAAGAATGTCCCCTTCCACTCCTTCTCAATATTATAAGTACCACCTAATGCTTCCCTTCAAAAAAATGGAATAAAAAATCAATGGTATACATATTGAGAATGAAGCAATAAAACTGTTTTGGTTTACAGATGATGCAATTACTTACATAGTAAATCCAAAAGAATTGAAAAACAACAGCAACAACAACAACCTCTCCGAAGTAACAAATGACTATAGCAAGGTTAGGATACAAGGTTAATACACAAAAGTCAATGATTTTCCTATACACTAGCAATGAACACAAAAGTCAATGATTTTCCTATACACTAGCAATGAACACGTTGAATTTGAAATTAAAAACTATGACATTTATATTAGCACCTCAAAAAATGAAATACTGAGATATAATTCTCACAAAATATGTACATGATATATATGAAGAAAACTATAAAACTCTGATAAATAAAATCAGAGAACTAAATAAATGAGGAGATATTCCATGTTCATGGTCAGATGGCTCAGTATTATCAAGACATCAGGTCTTCCCAACTTGATCTACAGATTCAACACCATTCAAATAAAAACCCCAGGAAGTTAGTAGACACTAATAAATTACTTCTAAAGTTTCTATGAAGGGTCAAAAGACCAAGGATATCCAGCACAACAGTGAATAAAAACAAAACTGGAGGACTGACACAATCCAACTTCAAGATCTACTATAAAGCTACAGTAATCAAGACAATGTGGTGTTGGTGAAACACTCGACAAATATACCAGTGGAAAAGAAGAAAGGGATCAGAAATAGACACATAAATATAGCCAACTGTTTTTCAAACAAGGAGCAAAGGCAATATAATAAAGATAGTCTTTTCAAAAATTAGTGCAAGAACTGGACATCCATATGCAACAACAACAAAAAAAAACCAGACATAGACTTACACACTTCACAAAAAATAACTGAAAATGGATCACACGCATGGGTGGCTCAGTGGTTGAGCATCTACCTTCAGCTCAGGTCATGATCCCGGGCTCCTGGGATCAGGTCCCATATTGGGCTCCCTGTGAGGAGTCTGCTTCTCCACCTGCCTATGTCCCTGCCTCTCTCTCTCTGTGTCTCTCATGAATAAATGAATTTAAAAAAATCTTTAAAAGTGAAAATGGATCACAGACCACCATATTAAACTGAAAACTATAAAACTTCTGGAACGTAAGAGATGGGCAACTGGGTGGCTCAGTTGGTTTTAGCATTGGACTCTTGGTATCAGCTCAGATCATGATCTCAGGGTTATGAGATTGAGCCCTGCATTGGGCCAGGTACTCAGTGCAGAGTCTGCTTGAGATTCTCTCTCTTCCTCTCCCTCTGTCTCTCCCCTGCTCATGCTCTAAATAAATAAAGGAATGAATAAATGAATGAATGAATAAATAAATAAATAAATAAATAAATAAATAAATAAATAAAATCCTTTAAAAGAACATAAGAGAAACCCTACATGACTTTCAGTATGGCAATGCCTTTTAAATAAAACACCAAAACTACAACCCATGAAATAAATAAATGATAGAATGGCTTTGCTTTATTTTAAAACTTCTCTATGAAAGTCAATGTCAAGAAAGTAGGAAGGCAAGTCAGAGACTTGGAGAAAATATTTGAAAAAGACAAATCTGATAAAAAGACTGTTAACTGAAATACACAAGGAACCCTTAAAATTCAATAAGACAACACAATTTTTTAAATGGGCTTAAGACCTTAATAAACACCTCACTAAAGAAGATATCAGATGGAAAATAAGAATTTGCAATGATGTCCCACATCATTTGTTATCAGGGAAATTAAAATTAAAGCCATTGAACATGTATCAGAAAGATCAAAATCCAGAAAATAGACAATAAAAAAATGCTGGTAAAGATGTGGAATAACAGTAACTCTCATTCATTGCTAGGAGAATACAAAAATAGTACAGCCACTTTGGAAGAAAATTTGGCATTTTCTTACAACATTAAAACAAGTCTTACCATATGTTCCAATAATTGTGATTTGGGGTATTTACCCAAAGGAGTTTAAAACTTATGTCCCCACAAAAACCTGATCACAGATGTTTATTAGCTTTGTTCATAATTGCCAAAACTTGGAAACAACTGAAATGTCTTTAGTAGGTGAATGGGTTAATAAATTGGTATATTCAGACAATGGAATATTATCCAGTACTAAAAATAAATGAGCTATTAAACCATGAAAAGATATGGAGAAACCTGAAATGAATATTACTTAGTGAAATTTGAAAAGACTATGTAGGTAAGGAAAAATAATTTGTCCTCTATTCTTCTGAGTGCATAGCTCAGATTCATAATAAAAAATGGATTAACAAGAGAAAAACAATTGTAACACATGTGGTGCACATAACAGAGGCGAAACCTAAATGAAAAGTAACCCAAAATGGTGGCTTAGAATTCCAGTTCATATAACATCTTCAACAACAACAACAACAACACAATAAATTTGGTAACAAATGACAGGATTAAAGAATGTAATTTTAGGTTTCCAAGGGTGGCAAATTGTGGGAAGTAGATGGAAGGAAACTAGTAGAGCAAGGCTTCTTCAGGATTCTTCTGGTGCCATTTCTGGGCTGATAAAATTCTGTCTCCAGTGAAGAATTTATATCCTACTTTTAGGCAAAAATGAGGGAGATTTTCCTGCTTTGTAATTGCCTATAGCAAAGGTAAGTTCTATGTCAATGAGGTATACTGTGGGTTAGCATATTTTGGTTTCCATCAGCAATATACTGTGTGATTCCAACTATATGACATTGTAGAAAAGGCAGAACTATGGAGAAAGTAAAAATATTCAGTTTTTTTGAGGTGTTAGAGGGAGATAAAGATAAATAAGTGGAATACAAAGGATTTTAAGGCACTGATACTATTTTCTATCATAATAGTGGATACATGTAATTATAAATTTTTCAAAACTCATAGAATGTATGGGTTTCTTCACTCTTGATGAAGAATGCCAAGAGTACATCTTAACGTAAACTATAGACTTGGATGATAACACATATATCACTGCAAGTTTAATAAGTGTTTTTAATAAGCATTCCTCATCAACAAGATATTGATAGGGAGGCTGTGCTTGTATGGCGACAGAAAATAGAAGGAAACTCTTTGTATCCTCCCTTGAATTCTGTGTGAATATAAAACTGTTCTTTAAAAACTCTATTAAAATAATGTACAAATTCAGATAAATAAACAATTTCTCTGTTTTTTAAATTAATGGATAAAAGCATCTCCAAAGATATAAAATGGCCAGTAAATACATGAAAAAGTACATCATTAGCCATCAGGGAAATGCAAATCAAAAACCACAAAGACGTACCACTTCACATCCACTGGTATGACTATAATTAAAAAGAGAGGAGGGAGGCAATGGTGGAAGAGTAGGGGATCTTCATTTCATCTGGTCCCAAACCTACATAGATAACTTTCAAGCCATCCTGAACACTTATGAATTCAATCTGAGATATAAAGAGAGAATAGCTGAACGTTACAGAGAGAAAAGTGATCACTTCTTACAAGATAGGAGTGCAGAGAAGGGAATTAGAGGGGATATATAAGAAGAGAAATGGTGGGAGGAGGGAGCCTTTGTAAACCCCTTCTGGAAAGCAGTACAGTGCACAATTGGAAATTTTAGAAATCTGCTGCTGAATCTTCCCTGCCTACAAAGTAGTCAGTGGGGAAAGAGGGCAGAATCACAGAAGAGGCAGTGAAGTCTCAATATTCCTAGAGACACAGTAAGAATAGGGGCCACCCAGGAGAAAGCTCAACTTGTGCCATAAACCAGAAACCCAGTCAGGTCATGGGATCGATGCTGTGCTAGGTTCCAATAAAGGACTGGAATGCAGCAACCCTCTTTGGGCATCTGGGAGAGGCGGAGCAAGTGTGCATTTGAGCAGGTGAATGCTCTCTACCTCAGGGCACGGGAGACAATGGCAGGCTATTCTCCATTCCCTCCAAGATAGCGGAAATGAGGAGCACATAAGACAGCAAAAACAATCCCACCACTAGGCACTGTCCAATTTATATGAATCAGTTCCCCCATGCATGTCCTGAGGAGAATCTGAGCAAGTGTGCATTGAGAGACTGCAGTTCAGTACAGATGGGGAGCTCCTGGCTCTGGGGTTGAGATCTAGCTGCTGCCATTTTTTTCTTCCTTCACCCTGGAGAGGCACAGCCTCTAGGGAACAAAGACCTCACGAGGCAAACAGCTCACATGGAGCCCAGCCACCTGGCAAGGGGTGGGGCATCTACACCCAGGCACAGACACCTGAGAATCAGTGCAGCAGGCCCCTCCCTCAGAAGAAAACCTGGAAGAACAGGGGAAGAGCAAATTTACTGACGAAGCAGCACTGAAAAGCTCCAGGACAAAGAGGGAAATACATCGTAATACAAGCATCCTTCAAAAAATTGGAAAAAACTCAAATACACAAGCTAAACTTGCACCTAAAGGAACTGGAGAAACAACAGCAAATAAAACCTACACCAAGCAGAAGAGAGTTAATAAAGATTTGAGCAGAACTCAATGAAACGGAGACCAGAAGAAATGTAGAACAGATCAACAAAACTAGGAGTTGGAAAAAAAACAACAACCAGGAGATGGTTCTTTGAAAGAATTATATGATACATAAACCATTAACCAGTCTTATTAAAAACAAAAGAGAAAAGACTCTAATTAATAAAATCATGAATGAAAAAGGAGGGATCACAACCAATTCCAAAGATATACAAATGATTTTAAAAATGTACTATGAGAAGCTATATGCCAATAAATTAGGGAATCTAATTTATTAAAAAAGGATGCATTTCTGGAAAACCAAAAATGACCAAAACTGGAACAGGAAAAAATAGAAAACCTGAACAGGCCAATAACCAGGGAGGTAATTGAAGTAGTCATCAAAAACTTCCCAAGACACAAAAGTCCAGGGCCAGATGGCTTCCCAGGGGAATTCTATCAAACATTTCTTTTTTTAATTTTTATTTATTTATTTATGATAGTCACACAGAATGAGAGAGAGGCAGAGACATAGGCAGAGGGAGAATCAGGCTCCATGCACCGGGAGCCTGACGTGGGATTCGATCCCGGGTCTCCAGGATCACGTCCTGGGCCAAAGGCAGGCGCTAAACCGCTGCGCCACCCAGGGATCCCTCTATCAAACATTTCAAGAGGAAACAATACCTATTCTACTAAAGCTGTTGCCAAACATAGAAAGGGATGGAATACTTCCAAACTCATTTTATGAGGCCAGCATCACCTTAATTCCAATACCAGAGAAAGACCCCACCAAAAAGAATTATAGACCAATATCCCTGATGAACACAGATGCAAAAATTCTCAACAAGATAGTAGCCAATAGGATCCAACAATACATTAAGAAGATTATTCACCGTGACCAAGTGGGATTTATCTCTGGAATGCAAGGCTGCTTCAACACTTCTAAAGCAATCAATGCGATCGATCATATCCACAAGAAAAAAAACAAAAACTATATGATCCTCTCAATAGATGCAGAGAAAGCATTTGACAAAATACAGTATCCATTCTTGATCAAAAGTCTTCAGAGTGTAGGGAGAGAGGGAACATTCCTCAGCATCTTAAAAGCCACCTACGAAAAGCCCACAGCAAATATCTTTCTCAATGGAAAAACACTGGGAGCCTTTCCCCTAAGATCAGGAACACAACAGGGATGTCCACTCTCACCACTGTTATTCAACACAGTACTAGAAATCCTAGCCTCAGCAATCAGGCAACAAAAAGAAATAAAAGGCATTTAAATTGGCAAAGAAGAAGTCAAACTCTCCCTCTTCACAGATGACATGATACTGTACACAGAAAATCCAAAAAAGTCCACCCTAAGATCGCTAGAACTCATATAGCAGTTAGGCAGTGTGGCAGGACCCAAAATCAATGCCCAGAAATCAGTGGCATTTCTATACACGAACAATGAGGCTGAAGAAAGAGAAATTAAGGAGTCAATCCCATTTACAATTGCCCCCAAAGGCATAAGATACCTAGGAATAAACCTAACCAAAGAGGTAAAGGACCTATACCCTAAAAACTATAGAACACTTCTGAAAGAAATTGAGGAAGACACAAAGAGATAGAAAAATATTCCATGCTCATGGATTGGAAGAGTTAATATTGTGACAATGTCAATGCTACCCAAGGCAATTTACACGTTCATTGCAATCCCTATCAAAATATCATGACGTTTCTTCAGAGAGTTGGAACAAAAACTTTTAAGATTTGTGTGGAATCAGAAATGACCCTGAATAGCCAGGAGAATATTGAAAAAGAAAACCAGAGCCGGGATCAACACAATGCCAGATTTCAGGTTGTACTACAAAGCTGTGATCATCAAGACAGTGTGGTACTGGCATGAAGACAGACACATAGATCAATGGAGTAGAATGGAGAACCCAGAAATGGGCCCTCAACTCTATGGTCAAGTAATATTTGACAAAGCAGGAAAGACTATCCACTCGAAAAAGGACAGTCTCTTCAATAAATGGTGGTGGGAAAATTGGACATCCACATGCAGAAGAATGAAACTAGACCGTTCTCTGACACCATACACAAAGATAAACTCAAAATGTATGAAAGATCGAAATGTGAGACAAGAATCCATCAAAATCCTAGAGGAGAACACAGGCAACACCCTTTTTGAACTTGGCCACAGCAACTTCTTGCAAGATACATCCATGAAAGCAAGAAAAACAGAAGCAAAAATGAATTATTGGGACTTCATCAAGATAAGAAGCTTCTGCACAGCAAAAGAAACATTCAACAAAACTCAGACAACCAACAGAATGGGAGAAGATATTTGCAAATGACGTATCAGATAAAGGGCTAGTATCCAAGATCTATAAAGAACTTATTAAACTCAACGGCAAAGAGACAAACAACCCAATCATAAAATGGGCAAAAGACATGAACAGAAATTTCACAGAGGAAGATGTAGACATGGCCAACAAGCACATGAGAAAATGCTCCGCATCACTGGCCATCAGGGAAATACAAATTAAAACCACCATGAGATACCACCTCACACCAGTGAGAATGGGGAAAATTAACAAGGCAGGAAACCACAAATGTTGGAGAGGTTGTGGAGAAAGGGGAACCCTCTTGCACTGTTGGTGGGAATTTGAACGGGCACAGCCACTCTGGAAAACTGTGTTGAGGTTCCACAAAGAGCTAAAAATAGAACTGCCCTATGACCCAGCAATTGCACTGCTGGGGATTTACCCCAAAGATATAGATGCAGTGAAAGGGCAAGACACCTGCACCCTGATGTTTATAGCAGCAATGTCCACAATAGCCAAACTATGGGAGGAGCCTCGGTGTCCATCGAAAGATGAATAATTAAAGAAGATGTGGTCTATATACACAATGAGATATTACTCAGGCATTACAAACGACAAATACCCACATTTGCTTCAACGTGGATGGAACTGGAGGGTATTATGCTGAGTGACATAAGTCAATAGGAGAAGGAGAAACATTATATAGTCTCATTCATTTGGGGAATATAAAAAATAGTGAAGGGGAATGAAGGGGAAAGGAGAGAAAATGAGTGGGAAATATCAGAGAGGGTGACAGAACATGAGAGACTCCTAACTCTGGGAAACGAACAAGGGGTGGTGGAAAGGGAGGTGGGCGGGAGGATGGGGTGACTGGGTGACAACAAGGAGAGGGGCACTTGCCGGGATGAGTACTGGGTGTTATGCTATATGTTGGCAATTCGAACTCCAATAAAAAATACCAAAAAAAATTAAAAATTAAAAAAAAAAGAAAAACGAAAGCTCCAGGACTGAGAGAAATAGTATATTTTAATTCGAGGGGTTTTTTCCTTATGTTTTTTTCTCTTTCAGGTTGAAAAGTTCCATTTTTTTTCTGCCTTAACTACAATATGTTATCAACTCTTCATTTTTAAGTGTTTTTTTTTTCATTTTGACTTTTGTATTTTTACAATTACATGTCATAGACCTATTCTTCATTTTTGGCATCGTTTCAATGGATTCAATTTAATTTTTATAGATATATGTTGTGGTTTTGTTTTGTTTTATAATTTCGGAATGTAGTACCTTCTAACATATGGACCAAAATACACTCAGAACCAAGTGAAGCACCATGTTGTTCCATTCTGTGAGATTACTTATCTCTTCCTTCCCATTCTGCCCCCCTATTCTGTATTCTTGTTTTTGTTTTTGTTGTTGTTTCTCTATATGCATTTTGCTGGTTTATATAAATGTGTAATTTAGAATCTTTTAACATACAGAACAAAATACACTCAGAACCAAGAGGATAACCCTCTTGGTACAGTCTGTTGGACTATATTCTTTCTGTCCCACCACTCTCCCCCTTTTTTCTAATTTTTACTATTTTTTAATTGTTTTCTACTTTTGTGGTCCTTTTGTTTTTCTTTTATTTTCTAGTCCCTAACCTCTTTGGAATTGACTAGGGTGTATTTTACTTAGGCCGTGGTTGATATTTTTGACACTACTTGCTCATACAACCATTCTGCACTACCAAAATGACTAGAAGGAAGAATGCACCACAAAATAAATAACTAGAAGTAATACTCTCCGCTATAGATCTAATGGATATGGATTTAAGTAAAATGTCAGAGACACAACTCAGGGGTACAATTATAAAATTATTGGTGGCTCTTTAAAAAAAGCATAAAGGACTCTAGAGATTCTCTTACTGCAGATTTCAGATCTAATCAGGCTGAAAATAAAAATACATTAACTGAGATGCAGTCTATACTGGATGCTCTAACTGCTAGGGTTAATGAGGTAGAAGAGAGAGTGACATAGAAACCTGACACCTCCAGACTGAAAATAGAAACCAAGTCGATGGAAAGGAAGGAAGCTGAGGGGAAAAAAAAAGAGAGAGAGAGAAAAAAACAGTTAAGAGCCCGGAGATGGGATGCCTGGGTGGCTCAGCAGTGAGCATCTGTCTTTGGCTCAGGGCATGATCCTGGAGTCCTGGGATCAAGTCCCACATTGGTCTTCCTGCATGGAGCCTGCTTCTCCCTCTGCCTGTGTCTCTGCCTCTCTCTTTCCCTATGTCTCTCATGAATAAATAAATACAATCTTAAAAAAAAAGAGCCCAGGTGGAGAAGCTCTGGGAAATAAATGATACTTTGAAAAGGAATAATATTCATGTTATTGGGATTCCAGAAGATGTAGTGAGAGAGAAGACAACAACATATATTTGAACAAATCATAGCTGAGAACTACCCTAAATTGGGAAGGTAAAAGGCATTCATATCCAAGAGATAGAGAGGGCCTCCCCCAAAAAAATCAACAAAAAATGATCAACACTCTGATATATAATAGTGAAGCTTCAAATGTCAGAGAAAATTCTAAAAGCAGTTCCAGACAAGTGATTCGTAACTTATAGTGGGAGAAATATTAGAAAAACAGACCTCTCCACAGAAACCTGGCAGGCCAGAAAGTGCTGACATGATATATTCAGGGTACTAAATGAGAAAAAAATGCAGCCAAGAATACTTTATCTGGCAAGGCTGTCATTCAGAAGGAGAGATAAAGAGCTTCCAGGTTAGACAGAAAGTGAAAGAATATGTGACCATCAAACCATTTCTGCAAGAAATATTAAGGGGGACCCTGTAAGTGAAGAGGGAGCCCAAAGAAACAATCCTCAGAAACAGGGGCTATATTGGTAATACTGTGACATTAAATTCATATCTGTCAATAGTTACTTTGAACATGAATGTGCTAAATGATCCAATCAAAAGACACAGGTATAAGGTTGGATAAAAAAAATATCTACATGCTGTTTACAAGAGACACATTTTAGACCTAATGACACCTCCAGACTGAAAATAAGTGTGTGGAGAACCATTAATCATTCAAATTGTTCTCAAAAGAAAGCTGGGGTAGCAATCCTCATATCAGAGAAATTAGATTTTAAAACAAAGATTGTACTAAGAGATGAAGAGATATCATACTTAAAGGGTCCATCCAATAAGAAGACCTAACAATTATGAATATTTATGACCCTAATGTAGGAGCAGACAATGTATATCAATCAATTAATAACCAAAGTAAAGAGATACATATGTAATAATACATTAATAGTAGAAGACTTCAATGTGGCACTCTCAGCAAAAGACAGATCTTCTAAGCACAACATCACCAAAGAAACAAGAGCCCTGAATGACTCACTGGACCAAATGGATTTCACAGATATATACAGAACATTCCATCCTAATGCAACAAATTACACATTCTTCTCATGTGCACATGGAACTTTCTTCAGAATAGACCACATACTACTAAAAGATGAATGAGTCAACCAGGAAATTAGAGAGGAACTTATAAGATTCATGAAAACTAATGAAAATGAAAGTACAACTGTACAAAATCTTTGGGATAGAGCAAAAGTTGTCCTAAGAGGGAAAATCATATCAATAAAAGTCTCCCTCAAAAAATTGGAAATATCTCAAATACACAAGCTTACCTTGTGCCTAAAGGAACTGGAGAAAGAACAGCAAACAAAACCTTCACCAAGCAGAAGAAGAGAGATAAGAAAGATTCAAGTAGAATTCAATTAAATCGAGACCAGACAAAATGTAGAACAGATCAACAAAACCAGGACTTGATTCTTTGAAGAAATTAATAAGATAGATAAACCCCTAGACAGCCTTATTACAAAGAAAAGAGAAAAGACTCAAATTAATAAAATCATGAATGAAAGAGAAGAGATCACAACCAACAGCAAGGAAATACAATTTTAGAAATGTATTATTACCAACTATATGCCAACAAATTAGACAATCTTAAAGAAACGGATGTATGCCTGGAAAAGCACAAATTACCAAAACTGAAACAGGAAGAAATAGTAAGCAAAATACAGCATCCATTCCTGATTAAAATTCTTCAAAGGGTAGGGATAAAGGGAACTTTTCTCAATATCAAAAAGGCCATTTGTGAAAACCCCACAGTGAATATCATTCTCAATGGGGAAATACTGACAGCCTTTCTGCTAAGATCAGAAACAAGATAGGGATGCCCTCTCTCAAGACTTTTGTTCAACAAATTACTAGAAATCCTAGTCTCAGCAATCAGACATCAAAAAGAAATAAAAGGCATCCAAATTGGCAAAGAGGAAGTCAAAGTCTCCCTCTTGGCAGATGACCTGATACTGCATATAGAAAACCCAAAAGACTCCACCCAAAAATTGCTAGATTTCATACAGCAATTCAGCAATGTGGCAATGTGATTTTGATACAAAATCAAAGCACAGAAATCAGTTGCATTACTATACACCACAATGATCCTGGAGAAAGAGAAATTAAGGAGTCAATCCCATTTACAATTGCACCCCAAACCATAATATACCTTGAAATAAACTTAACCAAAGAAGGTAAATGATCTATACTCTAAAAACTATAGGACACTTATGAAAGAAATTGAGGAAGACACAAAGAGATGGAAAAAATATTCCATACTCATAGATTTGAAGAATAAAAGTGAAAATGTCTATGCTACCCAGAGCAATGTACACATTCCATGCAATCTCTATCAAAATACAATGGTCTTTCTTCATATAGTTGGAAGAAATAATCCTAAGATTTGTAAGGAACCAGGAAAGACCCAAATAGCTAGAGGAATGTTGAAAAAGAAAACCAAAGCTGGGGGCATCACAATGCCTGACTTCAAGTTGTATTACAAAGCTGTGATCAACAAGACAGTATGGTACTGGCACAAAAACAGACACATAGATCAATGGAACAGAATAGAGAACCCAGAAATAGACCCTCAACTCCATAGTCAATTTATCTTTGACAAAGCAGAAAAGAATATCCAATGGAAAAAGGACAGTCTCTTCAATAAATGCATTGGGAAAATTGGAAAGCCACATGCAGAAGAATGAAACTTACACCATACCAATGATAAATTCAAAATGGTTGAAAGATCTAAATGTGAGGCAAGACTCCAAAAAATCTTAAAGGAGAGCACAAGCAACATCCTTTTTTAACTTGGCCACAGAAACTTCTTCAATACACATCTATGAAGGCAAGGAGAACATAAGCAAAAATGAACTATTGGGTTTTCATCAATATAAAAAAGCTTTTGCACAGCCAAGGAAACAGTCGACAAAACTAAAAGACAACCTACAGAATGGGAGATGATATTTGCAATTGACACATCAGATAAAGGGCTCGTATCCAAAATCTACAAAGAGCTTATCAAACTCAACACCAAAGAAACAAAGAATCCAGTCAAGAAATGGGCAGAAGAAATGAACAGATATTTCTCCAAAGAAGACCTACACATGGCCAACAAACACATGAAAAAATGTTCTACATCACTTGCCATTAGGGAAATATAAATCAAAACCACAATGAGATACCACTCTGCCCCAGAAAGAATGGCTAAAATTAACAAGACAGGAAACAACAAATTTTGCCTCGGATTTGGAGAAAGGAGAACCCTCTTGCACTGATGGTGGGCATGCAAGCTGGTGCAGCCACTCCAGAAAACAGTTTGTAGGTTCCTCAAGAAGTTCTAAATAGAAATACCCTATGACCCAGCAGTTGCACTACTGGCTATTTATTCCAAAGACACAGATGTATCGAAATGAAGGGGTACCTGTACCTCAATGTTCATAGCAGCAATGTCCACAATAGCCAAACTATGGAAGGAGCTGAGATGTCCTTCCACAGACGAATGAATAAAGATGTGGTATATATATAGAATGGAATATTACTCAGCCATCAGAAAGAATGAATACCTCCCATTTACATCAGTGTGGATGGAACGGGAAGGTATTGTTTTGAGAGAAATAAGTCAATAGGAGAAAGGCAATCATCATATGGTTTCACTCACATTTAGAATATAAGAAATAGTGAAAGGGACTATAAGGGAAAAGAGGAGAATTGAATGGGGAAAATTAGAGAGGAAGACAAACCATGAAAGACTCCTAACTCTGGGAAACAAAGGATTGCAGAAAGAAAGGAGGTTGGGAGAATGGTGGAACTGGGTGACAGGCACTAATGAAGGCACATGATGGGATGAGCACTGGATGTTATACTATATATTGGCAAATTGAATTTAAATAAAATATTTTTAAAAGACAGTCAATAAAAACTGTTTATGAAAATGTGGAGAATTTTGAGTTCTCATACATTATTGGTGAAAATGCATAACAGTACTGCCACTTTGCAAAAGTCTTATAGTTCCTAAAAAATTAGATATTATGGTTCATTGTGTCTCAGGGATCATGATTTTATGTACATACTCAATTGAAAACATGTATACAAATGAAACTTAATTCATAAGTGTTAATAGCATCATTATGTATAGTTGCCATAAAGTAGAAACAACTCAAATGTCCATAAACTGATCATGGATAAATAAAATGGGATATATATCTATACAAGGCAATGTTATTCAGCTATAAAAAGAATGAAGTACTAATATATTTTACATTATGGATAAACTTTGGAAATATGCTAAGTGAAAGAAATCAGTTACAAAAGATCTCATATTGTATGATTCTATTTATATGAAATGTGCCAAATAGGTAGATCCAGAGAAACAGAAAATATATTAGTGGTTTCCAAGGGCTGGGGAGGGGGAAAGTGAGAAGATACTGCTAATGAAAACCATTTTTTGTCTCTCCATTTTTCCATTAACTCTTTTCTTTTAGCAGATAGACTAATAAAATGTGTTTACTTAACATGACACAAATGGCTAATATTTACCACAGATTTACAAAAGGATCAGAGGCAGTATCCCTTTAATTCTTGCTGGGAAGGATGGTGTGTGGAGGATGTCGCTGAGAGGATATGACTTCCAGGTGACCCACAAGATCAACCCAGGCAATCAAAAGATCCTTACTCTATCTCCTATCCTTGGAATGTGCACTCCATCCATTGTTACCACACTAGGATTGAGAGAGTAAAGTGTTGTTGAGACCATCTGGATTCTATACATGACTAAACCCAGTTAAGCCTTCTATATACATTTTTAAAAGATTTTATTTATTTATTTATTTATTCATGAGAGAGAGAGAGAGAGAGAGAGAGAGAGAGAGAGAGAGAGAGAAACAGACAGATGCAGAGAGAGAAGCAGGCTCCATGCAGGGAGCCTGATGTGGGACTCAATCTCGAGTCTCCAGGATCACACCCAGGGCTGAAGGCGGCGCTAAACTGCTGAGCCACCTGGGCCACCCCGGCTTCTATATACATTTTTAAGATTCCAGGGGCACCTGGGTAGCTCAGTGGTTGAGCATCTGCCTTTGGCTCAGGGTGTTATTCTGGGGTCCTGGGATTGAATCCTGCATCAGGCTCACGACAGGGAGTCTGCTTCTCCCTCTGCCAATGTCTCTGCCTCTCTCTGTGTGTCTCTCATGAATAAAACCCTTAAAAAGAAAACTTTTAAGATTCCAGTTGGTGGGTGCAGCAATTATCAACATACCTTGCAGCTGCCCCAAACAAGCCTTATATGTGAGTTCCTTTGTTTATTAAAACTTTCACCTGCCAATTTGGAGGTCTGCCTCATTTTCTGGTCTCTTATTGCCCCTCTGTATATGGGGGCCAGTTTCAGATTTCACTCAAAGAACTCCCAAGGCTGCAAACCAACATTCTGGCAGTGACAAAGACCACTCTTTTGCGATGACTACTGAAAATGCTTTGATTTTCAGAACAACAGATATAAGTATGAAAAACTTCCTTTTTTGCCAGCTAAAGCCAATGACATAAAATGATTGCCCTCCTCTATACCCTTATGCTTAAAGTAATATTGAGACATTTCATATGCTTATCCAACAACTGCTAACTGAGGCCTAATCATGCTCCAAATACTGGAATTGTATCAGTATTATCCTTTAGTAAAGCTCTGATAACTAAAAGCCATTATGGGATCAGTGGTTTTCACAAAACTAATTTTATTTTTTGTTGTTAATGAAAAATATTATTTTAATGGGGTTATTGATGTTATCATGTCACTAATTTACCAAGAAAAGCTACTGGGATGAGTATATTTTGTTTCACCAGTGTTTAACAAGACTTTTTAATATTGGGACACAGGGGTGGCTCACTGTTGAGCATCTGCCTTCAGCTCAGGGTATGATCCTGGGGTCTGGAATCAAATCCTGCATCAGGTTCCTTGTGGGTCGCCTTCTTCTCCCTATGCCTGCCTATGTCTCTCCTTCTCTCTCTCTTTGTCTCTCATGAATAAATAAATAAAATCTTTTTTAAAAGATTTTTTATGATGTTAATGGGAATAATAGCATAGAATAGTATAAAGTACTGAGTCATTAGAAAATGAAAATTTGTATATTGGAAATGGAACTTGCTAGCTGTATGACTTCAGGGATGTCCTCTTGTCTTCAATTTCCTTATTTTTCCATTGGTGACAATAATTCCTATATTAAAAGTTGGTGTGTTGTTTAAATTCATTAATGTATTAAAATACCTGGCTTTTTTTCCTGGCATATAGAAGATGCTCAATAAAAAACAATTCCCAGGGTGCCTGGCTAGCTCAGTCAGTTAAGCATCTGACTCATAATTTTGGCTTAGGTCATGATTTCATTTGCCATCAGAATGAGCCCTGCATCAAGCTCTGTGCTCAGGGGGGAGTCTGCTTGAGATTTTCTCTCTCCCTCTACCCCTCCCTCTGCTACTCCCCCTGCTCACATTCTCTCTCTAAGATAAATAAATAAATATTAAAAAAAAAACAATTCCCATTGAAGAGTAGTATTGTTTAGTAGGAATTGTAAAGACTTAATGAGGCATTACTTCAAGATAAAAAGTAAAATGCTAGAAAAGTTAATTTTATAAAAATCAATTTAGTGTCTAGTTTCAAATTATGCAAAAAAATAAATTACATTTATATTAAAACTTCAAATATTTTACATAAAAGTGTAAATATACTAAAATAAAATAAAGGTCAATATTTGTAAGAGTTCTGTATGAAGATTTCCTAAACTTTAATGAATTAAATATATATCTCCAAAATGGTACACTTCATTACATTGAAATGGAAACTTTCTTCAATAAAAAACACCATAAATAAAATAAAATTATAATATAGTTGATAGACTTGTACAACTTATATGAAGGATGCAATATGAATATTGGAATCATGAATGTTTTTCTTGTTTTATATAATTTTCCATACTTTCCATTTTCTAACAATGAATGTTGTCTACAGTCATAACCAGAGAAAATATGCATATGTGTGCAACAGACACACACAAACAAAACACAAGTGTGTAGACTGTGTGGTCATTGACCTGAGTTCAGGCCTGCCTTTTATCACTTAATTCTGTGTAATCTTTTTTTGATAGAGATTGAGCGAGTACATGCAAGCAGTGGAGGAAGAGTAGAGGGAAAAGGAGAGAGAGGATTTTAAGTAGACTCCACATCCAAAAACACAGAACCCAATGCAGAGCTCAATAGCAAAATGCTGAGATAGTGACCTGAGCTAAAATCAAGAGTTGGATGCTTAACCAACTAAGCCACCCATGCACCCCTTTGTCATCTTTAATAAGCAAATTTCTTAACTTCTCTAATCCTTTGTTCATTCATCTGTAAAAATAGGAATGGTCTCTATCATTCAGGACTATTTTGAGAATTATAAAATAAATCTAAATTAAATGTGCATTCTCAATTTTCACTATTCATATGATGTTCAACTAAATGCAGTATATTTGCTAGGCTCTTTCAGGTTATAAGGTTCAGAGTTATCAGGATATCTCAGTTGGTGAGTGTTTATTTGATGTATAGATTTAAAGATTTAAAACATCACAGACAATATTTTAGCACTTTGGCAACTATGCTTTATGGAGAGCTGCAAAAATATCTTATCATCATTCAGATTATACAAGTAATTCTTGTGAGCCAATAGTAGCTATGATGACACTGTTTATCTTGCCAACCCTGAAAAGTGGGTATCCTTTGCTGCCTACATTAGTGACTTTACCAAACTCATACTTCAATACGTCTCTTCTCTGTCTACTCATTTTTCCTATTTATATTCTTTGTACTACACTCTCCCTTTGTCCCATTCCATATCACACATTGAAAATGCTTCAGAATAAATGTTCAGATTAAGCTAGTTAGTAGCAATTGAACATGGATTGCCCTATTTAGACAGTTTTTGAACAAGGCCAATTTATAGTCTATGCTGATGTCCCTGATGATATAGGGCCCACCATGTTGACAATTAATGCATTTCTTAGTAATGTGAGAACTAAGCAAACTATATAAGGCTCAGAAGTTACTGAGATGAGAATGCTGCTGTAGGTAATTACCATTGGTGAGGCAGTCTTTCCCTGGTTCAATTAGTTACAAAAGATAAAATACATGGCATATTTTTGCAAACTGTAGAGGCAAACATTTAGTCTTATGGGCTCTTCTCCAGAAAATACAACAACCAAGTTTCTGGTAATATTTCACGTGGCTCTGTCCTTGTCCATGTCAGTCAAGATACTATAGGTGACTTCAATGTTAACATAAAAGAAGGCCTATTAAATTTGCCAATAATATACAACTGAAATACAGTTATATTACACAATAGACTTATGATTCAAAATGGCCTTAGTAAGCTGAGATCATTAAGGAAACGGATTAATGTTAAGTTCTTTATTACGGGATGAGCACTGGGTGTTATTCTGTATGTTGGTAAATTGAACACCAATAAAAATTAATTTATAAAAAAAAACACACACTTGAAAGTGTGATAATGCACAAAATAACGTGAGCGGTTTTAAATTTATACTAAATATAACGTTAGTATTTTAATAATCAGAGCATTTTTATGAACAGATTATATTGTCTTTTAGATAGCAAGTTCCTTTCTTCAATTGTTCAAGCAAATAACTAATGACCATATATCAGGATTATCCTAGAAAGAATATCTATACAGAAATAGAGGTTGTACAGGGTGACCAACCAGGGCCTTTATGACTCAATTTCCTTAAGACTATATTTCTTTTTTTTAAGACTATATTTCTTTATTTTTTTTTATTTTTTTTATTATAAATTAATTTTTATTGGTGTTCAATTTACCAACATACAGAATAACACCCAGTGTTCATCCCGTCAAGTGTCCCCCTCCGTGCCCGTCACCCATTCACCCCCACCCCCCGCCCTCCTCCCCTTCCACCACCCCTAGTTCATTTCCCAGAGTTAGAAGTCTTTATGTTCTGTGTCCCTTTCTGATATCTCCCACACATTTCTTCTCCCTTCCCTTATATTCCCCTTCACTATTATTCATATTCCCCAAATGAGTGAGAACCATAGCTGGGGGCAACACAATGCCAGATTTCAGGTTGTACTACAAAGCTGTGGTCATCAAGACAGTGTGGTACTGGCACAAAAACAGACACATAGACCAATGGAACAGAATAGAGAACCCAGAAATGGACCCTGAACTTTATGGTCAACTAATATTCGACAAAGGAGGAAAGACGATCCACTGGAAGAAAGACAGTCTCTTCAATAAATGGTGCTGGGAAAATTGGTCATCCACATGCAGAAGAATGAAACTAGACCACTCTCTTGCACCATACACAAAGATAAACTCAAAATGGATGAAAGATTTATTTATTTATTTTTTTTTATAAATTAATTTTTATTGGTGTTCAATTTACCAACATACAGAATAACACCCAGTGCTCATCCCGTCAAGTGTCCCCCTCCGTGCCCGTCACCCATTCACCCCCACCCCCCGCCCTCCTCCCCTTCCACCACCCCTAGTTCATTTCCCAGAGTTAGAAGTCTTTATGTTCTGTGTCCCTTTCTGATATCTCCCACACATTTCTTCTCCCTTCCCTTATATTCCCCTTCACTATTATTCATATTCCCCAAATGAGTGAGAACATACACTGTTTGTCCTTCTCCGATTGACTTACTTCACTCAGCATAATACCCTCCAGTTCCATCCACGTTGAAGCAAATGGTGGGTATTTGTTGTTTCTAATGGCTGAGTAATATTCCATTGTATACATAAACCACATCTTCTTTTGGATGAAAGATTTAAATGTGAGACAAGACTCCATCAAAATCCTAGAGGAGAACACAGGCAACACCCTTTTTGAACTTGGCCACAGTAACTTCTTGCAAGATACATCCACGAAATCAAAAGAAACAAAAGCAAAAATGAACTATTGGGACTTCATCAAGATAAGAAGCTTTTGCACAGCAAAGGATACAGTCAACAAAACTCAAAGACAACCTACAGAATGGGAGAAGATATTTGCAAATAACATATCAGATAAAGGGCTAGTTTCCAAAATCTATAAAGAACTTCTTAAACTCAACACCAAAGAAACAAACAATCCAATCATGAAATGGGCAAAAGACATGAAGAGAAATCTCACAGAGGAAGACATAGACATGGCCAACATGCACATGAGAAAATGCTCTGCATCACTTGCCATCAGGGAAATACAAATCAAAACCACAATGAGATACCACCTCACACCAGTGAGAATGGGGAAAATTAATAAGGCAGGAAACAACAAATGTTGGAGAGGATGTGGAGAAAAGGGAACCCTCTTACACTGTTGGTGGGAATGTGAACTGGTGCAGCCACTCTGGAAAACTGTGTGGAGGTTCCTCAAAGAATTAAAAATAGACCTGCCCTACGACCCAGCAATTGCACTGTTAGGGATTTACCCCGAAGATTCAGATGCAATGAAACGCCGGGGCACCTGCACCCCGATGTTTCTAGCAGCCATGTCCACAATAGCCAAACTGTGGAAGGAGCCTCGGTGCCCATCGAAAGATGAATGGATAAAGACTATATTTCTTAAAAAATTATCTTTTTTCCTTCTAGTCATCCCTTCTAAAAGGAACTAAATTATTTGCCTAAGGTTTTGCAAAAGTTACCAGTTCACCAGTTCATAACTAGACTGAGAATGCACAGGAGCTCACTTAAATGCCAGCAGTTCAGCTACCACAGTGAGGCTTCCCTTAGTAGTTACATAAAAAGTAACTACTGGGATACTCATTCACCTGCCCTCTTGTTGCTCCACCTATTTCTCTCTACTTAAGCTATTTTTAATGCATTCTTTGTAGTGACCAGTATATTTCTGGGCACATATCAGCAACTGATAAACATATTTAGAAAGAATCGATGAACTTACCTGTTTTTATGTCAATTGTTCATATTTCTGCTTATTTTTTAAATTTTTTAAATTTACTTTTAAATTTAAATTCAATTAATTAACATAGTGTATGTTTCAGAGATAGATTTCAGTGATTCCTCAGTCTCATATAAATCCCAGTTCTCATTATTTCATGTGCCCTCCTCAATGTTCATCACCCAGTTACCACAACCTCCCACCCTTCTCCCTTCCAGCAACCCTCAGTTTGTTTCCTATGATTAAGAGTCTCTCGTGGTTTGTCTCCTTCTCTGATTTCATCTTATTTTATTTTTCCCTTCATACCCCTATGATCCTGTTTTGTTTCTTAAATTCCACATATGAGAGAGTTCATATAATTATCTTTCTCTGACTGTCCTATTTCATTTAGCATAATACCCTCTAGTTCCATCCACGTAATCGTAATTGCAAATGGCAAGATTTTATTTTTTGTTGCCTGTGTTACACACACACACACACACACACACAATGGAATACTACTCAGGCATCTACTACTATATGCCATTTTCTTTATGCATACATCTGTCAGTGGACATCTGAGCTTTTTCCATAGTTTGGCTATGTGGACTTTGTTTCTATAAACATTAAGGTGCAGGTACCTCTGCGAATCATTTGTATATTTTGGGTAGATACCTAGGATGCAATTGCTGGGTTGTAGGATAGCTCTATTTTTATCTTTTTTTGGAAATTCCATACTATTTTCCAGAGTGACTGTACCAGTTTGCATTCTTACCAGTAGTGTAAGAGGGTTCCCCTTTCTCTGTATCCTTGCCAACATTTGTTGTTTCCTGACTTGTTAATTGTAGCCATTCTGACTGGTGTGAGGTGATATCTCCTCATGGTTTTGATTTGTATTTCCTTGATGCTGAGTGACCTGGAGCATTTTTCCTTGTGTCTATTGGCCATTTGTATGTCTTCTTTGGAGAAATGTCTGTTCATGTCTTCTGCCCATGTCTTTATTGGACTATTTGTTCTTTGGGTGTTGAATTTGATAACTTCCTTATAGATTTTGGGTATTAGTCCTTTATCTGATGTGTCATTTACAAATATCTTCTCCCATTTTATTAGTTATCTTTTGGCCTTGTTGAGTATTTCCTTTGCTATGCAAAATATTTTATCCTAATGAAGTCTCAACAGTTCATTTTTGCCTTTGTTTCCCTTGCCTTTGGAGATATGTCTAGCAAGAAGTTGCTGCAGCCAAGGTCATAAAGGTTGCTGCCTGTGTTCTTCTCCAGTCATGGATTCATGTCCCACATTTAGTGCCATCCTTATTAAAATACCATCAACTTTTTTCACAGAGCTGGAACAAATAATCCTAAAATTTGTATGGAACCACAAAAGATCCCACAAAACCAAACGAATGTTGAAAAAGAAAACCAAAGCTGGTGGCATCACAATTCTGGACATCAAGCTATTTTACAAAGCTGTAATCGTCAAGATAGGATGGTACTGGCACAAAAACAGACACATAGATCAGTGGAACAGAATAGAGAACCCAGAAATGGACGCTCAACTCTATGGTCAACTAATCTTTGACAAAACAGGAAAGAATATTCAATGGAAATGATAGTCTCTTCAACAAATGATGTTGGGAAAATTGGACAGCCACATGCAGAAGAATGAAATGGGACCATTTCTTATACCAAAATAGACTCTGCACATATTTTTCAATAAAAATAAAACAGCTTTTAAGAATGGAATTCAGGGGGCAGCCCTGGTGGCTTAATGGTTTGGCGCCACCTTCAGCCCAGGGCATGATCCTGGAGACCCAGAATCGAGTCCCATGTCAGGCTCCCTGCATGGCAGGCAGCCTGCTTCTCCCTCTGCCTGTGTCTCTGCCTCTCTGTGTCTCTAATAAGTAAATAAAATCTTTAAAAAAATATGGAATTCAGGGACACCTGGGTGGCTCAGTGGTTGAGTGTCTGCCTTTGGCTCAGGGCATGATCTCAGGGTCCCGGGATCAAGTACCACATCAGGCTTCCTGCATGGAGCCTGCTTCTCCCTCTGCCTGTGTCTCTCCCCCTCTCTCTCTCTTTCTGTCTCTCATGAATAAATAAACTCTTAAAAAAAGAATGGAATTCATATGTTACTCTTTATTCTATATGCATTTAAATTTTTAAAAATCCCAGTTTGGGGCGCTAAGGTGGCTCAGTTGGTTAAGTCTCCAATCTTGATTTCAGCTCAGGTCACAATCTCAAGGTCCTGAGATAGAGTCTCACATCAGGGTCCATGCTCAGCACAGAGACTGCTTGAGATTCTCTCTCCCTCTCCCTCTGCTCCTTCCCCCACTTGCTTTCGGTCTCTTTAAATTAACCTATCAATTAATCTTTTTACAAATCTCAGTCTTTATTTTTGTATCATAAAGTATAAGTAATAGGAAATTGCTTCAATAAGCCTTTATATTCATATATATGTTTTTACATTAAGGGCTAGCATAACCTGGAATTTGTTGAATTATTGATATTCATACAGTTTTTTTTTTTTATAAATTAATTTTTATTGGTGTTCAATTTACCAACATACAGAATAACACCCAGTGCTCATCCCGTCAAGTGTACCCCTCAGTGCCCGTCACCCATTCCCCCCCACCCCCCGCCCTCCTCCCCCTCCACCACCCCTAGTTCATTTCCCAGAGTTAGAAGTCTTTATGTTCTGTCTCCCTTTCTGATATTTCTCACACATTTCTTCTCCCTTCCCTTATATTCCCTTTCACTATTATTCATATTCCCCAAATGAATGAGAACATACACTGTCCTTCTCCGGTTACTGTGGCCAAGTTCAAAAAGGGTGTTGCCTGAGTTCTCCTCTGGGATTTTGATGGAATCTTGTCTCACATTTAGATCTTTCATCTATTTTGAGTTTATCTTTGTGTATGGTGCAAGAGAGTGGTCCAGTTTCATTCTTCTGCATGTGGATGTCCAATTTTCCCAGCACCATTTATTGAAGAGACTGTCTTTCTTCCAGTGGATCGTCTTTCCTCCTTTATCGTATATTAGTTGACCATAAAGTTCAGGGTCCACTTCTGGGTTCTCTGTTCTGTTCCATTGATCTATATGTCTGTTTTTGTGCCAGTACCACACTGTCTTGATGAACACAGCTTTGTAGTACAACCTGAAATCTGGCATTGTGATGCCCCCAGATATGGTTTTCTTTTTTAAAATTCCCCTGGCTGTTCGGGGTCTTTTCTGATTCCACACAAATCTTAAAATAATTTGTTCTAAGTCTCTGAAGAAAGTCCATGGTATTTTGATAGGGATTGCATTATACGTGTAAATTGCCCTGGGTAACATTGACATTTTCACAATATTAATTCTGCCAATCCATGAGCATGGAATATTTTTCCATCTCTTTGTGTCTTCCTCAATTTCTTTCAGAAGTGTTCTATAGTTTTTAGGGTATATTTTGAGAACCATTTGAATGGTAAATGGTTCTCCAACCTTTTATTTTCAGGTTGTAGGTGTCCTTCTGTCTAAAATGAGTCTCTTGTAGACAACAAATAGATGGGTCCTGCTTTTTTATCCAGTCTGAAACCCTGCGCCTTTTGATGGGGTCATTAAGCCCATTCACGTTCAGAGTTACTTGAACTTCTTCTTAAAGGGGAGTTTTAAGAGTCCCCCTTAAAATTTCTTGCAGAGCTGGTTTGGAGGTCACATATTCTTTCAGTTCCTGCCTGTCTTGGAAGCTCTTTATCTCTCCTTCCATTTTGAATGAGAGCCTTGCTGGATAAAGTATTCTTGGTTGCATGTTCTTCTCATTTAGGACCCTGAATATATCCTGCCAGCCCTTTCTGGCCTGCCACGTCTCTGTGGAGAGGTCTGCTGTTACCCTAATATTCCTCCCCATGAAAGTCAGGGACTTCTTGTCTCTTGCTGCTTTAAGGATCTTCTCTTTATCTTTGGAATTTGCAAGCTTCACTATTAGATGTCGAGGTGTTGAACGGTTTTTATTGATTTTAGGGGGGGATCTCTCTATTTCCTGGATCTGAATGCCTGTTTCCCTTCCCAGATTGGGAAAGTTTTCAGCTAGGATTTGTTCAAATACATATTCTGGCCCTCTGTCCCTTTCGGCGCCCTCGGGAACCCCAATTAAACGTAGGTTTTTCTTCCTCAGGCTGTCGTTTATTTGCCTTAATCTGTCTTCATGGTCCTTCAATTGTTTATCTCTTTTTTCCTCAGTTTCCCTCTTTGCCATTAACTTGTCTTCTATGTCACTCACTCGTTCTTCCACCTCGTTAACCCTCGTCGTTAGGACTTCTAGTTTGGATTGCATCTCATTCAATTGATTTTTAATTTCTGCCTGATTGGATCTAAATTCTGCAGTCATGAAGTCTCGTGAGGCCTTAATGCTTTTTTCTAGAGCCACCAGGAGCTGTAGAATAGTGCTTCTGAATTGGCTTTCTGACATTGAAGTGTAATCCAGATTTTGTAACTCTGTGGGAAAGAGGGCTGTTTCTGATTCTTTCTTTTGAGTTGAGGTTTTCCTTCTAGTCATTTTGCTCAGTGCAGAGTGGCCAGAAACAAGTTGTATTGGAACACGGGGGAGTATCACTGGTCCCTCTAGCTGGTCTTCTGGGGGAGGGGCCTGTTGCGTTGATTTTCAGGTGTTAGCACTTGGGGGAGCTGCTCTGCCCCTGCCTGCTGCAGGGCTCTGCGGGGGTTGTTTACCCCGCCGGGCCCCAGGAGGAACAGCAGCAGTTGCTATGGCAACTCTGGAAGCCTGGATTCAGCCTCCGCAGGAACTATGGGGCTCGGGGCTCTCGGCTCTCCGTCCGCAGGGCCTGGAGGCTCCGGGGCGGGGCCGCTGATCTGCTCAGCTCGGGGCAGGAGCGTCCTCGCTGTCTCGGGCCCTCCCGGCCTCTGCCTGTCCCGGGGGAGGCCGGATCCTGGGCTGTGTCCCGGCGCCCTGTGCTCCGGGGCCTGCGCTGTTGGATTCGCGCTCCCGCCCTGCAGCTCCCTCCCGGAGCCGCTCCCGAGCCCCTCCGAGCTGCTCCGGTCGGTCCCTCCGTGGCGCGCGCTGCAGCCCTTAGGGAGCTCGGCGCACTCTCCCGGGCGCAGGTGTCTGTTAGTGTCCCCGGGAGCCCGAGGGCATCCCCGCCCTCCTGGGTCCTGCTCCAACTCCCTGCGGGCCCCTTTCCCCCCGGGAAGGTTGGTGCAGCTCCTGCTCCTCCGGGACGGGGCTCTCCTGTCCTGGGGACACTCGCCCCGGCCTCAGCCCGGCTCCTCGCGGGGCCCCTCCCCCTCGGAGGCCTTTTGTTCCTTTATTTCTTTTTCCCCGTCTTCCTACCTTGATAGAAGCGCGAACTCTTCTCACTGTAGCGTTCCAGCTGGTCTCTCTTTACATCTCAGGCCGAATTCGTAAATTTTCAGGATGGTTTGAAGGTTATCTAGGTAATTTGGTGGGGACAGGCGATTTGGGGACCCTGCTCTTCCGCCATCTTGCCCCTCCTCCTTCTTCATACAGTTTTTTTGCAGACATTTGAATACCTCCTATTTAGGAATGGTTGAACTGACCAGAATATTCTGAATTGAATATGCAAATATGAAAGAATAGCTATGTCTTACAATTTAGAGTTACATGACATTAAAATACATTATCCTATATTTACATTGTGTATTTTACAGTACAGCCATATTATTTCAGAGCTATGTGACCTTAAAGCAATGGAGATTTCAGGAGTTTTAACATGACAACCATTATAAAAAAGCAATAGGAAGAACTGTGTTGCACTTTTATATGTAACTCTTAAAAGTGATACTTCACAGTTCACATTTAGTATAAGCGAATTATTGAGGTAATTATAATGTTTTGTTTTAAGAGACTCATACATTTTTAGGACATTTGTGCACAAATATTTTTGGAGCCTAAGTGGCCATTTCATCTCTTCATTCTACACTACCCTTTAGGAAAAAACCTTGCATTAACTTTGAAGTTACCCTTCTAACCCCTGATCTTATTTTTTGAACATCAAGTTCTGCAGTAGGAAGAACAGCTAAGGATGTAGTGTTGGAAACCTATTTCTCATTGTAGCTCTTTTTAATGCTCCTCCTTTGACTCTCTTTACTGTGTTGACATCTCACTGAGCTTTCTTTTGACATCCCTGAAGATTATATTTCCCTAAAAAGACAGATTGGCCCTTCCAGATTCCCATCAAAAACACATAAACCAAAACTGTGGTATTAATAACTATCATCATCCCAATAAGAAAATACAAAATTATAATGTTAACTTTCCTCTCCCTCTTTCTAATATTTATATCTAAATAGGGACAAAAATAAAGCCTTCGTAAATGCATTCCAGCTGATTGACTTTATAACATCACCATGGGAGCCAATTTATTCTCTATAGACCTTTTGGTTCCAAATCTAAGTGCTATCTGTCATATTTATCACAATCAATCAATATTCCTGCCAAAAGAATAGGCAAAGCTGCTACACCCACGCTGTCCAGAATCACAGCCCATATGGGAAGGAATAGAAATTTGTTCAGCCCTCCTTTTCCAACTTTTTCTAGTTTGTAGTGTTTAATCCCTCTGAAAGTTTTCTTTCTCCTAGCTGGATTATTTCTAAATGAGTGACTGAATGATCCTCTCTTGCAGTTATGATAAATAATGAGCATGGCTTCAAGTTTCATGCCTTCAAGAAGAGAGTGGCATCTATTAGGCACTTTGGCAAATAGCATAGAGAGATTTTTTCCCCAGGTATAGAAATAGTCCTGCTTCTATGCAAAAAAAAGGTATAGATTTGGTTTTATATTTGCCAAAATGTTTATTTTTAATAGCACTTATGTTTGACAGTAATGCGGCTATCATCAACTAATCTTGTCTTTTTAATTTAATAGTATTTTTCTACCTCCTCGGGGAACCTTTCTTTGATTCTCCCTCTTATTCTGCCTTGATTCAGACACAATAGATAACCCTAAAAGGCTTCAATAACTGATTCTTCAAAAAATGTTTGGGTCTTAACTTTTAAGCTCAGCACATCAATATTTCTCCAGCAAAAATAAAGTTTTTCCAGGCACCCTTCTTCATATTAATATATAGAACCAGCACATTCACAATGATAATTCATATTATAGATATGAATAGATGATAGATTCAAGGGAAGTTATCTTTAAATTCAAAGTTTCTCAAGCCTATTTCATGGTTGCTCTGAGTAATGCTCAACTTTACCACAATGAGGCAGTGTTATGCAGTGGTAAAAAAGTACAGGTCTTTGAGTCATCTGTAAAGAAATTTAAACTGATTTTTCTCTTACCAAGTCTACTCTTCTGTAAAATGGGAAGAATAATAACTAACTGAAAGGAATGGTGTTAAGATTAAAGTATTAGCACACAGTCTTGCACTCAGTAACTGTTCAATAAATGTCAGCTTAGTAACAAAGAAAAACAAGGTGCTTCTATACAAATAAAGCAGACTAGAAATAATTGTTCTAATGTAACACACAAAAACCCAATAATAATAGTGACCTTCATTTTAATAGCATATATACTCCATAAATAACTATATGAATGAATCACTTGGATGGAAGCAGAGTCCTCATCTTCCACCCCTGAACTTTGTCCTCTCTGCTTTGAGCATTTTTATGAGAGGTTTATTATTTAAATCACAACTTGATAAAGTGCCACGGCTTTTTAGAAATGTCTAAATAAAGTGTCAGCTGTGGTTCTGTGATCAGGCAAAGGTGACAGAAAAAAAAAATGTGTCATAGAGAAAGGAGTCCCAGAGAAAGGAGTTGTTCTAACTGCTTTATACACTCACCACTATCTTGGAAACAGGCTGGAAGTAAAGAAGACTTAGAGCAAAACAACCTGATGCTTCAAATCAGTAAGGATTTCTCACTAGTTTCCTGGGACTGAGGATTCTAAATAAGTCCATATTTAATGTAACCAAAAGCTTTGGAAACTCAAGTGAAAAAAAGTTTATCACAGCTTTCTTGAAAATGTAGGCCATGATTTTCATGGCATTTTAATTTTCTGTTAAGGTCACGAAGGTGTTAAGTATACACATTTCCCTGTGCTTATCCAGGAGCATAAGGACTCAATAGAAATGATAGATTTTATTTTATTTTATTTTTTGAGATTTTATATAATTATGTAAGCATTTATTAGAGTGCCAAGAAGTAAGGCAAGGGAAGTTGGAGAAAAGCTAATTATATCTGCAGTTGGAAGAGGTACATGATTTGGATGCAAAAAAGAAAAATGGAATAGCAAAAATGAAATATTGTTCATGTTAGAGTGAAAAGAAACTATACTTCCTTACAGTGAGGGAAAGAGAAGACTAAAAATAAATCTATAGGGGATCCCTGGGTGGCGCAGCGGTTTGGCGCCTGCCTTTGGCCCAGGGCGCGATCCTGGAGACCCGGGATCGAATCCCACATCGGGCTCCCGGTGCATGGAGCCTGCTTCTCCCTCTGCCTGTGTCTCTGCCTCTCTCTCTCTATCTGTGTGTGACTATCATAAATTAAAAAAAAAATTTAAAAAAAAATAAAAATAAAAATAAATCTATAGATTAGCATTAAAAATAAATGAGGTTATCATTGACTATACTTCTGCTGCAGTATAGTTGCAGAATATCACAATTGGCACATAGTAGATGGATAATAACTATGCAATGAAGGAATAGAAACTTCAATAATTTGTGTGATCTAATTTAGAAATGGCTTACGGAAAATCATTTCAATAAACATTTATTGAGAACCTAATATGTGTAGTCATATAAGGGATAAAATTGCAAATCACAGGACCCAATCACCCAGGACTCACAATCTATAATTATTCAAAGTCTCATTGACATTGATAGCTTTTCTCCTTGTAAACCTACAAGATTTCTTGAAATGTAGCAAAACTTTAATATATGCTCATGAGTGCTTAGAAGAATATCTGTACAAGAAAAATCTCTGACTAGATCACACCGTGCTAGACATTTCCAAAAACAATCACCAATCCTAAAGGAATTATGTGGAATTTTTTTTACATTAAATTAAAGCAATATACTACTTGGGAAGGTTAAACATTATCATGAATGAGTTTGCCAGTGGAATCTATTTATTTCCAGTTATAAATAGTCTGATAAGGGGAAAATAATATAGATACAAATTGATTTTGAAGAAGTTGAGAATTACAGAATTTTAGAGCTGAAAAATCCTTTGAGTTTTTAATCCAATGGTTAAATTTTATAGAAGTGGGGGCACTTGATGGGATGAGCACTGGGGGTATGCTATATCTTGGCAAATTGAATTTAAATTTTAAAAAAATATTTTTTTAAAGAAGTGGATACTAAGACCCTAAAAGACTGAGAGCCAAAAATGAGTTAGAAAGTGAAATAAGATTTAAATTCACACCATCTGGGGCAGCAGGGTGGCTCAGCGGTTTAGCACTGCCTTCAGCCCAGGGCATGATCCTGGAGACCTGGGATCGAGTCCCACGTCAGGCTCCCTGCATGGAGCCTGCTTCTCCCTCTGCCTGTGTCTCTGCCTCTCTCTGTGTGTCTCTCATGAACAAATAAAATATTTTAAAAATAATAAAAATAAAATAAATTCACACCACCTGAATATCAGTTCCATGCTATTTCTTCTATTCTTGCCATTCAATCCATATTTTATTCCAGTGCAAGGAATGGACAAAAAATTGCTTAAGACCAACTTGATACGGCTAACCATTTTGTCTACAGATGACTGAAAATGATCGCCTCAAAAAAAAAAAAAGAAAAGAAAATGATGACCTCATGAGGCAAATTGTGTCACAAATGTGTTTGTTTAGCCTATGTATTAAACAATTTTTGTACTATTTGCCAGCATTTTATTTTTAATTTGTTTTAATATTTCAAAATTTTATTTAAATTTTAGTTAACATATAGTGTAATATTAGTTTCAGGAGTAGAATTTAGTGATTCAACAATTATATATAATACCATGGGCCATCACAAGTGCTCGCCTTAATATCTATCACCCATTTAACCCAGCCCCCATCAGCTCTTAGATTGTTCTCTATAGTTGACTCTCTTATAGCTTGCCTCCCCTTTTGTCCTTTCCACTATATTCATCTGTTTTAATTCTTAAACTCCACATATGACTGAAATCATATTGTATTTGTCTTCCTCTGACTGACTTCACTTAGCAGAATGCACTCCAACTCCATGCACATCATTCCAAGTGGCAATATTTCACTGTTTTTGGAAACATAAACATATATATACTACTTCTTCTTTATCCATTCAGCTGTTGGTGGACATCTGGGCTCCTTCCATATTTTGGGGATTGTGGACATTGCTGCAATAAACATTGGGGTGCATGTGCCCCTTCAAATCAGTATTTTGTATACCCAGTAGTGTAATTGTTGTTAGGTCATAGGTTTGTTCTATTTTTAACTTTTTATGGAACCTCCAAACTGTTTTCTACAGTGGCTGCACCAGTTTCCTTTGCACCAAAAGTGTAAGAGAGTACCCCTCTCTCTACATCCTCACCAACATCAACCATTTCCTGTCTCGTTAATTTTAGCCACTCTGACAGGTGGGAGGAGGTATTTCATTGTGGTTTTAATGTGTATTTCCCTGGTGATGAGTGATGTTGAGCATTTTTTTCATGTGTTTGTTAGCCACTTGTATGTCTTCTTTGGATAAATGTCTGTTAATGACTTCTGCCCATTTCTTGACTGGATTGTTTGTTTTGGGGGTTGCTGAGTTTGTTAACTAACTTCTTATAGATTTTTGATATTTCCCTTTATCTGATATGTCATTTGCAAATATCTTCTCCCATTCTGCAGGTTGCCTTTAGTTTTGTTGATTGTTTCCTTTGCTGTGCAGATACTTTTTATCTTGAAGAATTCCCAAAAGTTCATTTTTGTTTTTGTTTCTCTTGCCTCTGGAGACATGCCTAGTAAGACATGTCCCTTGCTGCAACTGAGGTCAAAGAGGTTGTTGCCTGTGTTCTCATCTAGGATTTTGATGAATTCCTGTCTCACATTTAGGTCTTCCCTCCATTTTGAATTTATTTTGTGTATGCCCCAGTCTCATTCTTTTGCATATGGCTGTCCAATTTTCCCAACATAGTCTGATTTTCCAAACACAATGTGTCGAAGAGACTGTCTTCGACTGTCTTCTTTTCCTTTGGATATTCTTTTCTGCTTTGTCGAAGATGAGTTGACCATAGGGTTGAAAGTCTACTTCTGAGTTTTCTGTAATGTTCTATTGATCTATGTTTCTGTTTTTGTGCCAGTACCATACTGTCTTTATGACTATATCAAGACAAGCTGCTTTTTAATACAGCTTCAAGTCAAGAATTGTGATGTCTCCAGCTTTGGCTTTCTTCTTCAACATTCCTTTGACCATTCAGGTTTTTTTTTCTGGTTCCATACAAATTTTAAGATTGTTTGTTCTAGCTCTGTGAAACTGCTGTTTTTATTGGATAAGGATTGCACTGAATGTATAGATTGCTTTGGGTGTCAGACATTTTAAAAATATTTGTTCTTCCAATCTATGAACATAGAATATCTTTCCATTTCTTTGTGTCTTCCTCAATTTCTTTCATAAATATTCTATATTTTTCAGAGTACAAATCCTTTACCTCTTTGGTTAGGTTTTTTCTAGGTATCTTATGGTTTGGGTGCAATTGTAAATAGGACTGATTCCTTGATTTCTCTTACTACTGCTTCATTATTAGCGTACAGAAATGTAACAGACTTCTGTGCATTGATTTTAAATCCTGTGATTTTGCTGAATTCCTGTAATAAGTTCTAGCAAGTTTTTGGTGGAATCTTCTGGGTTTTCTATATAGAATATCATGTCATCTGTGAAGAGTGTAAGTTTGACTTCTTCCTTGCCAATTTGGATGCATTTTATTTCTTTTTGTTGTCTGACTGCTGAGGCTAGGACTTTCAATACTATGCTGAACAAAAGTGGTGAGAGAGGACATTCCTGTCATGTTCCTGACCTTAGTGGCAAAGCTCTCAGTTTTTCGTCATTGACAATATCAGCTGTGGGTCTTTCCTATATGGCCTTTATGATGTTGAGGTGTATTCCATTTAATTCTACTTTTTGACTGTTCTTATCAAGAAAGGATGCTGTATTTTGTCAAATACTTTCTCTGCTTCTATTAAAAGAGTATCATATAGTTCTTGTCCTTTCTCTTATTAATGTGGTATATCACCTTAATTGATTTGTGAATGTTGAACCACACCTGCAGCCTAGCAATAAATACCACTTGGTCCTGGTGAATAATCCTCTTAATGTACTATTGGAGTCTCTTACCTAGTATCTTATTGAGAATTTTTGCATTCATGTTTATCAGGGTATTGGTCTGTAATTCTTTTGAGTGGGGTCTTTGGTTTTTGAATTAAGATAATGCTGGTCTCATAGAATGAGTTTGGAAGATTTCCTTCCATTTCTATTTTTGGAACAGTTTCAGATGGATAGGTATTAATTATCATTTAATTGTTTGGTATAATTCCCTTGGGAGGCCATCCAGCCCCAGATTCTTATTTGTTGGGAGAATTTTGATTACTAATTCAATGTCTTTGCTGGTTATGGATCTGTTTAAGTTTTCTACTTCTTGCTATTTCAGTTTTGGTAGTTTATATGCTTCTAGGACTTGATCCATTTCTTCCAGATCGCCCAATTTGTTGGCATAAAACTGCTCATAATATTATCTTATAACTCTATTTCTGAGGTATTGGTTGTGATATATTCTCTTTCTTTTACAATTTTATTTATATGAGTCCTCTTTTTTCTTGATAAGTCTGGCTAGGGGTTTATCATTTTTTTAATAAATTTATTTTTTATTGGCATTCAATTTACCAACATACAGAATAACACCCAGTGCTCATCCCGTCAAGCGCTCCCCTCAGTGCCTGTCACCCATTCACCCCCACCCCCTGCCCTCCTCCCCTTCCACCACCCCTAGTTCGTTTCCCAGAGTTAGGAGTCTTTATGTTCTGTCTCCCTTTCTGATATTCCCCACACATTTCTTCTCCCTTTCCTTATATTCCCTTTCACTATTATTTATATTCCCCAAATGAATGAGAACATATAATGTTTGTCCTTCAAAACCACAATGAGATACCACCTCACACCAGTGAGAATGGGGAAAATTAACAAGGGAGGAAACCACAATTTTATTAATCCTTCCAAAGAAACAACTCCTAGTTTCCTTGATCTGTTCTATTTTTTTATTCCTATATCATTTATTTCTGCTTTAATCTTTATTATTTACCTTCTTCTGCTGGTGTCATGCTTTATTCACTGTTCTTTTTCCAAGTGATTGAGGTATAAGATTAAGTTGTGTATTTGAGACCTTTTTTACTTCTTGAGGAAGGACTGTATTGCTATATACTTCCCTCTTAGGACCTCCTTTGCTGTATCCCAAAGGTTTTGGACTGCAATGTTTTTATTTTCTTTTGCTTCCATGTTTTTTTTTATTATTCTTTAATTTACTGGTTGACTCATTCATTCTTTAGTGGGATGTTCTCTAACCTCCATCTATTTGTGGTCCTTCCAATTTTTTTCTTTTGGATGACTTCAAGTTTTATAGCGTTGTATTCTGAAAATATACATGCTATTATTTTAATCTTTTTGTACCAATTGAAGCCTGATTTGTGACCCAGTTTGTGATCTATTCTGGAGAATGTTCCATGTGCACTCAAAAAGAATGTGTATTTCATTCTTCTGCTTAGGTAGAAATACTGTGAATATACCAGTGAAGTTCATCTGGTCCATTGAGTCATTTAAAGTTCTTGTTTCCTTGTTGATCTTCTATTTCAATTATCTGTGCATTGCTGTGAATGGGGAGTTAAAGTCCCCAATTATTATAACATGTTCAATGAGTTTCTTTATGTTCATTATCAATTGATTTACATTTGGCTTTTGCCAATTTCGGGGCATAAATATTTACAATTGTTAGATCTTCTTGTTCTATGTATTATCATACAGTGTTTTTCATCTCTTATTACAGTCCTTGATTTAAAATATAATTTCATATATGGCTATGCCAGCTTTCTTTCTGTGATCTGAGAGGTTTCTTGTGCAAACCTGACACTGAACTCTCTCAACCTCTCTCTCTTTCTCTCCCTTTTCTCTCCCCACAAGAAAATGTTTCCTCCCTTTCATGGTACAGCAGTTTTTCTCTCCCTAATTCACTTCCACATGCCTCACACCTTCCATGCTATCTCCTTCCAACTGTGGAAATCCTTCTTCCAATCCTCAGATTGATTTCCTGGGTGTTGCAAGTGATCTGGCCTCAATACAGCTGTGTTTGAAGGACAAGGAAAAACCAGGGCCCCCTACTTCACTGCCATCTTAACTCTTCCAGATTATTTTTTAAGATTTTATTTATTTACTCATGAGAGACACACACACAGAGAGAGGGAGGGACACAGGCAGAGGGAGAAACAGGCTCCATACAGGGAGCCTGATGTGGGACTCGATCCCGAGTCTCCAGGATCAGGCCCTGGGCCGAAGGCAGCGCTAAACTGCTGAGCCACCTGGGTTGCCTGGGACCCTGGTTTATATATATATATGTATGTGTATGTATTTAGGGTTCTCTTGAAAAATAAGGCCTAGAAATACTGGGCTCTCATCCCTGAATGATAAAATTTACCAGAGCTGGGTAGTAAATTCCACCATCAACAGATATTTGTGCTTCAGTTTACCAATTTCCACTAATCTCTATTGGATCTTATACATAACTTGGTTCACTCATTTATACATATTTAGATATATTCCTGTAACCCTAGAGTTTTGAGCTTGTGACTTTTGGAATCAATTCTAAATAAATGATTTCAAATTTAAATATCCCATGACTTCAAAACTTCTAAATAATAACAAAATTAGAAACCTGAAGTGTCTAACACTATGGAAAGATCACTAAAAACTCATTGTAGTATTACTGTAAATATTTCTACACTGAGGTTCCTTTATTCCATTATTAGTTAGCAAAGGTGATTTAAAGTTAAAAAGAAAGATGTTACACCAAATGCATTTATTACACCAATGTAATAAATTTAAAATGGCACATTAACACATTTATTGAGATCATCATATCTCAGATGATCTATAAAATCAGTGGTTTGTTCTTTGGAAAGATCAACAAAAATGATAAACCTTTAACCAGGCTCATCAAAAAACAAAGAAGAGGAAGAAGAAGAAGCAGAAGCAGAAGAAGCAGCAGCAGCAGCAACAGCAGCAGCAGGAGCAGCAGCAGCAGCAGGAGGAGGAAGAGGAGAAGGAGAAGGAGAAGAAAAAAGGAGAAGAACTCAAAATCAGAAATGAATGAGGAGAAATAACAACCAACACCATAGAAATGCAAAGGATTATAAGAGATTATGAAAAATTGTAGGCCAACAAATTGGACAATCTAGAAGAATTAGATTCATTTCTAGAAACATAACTTTCCAAAATTGAATCAGGAAGAAATAGAAAGTTTGAAGAGACTGATTACTAACAGTGAAATTGAAAACACCCAATGAAGGCCCAGGACCAGATGGCTTCACAGGTGAATTCTACCAAACATTTAAAAAATTAATTCTTCTCAAACTTTTCCAAAACATAAAAGAAGAAGGAAAGATCCCAAACACATTCTATGAGGCTGGTATTACACCGATACCTAAACCAGATAAAGATACTACGAGAAAGAAAAAGAAAGAAAGAGAGAAGGAAAGAAAGACAGAAAGAAAACTAGAAGCCAATATCTCTGATGAACATAAATGTAAAAATCCTCAGCAAAATATTAGCAAATTGAATCCAACAATACATTAAAAAAAGTCATTCACCCTGATCAAGTCGTATTTATTCCAGGAATGAATGGGGGGGGGTTCAATATTTGCAAATCAATTAACAAGATACATCACGTTAGCAGGAGAAAGAATAAAAAAACAAATGATCGTCTCAATAGATGCAGAAAAAACATTTAAGTACAACATCCATTCAAGATAAAAATTCTCAAGGAAGTAGGTTTAAAGGAAACATATCAGCACAATAAAGACCATATATGGAAAACCTGCAGCTAACATCATACTCAATGGAGAGAAAGTAAGAGCTTTTCCTCTAAGATCAGGAACAGTATTACACACTCACTCTCACTACTTTTTTCAACAGAGTACTGAAAATCCCACCCACAACAATCAGAAAAGAAAAACAAATGCATCCAAATTGATAATCAAGTAAAGTTTCATTATTTGCAAATAACATAACACTATGTATAAAGAATCCTAGACTGCTGGAAAACTATCAGAATTGATAATGAATTTGGTAAAGTCACAGGATACACAATTAATATCCTGTTACATTTCTATACACTAATAGTGAAATATCAGAAAGAGAAGAAAATGATCTCATTTAGGAACACCTGGGTGGCTCAGCAGTTGTGCGTCTGCCTTTGGTTCAGGGTGTGATCCTGGAGTCCTGGGATCGAGTCCCACATCGGGCTCCCTGCATGGAGCCTTCTCCCTCTGTCTGTGTCTCTGCCTCTCTCTGTGTGTGTCTCTAATGAATAAATAAATAAAATCTTATTTTCTTTCTCTAAAAGATTTTATTTACTCATTAGAGACACACAGAGAGAGAGAGGCAGAGACACAGACAGAGGGAGAAGAAGGCTCCCATTTAAAATTGCACCAAAAATAATAAAATACTAAGGGATAAAGTTAACCAAGTAGGTGAAATACTTGTACTCCTCAATAACATTGGTGAAAGAAAGTGAACATGATTCAAATGGAAAAATAGTCCATATGCAGGGATTGGGAGAATATTTATTTATTTTTTGGGAGAATATTTATTGTTAAAATATCTATAACACCCAAAGAAATCAATATATTTAGTGTAATTCCTATCAAAAATAGCAACATTTTCCTGAGAACCAGAATAATCCTAAAATTTGTATGGAATCACAAAAGACCTTAAATAGACAAAGCAATCTTGAAAAAGAAGAATAAAGTTAGAAGTATCTCAATCCTGGATTTCATAATATACTACAAAGCTGCAGTAGTCAAAACTAGCACAACAGTAGACACTAGGATAGAACAGAAGAGAATCCAGAAATAAACGCAATTTTAAGGTCTATTAATCTACAACATAGGAGGCAAGAATATACAATGGGAAAGAGATAGTATATTCAACAAATGATGTTGGAAAAACTTGACAACATACAAAAGAATGAAACTGAACCACTTTTTTACACCATACCAAAAAAATAATAAATTCAAAATGGATTTAGGACTTAAATGTGATACCTGAAGCCATAAAAACCCTAGAAGGGAGCACGGGAAGTAATTTCTCTGACATTGGCCATAACAATATCTTTCTAGATGTGTCTCCTGAGAGAAGGGAAACAAAAACAAAAATAAACTATTGGGACTTCATCAAAATAAAAAGTTTATGTGTAGCAAAGGATACCAACACAACAAAAAGGCAACCTACTGAATGGGAGAAGATATTTGCAAATGACATATCTGATAAAGGGTTAGTATCCAAAATATACTTAAAAATTTCTACAACTCAACACACACTCACACAAAAATAATCCAATTAAAAGTGGGCAGAAGACGTGAACAGACATTTCTCCAAAGACAGCCAGATGATCACCAGACACATGAAAAGATGCCCAATATCACTCATCATTAGGGAAATTCAAATCAAAATCACAATGAGATATCACATCACATTTTCAGTATGGCTAAAATCAAAAGACAATAAATGACAATTGTTGGTAAAGATGTGGAGAAAAAGAGACCCTCGTGCACTTTTGATAGGAATGCAGATTGGTGTAGCCACTGTGCAAACTCCATGGAAACTCTTCAAAAACTTAAAAATGTAGTTACCATATAATCCAGTAAATCCACTACTGGGTATTTAATGAAAGAAAATGAAAACACTAATTTGAAAAGATAATGCACCCCTATGTTTATTGCAGCATTATTTAAAATAGCCAAGATATGAAAGCAACTCAAGTGTCCATCAATAGATGAATGGATAAAGAAGATATGGTGTGTATGTATGTATGTATGTATGTATATATATATATTATTTCTATATATATATACACATATATATTTCTATATATATATATATATGACTATGAAATTTTACTCAGCCATAAAAAAGGAAGGAAATCTTTCCACTTGCAACAATGTGGATGGACCTACAGGATATAATGCTAAATGAAATAAGCCAGTCAGAGAAAAACAAATACCACATGGTTTCACTCATATATTGAGCTTATGAAACAAAGTAAATGAGAAAAAAGAGAGAGAGAGACAAACAAAACAGACAAATACAGAGAACAACCTGGTGGTTGCCAGAGGGGAGGTGGGTGGAGGGATGAATGAAATTTCTAATGGAAGTTAATAGTATATTTACTTTGATGATCAGTGACAAATGTATAGAATTCTCAAATTATTATATTGTTCACATGAAACTAATGTAACACTGTATGTTAATTTTACTTGAATAAAAAAAATACAGTTAAAAAAGAAGTATGGCAAATAAGATGCCCAGTAATGAAATAATTTACTATTACATATTTACATATTTATCAAAAGATTAGGAAAGTTTCTACCACTCAAAATAATGTGTGCTTTGGCTGCAAAACATACAATGTAAAAAATATTTCAGTTAAACCATGGTACAATAGACAAATGTTGAGGAACTATTATTCATTGTTTCAGAATTCCAAGCTGCAACTTATATACTTATGGCACATTTTACTATGATGCTAATAAAACCTAATATAAGCAGATAACTAACCAATTATCAAAAGTATACAAGTACATGCAAAGATGGCTACTTCATAATCTAATGCTAACACGGTTGACTAAGAAAGTAAATACATTCATTAGTCATTTCTTTTGTCTACATAATGTTTTACAACTCACATGATTACTTTGAGAAAACATCATCTGTCCTCAATGATCTGACTTTTTCTTTTTTTAAAAGATGTATTTATTTGAGAGAGAGAGACAGACAGACAGTATGAGCAAGGGGAAGAGCTGAGGAAGAGAGCGAAAGAATCTCAAGAAGACCCCTGCTGAGTGCAGACCCTGATGTGTGGCATGATCCCACTACCTGAGATCATGACCAGAGTTGAAATCAAGAGTTGAATGCTTAACCAACTGAGCCACCAAGGTGCCCTTGATCTGATATTTTAGAATCATATTTGTAGACCACTATAGTGGATCTGAAATAGAAGACATTTTCTATTTTTTTATCCTTTAGGCCAAATAATTTAAAAGGAAAAATTGTCTTATGTATTATTGGCTTTAGTATATCAATTTCCCCACCTCTGCTGAAAATCTGCTTCTGCATCACTCAATTCCCCATAAGTAGACTTTCCTTTCATTGCCTTTTTCACTCAACATACATAGACTATTTACTTTAAAACAGGAAAAGAATGAGCAAGTCTACGTATGGTGAAAAAATTTCATAGTGCAAAATACATTCTTCTCTCCATAAATAATATATAGTTATCACTATAAAGAGATACTAAATTTATCTTTCATTTTCCCTTTTACAGATCCTCCTATAGACCTGAATTATTTGCACCTTAAAAAAATCATTACAGGGATCCCTGGGTGGCGCAGCGGTTTGGTGCCTGCCTTTGGCCCAGGGCGCGATCCTGGAGACTCGGGATCGAATCCCACATCGGGCTCCTGGTGCATGGAGCCTGCTTCTCCCTCTGCCTGTGTCTCTGCCTCTCTCTCTCTCTCTCTGTGACTATCATAAATAAATAAAAATTAAAAAAATCATTACAATAAAATATTTGGAGCTACAGCAAGCTTCCAAAGAGATACTTGAAGAGTTTTCCTCTTGTAATTAAAAGGTCTTGTCCAGGGTTGCACTTAAAGTGTAGAATTAAAAAATAAATAAATAAAATAGAATGTAGAATTATTTTCTGTTCAAGGTAATTCCACTTTGACAATGTTTTGGTTTTGGGTTTAGGGTTTTTTTTTTTATAGATTCCTTGAAAATTACATTCAAAGTTTTTAAATGGCCCACTGGAGGTTCCTTGAGCTAACTATAATATTGCAACTCTGGTGTAAATTTATTCAAGTTCTAGAAAATCATTCAAAGCAAATTTGTAGATCATTTGGAAGAATCCCAAGAGGTATTTTTAATATTTTCTTTTATTTTCCATCTTTCTTTTAAAAATTACCTGTCTTTTCCAAAAAATTTTCTTTGGAAACCTCATTATGACCTTGATCCAGCAACAATTCTTATGATATGAAAGAAATATATGGGGGCACCGGGGTGGCTCATTGGTTGAGCATCTGCTTTGGCTCAGGGCGTGATCCTGGAGTCCTGGGATTGAGTCCCACATTGGGCTCCCTGCATGGAGCCTACTTCTCCCTCTGTCTATGTCTCTGCCTCTCTCTCTATGTCTCTCATGAATAAATAAATAAAATCTTTTTAAAAAAGAAAGATATGACTACTGTTTAATAGCTTTAACATCCTTCTACTCATTTTCTATGCAGCTAATGAGTAATACATTTAATATGCTAGAACCTTGGACATTGAGTATACAACACTGAAACTTTAAATAAACTATTTTGTAACTGGTTAATAGAGTATTTGGTGAGGGAATTATGGTGTTATAAGTGATTCCTTTCATATTAAAAGAGATTATATCAACATAAAAATAACATATTATCCTAATATATTCTCAATATTTCCAAAAATCAAGCTTGATAAAAGGATGATGGCTATTTCTGGATGACATTTTATGACTTGATACTTTTCTTCATGGCAATATATATGAGCAGATAACAGTCAAATAGCATCATTTGACTATCACTATGTAGAGAGACTTGGATTGAAGAAAGTACCTCTGGCTTCATAAAATTTCAATTTTAATTGGAATGTTTGATGCACATGGAGGTATGCACACATAAATAAAATTAAGTAGAATTATAGTATGAAGAATAATTATCAGTTCAATTTTTAAAAAATTACTACATAACTAAGTTTTGATAATTCAGCCTGTTGGATAATTCCAAAACTGAAGAGCTCACCATCTCATGAAATGGCTTGTATTTTACCATTTTCTTGGAGGATGTCTGTCTCTCATGTTAATTTAGAAATGTAATGCAAGAATCCCAGCACTAAATGCCTGGAACATGGTATGTACTTAATAAAATTTTGTTGAATGAATTACTTTTTAATATTAAGTCAGTAATTTACCTCTTCAATTTCCTTTTCTAGTACTACCTAGATTTGCTCTCTGGACAAATATAGAACAAGCCTGGTCTCTTTTATTCAATAGAACTTTAAATATTTAAAGTCAGTTTTTAAATTCAGAGTTCTGAAGCTGAAAGAGTTCCTGATTTTTGTTTTTTTTTATAAATTTATTTTTTATTGGTGTTCAATTTGCCAACATATAGAATAACACCTGATTTTTGAGTAAGAGTATTCAGCCATCAGGATATGTGCCAGGGAAAAGAGAAAGCCATGAGAGAAATAGAGCCACATTGCTCTGCAACATTTACTAAAAAATTGGGACATGAAAATATTTTATATTAAAATACAGGTACATAGTAGACAGGCATGAAAAAAAATCACATAAATTTGTCAAATAAAATAAGAAATTTCAATGAAAGGACATATTGGAAGAGAACTTCTGCCATATAACCTGGACTATGTAGAAATCATAGCTATTTTCCTTATGTATTACAGGCCTGTTGGTAGAAATATTTAAGTAGTTTTAGCTGACTTCTACATTGTATCAATGAGGAAGTTGTCATCCAAAGAGAGGAAGTGACTTCACAGAATTCACAATGTATGTTAATAGCATACCCCTGAGAGGAATCTATGTAACATTACTAACATTCAATAAATCCCTTCAACTGTGTGTGACACATTTCAAGATCCTTATTGTCCAGATTAATGTCCTGACCATATCTCTTAAAATATAATGCCTCTCCAAGTTATCCTTTAAATTACTACAAGATATTTCTTTCTAAAATATAAGTCAATACATGAAACTCTTCTTTTCATGAACATTCAACTTTTTGCTTTTTTAAAAAGCAAAAGAATAAGAACATGTTAAAGGATCAAGGGGTAGTGGAAAGGGAGGAGGGCGGGAGGTTGGGGTGACTGGGTGATGGGCACTGAGGGGGGCACTTGGTGGGATGAGCACTGGGTATTATGCTATATGTTGGCAAATAGAACTCCAATAAAAAAATTTTTTGAACTCCAGTAAAAAAAAATAAAAAAAATAAAAGATTATGGGAGCAAACCTGAAAAAAAAAACCCAGTGGCCAAAGCTGAAATAATTTAAGCAACAAATTAAATAACAACATGTCGGCTGTAACTCAAAATATAAGTATGAATGAATGAATGAATGAATGAATAAATAAATAAATAAATAAATAAATTCCTTACAGAAGATTTCTAAAGAATATGTGAAGATATAATTCCTCTAAGAGGCAGAATTTATTTTTTTTTAATTTTTTATTGGAGTTCAATTTGCCAACATTTATTTTTTTAATAAATTAATTTTTATTGATGTTCAATTTACCAACATACAGAATAACACCCAGTGCTCATCCCGTCAAGTGTCCCCCTCCGTGCCCGTCAACCATTCACCCCCACCCCCCGCCCTCCTCCCCTTCCACCACCCCTAGTTCATTTCCCAGAGTTAGAAGTCTTTATGTTCTGTCTCTCTTTCTGATATTTCCCACACATTTCTTCTCCCTTCCCTTATATTCCCCTTCACTATTATTCATATTCCCCAAATGAATGAGAACATACACTGTCCTTCTCCGATTGACTTACTTCACTCAGCATAATACCCTCCAGTTCCATCCATGTTGAAGCAAATGGTGGGTATTTGTCGTTTCTAATGGCTGAGTAATATTCCATTGTATACATAAACCACATCTTCTTTATCCATTCATCTTTCGATGGGCACCGAGGCTCCTTCCACAGTTTGGCTATTGTGGACATGGCTGCTAGAAACATCGGGGTGCAGGTGTCCCGGCATTTCATTGCATCTGAATCTTTGGGGTAAATCCCTAACAGTGCAATTGCTGGGTCGTAGGGCAGGTCTATTTTTAATTCTTTGAGGAACCTCCACACAGTTTTCCAGAGTGGCTGCACCAGTTCACATTCCCACCAACAGTGTAAGAGGGTTCCCTTTTCTCCGCATCCTCTCCAACATTTGTTGTTTCCTGCCTTGTTAATTTTCCCCATTCTCACTGGTGTGAGGTGGTATCTCATTGTGGTTTTGATTTGTATTTCCCTGATGGCAAGTGATGCAGAGCATTTTCTCATGTGCATGTCGGTCATGTCTATGTCTTCCTCTGTGAGATTTCTCTTCATGTCTTTTGCCCATTTCATGATTGGATTGTTTGTTTCTTTGCTGTTGAGTTTAATAAGTTCTTTATAGATTTTGGAAACTAGCCCTTTATCTGATATGTTATTTGCAAATATCTTCTCCCATTCTGTAGGTTGTCTTTGAGTTTTGTTGACTGTAAATACCATGGACTTTCTTCAGAGACTTAGAACAAATTATTTTAAGATTTGTGTGGAATCAGAAAAGACCCCGAATAGCCAGGGGAATTTTAAAAAAGAAAACCATATCTGGGGGCATCACAATGCCAGATTTCAGGTTGTACTACAAAGCTGTGGTCATCAAGACAGTGTGGTACTGGCACAAAAACAGACACATAGACCAATGGAACAGAATAGAGAACCCAGAAATGGACCCTGAACTTTATGGTCAACTAATATTCGACAAAGGAGGAAAGACGATCCGCTGGAAGAAAGACAGTCTCTTCAATAAATGGTGCTGGGAAAATTGGTCATCCACGTGCAGAAGAATGAAACTAGACCACTCTCTTACACCATACACAAAGATAAACTCAAAATGGATGAAAGATTTAAATGTGAGACAAGACTCCATCAAAATCCTAGAGGAGAACACAGGCAACACCCTTTTTGAACTTGGCCACAGTAACTTCTTGCAAGATACATCCACGAAAGCAAAAGAAACAAAAGCAAAAATGAACTATTGGGACTTCATCAAGATAAGAAGCTTTTGCACAGCAAAGGATACAGTCAATTTGCCAACATTTAGCATAATACCCAGTGCTCATCCTGCCAAGTGTCCCCCTCAGTGCTCATCACCTAGTCACCCCAACCTCTTGCCCACCTTCCTTTCCAGTACCCCTTGTTCATTTCCCAGAGTTAGGTGTCTCTCATGTTTTATCACCCTCACAGATATTTTCACTCATTTTCTCTCCTTTCCCTTTATTACCTTTCACTAATATTTATATTCCCCAAATGAATGAGACCATATAATGTTTGTCCTTTTCTGATTTAAGAGGTAGAGTTTAACTGCCTCATCGAAAGTGGGCTGGATTGAGTAACTTCCATAGAATAAAGAAGCCATTCAAACATCACTTTAAACATGAGATGAATGTTAATAGAACCACCAATGTCACAGGAATATCATATAGCCTCTTACAGGATATGATAGGGCTAATTTACTTCTGTGGTATTCTTCCCCAAATACATAACCTCAGTCTTATCATGAGTAAAACAAATTGTAGGCATTATACAAAATGCCTGACCAGTATTCCTCAAAATTATCAAAGTCATCAAAAACAAACAAAAAAATTCAAACAGTCACAATTAAGAGGAGTCTAAAGAGACATGATGACCAAATTTTATTTGGTATCTTGAATACAATCCTTATATTAAAAACAAAACAAAACAAAAAAGTAGTTCTAGAGAGTAATGTTGATAATGGGGGAGAATATTCATGTGCGGGGAAAGAGATACAAGGGAAATTTCTGTACCTTCCTCTCAATTTTGCTATCCAAAACTGCTTAAAAAAACACTCTTTTATTAAAAGGGACCATAGGAAAAGAGAAGTGAAACCCTAAAATGTGTAACTTTTAATTAACATGCCCATGCCATTTTTTCCTTAGTTTTGACAAATGAATCATGGTAATATAAGATATTAACATTGAGAGAAACTGGATGAAGAATATATAACATTTTCTGTACTAAATTTGCAGCTCTTCTATTAATCTAAACTTATTTTGTTTATAATATTTGTTAAAAGAAAAACAAAACATGACATCAGCAAAAATGACAGAGTACAGAATTCCAAGGACTAGTCTTTCCACAGAAACACCAAAAATAGTGAGCAAAAACTGTCAGAATCAAGTCACCAGAACTCTAGGAAGTAGTCAAAGATTTATAGCATTCAAATGAATACTCAGCCAAGAAAAGGGTGACTTAAATATGTTGGGAGAACTTTATGGCATCTTAACTTAGATTTGCCCCATCTCCCTCAACAGGATGACGATGATTTTGAAGATGAGAGTTCATGTTCCTGATGTGGTTGCCTGATTTTCACAATAGCAGAATAGACCATGTTCCAAAAAATTGTATTTCTGTTTTGACCTGTCTGGAGTTTTCATGAAAAACTGAAACAAGAGACTTTCATTTGTTCCTCCTAACTTGGAACTCTCTCAGCACAGAAAAGTGGCTAAGCACAAAGCACTCCTCAAGACATTGAAAGGCAAATGAACAAGCTGCTGCTTTCATTGGCAAAAGCTTACAGTTGTCACAAACAAGAGGCCAGCATAGCCTGGGAGGTAAAAGCTGGAAAGAGAGTTATTTGGGGGGAAAGGGGCTTTGAAAAACATCTGAATATAATGGGGAAGCTAAAAGGCCTGGACAGATGTCCAGGGAAGGACACATGCTCAGAAAAGACCTGAGAAGACCCTAGGACTTTACCTCCAGCAGATCTTTAGGTTTGGTTCCAACATGAAGTAAGGCAGTATTGCAAATGACCTAAGCTTTAAACTACTGCCCTGACACAGAGTGAATCTGCAAAGACTAGGTAGTGTATTTTCTTTTTTTTTTTCTTTTCTCTATTTTGTTCTATTTTGCTAATTGGCTTCATGTATTTAAAGACACCTTTGTCAAACCACTAGCTGACTACAAACTAAAGTAACTGAAAAACCACATATACAAAAAATAGTTTAAAAAATTACTAAATGAACAACTATAACTCAGTAAGTAAAAACAATAACCCTGAGGAGAGAAAGAACTGTATTTTCAGAGTAACCATATTAAAATATGCAATATGTCCAGTTTTCAACAAACATTTATGAGGCATACAAAGAAACAAGAAAGTACAGCCCATTCACAGGAAAAAAAATGAATAGAACCGGACTCTTTCAATGTAGAGACATTGTAATTATTAGGAAATAACTTAATCAACTATTGCAAGTATGCTCAAGTAACTGAAGAAAACCTTGGACAAAGACTTAAAGTAAGCCAGGAAAATGCTTCCTCAATAAAAAGAGAATAATAATAAGTATAGAGGAATTATAAAACAAAACCAAACAGAAATTCTGACACTGAAAATAGGATAATTACAATGAAATATAAATCATTAAATGGTTTCAACAGATTTGAATATGCAGAATAAAAAAATCAATTAACTTGAAGGTAGGCAATTGAAATTATCTAATCTGAGGAACAGAAGAAAAACATAAGGAAGAAAAATTAATGAATCCCAAGAGACTTGTGGGATACTATCAAGCATACCAACATATGCTTAATGGGATCCCTGGAAGGAGAAGAGAAACAGAAAGGAACTAAAAGAATATTTGAAAAATTACTGGCCATAGATTTCCTAGATTTTATAAAGATATAAATCTACACATCCAAGAAACTCAACATACTTCAAGTAGGAAAACAAAGAGAACCACACTCAGACATATTACAATCAAATGGTTAAAAGACAGAATTTTGAAGTCAAGAGAGAGAGAAGCAACTTTTTATATACAAGGGATCTTAAGTAAGATTACAATTTTTCATTAGACTGGGTGCCAGAAACCAGTGTGATGACATATTTAAAGTACTACAAGAAAAAAAAATTCACCCAAGGATTCTATTTCTGGCAAAAACTATCCTTCAATCATGGAGGGAAAATTAAGGCATTCCCAGATAAGCAAAAGCTGAAAAAACTTGTGGCTAGAAAACTTCCTACAAGAAATACTTCACGCCACAATGAAAAGACATAGACAGCAATTGAAAAATCATATGAAAACACATAAAAAAAGAACAGGGACACCTGGGTTGCTCAGTGGTTGAGCATCCGCCTTTGGCTCAGGTTGTGGTCCTGGGGTCCTGGGATTGAGTCCCAAGTTGGGCTCCCTGAGGGGAGCCTGCTTCTCTCTCTGCCTATGTCTCTGCCTCTCTCTCTGTGTCTCTTATGTGTAAATAAATAAAATCTTTAAAAGCAAAAAAGCAAAAAAGAACAATTATAAAAGTAACTACAAAGGTAAAATAAAACACAGTATTTTGTATTTCTGGTTTGTAACTCATTTTTCTAAATGGTTTAAAATTCCAATAAACAATAATTATATATCTACATTAATGGGCATACATTCTGTGAAGATGCAAGTTGTGGTAACAACATAATGAGGGAAGATAAAGCTGTATGAGTTTTTGTATACTATTGAAGCTAAATTAGTATTAATTCCAACTAGATTGTCATAAGGGTAATATGTTAATTGTAATCCCCATAATAATGACTAAAACTGGGAGAAGCATCAAAATAGTGTACTTCAAAAACTCCAACAAACTCAAAATAATTCAGTTACACAGGAAATAGGGACCACAAATTGTAAAATGCATAAAACACAAAGAGCAAAATGGCAGAAGTCCTTCCTTATCAGAAACCATTTTAGATGTAAATGATGTAAACACTAATTAAAAAATAGATTGGGGGGTAAGCCTGGGTGGCTCAGTTGGTTAAGCTTCCAATCCTTGATTTTGGTCATGATCTCAGCATTGTGAGATTGAGCACCACATCAGACGCTGAGCTCATGGAGGAGCATGCTTGAAATTATCTTCCTCTCCATTTGCTACCCCCCCATTTGTACACTTTCTCTCTCTCAAATAAATAAATAAATAAATCATTTTTAAAAAACAAATTGGCAGAATTGTTAAAATAACATGATCTAGTTATATACTAGGTACTAGACTATATGCAAAGTTAGAAATAAGTTGAAAATGAAAAATTAAAAAAATACATATTCCATGCAAATTATAATTAAGAGAGAAGAGGTGGCTAAATTAATATTACTCAAGATAGACTTAAATCAAAAAGTGTTACCAGAGGGGCCCCTGGGTGGTTCAGTTAGTGAAGCATCTGCCTTTGGCTCAGGTCATGATCCCAGGGTCCTAGGATTGAGCCCTGAGTTGGGCTCCTTGTTCAGCAGGGAGCCTGCTTCTCCTTCTCCCTCTGCCTGATTCTCTCCCTGCTTGTGCTTTCTCTCTCCCTCTGTGTCAAATAAATAGATGAAATATTTTTTAAAAAGTGTTACCAGAGACAAAAAGTGATATTTTATATTGATAAAACGGTCAACTTATCAAGAAGATATCACAATTATAAACATGCACAGCTATCCACAGTGCTCCAAAAGATATGGAGCAAAATTTGAAAGAATTGAAGTGAAAAAATGCTCATTGGAGATTTCAATAACCCACTTACAATAATTGATAGAACAATGAAATGATCAGTAAAAAAAAAGAGGATTTGGAAAAAATTGAGGACTTAAATAACACTATACAACAAGACCTAATGGACATAGACAGAACCACTCTCCCTGGAAAGAGCAGGATAAGCATTCTTCTTAAGCACACGGAACATTATCCATGAAGGATCTTGTGTTAGTCCATGAAACAAATCTCAATAAATTTTAAAAGTTTAAAAATCATACTAATTATTTTCTCTGACAACAGTGAATTTTGTTGAATGAAACTGAAAGTCAATGTCAAAGGAAAACTGGAAAATTTACAAATATATAAAAATTAAACAAAATATGCAATGAGTTGAAAAAAATCACAAGGGAAATTAGAAAATATTTAAAGGCCAATCAAAACAAAAACACAACCTACCAAAACATACTAGATGCAGCAGAGGCAGCATTCATATGGAAATATATACTGTAAATAACTGCATTAAGAAAGGTGAAAGATCTCATGCCAAAAACTTAACTTTATACCTTGAGGAACTAGAAAGAACAAACTAAACAAAAACTGGCATAGGGAAGAAAATCATAAAAGAGAAGAGATAGAGCATTTATAAAACTAATCAATGAAACCAAAAGTATCAACAAAATTGATAACTCTTTAGCTAGAATGTTGAAGAAAAAGGAGAGAAAATATAAACAATTGAAATCAGAAATTAAAAAGGAGACATATTACCACTGACCTTATAGAAATACAGAGGATTATAAGAGAATACTAAGAACAACTGTACACCAGCAAATTATATAACCAAGATGAAATGGACAAAATCTAAGAAACGCACAAATCACCAAAACTGATTTAATATAAAATAAATAATCTGAACATATCTAAAAGTAAGGAGATTGACTCAGTGAAAAGAAACCTCCCAACAAGAAAAAGCCCAAGAGCAGATGGCTTCACTTGTGATACTTAAGGAAGAATTAACACAAACCTTTCTAAATATTTTTCCAAAAAATAGAAAAGGAGGTAACTGTCTTTATTCTCTGAGGCCAGCATTACCTTGATATCAAAGCCAGACGAGGACAAAACAAGAAAAGTACAGAGCAATATCCCTCATGAAAATAGATGTAAAATGTGCTACTAAACACTAGCAAATAGAGTCCAGCAGCATACTAAAAGAACTATTTATCATGACTAAGTGGATATCCCAAAATACAAGGGTAATTCAACATGTAAAAATCAATTAATGTACTACAGTAATAGAATGAAGGAAAAAATGATTCAATTGATGAAAAAAGAATTTGAAAAAGTCCAATATTCTTTCATGATAAAAACACTTAAAAAGCTAGAAATGGAAGGGACCTTTTAAGTATGATAAAGACAGCCATGAAAAACCCACAGCTAACATTGTACTAAGTGGTGAAAGACTGAAAGCCTTTCCTCTATGATCAAGAACAAGACTAGGAAGCCCACTTCTACCCTGTTATTTAACATAGTACTGGAAGTTCTAGCCAGAGAAGTTAAGCAAGAGTAAGAAATCAAATTATCTGAATTGGAAAGGAAGAAGTAAAACTAAATCTGTTCACAGATGAAATTATCTTACATATAAAAAACACCAAGGAATTTACATACACCAAACAAAAAATATATTAGAGCTAACAAACCAAATCAGTAAAATTGCAGGATACAAAGTGAATATACACAAATCAGTTGCATTTGTATACAATACCATTAAACAATCAGAAAAGGAAATTAAGAAAACAATTTACTACACAATCGAAAAGAATAAAATCTTTAGGGATCAATGTACAAGAATTTTATAGTAAAAACTACACATTATTGTTGAAGATATTCTGTGTTCATAAATAGGAAAGCAAGATTTATTGAAAAGATGGTAATGCTACCCAAAGCATTCTACAGGTTCCAGGTATTTCCCATCAAAATTCCAATGGCCTTTTCTGCAGGTATGTAAATGCCAGTCTTTAAAATCTATGGAACCACAAGGAACGCCGAATAGTTAGAACAGTCATGAAAAAACAAAGTTAGGGACACCTAGGTGGCTCAGTTCGTTAGTGTCTGACTCTTGATTTCATCTCACATCATAATCTCAGGTTTGTGAAATAGAGCCTGGTGTCAGGCTCTGCACTGGGCATGGACCATATCTCTCCCTCTGCCCCTCCCCACTTTTCTCTCTCTCCCCTTCTTTAAAAAACAAAACAAAACAAACAAAAAACCCCCACAAATATTACTCACACTTCCTAATTTCCATATTTAACACAAAGCTACAGTAATTACAGCAGTGTGGTGCTGGCATAAGGACAGGCATATCAATCCGGGATTTGGAGCGAGTCCAGAAAACCCAAACATGTATGTTTAATCGATTTTCAACAACAGTGGAAAGATCATTCGATAGGGAAAGAATAGCTTCTTCAAGTGGTACAGAAACAAATGGATATCCACATGAAGAAGAACTAAGTTGGTTCCCTATTTGATACCATAAATAAAAATTTACTCAAAATGGATTGAAGATTTTAATTTAAGAGTTAAAACTATAAAAAGAAAACAGGGATTTTCATGGTTTGGGTTTTGGCATTGTGTTCTTAGATATGAAACTGAAAGCATTTGCAAAAAAAGGAAGCATACACTGGACTTCCTCAAAATTAAAAATTTGTTCACCAAATGATGCTATCAAGAAAATGAAAACAACTCAATATATAGTACTGAACTTAATATTTTTCCAATTTTCATCCTTTCATAGCATTTTACAGTATATCTATGAATATTTTAAATTCTGCCTTGTATGGTACTGATCCTTTATTCTTTTTATTTATTTGTTTGTTTATTTTTATTCTTTACAAGTCTCAACTGAGTGGCTTGCATGTGCAGGTGATGAATAAATTTTTCTTGATTTAATTATTGAATGAATGCCAATTTATGTTTAATTTCCCTGATACTTATAATCATTTAAGAACACATGAAAACAATGGCTTGGTAATGAAGAAATAATTCTAAGGGAATGTAGAATAAAAGAGTAATCAAATTCACTTTGGTATAATAAAATATACATCCTAGAGAAGTAAATTTTAAGCCAAATTGTGAAAGAAATAAGGAAATGCTTCATTGTTGATTAGTAGAAATGAATCTATAGAGGTGTAGGTAGAAAAATAATGGAATCAATAAAGACAGGCCAAAAACAAATAACCTTGGTGTAAAATGAGGTAAGAAACAAATGAGGTTGATTGAAATATATGGGCTCTGATTGGAAATAATAAGGATCTTGTTAATTTTCTAACTTTATTTATCTATTACTTATTTAAATATGATGCACTTGCCTCATAGGCGGGTTAGAGAAGACAGATTTTTTTTCTACATCACCAGTGGGAGTAGATATGGTGCCATATCAAAACTGCTGTTTGAAATATGAATAAATATATATCATTTATACATTGACCCTAAAAGTGAGGCAATCTATGCCACATGGCAATATCTCATAATATAATTGAAAAGTGAGATGTGAGCTTATGGATTGGTTTAGGCATCTATCAACTTACTGGGAGGTTATAGATTATCCTAAAATCTTAGTTCTAGGGTTTTAGGGTTTCTTTGAAAAAAAGTTGCACTTCATAATATGAATGAAATAAATCATTCATATATTTTGTCAATGCTATAGTCATATTTGGCCAGCAAAATAGCCTGTAGCAATACAAAATCAGTTATATTTTGGGGCACTATTTTGTGTGTGTGATCAATATATTTTGCTACAAGCATGTTTATTTAAGTGTATTGACTATTTAGTACCCTGTACAAATGATACTTTTCACAATGTAGTCTATTTAGTGTTTTTTCACTGGTGACTCTAATTTTGTTTTGTCTTTGTATACAAAAGAGTATTTGAGTCTTACTGGATATCACCTTCTCTATCAGCTAAATGGGGACTGTAATACTGCCTTCAAAACCTCTCTCCCCCACCCAAAATGAGAAAGACATGCTGGAACTAGATTGCTGATGTTTTCTTCAAAAGTGCCTGGGTAACAAAGTAAAATAAACAACAGACTCTTAAAAATAAAGAACAACCTACAAGTATATTAAATGTTTCACTTATCCACTTAATGTCTTTTAAAGCCCTTTTAACTTTGATAAGCATAAAAGAAAAAAAATATTGACTATGACCAAGTGTGAAAAAACATGCATGCAATTTGGTTGCCTGCCAAATAAATGAAGGACACACTAAATAATCCCTCTATGTCATTAGAGATGATGAGACAGCTTGAAAAGGAGTCCAATAGTATCTGACTGTATTTACTTTATAGAAAACAAATTAAATCTTCACACTCTAAAAGAAATAGAAAACAAAGATGTTTTGCTTAGAGTAAGGAAGGCTATGGGATCCTATTATTTTTGTACCTTGAACCCACGTTTCTCATATGGCAGGAGTCATTCTTCTCTATGCCCTAAACCCCCCAAAAACCTGCAACTCAGAAAACAACAAAAATCTTCTACAGTTATGATAATTATCTCAAATCCCACTAGAGGGAAAACATAAAATCAAAATTTAAAAACAACAAAATCTAGATCTGAAATCAAAGCAACTGTTTTAACTGTTTTAATGTATAGGAATCCACCATTTGCCCTGATCATTTGCATTTAAATAGCATAGCATGGTTTCCAATGCACTTTTAAATAAACTAACTCATCGTACCTCCATATAGAAATTCTTTGAAGTTGGGCAGGGGGCTGGAAATGTCAGCAATCTCATGTCACAAGAGAAGACTAGAGAGGTGAAACAACTCACTCAAGGTAACACATCTAGGAAGTAGCAAAGCTAGAACCATAATTAAGGTCTCCTGACTCTAAATGCTACTTTTCCCCCCATTGTGAATAGTAACATCTTATATTTGTATAGAAATTTTAGAGTTTCTAAAGTGCTTTATATATATTAGATGGAACCACTAGGAATTGTCCATATCCACCTATTTTTTGACCAACTAAAATGGCAATATCATATGGTTTAAATGAACTTTTTTCAATTTCACAAGGTTTCTTGCTGTCCTACTTTCCTGTAGTCACCATCTCTCATATCACCCTCACCTGCAAACACTCTAACATAACTAGGGACTACTGTTGCCGGGTGCTCTCAATTTAGGAAGAGACACATGCTGTGAATTTTTAGTTACTACCCCCTTCCTAATTTATTCTCTCTTTGCCTTCTTCCATCCAGACCCTCTAAGTGACTGATAAATGACTTTACACAAAGAGTTCTAATTCCTAAGATGAGCAACATATTACCTCTCCAAAAGGCATTTGCCCTAGTCATTCCAGGTTATTAATAAAATAGAATAAATCTTCAATAAATCTCCAAACTACTTGGTAGTATTGGTATTCTAATACAATGGTAGTGCTCCTTAAAATGTTGTCACTCATTTCCCACTAAAATAATGTTTATTCAATCTGTAAAAGACTTCCTAATAGGTTACTCCCACTTTTCTCTCTCCATCCTGTCCATTCTTCCCTCTTTCCTCTTTCTTTTTTTTTCTAATATTTTATTTATTTATTCATGAGAGACACAGAGAGAGGTAGAGACATAGGCAGAGGTAGAAGCAGGATGCTGCTGGAAGCCTGATGCGGGACTCAATCCCAGGACTGTGGGAGCACAACCTGAGCCAAAGGCAGAAACTCAACCACTGTGAGCCACCCTCCTCTCTCTCCTTTCTTTCTCATTCTCTCTTCCATCTTGACTCTACTGTCACTCTCCCCAATAGCTTCCCTTCCCTTTTTTCCTCTCTTCCTTATCCAGAGTACCCTTTTCCATTTCAGGCCTTTTTTTCTCCCTACCTATAAAGAACTTTTGCCTGCCAGTAGCCATTGGGCAACACTTAGAACCTCTAATTTGCCTTTGTCCTAAAGAAATGACTGGATTTAAATTAAAAACTAATCAGGGCAGCCTGGATGGCTCAGGAGTTTAGCGCCACCTTCAGCCCAGGGCCTGATCCTGGAGACCCGGGATCGAGTCCTGCATCGGGCTCCCTGCATGGAGCCTGCTTCTCCCTCTGCCTGTGTCCCTGCCATGCTCTCTCTCTCCCATTAATAAATAAAATCTAAAAAAAAAACCTAATCAGGGTGCTCCTGGCACTATGTAGATCTGTCTCTTGCTTCAACAAGAAGCAAGTGTGTAGGGAACAGACCTAGGAGGACATGCCTTGTCCCAGCCTCCAACCACCCCCCAACCTCATGCAACCTCCAGAAACATCACCTTGGCCATCTCCTACCTCCAGGACAACCCAACAGCATTTTTTTTTTTTGCTTAGCTCCTTATTGCTGACCAACTATGAGCTCCCAAATTTGTCAGAATTATTCCACTAAGTGGATGGAGGCCACCAGTCAATGGACTGATCAACTTGCATCTGCAGGCCTCTGATATTTACCCCTTTCTGGGCTTCTATTACCACTCTGATGGTGTTGCTATGAAGAACATAGGCCACTTCTTCACCAGCCACTCCTTCTAGGAGTTGGCCCAATGTTTTTGAAGGTGGAAAACCAGTACGGCAGCCACATCCTCTTCCAGGATATGCAGCAGTCATCCCAAAGTGACTGGAGCTAAACCCTAGATGCCATGGAAGCCACCATGGCCCTGGAAAAGAACCTGAACCAGGCCTTTTTGGATCTGCATGCCCTGGGTTAAGCCTGTATAGACCTCTCTGCCTGTGCAGATCTCTGTGAATTGCTAGAGAGCCACTTCCTGGATGAAGTGGTAAAATGCATCAAGAAGATGGCAACCATCTCACTAACCTTCATGGATTGGCCAGCCCCTAGGCTTAACTGGATGAGTAGCTCTTCAAAAGGCTCACCTCAAACACAACTAAAGTTTTCGGAGCACAGCAGCCTTTGAGGGGTCGCTCTGCATCCCCATGGTATCAGGGCTTCTGCCTGAACCTCTCCTTAGAGCCTCTCCTAAAAAGCCACTAGGTGGCTTTTTAACTCCCCTGGAGCCCTTGCTCAAGCTGTGAACCAAATGGAAATAAGACTTCTTACAGAAAAAAAAAAAAAACTATTCAACTGTCTTCTCTGTGTAGTAAATATTGACTATGTTCCACATGCAGGCACTGAGTTGTCTGTGCCAAGACATTCACTTATCACTTTATCGTTGTTAGTTATAGTACTAATCACTCCACATGTATTTTTTTTACTTATTTTTAGACGATTGTAGATTCACATGCACCTGTAAGAAATAATAGAGTTCCTGTGTGTACGCTTTACACATTTTTCCCAATGATCACATCTACCAAAACAATAGCATAATACTACAACCAAGATATTGAGATTAATTTGGTCAAGATACCGAACATTTTCATTACCCAAAGGATTCCTTATTTTGCCTTTTATAGTCATATCCACATTCTTCTCTAACCCTCTTCCCTGACCTCTGGTAATCATTAATCAGTTCTCCATCTATAATTTTGTAATTTCAGGCATGTTTTATAAATTGAATCCTATAGTATGTAAGGTTTTGGCATCAGCTTTTTTTCACGACGCATAATTCTCTGGAGATTCATTTAGGTTGTTACTTGTGTCAATATCCCATTCCTTTTTATTGCTAAGTAGTATTGCAAGGTATCATTGCACCACGGTTTGTTTAACAATCCATCCATTGAAGGACATTTGAGTTATTTCCAATTAGGGCCTATTACAAATAAATCTACTATAAATATCCATGTACAATTTTTTGTTGGAACATAAGTTTTCATTTTTTTGAGATAAATGTCTAAGTAGAATTCCTGGGCTATACACTCATTGCACAATTATTTATTTTGGTTTTGTTTTTTTAAAGAAACTGACCAATTGTTTTTCACTTTCTGTACCATTCCACATTTCACTGTCAGTATATGAGCAATCCAGTTTCTCTGCATCCTTGCCAGCATATAATGTTTTATAATTATATATTTTATAATTATATATTTTATATAGTATATATCTAACCACTCTTTTTTTAACCACTCTTATAAGTGTAATATCTCACGTAGTTTTCATTTGCATTTACCAAATGGCTAATATGTTGAACATATTTTTTCATGTGTTTACCGGCCATCTGTGTTTCCTATTTTGTGAATTGTGTCTTCATGTCTTTTGCCCATTTACTTTTTTAACTGATACATTTTGAGAGTTTTTTAGATATCCTAGGTATGAATCCTTTGTCAAATAAGTTGTTTGAAAACATTTTATCCCAATCTACAACTTACATTTTTATCCTTTCAAGTCAGTTTTTCACAAAGCTAAAATTTTTAATTCTGTGAATTTCAATTTATCAAGTGTTTCTTTTAAGAAAAAAAATTTGAAAAAAAAGAAAAAAAATTTGGAGGATGTTCTTTTGATTTCTATAAAGCTAAATACATATATATCTGTATGGAGTATAGCATATTTACACAAAATACACTGATATTCGTATGTTGAACTACTCTTACATTCCTGGGATAAATCCCACTTGGTTATGGCATATAATCCTTTTAATATGATTTTGGATTTAATATTTCTTGAGAATTTTGTATCTGTATTTATAAAAGATACTGGTACAGGCTTTTTTATATTATCTTTGTCTAGTTTTACTATCAGAGTAGCAGTAGCTGCATAAAATAAATTGGCAAGTGTCCCTTATATTCTTTAGAATAAATTATATAGAAGTGGTGTTAATTATTCTTTGAGCACATGGTGCAATTTTCCAGTAAAACTATCTGATCCTGAAGACTTCTTTTGGGGTAATTTTTAGCTTATGAATTCAATTTCCTTAATATTTATGTGGCTATTCAAACTATATATTTCATATTTAGTAAATCATGATAATTTGTTTTTTCCAAGGAATTAATCCATTTTGTGAAATTGTCATATTTATTTTTGAATAGTTGTTCTTATTGTTCCCTTACCTGTTTCATGTCCACGGGGTCTTTAGTGACATCCTGTTTAAGTCCTAATAAATATAATTTGTATTGTATTTCTTATTTTTGTAAGTCTTGCTAGAAATTTGAAAATGTTGGTCTTTTCAAAGAATCATATTTCAGTCATTTTTTCTATTGTTTTTGCATTCTCAATTGTATTGATTTCAGGTCTTTATTATTTTCTTCCTTTAGCTGGCTTTGGGATTATTCTGCTCTTCTTTTTACAAGGTCCTTAATATAAAAGATTAGCTTATTGCTTTGAAATGTTTTTTCTTTTCTAAAGTATTCCTAAGTGCTATAAATATCCATCCCAGCACTGCTTTAGTAGTATACCTCAAATTTTAATAAGTTGAATTTTAATTTTTATTAGATTCAGTGTGGCTTTTTTCTTACTCTTTGACCCATAGATTATTTAGAAGTGTGTTGTCTACTTTCCAAATATTCTCAGATTTCTTGATATCCTTCTGTTACTGATTTCCAGTTTAATTTCATAGTGGTCAGAAAACATATATTTTATGATTTCAACTATTTAAAAAATTTTGAGGTTTGGGGGCACCTGGGTAGTGCAATCAGTTAAGCATATGACTCTTGGTTTCAGCTCAGGTTGTGACCTCAAAGTTGTTAGATCCAACCCCACATCACGCTCTGCTCTCAGCATGGAGTCTTCTTGAGATTCTTTTCCTATGCCTCCCCCACCCCACACTTGATCTCTCTCTCTTTCTCTCTCTCTAAAATGAATAAAGATTTTTAAGAAAATGTTTTGAGGTTTGTTTTATGGCTCGTGTATGATTTGTCTTGGCATATCTTGCATGGGAACCTGAAAATAATGTGTTTTCTGTTTTGGGGGAATGAAGTGCTCTATAAATATCAATTAGATCCACTTGTTTGATGTTACTGTTGAGTTCTATATACTTGTGAATCTTATATCCAGTTGTTCTGACACTTGTTGGAAGGGGATGTTGAAGTTTTTTACTATAATTGTGGAATTATTTGCTTCTTTCAATTCTACCAGTTTTTGCTTAACATATATTTCTATTTTTTTGTGCATACACATCTAAGATTGCTATATATTTTTTAACTGACAATTTTATATAATATCTGTATCTCTGTAAATTCCCTTAGCTCTGAAGTTTACTTTATCTAATATTAATATACTTACCCCTGCTCTCCTTTTTCTTAAAATCTTTTTATTTATTTATTTATTTATTTATTTATTTATTTATTTATTTATTTATTTATTTATGAGAAAGAGTGAGTGAAACAGGGAACACAGGAGCAGAGGCAAAGGGAGAAGCATACTCCCGTGCTGAGCAGGGAGCCTGATGCAGAGCTCCATCCCAGGACCCTGGGATCATGACCTGAGTTAAAGGCAGATGCTTTACCAACTGACCCACCAGGCCACCACACCTCACTCTCCTTTGATTAGTGTTTGCCTTGTAATTTTTTTCCATCCTCTTACTTTCAACCTGCCTATACTATTACATTTGTAGTGAGTTTCTTGTAGACAATATATAACTGGATTATGTTTCTTAATCCAATATGACACCTTCTGTCTTTTAATTGATATCTTTAGGCCATTTAATCTAACTTAATCATTAAAATCTTACAGCTTAAGTCTTCCATTTATTTTTCCATTTGCTCTACTTTTAATTTTTTTCTGTTTGCTTTTTCTTACCTTCCTGTGGGTTAAACATTTCTTTAAATTCCCTTTTTACTTAATGATAGTGTTTTTTAAGTGTATTTATTTCTGTAGCATTTTAATGGTTGCTCTAGGTATGGCATTATGTAAATAACTTATTCTGATCCCTGCTAAGCAGGGCGGGTGTTCTAGCTACAAGGTGGTAAAAGTCCTAACTCTTTACTAGGCTTTATCTGATGCTACCCAAAAGGAATAGGGAGATGGGTACATTGGTGTTGCCAGGCTGAAGTAGCAGAACAGTGTCCCCAGATAGTTTCTACTGGCACCCCTGGGTTGGAGGGTGGAAGTTGTTTGTTGCCACCATTTGGAGATAAAAGTCTCAGTACTTTACTTGGTCTTCATTAACACCACCACAAAGGGGATGGGGAGGATTGGGAGACCTCATTACAGCTTAGCAAGCCTTCTATCTTTGCTGGTGGATGTAGGTCTACAGTTTTTTCTGTGGTGGCTGGCTACAATCAAGCAGTTATTATATAAGCTTTCTGTCTTTCTAGGCTGCCCCTTGACTGGTATTTTGACTATAGAATGCAAGATCTTCATTTTTTTGTCTCTGTCTCTTAATGTGTGTAGGTTGCTTATTTCTTCAGCACTCACTCTAAAAGATAAAGCAAAAATAAAACCAAGGGAACTCACTATTAGGTCATTCTTCAAGTTCACAGCTCACTAGCTGATATGCCTTCTTTCCATCTTTCAGACTCTTCTTATGTTTGTTTCATATATTATATTCAAGGATTTTTGTTGTACTTAGGAAAAATAGGGAAAAACATGTCTACTCCATCTTCTTGGAAGTGAAAATTGTCCAGTAATATTTTTTAACTTAACCTAAAAAGTTGATGCTATTATTTTCATCGTATATTTCAAAAAACATAAAGCCCATAGAAGCTAAGTAAATTACCTAGGCTACCAGCTAACAAATGATGAAATCATAATTCAAATCCAGCTATATGTAATCCCAAAGCTCACATGGTTAATTGATGTATTGGATCACATAAAAAATTGTTGTCTTTCCCCACTAGGAATTGGTGGTTTACTATTTAATATGGCAACCACTAGCCACCTATGAATAACTAAATTTATATTAATTAAAATTAAATAAAATTTAAAATTAAGTTCCTCAGTCACATTGGATGCATCTCAAGTGTTTAATAGCCACATGGTTTTAATGGCTACTATATTGAACAGTGCATTATAGAATATTTTCATCATCATAGAATGTTCTATGAATAGTATTGTTCTAAAGAGTAGGCATATAACCAAATACAACCTATGATAGATGATACAATAGATGAGCAAAGTGGTATGTAGATGAATAACAATGAGTGATTCTAACTGGTATAATCTAAGAATTGTTCATGGAAGATATTTTGAGAGCTATAGACATTTTTAGGGCAATCGGACGATGTATTTTGTTTGTTTTGTTCCAAATGATATATCTCTAACATCTAGAACAGAACCTGGTATATAGTAGATACTCAACAAATATTTCTGGCAAATGCTTTAATTAATACATAAATTATAGGGCACTGTTAATAAGCAAACTCCTACTTCTGACCAAAAATATAGAGAAGGAAATGAGCAGTTTTTTTCAGGGAACAATAAGTATGACCAGCACAGTATTTTGGGAAAAGATGTAACGGGAGATGAGGCTGGAAAGGAGTGTGAGAGTAAGATCATGGAGGGCCTTATATACATCAGTAAAAGATCATCTCCAAACTCCAAATGTACAAATTCCAAGTAGTACTCTCCCCCCTAACCCCACAACCAATGCATTCTTTCATCTATGTTTCCTATGCATCTTATTTAGTGTCATCAAAATCAGAAATATGAAGATCATCTTAGGGACTTTTTCTCTCAATACATCCTACCTCCAATCAGTCCCCACAGCATTTCATTTCTACTTTTCAAATCTCTAATAAACTCCATTTCCACCACTGCTACCAAAGTTTAGGGCTTTATTGCTTCTTGACTGAATCTCTGCAATAACTTCCTAGTTTCTTTTCTTGCCTCTACTCTCTTCTAGTCCTAAGATTTATCAATGTGAAAAATATAACTATATGCATATAAAGACACTGCTTAAACCTCTGGCATCATATTAAGTCCCTTCATGACCTAGACCTCACTTACTTACCTAAATTTATCACCAGTCACCTCGACTGGGTCCTGTTTCCTTTGAGATAACAAAACCAATTGCATTTTTAAATGTCTCAAGCCTTTCATATAAGCATAACTTATTTCACATACCGGTTCCATTGCCAGTAATAAAAAAACTCTCCAATTTGTCTTGAGAATACCTATTGAGTTAATATGACCCAGTTCTACTATCAGTTTTTTGAAGATCTATCTTATCCCTGACTCATATTTCTCCCATCTCTACCCTAGATTCTATTAAATTATTCTCTCCTCTATGGTCACATACCATCTACTATTTGAGCAAAAGTGTATTTCCTCAATTATTGACACAAAGATAAATTTTTTTACTTTTTATACAACTGTGAATCATGAAAGGAGTGTGACATCATACTATGCTTCAAAGATACCGTCTTGGTAGCAGTGTGGAAAATGGGTTATATATCTAAGAATAACTGAACAGCCCTTTAAATGAGCATTAAAACAAATTTGCTTCAAAATGAGTTTTTTCATTATCAATAGCAGGGTTTTTTTTATTCAGCTTTTAATGATAATATGCAATCACCCACTTAAAGACCAGGAGAACTTAAAATGATACTCTTATAAAGCTTTGCAGATATAATACCTGGTAAGTATGAAATTATTATAAACAATGAACACAGTTTGCTTCTAAAAAGGAGGACCTGATTATTGTAAAGGCAGATCTCTTAAGGGTCAGAGAGAAAGATCAAAAGTAATACTACCACTTTTAAGATTTTGAAGCAATAGGTTACTAATGAGCATCTCCTAAACACATATGTCAGATACAGACACACACACACACACACACACACACACAGGGAAATAAAGGAAATAATAGAATCTACTAAACTATGGTCCTCAAGAGAATAATCAGTCTGTAGGATTTGTGACACTTCTTTATCTTATGAATTCCTGAACATGTTTGGTTAAGAAAGATGTGAGAATCACAGAGATCACAGCAGCTCAGTGTGAACCACTGTGCTTGGAAAAGTGGGTTTTGTGCTAAAGTTCATTCGAGGGAAAAAGGAAGAGAGGGATACTGTTGATGTTGTTATTTTTGTTTGTACATGAATAAACTCTGCTCCTTGGGTCTTTTGACAAGTTAAGCTTTTATGAACAAATCTATTAAGTATGCAAAGAAAAAGACATAAAATGGAATTAAGGGCTTAATATCTGTAATATCCTAATTCTGTATTTGGAAAGAAGAATGCTTTTTAAAAATCATATATAGGGATGCATTTTGTATATGTGTGCCACATGCCATACTGATACATGCATGCTTTTAGTTTTATAGAAGTTAAAATTATTTCCTCCAAGAATTTTTCTTATATTATTATTAACCTACAAGATAAATACAGGGTGTTAAAAGTTTGCAGATATGGACTGTGATTCCTTTGTTCCATACTACTTCTAAAATCATTTTTGATTAAAACACTTCTTTTTGGGACACCTGGGTGGCTTGGCAGTTGAGCATCTGCCTTTGGCTCAGGTCATGATCCCGGGGTCCTGGGATCAAGTCCCGCATTCGGGTCCCTACAGGGAGCCTGCATCTCCCTCTGTCTATGTCTCTGCCTCACTCTGTGTGTCTCTCATGAATAAATAAATACAATCTTAAAAAAACCACATTTTTTTAAAGTTTAGTTAGTTTAGTTTTCTTGTACTGCATAGTAATAGGTTAACCTGAAAAGCTAGGCTCTCAAAGAAGGATTTTAGAAAATGTCTCTTTATATTTAATTAACCAAAATGAAAGCCACTTCCAAGTGCTATTTTAATTCTTCAACTCTAGGGCTGATAATTCTTCTAATGTGAGAAAAAAAATAGGGCAGCTGACAGAACTCATTTTCTTCCTTTTTGACCCTCCTCAGACTACATTCCCTTTTGCACTGGCCTACAGCACAGAACATTGCAAGAAATGAAGCCTTAGTAAAGGAAACACTTGGTCTTCAGCGAGTGAGTACTCTTGAAATTTTAATTGAAGTGGGTACTTTATGTTTAAGCTGAGTTTTATGAACTCTTGGCAATTGCCTGATTACAATTTAATTTTTTTTTCCCATCCCAGTTGGCTCCTTTGTGCTCTAATCTGACGAATGCTATTTCAGAGCAGAAGTTGTGGCAAATCACTTTATTTGCCCTTGCCTCAGTTTTCCCAGCTACAAAATGGGACTCATAATTGCTGCTTGGCTCTACAAAAGGTTGTTTAAAAGTAGGTAAGCCAAGACTAACTTAAAAAAAAACATGTATGTACCCTTGTAACTATACACTGCTATAATGATTCTTATTAATAATTACTGGTTAGTGTGTATGAGCATAATATGTGGTAGAGACAATTTCAAATTATGTTAATAATTTAGATGTTCAGCACAGAATTACTTCAACTCAAGAACCATCTCTTCATTTTGCACAACCCACTAATGTGGCCTATGGAATCCAGAAGAGCTGTGAACCTGTATTCATAACAAATGGGAGTTGTTTGTAGCTTGCCATGCTCTGTTTTGAATCTTCCTCTCCAAATCTAATTGTTCCAAAGATAATTGTCAAAGAGCCAAACTGCCTTATTTTTCTTCCCTCCTCCCTGCTCTGTGCCATGCTGAGCAGTAATTCTGAGCATAACGGTAGGCAGCCAGAGACCTGAGATAAGCCACACTCATATATAGGTAAAAATTTTTTAATTGGCCTTCAGATAATCAACAGTTGATAGAAAATTTAATCTATTGAAATCCACTGAGTTTTACTATAACTACACAATTCTTGTTTTGCAGTCATCAATCCATAAAGAAAAGAAATTAGCTTTCAGAGTACAGAACTAAATGGAAGGGCAACTTTGCTTAGGGGGGTATTTTTCCTTATTGTCTTCTAATATAATGCTTATTGAAAGTATCCTCAAATGAAATGGAATCCCTTAAGACATTATTAAAATTAATGGTGAATTAAATGGGTCATAAAATAAAAATTAAAATACTTTATAAGAAAATAATATACAGTATAAACATGAAGCTTTATAGCCATCCATTTAAAAAGCAATACTAATATTAGTTTCAGGTGTAGGATTTACCGATTCATCACTTACATACAACACCAGGTGCTCATCACAACAACTGCCCTCCTTAATACCTTTCACTCATTTAACGAATCCACCAACCCCCTCCTGCCAACTTCCCCTCCAGCAACCCTTATTTGTTCTCTAGAGTTAAGAGTCTGTTTTATGATTTCTCTCTCTTTTTCCTATGTTCATCTGTTGTGTTTCTTAAAGTCCACATATGAGTGAAATCATGTAGTACTTGTCTTTCTTTGGCTGACTTATTTCACTTAGCATAATACTCTCTAGCTCCATCCACGTCGTTGCAAATGGTAAGATTTCATTCTTTTTCTTTTTTATGGTTAATATTACTTTGTGTATATATACCACCTCTTTTTTCAAATTTTTATTTAAATTCTAATTAGTTAACGTATAGTGTAATATTAGTTTCAGGAGTAGAATTTAGTGACTTACATATAACACCCAGTGTTCATCACAAGTGCCCTCATTTTATTTTTTTAAAAATTTATTTATTCATGAGAGACACAAAGAGAGAGGGAGAGAAAGAGAAAGAGAGAGAGAGAGAGAGAGAGAGAGAGAGGCAGAGACTCAGGCAGAGGGAGAAGCAGGCTTCATGCAGGGAGCCTAATATGGGACTCCATCCTGGGTCTCCAGGATCAGGCCCTGGGCTGAAGACAGCACTAAACCACTGAGCCACCCGGGCTGCCCCACGAGTGCCCTCCTTAATACCCATCACCCATTTAGCACCATAACCCACCCACCTCCCTCCATCAACCCAACCCTGTTTATTCTCTATCATTAAGAATTTCTTATGGTTTATTTCCCTATTTTTTCCCCTTCCTATACATTCATTTGTTTTGTTTCTTAATTTCCACATATAAATGAGATCATATGGTATTTGTCTTTCTCTGGCTAACATATTTTGCTTACCATAATATACTCTAGCTCTATTCACATCATTCCAAATGGCAATATTTCATTTTTTTAATGGCTGAGTTATATCCCACTGTATATTTATACTGCCTCTTCTTTATCTATTCATCAGTCGATGGACATTTGGTCTCTTTCCATAGTTTCGCTATTGTTGACAGTGCTGCTATAAACATTGGGATGCATGTACCCCTAAAAATGTGTATTTTTGTATCCTTTGGTTAAATACCAAGTAGTGCAATTGCTAGGTCATGAGGCAGATCTATTTCTAACTTTTTGAGGAATCTTCATACTATTTTACAGTGGCTACACCAGTTTGCATTACCACCAACAGTGGAAGAGGCTTCCTCTTTCTCCCCATCCTCACCAACACTTGTTTCTTGTGTTGTTGATTTTAGACATTCTGACAGATGTGAGATGATAATTCATTCTGATTTTTATTTTTATTTTCCTGGTAATTAGTGATGTTGAGCATCTTTTCGTGAGTCTATTAGCCATCTGGATATCTTATTTGGAAAATTTTCTTTTCATGTCTTCTGCCCATTTTTTAACTGGATTACTCAATTTCTGAGTGTAGTGTTTTATAAGTTCTTTACATATTTTGGATACTAACCCTTTGAAAATATCTTCTCCCATTCCATAGGTCTCTTTTAGTCCTGTTGGTTTTACCTTCACTGTGCAGAAGTTTGTTATTTTGATGAAGTTTCAATAGTTTATTTCTGCTTTTGTTTCCCTTGCCTCCAGTGACGCTTCTATTAAGAAGTTGCTGCAGGCAATGTCAGAGGTTGCTGCCTGTGTTCTCCTCCAGGATTTTGATGGCTTCTTTTCTCACATTTAGTTCTTTCATCCATTTGGAATTTATTTTTGCGTATGATGTAAGAAAGTGATCCACTTTCTTTCTTCCACATATTGCTCTCCAGTTTTCCTTACACCATTGTTGAAGAGATTGTCTTTTTTATCATTGGATATTATTTCCTGCTTTGTTGAAGATTAGTTGACCATATAGTTTTGAGTCCATTTCTGGGTGTTCTATCCTGTTCCATTGATTTATATGTCTGTTTTTGTGCCAGTACCACACTGTCTTGATCACTACAGCTTTGTAATACAACTTGAAGTCCAGAATCATGATGCCTCCAGCTTTGCTTTTCTTTTTCAGGATTGCTTTGGGTAGTCAAGATCTTTTGTGGTTTCATATAAGTTTTAGGATTGTGTGTTCTAGCTCTCTGAAAAATAATGGGGTATTTTGATAGGGATTATATTAAATGGGTAGACTGCTTTGTGTAGTGTGACATTTTAACAATGTTCTTCCAATTCATGAGGATGAAACATTTTTCCATTTATTTGTGTCTCATTCAATTCCTTTCATAAGAGTTCTATAGTTTACAGAGTACAGATATTTTACCCCTTTGTTTAGGTTTATTCCTAGGTATATTATTGTTCTTGCTGCAATTGTAAATGGAATCAATTCTTTGATTTCTCTTACTGATATTTCATTATTGGTGTATGGAAATGCAACAGATTTCTGTATATTGACTTTATATCCTATGACTTTGCTGAAGTCATTATATACCACATTTTCTTTACCCATTCATCAGCCAATGGATATTTGGCCTCTTTCCATAATATGCCTAATGTTGATAATGCTGCTATAAATATCAGGGTATATGTATCTCTTTGGATTAGTATTTTTGTATCCTTTGGGTAAGCACCTAGTATTGAAATTGCTGAATTTGGGTAGTTCTATTTTTAACTTTTTGAGGAACCTCCAGACTATTTTCCAGAGTGGCTGCACAAGTTTGTATTCCCATCAACAATGTAAGAGGGTTCCCCTCTCTCTGATCCTTGCCAACATCTGCTATTTCCTGCTGTTAATTTTAGCCCTCTGACAGATGTGAGGTGATATCTCACTGTAGTTTTGATTTGTAACTAATATCACACTGTGCATTAACTGAAATTTAAACAAAAATTTTGAAGAAAAAAATAAAAATAAAATACCAACACTGTTATTTTTTCAATATTATGAAATATGCCTTTATATATTGATAGTTTACATTTAAATAATACGTTGATAATAAAAGTTGTAGAACCAATGCCAATGTATGTGTGAGTGATCATGTGGTTTCCCCACACAACTAAACAAGTCTATGAACAATGCTATCTACCCAGAGATAGCACCACACTGTAAAGGTTAAGGACGCAGTTCCACAAGAGTGCCCTCTAGTTCAGATGCCCAGGTTGTTACTTGTGCTTCTACTGATCTGTTGCAGATTGAGGTTGCCACAACATCCTAATTGGGTTTGATTAATTTGCTAGGCCAGCTCACAAAACTCAGAGAAACATTTTACATACCAGATCCCTAGTTTATTATAAGAGGATATAACTCATTACATTGGCATGATTGATTAATCATTGGCTGTTGGCTATCAAGTCAACCTTCAGACTCTCTTTCTCCCTGGAGATGAGGGAGTAAGACTGAAAGCTTCAAATTCTATTTCCAAAAGTTAACTCATTAACATAAACCCAGTTGCTGTGGAAAGGGACTTGTTATGAATAACAAGACCCTTTTTACCTTTATGGCTCTCAAGCAAATTTTAGGAACTGAGGAAAAGAGAATGAATATTAGGAGAGATTCCTATTGTTCTTATTACTACAAAAATTCCAATGGTTTGGGGACCTATGAGTCAGGAACTGTGGATGAAGGCCAAATATATGTAGGAAATATACTTTGGTTATCTGCATGACCAAAATATATTTCTTACAAATCACAATATCACTGGTAATGATAAATTTGAATGGGTCATTTCAATTGAAAAAGCTTAAAATATGCTATAAAAGTTTCCTTTGACATTTATGCCTTATCTCACAACTTTCACAGTAGTAAATTTTGAAAGATTTATATTTATTTATAGTTTGTTACCTAAATACCCATAAAAGTGTGTGTGCCTAAATGTAAATACATGAGTTTATATGATGAGTAATAAATGATGAGTTTATATGAAAACTAATGAAAATTAAATGTTTTCTTAAAATATATCATTGAATAAAGAAGACATAGTTTAGTAATATGGGAGTCAGAGGATTGAATGTCCCCTGATTTTTAAAATTTGGAACAATTTCATACTAAATTGAGATCCATACTCAATTTACATTCAAAACCCTGTACAAGGGATACCTGGGTGGCTGAGCAGTTGATCATCTGCCTTTGGCTCAGGGAATGATCCTGGGGTCCAGGGATCAAGTCCTGCATCAGGCTCCCTGCAATAACCTGCCTATGTCTCTGCCTCTCTCTGTGTGTCTGTTATGAATGAATAAATAAAAAATAACCCTGTACAAATTGGCATCAAAATAACTTTCAACCTTATTTTTAATCTACTTCAACTTAAAAAGAAATCTCATTCAACCTCAATTAAGTTTATTCTCCATTGATTTATTTACTCACAAGGTATGCATTAACATTTTTCTAGATATCAAGTACCATGGTAGGTACTTGGAATCAAAATATAATAAGATGTATATCTAGACATCAAAGACTCTAAGTTCTAGAGGGACAAGGGACACAGAATCTCATAAGTATAAAACAACGTGGCAGAACAACAATTGAGAGATGTGCAGAATTTTAGGAATGAACAGAAGATGTGAAACAAAACATGATCTGTAGATTGGGAAGGATTTCAAGAGAGGATTTTTGGAGCAAGTGACCTTTGAATGAAGCCTTTAAAGATAAATAGGACTTACTTTAGTTAATAGAGTTATGGGCTGGATGGAGAGAGAAAACTAGGCAAAGAAACATGAGCAGAAGCATAGAAATGGGTAGTAGTATGGTGTGGACAAAGGACCATATGTAGTTTGATAATGCTGAAGCATAAGCATGAAACAGAGAATGATAGGAATAAGGCTAGAAAATTAGAAGCTAAATCATGAAAGGTACATAATATTATATTTTATGTTGTTGGTAGGCTTTGAAAGGTTAGGTAAAAGTTTTAAACAAAGCAATTTTTATTTTAATTCATGTCAACGTCCATAAAATAAATATACACTGAATGAAGAAATTAATTATGGTAGATTTGTAAAGAGTTTAATGATTAAAAGATCAAAAGCAGATAAATTAATTTGGAAGAGAGTGCAATAGTTTACAAACAAGAATATGAGGACTGAAACTATTCCAATCATTATCAGGAAGAGAGAAATGACCTCAAGAAATATTTGGCAAAGTATTGTCAAAACACCTGGATAATTGAATTTGGACATGGACTTCCACTTCCAGTGATAAAGCAGACTAGATAATGTGAAAAACCTACTACTAAACATTTTAAGAAAGTTAAATAAAGTATATAACATCATACAAAAATACATTATAAGAGAAGTCTATGAATTACTATGCCAATGAATTATATAAAATATACTATTTCCTGAAAAAAACTTTCCATAACATAATATAAAATGGAAAAGTAAATAGAATCTAACCAATACAAACCTAAATCAGTAGCTTATAGCCTAACGTGTGTGTGTGTGTGTGTGTGTGCGTGCAGATAGTTTTATAGTCAGGATCTATGAAACTGTTATGTTAAATATTTTTCCTTTTTTGCATGATATAATTCACATACCATAAAATCTACCATTTTGAAATATGGAACTGAACATTTATTAATATACTCACAGAGCTGTGCAACCATTACCTATATTTAATTCCAGAAAATTTTTATCACTCTAAAACAAACCCCATACTTATTAGCAGTCACTCTTCATATTCTCTTATCCCCAGTTTCCATCAAACACATCTGTTTTCTGTCTCTATGGATTTGTCTATTCTGGACATTTCATATGAATGGAATTATACTCAGGGCACAGAGGTGAAAGAGCACCTGGCTCTGGGGATCCCAAACAGACCAGGTTTGGCCACTCACAACTTACAGAATCCAAACGTGGAGAGGAGTGATGGTGAAACAAGATGGGAAATTATTTCAGTCAGGCGAACACTGGGAAAACAGCAGACTAATGTCTCAAAAACTGTCTCTAAGGTGCTGAAAGTACTTCTAGGTTTATATAAGGAAAATGTGGTACAAGGATTAGTGGGTACATGCAAGTGGACACTAAAGGTCAGGTGTCATTGTAGGTGCTGAAGGATACCAGAATATGCCATCTCAAAATATTCCTCTTTGTCTTAAGGGTTATTGTGAGCTGATTATTTTTAAGAAAAAACAGACAGAGGGATCCCTGGGTGGCGCAGCAGTTTGGCGCCTGCCTTTGGCCCAGGGCGCGATCCTGGAGACCCGGGATCGAATCCCACGTCGGGCTCCCGGTGCATGGAGCCTGCTTCTCCCTCTGCCTATGTCTCTGCTTCTCTCTCTCTCTGTGAGTATCATAAATAAATAAAAAAAAAGAAAAAAAAGAAAAAACAGAGAAATAGCTCTGAAAACCAAAAAGAAGTTGCCCTTTTGTAAGAGATGTTTGTTTAAAATTTTAAGTTCCCATTTATAATGGCAACAACCAATGCCTGGTAATAAAATTGAGCTAAGTATTTTTGTATAGTGGTGCCTGGGTGGCTCGGTTACCTAAGTGTCTGACTCTTTGTTTTGGCCCAGGTCATGATCTCAAGGTCATGAAATCAAGTCCCATATCAGGATCCATGCTCAGTGGGGACTGTGCTTGAGATTCTCTTCCTCTTGGGGCACCTGGGCGGCTCAATCAGTTAAGCATCTGCCTTCGGCTTGGGTCATGATCCCAGAGTCTTCGGATGGAGTCTGGCATTGGGCTCCTTGCTCAACAGGAGCCTGCTTCTCTCTCTCTCCCTGCCTTCCACACCCCCTGCTTATTCCCTCTCTCTGTCAAATAAATAAATAAAACCTTAAAAAAGGAGAGAAATTCTCTTCCTCTCCCTCTGCTGTATCTCTAAAACAAATAAATCTTTAAAATATATTTTTGTAGAAATTATAAAAATGTAGTGAAAATTACAAGATAAACTTAATTAAATGGAATGATACATTATAACCTTGGAAGGGCGAAGAAAATGGCATATATGACAGCAATCCCTTAAATAACCCATAAATTAAATGCAATTCTCCTTGAAATCCTAAAAAGATTTTTTGTCATGAAATTGACACACAGATCCTAACATTTATATAAATATACAAGATAAGGGATCCCTGGGTGGCGCAGCGGTTTGGCGCCTGCCTTTGGCCCAGGGCGCGATCCTGGAGACCCGGGATCGAATCCCACGTCGGGCTCCCGGTGCATGGAGCCTGCTTCTCCCTCTGCCTATGTCTCTGCCTCTCTCTCTTTCTCTGTGACTATCATAAATAAATAAAAATTTAAAAAAATCTTAAAAAAATATACAAGATAAAAAGAATAGACAATATAATTTCTAAAAATAAGGGGAAGCATGTTGTACAACATAATAAGATATTGTAAATATTTGGTAAGAAATGCATTATTATTACAAAGATAGACATTCCCCAGTTGACACAATATGAACCCATACATATAAAAAATCTGATATATTTTAAAAGGGGGTACTATGAATAAGTACAGAAAAATATGGGCTTTTAAATAAATGATACTGGAACAGTTCGTTATATTTATGAAAACATTTTATTTACTCATATTTTACACTGTAAACAAGTGTAAATCTCAAATTGAGTAAAGATTTAACATGAAAAATAAAACTCGAAAACTTTTACAAAGAAAAATGAGAAAATGTCTTTGACGTTAGGTTAGGAGTAGATTTTGTATATAAAATGTACACAAAAACACCCTCAAATCTTAAAAAAAGTAATAAATTTAGTTGTATGGAATTAAGGACTTCTGTGTAATCAACTACTATAAACAAAATTATGAAATAACTATTGGGAGAATTATTTGTAATGTATCTGGAAAAAGATTATATCAAGATTGATAAAAATACGTTTCATCAAGGAAAAAGAAAGATACAAAAATTCAAAATAAGACTAGTGCTCGCTTGGGCAGCACATTTACTAAAATTGGAAAGATACAGAGAAGATTAGCATGGCCCCTGGGCAAGGATGACATACAAATTCGTGAAGCGTTCCATATTTTTTGGTGTATATTACTAAGACATTATAAACGACAAATACCCATCATTTGCTTCAATGTGGATAGGACTGGAGGGTATTATGCTGAGTGAAGTAAGTCAATCAGAGAAGGACAAACATTATATGGTTTTATTCACTCGGGGAATATAAAATATAGTGAAAGGGATTAAAGGGGAAAGGAGAGAAAATTAGTGGAAAACGTCAGGGAGGGTGACAAAACATGAGAGACGCCTAACTATGGGAAACGAACAAGGGGTAGTGGAAGGGGAGGTGAGTGGGGGGATGGGGTGACTGGGTGACAGACACTGAGGGGGGCACTTGACGGGATGACACTGGGTGTTATACTATATGTTGCCAAATAGAACTCCAATAAAAATATATACAAAAATAAAATAAAATAAAAGACTAAAGAATGTGCAAGATAGTTTACAATAAAAAAACTAGATGTCTAATGTACATATCAAAGTATATTCATTTTTTATTTTTTTATTTTTCTTTATTTTTAATTTTTTTATTGGAGTTCAATTTGCTGTTTTTTCTCCAGCTCCTTTAGGTGCAAGGTTAGCTTTTGTATTTGAGTTCTTTCCAGTTTTTGGATGGATGCTTGTATTGCGATGTATTTCCCCCTCAGGACTGCTTTTGCTGTATCCCAAGGATTTTGAATGGTTGAATCTTCATTCTCATTAGTTTCCAAGAATCTTTTTAATTCTTCCCTAATTTCCTGATTGACCTTTTCATCTTTTAGCAGGATGGTTAATCTCCACGTGTTTTTAATCCTTCCAAACTTCTTCTTGTGGTTTAGTTCTAGTTTCAAAGCATTATGGTCTGAAAATATTCGGGGGATGATCCCAATCTTTTGGTATTGGTTAAGACCTGATTTGTGACCCAGTATGTGGTCTATTCTGGAGAAAGTTCCATGTGCACTTGAGAAGAATGTGTATTCAATTGCGTTTGGATGTAAAGTTCTGTAGATATCTGTGAAATCCATCTCATCCTGTGTATCATTTAAAGCTCTTATTTCTTTTGAGATGTTTTGCTTAGAATACCTGTCGATTGTAGAAAGTGCTATGTTTAAGTCACCAAGTGTAAATGCATTATTATCTAAGCGTGTCTTAACTTTGGTTATTAATTGATTTTTTTTTACTTGGCGGCTCCCACATTCAGGGCATAAATATTCATGATTGTTAGGTCCCCTTGTTGAATGGATCCTTTAAGTATGATATAGTGTCCCTCTTCAACTCTTACTACAGTCTTTGGGATAAACTTTAATTTATCTGATATGAGTATGGCTACCCCTGCTTTCTTTTGAGGACCATTTAAATGGTAAATGGTTCTCCAAACTTTTATTTTCAGGCTGTAGGTGTCCTTAGGTCTAAAATGGGTCTCTTGTAAACAGCAAATAGATGGGTCTTGCTTTTTTATCGAGTCTGAAACCCTGTGCCTTTTGATGGGGTCATTAAGCCCATTCACGTTCAGACTTCCTAGTGAAAGATGTGAATTTAGTGTTATCATGATACCTATTCAGTCCGTGTTTTTCTGGATTGTTTCCTTGGACTTCCCCTTTCTTTTATAGGGTCCCCCTTAATATTTCCTGTAGAGCCAGTTTGGTGGTCACATATTCTTTCAGTTTCTGCCTATCTTGGAAGCTCTTTATCTCTCCTTCTATTCTGAATGAGAGCCTTGCTGGATAAAGTATTCTTGACTGCATGTTCTTCTCATTTAGGACCCTGAATATATCCTGCCAGCACTTTCTGGCCTGCCAGGTCTCTGTGAAGAAGTCTGCTGTTATTCTAATGCTTCTCCCCCTAAAGATTATGGATTTCTTGTCTCTTGCTGCTTTCAGGATCGTCTCCTTATCTTTGGAATTTGTTAATTTTACTATTAAATGTCGAGGTGTTGAGTGGTTTTTATTGATTTTAGGGGGGATCTCTCTATCTCCTGGATCTGAATGCCTGTATCCCTTCCCAAGTTAGGGAATTTCTCAGTTATAATTTGTTCAAATACAGTTTCTACCTTTTTATCCCTTTCGGCGCCCTCTGGAACCCCAATGAAACAGATTTTTCCTTCTGAAGCTGTCATTTATTTCCCTTAACCTATCCTCATCATCTTTTAATTGTTTTTCTCTTTTTTCTTCAGTTTCCTTCCTTGCCATCAACTGCCTTCTATGTCACTCACTCGTTCTTCTACCTCATATACCCTCGTCGTTAGGACCTCTAGTTTGGATTGCATATCATTTAATTGATTTTTAATTTCTGCCTGATTAGATCTAAATTCTGCAGTCATGAAGTCTCTTGAATCTTTTATGCTTTTTTCTAGAGCCACCAGTAGCTTTATATGCTTTTGAATTGGCTTTCTGACATTGAATTGTAATCCAAATTTTGTAACTCTGTGAAAGAGAGGACTGTTTCTTGTTCTTTCTTTTGTGGTGTGTTTTTCCTTCTAGTCATTTTGCTCAGTGCAGAGTGGCCAAAAACCAGTTGTACTTGATAGAAGAGCAACTCTTCTCACTGTAGCATTCCAGCTGTTTCTCTTTAAATCTCAGACCAAATTTGTAGATTTTCAGGAAGATTTGAAAGTTATCTAGGTAAGTTGGAGGGGACAGGTGACTTGGGGACCCTACTCTTCCACCATCTTGCCCCGCCCCCCAAAGTATGTTCAAATACACTAGAAATAAGGAAATATGCACTTAAAAATATGCCAGCAAAAAAATGAAAAAAATAAAAAATAAAAATATGCCAGCATTCCATACACATCAGATAAGAAAAAAGTAAAAATATTAGGTATTTTTGAGATTGTAGAACAATGACTCTTACCTGCTGCTGATAGATGTACAAATGGGTATGACTCCTAGCTACTAATGATAAAAAATTGCAATTGCATTCCAATATTCCTAGAAAAGTTTCAATACATGTACACATGAAAAGATTTTTTTCACATGAAAAGATTTTAAGTATAAAAATTATAGCACTTGTGGTAGAAGAAGATAGCTTAAATATCAATCAAGAAAATGGATGTTATTTTTCTACAATGGAACACTATAAAGCAATAAAAATGAATCAAAGCATATGGGTAAATACAATTATAAGGTTGAACAAACACATCACATTGTAGATGTATATGTGCAAGATCATTCTATTTATATGAGTTTAAATCATGTATATATTCAGTATAGGTATATGGAGACATATGTTTGTGGATACCTCAATCTGTTATGTAAGTACAAAGCATTTTTGGAAATCATAAATAAATAGTAGTCATTCTATAGAAAGAGGGAGAGAAGGTGTATACTTACATATATATCTTCATATATACCTACAAATTATTTATAACAAGGATCTAAAATAAATATGGCCAAATTTAAGTCATGACAAAGCTGTTTAATAGATACGTAAGAGATTTCTATATTATACTTTAAGTTTTTTTGTGAATTTGAAGTAATTATAACATTATTTGGGGGAGAAAATGTAATTCAAGGATAACGTCAGACTCTACTGAGGATAATTCGGTGGTGCGGTTGTGACATTAGGCAAGATAGCAAATAAATATAAAGTAAGACATGCTTTGGAGGTAAGATTAATTTAGTTTTGGTCATATTTGATTTGAGAAGCCTTGGGAAATCTAGGAAAATGACTCCAGCAAGTATTTAATAAATATGTCTTAGAATAGAGATAGAGAATGTTCATAGCCTATACAGCTTTTATGAAACTATAAAAGATTTAATGAAAGTTCTGGAGAGACTGAGTGAAGTGAGGCAGTGTTTTAAGGGCAGAACCATAGACAAACTAATTTTTAAGGAGAAGATAGAAGAAATAGATCCACAAAGAAACAAGTTACTGTCAGAGTTATTAGAAGAATCCAGAGATGGTTGTTTCCCAGAAGTTGGGGAGAAGAATATTAAGAACAAGTAGGTCTTTATACCGTTATTTCTATTTCAGAGATGGGGAAAATGATTGACAAGAACATAGGTAATTTACCTAACATAATGCTGATAACATAATGCTGATTGAATTCTGCTCCGTAGCCAGAATTCAAACTCAGGTCTGAAGGCTTCCAGAGCCTAAGCTGTGATAAGACTCAATTCTTTTTATTCTTGTGTGTATGTTTAATGTCTGCATATAGTTACTATTCGATATGATGAATGAATGCATAATAGGGACATACAGGCGATTTTCATTGAGTTTCATTTTTCTATTGGGTTATACAATAAGTATATGTTGGAAAGAAATGATTTACAAGTGACAAACTATTTTCTTTGTGTGACAGGTAGATGGATATCCATTAGTGCAAATATCATGTGTTGCAAGTCAAGGTAATTTCAAAAGGTATATATTACTTTGTATTGGTTATTTGCAATCTTTTCAGAATTGTAATGATCTAATATTTCCCAGCACTACTAAAATACATGATATATTTTATTAAGAAAATTAATGTAATTTATTTTCATCTATCTTTAAAACTTCTGTTACTTTACTTCACATCCTGAATAGGTCTTGAGCCCATTTAATTATCATCATGATTGATATCACACAAGACCAAATTACCATTATTTCTTACCTAGAATACAATACTAGCCACCCAACATTCCTGTGTCAAACATTGTTCCCCATTTAATTCAACCTCCATACTGCAAAAGAATAATATCGCTGCCTGGAATGCTGTTCCTTCCCCTACATCCAGTTACTTTTTGGTCATACTTCCTATTAGAGCTGAAATATCACCTCCTCAAGGAAGCCCTCTTAATTCACCAGATCTATTCTCTGCTTTCATAGCATCCTGTACTTTTCTTTTTCATTTTGAGATAATTGTGTATCCATGTGAACTTGTAAGAAATAATACAAGGAGTACCCGTGTCTCTTTCAATCAATTTCTCCCAATCACACCATCTTGAAAAACCATAGTGCAAGAGTAAAGTCAGGATAGACTAGACTGTATACTGCATTAAGGTAGATAGAATATCTCTTAGATTCCCCTTGTAATTCCTATATCTAGTACACTGTAGTAATTTATTAAATATTTATTGAATAAATTACTTATTGAGATTCCTGGTAGGTACGCTAGAGTATGTCAAACCAGAATTAGTTGTCACTGCTATGTATTAAGGTTGATATAGTATTTTTTGCTTATTTTAAAATGATTTTATTCAATAATCTTTCATTGTTTGCTACCATTTGGTATTTTTCTTACTAAGAGGATACAGCAGCAATAAACAAACAAAAAGACCTCTATGGTCTAGAACTTACTTTCTAATCTATAGATCTAAAAAATCTGTAAAAAGTAATAGATGATAGGGGCACCTTGGGTGTCTCAGTCAGTTAAGCTTCTACCTTCAGCTCAGGTCATGATCTCAGGTTTCTGGGACTGAGCCCCATGTTGGGTTCCCAGCTCAGCAGGGAGTCTGCCTCTTCCTATCTCTCTGTCCCTTCCCACAGCTCATCCTCTCCTCTCTCTTTCTCACTCTCTCAAATTAAAAAAAAATAAAAAGTAGATGATGTTAAATATCAAAGTATTGATAAGTTTCATGCAGATCAACAAATCTTGTAAGAGGTATAGACAATTCAGACAGCATGACATTATACATAATTAATCAGAGAAAGCCTCACTGAGAAAGTACCATTCGACCAAACACCTATAAGAAATGAGGGGGTAAATCAATTGGGTATCAAGCATAGGAACATTCTAAAATGAAGGAAGAGCAAGTGTAGAATCTTTCCAGACTGAGTAAGGGAGTACTGGAGTTGAGTGAGTGAGAGGGAAAGTATTAGAAGATGAGGTCAAAGGAGTAACAGAAGGGTCTGACTGTGTGATACAATTGTCACTGGCTGTTTGCGGTTATTGAGCCCTTGAAATATGAATAGTTCAAATCGAAAATGTGATGTCAGTATAAAAATACATGCCAGATTTTGAATATATAGTATGAAAAAGGGAATGTGAAATATTTCATTAATTATATTTTATATTGGTTACATGGTAAAGTGGTAATATTTCATACATATTGCATATAATTTATTAAAACTAATTTTATGTTTATTTTTGATGTGGTTACTAGAAAATCTAAAATTTCATAAGTTGATTACATTATATTTCTATTGTAAAGCACTGGAGTATATTGTACAGGTCCTAATATGCAGCTTGAAAGTTTTTGTCTTTTATTCTGAGATGGGTAATCATTGGAAAGTGTTGGTCAATGGATTAAATTACCTAATTTCCACTTAAAAGATTACCCGGTCTTCTCTGTTGAGAATAAATTGTAAGGTAATGGATATAAGCAGATAGATCAGATTTAAGGCTGTCACACTAGTTCATATGAGAAATGATGTTGGTTTGCATCAGTCTAGTAGTGGTGAATATGATGGGAAGTACTCAGACTATGAATTTATTTTGAAGATAGAAGGAATAGGATTTCATGACAGAATGGATGATGTGGAACATGAGAAAAAGTAAAAAAAAAATGACTCCAAAGTTGTTGGCCTGAGCAGCTAGAAGGATTGAGTTATTGTTAATGGACATCAGAAAAAGTGCAGGTGGAATAGATTTGAAGAAGGATATAGAGTTGGATTTGGGCATATTAAGTTTGAGATGCTTATTAGACATCAAAATATAGATATTGAGTAGGCAACTGGATATAAAAACCAAGCATTAAGGAAAAAGACCTAGGCTAGAGATAAAACTTGGGAGTCATCAGTATATAGATAGTATTCAAGGCCTTTTGAAATTGGATGTGATGGCCAAAAGAGCTAGTTTAAATAAAGGAAAGACAGATCTATGAAATGAGCCTTGGAACACTCCAAATTTATGAAATTAAGGAGGAAAGAAAACATGCAAATAAACTGTTCCTTCTTCAAATGCATTTTACTGCTTAAAGATTGTTTTTGTTACTGAACCTCATTATGTGAAATCATTAGTCATTCCCTTTTCAGTTATTAAATCATGAATTCTGCTTTCCTTTAACCCCTCTTTCAAAGGTCCTTAGCCCTGGATCATATATTTTCATGTCCTGAAATGACTAGTCACTAATCTGAAAATCTGAGAATATAATATTAAGTGGATGATATTGATTTATTGGTTATCACATCCTGATAACATGTTGACCTTTTAAATGTATAGCTCAAATATTCTAATTCAAGAGTTTGGCTATGGAGGACTATGACAGGCTTATGAACTAGATCATTTTGTGTACTGGGTCAACCATATAAAGTATGTGACCAATGACAGAATGATATAGTGAAAAAAGCACTGAACCAGGGAGTAGAGAACTCCAAGATCTAGTCCCAGCTCTACCATTCATCAGCTGTCTCACTGGATTGCCCAAAGCTGGCCTGAATAGAGTACCACTTTATGTTAAAAACTTTTACCAGTTAAAGGTGAGGACAACTAGAGATATTTCCAAATAGCCTAATATATTCAATTTTACTAACTATTCTTATTACTGAGAGTATTTCCTAATTTTAGCTTTAAAATTGGTGATAGTAGGGATCCCTGGGTGGCGCAGCGGTTTGCCATCTGCCTTTGGCCCAGGGCACGATCCTGGAGACCCGGGATCGAATCCCACGTCGGGCTCCCAGTGCATGGAGCCTGCTTCTCCCTCTGCCTGTGTCTCTGCCTTTCTCTCTCTCTCTCTCTCTCTCTCTCTCTCTATATATATATATATATATATATATATATATATATCATAAAAAATAAATAAAATAAATAAAAAATAATAAAATTGGTGATAGTAGATGGCAATAGGTGTTGTAGGTATGATAGTAGATATAATTTTAAAGATTTTCAGTTGGCACATACATATACACCAGTTGGAAAACTCTATAACTTTACTTATAAACCTATTTATTTATAAATTCTCCTATCCTATGAAGTCCAAAAGTCTGACAACTAGTGATATTAGATATGTCACTTCTGCTCTTTGGGCTTTGTTTCTGTATACATAATTACATAGTAAGAGTATATACAAACCCAGGGAAATGAAACACACTGGCCTCAATACAAAGCAATCTTTAAGGTGAAGAAAGAGAGGAGAAATTGATGGGAATGGGCTTCAGCTATATCTATAGGATTTCAAAAGAAAAAGATATGAAGCAAACATGGCAGTATGTAAATGTCTGTAAAAAAATGGGTCATGAGTACATGGATGTTATTGTCTCTTATATTTTGAGTAATTTCATAGTAAAAGTGAAAATTAAAGCACTAAAAATAATTAAGATGATGAGAATATCTGTTTTGAAGCCAGAACAAGGTTCAAATCTTATCTCTGTCATTTACTAGCTATTTGACCTTAGGAAGTCATTTTACCTACTCCTCGGTTACTTTCCAGTGATAGTAATATTTGTCTTGCAAAGTTGTTATAAATTAGACTCTTCAATTCAAGGAACATATATATCACTCACTTCAGTTGAACTAGTAAAGGTTTCATTATGTAGGATTACAGGACAGATGGTCAGGCCTCATCAGAATATCCATGCAGTTAAATGCCATTAGAACTTGAAAAGAGTTGAAAAATTAAAAGACTACCAACCAATTCTACTGACTAAATTATTTGGTTACTTTCTAAGCAAGAATCAATATTCTATCATGGTAGTTGCTTAGGTTTTCTTTTACCTAACATTTATCATTACTACTATTATCCTGCCACTGTCCAGTCTCCAACCTCTCTTCACTCATAGCTTCTCACACTTCATGCTATTTGCATAGTACCTTTACTATGGGGTCATTTTGTTTGACACCTATAACCACCCAATAAACTCTCTTTCTAAACCATAGTTAACTTGATTTCACTAATTTATATACTGTTTAGAGTTTCCTGAAAAGATACCATAGAGCCTTCTTGGCAGCTATAGATTTGCTGTGCTTGATGAGGTGCCCTTTCCATAAGCTGTAGTCAGATTGCCAGGTCATATGATACAGAACCTGGCAATCTTATTGATGAAGAATAAAAGCCTGTATAAATTAAAAAGGAAGGTAATGAAGGCTACTTCAACAGCACCTGTATTTGTCCACCCAGGTTATGGATGTAAAAGGCCTAGCACAGTATCTGGTGTAAACACTCAGAAGGTTTTCCTTATGAAGAACTGGACGATTAGAAAGTCATCCAAGAGATGCTCGTGACTAAACTGAGCTCTAAAGGAGGAATGGGTATGATATAGGCAAAGATATAGAGGGATGATGTCAGTGAGCCCTCTTGCTCAATTATAGAACTCAACAGTTAAAACCAGAAATAGACAAAACCATTTAACTCATGCTCTGAAACCCATTTTTCTTATTTCTTACCACATGATTTTTAGTATGCAAAATTCTTTTTTTAAGTTTTAATTTTAATCCCAGTTAGTGAATATACAGTGCGATATTAATCTCAGGTGTACAATATAGTAACTTAACATTTCTGTACATCAGCCTGGGCTCATCACATCAAGTGCACTCCTTAATCCCTTTCACCTATTTACTCTCTTCCCTTTGTAACCATCAGTTTGTTCTCTATAGTTTAGAGTCTGTTTCTTGGTTTGCCTCTCTTTTTTTCTCCTTTGTTCATTTATTTTGTTTCTTAAATTCCACATATGAGTGAAATCATGGTATTTGTCTTTCTCTAACTTCTTTTGATTACCGTAATATTCTCTAACTCCATCACCATGTCATTGCAAATGGAAGTATTTCATTAATTTTATGGATGACTAATATTCCATTGTATATATATACCACCTCTTTATCCAGTCATCAGTTGATGGACACATGGGCTGTTTCCATAATTTGGGTATTAAAAATAATGCTGTTATAAAGAGGAGGGTGCATGTATCCATTCAAATTAGTATGTTTGTATTTGGATAAATACCCAGAAGAATGATTGCTAAATCATAAGATATTTCTATTTTTAACATTTAGAGGAACCCCATACTGTTTTTCAAGTGGGTTACACCAGTTTGCATTCCCACCAACAGTGAAAGAGGGTTCCACTTTCTCCACATGTTTGTCAACATCTGTTATTTCTTGTGTTCTTTATTTTAGCCATTCTGATGGGAGTGAGGTGATATCTCATTATAGTTTTTATTTGTACTTCCCTGACGATGAGTAATGATGAGTATCTTTTCATGTCTGTTGGCCATCTTTATGTATTCTTTGGAAAAATGTCTATTCATGTCTTCTGCCATTTTTAACTGAATTATTTGTTTTCTCAGAGTGGAGTTTGATAAGTTCTTTATAGATTTTGAATACTAACCCTTTACCAGATACATCATTTGTAAATATCTTCTCCCATTCAGTAGCTTGCTTTTTAGTTTACTTGCTTCTTTCCTTTATTATGCAGAAGTTTTTATTTTTATAAAGTCATAATAGTTTATTTTTGCTTTGGTTTCACTTACCTCAGGAGACATAACAGAAATAACAACAAACACCACAGCAATACAAACAATTATATGATAATATTATGAAAAAATATATGCCAATAAGGTGGACAACCAGCAAGAAATGGATAAGCCCTAGAAACATACAAACTACCAAAACTGAAACAGGAAGAAATAGAAAGCTTGGAGGGGCAAGATGGCGGAAGAGTAGGGTCCCCAAATCACCTGTCCCCACCAAATTACCTAGATAACCTTCAAATCATCCTGAAAATCTACGAATTCGGCCTGAGATTTAAAGAGAGACCAGCTAGAATGCTACAGTGAGAAGAGTTCGCGCTTCTATCAAGGTAGGAAGACGGGGAAAAAGAAATAAAGGAACAAAAGGCCTCCGAGGGGGAGGGGCCCCGCGAGGAGCCGGGCTGAGGCCGGGGCGAGTGTCCCCAGGACAGGAGAGCCCCGTCCCAGAGAAGCAGGAGCTGAACCAACCTTCCCGGGGGAAAGGGGCTCGCAGGGAGTTGGAGCAGGACCCCAGGAGGGCGGGGATGCCCTCGGGCTCCCTGGGACACTAACAGACACCTGCGCCCCAGGAGAGCGCGCCGAGCTCCCTAAGGGCTGCAGCGCGCACGGCGGGACCCGGAGCAGCTCGGAGGGGCTCCGGCGGCGGCTCCGCGGAGGGGGCTGTGGGGCAGGAGCGCGAATCCAACAGCGCAGGCCCCGGAGCACAGGGCGCCGGGACACAGCCCAGGATCCGGCCTCCCCCCGGGACAGGCAGAGGCCGGGAGGGCCCAGGACAGCAAGGACACTCCTGCCCCGAGCTGAGCACATCAGCGGCCCCACCCCGGAGCCTCCAGGCCCCTGTAGGCTGAGAGCCCCGTAGTTACTGCGGGAGCTGACTCCAGGGCTCCAGAGCTGGCCGCGGCCGTGGTTGTTCCTCCTGGGGCCTCACGGGGTAAACAACCCCCACTGAGCCCTGCAGCAGGCAGTGGCAGAGCAGCTCCGCCAAGTGCTAACACCTGAAAATCAGCACAACAGGCCCCTCCCCCAGAAGACCAGCTAGACAGACCAGTTCCAGGGGAAGTCAAGGGACTTAAAGTATACAGAATCAGAAGGTACTCCCCCGTGTTTTTTGTTTGTTTGTTTGTTTGCTTTTTGATTTTTTAATCTTATTTTTTTAAATTTTTATTTATTTATGATAGTCACAGAGAGAGAGAGAGAGGCAGAGACACAGGCAGAGGGAGAAGCAGGCTCCATGCACCGGGAGCCCGACATGGGATTCGATCCCGGGTCTCCAGGATCGCGCCCTGGGCCAAAGGCGCCAAACCGATGCGCCACCCAGGGATCCCTGCTTTTTGATTTCTGATTGCTTCCCCCACCCCCTTTTTTTCCTCTTTCTTTCTCTTTCTCTTTTTCTTCTCTTTTTTTCCTCTTTTTTTCTCTTTTTTTTCTTCCTTTTTTCTTTTTTCTTTTTCTCTTTTCTTTCCTTCTTTCTCTCCTCTCTTTTTCTCCTTTTCCAAATACAACTTATTTTTGGCCACTCTGCACTGAGCAAAATGACTAGAAGGAAAACCTCACCTCAAAAGAAAGAATCAGAAACAGTCCTCCCTCCCACAGAGTTACAAAATCTGGATTACAACTCAATGTCAGAAAGTCAATTCAGAAGCACTATTATACAGCTACTGGTGGCTCTAGAAAAAAGCATAAAGGACTCAAGAGACTTCATGACTGCAGAATTTAGATCTAATCAGGCAGAAATTAGAAATCAATAGAATGTGATGTAACCCAAACTAGAAGTCCTAACAACAAGGGTTAACGAGGTGGAAGTCCTAACAACAAGGTTAACGAGGTGGAAGAATAGAAGACAAGTTGATGGCAAAGAGGGAAACTGAGGAAAAAAGAGACAAACAATTAAAATCCCATGAGGATAGATTAAGGGAAATAAACGACAGCCTGAGGAAGAAAAACCTACGTTTAATTGGGGTTCCCGAGTGCGCAGAAAGGGACAGAGGGCCAAAATATGTATTTCAAGAAATCATAGCTGAAAATTTTCCTAATCTGGGAAGGGAAACAGGCAGTCAGATCCAGGAAATAGAGAGATCCCCAACTAAAATCAATAAAAACTGTTCAACACCTCGACATTTAATAGTTAAGCTTGAAAATTCCAAAGATACAGAGAAGATCCTTAAAGCAGCAATAGACAAGGAATCCCTGACTTTTATATGGAAGGTATTAGGGTAACAGCAGACCTCTCCACAGAGACCTGGCAAGCCAGAAAGGCTTAGCATGATATATTCAGGGTCCTAAATGAGAAAAACATGCAACCAAGAATACTTTATCCAGCAAGGCTCTCATTCAGAATGGAAGGAGACATAAAGAGCTTCCAAGACAGGCAGGAACTGAAAGAATATGTGACCTCCAAACCAGCTCTGCAAGAAATTTTAAGGGGGACTCTTAAAATTTCCCTTTAAGAAGAAGTTCAGTGGAACAATCCACAAAAACAAGGACTAAATAGATATCATGATGACACTAAACTCATATCTGTCAATAGTAACTCTGAACGTGAACGGGCTTAATGACCCCATCAAAAGGCGCAGGGTTTCAGACTGGATAAAAAAGCAGGACCCATCTATTTGCTGTCTTCAAGAGACTCATTTTAGACAGAAGGACACCTACAACCTGAAAATAAAAGGTTGGAGAACCATTTACCATTTCAAATGGTTCTCAAAAGAAAGCAGGGGTAGCCATCCTTATATCAGATAAACTAAAATTTACCCCGAAGACTGTAGTGAGAGATGAAGAGGGACACTATCTCATACTTAAAGGATCTATCCAACAAGAGGACTTAACAATCCTCAATATATATGCCCGAATGTGGGAGCTGCCAAATACTTAAACCAATTATTAATCAAAGTGAAGAAATACTTAGATAATAATACACTTGTACTTGGTGACTTCAATCTAGCTCTTTCTACCCTCGATAGGTCTTCTAAGCACAACATCTCCAATGAAACGAGAGCTTTAAATGATACACTGGACCAGATAGATTTCACAGATATCTACAGAACTTTACATCCAAACTCAACTGAATACACCTTCTTCTCAATGCACATGGAACTTTCTCCAGAATAGACCACATACTGGGTCACAAATCGGGTCTGAACCGATACCAAAAGATTGGGATCGTCCCCTGCATATTCTCAGACCATAACGCCTTGAAATTAGAAATAAATCACAAGAAGAAGTTTGGAAGGACCTCAAACACGTGGAGGTTAAGGACCATCCTGCTAAAAGATGAAAGGGTCAACCAGGAAATTAAGGAAGAATTAAAAAGATTCATGGAAACTAATGAGAATGAAGATACAACCGTTCAAAATCTTTGGGATGCAGCAAAAGCAGTCCTGAGGGGGAAATATATCGCAATACAAACATCCATTCAAAAACTGGAAAGAACTCAAATACAAAAGGTAACCTTACACATAAAGGAGCTAGAGAAAAAACAGCAAATGGACCCGATGCCCAGCAGAAGAAGAGATTTAATTAAAATTCGAGTAGAACTCAACGAAATCGAGACCAGAAGAACTGTGGAACAGATCAACAGAACCAGGAGTTCGTTCTTTGAAAGAATTAATAAGATAGATACACCATTAGCCAGCCTTATTAAAAAGAAGAGAGAGAAGACTCAAATTAATAAAATCATGAAGGAGAAAGGAGAGATCACTACCAACACCAAGGAAATACAAACGATTTTAAAAACATATTATGGACAGCTCTATGCCAATAAATTAGGCAATCTAGAAGAAATGGACGCATTCCTGGAAAGCCACAAACTACCAAAACTGGAACAGGAAGAAATAGAAAACCTGAACAGGCCAATAACCAGGGAGGAAATTGAAGCAGTCATCAAAAACCTCCCAAGACACAAGAGTCCAGGCCCGATGGCTTCCCAGGGGAATTCTATCAAACGTTTAAAGAAGAAATCATACCTATTCTACTAAAGCTGTTTGGAAAGATAGAAAGAGATGGAGTACTTCCAAATTCATTCTATGAGGCCAGCATCACCTTAATTCCAAAACCAGACAAAGACCCCACCAAAAAGGAGAATTATAGACCAATATCCCTGATGAACATGGATGCAAAAATTCTCAACAAGATACTAGCCAATAGGATCCAACAACACATTAAGAAAATTATTCACCATGACCAAGTAGGATTTATTCCCGGGACACAAGGCTGGTTCAACACTCATAAAACAATCAATGTGATTCATCATATCAGCAAGAGAAAAACCAAGAACCATATGATCCTCTCATTAGATGCAGAGAAAGCATTTGACAAAATACAGCATCCATTCCTTATCAAAACTCTTCAGAGTGTAGGGATAGAGGGAACTTTCCTCGACATCTTAAAAGCCATCTATGAAAAGCCCACAGCAAATATCATTCTCAATGGGGAAGCACTGGGAGCCTTTCCTCTAAGATCAGGAACGAGACAGGGATGTCCACTCTCACCACTGCTATGCAACATAGTACTGGAAGTCCTAGCCTCAGCAATCAGACAACAAAAAGACATTGAAGGCATTCAAATTGGCAAAGAAGAAGTCAAACTCTCCCTCTTCGCCGATGACATGATACTCTACATAGAAAACCCAAAAGCCTCCACCCCAAGATTGCTAGAACTCATACAGCAATTTGGTAGTGTGGCAGGATACAAAATCAATGCCCAGAAATCAATGGCATTTCTATACACTAACAATGAGCCTGAAGAAAGAGAAATTAAGGAGTCAATCCCATTTACAATTGCACCCAAAAGCATAAGATACCTAGGAATAAACCTAACCAAAGAGGTAAAGGATCTATACCCTAAAAACTACAGAACACTTCTGAAAGAAATTGAGGAAGACACAAAGAGATGGAAAAATATTCCATCTCATGGATTGGCAGAATTAATATTGTGAAAATGTCAGTGTTACCCAGGGAAATGTACATGTTTAATGCAATCCCTATCAAAATACCATGGACTTTCTTCAGAGAGTTAGAACAAATTATTTTAAGATTTGTGTGGAATCAGAAAAGACCCCGAATAGCCAGGGGAATATTAAAAAAGAAAACCATAGCTGGGGGCATCACAATGCCATATTTCAGGTTCTACTACAAAGCTGTGGTCATCAAGACAGTGTGGTACTGGCACAAAAACAGACACATAGATCAGTGGAACAGAATAGAGAACCCAGAAGAGGACCCTGAACTTTATGGTCAACTAATATTTGATAAAGGAGGAAAGACTATCCACTGGAAGAAAGACAGTCTCTTCAATAAATGGTGCTGGGAAAATTGGACATCCACATGCAGAAGAATGAAACTAGACCACTCTCTTACACCATACACAAAGATAAACTCAAAATGGATGAAAGATCTAAATGTGAGACAAGACTCCATCAAAATCCTAGAGGAGAACACAGGCAACACCCTTTTTGAACTCGGCCACAGCAACTTCTTGCAAGATACATCCACGAAGGCAAAGGAAACAAAAGCAAAAATGAACTATTGGGACTTCATCAAGATAAGAAGCTTTTGTACAGCAAAGGATACAGTCAAAAAAACTAAAAGACAACCTACAGAATGGGAGAAGATATTTGCAAATGACCCATCAGATAAAGGGCTAGTATGCAAGATCTATAAAGTAGTTATTAAACTCAACAGCAAAGAAACAAAGAATCCAATCATGAAATGGGCAAAAGACATGAAGAGAAATCTCACAGAGGAAGACATAGACATGGCCAACATGCACATGAGAAAATGCTCTGCATCACTTGCCATCAGGGAAATACAAATGAAAACCACAATGAGATACCACCTCACACCAGTGAGAATGGGGAAAATTAACAAGGCAGGAAACAACAAATGTTGGAGAGGATGCGGAGAAAAGGGAAGCCTCACTGTTGGTGGGAATGTGAACTGGTGCAGCCACTCTGGAAAACTGTGTGGAGGTTCCTCAAAGAGTTAAAAATAGACCTGCCCTACGACCCAACAATTGCACTCTTAGGGATTTACCCCAAAGATTCAGATGCAATGAAATGCCGGGACACCTGCACCCCGATGTTTCTAGCAGCCATGTCCACAATAGCCAAACTGTGGAAGGAGCCTCGGTGTCCATCGAAAGATGAATGGATAAAGAAGATGTGGTTTATGTATACAATGGAATATTACTCAGCCATTAGAAACGACAAATACCCACCATTTGCTTCAACGTGGATGGAACTGGAGGGTATTATGCTGAGTGAAGTAAGTCAATCGGAGAAGGTCAAACATTATATGTTCTCATTCATTTGGGGAATATAAATAATAGTGAAAGGGTATATAAGGGAAGGGAGAAGAAATGTGTGGGAGATATCAGAAAGGGAGACAGAACATAAAGACTCCTATCTCTGGGAAATGAACTAGGTGTGGTGGAAGGGGAGGAAGGCGGGGGGTGGTGGTGAATGGGTGACGGGCACTGAGGGGGACACTTGACGGGATGAGCACTGGCTGTTATTCTGTATGTTGGTAAATTGAACACCAATAAAAAATTAATTTATTAAAAAAAAGAAAAAAATAAAAACTTTGGCCACCTCTTTTGTCCCCATTGAGCATAATCAACTATAAATTTGTTTGGTAGAACTCCTCTTTATCTTCAGAAGGTATCTTGTTTGAACTGTCATCAATTTGAGTTATGGGGTCTGCATTAATGAGATGTAACTGTGTGTAATATTTTTAAGTGTAGATGTCTTTGTTTAGGAAATAGAGCTTTTATGGAGGTCAAAAACCCTTATTGATTATTTGACAAAAATTTCTTCAAATGCAAATGCTTTCTGTCTGGAGGTAAATAATCTCCAAGACATTTGAGCAACACATAAAAAGAAAGCCAATTCGTTTAAACTCTAAATGTCAGTTGGATGGTAAAAAGAATTCTGCTGAATGTATTCAAAGAGAATTTTTTTCCTGGGCTCTCCTTGCTACTGTGCCACTCTATATTCTGGGGCTTGCCTCTTGGCAGATTGTTTCATTATCCGGCAGTATCATTAATCTTTTTTATTAGCACCTTAAAAATAAACAAACAATGATTTTGTTATGTTTGACACAAGTAGTGCATTTTAATTTTGTAGGCTTGTATTATTGACTTGAAAAAAACCTACAACAATTCAGATTGAAATACCACACTCAATTCTTAACAGTATGAAAACACTATTTGATGTGTAGAAATATAATGGCATCTGTTATGCATATTAAATGAAGGAAGCTATTTTTGTATCATCCACATGAAGCCTTGAATTAACTAGGAAAGTTAGTATTAATTACCACAGAAAACTTAAAACTTGCCATTCAATTTTGTACTCTCCATGTAATTGAATCAACACCTCATGAAATATACCAAAATCACTTGAAGACCACAAAAATAATGCATATGAATCAGGTAGATGACAAGCAAATTTCCAAATCAGTAAATAAAAATAAAAATAATTTGCTGCTATCACGTTTTCTTCCAGCTTCTTTTAAGCCTATGTACATCAGGCATGAGTAAAATTCATTAATTACAACAAAAAATTAATTACAAAAAAAGGATAACTAAATATCAAAAAGGATAATAAAATAGCATAAACTAACAGTTAGACAGTAGTATTTGCTTTTATTTAAGATACTCATATCTTTCATTCTATAGATTTATCTGTTAGATTTGTTTACTGTGATGCAAGTTTTCCTAAATCTGTGCACATATGAGAATCTTCTCAGTGACTTTTTTTTAAATGAGTAATTTCTGAGGTTATATCCTAAATCTATTAAATCTCAGACTTGAAGGCTGAGTCCCAAGAACCCATATATTTTTTTTCTTTCTCCACTAGTGGTTCTATTGCAATTGACAGCTCACCAAGCATTTGAAAAACATTGTTATAATGTACATTTCATGAGTATTGCCAAATGGCAAAACAGAAACAATTTAGTAGTGTGTTTGATGTCCTCTGTTCAAGGGAAGACAATCCATGGATTGGGGGATTATAGTGCCTCACAAGCAGTGGAACAGTCTTCCAAAGGATTTTGGGCCAGAACAAGGTTTATAGAATGTTGGAAGTGGCAATGCAAAAATAGGACCTGAGCCAAGTTGTGGTGCCACAGTAAAGGCGCCTTACCAGCAACATGTCCCATCTACCCATGAAACTCCTGCACAAGAAGATAGAGAAACAGAATCTCAAGTTGCACCAGCAAAACTTAAAACTCCAGAGGGCCTCAGATGAGAGCTTATCAGAAACACAAAATGGAAATGTGTCTGAAAAAACAGTGGGAGGTGGGAAGGCTAAAAAATCTCTAAAATAGTCTGTGAACATGGGCTCATCAGAAGCCCAGAATGGAGAGGTAGCTAAAGAAACAGTTAAAACTGTACAAGTTTAAAAAAAAAGGAAGAAAGAAATCTACCATAATAATCAATGGAGAAGTAGCAACACAGCTTCCCAATTCAGAATTGAAAAAAAAAAAAAGAAAAAAGAAAAAGAGAAAAATGGTGGATGACACTGGGCCTGATACCAAAAAATCGAAAACTGAAGACAAAGGGGACTCTGAAGAAGGGGCCCAGGCTCCTGAAGAGACAGAAAACAGTGCGGAGAAGCCAGATGATGAGGAAAAGGACAGTGAAGTGCCCAGCCTATCCCTGGGACTGACAGGAGCTTTTGAGGATACTTCATTTGCTTCTCTTTCTAATCTTGTCAATGAGAACACTCTGAAGGCAATAAAAGAAATGGGTTTTACAAACATGACTGAAATTCAGCATAAAAGTATCAGACCACTGCTGGAAGGCAGGGATCTCCTAGTGGCTGCCAAAACAGGCAGTGGCAAAATGCTGGCATTTCTCATCCCTGCAGTCCAACTCATTGTCAAGTTAAAGTTCATGCCTAGGAATGGAACAGGAGTTCTTATTCTCTCATATACTAGGGAACTGGCCATGCAGACTTTTGGTGTTCTTAAAGAGCTAATGATGCACCATGTTCGCACATACAGGTTAATAATGGATGGCAGCAACAGATCTGCTGAAGCACAGAAACTTGGTAATGGGATCAACATCATTGTGACCACCCCAAGCCATCTCCTGAACCACATGCAAGAATACCCCACGGTTTATGTATAAAAATCTACAGTGTGTGGTTATCAAAGAGGCTGATCATGTCTTGGATGTTGGGTTTGAAGACAAATTAAAATAAATTATTAAACTTCTGCCGGCACACAGGCAAACCATGCTCTTTTCTGCCACACAAACTCGAAAAGTTGAGACTTGGCAAGGATTTCTTTGAAAAAGGAACCATTGTGGGATCCCTGGGTGGCGCAGCGGTTTGGCGCCTGCCTTTGGCCCAGGGCGCGATCCTGGAGACCCGGGATCGAATCCCACGTCGGGCTCCCGGTGCATGGAGCCTGCTTCTCCCTCTGCCTGTGTCTCTGCCCCTCTCTCTCTCTCTCTGTGTGACTATCATAAATAAATAAAAATTAACAAAAAATTAAAAAAAAAGAAAAAGGAACCATTGTATGTTGGTATTGATGACGATAAAGCTAATGCAACAGTGGATGGTCTTGAACAGGGATGTGTTGTTTGTCCCTCAGAAAACAGGTTCCTTCTGCTCTTTACATCCTTAAGAAGAACCAGAAGAAGAAACTGATGGTCTTCTTTACATCCTGTAAGTCCATGAAATACTACTATGAGTTGCTGAACTACATTGATTTGCCTATCTTGGCTATTCATGGAAGGCAGAAGCAGAATCAGCGTACAACCACATTCTTCCAGTTCTGCAATGCTGATTGGGGGATATTGTTGTGTACAGACATGGCAGCTAGAGGGCTGGATATTCCTGAAGTCGGTTGGATTGTTCAGTATGACGCTCTAGATGATCCCAAGGAATATATTCATCATGTGGGAACAGCCAGAGGCCTAAACAGAAGAGGTCACGCCTTGCTCATCTTGCCCTGAAGAGTTGGGTTTCCTTTGTTACTTGAAGCAATCCAAGGTTCCATTAAGTGAATTTGAGTTTTCCTGGTCCAAGATTTCTGACATTCAGTCTCAGCTTGAAAAATTGATTGAAAAGAACTACTTCCTTCATAAGTCAGCCCAGGAGGCATGTAAGTCATACATTTGAGCATATGATTCCCATTCTCTGAAACAGATCTTCAATGTCAATAACTTAAATTTGCCTCAATTTGTTCTGTTGTTTGGTTTCAAAGTGCCTCCTTTTGTTGATCTGAACATCAACAGCAATGATGGCAAGCTTAAAAAGAGAGGAGGTGGCGGTGGTTTTGGATACCAGAAAGCCAAGAAAGTTGAGAAGTCCAAAATCTTCAAACACATTAGCAGGAAGTCCTCTGACAGCAGACAGTTCTCCCACTAAAGATACACTTTCCCTATGTCTTGAATGGTTTTGTCCCGAAATGGATTTTTTCCCCTTTTTCTAACAAAGGGATTGCTGTGGCTTCAGGATTGGGACTGGTGGAACAGCAATATTAATTGATGTTGCAAGCACTGGACATGGATATTTCCAGGAAATACCTCTCTTATTTAGGGGTGTAAAACAGAGCTCAGTTTCTCTAGGTAGCTCAAGGGCAAAGCAAGAGGACTTTTGGCTTTTGTTGTAATGAGAGAGTATTTTAAATATTTTACCTCCAAAATAGTCATAGTATTTTTGGGTCTTTTTTTTTGGGGGGGGGTTATTTTTTATTTTTTTTAATTTAAATTCAATTAACATAAAGCTTATCATTAGTTTTGGAGGTAGAGTTCAGTGATTCATCAGTCTTGTGTAACATAGTGCTTGTTACATCATGTGCCCTCCTTAATGTCCATCACCCAGTTCAACCGTAGAAGGCAGTGACCTGGTCCACTGAACAGGTGCTGGGGGTGGTGATGCAGAATATTGTCTCAGGTTTTTTGGTTTTGGTTGATTCGTGGACCTTAACCATAGTTCTTGACCTCCCCTGAAAATGCTACTGTGGCTAGAAAGCACCTTAAAGATGGCACTAGTTTTTATATATGCCAGATTTTAAAGCAATGGACCTTTCCCTTTTTTTTTAGAGCAAGAAATGTGGGTTGTCATTGTTATTTGAATAAAAGCATGCTTAGCATTCTAACATTTATTTGGAACAGTGGGAATCAGATTTTTGAGCCTCATTCACACCAATATAGGTTTAATACTCTGCTATTCTACATTTAATAACTTAGCAAAAACCTTTTTGATACAGAATGACAACACAGTTCATTCAACTTTGTTTCAAGTGGTTTGAATTTTGGTGAACCTTCCAATCCTGCAGAGTACTCAGGAGGCAAAGCATCTTTTTGAGAAAAGTGCCCCTTCTAGGTCCATGAAACAAAAGTAGGTTTATGATGAAAATTGGATAGGAACAGAGTTCAGAAAGAGCAGCAAAGATGGAGGTTTCATCATGTGGAGTTTTTCTTGTAGGAACTCTTGATTTCCAGAGTGTTTGATGATATGTCTTGTTTTATTTCCAGTGCATTTTATAACAATAAAATGGTTATTACATTTTGACCAATTTGAAACCAAAGTTGCTAGCATCATTTTGCTGTTGTGCCAGTTAATATTCATAGTCTCCTGTTAAGTGTTAGTACACTGAGAACATCGAATGTGGAGGAAGGAAAGAGCCTGACAAAAATAGCATCTCTGTCTGGTCTTTACCACTGTCTCCCTGGCTGGATCTGTCCTGGGGTTCAGGATTTGACTGCTGGACACCTGGCATTTAGGAATTCTTCAACTAAGACATCCAGGAACTTTTCTTTTTTGTTTCAGAAATAATTATTTCTCAAAAAATACACAAAAACAAAGGGAAGACTGTTTAATCAAAGAGCAGGAGTAAAACTCAATATTTTTGTACATAGCCATATGGTATTTTGTGTATATACTTTTAAATTTTCTATCAGAAGTGAAGTCATCCTCTACCCCCTACTTGTAACCAGTTTGGTTCATAACATGTTATTTTCCTGTGTCATTAAATAATTACATCAGTTTTATTAAAAAAAATAGGACCTGATTGGCTAGGACGTCAGGTATTTAATTTTAAGGCTAAAAGCAACCTAAACATCCATTGTTAGATGAAGGGATAAAGAAGATGTGGTGTGTGTGTGTGTATAATACACACATATATATGACATATATATATACATGTGTATATATATAACTCAACCATAAAATATATAATAACATATATATAACATATATATACTAGTGTGTATTATATATATACATATATATATGTATATATATATAACACTCAACCATAAAAAAGAATGAAATCTTGCCATTTGCAACAACATGTGTGGAACTAGAAGATATAATGCTAAATGAAATATATCAGTCAAAGAAAGACAAATGGCATATAATTTCACTCATATCTGGAATTTAAGAAACAAAGAAACAAATAACTAAGATAAAAAAGACAAACAGACTCAGATACAGAGAACTGGTGGTTACCAGAGGGAAGATCGGTAGAGGGATGGATTAAACAGATAAAGGGATTAAGAGTGCTTTTGTCTTAATGAGCAATGATAAATGCATAGAATTTGAATCATTATGCTATATATCTGAAACTAATGTAACACTGTGTGTTAATTATACTCAAGTAAAAATAAATATAATAAAATATATGGGGGAAAAAGGCCTAGCAGGTCTTATTTTCTAGGGTAAGGTAAACTAGCTAAAGCTGAATTGGAGGGTTATGAGAGTATGTTAGGCTACCTTGATGAGTGTTGTCCCTAAGTTCACTCTAAGTTAGGTTTATATTTGTGATGTGGACTGGGCCACTAGGTGGCCTGATATTTTGCGGGGCCTGATATACAAATTAACCCTATCAGTTTTTATTCTGAAGCCTTTATATATGGTCTTAAATGTGAATTTCAACTTCTGAGAAAAATAGAAGAGCAGAAACACTGAGTTGCCATCTTATTGATTCCCAAGAACTATTAAAAATCAATAATAGTACCTAAAACAAAAAAAACAAAATATACTGTACATTCTTATAGAAATATATTTTATAACCCACCATTAGTTACAATGCTAACATTTGACTCCAAAAGAATGTTTATTTAGAAGCCACATTCCTGAAATGGAGATAGAAATAGATTTAGCTTTTTCCTTCTCTAACTTTGGACCAAGCCATGCCTCAATACCATACAACATATAACCCAAACATTGACTGAGAGTAAGAATACATTCACAAAGGAGCCTAATTATTGGTCCTCGTTCTATGGTAGCATTTCACTAACAATAAAAATACTTCCTTCATTGCTAGGTTTTCTCCCAAAATGGGAGCAAATCATCCTAAATTTTAAATATTATTTAGGAATCAGATTTAAAACTAGGAAGCTAACATTTTCCATATTCCTGATTTCTAAGGATTAGAAATTAATTATAACTACACAGGAAAAACTAGTGTAAATAAAATGCCATAAATGAATGTTCTGAAAAATGCAATAGAGTTTGTACTACAGATTTGTAAATGGTTTTAGAAAAACTGTATTCTATGTGAAAAAAAAGTTATTTTTCAACAACAAAAATTCAAACAAATAAGTTTAAAGATCAACTTGGTAAAAAGAAAAATCAACTTGATTTTCCTAGATGTCAGGAATTGTGTAGTAACCCCTTTAGCAAATAGGATCAGAAAAAAAAAAAAAAGAAGTTATTAACAAAGAATGCATTGTTTCAGAAAGATTGTACTCCTAAAAGGAACAAAAGGGTCTTATCAAGCAAGTTACGTCACTAGTGCTAACCAGGTAATTTCAGGTTACATTTCTGGGAGAGGTTTAAAGTACAATTAGATTAGATGTTAAGTCTTGGTTTGCTGATGTAGGGCAGTTAGCACAAGTGGCTCCATCTTGGGCCTACTGTCTCCTTTTTGACAATTCCCCCATTTTGATTAAACTTTCAGCTTAACTGAGAGATATGATCAAAATTTAGGGCATTAGTGTCACCCTCAGCTACTTCTTGCAGCTTTTGTTGATCTTTGTGGGGTACCCTTAGGTCATGGCATTTTTGTTTAATCTATGTTAATATTCACAGGTTATGGCTTCAGGCCCACAATTTTTAAGGCAGTCATTATTTTAATTCCTTTCCTGATGTCCCAGTCTTAGGGAAATCATTTGGCAGTTAGTGGTTGCAAACATACATTTAAATCTTCTGAAAGAATCCAGTGCATCAATGGAGATTATCATGATTATCATATTCGGGATAATTCCCGCCATTTGGATTGTACCTCAGAGCTGTGGTCCCGAAGACCCAAACCAATCAAAATCAAGTAAGTCAAAGAAAGACCCCATTGACAGAGTCACCTTTTTAAGCTAAGTGGCTTGTTCAGTAATCTTATGTAACTGAGTTTCAACTTCTCCATAAGTATTAATCCAAGTACAGCAGGTGGGTATTGGCCACAGCACAAACACTTCCTACTCCACTAAAAGATTATCAAAGGCTATCCTATTATAGACTAGAACAGTTTTGCCAAAGAGTCTAAAGATCTTTGTTAGGCAATTATTGTCTTAGCAGCAGACTCTACAATATCCCCAAGAAATAAGGAGAGGTTTCTGATTATATTCCCATTTACACTTACACCTAACCAGGGAAGTATGGCCCTGCTAAGGGAAGCAAATCCTGACTCATGAATGCCTCTTGGCAGGTCTACTCTAATTCATGTAAGTTCAGAAGAATCAACTAGTAATATGTTTTAGTTCATTTGTGGAAAATTAGGGACATGGTTAGTTAACCTAAGAGACATTGCTTACCTGTGTGCCAGCTATCTAAGCATTCATAGGCCTGAGAACAATGATAGTCACCACGAAGACAAACCATTTCCTTTACGACGGTATTGTTAATGGATTTATTTACAGATATTGCTGCATTTGCCTGTTTAAACCAAGGGTCAGTTAGGTTTTCAGCACATTTGGGAAGTAAATCTCCCAGCTGGAAAAAAAATTTACTCTAAATCTCTTACAAAGATGAGTTCTGTTGCTAAGGTGAGAAGGGGCAGATCTGATTTAGGTAATATTGAGAATTTGGAGGTGCAAGTGTACTAAGACTTACATAGGTATTTGTGTCAAACTGGGAAAGTGCAGTCATAATGAGAGAAAGATAAAATCAAGGTATTGGATGTTCTGACTGTAAGAGTTGAAATCAGTAATAGACTACTAAGGAGAGTCAATAACAGTTTATGGTGACATTAGGAATAGAAGAGAAATTGGCCATAGGGAGAACCAAGGGATCTTGTTGTTGCAATTTTATAGAAGCCTCCCCACCAATGTCTATCTATGCTTTGAATCATCTTAAATGGACCATGGTAGGTGAAGGATTATAAAAAAATAAAAGACTTTTCTAGGTTGCTGGGAAGAACCAAGGGACTACTATGGGTTTCTCATAGCTCCAGCTGTTCATTTAATTTACAGCAATTTGTTGCCCATCTTAATTTCTCTGATTCAGGATCAAACTGTTACCATGTTGCAAGGACATTGGAATGGCAAAAGTCTGTCTACAAGGGGTCATCTTTTGCATAGGATTAACTAATGAACTAATGTGCCACAATTTGTTTAGACTATGTTGCTGCTGACTTTCCATGAAAGTAAGTTAGGGCATTTCTCTGATGCTTAGGTTCAGACTTTTTAGAGTGAGATTCATTTTTTTATATATTTACTTTTTTTTACACATATAGCAAAGATTCACACTGATTGGATTTTTTTCAGTTTCTGCTTGTTTTTTATTTTTTTATTTATTTTTTAATTTTTTTAATTGAAGTTCAAATTGCCAACATATAGCACAACACCGAGTGTTCATCCCGCAAGTGCCCACATCAGTGCCCATTACCCAGTCACCGCAACTCCCCCCCCACTTCCCAATCCACTATCCCTTGTTCATTTCTCAGAGTTAGGAGTCTCTCATGTTTCGTCACCCCCACTGATATTTTCACACACTTTCTCTCCTTTCCCCTTTATACCCTTTCACTAATTTTTTATATTCCCCAAATGAATGAGACCATATAATGTTTGTCCTTCTCCAATTGACTTATTTCACTCAGCATAATACCCTCCAGTTCCATCCACGTTGAAGGAAATGGTGGGTATTTGTCCATTCTAATGGCTGAGTAATATTCCATTGTATATGTATACCACATCTTCTTTATCCATTCATCTTTTGATGATCAACGAGGCTCCTTCCACAGTTTGGCTATTGTGGACATTGCTACTATAAACATTGGGGTGAAGGTGTCTCAGATTTTCACTGCATCTGTATGTTTGGGGTAAATCCCCAACAATGCAATTGCTGGGTTGTAGGGCAGATCTATTTTTAACTCTTTGAGGAACCTCCACACAGTTTTCCAGAGTGACTGTACCAGTTCACATTCCCACAAACAGTGCAAGAGGGTTCCCCTTTCTCCACATCATCTCCAACATTTGTTGTTTCCTGTCTTGTTAATTTTCACCATTCTCAATGGTGTGAAGTGGAATCTCACTGTGCTTTTCATTTGTATTTCCCTGATGGCCAGTGATGGGGAGCATTTTCTCATAGCCATGTCTTCCTCTGTGAAATTTCTGTTCATGCCTTTTGCCCATTTCATGATTGGATTGTTTGTTTCTTTGCTGCTGAGTTTAATAAATTCTTTATGGATCTCGGATACTGCCCTTTATCTGATATATCATTTGCAGATATCTTCTCCCATTCTGTACGTTGGCTTTGAGTTTTGTTGACTGTATCTTTTGCTGTGCAGAAGCTTCTTATCTTGATGAAGTCCCAATAATTCATTTTTGCTTTTGTTTCCCTTGCCTTCATAGATGTATCTTGCAAGAAGTTGCTGTGGCTAAGTTCAAAAAGGGTATTGCCTGTGTTCTCCTCTAGGATTTTGATGGATTCATGTCTCACATTTAGATCATTCCTCCATTTTGAGTTTATCTTTGTGTATGGTGTAAGAGAATGGTCCACATTCATTCTTCTGCATGTGGCTGTCCAATTTTCCCAGCAACATTTATTGAAGAGACTATCTTTTCTCCAGTGGATAGTCTTTCCTACATTGTCGAATATTAATTGACTATAACGTTGAGGGACCACTTCTGGATTCTCTATTCTGTTCCATTGATCCATGTGTCCGTTTTTGTGCCAGTATCACACTGTCTTGATGACCACAGCTTTGTAGCACAACCTGAAATCTGTCATTGTGATGCTCCCAGCTCTGTTTTTCTTTGGTAATATTCCCCTGGCTATTCGAGGTCTTTTCTGATTCCACACAAATTTATTTTTAAACATTTTATTTATTTATTCATGAGACAAAGAGAGAGGCGCAGAGACATAGGCAGAGGGAGAGGCAGGCCTCATGCAGGGAGCCTCAATCCCAGGTCTCCAGGATCACACCCCGGGCTGAAGGCAGGTGCTAAACCGCTGAGCCACCCAGGCTGCCCTCCACACAAATCTTAAGATGATTTGTTCCAACTCTCTGAAGTCCATGGTATTTTGATAGGGATTGCATTAAAGGTGTAAATTGCCCTGAGTAGCATGGACATTTTCACAATATTAATTCTTCCAACCCATGAGCATGGAATATTTTTCCATCTCTTTGTGTCTTCCTCAATATCTTTCAGAAGTGTTTTTAGGGTATAGATCCTTTACCTCTTTGGTTAGGTTTATTCCTAGGTATCTAATGCTTTTGGGGGCAATTGTAAATGGGATTGACTCCTTAACTTCACTTTCTTCAGTCTCATTGTTAGTGTAGAGAAATGCCACTGACTTCTGAGCATTGATTTTTGTATCCTGCCACGCTGCCGAATTGCTGTATGGGTTCTAGCAATCTTGGGGTGGAGTCTTTTGGGTTTCCTATGTAGAGTATCATGTCATCTGCGAAGAGGGAGGGTTTGACTTCTTCTTTGCCAACTTGAGTGCCTTTTATTTCTTTTTGTTGCCTGATGGCTGAGGCTAGGACTTCCAGTACTATGTTGAATAGCAGTGGTGAGAGGGGACATCCCTGTCATGTTCCTGATCTTAGCGGAAACTCTCCCAGTGTTTCCCCATTGAGGATGATATTTGCTGTGGGCTTTTCGTAGATGGCTTTTAAGATGCTGATTAATGTTCCCTCTCTCCCTACACTCTGAAGATTTTTGATCAGGAATGGATGCTGTATTTTGTCAAATGCTTTCTCTGCATCTATTGAGAGGATCATATGGTTCTTGGATTTTCTCTTGTTGATATGATCTATCACGTTGATGGCTTTACGAGTGTTGACCAGCCTTGCATCCCGGGGATAAATCCCACTTGCTCATAGTGAATAATCTTCTTAATATACTGTACTTAAGTTATGGAAGTTCTCAGCTATGATTTGTTCAAATACATATTCTGGACCTCTGTCCCTTTCAGTGTCCTCGGGAACCCCAATTAAACGTAGATTTTTCCCCCTGAGGCTGTCATTTATTTCTCTTAACCTATCCTCATGATCTTTTAATTGTTTTTCTCTTTTTTCTTCAGTTTCCCTCCTTGCCATCAACTTGTCTTCTATGTCACTCACTCTTTCTTCTACCTCGGTAACCCTCATCATGAGGACCTCCAGTTTGGATTGCATCTCATTTCATTGATTTTTAATTTCAGCCTGGTTAGATCTAAATTCTGCAGTCATGAAGTCTCTTGAATCCTTTTGCTTTTTTCCAGAGCCACCAGTAGCTTTATAATTGTGTTTCTGAATTGGCTTTCTGACATTGAATTGTAATCCAAATTCTGTAACTCTGTGGGAAAGAGTACTGTTTCTGATTCTTTCTTTTCTGGTGAGTTTTTTTCTTCTAGTCATTTTGCTCAGTGCAGAGTGGCTAAAAACAAGTTATACTGGAAAAAGGAAGGAAAAGAGAAAAAAAAGGTGGGGGGGGCAAACAAAAAACAAAAAACAAGAAGGGGTATCCTTTTATTCTATATACTGTAAGTCCCTTGACTTCCCCTGGATATTTCCAGTGCTGGTTGGTCAAGAACTTGCTCTTCCCCTGTCCTTTCAGCTGGTCTTATGCGGGAGGGGCCTGCTGTGCTGATTCTCAGGTGTGTGTACCTGGGGGAGCTGCCCCACCCCCTGCCATGTGTATGGCTCAGTGGGAGCTGTTTATCCTGTGAGGCACAAGATGACACCAGGAGGAACAACAACAGTGGTGGCGGCCCTCTCTATAGCCCTAGAGTCAGCTCCTGCAGTAACTACGGCAATCTCCCAGTCTGCAGGGGCTTGGATGCTCCAGGTGCAGAGGGCGCTGATCTGCACAGCTCAGGGTCACCTGGCAGCAGGAGCGTCCTCACTGCCCTGTGTCCTCCCGGCCTCCCCGTGTCCGAAGGGGAATGCTGGATCCTGGGCTGTGTCACCTGGCGCCTTGGGCTCCAGGGCCTGCGCTGCTGGAATTGCACGCTCCCGGGGCTGCGCAGCCCCCTCGATGCGGAGCCGCCAACCGAGCTGTTCTCGAGGCCCTGCTGGGTGCATGCCAGCCCTTTTGAGATTCAATTTTTAAGCTGGTAATTTAAGAAGGTAAGAGAATAGGAGTAAGAAGGTCATTTATGTGTTGTCCATTTTTTTACTTGGGTCCCAGAAGATGTAAGAAAAGTCCTCTACTTTCATAACATCCCCAAATCATAGGTGATTCCAAAGGCATACTAGCTATCTATAGAAATGTTAATGGTTTGTCTTCTTAATAACTGGCATGCTCTGGTAAGGGCATGGACTGTTTTTTGGTCTGATTTAGCTTTTGAAAGATTTCCCTTCTCATGTAATTCATATTGGATAGTAACAAAAATTGCTTCTTGGTCTTTTGGCTAAGATCAAGTGGGTAGTAACAGAATAAGTAGTTTTAAAGTTCCTTTTCTCATTTTTACAATATGACCCATCAACAAACAAGATTAGATTATTATTAGTCAAAGGAGTTCTTATAAATCAGAACACAGTGTCACAAAATGGGACATTATTCTATCACAGCCATGGGCTCTCCTTCAACAAGTAGGGGTGGGAATATAGCAAGATTAAGAATGTTACAACATTTAAAATGTAGATTAGATGTTTAAAGCAGAAGGATCTCCTAGGAAGTTAATCTGCTTGCAGAGAAATGTTGATTCGGAGTTAAGAAGACTTTGAACTTCATGTAGCATTTGAAAATAAATGTAATTTCCTAGGGTTAAGTCTGGTGAAGTTTCTAATAACTTTACAGTTGGAGCTATAGCCTTTAGGCAACTAGGATAGGTATGGACAACTGAATCAATCTGTATACTATAATAAACAATAGGCCTACATTTACTGTCATGGTCTTCAGTAAGCATTCCCAGATGTTGATTATGTCTTTCATGTACAAATAAGGTGAAAGGTTTTGAAAAGTTAGGTAACCCCAAGAAGGGCAGTTCTTATAGAATTTGTTTTAGTCTTATAAAATACTACTCATGCTTATCTTCCCAAGGAAGAGGTTCAAGAACTAAAATTTTGGTAAATTCACAGAGTGGGGAAGCCAATAAAAGAAAATTTAAAAACCTATAGCTTGCAATAGCCAGGAGAATCTAGAAATCTTTGAAACAGTTTTTCAGTTGCGGGCCTAGGAAATCTTGGATTAGCTTAACACTTTTTGGAGATAACTAGACACTTTTAGTGCTTAGATAATGACCTATGTAATGAACAATATCCAAAGATAATTATAATTTCTGCTTAGACATTTTTGTCCTTTTCCAGCTAACTGTTGCAGCAAATAAATGGAATAATTTATGGATGGCTCCTTGGTAACTGAGCATAGCAAGAGGTTGTCGATGTACTGTAGAAAGGTCAATTTCCTTGGAAACTAGAGAGTGATAAGTACTTCTTGGTGGAAGTATTTGGGAAAAATAAGAAGGGGCCCCAGTGAACCCTTAATGAATGACTCTCCAGGTACATTGTTGATTGTTCTAAGTAAAAATAAATAGATATCAACTGTTAGAATCTATTAGGGTGCTGAAAAGGGCTGAACTAAAGTCTACAACAGTGAACCATTTTGAGTCTTGTAGATCTTGTGACAAAAGAGTGTTTGGGTTTGGAACAACTAAAAAATGGGGAATTAATATTTTGTTAATAGATCTAAAGTCCAGACAAATCACCATCCCCACACACTAGATTTCTGGGCTGGCAAAATCAGCATGTTACAGGAACTGGTGCAGGGAATAATTAACCCATGAGCAATTAGGTCTTTCACTATTGGTATGACACTTTGTATGGCCTCGGGCTTTAATGGATACTGAAGCGATTTGAGAAGAAGTTTAGTTATATACATTTTTACAGGCTCTGCACTTTTTATTTTCCGAATGTCATTATAAAAAGTATCCCACAGATTTTTGGGCAACTCGGTTAAATTAGGGAACTTTGTTGGAATTCTTCCTCCTCTCCATCAAGCACAGATTATGGGGAACATAAAAGATCAGGTTCAGGTTGGTCAGGAAACTCTGAGGTATCCACTGAAGGCAAAACATATTAGCCCTTGTAATTTAAAAGGGAGATCTCTACCTAATAGATTAACTGGGGCTGTATCACATAGCAAAAAAGCAATCTTTTTCATTAAAGACCCCAAAGTCATTTGTTTTGACTGAGATAGAAATTGTCTCTGAACTTTATTAGACACCCCCACTACAAAAGCTTTTTTTCACTCTGAGGGATTTGTTGTCCTATGAGAGTGGGGTTAAAAGTAGAAAGCATGGCCTCTATGTCTACCAGAATTTTGCAAGGTTTTCCATTAATTTTAACTTTATTTCTTCCTTGGCTTTTTAATGGTAATTCTGGTGACAGTTTACTGGAGGATCCCTTGGAGCCCCATCAGTTTTGGGAGGGTCAATTTGAGTAGATATTAAGGAATTCATACAGGACCTTTGAAGACAAATTTTTCCACTGTTCCAGTTGATTACAAGTGAGATATCCATACTTGGGCCAGCATTTTAATGGACCACTAGGAGGATGTGGTGTGGAAGACATTATTCTAGGTCTCTAGCCTTGCAGCTGTTGTAGCTGCAGGGTCAATAGGCAGATTTTTGTTTATAATCTTGTTCCAAAGTTCTTACAAAATGCTCAGCTAAAGTCATAAGTTCAGTCAGACTAAATGCCTCTCATCATATTTTCTGCCTTTTTTTTTTATTAATCCCCTGACCTCAGGAAATAATCAATTTACAAATAGGGCAACCAGAGCAGGTTGAGTAACTGGTATTTATTGTATGGAACATGGAATGCCATAGGAAGAGGGGTTCCTTTTTTAGGATTTATTTATTTATTCATGACAGACACAGGCTGAGTGATACAGGCAGAGACAGAGGCAGAGAGAGAAGCAGGCTCCATGCAGGGAGCCCGATGTGGTACTCAATCCTGGATCCCAGAATCACGACATGAGCTGAAGGCAGGCGCCCAATTGCTGAGCCACTCAGGCATCCCTCAGATAGGATTTAAATAAATAAAATGCAGTTCTAAACAGGCTTTAACATCAGCCACAGATTCATCTTTTATTCTTTGTTTGCAAGTTTGAATGGTAGGCCAATCAATATGAGCAGGGGAGACTCTAGGAATGATGTGTAGAAGGTCAGTTGCTATTTTGTGATCTTTTTCTGGTCCCTTTGGAAAAATCATTGAAGATCAAGGATATCAAATATCATCCTTATTGTTTTGCCATTTTTCTTCCTACATCCATTTTTGAGTTTCACCAGATTCTACCAACATGTGTACAAGCTGATAAAGATCTGGCAGCTCTTTCTCATAGGTCCCAGTAATGATTCTAAATTCTTCCAATAAAAGGGGGACCCTCTCTATGTTAAGGAAATTATTTAACTATGGCCCTTATTTCAGTCTTTGAACGAGATATGAAAGATATTTGAGAAGGTTTGTCTGCAACATCAGGTAGTTTTATTTTAAAAAGTAACTGTTTAGTAGTCTCTTTATTGCAATAGAAAGACAAATCAGACAGAATTAATAAAATGTGAGTACTCAGGTAAAGAAGGATGGAGAAGAGCAGTTGTAGTCACTTCAGTCCTATTGTGTTTTGTTTTAGGTTCCTTTTGTATCTTTCATTTTTCATTAGCTTTTGTAATAAGTCTTTTAATGAAGCTATTTTGGGGATCCCTGGGTGGCGCAGCGGTTTAGCGCCTGCCTTTGGCCCAGGGCGTGATCCTGGAGACCCGGGATCGAATCCCACGTCGGGCTCCCGGTGCATGGAGCCTGCTTCTCCCTCTGCCTGTGTCTCTGCCTCTCTCTCTCTCTCTCTGTGTGTGACTATCATAAATAAATAAAAATTAAAAAAATATATTTAAAAAAATAAAATAAAAAATGAAGCTATTTTGGAATCTTGAAGCCTTTTGGAACTTTCTGCATACTAATTACAATAGGTATCTCATTCGCTTTGTTTAATTTGGGAGTCTTCATTTTTAAGTGCACTTCTTAAATGAATGATCTTGTCTAATTGTAATGTTCCCCATAATGGCCATTTTAATTTTAAGTAGTTTTTAGTAAGATTTTACCATTTCTGTAGACATCTACAGCTTCCAGGACTATAGTTCTTCTATGAAAATATGTAGGTGTGCCAGAAGGTGATGCACTTGACTCTTTGAAGCTTAAGAACCCCATTTGTTGGTAAATTGAAAACCAATAAAAAATAAATTTATTAAAAAAATAAAAATAAGAACCCCATTTTATTTGTTAGTTAGTTTATTCATTGTTTTTGCTAATCCTTTGGAATTTTTTTTTAATTTTTTTAATTTTTTTTATTTATTTATGATAACCACAGAGAGAGAGAGAGAGAGGCAGAGACACAGGCAGAGGGAGAAGCAGGCTCCATGCACCGGAAGCCCGATGTGGGACTCGATCCCGGGTCTCCAGGATCGCGCCCTGGGCCAAAGGCAGGCGCCAAACCGCTGCGCCACCCAGGGATCCCCAATCCTTTGGAATTTTTGAAATCAAACTAATACCTAAAAGGGATGTGCCATTGGCTTGACAATTGTGTGATATTTTACAGTGTACCTTGTTTCACAGAAATTTGCTTGGGGTTGGCAGATGACCTACTGTCCAACTAACCTATTCCATGATCAATTTATCTTAACATGGAAGTTTTCAGAGTTAGGTGGTAAGTGCTCTGAAAGTTCTCAAGTACTCAACCTGTGCCCACCAATTTTGGTGGATTTTTGGCCTCCAAGATCCTCATTAGCAATAACCTTTACCTACACAAAACAAGACAAACAAACATGCACACCTTAATTTAGAAGCAGCAACCAACAGATGTTACTGCAGCCTGGCCAATATAAGGCCCTATTCACCACCAGCCATTCTCAATATGGAACTAGAGATTGGGGAAAAGATTGAAAAAGCAAAATCCCAAGAATAGGAATGGCAAACTGATTCTAAACAGTGAACTGCAGCTACCACCAGTAGTTCCCAACATGGAATCTGGGGACAGAACCAAGGGTTAGCTCTTCAACCAAATGGGGAATTATGGTTTGAACTATAAGACAAATGGGGAACTAACTGGAAAACCAATTACATTGTGAGCTCAACACAAAGAAAGTGAAGCTTAGAACTGAGAGGGAAATTACCCAAGGCCCTCAGAAATGTCAAGAAAGTGAACTGAAAACTCTTTGTGGCACCACACCTATGTTTCCAGTTGTCCTCCAAGCCATCAGAAATGTCCTCCAATCCCACTACTGTCACCAAATCTGTTAAACAACAAAAATTCAGCTGAGTAAATTTAAATATCAAATTGGCTTTATTAGTGATTCAGGAAATGGGCAGCATTCTACCTAACATATATAAAAGAGCTCCATTAAGTTGCAGAAAAGGGAAAAAATAAAGGCAGAAATGGGGGTGAAAAAGAAATTTTTAGCAAATTATGCATTGTTTCAGGCAAGGTCACCTTCCTAAGAGTAACAGAAGGAGTCTATCAGGTGGATTACCTCACCAGTACTGACCAGGTAACTCCAGATTAACTGGTTAAAGGTTACATTTCTACAGGAGTTTGAAAATGCGATTAGATAAAGTATTAAGTCTTGCTTTGCTGATGTGGGGTTAGCACAAGTGACACCATTTTGGACATACTGTCTCCTTTTTCATACTATTTATATTATATCCAAATACAAGCATGAGTAGATTAAAGACCTAAATGAAAAGGAGGTAGAAGTATAAACTAAAAGATGAAAATGAGACAGAATAGGTTTGTGATCTTGGAATAAGGAAAGACCTACCAAGCAATGGCAAAAAAAGGACACACTATTAGGAAAAATATAATAGATATAATTATATTAAAAATATGAATAAATAGATATAATTATATTAAAAATTATGAATAAAAGCTATATGTAGACTCCAACTTCCATTGTTTAGCAAAACAGCATGATTTGGTCATTTTAGTTTTTAGCCAAACTGCTCTTAGGTGAACCCCTAAATAGACTTGGATTGAGAAAGATAGCTCAACTATTCTGCATAAAAACTAAAGTTAACCACTGGATTCAGAGGCAAATAAGCTAATGATTAGATGGGAGGAGAAAATAATCATGAAAATATGGAGAAAAAGAGACACAGAGAGAAAAAGATAATTTTAAAAAGGCAGATACATGTGGTATTTATTTTCAGATTTTCTTCTGCTGTTGCTGATATGTAACAACTCCCTACACTCCCCACTGCCTTGTCCCCTTTACCCGTAAATCTGTTCTATAATACTACTACTACATACAATGGCTATGTGTGAATACACAAAATCAAGAATGGGAGTCTATGTTTCACATTTGGGTTTATGCAACATGAAGAAGAGGAAACGGGACTAGTTAGGTAAAAATTAAATATTAAAAAAACAGAAAAATATGAAACAAGAATGACGAAGAATATCATAAGTGCATCATAGCATGGATATTTGGAAAGATGCAGAGTACTTTACAGATGACTCTTAACATGGATTTGAACTCTGTGGATCCACATACATAGATTATTTTATAAATACAGTATAGTACTGTAAATATATTTCCTTCCTTATGATTTTAATATTTTTTTCTTTCTAGCATATTTTTAAGAATATAGCATACAGTACATATAGCATAAAAATATGTGTTACTATGCTTTATGCTATTGGAAATGCTTCCAGTCAACAGCAAACAAGTAGTAGTTAAATTTTGGGAGAATCAAAAGTTATACTCAGATTTTTGACTACATGAGTGGTCAGCATCCCTAATATTGGAATTGTTTAAGGGTCAGCTATATGTAGGGATAGGGTTTCAAAAATATGGGTTCATCTAAACTGGATGAGGGTATACTTTCATATATATTGACAAATTCATATATATGACACAAATTAGACCAATCTGATCCTTTCTCTCTGGATTTAAAACTTGAAAATGAAGTAACTCAAAGGCCAAAAATGGTTGGTGTTTATTCATCTAAACAGTGGTTTGTGGGTGAGGATGCCCGTTAGATCCTACTTTCTCTTTCTTTTTCTTTCTTTCTTTCTTTCTTTCTTTCTTTCTTTCTTTCTTTCTTCTTTTTTCTTTCTTCTTTCTTTCTTTCTTCTTTCTTTCTTTCTTTCTTTCTTTCTTTCTTTCTTCTTTCTTTCTTTCAATATTTTTTATTGGAGTTCAATTTGCCAATATATAGCATAACACCCAGTGCTCATCCCATCAAGTTCCCCCCTCAACGCCCCTGACCCAGTCACCCCGTCCCCCGCCCACCTCCCTTTCCACTACTCCTTGTTCGTTTCCCAGAGTTAGGAGTCACTCATGTTCTGTCACCCTCACTGGTATTTCCCACTCATTTTCTCTCCTTTCCTCTTTATTCCCTTTCACTTTTTTTATACTCCCCGAATGAATGAGACCATATGTTTGTCCTTCTCCGATTGACTTATTTCACTAGGCATAATACCCTCCAGTTCCATCCACATTGAAGCAAATGGTGGGTATTTGTCATTTCTAATGGCTGAGTAATATTCCATTGTATACATAAACCACATCTTCTTTATCCATTCATCTTTCGATGGACACTGAGGCTTCTTCCACAGTTTGGCTATTGTGGATATTGCTGCCAGAAACAGTGCTCAGAAATCAGTGGCATTTCTATACACTAACAATGAAACTGAAGAAAGAGAAATTAAGGAGTCAATCCCATTTACAATTGCACCCAAAAGTGTAAGATGCCTTGATCCTACTTTCTACATCTCTAAATTGCCTTAGTGCTTTTACTTTTCAAGTTAATATTGAAGTTAAGAATTTTAATTAATATACCTGTTGGTTGGTTCATATACACAAGATCATGAAGTGGGAGTATATACTTTTTAATACCAGTATTCTATTCAAACTGTAACTTATCTGTTCTCATATTAAAGTATTATTATGATATCTCTACAATCCAATTGTATATCTCTTTTATTCCTCCTTGTCTGTGATGTTTTAAAAACTTCTGGTCACTACTTAATATTCATTAAAAATATTGGTTTTCACATGTTTTCTTCTGTATCCCAATGCCTGCCACCATACTTGATGAATTCTTTATTTACATTTCCATTAAATGTTATTTTTTCATGCCATTTCAGTCACTCATTCCCACATCATTAATCTTGTCATCAATCATAACTGTTCCATTTCTGAAGTACTGAATTTAAATAATCTACTTTCTAATGAGTTCTTTTAATTCCTATTATCTCTCTCCTCCCTACTACATATGGTCTATGGCCTTATTGAATACATCAGTCCCTGCTACTCCATTTTTCCCATTTTATTATCCCCCAATGAATTTATTTCCTTTCCTAACTAATATGTTCCACCAAGACTCACCATTTCATTTTCTAACTTTCATCCTTAATTATCTTGACCACTTGTCCTGCTTTTGCATTTGTCTTTCAAAATTTCCAGACCTGGATTAATTGAACCTTCTGCTCTATTCACTGTTACATGTGAATATCTGAAAATTGAAAGAGATCTCTGTAGATTAGTACCATAATGAGTTGATAGCTTTCAATCTCACCTTTATCATTACCTTTGATCACTGTACTTGTTTTTGAACTATTCCAATTGCATTTCCCTTCCTCCACAACTTAAATCTCCTCCCAAACCTTACTCTGAGCACAAGAGCATTCCCATGAGCACAAGAGCATTCCCATTTTTTAGACTTCCACTCTTTTATCTTTAGTCTATAAGCACAGTGTATCTTGCATTAGAAAGAGACCCTCTGTGTATCCTTCATCTGCTTCTTGCTATAACCATATGTCTCTTCTCCACTTACATAAACTTATACTCTTCTTTCTCCAAATTAAAAAAAAAGTAATTACATACTTTTGCTCAAAAAGCATAAAATCTGATGTAACATTCTTCAGTCATAGGTCATACCTATTTTTGTTTGCTTGCTTGCTATTTTACTCACAAGAACCAGTTAAAACCATTTTACCATCCTTGGTTTTTTTTTACTTATTTTGCTTACTGTGTATGAAACTGATTTATTACAGGACAGTGGTTCTCAATCAAGAATAATAAATCAGAACTTCTAATGGTAATTTCCAAATATGTGTGTTTTTAAAATGTAACACAGAAAATAATGATATGCATCCTAGGTTAAGAAAGAAAAACTGTTGGGGCACCTGGGTTGCTCAGTCAGTTGAGCAACTGCCTTCAGATTAGGCCATGATCCCAGGGACCTGGGATGGAGCCCAGCATCAGGTTCCCTGCTCAGCAGGTTTTCTGCTCTCCCTACTTGTTCTCTCTCTCTCTCTCTCTCTTTTTCTCTCTCTCTTTCTCAAATGAATGCATAAAATATTTTTTTAAAAAATATTTAAAAAGAAAGTAAAACTGTTTTAGATACTCTAAACATTGAGTAGGGAGTTTTAAAATTGACTAACATTTTCATGACAAAACAGAAATCTAAATAACTTTTTATTTTAATAGATCACAGAAAGCAATAGGTAAAGAATTTCATTTATAATTGCCTATAGTTTCTTTAACACATTTGAAAATACCTGAGATGCAGAGATATATCTTATATCTTGGTATCACCCACTCAGAGGGCTTTGGATTCAAACAGATCTTGATCTAGCTATTAATCTCTGAAAAAAGTTACTTAACCATCCTGAGTCTCTGTTTTCTCATATTGTAAAATGGAATAGTAATAGTACCTACTTCATTGAGCTGTGGTAAAAACTGAATGAGATGATGTATGCAAAGAATTTAGCAAAGTCCCTGGCACATTGAAATTGCACAGAAAAAAGTAACTACTTATTGTCTTGCTCATAGCACACATACTAGGCTATTTAAGTGCTCATATTTACACTTAGAAAAATAATTACTACAATTTGTATAGCACTTTACTGTTTAAATTTATGTTATTACAATTAATCCTTATAAAACTGTAAGTTAGGCACATTATACATATTTTATAGGTTAGAAAAATTAGCCACAAATGGGCAATTCAACTTAAAATAGGAAACCTGGATATGAAAGAACATATGTGTTCAGGGGACTTATATATATTTGAGGGAAGAGTGCAAAAAAATTAGACTTGAAAAGTAGTCTCTCAAAACAGTAATTTATATTGTGATTTGCAACTATGGTTAGTGCTGATATATATGTACTCAATCATTCTGTTTTCTTTTTTTCTTTCTTTCTTTACTTTTATTTCCTTTCATTTTGTTTTCGAGTTGCTTCCAAAACCATAACCAGACTGGACAAAAATCAAATTAAAGGGCTATAAAACTAATCTAAATTCCTAATTTTATTTCTGAGATACTTAAATATTTGTGGGATGTTCTCATAATATTGCCTGGCTAATGACACATTAATAGCACATGTATTAATAGAATCCACGTCATGATAATGGAGAAGATTGATATGATAAATGAGCATCTCACCTACATCTTGCTATTTATTCAGACTATTGAAATCAAACTCTATTTAATCTTATGTTTTCACAAAAAAACCCCACACTTTTAGTTCATTTGATCATCCTGGGTTTTGTTGATTTTTTTTCTTTTTAAGCAATAGGTGTTTGTTTCTTTCTATCCAGCTGAGGTACAATTACTACAGAAGAGCTGCTGGACACTGTGCTTCTACAGGCTTCATATTTTCTTCCTCTTCCTTGGATTTTATCCAAAGCCAATTTTGTTTAATCTCCCTGCTGCTGCTCTAGAAGTGACATCTGTTCAAATTTACACTCTTTATCATGGCTGACATATTGTTTGTGTGTCTGTTTACCTCAAGCCTAGTTCCAACTGCCTCTTGCTGATAATTTGTGATTTCTTCCTTCAGCCTATTACAGGTTGGTAGGCATTATGTTTGTTTATGCAAACTGACTCATATCCCTTATTTGTGTCCCTTATACTACCTGAAAGTATGCTTTAAAGGAATCTGGAACTTATATGACAGGGAAAGTACAGATTAGTGAATTGGATGGGAACCAAAATAATTTTCCTGCTTGTTCACTTTTAGATAACCACCAAAATATGCTCTAGTAATAGGAAACCCAACCACTATGAAATCCAGAAAACATATCAAAGAACTTACTACATACTGCCTTTTCAATGTGTATGAAGAGAAATATATTGGAAAGGATGCTCAGTTCCAGTACTTTTTTATAGAAGGATTCCTCGCAAGGTTAATTGTCATCAGAATAAAATATTTCCCCATGGTGAATATGTGAAACTGTAATTTTAACCACCAAACTCACTGCAATTAAATCTAAGCCAGTTAATTTTAAGGGCACCTTTTAAAATTGAATCTAAAATAAAGATACTAGTGGACATCGTTATTTCCTGTATATTGCAGTAGTGAAAAGAGATTAAGACCATATAAGATGCAGCAGCAGGAAGGCAAATTATTCAAATTTTACAAGTTGAATTAATTTTGAATACTAAAATTAGGAATATCAAACAATGCATCATGAATTAGTAAGATCAGATGTAATATCAATAGCTAACAGAGCAGAAACACATGAGAAAAAGCACAGTTAAAAGAGATTAAATGTATATAGCAGAAGGTGTACATCTAAGTAATAAAGAATAGCACAACCAGGCAGACCAGTGAAGAATGGTATAGATGAAAACCTAGCATAGTCAAAAATACTGGTGTTGTTTCTCAGAAATCCTTGATGTTTATTATGAATCTCTTATACTGAATATTTAATAAGTCCTGAAAATATTCTGAGATTTCATTGATTTATGTAATATCTCCCAGGGAAGAGAACCTGCCAAAGAAAGATGAAGGTACAGTATTTATTTACAGGAAAAGAAGTTCCAGTCATCTACACAGGAAACATTTACATTTTCTATCACTATCTACCCAGGTTCCAGATATAGATATCTATTTCTTTGGGGGTCTACATAAAATGTAAGAAGAGACATCTTTCTGAACTATGTCATGATTGTAAATGAATCAGAACCATCGTTCTTTTGATTTGGAGGACTAGAAGAATAAGAGAGAAAAAAGGAAAGTGCCTTTCAGTTTTTAAAGCTATATTATCCCCTTCTTTTTTAACATGATTCTTCTATGCTATATAGTCTATCTTTTTATTTTCCAACCTAGGCAGGTGAGCCTAGGTACTGATAATATGACAACACTTTCAACAATTCTTTGAACACTCAGGACACTTGGAATAATTTCCCTGGTGCTGGGAGCCTTTGTTGCATTTTTTCAAGTACCAGATTTAGTCAAATATTCCTTTATTGAAGAACATTGGCAGATAAGTGATTTCAAAACCTGGTCCTTTCTAATTACCTGAGAAGTATGAAGATTAGTAGCAGAAAGGTATAAATTCTATCACCCTGAAGACAAGAAGGTTAATGGAAAAAGAAACCAGATTTCAACAGTGTAATGCTTAACTCAAGTACAGGTTAAGTGGAAATTAATTCCTAAAGTAGATGCTTGTTTTGGAACAGAAACATAATAATGGATCTGACTGTATTCCATACATTCTCATTAAATGTTTATTTTTATATGTTGAAAACATGAATTCCATAATATCTACTGTACTTTCAGCCACTACCTAAAGGAAAAGAAGCTCCTACACTTGAAATGATTGGTGAAGAAACCTTTAATGCTATCTTGGCTTAGGAAATTGCTTCATTATTAGAGAATTCAGCAGGTGAAACCTTTGCTAAAGATCTGAGATTCTTCTTATTATGGTTGATTAATTACTGTGTAGGAAAACTGTATTGTCTACCTACTATATGTAAGAAGCTGAAGGAGCATAGTCAAAGGCCTAATTTTTAAATTCTTACTAAATAAGTATATATTGCTAAAAAAAAAGTGTGCCATTTCAGACAATGATCTACCTAGTTTTATCTCTGGCCAGTGGTCTCCAGGAGGAGTTTTTTTGTTTTGTTTTGTTTGTTTTTTATTTATAAAGCGTAATTACTGCATACAATGTCAACCTCAAAAAATTAAAGGTTATTTTGAAATGTCCTGTTCTTCTCATTAATAAACTATTATGGATTTTCAATCAAATATTTAAATCAATCTTGAAACTACTTGTTTACACTTAGATGTATTTTAGAGCAATGGTTTAATAGAATATCAGTTCTTATATTAAACTATTATAATAACAATTATACCAAAATTTTTGAATCACATTGATGACACCTATGGTAAATTGAGAAATTATTTATACTATACACTCCAAATGGAATTTTCTATGTAGGTATCACCTTAAATATTAAAATAAAATCAGCGTAGTTGATTGGTTATATAAATTAGTCACAAAGACTACTTCACAGATTGATGGAAATATTAGATTAATTTAGATTTATCCAGATTCTAGAGCACTTCATTTTTCCATGATATTAAATTAGATTTTTGTTTTGTCTTGAGCTGATGTGGTCATGAGTGGTCTATAGTGGCTTCAGTTCTTCCTCATGAAAAAAATATTTGTATAGGGTGCTTATAACTTGATTTATTTGGCACATGCTATTATTCAGCTTAAACTACCTTTTGGTGTAAAAATGCAATCTATTTAATTTCTTTCAAGAGTAATAATTGAATATATAACTATGTCATTTTGCTTGTTGAAGCATTGCTTATTTCCTTACTTGAAATAATGAGACACTTTTTGCATACTACCAAACATGATATTCAAAGGCAAAATAATTCTGTCTTCTCTAAAAGAATGGCAAAAGAGATTGAACTAACTGGAGGTGTTATCCTTTCAAGAATTTTTTTCTCTGCTGTAGGATAATGCATGCTTATAGAGTAACTATTCTAAATTTAACCTCTTTTCAAATATGTTGACAGTATGGCAAATATGGCTCATTAAGATGTAATATGTGTGTACACTATATAAATTATCATGTTTGAAAAAATGAACTATGTGGATTATAAAAATATTTGTGTAAAATAAAATATTGGGGTTTCTAATATTTATTTTTAAAGAATTTGCCAAAAATACATTCCTTGAAATCTTTTAGTTAAAAATCTTTGTCAATTAAGTCTGATTATCCTCATATTTAAAAAAATATTTGAAGTATAATGTTTTTTAAAATGTAAATGTTAGTAGGACTGGAAAATTATTGTTACTTGGTAAGAACTATATTTGAAGACTCCTGGGTGGCTCAGTTGTTTAAGTTTTGACTCAATTTCTTATTAGGTCATGATATCAGAATCCTGCAATTGAGCCCCATGTGGAGCCCTAGATCAGGCTCCGCGCTCAGCAGGGAGTCTGCTTGAGATTCTCTCACACTTCCTTTCCCTTTGCACTTCCCCTGCTTCTGCTCTCTCTCTCTCTCTCTCTCTCTCTGAAATAAATAAATAAATAAATAAATAAATAAATAAATAAATAAATATTTTTTAAAACAAGAACTATATTTGAATTTAGAAGATCTATTAATTTATCATATTTTTTCTAGCACTACTCATTGCTAATATTCTGCACATAGGATAAAGTCACAATTTGTACTATAGCTTTTGTAAGAACATTGCCAATGGAAATGAAATTAAACTCAAAGGGTATTTGAGAAGGCAGTGCAAATGAGAAATTCCTTTTCAGAATGGTAATTACTTATTTTTTAAAATATTAAAATGAATCTATGTTCTAATATAATCATAAAACTTTGATCAGAATTGTAACACCTAAGGGGTTCCTGGGTAGCTTGGTCAGTTAAGCACCAACTCTTGACTTCAGCTCAGGTCATGATCTTGGGACCATGGGATTTAGCCCTGTGTCAGGCTTCATGTTGGTTGTGGTTGTGGAACCTGCCTGAAATTCTCACTCTCCCTCTCCCTCTCCCACTGACCCTCCTCACCCTGCTTTCTCTTTCTCACTCTGTCTAAAAAAAAAGGGGTAGACTTGAACCCTCAATAGTTAGAAATAGTTTTGCCTTTAGTGCCTTGTAGTATCTATTCAGTCCCTGTTTCTGTGGAATATTTCCTTAGGCTTCCTTTTTCTTTTACAAAGCCTCCCTTAATATTTCTTGCAGAGCTGGTTTGGTGGTCACATATTCTTTCAGCTTTTGCCTATCTGGGAAGCTCTTTATCTCTCCTTCTACTCTGAATGACACTCTTGCTGGATAAAGTATTCTTGGCTTCATGTTCTTCTCATTTAGTACCCTGAAAATATCCTGCCAACCGTTTCTGGCCCACCAGTTCTCTGTGGAGAGGTCTGCTGTTAATATATAATATTTCTTCCCATATAAGTTAAGAATCTCTTGTCTCTTGTAGCTTTAAGGATTTTCTCTTTATCTTTGGAATTTGCAAGTTTCACTATTATATGTCAAGGTGTTGAAAGCTTATTATTGATTTGGCAGGGTGGACCACTCTATCTCCTGGATCTGAATGTCTGTTTCCCTCCCCAAATTAGGAAGCTTCTCAGCTATGATTTGTTCACTTATACTTTCTGTCCCTCTGTCCCTCTCAGCGTCTTCTGGTCCCCCAGTTATGTGAAGATTCTTCTTTCTGAAGCTATCATTTATTTCCCTTAACCTTTCTTCATGGTCTCTTAATTGTTTTTCTCTTTTTTCCTCAGCTTCCTTACTTACCATCAACATGTCTTCTACAAGAGTGTCACTCACTCTTTATTCCACCTCATTTAACCTTGGTCATTAGGAATCCACTTTGGATTGCATCTAATTTCATTTATTTTTAATTTCAGCCTGATTACATCTAAACTCTGCAGTCATGAAGTCTCTAGAGTTTGTTATGCTTTCTCCAGAGCCACCAGTAACCTTATAATTGTGCTTCTGAATTGGCTTTCTGACATCAAATTGTAATCCAAATTCTGTAACTCTGGGCAGAGAGTACTGGTTCTGATTCTTTCTTTTATGGTGAATTCTTCCTTCTAGTCATTTTGCTCAGTACAGAGTACCTGTATGAGTGGGCTGAGTCAAGAATATCAACCACGACCTAAGTAAATTTCACCCTAGATGATTCAAAAAAGGTCAGAGAACAGGAAATGAAAACAAAGATCAGAACAAAATAAAACAAAGGGACCACTGTATCTTTCAATAGCTACCCTGAACATGAATAGGCTAAATTATCCCATCAAAAGATGCAGAGTTTCAGACTGGATAAAAAAGCAAGACCCATCTCATTGCTGTCAAGAAGAGACTCGTTTTAGACCTAAGGACACCTCCAGTCTGAAAATGAAAGGTTGGAGAACAGTTTACCATTCAAATGGTGCTCAAAATAAAGCTGGGGTAGCAAACCTTAGGTCAGATAAATTACAGTTTATCACAAGGACTGCAGTAACAGATGAAGAGGGACACTATATCATACTTAAAGGGTCTACCCAACAAGAAACCCTAACAATCATGAATATTTATGCCCCTAATATGGGAACTGCCAAGTATATCAATCAATTAATAACAAAGGTAAAGAGATACTTAGATAATACACTAATAGTAAGAGACTTCAACACAGCACTTTCTGCAAATGACATATATTCTAAGCAGAAAATCACCAAAGAAACAAGGGCTTTAAATGATACACTGGACCAGATGGATTTCACTGATATATACAGAATTTTCCATCCGACCACAACTGAATACACATTTTTCTCAAGGGCACATGAAACTTTCTCCATAATAGAACACATGTTGTGACTCAAATCAGGTCTTAACAGATACCAAAAGATTAGGATTGTCCCCTCCATATTTTCAGACCACAGTGCTTTGAAACTAGAACTCAATCACAAGAAGAAATTTGGAGGTTTAACCCAAACACTTGGAGGTTAAAGAGCATCCTGCTAAAAGATGAAAGGGTCAACAAGAAATTAGAGAAGAATTAAAAAGATTCCTGGAAATTAATGAAAAAGAAGATACAACCATTCAAAATCTTTGGGATACAGTAAAAGCTGTCCTAACAGGAAATAAATTGCAATACAAGCCTTCCTCAAAAAATTGGAAATAACCCTCAAACACACAACCTAAGTTTGCACCTAGGGAATTAGAGAAAGAACAGAAAGTAAAGCCTACACAAAGCAGTGGAAAGGAGATAATAAAGATTAGAGCAGAACTCAATGAAACAGAGATAAGAATTGTAGAATAGATTAACAAAACCAGGAGTCGGTTCTTTGAAAGAATTAATAAGATAGATTAACCCCTAGGCAGCCTTATTAAAAAGAAAAAAGTCTCCAATTAATGAAATCATGAATGAAAGAGAAAGATCACAACCAACACCTAGGAAATACAAACAATGTTTAAAAAGTATGAGCAGCTATATGCCAATACGTTAGGCAATGTAGAAGAAATGAATGCATTTCTGGATAACCACAAACTACTAAAACTGGAACAGGAAGAAATAGAAAACCTGAACAGGCCAATAACCTGGAAAAAAATTGAAGCAATCATCAAATCTTTCCAAAGTTCGAAAGTCCAGGGCCAGATGGCTTCCCAGGGGAATTCTGTCAAATGTTTAAACAAGAAATAATATCTTTACTAGAAAAATAAAGCTATTCCAAAGGATATAAAGGGACAGAATACTTCCAAAATTGTTTTAGGAGGCCAGCATCACCTTAATACCAAAACCAGACAAAGACCCCACCAAAAAGGAGAATTATATAGAGCAATTCCCTGATGAGTATAGATGCAAAAAGTCTCAACAAGATACTAGCCAATAGGATCCAACAGTACATTAAGATTATTCACCAGGACAAATTGGGATTTATTCCCGGGACGCAAGGTTGGTTCAACATTCATAAAACAATCAGCGTGATAGATCACATCAACAAAGGAAAACACAAGAAGCATATGATCCTCTCAGTAGTTGCAGAGAAAGCATTTGACAAAATACAGCATCCATTCCTGATCAAAACCCTTCAGAGATATGTTACACTTTTGGGTGCAATTGTAAATGGGATTGATTCCTTAATTTCTTTTTATTCAGTTTCATTGTTAGTTTAGAGAAATGCCACTGATTTCTGAGCATTGGTTTTATATCATGCCACACCTTCGAATTGCTGTATAAGTTCTAGGAATCTTGGGGTGGAGTCTTTTGGGTTTTCTATGTACAGTATCATGTCATCTGTGAAGAGGGGGAGTTTGACTTCTTCTCTGCCAATTTGAATGCCTTTTATTTCTTTTTGTTGCCTGATCGCTGAAGCTAGGACTTCTAGTACTATGTTGAATAATAGTGGTGAGAGTAGACATCCCTGTCTTGTTCCTGATCTTAGGGGAAAGGCTACCAGTGTTTCCCCATTCAGAATAATATTTGCTGTGGGGTTTTCAAAGAAGGCTTTTAAGATGCTGAGGAATGTTCCCTCTATCCCTACACTTTGAAGAGTTTTGATCAGGAATAGATGCTGTATTTCATCAAATGTTTCTCTGTATCTATTGAGAGGATCATATGGTTCTTGTTTTTTCTCTTGTTGATATGATCTACAATGTTGATTGCTTTACGAGTGTTGAACTAGCCTTGCATCCCAGGGATAAATCCCACATGGTCATGGTGAATAATCTTCTTAATGTACTTTGGATCTTACTGGATAGTATCTTAGCGAGAATTTTTGCATCTGTGTTCATCAGGGATATTGGTCTATATTCTCCTATTTCGTGGGGTTTTTGGTTTTGGAATTAAGGTGTTGCTGGCCTCATAGAGCGAATTTGGAAAAATTCCATCCCTTTCTATCTTTCAGAAAAGCTTTAGTAGAATAGGTACTGTTTGTTCTTTAAACATTTGATAGAATTTCACTAGGAATCCATCTAGCCCTGGACTTTTGTGTCTTGGGAGGTTTTGGATGACTGATACAATTTCCTCCCTGGTTATTGGCCTGTTCAGGTTTTCTATTTCTTCCTGTTCCAGTTTTGGTAGTTTTCGGTTTTCCAGATATAGGTCCATTTCTTCTAGATTGCCTAATTTATGGCATATAGCTCTTCATAAACCTAACCAAAGAGGTAAAGGATGTATACCCTAAAAACTATAGTACACTTCTGAACAAAATTTAGGAGGACACAGAGAGATGGAAAAATATTCCATGCTCATGGATTGGAAGAATTAATATTGTGAAAATGTCAATGCTACACAGGGCAATTTACACATTTAATGCAATCCCTATCAAAATACCATGGACTTTCTTCAGAGAGTTGGAACAAATTATTTTAAGATTTGTGTGGAATCAGAAAATACCCTGAATAGCCAGGTGAATATTAAGAAAGAAAACCAGAGCTGGGGGCATCACAATGCCAGATTTCAAGTTGTACTACAAATCTGTGATCATCAAGACAGTGTGGTACTGGCACAAAAAACAGACACATAGATCAATGGAACAGAATAGAGAACCCTGAAATCGGTCCTCAACTCTATGTTCAACTAATTTTTGACAAAGCAGAAAAGACGATCCACTGGGAAAAAGGACAGTGTCTTCAATAAATGGTGCTGGGAACATTGGATAGCCATGTGCAGAAGAATGAAACTAAACAATTCTCTTAACACCATGCAGAAAGATAAATTCAAAATGGATGAAAGATCTAAACACGAGACAAGATTCTATCAAAATCCTAGAGGAGAACAAAGGCAACACCCTTTTTGAACTTGGTTACAGCAACTTCTTCCAAGATACATCTATGAAAGCAAGGGAAACAAAAGCAAAAATGAATTATTGGGACTTCATCAAGATAAAAAGCTTCTGCACAGCAAAAGAAACAGTCAACAAAGCTAAAAGACAACCTACAGAATGGGAGAAGATATTTGCAATGACTTATCCTGTATAGGGCTAGTATCCAAAATCTATAAACTCAACAGCAAAGAAACAAACAGTCCAATCATGAAATGGGCAAAAGACATGAACAAAAATTTCACCAAAGGAGACATACACATGGGCAACATGCATTTGAGATAATGCTCTGCATCACTTGCCATCAGCGAAATGCAAATCAAAACCACAACAACATTCTCCCACCAGTGAGAATGGTGAAAATTAACAAGACAGGAAACAACAAATGTTGGAGAGGATGTGCAGAAAGGGGAAACCCTCTTGCACTGTTGGTGGGAATGTGAACTGGTACAGCCACTCTGGAACACTGTGTATTGGTTCCTCAAAGAGTTAAAAATAGAGCTACCGTATGACCCAGCAATTGCTCTGCTGGGAATTTACCTCAAAGATACAGATGCAGTGAAACGGCAGGACACCTGCACCCCGATGTTTATAGCAGCAATGTCCACTGTAGCCAAACTGTGGAAGGAGCCTTGGTGTCCATTGAAAGATGAGTGGATAAAGAAGATGTGGTCTATGTAAACAATGGAATATTATTCTGCCATTAGAAACGACAAATACCCACCTTTTGCTTCAGTGTGGATAGATGTGGAGGGTATTATGCTCAGTGAAGTAAGTCAATTGGAGAAGGACAAACCTTATATGGTTTCACTCATACGGCGAATATAAAAAATAGTGAAAGGAATTATAGGGAAAGGAGAGAAAATGAGTGGGAAATATCATTGAGGGTGACAGAACATGAGAGACTCCTATCTCTGGGAAAGGAACAAGGGTAGTGGAAGGGGAGGTAAGTTAGGGGTTGGGGTGACTGGGTGATGGGCACTGAGAGGGGCGCTTGAGCTGATGAGCACCGGGTGTTATACTATATGTTGGCAAGACGAACTTCAATAAAAAATATATTATAAAAATAGTTTTGCTGCAATGTATGAAAAATATAAGTTGACTCATGCCATCCATACAGCTCAAGACAGCTGGTGCTAAGTGGACTGTGGAACTTTTGTTTTTATGTCCTCTTTCCTGACACTGACATGACACATGGTGGACTCAAGGACTTTGCTTTTTTTTCTTTGTTAATGAATGACTTATAGTAGACTATAAAAATGGCATCCACAAAATTTAGTTATATTAACACTATACATATTGTTATTTACTTTGGCAGACATCTAAGGCAATATTTTTTAAAACGCTTAACACAATTTCAAAAATGTGATGTATATTTTTGCACGATGATACCTTATTCTATGTATGTTAAAAACCATTGCCAGTTAATAACGAAAACGCTTTAGGGCAGATTTGTTTCCAATCTTTGTATTTTCTGAAAGAAAGGCTCTGGACATATATTTATGGATATTCTGAGGAGCACAGGAGAGGAAAGCAGGGAGAAGAGGGAGAAGTTACGACATCTCTAAAGAAAATATATCGTTTAGTACAAATTGACCAGGGACAATCGTGAACAGACCTACAGGCTTATTTGTAAGTCATTTAACACTTTGTCTCAGGGTTTTAAAAATACATATATTTTAAATTTTAGAATAGTTTTAGCTTCACAGAATTATTATGAAGTAGCATAGAGAGTTTCATATACATACATATTCCACACTAAGTTTCCTTAATTATTAATGGGTTACATTAATATAGTACATTTTTATAATTGATATACCAATATTGATACCTTATAATTGACTAAAGATTATACTTGATTTTATTTCCTCCACTTTTCTCTATTACCTTTTTCTGTTCCAGGATTGCATTCCAGATACCACATTACCACCTTTAGTCATTGAGTCTCCTTAGTTTTCTATTCTCTGTGACAGTTTCTCAAATATTCTGTGATTTCCTTATTTTAACAGTTTTAAGGATTACAGGTCAGTACTTTATAGAATGCTCCACAGTGTTGATTTGTCTGATTTTTTTTTCACAATTAGACTGGAGTTATAGGTTTATTGGGAGGAAGAGCATTGAACTACAGTGTCATTCTCATTACATCAAAGGACTTACTATCAATATGAATTACCACTGTCAATACTGATCTTGATCACTCATCTGAGAGTGTTTGTCAGGTTTTTTCACTGTAAATTAACTTTTTTCCCCTACTTTTCCATTTTATAATCTCTAGAAGTGATTATGCGCAGACATCAGTTAAGGAGGGCAAAGGCATATTTCCACCTCCTTTAGTGCAAACTATCTACATATTTTTTTTTTAATTCTTCTATGTGGGAGATTTGAGAATTCTCTTCCATTCATTTATTTATTCAATCATTTATTTATATTAGCATGGACTCATGGCCATTTTTCAATACATTGGGTTAAAAATCCAGTACTGTTTATTTATTTCATTGTTTACATTATTCTAGCTTTGGACATTGGGAGCTCTTTTGGTTGACTGCTGTATCCATTTAAACACCCCCATTTTTTTCATTTTCTTATTTAGCTCTTTGTATTTTCTAGTACTAAAAAATTCTTCAAGTTAATCAGGTATATTTTCTGACCCAGTACTAGAATTAGCCGTTTTTCTAAACTCAGGAGAATATAATTAGAAACCAAAATCTGATTGCTCGGTGTGCTTGTCGCTATCTGGGCATCATTACTTCTAAGCTCTCTCAGGTGACAAAGCAATGAAAAGTCTGTGTGTATACAAACCTACATAGATAAACATATATATATTTCTTTATGCAATCATCTATTAAGTCGAACATGTATTCATACTCCTGCCTTTTACTCAAATTCACTACCAGGTGGATCATAGTAACTTCCTCCCCTTGTTTATCTGTTAACTCACACTCCAACCATGAGAAACATAGCTCATTATCATCCACCCTCCATTTATTTAATTGTTCAATTCCAGCATACATATACACTGGTTTTTTAACTGTTAACTTGTACCATACCATATGGGGACCATTTTTTTTTCAACTAGAGTACAGGACTTATATACAGTTTACTTTGCCTTTATTCATATACACATCACTCTTTTAAACAGTTATTTAGGTTAGAAACTTATTCCCCTATACTTTTCTGTGACATTATTTCATACATATAATACAGTTAGATTGTTTTCCCATTCTGCACTCCATAATAGATTTGCTTTGATTCTTAACTGATATTTCAAAATTTTCAAAGTTTTAGTTTAATTCATTGTATAAAAAGTTCAGTGAGTTTTGAAAAAATTGAGAGTATAAGAAATCCACAATTATAGCATTAGAAAGAATAGTTTCATTACCTTAAAAACTCCTGTTTCACCGTTTCAGTAACACTCTCCTTATCCCCCTATCTCAAAAACCTCTGGCAATCACTTATACTTGTCCATCTACATAATTTGCCTTTTCCAAAATGTCCTATCATTGGAATCATACAGCTTGTAGCTTTTTAAGAATAGCTTTTTTACTTAGCAATATGCATTTATCTATATTTTCCATAGTTTAATAGCTAATTTCTTTCTTTTTTCTTTTTTCATTTGCATAAGAGAAAGCCAAGAAAGTTATTTGTTTTCTTGATAAGAATATGATTAATAAATAAATGTCTACTTACAGAAATATCTAATTACTGGAATAGACACGGAGTCCTATTTAACTACCTAAACTTAGCTATAGGTTTATAATACATGAATATTTCTAATGCTCACCCAAATATACAATGGCATTTCTCTTTTTCTCAATATTTTACTGTATGCAACTTATAAAAGTTTTATTGAATGTAGCTTACAAAAATGTTATCCATTATGGGAGCCTGGGTGGCTCAGTCACCTAAGCATTTGCTCAGGTCATGATTCCAGGGTCCTGGGATCCAGTCCAGCAATGGGCTCCCTGCTCAGTGGGGAGCCTACTTCTCCCTCTACCTATGCTCTCTGTTCATGCTTGCTCTCTCTCTCTCTCATGCTCTATTTCTCTCTCAAATAAATAAATAAAATATTAAAAAATCATTAGAACTGTGAAATAGAATTTTAAAAGATCAGTCATTGACATTTGGATAAGACCATATTGTCTGTATTTAAAAGAAGCTAATATGTGAAGTCTTCCTGTAAAAAGCATTACTACTTCATCAGTAGCCACTTACTTTGAATCCAGAAATGTAAAGCTTTTTCTTTTATGGTTTAAAGTGTAAAGCTTTTTCTTTGATTTTTTCTAGTTGCAAGGAGAGTCAGAGGGAGAGAGAGAATCTTTTTTTTTCTGTATATATTTTTATTGGAGTTCCATTTGCCAACATATAGTATAACACCCAGTGCTCATCCCATCAAGTGCCCCCCTCAGTGCCCATCACCCTGTCACCCCATCCCCTCGCCCACCTCCCCTTCCACTACCCCTTGTTCGTTTCCCAGAGTTAGGAGTTTCTCATGTTTTGTCACTCTCTCTGATTTTTCCCACTCATTTTCTCTGAGAATTTTAAGGAGGCTCCACACCCACCACAGAGCCTGACATAGGACTCATTCTCATAACCCTGAGATAATGACCTAAGGCAAAATCTACAGTCAGGGGATGCCTGGGTGGCTCAGTGGTTGAACCTCTGCATTTGGCTCAGGGCATGATCCTGGAGTCCTGGGATCAAGTCCCACATTGGGCTCCCTGCAGGAATTCTGCTTCTCCCTCTGTCTGTGTCTCTGCCTCTCTCTCTGTGTGTGTCTCATGAATAAACAAAATCTTTAAAAGAAATCTGAGTCAGATGCTTAACTGACTGAGCCACCCAGGTGCCTCTGTGGTTGATTTCTTTTAAATTGAACTATTGTTGACATATAAATTTATATTAGTTTCAGGCATACAACATAGTGAATTGACAATTTTATACATTACACAATGCTCACCAGGAAAAGTGTAGTTACTATCTATCACCATACGATGTTATTACAATATTATTGACTGTGTTCTCTATTCTTTTTTATTACTGAGTAATAGTCCAATGTATGAATGAATACAGTTTGTTTATTCACTATTGAAGAACATCTAGGTTGTTACCAGTCTTGGACAGTCATAAAGCTACTATAAACATTTGCATGCAGGTTTTCTTTGTTTGTTTTGTGAACATAAATTTTGTAACTAAGTTAGTTGAATACCCAGGAATATGATTATTGGAATGTATGATAAGAGTGTGTTTAGTTATCTAAAAATTTCCAAGCTGTCTTCTAAAATGGCTGTACCATTATGCATTACTATCTGAAACGAATGAGATTTCTTCTTCCACATTCTTGCCAGCATTTTATGCTGTCAGTGGTTTAGATATTAGCCATTTTAATAAGTGCATTATTGTATCTCACTATTATTTGAATTTCTAATTTCCTAATTACAAATGATGTTTAGCATATTTTTCAATGTTTGTCATATTATATATATAATTTATATATCTATATATCTATATATCTATATATCTATATCTATAATCTATCTATCATCTATCTATCTATCTATCTATCTATCTATCTATCTATCATCTATCTATCTATCATCTATCTATATTCTTTGGTAGTGTTCCGATCTAGTGCCCATTTGTTTTATTATTCTGGAGTTTTAAGGGCTCTGTGTGTAATTTTGCATACAAGTGCTTTATCACACATATGTTTTCAAACATTTTCTCCCAGGCTATTGTTCTATTTTTCATTCTTTTAACAGGGTTTTCCACCACGCATAAGTTTTTTTTGTTTGTTTTTAATCTTAATAAAGTTCAACATCATTTTTTCATGCATAATACTTTTGTGTTTTACATAAAAAAATGTATTACCAAACCCAAGATCATATTGATTTTTCTCTGTGGTTTGGTTAAGAAGTTTTATAGTTTTGCATTTTACATATATGTCCATGATCCATTTTGGTTTAATATTTATGAAAGCTGTAAGGTCTGTTTATAGGTTCTTCCTTTTGTATACAGAACTCCAATTGTTTCAATACCCTTTGTTGAAAAGACTCATTTCTTTTTTAAATTTTTATTTATTTATTTTATTTTTTTATGATAGTCATACAGAGAGAGAGAGAGAGGTAGAGACACAGGCAGAGGGAGAAGCAGGCTCCATGCACCGGGAGCCCGACGTGGGATTCGATCCCGGGTCTCCAGGATCGCGCCCTGGGCCAAAGGCAGGCGCCAAACCGCTGCGCCACCCAGGGATCCCGAAAAGACTCATTTCTTCATCAAATTTTCTTTGTTCCCATGTCAAAGATCAGTTGATTGTGTTTGGGTCTATTTCTGGGAATATCTGTTTTATTCCATTGATCTATCTTTCTACAATTTATTTTTTTTATTTTTATACATTAATTTTTATTGGTGTTCAACTTACCAACATATAGAATAACACCCAGTGCTCATCCCGTCAAGTGTCCCCCTCCGTGCCCGTCACCCATTCACCCCCACCCCCCGCCCTCCTCCCCTTCCACCACCCCTAGTTCATTTCCCAGAGTTAGAAGTCTTTATGTTCTGTGTCCCTTTCTGATATCTCCCACACATTTCTTCTCCCTTCCCTTATATTCTCCTTCACTATTATTCATATTCCCCAAATGAGTGAGAACATACACTGTTTGTCCTTCTCCGATTGACTTACTTCACTCAGCATAATACCCTCCAGTTCCATCCACGTTGAAGCAAATGGTGGGTATTTGTCGTTTCTAATGGCTGAGTAATATTCCATTGTATACATAAACCACATCTTCTTTATCCATTCATCTTTCGATGGGCACCGAGGCTCCTTCCACAGTTTGGCTATTGTGGACATGGCTGCTAGAAACATCGGGGTGCAGGTGCCCCGGCGTTTCATTGCATCTGAATCTTTGGGGTAAATCCCTAACAGTGCAATTGCTGGGTCGTAGGGCAGGTCTATTTTTAATTCTTTGAGGAACCTCCACACAGTTTTCCAGAGTGGCTGCACCAGTTCACATTCCCACCAACAGTGTAAGAGTGTTCCCTTTTCTCCGCATCCTCTCCAACATTTGTTGTTTCCTGCCTTATTAATTTTCCCCATTCTCACTGGTGTGAGGTGGTATCTCATTGTGGTTTTGATTTGTATTTCCCTGATGGCAAGTGATGCAGAGCATTTTCTCATGTGCATGTTGGCCATGTCTATGTCTTCCTCTGTGAGATTTCTCTTCATGTCTTTTGCCCATTTCATGATTGGATTGTTTGTTTCTTTGGTGTTGAGTTTAAGAAGTTCTTTATAGATTTTGGAAACTAGCCCTTTATCTGATATGTTATTTGCAAATATCTTCTCCCATTCTGTAGGTTGTCTTTGAGTTTTTTTTTTTATAAATTAATTTTTATTGGTGTTCAATTTACCAACATACAGAATAACACCCAGTGCTCATCCCGTCAAGTGTCCCCCTCCGTGCCCGTCACCCATTCACCCCCACCCCCCGCCCTCCTCCCCTTCCACCACCCCTAGTTCATTTCCCAGAGTTAGAAGTCTTTATGTTCTGTGTCCCTTTCTGATATCTCCCACACATTTGTCTTTGAGTTTTGTTGACTGTATCCTTTGCTGTGCAAAAGCTTCTTATCTTGATGAAGTCCCAATAGTTCATTTTTGCTTTTGTTTCTTTTGTTTTCGTGGATGTATCTTGCAAGAAGTTACTGTGGCCAAGTTCAAAAAGGGTGTTGCCTGTGTTCTCCTCTAGGATTTTGATGGAGTCTTGTCTCACATTTAAATCTTTCATCTATTTTGAGTTTATCTTTGTGTATGGTGCAAGAGAGGGGTCTAGTTTCATTCTTCTGCATGTGGTTCTACAATTTAGCCAATACCACACTTTCTGGATGACTGTAGCTTTATAGGAGTCTTAAAAATAAGTAGTGAATTCTCCCATTTTGTCTTCAGTATTGCACTGGCTATTCTAGATCTTTCATCTTTTCATATAAACATTAAAATTAGTTTGTCAATATCTACAAAATAGTTTGGTGATATTTTGATTGAAATTAAATATAGAGATCAAGTTGGAAAAAATTGACACAGTATTGGGTTTTAATCTATGACATGAAATATATTTTTGTTAGGTTTTTAATTACTTCTTTGTTTTTTTTGTATTTGAGTATAGTTGGCACACAATGTTATATTAGTTTCAGGTATATAACATTGTGATTCAATATTTATATACACTCAAAACAGACATCACAATGTCTAGTTACCACCTGTCACTATACAAAGTTGTTAAAATATTATTGGTTATATTCCCTATGCTGTGAATTACATCCTCCAACCTTATTTATTTTATAGCTAGAACACTGTATCTCTGAATACATTTCACCTATTTAGTATATCCCTAATCCCCCTCCCCTCTGGAAACCATAAGTTTGATCTCTGTACCTATGAGTCTGTTTCTGTACCATTTTGTTTGCTCACTTGTTTTGTTTTTTAGATTCCACATATAAGTAAAATCATATAGTATTTGTCTTTCTTTGACTTATTTCACTTAACATAGTACCCTCTAGGTACATTCATGTTGTCACAAATGACAAGATTTTATTCTTATTTATAACTAATATTCCATTATTTTATTATTATAATCCATTATTCCATTATATATGTATACATACACACACATACCATAACTTCTTTATATTCACCTACAGGTGAACACTTAGGTTGTTACCATATCTTGGCTAATTTTTATTTTTTTTAAGATTTTATTTATTTATTCAAGAGAGACAGAGAGAGAGGCAGACATATAGGCAGAGGGAGAAGCAGACTCCCCATAGGGATCCTGATGCAGGACTCAATCCCAAGACCCAGGAATCATGACCTGAGGCAAAGGCAGATGCTCAACTTGAGCCAACAAGGTGCCCTTGGCTATTTTAAATAATGCTGCAGTGAACATAGTGGTGTTCATAATGGTAAATTAGTATTTTCATTTTCTTCAGATAAATACCTAGAAATGGGGTTGCTGGATCATATGGTGGTTCTATTTTTAATTTTTTGAAGTATCTCCATACTGCTTCCCATAGTGGCTGCACCAATTTATATTTCTGCCAACAGTACATGAGGGTTCCCTTTTTTCCACATTCTCACCAACTCTTATTTCTTGTCTTTTTGATAATAGCCATTCTGATTAATCTGAGATTATATTTTATTGTGGTTTTGATTTGCATTCCCCTGATTGTTAGTGAACATCTTTTCATGTGCCTATTGGCCATATGTATATATTTTGGGAAAAATGTCTATTCAGGGCCTCTGACCATTTTTTAATTAGATTGCTTATTTTTTTGATATTTAGTTATATGCGTTATCTATTTTGGATGTTAACCCCTTATCAGATATATCATTGCAAATATCCTCTCCCATTTGTTAGGTTGCCTTTTTGTTTTGTTGATGGATTCCTTCATTGAGCAAAAGTCTTTACTTTGATGCAGTCCCATTTGTTTATTTTTGTTTTGTTGCCCTTGCCTTCAAAAACAGTATTACAAAGACCAATGTCAGAGAGCTTTCTGCATATGTTCTTCTATGTTTCAGGTCTTACATTTAAGTGCTTAACCCATTTTGAGTTTATCTTTGTATAAACTCAAAGATTTTGAGTGAGAGTAAGTGGTCCGGTTTCATTCTTTTACATGTAGCTGTCCAGTTTTTCCCAGGACTATTTATTGAAGATATTGTCTTTTCCCTAACAGTATATTCTTGTCCCTTTGTCATATATTAATTGATCATATAAGCATGGATTTACTCTGAGTTGAAAAATGTTACCACAGTTTCCATCTTCTGATAAAGGTTGTGGAGGATTCATATCATTTGTTACTTAAATTTTGGTAGATGTCAATGGTCACACCACATGGAAGTGATGATTTTGTTTTTGGCAGATTATTAATCATTGATTCATTTTATTTTACAGATATAGAATTCATATTACCTTTCTCCTGTGAATTTTGGTAGTTTCTGTATTTCAAGGAATTGATCCATTTCATCTACGCTATTAAATTTGTGTTTATACAATTGTTTATAGTATTCCTTTATTACCTTTCTTATGTCTTTGTCATCAGTAATGACATTTTTCTCTTTTTTCATTCCTGATATATTTGTGACTTCTTTTCTTTTTTAATTTTTTATTGTGGAGATATATGTAATTTTCCACTTTACCATTTTTTGAGTGTATAATTCAGTGGCATTAATTAAATTCACAATGTTGTATAACAATCACCACTATCTATTTCCAAAGCACCCCAGAGCAACCTCGAGCCATAAGCAATAACTCCTCATTTCCCCATCACTTCCACCCCTAGTAAACTCTAATCTACTGTCTGTCTCTAATAAGTTGCATATTATATATTCTATATAAGTTCATCATAAAATATTTGTCCTTTTGTGTCTGGCTTATTTCACTTAGCATGTTTTGAAGGTTAATTCATGATGTAGCATGCTCCAGGATTCATTCATTTTATGGCTGAAAAATATTTCATTGTGTGAATATATCACGTTTTGGTTATTCATTCATCTGTTGATGGACAATTGAGTTATTTCTACCTTTTGGCTATAGTGAATAAGGCTGCTGTGAACATTGGTGCAAAAATATCTCTTTGTGTCCATATTTCTTTTCAGTATACACCCAGAAATGGAATTGCTATCACATTATGAATTCATACTTAGATTTATGAGAAACTACCAAATTGTTTTCTACAGTCGAGTCACAGTTTTACATTCCTACCAGCAATGCATGAGGATTCTAATTTCTCCAAAGCCCTTATAAATGGGATTAGTGCACTTATAAAAGAGATCCCAAAAACCTCCCTTATCCTTTCTATCGTGTGAGGATACAGGAAGAAGATGACTGTCTGTGAGACAAAAAGCAGGCCTGAACCAGACATTGAACCTGTAGGCATCTTGTTCCTGGACTTCCCAGCCTCCAGAACTGTGAGAAATATATATATTCTGCTTATAAGCTCCCCAGTTTATAGTATTTTGTTATAACAGCCTGAACTAACTAATACAAGGTATCTTTTCATGAGCTTTTTAGCCATCTGTATATCCTCTTTAGAATAATAGTCTGCCCACGTCCTTTGCACATTTTTTATTAGGCCGTTTGTTTTTGTTATTGAATTGTAGGATTTTTAATTATATTCTGGATATAAAGTCTTAGTTATAGAATTTGCAAATACTTTTGTGTATTTTGTAGGTTTTTCTTTCTTTCTTTTTTACTTTCTTGATAGTGTCTTTGGTGAACAAAAGTTTTCAATTTTGATAAATTCCAATTTACCTTTTTTGTTTTGTTGTGTTTTTGTGTCTTGCTGTTTTGGTGTTATGTCTGCGTCTCTGCCTCTCTCTCTCTCTCTCATGAATAAATAGAATCTTTATTTAAAAAATAATTGTCTTATCCTTTATAATATTATTGTCATTCACTTTCATTTTCCATGATGTATAATCACTCGATATATCATTACTATCACTATTTCAACAGTTGCCTTTTAGATCAATTAAGAATAAGAAAAATAAAATATCTTATTGTATCTTTATTTATTCCTTCTCTGATGCTTTTCCTTTATGTCAATGCAAGTCTGACTTATATAATTTTCTTTCCTCCTGAGGAAAGTAATTTAACACTTTACTACAGGGCAGGTCTGATTGCAATAAATCACTTTATTTTTATTCTCCGAGAAGGTATATCATTTTCAATTTTGAATAATTTCTCTGGATATAAAATTTTAGTTTTATGTTTTATGTAAAAGTGTTTTCTTTAAGCACTTGAAATATTTCATTCTGTTCATTTATTTTTGGCTTGGTTTCTGGTGATAAGTCTGATCTAAACATTATCTTTGTTCCTCTACAGATTTGTTTTATCTCTAGCTTTTGCAAGATTTTTTCTCTCTTTAATTTCTGCAGTTTGAATATGAAATGCCTAAGTGGATTTTCTTTGGTTTGGTTTGGCATTTATTCTGCTTAGTCTTATTTGTGCTTCTTAGATCTGTAGTTTGATTTCCATAATTAATTTTGGAAGTTCTAGACTATTATTTCTTCAAATAATTTTATGCTCTATTCTCCCTTTATCCTGTTATTTCAATTAAATATGGTACATGTTTCAAAACTATCCCACAGTTCTTGAATATTTTATTTAAATATTTGCTCCTTTTACTCTCTGCATTTTAGTTTGAGAAGTTTCTATAGACCTATCTTCAAAATCACTCATTTTCTTCCTTGACATTGTTGAGTTTACTGAAGAGCCCATCAAAGGCATTTTTTTATTTCTATTACAGTACTGTTATTATTGTTTTCTAAGATTTCCTTTTATTCTGCCTTACTGCTTACATGACCCTTCGGTTTTTTGTCAGTTGGCTTCTTTTTCCACTAGAGCTCTTAACATTTTAATCATGGTCATTTTAAATTCCCTTCTGATGATGTAAAATATATGTCATATCTAAATGTAGTTCTGATACTTACTTTGCCTCTCTAAAGTACATTTTTCTGGGACTCCTGGGTGACTCAGTGGTTGAGTGTCTGCCTTCAGCTGGGGCATGATCCTGAAGTCCTGGGATTGAGTCGTGCAATGGGCTCCCCACAGAGTCTGCTTCTCTCTCCACCTACATCTCTGCCTCTCTCTGTGTGTATCTCATGAATAAATAAGTAAAATCTTTTTTTAAAAGTATATTTTTCCTTGACTCCTGGTTTGCTTGTAATTTCTTGTTAAGAACTTAACATGTTGTATTCGGTTAAAAAAATGAAGCAAATAACATTCCAGTGTGAGGTTTTATGGTATACTAGTTAAGAGTTGGGTTTTCTTTGAGGTTTGCTATAGCTATATGTGCCAGAGACTTCAAATTTCTCTAATATCTTTGCTTATTTTTCCCTTCTTAACTTTGAGTATCTCCAACTACCCCTTAGAAAACTTATGTCTTGCAGCTCTTTCAGTTATAATCCATTAACATTATACTGAAATTCTGTTGGTGTATGGTAAAGTGCAGATACCTGTGTCAGTTTACTTTCAATCTATAAAATGAAAATAATAATGCAAGCTGTCTGATAGAGTTTTTGTGAGAATTAAATGAGAAAATATGAACAATGTGCAATGAACAGTACCTGGCACAATGAAAAGCTCTCAATAAATGTTACTGATTATTATTGTTGTTATCACCAAAATCATGACTATTTGAGAAATATGGTGGGGACAGTGCATGTGACAAGGATGGCAAGAACCTTGTTTTGCCATATTAAGAGACAAATTAATTTGCAGTTTATAATTATTAGTGCCAAGGAAAAATTTTGGATATTTTTTAAGATTTTATTTATTTATTCATGAGAGACGCAGAGAGAGAGAGGCAGAGACACAGGCAGAGAGAGAAGCAGACTTCCTGCAGGGACTCCAATATGGGACTCAGTCCCAAGACTCCAGGATCATGCTCTGAGCTGAAGGCAGATGCTCAACCACTGAGCCACCCAGGCGTCCCTGGATATTTTCTGATTATGTATATTACTGGGGATTATATTGAGTGTTGCCCTGTATTTGGATAGATTTACTCTTTTTTAAAATTTTCTTTCTCGGTTTGTATGTTATTCCTTCTTTCCTTCCTTCATTATTTATCTGGAAAATATTTATTAGCTTCCTCATATGTTTCAGCATTATACCAGACTCTATGCTAAGTCCTGAGACTACAGAGTCAAAATTCCTACCTCTGAAGTTCACAGCTGGGGGAAAGCTGGGAAAGAAGATTAAAAAATGATAGAAAATATAATGCCATAAATATTACTAAAATCACTTTTAAAGCTATGGGACCAAATTTAAAGGAAAGTAAAGAACAACTAATTGTGCATAAGTTGGTCAAGAAAAGTCTTCCCAGAGAAGATGACTTTTTATTTTATTTTAAGATTTTATTTATTTATTCATGAGAAACAGAGAGAGAAGCAGAGACATAGGCAGAGGGAGAAGCAGGCTCCATGCAGGGAGCCCGACATGGGACTCCATCCAGAGTCTCCAGCATCTCACACTGGGCTGAAGGCAGCACTAAACCGCTGAGCTATCGGGGTTGCCCGAGAAGATGACCCTTTAGCCAAGTCTTGAACAATATGGAAGATTTTTTCCAGATAAACAGAAACAGCAAGGACATATGAAAGATCATTTGGCATGTATATGTGTATGCATTTAGGTGTGTGCATGTGTATGTCGGCATGTGGATGTATGCACCACAAATAGAAGTTTAATATGGTTGAATCATATGGTTTGGATGTTGGAATGTAGGGATATTTAGGACAATTGATGGTTATTATCTATAAATGTAGGTAAGGTATCAGTCATAAAGTATTTTGTATGTTATGCTAAGAATAGAATACTTTTTCCTCAAGCTTATAGACAGCCATTAAAAGATTTTTTTAAGATTTATTTATTTATTTTATGATAGAAAGAGAGAGAGAGAGAGAGACAGGCAGAGGGAGAAGCAGGCTTCATGCCGGGAGCCCAACGCGGGTCTCGATCCCAGGACTCCAGGACCATGCCCTGGGCCAAAGGCAGGCACCAAACCACTAAGCCACCCAGGGATCCCCGCCATTAAAAGATTTTATCTCAGGTCAGCCCCAGTGGCTCAGCGGTTTAGCGCCGCCTTCGGCCCAGGGCATGATCCTGAAGTCCAGAGATCGAGTTCCACGTCAGGCTCCCTGCATGGAGTCTGTCTCTCCCTCTCTCTCTCTCGAATAAATAAACAAAATCTTTTTAAAAAATTATCTCAGATTTGGCTTGCAAAGCTCTGATTTGCTTGCTCTGGCCGTAGAATAAGATTATCCAATCCATATTCTTGAAAGAGCAGTTAGTGATTGCAGTTATAATTGGAAAGGAAGATGGAGTGCCAGGAATACCACCAGTGAGAAGGATTTGTAATAATCCAAGAAGAAGATAATAAGAGTCAACATTTCCACAATGGAAAAGGAAAAAAATAGAGTAGTATTTTTACAGGACATGGCAACTGACTAGATGTAGAAAAGAAATTTTAGAGTCAAAGCTGATTCTAGTTTTCTAGTTTGGATAAATAGGCAGAGTGTGATTTAGAAAGAAATGGGGAAGAAACTAATGGAAGACTGAACTTCAGAGAAACAATTGCATAATGAAAGCCCTAACATAGGATAAGATCTCAGGATCTTAGATCCACATGACTTCAAATGCTTACAGCTCTAGAATTCCTAGAAGTTAGAAAACCCAACATATAGATATAAATCCTGAGAATTATAAAAGCAACAAAACAGAAGTCTTTGGAAATCTACATCCTTATCAAAATGTCAAGCAATTACAAAAATTTTTTTAAAATCATTTAAAGCCCTGTACCCATTTCTATTTTAAATCCTTATAATATAAAAAATGCCACAACATTCCCTTTTAGTTTTGAGAAAGTCTTTAAAGTTTTTTTTTAATTTCTTACTGAACCTAATTGCCACTCATGCCTTAATATGTGTTTCTTTTCTTTTTATTTTTAAAAATATTTCATTTATTTATTCATGAGAAACACACAGAAAGAAAGAGAAAGAGAGAGACAGAGAGAGGGAGGCAGAGACACAGGCAAAGGGAGAAGCAGGATCCATGCAGGGAGCCCAACGTGGGACTCGATCCCAGGACTCCAGGATCACGGCCTGGACTGAAGGCAGGCGCCAAAACGCTGAGCCACCCTGGCTGCCCGGTTTCTTTTCTTAATGCAGTTTACAGAACAGATGTCTTCACCCCCTCACCCCAAGTAAAGCAAATCATTACATGGAATAATATTAATACTAATACTAATGCTAATACTAATACTAATGCTAATACTAATACTAATACTAATACTAAAAACAGTATCAACTATGTAGAGAGGAAATTGAGCCTCAGGACTATTATGTTGTTCCAGTTTAGTGCTTTTTTAGCAACCACTCCATGAATGTAAACTATCTTCTGAAAAGTACTCTTATTGTCTTTATACATTCTACGGTTTCATTTCTGTGTTAAGTTTGGGCTTTTCAGATTAAATGTAGTCTCTTTCATCTTTTTGTCATATCTTCTTAAGTACAGAAGAAATTGGAGCAGACAGCTTTAATAACTTTACATACAGCAAGGAAACTAGGCACAGGCAGAATATAAAAACAGTAATCTAAAATTCAGCACTTTAAGTGCCGAGAGCTTGAAAATGACTAAGGTGTTATAGCTTAATAACATCTTTTGGAATCACATTTCGCACTAAAAAAAAGGGAAGGAAATACAACTTGTGATTTGTGGTACAGTATATTGCCCTTCTGAGGATAATTTGCTGCTTGTTCATTATTACATGCAGCTTCAAGTCCAGGTTTAAATTAGCAATTGCAGATTATTGCAATTCTAATTTACAGTAAGTAAGGTTAGTAATTAAAACCAGTTGTGTCTGGTACTAAAGTGTTGTGGGGATCTTCTTGGTATGTTCAAATCTAAATGTTAAGAAACCTTTTTTAAAAATATAAGAAATTATTTTTGTTTCACTATAAAAACTGTTAAAAGCAACTTGAGAATAAGTATAATGTTTTGAATTCTGTCTTTTTTTTCTTGTGTTTTCCTGATAGGAGTCATTTAACGATAGGTAATGGAATCCAGATTAAAATGTTCTGAGCTGGGCATCTGGTTGGCTTCGTCAGTAAAGCATGTGACTCTAAATGTCAGAGCTATGAGTTTGAGCCCCCATGTTGGACATGAAGATTACATTAAAAAAGTAAAGTGATTTAAAAGTAAGCAGATCATTAAATTTTTTTTACCCAAATGTTCTTTTTTAAATTTTCTAAACATAGTAAACATAATGTGAAAATTGAAAAGAAAACAATTGCAACAGCCTCAATACCTCCCTCTCTGATCCCTTCATAGTCTAATTTTGACCTTCCAATGTTTTTTTTTGTATATATTTTTATTGGAGTTTGATTTGCCAACACATAGTATAACACTCAGTGCTCATCCCATCAAATGCCCCCCTCAGTGCCAGTCACCCAGTCACACCACGCCCCCAATTACCTCGCCTCCCACTCCCCCTTGTTAATTTCCCAGAGATAGCAGTCTCTCATGTTCTATCACCCGTCTGATATTTCCCACTCATTTTCTCTCCTTGCCGCTATAATCCCTTTCAATATTTTTTATATTCCCCGAATGAATGAGACCAAATAATGTTTCTCATTCTCCGATTGACTTATTTCACTCAGCATAATATACTCCAGTTCTATCCACGTCGAAGAAAAGGTGGGTATTCATCAATTCTAATGGCTGAGTAATATTCCATTGTATATATAGACCACATCTTCTTTATTCATTCATCTTTTGTTGGACATCAAGGCTGCCTCCACAGTTTGGCTATTGTGGACATTCTTGCTATAAACATTGGGGTGCAAGTGTCTCAGTCTTTCACTACATCTGTATCTTTGGGGTAAATCCCCAGTAGTGCAATTGATGGGTCAAAAGGTAGCTCTATTTTTAACTCTTTGAGGAACCTCCACACAGTTTTCCAGAGTGGCTATACCAGTTCACATTCCCACCAACAGTGCACATCCTCTCCAACATTTGTTGTTTCCTGTCTTGTTAATTTTCCTCATTCTCACTGGTGGGAGGGGGTATCTCAATGTGGTTTTGATTTGTATTTCCCTGATGGCCAGTGATGCAGAGCATTTTCTCATGCGCATGTTGGCCATGTCTATGTCTTCCTCTGTGAGATTTCTCTTCATGTCTTTTGCCCATTTCATGATTGGATTGTTTGTTTCTTTGGTGTTGAGTTTAAGAAGTTCTTTATAGATCTTGGATACTAGCCCTTTATCTGATAGGTCATTTGCAAGTATCTTCTCACATTCTGTAGGTTGTATTTGCATATTGTTGACTATTTCTTTTGCTGTGCAGAAGCTTTTTATCCTAATGCACCCATTTCTTCTAGATTGCCTAATTTATTGGCATATAGCTGCTCATAAAATGTTTTTAAAATCGTTTGTATTTCCTTGGTATTGGTTGTGATCTCTTCTCTTTCATTCATGAGTTTATTATTTTGAGTCTTTTTTCTTTTAATAAGGTTGGCTAATGGTTTATCTATATTATTAATTCTTTCAAAGAACCAACTCCTGGTTTTGTTGATCTGTTCTACATTTTGTCTGGTCTCTATTTCATTGAGTTCTGTTTAAATCTTTCTTATATCTCTTCTTCTGCTTCCTGAAGGTTTTATTTGCTGTTCTTTCTCCAGTTCCTTTAGGTGCGAGGTTAGCTTGTGTATTTGAGATATAAGGATGCTTGTATTGCTATGTATTTCCCTCCTAGGACTGCTTTTGCTGTATCCCAAAGATTTTGAACATTTGGATCTTCAGTTTCATTAGTTTCCATGAGTCATTTTAATTCTTCTCTAATTCCCTGGTTGACCCATTCACCTTTTAGTAGGATGCTATTTAACTTTCATGTGTTTGAGTTTCTTGCAAATTTCTTCCTGTGATTGACTTTGAGTTTCAAAGCATTGTGTTCTGAAAATATGCAGGGGACAGTTCCAATCTTTTGGTATCTGTTGAGACCTGATTTGTGACCCAGTATGTGGTCTATTATGGAGAAAGTTCCATGTGCTCTTGAGAAGAATGTATATTCAGTTGCGTTTGGATGCAAAGTTCTGCATATATCTGTGAAATCCACCTGGTCCAGTGTATTCTTTAAAGCCCTTGTTTCTGCAGTGATTTTCTGCTTTGAAGATCTGTCATTTTTGAAGGTCCTGTGTTGATGTCTCCTGCTATTAGTGTATTATTATCTAAGTATGTCTTCACTTTGGTTATTAATTGATTGATATACTTGGTAGCTCCCACATTAGGGGCATAAATATTCATGATTGTTAGGTCTTCTTGTTGGATAGACCCTTTAAGTTTAATATATTGTCCCTCTTCATCTCTTACTACAGTCTTTGGGATAAAATTTAATTTATCTGATATGAAGATTTCTACCCCTGCTTTCTTTGGAAGACCATTTTAATGGTAAATGGTTCTCCAACCTTTCATTTTCAGGCTGGAAGTGTCCTTAGGTCTAAAATGAGTCTCTTGTAGACAGCAACTGGATGAGTCTTGCTTTTTTATCCAGTCTGAAACTCTACGCCTTTTGATGGGATCATTTGGCTCATTCATGTTCAGAGTTACTATTAAAAGATATGAATTTAATGTCAACGTGATACCTATTCAGTCCCTGTTTTGTGGATTATTTCCTCCTCTTTCTTTTACAGAATCCCCCTTAATATTTCTTGCACAGCTGGTTTGGTGGTCATATATTCTTTCAGTTTCTGCATATCTTGGAAGCTCTTTATTCTCCTTCTATTCTGAATGAGAGCCTTGCTGGATAAAGTATTCTTGGCTGCATATTCTTCTCATTTAGGACCCTGAATATATCCTGCCAGCTCTTTCTGGCCTGTCAGGTCTCTGTGGAGAGATCTGCTGTTAATCTGATATTTCTCTCCATATAAGTTAAGAATCTCTTGTCTCTCGCTGCTTTAAGGATTTTCTCTGTATCTTTGGAATTTGCAAGTTTCACTATTAAATGTTGAGGTGTTGAACGGTTTTTATTGATTTTAGGGGGCAACCTATCTCCTGGATCTGAATGCCTGTTTCCCTCCCCAAATTAGGGAAGTTCTCAGCCATAATTAGTTCAAATATACTTTCTGCCCCTCTGTCCCTCTCAGCGTCCTCTGGAACCCCAATTATACGTAGATCTTTCCTTCTGAGGCTGTAATTAATTTTCCTTAACATTTCCTCATGGTCCTTTAATTGTTTTTCTCTTTATTCCTCAGCTTCCTTCCTTGCCATCAACTTGTTTTCTATGTCACTAACTTTTTCTTCTACCTCAAAGACTCTTGTCGTTAGTACCTCCAGTTTGGATTGCATCGATTTAATTGATTTTTAATTTCAGCCTGATTCAATCTTGTACTGAAAAAAGGGGGAGGGGTACCCTCTGGTTTATATGCTGTAAATCCATCAACTTCCTCTGGAGCTTTCCAGCACTGCTTGGTGAAGAACTTGCTCTTCCCCTGTTCTTCCAGTTGGTCTTCTGGAGGAGGGGCCTGCTGTGCCGATTCTCAGGTGTGTGTTCCTGGGGGAGCTGTCCTGCCCCCTGCCTGGTGCCAGGCTCAGTGGGAGCTTTTTGCCCCATGAGGCTTCTGTTCCCTGGCAGCCCCCCTCCCAGGCACAAGGTGGAACAAGGAGGAAAAACAACAATGACGGTGGCCAGATTTCCAGCTCTGGATTCAGCTCCCCACTAGTAACTACCACAGTCTCCCAGTTTGCACCGCTCTAGGTGCTCCTGGGGCCGGCATGGGTGCGCTGATCTGACTGCTTACAGGGCGCCCAGTGGCAGGAGAGTCCTCACTGTCCTGTGCCCTCCCTGCTTCCACCTGTCGCCGGGTGGAGCACAGGATCATGGGATCCCCTTGGCGCCCTGGGACCTGGGGCCCGTGCTCCTGGAATTGTGCTCCCAGGGCCGCAGCTCCCAAAGGCAACAGGGCACAGACCCCTCCTTCCAGAGCCGCCTGCTTGACCGACTGGCTTCTCCCAAGGACCCGCCAGGTGTGCCCTCCGCCCTTTACCACGCTCCCCCGTGGGATATGGTGCTCTCGTCTGGGGCACACTTCCTCTTTTAGTGACTCCAGGAAACTGGAGGCTCCACTGCCCCTCCTGTGATTCTGCCCAATTTCCCTGCCAAGTGCTTTTTTTTCTGTCTGGGAAGAATCTGGGGTGGATTTTTTAAAGTTCCCTCTTCTGCGGGGCTAGGCTTTCCTGTCCCGGAGACTCTGGCCACCCGGTTTTAGCTGGGCTCCTCGTGGTGCCCCTCCCCCATTTGATTCTTTTTCATTTTATTTTTTTCCACCTTCCTACCTTGTTAGAAGTGAAAACCCTTCTTTCTGTAGCATTCCAGCTGTTCTCTCTTTAAATCTCAGGTTGGATTCATAGGTTTTCAGGATATTTTGAAAGTTATCTAGGTACTTTGTTCAGGCCAGGTCAGTTGAGGACCCAAAACTCCTCTGCCATCTTTCCCTGCCTCTGTCCTTCCAATGTTATCATGACCTTAGACTTGAGTGGAAGCAAGAGGGGAAAAAAAATAAGGAAAAATTTTAAACTATTAGAATATTTATGAAAGATGAGACCAAAGCTTCCCTAAACAGCATAGCCATTATATTAAAATGACTTCTACCTCATTGAATGGATTAACTCATGCTTTTTGATAACAAGTCTAATTGGTTATCGTTTATATATTCCAGGAATACAACGAGATGCCATTCAAAAACTTGGAGATAAGGTAAATAGATTTTCCTTGGAGAGGCAAACAGCAAAATCAGCACCTAATGGATCAGAACAGAGATAAGCAAAGTCAACTAAAGCAAAAAGAAATTGATTTTTAGGTCTTTAAGACTGGATTTTATAATGTTCTAAATATAAATTAACTAATTAGCAATTTATTTTTTCCTCTACTCTTACGCTCAATTTACTTAATACAAAATAGTAATTCATTGGGCATTGTCAATTGCTGGTGTCTCCTAATCATAAACACACATGCAATACAACCTTTTCTCACCTAACACAGATTTATACTTTTGCATCACTAGAGATATTGCACTTAAAATAAATCTCCTTCTTTGAACATAGGCCACACCTGACCTAAAGAATGGTGAAGAGTTTCAGGTTTGGTGGGCTCATTCAGGTCGGGATTGATTAAGATAGGAATACAAAATCCACAGGTAATAGTAACAATAAGTTATACACACATTGAATTATTTAAACCTCATAAAGATCCTATAAGATAATCACTGTCACCAGGCCCATTTTACTGAATAAAAGCTGAAAATGAGGTATATTAAATAACTTGCTCAATATAACATAACTATTAAGTGATAGAAACAGAATTTAAACTGAGGGACTTCTGCTCTAGAAGCTGTAATTTTTTTTTCTTTTAGTAAACTCTATTAAATGTAGGGCTGGCTCTTCCCAGATGACATGATACTCTACATAGAAAACCCAAAAGACTCCACCCCCAGATTGCTAGAACTCATACAAGCAATTTGGCAGTGTGGCAGGATACAAAATCAATGCCCAGAAGTCAGTGGCGTTTCTATACACTAACAATGAGACTGAAGAAAGAGAAATTAAGGAGCCAATCCCATTTACAATTGCCCCCAAAAGCATAAGATACCTAGGAATAAACCTAACCAAAGAGGTAAAGGATCTATACCCTAAAAACTACAGAACACTTCTGAAAGAAATTGAGGAAGACACAAAGAGATGGAAAAATATTCCATGCCCATGGATTGGAAGAATTATCCTTGTGAAAATGTCAGTGTTACCCAGGACAATTTACACATTGAATGCAATCCTTATCAAAATACCATGGACTTTCTTCAGAGAGTTGGAACAAATTATGTTAAGATTTGTGTGGAAGCAGAAAAGACCCCGAATAGCCAGGGGAATATTATAAAAGAAAACCATAGCTGGGGGCATCACAATGCCAGATTTCAGGTTGTACTACAAAGCTGTGGTCATCAAGACAGTGTGGTACTGGCACAAAAAAAAAAAAACAGACATATAAATCAATGGAACAGAATAGAGATTCCAGAAGTGGACCCTCAACTTTATGGTCAACTAATATTTGACAAAGCAGGAAAGCCTATCCACTGGAAAAAAGACAGTCTCTTCAATAAGTGGTGCTGGGAAAATTGGACATCCACATGCAGAAGAATGAAACTAGACCACTCTCTTTCACCATACACAAAGATAAACTCAAAATGGAAGGAATATCTTAATGTGAGACAAGAGTCCATCAAAATCCTAGAGGAGAACACAGGCAACACCCTTTTTGAACTTGGCCACAGTAACTTCTTGCAAGATACATCCATGAAGGCAAGAGAAACAAAAGCAAAAATGAACTATTGGGAATTCATCATGATAAGAAGCTTCTGCACAGCAAAAGAAACACTCAACAAAACTAAAAGACAACCTACAGAATGGGAGAAGATATTGAAGATATTTGCAAATGACGTATCAGATAAAGGGCTAGTAAGCAAGATCTATAAAGAACTTATTAAACTCAACAGCAAAAAAACAAACATTCCAATCATGAAATGGGCAAAAGACATGAACAGAAATCTCATAGAGGAAGACATAGACATGGCCAACATGTACATGAGAAGATGCTCCCCATCACTTGCCATCAGGGAAATACAAATCAAAACCACAATGAGATACCCCCTCACACCAGTGAGAATGGGGAAAATTAACAAGACAGGAAACCACAAATGTTGGAGAGGATGTGGAGAAAGGGGAGCCCTCCTGCACTGTTGTTTGTAATGTGAACTGGTGCAGCCACTCTGGAAAACTGTGTTGAGGTTCCTCAAAGAGTTAAAAATAGATCTGCCCTACGACCCAGCAATTGCACTGCTGGGGATTTACCCCAAAGATACAGATGCAGTGAAACGCTGGGACACCTGCAGCCCGAAGTTTATAGCAGCAATGTCCACAATAGCCAAACTGTGGAAGGAGCCTCAGTGTCCATCGAAAGATGAATGGATAAAGAAGATGTGGTTTATGTATACAATGGAATATTACTCAGCCATTAGAAACAACAAATACCCACCATTTGCTTCGACGTGGATGGAACTGGAGGGTATTATGCTAGGTGATATTAGTCAATCGGAGAAGGACAAACATTATATGGTCTCATTCATTTGGGAAATATAAAAAATAGTGAAAGGGAATAAAGGGGAAAGGAGAAAAATGATTGGGAAATATCAGAAAGGGAGACAGAACATGAGAGACTCCTATCTCTGGGAAACAAACTAGGGGTGGTGGAAGGATAGGTGGGCGGGGGGTGGGGGTGACTGGGTGACAGGCACTGAGGGGGGCACTTGATTGGATGAGCACTGGGTATTATGCTATATGCTGGCAAATTGAACAATAATAAAAAATAAATTTAGTTTAAAAAAATGTAGGGCTGGAACTCAGGAGCCCCACCCAGAGATCAAGAGTCTCATACTCTACCAACTGAACCAGCCAGATACCCCTAGAGGCTGTGCTCTTAACTATGATGCTACTTTATTTCTTTGGCCTACTAACTTGTACACAGTAGGTACTCACAAAATACACATTGATGAATGAATCTAATATGATGTTTTATTTATGTGAAATACATAATATTTTTCAAAATTGTTTGCTATCACTTACATTGCCCCCCCACCCCGAATCTGTTGAGATGCTGAAGACGTCAACATAACTTCCATTTAATAGATGAGACACCTGAGAACCTGGCTGTTGAATTAAAAAAAAAGTTGGGGTACCTGGCTGGCTCAGTCCATAGAGCATGGGACTCCTGATCTCAGAGTCATGAGTTCAAACCAAGACACTGGGTGTAGAGCTTACTAAAGAAAAGAAAAAAGAAGAAAAGAAAAGAAAGAAAAAAAGAAAAGAAAAGAAAAGAAAAGAAAAGAAAAGAAAAGAAAAGAAAAGAAAGGAAATAAAGTTCAGTTACTGCCTTGAGGGCTAAGAATAAGATGTGAGGAAACAATTCTAAAGAAATTTTGAATCTTACTTCTGATGTACATTTTTCAGTTGATGGTTTCTTCATATTCCAAATAACTCTGGTTTTGCAAGATGGCAGAATAGGGTCCCCAAGTCACCTGTCCCCACCAAAATTCCTAGATAACTTTCAAATTATCCTGAAAACCTATGAATTCAGCCTGAGGTTTAAAGAGAGAACAGCTGGAATGCTACAGTGAGAAGAGTTTGCACTTCTATCAAGGTAGGAAGAAGGGGGAAAAATAAAGAAATAAAAAAGCATCCAAGGGGGAGGGGCCCCTGCGAGGAGCTGGGCTAAGGCCACTGGTCAAGTGCCTGCAGGACAGGAAAGCCCAGTCACAGAGAGAGAGGAGCTTTTGGAAAGGCGCTCTGCAGGGAGCTTGGGCAGGATCACAGGAGGGGCCGGGATGCCCCCAGGCTCCCAGGGGCACTAACAGAGCTATTGTGCCCCAGGGAAGAGCGCGCCACACAGCACAGGCCGAGCTCCCTAAAGGGCTGGAGCATGTGCTGGGTGGAGCCTCCTGAGCAGCTCAGGCGGCAGCTCTGCACAGAGGGGGCTGCACGTCCTGGGAGCATAATTCCAGAGGTGCAGGTCCCAGAGACCAGGGCGCTGAGGGACACAGCCCACGGTTCGGCTCTCCCCCAGAGACAGACAGAGGCTAGGAGGACACAGGGAATCAAGGATGCTCCTGCTGCCGGGTGTGCCCGAGCTTTGCAGATCGGTGCCCCCATCGCCAGAGCTTCCAGGCCCCTGTGGACTGGGAGCTGGGGTAGTTACTGCAGGAGCTGACTCTAGAGCTGGAGAGCTAGCCTCCACCACTGTTGTTCCTCCTCCTGGTATCACCTTTTACCTGGGACTTAGCATGGGCCTCACAGGATAAAGAGCTCCCACTGAGTCATGCACCTACAGGGGGCTGGGCAGCTCCCCCAGGTGCATACACCTGAGGATCAGCACAACAGGCCCCTCCCCCAGAAGACCACCCAGAAGGACAGGGGAAAAGCAAGTTATTGACCAAGCAACAGTGGAAAGTTCCAGGGGAAGTTGAGGGATTTGCAGTATATAGAATCATAGGACACTGCCCCTTGTTTTTTTGTTTTCTATTCGTTTGCCCCCCTCTTTTTTTTCCCTCACTCTCTTTTTCTCCTTTTTCCAATACAATTTGCTTTTGGCCACTCTGCACTGAGCAAAAATGACTAGAAGGAAAAACTCACCACAAAAGAAAGAATAAGAAACAATCCTCTCTCCAACAGAGTTACAAAATTTGGATTATAATTCAATGTCAGAAAGCCAATTCAGAAGCACAATTATAAAGCTACTGGTGACTCTAGAAAAAGCATAAAGGATTCAAGAGACTTCATGACTGCAGAATTTAGATCAAATCAGGCCAAAATTAAAACTCAATTAAATGAGATGCAATCCAAATAGGAGGTCCCAATGAAGACGGTTAAGAGGTAGAATAATGAGTGAGTTACATAGAAGACAAGTTGATGGCAACTAAAGAAGCTGAGAGAAAAAGAGAAAAACAATTAAAAGATCACGAAGATAGGCAAAGAGAAATAAATGACAGCCTCAGAAGGAAAAGTCGAGATTTAATTGGGGTTCCCGAGGGTGCCAAAAGAGAGGACCAGAAAGTGTATTTCAATAAATCATAGCTGAACTTCCCTAACTTGGAAAGGGAAACAGGCATTCAGATCCAGGAAATAGAGAGATCCCCCCCTAAAATCAATAAAAACCATTCAACACTTCGACATTTAATAGTGAAATTTGCAAATTCCAAAGATAAAGAGAAGATCCTTAAAGGACCAAGAGACAAGAGATCCCTAACCTTTATGGGGAGAAGTATTAGGTTAACAGCAGACCTCTCCACAGAGACCTGGCAGGCCAGAAAGTGCTGGCAGGATATATTCAGGGTCCTAAATGAGAAGAACATGCAGCCAAGAATACTTTATCCAGCAAGGCTCTCATTCGGAAGAGAAGGAGAGATAAAGAGCTTCCAAGATAGGCAGAAACTGAAAGAATACGTGACCACCAAACCTGCTATGCAAGAAATATTAAGGGGGACTCTGTAAAAGAAGGATGATGCCCAAAGAAATAAACCACAAAAACAGGGACTGAATCGGTATCATGATGACACTAAATTCATATCTTTCATTAGTAACTTTGAACGTGAATGGGTTTAATGACCCCATCAAAAGGCGCAGGGTTTCAGACTGGATAAAAAAGCAAGGCTCATCTATTTGCTGTCTACAAGATACTCATTTTAGACCTAAGGACACCTACAGCCTGAAAATAAAAGGTTGGAGAACCATTTACCATTCAAATGATCCTCAAAAGAAAGCAGGGGTAGCCATCCTTATATCAGATAAATTAAAGTTTATCCAAAAGACTGTAGTAAGAGATGAAGAGGGACAATATATTATAATTAAAGAATCTATGCAACCAGAGGACCTAAAAATCATGAATATTCATGCCCTGAATGTGGGAGCTGCCAAGTATATCAATCAATTAATAACCAAAGTTAAGACACACTTAGAAAATAATGCACTTATACTCGGTGACTTGAATATATAGCACTATCTATAATGGACAGATCTTCTAAGCACAACATCTCCAAAGAAACAAGAGCTTTAAATGGTACACTAGACCAGATGGATTCCCCAGATATTTACAGAACCTTACATCCAAATGCAACTGAATACAAAAACTTCTCAAGTGCACATGGAAATTTATCCAGAATAGACCAAATACTGGGTCACAAATCAGGTCTTAACCAATACCAAAAGATTGGGATCATCCCCTGCATATTTTCAGACCATAATGCTTTGAAACTAGAAATAAATCACAAGAAGAAGTTTGGAAGGATTTCAAACACGTGGAGCTTAAGGACCATCCTGCTAAAAGATGAAAGGTTCAACCAGGAATTTAGGGAAGAATTAAAAAGATTCATGGAAACTAATGAGAATGAAGATACAACCGTTCAAAATCTTTGGGATACAGCAAAAGCAGTCCTGAGGGGGAAATACATCGCAATACAAGCATCCATCCAAAAACTGGATAGACATCAAATACAAAAGCTAACCTTGCACCTAAAGGAGCTAGAGAAAAAAAGAGCAAATAGATCCTACACCCAGCAGAAGAAGAGAATTAATAAAATCCTAGCAGAACTCAACGAAATCGAGACCAGAAGAACTGTGGAACAGATCAACAAAACTGGGAGTTGGTTCTTTGAAAAAATTAATAAGATAGATAAACCATTGGCCAGACAAATTAAAAGAAGAGAGAAAAGACTCTAATAAAATCATGATTGAGAAAGGAGAGATCACCACCAATACCAAGGTAATACAAACAATTTTAAAAACATATTATGAACAGCTATACACCAGTAAATAAGGCAATCTAGAAGAAATGGACGCATTTCTGGAAAACCACAAATTACCAATCTGGAACAGGAAGAAATTGAAAACCTGAACCGGCCACTAACTAGGGAGGAAATTGAAGCAGTCATCCGAAACCTCCCAAGACACAAAAGTCCAGGCCAAAATGGCTTCCCAGGGGAATTCTATCAAATGTTTAAAGAAGAAACCATACCTATTCTACTAAAGCTGTTCCGAAAGATAGAAAGAGACGGAATACTTCCAAACTCGTTATATGAGGCCAGCATCACCTTATTTACAAAACCAGACAACGACCTGACCAAAAAGGAGAATTATAGACCAATATCCCAGATGAACATGGATGCAAAACTTCTCAACAAGATACTAGCTAATAGGATCCAAGAATACATTAAGAAAATTATTCATCATGACCAAGTGGGATTTATCCCTGGGATGCAAGGCTGGTTCAACACTCGTAGAGGAAACAGTGTGATTGATCATATCAGCAAGAGAAAAAACAGGAACCGTATGATCCTCTCAATAGATGCAGAGAAAGCATTTGGCAAAATACAGTATCCATTCCTGATCAAAATTCTTCAGAGCGTAGGGAGAGAGGGAACATTAATCAGCATCTTAAAAGGCATCTACAAAAAGCCCACAGCAAATATCATTCTCAATGGGGAAACACTGGGAGCGTTTACCCTAAGATCAGGAACAGACAGGGATGTCCACTCTCACCACTGCTATTCAACATATTACCAGAAGTTCAGCCTCAGCAATCAGACAACAAAAAGAAATAAAAGGCATTCAAGTCAGCAAAGAAGAAGTCAAACTCTCCCTCTTTGCAGGTGACATTATACTGTACGTAGAAAACCCAAAGGACTCAACCCCAAGATTGCTAGAACTCATACAGCAATTCGGCAGTGTGGCAGGATACAAAATCAATGCCTAGAAATTAGTGGCATTTCTATACACTAACAATGAGACTGAAGAAAGAGAAATTAAGGAGCCAATCCCATTTACAATTGTACCCAAAAGCATAAGATACCTAGGAATAAACCTAACCAAAGAGGTAAAGGATCTATACCCTAAAAACTATAGAACACTTCTGAAAGAAATTGAGGAAGACACAAAGGGACGGAATAATATTCCATGCTCATGGATTGGCAGAATTAATATTGTGAAAATGTCAATGTTACCCAGGGCAATTTACACGTTTAATGCAATCCCTATCAAAATACCATGGACTTTCTTCAGAGAGTTGGAACAAATTATGTTAAGATTTGTGTGGAAGCAGAAAAGACCCCGAATAGCCAGGGGAATATTAAAAAAAGAAAACCATAGCTGGGGGCATCACAATGCCAGATTTCAGGTTGTACTACAAAGCTGTGGTCATCAAGACAGTGTGGTACTGGCACAAAAAGAAACAGACATATAAATCAATGGAACAGAATAGAGATTCCAGAAGTGGACCCTCAACTTTATGGTCAACTAATATTCGACAAAGGAGGAAAGACGATCCACTGGAAGAAAGACAGTCTCTTCAATAAATGGTGCTGGGAAAATTGGACATCCACATGCAGAAGAATGAAACTAGACCATCTCTTGCACCATACACAAAGATAAACTCAAAATGGATGAAAGATTTAAATGTGAGACAAGACTCCATCAAAATCCTAGAGGAGAACACAGGCAACACCCTTTTTGAACTCGGCCACAGTAACTTCTTGCAAGATACATCCATGAAGGCAAGGGAAACAAAAGCAAAAATGAACTATTGGGACTTCATCAAGATAAGAAGCTTCTGCACAGCAAAAGAAACACTCAACAAAACTAAAAGACAACCTACAGAATGGGAGAAGATATTTGCAAATGACGTATCAGATAAAAGGCTAGTAAGCAAGATCTATAAAGAACTTATTAAACTCAACAGCAAAGAAACAAACAATCCAATCATGAAATGGGCAAAAGACATGAAGAGAAATCTCATAGAGGAAGACATAGACATGGCCAACAAGCACGTGAGAAAATGCTCTGCATCACTTGCCATCAGGGAAATACGAATCAAAACCACAATGAGATACCACCTCACACCAGTGAGAATGGGGAAAATTAACAAGACAGGAAACCATAAATGTTGGAGAGGATGTGGAGAAAGGGGAGCCCTCCTGCACTGTTGTTTGTAATGTGAACTGGTGCAGCCACTCTGAAAAACTGTGTTGAGGTTCCTCAAAGAGTTAAAAATAGATCTGCCCTATTGCACTGCTGGGATTTACCGCAAAATACTGATGCAGTGAAACGCTGGGACATCTGCACCCCGATGTTTATAGCAGGAATGTACACAATAGCCAAACTGTGGAAGGAGCCTCGGTGTCCATCGAATGGATAAAGATGTGGTCTATGTATGCAATGAAATATTACTCAGCCTTTAGAAACGACAAATACCCACCATTCACTTCGACGTGCAGGGATCTGGAGAGTATTATGCTGAGTGAAATAAGTCAATCGGAAAATGACAAACATTATATTGTGTCATTCATTTGGGGAATATAAAAGTTAGTGAAGAGGAATAAAGTGAAAGGAGAGAAAATGAGTGAAAATATCACTGAGGATGACAATACATAAGAGACACCTAACTCTGGGAAATGAATAAGGGGTAGTGAACGGGGAGGTGGGCGGGGGTTTGGGGTGTCTGTGTGATGGGCACTGAGGGGGGCACTTGGCGGGATGAGCACTGGGTGTTATGCTATATATTGGCAAATTGACCTCCAATAAAATAAAAACAAAATAATAACTCTGGTTCAATATTAGAAACCCAATAAGCCCTTTTTTGAATATACTACAAAGATGGGCAATAAGAAAAGCATGAAGGAAAATAAACCTATGCCCTGTCATTAATAATAATAATATAATGCATATTACTCTTATATTTCATTCTGTCTGTCATTAGAGCTCTTACCGATTTTCTATAATTATAAGACTTAGATACCTTAGGTTACAATTAATTGAGTTGAGTTTGAAGTTCTCTGGAATATCCAGATGGATGGTTTAGCAGACAGTTTGAAATATAGTCTAAAGTACATTTATGACAATCAGTGTGATAATGCTAAGAGTCAAGTCATTAAGAGAAGAAAAAGTGGGCAGAATGTTGGAGGTCAAGGTACTTTTAGGGGGAAGAACAATGGAGGAATCTATGATTGATAGGAATAAAGAATCCAAGGTGTGGAAAGAAAACATGAATGCCCTGTTGTGGAAACCAAGAGATAAAAATAGTTCAAGGAGAAAGTAGTTAACAATGCCCAGTACTAAGATCAAGAGGATAGAGACCAGGATGCATCCACTAAATATCATTATCTCCCTAATTTTGATAAGAACTTTCAGGAAAATGAGAGGACAGAAATCACATTTTAAGAGCTGGAAGTGTCCGGTTATATGGCCTGGAGTTATCAGTTGAATTAAGGAGAACATTAACTCTTCATGTTTGTCCTAAAAGAAGATGTAATCTTCTCTGGAATATGTAGCCAAAAAAAAAGTGGCAGTGTCAGTAGAAAGCCAAATCTTAATGAAGTCAAAGAAGTTTTAAAAGGTTGAAGAAAGATGCTAAATATTTAATAAGTTTGTTGACAACAAGATAGGGGACATCAAGGAGCACAGAATCAAGTGCTAAATTAAAGTCGGTGGGGAGGGGCAAGTCAAACTGGAAAGTAATAATGAGCTTAATTTATGAGGACTACTAGTTAACTTAGCTTAAACCATCTAATAACTGGATTTTTGAGCGTTTCTAACATTTAATTGGATGCATAGAATTCGAGATACTTGCATATTACACTGAATTTCTTCTCTATGTAATATGCTAAGGAGTAACTTAAAATATGTTTTGAACCATTAGGTAGTACCTTTCTGAATTAGTCCCTAATAATCTAGAAAAGTTTATTTTTGAAGTAGTCATATGTATAATTAGGGAAAAGTCATGAGAATGTGATTTCCTTTTCATTTTTAAGAAACCCTTTACTTTTAAGATAAAAATCAAAATAAAATAAATGATAAAAGAGTAAGCATAAAGTTAAACATATGGTTTTCACCCTTCAAAAATTTTTTAAAAGATTTATTTATTTATGAGAGAGAGAGAGAGAGAGAGGCAGAGGGGGAAGCAGGCGCCTCACTGGAAGCCCCATATAGGACTTGATCCTGAATCCTTGGATCATGCCCTGAGCCGAAGGCAGGCGCCCAACTGCTGAGCCACCCATGCATCCCTGCCCTTAAAAATTTGCTTAAAAATTTCCTTCATATATGCTATGAATTTTAGACTTTAGGGTTATGAATTTGCTTTATACCTTTTTGAAAATAGCACCCATCAACCCACAGCACTGTTTGGATCCTTAGCATCATAACATAGAATAAAATAATTATAATTTATATGTTTATTTTCATTAGTCTGTTACATCATTTAAAGTTGAGAATTCAATTAAGAACACTCTCAGAATGATTTAATTGGAACTAGGTTTTTTAGTTTGCATTTTGTTGAAAAATCAGATCATTTCTGAATATATATCAAATAATATCATTTTATAGGATATTTTTCAAGTACATATTTCAAGTAAACACCCTTCTGTGGTAATATAAACTGTCATAAATCATATTTCTGAAAGTTACATGCACAATATATCATTAAATATGGGCACACAAATAAGTAAAGTGCATGGTTTATTTATGTAATTATTCAGGAAATTCAACATTGGTTTCTAGTGCAATAAAAAAAGAGATGTTGCCAGGGGATATAAAGCACACTGCTACATCAGGAGCACTGCTTTAATCTGGAAGCAGCTATAATTTAAGAACTGGAGGTTGGGTCTCTTCATACATCTGCTAGTTAAGATCATTTCCCTACTGCTATTTGTAGACTTTGTTTTGATTTGGAAAATTACAATGCTCATAACAGAGCTTCTTAATCCTTTTTTTAAATTTGTATTTTTGTCTAAACTGTACCAACAATGAGTTGTGGCATTCTATGTTATAATTATACCTGCCATCAGAAAGTGGAAACTGAACCAGGAAATTGCAAGTTGCATTTTTTTTCTCCTTGATTGATTCAAACATAGACTATATCAGATAAAATTAGGGGGAAAATGCAGCATTTAAGGTTTTGTTATGATAAATTCCTGATTGAGCAGTCCTTAATAATGGATAAACATTTTTTTCATGAAACAGCATAATTATCCCTTTTATGTCCTAGCAAAAATGCAAGGCAGTCACTGGAAATTGACTTAGTTGTATAACTAAGTACTAGAACTTAGAAACCACATCAGAAGCTGCTACTGCTACTATATTTAATTGCTATAATGTGCACTTGTTGATGATACAGTATTTAGCTGCTTACAGGTATCAATTTTTATGTAATTTTCATTGGGAATCTGTCCAAGGCATATACTTGTTCACAGTTTGGACAAAGACATCATTTTCATATTTTTCCATAGAAACATTTTATTCCATCTTATTTAAACATATATTGGCTCTTTCTATGTTTTATTAGAAAATGATCTGGCATAGATTTACGTTTAATTATGTTTCAAAAGTATTTGAAAGATCAGTGCACATATCCCTGAAGATTATGATTCTGTGTACATTCAAAATGAAATAGTAACACAAATGTCAATCAATAAAGACTAAGTAGGTTGGCTATTATAAGGTTGATTTGGTGTTATAAATTCAATAAGCAGCAATTCCACTTAGTTACCACTAGTTCAAACTTTCATATCAGCGATGTTTCTATTCATGTTGGAATTCCCTTTGTGACTGAATAATAATGGTTAAGGTATTCACATATCTTTAAGTTTTCTCAAAAATATATCATTGTGTAGCATATTGCCTATGTTTAAAGGAATTTAACATGGATTTTAGAATTATAAAATAGTAGACACTTGCTCTAGATGAAACTGAATTTGGCATTCTGTAGTTAATAAAAGAGTAGAAGCTCCTAAAAGACAAGGGCTATGACTTAAAAATTTTATAGCCACCAAAATTCCTAAGACTCAAAAAATGCATTTTGATTGAGAAAGTCCTACAAGTGAGATTAAAAGGTCTACTGCACATGAGTTCAGATATTTCACCCAGTTCATACCAAGGCATGTATCATACTGTGTTAAGGTGAGGACAGATGCTTTAAAAATTATCAGTATGGTACCATTCAACAGATGTAGGCAATGTTTCAGGCATGGTTCATGATGAAATGATAACAATGAAGTCATTCCTTTATTCTTGGTGATATCCTCCCTGCCTCGATACACACACACACACACACACACACACACACACGCACACACACACACTACTAAGCCAAATTCAACTAAAGCAGGGGTCCCATGTATTTTATGTGTACTGTGTAAAAGGCATGCTTACCATATTTCATTCATGAAAATTTAATTAATGTGTACAACTGGGACGTGGATAATGAGATTTGGGAAAAACTCCGTGTGTGTGTGTGTGTGTGTGTAGACACCGAGAGACAGAAAGAAGGAGAATATTTGTCAGGCAATCAATTTATTACAATGTCAGCCTATTATGATGAGAAAACATATCTCTCTAACACATTTCAGTGTTTTCTGTTCTATTTTTAAAACTTTCTTAGTAGTAAGAAAAATTGAATGAATTGAAAAGAAACACAACTTTTAGAAACTTGACACATATCAAAAAGTGTGTCACAAACCTTTTTACATAAACAAATTCTAAGAGAAAGTATGCAGCTTATTGAAGCTACAGTTGAAAAATTTGTATTCTTAGGAAATGTCTTTTACTTCATGTTCTTATATTTTTTGTTTTTTGTAATAAACACATTATATACCTAAGTATACAGAATCACCGTAAAGTCCAGAAACAGGTGAAATACATATATAGTTTTTGACCCTATATGATTAGTTAAATGACATTAAATAGTATATTTAATGTGATATCCCTCATTAGGAATGCTTAAGACAATGGTTTGTGCAAAATCACAATGGACACTGTATATTAATGCATTTCCATTAATCTCAGAACATATATTCATGATGTACTGCCTCACATAATTTGTCTCTGATTTCCCCTGAAAAGCCTGTGCTATTGGGACACTTGGGTGGATTGGTGGTTGAGCATCTGCCTTTGCCTCAGGGAGTGATCCTGGGTCCAGGGATCCAGTCCTGTATTGGGATCCCTGCTAGGAGCATGCTTCTCCCCTGCCTGTGTCTCTGCTTCTCTCTGTGTGTCTGTGTCTCTGCTTCTCTCTGTGTGTCTCTCATGAATAAATAAATAAGTAATCTTTAAAAAAAACTGCTATTAGTATACCTCAGAAGTATCAAGTGAAAACAATTTGTTTAAAAAATAAAATAATATTAATCTGTATTCTCTGATTTTAGGGCCACCCCAAATGCTTCAGATAATTTAACAAAGATCCTAGGTCTATTTGATATGTATATATATATCATGTGGCCATGATCCCAGGATCCTGGAATTGAGCCCTGTATGGGGAGGAAGAGACTGCTTCTCCCTCTCCTTCTACCTGCCTCTCCCCCTTCTCCCCCTGTTTGTGCTCTCACTCTCTGTGTCAAATAAATAAATAAAAATTTAAAAAAATTATTTACATATGGGTGCCAGGGAGGCACAGTTGGTTAAGTGTCCAACTCCTAGTTTTAGCTCAGGTCATAATCCCAGGGTCCTGGGATCAAGCCCTGCATTGAGCTCCATGCTCAGCATGGTGTGTGCTTGAGATTCTCTCCCTCTGCTTCTCCTTCTGCTGCCTCTCTCTCTAAAATAAATAAAATGTTTTTAAAAACTTATTTACATAAAATATCTATACTTTATTACTCCTTGCTATTGACATCTGTCTTGTGGGAGTTCTTGATACTTTATATAATTGACCTAACTGTGTACTGAAAGATGTTAGACCAGGTGCCAATCATTGTGTAAATTCTTCAGTGTCCATAGATTACTAAATCAACCAATAGAAAAGAACCGGTAACTTAATGTCTTTGATCTCACTGCAAAAGGGCTGGTAAACTGAGACACTGAATATAGATGGCTCTATAGTCATCAAAAAGGTACAAGAGAAAGATAACAACCACTTCAGTGCAACCTTCTTTTGATATCCTAGGTGATTAGATTCATGGTATATTATTTTCTGTTGGCTTTTCCTTGTGCTTTCACTTGAGACCAGGTTATGAGTTACCTGAAATAAGCAAGGGAGTGAAATCTTTCACCTTCCCATGATTAGTGATAAAAATGTCAAATTATAAGGATATGCTTAATTAATAGAAAATATACAAAGATATTAACTCTTTGTTAATTATATTTGATTATAGAAAGTATATAAACTCTTAAATGTATAGTTTTTTTTTTTAATGAAAACTGACAATCTTCTGGGCAGCCCAGTCTCTAAATGACCAATTGTTTCTCCCATGGCCATTAACAACTAAGTAGATTGTTTCATTTTCCTGAAGCCTTACCAGAAGTCTGCTCTGTATTTTACTTCTAGGTCTAGGCTTATGCCCTCTTGTAGAAAACTGACCTCCGTGCTTCAGAGCCAAAATATAACACAAAGACAGAGTTTGGGATCAAGAGGAACAATAATGTCATTGCTTTGCCTGGCAAAGTAGGATGCAGAAGGCTATGGCCTTCAAAAATTCCAAGCCCAGAGGAAGGGGCTGGGGAGCTCCAGGGGAATATAGGATCTAGCTGGTTTTGGCAGGATTTGTGTAAGTGCTACAAGCCTCCTTCCTCAAGTCTTTAGGGTGGTACTGAGTTTCTGAAACAAAATGCTAAGAAGGGAGGAACAGAGGCTTACAGAAGAGAGGAAAAAAGTTACTTTAAAGTCAAGCTTCTCTAAAGCATTAGTGTTTTGATTTTTTCTCAACTTTATACTTTTACTAGTTTCATTATAACTTTAAAATGTGACTAGACTTTTACTAATTTTTTTTCCAGGGGATGCCTGGGTGGCTCAGTGGTTGAGTGTCTGCCTTCAGCTCAGGGTGTGATCCCAGGACCCCACACTGGGCTCCTTGCAGGAAGCCTGCTTTTCCCTTTGCCTGTGTCTCTGCCTCCTTCTGTGTGTGTGTCTCTCATGAATAAATAAATAAATAAATAAATAAATAAATAAATAAATAAATACTTTTTAAAAATTGTTTTCAGATTGTTCCATGGTACAACCTTCATCTGGATTAAGGCTGGTAGTCTTAGTAGAAATTAGGAGAGCGGAAAACACTCAGATCTGGTCCTGTGGAACATCTATGCTTTGTCACTACTGCTCCTAACACCTAGGGTATTGTGGGGTTGTTTTGTTTTTATATTTTTAAGCAGGCTTCATGCCCAATGTGAGGCTCAAACTCACGACCCTCAAATCCAGAGTTGCATGTTCCATCACTGAGCCAGCAGGCATCCCCAACTCCTAATTTCTGTCTTCAATATTATCTAAGGAGGAGAAATATGATTTTAACGACCAACCAAATATTCTAATTCCTGGAAAAGTGACAGGAAGAGTGCCAAAGCCTGGCTAACAACTTCTCTACACCTCTAATTTTCTCCACTTTTTTCCCCTGAATTACATGAATAGCATTTAACTCAATTTTAGATAGATGCTTATGGAGGCAAATCATTGGCAAAGAACTTTTAGAAAAGGACTGTTTTTAATTAGATATTTCAATGGATTTCTGCCTATTATGGCATGTGAAAAATTTAGTGAGGAAAACACTTGGGAATTAATGCGCTTAATAGATGTTATGTGGAGTGATTTTTGGTATATAAAACCAGAATTTTGGGGACGCCTGGGTGGCTCAGTGATTAAGCATCTACCTTCAGCTGAGGACATGATCCTGGAGTCCCACATCAGGCAACCTGTGTGGAGCCTGCTTCTCCCTCTGCCTGTGTCTCTGCCTCTCTTTCTCTGTGTCTCTCATGAATAAATAAATAAAATCTTTAAGAAAAAAACAGAATTTCAAAGGCACACCTATTCACACCCACTTAGGAGTATAAGGGGAGGAATAGTAGAAAGTAGGATTCTACTTCAGATATCAAAGAATTTAAAGATAGGAGGTATCTATAGGTATGTCAAACACTTATTGAATATCTAGTATGTCAGACATTCAGCTAGGTATTGAGGATCCATAGATGAATAAAACATGGCCCCCACTTGTTTGTAATAGCTCAAATGAGGACACGGATAAGGACACCTGGGTGGCTCAGTTGGTTAAGTGTCTGCCTTCAGCTTGGGTCATGGTTTCAGGGTCCTGGGATAGAGCCATGCAATCAAACCCTGAATCAAGCTCTTAGCTCAGTGGGGAGTCAGCTTCTCCCTCTCCCTCTCCCTCTGTGCTCCCTCTCTCAAATAAGTTTTAAAACTTAGTAGGGACAGAGACAAATCTGTAAATAGATTACTACAGTACAGTGTGGCAATAGCCACAAAAAGGTGGCATTAGAAACAGTTATTGAAGCCACTACTGGGAACATTGAAATTAAAAATACTGGAATTCAAAGGAGTTAATAATTAAATCTGATGTTGATTTGCTTGTGCTTACAAGTGCTGCCTCCCCTGTATCCCCCCAAAATTCCTAGAGAAATGTACTGCAAGAAGGCAGGTATTCAGTGAAGGGCCAAGCTCAAGCCTCCTTCCTTCAAGAACACCAACATGCTACTCCTGACTGGTCTTATAGACCTGAGTCTGATCACAAGAGACTAGAGCTGTTGAGAATGGGGCTGGGGACAGGAAGTGCTCTTCTAGACTGCAGAAACCTAAAGAGACAGGACAGCTAAATGCAATGCAAGCATCCTTTTCAATCCAGGGTGAAGAAAAAACTGGCACAAGGACAATATTGAAGACTACTGGGGAAATCTAAGCAAGGGCCATGATGATCAGGCAGTGTCATTGATAAGTGTTTCCCTACATGTGGCTGGGTGCTAAGTTGGGCAGGATGCAGTCTTTGTTCATAGAAGATCCCTGCTGGAACATCTAGCGGTGAGACACCATGATGCCTACAGCCTACATTCACATGGGTTGCCAAGAGGAGTGTGTGCACATTCAGAAAGAGATGAAGCAGGTCACATTAATATGAATTAATATGCAAAAAATACTTGAATTTTCTCTTACATTATAAAAGAATTTTCTAGGTAATGAAGCAGGAATGGGAACTTCACATAAAGGAAATCACATGTACAAATTCTGCATGAGTTCAAGGAAGATCACGCGGAAGTGAGAAATCCAGTGTGGTATAAGGTAAATGTACACTGGGGACCTGTGATAGATGGTATAGCTCTAAGGATATGTTAAAAACAGATTGCCTATGGCCTTAGAAGTCAAGCTATGCAATTCAGAAGTAATTTACAGGAAATGAGGAGGCAAAGGAGGTTTCTCTTTCAGTAAGACATTGCTATAATCCAATTTATGGTTTAGAAAGATAATCATAGACTTAGAGCTGAAGGGGGACTGGAAAGGATATTGGCTAGAAAAGGACTTTTTTGCCATTAGTCAAGGGTTGCCAAATTAAGCAAATGAAAATATAAGATACTAAATTGAATTGAATTTCACTTGAACAGTGGATTTTGTCCAAATTGTAAGTATGTCCCATGCAATATTTTGGGACATACTTATACTAAAATGATTTCATTTCTTATCTGAAATTTAGATTTAACTCAATATCCCGTAATTTACCTGCAAATTCTAACACAGTCCAAGACAGAATAAGAGCCTTAAAAAAAAGACATTGGAAAAAGACCTTTGACAGAAACAAAAAATAAATAAATTAATTAAAAAATAAAAGTGTAGGTGAGGATGTGGAGAAAAAAAGAACACTGGTACACTATTGGTGAAATGTAAATTATGGCAACCACCATGGAAAACAGTAGGGAGGTTCCTTCAAAAATTAAAAATAGAGCTACTATACAACCCAGAAATTTCACTCCTAGGCATTTACCCAAAGGATACAAAAATACTGATTCAAAGGGGGCACATGCACCCCAAATGTTTATAGCAGCATTATCTACAATAGCCAAATTTTGGAAAGAATACAAATGTCCATCAATTGATGAATGAATAAAGAAGATGTGAGATTATCTATCTATCATCTATCTATCTATCATCTATCATCTATCTATCTATCTAGTATCTATCTATCTATCATCTATTACTCAGCTATAAGAAAGAATGCAATCTTGCCATTTGCAAAAACATGGATGGAGGGATCCCTGGGTGGCGCAGCGGTTTGGCGCCTGGCTTTGGCCCAGGGCGCAATCCTGGAGACCCAGGATCGAATCCCACATCGGGCTCCCGGTGCATGGAGCCTGCTTCTCCCTCTGCCTGTGTCTCTGCCTCTCTCTCTCTCTCTCTCTCTCTCTCTCTCTGACTGTCATAAATAAATAAATTAAAAAAAAACATGGATGGACCTAGGGGGTATTACACTAAGCAAAATAAGTGGCACCTTGGTGGCACAGTCAGTTGAGCATCCATTTTAGCTCAGGTCATGATCCCAGGGTTATGAGATTGAGCCCCAAGTTGGCTCTGCACTTAGCCCAGAGCCTGCTTGAGCTTTCCCTCTGCCCCTAACCATACTTGTACTCTCTCTCTCTCTCTCTCTCTCAAATAAAGAAAATTAACTTTAAAAATATAAGTCAGAGAAAGACAAGTACCACCTGATTTTACTTATATATGGAATCTAAACAAAACAAAAGAACAAACAAATAAAACAGAAACAGACTTATAAATACAGAGAATAAGCTGATGGCTTCCAGAGAAGTAGTGGGATGGGGAAAATAGGTGAAAGGAATTAAGAGGTACAAAGTTCCAGTGATAAAATCTAAAAAAGTTGCAAAGATGAAAGGTACAGCATATAGGGACGTTGGGTATCTGCCTTCAGCTCAGGGCGTGATCCTGGTCCAGGGATCGAGTCCCGCATCAGGCTCCCTATGAGAAGCCTGCTTCTCCCTCTGTCTATGTCTCTGCCTCTCTCTGTGTGTCTCTCATAACTAAATTAAATAAATAAATAAACAAATAAATAAAGTTAGCCTTTTAAAAAAAGAGAAAGGTACAGTATAGAGAATACAGTTGATATGATTGTAATAAAGTTATATGATGACAGGTGGTAGCTACATTTATTGTGGTGAACATTGTATAGTGTATAGAATTATTGAATCACTATGTTGTGCACCTGAAACTAATATAACATTGCATGTCAACTATACTTAAATGATAAAAATTTAAAAAGAAAGTTACTGGGGTGCACAGATTCAAGAGATAACAAGGAAATAGAAGTGGTCAGATTTTGTGACCAATTAAATATTGGAGGTTGAGGAGGAAGGAGCCCTGGTGAGTCCTAGATTTCTAGCCCAAGAGACCTATTTAGGGATGGAGTAAGTACATTGATAAAGAAACAGCACTCAGATTTGCACATGTTGAGTTTAAACTGCAGGAAATGTCCTAAGACTCTATCCTACTTACATTATTAGTCATAAAATACTATTTTTTTATTAAGTGATGTAATAGGACATGGTTAGTGATGTTTCTAAAATTTTTAGGGGAACTTGGAGCAATGAATGGTTAGAAAGGAGTCATTTGCACATAAAAAGCATCTTTTCCATAGACATACTTAATGTGGATGTTTTTGAAGGAGGCAATGGGGATCATTGGTCCAACCACAGAAAAGTATTATTGGCTTACTTTTCATGTTGTTTTATTGATCTCACCTGGAAAATGCCATCACCAACAAAATACCTTAGGACACTGTCATTCTCAATTATTTTTTAAGTTTGTGTTCACTCATTAAATACAAAAGCTAAGGAGGCATAGTCTTAAAACTTCTACATCTAATGACTTGACCTAATGTAGCCTATTTACCTTTTCTAAAGAGACTCCCATCCTCTTGCTCTTGCCCACATTTCTCAGAGTTTACCCATAAGGTTTTTATAGACCTTTCCTAGAAAAGGTAGAGATAAAGAGGATGCAATGAAACAGGTGTATCTGAAAGGCAAAACTTGACAGATGCCAAAACAAAAATAAAAAAGCACTTAAACCAATTTTATCATATAATAGAAACAACTTTTAACCAGAGGATTGATCCTAAAATTATGAATTCCCTGAATATTTATTATTCTGCAAGAAATACCATCTTGTATTTTTATTTTAATTTTTATATTAAGTGTCTATTATGAAAAAGCATTAGCTTAGAGCAAGTGACTGATAGCAACTGGGGCTACAGTTTCTTGTCATCTACATAGGTAAACATAAGGCTGGTCATTGGATATCACTTGCCACACACTGGATATAAGCATGTCTACTCACTTGTTATATAGATAATACTAATTACGTTAGATCATTAGCATTTTCAACAGGGATATGTTGGTTCATAAACCCCAAGATTAACCAAAATGCTCATATTATATAAATGGAGAGCAGGTTCCATTAAGAACATACTTTTATTACAGTAGTGGTTCTTATAATGGGATGGAGTCTTCATAAATGTCTGTGCCCTCATTTAAACAATTAGCACAGGCTTAAAGTTCATCACTTGAACTTGAACATTTTAACAAAAACACATTTATACACCACATTACACAGATTTATTTCTGAATGTATAATACTGGGAAAGCAATTGCTGCTTATTTTTATTTAATTAACAATGAAGGATAAATGACATCAGCAAAGAAATATCAGCCAAAGGGGACCGAGTGCGTTTGTTACAGATCGCCTCATTAGCTTGTTTCCAAAATATGTTCACTGGAGTGAAAAGCAATCATGTGACTAGCTGAGTGACAAAACATCTGTTATATTAACTCCAATAAGGCTACTGGGAGTGAGTAAGGACAAATTGTGCTCTTTTTTAAATCAGGTTAAGTGAAAATTGAGAGTATGTCATTTGTGGTCTTGTCTCAGGCTGTTGTTTCTTCTAAAATAATAATAATAATAACAACAACTTAGGAGGTAAGGGTTCCCATTTACAGTTTTATGCTCTTTTTGTAAGTAAATGGTTTCCATCTGCTTTGTAATGAGTATAAATGCTGTAGCTGCAAATTGTCAAAAAAGCAACTATCCCTTTTCTTGAAAAAATACATCAGGGACTGAATGTACTTGTTATGTCTAAGTGAAAGATTCCAATAATTTTATAAGATAGATTCTTTGTACAAAATATCAGCTTCATTGTCAATCCTATTAGTAAATCATGAAGATAAAAAGAGTTGAGCACAGTTTTCACATTGTTGTCTAAATTCACATCTTAAGGAGAATATAGTTACTGAGAAGCATTTCAAATAGTTATCTATGTCAAGGATAAATAATTTTTTTTTTTTTTTTTTTATAAATTAATTTTTATTGGTGTTCAATTTACCAACATACAGAATAACACCCAGTGCTCATCCCGTCAAGTGTCCCCCTCCGTGCCCGTCACCCATTCACCCCCACCCCCCGCCCTCCTCCCCTTCCACCACCCCTAGTTCATTTCCCAGAGTTAGAAGTCTTTATGTTCTGTGTCCCTTTCTGATATCTCCCACACATTTCTTCTCCCTTCCCTTATATTCCCCTTCACTATTATTCATATTCCCCAAATAAGTGAGAACATACACTGTTTGTCCTTCTCCGATTGACTTACTTCACTCAGCATAATACCCTCCAGTTCCATCCACGTTGAAGCAAATGGTGGGTATTTGTTGTTTCTAATGGCTGAGTAATATTCCATTGTATACATAAACCACATCTTCTTTATCCATTCATCTTTCGATGGGCACCGAGGCTCCTTCCACAGTTTGGCTATTGTGGACATGGCTGCTAGAAACATCGGGGTGCAGGTGCCCCGGCGTTTCATTGCATCTGAATCTTCGGGGTAAATCCCTAACAGTGCAATTGCTGGGTCGTAGGGCAGGTCTATTTTTAATTCTTTGAGGAACCTCCACACAGTTTTCCAGAGTGGCTGCACCAGTTCACATTCCCACCAACAGTGTAAGAGGGTTCCCTTTTCTCCGCATCCTCTCCAACATTTGTTGTCTCCTGCCTTGTTAATTTTCCCCATTCTCACTGGTGTGAGGTGGTATCTCATTGTGGTTTTGATTTGTATTTCCCTGATGGCAAGTGATGCAGAGCATTTTCTCATGTGCATGTTGGCCATGTCTATGTCTTCCTCTGTGAGATTTCTCTTCATGTCTTTTGCCCATTTCATGATTGGATTGTTTGTTTCTTTGGTGTTGAGTTTAATAAGTTCTTTATAGATTTTGGAAACTAGCCCTTTATCTGATATGTTATTTGCAAATATCTTCTCCCATTCTGTAGGTATATGATGCCAATAGAGTACATTTTTACCATAAAAAATGACTGTTCATTAAGGTACCTTTATATTTTAACAAACAAGGTAAGAAATCACATATACAAACACACACACATATTTTGTGTAGGTGAGAATGAATGAATGAATATAGTTTTAGACATACAAAAATTAGCATTATTTTAAAAAGAAGAAACATTTCCATTTGCTGTGATCTGTTGGTAAACCATCCACTTAATCATTGCTCTAAGGAATCCATCATACATGGCAAGGTACCATTCTTTTGAAAGAATAGATCTCTAATTCCAAATGATCAGAAAGCAACACTGATAGAGATTTTCTCTGTCTTCCCTTTCTTTGTGTCAGTGTCACTCTGCTAATATGTGGAAAAATTGTTATTGGTAAATCATTTAGCAAGGGAAAGGACGCTCTTAACTTCAATGCATTATGAAACTAGGCTCCTAATGTCTTGAATTATTTTGTACCTAAGTGTAAATGAAATATACTATGATTTTTTAATTGTGAAAGTGATCCAGTAAAAATATTGTTCGCTTTAGAATATAGCAATGATTATATATTTAATGCCTATAGTATAGCCAAGTTCCTACCAAATTTCCAAGTAATGTATTAGTAGTGTACCCTCCCTCTACCTTCTGCTTTTCTTACTGAACAAATACTGAGAGCCTAGTACACCACATGCCCAACCATTTCTTTGTCCTTTTTTCCACTGTCTCAAGTAGATACTGAGATATTTTCATAAAACACAACACTGTGTAAATGTGTTTATCACATTTATAGCCATATGAAAATGACTTTCTGATATGTTCTTGTTTATGTTCATTTTCCTAGCTTGAATTGATAAATATTTTATGAATTTTACCCGTGTTTATTATATTCACAAAATAATCCAGCCAGTATTTTTTTAATATCTTTGATTTGTCCTTCATTAGGGTTAGTACCATGAGGGATAAATAAATTCTTACTATAAATATATATATATATATATCATAAAACAGACAATGTTTGGAAGTGCTTGGATAGGTTGACTCTTTAAATGATGTCCTCAGGGCAGCCCGGGTGGCTCAGCGGTTTAGCGCCACCTTCAGCCCAGGGCGTGATCCTGGAGACCCGGGATACAGTCAGGCTCCCTGCATGGAGCCTGCTTCTCCCTCTGCCTGTCTCTGCCAATCTCTCTCTCTCTCTCTCTCTCTCTCTCTCTCTCTCTCTCTGTGTGTGTGTGTGTGTGTGTGTCTCATGAATAAATAAATAAAATATTTAAAAAAAATTTTTAAAATGATGTCCTCAGAGTAGACTTGATTGAGAAAGTAAATTTTAGCAAAAACTTGAAATAATGAGAAGGTCAGCCTTTTAGATATCTGTGGAAGAGTATTATAGGTACAGGAAACAACTGGTGCAAAGATACTTATAGCAAAAATGTGACTGACTTATTAGAGATAGCAAAGTGATCAGTGTGGCTAGACTGGAGAAAGAAGGAAGATAGGTGATGAAGTCTGAGACTTAACAAAGGTGGAGCTTGTGTAGGGCTTTGTAAGCTAGTTGTCTCAGAGTTGCAAGTAAAGGAACTTAAGGTATGAGAACAGACCAAATCAGTTTAGATAAATATATTCAGAGAGAAGTAATGCACTGATTGGCTTACACAACCTCATGATCTCCCCTTGAATATAGGGGTAGAGGGGCACCTGTCTGGCTCAGTCAGTGAAATATGTGACTCTTAATCTCAGAGTCATAAGTTTGAACCCAACATTGGGCACAGAGTTTACTTAACAAATTAAATGTGGTGTGTGTGTGTGTGTGTGTGTGTGTGTCCGTGTGTCATGTACATGGCATCAGCTTCCTAAGAACCACATAAATCCCCAGACAATTGAAAAAGAATGATGGACACTGCTAAAATAATCATAAATGTCCACTAAATAATTGGGAGATTTAAAAATATTTATAAGATACAGTTAAAAAACTGAAAAAAATTAAATTTTTACTTAACAAAACAAAGTCTACATATCAGCTTCTGCTTTGTGTTAACTGAAACAGATCAATCTCTAAAAGAGAGATATTCTTCTTTAACCATAAACTTACTCTTTTGAAGACAGTAGTGTGGCTATTTTCTTGATAGTCATTTCTATGCCATCTCTAGGTTCACTGATCAAATAATTTTGTTCAGCTGGATAAATAAATTGTTGAAGGAATGATGTTTTGTTTTCTACAAGTCCAAAATCAAATAAATAATGTGATTTTTTTTTTTACTTTTTTTGGTGAAATGGCAAGATACTCAGAGAATTAGGATTTTTTAACTATTAAAATATATCAATCCTTATTGAAAATATATAGCCTGGAGCACCTGGGTGGCTCAGTGATTGATTATCTGCCTTTGGCTCAGGTCGTGTTCCCGGGGTCCAAGGATCAAGTTCTACATCAGGTTCCCAGGAGGGCGCCCAATTCTCCCTCTGTCTATGTCTCTGCTTCTCTTTCTGTGACTCTCATGAATAAATAAATAAAATCTAAAATAAAAGAAAATGTATGGCCCTGGCATTTTAATTTTCTTATAGATCTGCTCCAGTAAACAACAGCAAAGGAGAAATGGGGCATGTATATCATAGTCCAGTCACAGAAAATAGTAAAAAAAAAAAAAAAGCAAAAAGGAAGAAACTACTATAAAATGATAAAAAAATAAATGTTAGTAAAATAGAATAGAATATAAACAATGGCAAGATTATAATGCTGATTAGGATTCATGTTTGTCACGTAGATGTGTTTTCCTTCTCCCAATTATAGTTTCCACTTAAATCAGAGCTCATACAGTTTAAGTAGTATACAAGAAAAAGATAATTATTGATTGTGCTTATTTTCACTTTGAAGACCAAAATACTTTTTATTTAAGCATTAAAATGATCTAAATCTGGAGTGCTTCTATCAGTAGTTTAGAAATCACTGCACAGTCAATGAAAAGGAAAGGAATGGCTTTCATGTATATTTTTCTTCAAAGAAGACGTAAATATATGTCACTGACAAAGTTAACTCTTCATTGTACAACCTGCTTCATTTTGATTTATACACTTCTAGAAGAAAAATAAATGAGAGTTTAAGGCCTCAGAAATCCAGGAAAGGTCATCCAGCCCCACATGTTGGTTCATTTGTCTTCTGTTGCATGTTTATAAATCAAGAAAGGTCATTAGGCACTTAAGATGGTAAGTGGGTGAGTAATGGACAAAAACAAAAATAACAAATGATCACTGAACTTCTCAAGTAAACTCAAATAATTATATTACAACTCTCAATCCAATATCTAGCTTTACTGGGGGATTACCTTTGGAAAAAATGTCCCAATACTAAATGCCCAGTTTTTGACTATTCACACAATATGTGGATCATGACACAAATGAAAATTTATATTATATTATGTACTGGAACTTTTATCTTCTGATTTTTGCATACCATGTTAAAATTTGAGGTTCATTCAAATTGTAAGGTCATGGTATCTTCTACCTGATTTTTGTTCTCTTTTCTAGCTTTTATCCTTGAAAACACACACACACCCCAACACACACCATTCACTTGAGAGTCTGTATGCATGGGATTTTATTCTACAAATGACATGGACAAATATTTTTTTATGAATTTAATTGCATATTCAGTTATGAAAAGATCAGTTCAGAAAAAAATAGAAAATTTGGTAAATTAATTTTACTGGCAGTTATATTGAGTTGAAAAATGGTGCTTGGCCCACTGGTTAGGTCAAAATTATTGAACTAATTGTTTATAGAGACATAGTTTCACTAAGCTTTATGTTTAAAAAAAATAAGAAAAAATACAACAAATTGGTGCTTCTGTTCTTAACAATATAAAAATATTGTTTTTACCACTTTATGACTTTAAGATTTAACTATGCAAATTTCATTCATATTTAAAACAGGGAAGGGATATTACTGATAGAAGTATGGGTAAAATGATGAATATGATATATTATTAAGTTATTTTTAATTCTTCCATACTGGTTATTTTATAATCCTTAATAATAGAAGCAAATATTCTTTATAAGTTAGATAGAAGAATTCATTTTCAATAGTAGCCTCTGTAGAAGATTGGGCCCCTTTGTTTTAATGATTAATTTTGTTTTAGATGATTAATGTAATTCATTTAAAAAGGCGATGTTGAAGCACATGGATTTAAGTATATCTTATCTGATTGTAGCATTTTGGGAACTGCATTGAAATAAGAATCCTATTAATTTCATGCATGTAAAAAACAGACAGTATTTTATGGATTTGTTTTTTTTTAATTTTTTTTTATGATAGTCACAGAGAGAGAGAGAGAGGCAGAGACACAGCAGAGGGAGAAGCAGGCCCCATGCACCGGGAGCCTGATGTGGGATTCGATCCAGGGTCTCCAAGATTGCGTCCTGGGCCAAAGGCAGGCGCCAAACCGCTGCGCCACCCAGGGATCCCTTTTATAAATTTTTATTTTTTTATTTTTATGGATTTGTTAAATGTATCATGTTTATCCAATGGTCATCCATTGTTTGTTTTAAGACATCTGGGTTCTGACTGGAATGATAATCTATTTACAATTTGGTCCATTTTGAAATCTCAGAGTTACTTTGTTTCTGTTGATATTATTTCTATTGAGCAGTTTTGGACTAGAATGGAGGAAGAAGTGGAAAGATGCAAAATGATGCTCTGTAACAACCTGAAACCAAATAGATGGGATTTAAAAATCACCTTTGATATCATTTATTTCTAATATAAATTTTAATAACTTATCTATAAATTTACAGTGAAATCTTTGAGATTAAACAGTAATTAAAAACCTTCCAACAAGCAAATGTTCAGGACCAAATAGTTTCACTTACGAATTTTAACAAGCATTTAAAGGAGAATTAATGTCAATCCATATTAAACTATTCCATAAATTGAAGGGAGGAAACAGTCTCAAAATCATTTTACAAGGCCAACATTGTCCTGATACTAAAGCCAGAAAAAGACACGCTAAGAAAACAAAACAGACCAATATCCCTGATGAACAGAGATGTAAAAATCCTCAGCAAAATATAAGCATACCAAATTCAACAGCATATTAAGAGGATTATACACCATGATCAAGCAGGATATAACCCTGGGATAGCTCAACATACACAAATCAATAAATGTAATACACCACATTAATAAAGACAAAAATCACATGATCATCTCAATAAATGCAGAAAAAAACATTTGACAAAATACAACATCCTTTCATGAAAAAAAATAAATAAAACACCCAACAAATTTGGTATTGAATGCACATACCTCAGCATAATAAAGACCATGTATGACAAACCCACAGCTAATATATTCAATAGTGATAGTTTGGAACATTTTCTTCTAAGATCATGAATAAGAATAGCATGCCCACTATCACTACTCCTATTAAATATAGTACTGGAAGTCCTAGCCAAAGAAATTAAGCAAGAAAAATAAACAAAGCACGGAGGGGGACACTTGACGGGATGAGCACTGGGTGTTATTCTGTATGTTGGTAAATTGAACACCAATAAAAATTAATTTATAAAAAAAATAAAAAAAAAGAAAAATAAACAAAATGAATGTAAATCAGAAAATAGAAGTAAATTTGTCTTTGTTTGCAGGTGGCATGACATTATACATAGAAAACGCAAAAGACTCCACCAAAGAACTGTAAGAATTAATCAACAGTTTCAGTAAGTTTGTAGAATATAAAATTAACATACAAAGTCATTTGTGTTTCTATACACTGACAATAAAATATCTGAAAAAAATAAAGAAAACAATTCCATCCACAATAGCATTAAAAACAATAAAATACTTAAGAATAAATTCAAACAAAGAGGTAAATATCTGTACACTGAAAACTACAAGATTCATAAATGAAAATGAAAAAGACACAAAAAAATAGAAAAATGTTCCAGGTTCATGTATTAGGAAAATTAACATTTTTTTTTTATTGTAAGCTCTATTCCCAATTTGGTCCTTGAACTCATGACCTGGAGACCAAAAGTCACATGCTCTACTGAATAAGCCAGGCAGGATCCCCAGGAAAATTAATATTGTTAAAGTGTCCATGGACACCCTGAGTGGTTCAGCCAGTTAAGCACCCAACTCTTAATTTCCGCTCAGGTCATGATCTAAGGATGATGAAATTGAGCCCTGTGTCAGACTCTGCACTGGGTATAAAGCCTGCTTAAGATTCTCTCTCTCCTTTTCCCTCTGCCCCTCCCTCTGCTCTCTTTCTCTCTCCCTCTCAAATAAATACAATAAATCTTTAAAAAAATAAAAATAGGGATGCCTGGGTGGCTCAGCAGTTGAGCATCTGCCTTTGGCTCAGGTCATGATCTCAGGTCCTGGGATCAAGTCCCACACTGGTCTCCCCACAGGGAACCTGCTTCTCCCTTTACCTATGTCTCTGCCTCTCTCTCTTTGTCTCTCACAAATAACCATACTACCCAAAGCCATCTATAGATTTAGTGTAATCCTATCAAAATTCAAATGACATTTTCACAGAAAAAGAAAAAAATAATTCTAAAATTTGTATGGAACCACAAGTGGCACTGAATAGCCAAAACAATCCTAAGAAAGGAGAACAAATTTAAAAGCATCACATTTCTTGATTTCAAACTACATTATAAAGTTATAGTAATCAAAACAGTATGACATTGGCATTAAAAACAGACACATAAACCAAAAGAACAGAATGCAGAGCCTCCAAATAAACCCTCACATGCTAAAATTCAACTAATACTTGACAAGGGAGCCAACTAATAATTAACAAGGGAGTAAATATTTGTTTCAGTGGAGAAAAGATAGTCTTTTTAATAAATAATGTTAGAGAAAGTGGATAATTACATGCAGAAAAATTAAATTGGGCCCCTATCTTACACCATCCATGAAAATTAACTCACAATGTATTAAAGATGTAAACATAAGAACTGAACTATAAAACTCCTAGAAGAAAACAGACAAAAAGCCCCTTGACATTGGTCTTGACAACAATTTTTTTGGATACAACAACAAAAGCACAGATAATAATAGCTAAAATATGGGATGTCATTCTTTGTCTTGTATATGTGAGCAATAGAAAGTAACTGCAAATTTAGAGTAAGATGATGTACATATACTTCAAGCAGAAAAAATTAATAATTGGATGTCTAATTTATTGACTTTTTATACACTTCTTTTAGAAAAATAAAACATACCTATTATATCAAATCAAATAACATAAATAGTATTTTCCTCTCCACCAACCTCATTCCCTTGGTAGTAAAATGGCAGTCTGATTTCTTCTTCCATTCCTTCTTTCCTCTGTTTTTATGAGATACATTCAAACATACAAACACAATTAAAGGAATATTTCTGATATCCCTGTTGTCTTTTGCCCAGATTCCTATCATTGTCTCTTAAATGGTCTTATTGCCTCTAATCTGGTTCTGCTCCCAACACTTTAAATATAAGGAATGTTTTTAGTTTGACCCCAATACCCTTAATGATTCAATCCCCACCTACCCCTCTACTCTCATGTCCTGCCACATATAATTTGTGCACCATCCACACATATTAATTGTATTTCTTCAAAAGTTATATTATGGTGGTTTATTTCTTCAGATTTTTATATATTATTTTCCTCTTACTTAAAATGTGTTTTCTTTCTTTGTCTAGGTCAAAGCTACCTTTTATTTAAAACTTTTCTCAAAACCTAGGAATTATTTCCTGACTCATTGTTTTTCCCATATCACACTCTAGAAAACTGCAGACTTGTTACTCCTCCCGATCACAATTCTGGTCAAACCAATATATGTTTTTAAGTTTCAATTATAATTCCAGTTAGTTAATACACAATGTTATATTAGTTTCATTCAACAGCCAGTGCTCATCACAAGTGCACTCCTTAATCCCCATCATCTATTTCACCCATCCTTCCACCCACCTCCTCTCTGGTAACCATCAGTTTGTCCTCTGTAGTTGAGTCTGTTTCTTGATTTCCCTCTCTCTCTCTCTCTCTCTCTCTCTCTCTCTCATTTTTTCTGCTTATTTGTCAGCTTTCTTAAATTCCACATATTAGTGAACTCATATGGTATTTATCTTTGACTGACTTATTCACTTAGCATTATACCCTTTAGTTCCAAAAATATGGAATGCTTCATGAATATGTTTGGTATTCTTGCACAGGAGCCATGACAAACTTTGTCATTCCAATTTTAGTATATGTGCTACCAAAGTGAGCACAAACTAGTGTATGTTTAAAGTCTGATGGTTGGGACACGTGGGAGCTCAGTCAGTAAAGCATCTGACTCTTTTTTCTTAAGATTTTATTTATTTATTCATGAGAGACACAGAGAGAGAGAGGCAGAGACATTAGCAGAGGAGAAGCAGGCTCACCTAAGGGAGCCTGACATGGGACTCGATCCTGGCACTCCACGATCATGCCTTGGGCCCAAGGCAGGAGGCAAACTGCTGAGCCACCCAGGTGTCCCAACATCTGACTCTTTATCTCAGCTCAGGTCTTGATCTCAAGTTCCCTGAGTTCAAGCCCCACTTCAGGCTCCATGCTGGGCATGGAGTCTACATAAATAAATAAATAAATAAATAATAATAAATAATATAAATAAAGTCTGGGAGTTATATATTCCCATTTCCACACCAATGCAGCTGCAAGAAAGAAACTAAGAACTAAGAAATGGAAGATACTCTCCTCATACCATGGTAATGGATTATTTAGATATTCTTTGGCTTAGATTAATTTCTTATTCTTTTCATTATTCCAAAGAGTTTGGCCTGCCCAGAAGAAAATAAGAAATCAACAATAATTCTAATAATTACCAACATTTCACAGTTGAGAAAGCTAAACACAAAAAGTTAAATTGTTCTCTGAGTTACAGAGCTACTAAGTGACAGAACCAAAATTTTACCTACAGAAGGACAACTGCAGAACACATGATCTAAACCATTATAAGATATTGACTTTTACCGGGGATGGGGCAAGATGGCAGAAGACTAGGGTCCCCAAGTCACCTGTCCCCACCAACATACCTAACTAAATAACTTTCAAATCATCCTGAAAACATATGAATTCGGCCTGAGATTTAAACAGAGAACAGCTGGAATGCTACAGTGAGAAGAGTTTGCGCTTCTATCAAGGTAGGTAGACGGAAAAAAATAATAATAAAGAAATAAAAAGGCATCCAAGGGGGAGGGGCCCCCAGAGGAGCCGCGCTAAGGCCACGTGGCAGTGCGCCCAAGACAGGAAGGCCCAGGCCCAGAGAAGCAGGAGCTTCACCAATCTTCCCGGATGAAAAGGCGTTTGCGGGGAGCTCAGACAGGATCCCAGGAGAGAAAAGGATGCCCTCAGGCTCCCAGGGGCACTAACGGAAGAACTGCACCCAGGGGAGAGCGCCACACACCACAGGCCGAGCTCCCTAAAGGGCTGCAGCCGGCACTTGGCAGGGCCTCGGGAGGAGCTCAAGTGGAGGCTGGGCGGGGGGGGGGGGGCGGCTCCAAACGGAGGGGGCTGCGCAGCCCCGGGAGCGGAATTACAGTGCTGCAGGCCCTGAAGACCAGGGCACTGGGGGACACAACCCAAGATCCAACACTCCACCCGGGACAGGCAGAGGCCGGGAGGGCTCAGGACACCGCGGGTGCTCCTGCCTCCGGCTGCCCCAGAGCTATGCAGATCGGCGACCCTCGCCCCCAGAGCACCCAGGCCGCTTCGGACTGGGAGCTGTGGTAGTTACTGCTGCAGCTGACTCCAGGGCTGGAGAGTTGGCCACCGCCACTGTTTTTGTTCCTCCTGGTGTCACCTTGTACCTGGGAGTTAGCAGGGGCCTCACAGGATAAACAGCACCCACTGAGACGTGCACCTGCAGGGGGCTGGGCAGCTCCCCCAGGGGCATACACCTGAGGATCAGCAAAGCAGGCCCCTCCCCCAGAAGACCAGCTAGAAGGACAGGGGAAAGGCCAGTTATTGACCCAGCGGCACTGGAAAGTTCCAGGGAAGTTGAGGGATTTACAGTATATAGAATCAGAGGATACTCCCCCTTGTTTTTTGTTTTCTGTTTGTTCCCCCCTTCTTTTATTCCTTTATTACTTTTTTTTCCTCTCTCTTTTTCTCCTTTTTCCAGTACAACTTGTTTTTGGCCACTCAGCACTGAGCAAAATGACTAGAAGGAAAAAGTCACCACAAAAGAATCAGAAACAGTCGTCTTTCCCACAGAGTTACAAAATCTGGATTACAATTCATGTCAGAAAGCCAATTCAGAAGCACAATTAAAAAGCTACTGGTGGCTCTAGAAAAAAAGCATAAAGTATTCAAGAGACTTCATGACTGCAGAATTTATATCTAATCAGGCTGAAATTAAATATCAAATAAGATGCAATCCAAACTGGAGGTCCTAAGAATGAGGGTTAACGAGGTATAAGGACGAGTGAGTGACATAGAAGACAAGTTGATGGCAAGGAGGTAAACTGAGGAAAAAGAATAAAAACAAAAGATAATGAGGATAGGCTAAGGAAAATAAATAACAGCCTCAGAAGGAAAGATCTACCTTTAATTTGGGTTCCCGAGGGTGCCGAAAGGGACAGAGGTCCAGAAACTGTATTTGAAAAAATCATAGCTGAGAATGTCCCTAACTTGAGAAGGGAAACAGGTATTCAGATCCAGGAGATAGAGAGATCCCCCCTAAAATCAATAAAAACCACTCAACACCTCAACATTTAATACTGAAACTTGCAAATTACAAACATAAAGAGAAGATCCTTAAAGCAGCAAGAGACAAGAAATCTCTAAATTTATGGGGAGAAGCATTAGGATAACAGCAGACCTCTCCACAGAGACCTGGCAGGCCATTCAGGGTGCTAAATGAGAAGAACATGCAACCAAGAATACTTTATCCAGCAAGGCTCTCATTCAGAATGGAAGGAGGGATAAAGAGCTTCCAAGACAGGCAGGAACTGAAAGAATATATGACCTCCAAACCAGCTCTGCAAGAAATTTTAAGGGGGACTCTTAAAATTCCCCTTTAAGAAGAAGTCCAGTGGAGCAATCCACAAAAACAAGGACTGAATAGATATCATGATGACACTAAACTATCTGTCAATAGTAACTCTGAACGTGAACTGATTAATGACCCCATCAAAAGGCACAGGGTTTCAGACTGGATAAAAAAGCAGGACCCATCTATTTGCTGTCCACAAGAGACTCATTTTAGACAGAAGGACACCTACAACCTGAAAATAAAAGGTTGGAGAACCATGTACCATTCAAATGGTCCTCAATAGAAAGCAGGGGTAGCCATCCTTATATCAGATAAACTAAAATTTACCCCGAAGACTGTAGTGAGAGATGAAGAGGGACACTATCTCATACTTAAAGGATCTATCCAACAAGAGGACTTAACAATCCTCAATATAATGCCCCGAATGTGGGAGCTGCCAAATATTTAAACCAATTAATAACGAAAGTGAAGACATACTTAGATAATAATACACTTATACTTGGTGACTTCAATCTAGCTCTTTCTACCCTCAATAGGTCTCCTAAGCACAACATCTCCAAAGAAACGAGAGCTGTAAATGATACACTGGACCAGATGGATTTCACAGATATCTACAGAACTTTACATCCAAACTCAACTGAATACACATTCTTCTCAAGTGCACATGGAACTTTCTCCAGAATAGACCACATACTGGGTCACAAATTGGGTCTGAACCGATACCGAAAGATTGGGACCGTCCCCTGCATATTCTCAGATCATTATGCCTTGAAATTAGAACTAAATCACAAGAAGAAGTTTGGAAGGACCTCAAACACGTGGAGGTTAAGGACCATCCTGCTAAATGATGAAAGGGTCAACCAGGAAATTAAGGACGAATTAAAAAAATTCATCGAAACTAATGAGAATGGGGATCCCTGGGTGGCGCAGTGGTTTGGCGCCTGCCTTTGGCCCAGGGCGCGATTCTGGAGACCCCGGATCGAGTCCCAAGTCGGGCTCCCGGTGCATGGAGCCTGCTTCTCCCTCTGCCTGTGTCTCTGCCTCTCTCTCTCTCTCTCTCTCTCTCTCTCTCTCTCTCTCTGACTATCATAAAATAAATTTAAAAAAAGAAACTAATGAGAATGAAGATACAACCGTTCAAAATCTTTGGGATGCAGCAAAAACAGTCCTGAGGGGGAAGTACATCACAATACAAGCATCCAATCAAAAACTGGAAAGAACTCAAATACAAAAGCTAACCTTACACATAAAGGAGCTAGAAAAAAAACAGCAAATAGATCCTACACCCAGCAGAAGAAGAGAGTTAATTAAAATTCGAGCAGAACTCAACAAAATTGAGACCAGAAGAACTATGGAACAGATCAACAGAACCAGGAGTTGGTTCTTTGAAAGAATTAATAAGATAGATACACCCTTAGCCAGCCTTATTAAAAAGAAGAGAGAGAAGACTCAAATTAATAAAATCATGAATGAGAAAGGAGAGATCACTACCAACACCAAGGAAATACAAACGATTTTAAAAACATATTATGAACAGCTCTACGCCAATAAATTAGGCAATCTAGAAGAAATGGACGCATTCCTGGAAAGCCACAAACTACCAAAACTGGAGCAGGAAGAAATAGAAAACCTGAACAGGCCAATAACCAGGGAGGAAATTGAAGCAGTCATCAAAAACCTCCCAAGACACAAGAGTCCAGGGCCAGATGGCTTCCCAGGGGAATTCTATCAAACGTTTAAAGAAGAAATCATACCTATTCTACTAAAGCTGTTTGGAAAGATAGAAAGAGATGGAGTACTTCCAAACTCATTCTATGAGGCCAGCATCACCTTAATTCCAAAACCAGACAAAGACCCCACCAAAAAGGAGAATTACAGACCAATATCCCTGATGAACATGGATGCAAAAATTCTCAACAAGATACTAGCCAATAGGATCCAACAACACATTAAGAAAATTATTCACCATGACCAAGTAGGATTTATCCCCGGGATGCAAGGCTGGTTCAACACTCGTAAAACAATCAATGTGATTCATCATATCAGCAAGAGAAAAACCAAGAACCATATGATCCTCTCATTAGATGCAGAGAAAGCATTTGACAAAATACAGCATCCATTCCTGATCAAAACTCTTCAGAGTGTAGGGATAGAGGGAACTTTCCTCGATATCTTAAAAGCCATCTACGAAAAGCCCACAGCAAATATCATTATCAATGGGGAAGCACTGGGAGCCTTTCCCCTAAGATCAGGAACCAGACAGGGATGTCCACTCTCACCACTGCTATTCAACATAGTATTGGAAGTCCTAGCCTCAGCAATCAGACAACAAAAAGACATTAAAGGCATTCAAATTGGCAAAGAAGAAGTCAAACTCTCCCTCTTCGCCGATGACATGATACTCTACATAGAAAACCCAAAAGCCTCCACCCCAAGATTGCTAGAACTCATACAGCAATTTGGTAGCGTGGCAGGATACAAAATCAATGCCCAGAAATCAATGGCATTCCTATACACTAACAATGAGACTGAAGAAAGAGAAATTAAGGAGTCAATCCCATTTACAATTGCACCCAAAAGCATAAGATACCTAGGAATAAACCTAACCAAAGAAGTAAAGGATCTATACCCTAAAAACTATAGAACACTTCTGAAAGAAATTGAGGAAGACACAAAGAGATGGAAAAATATTCCATGCTCATGGATTGGCAGAATTAATATTGTGAAAATGTCAATGCTACCCAGGGCAATTTACACGTTCAATGCAATCCCTATCAAAATACCATGGACTTTTTTCAGAGACTTAGAACAAATTATTTTAAGATTTGTGTGGAATCAGAAAAGACCCCGAATAGCCAGGGGAATTTTAAAAAAGAAAAGCATAGCTGGAGGCATCACAATGCCAGATTTCAGGTTGTACTACAAAGCTGTGGTCATCAAGACAGTGTGGTACTGGCACAAAAACAGACACATAGACCAATGGAACAGAATAGAGAATCCAGAAATGGACCCTGAACTTTATGGTCAACTAATATTCGACAAAGGAGGAAAGACGATCCACTGGAAGAAAGACAGTCTCTTCAATAAATGGTGCTGGGAAAATTGGTCATCCACATGCAGAAGAATGAAACTAGACCACTCTCTGGCACCATACACAAAGATAAACTCAAAATGGATGAAAGATTTAAATGTGAGACAAGACTCCATCAAAATCCTAGAGGAGAACACAGGCAACACCCTTTTTGAACTTGGCCACAGTAACTTCTTGCAAGATACATCCACGAAAACAAAAGAAACAAAAGCAAAAATGAACTATTGGGACTTCATCAAGATAAGAAGCTTTTGCACAGCAAAGGATACAGTCAACAAAACTCAAAGACAACCTACAGAATGGGAGAAGATATTTGCAAATAACATATCAGATAAAGGGCTAGTTTCCAAAATCTATAAAGAACTTATTAAACTCAACACCAAAGAAACAAACAATCCAATCATGAAATGGGCAAAAGACATGAAGAGAAATCTCACAGAGGAAGACATAGACATGGCCAACATGCACATGAGAAAATGCTCTGCATCACTTGCCATCAGGGAAATACAAATCAAAACCACAATGAGATACCACCTCACACCAGTGAGAATGGGGAAAATTAATAAGGCAGGAAACAACAAATGTTGGAGAGGATGCGGATAAAAGGGAACCCTCTTACACTGTTGGTGGGAATGTGAACTGGTGCAGCCACTCTGGAAAACTGTGTGGAGGTTCCTCAAAGAATTAAAAATAGACCTGCCCTACGACCCAGCAATTGCACTGTTAGGGATTTACCCCGAAGATTCAGATGCAATGAAACGCCGGGGCACCTGCACCCCGATGTTTCTAGCAGCCATGTCCACAATAGCCAAACTGTGGAAGGAGCCTCGGTGCCCATCGAAAGATGAATGGATAAAGAAGATGTGGTTTATGTATACAATGGAATATTACTCAGCCATTAGAAACAACAAATACCCACCATTTGCTTCAACGTGGATGGAACTGGAGGGTATTATGCTGAGTGAAGTAAGTCAATCGGAGAAGGACAAACAGTGTATGTTCTCACTCATTTGGGGAATATGAATAATAGTGAAGGGGAATATAAGGGAAGGGAGAAGAAATGTGTGGGAGATATCAGAAAGGGAGACAGAACATAAAGACTTCTAACTCTGGGAAATGAACTAGGGGTGGTGGAAGGGGAGGAGGGCGGGGGTGGGGGTGAATGGGTGACGGGCATGGAGGGGGACACTTGACGGGATGAGCACTGGGTGTTATTCTGTATGTTGGTAAATTGAACACCAATAAAAATTAATTTATAAAAAAAAATAAAATAAAAAAATAAAAGAAAAAATAAATTTAAAAAAGATAAAAAAAAAGAAGAGAGAGAAGACTCAAATTAATAAAATCATGAATGAGAAAGGAGAGATCACTACCAACACCAAGGAAATACAAACGATTTTAAAAACATATTATGAACAGCTCTACGCCAATAAATTAGGCAATCTAGAAGAAATGGACGCATTCCTGGAAAGCCACAAACTACCAAAACTGGAGCAGGAAGAAATAGAAAACCTGAACAGGCCAATAACCAGGGAGGAAATTGAAGCAGTCATCAAAAACCTCCCAAGACACAAGAGTCCAGGGCCAGATGGCTTCCCAGGGGAATTCTATCAAACGTTTAAAGAAGAAATCATACCTATTCTACTAAAGCTGTTTGGAAAGATAGAAAGAGATGGAGAACTTCCAAACTCATTCTATGAGGCCAGCATCACCTTAATTCCAAAACCAGACAAAGACCCCACCAAAAAGGAGAATTACAGACCAATATCCCTGATGAACATGGATGCAAAAATTCTCAACAAGATACTAGCCAATAGGATCCAACAACACATTAAGAAAATTATTCACCATGACCAAGTAGGATTTATCCCCGGGATGCAAGGCTGGTTCAACACTCGTAAAACAATCAATGTGATTCATCATATCAGCAAGAGAAAAACCAAGAACCATATGATCCTCTCATTAGATGCAGAGAAAGCATTTGACAAAATACAGCAACCATTCCTGATCAAAACCCTTCAGAGTGTAGGGATAGAGGGAACATTCCTCAACATCTTAAAAGCCATCTACGAAAAGCCCACAGCAAATATCATTCTCAATGGGGAAGCACTGGGAGCCTTTCCCCTAAGATCAGGAACAAGACAGGGATGTCCCCTCTCACCACTGCTATTCAACATAGTACTGGAAGTCCTAGCCTCAGCAATCAGACAACAAAAAGACATTAAAGGCATTCAAATTGGCAAAGAAGAAGTCAAACTCTCCCTCTTTGCCGATGACATGATACTCTACGTAGAAAACCCAAAAGTCTCCACCCCAAGATTCCTAGAACTCACACAGCAATTTGGTAGCATGGCAGGATACAAAATCAATGCCCAGAAATCAATGACATTTCTATACACTAACAATGAGACTGAGGAAATAGAAATTAAGGAGTCAATTCCATTTACAATTGCACCCAAAAGCATAAGATACCTAGGAATAAACCTAACCAAAGAGGTAAAGGATCTAAACCCTAAAAACTACAGAACACTTCTGAAAGATATTGAGGAAGACACAAAGAGATGGAAAAGTATTCCATGCTCATGGTTTGGCAGAATTGATATTGTGAAAATCTCAATGTTACCCAGGGCAATTTACACATTTAATGCAATCCCCATCAAAATACCATGGACTTTCTTCAGAGCGTTAGAACAAATTATTTTAAGATTTGTGTGGAATCAGAAAAGACCCCGAATAGCCAGGGGAATTTTAAAAAAGAAAAGCATAGCTGGAGGCATCACAATGCCAGATTTCAGGTTGTACTACAAAGCTGTGGTCATCAAGACAGTGTGGTACTGGCACAAAAACAGACACATAGATCAATCGAACAGAATAGAGAACCCAGAAGTGGACCCTGAACTTTATGGTCAACTAATATTCGATAAAGGAGGAAAGACTATCCATTAGAAGAAAGACAGTCTCTTCAATAAATGGTGCTGGGAAAATTGGACATCCACATGCAGAAGAATGAAACTAGACCACTCTCTTACACCATACACAAAGATAAACTCAAAATGGATGAAAGATCTAAATGTGAGACAAGATTCCATCAAAATCCTAGAGGAGAACACAGGCAACACCCTTTTTGAACTCGGCCACAGTAACTTCTTGCAAGATACATCCATGAAGTCAAGAGAAACAAAAGCAAAAATGAATTATTGGGACTTCATCAAGATAAGAAGCTTCTGCACAGCAAAGGATACAGTCAACAAAACTAAAAGACAACCTACAGAATGGGAGAAGATTTTTGCAAATGACCTATCAGATAAAGGGCTAGTTTCCAAAATCTATAAAGAACTTATTAAACTCAACAGCAAAGAAACAAACAATTGAATCATGAAATGGGCAAAAGACATGAAGAGAAATCTCACAGAGGAAGACATCGACATGGCCAACACGCACATAAGAAAATGCTCCGCATCACTGGTCATCAGGGAAATACAAATCAAAACCACGATGAGATACCACCTGACACCAGTGAGAATGGGGAAAATTAACAAGGCAGGAAACAACAAATGTTGGAGAGGATGTGAAGAAAGGGGAACCCTCTTGCACTGTAGGTGGGAATGTGAACTGGTGCAGCCACTCTGGAAAACTGTGTGGAGGTTCCTCAAAGAGTTAAAAATAGAACTGCCCTACGACCCAGCAATTGCACTGCTGGGGATTTACCCCAAAGATACAGATGCAGTGAAACGACAGGACACCTGCACCCCAATGTTTAATAGTCACTTCAACATATTTTTACATGATATCCAAAAAAGAAAGAAAAATAAAATAAATCATGCCCATTCTCTTTATTTTTATTCAGTGCTCTACATCAACATCCACTTGTTGCAGCTCCAGTAACTATCTTGAAGAATATAAATGCTGCTGATCTGATAGCTACTAGTGCTGAAGATTGGACAAAAACTGAGAGATTGAATGAAATTAGAGTACAAGTAATTTAAGCATAGAAAAATGTAACTATGCATAGCTATCATGAGTTATTAAGAGAAATTGTGATATATCCTTCTTTTTAGTTCTGTTAGTTTAGATTCTTACTAGAAGTGTATAAGAACTATTTTCTAGTCACTCTCTGTTTGACTACTGCCAAAGAATCAGTAAGCTAGGCATTTGCAGCAAAAATAAATAATTATATCACTTATCTTAGTGTATCAAGGGCTGATGATTAAAAACAAACACACACATATTGGGCATCTTTGGATTCACCTTTAGATGTTTAAACATCCCAGGCAAAACATACATTATGAATATAAATGGAATTTATGTGCAATGATGGGAATCTCATTACATAGATACAAAGACCTATACAATGAGTTGTATATATGAATATTATTCTAAGTATTATGAGAATATTGTGTTCTAACCTTAATGTTTAGTAATCACTGGTAGAAAAGATTCCATAAAAAGCAACACTTTAAATATTCAAAGATATTAATATTGACTATGTATTTCAGTTTTTCAGAAATAAAATCTCTAGAAGCCTATTCCTTTTTTTTAATTTTTATTTATTTATTTATGATAGTCACACACACAGAGAGAGAGAGAGAGAGAGAGGCAGAGACATAGGCAGAGGGAGAAGCAGGCTCCATGCACCGGAAGCCCGACGTGGGATTCGATCCCGGGTCTCCAGGATCGCGCCCTGGGCCAAAGGCAGGCGCCAAACCGCTGTGCCACCCAGGGATCCCCCTATTCCTTTTTAAATGAAGGAAAATGACTTTGATTCTTATATGACTGGGCTAAATTATGGATGTTTGGACATTATATTATGTAGAAACTTCTGTGGTTGCAAGAGAAGATCTAAATAACACTGTGTCATTGAGGAGTCTACTTCTCTCAAATAACAAGACATTTCATATTTTTACTATAGAAGCTGATTCACTGACTCAATATAACCAGATTGGCATTTCTGTGATTCTATTGTCCTTTCCCACAAGATTGCAAATTGCCATATCTCCAAGTATCCCATTTATATCCCAACCCATCTATATGCTTACTTTGCCATAACTTATTACTTGATTCTTAGCTACAAATGAGACTGAATTTAAAAGTATTTATCTTTTACTTCATATGAATCAGAGGTAAGTAGTGTATAAAGGTTTGAGAAATGGGCATTAATGTTAGCTTACCTACAGTTTCATCCACAGAGGTAAAGATTTTTAGTGGAGTTCTATATTGCTAAGGGAAATTATGTTCTATTGGACCTACTTTTCCAATGTAGTTGATACTACAGATAATAGCAGCAATGTTTTCACGTTAAATAACTCAGATCCATTGTAAGGGATATATTACATTAGAACATTTGCTTCATCCACTGTGGTGTTTATTTCTGTTCTTGTGTTTAAACTGAGTTTCAATCAGTATGAGATGATTTAAATAAATATATATAATCACTTATGAATAGAGGAAGCATCATGTTGTTGACTTAGCAAATTCCTTAGAATTATTGGAATGTTAGTATTATTTGAATTACATTTGATAAATCACATCAAACCTCTAAACAGGACAGATTGCTGAAGTTTCAGTAACTATCGTTGTTAATTTTAATTTTATTTTTTAAAGTAATCTCTACATCCAACATGGAGCTCAAACTCATGACCCACAGATCAAGAGTAACGTGCTCTACTGGCTGAGCAGGACAGGCACCCCAGTTTCGGTAAATTCTTAGTAAAAGTACAGACACAAACAGATGAAAATAGATTTTAAATCACAATATACCATTACTCAAGGAAACTTAAACCATCGCTAAAGTTCCTTATACTTACGAAGCCAGCTATGGGAGGATGCCTGGGTGGCTCAGTGGTTGAGTGTCTGCCTTTGGCTCAAGATGTGATCCTGGGTCCAGGGATCAAGTCCCACATCAGACTCTCTGCAAGGAGTCTGCTTCTCGGAGCTCTGCCTATGCCTCTGCCTTCTCTCTGTGTCTCTCATGAATGAATAAATAAAATCTTTTTTAAAAAGTTAGCTATGGGTTTAAATCCCTGAGATGATTTTCAAAGCAAACTTCATGACTCTACTTCAGTCTGGCTTAATCAAAACATATGGGGTGTGAGATCAATATATCTCTATTGTCAACAAGTCATCAGGTAGCTTTTTGCATTAGTTTTCAGACTAATATTTAATAACAGGTATACAACCTAATATTGTACATCCTTTAAAAACATTGCTTCTATTATTTTAATATAGTAAACTGCAAATAAGAGTAATGAATAGTTACCAATAAAAGTATAATTTAGCCTTATCAATAAAATTAATTTAAAATAAAGCAAACAGGGGTGCCTGGGTGGCTCAGTTGGTTGGGTGCCTGCCTTTGGCTCGGGTCATGGTCCTTGAGTCCTGGGATCAAGACTTGCATTTGATTCTCTGTTCAGCAGGGGAGTCTGCTTCTCCCTCCATTTGCCTTTCCCCTCCTCTCATGCACTCTCTCTCTCAATTAAATAAATAAAATCTTTTAAAAAGTAAAATTAAAATAAATCAAACCCTTTTATTCTGGGAAGTTTGGATCTCAAAGACTTCAAGATATATCTGATACACACTCATAATACTTAAGAGGAAAAATATTAAAAGAAAGAGAATTGTACTAAGAACTTAAAAAGTTAGAAAGCTTTGATTTCCAATTCATTGAAATTCAATTAGGCCACTTGTCTGAGAAGAAATTTCAGTTCAAGATCCTCGAAAAGTTGAAGTTGTCCTTGAGATTCAGTGCTATACAGCTACTATTCATCAGACAGCTGAGCTTGCTGATGGGTTAATTAATCACATCAGCTCAACTGGAAGGCAAGTTTCAAATTATTCAATGGAGTGTTGTCACTGTCAATGATTTCTTGTTCTATATCTTGATGGAGGAGAGTTTATCATTAATGAACAAGTGAACTCCAAAACTTGGTTAAGAGCTCTCTTAGAGACAAAAAGGTTTAAATTTACTCCCCAAATTTCTAAATCCCCCTTAATAAGATGACATGAAACACAGAAATATCATAGCAATGAAAAAATGAAATGAATTTTAAGTTCTCTAGATTAAAATAATTATAGTAATAATTTAAAAATGACAAAGTATATCTAAATATTGGATTATTTCTCAGTGTCCTCTTCCCCTACATATACTGTTTTTCTTATATAGATAGATTTGTATTTTACCTAGGCATTTTTAAACTTTATTATTCTATTTATTATCATATATTCTAATATTTTGAAAAACTTCACTTTACCTTGTACCTTGTGTTATATTTTCAATGTCATGTTTTTATTAACAGCAAATGTAACAATAAACCTTCAGTATTTAAAACTGGCATACTGATTAAGCCAGTCTTTATCTTTTAATGTTCTCAAGTAGAAATGGTAGCTACAAAGTATCAAAATGTGTTTTTTTTCAAATGATTTAATAATATTAACATTGACAATACTGATAATAATGTTTAAAACTTGCCAAGCTGGGTAGTGAACTAACATATTTGTTACCTTTCTTTTTTTTAAGTTTTTATTTATTTAATTGGTACAAAGGGAAAGAGCTCAAGCAGGGAGATTGGCAAGCAGAAGGAGAGGTAGAAGTAGGCTCTTTGCCCAACAAGGATCCCCATGCTGCCCAATTCCAACACCCTGGTAACATGACCTGAGCTGAAGACAGACCCTTAAACAACTGAGCTACCCAGGTGCCCAGGGTTTCAGAGTGGATAAAAAAGCAACACTCATCTATTTGCTGTCTACAAGAGATATTTTAGACCTAAGGACACCTACAGCCTGAAAATGAAAGGTTGGAAAACAATTTGCCATTTAAATTGTCCTCAAAAGAAGCATGGGTAGCAATCCTTATATGAGATAAGTTAAATTTTATCCAAAAGACTGCAATAAGAGATGAAGAGGGACACTATATCATACTTAAAGGATCTATCCAATAATAGGACCTAACAATCATGAATATTTATGCGCCTAATGTGGGAGCTGCCAAGTATATCAATCAATTAATAACCAAAGTTAAGACATACTTCAATAATAATACACTTACACTGGGAGACTGCAACAGGGTGCTTTCTAATAATGACAGATATTCTAAACACATCTCCCAAGAAACAAGAGCTTTAAATGACACACTGGAGAAGATGGATTTCAGATATATTTACAGAATTTTACATCCAAACACACCTGAATACACATTCTTCTCAAGTGCAAGTGGAACTTTCTCCAGAATAGACCACATACAGAGTCACAAATCAGACCTTAAAATACCAAAAGATTGGGATTGGCCCCTGCATATTTTCAGACCATAATGCTTTGAAACTAGAATTCAATCACAGAAAGAAATTTGGAAGATATTCAAACACGTGGAGGTTAAAGACCATCCTGCTAAAAGATGAAAGGGTCAACCAGGAAATTAAGAAAAATTAAAAAGATGCCTGGAAACTAATGAGAATGAAGATACAATCGTTTAAAATCTTTGGGACACAGCAAAAGCAGTCCTGAGGTAGCCTTGCACCAAAGGAACTGGAGAAACAACAGCAAATAAAACCTACACCCAGCAGAAGAAAAGAGTTAATAAATATTTGAACAGAACCCAATGAAATAGAGACCAGAATAACTGTGCAACAGATCAACAAAAGCAGGAGTTTGTCCTTTGAAAGAATTAATAAGATAGATAAACCATTAGCCAGCCTTATTAAAAACAAAAAAGAATCTAATTAATAAAATCATGAATAAAAAAGGAGACATCACGACCAATACGAAGGAAATACAAATGATTTTAAAAACATAATGTGAGCAGCTAAAAGCCAATAAATTAGGCAATCTAGAAGAAACAACGCATTTCTGGAAAACCACAAACTACCAAAACTGGAACAGGAAGAAATAGAAAACCTGAACAGGCCAATAACCAGGGAAGAATTTGAAGCAGTCATCAAAAACCTCCCAAGACACAAAAGTCCAGGCCCAGATGGCTTCCCAGGGGAATTCTATCAAATGTCTAAAGAAAAAACCATACCTATTCTACTAAAGCTGTTCCGAAAGATAGAAAGAGATGGAATACTTCCAAACTCATTCTATGAGGCCAGCATCACCTTAATTCGAAAACCAAAGAAAGACCCCACCAATAAGGAGAATTATAGAACAATATCCCTGATGAACACAGGTATAAAAATTCTCAAGATACTAGCCAATGGGATGCAACAATTCATTAAGAAAATTATTGACCATGACCAAGTAGGATTTATCCCCGGGATACAAGGCTGGTTCAACACTCATAAAGAAATCAGTGTGATTGATCATATCAGCAAGAGAAAAAACAAGAACCATATGATCCTCTCAATAGATACAGAGAAAGCATTTGGCAAAATACAGCATCCATGCCTGATCAAAACTCTTCAGAGTGTAGGGATAGAGGGAACCTTCCTCAGCATCTTAAAAGCCATTTATGAAAAGCCCACAGCAAATATCATTCTCAATGAGGAAACACTGGGAGCCTTTCCCCTAAGATCAGGAACAAGACAGGGATGTCCACTCTCACCACTGCTATTCAACATAGTACTAGAAGTCCTAGCCTCAGCAATCAGACAACAAAAATGCATTAAAGGCATTCAAATTGGCAAAGAAGTCAAACTCTCCCTCTTCGCAGATGACATGATACTCTACATAGAAAACCCAAAAGACTCCATCCCAAGATTGCTAGAACTCATAAAGCAATTTTCCAGTGTGACAGGATACAAAATCAATGTCTAGAAGTCAGTGGCATTTCTATACGCTAACAATGAGACTGAAGAAAGAGAAATTAAGGAGTCAATCCCATTTACAATTGCCCCCAAATGCATAAGATACCTAGAAATAAACCTAACCAAAGAGGTAAAGGATCTATACCCTAAAAACTACAGATCACTTCTGAAAGAAATTGAGGAATATACAAAAAGATGGAAAAATATTCCATGCTCATGGATTGGAAGAATTAACATTGTGAAAATGTCAAAGCTACCCAGGGCAATTTACACATTGAATGCAATCCCTATCAGAATACCGTGGACTTTCTTCAGAATCTTGGAACAAATAATCTTAAGATTTGTGTGGATTCAGAAAAGGCCCTGAATAGCCAGGGGAATATTATAAAAGAAAACCATAGCTGGGGGCATCACAATGCCAGATTTCAGGTAGTACTACAAAGCGGTAATCATCAAACAGTGTGGTACTGGCACAAAAACAGACACATTGATCAATGGGACAGAATGAAGAATTCATAAATGGGCCCTCAACTGTATGGTCAACTAATATTCGACAGAGCAGGAAAGACTATCCTCTGGAAAAAGGGCAGTCTCTTCAATAAATGGTGCTGGGAAAATTGGACAGCCACGTGCAGAAGGATGAAACTGGACTATTCTCTTTCACCATACACAAAGATAAACTCAAAATGGATGAAAGATATAAATGTGAGACAAGAATCCATCAAAATCCTAGAGGAAAACACAGGCAACACCCTTTTTGAACTTGGCCACAGCAACTTCTTGCTAGGTACATCCATGAAGTCAAGAGAAACAAAAGCAAAAATGAATTACTGGGACTTCATCAAGATAAAAAAGCCTCTGCACAACAAAAGAGACAGTCAACAATATGCAAAGTCAACCTACAGAATGGGAGAAGATATTTGCAAATTACATATCTGATAAAGGGCTAGTATCCAAGATCTATAAGGAATTTATTAAATTCAACAGCAAAGAAACAATCAAATCATGTAATGGGCAAAAGCATGAACAGAAATTTACCAAGGAAGACATACACATGGCTCACAAGCACATGAGAGAATGCACCGCATCACTTTCTATCAGGGAAATACAAACCAAAACCGCAATGAGTTACCGCCTCACACCAGTGAGAATGCTGAAAATTAATAAGACAGGAAACAACAAATGTTCAAGAGGATGTGGAGAAAGGGGAACACTCTTGCATTGTTGGTGGGAATGTGAACTGGTACAGCCACTCTGGAAAACTGTCTGGAGGTTCCTCCAAGAGTTAAAAATAGATCTGCCCTATGACCCAGCAAATGTACCACTGGGGATTTACCCCAAAGTTACAGATGCAGTGAAATGCCAGGACACCCCAATGTTAATAGCTGCAATGTCCACAATAGCCAAACTGTGGAAGGAGCTTCTGTATCCATTGAAAGATGAATGGATAAAGAAGATGTGGTCTATGTATACAATGGAATATTACTCAGCCATTAGCAATGACTGATACCCACCATTTGCTTCAACGTGGATGGAACTGGAGGGTATTTGCTGAGTGAAGTAAGTCAGTCGGTGAAGGACAAACATTGTATGGTCTCATTCATTTGGGGAATATAAAAATTAGTGAAAGGGAATAAAGGGGGAAGGAGAGAAAATGAGTAGGAATTATCATAGAGGGTGAGAAAACATGAGAGACTCCTAACTCTAGGAAAGAAACAAAGGGTAGTGGAAGGGGAGGTCAGCCGGGGGTTGGGGTGATTGTATGACAGGCATGGAGGGGGACACTTGATGGGATGAGCACTGGGTGTTTGCTATATGTTGGCAAATTGAACTCCATAAAAAATATACAAAATAGTAATAATAATATGTGTAATAGTAATAATAATAATACATATTAATGTGTAAATGGTAAATTGTTACCAATGTGAGCATGGTAAATTGTTAATACTCAGAGAATGTTTTCTGTATATCAGGTATTGTAATATATAAAATTGCAACATGGATTCAAACAACCTAGCTTTGGTCTGTTTTTTACCTTGAGAATTTTGTTGACTTCTCCAAGCCTCAGTATCCCCGTCTGTAAAACGGGCATAATAAACATTACTGCCTCATAAGGTTGTGATGAACAATTGCAGAATGAAAAATATAAAGTAAAAGCTCAATATAAGGTAGACTGTATGATGATTATGGAGATACTTAGCAATGCATTGATTCTGCTCCCTCATAGTAATTTTTAAGCTGTTAATTAATCTTTGTGTCTTTGTTACTTAGTATAGAATCAGCAACATTATAATTACTCAAAAAGATTAAAGTGAACACAGACTATATCAATGTATGGTCAGAGAGTATCTAAATGGATTTTTTCTTTTAATAAAAAGCAAATATTTGTATTTTATAATATTGGTGTTTTCTAATCATTATTTTACTTCCCAATTTATTTATTTTGAATTTAGTTGCTAACTTCTTTGAGTTTGCTTAACTGTACCAGCACTTTATACAGCATATTTTATGTTTCAATTTTTATTTTATTTAAGCTATGAAATGTATCAATTATTTTGTTTCCTTATATTTTCAGCCTGTTTTCCCTTTATAATTGATTTTATTGACAAAATGATTATAATATATCCAAATAAATCATATACTCTATTAATGAATAAAAGATACACAGTAACAGAAAAAAATGTGTTTTGTGTGTATGTGTGTTTGTGTTTTGATGTTTTTTTGAAAGGGGTTGTTGAGGGAGTGTGGCTGCTTACTGAACTGTGAGTTGGACTTGGGTAATTGGAAGCTCCTTACCCTCTCCTCTGTCCTTGGAATGTGCATACCACCCACCATTCCCACAATAGGGGCTGTTTCATGGAGGTAACCTTGACATAGTAAGGTGTTGTTGAGACCATTTGAATGGTATGCATGACTGAACCCTGTTAAAGCCACTATATGAACACATGAGATTCTGGTGACAGATAGAGAGATCTACTAGTCTTGTGGTCACCAAAGACAAGTCCTGTATATAAGTTTCTTTGCTTATTAAACCTGCCACCTACCAATTTAGAGTAGTCTGCCTTTTTCATGTCTCCTTGCCCTCTGAGTACTGGGACTACTTTCAGATTTCACCCAAGAAATTCACAAGGTTGTAAGCCAATAACGCTACAGTTTGTGTTATTTTTAGGAGAGATTGGGAAATATCTTTGAATAAAAGGAAATTCAACATTAGGTGTAATTGGACTTTAAGAGAAAAAAATTTGCTTAGAAATCTAGAGTTGAGTAAGATTTCACAATCTTTTTATTTTTTTTATTTTTTTTTATAAATTAATTTTTATTGGTGTTCAATTTACCAACATACAGAATAACACCCAGTGCTCATCCCGTCAAGTGTCCCCCTCCGTGCCCGTCACCCATTCACCCCCACCCCCCGCCCTCCTCCACAATCTTTTTAAAACAAAAATTTAAAGGATCCCTGGGCGGCTCATTGGTTGAGTGCTGCCTTTGGTTCAGGGTATGATCCCGGAGTCCAGGGATCCAGATCCACATCAGGATCCCTGCATGGAGCTTGCTTCTCCCTCTGCCTGTGTCTCTGCCTCTCTCTCTTGTGTCTGTCATGAATGAAGGAATAAAATCTTTAAAAAAAATAAAAAATAAAAATAAATAAAACAAATTTCACATGTATCATTCTTTTCCTAAAATAAAATAAAAACAAAAGGAATTAATGAGTCTAGGTGGAAAGACAGTATAAGGGACAGACCAATGTCAAAGCTATATAGAGAAATCAGTCAGATGCAATATAATTTAGCATTTAGGTTTAGATTATTGAAATTATATGTTCTCTTTCTATCTTGTTTTTTTTTAAAGATTTTATTTATTTATTCATGATAGTCACACACAGAGAGAGAGGCAGAGACACAGGCAGAGGGAGAAGCAGGCTCCATGCACCGGGAGCCCGACGTGGGATTCGATCCCGGGTCTCCAGGATCGCACCCCGGGCCAAAGGCAGGCGCCAAACCGCTGCGCCACCCAGGGATCCCTCTATCTTGTTTTTTTTTTAAGATTTTATTTATTTATTCATGAGAGACACAGAGAGAGAGGCAGAGACAAAAGCAGAGGGAGAAGCAGGCTCCCTAGGGGAGCCTGATGTGGGATTGGATCCTAGGACCCCAGGATTACACTCTGAGCCAAACGTTCAACCACTGAGCCACCCAGGCACTCCATCTCTTTCTATCTTGGAAGAATATTAAATTAAAAGTACTATACAGACTAAGGGTAAACAAGCAATTTTTTAGCAATTCTAGATAGCCAGTGGGAATTATAATTTATAATAAGCTCTTTTGGATATAACAATATATCATGGTTTTGAACATAGGTCAAAATCACATGATGATAGATTATAAATAGAATCAATGTAATTATTAATAAATCCAAACCTTAAGTTAATATCATTTCTGCCATAGGCTAAGAAGCATGGTATGAGATCCATATCAAATGTTTGTTTCTTAAAAAGTTGATACTAATAACCACTTGAAACCTTATTAGGTCTCATTTCATTTTTAGAATGTAAGTTTTTGTTTTCCTGTTCATTTTGTTTTCTCTCTCCTGGCTTAAGTAATCAAATAATTGGGATGCCTGGGTGGCTCAGTGGTTGAGTGCATCTCAACTTCTCTTTGGCTCAGGGCATGATCCTGGGAGTCCCGGGATCAAGTCTCACATCAGGTTCCCTGCATGGAGCCTGCTTCTACCTTTACCTGTTTCTGCCTTTCTCTCTGTGTCTCTTATGAATAAATAAATAAAATCTTTTTGAAAATTCATTTTTTTAAAAATTCATTTTAAAATTATTTTTTTAATTTTTTAAAAATGAATTTTTATGATACTATAGACACAGACAGAGACAGGGAGAGAGAGACAGAGAGAGAAAGAGAGAGAGAGAGAGGCAGAGGGAGAAGTAGAAAGTAGGCTCCAAGCCAGAAGCTTGATGTGGGACTCGATCCCAGGACTCCAGGATCACGCCCTGGGCCAAAGGCAGGTGCCAAACCACTGAGCCACCCAGGGATCCCCCAAAAAATCATTTTTAAAAAGGTATTTGGGAAACCCTGATAGGTGCAGGCCACTTGCAAGAATTAATTTAAAAACAGTTGAACTTCTGAGCCATCGCAGTATCCTTTTTAAAGTTTCATGGAAAAGGAGATCAATACCATGGTCTTGATTTATAAACAAACTTAATAAAAAGAATTAAAGAAGTGTCTGGAAGGAAAATTTAAATGAAGGGAGAGTAAACCTATCAAAAAAATTATTTTCTCTAAAGTGGTATGACAATGTTTCTTCCTCTGCTCTAACCCCAAGAATCAAGCATTCAGACCAATGTTTATTTTATTGGAAGATTATGGATTAGACCTGCAAGATGTCTTGAGAGCTTGAGCTTGTCTGGTGGATGTCCTTGCCTTCAGGTGAGAATATCTCCAACTAGTTTAGACAGATGAGTATTGTAACAGTAATAATTACTAGCAAAATTGACCTCATGACCTTCTTTTACTTCTTCATTGAGAAGCTCTCATTATTTAATATTTATTTACAGTTAAACATTATCTGAGTACTTCAGACCAAAAGTTCTGAAGTATCTAGAATAGTGCCTGACATATTGCAGCTACTTAGGAAGAGTCAAATAATTAAAGTCAGTGAAAGGGCTTGAGTCTTTTTTCCTAGCTTCTCAGTCTGCTAATACTGTATTTGCAAAGTATGAAAGAATAATAGTAGTGCAGATTAGAAAGAATATTTTTTGGAATATTTTTTATTGGAGTTCGATTTGCATAACACCCAATGTTCGTTCCATCAAGTGTCCCCCTCAGTCCCATCACCCAGTCACCTCAACCCCCTGGCTACCTCCCTTTCCACCACCCCTTGTTCGTTTACCAGAGTTAGGAGTCTCTCATGTTCTGTCTCCCTTTCTGATATTTCCCACTCATTTTCTCTCCTTCCCCCTTTATTCCTTTCACTACTTTTTATATTCTATTTATATTTTTATATTCCCCAAAAGAATGAGAACATATAATGTTTGTCCTTCATCGATTGACTTACTTCACTCAGCATAATACCCTCCAGTTCTATCCACATTGAAGCAAATGGTGGATATTTATCATTTCTAATGGCTAATACTCCATTATATACATATACCACAGCTTCTTTATCCATTGATCTTTTGATGGACACCGAGGCTCCTTCCACAGTTTGGGAATTGTGGACATTGCTGCTATAAGCATTGGGGGGCAGGTGTCCTCACGTTTCACTGCATCTCTTTCTTTGGGGTAAATCCCCAGCAGTGTAATTGCTGGGTGTAGGGCAGATCTATTTTTAACTCTTTCAGGAAACTCCACACAGTTTTCCAGAGTGGCTGCACCAGTTCACATTCCCACCAACAGTGCAAGAGGGTTCCCCTTTTTCCACATCCGCACCAGCATTTGTTGTTTCCTGTCTTGTTAATTTTCCCCATTCTCACTGGTGTGAGGTGGTATCTCTGTGTGGTTTTGATTTCTATTTCCCTGTGGCAAGTGATGCGGAGCATTTTCTCATGTGCTTGTGGGCCATGTGTATGTCTTCTTTGGTGAAATTTCTGTTCGTGTCTTTTACCCATTTCATGATTGGATTGTTTGTTTCTTTCCTGTTGAGTTTCATAACTTCTTTATAGATCTTGGATACTGGTCCTTTATCTGATATATCATTTGCAAATATATTCTCCCATTTTGTAGGTTGTCTTTGAGTATTGTTGATTGTTTATTTTGCTGTGCAGAAGCTTTTAATATTGATTATTCTCAATAATTCATTTTTGCTTTTGTTTCCCTTGCATTCATGGATGTATCTTTCAAGAAGTTGCTTTGGCCAAGTTCCAAAAGGGTGTTGCCTGTGTTCTCCTCTAGGACTTTGATGGATTCTTGTCTCACATTTAGATCTTTCATCCATTTTGAGTTTATCTTTGTGTATGGTGTAAGAGAATGGTCTACTTTCATTCTTTTGCACATGGCTGTCCAATTTTCTCAGCACCATTTATTGAAGAGACTGTCCTTTTTCCAGTGGATAGTGTTTACTGCTTTGTTGAATATTAGTTGACCATAGACCTGAGGGTCCACTTCTGGATTCCCTAATTTGTTCCATTGATCTATGTGTCTGCTTTTGTGGCAGTAACACACTGTCTTGATGATCACAGCTTTGTATTACAATTTGAAATCTGGCATTATGATGTCCCCGGCTCTGGTTTTCTTTTTCAGTATTCCCTTGGCTATTTGGGGTCTTTTCTGATTCCACACAAATCTTAAGATGATTTGTTTCAACTCTCTGAAGAAATTCCATGGTATTTTGATAGGAATTGCATTCAATGTGCAAATTGCCCTGGGTAGCATTGACATTTTCACAATATTAATTCTTCCAATCCATGAGATGGAATTTTTTTCCATCTCTTTGCGTCTTCCTCAATTTGTTCAGAAGTGTTCTGTAGTTTTTAGGTATAGATCCTTTACCTCTTTGGTGAGGTTTATTCCTAGGCATCTTATGCTTTTGGGTGCAATTGTAAATGGGATTGACTCCTTAATTTCTCTTTATTCAGTCTCATTGTTAGTGTATAGAAATGCCACTTATTTCTGGGCATTGATTTTGCATCCTGCCACACTGCCGAATTGCTGTAGGAGTTCTAGCAATCTTGGGGTGGAGTCTTTTGGGTTTTTTAAGTACAGTATAATGTCATCTGCAAAGAGGGAGAGTTTGACTTCTTCTTTGCCAATTTGAATGCGTTTTATTTCTTTTTGTTGCCTGATTGCTGAGGCTCGGACTTCTAATACTATGTTGAATAGCAGTGATGAGATTGGACATCCCTGTCTCATTCCTGATCTTAGGGGAAAGGCTCCCAGTGTTTCCCCATTGAGAATGATATTTGATTTGGGGTTTTCATACATGGCTTTTAATATGCTCAGGAATGTTCCCTCTATCCCTACACTCGGAAGAGTTTTGTTCAGGAATGGATGCTATATTTTGTCAAATGCTATCTCTGCATCTACTGAGAGGATCATGTGTTTCTTGTTTTTTCTCCTGTTGATATGATCTATCACATTAATTGTTTTATGAGTATTGAACCAAACTTGCATCGCCGGGAAAAATCCCACTTGGTTATGGTGAATAATCTTCTTAATGTATTGTTGTATCCTATTGGCTAGTGTCTTGTTGAGAATTTTGCATCATGTTCATCAGGGATATTGGTCTATAATTCTCCTTTTTGGTGAGGTTTTTGTCTCGTTTTTTAGTTAACCTGATGCTGGCATCATAGAACGAGTTTGGAAGTATTTCATCTCTTTCTATCTTTCTGAACAGCTTTAATAGAATAGGTATGGTTTTTTCTTTAGACATTTGATAGAATTCCCCTGGGAAGCCATCTGGGCCTGGACTTTTCTGTCTTGGGAGGTTTTTGATGACTGCTTCAATTTCCTCCCCGGTAATTGGCCTGTTCAAGTTTTCTATTTCTTCTTGTTCCAGTTTTGGGAGTTTGTGGCTTTCCAGAAATGTGTCCATTTCTTCTAGATTGACTGGTTGGTGTATAGGTGCTCATAATATATATATATTTTTAAATCGTTACTATTTCCTTGGTATTGTTTGTGATCTCTCTTTTTTCATTCGTGATTTTATTAATTGGAGTCTGGTTTTATTTTTAATAAGGCTGGCTAATGGTTTATGTATCTTATTAATTCCTTCAAAGAATGAACTCCTGGTTTTGTTGATCTGTTCCACAGTTCTTCTGGTCTCTATTTCATTGAGTTCTGCTCGAAACTTTATGAACTCTTTTCTTCTGCTGGGTGTAGGTTTTATTTGCTGTTGTTTCTCTAGTTCCTTTAGGTGCAAGGTTAGCTTGTGTATATATTTTTTTTCCAATTTTTTGACGGATGCTTGTATTGTGATATATTTCCTTCTCATGACTGCTTTTGTTATATCCCTAAGATTTTGAATGGTTGTATCTTCATTCACATTAGTATCCATGAATCTTTTTAATTCTTCTCTAATTTCCTGGTTGACCCTTTCATCTTTTAGCAGGATGGTCTTTAACCTCCACCTGTTTGAATTTCTTCCAAATTTCTTTTTGTGATTGAGTTCAAGTTTCAAAACATTATGGTCTGAAAATATGCAGGGGCCAATCCCAATCTTTTGGTATTGGTTAAGGTCTGATTTGTGACCCTGTATGTGGTCTCTTCTGGAGAAAGCTCCATGTGCACTTCAGAAGAATGTATATTCAGTTGCATTTGGATGCAAAATTCTCTATGTATCGGTGAAATCCATGTGGTCCAGTGTTACATTTAAAGTTCTTGTTTCTTTGGACATATTGTGCTTAGAATATCTGTCATTTGCAGAAAGCACCATATTTAAGTCTCCTACTATTATTAGTATATTATTATCTAAGTATGTCTTCACTTTGGTTTTTAATTGATTGATATACTTGGCAGCTCCCACATGAGGGGCATAAATATTCATGATTGCTAGTTCCTCTTGTTGGATAGATCCTTTAAGTATGATAGAGTGTCCCTCTTCACGTCTTACTACAGTCTTTGGCATGAGAAACATAATTTAATAAGTTATTAAGCAGGCAGTGGCTACTGCTGGAGGCATTGATTCCCAGGAAGTAATTAAGAACATCAAAGCTTGACCATCTTGGAAATGAAGGTTTCATTGCTGAAGAATAAAATTATACTAAGAAAAATTGAAAACAAAGTTTTTCCTCTTGCTCGTCTCCAAAGATGTATGCTATGATAGTGTTAGTTCAAAGTGAGGTGTGAGCAGTATACTCTAATGAATATTCATTAACTGTAGGTTATTTGGGCAAACAAATTATGTCTTCTAGTGAGTGGAATTTCCAACTACAATGGATGCACATGAATTGAATGGGCATGAAATACCAAGATTATTTAAAAATATGTTGTTTTAATTACAATATTTTGGAACTTTCTGCCTATATTTGTGTTTTTGACTTCTAGTTTAATTCCCTTGTGATCTAATAGCGTACCTTGTGTGATTTCTGTACTTTTAAATTTGTTAAGGTGTGTTTTATGAATTAAACATGGTCTATGTTGGTGAAAGCTCTGAGTATTCTATTAATGTATATTCTACTAATTTTGAGTATAGAATTTTATAAATGTCAATAATAATCAGTTGACTGATGATGCTGTTCATTTGAACTATTTCCTTGCTAGTTTTCTGCATGCTGGATCTTTCAGTTACAGGTAGAGGTAGGTGTGTGGCGATCTCCAGCTTCAATAGTGGATTCATCTATTTCTTTTATACCAGTTTTTGCAATTTTGGTGTATTTAGATAGTTTATATTTAAAGTGATTGTTTATATGGTTAGATTAATGTCTACCATATTTGTTACTTTTTTCTACTTTTTCTATCCATTTTCCTTATTCTTTGCTTCTTTGTCTTCCACTCTTTTTCTACCTTTTATGGTTTTAATTATTTTGCATGATTCAATTTTTTCTCCTGTTAACATGTAATTTATACATTTTTGAACATTTTTTTCAATTCAGTAATTTCATTTTATTGAAGTATATAGTTGATACACGTTAATTAGTTTCAAGTGTACAACATAGTGACTTGAGAACTCTCTACATTATGTTATGATCACCACAAGTATAGCTACCATTTGTCACTATACAGCACTATTATAATACCATTGACTACATCCCTTATGCTGTAGCTTTCATCTCCATGACTTACTCATTTCATAAATGGAAGCATGTAACTTCCACTTTTTTAGTGGTTGCCCTCATACTTACAATAAACATTTACAGCTAATCCAAGGTCTCTTTCAAATAACATTATATCATTTCTTAGGCAGTACAAATACCTCATATTCCCAATTTCTTTCTTCTGTCCCTTTTAACATTACTTCCATTAATTTCACTTATCTATAACCTAAAACTACTAAATACATTGTTGCTATTATTTTGAACAAATTGTTAGCTGTTAGATCAGTTAAAAAGTAAGATATTATTTTACTTTAATTCCTTCTGTAATACTTTTTCTTTCTTTATGTAGATTTGAGTTTCTGACCTATACCATTGCCTTCTCTCTGAAGAACTTTTAACCTTTATTTCAAGTCAAATTCTCTGGCAAAAAAAAAAAAATCAAGTTTCTTTTTTTTGTCTGAGAAAATCTGTATTTTTCTTTCACTTTTGAAAGATAATTTTGCTGTTTACAGAAGCCTAGGGAAGTGATTCTTTAAAAAAAATACTTTAAATATTTCTATCCATGTTTTGCTTGCATGCATAGTTTTTGAAGAGAAGTTTGATGTAATTCTTATCTTTTTTCTTCTATATGTCAGGTGCCCCCCACCTCTGGATTCTTTTTTTTTAAGATTTTATTTATTTATTTATGAGAGACACAGAGAGAGAGAGAGAGAGAGAGAGAGAGAGAGAGAGGCAGAGACACAGGCAGAGGGAGAAGCAGGCTCCATACAGGGAGCTGGTCGCGGGACTCAATCCTGGGTCTCCAGGATCACGCCCTGGGCTGTAGGTAGCGCTAAACCGCTGAGCCACCGGGCTGCCCCCACCTCTGGATTCTTTCAAGAGTTTTTCTTTGTTTTTGGTTTTCTGCAGTCTGTTTATATGATATGCCTAAGTGCAGATTTTTGGGTTATTTATCCTGCTTGATGTTCTCTAACTTTTTGGATATGTGGTTTGGTTTCTATCATCAATTTTGGGAAAGTCTCAGTCATTATTGCCTTAAATATTTCCTTTCCTTTCCTTTCCCTTCCTTTCCTTTCATTTCCTTCTCTTATATATTCTCCTTATGCATATGTTATACTTTTGTATTCATTCACATTTCCTGCACATTCTTTTTTGTGTTTTTTTCATTCATTTTTTCTTTATGTTTCAATTTTAGAAGTTTCTATTGATATTTCTGGAAGGTCATTGATTTTTCCTCATCTGTGCCCAGTCTATTGATGTGTCCACCAAAAGCATTTTTCATTTTCATTATGGTGATTTCTAGTATTTATTTTGGATTGTGTCTTAGATTTTCCAACTCTACTTGTATTACTTATCTGCTTTTGCATGTTGTCCACTTTTTTCATTAGTACCCCAAGCATTTTAACCATTTTTTTCTTGAAGTTCTCAGTCTGATCATTCCAAGATCTCTTCAATATATGAGTCTAGTTTAATGCTTGCTCTTTCTCTTCAAATTGTGTTTTTTGTCTTTTAGTGTGCCTTTAATTTTTTGTTTGCAGGATATGATGTACTATAAAAAAAGGAACCGAGATTAAAAAAAAAAAAGACTTCATAGTAGTGTGAAATAATGTAAACTTTTAAATAAAAAACATGTATGGGATGCCTGGGTGACTCAGTGGTTGAGCATCTGCCTTTAGCTCAGGGCATGATCCTGGAGTCCCGGGATGGAGTCCCACATTGGCTCCCTGGATATCTGGAGCCTGCTTCTCTCTCTCTGCCTATGTCTCTGCCTCCCTCTGTGTGTGTCTCTTATTATAAATAAAATCATTTTTAAAATTTTTTTAAATAAGAAATAAATAAATAACATGAAGTTATATGTTTACCTGGGTGGGAATTGGGCTGTGTTTACTGTTTGTTCTAGTTATATGTGTCAGAGGCTAAAATTTCCCCAGTCTCTGTTTTTTGTCTATCCTTTTTGTGTTTCCTTTGATACCTCTTAAGTATTGTTTTAGAGGTATAGTTGCTTCCATTGTTTTCTGCTATTATTAATCAAGGGCCTTATTGATTTGGTGTCAAGGTGTGGGAGGGAAGGAATATTTTCTATAGTTGTAAAATTAGTCAGGCTTTGGTTTTTTTTTTTTGTTTTGTTTTGTTTTGGGTTTTTTTTATTAGCCAGTCTTTTATTTAGCCTCTGCCTCTGGACTATGATCTTCACAAGTGTTTCTCACTTTTGTTTTGCTCCACCTGCTTAAATGAGATAAATAGAAGAGAGGCCTAGAGTGAGATATTTCCCTTCCCCCACCTTGCCCCAGGTGGTAGGCTAGAGCAAGCTAGAGTTGGGCCCTTCCATTCTCCCACATATTTGGGATCTGCTAAAACCCTATTCAGGTAAAATTATTTTCCTTAAAAATAGGCTTTGTTAAGAAAATAGAATTATTTGATAGATTTTTAAAATATCTACTTTCTCCCATTACCTGATAGAAGCAAGAGGGAATGTTGCTCCAATATTTATTGTGAGAACCTAGTAGGGCTCCTGGAAGTAAAACTCATGAAAGTGCAGGGGTCTTCCTAAGACTGGCTCCCCTAGAGTTTTTAATCATCAAATTTGTCCACTTTGAGGCTCATCTCCAAGTTCCTCATAGTGAGGGAGGAAACTGGAGGTTCTGAGTATCTTTTTTTTCAAGTTCCAGTATCTCTAAGGTCTAGTCCCCATGACAGCAAAACTCCATTCTCCTATTTCACTTATCATTACTTTCAATCTTCACCCACCATGCTTTGCACAGGGAGTTCTACTGAGACAGAGAAAGCAGTTTGTGAAATTGAATAGCCTAAATTCATTCTTGTTTCTTGTTCCTGATACAAATGGTGAAATTCCCATCCTGTCCCCACAACTTCACACACCTTCCTAAATTGGAAGTGACCAAAAAGACTGATTATGGGAAAATGACCCTTCTCTTCAATTGATGGTATTAATTATACATATTATCCTCTTGTTAATTTATAGTCTTTATAAAAATGAATATTATTAAAGAAAAATTCTTTAAAAATTTGTCAGTTTTTATGGAGTCATGATAGTGAGCATAGCAAGAGGGGATGATTGTTCAAACTAGAAATGGCATGGATTTGCATTTGTGTATGCACATTTACTATGATCTAAATGCCAGATATGAAGAAAACTTATTCGAAATCCCAATAGGGATAATAGGCTTTTTTAAACAAGAACAGAGTCTTTGGGAACCGTAAGGAGAGGGGAGACAAGATAAGGTCCTGCAATAAAGGTACTTTTCATTGAGACCACTTAACCCTAAATAAGGCTATGTACAAGAGTTGGTTTGTGAAGATTAAGGAATGAAGCAGATGTCACTGGAACCATATAAGTAGTGAATTGACTGCAGATAAACAAAACAGATAAAACTTAGCCATCGACATTTATTGAGTATTTATTCTTTTCCAGGAATTATGCTAAATACTAGATCTTGACATGAATAAGACATTGTTCCTCCAGCTATATTCAGTTACATGAGTGCTGTCACAGAGTAGCTGGAAAATTGCAATTATGCAGGTTTGTATTTTGCCAAGTGAGTGTGATGAGGTGAAAAAGGAGAAAAAGAACTGAGGATCAATACAAGGATGTTATTATGCAATTTTGTCAACTGGATGACCAAAATATATTTCTCATATATTTCTCCCAAGGTTCTTATCTTAAAGCTTTTAAGACCCTTGGAATTTCTGGAGTGATAAGAACAATGGGAGCATCTTTTGTCATCATATTTGGTTTCTTGTCCTCAGTTCCTGAAATTGGTTAGACCCTAAAGGTGAAATGGGTGTTTCATTATTCACAACAAGTCCCTTTCCACCACAACTCAGTTTATGTAAATGAGGTGACTTTTGGAAAGCACCTAATGATGGAGGGTTATTGCCATGGGAACCAACCATGTAACTGGAGCATTGGAGCTTTCAGTCCTACCCCCTGGCCTCCAGGGAGGGGAGAACTGGAGGTTGAACTGATCAACAATGGCCGATGATTTAATAATGATGCCTATGTAATGAAGTCACTAAAAAAAAAAAAAAAGACGGGTGCCTGGGTGTCTCAGCAGTTGAACGTCTGCCTTTGGCTCAGAGTGTGATTCCAGGATCCAGAATTGAGTCCCACATCAGGCTCCTTGCAAGGAGCCTACTTCTCCCTCAGGCTGTGTCTCTGCCTCTCTCTCTGTGTGTCTCATGAATAAATAAATAAAATATTTAAAAAAAAAAAAAGAAAAAAGAACAGAAATTGGAGAACTTCCAGACCAGTGAACACGTGTTGGTGTTGGGAGAGTGGCATGTCTGGAGAGAGCAGGGAAGCTTCACGAAACTTTCCCATACCTTGCTCTTTGCATCTCTTTTATCTGATAGTTCCTGAGTTATATCCTTTTATGCTAAACTAGGGATCTGGTAAGTAAAATGTTTCTGAGTTTTGTGAGCAGGTCTAGCAAATTAATCAAATCCAATGAGGGGGTTATGGGAATCTCCAATCTGCAGCAGGTCAATAGAAACACAAGTAACAACTGGGCTTCTGATTGGCATCTGAAATAGAGGGCAATCTTGTGGAACTAAGTCCATAACTTGTGGAATTTGATGCTATCTCCAGGTGGATAGGGCCAGAGCTGAGTTAAATTGTAGGACACCAAAAAAAAATTGTAGGACACCCAGTTAATGTCCTGAGAACTGCTTGTTGGTGTAGGGAAACCACACATACACATTTGAATTGGGTGTGAGAATCAATAAATTATAATGGCTCAACATAAAATTTAAGTTAGATAAAAAGATACCAGGGGCATAAGGGACTAAAACACATTGGAAAGTTACACATTTCAAGCTCAGGTGAGAACGAAGGATTATTGCAGATAGAACACAAGAAATAGTAACCTGAAAAGTTAGAAAAAGTGGTGAGAGAATAGGTTGGATGGAATTGAGATGAGGTTGGGTAGCAATTACTGATAATGATAAAGTCTGGGGTATGACCATGAGACTAAGTGGATGAGGTAGGGTCAACCTCAAGATCATTGAAGAGAGCAGTTTAAGGCACTTAGAGGCTATGATATTGGAACAATATTATACACATATTGCCAAGAACAATTACAGGAGTAGTAGTATTAGAGAGCATCTCAGTGAACCAGAACTAAAGCAGGGGAAGAGTGAAAGGTGATCTACTTATCTGTAGCTCACAATAACATAAGATTCAGGGATTTTAGGGATGAGGTGGAGAGAAAAATGGGCTGAAAGTTGCAATGAAGAGTAAGTATGACATTTACTGTGCTCTCTAGGCTCTATATTATGAGTAGTAATGGGAAAAAATTAAAAACCACCACTCAAAAAGGCTAAAGGGAAGGCAGTGTCCTCAAAGGAGAGTCAGAATTAAATCCAAGCAAAAAAGTAAAGGTAGATCAGGGTTTCTCTGTATCAGTACCATTTGGGGCTGAACTCTTATTTTTCTTGTGTGGAGTGCAGCCCTGTGCATTGTAGGATGTTCAGCAATATCCCTGGCATCTATCTACTAGATACCTGTAAGAACACCTCCCCATGACCCAAATATTTTAACAACTTAAAATTAGTTAGATCATGAAAAACTTGAGGATATTGAGGATTTTTCCTAGGAATTCAAGCACTTTAGTCCTCACAGTAAAGTTATTTCTTAGATCATGTTTTCCTATTAAAGATAATGAAAATGAGATAAAATGTGATTTTGCTCATATGTCATAAACTATATCATTTCCATTGTGAAATTATAGATTTTTCCTTATGGAAGGAAAACATGATTAATCTCAACTGAGTAGATACAGTAAATTTTCCGAGCCTGGGTGGCTCAGCGGTTGAGCGTCCGTCTTCGGCTCAGGGCGTGATCCTGGGATCCAGGATTGAGTCCCGCATCAGGCTCCTTGCAGGGAGCCTGCTTCTCCCTCTGCCTGTGTCTCTACCTCTGTCTGTGTGTTTCTCATGAACAAATAAATAAAATCTTAAAAAAAAGATACAGCACATTTTCTATATTATGGCATAAGGTTGATTCTAGATGAGTGTCCTTCACTACAATTACTATAGGTTAAGATATTGTCATTGGGGATCACCTGAGTAGCTCAGTGGTTGAGCACCTGCCTTTGGCTCAGGCCATGATCCCGGAGTTCTGGGATTGGGTCCCATATCCAGCTCCCCACATGGAACCTGCTTCTCCCTCTGTCTATGTCTCCACCTGTTTGCCTCTGTTACTCGTGAATAAATAAATAAAATCTTTAAAAAAAAAAAAGTATATTGTCACTGGGGCACCTGCATGGTTCAGCCAGTTAGGTCTGTCTTCAGTTCGGGTCATGATCTCAGGGTCCTAAGATTGAATCCCACAGTGGGCTCTCTGCTCGATGGAGAGTCTTCTTCTCCTTCTCACTCTCCCTCTGTACACCCCCCCCAATAATTAAATAAAATCCTAAAAAGAAAACATTGTCATCATTCATCTGAATTTCTACAATGCCTTCTTTTCTTTTTTCCTACAATGCCTTCATAACTGATCTATCTCCATTCAGTCTGGCCTCCCTCCTTTACTGACATTGTCATACTACTCAGGGTAAATATAATCAGGTCACGTTACTCTCTTCAGTAACCCAAAACAATTATGTTTCCCATTGCATAGAGAATAAAATAAAACTGCTCACAACACTCTGTTGGCATTACATGATTTGGCCCTGCTTACCTCTCCAAAAAATCTGAGATCACTTTCTTTTCTTTGGGCCAGAAACTTCAACTACAATCTCTATTTTCTTCAAATAACTAATCTCACAGTCATGCTACCTCAGTACCAATGCACTGTATGTTTTCTCTGTCAGTAATGCTCTTCCCTCCCACTGGGTCCTCTCTATGAAGAACATAGCTCAAGTATCAACACCTCAGTGGGTCCTTTCCTCACAACTTTATGTAAATTAGCTCTATAAACCTGAGAAGGTGACTGCCAGTCATTAGCACATAACCATGTTTAATTCCTTAATTACACTTGCCACTACCTGAAGTTATTAGTTTATTTTATATTTACTTGCTATCTGCCTTATTAATCAGTATGTTTCCAACATATGGCTCATAGTAGGTCCTTTGTAAATACTTGATGCGTGAATAAATAAATGAGGGATTTGAAAAGTGATACTTATAATGTTTCCCCTATCCCTACTCTGTTCAATTCACTGTAATTTAAGTTTGCTTGAATTTTTCAGCTTTAATCCTATTATTAATTTACACACAGAAATCCATATGTGGGGGTAATTCCAAATATAATTTTCTAAAATATTGTGCTAAGTCAAGAGAGAAAAGGATTGTAATTTTAATCCACTTTGAAATCATTCTGTTTACCTGTTGCATAAGGAGGATCAGGGAGATTGAATTGGTCCTGAACAAACACTAAACTAATTAGAGGTAATAGGAAAAATGTAATCTATCCTTTTATAATAACACTTTTAAGACTTCTTCTATTATACACAAATTTGGCTAACATGGCAATATCTGATTTGGTGCTATGAGGGTAACATGAAATTTGAGCATTACTTTCCTTAAGTACTTTTTAATTTGTTACTTAATCTGAAGGGATTGGAGTAGCTTTTATATAATGTTGAATTTTATTTCCTTATTTACACAGAACAGTTGTGACATACACAGCAATTAAATTTAATCTGTTCTCTGTTCTCATCAAGTGATATTCTCCAGCCCCAAATCAAATAAATTATTGTGGGGTTTCTGGTATATTTTTTATTGGAGTTCATTTGCATAACATATAGTGTAACACCCACTGCTCATCCTGTCAAGTGCCCCCCTCAGTTCCCCACAGGCAGTCACCACATCGCCCCGCCAAACTCCCCTTAAACTACCCCTTGCTTGTTTCCCAGAGTGAGGAGTCTCTCGTGTTCTGTCAGCCTCTCTGATTTTTCCCACTCATTTTCACTCCTTTCCCCTATAATCCTTTTCACTATTTCATATATTCGCCATATGAGTGAAACACCCTTTTTGAACTTGGCCACAGCAACTTCTTACAAGATACATCTATGAAGGCAAGGGAAACAAAAGCAAAAGTGAACTATTGGGACTTAATCAAGATAGGAAGCTTCTGCACAGCAAAAGAAACAGTCAACAAAACTAGAAGACAACCTACAGAATGGGAGAAGATATTTGCAAATGACCTATCAGATAAAGACTAGTATCCAAGATCCATAAAGAACTTATTAAACTCAGCAGCAAAGAAATAAACAATCCAATCATGAAATGGGCAAAAGACATGAATAGAAATTTCACCAAAGAAGACATACACATGGCCAAGAAGCACATGAGAAAATGTTCTGTATCACTTGCCATCAGTGAAATAGAAATCAAAACCACAGTGAAATACCACCTCACACTACTGGGAATGGTGAATATTAACAAGACAGGAAACACCAAATGTTGAAGAGGATGTAGGGAAAGGGGAACCCTCTTGCACTGTTGGAAATGTGAACTGATACAGCTATTCTGGAAAACTGTGTGGAAGTTCCTTAAAGAGTTAAAAATAGAGCTACCCTACGACCCAGCAATTGCAATGCTGGGTATTTACCCCAAGGATACAGATGCAGTGAAACCCCAGGACACCTGCACCCCAATGTTTATAGCAACAATGTCCACAATAGCCAAACTGTGGAAGAAGCCTCGGTGTCCATCGAAAGATGAATGGATAAAGAAGATGTGGTTTATGTATACAATGGAATATTACTCAGCCATTAGAAACGACAAATACCCACCATTTGCTTCGAGGTGGATGGGCCTGGAGGGTATTATGCTGAGTGAAATAAGTCAATCGGGGAAGGTAAACATTATATGGTCTCATTCATTTGGGGAATATAAAAAATAGTTAAAGGGAATAAAGCGGAAAGGAGACAAGTGGGTGGGAAATATCAGAGAGGGTGACAGAACACGAGAGACACCTAACTCTGGGAAACAAACAAGGGATAATGGAACGGGAGGGGGGCAGGGGGCTGGGGTGACTGGCTGATGGGCACCAAGGGGGGCACTTGACCGGATGAGCATTGGGTTTTATGCTGTATGTTAGCAAATTGAACTCCATTTAAAAAAAAAAAAAAAAAAAACATGTTCCATGAAAATGCAGTTTCCTTTTTCACAGCCACCTATGTAAGAGATTATCTATTCAAGGTAAAGTCAAATTACTAGCTTTCTGACTTTTACATAGCAAGAAAAATGGAAAAATACTTGGTTAAATAAAATTTCTGGGTATTTAATGGTGTATGTGCTATTATTCTTTCTATACTGCCTGTACTTGAAGAAGTAATGATGGTGCCTGCTAGTTTATTTGAAAGATTCTATAATGATATCTACCAATACCCCCTTTTCATAGAATCTATCAAAATGTATTTGTGCTTATAACTATCTTCTCGTGCTTTTTTCTAGTATATGGGATTTATCTATTTTCAACATTTTCTTCAGCACAGAGCATTGTTCTCCACAGTGTGTGACTCCATGTGGAAATATTTTCTTATACTTTGTTTGCCTTTTTGAACCACACAATATGATATAGTATACTGATAGCAAGAACAAAAATTATATTTATATATATATATATATATATGTATATATATATATATATATATTTAAAGTATCTCTGAATGTTATAGAAGGCCTGAAAAATATAATTTGTTGGGTAAAGTAGAAAATATTTATAAAATGAATGGGTAGAAACACAGCTGTTGAAATAAAATATAGAGGAAAAAAATGACCTCTGCATTTAGATTCATTACAAAATATTCCTTTTCCAGCTGAAATACACATTCATAACTAAATAAATGGTAATTTGTTTTTGGAATCATAAACTTGGAAAATAAATATCCTAATGTAGAAACAACTGAAATAATTAGAAACCACATAATCAGAACCCTTCATTAATAATTACTCCAACTACTTTTTTTTTTGCAGAAATGGTTAAATTTTAAAATATGTGAGTAAAGAGGTTTATCCACAAAACTCTTCCAGAGGAATGATATGGAATCAATAAGAATACAGCCTATTTTTTATACCTTCTGTATCTCCATCAATAGTGTTAGACAAACACATGCTCATTATTAAAATATTTGAAACAACAGAAAGAAGAAAACAATTACCTGACATTTCACCATCCAAATTACAATTACTATCGATATATTCTTTGTATAATTACTTTCAATATTTTCTAAGTATATGTGTGTTTGTTTCTCCCTAGTTATCCACTGACCATAGCTAAATTTAAATTTAGCTTATCATATTTAGAATTAGTCAGGATTCATGCTTACAAGGAACAAAAACTGACTCTGAACAACAACAACAAAATATAGAAAAACATATAACTGACAAAAGTCCTATCTCCAGAATGTATAAAATCTCCTACAAATCAATAAGAAAAAGGTAGACAATTCAATAGAAAAGTGAGCAAAATACTGAATAGGCACTTCACAAAAGAAAAATCCAAATAGACAATAAAGATATGAAAAGTTTCTCAAAATCGTTAGTAAATCATGAAAATACAAGTCAAAACCATCCTCAGTAGATTGGCAAAATATTTTTAAAGTCATAAAAACATCAAAAAGTTAGTGCAGATGTGGAAGGAAAGAATATTTTTATACATTATTGGTGAGAATGTAAATTAGTTCCACCATTTTGGAAAATAATTTGTATTTATCTAATGATGTTGAAGAGATGTCTTGCCTTTGATCAGTGTTCCACTCTTAAATGTATACCTTGCAGAAATGCTTAGATATGTACACCAAGATACATATATTATAATGTTCATAGCAGCAGCATTATTTGTAATGGTCCTGTACTAAAAACAACCAAATGTTCATAAACAATTGAATAAATACATATATTATAATATTTTTATGCAATGGAGTATTATAAGTCAGTAACAATACATGAAGTATAGTGACAATGTGCAGATAATTCTTATAAATAAATGTTAAACAAAAAAGGCACAAAATCATATGTAGATTCTTGTATCATTTTTGTAAAGTGTAAAACCAGACAAAATTAGACTATGCTATTAAGGATTCATATACAATGCTAATACTGCAGAATAAAGCAAATAACTGCTTATCATTAAAATGATGTTTCCTTCTGCAGAGTGTGGGATAGTTAAAGGAAACTGAGAAGGGATACACTGGCAGCTTCTGTAGTGCTGTCAATATTTTATCCATTCATTTGGATGGCTTTTATATGGGTGCTTGCTTTATAATCAATCACTGTACTGTACAGTTGTGTTTTATGCGCTTTTCTCATATTATCTTACTGTAAGAGCAAAAACAAAAGAAAGATAATTTTTAAAATGTAGAAAGGGCAGCCCCCGTGGCGCAGCGGTTTAGCACCTCCCACAGCCCAGGGCATGATCCTGGAGACCCTGGATGGAGTCCCACAGTCGGGCTCTCTGTATGATGCCTGCTTCTCCCTCTGCCTGTGTCTCTGCCTCTCTCTCTCTGTCTCTATGAATAAATGAATAAAATCTTTAAAAAATATAAATAAATAAATAAATAAATAAATAAATAAATAAATAAATAAATAAAATGTAGAAAGTAAATGGACAGGAAGCAAAGGAGGCTAAGCAATAAGTAATATGACCAAGCTCTCTTCATCAGTACTTTTTAAAAGCTACATAGGTGATTCCATCATACATTCAGAGTTGAGAATCAGTGTTGAGAAAAAAAAAAAACAATATCTTAAGTACAGTGCCTGACATATATATTAATGTCAATTAACATGTCTACACCTAAAAATGATTGACAATTCTTTCTGTTCATGTCTGAGCATTCAGTTTCTTGAGTAAATTACCAAAAATAACAGGGGTGCCTGGCTGGCTCAGCTGTTGGAGTGTATGACTCTTGATTTCAGGGTGACGAGTTTGAGCCCCATGTTGGCTATAGAGATCACTTTAAAAACAGGAAAAAAACAATTGTTTTAATGAGTTTATATCTATAATTAAACTTAATATAGACTTGGAAAGATGTATTTAAATATATTGTAGATGAGAGAGTTGTGGGAAATGAAAAATTATTTCTGATGGTGTATAATACATAAAGTCTCCAACAAAAAATAAAAATACATGAATACATTCTAAAATCTTTCAAGTGGAGACTTTAAGATATAAATTGAAATTTTTAGAATAGTTAAAATTGTGATTACTAAGTCAAATATCAAGGGTTTTTTATTAATCTTTGCTATGCTGACTGAAATGGCACTAAACTTTTGAAAGGATGACAGTTTTTTTGACAAATGGTGAAGGGTGTGATGAGGTAATTCATCATGGTATTCTGTAATTAACATGTGATTACTTTTCCTAGACAACTTTTTTTTTACTGTTATTGTTTTAAGGATATAGAAAAAAAAAGATGAAATAAAAGCCACATCATGTTCTTTAAAGCTATGAAGGTTTTTTCCCTTTCATTTTGATGTCAAGAATTGTTTAAATATGGAAAGTTATGTTTAGCTGTGGCAAAGTTGAATTTTATGAGCAGAGACACAAGGAAGAAATTTCTGGAGAGCTTCATGAAGAAAAGCAAATGGAATCATGGGAGATATTGATTCAGCACCACACATCTCTTGTATTCAATAGGTCCATTATTTTCCAGCAGATGGGGCTGGTGAGGCAGGTGTGGAAGATCTGGGCCAAAAAACAAAATGGTCAATAATGACTGGTGAATCAGGGACATTATTTCTACAAGGAGAACAGAAACTAGAGTATGCAGTGAATACTGTAGTGTACATTAAAAGAAATGAAAGAAAGATGGCTATAGTAAATGATATTCCCATCGCAAATATCATAGAGATTGACACTTTTGTAACACATGCTTTATTCCAAAAGTGTTTGTATGAAGGTAAAACAAAACAAAATCACGATTGGTGCAGGGGTGGGGGTGAGATGTGGGTTCTCTATAAGCTGTATACAGGTAGTGAGAGCCTCACTCTAGGAGATTTTCGGACATTTGTATCACAAACATTTATTTTGTGGGAAAAATCAACTTATTTTTTTTAATATTTTTATTTATCTATTCATGAGAAATACACACAGAGAGGCAGAGACACAGGCAGAGGGAGAAGCAGGCTCCATGCGGGAAGCCTGATGTGGAACTCGATCCTGGGACTCCAGAATCATGCCCTGGGCCAAAGGCAGGGACTCAACCACTAAGCCACCCAGGTGTCCCCATCTTAATTTTTTTTAATCAAGATTTCCACCAAATGCTTTTTATTATTAAACAGTTGGTCTCCTATATGACTATAATAAATTGCTTTTCTTTCTCCTTTTACAAATGAACATTATTTACCAATACATCATTTTATCTGAACAAAGCTGTCTGAGATTTTGAAAACATCTATCTATAAATATTAGCTTATCGAATCTACAATATAAGCCTGGACAATGTCTACTACATTTTCTATACTATCAGTTCTAAACAATTAAAATACTACTTTAATGCTTAAAGACTCATTAAGAAGTAATTTGCTGCCCAAGCACCCATGCACAAGAATTTATATTGCAGTATTTTTTATTGAAGTAAAAAACTATGAAAACTACAAATTAATAAATGGATGCATTGTTATGCTATGGAATCCTTTGCTGCTTAAAACTATGAAAATGAATGAACTACAGCTTAATGTGTAAACATGATTACATTACAAAAATAATATACTGAAAAAGGCAAGTTCCAGAAGAAATCAGAGTATAATTTTCTAATTCTTACTGAGTACCTACTCTATACTTGGAATTGTGCTAAGGTCTTTAAATACATAATCTCACTTGATTATCTTCTTTGTTATTCTCATTTACAGATGATGAAATTGCAGTTCAATGACTTGCCCAATGTCACACAGTACCAGGTTGAGGAACCAGCATTTGAACCCATATTAGTCTGACTCCAAAACCTGAACTCTTAAGCACTATAGAGTGAAAGCAATAATTAAGAGCTATTCCTCCCAGCATTCATGACAGACCTTCTTGTCTGGACTACCTAAGGTGTTTTCTTGGGGAGAACAGAACACCACAAGCCACATTAACTATATTCATATTCTAATAAGTCATGTGCATTTAAACTTACAACAGATAACTTCTAATCTAGCTCTTCCAGGTTCAAGAAGAAATATTTATACTATATGAAGTCCAAGCATACCTGCAAAAATGGCCAAACACATTGCACAACTCCAGGAGAAATTTTTCTCACAAAATGCAGTGTGAATGGTGGCCTTGATGTGGGATAGTGTAGAGGTCCTTCTGGCTCGCTCACAATATTTACTCACTACTGAATGAAGCACTCTATCATCGGGATACAAAGTCTACATTATACTTCCATAAATAACATCTTCCTTGTATAAAATGTGCAGGTCTTTTTGGAATATATTTTGGTGTAATGCCATGGGCTTAAATTGAGGTAGTTTATAAAAAATATTTCTATGAAATTGATACGACTGTTTTATTAAGTAGCCATGATTTTATCACATTTTAAGTGTTAAGTCAAGTGACTCTGGAGCTAGACTGATTAAGAATTCAGTTCTAACTGTTATTAGTTATATCTCAATGGTTAAGTTGTTTAACCTCTACCTGATTCCGTTTTCACATCTGTAAAATAGAATCTTTCTCATAAAGGTTTTGTAAGAATTAGGTGAGCTAATACTTGTAATGTTCCTAGACCAGTGCCAAGAAGATAGTAAGTACTACTTAATATTCTTTTTAGTGCTACCTAATTGATAGCCATTGTCTTTGTTGCTGTTAATATCATAGTTGTTGTTTTGTACCACTGAGCATCCTCTTTATGTAGAAGACATTGTTAGGACAAAGAGTAGTATTACATGTCCTAAGGAATTGGTCAATATCAGAAGTGAGAGTCAAAATATTTAATATGAAATCTTAAATGGGTCCTTACCCAATTAGAGGAGAGAGCAGGTATGGTCTCTATGGCTATACTGGTGGACACTATTTTGAGTATCAACCCTGACTTATGATCTATGGACTCTATAAAGTGGAAAACTATCTTGGTTAGAAAGTTTATAAATTGTTGTGCTCAAACACAGCAAGTATCTAACACTTCAGGGTAGGAATACTCCTCATTTGTTTCTATTTATAAACCACTTTTTAAATTCTGCCTTTGCAAGCTGTTGTAACCATTCTAGAAAAAGGTGTTAGAATGGTTTAGTTTTCCTAAGGTATTTCAGAAATATCCAAAATAGGTGAAATAGACCTCTGGCAACCCAAACCTTCATGTAATTAGAGAGAGAAGATGAAATATTTAAGCTGCATATTAATAACTTGCACTAAATTCTTCAGCTCAGATTGCATACATAAACAAATTTATGGGGGATCCCTGGGTGGCTCAGCGGTTTAGCGCCTGCCTTTGGCCCAGGGCGCGATCCTGGAGACCCGGGATCGAGTCCCACATCGGGTTCCCGGTGCATGGAGCCTGCTTCTCCCTCTGCCTGTGTCTCTGCCTCTCTCTCTCTCTCTCTCTCTCTCTCTCTCTCTCTGTGACTATCATAAATAAAAAATAATAATAAAAAATTTAAAAAAAATAAAAAAATTTATGGGTCGGTTGGAGAAGATGGTGAAGGAGTAGGGGTCCCCAACTCACCTGGCCCCACCAACTTACCTAGATTACTTTCAAATCATCCTGAAAACCTACAAATTCGACCTGATATTTAAAGAGAGAACAGCTGGAACGCTACAGAGAGAAGGGTTTTCGCTTCTAACAAGGTAGGAAGGCGGAAATAAATAAAATAGAATCAAGTGGGGGAGGGGCCCCGCGAGGAGCCAGGCTAAGGCCGGTGGCAAGAGCCTCAGAGACAGGAAAGCCCAGCCCCAGAGAAGCAGGAACGTTCAAAAATCTGCACCGGATTCGTCCTCAACGGAAAGGTGCTTAGCAAGGAAATTGAGCAGAATCTCAGGAGGGGCAGTGGAGCCTCCGGTCTTCCAGAATCACTATTAGAGGAGGTGCGCCCTGGGGGAAAGTGAACCATAAACTGTGGGCTGATCTCTGTAAAGGGCTGGAGCGCAGGCCTGGTGGGGCCTCAGGGAGAAGCCGGTAGGTCAGGTGGGGGCTCCGGGTAGAGGTGGTTGCGCCTTGCTGTATTCGAGAGCCCCAGTCCGGGAGCGCGATTCCAGCAGCGCAGGCCAGGGATCCCAGGGCGCCAATAGGACACAGCCCAGGATCCTGTGTTCCACCCGGAACAGGCAGAGGCAGGGAGGGCACAGGACAAGGAGGACGCTTTTGCTGCCAGCGCCCCCAAGCTGTGCAGATCAGGGAACCTACGCCCTGGGAGCATCCAGGCCAGTGTTGAGTGGGACACTGCGGTAGTTACCTACAAGGAGCTGACTCCAGGGCTAGAGACCTGGCTGCCACCAGTGTTGTTGTTACTCCTTGTGTCACCCTGTGCCTGGGAGAAGTGGGGCCCCCAGGGAAGAGAGGCCTCATGGGGTAAACAGCTCCCACTGAGCCCAGCACCCAGTATGGGAGGGGGCATCTCCCCCAGGTGCATGCACCTGAAAATTAGCACAGCAGCCTGACTCCCAGAAGGCCAGCTGGAAGCACAGGGGAAGAGAAAGTTCTTGACCAAGCAGCGCTGGAAAGCTCCAGAAGTCACTAGATTTACAGTATATACAACCAAAGGGGACCCCTCCTTTTTTTTTCTTCCTTTTTCCAGTACAACTCATTTATATATCAGCCTGTAAATTTCCAATTTTTTTTCCTTTCCAACCTTAACTACAATATTTTACCACCTCTTCATTTTAAAGTTTTTTCCGTTTTGACTTTCATATTTCTACAATTACAGGTCATAGATATATTTTCCACTTCTAGATTCCCTTAACATACTCAACTTAATTTTGGGAGATGTACAAGATGTGTTTTTTTGTTTTGTTTTGTGTTTTTTTTGTTTCCTCTACTCATTTTGTTCTAAAATGGAGGAAGTTAATACCTTCTAAAACAAGACCAGCATGCACCAAGAACCACGTGGTATACCATGATGGTTCATTCTGTGAGATTATATTCTGTCTTCATTCCCACACTGCCCCCCTCTTTTATTCCATTTATGTTTTGGTGGTCAATGTTGGGGCTCTCTACAAGTATTTCTGTTTATATACATTTGGGACTGAGAATCTTCTAAAATGCAGAATTTAACATACTCAGAACGAAGAGTATCACCCTCTATAGCCCATCAGGTAGACTACATTCTCCCTCCACTACAACTTCATCACCACCACCATCCCCCAGTCCCCACCCGACTTGTTTTCTTCTCCTTTATTGTCCTCTTTCTTTATTCTGTTTTTTTTTTAATTCACTTCTGCTGTGGGATTCTTGGCCTTTTATTTTTTACTACTTTGTTTTAAAATTGTTTTTCACTTCGTGGTACTTTTTTTTATATTGTTCTGATCATTGTTTTCCATTTCTGGTCGCTGACCTTGGCAAAATCATCTAGGGTGAAATTTACTTAGGTAGTGGTTGATATTCTTGACTCAGACCACTCCTACAACCATTCAGCACTGAGAAAAATGAATACAAAGAAGAACTCACCACAAAAGAAATAATCAGAGAAAGTACTCTCTGCCACAAAGTTACAGAATATGGATTACAATTTGATGTCATAAAGCCAATTCAGAAGCACAATTATAAAGCTACTTGAGGCTCTAGAAAAAAGCAAAAGGAATAAAGATATTTCATGACTGCAGAATTTAGATCTAATCAGGCTGAAATTAAAAATCAGTTAAATGATATGCAATCCAAACTGAGGTCCTGACGACAAGGGTTAATGAGATGGAAGAAAGAGTGAACGACATAAAAGACGGTTCATGGCAAGGAACGAAGCTGAGGAAAAAAGAGAAAAACAATAAAAAGACCATGAGGAAAGGTTAAGGAAATAATTGATAGCCTCATAAAGAAAAGTCTACTTTTAATTGGGGTTCCAGAGAACGCTGAGAGGGACAGAGGGCTAGGAAGCATATTTGAACAAATCATAGTAGAGAATGTCCCTAATACAGGGAGAAAAACAAGCATTCAGATCCAGGAAATAGCCCCCCCCCCCCAAATTAAAAAAAAAAAAGTTCAACACCTCGACATTTAATAGTGAAACTTGCATATCCAAAGATAAAGAGAAAATCCTTAAAGAAGCCAGAGATGAGAGATCCCTAACATATATGGGGAGAAGTTTTAGATTAATGGCACATCTCTCCATAGAGACCTGGCAATCCAGTAAGGGCTGGCAAGATATATTCAGGGTACTAAATGAGAAACACATGCAGCCAAGAATACTTTACAGCAAGGCTCTCATTCAGAATAGAAGGAGAGATAAAGAGCTTCCAAGATAGGCAGAAACTGAAAGAATATGTGACCACCAAACAAGCTCTCATTAAGGGGGACTCTGTAAAAGAAAGAGAAAGCCCAAGGAAATAATCCACAAAAACAGGGACTGAATAGGTATTATGAAGACACTAAATTCATATCTTTCAATAGTAACTCTGAACGTGAATGTGCTAAATAAATGATCCCATCAAAAGACAAAGGGTTTCAGAGTGGATAAAAAAGCAAGACCCATCTATTTGCTGTCTAAAAAAGATATTTTAGACCTAAGTACAACTACAGTCTGAAAATGAAAAGTTGGAGAACCATTTACCATTCAAATGGTCCTCAAAACGAACCTGGGTTAGCAATCCTTATATCAGATGAATTAAAGTATATCACAAGGATTGTAGTAAGAGATGAAGAAGGACACTATATCATACTTAAAGGATCTATCCAACAAGAGGACTTAACAATCATGAATATTTATGCCCCTAATGTGGGAGCTGCAAATATATCAATCAATTAATAGACAATGTAAAGACATACTTAGATAATAATATACTAATATTGGGAGACTTCAACATGGCACTTTCTGCAAATGACAGATATTCTAAGCACAACATCTCCAAAGAAATAAGAGCTTCAAATGTAACACTGGACAACATGGATTTCACTGATACATACAGAACTTTGCATCCAAACACAACTGAATACACAAGAAAAACAAGAAACAATGTACTATGTTAAATAGCAGTGGTGAGAGTGAACATCCCTCTCATGTTACTGATCTTAGGGGAAAGGCTCCCAGTGTTTCTCTATTGAGAATGATATTTACTGTGGGCTTTTCATACATGGCTTTGTGGATTTCATACATGAGAAACATTCTTTTCAAGTGCATATAGAACTTTCTGCAGAATAGACCACATACTAGGTCACAAATCAGACCTTAACCAATACCAAAAGATTGGGATTGTACCCTGAATATTTTCAGACCATAATGCATTGAAACTTGAACTCAATCACAAGAAGAAATTTGTAAGAAACTCAAACACGTGGAAGTTAAAAAGCATACTGCTAAAAGATGAAAGGGTCAACCAGGAAATTAGGGAATAATTAAAAAGATTCATGGAAACTAATGAGAATGAAGATACAACCGTTCAAAATTTTTGGGATTCAGCAAAAGGAGTCCTGAGAGGGAAATACATCACAATACAAGCATCCCTCCAAAAATTGGAAAAACTGAAATACACAAGGTAACCTTGAACCTAAAGGAACTGGAGAAAGAACAGCAAATAAAACCTACACGCAGCAAAAGAAGAGAGTTAATAAAGATTTGAGCAGAACTCAATGAAATAGAGACCAGAAGAACTGTAGAACAGATCAAGAAAACCAGGAGTTTGTTCTTCGAAGAAATTAATAAGATAGATAAACCATTAGTCAGTCTTATTAAAAACAAAAGAGAAAAGACTCTAATTAATAAAAAAGGAGAGATCACCACCAATAACAAGGAAATACAAACTATTTTAAAAACATATTATGAGCGCTATATGTCAATAAATTAGGCAATCTAGAAGAAATGGACGCATTTCTGGAAAACCACAAACTATCAAAACTGGAACAGGAAGAAATAGAAAACCTGAGCAGGCCCATAACCAGGGAGGAAATCAAAGCAGCCATCCAAAACATCCCAAGACACAAAAATCCAGGGCCAGATGGCTTCCCAAGGGAATTCTATCAAACGTTTCAAGAAGAAACAATACTTATTCTACTAAAGCTGTTCCAAAAGATAGAAAGTAATAGAATACTTCCAAACTCGTTTTATGAGGCCAGCATCATCTTAATTCCAAAACCATATAAAGACCCCACCAAAAAGGAGATTTATAGACCAATATCCCTGATTAACACGGATGCAAAAATTCTCAACAAGATACTAGCCAATAGGATCCAACAGTACATTAAGAAGATTATTCACCATGAGCAAATGCAATTTATTCTCGCGATGCAAGACTGGTTCAACACTCGTAAAGCCATCAACGCGATAGATCATATCTACAAGAGAAAAACAAGAACCATATGATCCTCTCAATAGATGCAAAGAAAGCATTTGACAAAGACAGCATCCATTCCTGATCAAAACTCTTCAGAGTGTAGGGATAGAGAGAACATTCCTCAGCATCTTAAAAGCCATCTACGAAGAGCCCACAGCAAATATCATTCTCAAAGGGGAAACACTGGGAGCCTTTCCCCTAAGATCAGGAACAAGACAGGGATGTCCACTCTCACCACTGCTATTCAACATCGTACTAGAAGTCCTAGCCTCAGCAATCAGACAACAAAAAGAAATAAAAGGCATTCAATTTAACAAAGAAGTCAAACTCTCCCTCTTTGCAGATGACATGATAGTGTACGTAGAAAACTCAAAAGACTCCACCCCAAGATTGTTAGAAATCATATAGCAATTTGCCAGTGTGGCACAATATAAAATCAATCTCGGTCCCTGGCCCGAGCCTGAGCCCTGGCCTCCCGAGTCGCCCTCCGGCCCTCCCTCCGAGCAGCGTGAGCTTCACCGCCCGCTCCACCTTCTCCTCCAACTACCGGTCCCTGGGCTCCGTGCAGGCGCCCAGCCACCGGGTCCGGCCCATCAGCAGCAGCGCGGCCAGCGTCTATGCAGGTGCAGGGGGTTCGGGCTCCCGGATCTCCGTATCCCGCTCCACCAGCTTCCAGGGCGGCTGGGGGTCCGGAGGCTTGCCCGCAGGGATGGCCGGGGGTCTGGCGGGCATAGGGGGCATCCAGGGCGAGAAGGAGACCATGCAGGACCTGAATGACCGCCTGGCCTCCTACCTGGAGAAGGTGAGGAGCCTGGAGGCTGATAATCAGAGACTGGAGATGAAAATCCGGGAACACCTGGAGAAGAAGGGCCCCCAGGTCAGAGACTGGGGGCATTACTTCAAGACCATCGAGGACCTGAGGGCTCAGATCTTTGCAAGTGTTGTGGACAATGCCCGCATCATTCTGCAGATTGACAACGCCTGGCTCGCTGCTGACGACTTCCGCGTCAAGTATGAGACGGAGCTGGCCATGCGCCAGTCCGTGGAGAGCGACATCCATGGGCTCCGCAAGGTCATTGATGACACCAATGTCACTCGGCTGCAGCTAGAGACAGAGATCGAGGCTCTCAAGGAGGAGCTGCTCTTCATGAAGAAGAACAACAAGGAGGAAGTAAAGGGTCTACAAAACCAAATCGCCAACTCTGGGTTGACGGTGGAGTTGGATGCCCCCAAATCTCAGGACCTCAGCAAGATCATGGCAGATATCCCGGCCCAGTATGACCAGCTGGCTCAGAAGAACCGGGAGGAGCTGGACAAGTACTGGTCTCAGCAGATCGAGGAGAGCACCACAGTGGTCACCACACAGACCGCTGAGATCGGAGAAGCTGAGATGACCCTCACGGAACTGAGACGTACCGCCCAGTCCTTGGAGATCAACCTGGACTCCATGAGAAACCTGAAAGCCAGCTTGGAGAACAGCCTGAGGGAGGTCGAGACCCGCTACGCGATGCAGATGGAGCAGCTCAACGGGGTCCTGCTGCACCTGGAGTTAGAGATGTCCCAGACCCGGGCAGAGGGGCAGCACCAGGCCCAGGAGTACGAGGCCCTGCTGAACGTCAAGGTCAAGCTGGAGGCTGAGATTGCTACCTACCGTCGCCTGTTGGAAGACCGGGAGGACCTCAGTCTTACTGACGCCCTGGACAGCAGCAACTCCTTGCAGACCATCCAGAAGACCACCACCCGCAAGATCGTGGACGGCAAGGTGGTGTCTGAGACCAACGACACCAAAATTCTGAGGCGTTGAGGCAGCAAAACAGGGTACCCTTTGAGGAGCAGGAGGACAATAAAAGGTTCAGAGGTAAAAAAAAAAAAATCAGTCTCATAAATCAGTGGCATTTCTCTACACTAACAATGAAACTGAAGAAAGAGTAGTTAAGGAGTCAATCCCATTTACAATTGCACCCAAAAATATAAGATGCCTAGGAATAAACCTCACCAAAGAGGTAAAGGATCTATTCCCTAAAAACTACAGAACACTTCTGAAAGAAATTGAGGAAGACACAAAAAGATGGAAAAACATTCCATGGCCATGGACTGGTAGAATTAACATTGTGAAAATGTCAATGCTACCCAGGTCAATTTACACATTTAATGCAATCCCTATCAAAATACCATGGACTTTCTTCAGAGAGTTGGAGCAAATCATCTTAAAATTTGTGTGGAATCAGAAAAGACCCCGAATAGCCAGGGCAATATTGAAAAGAAAACCAGAGCTGGGACCATCAAAATGCCAGATTTCAAGTTATATTACAAAGCTGTGATTATCAAGACAGTTTGGTACTGGCACAAAAGCAGACACATAGATCAATGGAACAGAATATAGAACCCAGAAATGGGCTCTCAACTATGACTATGGTCAACTAATATTTGACAAAGCAGGAAAGACTATCCACTGGAAAAAGAACAATTTCTTCAATAAATGGTGCTGGGAAATTGGACAGCCATGTGGAGAAGAATGTAACTAGACCATTCTCTTACACTATACACAAAGATAAACTCAAAATGGATGAAAGATCCAAATATGAGACAAGATTCCATCAAAATCCTAGAGGAGAACACAGACAACACCCTTTTTAAACTTGGCCACAGCAACTTCTTGCAAGATTCATCCATGAAGGCAAGGGAAACAAAAGCAAAAATGAGTCAACAAAACTAAAAGACAACCTACAGAATTAGATATGGTATATGCAAATGACATACTGAGATAAAGGGCTAGTATCCAAGATCTATAAAGAACTTATTAAACTGAAAAGCAGAAAAACAAACAATCCAATCATGAAATGGGCAAAAGACATGAACAGAAATTTCACCAAAGAAGACATAGACATGGCCAACAAGCACATGAGAAAATGTTCTGCATCACTTGTCATCAGGGAAATGCAAATCAAAACCACAATGAGATACCACCTCACACCAATGAGAATGAGGAAAATTAACAAGACAGGAAACAACAAATGTTGGAGAAGATATGGAGAAAGGGAACCCATTACACTGTAGGTGGGAATGTGAACTGGTACAGTCACTCTGGAAAACTGTGTGGGAGTTCCTCAAAGAGTTAAAAATCGAGCCACCCTACCACCCAGCAATTGCACTGCTGGGGATTTACCCCAAAGATACAGATGCAGTGAAACAGCAGGTCATCTGCACCCCAATGTTTGTAGCAACAATGTCCACAATAGCCAGACTGTGGAAGGAGCCTCGGTGTCCATCGAAAAATGAATGCATAAAGATGTGGTCTATATATACACTGGAATATTACTCTGCCATTACGCACGATGAATACCCACCATTTGCTTCAAGGTGGATAGAACTGGAGGGCATTATGCTGAGTGAAGTTAGTCAATTGGAGAAGGACAAACATTATATGGTCTCATTCATTTGGGGAATATAAAAAATAGTGAAAGGGTTTATAGGAGAAAGGAGACAAATGAGCGGAAATGTCAGAGAGGGTGACAGAACATGAGAGACTCCTAACTCTGGGAAATGAAAGGGGTGGTAGAAGGGGAGGTGGGCAGGGGGATAGGGTGACTGGTTGTCCGGCACCGAGGGCGTCACTTGATGGGATGAGCACTGGGTGTTATACTACAAGTTGACAAATCTAACTCCAATTAAAAAAAAATACAAAAAAAAGGACCCTGGGGAAAAATATTTAAAAAATAAAAGAATAAAAAATTTATGGATGTGTGTGTAGTTAAAAAAAAAACAAAGAGAAAACAAGTCAGTCAGTCCATAATGTGTGGAAATATCAGAAACAAAAACAGGAAATCCCTACTCTTAAGATTCTCTCAGAGGAAAAAAAATGGGATTTGCAGTGAAATTATTATTCTTACATTTTAATGGAATAAAATTTTGTGCAGTATAAAACAAAGAAATGCTACTTCTGCCCTTTAAAATAAACGGGCTTTTAGTCTGGCACTCAAGCACATCCCTTTCATGGAAGTAGTTGTACTAAAGAGCAAGCAAGTACAGTTGCAAAAGCAGTCTAGTCTTTTAGCTTTTAGAGAAAACAAGTGCAGAAAGCAGAAAGGATTCCAGTCAATTGTAACCAAATGATTGGCTCAATATTGTTTGAAAATGCTCTCTATCCCAAACATAGCTCAATCTCAAAATAGATCAATAAAGAGTTTCAACATGATAATTATACAAACATTAATTCAAATACACTAATGCAAAATCCAAAAATATAGAGCAGATTAAAAAAAGAGAGAAGAAAGAACAAATCATTTAATAAAGTATTATTAATTGAATAGGACTCAATATAGCTTTTGCTTTAAGTATTTTACAGACTTTTTGAAACATAAGATGTCAAGTCATGGTGTGTGGGAAAGAACTATGACCAAAGAATCAGTCTGTGTTTTAATATCAGCTCTGGGACTAGCTTGGGTGTGAGACTTTAGATTACTCACTTCCACTCTCCAAATGTCAATCTTCTTATTTTATTTAAAACAGGGATACCCAGGGGCACCTGACTGGATCTAGAGCATGAAACTCTTGCTCTCAGGGTCATGATTTCAAGCCCCAAGTTGGGTGTGCAGCATCCTTTAATTAATTAATTAATTAATTAATCAGAGATCTTCCAAAATGTTTTGATTGACACCCACAACAAGAAGTATATTTTATAATATATATTGTGTAAAGCCCAGCATAGTTTGAAAACACTATACTAGGTGATCCTTGGATTTATCCAGAGCTGATTCTCTGTGACTCAGATTAGATTGGTTTTGACACTGCAGGCATCTTTCAGTATCTGAATCAGATCACTTCTGAAATGCAGTGGAATATAAATTTTTAAAAAGCAGAATGCTATATTTCATTATTTTAGTGGAAAAATAATGTGTTCCCAGCTCATCTAGAAACACTAACCATTTCTCTGAAATATTTCTAAACTGTTGTTAAATATCTATGTAATAATCCATCAAGGATTTTGGCATAAAATAAAATGTTTAAAAAACTAGTTTTCCAATTAATTGACAATGAAGCTATTAGTGTTTTTGTGTACTATGAGCAGCAGTATGCTCCAACAACTCACAAGAGCTGATTTTTTAAATTACAGAAAGTATCTGAGCCAGTTGTAAAACAGTAGCTTGAAATAGGCTACTGTGGGGGTATTTACCCCAAGGGAATCACCAAATGTTGCATATCAGGGCTTTCTCCCTCAAACCCAGAACTAGTTGTTCAAACATTTACCAGACTGTAATGTACAAAAGTCAAGAAAGGAAGTCATGACTCAGAGGGCTAGAGGTGGTGCTTTCATTCTATTTTGATGTATAGCAGCTTTGGTCATGTTTTTCTTCCAACAAAATCAATATCAAAAGTTGTTGTAGGGATGCCTGGGTGGCTTAGCAGTTGAGCATCTGCTTAGGACATGATCCTGGGGTCTTGGGATTGAGTCCCACATAGGGTTCTCTGCAGGGGAGCCTGCTTCTCCCTCTGCCTATGTCTCTGCGTCTTTCTCTCTCTGTGTCTCTCATGAATGAATAAATAAAATCTTTAAAAAAAAGTTGTTGAATACTACCATTATAGGTACAGCTATATGTGCCAAGATTGCACTAAGCACTTTAAGTTTCTATAATCTTTACAACTCTGGTTGTAAACCAACTGAACTTATGTATTATACCCATTTTTTGAAAATAGATTGAGTCTGAGAGATTAAGTATGTTATGCAGAGTGACACAGATAGTAAATGTTGGAACTAGAATTTAACATCAGAACCATGCATTTTTTTTATTTTAGCAAATCCTTATCTCTATCTGGTGAAATTCCATCAATATTTCTATGTCCTATTCATTTTTTTTGTTTTTATATTTTAAAGTTTTTACTTATATTCCAGTTATTCAACATACATTACAATATCAGTCTCAGGTATAAATATAGCAATTCAACACTTCCAGGTAATACCAGGTACTCATCAAGACAGGTGCATGCCTTAGTCCTCACCACCGATTTAACCCATCCTCCATTGACCTCCCCTCTGGTAATGCTCAGTTCTTTATAGGTAAGTGACTCAGTTATTTTTATATTAAGTAATATATATTCTGTACACATGAGCAAGAGCAGAAATGCTCATATTCCACTAATTAATAAAACAAGCCTTGGCTTGCTCCTTTCCTAATGGAGATTTATCTGGAAAAATCTCTGGATTGTAATCTTGAATTTCAATAATGATTCCGATTCAAAACATGCCATTGGCCCACTCATTCTGTACCTGGCCATCAGCTTACACATATACCATCTCACCTAATACCACATCTCATTTTTTTTGTATATTTTTTATTGGAGTTCAATTTACCAACATATAGCTTAACACGCAGTGCTCATCCCATCAAGTGCCCCCTCAGTGCCCATCAAGGGCCCATCACCCAGTCACCCCATCCCCTCACCCACCACACTATCCACCACCCCTTGTTCGTTTCCCAGAGTTAGGAGTCTCTCATGTTCTGTCACCCTCTCTGATATTTCCCACTCATTTTCTCTCCTTCCTCTTTATTCCCTTTCACTATTTTTATATTTCCCAAATGAATGAGACCATATAATGTTTGTTCTTATCCAATTGACTTACTTCACTCAGCATGATACCCACCAGATCCATCCACATTGAAGCAAATGGTGGGTATTTGTCGTTTCTAATGGCTGAGTAATATTCCATTGTATACATAAACCACATCTTCTTTATCCATTCATCTTTCGATGGACACCGAGGCTCCTTCCACAGTTTGGCTATTGTGGACATTGCTACTATAAACATCGGGGTGCAGGTGTCCCGGCATTTCACTGCATCTGTACTTTGGGGTAAATCCCCAGCAGTGCAATTGCTGGGTGGTAGAGTAGCTCTATTTTATTTATTTATTTATTTATTTATTTATTTATTTATTTATTCTATTTTTAACTCTTTGAGGAACCTCCACACAGTTTTCCAGAGTGACTGTACCAGTTCACATTCCCACCAACAGTGCAAGTCCACATCCTCTCCAACATTTGTTGTTTCCTGTCTTGTTAATTTTCACCATTCTCACTCCTGTCATTTGCAAATATCTTCTCCCATTCTGTAGGTTGTCTTTTAGTTTTGTTGAGTGTTTCTTTTGCTGTGCAGAAGCTTTTTTTATCCTGAATAAGTCCCAACAGTCCATTTTTGCTTTTGTTTCCCTTGCCTTCATAGATGTATCTTGCAAGAAGTTGCTGAGGCCAAGTTCAAAAAGGGTGTCGCCTGTGTTCTCCTCTAGGATTTTGATGGAATCTTGTCTCACGTTTGGATCTTTCATCCATTTTGAGTTTATCTTTATGTATGGTGTAAGAGAATGGTCTAGTTTCATTCTTCTGCATGTGGCTGTCCAATTTTCCCAGCACCATTTATTGAAGAGATTGTCCTTTTTCCAGTGGATAGTCTTTCCTGCTTTGTCAAATATTAGTTGACCATATTGTTGAGGGCCCATTTCTGGGTTCTCTATTCTGTTCCATTGATCTATGTATCTGTTTTTGTGCCAGTATCATCTATGTCCTATTCAAACACAGGTCACTTCTATGAATTCTTCTCTGACTTCATACATTAGAATTGACTTCTCATCCTTTTAACTCATCACTACATCTGATTTTCTTATAGCATTTAGCATATGCTTCCATGTATCCAAGTTATTTCTGCTTCTTACTCTTCTCTTGTTTTGTGCTCATGAACATTTTATAAATCAATTCAAGAATGAATAAAGGTGGAAGCTAATGATCCTGAGGTTTATTTTATTTTATTTTATTTTATTTTTTTATTTTATATTTTTTAAAGATTTTATTTATTTGTTCATGAGAGACACAGAGAGAAGCAAAGACATACGCAGAGGGAGAACCTGGTTCCATGCAGGAAGCCCAATGTGGGACTCCATCCCGGGACTCCAGGATCAGGCCCTGAGCCGAAGGCAGATGCTCAACCATTGAGCCACCCAGGCGTCCCTATGAAGTTTTTTTTTAAAAGCAATGGATATGTTATGGAATTAGTAGTGATAGTTACACAATCTTGTGAAAAAAAATCACTGAATTATATGGGTTAAAGGGTGAGTTTTATGGCATATGAATTATATCTCAATTTAGAAAGTCAATATAAAACTTAAAATTGCTTTTTTTATCTATCAAAATGATTGAATCACCAATTTCATATAGTTTATCCTAATATAAGCAGGAAGTCCTTCCCAGTGATTTGATAAAAACAGGTATTTTTACAAATAGCAGTAATAATTCTAATTGAAAGTTTTCTCAATTCTACAATGCTATTGAAGAGAAAAAAGCAAATAATCTCATTTGCTTTGTCCACATACCTCTCATAAATCTTCCCTTTCTTGAGCTAGTGGATCTTTCCTTGATAGTTCATTATTGATGATAAGAAGACCAAATTTTGATTAAACCAAGAACCAGGTGGATGAAGTCTCCAAATTATCAAATATACAAGATTCTCAGAAATTCTGGTGTGTTGATCAGCTACATTGTTTATCACCACTGGTAAAAAATAAGGAGCACACAATCTCTGGGTAGCAATGACCACATGCTCTGATGCACCTCTGAAGGTAATGTGGAACCTGGTAGCATTTCTAGGAAATTACAACAAAACTTATATACATTCAGGAAAGCAGCTTTCCTGGGTAAACATAAATAATGTGTTGCTCAAAGAATGATTAGAAAAGTTTAAATTGCAAGAAATGGGGAACCAAAGGCAGAGGAAAGAAAATATCATAGCTGAGTTAGGGCAGTAGACAGAGTCATTCACTGAAAGTGCATTTAGTGTGTGAATATTTCCATTTCCATAAGTAAAATTACTTTTGGAAATTTTATTTCATTTGCTATCAGAGATATTTTCTTTTTTTAATATAAATTTATTTTTTATTGGTGTTCAATTTGCCAACATATAGAATAACACCCAGTGCTCATCCCCTCAAGAGCCCCCCTCAGTGCCCGTCACCCAGTCACCCCCACCCCCCACCCACCTCCCCTTCCACCACCCCTAGTTCGTTTCCCAGAGTTAGGAGTCTCTCATGTTCTGTCTCTCTTTCTGATATTTCCCAATCATTTTTTCGCTATCAGAGATATTTTCAAGTTAATGTGGAAAGATGTTTTTTTTTTAAGATTTTATTTATTCATTCATGAGAGACACACAGAGAGAGAGGCAGGCACAGGCAGAAGGAGAAGCAGGCTCCATGCAGAGAGCCCGATGTGGGACTTGATCCCAGGACTCCAGGATCATGCCCTGGGCCAAAGGCAAGTGCTCAACCGCTGAGCCATCCAGGCATCCCTCCACCATGGCTCTTGAGCAGGTGGTCACCTTATCAGTCTATTTCACTTACGGAGTGTAAAGTATGAACATTTAAGGAAGCATTGACAAGAGAGAAGGCACAAGCCAGAGGAGAAGCACTGACGGAGCAGAGGACATTGAATTTTTTACTAAATATTTAGTAAGGGCTACAGAAGAAAACAAAAACTTGTAAAAAAAAAAAAAACTTGTAAAAGAAACTAAAGTGCAATAAGTTCAAAGATGGTACACTTGATTTTTCTCCTACTGTTCTCTTAGTCTCTCTTATATTGTATGAGTTTCTTTAGAATGTTCTACTTTATAAACATTCATAGAGTAGAACAGGAAGCATTAGCTTCCTGAGTACAGTTTGTTTGCATATTATATACTTACCTAAACTCACATATAAGTTGACTTACTGCTATGCTGATTCAGGCATGTGAATTTTTAAAATGTGCACCTTCCCCCATCATAAAAACATAATTTACAAACCAAAAATTAACTATATACATGTTAGCTCTACTGCTAGACACAGCATTATCATTGCTTTCTATATGTAATAATGCTACTGGATTGTAAATTTTTTGAAGGCAATTGTCTTGTAATGTTTTATCTTCTTTAGTTCAGCAATGGTTAGGTGGTAGTGTCTGCACTGATACCCATAAAATGCTTTACTGATTCTCTTCTTGAAAATACCCTGAGGGGCTCCTGGGTAGCTTAGTCAGTTGGGTGGCAGGCTCTTGATTTCGGCTCAGGTCATGATCTCAGGGTTGTGGGATCCAGCCTCGTGTCGGGCCCCGTGTCAGGCCCCATACCAGGCCCCCATGTAGGTCTCTGTGTCAGGATCCAAGTTCAGCAGGGAGTCTGCTTAAGGTTCTTTTTTTTTTTTTTCCTTTCTGAAGTTTTTTTTTTGTTTATTTTGCCGACATATAGTATAACACCCAGTTTTCTTCCCATCACGCGTGCCCTCCTTATTGCTCATTACCCAGTTACCCCATCTTCCACCCTAATCTCCTTCTGAAACCCTTTGTTTTTTCCCAGAGTTAGGAGTCTCTCATAGTGTGTACTTGAGGTTCTCTCTCTTCCTTTCCCTCTGTGCTCCACCCCATCTCTGAGATAAATAAATTCCCCCCAAAATAATAAAAATGAATAAATAAATCCTAAAAATGAATAAATAAATAAACAAACAAACAAATCCAGAAAGAAAGAAAGAAAGAAAAGGAAAAGAAAGAAAGAAAGAAAGAAAGAAAGAAAGAAAGAAAGAAAGAAGAAAGAAAAGAAAAAAAGAAAAAAAGAAAAAAAGAAAACATCCTGAGGTGAAGAACCCAGGAATGCGAGTTAGGAAGCCTGAGTTCTCGGTCTATGTACACATTGCATTTCTTAAATATATAATAAGATACCTAGACTAATTTATTTCTAAGTGTCTAATATGTATGCCAATTTTCCACTCAGATAAGTCCTCATCAAGTAATACTGTCCTTTCAATGTGTACACTTTCTTCTACCCTATAATATTCAGGAATATACATAGCTTATGAAAATAATGATGTAAAAATGAAAGTTTTTGTTTCCCCTCTAGATGATATTAATCATTATCCTGAGTGAACATTTAAATGTCATCTATTTAAAGGGGAAATGTCACATTCATAGTATGTCTTGATTACTAAAAGTCTTTGAACAAAATCTTTCATTACATGCTTCTGGGAAAAATAGAAAAATGGCTTATAGTGTAATTGAATGCATTCACAGCTGGTTAAATGGCCAGATACTCATAATATTCATTAATTGAGGACAGTCTCTAGTGGAATGCCTCAGGACTCTGCATTGAACGAATTCCACATTTCTTGCTATCAATGATCTTCATGAAAATATTTAAAAACTGCATGCCATACCTTGATATGAGGGTAGAAGAATGTTAGTATCTTGAAGTAAACATTTTTCAAATAGCAGAAATTATAATATGGACTTAAATCAATAAAAGTGATTTTTTTAAAGATTTTATTTATGTATTCATGAGAGACACAGAGGGAGAGAGATTGAGAGAGAGAGAGAGAGAGAGAGAGAGAGAGAGAGGCAAAGACACAAGCAGAGGGAGAAGGAGGCTCCATGCAGGGAGCCCGACATGGGACTCAATCCCAGGTCTCCAGGATCAGGCCCTGGGCTGAAGGTGGCGCTAAACTGCTGAGCCACCTGGGCTGCACGATATAAAAGGGATTTTAATTAAAGAAATATTAGGTAATGCCAGTGTCTAATTTTTGATTAATCAAATACATAAAGTAGATGAAGGGAATATTTAGCTTTCTAGCATCTTGAAAGTAAGTAAGACTCAGGTGTTTCTGTTTACAACAAACTCAACAGAAGTCAAGACTGTGTTGGTAGCCAAACAACTAGTGAACGATGGGTGAATGTTCTGTCTAGACAATAGATATGTTTGATTCTGGATCCAGAGAGTCTCCCTTGGTTTCAGTTTATGGTCACAATTTAAAGGAATAAGGTCTTGTGTTTTCAGTGTCCTATTCAAAGGGAAAATAATTGAGATTATTAAATAAAAGTTTGTTCTCAGTGTTTGTAACAGTACAAAGAATAATAATAGTATATGTAGTTTTAGGAATATATGTATTCGATGTTACATTTCAAAGATTTTGTTTATTTGAGAGAGAGGAGAAGCAGATTCCCCACTGAGCAGGGAATGCTATTAGCAGATCCCAGGACCCCAGGATCATGACCTGAGCCAAAATCAGACATTTAACCAACCAAGCTGCCCAGGCACCCTTGATGTTACATTTCAAATAAAAATAATTACATACTTTCCACTTAGTGGTGGAATAATATCTAAGTACAGGGAGCAGCCTCTAATGCAATACCATACAGTGAATTTACTGTAGGTTCTATATAGAGACTTGAAAGGTAGTTGATACAGGGGATCCCTGGGTGGCTCAGTGGTTTAGCACCTGCCATTGGCTCAGAGCATGATCCTGGAGTCCTGGGATCAAGTCCTGCATCAGGCTTCCTGCATGGATCCTGCTTCTCCCTCTGCTTCTCTGTCTCTCTCTCTCTCTGTCTCTCATGAATAAATAAATAAAATCTTTTTTTTTTTAAAGAAAGGTAGTTGATACAATCCATGACTTTACAGTACACAGAGACATTACTGAATAAGCTAAAAAGGAATTCAGAGGGATGCCTCGGTGGCTCAGCACTTGGGCCCAGAGTCCCAGGTCCTGCATGGGGCTCCCCATAGGGAGCCTGCTTCTCCCTCTGCCTGTGTCTCTGCCTCTCTGTATTTCTCATGAATAAATAAATAAAATCATTAAAAAAAGAATTCAGAGAGAAAAGAAATAAAAGATACATTATTGTGGCATGGTTTGGATTAAAGTGAACAATTTCTGAGCTTTGTGGTTGACGAATCTTGCATATGGAAATTACAGTTGCTCTTAATCTGCTTTCAGAGGACTGATGCAAATATTAAAAAGTAATGAACTAACAAGATTGTTTGTTAATGCCACATAAAAGTGCTAATTATATATCATTTCCTGCCTACAGCTAAACCCAAGAGATATCTTCTAAGAAATTGTTAAATAAGCTTCTTCACTAGAAATGTGAATATAGTTGAGGCATGATGAATTTCCTTTTAAGGATTCTGGTGCTATCTCATCCTAAAAAAAAAGAGAGAAAATAAATAGAAAAAATAGCATATTAAATGCATTCAGAGAGCAAAATTATTTTGCTCATGGAAAATGACTGATTAATCTATTTATATCTGATATTCAACATGTGCTTTATTTATTCATTTTTTATTTATTCATGAGAGATATACAAAGAGAGGCAGAGACACACAGGCAGGAGAAGCAGGGTCCATGCAAGGAGCCCAATATGGGATTCGATCCTGCAAATCCAAGATCATGTACTGAGCCAAAAGCAGATGCTCAACTGCTGAGCCACACAGGCATGCCTCAACATATGCTTTAAAGAGTAGATTTCATACTGAACTATGTTTAGAGTATATTTGAGGGCTCATTATATTGGATGACTCTTGTAAATTTCAGTGTTATTACTTCTAATATTTTAATAGTATCAGTGATAGCAGTCATTTTCCAAAATATATTTGAAAGGTTCTAGCTATATTTCTACATTATTTCCATTAAAAGTATTCTTTATGCAAGCACAAAAGAGATGCTTTATGAGATTTTTTTTCCTTCATGTAAATACCATTAAAGCAACTGTCTTTTGTCAATTTTAGTTTTAATTTGCTTTAAAAAAATTTTTTTAGACGTGGGAAAAAGGGGCAGAAGAAGAGAGAGAATTGTTAGCAGGCTCCACATCCAGCACAGAGCCTAACACAGGGATCATTCTCTCAACAATGAGATCATGATGTGAACCCAAATCAAGAGTCACTTAACTGACTGAGCCACCCAGATGCCCTTAATTTGCTTTTTTTTTTTTTAAAGATTTTGTTTATTTGACAAAGAAAGAGAGCACACAAGCAGAGAGAGCAGTAGTGGGAGAGGGAAAATCAGGCTCTCCCCTGAGCAGGGAGCCCAATGTGGAGCTTGATCCCAGGACCCTGGGATCATGATCTGAGCCTAAGGCAACCACTTAACCAACTGAGCCACCAGGGCATCCCCCAAATTTACTTTTTAATATGGATTATTTTTCTATGTCTAATGGTAACAGGTAATCTGCAGTTGAAAGCCTGCTGGTCTTTGATCATTTGTTGGGCATTTTGAATGGCAATTATTTTTTAATTCTAATGACACTGAAATTGTGGTTTCTTTAAACTAGGATCATGCTCTTTAACAATTTTCTAGTTTTGTTAGATATGAAGTTGTTTGGACTCATTGTTATTTACGTGAACCACACTAGTATCTACTACTTCTATGGACAAATTGGAAGAGGGCACTCATTCTACGTGGATAAATTAGAAAAAGTTGATTCTCCTCAGGTATACTGTTTATCAAGCAGAAAGCAAACTGAATTTCAATCCCCACTTATATCCTTTTGGCTGGACACTTTTGTGCAGGGTACAAACTATACAATCATATTCTTGATGTGCTTACTTTTTAAAGTATTCTAAAGTGTGAGTATCAGGATGCCTGGGTGGCTCAGCAGTTGAGTGTCTGCCTTCCATTCAGGGCATGATCCTGGAGTTCCAGGATCAAGTCCCATATCAGGCTCCCTGCAAGGAGCCTGCTTCTCCCTCTGCCTATGTCTCTGCCTTCTCTCTGAGTCTCTCATGAATAAATAAATAAAATCTTAAAAAATTAAATTGTGGGTGTCATAATGGGTTACAGAAAACAATTTTTTAGAAGTACACCCCACACCCAATGTGGGGCTTGAATTCATGACCCTGAGATCAGGATTAGCATCTCCACTGAGTCTCCAGGTGCTCCTAGAAAATAATTTAGGATTGGTACTCTACAGGCTGGGTTATATTTTATGCAGTTTTAAAATGTTTACATCATCCTTGGTTGTTTTAACAATTTTCAATTGTTCACATTCAACAGGAAATAGTGTAGAAGGGGAAGATACTGCTCCAGTTTGATAATCTTAGCACCTTTGTTCCTTCCTACATCAAAAACATGACACCTACGTTTTTCTGGCTACAGTTAACATATGCTATTCCAGGTTGCTAGAATTAAAACTAAGATCATTGTAGGAATGCCTGGGTGGCTCAGTCAGTTAGGTTAAGTGTCCAACTCTTGATTTCAGCTCAGGTCATGATCTCAGGGTCATGGGATTGAGCCCTGTGTCAGGCTCTGTGCTCAGCATGGAGTCTGTTTATTCCTCTCCTTTTGCTCCTCCCCTCATTCTCTCTCTCTCTCTCTCTCTCTCTCTCTCTCTCTGTCTCTCTCTCTCTCAAGTAAATACATACATATATACAAAAAATCTTAAAACAAATCTAGGATCATTGTAGTTCAATGGGAAATCAAGAAATTTCACGTTAAAGAGCATAGATATATTAAAGGGGCTGCCTGGCTGGCTCTGTCTGTAGAGCATGAGTCTCTTGATCTTGGGTTTGAGAATTCAAGGACAAAATTGGATATAAAGATTACTTTTTAAAAAGGCATAAATATATGAAAAAGTTGTTAAACTGAATTTATGCTTACTTTCACCATGCTGCTTCAGCTGACCTGTATGGATTTGACCCCTGCCTGCCTAAACCGATGGTAAAACCAGATTGTATTTTTTGCTCATTCTCCTGAGTCTTAGCCTGTATTGGCCAGTCCTAACTCACTGATGGTCAGTGACTTGTGGAAACAACCAAATATCAGATTTTCACTAACATAACTAATATAGGGCCTCATTCCATCAAGGATCAATAAACAAAATGTTGCAAAGGCATTAGTGCTCCTGACTTTGCCTTACTCAAACTTTTTGACTAAATATAACTACTCTCATCACACTTGATTTTTTCTCTTTCTCTGAGTATTCATTCATTTAAGATTATAGTTACAAAATAACATAAAATAAAATAAAGGTTCCTACATAATATCTATAATGTTCTGTTTTGTATTATGTTATTGTTTCATTGAAGGATAGAGTTGAAAGAGACCTTAGAAATCATATACAGTTTCCTTAAAAAAAAGATTTCATCTATTTATTCATGGGAGACACAGAAAGAGAGGCAGAGACATAGGCAGACAGACAGAGAAGTAGGCTCCATGCAGGGACTCTGATGAGGGACTCAATCCCAGGACCCCAGGATCACGACCTGACCAAAGGCAGACGCTCAACCACTCAGCCACCCAGGTACCCATCTTTTTTTTTTTTTTTACTTTGCACCCAACTTGGGGCTCCAACCCATAACCCCAAGACCAATAGTCATATGTTCTACTGACTGAGTCAGCCAGGTACACTTACACAATCTCTGTCCTATCATGACTCTTAATTTTCATTACAAAAGTAAAAATTTTCATTATAAAAATTCAAATTATAGCTAAGCAAAAAGAAAAGATCTTTCTATCATATACTTCTGAAACTTTTTTTCACTTAAAATGCATATAGAAGTTTGTCTTTATTTTTAAGATTTTTTTTAAGTAACCTCCATACCCAAAATGGGGGTCAAACTCACTACCTTGAGATCAAGAGTCATATTCTCTGCAGACAGAGTGAGGCAGGTAGCCCTGACAATTTTTATTTTTATTTTTATTTTTTTATTTTTTATTTTTAAAATTATAATTGTTATTATTCTGGTGGTGGCATTATATGCTATCATTTGAATATACCACAATTTAAATAGACAACTGTCTACTTCAGAACATTTAGTTTACTTATTATTTTTTGCTGTTACAATGCTAAGATGAGCTTGATTGTAGCTACAGATTTGTACATATCCATGACTATTTCCTTAGGGCAAACCCCAAGCAGGATTCTTAAATCAAATAACATTATAATTTTAAGGAATTTGTTTAATATAGCAAAATGCTCTCAATAAACGTTCTGCCATTTATACTCCTGCATAGTATATGAGGGTACACATATGCTTAAGCCATCTCTAATAATATATACAACTATGTAAAAAAATTACTAATTTGACAGATAAGAAACTGTATTTCTTATCTTAATTTACATTTATAAACTATTTTGTATGTTTATTAGTCATTATTATTTCTTCTTTTGTAAATTACTTGATAATGTCACTTATCCATGTTTTATATGGATCTGTACTTTTTCTAATAACATAAATTCATTTAATCAGTAAGTTTAGCAATATTATTATATTATTATTATATATTGTACAATTTGAGATGCATATAGATTGCAATTGATTTGTGAAAATGCCTAGCATTGCAGCAATACAGTTCATATAAACTCTGCAGAGATTTTTTTTTCTTTTTTTCAGAGATTTTTCTTAAAGCCATATCATTTGGTTAAATTGGGGCTTATCCATGATTTTACTAATAATCTTTTATTTAAAGATTTTATTTATTTATTCATGAGATACACACAGAGAGAGAAGCAGAGACATAGGCAGAGGGAGAAGCAGGCTCCATACATAGAGCCCAATGTGGGACTCGATCCCAGAACTCTGGGATCACACCCTGAGCCAAAGGCAGATGCTCAACAGCTGAGACACCCAGGCATCCCACTGATAATCTTTATAAGACTATCTCATAGGTGGTCTTTTTTTTAACTAGGAAATATTATATATATTTGATCTTTTTTGTCCAGATGAGACTTATTTGTAATACAAGATTTAAAAAAACAATGTTGTATTTATAAACAATCAACTTTTTTATTTAGGACATTAAACACTGTCCTCAACACATTTATGGTACAATATATCACTAACAACTGCTGAGCACCAGTGAGAATTAACAATGTATAAGGATTTTATACCTGGGGACTCCTGGTGGCTCAGCAGTTGAGCATCTGCATTCTGTCTGGGTGTGATCCTGGAGTCCAGGGATCAAGTCCCAGGATGGAGTCCCTACATCAGGCTCCCTGCATGGAGCCTGCTTCTCTCTCTGTCTATGTCTCTGCCTCTCTCTCTCTCTGTGTGTGTCTCTCATGAATAAATAAATAAAATCTTAAAAAAAAGATTTTATACCTAAAGGAGGTACAAATATGCACCCTAGGAAAAATAATAGATTACCTGATTATGGATGAAAATTATGATTTACTAGGAGGAATGAAAAGGCAAAATTAGGAAATGATTAATGCACCTCATTAGAGGAAAAAAAAAGATAGGAGTTTAAATTTAAAAAAAAAGAAAAAAATGGTTCAGGCTCTTATTTGTCTCAGAACTTAAGCAGAAAATGTTCTTCTGTGAGTTTAATTCTTTGAATACCTACTTCACTAAGAAAGTTAACCTTGATGATGTGTCTGCTTGTCAAGGCCAGTTTGGGGGCTTAATGAAACCTCAAACAGAAAGTTTCCAGTTTCACATAGGGAATATGAGATTGGCTGCTATCTAAGGAGAGATGATATTTATAGGAAGGAATGAAGCTGTGGAGATAGATTCATTTTTAGGGAGGCTGGATAATGTTTCTCTAATCACCTCATCCCCACCCTCTTGAATGTGTGGCTCCTACATGGAACCTTTCTGTCATTAAATACTTAATCCATACCACTTTTTTCTTTTCAAATTGCCACCTTTCTACTTCCTCTGGGTTACATTCTCCTATATCCAAATTTATTACTTTTCCCACAGTACTTCCATTTTGCAGCTGCTTCCTGTTCTAAAGCACTTCATCTCTTCTCAACTGACAGTGGTCCTGCCCCTCTCTATTTTTAATCCTCTTTCTCCATCAGTTTTTTTTTCTCATATGCACAAACACCATCCATCACCCCTGTACTCTGTGTGTTGCTTTGCCTCTGAGTCAAAACTTTTGTAATCAGTGTTGAAGTCCTTTATAAATGAATATTTCCCCATCAATTAAATGATTAAACAATTAGATGGGCAAAGTCCTTTTATGGTAGGGTTGACAGGTTTGTGTGCTTTATATTATCTTATTGTGCTTGGGAAAAAAGATGTTCAGGGTTGGAAAAAATATAGTTTACCTCCATAAAGTCATATAGGATACTTGTCCATTCTCAAAAAACAGTGGTGGAGTCACTTCATGAAAATAACTTTCACAGATAATTTTTTTTTAAGAAATTGAGATACTGAGTAAGCCTTTCTGAGTGGCAGTGAAGTTCCCAAAGGTGGGTGAAAAAGTATATGTATTTAATCAGTCTTTAGTAAGAGTAGTACCTTCTCAGGTACTTAATAAAAGGATTGCATGATGAAGCACAATTTCTCTGAATTCTCACATCTAGATTTGCTTTGATAAATTCAGTACATTTGCATTATTATAAGAAAAAATGAATATTACCACAGAGAAACAGATGGGTTATTTCACCTAATTTAGTCCCATTACTTGCTCTTTCTGTGGGAATATCACTCAGTCAAGCTTATTATAAGGAAGACACACAAAATTTTGTGATAGCTATGGAATCAATTTGTGACATGACATAGTGTTGTGTTTTGCTGGTTTTCTTTTTAAAAGTAAACCCCACAGCATGGAGCTCAAACTCAGCAATCCCAAAATCAAGATTTGCATACTCTAGGGACTGAGCCAGCTAGGTGCCCCAACATAATGTTTTTATCTGTCTAAAATTTATTTTATCTCTAGGTTTGGTTTATTGATCTTGAAATAGAGTAATAGTTATGTAAGGATATAGTTCTCCCACATTATATATATGCTACCTAATTATTTAGTGGCAACCACCAAAAAAAAAAAAGGCCCACTTATTCCATGGTAGATAAAGAACACAATGATCTCAACCTGAATACTCCAGTGAAAATAAATTATTTAGTGTTGCTTAGTATTTAATAATTCTGAGAAGAATGAAGTGTACTTTTAATATCATTATGACTTATGAAAGACTATAAACTTAAAAAATTTCATAACTTTGAACTTTAGCCTTTTCACTATTCTGCAGTTTGATTGGCTCCATGCGTACTTCTTCCATCAGGCTACAGAAGTTGTAAACAATGGAAAATAGAAATGGCTAATTAATCATACTTTGTGACATGGAAAAGGTCAAAGTTGTACAGTTTATGATTATCTTCTAGAGAATATATAGGACATTAAAATTCCAATGCTACAGTCTTGTGACAAAGAATATAATGAGAACTATAAATAATAAACAGTCTGACATGAATCTTCTTGTGACAATGATTATAACTTTGAATAGGAAATACTTAACTCAATCCCATTACTAGCAGAAGAAAGGACTACTTTGTTGATGTTTATCTTTTCCTTTTGCAGTAAAGAGCTATTTAAGCCATAGAAAAGAAAGGAAAATGTATATGTTCAAGAGTGTTGAATATATTGCATTATGAGCACTTTCTAAGATAAATAGGATATTGTGCTATAGGGTTAATATTGGCTTAAGTTACACTAGAACAATTTAAAAATAACAATGTTAAGGCAAATCATACGTTTAAAATGAATGTTTTTTACTGTCATTGAGGATGCTGACACCTATGATAACAAAGTGATACATCATTTCCATACAGAAGGTGTGAATAAACAAAAATATTTACATTTTACTTGCATTTAACAACAGAATCCCAGGTTTATTCTATACTTGCATTCACTGAAATTTGTTATATAGGCATAAAACTCTTCATAATCTAAAGAAAATGCTCATCCTACATCACAGGAATATAAATAAAGCTTCAATGCCTTGATTTGCAAATAGTTATTTTTTATTGAACACTATAGGTATTCAGTGTTTAGGGCCCCTCCGTTCAGTGTTTAGAAATGACATAGAAAATAACAAACACAGAGGGTGTTAGGAAAGACAACAGAAGGTTGAAAACCAGCAGATTGTGTTAGTGGCACTTTCTTGTTATGGAGAATTTGTCATGGACTCTTGTATTTGTGAGTAGTCTTTCTGAGCCTTTATCACACTACTTCCTTTGAGAAGGAAAATGTATCCTGTCCTGCTGTCACTTACCACACCTCTTGGCAACTCTCCAGTGATTCAGCACTACTGTTGACACAACAACTTGATTTTTTGTCAAAATATCTTTTAACATCTGGCTCAAAAGATATTTTTTATGACTATAAGCATGCCCAACTCCTCTGTTCATTAAGGCTGAAAATTCAGTAAGTGTTTGGTACACTGGGACTAAGCTACCTCATAGTGAACAGCTGTCAAATGATTTGCTGAATACGTCTGCTCAACTCACCACAGTGAATTGATGGAATTGTGCCAGCTTTAGGACATACAGAGTGAGGAGAATTTTAGCAAGCACTATCCAGATGTTCCTTCTAAGCCTTGCACTACCATCTGTAAATTTAGAACAATCTAATATTAAATAAATGGAGAAAAAAGAAATTTTATGGATCCACGTGTCCTTTTTGTCAGAGTAGCAACAAAGGTGTTATTGGTGCTAAAAACACATTAATGATTTTGTTTATAGGCTAGATGTCTTTTGTATCTGCAGGTTTCATCAGCCTTTAACTGCTTACGTCACCTACACCATCAGCTGTAGACATGAAAACTGCATATTTGAAGAATCATTCTCTAAAGAGGTTTCTATTTTTTTAAAAAAGGTTTTATTTATTTGAGAGAGAGAGAGGCATCACACAAGGGCACAAGCAGGGGGCTACAGAGGGCAAGAAGCAGGCTACCCTCTGAGCAGGGAGTTGGAGCTCAATCAATGTCCTAAGACCCTGGGATCCTGACCTGAGCTGAAGGCAGTTGCTCAACTGACTGAGCCAACCAGGCATCCCTCTAAAGAGGTTTCTAATTTAGTGGTTGTTCATATAGTGTGCTTTGTTTTAGGGCATTTTATTATATAGTGAATTGAATTATACAGCAGTCAGAATGATCATCTTTCCACTCTGCATATTGTGCCTGTATCTACCGCTTGGATTTGAAAAAGCTCCTATCCTGGTATGCCTGGGTGGCTCGGTGGTTTAGCATCTGCTTTTGGGTCAGGGTGTGGTTCCCGGATTGGGTCCCACATCGGGCTCTCTGCATGGAGCCTGCTTCTCCCTCTGCCTATGTCTCTGTCTTCTGTTTCTTTCATGAATAAATATATAAAATCTTTAAAAAAAAGAAAAGAAAAAGCTCCTATCCAGATATTGTGATAATCTCTCAGATAATCTCTCATTATAATAGGGCACTGCAGCACATTAGAGTACAAACACAGCAGTATCTGAGAAAATAATGCTATGTGAGTAACATATTTTATTTGTGTTTAAAAGTTCTGAATAGATAGTAGCCTTGTGTTCAGGCAACAGGTGAAGGAACCGTCCGTTTCACCTTTTCCCTGGACTTTTATTAAGCCAGCTCTGTATATACCATGTACTTAGTAACGTATAATGTTGAGGGGCAAACTAGTTCATGTTTGAATCAATAAACTACGTTTTTATCTCCCCTGCTTCCCCCCTTTTTATGAGAAAGAGAAATCTAGCTGGGGGGAGGGGTAGAGGGAGGAGAATCTTAAGCAGGCTCTATGCCCAACATTGTTCTGGGGCTCCATCTCACCCCAGAGATCATGAGCTCAGCCCAAATCAAGAGTCAGAGGCCTCCCTCCCTTGCCCCTTTTGTTTCCTCATCTTTCAGCCTAGTTCTTCCTCTTAACTGGCTGTTGAGTGTTGGCTAGTACTTTCAGGAGTCTTGTCCTTTTTTTACTCATTGGGCGTTGTCCTCGATTATCTAGACTTTGGTCTACTTTATCGACTTTAATTTTCCTATCCTGCTTTGAGCAACTCCCATAGCCTGAGGTAGGTACAATTCCCCACCGTAGATTTTATCTAGCAAGAACCCAATGGATACAACACACACACACCCATTCCCTGCCCCTGCCCTAGCTGCAAGCCAAGGCTAGGGATTTAACTAAACTACTTAGAAAGCACTAACACGTTACTGCTTTAATTTCCTTAAAGTCAGAAAACAAAAGCTAGTGTTTAGGGTCCCAAGGTGGAGTTTTTAAAAATAATTCACAGTATTTCAAACTTTAGAATTTTTATTGAATCTTCAATCATGTAAGGCACATTAGTGCTAAACAAAGTTTACGAGGGTAGGTCAAATATAAAAACGTAAATGAGTAATTTTCACCTTTTCCCTCCAACCCTTTTCCCCCCTCCATTTATTGTCCTCAGTTGTTCTCTCTGTTTGAGGGCGCAGGAGCCGGCATACCCCAGGAAGGAAAATTGGCAAAATAAGAAGGCAACGGAGGACCAAATATCGGGGGTGGAGCAAAAGCAATAGGCATAGCAAGAAATGGACTGAAACTCGGAGGTCGAGGAGATATAAAGCAATGAGCAGTAGGATGAGAAGGTAAACCGGGAGTACTGGAAGACAAGGGGAGAGACCTTGGCCAATTTTCCACGGGGTGCCGCGGGCCTCCCTGTGGGAAAGAAACATGAGCCAGCCTTTCCTTGCTGGTCATTCTTGTATTTCCTAGAGGCAGCTCCATCATTACCCCTGATCTAATTGTGGGGATATGTGGGGGGCCTCTTATTTGTGGACCCCTGGGTGGAAAGAACCCCTGACCTCGTGGCAAAGCCATGTATAACCTTGCATTATTGCCACCTCTCTCGGTGCCCCCACTGCTGACCCTTGCCCCCCCTATCATCAGTGCGGGAGGGCTGCCAGAGAATTCCTGGGACACATTAATAGAATCCTGTCCCCTAAGCCTCCAGCCTGCCAGCCCCTCCGAGCTATTTACTTCTGCTGTTGCTAGGGACTCTTCCGCAACAGCAGGTGGTGGCCCATAGGGGTGTTTGTGAGCTCTGGAACTGTCGACAGGAATGCAGGCTCCTGCGGTCTCAGAGGGGCGCTCCAGCTGCTCTCTCGCCAGGTCAGTCAGCACAGTGAGGGGAGGTCTCAGCAGGACGCGATGGTGGCCCCAAGGCTCCACGTCGCCTTTCGGCATGGAACTGGAACACGGGAGGGACACGTCGTCGGGGTGCGGCTCCCGGATCCCACACTCATTTGCAACTACTCCACTGGGTGAAGGGGCGTGCCCACCAAGGCTTGCAAAAAATAGAAATAAATAAAATAGAAATAAGTAAGTCAACAAATATGGAAATGCAGGGACCTGGGAGTATCTGAAATATGTGATTGGTTAAACTCGCAGGAATATACCAGGGGAAAGGGAGAGACCTATTTCCTCCCTCGTGCAGTCTCTCCAAGCACTTTTTTAGCCCACTTTCACAGTACCAGGTGGCTTTTTAAAACAGACTTCCCCATTCCCCTTTAGGACTTTCTTGTGGCTCCACCCTAGTCCCCATTTCTCCACCTCCTCAAGGCAGCAAGAAAGAGAAGACCCAGAAAGCCCAGAGAGCTTCCTAAGGTTGCCTGTGCAAGCTTGCGATAGAAAACAGCAACTCTTTCCAGTCCCAGTAGGACCTATGATCCACTAAAGCACACAGATTCTGGCAGGAGTGTTCTGAAAAGCCTTGTGAAGAAAGACTTTTTCCTCTACAGAACTAAAAAGAAAGGCTATTTGTGTGAACAAACACTCCAGTGTTTGAAGCATCATTAAACATTTGCACCAAGTTTTGTTAAAATTTTCTTTCTTTCAACCCGTACCACACTCTAGAGAACAAATTTCCCCAAGTTTAACCCCACTATTTAGACTAAGGATTTGCACTTTTGTTGCAAAATTACATTTAAAAATTTCCGCCCTTAAATCCAGTATTTTTAGTACCGGAGTTTGTGTCCTGCAAGGTTTTTGTCTGTGATCCTCTCCTGCACTCCCTCCAGCCCACTCCTCCCCGTCCAGGTTACACAGAAAAACAATCCAAACTGCCTTTTGCCTTCAAAATTAAACAGGTCTACTGAGTTCTGTACTTACACATTTTCAATACAAGCCATGGAGAAAGTTGATCAGGAAAACCTTCGTGAGATAATGTAGAAAACCAGCTGAATGCCCACGTAGGCCAGCTCAGTCTGGAGAGAGGACTTGTGCTTCTGCTTCAGAGCAGCTTGGCTACTCGAATAAAGTCAGGGACCAACTGCTTCTTTCTAGATTTGGAGTTCTCTTTCTGAGGTTACCAGTTGCTAGGGAAGGGAGGGAGAAAAGGACTTAGGAGGGGGAGGGGATAAATCTGTGACACTCCTTTGAAGCTAAATGTAGGACTCCTTTTTGCATAGTAGTAGATGGATGGTAAGGGCTTTAGGTAAATTAACCCTGTTGCAGGCCAGATGGAAAGACAAATCATTTCAAGATTTTAGAACGATCATGGAAGCATGGTACTTTATTAAGAGTTATTTTTGAAGTTTCGGTTAGGAAAGGTAGTTACCATATCTCTTCCTTGAGTTTGGAAATGGAAATTTTGAGTACTGTACCATGTGTAGTCTTGCAATTTAAAATTCCAGTTTTGAAGATGCATACTTCATGAATAGAAATTTGTGGGATTAAATAGGTTTTCAATCTGAGTCTCTCTTGTGAAGATGAAACAAAAATAGCGTTATAGAAAAATCAGCCTAAAAATCATATTGGCTTTTGTTTTTTAACCCCTCAATTTGTTTTTTTTTTCCTACCTTCTAGTTTATTGGCTCTGTATGTCGGTGTTTGTGTGTGCATCTCTGTGTGTGTGTGTGCTATATACATATTTCCTGTAATAGAGCTCTGTAAATATACATTTTTTTCTTATAACAGAGCTTGGTAAACTTCTCTACAAGTGGGAGGGGAATAAAAGGCATAACAGGTATCATAAATGTATGAATATTAGCTCAGATTTCACCTTGTAACTTCTTTGCATAAGACACTTTCTATTCTTCCAGCCTAAATTTCATCCTCCTCCTCCACTTTAAACAAGTATATTTTTAAGTTCAGATTTTTAATCCTTTCTAGGACTCATATTTGACAGAAATGGAAATATAAAGAATCAATTGCAGATAGTAAGATCAGGAAGATAATTAGTCAAGTTGTACCAATCAAGTAATATTTGAAGGCACTCACATATTTTAAAGGGAAAACTAGAATCATCTCAAAACCTAACCTTTACAAAAAAGCAGTTGGGCTACCTCAATTATTTATTGAGCTCTGAAAATGAAGTAGTAAAATGTGTACCTTTTTTGTTTGTTTGAATGACTGCTTTGGGCAGGGAAAATAGGTAATGGAAGTTGAGGATTTGCCAAAACGTAGCTTAGTTGTGAAAGCAGCTAAGCTATAAATGCCTTTCATTACCCATGGCCTCTTATTTCTTGAGGCCAGCTCCAGATATTACATATCTCTCAAAAGTTTTTGAAGACTTCATTGAAATGCTAAGTAAGGACCATAGAAGGATATATTTACTTTTGCACAATTACAATGTCATTAAAAATGTGGTTGTACTGCCAAAATCATGTTGTTGTTTTTTTTTTTTCAAAGAAATTTTGCAGATGTGCACGTATACAAGCAAAGTTTCATTTAAAATGCATCCTTTCTCTTTTGCTTAGAAGAAGAATCCAGGGAATAGAGACATAAGAATGGCTTTCTCTGTTTCCATCAGGGTAATCAGGAAGTGATGAGGAGATTATCATGCTGATCATTGGGGGACTGTTGTCAAAAGATTCCATCCATTAACTCACTTTCAAAATGTAATGTAGCTATTCTTGTGGAAAGTTCTGCAAGTTTAAGATATCAAAAAGTACTTCTCAAAGACAGACCAGATATTTTTGAGTCTCTTGCTATTTAATTCAGTGTATTAAAAAAAACCATGAGATTAATGAAAGCATGATATTATCCCAGAATGGGTCAGACATTATTCAGTTGCACAACTATAGGCTGTACTCCTATCCTCTCTGCGACAGCTGTCCTGCAAACTCTGTGTGGTAAGTGATGAGGATGAACAGGTGAGAGTATGGTTATTTCACCACCAGCACATGCAAAAACAACTAGCAATATATGCCTCACTGTTGGACCTGTTTGTATGAAATTGAAAAGCTTGTCATTGCTTTTCTAAAGTTCTTTGTTGCAGACTTTTAAACATTTTTTTTTTTTGGTTTCAAATCAAGTATTTATGGCAGTTCCTCCGAAACAGGTTATTTGTTTGTATAAATCAAAAGCTATCAGTTCCTTGATCATTTATCTCTCTATTTTTTCTAGATCTCCTGAAAGTGAAAACTGGAAATTAAGTAGTAGTGGAGCAAACCAGATGAGAAAAAAGAAAGAAGGAAAAGGAAACAGAGGTATTTTTTTAATCACTTACTCTGTACTAGACAAATAGATTTGGTCTCATTTAATATTCGCAGAATACTTCTAAGGCAGTTCCTATTATTATTACAACTATTTTGTAGATGATCATAAAGAGAGTTGGAGAAGTTAAGTATATTTTTTCTGAGGCCCCACAGCTAGTAAGTGGCAGAAAATATTCAGATACAGTCAGTCTGACACCAAAGCCCATATTTTTTCCATTTGCCCACATGGCTTCCTAATTGTAGCTCTAGGTGAATCACGTAAGTGGCTCAGATAAAAATATGTGTCCCAGATCTGAATTTAGTTTAATTCATTGATTCACTGACTCATCTTAAGGTAATTCTGTAATAAAGAAATCATCCCATCTGCAAAGCATCCCAGAATGCCTCCCTATGCAGGGATGCAGCAGGTGAAGATTAGGCATTTGGTGGTACTACTGCAAGAAGGTAAGGACTACAATCCCTGTCATGGAACAACTGGGGTTGGTGACAGAAAAAATAAATTAGTCATAAAAAAGCACTATTACTAAAACACTAATTTTAACATATGCCCAATATTACCAATATTAAGCTTAAATTAATATTGAACTTCTGAGCTTCAGATATGCCTCATATTTTTTCCATGGCACTAAGATGAAACTGAGCCCATAATTGTGGTTAGGTCATGCACCTTGCAGCATTGGAGGAACTGGAAGAACTTAGAGTTAACTGTGTGTGTGTGTGTGTGTGTGTGTGTGCGTGCACGCATGTGCAAAAGAGAGAGAGAGAGAGAGAGAGAGAGAGAATGTGTTGGGTTGAAATGAGTAGGGTTGAGTTGTCCAAGTAAGCTATTAATGATAACTCTAGAGAATATCTTTCTGAATTAGAAAGATGTATTAATTTAAAAATAAAAGCACTCTATGTTCACATTGGTATATATTATTATAAATTAAGATAGGAACATGTACTAATAAGTAAAACAAGGAAAGTTAATGAAAAATATTACTTTACAGTAGCCCATTAGACCATAAATCTATAATGATGGCATATACATAGATGTATATTCCCCATGTTAGAATTAATTGGTAAGCAAAGGAATGAAGGCATACTTAACTTCTTGAGCATTTGGTTTGAAAAACAAAAACTATTTTAGATTAGTTTCTTCTTGCTTGTAATTAAGACATTGTAGATTCATGTTGAAAATATTTTATCAAACTTTATTAAAATGAGTCATATGTGCCAAGTTGTTAAGAGCTTTGGTTCTGGAATCAGAGGAACAATGACCTGCATTAAAGTCTCAGCTTCATTACTCAACTGAGTTTGTGACCTTGGACAGGTTTTTTAACTTCTCTGAAGCTCACTCTCTTCGTTTGTAAAGTAGGATTATAGAGAGAATTATAATAGATCGTGAAAAGTAACTGTTATATACTAGGTGATTAAAATATAGTCCCTTGCCTTGTACATGTTAGACTCAGTTTTCCTATATGTAAAATGGGGATGATGATACCTCTATTAACCAGTTTCAGGACAGTTGAGAAATTTAAATATGATAATTATGTGAAACTGCTTGGCAATCTGTAAATCACTTTACATATATTAGGCTAATGTAACCCTGGGTGATATTTTCAGAGGCAAGAGGACTTTAGGGCACATTTTAAATAGCACTGTGTGGGTGGTCACCTATTCCACCTATACCTAAGGCCGTTTTTTTCATTTCCTGAATCATTAAGGTGGGAAGGATTAGCTACACTATTTTAAAAGCTGCATGATGTAAATACTTTAAACTTTTCAATTGATGCTACATAAATCTCACCCATTGTTGTATTTAATGCAGTAACTATGTTAGAATAAAAAGTCTGCATTTTTGTATTTGACTATATATTTAATTGGGCTTCAGAATCTTGTGTTTCACAGCAGGAAATCTTGTATCACTGAAAGCTCCTGTGATGATTAGAATGAAAAGCCTGAAAAAGGTTGCTTTTGCTTCCTGATAGTGAAGATTTGATTGATTCTCCGAATGATTCGTTACTTTAAAGAAAAAATAATAATTTTCTCATCTCAGTTGCCCCCAACCCTATATCCCTCTCAAGTGGTCAAATAAATAGGCTGCTGAAGAAAGTGTAACATTTTTATAGACTGACTGTAATTCAGTGTTCAAGAAAATCTGTTCATGAAGCTCATAATTAAAATAATAATAATGATTATGATAATAATGAAGCCCATCCAAACCATTCTTAATTCTTGTCTGAATTATGCTGTATGCCTATGTTGTTTTGCTTGTTCAGAGGTCCTGGATAATCACAAGTGCTGTAGAGTCTCTATTTGCTTTATTTTTGCAATGTTTCAGATCTTGCGCTTTTCATTTTTTATGTTATGAATTGATATGTGTGTTTATTTAGGGGAAAAACTCATCAGAAGAAAATATCAGACTGTGGGCCTGGCAATGGGAAAGTGCTTCTTGGAAGATTATTAGCAGATAACAGGAATCTTACTCAGATATTGAAGTCTCAACAACCCTAGAGTAATATCTGAACCAAGGTGATGAAACTTCTAGAGGCACTGGGTCATTCTGTATATAGGTAAACCAGAACAAGTGGTGCTGTGGGCTATTGTGCTATTTCTGGTAACCTATACTTCTATTTATGCCTGTGGTTCCCAAATTTTACTGAGTAACAGATTCACTTGGGGATCTTACTAAAATAGAGGATTCCTGGGCTCCATCTCCAAGAATCTTACTTAATTGATCTGTAGTGGGATCCAGTTATCTGTAGGTGAAATATTTACTAATTCTGATGTGGTCTTCAGATCACAACAGAGAAATACTGGCTATATGGTCTAATGGCTTTGAAGCCTAGCCTTCTGGGGATGAACCCAGGCTTCTAGTGGATACTCTTATTCTCTAGGTCTAACCTATGGACCAGATATTGGAGCACTAAAACATAAAATCTTTTTGACCATAACCAATGTCTCCAGTTCTTTTTGTTCCATCAATGATTACTTTTGAACAGATGTGTTGAGTAGTTCATCAAGAGCAGCAATTCAGAAAGTGTGGTCTGGATAAAACTACTGTCAAGATCCTTTTGGGAAGCCCACAATATCAAAATATTTTCACTATTACATGAAGACTTTATTTGCTTTTTTCACTCCCTCAAGAGTATATAGTGGCTTGAATTCAGAGGCTATATGATATGAAATGTCACTGCTTTGATAACTAATGCATATATGTTTCTATATTCTTGCATGTTCAAATTTTCTCAGTTTTAATTTCTAATATGATAAATATTGATAGATATAACCTTCCCAAACAAAAATTCATTGTAGAGATTTGAATAATTTTTTTAAGAGTGTAAAATGGCCCACGGGGCACCTGACTGGCTCAGTCAGTAGAGCCTGAGACTTTTAGTCTTGAGGTTGTGGGTTCAAGCCCCACACTAGGTGTAGAGATAACTCATTTAAAAAAATCTGTTTTAAAAAAGGAGTGTAAAGTGGTCCTGAAGCTAGCATCCATCTTTTAGTTCAGATGAAAGAATAAACACCAGAGGTCATATTGGACCAGTTAAGGAACCTAAAGGAATGCAACCCCACTCGCTTACAAGTAGTTAATCAGCACTACCCTAAAGATAAAATTATTATATGTACTTAATTAAATCCATAACATAAAGATATTTTTCAGATTACAAGTCTCTTGAAATGGAAAAGACCTCCAGGGAACCAAATGAAGCGGCACCAGAACACTTGCTAGAATGGCTTCATGGGCCTCCAATTAGTGGCATCCACCTACTCAGGAGACTCCTACCCCAAATTTTGCCCTTAAAAAATCCTCACTTGCAAGCCATCAAAGAGTTTGAAACTTTTGAGCATTCTCCCCCCACCTCGGCCCCCCTAATTCTCTTGGGGGCACCACACAAATAAATAGCCTATCTTTTTTTCACTGCAAAAGCTCAATATCAATTATTATTTGCTTACTGTTCATCAGGTGGATGAATTCTTGTTTGGATCAGTTATAGCATCAGATCGAAGAGTTTTAAAATCTATGTTTTATTTAACCAAGCATAATTTTAAACATGCATCATTTAATCTGAATTGGTGAAATTGCTCCCAATCTCAAGGAAATTTCAAGCCTTGTTAAAATACTCAGATTCTTAATTTTTCATCCTTTTATAAATCCTTAAGATAGAAATGAGTAGTACAATACAAGTCAACAATTATTGACTTATTGGATGTCTCCTGTATTATCAATGCTATGTAAGCCACTATATATGAGATAAAAATACATTTTGGCTTAAGTAACTTACATTCATTTGGGAAAATAAAAATAAATCATATTAAATAAATGTCCAATTGTAGAATGTTTACATTATTTTCCTTAAAATTAATCAAAAGCAAAGATGAGTGGAAGCTAAGCAATCTAATCACAGAGGTTTTCTCAGGAGAGGTAAAACTGCAGCCCTACTTCAAAAGATGTAAAGGATTTGAATAGGAAAAAACAGTTCTCTAATTAAATCTTTTCCTAAGAAATACTACAAATAGACTTTAAGGGGATTTTAGTATTCATTCTGAATCATTCTATATCGTTTGATACTTTTAGTTACCATCACTTTACTAAACAATAACATTATTTTTATTTATTTATTTTTAAATATTTTATTTATTTATTCATGAGAGACACCTAGAGAGGCAGAGACATAGGCAGAGGGAGGAGAAGTAGGTTCCATGCAGGAGCCTGATGCGGGACTCCATCCCGGAACTCTAGGATCATGACTTGAGCCAAAGGCAGATGCTCAACTGCTTGAGCCACCCAGGTGTCCCAATAACATCATTTTTAAACAACACAGAATATAATATCAGAGATCTAAAATAATAACTAGAGTATTTTAGCCTAAAACATGCTAAAACACTTGCCTCAGTGTCTTAGAAATTAAAAGAAACTATTTTTCCAGTGGAATTAAGTCAAATAGTTATCACAGACTTTTTTTTTTCCATCTTTGGCCTTTGACCAGAGCCACATAGAAAATTGTTATCAGGGCCCGTGGCTCAGCAGTTGAGCACCGCCTTCAGCCCAGGGTGTGATCTTGGAGACTCCAGATCAAGTCCCACATCGGGCTCCCTGCATGGAGCCTGCTTCTCCCTCTGCCTGTGTCTCTGCCTCTCTCTCTCTCTCTTTCTCTCTCTCTCTCTCTCATTCTCTCTCTCTCTCTGTGTGTGTGTCTCTCATGAATAAATAAATAAATAATCTTAAAAAAAAAAAGAAAATTGTTACCAAAGTCTGGATTCAAAATCAGATATTTCCTTTGTTTTTACTCTATGTAGCTACCTCATTTTTATGCACCACTGGGTAAATTAGCTTATTTTTTGACCCTGTTTTATGTATTTTTAACTGGTCAGATTATTTTGGACTGAAGGCATGTGGTGAGGTTCAAGCACTCTCTAGGGAGCTCTCTAGGGAGCTCCAGCTAACATTATACATGGAGTGTCCAGTTGCAAGATTGCTTGCTCCCAGAGTTCTGAAATGGCTATTGGGAACTTTTCCAACTGCTCCAGAGAAAGAACCAATGTCTTTTCTCTGTTCAGTGCTGACAATGGCTTGCAATTTGTTTTAAAATCTCCTCATGATGACCCCTTTCTACTATATCAGCAGTAAATGAAAGCAGTAGTTCTTGTTTTTGCTAAATTCATCAGACTTTATTATTATACTGTAGAAAAAAGTCACCTTTATTATTACATTTGAGACCTTTAAGCTCTGTTGTGAAGGTCCCTGAAAAACTTTCCCAAGGGTATCTGGGTATCCAGTTGAAAGAAGACCATTTGTATGTTTACAGTGCATTATATTGCACAATTGTTTGGCTTCCATAAGATTAAAAAAAAAAAAACAAGAAAAAAATTGGTTTCTTTCCCTTTCCATGCTGTATTTCCAAGAAAATTTCACCATGTTTTCATTGGACTTGAGAAAACAGCAGGAGAAAAAAAGTTTTAATTATGCAAATATAAAAATCATCAAAAGAGGGGTGCACACCAGATAGATTTGATGAAAGCTCAGCCTCCTTTTCAATATTTACTGCTTGTCACCAAATTAAATTTCAGATTATATTTAGTAAGAGGATTACAACATTTAAACAAATAATAACTTTATGCAGCAAAACCTAATTATATTTGTTTAGTCTTGTGCTTTGAATCACTCACAGGAAACAGATTTGGAATTGCCAATATAAAGTTCTTAGTATTCATTATTTACACACCCTTGTAGGGGCTCAGAACCAATTGCCCTAAAATGTGCCATTTCAGCTTGCAGATTATTTCAAGGTGAAAACATCAAGGCCAAAAAGATTTAGGAAGAAACTGACTTTCCCACAAACTGCTTAAAAGAATTTAGATTAAAAAAAAAAGAATTTAGATCAAGGACTAAATGCTCCAGGAAGAGAGCTATCTTTATAGATAAATACATTATAAGAAGAAGTAAGGGTGGCCGGCAGGAATTTAGCAAAATATGTTTGTTAAAATTCCTCTCTATGCCCCATTGTCTCTGTGTAGCCCAGAAAACATTTGTTTGCCAAAAGCTTATTCTTTTTTTTTTTTTTTTGCCTTCCTGTGGATTGCTTTCCTTCCCTTTGAGGTCTCAGACCCTTTCCTACTTCTCCTTAGTTCAGAATGACTATACCTCTTTTTACCTTTGAAATCTCTAATGTTTATGTGGATTCCCCATACATACATAATACAATTAAATTTGATTTTCTCCTGTTAATCTGTCTCATGTTAATTTAACTCATATCAGCCAGAAGACTCTTAAAGGGTATAGGAAAAGTTTTCCTCTTCTACATCTTATTAATTGCTAACAGAAGTTACATTTTATTTTTTTAGGTTTGTTTGCTTGTTTATTTGTTTGTTTGTTTGTTTGTTTATTTATTTGATCTCTACACCCAGTGAGGGGCTTGAACTCATAACCCAGAGATCAAAAGTCACAGGCTCTTCCAACTGAGCTAGCCAGGAGCCCCCAGAAGCTGCATTTTAGATTCCACTACCTTCTATATCCAAGCTAAGGGATACCTGGCTGGCTCAGCAGTTGAGCAGTTGAGTTTGGCCCAGGGCGTGATCCTGGACTCCCAGTATGGAGTCCCACATAGGGCTCCCTGAATGGAGTCTACTTTTCTCTTTGTCTCTCTCTGTATGTCTCTCATGAATAAATACGTAAAATGTTTAAAAAAAATAAATCCAAACTAAGGTATGATACAATTACAAAATCATTTTCCTCCATGGCTTTGGTGAATTCATAGTTGATGCTACTCAATGTTCTGTTATTTAAAAAATACAGGACAAAATTAACTTAGAGATTTTGAAATGTAATATGGCTTAAATATAAATTCATTTCATAGCAGCATACCAGAATATACTACTATGTAATAAGAAATTGTAGTAAAAGGAAAATTGATGCTATACAGTCTTTAAAACTTAAAGGTGTAAAGAGAACTTATCAACCAAATGTGGCATTATATTTTTACCTGTGAACTTAATATATGCATTAATATAAGCATAAACAAATTCCATATATCTGTCAAACATTTAAAGGGTCCAAATCTTAAGTACCTCACTATTGGTTGGTTTGTTGTTAGACATACTAAAACATTTTATCTAGAGTTTACAATCCAGGGACCCCTGGGTGGCTCAGCAGTCGAGCATCTGCCTTTGGCTCAGGGCATGATCCTGGGATCTGTGATTGAGTCCCACATTGGGCTCCCATGGGGAGCCTGCTTCTCTCTCTGTCTATGCCTCTGCCTCTCTCTCTCTCTCTGTGTCTCTCATGAATAAATAAATAAAATCTTTAAAAAAATAGTTTACGATCCAGAAGCAGTGATGGCAAAGAAAAATTTATAAACATCTATTGTTTAGAAAGTTAAACATACTAAAAAAGATTATGCCAAAATTATTACCGAAGTGAACAATAAGCATCTTAAGAAATCTTTGTGGAAAAAAAAATAAAAATAAATAAATAAATAAATAAATAAATAATAAATAATAAATAAATAAAAATCTTTGGGGAATATGAACTAATGTAAGGTATACCATTAATAGGGCTATAACCAAATTCTTGAGAGTTGTAAACCATGCTGATAAAGACGTTCCAAGCTTGTAAGTCAGGGAACAAAAATGTATAGCAATTTTTGCTAAAAACTTACTTTTAACTTGTCTCTGAAATTACCCTTATCTCATGCACATCTATTGAAAATTAGCTTGAAAATCATGCCACTGATCTCTTAAATAGCTCATACTACTTTTAAGTACAAATGAATGAAATGAACTACTGAGGTTAAAGGGAATACTCAGTAAAAAGCTTTTGACTCTTTCCAATCCTTCTGCTCTAGACATGCACCCATCTTTTGCTCTTTGGTATGTAAGATCAGGTAGGACCTAAAAAACAGTGAGAGAAGATGGTAAAAAGAAACACAGAGAAAAGTAGGCCTTGTGCAAAGACAAAATGTCAAATGCCTAATTCTTCCCAAGATTTTGAAGGAGGTAAAGCATAAATGTCTGGTCAGGAGTTAACAGGCCAAGTTCCACAAATGTTTATCCTGTTGTTTATTTTCTTATTGTTGTTGTTGCCAGTGTTCTGGAATTTAAAGTAACTCTGAAAAAGCTACTGAATCAAACAAAGGGAGAATGGACAACTGCTAGAAGGTCAAAACTGATGATAAGTACTATTGCTAGCAAGCCCTCTTACTCAACTAAAGACCGCCCCCCCCCCCAGTCAAAACCAGAAATAGACAAGATTGCTTAACTCATGCTCTAAAACCCATCATGCTTGTTTCTTACTGCATCTTCTTGAGGTTTTGGTGAAGGTGTTTTACAATAACCTGGAACGTCCCAACAGCCAGAGCAGAATAACCCTGATAGCAACAGAATGCCTAGAAGACCACACTTACATATCCCCTTCCCACATACCAACCCCTACCCATAATTACGTGCTTTTTGTCTGCTCTTCCGCAGGTACCCCTCCCCCCCCCAACCTCTTTATAAGACACTAGGTGTCCATCTAGTGGATGGAGAAGTCACTTGTCTTCTTGAAGTCTTGAGCCTGCCACTTCCCCTCACTGCTGGCACCTGAAACAAATTTCTCCTTTCTTTTTACTGAACCCACTTTTCTGGAGTTATTGGCTTCTTTTGTGACAAGTTTATCCAAATTTGTTCTGCAATATTTTTAGCAAACCCAACTAGGAGCTATGCTTTTGATTTGTCCAGTCCCCTTGGAATGGAGCAGTTGGCTACAGCAGCACACCAGGGCTCAGGATTTGTTTCCTGATGCTCAGCATTTGTTTCCTGAGTTAGTGGCTGTGATAGATCTCTTGGCAACACTAGAGAGAAATTAATTTACAATCACCTATATTTTTCCTCCCAATTTCTGACCTAATTACTTTTGTTTATAATGGAACTCCGTCTAATACTATGGAGTTCGGTTTTACTAATTGTGAATTTGGGATGTGACTTTTGATAAAATTTAGTGTTTAAAATAACCTTTAAAAATTTATTTATTTATTTATTTATTTGAGAGATAGGGAAAACATGAGCCAGGGGAGAGGCAGAGTAAGAAGGTGAAGCAGATTCCCCACTGCGCTTAGAGCCCCACTCCAGGGATGGAGCTGAGCTGAAGTCCCTGGCTTAATCAACTAAGCCATGCAGGTGCTCCCAAAACCATCTTTAATGCTACTTTTCAATTCTTCCCTCTTTTAAAGGGGCAAGTAGAAAATAAAAGCACACATAACTAAATAACCAGAATCATAGGAAATGAAGGAGGTAAGGCAATTGCCAAAAATGGCAATTGTAATTAATACTCTAGTGAACTAATGATAAAAGGAGAAATGTTCTAATTTATCTAGGTAGGAAGCTACTAAAAGTTTCCTTTAGTATATCTTTGAATATTTGAATATAACAGTTAGTAGTAATGGCTCAAGAATTACCGGTGTGACCTTGGATAAGTTACTTACTTTCCCCTAACTTTAGTTTCTTCACCTGTAAAATAAAAATAATAATATTACCAATTTTATAGGGTTGTTGTGAGAATTAAATAAAATAGTGCACAGAACACACTTAGCGCTATTGCCTGGTTAATAATCATTATTCAATAAACTTGTTACATCATTAGGCAGAAATTTCCCAGATTTATAATATAGCTTTTGGAAATACTAAAATGTTCACTCTTGTAATTATCACCCTGTGCTTCCAAAATAGGCATCCCTCTGTATTTGATCTCTATTTATTTGTACTCCCCCTATGAAAACTCACAAAACAAATACTTGGATAGCTAGGTCTACCTGAAATTAAATATTCTCTTACCTTGGTTAATATATGTACCCTAGTTGGCATGGAAATGCTTATTGTCAGAGGGAGGGTCTTTCTTGGTAATTCATAAGTGTTTCCAGAGTTGTCAGATTTGAAAAACTGAAGTAAAGAAAATTTCTTGGTTGGAGGTATGCTTACACGTGGTATCGTTGCAGATTGATTTATACTCATCAAATATTTATTGAGGACAGCCTATGAGCCAGGCATTTTTCCTAGTACTGTATGGAGGAGCAAGAATTCCTGCTCCATCAAAGATCCTTCTAACTAGACTAGAAATCAAATTGACATGAGACAGATTAACAGAAGTTCATACAAGGAATCCACACAGACATGGAAATTCCAAAGATAATTGGAAAAATGAGGTATATATGTCATTCTGGACAAAGGAGATGGGGGTAGAACTCTGGGATTTCAGAGAAAAAGAATGCATTTTACAAGGCGATAAGAGCAATTGTTTGTTAATTAGATGTTTGCCCTACCATAACAAATGGGTCTCTCAGATAAAATTTATCTCTGTTAATAACTCTTATTATGGGAAAGACCCTCAATTTAGATTCTTCTGTATTAAGGGAGGGACAAATGTTCCTTTTGAGACCACAGAGTCTCAAGTGCCTTCAGTTCAAAAAAATCCACATTTAAGTGACACTTTTGATGGGGAGGGACTGTGCCCTAAAACCTTTCAACTGAGGTGGTGGATAAGTCTAGTGAAGTCTCAGTCTTCTTGAAGTTGAAAGTATATGAATATGGATATAATTATGAGTAGGAAGAAGGACCAGTGTAGATTCCCTTCCTGGCTTCTTTCCAGTTTGTTACAAACACAGGGCTTCCACAGGGAGACTTGTAAGGGTTAAACCCAGGCTCATCATTGGTGTTGGGAGACAGGGCTCTACTATAGAGTCCAGGAAACTCTATGCCGCCTAGTCATGGTGTACATACTGAATAAATACCATGCTTTACAAATAATTATCTACAAATTTTTAAACATATGCAAATGATGTTATTAAGACAATACAAATTCAGGGGCACACGGCTGGTTCAGTTGGTAGCACATGCAACCTGGGATCTCAAGATCACAAGTTTGAGCTCCACATTGGGTGTAGAGATTACTTAAAAAATAAAACTTTTGAAAACCCCCAAAACAAAACAAAAACCCAAACAACAACAAAATAAGTTCATTTAGAGTGTTAATGAATGAATGTTGGAGTTTAAAGACTTTATCAATCAACAACTATTAAGAAGTAACTGTTATGTGGGATCTATACAATTTTTAGAAATTAAAAGTTGTATTCATTATTAAAAATTTGGGAGCAACTGCTGTTAAAATCTATGGATACTGTAAGGAGAAAACCTTAGAACATTTGGGCACATAAAGGAGTGACACAAATGCCACATCTACATGTCCCCAATCCTAAAGAAATGAAATGTGTGGGATAGAAAATATGAATATAAAAAAAGATCAGAGAAAATTATCAAAAAAGGACATTTGACGGGGTAAAACCTTTACAAAGTGAAGTTGAAGATATTGTTTTGCTTATAAAATGTCATTTTTTTTCTTTTCTGAATATTTCTCATTGGACATACAGATTACTTTATAGAGTAAGAAATAATAGGGGATCCTTGGGTGGCTCAGAGGTTTATCACCTGCCTTTGGACCAGGGCGTGATCCTGGAGTCTCAGGACCGAATCCCACATCAGGCTCCCTGCATGGAGCCTGCTTCTCCCTCTGCCTATGTCTCTGCCTCTCTCTCTGTGTGTCTCTCAAGAATTAATAAAATCATTTAAAAAAAGAATCATTCAGATATAATGATGAGAATGAGACAGTATCTAACTTGATCTGTTTGAAAAGAATTCACAGGGTGCCTATGTGACACAGTTGGTTAAAGCGAGTGACTCTTGTTTTTTGCTCAGATTGTGATCTCGGGGTTGTGATATTGAGCCTCGCATGGGGCTCCACACTCAGTACAGAGCCTGCTTAAGACTTTCTCTCCCTCTGCTTCTTCTCCCATATTCATGTGTACTCTCTCTTTCTCAAAAAAAATAAATAAATAAATAAATAAATCTTTAAAATAAAAGATTTTCATTATTTTTTTATCTTATTGTAATTAGCTTTTTATGTTCTTCTAAACTTCTTTTCCCCTCAACAAGATTGACCTACTCTTTCTTCTCTCTAGTTAACAACAGTTGATTTCTCAACATTAAGTCATCATTTGGTGTGTTTTGTAAATTGAAGTATGTGAAAAATACAGTATATTAATTTGAGTTGTGATAGGAATTGATTAGAAAAAATGGGCTTGGAGTAGAAATATGTTCTAGTCCTGACTATGCCACTAACTAATTTGTGGAAATTGAGAATGTTGGGGAGGAAGAATTTTCTCTACCCTTCATGATCCTTCTATCTGGACTAAGAATCAAATTGACAGGAGACAGATTAGCAAGAGAAAATAAAATTTAATAGAGGGTGTATGTATGGGGAATGCACATAGACATGGAAATTCCAAAGACAGTGAGACAACAGGATGCTCATATGAGCTAAGGAGATGGGAAGGCATCTAAAGATATGCAGATGAGAAAGACCATCAGCAGGTAGGGGAAAGGAGATATTTAGAAAACAAAGATTGCCCTATTATGTGGGTAAGTTTCTTAGGTAAAGAAAGTCTTTGTTAATAACTTTCTTCTTGGTACAAGAAAGAAGTTGAGGGAGAGCTAAAGAGTTTTTCCTGAATTCACTGGTTTTTGATTGCTTTTAACTGAAAATAACATTTATGCAAAAGTGGCCCATCTTGGGGCAGCCTGCCTGTGACCCAACAGGGATAATATTGAGACATTTCATCTCTCTAAACTTAATTTTCCCATTTGTAAAATGAAAGAATTTAATAATCTTTCTGGCTATATGCTACTAGAAGAAGAACCTGGAATTGGTAGGGCTCATTGTTAGATGGATTTAGGTATACTACTGTTCAAACTAGTTGGTTTTAAGTCTAATAACTATTCTATTGAAGTTATATTTAATAAAGACTATTGATATAGACTTTTGTTCTGTTTCCAAAATAGTAAAATACTATGGTATAAATGTTTGTGTCCTTCCCAAATTCATATGTTGAAAACATAATGCCCAGGATGATGACATTAGGTTATGAGGGCTTTGGGATGTGATTAAGTAAAGAGGGTGGAGCACTCACAATAGTGCCCTTACAAAAAAAAAAAAAAAGGCCCCAGAGAGGAGACTCTTCCCTTCTACCATGGGAAGACACAGCAAGAAGTTGGCAGTCTGTCATCTGGCAGAGAACTTTCACTATACCCCTATCATGTTGGTATCCTGATCTTGGACTTCTAGCCCCTAGATATGTGAGAAATAATTTTCCGCTGTTTATAAGCCACACAATCTGTGGTATTTTGTTATAGCAGCCTAAACAGACTAAGACAGAAAATTGGTACTGTAAATGGAGTGCTGCTGTAACAAATACCTAAAAATGTAGAAGTGGATTTGGAACCAGGTAATGGGTATAGACTAGAGGAGTTTTGAGGTGTATGCTTGAAAAAGCCTACATTGCAATGAAGGGATTGTTACTAATTGTGAATTTGGGATGTGACTTTTGATAAAATTTAGTGTTTAAAATAACCTAAGAGTTTGGAAACTCTCATCCTATATCATATTGCAAAAAATATTATAAATGAGAAAGCATGTTCAGAAGAGAACATTCTGTGGCTAAGTGGCTTTTTTGATAAGGATATTAAAATGGATGTGAACCACAGGCTAAATCAGTCACTCTACCAGGAAAACAGTCAGTTTGAATTGATCAAGAAGGAGACAGAAAAGAATGAAAGAAGGTTCTCTTACTTCTTAGACTTTATAGGGCAGGACAATGGAACTATTTGGCTGAGAATGTGTGCTATTCTGTAGGACAAGGGAAGAAGATCCTCAAAGGTGATTCAATTCATAGATCATCAAGGTTTCCTCCTGAGTTTCAAAGGTGGGGAGGGGCATCTCCTGGGTTTAAACAAGACAGGTGATCCTTGCCCAGACTATGGGGACCAGACCCAAGCAAAGTCATGGTGAGAAACCACTGCCTAGATTTGGAATGATGGGACCTTCTGGAACCCAGGGCACAGAACCCAAGCATAAAGCCTCTTCAAAAGCATGGCTGCTATAGAGAGCTTTGACTAGGTAGAACAATGACCAGCAGACCTATGGGGGTGGGGCTTTCCCTGTGATCCCAGACCAGTAAAGACACATTTGTCTGATTCCAGGCTAGGACAGTCACAGATACACAACTAGAATCTGAGTTGCTGCATAGGCAGCAAAATAGTAGGGTTGGAGAATGCCCTGATGTATCTGGAAGCATAATCTCCAGACTAGAGGATAGGTAAGGAAGGGCATCAAGCCAAGGAGAACTGTTCTCAAGACTTGAGGTTTAGTGATTACCCTTTTATGTCTTGGACTTGTTATTCCATTTTTATTTTCTACTTCTCATTTTTGGATTGGGAATGTCTACCCCGTGCCTATTGCACCATTATATTTTATTTTATTTATTTAATTTTATTTTTTTACTTTTGCCTTTCAAATTTCCTTTGCTTTATTTAGCAGAAGTTCTGCCTGTGCTTGAATCTGTTTTTGTTCTGTTTGTTTTGTTTTTTTAATTTCCTTTTTTATTTATTTTATTTTATTTTTATTTTTTTAAATTTCTTTTAATTGGAGATCAATTTGCCAACATATAGCATAACATCCAGTGCTCATTCCATCAAGTGCCCCCTCAGTGCCTGTCACCCAGTCACCCCAACCCCCCGCCCACCTCCCTTTCCACCACCCCTTGTTCCTTTCCCAGAGTTAGAAGTCTCTCATGTTCTGTCTCCCTCTCTGATATTTCCCACTCATTTTCTCTCCTTTGCCCTTTATTTCCTTTCACTATTTTTTATTTCCCCAAATAAATGAAACATATGACGTTTGTCCTTCTCTGATTGACTTTTTCACTCAGCATCATACCCTCCAGTTCCATCCATGTCAAAGTAAATGGTGGGTATTAGTCGTTTCTAATGGCTGAGTAATATTCCATTGTATACATAGACCACATCTTCTGTATCCATTCATCTTTCGATGGACACTGAGGGTCCTTCCACTGTTTGGCTACTGTGGACATTGCTGCTAGAAACATCGGGGTGCAGGTGTCCCAACGTTTCACTGCATCTGTATCCTTGGGGTAAATCTCCAGCAGTGCAATTGCTGGGTCTTAGGGCAGATCTATTTTTAACTCTTTGAGGAACCTCCACACAGTTTTCCAGAGTGGCTGCACCAGTTCACATTCCCACCTACAGTGCAAGAGGGTTCCCCTTTCTGCACATCCTCTCCAACATTTGTTGTTTCCTGCCTTGTTAATTTTCCCCATTCTCACTGGTGTGAGGTGGTATCTCATTGTGGTTTTGATTTGTATTTCCCTGATGGCCAGTGATGCGGAGCATTTTCTCATGTGCTTGTTGGCCATGTCTTCCTCTGTGACATTTCTGTCCCCTAATGCCCATTTAATGATTGGATTACTTGTTTCTTTGCTGGTGAGTTTAATGAGTTCTTTATAGATCTTGGATACTAGCCCTTTATCTGATAGGTCATTTGCAAATATCTTTTCCCATTCTGTAGGTTGTCTTTTAGTTTTGTTGACTGTTTCTTTTGCTGTGCAGAAGCTTCTTATTTTGATGAAGTCCCAATAATTCATTTTTGCTTTTGTTTATTTTGCCTTCATGGACGTATCTTGCAAGAAGTGACTGTTCAAAAAGGGTGTTGCCTGTCTTCTCCTCTAGGCTTTTGATGGATTCTTGTCTCACATTTTGATCTTTCATCCATTTTGAGTTTATCTTTGTGTATGGTTTAAGAGAATGGTCCAGTTTCATTCTTCTGCATGTGGCTGTCAAATTTTCCCAGCACCATCTATTGAAGAGACTGTCTTTTTTCCAGTGGATAGTCTTTCCTCATATTTCCTGAATGTCCTCCTTTGTCGAATATTAGTTGACCATAGACTTGAGGGTCCACTTCTTGGTTCTCTATTCTGTTCCATTGATCTATGTGTCTGTTTTTGTGCCAGGACCACACTGTCTTGATGACCACAGCTTTGTAGTACAACCTCAAAGCTGGCATTGTGATGCCCCCAGCTAAGGTTTTCCTTTTTAATATTCCAATGGCTATTCAGAGTCTTTTCTGCTTCCACACAAATCTTAAGATGATTTGTTCCAACTCTCTGAAGAAAATCCATGGTATTTTAATAGGGATTGCATTAAATGTGTAAATTGCCCTGGATAGCATTCACATTTTCACAAGGATAATTCTTCCAATCCATGAGCATGGAATATTTTTCCATCTCTTTGTGTCTCCCTCAATTTCTTTCAGAAGTGGTCTGTAGTTTTTAGGGTATAGATCCTTTACCTCTTTGGTTAGGTTTATTCCTAGGTATCTTATGCTTTTGGGTGCAATTGTAAATGTGATTGACTCCTTAATTTCTCTCTCTACAGTCTCATTGTTAGTGTATAGAAATGCCACTGACTTCTGGGCATTGAGTTTGTATCCTGCCACACTGCTGAATTGCTGTATGAGTTCTAGCAATCTTGGGGTGGAGTCTTTTGGGTTTTCTATGTACAGTATCGTCATCTGCAAAGAGAGAGAGGTTGACTTCTTCTTTGCCAATTTGAATGCCTTTTATTTCTTTTTGTTGCCTGATTGTTGAGGCTAGGCCTTCTAATACTATGTTGAATAGCAGTGGTGAGAGTGGGCATCCCTGTCTTGTTCCTGATCTTAGGGGAAAGGCTCCCAGTGTTTCCTCATTGAGAATGATATTTGCTGTGGGCTTTTCGTAGGTGGCTTTTAAGATGGTGAGGAGTGTTCCCTCTATCCCTACACTCTCAAGAATTTTGATCAGGAATGGATGCTGTATTTTGTCCAAAGCTTTCTCTGCATCTATTGAGAGGATCATATGGTTCTTGTTTTTTCTCTTGCTGATATGATCAATCACATTGATTGCTTTACGAATGTTGAACTAGGCTTGCATCCCGGGGATAAATCCCACTTGGTCATGGTGACTAATCTTCTTAATGCATTGTTGGATCCTATTTGCTAGTATCTTGTTTGAATTTTTGCATCCATGTTAATCAGGGATATTGGTCTATAATTCTCCTTTTAGTGGGGTCTTTATATGGTTTTGGAATTAAGGTGATGCTGGCCTCATAGAATGAGATTGGAAGTATTCCATCTCTTTCTATCTTTTCGAACAGCTTTAGTAGAATAGATATGGTTCCTTCTTTAAACGTTTGATAGAATTCCCCTGGGAAGCCATCTGGGCCTGGACTTTTGTGTCTTGGGAGGTTTTTGATGACTGCTTCAATTTCCTCCCTGGTTATTGGCCTGTTCAGGTTTTTTATTTCTTCCTGTTCCAGTTTTGGTAATTTGTGGTTTTCCAGAAATGCATCCATTTCTTCTAAATTACCTGATTTATTGGCGTAAAGCTGCTCATAATAAGTTTTTAAGATTGTTTCTATTTCCTTGGTATTAGTGGTGATCTCTCCTTTCTCATTCATGATTTTATTAATTTGAGTCTTTTCTCTCTTCTTTTTAACAAAGCTGGCTAATGGTTTATCTATCTTATTAATTCTTTCAAAGAACCAACTCCTGGTTTTGTTGATCTGTTCCACAGTTCTTCTGGTCTCAATTTCATTGAGTTCTGCTTGAATCATTATTAATTTTCTTCTGCTGCTGAGTGTAGGATCTATTTGATGTTTTTTCTCCAGCTCCTTTAGGTGTAATGTTAGCTTTTGTATCTGAGTTCTTTCCAGTTTTTGAATGGATGCTTGTATTGTGATGTATTTCCCCCTTAGGACTGCTTTTGCTGCATCCCAAAGATTTTGAAGGGTTGCATCTTCATTCTCATTAGTTTCCATGAATCTTTTTAAGTCTTCCCTAATTTGCTGGTTGACCGTTTCATCATTTAGCAGGATGGTCCTTAACCTCCACATGTTCAAATCCTTCCAAACTTCTTCTTGTGATTTAGTTCTAATTTCAAAGCATTATGGTCAGAATATGCAGGGGACGATCCCAGTCTTTTGGTATCAGTTAATACCTGATTTGTGACCCAGTATGTGGTCTATTCTGGAGAAAATTCCATGTGCACTTGAGAAGAGTGTGTATTCAGTTGCCTTTGGATGTAAAGTTCTGTAAAAATCTGTGATATCCATCTGGTCCAGTGTATCATTTAAAGCTCTTGTTTCTTTGGAGATGTTGTGCTTAGAAGATCTGTCGATTGTAGAAAGTACTACATTCAAGTCACCAAGTATAAGTGTATTATTATCTAAGTATGTTTTAACTTTGGTTATTAATTGATTGTATACTTGGTAGCTCCCACATTCGGGGCATAAATATTCATGATTGTTAGGTCCTCTTGTTGGATAGATCCTTTATTTGTGATATAGTGTCCCTCTTCATCTCTTAGTACAGTCTTTGGGATAAAGTGTAATTTATCTGATATGAGGATGGCTACCCCTGCTTTCTTTTGAGGACCATTTGAATGGTATATGGTTCTCCAACCTTTTATTTTCAGGCTGTAGGTGTCCTTATTTCTAAAACGAGTCTCTTGTAGACAGCAAATAGATGGGTCTTGCTTTTTTATCCAGTCTGAAACCCTATGCCTTTTGATGGGGTCATTAAGCTCATTCTCGTTCAGAGTTACTATTGAAAGATGTGAATTCAGTGTCAGCATGATACCTATTCAGTCCTGTTTTTGTGGATTGTTTCCTTGGACTTCTTTTTTCTATTACAGAGTCCCCCTAAGTATTTGTTGCAGAGCCGGGTTGGTGGTCACATATTCTCTCAGTTTCTGCCTATCTTGGAAGCTCTTTATCTCTCCTTCTATTCTGAATGAGAGCCTTGCTGGATAAAGTATTCTTGGCTGCAGGTTCTTCTCATTTAGGACCCTGAACATATCCTGCCAGCCCTTTCTGGCCTGCCAGGTCTCTGTGGAGAGATGTCTGCTGTTATCCTAATGCTTCTCCCCATAAAAGTTAGAGATTTCTTGTCTCTTGCTGTTTTAAGGATCCTCTCTTTATCTTTGGAATTTGCAAGTTTCACTATTAAATGTCGAGGTTTTGAGCGGTTTTTATTGATTTTAGGGGGAGATCTCTCTGTTTCCTTGATCTGAATTCCTGTTTCCCTTCCCAAGTTAGTGAAGTTCTCAGCTATGATTTGTTCAAATACAGTTTCTGGACCTCTGTCCCTTTCGGTGCTCTCAGGAACCCCAATTAAAGATAGATTTTTTCCTTCTGAGGCTGTCATTTATTTCCCTTAACCTATAATTTTTTTTGTTTTTTTTTCCTCAGTTTACCTCCTTGCCATCAACTTGTCTTCTATGTCACTCACTCGTTCTTCTACCTTGTTAACCCTTGTCGTTAGGACCTCCAGTTTGGATTGCATCTCATTTAATTGATTTTTAATTTCGGCCTGATTAGATCTAAATTCTGCAGTCATGAAGTCTCTTGAATCCTTTTGCTTTTTTTCTAGAGCCACCAGTAGCTGTATAATAGTGCTTCTGAATTGGCTGACATTGAATTGTAATCCATATTTTGTGACTCTGTGGGAGGGAGGATTGTTTCTGATTCCTTTATTTGAGAAGAGTTTTTCCTTCTAGTCATTTTGCCCAGTGCAGAGTGACCAAAAACAAGTTGTACTGGAAAAAGGAGAAAAAGAGAAAAGAAAAAAAAGAAGAAGAAAAAGAGAAAAAGGGGGGGGGAAGCAAACAGAAAACAAAAAACAAGGGGGAGTATCCTCTGATTCTATATACTGTAAATCCCTTGACTTCTTCTGGAATTTTCCAGTGCTGCTTGGTCAATAACTTGCTTTTCCTCTCTCCTTCTAGGTGCTCTTCTGGGGGAGGGGCCTGCTGTGCTGTTTCTCAGGTGTGTGCATCTGGTGTAGCTGCTCAGCCCCCTGCCAGGTGCAGGGCTCAGTGGGAGTTGTTTATCCTGTGAGGCCCCTGCTTAGTCCCAGGTACAAGGTAACACCAGGAGGAACAACAACAGTGGCAGTGGCAATCTCTCCAGCTCTGGAGTCAGCTCCCACAGTAACTACCACAGCTCTCTGTCTGCACGGATCTGGATGGTTCCGGGGGCGGGGGTGTGTGGGGGCAATGATGTGCACAGCTCGGGGCCGCCAGGCGGCAGGAGCGTTCTCGCTGTCCTCTGCCCTCTCGGCCTCTGCCTGTCCCGGGGGGGAGCGTGGATCTTGGGCTGTGTCCCCCAGCGCCTTGGGATCTGGGGCCTGCACCGCTGGAATCGTGCTCCCAGGGCCGCGCAGCCACCTCCGACGTGGAACTGCCTCTGGAGCAGCTGCAGAGCTGCTCCTGTCCCCACCCCCACCCCCGCCGGGCACACACTCTAGGCCTTTAGAGAGCTCGGCTAGTGGTGTGTGGCGCCCTCTTCCCCAGGGCGCAGGTGCTCTGTTAGTGCCCCTGGGAGCCTGGGGGCATCCCCGCCCCTCCTGGGATCCTGCTCCAACTCCCTGTGAGTGCCTTTCCGTCCGGAAGGATTGGTGAAGCTCCTGCTTCTCTGGCCCTGGGCTTTCCTGTCTTGGGGGCACTCGCCACGCAGCCTTAGCCCGGCTTCTCAGGGGGCCCCTCCCCCTTGGCTGCCTTTTTATTTTTTTATTATTTTTTTCCATCTTCCTACCTTGATAGAAGCGCAAACTCTTCTCACTGTAGCATTCCATCTGTTCTCTCTTTAAATCTCAGACTGAATTCGTAGGTTTTCAGGATGATTTGAAAGTTATCGAGGTAAGTTGGTGGGGACAGGTGACTTGGGGACCTTACTCTTCAGCCATCTTTTCCACCATTATATTTTATAAGCATCTAACTTGTTATATGTCACAGGTTCTCGGGGGAGAGGAATTTTAAGAGTTCAGGGGTAAAATGCTATGGTCTGAATGTTTGTGTAGCCCCACAAATTTGTATGGTGAAAACCTAATGCCCAAAATGATAGTATCAGGAGGTGGGCCCCTTAGGAGTTTATTAGTTCTTCATGGATGGGGTTAGTGCCCTTATAAAAGAAGCCTCAGGGTTAGCTTGTCTCTTATATCATGTGAGGATATAGTAAAAAGTTGGCAGTCTGCAACTTGGAAGGGAGGTTTTACCAGAACCATATCATTCTTGGCACCCTATTCTTGGACTCTCAGACTCTACAGCTGTGAGAAATAAGTGTCTGTTGTTTATAAACCACACAGTCTATGATATTTTGTTATAGCAGCCTGAACAGAATAAAACAAAAATATAAGGCATGTTAGTCTTATCAAGAGAGAAAAATAAAGAGCTAATTACAGTCTTAGTTGTATGAACATAGGCTTTTATCTTCCCCATAATCTTCTCATATGAAACATTTGATGAATATATGTAAACTAAATATAGTACCTAGTGAATAATTTTTTGTGAATGTAACTACTAATAGGCCACTCTAATAGGAAAGACTTGATTCATGCCACTAAGTTAATTCTTTCTAACTCCATGTATATAGTATCTCAATGGATTCAGACAACAGGTTAAATGCTTCCCTCACAAAGAGACAATCCTCTGGTTCCCACAAAATTGAAGAATCATTTTACTAGACATCCCACCAAAAATATGTCTGTCTATTCCCTGATAAATTGCTTGCCTCTTTCTTTGGTTAATGTCTTATATGAGAAACATGCAACTTAACTCCCTTTCTTCTTTCCTTTCTTCCTTCCCCTCTCTCTCTCTTTTCTTTTGTCTTACAGAATGCTTATTTCACTATTGACCTTCCACATTTATGCTATACACACATATATTTACTTATATACACTGGAAGCATCAATGAATGGAATGAACTCCTGAGAGATCACCTAATGGTTTTTACCAAGGTTAATAAATTTATCACCCTTCCTTCTTTTTACTTTGTTGCTCTTTAATTTGTGAATATAAACATTTTTGATATCTAACTCATTTATAATAAAACATATTTTTGGTATTGCATTTGAGTTTTGACAGTTGCGTCAATACATATATCACTATATAAAACAAAATGCAGATGAACATTTCCATCATCCCAGAAGTTTCTTTCCAGTCAATTCTCCCTCCACTCAGAGGCAATTGCTTTCTAATTTTTATAGCTACAGAATAGTTTTGCCAGCTCTAAAATAATATTTAAATGTTATTAAGCGCATATTTAAATAATGCACTTTCTTATGCCTAACTTCTTTGTTTTTGATATTTATCCAAGCCAGTGCTTCCTTCAGTAGTTTGTTTTCTATTGCTGAGTGATATCTCATTCTATGAATGTGCCAATATTTGTTTACCTTTTCTCCCGTTCATGGACCTTAGAGTTGCTTCCAGATTGAAACTGTTATTAATAAATGCATATGAAACCTGTCGTCAAGGTCTGTGATATGTACATATGCATATGTATTTGTTTTAGTAGACTTGTAACTGCTGCTGTTGGATTATGGCTTATATTATGTATAATGCTTGCAATAATCGAAAGCAGGACTACCTGTATTAATTTCAGACAAAACAAACTTCAGGAACTGGAAAATTATTAGGAATGAAGGTGGAATTACATAATGATAAAGTGTCAGTTTGTCTAAAACATAACCATCCTTAATGTATTCACATCTAACAACAGAGCGTCAAAATATATAAAACAAAAATTCAAGAAAAAATATCATATGATTGCATTCATATGTGGAATTTAAGAAACAAAGCAAATGAACAAAGAAAAAAAGAGAGAAAGAGACAAACCAAAAAACAGACACTTAATTATAGAGAACAAACTGATGGTTATCAGAGAGGAAGTGATCAATTAGCTTGATCATACTGATATTTACAGAATGGTCTAACAACAGAAAAATAAACATTATTTTCAGGCAAGGAACATTCTCCAAGATAGATCACATTCTGGACAATAATACTTTAATAAATCTAGGGAAATGTAAATCATAAGAAGTTCTCAGAGTCCAATAGAATTAAACCAGAAATTTATAACAGAATAATAAAAGGAATATTACCAAATCTTTAGAGATTAAACAGCACATTAATTAAATATTTCAATTAATTAATTAAATGACTACGACTTATCAAAACTTGTGGCATGCAGCAAAGATATTGCTTGGATAAATTTATAGCATTAAATGCATAAATTAGAAAATAAGAAATACCTAAGATCAGTGATTTCAGCATCTACCTTATGAGGAAAGAGAAAGAAGAATAATTTGAAATTAAAGCAATCAGAAGGAAAGCAATAATAAAAATTAGGACAGAAATCAATGACATCGAATGCAGGAAAACAATAGAGGAAATCTTTAAAACCAAATACTGGTTCTTTGAAAACATCAATATAATTGATAACCCTCTAGTCTGGCTAACTGAGGGGAAAAAAAACCACAAAACAACAATATCTGAATGTACTGTTATCATACTGCCTTAAAAATGGTAAGAAGTGCTATAAGCAACTTATGCCTACAAGTTATAATTTTGATGAATAATCAATTTATTACTCATAAGATACAAAATACCAATATTCACAAATAAGAAATGAGTAATCAAAATAGGTGTATGTCTATAAAAAGTTGAAAAAGTAATTAATAAATTACCAAAAAGGAAAGCCTCAGTTTTGGATGGTTTCACTGTGAAATTCTACCAGATATGGAAAGAATGATACCAATTCTACACAACCTCTTTCAGAAGATAAGAAATTATTTCCTAGCTTACTTGATGTAGGAGGCCAGCATTACCCTATACTAAAACCAGATGAAAATATTACATAAAGAAAATATATAGATCATCATCTATCATGAACATAGATGCAAAAATCTTTAACAATTAAGAAATTGAATCCAACTGTGTATACAAATAATTTTATACCATGTCCAAGTGATATTTGTTTGAGTTTTTCAAGTCTGTTTTAACATTTGAGCAACAATTAACGTAAACCAGAGGAACCATGTTATCATACACTTGACACAGAAAAAGCATTTGACAAAATAACAACATCCATTCTTGATTTAAAAAAAAGTCTCAACATACTAAGAATAGAGAGCAACTTCATTAATTTGATAACAAAATTAACAGAAAATCTATAGCTATCATCATACTTAATGGTGAAAAACTTATCTCTTAACCCTGAAATTAAGAACAGAGCAAGTATGCCCTAACTCGCCACTTTTATTTGACATTATGCTGGAATTCTAGCTAGTGCATTAAGACAAGTAAAATAAATAAAAGAAATATATATTGGGAAGGAAGGGATAAATTATATTTTTTCACAGATAATATGAGTACACACAGAAAAGCCCAAAGGGTTGACAAAAAACTCCTAAAACTATATTTGAGTGTAGCAAGGTCACAGGATACAAGGCTAAAATGCAAAAGTTTATTGTTTTTTAATTATTTGGTCAAAATAATATTCCATTAGTAAATTTCAATGTGAATTTTTTAAAAAATCATCATTTACAATAGCCTCACAAAAATGAAATGCTTAAAGTCTATGATATGTCCAGGATATATATGCAGCAAACTACAGTACTCCAATAAAAGAAATCAAAGATCTAAATAATTGGAGAAGTATTCTGGTTTATGAATTAGAAGACTCAATACTGGTGAGATGTCTATTCTTTCCAACTGATCTATAGATTGAAAGTAGTCTAAACCAAAATCTCAACAAATTATTTTTTTATATATCAACAATATTATTTATAGTTTATATGGAAATGCAAAATAGAGCAAACAAAATGACAGTCACAATAACAAATTATATGACTTCCTCTAGAGCGACAGGAATCAATCAGTACCAGTAATCAAGAAAGCATGGTATTGGGGGCACCTGGCTGGCTCTTGATCTTGGGATTGTGAGGCTGAATCCCACACTGGGGGGTCAAGATTACTTAAAAATAAAAAAAATATATTTAAAAAAGAGACAGCACGGTATTGGCAAAAGAAAAGACCTCTGTATTAGTGGTTCGGAATAACCCAGAAATACACTGGTACAAATAAATTCAACTGAGTTTTGACAATGGAGCAAAAGCAGTTCAACGGAGAAAGGCTTCCTGTTTCATATTCTTTCATGAGATGACCAGTAGGTGCAGTTATAATAGAAGACAGATGTGAAACTCAAGAAATAAACAAGGTTTACTATACTCGCACGTGTTAGAGACAGGAGGCACAGCACACCGCATAGGGCCACATGAGAAAGACACCAGGATGGTCAGGAGGCCATAGACAGCAGTGTGCGGAAGGTTGAGGTCATGATCATTATTGAGATTTTTTCAGGAAAGGCAAAAGAGGACAAGGTAAACAGCTTAGATTGGCTAGTTTGAATAATTTTGACAGGCTTTGGACTATAGAGTTGTTCCTTAGTTATTTGGCATCTGGATCTGGAATATTTAAGGGAGAAGAATATTATCTTCCGGAGTATACACACCAGATAGAGGAGATATGGCACTTTACTAACTCTAACAATTGGCTAGCCCAGGGAGAGACAGTCTCTCCTCGACATGAAAGGTTTTTTAAGGTATCAAAACATTTTAATATACAGAAAACATAGAACACACTTTTAAACAAGTGGTGCTGGAAAAATTGGATATCCATAAAAATGAACAAAAAACACAACTTAACACCTTTCAAAAACTGATGTCAAAATAGAGCACAAAAGTACAAAAAAACAAAAACAAAAACAAAAACAAAACAAAACAAAAAAATGAACCTGCAAAACTCTGAGAAAAAAAGTAGAATAAAATGTAGACAAACTGTGTGTGGTGCTGTGTTTTCAGAACCAACACCAGAAGCATAATCAAGAACAAATTGATAAATCAGCCTTTCTTAAAATTAAAATCTGTTTTGCAAAAGAATACTATTAGGGGAATGAAAAGACAAGCCAAAGCCTGGAGAAAAAAATTGGAAAATGTATTTCATAAAGGACCTGTATAAAAAATATACAAAGAACACAAAATATACAATGCTCAAATATGAGAAAACAAGCAAACCAATTAAAATTTTTAAACCAGTTAAACCAGAGAATGTTACATATGATATGATTTCTATTATATGACAGACTGTAAAAGTCAAAACTATAAAGATAATAAAAATCAGGGGTTATCAGAGGATTGCAGGGAATTGAAGAGGCTTGAACAGGTGAAGCACAGGGAATTGTTGAGAATGGAAGAACTATTGGATATGATATTCTTTTTTTAAAAAAAGGTTTTTTATTTATTCATGAGAGACACAGAGAGAGGGGTAGAGACACAGGCAGAGGGAGAAGCAGGCTCCCCTCAGGGAGCCTGATGCAATACTCCTTGATGCAGGACTCGATCTTGGGGATCCCAGGATCACACCCTGAGCCAAAGGCAGACGCTCAACCACTGAGCCACCCAGGCATCCCTGGATATGATATTCTTAAGTGTGGGTACATAGCACTATCTTTTTGTCAAAATCCATTAAACTCCAGAGCACAAGGAGGTGATTTTAAAGTATGAAAATTTAAAAACATCCTTTGTGATTTCAGGGGAATCCCAGGATGGAACGCAAAATGTGGCAAAACCAGATAACTATATTACTACTGTACAAAACAATCTCACTACAAGAGGTGGAGGAATAAGTTTCAGACCTAAGTAGCTTTGGAAATGAGTGGATTCTGTAAGACTAAAGGCAAAAGGAGCTGAACAGAAACACTAAGCTGTAATTGATAAATTACTTTCCCATGGTCGTATGGGTTAATAATTCTGATATTTTTATGCACATACACGGGAATTGAATAATTAAGTAAATAGATGGCAAATGGTGGGAACCAGGTTTGTCACTATCAGAGAGGGAGTTGACAGTTAAGCACAGGAAGGAGGCTAGAATGATGCATGTGGTAAAGGATTAGAATAGGAGATATCAGCATGAACTAACGTTAAATTAACTTAATACAGATAAATGGTTGCATATAGAAATATTTTAAATATTTATATACACATTCTTTATTATACACATATATATCCCCTTGCTTTGTCAACTGAGGGGGCCAAGAAGGAACAATACCCCAGTATCAATGAGCACAAGTAGTATCTAGATCTTGTTTTTTAAAGTCATTCTCCAGTAAGGGAAACGGGGCTCCTTGGAGATACAGCTGACTGGAGACTCAAACAGGAAATGTACATGATGAAACTGGAGCACCTTATACTGACAGAATGAAATGAAGTACAAAAAAAAAAAAAGAAAAGTAAAAAAAAAAAAAAGAAAAAGAAAAAAGAAAAAGGGACAGTAATGGAAGTATGCCAAAGTAACATAGTATTCCATTGAAAGAGTTCCCAATGAACAAAGTTGAAAAAATTTAAACAATAATTAATTAATTAAAACAATTGGGCAACAAGGTTGCCTCAGCGTTTTAGCACTGCCTTCGGCCCAGGTTGTGATCCTGGAGACCCGGGATCGAGTCCCACGTCAGGCTCCATCTTGGGACTCTGAAATTGTTACCTAAGATGAAATCAAAAGTTCAAAGCTTAACTGACTGAGCCACCCAGACACCCCTGCTTCAAACTATTTTTAAAAATCATCACAGATACATACTTTTACTATATTATTATTTTATGACATAACAGAGTTATATTATGCCATCATAATAGCTTTCATTTTCCCTCTCATGGTAATAATAGCAAGAGCACAGCTTCAGTCTTAGTTTGCAAGAATTAGTTTCAACTTATTTTCCTGAGTACTTCTCTACTGCATAGAAAGAACATTAAGAAGGAAGTGTGTTGTAACTTTTTACTTAGAAGCTAATCCAACATTTTGCTAAGTATGAATGGGTCAGTAATGACATTGAGGGTTTATTGTCATCATGCTATTTGTAATTGCATTATTATCTTCACTTTAACACTTATGAATAAATATTGTTAAAATTTTAGTATGGGATGTGAAACATCTTGACTATGAAGAAAAAATCTGAGAAAAGGAAAAAAAGCCAAAGATATATTCAAATATAATATCTTAAGAATACCAAGAATTTCTTTTATCTTACTCTTGGTCCCAGAGGAGTGGCAAGAATTGGTAAAGGATGACAAGGCTTTAAGCACGAGCTGCAAAAGCAGGTGGCAATCAGAAAATAGTCCTATGTCAAGAAGCTGAAAGCAGATGGTAAAGGTGAACAGATGTTTAGGCATGACTGTGATACCTGCTGGAGAAAAACTGTGCCTTATTCAGGCAAAGTTCCTTGATATACTCCACTTAAAGTTTTCATAAGATTTTTTTCTTTTTTTTTCAAAATGGAACTTTATTTTTTATCTTTATTTTTTAAAATATTTTATTTATTTATTCATGAGAGACACACACACAGAGAGGCAGAGACATAGGCAGAGAGAGAAGCAGGCTCCATGCAGGGAGCCTGATGTGGGACTCGATCCCATGACTCCAGGATCACACCCCAGGCCGAAGGCAGGTGCTCAACTGCTGAGCCACCCAGGCATCCCATCCAAAATGGAACTTTAACATACGAGTACTATTATAGGCATGCTGGCACTTTTACTTATTTTTAATGATTTATTTATTTAAGAGATAGAGGGAGAGAGAGAGCAGGGAGAGGGGCAGAGGAAGAGGAAGAGAAGTAGACTCCCCTGGGGTAAGCATGGAGACTGAGGCAAGGCTCCATCTCACGACTCTGAGATCATGACTGGAGTGGAAATCAAGAGTCAGATACTCAACCAACTGAGCCACCTAGGTGCCCGGGCATGCTGACCCTTTTAAAGACAGAGCCTGAAATAAGGTTAGGCAAGTGAGGCAGCTTGGGTGCAAAATTTGAGGGGGTGTTATAACAGGTCTCAGAATCACAAAAGTGCCATACCTTTACTGAGAATGCTAGTCTCCTTGAACCTGCATCCGACATGCCTCCTTTGTCTCACTTTAGTCTGGGTCTGGTTTAAAGAATTGATCTTTATATGCTAGATGTTATGTGACTACTTAAGAAAAGCAATATAACAGGGAACCCTGGGTGGCGCAGTGGTTTAGCACCTGCCTTTGGCCAAGGACGTGATCCTGGAGACCCGGGATCGAATCCCACGTCGGGCTCCCGGTGCACGGAGCCTGCTTCTCCCTCTGCCTGTGTCTCTGCCTCTCTCTCTCTGTGTGACTATAATAAATAAAAAAAAAGATTAAAAAGAAAAGCAATATAACATTATTTGATATTTCAAAATCATTCTGTGCAGTTTTTGGTAAAACGCTGTTTCTGAAGTGTTATAAAAGAAGGAAAATATATATATTCTCCATCGAGGGGAACAAAACATATATGTGAAGTGTAAAGGCAACATGCAGGAAGAAACATCTAATATCATATGAAACAAATAAAAAGCAATTGTAAATTTATGTCTGGATATGGGCAAACTAAAACTTCATATAACAATACTTTATAACAAAGATTCACTAAGTGAATGGGCATTTTTTGCGTGTGAATCTACATTTTAAATTTGCGTATCAGCTCATAATTTTGTGCATTTTACTTCTACAGCAGTTCATAAATGTGCATAAAACTTCAAGTGAACTTTTTTTAAAGAAGCTTTCTTTAAAAGCTGTTTGGTTTTTTGCCATTTAAAAATTCTAACTTTAATATGTGTATGGATTTGATTTGCTTTAGATAGGATTGAATATTTTAACTATGTCCCCATGAGAAATAGTAATACTACACATAGAATAGAGAAGCATTTATATTAGTTTCACTTGAGATGATACTCCTTTATTTGGTAAGTAAAACCTTGGATCCAAATCTTTTTTAGGCATTGCTTCCTGAGGATTTCAGTTACATCATTTTATGGTTCTAAGGCCATGCTTTTAAAAAAAATATTGTTAAAATTCAAAAAGAATGTTAAGAACATTGAGATGTATTTCTAGTAAAATAGATATAGAAACTGAAGTAACATATTGAAGAAACAACGAACTATTGAACAGTAGAAGGAAAAGAGAAATTAGAAACATATGTGAGAGAAAGAAATGGCCAGAGCCAGAGACACACACATTTAACAAAATTGCCAAGTCACGTTGTTAATCAAAGACACCATTTGAAAAAAAAAACATTAAATAGCTTTAATAAAAGCAAGCAAGCAAACAAACACATTGTTTTCCTTTCCCTTAAAGTCAGAAACTTCTTGTGTTGTAACATTTTTGGTAACCCAGGTTTCTAAATGCTCATTCTTTTTCTCCTGCTCTTTATTTATGGATAATCTCAAGCAATATTTAGCCCTTGGAGATTTGGAGTTGTTTATATTTCTGGGTTGTTATCACTATGCTAAAAATCTCCCTTATTAGTTTCCTTCTGTTTTCTTCATGCCAAATATTCAATTACGTGCTAACCGAATACTATAGCTAACACTCTTATCTGGCAAGGCTTTTCACTAGCAAGGCTTTGAAAGACTGTTTAACTTATTGAAGTATTCCTTTCAGACATGGTTGCCAGTTCAAATATATAGATACTTAGTCATATTTTATTATCAAATAAGGTGATCTCCTTCTGCCCTAAATATTGCAAGTGTTGTACTTATATTAAAAATTATTCTCTTGTCTGAAATTCTAATTAAAACTGTGTGTTTTTGTTTTTCTTTATTTTTAAGATTGCTGTCTTACTTCTTACTCAGCAATCTTATTTCTAGGTAAAGGAAAAGAGCATTTATGTAGCACTTATGTGCACATACCTTATGTAGTTAATCCTCAATTACTTTGTGATGTATGAATAATCATGCCCATTTTATAAATGAAGAAGTAAGCTCAGAGATTTGTAGAAAGCCATAAAGCTAATAGCTGGCATATTCAGGATTCAACTCCTGCTCTGATAATGAAACACAACAGAACTTTCCCTCCACAACACTGACTCTCCCTCAGCCTTTCCTGGTTTCCTTGCATAATAGAAAACAGAAAGGAGGTTACATCTGCTTACACAATGTGCTTTAAAATACTTTTTCTGCTTAAAATTTAAATTATGTGGGATCCCTGGGTGGCTCAGCAGTTGAGCATCTGCCTTTGGCTCAGGATGTGATTTCAGGGTCCCAGGATTGCGTTCTGTCACGGGCTCCCTGCATGGAGTCTGCTTCTCCCTCTGCCTGCATCTCTGCCTCTCTCTGTGTGTATCTCTCATGAATAAATAAATTAAAAAAAAACTTTAAAAAATAAAATAAAATTTAAATTATGAAAAATTTAAGCATTCACATAGGTAAAGAGAATAGTATAGAGAATTCCTATAGACTCATCACCCAGCCTCAACAGTTAACATTTTTTCCCAATATTGTTTCATCTATTCATCATCCCTCTCCTTTTTTTCCTAGAGTATTTTTAAGCAAATCCAAGACATCATGTCATTTAAACTCTTACCCTACTATTTTCGCAAACTTGGTCTCTAATTAAATAGTTGACTAAACAACCATTCTTACTCATCTTATACAGGCAGTGCCTTTACTCCTCATTACTCCGTGTTCTCTTCTGCCAGCCTAATTACTTAATTAATTTGGGATTAGTTCTCCTTTCTGAAAGTGGCACTTTTTAGCAGTTTGAACTATTTGGAATTAGGTCTTTTTTTTCTGAAACTAGTACTCTATAGCAAAAACTTTACTACAAATAATTTTGCTTTCTTAGATTTTTAAAAATATGTATATTTTTAAACACTTTATTTATTCATGAGAGACACACAGAGAGAAGCAGAGACATAGGCAGAGGGAAATGCAGGCCTCCCTGCAAAGAGCCTGATGTGGGACTCAATCCTGAGACTCTGGGACCATGGCCTAAGCTGAAGGCAGACGCTCAACTGATGAGCCACCCAGGTGTTCCTTAAAAATATTTTTAAACATACAGAACCACACATACAATAGCATAGTTATTAAAGAATTGTGTTTACCAAATCAGGACAAAATAACTTAATTAGAAGTTGGTTTGGGGTGACCCAAGCACTTGCAAAATGATAGAACAGTATATTTGAAAGTAAGTTTCTATTTCACAAAATGTAGTGAAGTGAATTCCTTCTCCTTTGCCTTTATAGAGACCAACTCATCAGGGAACTAAATGGCATATGGAATTTTGGCCTTAAATGTAATGTAGAAGAATTTTACCATCCATAGACAGAAGCAGTGCCTGGAAAAAATGGTCTCAATTCTTAGCAGAGCAAAATTAGAATGGTGTTAAAGTAGAATGAATTTGGCTGTCGTATAACTCTTGTACTGTATGACCAGTCACTATGCTTAATCAGAAAAAAAAAAAAGATGGGGGAGGGGATAAATATACATTTGCAAAATGCTTAGACATTCTTTAATAAATAAAGTTAATGCTGTCATTAGTGGCAGCTCCAAGCAAAACTTTTATCTTTTTTTCCTATGGATAAGCACTCTTTGGGGAGATGAATATTGCTGCAGTCATATTGTGCTTTCAGTTAATGAGATGTGGGTTCTATTTGTTAGAGTTTTATGGTAATGAAGCTTATAATTTACTGACAAACTGGCTTGCTTTCAAAACATTCTCTTATTACACTGACTTTTTTTTTCATCAGAAACATTGATGTGCTAATTTGTGTGTTTATGGCAGCAGATGTGCACCTTCACTAAAAGGCTTCCAGAGTGAAGGGTAAGGATGGAAGAGAAAAAGAACAGGAGAGGTGTTCAGAGTTTTCAACTAGCAATAAAATCCATACACAAAAGAAAAGATAGCATATTTTATTTGAAACATCCAGGAGCTCATTAAACATGTTATCTGAAATACCAAATATTTATCACTAAAATTTGGTTGAGTTACAGATATGGTAAATGCCGAATTCCTTCATCCAGTCTGAAAATGGAAGGGCAAAATTTGTCATTTAAAATTCAACAGCTACAACAGGAAGTCATTAAGTTAAAACTAGGTGAAAAGCACTTTCCTCTCCTTAAAAGACAGAAGATATTTTCTTTCTAGCTAAGGTGTGTTGCCATTATTACTATTGATTTTACAATACAGACCTCCAAGTTCTGTCTCCTCTCTAGCCCTGAAATGTTATGATTCGTAGGGGTAAAAACATTGTTCGCAACTTCCGAGCTCACTTCTATTACTGCCAGCTAAGTGAGGCATATAACAGAAATCATGGCATCTTGAGGTTTTCTTTAGTAGGAAATTGGAATATTCTTTTTTTTTTGAAATTGGAATATTCTAATCACAGGTCTATAATCTATAATAGAGGACGTAAAAGCACAATAATTTTGCAAATACACTCATTAAACACAAAACAAAGCACAAATCTCTATTTAACACATGTAATGAAAAACACAAAAGGAGAGTAAGCCATTTATACTGCTTTCCATAAAACAAGAGACTGAAATGAAAAACATGGGTTCACTGATAACTAAACACTGCAGGTTGTGAGGCAGTTGTTGATAATCCTAGTCAGTTGAAGGATGCCTGGGTGGCTCCGTTGGTTAAGCCTCAACTCTTGATTTTGACTCTAGTCATTATCTCAGGGTTGTGGGATTGAGCCCCATGATGGGCTCCACGCTGGGCATGGAGCCTGCCTGGGATTACTTCTCCCTCTTGTCCCCTCTCCCCACTTGTGGGCACCGCATGCTCTCTCTCTCTCTCTCTCTCAAAAATAAATAGATAGATAGATAGATAGATAGATAGATAGATAGATAAAAAGAAATCCTAGTCAGTTGAAAGGTAGCTTCCAGAAGATGCATCATAGTCACTTGAAGAAATTGAATACAAGGATCTCAGAAAAAACGCTCTGTTCATCTTTATGCTAGATGCTTTTGGATACATAGGCAACCAAATACTAACCTATTATTTTTAGTGAATTCCAGGACATTTCAAATCCACAGAAAACAGAGTGATTAAAAAGTTTCACAGCAGGGGCATCTGGGTAGCTCACAGGTTGAGTGTCTACCTTTAGCTCAGGTTGTGATCCCCAGGTCCTGGGATCGAGTCTCACATCAGGCTCCTCATGAGAGCCTGCCTATGTCTCTGACTCTCTCTCTGTGTCTCTCATGAATAAATAAAATCTTTAGGGAAAAAAATTTCCACAACATTTCTAGCAGGCACATTCTCTGCCCTTGAAGATTTTGTAAGCTATCTGGAGAGACCAAGTAATTATATGATAAGTGTATATAGGTATAGCAAAAAATGCCAAGGATTTAAACAAATAAATGAGTAAATAAGACTATAATTTACCCAAAGTAAGGCATTTGATAATATGAAGAGTTTTTGTCTTTTGTTGTTGCTCTTATTAAGACCCCATCCAAATATAAACATTTATTGCATAAGCTTTTGATCTCCCGTTTTATATAGCATCTGGCAGAAAGTAGGTACCCAGCATATATTTATTAAGTGAATAGCATTATTCTAGAATTCACAAGGGAAGGCACCATTTTAACAATGTTTTATACAAAAATTGAAGGAAAGTTTCTTTCTTCACAAATTCTAGGTAGTTGAAATGCTGAATGAGATGCCACTTGGCTGCCATGTTGTGAAAGTGTTATTCTCTTCTTTTTTCTCCCCATTTCCCTTCCTTCCTTCCTTCCTTCCTTCCTTCCTTCCTTCCGTCCTCTTTTTTTCTAAAAAAAGTTCATCTTACCCACTTGAGCAGAAGTAGAGATCTTCACTCTCCTCTTCTCATTTAAGGCTATTGATTGCAAGAGAAAAACAAATAGTCATATAGAGTAATCAATTAGTATTGTTTTTTTTCATTATTTTCTTAATTATGTATTATGAATTCAATATATGGCATTTCAAAACTAAAGATAGAAACCTGAACTTTATTGGGTAAGAAAAACACAAAATGCATTCTTCCATTTTATATCATGCTCAGGGGTTGCTGGGAAATAATGATGATGATATAGCAATGATGATAACAAAATGAATAATAGTTAACATTTATTGAAAACTTACTGTATGTCAGGCATTGTTCCATGTAATTTATGTTGAATACTCCTATTAACTCTATGGATTAGTTGTTACTCTCATCGTCGTTTTACAGATGAAGAAAATGAGGTACAGAGAGTTTAAATTATAGAATTGTTGAAGAAGAGAAATATTTGAGAGAGCAGTATGTGCAAGGAGGAAAGAGAGGGGAGATTATTGAGGTTCAAAGTGAGTATTATGAGTGTTTACTAACAGAAGATTCATAGTGTTGTCACTCACTGTCCTGTATTTGTTTTAAAAATACTACAAACTAGAGGTATTCCTCAAATGCTCTGAAAGGTTCTTGTTAGCTACCTGAGATAGCTTGAGGTCCCCATAATCTTTTTAGGGCTAGCTAGGAAGCCAATACTTCTTATTTGTGGATAAGGGCCCCCTCCCCTGGACAGTGCTGGAAATGCACTGGGCTTTAACAATGTTCAAGCAGGAGAAAAGCTGGGGAAGGATAGTTAGACACAGATTGTGGAAGCATTTAAATTTCTGTATCAAGAAACAATTAAAAGTCTTATCCTAAAAATGACGTTAGACAGATTAATCTGACAGATGAATTCAGACTTATAAGAAAATAAATTAGAGGCAGTGAGATCGGTTGGTTACAAAAGTCTTGCAGTTATAGTGAGAAAACATATATAAAAAGAGTGATAGGAATAAGAATTCCAGGAACTCTTGTAGTAATATCTAGACATCATATCTTATGTTAAACGTCCGAAACTCTGATGTCTCTTTTTTGTGAAAAAAATGCTTATGAAAAAATGCAGAATATGAGTCAATTTTTTTGCCCTATTTACACTATGTTGTGTAAATGTAAAATGTAAAATGCTTTCATGTGATGCAAGGTAAGTTAAATTATTTTTGATTCATAGCATAGGTAGTGTGACTAAGAAAACATAAAGGTTTTTTATCTAATCAGAAGGTGGGATCTTCAGTTAGAGCTGAACATTTCATCTTAAAAGAGTAATATTTTTTTTAAAGATTTTATTTATTTATTCATGAGAGACACACACATAGAGAGGCAGAGACACAGGCAGAGGGAGAAGCAGGCTCCACGTAGGGAACCCAATGTGGGAATCTATCCCGGATCTCCTGGATCACACCCTGGGTTGAAGGTAGCGCTAAACCGCTGAGCCACCTGGGGTTGCCCAAAGAGTAATAGTCTTAAATGTTAAGCTTATGAGTCATATATGCACAATGTTTTTATTCATGTAATTATTGAGAAATAGGTCATATTGGCATATTCTGATAATCACAAGTGGATTAAATGAAGCCCTGTGGTTTTGACATTAAAAACAACCTGAGAGTAATACAGAATTAGAAAACCTAATAATGTAATTTATAATGATGATAATGTTATTTTTATTAGTGAAAAGCATTGAGAAATGAATTATTAAGCATAAGATAAAATCATTTTGAGTTCTAATTTTTATGCAACTATTGTTACTCTAATATTAAAATTATATATTTCTTTTGCACTTACATTTACAGTGGAGAAAGGAGAGACTTAGCAGATCTGATGGAAAGAGATTTAAGTGGCACACAAGAAAGCAGAATTATATTTCCAATTATACCACTAACTGTGAGAACTTGAGAAGTTACAGAGCTTCTGAACCTTATCATCTTTATTTGTACAAAGAAAAGAGTTAGAATAGATGCAAAGTTTCCTTTCAACCCTAATATTAAATAAACATCTTGAAACTCTACCTGAATGCATTAAATTATTTTTAAATGCTCTATATAGTCACTCTGAAATTAATAACATTTAAACAGCACTTAAGCTTTGAAACAGGAATGAAGGCTTCAGCATTCACGTCTCATAGAACTTCTGAGGGTTCCCATTCTTGTCTGAACATTGATTCTTAAGATTTTTTTTTTACCAATAATAACTCTGGCCAAAGCAAAACCTTCTAAAAGTAACTATTGAGGGCTTATGGACCATCTGGAGGATATATCTTGGCAGAGAGATGTAAATTATAAATATTTAAATTAAAATGGGCATTTTTTATGATCTGTCCAGATCAATCACTTAGCTGGGCCTTATGACATGCATTATGAGCACTGTGAAACTTGTGAAAGAAATAAGGCTAGTAAATACACCTGTGGTTGGCCTACAAGAGAATGGACAACAGTATTTTGGTTTTAACCTCTTTCTACCTTCTTCTTTGGCTCTTTAAATTATTATGTTGTGGGATCCCTGGGTGGCGCTGTGGTTTAGCGCCTGCCTTTGGCCCAGGGCGCGATCCTGGAGACCCGGGATCGAATCCCACGTCGGGCTCTCTGCATGGAGCCTGCTTCTCCCTCTGCCTGTGTCTCTGCCTCTCTTTCTCTCTGTGTGACTATCATAAATAAATAAAATTAAAAAAAGAATTATTATGTTGCAATAGGAAAATTAGCATTAGACCTGTAGTCAGAAGACCTGAATTCAAATTCTCTTTCTGCTACCCACTAACTACGCCCCAATATTCTAAACTATGCAATGGCAATGGAGATGATGAAAGCACCCCTACTTACTTTACAAAATTGTTGTAAAGAAGAAAGGTATTAGAGGAAGTCACTGAGAGGATGTGACTGCTGGTTAAACTGTAAGCTGGACCCAGGCAATTGGAATCTTCTTACCCATTCCTCTGTTCATGGAATGTACATTCAGCTCACCATTTTCACACTAGGAACCACTTCAAAGATGCAGCCTTGAAAGAGTCAAGTATTGTTGAGACCATCTGGGGCTATACGTGACTGAGCCCCATTAAGTCAGATGCAGAGATCTATTTGTCTTCCATCCACCCAAGACAAGCCTAGTATGTAAGTTCCCTTGCCTATTAAAACTGCTACCTACCAATATGGAGTGGTCGTCCTCTTTCTTCAGTCTCTTCTTGCCCTCCACATATGGGGCCAGCATTGAATGTCACCCAGGATACTTTCAAGTTTGTAAACCAACAAAAGTGTTTTATAAATGGTGAAGAAATATCATAATGCAATATATTAGTAACTCTACTATTGTTATGTGTTGACTATATGACAGGTCCCAAAGAGCTCTCAACAACATGTAATTTTCTTGATAGAACAAGTTGTTGAACTATTATGACTTGAATAAAGCACCGATTATCTGTCCATGAACTCTCTAATATCCTAATATACAGACATTCACTTGGTGATTTTAGAGTTTATAACACATAATCTTGAAACAAGGCACTTCTAAAATTTTGGAATAAAGCATTCAATTATTTATTTCTTCTAGAGCCACTCCAGGGTCATATATTCAAGAAGGGCATTACTTGTCTGGTTGAGAAGCTATCTCTGAATGACCATCCAATAGCACTTACATTAAGAAAAAATATGAACAATTGGCATTATTTCTATTCTTCTGTTATATTCCCAATGTCAGGCCAGGTCACAGATGAATAGAACCTTATTGGTTTGGGAAAACATATATATTGATGAAGTCAAATGAAGACAGAGTGTCTCTACAAAGAATGATGTTAGGATATGAGAACTTTTTAATTTTAATTACAAACTTAGCACCCTCTAGGATAAACATCTTCCAATTATCTCATTTTGTACTTCATCCATTATGTACCTCTGTCGAGAGAATTCTGTGTTCCTCCAAGGCAATTGATTAACATTGACCAGTTTTCCCTCATTTTCAGTTAAAAGCAGTGTGGTGAGATTAACAACACAATTATTTGTAGTGGGTTGAGTCTGTTATTTAATTAAAATAAAATCTTTCCATGAAAAGCAACTTGTTTGTACAAACACAACAGAGTAGAATTGATTCTTAAATTTTTATTTGTGAAGAAATTATTTTATTCTTTTCATATAAGGTAAAAAAAAAAGTCCCTTTACCCTCCATGTATCTGCCTGTCTGTTTGTCTTGGTTTTTATTGGCAGTGGAATCAGAGGAAGATAGGGTAATTTTGCTTCATGAACTTTTTCATAACAGAGAAAATTTGCTAATTTGATATGGTAGTAAAAGCATGAAATCATCCTAAATTATTGTGATGTGAGCCTGCAGTGCCTAATTAGTTCTTTAATCATTATGCTACTAATTACATTCTTCATTTCTTGGGGAAAAAGAAGGGGCAAGGGAAGGATAAAATAAAAAAAAAAGACATCGCTAAAAAGAAATATCTTTAACTACAATTTCAATTGCCATTCTGTTACTAAAGTCAAATTAGCATTTCTAGAGAAAGTTTTTTCACTCCTCCTCTCAAGTCACCATCAAAAATCTGCGTGTTAATTGTGTTTGCGCATGTTTATCTATAAATGCGAATGGAAAGTTAGTTATGTACAGCCTCCCAGAAAGTGAACAGATTCCAAAAAGTTTTGGAAATGTTTTTTGATGAGCATTACTTCCCAGAAGTTAAATTTACACTTTACTTATATTTTTTTCTATAAATGCAATCACAAATGAACAATGAAAGTCTAGCTGTTTGAGGAGAAATAATGCTTTACAATAACTGAGTTGCTTGACAAGTTAAGCAATTGATACATTTTTAATTATAACACCTTGGAGCTTTTAAAGAAGTGTTGTAGCTTTAAGCAATGAGAATCTCTGAAGCAAGACCTTCTACTGCTTTTTGTCAGGTTGATATAAATTTGCCTCAGGCAGTGCTACTGGCCAAAAAACAATTTGAGTAGATTAAAAACCAAGGCAGATGGGCTTCTGTAAATTGAGAGTGATCAATTCAGAGACAGTTTTCACTGTAACTACTTTTGACCATTATTTAAAGCATAATGTGTTATTTAACTGATCTCTTCTATTAATAGCTTATTTTTATGAATTTCTTATTAATGACTCAGGAAGAGTTGGATGATCCTACAGAGAAACTACAATTAACAAGTGAAAATAAATCCTAAGGTTTGTTTGCTGAATCTTTCTCTCACCTTTAGAATATGTAATATATTTGTGTATATTATATATATGTATATATATACATATATATATATATATATATATATATATTCAACTGTGCTTATAAGGTATACATACAATATGCATCTGTTTTTCCACTGGGCAAATGTCACTCTATTACACAATCCTGGTTTAATCCATAGACTTTCTTAAAAAGTCTTGAGAACTATAACACAATGTAGGAAAAAGGAAGAAATAACCCAGTGCAGTAATGAGGAGACATTCATGCTTCAATGATTTCTTTTCTTTTCTTTTTAAAAAGATTTTATTATTTATTTATTTATTTATTTATTTATTTATTTATTTGAGAGATTGGGATGGAGTGGGAGGGAGAGGGAGAGAGAATCTGAAGTGGACTCTGTGGGGCTTGATCCCACAACCACAAGATCATGACCTGAGCCCAAACCAGAGTCGGATGCTTAACCAACTGAGCCACCCAGGTGCCCTAATGATTTCTTAAAGTGTGGATGCTCCCCAGATATTCCAGAAAGGGTAGCTCATATCTTAGGAAATATAAGAAAGAAAAGGCTGTGTCACAAAGAATGGAATTATAATTGGAACACCATTTATTAAGGCATTAAATCATAATGTATACTTCTGGCCTAATGTAGTATTCCAACACTAGGAAAAACTATGAAGTCAACAGTTTGCTTTAAGAGACTACAGCATCCTTTTCTAGTATCTCTTCCATATCCTTCAGAACAGCCTTGTTTCACTATTCTCAATGGGCACCCAGCATCTTTCACCTTTAAATCAAGGCCAAACCTTATCAAAGCTTGCTATTTTTTTAATAAATTTATTTTTTATTGGTTTTCAATTTACCACCATACAGAATAACACCCAGTGCTCATCCCGTCAAGTGCCCCCCTCAAAGCTTGCTATTAAGGAGAGAGCTAACAAATCATTTTTATCCTAAGATATGTAAGGTATTCATTCATTTTAAAAATTCATCCATTCAAAAATATTTATTGATGGCTTATGAAATGTCTGGCACTAGATATTAGGCAGAGGTTTAATGGGGTCTAAAGCTAACATCATTTTGATAAGTTCACTTTGAAAAGAAGACTACAAAATTATAGATACATAATTAAATGTAAGGCATTGAAAGGGCCTATGGAAATGAGAGATCCTGAAGTTTACATTCAATTAACTTCATAGCAGTAAATCTACCTTTCACACTAGTGTCAGAAGAGTGACACAATAGACAGAAAGGAACTGATAATCTAATGGAGAAGGTATAAAATAAATAAGTAAACATATACAACAATGTCACATATAAAGAAAAATACAAAGTTCAAGAGTGATGGGTTGCTGTTTTAAATAGGATTCTCAGAAAGAACATCTCTGAGAATATGACATTTGAGTAGAGTTCTTAATGCATTAAGGGAGTGAGCCAAGATTGTAGGAAAAGAGTACAGAAAGTGCAAAAGTCTAGAGATGAGAGTGGGTTTGGCATGTTCCAAGGAATAGCAAAAAGATGGGGTAGGATTTGGGCAAGTGAAAGTAAATCTTATAGGCCATGGTAAATTTAGATTTTGTCTAAATGTGATGGAGAATCACTGGAAATATCAAGCAAGAAATGCCCTGATTTTCATTTAAAAGAATTATTCTGGATGCTTCTTCTTCTTCTTCTTCTTCTTCTTCTTCTTCTTCTTCTTCTTCTTCTCCTCCTCCTCCTCCTCCTCCTCCTCCTTCTTCTTCTTCTTCAACAGTTTCTTTTATTCTGTGCTTTGCTTTTAGACAGTGAGCTTTCTTTTATTAACTTTATTTTATTTTATTTTAGAGAGAGAGAGAGAAAGATAGAGAATGAGCACATACAGTTGGGGAAGAGGCAGAAGACAAAAATCTTCAAGCTGACTCCTGCTGAGCAAAGGACCCAATGCCAGGGCTCCATCCCATGACCCATGATATCATGACCTGAACTGAAACCAAGAGTCAAACACCCAACGAATTAAGCCACTCAGGTGCCCTAGACAGTGAATTTTCAAATCACTTATAAATTTTTATTAAATTTTTCATTTCTGATTAAATAAAAAATTCCACAATTGTGGTGGTCAAATTAGAATTATACCAAAATACCATATGCCAGTACATACAATCATACCCTGTGGCTGGAAAACTGGCTCACAGACATGGAGTGTACATGGTGATGAGGAAAGAAAGGCCATGCTTGGTGAAAGCTGTATTTTTAATCACCTTTACTCCTTTTTCACTTCATCATCAGTATCGTCACTGAACTTGAATACAGGTATCTGCTGACGGACCTTGAGCTTTAAGAAGACCTCCTGAAGTTGCCACCACTGAAAGGGGGCATCTCTGGTTGAGCTGACATAGAGATGGCTCTCTGACTTGGATCCAAAGACAAGAATCTTCAACTAGGCATTGGCAACAAAGTTGTACTTGTTGGAGAATTGGAAATAGTAGACATTGAGAGAAATGCACAGAGTCTTCAGGGCCTTGGGGTGGCTGTGTAGCTGCTCCAATGCCAGATGGTAATAAGAAGTCTTTTTTTGTATGAGGTAATATAAAAGGGTACAGCTCCCACTGGCTACCACACTGGAAAAAAGGACCAGTTTCCCTAGAGGCAATGGCATCCTGCTTCCTGGAGACTTCACCAATTCACAGCACAGCTCTCTTGAAAATCATCAAAGTAAAGTTTATCTGTTAGGGATTTAAGCACCATGCAGTAGAAAGCAGGTCCTGTCCTTTGCAGAGGCGGGAGAATGGATGGGAAAATTCCACAGGCTGGCACGCCCCTCTGGCTTCTTTTTAATATGAAATTTTGATGACTCTTGAAATATTATTTCTTTTTCTTTAAAATATTCTATTTATTTATTCATGAGACACACAGAAAGAAGCAGAGACATAGGCAGAGGGAGGAGAAGCAGGCTCCATGCAGGAGCCCGACACGGGACATGATCCTGGAACTCCAGGATCACGTTTTGAGCCGAAGGCAGATGCTTAACCGCTGAGTTAAGTCTGTCTCAGCTCAGATCATGATCTCATAGTCCTGGGATTGGGCCCCATATGGAGCCCCTCATTGGGCTCCCTGCTCACTGGGGAGTCTGCTATTATTCCTTCTCTCCCCACCCCACAACACCCCTGCCGCTCATATATTCTCTCTGACTCAAATAAATAAATTTTTTAAAAACAGAATATATCCCCTCTCCAGATTTGAAACTAAGCTGTTGCTCCTCACTGTCTTTAGTTCACAGTCTATGAAATAATTCAAAGGGTGTTTGAGATATGGGAGATCTAAAAGTGAGACAAGAAATGTATGTGTGTGTGTGAGAAAGAGAGAGAAAGAGAGAGAGAGAGAGAGAGAGGTTTTCTAAGTACTTACAATTTATGCCTACTTGTCCTGCAAACAATACATGAATGCCATTAAATATATATCAGATTAAATTGGTTATAAATCTCATTTGATTAATATAGTAAGTGGTGTATATGCATGGTCAGACTGCTTAGTTTCTTATTCTTGTACTGAAGTTGTTTTCCGAAAGCTAAACAAAATAAAGGAATTAATGGTCTAAAATAGTATCAACATAACTGAAACCACGTTTTCTTTTGGGAACCCAAACTGGATTGTGTTGATAATTTCAATGAATAGAGTAAGTTCTTTGATTTGGTTGGTGCTAGTCTACCTTCATTTATTAAAAAATCTTAAAGAAAACAGGTTGTGTAAAAGATACACTATTTTGTTTTCCTGAAGAGTGGTTTCCTGGAATTTGTTTTATGATTTTGTTTTAAACTACTTTACATCTTCACATGTGGTGGTCCTTTATAAAAGCAATAATTACATAAATATCTCTGGAGATCTTGTTATGTTAATTGCATTATTGATTTGTAATAAAAGTAAATGGAAATGCAGCTATTATCTGAAGTGACAGAATGGAGTACCAATTTCTACTGGCATCACTAGCACAAAATCAAAATCACTAAAAAAAAAAGTGAATGCTACAATGGAGCAAAGATAGTCTCTTCAACAAATGGTGCTGAAACAACTGGATATCCACATATGAAAAAAACGAATCTACATGCAGACTTTATACCCTCCACAGAGATTAACTCAATTTGGATCATAAACCTAAATGTAAAATATAAAACTATGAAACTTCTAGGAGATAACAGAAAAAAACTAGATGACCTTGGGTATGGTGTTGCCTTTTATATACAACACCAAAGACATAATTCATGAAAAAAATGGATAAACTAGACTTCATTAAAAACTTCTGTTCTGAAAAAAATAATAAAAATAAAAAAATAAAAACTTCTGTTCTGAAAAAGTCAATGCCAAGAGAATGAGAAGACAAGCCACAGACTAGAATATTTGCAAAAGACACATGTAATAAAAATGAATAATAAATGTTACCCAAAATATAAAAAAACATTTAAAACTTAATAAGAAAACAAACAACTTGATTAAAAAATGGTTCAAAGACTTTAACAGACATCTCACCAAAGAAAATCTACAGGTGACAAATAAGCATATAAAAGATGCTCCACATCATTGCCCTCAGGGAAATGTAAATTAAAACAACAGTGAGATACCACTACACACCTATTAGAATGGACAAAATCCAAAATGCTGAACACCAAATGCTGGCAAGGCTATGGAACAACAGGAACTCTCCTACATTGCTGGTAGGAATGCAAAATCATATAGCCACTTTGGAAGATAGTTTGGTGGTAAAAAAAAAATTTAAGTGCGTGTGTAGAGTTAAGAAGCTGTTGTACATTTATGATTTAATAAAATAATTCTAAAGAAAAAAAAACAAAACTAAACGTAGTCTTATCATAGGATTTAGCAATGATGCTCCTTGGTATTTACTCAAAGAAGTTGAAAACTATGTTCACACAAAAACCTGTACATAGATGCTTATAGCAGCTTTATTCATAATTGCCAAAGCTTGGAAGCAACCATGATATCCTTCAGTAGGTGAATGGATACATAAACTGTAGTACATTGAAACAATGGAATATTATTCAGTCTAAAAAGAAATGAACTATCAAGCTATAAAAAGACATGGAAGAACCTTAAATCACATATTCCTAGGTGAAAAAAGCCAATTTGAAAAGGTTATTATATATTGTATGATTTCAAGAACATAACACTCTGGAAAAGGCAAAAATATGGAAATAATAAAAAGATCAGTGGTTGCCAGGATTGCGAATGGGTAATGAAGAGGCAGAGCACAGAGGATTCTTAGGACAGTAAAAATACTCTGTATCAAATTATAATGATATATGTTATTATACTTTTGTCCATATCCATAGAATGTACAACACCAAGAGTGAACCCTAAGTTAAACTATGGCATCGAGTGAGTTGGATGCTGTGATTAAAAAATATACTATTTTGGTGAGTGATGTGTGTGTATGGCTAAGTTGTAAATTGAAAACTGCTCTAAAAAAATAAAGCCTTCTTTGAAAAGCTGAATGCTATATTGATTCTCATAAAGTGAAATAAATATGATAATACTCTGCTCTCATTCATGATATATCTACAAAACATTTTATGGAACCCATTTCACAAAGCTAATTTTTGACTATTCTAGCCCTAAATCATCAACCTAGATAACTTTCCTTAATTTTTTTTCTGAATTTATATAACAGACTCAATCATCCAGTGTATTAATTTCCTGTAGATATAGCCATCATTTTGGTATGAATCAGGAAGTATATATTTGGATGTATCAGTCTTTTCTAAGTGTGACAGGGGAACAATAGATTGCTTTTTAAGATCTTAACTGTCACAGAATTAAATTAAGAATGAAATCATTTATATCAAGGTGAGAGCTACAAGTGCTGCTCTGTGAGCTATTTAAAGTTAGAGTTTTTAAAATAGGATTAGTCAAGTAGGTAAAAACATTTTGCTAGAAAACACGATGTCGTGATCTTAGAATAGGTCTGATTTCTAACTCTGAGTTGGTATGACTTATTCTACTGATTAGCATCTAGATTAAAAAAGTGGTAGGAATCCAAAACTGAGAATCTCTTTGTCTACCAGTGTCTCTAGTCCTATGTATTAGAGTTGTGCATAATAGTGCCAGAGACAGAACTAATTATAACACCCAAGATTTTGAACTGTTGTGATATCAGTGTTTAATGCTTTATCTTAACATTCAGACCATCTACACATAAATACTTTATTTTATTTTATTTTATTTTTAAAAAGATTTTATCTATCTATATGAGAGAGAGAGAAAGGGCATGAGTAGGGTAGGGGGAAGGGAAGAGTGAGAGGGAGAAGCAGGCTCCCTGCTTAGCAGGGAGCTCAATTCCAGGATTCTGAGATCATGACCTGAGAGGAAGACAGATGCTTAACTGACTAATCCACCCAGGTGCCCCTACACAGATCATTTAAATATATTGAAATGACCGACTTAGTTTCTTACATTACACACCCTAAAAAGATATTCAATTAAAACATCTGTGAAACCAGTTGGAGGAATATTTCTTTTCACAATGTAACTTGATTTTATAATCCAGTACAAATGATCAATTTAGTAGCCCAGTATAAGGACAGCTTAAAAAGTGTTCATTTAATGCAATACTCCCAACTTTCCTACACCATACATTTTGAGTGTATCCAATTGCTGATCTTCTCAAATGTTTTTTTTTCCATCAAAATTCTTCTAAATAGAAAAGGCAGATTTATATATTTAGTGATCTAATAGTATAGCTAGAACCATCTCTATGGCAAGCTTCTTTGGTTGGATTTTTGACAGGATGTCTATTTTTAATCAGTAAATGTCGTGTAAATGTGAATGTCTCATTGTATGTGGCCCTATTCAGAACTATATTAGTAATACACTTTGTGACTGTTAATTTTAGATTGTGGTATAGTCAGCTAAATTCCTATGAGCACACTTTGTGTTTGGTCATATAACTTTATTGTCTCATTATAACCAGTTGGCAACAAAGTTGATCATGTGCTAATAATAAGACATAACTTTTCAAGAAAATGTGAAAAGTAATTTTTCAAGAGAAATACAACAGAGGAATCTTTAAATGTATCCTAGAGCTCGAGTCATTCTTCTGTACCCTTCAATCACAGTTGAGCTTGGTTTAATTCAGATTTCTGATTTAAGATAAGATAGCACCATATCTGCCACTGTTTGATGTTGCTTCTTGTTATCTCCATTCTAATGAGCAGTTACAGAGAATGAAGTGGAAATAGTAGTGCATTTAGTAGGGGACAAGTCAAAGTACTGTGCTTGAGTATATCAGGCAATGAAACCAGGTGCCTGATTATTAGTAAGCCTGAGGTTATATCCTGAAAATTTGTTTGACCTTCAGCAAATTTTTTTTGTTTCTCTGCCTCAGATCCAGTGCTGAAAAACAAGGGAAGCTAATAATACTTTCTGATATGAAGGGTAGAGAAAAATAAAGATGTCTTTCAAACTTTGCATTATATGCCAAACAAAGCAGGCTGAAAGCTTTTGCCATGTTGTTATTAATTATAATAGATAATTATTTTTAAGAACCACTAGCACTAACCCATGGTCATAGGATATACTTGTGTAATCAGTGTGCAAAAGATGGTAGTTCAACAAAACTATGAAGGGTATTAGAATATGGCAATAGAAAGTATAAGTATCATAGCACTTCTATGGCAAATGACCTATTTATTCAGACTTACCAATCTGTTTGGTCTAAATGAAGAGAAAACTTTAGGATTATACTGAACCATTTATTACTGTTGGCTCTGATTTCAAATAAGCAGGGAAAACAACCCCCTGTCCAGGTGGAAATTAGTTTTATGCACTTCCTTCGCCTTTCAAATCATCAGAAACAAGTCTCAAAACATGGCTATTTCACAAGTACTTTCTAATGGGTTTTAGCTCTTTGTTGTGTTCATTGGAAGTATAGCTTCACATTTGTGAGACAAAGTGTGTTGGCAGTTAAGGTGGCTTTGAAATGAATATTTACATATGAGGTGTTTTTTTGGTCTTCTCAACCAATGTTCAGATTGCTAACCAGGCTGTATGCAAGCTAGCTTCAATACAGTCACCCTAAAATGTGCAGAAGCAATCTGACACTGACTTTTCCATTTGAAGATTGTTTACAGGATTTCCTAGAAAAATATGCAGATTTGCAAATGCATATCATACCAATATATTTGATTTAGCCAGGATAGCATGCTTTTTTTTTTTAGCATGCCCTTTTAAAAAAGATTTGTATTCATTCACGAGAAACACACAGAGAGAAGCAGAGACACAGCTTTGAAGAGGGAGAAGCAGGCACCCTTTGGGGATCCCGATGTGAGACGATCTCAGGACCCCAGGATCATGCCCTGAGCCAAAGGCAGATTCTCAACTCCACTGAGGTGCCCCAGGATAGAATCCCCTTATGTCTATAATACTATTTATCCCTATTTCTACTTCTCTTCTTATCTCACCAACTCCTATCAATTACTCCACATGGGTAGGAATGAAATTAAGGGGCATTCATGGAAATGTGGGACTAACCTTGGAAGATATTTGAAAAATTCATACCTCTGTAGTGACTGAAGTGATATTAAAGTCCTACAAAAATTCTGTTCTGTATTATTATACATCAAGCTCTGAGAAATCATATAATTATTGGTTATATATTAATTTTTCTAGGAAATCCTGTAAACAATCTTCAAAGCACTTAGGTATTTTTCAGTTTTTGAATGTCATAAATAGGTCTTCACCATGTCAGTTTTCATCAAAAGTCAAACTGATTGCATTATTGGTATTTTTCTTGATCTAGAATCCAAAAAAGATACGTGTTACAAAAGAAAAGAGATTAAAAAGAAAACCAATAAAGGAAAAGGAATGAGATAAGGACATCATTGCATAGAAGTCCAAAGTTTCTCAATCAATAATTTTCTAATATTCTCATATAATGAAAAACAGGAAATAGAAAATGAGCATGCTATATAATTGGATCTTAAAATTGACTAGTCCTTATGTTATTTTTTCTAAAGAATTAAATATTTAATACATGTTCAGTAATTCTAATTAGATGCTTAGATTTGGCAAGAGCAGATTGGTTTTAATCTAAAGGCTTCTTGGGCCCTTTGGGGCTTCAGAGAGCATTAATATTGAACCTGAAGGAGATGCAAAGCAGCCAACTTGATGGGGAGGACTTTGCCATCATGTAAGAAGGAAAGTAAAAATGATGTACCATGGCTGGCTCCCCAAATTTAGGATTTCAAGTATTAAGTATGACAACTAATTTTATACTTTCTGTTTGAACTGTGAATTCCAAGAAAATATGGATATTTTCAACTTGTTATTCTTTTTAAATTTTTTTTATTTTTTTATTCTTTTTTATTCTTACCTTTTATAATCAATTATTTAACACATTTTAACTAACGCTTTTAACTATTTGTACTATTTTTATTCATATTTCCATGGATCTTTAAGAAATTGATATTTTATTTGGCATAGGAAGAAGTTTTATATACAGACAGCGGTATTTGACTTTGAAACCCTTATGATTTCTATTATTTGCATCAGTATCATCTAATGATCATTATCTATAACTGCTGAGAAGAACACCATGTATTGGTAACAAATGCCAGGGAAGGAGTTCAACTACATAAAAGATTAGTAAAGATCATCACCATGCCAGCCCCAGGTATAAAAGTCCAAACATTTCTGTTCATTGCATCTTGGTTTTGGAGTTGCCAAGGAAAACATAACACAGTCAAATGCTAAATGAACAAAATCTTTATGTACCTAGAGATGAGACAGAGCAAGATCAGCTCCAAGAGTGGACATCAGTTCTTATGGCCAGTGGGTGTCCTGGACAGCCAAAGGGAACCACTGTCATGCTCCAGCAGAAGGACCTCTTCCTCCCTAGGCAATCTGAGATACTGAAAGCTTGGTGTGTGTGTGTGTGTGTGTGTGTGTGTGTGTGTGTGTGAGGGCCATTAATGTACTTGTTTAAGCAGAAAAGAGGAACAATCATTGATTCTTCAATAGGAAAGGCTATTCTTATATAAGTTGAAAAGCCCAGGAGAGGCTGTGAACCCTTTATCTCTCCCTTTTTAAAATATTTTTATTTGTTTATTTTGGGGAACAGGGAGAGTGTGACTTGGAGGAGGGGCAAAGGAAGGAGAGAGAGAGTCTCAAGCAGACTCCACATTGAGCACATAGCCCACCATGGGGCTCAATCTCTTGACCCTGAGATAATGACCTGAGTCAAAATTGGGAGCCAGACCCTTAAACAACTGAGCAACCCAGGCACCCTGAGCAAATTGTCTCTAGATAAGGAGCTGTTCCAAGTCCAATGCTCATTCTTATGTGACGAGTTGGGGGGGGGGCTCCTAACACTGTGCACATGACACTGCCTCAGCAAACCATAATCAACAGTCACTTAACATGGAAGATTTGGTGCCATGTATTTATAAAACCTCAGAAATTCAAACACTTCTATCATGCAATTAATAACTTACATATAGGTTTCATAGATTACTTTTTATACTACATGCATATAAAATATTTTATAAGTAAGTTAACCATGTTAACTAGATTTGAGTATGTTTAAAGTAGTCAAGAAATCTTCCAAAGGTTCTTAGGTATGTCAGTGTCTTTGGACACCCAACCTATTAATTACAAATAGTACTTATGTATCCACTAAAACCCAACACAGTATATAATAGACAATTTTTTTACTAACGTTTAATCCTGAAAATGCAAGAACTTCTTTATTAACATAAGAGTTTTGGTGCCTATAGTTTATGAGATTATGCTATATATTCTGTAAGAGACTGTGGGATGATACAAAAAAAAGTAAGACATTCCCTCTAGACTCAAAGAACTTGGGGCCCAAATGTGATATCATGGCAACCAACATGTGAACTCTTCTTTCAACACAGAGTTCATATGTAATCTTCCTCTGGTTGCAGATGCTAGATGACTTTGTTGTTTGATAGCTGAAGACAAAAATAACCATTTAATATTTATGGTAATGAAAGAACAAAGGACAAGTCCATCCTTTTTTCTAGATTGCTGTCTTTAAATCGTATTTGATTCAATAAGAGTATCTATCCTGACTGAGGCCATTAGTGCCTGCAGTGAGTACATATTTTAAGAACATTTGCCTTAAAAGTCTTTTCTGTTCAAGAACATAGTGCCAGGCAAAGCAAACACAAAGCCCCAGTAAGGCAGAAATCCTTACATAGCCAACTATGTCTTCTACTTAAGTGCATTCTCTTCTGTGTGAGTATGACCTAATCATCTTGCTTCACTGAATTGCTGAATCTCTTCCCCCTAATTGTGATTACCAGTTATCAACTGACCACAATACAGCAACCTGTAGTGACTCTTAGTGCATGGAACAGCAGAGGGTTACTTTTAAAAATATGAATAGTGTAGAATTACTATTCTATTCCTTTGGATGAGATTATTTTTCCATAACAAGTCATTTTATTGTGGTTCCTTATCAATGTATGTTTTGGTTTTTGTTTTACTTTTATTTTTTGGTTTCCACTGCATTTATTACTAATATTAAAAAAGTTAAAAAGAAAAAAAAATCATTCTCAGTTCTCCAATGGCTCTCATCCTTCCATCTCGCCCACACAACTCCTTAGCCATTTCCTCAGGGCCAGTTCAAAACTGAGCCTGTTCACTGGTGTTTTCACAGAAAACAACCAGTTCCAGGGATATAAGGAAGAAGGCTAGATGAGGGTGACAGCACCGTCCAAGTTCCACCCAAAAGTAGGCCAGTGGAGATTCATAGAATTCAGATGAAAGGGCTGGTGGCCTCACAATGATGTACTCTAACTAAAGTGGGCCGGAAGAGGAGATAGACCACTCAGAGGCTTTAAAGGACATCTCATGGGCTTGTGTCAAACCCAGAAAAACAGACACCAGGAGACTGGGGAGATCAGGGAGGCAGTCTTGAAGAAAGTTTCACAATTTTCCCATGTTGGAAAGTGTGGAAAGTCTAGAAGGCACTAAGAACATCACTCATTTTGGCAGAAAACTAACTCTAGTGTTGAGAAGTCACAATGATGCCACAGTCATTGAGAAGCTATGTACGAGGGGATGCACAGTTTCACAAAGCACAGTGATCACAGACAAGAGTGGTGGGGATCATGCTATTGACGTAGGATATACAAAATCCAAAAGTAGGGAGAGTGGCCTTTCAGGGAGTAACTGCACCAGTCATCTGTACTTGATCCCAGGTCAACCTGGTGAGTTTCACAGAGCAACTTTGGGGCTAGGGTTTGTCACATAAAAAGGACTTAAAAGCAGCAGCTAGAAGAAGGGAATGATAGGAAACTGCTCCAGGGGTCTCAGGAATTGAGGGCAGTACCAGGGTGGGCAGATGCACAAGAAACAGCACCAAAGAGATTTCTTGTTCAGCAGTCAGCAAAGGGGAAGAGGATCCAGGAGGCAGTTGAAGGAAGCAAAGGTGGGGTCATGAAGATGAGTCTCTGGAGGCTGGATCAGAAGAAAGCCCACACACTGGGCACCAGTGATGAAACAACTCTGGACCCCAAATGGGGAAGGTGGCATATGGGGGTGGGTGTCACTGGCTGAGGGTGGTGGATGGAACAGCTTCACAGTAGCTGTTACAAAGCCATAGGGAAATATATGGCCACTAGGTCAAAGGGCTCCTTCCAGCCTGGATGGGAAGGCACAGTCTCACAGAGGAGGTCCATTGACGCCTGGGTGGTAGAAGACACAGAGATCCTCATATCAACAGTGGCCCTTTTTGGCAAAGTGTTGGTAGACAAAGCGGTTGGATTTGTCTTCCATAACTTGGGGTCCATCCTTGGGCAGGCAGGTATTTTTGATAAAAGACCAACTTTTGAGCCTTCAGGGATTTCTCTGCTTTTTGTGAAAGCTTCCCCTGGAAGGACCCCCATGGTCAGTCCAGGAAAAGGAGGTTTAGTATTGGCCTCCCACCAGCCCACATCCATATGGGCCACAGCTAGGGCCCAGGCCTCTCCTAACTGGGTCTCTGCCCCTGGGAGGAGGTAGGAGACTCAGAAGTTGTGAACTCATTGATCCCTTTGATCCTGGAGGACTTCTGTGAAGAGAGTCTGCATTCTTTTCTGTCTGGCTCCTTTCACTCAACATTGTGTTTGTGAGATTCATCCAGGTTGCCTGTAGCAGTTCATTCATTCATTTTCATTGCAGTATAGCATCCCATTCCATGCACACACAACTTATTTATTCATTTTACTGATGGTGGAAATGTGGGTGGATTTCAGTTTGGGGCTGACATGGGGTTACCAGGCTTTCCATTGGCCATGGGGGAGGGCCCAGCTAGCTGGGAGGTCGGATGGGACTCCCAGTTCTCCTCATCTCCAGTCTCTTTCTGCTCTGGCAGCAAGGGCTGTTGTGGTGGCGGCGGCTGCTGCTGATTCTGCTTCTGTAGTTTCAGCATCATGGTTGTGGCTATGGCTGCAATGACTGCAGCAGGATTTGGAAGGTAGTGAGGAAGCTTTGTTTTACCTTTAAGAGGATGTGTTACTTTTCCAGGCTATTGTTTTAACTACAGCTAGCTTTTTGCTGTTTATTTTTTTAACAGGGCCATAAAATCATAGAACTTTATATCTGGAAGGGACCTTGAAGAACATATAATTGATTCACTTTATTTTACAAACGGTGAAACTGAGGCAGAGAGAGAGATATAGATAGATAGATAGATAGATAGATAGATAGATAGATAGAGAGAGAGATTGAGACACTTGCTCAAGGCAGAATATGGACAAAAATTGTCTCCTGATTTATAATCCAGTGTACTTTTATCCAGTGCATGGTTGGCTTCCATTTTGCCATCAGAATTCTTAATAATAAGTAAAAGGAGCTTTTCAAACATGTTAAATACAACTATTGAAGTCTGAGTTAGTTGCTATTTGAATAGACAAAATGATGGGAAAATGGATCACAGGACATTTTAGAAAGACAATGGAAAAAAAGTCAAGATTCTGACAAGAAATCTGACCATAGGTAGATAGTATATATATTTTCTCATTTGTCTCTTTTATTTGCATAACAAAGAAATTAAGATGGGGTTATTTCTATAATTCTAAGATAAATAGGGCAGTTTCACCTCACCTTGTTTATTGTCACCCTAGATGTTACAACTTCTAAGTTTCATGGCCCATTCCATTTTCCTGTAAACTGCTACTGATATTATTTTACAGCTCTGGCTGTGCAGTGGAATCCTTAGAAATCTGTTCAATGCATTACTTTCAAATGCAAGTCCAGGGACCTGCTTTTCTTACCAACATAATTTCTAAAGATCTTTTTTTTAATTTTTATTTACTTATGACAGTCACACACACACAGAGAGAGGCAGAGACACAGGCAGAGGGAGAGGGAGAAGCAGGCTCCATGCACCGGGAGCCCGACGTGGGACTCGATCCCAGGTCTCCAGGATCGCGCCCTGGGCCAAAGGCAGGCGTTAAACCGCTGCGCCACCCAGGGATCCCCAATTTCTAAAGATCTATGGCTAATTTTTGAATCAGTTAAATTAAAATAGGTGCTTCAAGGCAAAGACACAATTTTTACACAAGGTATTTTAAGGTCCCATTATGATCATAAAGGCTTCCTTAGATATGCTATACTAAAATAAAACCTTCCACTTAGCAATCAGAACAGTACAAATTATTTTCTCCAATTACCACTTATTCACCCTTCCCTTCCTCACTATAAGCATTTTCAAATTCTATCCTACCTGCTGAAAGAACCTCATTCCATCCAGAAACTCTTTTTTAGATAGCTTTGAGTTATACTAATATACAGTGTCCAGGAGGCTTCTACCTTGCTGTCTTTACTGATATTTTGCTTCCAGGGAAAATCTACTATGAAGTGTTTCATTTGGTTATTTTCAAAGTCCTGGTTGTTTTTAAGCTCTATAAAAGAAAAAAATAGTTTTAGTTGCATGTGGCTTGTGTAGGGACAACCAAGAGAGATACTGACCAATTTCACAAGTCTCTGTAAAAGAGGTAACAGGACAATATTCCTCTGTTCTATAGATTGATAGATGGGCACTAAGGGGGGCACTTGGCAGGATGAGCACTGGGTGTTATGCTAAATATTGGCAAATTGAACTCCAATAAAAAAATTTTTAAAAGAGTGGGACTATCAACATTAATGGGAATTATTCTAATATTCCAGGGAGAACTACAGTCCAGCCGAAGACATAAAATCTTTTGATTTTCCCAGAACTCAAATTAACCTGGTGTGAATTTTATCTAAATTAAATATTTCTTGGGACGCCTGGGTGGTTCAGCAGTTGATCGTCTACTTTCGGCTCAAGGCATAATCCCAGGATCCAGGATCGAGTTCTGGGATCTGGGATTGAGTCCCACATCGGGCTCCCTTCAGGGAGCCTGCTTCTCCTTCTGCCTATGTCTCTGCCTCTCTCTGTGTCTCTGATGAATAAATAAATAAATCTTTAAAAAATAAATATTTCTTGGGGTTGCTTTTTTTTTTTTGCTGTGTTGTATCCTTAATAATAAAAAAGTTAAGGCTTTTCTATCAGCCTTTCTGAGTTTGAAATGAAAAAATGGAGTATCAAAATCATAATTCTTGAGATCTAGTGATTTCCTCCTTTCTGTTCTCCTTCTTGACTTTTTCTTTTTTTCTTTGGAGAAGAAATGAGAAATTTAATGCAGTTGACCAAATGAGATCAGCCTGAGGAACGAAAGAATGGACTTTGGAGGGGGTTGGGGAATGACATCATAGCCTGAAGGAAAATATAGATAAGAAAAAGAAAGCCCTTCTCAATCATCAAGGAGGAGGGCTCAATGTAGCAGTCTGGCTGCCTGTGTCTTTTCATTCACAGAAAGTTTGCAGTAGGGCCAGGGTGCAGTACCTTTATGTACAAATTCATAACACATTTGTGCTCAAGGTCCTAGTCCATGTTTAGTATTTCTAATATGAACCAAGGATGTAGCATCTGAGTTAGCTGGAAATTTTATAAAGAAAGACTCAAACCTTTTTTTTTAAGATTTTTATTTATTTGAGAGAGAGAGAGCAGGGAAGGGAAGAGGGAGAGGGAGAAATAATCTGAAGCAGACTCCACACTGAGCACAGAGCCTGAGGTGGGGCTCAATCCCACAACCATGAAATCATGACCTGAGCCAAAACCAAGAGTCCAATGCTCAACCGACTTAGCCACCGCATGCCCCAAATAATACATGTATTTTTAAAAATTACAAGAGACTAAGAATGAAAACCACTTTAGGTTTTAAGCTTTAGTCTTAGGCCCAACAGTTGTTAACTGGTCTGACACCCAACATTTGTTAACTGAATGACCTTGGGCAAGTCATTTGAGTGTCTGAAACTCAATTTTCATATTTGTCAAAGGAGGATCTATGTTGCAGTGATCAATTGAGATAATGGGCATGACATTTCTATGTGGACTAAAAGATGTTAGGAAAATAAGATGGCTAGTATACGAGAGAGAGAGAGACCTTTCTGAGACTCTCAAATATTTCACATATATGGTCACTTACTCTGCCAATTCTGACAACACATAGGTGGGGAAAAAAGAAGGAAGACACAAAAGTTTTAATGAAGGAAATGGAAATACTGGAAGAGAATCAGAATATAATCATACCATACGCAGAGAAATATTAAAAATTCCTTCATAATAACCCACAGTAGTGTTTATTGAGAACGTGGTATGGGAAAATCACTATATGTAGTGTTCTGTAGAGTTGCCCTGGAAGGCATTCATTTGGGAGCTCTTATCCTAAAAAGTTTAAAGGGTGATTAAAACAAACAGTAATCAAAAAAAAAAAAAGTGAGGAGGGGCAAGATGGCAGAAGAGCAGGGTCCCCAAATCACCTGTCTCCACCAAATTACCTAGATAACCTTCAAATCATCCTGAAAATCTACGAATTCGGCCTGAGATGTAAAGAGAGACCAGCTGGAACGCTACAGTGAGAAGAGTTCGCGCTTCTATCAAGGTAGGAAGACGGGGAAAAAGAAATAAAGAAACAAAAGGCCTCCGAGGGGGAGGGGCCCCGCGAGGAGCCGGGCTGAGGCCGGGGCGAGTGTCCCCAGGACAGGAGAGCCCCGTCCCGGAGAAGCAGGAGCTGCACCAACCTTCCCGGGCGGAAAGGGGCCCGCAGGGAGTTGGAGCAGGACCCAGGAGGGCGGGGATGCCCTCGGGCTCCCTGGGACACTAACAGACACCTGCGCCCGGGAGAGTGCGCCGAGCTCCCTAAGGGCTGCAGCGCGCACGGCGGGGCCCGTAGCAGCTCGGAGGGGCTCGGGCGGCGGCTCCGCGGAGGGGGCTGCGGGGCGGGAGCGCGAATCCAACAGCGCAGGCCCCGGAGCACAGGGCGCCGGGACACAGCCCAGGATCCGGCCTCCCCCCGGGACAGGCAGAGGCCGGGAGGGCCCAGGACAGCGAGGACGCTCCTGCCCCGAGCTGAGCAGATCAGCGGCCCCGCCCCGGAGCCTCCAGGCCCTGCGGACGGGACGGAGAGCCCCGTAGTTCCTGCGGAGGCTGAATCCAGGCTTCCAGAGCTGGCCCCGCCACTGCGGTTGTTCCTCCTGGGGCCTCACGGGGTAAACAACCCCCGCTGAGCCCAGCAGCTGTTTGCTTTCCCCACCTTTTTTTTTTTTTTTTTGCTTTCTTTTTTTCTTTCTCTTTTTCTTCTCTTTTTTTTTATTTTTTCTTCCTTTTTTCTTTTTCTCTTTTCTTTCCTTCTTTCTCTCCTCTCTTTCTCCTTTTCCCAAAACAGCTTGTTTTTGGCCACTCTGCACTTAGCAAAATGACTAGAAGGAAAACCTCACCTCAAAGAAAAGAATCAGAAACAGCCCTCTCTCCCACAGAGTTACAAAATCTGGATTACAATTCAATGTCAGAAAGCCAATTCAGAAGCACCATTATAAAGTTACTGGTGGCTCTAGAAAAAAGCATAAAGGACTCAAGAGACTTCATGACTGCAGAATTTAGATCTAATCAGGCAGAAATTAAAAATCAAATGAATGAGATGGAATCCAAACTAGAAGTCCTAACGACGAGGGTTAACGAGGTGGAAGAATGAGTGAGTGACATAGAAGACAAGTTGATGGCAAAGAGGGAAACTAAGGAAAAAAGAGACAAACATTAAAAGACCATGAAGATAGATTAAGGGAAATAAACGACAGGCTGAGGAAGAAAAACCTACGTTTATTTGGGGTTCGCAGGGCGCCGAAAGGGCCAGAGGGCCAGAATATGTATTTGAACAAATCATAGCTGAAAACTTTCCTAATCTGGGAAGTGAAACAGGCATTCAGATCCAGGAAATAGAGAGATCCCGCCCTAAAATCAATAAAAACCATTCAACACCTGGACACTTAATAGTTAAGCTTCCAACTTCCAAAGATAAAGAGAAGATCCTTAAAGCAGCAAGAGACAAGAAATCCTGAATTTTATGCAGAAGGTAATAGGGTAACAGCAGACCTCTCCACAGAGACCTGGCAGGCCAGAAAGGGCTGGCAGGATATATTCAGGGTCCTAAATGAGAAGAACATGCAACCAAGAATACTTTATCCAGCAAGGCTCTCATTCAGAATGGAAGGAGAGATAAAGAGCTTCCAAGACAGGCAGGAACTGAAAGAATATGTGACCTCCAAACCAGCTCTGCAAGAAATTTTAAGGGGGACTCTTAAAATTCCCCTTTAAGAAGAAGTCCAGTGGAACAATCCACAAAAACAAGGACTGAATAGATATCATGATGACACTAAACTCATATCTTTCAATAGTAACTCTGAATGTGAGCGGGCTTAATGACCCCATCAAAAGGCGCAGATGTCACACTGGATAAAAAAGCAGGACCCATCTATTTGCTGTCTACAAGAGACTCATTTTAGACAGAAGGACACCTACAGCCTGAAAATAAAAGGTTGGAGAACCATTTACCATTCGAATGGTCCTCAAAAGAAAGGAGGGGTGGCCATCCTTATATCAGATAAACTAAAATTTACCCCGAAGACTGTAGTGAGAGATGAAGAGGGACACTATCTCATACTTAAAGGATCTATCCAACAAGAGGACTTAACAATCCTCAATATATATGCCCGAATGTGAGAGCTGCCAAATATATCAATCAATTAATAACCAAAGTGAAGACATACTTAGATAATAATACACTTATACTTGGTGACTTCAATCTAGCGCTTTCTACACTCGATAGGTCTTCTAAACACAACATCTCCAAAGAAACGAGAGCTTTAAATGATACACTGGACCATATGGATTTCACAGATATCTACAGAACTTTACATCCAAACTCAACTGAATACACATTCTTCTCAACTGCACATGGAATTTTCTCCAGAATAGACCACATACTGGGTCACAAATCGGGTCTGAACTGATACCAAAAGATTGGGATCATCCCTTGCATATTGTCAGACCATAATGCCTGGAAATTTGAACTAAATCACAACAAGAAGTTTGTAAGGATTTCAAACACGTGGAGGTTAAGGACCATCCTGGTAAAGATGATAGGGTCAACCAGGAAATTAAGGAAGAATTAAAAAGATTCATGGAAACTAATGAGAATGAAGATACAGCCATTCAAAATCTTTGGGATGAAGCAAAAGCAGTCCTGAGGGGGAAATACATCACAATACAAGCATCCATTCAAAAACTGGAAAGAACTCAAATACAAAAGCTAACCTTACACATAAAAAAGCTAGAGAAAAAACAGCAAATAGATCCTACCCCCAGCAGGAGAAGAGAGTTAATAAAGATTCAAGCAGAACTCAACGAAATTGAGACCAGAAGAAGTGTGGAACAGATCAACAGAACCAGGAGTTGGTTCTTTGAAAGAATTAATAAGATAGATACACCCTTAGCCAGCCTTATTAAAAAGAAGAGAGAGAAGACTCAATAAAATCATGAAGGAGAAAGGAGAGATCACTAACAACACCAAGGAAATACAAACATTTTTAAAAACATATTATGAACAGCTATATGCCAATAAATTAAGCAATCCAGGAGAAATGGACACATTCCTGGAAAGCCACAAACTACCAAAACTGGAACAGGAAGAAATAGAAAACCTGAACAGGCCAATAACCAGGGAGGAAATTGAAGCAGTCATCAAAAACCTCCCAAGACACAAAAGTCCAGGGCCTGATGTCTTCCCGGGGAATTCTATCAAACGTTTAAAGAAGAAACCATACCTTTTCTACTAAAACTGTTTGGAAAGATAGAAAGAGATGGAGTACTTCCAAGTTATTTCTATGAGGCCAGCATCACCTTAATTCCAAAACCAGACAAAGACCCCACCAAAAAGGAGAATTACAGACCAATATCCCTGATGAACATGGATGCAAAAATTCTCAACAAGATACTAGCCAATAGGATCCAACAGTACATTAAGAAAATTATTTACTATGACCAGTAGGATTTACTCCCAGGACACAAGGCTGGTTCAACACTCGTAAAACAATCAATGTGATTCATCATATCAGCAAGAGAAAAACCAAGAACCATATGATCCTCTCATTAGATGCAGAGAAAGCATTTGACAAAATACAGCAACCATTTCTGATCAAAACTCTTCAGAGTGTAGGGATAGAGGGAACATTCCTCAACATCTTAAAAGCCATCTACGAAAAGCCCACAGCAAATATCATTCTCAATGGGGAAGCACTGGAGCCTTTCCCCTAAGATCAGGAACAAGACAGGGATGTCCACTCTCAGCACTGCTATTCAACATAGTACTGGAAGTCCTAGCTTCAACAATCAGACAACAAAAAGACATTAAAGGCATTCAAATTGGCAAAGAAGAAGTCAAACTCTCCCTCTTCGCCGATGACATGATACTCTACATAGAAAACCCAAAAGCCTCCACCCCAAGATTGCTAGAACTCATACAGCAATTTGGCAGTGTGGCAGGATATAAAATCAATCCCCAGAAATCAATGGCATTCCTATACACTAACAATGAGACTGAAGAAAGAGAAATTAAGGAGTCAATCCCATTTACAATTGCACCCAAATGCGTAAGATACCCAGGAACAAACCTAACCAAAGAGGTAAAGGATCTATACTCTAAAAACTATAGAACACTTCTGAAAGAAATTGAGGAAAAGACAAAGAGATGGAAAAATATTCCATGCTCATGGATTGGCAGAATTAATATTGTGAAAATGTCAATGGTACCCAGGGGAATTTACACGTTTAATGCAATCCCTATCAAAATACCATGGACTTTCTTCAGAGAGTTAGAATAAATTATTTTAAGATTTGTGTGGAATCAGAAAAGACCCCGAATAGCCAGGGGAATTTTAAAAAAGAAAAGCATAGCTGGAGGCATCACAATGCCAGATTTCAGGTTGTACTACAAAGCTGTGGTCATCAAGACAGTGTGGTACTGGCACAAAAACAGACACATAGATCAATGGAACAGAATAGAGAACCCAGAAGTGGACCCTGAACTTTATGGTCAACTAATATTCAATAAAGGAGGAAAGACTATCCATTAGAAGAAAGACCGTCTCTTCAATAAATGGTGCTGGGAAAATTGGACATCCACATGCAGAAGAATGAAACTAGACCACTCTCTTTCACCATACACAAATGACGTTTCAAATAAAGGGCTAGTTTCCAAGATCTATGAATAATAGTGAAGGGGAATATAAGGGAAGGGAGAAGAAATGTGTGGGAGATATCAGAAAGGGACACAGAACATAAAGACTTCTAACTCTGGGAAATGAACTAGGGGTGGTGGAAGGGGAGGAGGGCGGGGGGTGGGGGTGAATGGGTGACGGGCACGGAGGGGGACACTTGACGGGATGAGCACTGGGTGTTATTCTGTATGTTGGTAAATTGAACACCAATAAAAATTAATTTATAAAAAAAAGAACTTATTAAACTCGACACCAAAGAAGCAAACAATCCAGTCATGAAATGGGTAAAAGACATGAACACAAATCTCACAGAGGAAGATATACACATGGCCAAAATGCACATGAGAATGTGCTCTGCATCACTTGCCATCAGGGAAATACAAATCAAAACCACAATGAGATACCACCTCACACCAGTGAGAATGGAGAAAATTAACAAGGCAGGAAATAACAAATGTTGTATAGGATGTGGAGAAAAGGGAACCCTCTTACACTGTTGGTGGGAATGTGAAATCGTGCACCCACTCTGGAAAACTGTGTGGAGGTTCCTCAGAGAGTTAAAAATAGACCTGCCTTACAACCCAGCAATTGCACTGTTGGAGATTTACCCGAAAGATACAGATACAATGAAACTCCGGGACACCTGCACCCCGATGTTTCTAGCAGCAATGTCCACAATAGCCAAACTGTGGAAGGAGCCTCGGTGTCCATCGAAAGATGAATGGATAAAGAAGATGTGGTTTATGTATACAATGGAATATTACTCAGACATTAAAAACAACAAATCCCCACCATTTGCTTCAATGTGGATGGAAGTGGAGGGTATTATGCTGAGTGAAGTAAGTCAATCGGAGAAGGACAAACATTATATGTTCTCATTCATTTGGGGAATATAAATGATAGTGAAAGGGAATATAAGGGAAGGGAGAAGAAATGTGTGGGAAATATCAGAAAGGGAGACAGAACATAAGGACTCCTAACTCTGGGAAACGAACTAGGGTGGTGGAAGGGGAGGAGGGCAGGGGGTGGGGGTGAATGGGTGACGGGCACTGAGGGTGGCAGTTGACGGGATGAGCACTGGGTGTTATTCTGTATTTTGGCAAATTGGACACCAATAAAAAATAAATTTATTTTTTAAAAAAGAATGATATGGACAGGGCATCTGGGTGGCTCAGTTGATTAAGCACCTGCCTTCGGCTCAGGTCATCATCCCAGTGTCCCTGCATCACTCCCTGCTCAGTGGGGAGCCTGTTTCTCCCTGTCCCTCTGCCACCCCCGCAGCTTGTGCTCTCTCTCTCTCTCTCTCGATGTCAAATAAATAAAATATTTTTAAAAATAAAAAAAAACAAAATAATTAAACAGTAATCAAACAAAGAGTAATCAAACAAAAATAAGAAAAATAAAATACAAGTAATAGAAAACAGTATTTACTGTATAGTCAAAAAATAAGAAAAATAAAATACAAGTAATAGAAAACAGTATTTACTGTACAGTAAATACAGTAGAGAATATGTAATTAATTACACTTTGAAGAAATAATAGCATAGTATAACCCTTTTGTTTGTCATCTAATAGGAGTCCAGATACTAAGTACATGACCAATACATAGATATTGAATTGGAACATTAGAGACTTTGCTAAATGGAAATTTTGCATACAAAAGGGGAAGAAGACAGATTAAAAGCATCAGAGAAGGTCATAGTATAGAAGCAAGAAAACATACAAAAGTCCCTGTATATGTAAGGAAATAATGCAATTTTGGAGGTGGATGAATGCATAGCTTTTTTTTAAAGATTTTATTTATTTATGCATGAGAGACACACAGAGAGAGGTAGAGACATAGGCAGAGGGAGAAATATGCTCCTGGCAGGGAACCTAAGGCGGGACTTGATCCCCAATCTCAGGGTCACGTCCTGAGCCAAAGGCAGATGCTTAAGCTCTGAGCCACCCACACATCCCTGAAAGCACAGGTTTTACATCATATCTACACTTTTGTTCAAAAATGTTTAAAGAAGTCATAGAAACTCTAGACATGATGATTACTAAGGGCTCCACAGTTGTAGAGCAAGATTAGAAGCACCTGATGGAAGGACTCTTACTTGGAGGTTTGAAATAATAATATTCACGTTGAAATCCAGACCAAACTTAAATAAAAAGCTGTATAGCCCAAGTAAATAGTTCCAAAGAGTTATATGGTAGGTTCTTATAAGTAATAGATACAAGTCAAGATGTGTTTCATATCTGTTACTATATATAGTCCTCCCTTATTCAAGTCTTCAGTTACCCATGGTCCACCACAGTTCGGAAGCAGATTATCCTCCTCCTGACATTGTGCCAGAAAGTCGATAGTAGTCTAAGGTGGATTCATAAGGCTATGTTATTCACCTCATTCTGTCTCATCATGTAGTCATTTTATCATCTTACATCATCACAAGAAGGGTGAGTATAGTACACTAAGATATTTTTAGAGAGAGATACCATATTCACATAACTTTAATTATAGTATAATTGTTCTATTTTTTTAGTTACTGTTGTTAATGCCATACTGTGCCCACTTTATAAATCAAACTTTATCATGAATATGTATGTATAAGAAAAAGATAGTATATATAGGGTTTGGTACTATCCTTAGTTTCAGGCAGCCACTGGGGTCTTGGAACATATCCCCTGTGGATAAGTTGGGGAATACTACTGTGTTTTAAAGTATTCTCCTATATAGTCTTCGGTAATGTTAAAAACTTGAGGATTTGGGGATCCCTGGGTGGCGCAGCAGTTTGGCGCCTGCCTTTGGCCCAGGGCGCAATCCTGGAGACCCGGGATCGAATCCCACATCGGGCTCCCGGTGCATGGAGCCTGCTTCTCCCTCTGCCTATGTCTCTGCCTCTCTCTCTCTCTCTCTCTCTCTCTCTCTCTCTCTCTCTCTGTGACTATCATAAATAAATTTTAAGAAATTAAAAAAAAACATTAAAAAAAACTTGAGGATTTAAATCACCGTATTTTCATCTTATATTCTCATTGGGAAAGGGACTGTTTAAATGCAAACTGGTATCAGCAGCATTTCCCTAAAATTTTAAAGGGGAAAAATGAGGATTTAGGAAATAACATCCCTGTAGTAACTAAAGACTAAATTAGTCATAGTAAATAAATTAATTCATAATAGTAAATTTCAAGTGGGAGTGATTTTTAAAAAGTAAGAAGCAACACTGAGTGAACTCCGATGTGTTATATAGTATATTGAGCACATTACATAAATTATCTCATTTAATCTTCACACTAACTGTTATGTACATACTATTCCATTCTCTGCTATCCAGATGAAACTGAAGCTTAGATTAAGTCATTTATCCAAGATAATAGATATTTTTAGTGACCAAACTGGCATTCGAACGAGGGTCTAGTATAATGCAAAAGTCTGTTTTATCTACTACAATTTACTGCTGAAACTCTACAAAAGCAGTTTTGTTAAAATGGATATGGCAGCATCACATTGACTTCAAAAAATATGCCATAGTTTTTTCATTCCAAGCTGTTTTTTTATACCATCCCTTCACACAGGCTATACACAATGAGTATTCAAATTATCAAACATAGCCCCCAACTCTCCTCTGTGCGTAAGGTTTTAATCAGAGTCAGCTTATAGCTAGTGTTTTTTTTTTTTATTGGAATAGTGTCTTTTTTTTTTAAGGGAGTGTAGTAAGAAATTTCAGATGATCAAAATGTTGCCTATCTATGTGGACCAATCAAGAACAGAGACTTTTATGGGAGGCACAATAGGAAGATTTCTCAAAAGGACATTTCTGAAGTTAAAAGTCCAGGGCTTACTTTTGCAACTCAAAATTACTTAGGAGCTTTCTGTATCACAGGTATTCAACTAGCTTAAAATCTCACTTTGGTGAGTAAGGCATTAAAAACCTGCTGGATTATTCTGGAAAGGTTTATATTAATAAAAGGTGGCTAGATTCTTCATATCAATCATATGGTTACCTTAAGATGCGATGAGTTGATGTTGAGGCTCAAAAATAAATCCCCTTTGAAGTCATCATATTTCTTTTTTATGTAGTTTTTATTTTTTTTGATAAATAATACATGTCCATTGCTTAAAAAGTCAAAGAAAGAAAAACAGCAATCTAGCTCCCCACCCCATTTTCACCCTCAAGTACCATTCCCTAGGCTAATAGATTTTAACTCTTTTAGATGTTTCTTTTGATATTTATCTTGCTATTTCTAAAAAGCATGCTAATACTTACATTTAAAAATGTTTAGTTTTCAATATTATATCTTGATTTCTTAGCTTGGGATATGAGGAATTCTTTTAAGCATCATCTGAAGTGTTGTATTTGCCTAACTCTATTTCCTGTATCTCCATTTTGTTTTGATTTCATGGAATACATTCCTCAGTAGCTTCTTGAGAAAACCTGTGTGTTTGATTTTTAAAAAAATCTTTCATGTCTGAAAATGTATTTATTTATTCTGCCTCTTGCTTGTTTGATGCTTTAACTAGATATATTTTTTTTAGGTTGGAAATGATTTTCCTTTTGAATTTTAAAAATATCTCTCCAATAACATCTACCTTCCAGTGTTCCTGTTGAGAAAACTGATGTTATCCTCTTTTTAAGTTTTTATTTTTAAAAAATATTTTATTTATTTATTCATGATAGACACAGAGAGAGGCAGAGACACAGGCAGAGGGAGAAGCAAGCTTCATGCAGGGAGTCTGATGTGGAACTCGATCCCCGGACTCCAGGATCACACCCTGGGCTGAAGGCAGGTGCTAAATTGCTAAGCCACCCAGGGATCCCCTTAAGTTTTTATTTAAATTCCAGTTAGTTAACATATAGTGTAATATTAGTTTCAGGTGTACAATATAGTGATTCAACACCCCGTGCTCATCACAAGTACATTCGCTAATCCCCATCACCTATTTCACCCATTCCTCCTCCTCTCTGATAATCATCATTTTGTTCTCTGTAGTTAAGAGGAGAAAACATGTTATTCTTGTTTTACATATTTTGTATGCCACCTTTGTTTTTCTGTTTTTTTTTTTCCTCTAGGGAAACTTTTAGGATCTTCCCGTTGCTCCAGTTGTCTAAAATTCACAATAATGTGCTTTTTATAAGCCTTCTTTTACTAATTTGGTTCTCACTTTCATTATGGAAGCTCATATTCTTCAGTTATGGAAAGTTACATTTTATGATTGTATTGATAATTTCTTCTCTTTAGATTACTTTTCAATCTTTTCTGCAAATTCTGTTACGCAGAAGTAGGACCTCCTACTGTTTTCTTATCTTTCCTGTTGCTTCCAAAGTCTGACATTTTACTTTTTTCTGTGCAGTTTCATTGAATTTTTCTTCCAAACATTTTATTGATTTATTGTTCAGTGCATGGTGATGCTGCTGTTGCTGCTGCTGGCATCCTGTTTTGCTCTCTGTACTAACTCTGTTTCCTCTAAACTCCCAAACTTGTTTGTTTGTTTTGGTCTATTTTTCATTTTAGAAGTTTTCATTGTAGGGTTTTTTCATATTTAGGAATGAGGCACTAAAAAGTTGATTGCAATCTTTGCATATGCATTATCTTTTCTGGGTCACCCAGTCAGCTCAGGTGGAAACCCATCACTAATTCTTTTCCTGGGATTTTAATTTTGGTTGCCAGTGCTCTAGAACTTGAGGGAGAAAGGGCTGAGAGTATTCCATCACTCAGGATGTAGACTCCCAGATAACATCCTAGTTTTAGTTGTGGCATCTGCATTTCTTAGCTGTGCCAATAATCTACAACTTCAGAATTACTTTGTTTCAATATTGGCCATGTTATGTCAGAATTAGGAATGGATCTAGAGGTCTAAGTGCTCTTTACACAGACTATAAAACATTCCTCTTGTATTTTTTTGAAACATATACCCATCTAGACCTTCAGAATTACCTGGTGATTATAATTTCTGATTCTACCCTAGGTTCTGAACACAAAAATCGACTGTTTTACTGCTATTCTCTATCCTAATTCTGTGTTCCTTTTATGCATTTAGCTTTCAGCCTTCTAAGTTTTATTATGTCTTTACTCCCCCGTGTTATTTGCATTTCTCTTCTATTGTTTTCCCTCTTCTACTTTTTTCAGTCTTGTGATTTTTTTATCTAATGTGCATTATTTTAATAGACTCAATCTGCCATGCTTCATCAGAAGTTACCAACATCTTTACTTCCTCCTTTTGTGAGGAAGTACTGTCCTTTAGTTTGTTTCTTAGAAGAATAAATGTGAATCTTAGAAAAAGTTTAAAAACGTTAAAATCACTTCCGGTAGACTTTTGATGTTCCTTATGTTTTATCTAAACTAAATGGGCCTATATCCCTCCAGTGTCATCATTGGATACATTTTCTTTCCACATTTTCCAGCAACAAGACTGTCAAAGAAGGTATTGCTGGCTCATCTGATGTGAGTCTAGAACATGTAAGGAGCAGGTGCATGTAATACAGAATATGTTTTGTTTTTAACATATTTCACAGTTATAGAGTAATATTAGAAAGAGTCTCAACTGAAGTATTTCAGATACAAACTCAGTTTGAATTCTCACTATGATAATTTATATCTTAGCTAGGCCAGAGGAACTTACGAGTTATCATACATTGCTATTTATTCTAAACACTGCTCTGCATGAGGGATTTCAAAGCTCTCCTCTAGAAAGAGTGGAGCACACAGCTGGACATGAAGGCTCCTGTCTATGTCACATTAGAAATCCTTTTCCTGTAAGACATTTACTCTATACTTCAGCAAAAACTATCTGGACACAATCCTATTAGAAGCCTGTGTACAAAACAACTGGAAAGGGAACAACAAATGTATTTGGCATTCCTGTTGAGAAGATTGCACGCTCCAAATCTAAATCTTATGGCAAGATATACTTGCCTCTCAACAGTAGCAGAGAGATTCTATTATACAGCAGCTTGAAAGATAGAGAAATCACAGGATATTAATAAAACACATACAGTTTAGCATAAGCAGGGAAGCAATGCAGAGGGATTTTTCAGAACAGGATACTTCATGCGTGAAGCCATTCTCTTAGGTATAGAAAGAAGAATGTTTCCGGGGGATGTCAAAAGATACAAGTGGATACCAACATTGAAATCAGGAATATATGTTTTATACTAAGAATATTCTATGTTAAGTATATTAAGTATTCTATACGTATGCCTGTTGATTAGCACAAGTTAATGAGAATGTGTCGGGAAAGCTAATAATCAATTACCGAAAAGCTTTTTTTTAAAAATTTGGTGAAAAAATACTTCTATTTGTTAATGAACAAATAAAATAATTAAAAATATTGAACTATTTTTGCCCGGGCCCCATCCCTGCATGTAAATACATTTGACCTAAAATAAGGAGACAGATGAACAGATGAATCCCTTTATAAAAATCAACTGTAAGCCAGAGAAAGCTTGGGTTAGAATAAATACTGACATCTGCAGAGAGAATGAACTGCAGGGCAATGTTTAATATATCTCAGCTTTTCTTACTTAACATTTATTGAGATTGGGCAGTGTGCTGGCTGCTGTGCAGAATGTGAGCACAACATGCTTTCTTTCTTTCTTTAAGACTGTAGTGAGAAAAACATTTCCTGGCTAGTTAAAGAGAAATCAATGTGAATATCATTTGTATGCATTTACTTGCTGAATTTGAGAAGCCCAGATTTATAAAATCAAATAAAGTTAACAAGAAGATAAGCATCCTATGTGTTCTTACTGTGGTAGTAGGATACAACAAAATAAAACAGCCTTACCAAGGAAACAATATTGGTTAATATGAAACAATAAGAGACCAATGTATTAAAGAAAATAGAAGATGGTATATAATCAAGTGATAGATTGTAGAGGAATTAAATAATAATGCAAATATTAAAGGAGGTAAAAAAAAGGGAGAGGTAACTGTGAGCTGAGCATTCAAAAGAGGAGCCATGGTAGATATGAAAACAGATTGGATTTCTAGTATGCAGCCTATCAAAAATACTTTTAAATTCCAGGATACATGAAAATATACCCAAGATATATTAAGTTAAAAAACTTGAAGATTTAAAAGAGAATATAAAGAAGATGTGGTCTATGTATACGATGGAATATTACTCAGCCATTAGAAACGACAAATACCTACCATTTGCTTCGACGTGGATGGAACTGGAGGGTATTATGCTGAGTGAAATAAGTCAATCTGAGAAAGACAAACATTATATGGTCTCATTCATTTGGGGAATATAAAAAAATAGTGAAAGGGAATAAAGGGGAAAGGAGAAAAAATAAGTGGGAAATATCAGAAAGGGAGACAGAATATGAAAGACTCCTAACTCTGGGAAACGAACTAGGGGTGGTAGAAAGGGAGGTGGGCGGAGGGTGGGGGTGACTGGGTGGCAGGCACTGAGGTGGGCACTTGACGGGAAGAGCACTGTGTGTTATTCTGTATGTTGACAAATTGAACACCAATAAAAAATAAATTTATTTAAAAAAGAGTATATTTACTATGCTCTTATTGGAAAGAAAAAGAAAGAAAGAAAGAAAGAAAGAAAGAAAGAAAGAAAGAAAGAAAGAAGAAAGAAAGAAAATATTCCAAAGTGTTAACAGTGGTTACACCTGGAGGAAAAATAGGAGACTAAGTTTTCAAATTGTGTATTTTTATATCATTTTATTTTTAAAACAACCATAATTTACTTTTGAAATTAGAAGAGAGTGAAGTCATATCAGACTTCCAGTTAACTCACTTCTTCCTCAATTTCAAATATACCTACAGTCCAGGTACAGTTTTGCTTGGATATATGCTGGAAGCCAAAATTCCTGGACTAGGTTTATATCATTAAAATACAGGAAAAGTCATAAATACAAATGCAGCAGATATTAAAAGATAAATGGGAAATATTATGAACATTATCTTTAATTTTTTTTAGTTGAGAGAGGAAGAGAAAGAGAGAGAGAGAGCAAACATGAACAGGGGGAGGGACAAAGGGAGAGGGAGAACCAGAGTCCCCCCTCAGCAGGATGCCTGACACAGGGATTCATCTCAGGACCCTCAGATCATGACCTGAGCCAAAAGCAGACGTTGAATCAAATGAGCCATCCAGGCATGCCTGAACAACATTATTTTAATAAGTTTGACACAGGAGGGAAATAAAAGAAATAAAGCTTCTTATTTGTCTTATATAATTATTAACAAAATGAGATCAGTATTTAAAAGTCTTATTACACCGAATCACTAAAACCAGGCAATTTTATGAGTTTGTTCTATCAAACATTTAAGAAAAAGAATGGCATAAACTTTAAAGGAATAGAAAAAGAAGAAATACTCCAAACCAATTTTATGAAAGTATTATAACTTTTATACCAACACAGTAAAGGATAAAATGAGAAAAGAATATAGTACCCTTATTCATTAACATTAAAGCAAATATTCCAACTAAGTTATGAATGCATGAACTATAGACATGTATAAATTAGACCATTATATACTATTTGTATTTAGTCTAAAAATGATAGTTTGATTCAATGTTAGATCTACTAATGTAATTTTAATATTAAGGAGGTAAAAAACATATATCTCAAGTGCAGAAAAATAATTTGATAAAATACAGCATCCATTCATCATTTTAATATAAATTAGCAAAAAAAATATAAATTAACAAACTAGAAATGGAAAGAAGGTTCACTTGCTTTTGAAAGCTATTTTTTTTGTGGCTGTGATTTATTTTTATTTTTATTCATTTTTTTATTGGAGTTCAATTTGCCAACATATAGCATAACACCCAGTGCTCATCCCATCAAGTGCCCACCTCAGTGCCTGTCACCCAGTCACCCCCCACCCCCTGCCCACCTCCCTTTCCACCACCCCTTGTTCGTTTCCCAAAGTTAGGAATCTCTCATGTTCTGTCTCCCTTTCTGGTATTTCCCACTCATTTTCACTCCTTTCCCCTTTATTCCTTTTCACTATTTTTTATATTCCCCAAATGAATGAGACCATATAATGTTTGTCCTTCTCCGATTGACTTCACTCAGCATAATACCCTCCAGTTCTATTACCCTGTATTTGCATCATTATCCTGTCACAAATATGGCCGTGATTCACCAATAAGAGCTCCATTCTCAGTGTGAAGCCCAATGTGGGGCTTGATCCTACAACCCTGAGATCATGACCCAACCCACTCCAAGTCAGAGACTCAACTGAGTCACTCAGGTACCTCTGTACAGTAATGTTTTAATAACAGCATTATGTTACAAAGGCAAAAAATAGTAATAATCCAAATGTTCATCGACTGATGAATTGATTTTAAAATAATGGTATATTCATACAATGAAGTAGTATTCAGCAATCAAGACTGATGACATACTAATATTTGTTACAACATGTATTAACCTTTAAATCATTATGCTAAGTGAAAGAAATACACACAAAAGGCCTCAAATTGTACAATTGTATTTATACAAATTATCCTGAAGAGACAAATCTATCTACAGGTTTTCAGGGACTGGGGATTGGAGGAAAGGGATGCTGACTATTAATGAGCAAGGGTTTATATTTGGGGTGATGAAAATATTCTTGTATTAGATAGTGATGATGGTTGCATAACTTTCTGAATATAATAAAAAGCACTGAATTATATACTTTAGAAGGGTAAATTTTATAATAAATGAGTTACATACAAATAAAATATTTACTTATTTATTTTTATTAAGCAAACTCTACACCCAACATGCTGCTCAAATTCACAACCCCTTGATGAAGAATTGCATGCTCTACTGACTGAGCCAGCCAGGTGCCCCAATGAATACAATATTTTATTTTTTAAATCCTAGACAAAGCATCATATTCTATAATGAAATATTAAAAGCATTCCCTTTAAGATCAGGAATTAAGATAGCATGTGTTCTATCATTACATCAACATAACATACTGTTGGAGGTCCTTGCCAATACATTTGGGAAATATATTTTAAAAAGATATAAAATTAAAAGAGAAGAAACAGACTCTTGTTATTGCCTGACATTATTGTTTTCTATACAGAAAATGTAAAGATTCAAAAGAATAAGCAAAAAAGAATATTAAAATGTAAAGAAAATTTTTCTTTTTTTAATAAATTAATTTTTTATTGGTGTTCAATTTATCAACATACAGAATAACACCCAGTGCTCATCCCGTCAAGTGTCCCCCTCAGTGCCTGTCACCCATTCACCCCCCACCCCCCGCCCTCCTCCCCTTCCACCACCCCTAGCTCATTTCCCAGAGTTAGGAGTTAAAGAAAAATTTTCAACAAGTAATGCTGGAACAACTGGATATCTATGAGTAAAAGGAAGGAGGGAAGGAAGGAAGGAAGGAAGGAAGGAAGGAAGGAAGGAAGGAAGGAGAAAGAAAGAAAAAGGAAAGAAAGAAGAAAGGAAAGAAAGGAAAGAAAGAAGAAAGAAAGAAAGAAAGAAAGAAAGAAGAAAGAAAGAAAAAAGAAAGAAGAAAGAAAGAAGAAAGAAAGAAAGAAAAGCAGGAAACTAAGGACAAAACTCATACATGAAAAATTAACTGAAAATAAATCATAATTGTAAAATATAAAACTGTAATACTTTGGAAATAATGTAGGAGAAAATATAAATAACCATGAGTTTGTCAATGGACTTTTAAATACCATAACCACAGTATGATCTATGAAGGAAAAATAATTGGTAATTTGGATTCATTAAAATTAACAACTTCTCTGCTAAATATAATATCAGGAGAATTAAAAGACAAGCAATAGACAGGAAGAAAAATTTGCAAAAAACACATACAATAAAAAACTGTTATCCAAAATATACAAAGAACTGCATTCAACAACAGAAAAACTAAAAACCCAATTTAAAAATTGGCCAAAGATCTTAATAGACATCTCACCAAAGAAGATATACAAAACATATGAAAAGATGCTCCATGCCATAAATTTTCAGGGAAATGCAAACTAAGCAATAGTGAGATACCACTACACACCTATTAGAATGACTGGAATCCAAAATTCTGAAAATACCAATTGATTGTAAGGGTACAGAGTAACAAGAACTCCCATTTATTTTTGGTAGGAATGCAAAATGTTACAGGCACTTTAGAAAACACTTTGGCAATTTCATACAAAAGTGAATATACTCTTGGGATGCCTGGGTGGCTCAACGGTTTAGCTCCTGCCTTCAGCCCAGGGTGTGATCCTGGATTCCCACATCATGCTCCATGTGTGGAGCCTGCTTCTCCCTCTGCCTATGTCTCTGCCTCTCTCTCTGTGTGTCTTTCATGAATAAATAAATAAAATCTTTAAAAGAAAAGTGGATATACCCTTATCATACATTCTGACAATTATATTCCTTGGTATTTACCCCCCCAAAAGTTGAAAATTTCTGTCAACACAAAAACCTGCACATGGATGTTTATAGCAGCTTTATTCATAATTGCCAAAACTTACAAGCAACTAAGATGTCCTTCAGTAAGTGAATGGATAAATAAACTGTAGTACATCCAGACAATGAAATATTATTATTCAGCACTAATAAGAAAAAAACTATTAAGCCACAAAAAGGCATGGAAGAAAGTTAAATATATATTGCTAAGTAAAAAAAAAAAGCCAATTTGAAGACTATAAACTGTATAATTCCAATATATGGCATTAAGAAAAAGTGGAGAGAGTAAAAACATCAGTGATTATCAGTAGAGTTAAGGAGACTCTTCACAATTCTGTAATGATGGATATCATTATACATTGATCAAAACTCATAGAATGTACAACAGAAAGAGTGAATCCAATGGAAACAATAGCATTTTGTTAATAACAATATATTAATATTAACTCATCAATTTGTAACAAATGTACCACACTAATGCAAAATATTAATATAGGTAGGTAGAGGGAGAGCAAACTGGGAACTTTCCGTTTTTTCCACTCACCTTTTTTTCTATATCAAAGACTGTCCTAAAAATAAAGTATATTAAGTTTTAAATATTATGGCAAAAAAGTATAGAAAGTTCTACCAAGAAACCAAATCTATATCACTACACGAAAATTCAATTGCACTTCTATACGTTGACAAGAAATTAAAAAATGACACTTGAAAAGATACCATCTTTGGGGTGCCTGGGAGGCTCAGTCGATTAGGCATCTGCCTTTTGCTCAGTTTATGATCCTGGGGTCCTAGGATGGAGGCCTGCACCAATGGTGGGGGGGAGGACCCCACCCAGCGGGGAACCTGCTTCTCCCTCTTCCTCTGCCTGTCACTCTCTCTGCTTGTGCTCTCTCTTTCAAATAAATAAATAAATAAAATCTTTTAAAAAATCCCATCTTCATTTTCAATAATATTATTAAAACTGAGGAATAAATATGACAAAAGGTATACACAGCCTTTGTGTGACAATCAATAAATACTTTATTAAAATACATTAAAGATAGAGGACTTAGAGTCTGAAACATATCGATTCTCTTTGAACAGATCTAGCAGTGTTTTGAAACTCTGCATACATATTAAAATTCCCTTGGAAACTTTTAAAATTCTTATGCTTGACTAGTCTCTAACTTCTCAAGTTGAAATAAATTAGATTGTCCCACAAATAAAATTTTATTGGAATGCAGCATTTCTAATGGACAGTTAATTAGAATTCGTAATATGTAAAGAACTCCTATGATTCCAGAAGAAAAGAAATTACCTCAATTTTTAAGAAATGAAAGACAAAAAAAGCATTTCATGGAAGATGAAGCACAATGTCCATAAATATGAAAATACATTAATATAATTTTTAATCAGAGAAATTCAGAGTACAACTACAATGCAATATATAAATTTTTTCATTTCAAACAGATTGAGCTAAGTTTTACTATCTTAAATAGATACTGGTCAGTGATGTTGAGAAATTGGAATTCTCATTCACTGTGAGAATGTTAATTGTCACACCCACTCTGGAAAATAATTTGGCACCTCCTATATGGGCATATCCTACAACCTATGATTTCACTACCTAAAATATTTTCTTCCTAGATAAACACTCATACATTTTTATTCGGAGTCATGTAGCAGAATGCCAATAACAACACTGTTATAGGGGGAAAAAAACAGCACAAAGTTCCATTAATTGTAAAATAAATATACAAAGTGTGATATATTCATATTCGACAAAATATTACACAAAAGTGAAAGTAAATGCATGCATCAACATGCATGAATTTTTTAAAAAAATAACATTACTGTTGAGAGAAAAATAAGACAAAATAATACAAGCAATATGATTCTGTATATGGAAAATTCAAAACATCGGTACAGCTAAATGATATATTTTTAGAGCTGCATATGAATGTAATAAAAAATAAAGACAGATAATGAAACAATTGATACAGAATTTAGGATAAGGTTTATTTCTGATGGAGAGAAAAAGATTTAAAGCAAAAGGGTGGGGCACCTGGGTAGCTCAGCTGCTTAAGTGACTGCCTTCAGCTCAGGTCTGGCTCAGGTTCGCGTTGGGCTCCCTGCTCAATGGGCAGCCTGCTTCTCCCTCTCCACCATTTGTGCTTTCTCATACACACGCTCTCTCTCAAATAAATAAATAAATAAATAAATAAATAAATAAATAAATAAAATCTTTAAAAAAAAGCAAGACAGGGACATGCAAAAGCTTGCAATGACACTAGTAATATTGTATTTCTTAAATTGAGGGACAGATATAAGGTATTCAATTATTTTTAACATATTTAATCCTTTGGAATTTATTGAGAACTTTTCTCATCTGTTTGTATTTCAATTTGTACTATTTTTCTTGCTTATATGCTAGAACCTAGATAGCTAATTCTCCCTTTAATTGTGTCTATTTTTCTATTAACCTCATCCAATAAATTCTTAATTTTGATTATTATATTTTTCAGTTCTATAATTTCTGTTGGTTAATTTTCAAATCTGTATTATAAGTTTTTATAGTTCCCAGTTTCTTGCTATATTTTTAAAAGTAAGGATTTTATTTCCATAAGTATTGTTTTTTTTTGTTTTTTTTTTGTTTTTTTTTTTATAAATTAATTTTTATTGGTGTTCAATTTACCAACATACAGAATAACACCCAGTGCTCATCCCGTCAAGTGTACCCCTCAGTGCCCGTCACCCATTCACCCCCACCCCCCACCCTCCTCCCCCTCCACCACCCCTAGTTCATTTCCCAGAGTTAGAAGTCTTTATGTTCTGTCTCCCTTTCTGATATTTCTCACACATTTCTTCTCCCTTCCCTTATATTCCCTTTCGCTATTATTCATATTCCCCAAATGAATGAGAACATACACTGTTTGTCCTTCTCCGGTTACTGTGGCCAAGTTCAAAAAGGGTGTTGCCTGAGTTCTCCTCTGGGATTTTGATGGAATCTTGTCTCACATTTAGATCTTTCATCCATTTTGAGTTTATCTTTGTGTATGGTGCAAGAGAGTGGTCCAGTTTCATTCTTCTGCATGTGGATGTCCAATTTTCCCAGCACCATTTATTGAAGAGACTGTCTTTCTTCTAGTGGATCGTCTTTCCTCCTTTATCGTATATTAGTTGAGCATAAAGTTCAGGGTCCACTTCTGGGTTCTCTGTTCTGTTCCATTGATCTATATGTCTGTTTTTGTGCCAGTACCACACTGTCATGATGACCACAGCTTTGTAGTACAACCTGAAATCTGGCATTGTGATGCCCCCAGATATGGTTTTCTTTTTTTTAAAATTCCCCTGGCTGTTCGGGGTCTTTTCTGATTCCACACAAATCTTAAAATGATTTGTTCTAAGTCTCTGAAGAAAGTCCATGGTATTTTGATAGGGATTGCATTATACGTGTAAATTGCCCTGGGTAACATTGACATTTTCACAATATTAATTCTGCCAATCCATGAGCATGGAATATTTTTCCATCTCTTTGTGTCTTCCTCAATTTCTTTCAGAAGTGTTCTGTAGTTTTTAGGGTATATTTTGAGAACCATTTGAATGGTAAATGGTTCTCCAACCTTTTATTTTCAGGTTGTAGGTGTCCTTCTGTCTAAAATGAGTCTCTTGTAGACAGCAAATAGATGGGTCCTGTTTTTTTATCCATTCTGAAACTCTGCGCCTTTTGATGGGGTCATTAAGCCCATTCACGTTCAGAGTTACTTGAACTTCTTCTTAAAGGGGAGTTTTAAGAGTCCCCCTTAAAATTTCTTGCAGAGCTGGTTTGGAGGTCACATATTCTTTCAGTTCCTGCCTGTCTTGGAAGCTCTTTATCTCTCCTTCCATTTTGAATGAGAGCCTTGCTAGATAGAGTATTCTTGGTTGCATGTTCTTCTCATTTAGGACCCTGAATATATCCTGCCAGCCCTTTCTGGCCTGCCAGGTCTCTGTGGAGAGGTCTGCTGTTACCCTAATATTCCTCCCCATGAAAGTCAGGGACTTCTTGTCTCTTGCTGCTTTAAGGATCTTCTCTTTATCTTTGGAATTTGCAAGCTTCACTATTAGATGTCGAGGTGTTGAACGGTTTTTATTGATTTTAGGGGGGGATCTCTCTATTTCCTGGATCTGAATGCCTGTTTCCCTTCCCAGATTGGGAAAGTTTTCAGCTAGGATTTGTTCAAATACATATTCTGGCCCTCTGTCCCTTTCGGCGCCCTCGGGAACCCCAATTAAACGTAGGTTTTTCTTCCTCAGACTGTCATTTATTTGCCTTAATCTGTCTTCATGGTCCCTTAATTGATTGTCTCTTTTTTCCTCAGTTTCCCTCTTTGCCATTAACTTGTCTTCTATGTCACTCACTCGTTCTTCCACCTCGTTAACCCTCGTCGTTAGGACTTCTAGTTTGGATTGCATCTCATTCAATTGATTTTTAATTTCTGCCTGATTGGATCTAAATTCTGCAGTCATGAAGTCTCCTGAGGCCTTAATGCTTTTTTCTAGAGCCACCAGTAGCTGTAGAATAGTGCTTCTGAATTGGCTTTCTGACATTGAATTGTAATCCAGATTTTGTAACTCTGTGGGAGAGAGGGCTGTTTCTGATTCTTTCTTTTGAGGTGAGGTTTTCCTTCTAGTCATTTTGCTCAGTGCAGAGTGGCCAAAAACAAGTTGTATTGGCACACGGGGGAGTATCACTGGTCCGTCCAGCTGGTCTTCTGGGGGAGGGGCCTGCTGTGCTGATTTTCAGGTGTTAGCACTTGGGGGAGCTGTTCTGCCCCTGCCTGCTGCAGGGCTCAGCGGGGGTTGTTTACCCCGTGGGGCCCCAGGAGGAACAGCAGCAGTTGCTATGGCAACTCTGGAAGCCTGGATTCAGCCTCCGCAGGAACTACGGGGCTCGGGGCTCTCGGCTCTCCGTCCGCAGGGCCTGGAGGCTCCGGGGCGGGGCCGCTGATGTGCTCAGCTCGGGGCAGGAGCGTCCTTGCTGTCCTGGGCCCTCCCGGCCTCTGCCTGTCCCAGGGGGAGGCCGGATCCTGGGCTGTGTCCCGGCGCCCTGTGCTCCGGGGCCTGCGCTGTTGGATTCGCGCTCCCGCCCCGCAGCCCCCTCCGCGGAGCCGCCGCCCGAGCCCCTCCGAGCTGCTCCAGCCCCGCCGTGCGCGCTGCAGCCCTTAGGGAGCTCGGCGCACTCTCCCGGCGCAGGTGTCTGTTAGTGTCCCAGGGAGCCCGAGGGCATCCCCGCTCTCCTGGGTCCTGCTCCAACTCCCTGCGAGCCCCTTTCCACCCGGGAAGGTTGGTGCAGCTCCTGCTCCTCCGGGACGGGACGGGGCTCTCCTGTCCTGGGGACACTCGCCCCGGCCCTAGCCCGGCTCCTCGCGGGGCCCCTCCCCCTCGGAGGCCTTTTGTTTCTTTATTTCTTTTTCCCCGTCTTCCTACCTTGATAGAAGCGTGAACTCCTCTCACTGTAGCGTTCCAGCTGGTCTCTCTTTACATCTCAGGCCGAATTCGTAAATTTTCAGGATGGTTTGAAGGTTATCTAGGTAATTTGGTGGGGACAGGTGATTTGGGGACCCTGCTCTTCCGCCATCTTGCCCCTCCTCCTATTTCCATAAGTATTGTAAGCATAGTTGTTTTAAAGTCGAAACCTGATAATTACAAGGATTGCCACGTGCCTCATCATTGATTATTTGACATTTATTATATGAAAAAATATTTTTAGAAATCGTTTTATGTTTAGGATGATGTTAATTTTCTCCAGGAAGGAAATACTTTCCTCCTGCCTGATACCTGTGGTCAATAGCAGTCCAAGATCAATCAGCCCACCATTCTAGACTGCAGCCCTTCTGGGCACTACAATAGAGCAGAGTCTTACATTAGGGTAACATTTGTGAATAAGTCTGTATTAACAAAGGTATTTAAAAAAAAGAACAACAGGAAAAAACAAAGATATTTCTTTCCTCAATTATTGTAATGGATTTCTAACTAGTACCCTTGTCCTCTTTTCCCAGCCATTTCAAACACTGTTGCTTGAATGATCTTTTAAAAAACAATTGATTATGTCTCTCTTCTGCTTAAAGATGTCCAAAGTTTCCCTTCTCCTACAGGAACAATCCTAAACTTCTTAGCAAAGTAATTTATTATCTGATTCCAACCTGCCTTTCCAATCTCACTTCTTGTCCTTACTGTCTAATCACTATGCCCTACGGTTATAGGAAACTTGTCAACTTTCTTTAAACACACTATATTCTTTTAAGTGTCTTCAACTTCATTCCCTATACCTAGAATGTCCATGTCCATATCTCCACCTGGTGAACTCGTTTCTTAATACTGGACTCAAACTCTTCTTATTTGAAAAAGTTATCCTACTGTGCCAGGCAGAATTAGTTGCTCACACTTCTAGACTATCCTACTACTACAATACAATGAACACAAACCATTTTTTCTCTTAATTTTTTAAAAATTCAAATTAGTTAATATATAGTGTATTATTAGTTTCAGGAGTGGAATTTAGTGATTCCTCAGTTGCATATAACACTCAGTGCTCATTACATCAAGTGTCCTCCTTAATCCCCATCACCCAATTACCCCATCCCCTGCAGCAATTCTCAGTTTGTTTTCTAGAGTTGAGTCCCTTATGTATGGCCTCCCTCTCTGTTTTTATCCTATTTTTCCTTCCCTTCCCCTATGTTCATCTATTTTAAAACAAACCTTTCTTTTAAAGATTTATTTATTTATTTTAGAGAGAGCGAGTTTGAGTGGGGGGGCAGAAGGTGAGAGTGAGGGGAAGAAGACTCCCCACTGGGTGGGGAGCCCAGAAGCAGGGCTTGATCCCAGGACCCCAAGATCATAACCTGAACCAAAACCAAGAGTTGGACACTGAACTGACTTAGCCACCCAGGTGCCCTTTTATTTAAAAATATTTATTTGAGAGAGAAGTAAAGAGGAAAACAAGTAATTTCTTTGAAAAGTAATTGGAAAATATTTGTTCAAATGCAATATTTGCATAACACTGTGATACAAAACTTCCACCACTAGAATGCACTGCACAATGAATGATAAACACAAAGCTTTCTATTGGAATATTCTTTGTTTTGAAATAGCAACTACCTGAAAACCAACAAAATGTACTTAAGAAGAGATTGGTTAATTTGGCTTATATCCACACAATAAAATGCCATTTTGTTATTAAAGAGAGTGAGGAGTGGGCACTAATATGGGAAAATCTCCAAGATATTCTAAGTGAAAAAAACAACATGCAGATGGATGGGCATAATGTGTATGCATATGCATATGTATAATGATAATTTCTAGAAAGAAATATAAGAAACAGAATAGTACTTGCCTTTGGGTAGGGAACTGAGTGTTTGCAATGATAGTGTCTTTTTATTCTAATTCATTTTGTAAGGCTTGAATTTATTTTATTACATATATTTTTAAAAAATTTTAATACCAAGATTTTTAATATTAGAATTCTTGCACCCTTTAAAAATGAAAATTTAGGGACAGCTGGGTGGCTCAGAAGTTAAGCATCCGTCTTTGGCTCAGGGCATGATCTTGGGGTCATGGATCAAGTCCCACATCGGGCTTCCTGTGAGGAGCCTTATTCTTCCTCTCCCTATGTCTCTGCCCCTCTCTCTGTCTCTCATGAATAAATAAATGAAATCCTAAAAAAGTAAAAATGAAAATTTAGCTTATCACATTGTAGTTTATCTGTGTATACTCCAGTTTTCTCTACTTGACTGAGCAACTCACAGGTAAAACCTGCCTTATACTCAGTTCTAACACAGTGCCTTATGGTAATAGACATTAAGGCAACTAAATAAAAAATATGAATAGGTATTTGTTTACTTAATGGATAGATGAAGAAATGAATGCTTGAATAAATGAATGAATGAATTATAGATAAGAAAACCAAGTTCATTAAAGGACAGTACTTTATAGTAAGTCTTCAGACACTCCTCCATGGTCCCTCATGTATGTTTTGAGGATCCATTACAAGAGGAAATTCTGGAAAAATACAATTATTTTATATTCAGAGGTGACCTATCTGATGAAGACTACAGAATGATATTAATTATGCACAGGAGCAATGAAATACATTTCATCCTAGACTGCGTCAAAGGCAAGTCACTGTGAAATGAACTGAATGATTTAACAACACCCAATGCATAAAAGGTCCTCCTCACCTTAAAGGTCTTCAGGACAGCCTCTTAATTTGATTTCTGTTTTGTTGTGCTATCTTCATTTTATGGTCTTTAGTTCTCCTTATTACAAATGTAATTTTTAAGGGTCAAATTAATTTAATTTCACTTTGGCTTTGGGATGCTTGAATGCAAGGTTGTGAAAACCACCAGCTTAAAACAGGTGCTCTGCAAAACTTTCTGCCAAGCCTTCTAAGTCACCAGGACATCTACAAAAATCAGTGTGAGCAGGTGAGTTCAGAGCTATGCTAGAATAGTAAGGAAAAATTATAGATTTTTCAGACTTTATCAGCATAAGTTGACATTGTCTTTGCTCATACCACATCCTTCACCCCTGCAGCCTATGAGTCTTGTTTTACTTTTTTTTAACTTTTCAATATCGTGCCCATATTTCAAGATACAACTCAGATCTACTCTCTTCTTGTGATGTCTTTCCTTATTGCCTCAGCTAAAATCATCTTTTCCTTCTCCAAGCTGTTTATTTATTTATTTTTATTTTATTTTATTTATTTTATTTTTATAATAAATTTATTTTTTATTGGTGTTCAATTTACCAACATACAGAATAACACCCAGTGCTCATCCCGTCATGCCCCCCTGTTTATTTAGAAGTGAATATATCTTGTCTTGTATATTATATTTACCTCTTTTACCATCTTAGGTCATGAAGTGAATCATAAGCTGTTGGAGTGCAAAGAACATGTACTACACTACTTTATATCTCCATAATCCTCCCCCTGATTCTAATAAATGTTCTTTTGCTTTTTTGGATTCATGAACAACTTTGAGAACTCAATGAAAGCAATTTTCAGGGGAAATATGCATATGCAGAAAGTAAAATTTTCCATGCAATTCCAAGGGTTTAGGAGTATCTGATCTAGTGTCTATTCAATTAATGTTGATAGCAACTAGGGAGGCAACATCAGCTACATTGATGTGCTCAGAGTTAAATGCCTTGAGTTTGTATCTCAGTTCTGCTACTTATTAACTCTAAGACCTTGGGCAGGTTACTCACCCTTTCTGTGGCTTGATATACTCTTCTGTGATATGGGAATAATAATAGCACTTTCCTTTTAGGATTATTGAGAAGATGGAATAGTAATAGAAATTTAGCATAATGCTTGGCTCATAGTATGCCTTTAATGAGATAATGATTTTCTCACAACTACATACATAATGGAACCAGGTTTCCAGTCCAGGTTTGTCTAACTTTAGATCTCACTTGAGCCAGGCAGACCAGGTTACAAATGCAGACTTCACCATTTACTAGCCACTTATTTTTGGTTAAATCAGTTGGATGGTCTCCAATACAATATAGTACATTTTCTCAACTAGCACGTACAGTTTTAGTATGTTTGTCGTGTACATATAGAACTAGGAAAAGTACCTGAGACAACAAAGTAGAAGGAAGGCAGAGCTTTTGTCCTCAAGTGCCTCACAATCTCCTTGGAAAAAGAAGATACTAGAGTGATAAATAATAAGGCTTAACAAGTAGAGTGTAAATGACCTGTGAAGGCTGTAGCATGTGAGTCAAAGGAAACAGGCAATGCCATCTGGAAAGGGTAGCTGGGTTAATAGGAGCAGGCAAGCCTTTTTTACATTGGCCTTTTTGCTACATCTTATGCATTCAGTAAAGAATGTTCCCCACGTATTTTCAGATTCTCAGTGTTAGTCTCTTATCATGTTTTCTTTTGATTTTACTCATCTTCTGAGTCTCCTGCAAAGGCTCAAAGCTGAGTAAACTGCTACTTCTGCATGTCATCACAAACCATAGTGATATATATTGACTCTGTCAAACATCAAACTGATTATTTATTTATTTATTTATTTATTTGCTTGTTTTAAGTTCTTTTTTTCTTTTGTTTTAAAAATATTTTATTTAAACTCAATTTACTAATATACAGGATAACACCCAGTGCTCATCCCATGAAGTGCCCTCCCTCCTTAGTGCTCATCATCCAGTTACCCCATCCTCCCACCCTCTTCCCCTTTTTGCAATCCTTTGTTTCCCAGAGTTAGGAGTCTTTCATGGTTTGTCTTCCTCTCCATTTTTCCCCACTCAGTTTCTCTCTTTCCCCTTATAGTCCCTTTCACTATTTCTTGTATTCCACATATGAGTGAAACCATATGATGGTTGTCTTTCTCTGATTGACTTATTTCACTCAGCATAATACCCTTCAGTTCCATCCATGTCGATGTAAATGGTAGGTATTTGTCATATCTATCATCTATCTATCTATCTATCTCTATCTATCTATCTATCATCTATCTATCTATCATCATCATCATCTATCTATTATCTATCTATCTATCTATCTATCATCTATCTATCTATCTCATATCGTCTTTGTCTATTCAGCTGTGGAAGGAAATCATGGCTCCTTCCACAGTTTGGCTGTTGTGGACATTGCTCAAACTGTCTTTTAAATTGCTTTGATGACTTATAAAGCTATGTTTAGTTTAGGGCTACTTTTGGTGTATGGTGACTATCTCTTGTTGCCTGGAATGGAGTGTCCAGGTTTTCTAGAATAAAGTGAAACATTTTGCTAGTTTCAAAGAATCTGACATACCTTCTGACTCCTGTTTTGATTAGAGAAAAAAAAAACACCTTTCATCCACCAGTAGACAGAGACAATGCTGAGTGACTGAATACATTGGGATAACACAGGCAAACCCCTATTTTCTATTCCTATCCAAACAATTGAATTAACAACACTTCTTGGGACAATCATATGAATGATTAAAATTGGTATTTAGAAGTATAGCCCTTCAGGAAAGGTTGTTAGGGGATGAACATTGTCCAAAAGAAGATTGGGAGCATCTACATAAAATCTTCTGCTCTTTACTCAACATAAAGTATAGTATTTTTTCTTGTTGAATTTGCTATTTCTTTGGTTTCTCAAACAATGGCTAAAGACCATTAATCCACTCTACAAAAATATACCTGTATTATTGTCATACATGCTGTTTCTGCCTAGAATGTCTACCCTAAACTCTTTGCCTATTTAACTCCTTCTTCCTTAGCTCTTGGTTCAATAGATAACACATCTATTATAAACTCAAATAACATATATGATTTCCCCTCACAGCACTTGGAACAGTTGCAACTTTTCGCAATTATTTTTATTAATGTCTGCCTTTTCCCCCTTTTCCCTGCTGAGGGCAGGCACCTGGACACATAGAATAATTCCTGGCTCACAGCAGTACTCAATAACCGCTTGGTGAATAAATGAATGGATTTCAGTTTTCCCTAATTAGTTTGTATTAATAACATACCAGCTTTATTAGTAAGATGCAGGGATAATCTATGCTTTAAGAAAACTCAGTATACAGATTGAAAAGTTGCACTTGTGAAATTTAAGACAAGGTAAGAATGGAAGATTGCTTACTTGTTTGTGGCAAGGCAGAATCAGATTCCCATGGGATTTACCATTCTGGACTGTGGTACATATAGGAAGCATGGAATGAATATCTGATATTATAAACCCAAGAGTGCAGTAACTCTAGAAATATACCTCTCTATATTTATTTGTTTGTTTGCTTTTACAGCTCTCTACTTTTAAGAAACTTTCCATCAGTTTGGGATCTTAACATTAAAAAAAAATTCTACCAGTAATTAGTGAGATAATGAAACATGTTCAGAAGCTCTAGAAATAAGTTGGCATCACAGCTGAAATTAATGCCTACATTCAAATATACAACTCAGAGATTCTGTTTTATTTTATGATAACCAACAGCATACATGAGATTGAAACAATTGAGTTTAAACTGTCTTTTCTCATTCTGCCTTGAAGGCAGAGACTGATTTATTCATAAAGGTAACTAATGTGCCTTGTACAATGACTGGTATATAGTAATCTCTCTCTCTCTTTCTCTCTCTCTCTCTCTCTCTCCATATGGAATTTACATGTCCAAACATGTAGAAAGTATATACATTGAAAAGTTCTTAGACTGGAGGTCAAGCAACCAGGATTATAGTCTTCTAGTCTCAAATCAATAATAAACTATGTGATCTTAGACAAGTTATTTAATTTCCCTCCACCTTATTTTCATCATCTATCAAATTTGGCTTATTTGTCTGTCTTACTGTTGTCTGAAGAAGAACAAATAAAGTGACAAATGTGAAAATGTTTTGAAAAATGAAAAGTATGGTTCAAATGTAAGTGTGATGGAGGGCCTGTGCTATGAGTAGTAACGTACATGACTAGGCTACATAGTGTTAATTTCAAACAAAATGAAGAGACTGAGTCTCATAATCTGGAAGCTCAGCCCACATAGCCTAACTTGCATAATCATCCTCTTGTCTGTCAGCAGGGCTTCTTCCAGCATTGAAATAACCCTATAAATCTCTCACTTCCTCTCTTGTTCTGCTTGCTGACTCAGCCTTTGTGAAAGTATCCCCTCCAGTGTGTAATATTTTGAAGAAATTTTCAAGAAAACTTTATGCCCAGAGAGTGCTGATTCAGCACAGCAAATGAGGTGACAGAGATATATTTGGAACATTTCATGGGCAGGAACCTGGTCTGACCAAATCTACATGAATAAGGAGGTACCTGTTTTGCCAAAGGAAACACATTGCTTACAAATTACCATATATGTTTCAGACTTCGGAGGTATATGACATGTGAGGTAAGAAGGCATCACCATGTTTTAAAGGCGCCATATTGTACATTCAAATAGTCCATATTTAATTTATGACACATGGTAATCTGCTTTCCTTCTTCTTATGCCTCTGTATATAATTGCTTCTAGAAAATGTACCTTACAGTGTTATATGTCACCATGTTACAAGACATGAAGTAGAAAGGCACTTTTTTCTATAATGCATGAGAAATAAATCAAAATTATTCATAAGCATGATTGAAGACAAATAATTCTCCCTGTCTTAAAAAATCATTATGCTGCAACTGCTTTACTCACACACCTGGAATTTTGACTGGCAGAACGTACATTTTGCTGATTTTAATCTTTAGTAACACAGTGCTTTCCTGAATCTTGTTCACACTTATTAGCTGCCAGATGCAGAAGACATTTTAAAGCATTATTTTCAAAGATATCACAATGTGACAGGAAAAGACCAGTAATAGGTGGTAGAGTGAGGATGGTGGTCAGATTGCAATCTGAATGACCCTTCTTCAACCAAGCTTGCAAAAGCAAGTCACTCAAACTAATTAGATGATATAAGTAGATTACTTGAATTCTTCTGGAATACCACAGATTTTTATCATTTTCAAAGCAGATAAACAAAATATAGTCCAGTTAATCATTAAAATCAAGTGAAAGATCAGTTCTCTATAAGCATTAAATCTAAACTTTCTTACTGGCCTCTGGTTAAAGAAAAAAACATTTTTACTATAAAATCCTATTTCTATGTTTTTCCCTTTCAAATGATTCATTTTTTCATGGCATGAAGAAAACAGACTTACTAGAAGTAATCTAAGGAAATAAGGAAAAACTTGAGGAGAATATACTTTGCCAAATATACTTTAACATTCATTGAATATGTGTAGTATTTCTATCAGGTTGATTTTGATGCAAGCTTCGAAAGTCAGCCAATATTTAGAATGTGCCAGAGCTAATAGCGCATTTGATTGTCCATCATTCCATCTCTCTTCCCATCTGTCTGTGAAGTCTAATGATTGTTGTGAAAGAGATCACAGCTGTTTTTCATCTTCATTTTGAGGCATACATTTTTATTCAAACTTACTATTATGTATTTTCATTTCCTGAAGTTATAAAAGCAACTTAGATGGAATCATTTCCAGCTGGAAAGGCAGCTCTTCCTCCTTCTAAGGCACAGTTGGATTCTGTGATGTCTATTCCCCAGGTATACTTTGACAAGTGGCATGTAGATGGGCTCTTTTGGACCTTCTTATCTTATTTTTCACTATCCTTCTTCTCACCCATCCCAACCCTCAATCCTGACCTTATCAATTAAGCACTTTTCCAAGATCTACATCTTTCCGCTGTTCTAATCTCCCATCAGAATATTCTCATCCTATAAATGTCCCCCCTTCTGCCTACAACAGACCATATAACTTGGAAATTAGCAGATTATAAATCAATCCTATAAATTGTGTAAAGTTTATTAATAAAAACAATAGGTTAATGCATTACATATCCCAGGAATATTGTATTTAAACAATAATTTCCCAATGGAATTACTCCCTAATCACAATATTTTAGGCTTCATTGACAATTTTGGAGGGTTATACTACTCAAAAAGCAAAAACAGACAAGTTGACTGAACATCTTTACTAGCATAGACAAATAATTTTTCATAACGGGTTACTGTGCTGTAAGGATTTATTATTTTAAAATCAGAATGTGAAAGAAAATTTAGAATAAGTAGCCTTTTTACACAAATTAACAGATTTTCTGATGGAGAAATTTATCTGCTGCCTCACTATTGCTCCAGATTAAATTCTATCACGACCGTTCTAACAGAATAAACCAGGAGGGAGGGCAAGATGGCGGAGGAGTAGGGTCCCAAGTCACCTGTCCCCACCAACTTACCAAGATAACTTTCAAATCATCCTGAAAACCTACGAATTCGACCTGAGATTTAAAGAGAGAGCAGGGGATCCCTGGGTGGCGCAGTGGTTTGGCGCCTGCCTTTGGCCGAGGGCGCGATCCTGGAGACCCGGGATCGAGTCCCACGTCGGGCTCCCGGTGCATGGAGCCTGCTTCTCCCTCTGCCTGTGTCTCTGTCTCTCTCTCTCTCTCTCTGTCTTTCATGAATAAATAAGTAAATAAATCTTTAAAAAAATAAAGAGAGAACAGCTGGAACATTATAGACAGAAGGGTTTTCGCTTCTAACAAGGCAGGAAGGTGGAAAAAAATAAAAAAGAATCAACCGGGGGAGCAGCCCCGCGGGGAGCCGGGCTAAAGCCAAGCAGTGAGAGCCTCCAGACAGCAAAGCCCAGCCCTGGAGAAGCAGGAATGTTAAAAATGCCAGGATCCCAGAGTCACTAACAGAGGAAGTGCCCTCCGGGGGAGAGCGCCACACGCTGTGGGCCGAGCTCGGTAAAGGGCCGGAGCGCCTGCCTGGCGGGGCCTCGGGAGAAGCTCAGGCAGTGGCTCGGGATGGAGGTGGCTGCGCCCTGCTCCCTTCAGGAGCCGCGGTCCCGGGAGCGCGATTCCAGCAGTGCAGACCCCAGATCCCAGGGCACCGGGGGACACAGCCCAGAATCCTGCGCTCCCCGCCGAGACAGGCAGAGGCAGGGAGGGCACAGGTCAGCGAGGACGCTCCTGCCACCGGGCGCCCCCAAGCTGTGCAGGTCAGGGCACCCGCGCCATGCCCAGAGCATCTAGGCCAGGGCAGACGGGGCGACTGTGGTAGTTACTGTGGGAACTGACTCTAGAGCTGGAGACTTGGCCGCCACCAGTGTGATTGTTCCTACTGGTGTCACCTTGTGCCTGGGAGGCGGGGCTGCCAGGGAACAGCAGCCTCACGGGGTAACAGCTCCCACTGAGCCCAGCACCCAGTGGGGGGCGGGGCAGCTCCCCAAGGTGCACACACCTGAGAATCAGCACAGCAGGCCCCTCCCCCAGAAGACCAGCTGGACGGACAGGGAAAGAGCAAGTTCTTGACTGAGCAGCACTGGAAAGCTCCAGGGGAAGTCGAGGGATTTACCGTATATAGAAACAGATGGTAACCCTCCTTTTTTTTTCTTTCCTTTTCCAGTACAACTCGTTTTTATATCAGACTGTAAATATCCATTTTTTTTCTCTTTTCCCACCTCAACTACAATATTTTACCACCTATTCATATTTAAGATTTTTCCTCTTTGACTTTCATATTTCTACAATTAAGGTCCTAGATATGTTTTCCACTTCTAGATTCCCTTCAACATACTCAACTTAATTTTGGGAGATATACAAGATATGTTTTGTTGTTGTTGTTTTGTGTTTTTTGTTTTCTCTGCCCCATTTTGTTCTATAATGCCAGAAGTTAATACCACCATTTTTTTAAATAAACATTTTATTTATTTATTCATGGAGAACATAGAGAGGTAGAGACACAGGCAGAGGGAGAATCAGACTCCATGCAGGAAGCCAGATGTGGGACTCGATCCCGGGGCTCCAGGATCATGCCCTGGGCCAAAGATAGGCACCAACTGCTGAGCCACCCGGGGATCCCAGTAAATAACTTGTAAAGAATGACCAGTATCCACTCAGAAACAAGTGGTATACTGTGCTGGTTGATTCTGTGAGATTCCTCATTCCCATTCTGCCCTCCTCTTTTATCTCATTTATGTTTTGGTGGTCAGTGTTGGGGCCCTCTGCAAGTATTTCTGGTTTATATAAATTTGGGACTAAGAATCTTCTAACATACAGAACTTAATATACTCAGAAACAAGAGAATCACCCTGTAGAATCCCTCAGGTAGACTACATTCTCCCTCCACTACAACTTCGTAACCACCACACCACCATCTCTCAATCCTCCCCCTTTATTTTTCTTTTCTTTTTTTTTCTTTTTTCTGTTTCTTTACTTTTTTCCCCTCTTCTTTTATAGGATTCCTGGCCTTTTAGTTTTTAAGTTTGTTTTAAAAATTGTTTTTCACTTTAGTGGTCATTTTGTTTTATTTCATTCTGATCTTTCTATTCAACTTCTGGTCTCTAACCTCATCAGAATCATCTAGGGTGAAATTTACCTAGGTCGTGATTGATATTCTTGACTCAGCCCACTCATACAGCCACTACGCACTGAGCAAAATGACTAGAAAGAAGAGCTCACCAGAAAAGAAAGAATCAGAAACAGTACTCTCTGCCACAGAGTTACAGAATTCAGATTACAATTCGATGTCAGAAAACCAATTCAGAAGCACAATTATAAAGCTACTGGTGCTCTGGAAAAAAAGCATAAAAGATTCAAGAGACTTCATGACTGCAGAATTTAGATCTAATCAGGCCGAAATTAAAAGTCAATTAAATGAGATCCAATCCAAACTGGAGGTCCTAACGATGGGGGTTAATGAGGTGGAAGAAAGAGTGAGCAACATAGAGGACAACTTCATGGCAGGGAAGGAAGTTGAGGGAAAAAAAAAAGAAAAACAATTAAAAGACCATCAGGAAAAGCTAAGGGAAATAATAACCTCAGAAGGAAAAATCTATGTTTAATTGGGGTTCCAGAGGCTTCCGAGAGGGCCAGAAGCCAGAAAGCATATTTGAACAAATCATAGCTGAGAACTTCCCTAATTTGGGGAGGGAAACAGGAATTCAGATCCAGGAAACAGGTCCCCCCCTAAAATCAATAAAAACTCTTCAACACCTTGACATTTAGTACTGAAACTTGCAAATTGCAAAGATAAAAGGAAAATCCTTAAAGCAAAAAGAGACAAGATATCCCTAATGTATATGGAGAGAACTATTAGATTAACAGCAGACCTCTCCACAGAGACCTGGCAGGCCAGAAAGTGCTGGCAGGATATATTCAGGGTCTTAAATGAGAAGAACATGCAGCCAAGAATACTTTATTCAGCAAGGCTCTCATTCAGAATAGAAGGAGAGATAAAGAGCTTCCAAGATAGGCAGAAACTGAAAGAATATGTGACCACCAAACCAGTTCCACACGAAATATTAAGGAGGACTCTGTAAAAGAAATAGGAAGCCCAAAGAGATAATTCACAAAAACAGGGACTGAATAGATATTATGATGGCACTAAATTCATATCTTTCAATAGTAACTCTGAAGGTGAATGAGCTTAATGATCCCATCAAAAGATGCAGGGTTTCAGACTGGATAAAAAAGAAAGACCATCTATTTCCTGTCTACAAGAGACTCATATTAGACTAAAAGACACCTCCAGCCTGAAAATGAAAGGTTGGAGAACCGTTTATCATTCAAATGGTCCTCAAAAGAAAGTAGAGGTAGTCATCCTCATATCACGTAAATTAGAGTTTATCCCAAGGACTGAAGTAAGAGATGAAGAGGGACACTATATCATACTTAAAGGGTCTATCCAACAAGAGGACCTAACAATCATGAATATTTATACCCCTAATGTGGGAGCTGCCAAGTATATCAATCAATTAATAACCAAAGTTAAGACAAACTTAGATAATAATACACTAATACACAGCACTTTCTGTAAATGACAGATCTTCTAAGCACAATATCTGCAAAGAAACAAGAGCTTTAAATGGTACACTGGACCAGATGGATTTCACAGATATTTATAGAACTTTACATCCGAACGCAACTGAATACATATTCTTCTCAGGTGAACATGGAACTTTCTCTAGAAGAGACCACAAACTGAGTCACAAATCAGGTCTCAACCCATACCAAATACTGTGATTGTCCCTTGCATATTTTCAGACAATAATGCTTTGAAACTTGAACTCAATCGCCAGAAGAAATTTGGAAGAAACTCAGACACATGGATGTTAAAGAGAATCCTTCTAAAAGATGATGGGTCAACCAGGAAATTAGAGAATAATTAGAAGAATCATGGAAACTGATGAGAATGAAGATACAAGGATTCAAAATCTTTGGGATACAGCAAAGCAGTCCTAAGAGGGAAATACATCGCAATACAAACATCCCTCAAAAAATAGGAAAAAAACCCTCAAATACACAAGCTAACCTCCACCTAAAGGAACTGGAGAAAGAACAGCAAATAAAACCTACACCAAGCAGAAGCAGAGAGTTAATAAAGACTTGAGCAGAACTCAGTAAAATTGAGACCAGAAGAACTGTGGAACAGATCAACAGAACCAGGAGTTGGTTCTTTGAAAGAATTAATAAGATAGATAAACCATTAGCCAGCATTATTAAAAACAAAAGAGAAAAGACTCAAATTAATAAAATCATGAATGAATGAGGAGAGATTACAACCAATACCAAGGAAATACAAATGATTTAAAAAGCATATTATGAACAGCTATATGCCAATAAATTAGGCAATCTAGAAGACATGGACGCATTTCTGGAAAACCAAAAACTACCAAAACTGGAACAGGAAGAAATAGAAAATTTGAACAGGCCAATAACCAGGGAGGGAATTGAAGCAGTCATCCAAAACCTCCCAAGACACAAAAGTCCAGGGCCTGATGACTTCCCAGGGGAATTCTATCAAGCGTTTAAAGAAGAAACCATACCTATTCTACTAAAGCTGTTCCAAAAGATAGAAAGGGATGGAATACTTCCATAATCGTTTTATGAGGCCAGCATCACTTTAATTCCCAAACTAGACAAAGAACCCACCAAAAAGGAGAATTATAGACCAATATCCCTGATGAACACAGATATAAAAATTCTCAACCAGATACTAGCCAATGGGATCCAACAATTCATTAAGAAAATTATTCACCATGACCAAGTGGGATTTATCCCCGGGACACAAGGCTGGTTCAACACTCGTAAAACAATCAGTGTGATTCATCATATCAGCAAGAGAAAAACCAAGAACCATATGATCCTCTCATTAGATGCAGAGAAAGCATTTGACAAAATACAGCATCCATTCCTGATCAAAACTCTTCAGAGTGTAGGGATAGAGGGAACATTCCTCAGCATCTTAAAATCCATCTACAAAAAGCTCACAGCAAATATTCTCAATGGGGAAGCACTGGGAGCCTTTCCCCTAAGATCAGGAACAAGACAGGGATGTCCACTCTCAGCACTGCTATTCAACATAGTACTGGAAGTTGTAGCCTCAGCAATCAGACAACAAAAAGACATTAAAGGCATTCAAATTGGCAAAGAAGAAGTCAAACTCTCCCTCTTTGCAGATGACATGATACTGTACATATAAAACACAAAAGACTCCACCCCAAGACTGCTAGAACTCGTGCAGCAATTCAGCAGTGTGGCAGGATCCAAAATCAATGCCCAGAAATCAGTGGCATTTCTATACAGTAACAATGAAAGTGAAGAAAGAGAGCATAAGGAGTCAATCTCATTTACAATTGCACCCAAACCATAAGATACCTAGGAATAAACCTAATAAAGAGGGAAAGGATCTCTACCCAAAAACTTCAGAACACTTCTGAAAGAAATTGAGGAAGACACAAAGATATAAAAAAATATTTCTTGCTCATGGGTTGAAAGAATTAATATTGTGAACATGTCAATGCTACCCAGGGCAATTTACACATTGAACACATTCCCTAATAGAATACCATGGAATTTCTTCAGAGAGTTGGAACAAATCATCTTAAGATTTGTGTGGAGTCAAAAAAGACACCAAATAGCAGGGGAATATCGAAAAAGAAAACCAGAGCTTGGGGCATCACAATGCCGGACTTCAAGTTGTACTACAAAGCTGTGACCATCAAGACAGTATGGTACTGGCACAAAAACAGAGACATAGATCAGTGGAACAGAACGGAGAACCCAGAAATGGGCCCTTAACTCTATGGTCAGCTAATATTTGACAAAGCAGGAAGGACTATCCTCTGGAAAAAGGACAGTCTCTTCAATAAATGGTGCTGGGAAATTTGGACAGCCACATGCAGAAAAATGAAACTAGCTATTCTCTTTCACCATACACAAAGATAAACTCAAAAATGATGAAAGATCTAAATGTGAGATGAGAATCTTTCAAAATCCTAGAGAAAAACACAGGCAACACCCTTTTTAAATTGGCCACAGCAACTTCTTGCAAGATACATCTGTGAAGGCAAGGGACACCAAAGCAAAAATAAACTACTGGGACTTAATCATGATAAAAAGCTTCTGCACAGAAAAAAAAAAAAAACAGTCGACAAAACTACAAGACAACCTACAGAATGGGAGAAGATATTTGCACATGACCTATCAGATAAAGGGCTAGTATCCAAGATCTATAAATAACTTATGAAACTCAACAGCAAAGAAACAAACAATCCAATCATGAAATGGGCAAAAGACATGAACAGAAATTTTACAGAAGAAGACAGACATGGCCAAGAAGCACATGAGAAAATGCTCTGTTTCACTTGCCATCAGGGAAATACAAATCAAAACCGCAATGAGATACCCCCTCACACCAGTGAGAATGGTGAAATTTAACAAGACAGGAAACAGTTGTTGGAGAGGATGTAGAGAAAGGGGAACACTCTTACACTGTTAGTGGCGATATGAACTGGTGCAGCCACTCTGGAAAACTGTGTGGAGGTTCCTCAAAGAGTTAAAAATAGAACTGCTCTACGACCCAGCAATTGCACTGCTGGGGATTTACCCCAAAGATACAGATGCAGTGAGAAATAGCAGGACACGTGCACCCCAATGTTTATAGCAGCAATGTCCACAATAGCTAAACTGTGGAAGGAGTCTTGGTGTCCATCAAAAGATGAAAGGATAAAGAAGCTTTGGTATATGTATACAATAGAATATTATTCAGCCTTTAGAGATGATGAATACCCACCATTTGCTTCAATGTGGATAGAACTGGAGGGTATTATGCTGAGTGAAGTAGGTCAATTGGAAAAAGACATGCATTATATGGTCTCATTCATTCGGAGAATATAAAAAGATAGTGAAAGGGAATAAAATGGAAAGGAGATAAAATGAGTGGTAAATATCAGACAGGGTGACAGAACATGAGAGACTCCTAACCTGGGAAATGAACAAGGGGTAGTGGAAAGGGAGGTGGGTGGGAGAATGTGGTGACTGGGTGACAGGAACTGAGGGGGGCACTTCTCAGGATGAACACTGGGTGTTATGTTATTTGTTGGCAAGTTGGACTCCAATAAAAAAAATACAAAAATAAAATAAAGCGAAGTCTTTTTCCATTAAAAAATAACAGAATAAATCCGGAAAGTACCTCAAGTACAACTAATCTCTTGCCTTGAGCTGTGCCCTCACTTGATTACAAAAATTTCTTTTTCAAACTAGCATCGTAAAGAATAAAATTTTAATCCTAAAAGAAGCCTCTTGACATACACTTTTTTTTTGCCACTTTTTAAAATGAGTCCTATGTTTTACTGTTTTTTTTTTAAGTAGTTAGCTTTTCGTGATTCCTTCAGGTAGGAGATGACATAGGAAGTATAATCTGATTGTTGAAATATTTTACTTTTGTAACAGTTAATACATAATAGAACTATTTAAATTCAAACATTTTCTGTACAGGACAGATGGTCACCATAGATACAGTGTTAAGCTATTTTCCACATTTGATCTAAATTTATTTTTGTGGGATTTTGGTCTATTAGTGGTTCATGATTTCTATAGAGGCATCAGAGAAGCTAGTTTGAGGCAGGTGGTGAGACAAGCTAAGTGATAAAGTGGAAAGTACTATGGTTTTGAACTCAGACAGACCTGCTCAGATCTTGGCTGATATATTTTCTAGCTGTGTCATTTGGAGCAATAATTTACATTTCTGAGCTCTTCCTTAAAACTAAAAAAGCTATAACAACCAAATGATAACCTTTTATGTGCATTAGGTGGGAAAATATATAAAATATTTGTAATAGGGTGATCAATATATGATAGGTACTCACAAAATAATCATTATTTTCTATCCCCTCATTTTAATTTCTGTGAGCTTACACAAACTGAGGATCTCATGCCATTATCTGAGGCCTTTGGGTCAGCTTTTTCTGTTAAGTGCAGGCCATGATTAGTGTTATTATTAGAGTACATTATTATTAGGGTACTTTAAACTCTAATAATACCAAAATATAAAAGGACAAAATAATCCACAAAAGATTTTTAGGTAAATACAGTGAAGATCAAATTAGCTTGGGGATGGATAGCCGGAGGAATGTAAGGCATTGGAAATCTCTCTCAAGTGTTTCCTCAATGTTGTATCCTTGCTATTATCTGCAAAGTGTATTAGCTCCTTATTGAGCTGACATTGCACTAACCTTAAAGAGATGAATCACATAGGTTGGATGGCAGGAAGGAAAGATATAACAAAATGTGGCCTAGTTATAATTTGGCTCAAGACAGAGGCTCAGGGTACTTAGAAAAACCACATTGGGAGAGCAATCAGATGAAAGCATAGTCTAATACTTGTGAGGTAGTTCAGGGGCAAAATTGAATTCACCTTTTATTCATAGGCTCTTTTACAGCCCCTTGCTATTTAAAGACATTTGTCATCTAAAATGAGGTTCTTTGGTTCAGCCTCTGTGATTTACCGTCTATGGTGTTTTTAAAAGTGATATCAAACTATAGCAGATAAACTAGTGAGTTTATCCCCCTTTTCCCTGATCTAATTGTCTGCTCTGGTAAAAATGTCTTCACAGTTGAGATATGCTTTGTGTTGAGGTCTTTTCATTCCTTGTGTTCATCTATAAAGTGGTAGCTTCAGTCAATGTTAACCTATCTGTTTTCATCTATGATAAGTGTTATCTGAAATTCATTTATGCATTTAGGAACAAGGTGACAAGATAGTGGTATGCTCTTGATAAATATCACATACAGTATGGCAGCCTATGAGTCACTCTTATAAGTGCTGTAGACTTTATTGTCTTACATGACTTATGCTTGTAGCCATACATAAATCACACAGAACTACTAGAGGATTTTTAGTGTTTAGTCATATTAAATAAGAAATATCAAAGATTGCCTCCATCAAATATGAATGAGATCAATGAAGGAAAGGATTCCTAATAAATAATTGGTTTTAACTTCATGTCAGTTAATGAATAAATTCTATACAAAATTTTAATAAGGAACGTTCATCTTGTTTTATATATGCTTCACGTATGTGAAATGGAGCCCCTGAATAACTTGGAAAGGTTTCTCTTAGGCTTTAGTATTTGAGGCTTTTAGTTTAGAAAAGGAAAATAATAAGTGTCTAGATTTCATGAGGCTTTAGTTTAGTGTCAATTCAGCTCAATCTCAAGTACCTCAATTCATCTGTTCAACAAGCATTTATAGATAATTACAGGTGAATTTTGCATGACCCAAAAGTGAAAATTCCAAAACACCTTTCGAAAAAAATAGTAGAAACTTGTTTATTCATTTAATTCATTTAAGAAAAAAAATCTAATTTCTATAGTATGGAGAATTTCTACAAATGTCTAAGTAAAAGATAACTCAATTTTTCAAAATTGGCAAAGAATTATCATGCTGTTTGCAGAAACCAAAATATAAACAAACGAGGAATATACAAAATGTCATGAATAAATAAACAAAAAATAAAGAAAAACAATACCATATTTTACCTATCATATTGGTAAATATGAAAAATAATGTATAATACTCAGAAGGAAATTCATCTATGTGCACTTTTTGGAGGGCAATTTTGCAATTTCTACCCACATTTTAAATACATACACCATTTGACTCAGCTAATCCTACCATAGAAATCTATTTTGCAAATGTACTTAGACAAGTTTTTGAAAAAATAGGTATTTATTTTCAGTATAACTTTGTTTAATCTAAGAAAGGAAGCAAACTTCATGTCCCTAATAAGTGAATGAGAGAAATGTATATGATTACGGTACATCCATGCAATTGATATAACAATATTGTTTTAAAAAACTAGTTTTATCTATATATGCTTTTATTTTTAAAAAACATTTTATTTATTTACTCATGAGAAACACAGAGACAGAGAGTCAGATACATAAGCAGAGGGAGGAGAAGCAGAATTCATGCAGGGAGCCTGATGAGGGACTCCAGGATCACGACCTGAGCTGAAAGCAGATGCTCAACCACTGAGCCACCCAGGTGCCCTTATATCTGAGATTTCAAAGTGAGATTTGGGGGAGAGGGAGAGGTATTTTTACTTTTCAATTTTTTAAAAGATGTATTTATTTATTTGAGACACACAGAGAGAGAGAGCAGGGGGAAGGGGCAGAGGAAGAAGGAGAGAGAATCTCAAGCAGACTCCGTGGTGAGCATGGAGTATGATGAGGGGCTCTATCCCACAATCCCAAGATCATTACCTAAGCCAAAATCAAGATTTGGCTGCTCAATTGACTGTGCCACCCAGATGCCTATTTTTCTTCTTCCTCTTCTTTCTTCTTCCTCTTCTCCCTCTTCCTCTTCCTCCTCCTCCTCCTCTTCTCCTTCTCTTCTCCTTCTTCTTCTTCTTCTTCTTCTTCTTTCTTCTTCTTCTTCTTCTTCTTCTTCTTCTTCTTCTTCTTCTTCTTCTTTTCTTCTCTTCTTCTTCTTTTCTTCTTCTTCTTCTTCTTCTTCTTCTTCTTCTTCTTCTTCTTCTCTTCTTTCTTCTTCTTCTTCTATATTTTACTTTAAAATAATCTCTGCACCCAATGTAGGGCTCAAACTTACAACCCTGAAATCAAGAGTCATATGTTCCACCAAATGAGCCAGCCAGGTGTCCCTTTACTTTTCATTTTTAACCCTTCAGATGGTTTTAAATGTTTACCTTGTTCATAGTTAAGTATGACATTATAATAATTTGGCATGATTAAAAGGGAGACTGCAAAATATGTGAACCAACATTAATTGAGCACTCACTACTTCTCAGGAATTTTTTTTGCAATATATACGACTCTGTTTTCATCCTTTCAACAACTCAAGATAAATATCAATTTTCCCATTTCACAAATGAGGAAACAGAAGCCCAGAGAAGTTATGTTGTTTCACCAGTGTTACATAGCTAGTATTAATGAGACTAAATATGGAATGAAAGTAATAATAACAAATGATAATAATCACTGATTTTCAGCACCAATTACATCCAAATATATTACATATTTGTGTTTCCAATTGTTGTATTGATCTAGTTCCCACTTATAATGAATGAAATTGGAGTTCAAAGAAATTATATAATTTATTAAAGGTAACAGGGTTGGTATTTGAACATAGTTCAGTCCATTTCCAAACACCAGTCTTTTTCACTGCACTATATCATTTTCCATACATAAGGTTCCTGGAAAAAGGTATGAGAAACAAGGATACATATTAGAGTATCCTGCACTAGTATGTGTGAGAGATTATCAGAAGAGAAAAAAATATGAACAAAGTTTCATAGGCAAAGTCAGTAAGACACGATGAGTAATTGGACATTATGGTCCAGGTAGAAGAAAAAGTCAAGGATGATCATGAAGTTTCTAGGTAGTAGGTGATGACCTTTATCAAAATAGGAGATATGAGAGAAATATTTTGGGGGAATGACAAGGTCATTTTTGCATATGTTCATTTTCTGATGTATGTGGTATATCCTAGTGGAGATGTCTATTCAGTAATATAATATATGGCTTTTAATATTTCTGTTATTGTTCTCCATATCATCCAAGTTTTAATCTCAGAATTATTTCTTTTTTTAAAAAATATTTTATTTATTTATTCATGAGACACACACACACACACAGAGAGAGAGAGAGAGAGAGAGAGAGAGAGAGAGAGGCAGAGACACAGGCAGAGGGAGAAGCAGGCTTCATGCAGGGAGCCTGATGTAGGACTCAATCCCAGGTCTTCAGGATCACATCCCGGGCTGAAGGCTGTGCTAAACCACTGGGCCACTGGGGCTGCCCTCAGAATTACTTCTAATTCCTCCTCTCACTCTTATCCCTACAGTCAAGTCCTATAATGAAAAATATAGTGCTACAGTGTCTCCTTATCTATTTTCCATTTCTATTTGCAATGAAGTCCCTAGTTCTGACTCACATTATTTCTTGCCTATAAATTTTCAATAGCATCTAAACTGATGTAAATCTGATAATTAACTTCTCTCCTTTCCATCCATGCTATGCACTATTTCTCAAATAACATTTTTCTCTTTCTTCTTTCTTTCTTTTCTTTCTTTCTTTCTTTCTTTCTTTCTTTCTTTCTTTCTTTCTTTCTTCTTTCTTTCTTTCTTCTTTCTTTCTTTCTTTTCTTTCTTTCTTTGATTTTATTTATTTATTTGAGAGAGAGAAAGTGCACCTGCACATGCATGAGAGGGGGAGGGGCATAGAGAGAGGGAGCAGTGGAGAAGCAGACTCCCTGCTGAGCATGAAGCCCCATGTGGGGTTTAATTCCAGGACCCTAAGATCATGACCTGAACCGCAAAGTCAGATGCTTAACAGAACCACCCAGGTTTCCTTCTCAAATAATCTTTTTAAAATACAATATGTCCCCTGATAAAACTGCAACATAAAGAAAAGAATCACTCAAGTCCTTTTAGTACCCACAAAATAAAATCCAAACTCAGACATAAAACTCAAATTTCACCATGACATGAGACCTATTTTTCTTTCTAGGTTTCCCTTCTACTATTGTATCTCACTGAAAGAAGCCAGGCAATTCAGAATACTACTTAATCTTTCCTAAAGTGACACTAAACTATCATGCCTTATTGTTTTTATTACTAATTTATTTATTCATTTCTTCAGCCAATCAACAATATTTTATTGTTTTAACAAATATTTAAAAGCATTTCTTATGATAGTGTTGGTACATATTGAAATATCTACATGAATTCAAGCTGTATTTAGGAAGTAGAATTTACAGAAATTGAATATTGAGGAAAATAGGTAAAAAGATTCTAGTTTTATGGTTTACCCATTTGGAGATTTCTAAGTGATACCATAAGAGAACCACCTTAAGGTGAGGGTAGAAGATTATGAGTCTGGTTTTGCACACGTTGAAATTGAAGTGCCTTTGATATATCAAAGTGAAGAGATTACATTGGCAATTGGATACAGAAAGGTGGTCCTCATCACTAGAAATAGAAATCTCCAACTCATCTGCATGCAGTTGATAATAGAAACCATAGGCATACATGAGATTCACTAAGGATAAATTATAGAAAAAAAACAATGGCCTAGAATTGAAACTACAACTTGTAATAAAAGGGGATAAATTAGATTGACCTACAAAGGAAACAAAGTTGTCATAGTTGGAGAGGTAGGAAGGAAATGGGAAGAGTGAAATTTCATGAAGCAAAAATAAATAAATAAAAACTAATCAATGATCCCAGAATGGGGGAGTGATATATAGTACTCAGTAATAGAGGAGATTAAGCAAAATAAGGACAAGAAGCTTTAATCAAATTTAGGGATCTGAAAATCATTGTTGATTTTGAGAACATTTTTAAAAATATTTATTCAGATCGTCTTCCCATTTTTAAAGGATTTATTTATTCATAAGAGACACACAGAGAGAGGCAGAGACACAGGCAGAGGGGAAACAGGCTCCATGAAGGGAGCCTGATGTGAGACCCCACCCCAGATCCCGGGATCACGCCCTGAGTGGAAGGCCGACACTCAGCCGCTGAGCCACCTAGGTGTACTGAGAACATTTTTTAATAGTATGATGGAGATAGATGCTAAAACAAGTGGAAGTGATTAAATGGAGTCAACAGGGATCCCTGGGTGGTGCAGCGGTTTAGCGCCTGCCTTTGGCCCAGGGCACGATCCTGGAGACCCGGGATTGAGTCCCACGTCGGGCTCCCGGTGCATGGAGCCTGCTTCTCCCTCTGCCTGTGTCTCTGCCTCTCTCTCTCTCTCTCTCTCTCTCTCTGACTATAATAAATAAATTTAAAAAATATTAAATGGAGTCAACAAAGTTGGGCACAAAATATGTGGCTAAGGGGATTGGGAATTACATGGGATTATGGGATGTTTAATGTTTGCAGGGTATAACCATTTTTGGAGTGAGATATTAAATAAGAGCAGAGGAAGGGTGTAAGAAAAGAATGACTGGAATTCCACAAGTAGAAATAATATTTTTTGCAAAGTAGGGGTGTGGACAAGTGAAACTGAGGGAATATGTCACAAAATTAATAGTGAGGAGGAGCAAACCTGTGTAAGCTGGCTACCAGAATGTTATATAGTCCTGGAGGGCAAAATCAAAACCTTTAGAAATCTGCTCCAGTGAGACTTCCTTTCCTGAGAGGTGCTCAGTGCTGAAGCATGGCAGGGTCCCAGGTTGGACAGTGGGGTCTCTCAATCCCCCGGGTTACAGAAAGAACAGGGGTACCTCAGTAAGCAGAGTTTCCAAGCTTTGCATCAGGGAAACTGGTTTTGGTTAGCATGCCTGGGAGAGGGCTCTTTGCTTGGCTTGCCATAAACTGCAAACTGCATCCTTTTAGGGTGACTGCTTTCTTTGTTGGGGCCCTTAAAAGGACTGGAACACAACAACCCTCCACCTTCTTCTGGGATGGGTGGAGCTGGTTAAATGCTTTCTGAGCTGGAGCCCCACAAAGTGCACAAATTGGCAACTCCACCTTCCCGGAGAGGATTGGAATTGAGTGGGAATCGCAGAAGTCTGAAGAGTTTGGCACACACCATGATCTTTCAGCTTTGGGGCTGGAGATCAGGACATAGCCATTTTATTTTCACCCTTTAAAGAGGCACAGAAAGCCTTCAAGGAAAAAAAAGCCACGCAGAATAACCAGCTTACACTGAGCCCAGCCCCTGGCATGGGGCAGTGCAACTCTGCCCAGGCAAAGACACCTGAGATTCAGCGCAGCAGGCCCCTTTCCCAGAAGACTGGCCAGAAGAAAAAGTGAGCAGCAAGCTTACAGATGAAACAAGACTTCCAAGCTCTAGCACTAGGGGAAAATAGTATAAAGAACTTGAGCTTGTTTTCTTATGATTCATTTATCTGTCAGTTAAAACTTCTCCATTCCTTTTTCTTTTTTCTATTTTCAACTAGTTTCTTATTTTATCAACTCTTTGTTTTTAAGTCTTTTTTTAACCTTCATCTTTTACATTTGCATTTTATAAATATATGTTTCAGTTTTGGCTTCCTTCCACTGTATTCAATTTTATTTTCATATATATATATGTATATATGTGTGTGTGTAAGTTTTGCTTTCATATATATATATGAAGTTTTGCTTTCATATATATATATTTATATATATGAAGTTTTGTTTTCTTTACAATTTTGGGACTTAGTGTCTTCTAACACACAGACAAAAAGACTCAGAAACAAGAGGATTATCCTGCTTTGTCCACCCTGTGAGATTATATTCTATTTTCCCCCATCCACTCTTTTCTGGGAAAAATGTCTAGAAGGAGAAATTCACAACAAAAGAAAGAGCCAGAGGTAATACTCTGCCACAGATCAATATGATATGGATAAAAGCAAGATGTCCTAGCTGGAATTCAGAATAACAATTATAAAGTTACTAGGTAGGCTTGAAAAAGCATAAATAACACTATAAAATTTCATGTAAAAATGAAAACTAATCAGGCTGAAATAAAAAATGTCTAACTGAAGTGAAGTCTGAATTGGATTCTCTAATAGCTAGGGTAAATGAGGCAGAAGAGAGAGTCAGTGACATAGAAGACAAGTTGATGGAAAGGAAGGAAACTGAAAAAAAGAAACCAAAACAAATAATGGATCATGAGAGGAGGCTTTGAGAAATCAGGGTTGCCATAAAATGAAACAATATTAGAATTATTGGGGTACCCCAGGGAGAAGAAAGAAAGACAGAAAGGAAACAGGGTATATTTGAGAAAATCATAGCTGAGAACTTTCCTAATCTGGGGAATGAAACAGGCATTCAATTCCAAAAGGTAGAGAGGACCCCTCTCAAAAATCAATGAAAATAAATCAACACCCAGATATATAATAGTAAAACATGCACATTTTAGAGCTAAAGAGAAAATATTAAAAGCAGCTCAGGACAAGAGGTACTTAACCTACAGGGGTAAGAACATTAGACTGGCAACAGGACTATCCATAGAGACCTGGTAGGCCAGAAAAGACTGGAATGATATATTCAGGATAATAAATGAGAAAAACATGCAGCCAAGAATACTTTATCCAGAAAGACTCTCATTCAGAACAAAGGAAAGATAAAGTGCTTCCAGGACAGACAGAAAAAAAAAAGAATATGTGACCACTAGACCAATCATGCAAAAAATAATAAGGGGGATCCTGCGAGTGAAGGGAGAGGCCAAAACTAACATAGACCAGAAAGAAACAGAGACAATCTACAGAAAGAAGGACTTTACCTATAATAAATGGGACTAAACTCATACCTTTCAATAGTTACTCTGAATGTAAAAGGGCTAAATGCTCAAATCAGAAGACACAGGGTATCAGATTGGATAAAAAAATTAGGACCCATCCATATGCTGTCTACAAAAGACTCATTTTAGAACAAAAATAATCTCCAGATTGAAAGTGAGAGGCTGGAGAACCAATTGTTATGCTAATGGACCTCAAAAGAAAGCTGGGATAGCAAACCTTATATAAACCAGAAAAAATAAATTTTAATCCAAAAACTATAATAAGGGATGAAGAGGGACACTATATCGTACTTAAAGGATCTTTCTAACAAGAAGATCTAACAATTAGAAATATTTATGCTCCTACTTGGGAGCAGGCAACTATATAAACCAATTAATAACTCAAAGAAATACATTGATAATACAATAACAGTAGGGAACTTTAACACCCCACTCAAAACAAACGACAGATAATATAAGCAGAAGAGCAACAAGGAAACAAGGGTTTTGAATGACACGCTGGACCAGATGGACTTCACAGATATCTATGGAGCATTCCACTCCAAAGCAACAGATTACACATCCTTCTCGAGTGCACATGGAACATTCTCCAGAATAATATACTTTACATATTCACATACTGAGTCACAAATCAGGTGTCAACCAGTAGCAAAAGACTGGGATTATTCCCTGCATCTTTTCGGACCATAATATTTTGAAACTTCAACTCAATCACAAAAGCAAAATTGGAAGGAACACCAACACTCGGAGGTTAAAGAGCACCATGATAATTAATGAATGAGTCAACCAGGAAATTAAAGAAGAATTTAAAAATTCATGGAAACTAATGAAAATGAAAGTACAACTGTTCAAAACATTTTAGATACAGCAAAGGTGGTCCTAAGAGGGAAATACATTGCAATACAAGCCCTTCTCAAAAAATTAGAAAATTCTCAGCTACACACGGTAACTTTACACCTAAAAGAGCTGCAGGAAGACCAGTAAATAAAGCCTAAACCCAGCAGGAGAAGAGAGATAATAAAGATTAAAGCAGAAATCAGTGAAATAGAAACCGGAAGAAAAGTAGAACAGATCAAAGAAACTAGAAGCTGATCCTTTGAAAGAATTAATAAGATCACTAAACCCCTAGCCAGACTTATCAAAAAGTAAAGAGAAAGGCCCCAAATTAATAAAATCATGAATGAAAGAAGAGAAGTCATGACCAACACTAAGGAAATACGTAAAATTTTAGGGATATATTATGAGAAAATCTATGCCAACAAAATAGGCAATCCAGAAAAATGGATGCATTCCTGGAAATTTATGAACTAGGAAAACTGAAACAGGAAGAAATTTTAAAAACCTGAACAGACCCATAATCAGCAACAACATTGAAGCAGTAATCAAAAATCTCCTAACAAGCAAGACTCCAGGGCCAGGTGGCTTCCCAGGAGAATTCTACCAAACATTTAAAGAAGAAATAATAATTATTCTTCTGAAGCTGTTTAGTTTTTCTTTTTTTAAAAAAATATTTTATTTATTTACTCATGAGAGACACAGAGAGAAGCAGACATAGGCAGAGGGAGAAGCAGGCTCCCTGTGGGAACCCTGATGTGGGACTCAACCCCAGGACCCCAGAATCATGCCCTGAGCCAAAGGCAGGTGCTCAACCACTGCGCCACCCAGGTATCCCCAAAGGTGTTTCAAAAATAGGAATGGAAGGAAAACAAACTCATTCTATGAGGCCAGCATTACCATGATCCCAAATCCAGACAAAGACCTCACCAAAAAGGACAATTACAGACTACTATCTCTGATGCCAAAATTCTCCCCAAGATACTAGCCAAAAGGATCTAACAATACATTAAAAGGTTTAATTCCCATGACTAAGTGAGACTTGTTCCTGGGATGCAAGGGTGGTTCAACATCCGCAAAATAATCAATGTGATACTTCACATTAACAAAAGAAAGGACAAGAACATTCTTATCCTCTCAACTGATGCACAAAAAGCATTGGGAAAACCACAGCATCCTTTCTTGATTAAAACTCCACAGTGTAGGGATAGAAGGAATGTAATTCAATATCATAAAATCATCTACAGAAAGCCCATAACAAATATCATCCTCAATGGGGGAAAACTGAGAGCTTTGCCCCTAAGGTCAGGAACATGACAGGGATGCCCACTTTCACCACTGTTGTTCAACATAGTACTAGAAGTCCTAGCCTCAGCAATCAGACAACAAAAAGAAATAATAGACATTCAAATTGGCAAAGAAGAAGTCACACTCTCACTCTTCCCAGAGGATATATTTTATGTAGAAAACACAAAAGCCTCCATCCAAAAATTGCTAGAACTCATACAGCAATTTAGCAATATGGCAGGATACAAAATCAATACACAGAAGTCAGCTGAATTTCTGTACACTAACCATGAAACAGAAAAAAATAGAAATTAAAAAGTCGATCCCATTTACAATTGCACCCAAAACCATACGATACCTGGGAATAAATCTAACCAAAGAGGTAAGGGATATATACTCTAAAAACTATAGAACACTTCTGAAAGAAATTGAGGAAGACACAAAGAAATGGGAAAATGTTCCATGTTCATGGATTGGAAGAACAAATATTGTTAAAATGTCTATGTTACCCTGAGAAATCTACACGTTCAATGCAATTCCTATCAAAACACCATTGACATTTTTCACAGAACTGGAACAAATAATTCTAAAATGTTTATGGCACCATAAAAGACCCCGAATAGCCAGAGGAATGATGAAACAGAAAACCAAAGCTGATGGCATCACAGTGCTGGACTTCATGCTATATTACAAAGCTGTAATCATCAAAGAAAGATGGTAGTGGCACAAAAACACCCACATAGATCAATGAAATGGAATAGAGAACCCAGAAATGGACACTCAACTCTATGATCAAATAATCTTTGAAAAGGTAGGAAAGAATATCCAATGGAAAAAGGACAGTCTCTTCAATAAATGGTGCTGGGAAAATTGGATAGCCACATGCAGAAGAATGAAACTTAAACATTTTCTTATACCATACACAACGATAAACTAAAAATGGATGAAAGCCTAAATGTAGGACAGGAAAACGTCAAAATCCTAGGGGACAACACAGGCAGTAACCTCTTTGACTTCAGCAGCAGCAACCTCTTGCTAGACATGTCTCCAAATGCAAGAGTACCAAAGGCATAAATGAACTATCGGGACTTCATCAAGATAAAAGTCTTCTGCACAGCAAAGGAAACAGTCAACAAAACTAAAAGGCAATCTATAGAATGGGAGATGAAATTTGCAAATGACATATCAGATACAGGGCTAGTATCCGGGACCTATAAATAACTTATCAAACTCAACACTCCAAAATAAATAACCCAATCAAGAAATGGGCAGAAGACATGAACAGACATTTCTTCAAAGAAGATAGACAAATGGTCAACAGATATATGAAATGTTCCACATCACTTGATATCAGGTAAATACAAATACAAATACAATGAGATACCATTTTACACCAATCAGAATGTCTAAAATTAACAAGACAGGAAACAACAAAGGTTGGAGAGGATTTAAAGAAAAAGGAACCCTCTTGCACTGTTGGTGGGAATGCAAACTGGTGCAGCCTCTCTGGAAGATGATATGGAGGTTCTTCAAGAAGTTTAAAATAAAGCCATACTATGACCCAGCAATTCCATTATTAGGTATTTACCCCAAATATTCAAATGTAGCGATTTTAAGGGGCACCTGCACCCCAATGTTCATAGCAGAAGTATTCATAGTAACCAAACTGTGGAAAGAGACAAGATGTCCATCAACAGATGAATAGATAAAGAAGGTGATGACTAATATTCCACTATATAGTTATGAATACTTACCATTTACATCGACATGGATGGAACTGGAGGGTATTATGCTGAGCTAAATAAGTCAATCAGAGAAAGGTATTTATCATATGGTTTCACTCATATGTGAAATTTAAGAAATAGCACATAGAATCATAGGGTAAGGGAGGGAAAATTGAATGGGAAGTCATCAGAGAGGGAGAAAATCCATGAGAGACTCTTAATTATAGGAAACAAAGTGAGAGTTGCTAGAGGGAAGGTGGGTGGGGTGATGGCGTAATTGGGTGATAGGCATTCAGAAGGACACATGACAAGATGAGCACTGGGAGTTATATGTAAGTGGTGTATACATAACTGTATATGTAAATTATTGAACACTACATCTAAAACTAAGTATGTACTATATATTGGCTAAATGAATTTAGATAATTTTTTAAAAATAAAATTTTTGATTTAGGGATATTTAAAAAAAAGAAACAGGTGGAATGAATTTATGCTAATTTATTTTATTTAATTATTTAGTTCAAATTATCATTTCATCATGTTATCAGGATAGAAAATGGATAATAAGATATCTTACATTCCTTTTTTGGTACTATATCTTCAAAATCTGCTATATATTTTTATGATTACAGCATATCTCAATTTAGACTAGTCATATTTCGATTGCTTGTAGCCACACATCATACTAGCTACCACAGGGAACAGTACATCAGTAGACAGAGAGCTCCTTAAATATCCTTCAAAGTTACTGTTTGGGTACTCACTTCTATATTGCCAATCCCTAGCTCAGAGCTTAGTAAGTAGCAATTACTAAATAGATGAATAAAAAACATTTTTATGTTGATATAGGATCACCTTATGAACTATAGTAGGTTTTAGGAATTATGGAAAGCTGTAAAAGTGAAGATATCTATCTATCTATCATCTATCTATCTATCTAATATGTTGGGAGGGCAGCAAGGTGTTCACCTTTACTTCATTTCTACTATGTTGGCATTTAAAACATCAGATAAGTACAATACTTCTAGAATGTTCCTTCTTTGTTATGCCTGATATATTCATGTAGCTTTTTTATGACCCCTTTTAGATAGTAGAGCCATTTGAAGATAGTATCCCTTTCTGGTTCATCTTGTTATCCTTTGTAGTGCAGACAATATTATACTCATTCCATAAAGATTTGTGCCATCTTTTGGGGTAGATTTCCTCAGGTCAGCCTTCCCTCATATAGTGTATTCACTATAACCTATGAGGAATCTATCCACTGTTTGCATAGATCTCAAAGATAGTCAGTAGAGGTGACCTTGGGTAAGATAACATAGTGACAAAACAATTTTCATGAATAATCAAAATGTATACACAGAAAAGTTGCCAGAGAAGGTTTTCAGTAAACTGTATGGTACAGAAAGGCAAAGCCACTAAAGCCAAGTATTCATTTTTGTTAGAAGCCAACTCTATTCTTAGAAATAAGGTGATTGGAAAATACATTGTTTTCTCCTTTATGTTAATACTTCTGTTCTATATGCATTTTTACATGAAGAGTGAGGACAAGTATAAATAGAAGGTCTCTAGAATCCTTAAATACAATGGCTTACTCTCTCCACTGTTAGTAAATATTCTTTTTTGTTTGTTTATTTTTTGTTGCCTTTCACCCTCACCAAACTGAAAGGTCCATAAAAACAGAAATCATGTCTTTTTTTATTAACCAGTGTATACTCCATGTAGTACAATGTTGAGCTTGTAGACGAGTGCTCAATATATATATATTATATTAATGATTAAATGGGATGATTTTTCACATTGTAATAAAACTTACATTTTTTAAGTGGATGATCAAAATTTAACTTAGAAGTAGGGAAAAATACACAGTATGATAATTTTTGAAGCCTTTTTCCTACAAGTAAACATGATATACTGCATACTTTTCCTCAAATAACTCTGAAGATTCTGCTGAATTTCTGATTATTAAAATAATAATATGAGTTAATAAAATAGATTTGATTTATACTCATGATTTGTGGAAATAAATAAACCCTAACCAATTATTTTTCATTCACTATATACAATGATGTACTGCTTTTTCTAAAAAAAAAAAGTGAAATGAATGAGGAAGTGACTTAATATTTTACTTTGGAAGTGCAAGACTTGTTATTCTTTTGCATGTGAGCTAGAATTTCATTGTCCTACTCAGATGAAGTTTAGCTAAAATGTAATTATGGAAAAGGAACTGTATTAAGCAAGATTCTCCAGAGCAGTTGGCAATGGAAACCCAGGACTGCTGATGGTATAGTTCCAGTCTGAGTCCAAAGGCTTGCGAACAAGGACAGCTGATGGTTTAGTTTCAGTTTGATTAAAAAAGTCTGAGGAGAACTAGAAGAGCTGGTGGTCTGTTCCAATCTGAAAGCTATGAGGCCTGAGACCTATGAACATCTCGTTTCAGCTCTAGTCTAAAAGCAAGAACAGATCCATGTGCCAACTCAGACAGTAGTTCCCTCTTAGGATATAAGAATGTTCAGCCTTCTTGCATTAGGGAAGTCAATCTGCTTTGTTCAATCTACCAATTCAAATCTCAGCCCAAACACCATCACAGACACATCCAGAACGTTATTTAACCAAATATCTGAGCATCCTTTGGCCCAGTCAATTTGTTATATAACATTAATCATCACAGCTACTCCCAGAAAGGAACTTGTGTGATGTTATAAATAATAACTTTTATTATCGTTGCATTGCTCTGCTTATCTCAGTCAAATCTTGGAACTTTTTGATAACTGTCTTGTAATTATAGTATTTTAAAGTGAAATAGTGGTTCTACAGAGTCAAACTAAGTTTATCCACAGATAAACTTGATTATCTACTATAATGCATTTTTGGTTAGAAAGAGCTATTACATAATTGGTTAATTTCTTAACATTAGTAAATTATGGAAATTACTTGCTTGAGTCTTCTCTACTGACCTACAAATAGGAATAGTTCTGCGCAGAACTTAAAAAAAAACAAAAGAAATAATTAAACTTAAGTAATTAGAACATTTTTAAGAGGAGAAGTTTCTGGTTGAAGCAGGATAAATGGGAGAACATGGAGCTCTGCCTCCCCACTCTTTACTACCTCTTTATCACCTCTGATATTCAAGCCAACTTAAGGCTCCTACAGAGAGGGCTGGGGCTACATAAAATACAATTTGGTGATCACTAGGTATTAAGGTAGTCAAATAGTGACTAAATATGTTATGGAAAAGAGACTACAGTAGTGGATTCACCAGACTTTTACTCACATGGCATCTAAAGTCTCCAGAAGATTGTTAAAATCACAAGGCTATGTCTGATAATTAGAAGATCTTGAAATGGCACAATATGTGACTTGCAAAGGAGTATGGGTACACTTCTAATAGAATCTGTACCATCTTTTAAACTGTGTTGATGTGTGATGAAAAATTCATGGGAACTGAGCTGAGATGATTGACCCATTTGGAAAAATGAACTTGGACCTTAGTGTGGCCTAACTTAGACTGGACTGTGGATTCTGTCTAGGTTTGTCCCTTAAAATTGTCTATAAAGTTGCTTGTAAAAGGCAAGCTTCTGGGGTGCCTGGATGTCTCAGTCAGTTAAACCTCCAACTCTTGATTTCAGCTCAAGTGATGATCTCAGGGTCCTGAGATTGAGCCCAGTATCAGGTTCCCTACTCAGCAGGGAATCTGTTTGTCTCCCTCTCCCTCTGCTCTTCCTCTTGCTCATGTTCTCTCTCTCTCTCTCAAATCAATCAATCAATCATTTTTTTTTAAGACAAGCTTCCCACACTTCTGTCCATGCCGATTTGCCTCTATGGATTTTAACAATTAGTACAGAGTAATGCATGTAGAAATTCATACCGATATTAGGAGGATCAATCCTGGGGAACTGACTAGATCATTTTAACTATGTTGTAGCTGATTTACAGATTCAGGTGCTACAATTTATTTTCTATAACTTAACTTTCAAGTGAATTAGAGCTCTATCTTGGATGCCAGATAATGTCTTCTAATTCATTCTCCTTAGCTTGAAATCTTCCTTTTTCCATTCATTGTAAATACTGATTGCTATATATATAGTTGGATTATTTTAACAGTAGTCCTGGTGCTTAAATATATTGCAGAAAATGAGGAAACAGACTGAGATAGTAAAGCATTTTACCTTGACTATACCAAACTAGAATATTCTGTCTATCATAGCACAGAATAAAGGTTTTTCTATAAACTGCAGTAGGAGCTTCCTCAACAAATTTTTCCTTCCAGGACAAGAATTTAAACTTTTGCCTTTGATTTGACGTTGTTCTTCATAGTCTCAAGTTCAGCATTCTATACCAATGGCTATACTTAGAGCATTTCTGAGGATCTTCTGAGCAGTATAAGAATTGAACTGGATAAGTCCTTCTCTTATGAAAGGTCTTCTAATTTGTTTCATTGATTCAGTTTTTATTGACCTAAACCTCACTGCTATCTTGCTTGCCTCTAAGCCCTCTAAGGGGATGTTATAAATACCTAGAAGATATGTTTAAGCTTTGGCAGTGGTTTTAATTAAACATACAAATGTCAGATACTAATCATAATGTTGGATAATGGAACTAATACTTCCTATATAGACTCACTGTTCACGTGTTCTTTTTATGGAGTTGTATTTTAACAAATTGTAACTGACACTGTTAGTACATAGTTTAATGCAAACCAGTCTTGTATAGTAGAATGTACATAGGATTTGGAATTAAATAAGTCTGGTCTTGAGTCTCACACACACACACACACACACACACACACACTGAAAACAGACAAATGAGGAAAGAAGTATTAAAATCCACGAACACTGTATATTATTGATTCTCTATTACTCCTTGAAGTTTGAATTTTTTAATTTTGCTTCTTTTTTTTATCCTTCTTAAAAAATATTTAAAATTCTTTTTATTGGAGTTCAATTTGTCAACATATAGCATAACACCCAGTATTCATCCCGCCAAGTGCCCCCCTCAGTGCCCATCACCCAGTCACCCCAATCCCCCCACGCATCTCCCCTTCCACTACCCTTTATTCATTTCCCAGAGTTAAGAGTCTCTCATGTTCTGTCACCCTCTCTGATATTTACCATTCATTTTCTCTCCTTTCCCTTTATTCCCTTTCACTAATTTTTATATTCCCCAAATGAATTGAGACCATATAAAGTTTGTCCTTTTTCAAATAACTTATTTCCCTCAACATAATACCCACCAGGTCCATCCACGTCAGAGCAAATGGTTTAGCTATTAAGGACATTGCTGCTATAAACATCGGGGTGCAGGTGTCCTGGTGTTTCACTCCATCTGTATCTTTGGGGTTAATCCCCAGCAGGGCAATTGCTGGGTCGTAGGGCAGTTCTATTTTTAACTCTTTGAGGAACCTCCACACAGTTTTCCAGAGTGGCTGTACCAGTTCACATTCCCACCTACAGTGCAAGAGGGTTCCCCTTTCTCTACATCCTCTCCAATATTTGTTGTTTCCTGTCTTGTTAATTTTCACCATTCTCACTGGTGTGAGGTGGTATCTCATTGTAGTTTTGATTTGTATTTTCCTGATGGCCAGTGATGCAGATCATTTCCTCATGTGCTTGTTGGCCATGTCTATGTCTTCCACTGTGAGATCTCTGTTCATGTCTTTTGCCCATTTCATGACTGGATTGTTTGTTTCTTTGCTGTTGAGCTTAAGAATTTCTTTATAGATCTTGGATACTAGCCTTTTATCTGATACGTCATTTGCAAATATCTCCTCCCATTCTATAGGTTGTCTTTTAGTTTTGTTGACTGTTTCTTTTCTGTGCAGAAGTTTATCTTGAAGAAGTCCCAATAACTCATTTTTGCTTTTGTTTCTCTTGCCTTCATGGATGTATCTTGCAAGACATTGCTATGGCCAAATTCAAAAAGGGTGTTGCCTGTGTTCTCCTCTAGTAGTTTGATGGAATCTTGTCTCACATTTAGATCTTTCATCCATTGTGAGTTTATCTTTGTGTAGGGTGTAAGAGAAGGGCCTAGTTTCATTCTTCTGCATGAGGCTGTCCAATTTTCCCAGCACCATTTATTGAAGAGACTATCTTTTTTTTTCCAGTGGATAGTCTTTGCTGCTTTGTCAAATATTAGTAGACTATAGAGTTGAGGGTCCACTTTTGGAACCTCATTGTTCCATTGATCTATGTGTCTGTTTTTGTGCCAGTACCACACTGTCTTGATGACCACAGCTTTGTAATACAGCCTGAAATCTGGGATTGTGATGCCCCCAGCTATGGTTTTCTTTTTTAATATTCCCCTGGCTATTCGGGGTCCTTTCTGATTCCACACAAATCTTTTTTTTTTTTTATGACAGTCACACACACACACACAGAGAGAGGCAGAGACATAGGCAGAGGGAGAAGCAGGCTCCATGCACCGGGAGCCCGATGTGGGATTCGATCCTGAGTCTCCAGGATCATACCCTGGGCCAAAGGCAGGCGCTAAACCGCTGCGCCACCCAGGGATCCCTGATTCCACACAAATCTTAAGATTATTTGTTCCAGCTCTCTGAAGAAAGCCCATGGTCTTTTGATAGGGATTGCTTTAAATATGTAAATTGCCCTGGTAGCATTGACATTTTCACAATGTTAATTCTTCCAAACCATGAGCATGGAATATTTTCCCATCTCTTTGTGTCTTCCTCAGTTTCTTTCACAAGTGTTCTGTAGTTTTTAGGGTATAGATCCTTTAGGTCTTTGGTTAGGTATCTTATGCTTTTGGGTGCTTTTGTAATAGGATTGACTCCTTAATTTCTCTTTCTTCAATCTCATTGTTACTGTATAGAAATGCCACTGATTTCTGAGCATTGATTTTGTATACTGCCACACTGCCGAATTGCTGTATGAGTCCTAGAAATCTTGGGGTGGAGTCTTTTGGGTTTCCTATGTAGAGTATCATGGCATCTGCGAAGAGGGAGAGTTTGACTTCCTCTTTGCCAATTTGAATGCCTTTAATGTCTTTTTGTTGTCTGATTGCTGAGGCTAGGACTTCCAGTACTACGCTGAACAGCAGTGGTGAGAGTGGACATCCCTGTCTTGTTCCTGATCTTAGGGGAAAGGCTCCCAGTGTTTCCTCATTGAGAATGATATTTGCTCTGGGCTTTTCATGGATGACTTTTAAGATCTGAGGAATGTCCCCTCTATTCCTACTCTCTGAAGAGTTTTGATCAGGAATGGATGTTGTATTTTGTCAAATGCTTTGTCTGCATCTATTGAGAGGATCATATGGTTCTTATTTTCTCTCTTGCTGATATGATCAATCACCTTGATTGCTTTACGAGTGTTGAACCAGCCTTGCATCCTGGGGATAAGTCCCACTTGGGCATGGTGAATAATCTTCTTAATGTATTGTTGGGTCCTATTGGCTAATATCTTGTTGAGAATTTTTGCATCCATGTTCATCAGGGATATTGGTCTGTAATTCTCCTTTTTGGTGGGGTCTTTGTCTGGTTTTGGAATTAAGATGATGCTGGCCACATGGAACGAATTTGGAAGTACTCCATCTCTTTCTATCTTTCCAAACAGCTTTAGACGAATAGGTATGGTTTCTTCTTTAAGCATTTGATAGAACTCCCCTGGGAAGCCATCAGGCCCTGGACTTTTGTGTCTTGGGAGGTTTTTGATGACTGCTTCAATTTCCTCCCTGGTTATCGGCCTGTTCAGGTTTTCTATTTCTTCCTGTTCCAGTTTGGTAGTTTGTGGTTTTCCAGAAATGTGTCCATTTCTTCTAGATTGACTAATTTATTGGCGTATAGCTGCTCATATAACTTTTTAAAATCGTTTGTATTCCCTTGGTATTGGTGGTCATCTCTCCTTTCTCATTCATGATTTTATTAATTTGAGTCTTTTCTCTCTACTTTTTGACAAGGCTGGCTAATGTTTTATCTATGTTATTAATTCGTTCAAAGAACCAACTCCTGGTTTTGTTGATCTGTTCCACAGTTCTTCTGGTCTCTATTTCATTGAGTTCTGCTCAAATCTGTATTAATTATCTTCTGCTGGGTGTAGGATCTATTTGCTGTTTTTTCTCCAGCTCCTTTAGGTGGAAGGTTAACTTTTGTATTTGAGTTCTTTCCAGTTTCTGGATGGATGCTTGTACTGTGGTGTATTTCCCCCTCAGGACTGCTTTTGCTGTATCCCAAAGATTTTGAATGGTTGTATCTTCATTCTCATTAGTTTCCATGAATATTTTTAATTCTTCCCTAATTTCCTGGTTGATCCTTTCATCTTTTAGCAGGATGGTCCTTAACCTGCACGTGTTTGAAATCCTTCCAAACTTCTTGTGGTTTAGTTCTAGTTTTAAAGCATTATGCTTTTAAAATATGCAGGGTACCAACCCAATCTTTTGGTATCATTTAAGACTTGATTTGTGACCCAGTATGTGGTCTTTTCTGGAGAAAGTTCCATGTGCGCTTGAGAAAAATGTATATTCAGTTGCGTTTGGATGTAAAGTTCTGTAAATATCTGTGAAATCCATCTGGTCCAGTGTATCATTTAAAGCTCTTGTTTCTTTGGAGATGTTGTGCTTAGAAAATCTGTTGATTATAGAAAGTGCTATGTTCAAGTCACCAAGTATAAGTGTATTATTATCTAATATGTCTTAACTTTGGTTATTAATTGATTGATATACTTGGCAGGTCCCACATTCGGGACATAAATATTCGTGATTGTTAAGTCCTCTTGTTGGATAGATCCTTTAAATATGATGTAGTGTCCCTCTTCATCTCTTATTATAGTCTTCGGGATAAACTTTAATTTATCTGATATAAGGATGGCTACCCCTGCTTTATTTTGAGGACCATCTGAATGTAAATGGTTCCCCAACCTTTTATTTTCAGGCTCTTGGTGTCCTTATGCCTAAAATGAGTCTCTTGTGGACAGCAAATAGATGGATCTTGCTTTTTTATCCAGTCTGAAACCCTGCGCCTTTTGATAGGGTCATTATACCCATTCACATTCAGAGTTACTATTGGGAGATATGTGCCCTTATGATACCTATTCAGTCCCTGTTTTTGTGGATTGTTTCCTTGGACTTCCTCTTTCTTTTAGAGTCCCCCTTAATATTTCTTGCAGAGCTGGTGGTGGTCACATATACTTTCAGTTTCTGCCTATCTTGGAAGCTCTTTATGTCTCCTTCTATTCTGAATGACAGCCATGCTGCATAGTGTATTCTTGGCTACATGTTTTTCTCATTTAGGACCCTGAATATATCCTGCCAGCCCTTTCTGGCCTGCCATATCTCTGTGGGGAGGTCTGCTGTTAGCCTAATATTTCTCCCCATAAATGTTAGGGATCTTGCTGCTTTAAGGATTTTCTCTGTATCCCTGGAATTTGCGAGTTTCAGTATAAAATGTGAGGTGTTGAGCGGTTTTTATTGATTTTAGAGGGGGATCTATCTCCTGGATCTGAATGCCTGTTTCCCTTCCCAAGTTAGGGTAGTTCTCAGCTATGATTTGTTCAAATACACTTTCTGCTCCTCTGTCTCTTTCAGTGCCCTCTGGAACCCCAATTAAAAGTAGATTTTTCCTTCTGAGGCTGTCATTTATTTCCCTTAACCTATCCTCATGATCTTTTGTCTTTCTCTTTTTTCTTCAGTTTCCCTCCTTGCCATCAACTTGTCTTCTACGTCACTCACTTGTTCTTCTACCTCGGTAACCCTCGTTGTTAGGACCTCCAGTTTGGATTACATCTCATTTAATTGATTTTGAACTTCAGCCTGATTAGATCTAAATTCTGCCGTCATGAAGTCTCTTGAATCCTTTATGCTTTTTTCTAGAGCCACCAGTAGCTTTATACTTGTGCTTCTGAGTTGGCTTTCTGACATTGAATTGTAATCCAAATTTTGTAACTCTGTCGGAGACAGTACTGTTTCTGATTCTTTCTTCTGTGGTTAATTTTTCCTTCTAGTCATTTTGCTCTCTGCAGTATTTTGCTTTAAATGAAATATGAGAGAGGCTTTTTCAATTCAATGTCACTTTATTGGTTCACAAATTAAAATCTAAGTGTACTTATTAGAACCAAATTAAGAATATAACGAAACTTACATTATGGTTCTCAGTATGTACCAGTAATATAATCCTATGAATTGCAAGATATTTTAATGTAGTGGCTTAAATAATCTTATTAAGTATATTCTTACCATCCTACTGTTGGTTGGAAAACAAACCTAGTGCTTAAGTCTTAAATGCAACTATTTGAAAATTAAAAATGCTTTCTTTTACCTAAGTGCAGTTCAGAAACAGAGTTTATTGCCAAACTCCAGATAGTGCAAACCACTATGCATTTTTAATGATTTTTTCTACCATAAATATAAAATGTTGTATTTGAATGGAAAGCTGGTCGTAGAAAATAAAATTGACATGGAATTTTATTGTTGAAATTAAGAAGAATTCTTTTAGTATTCCATTTATGTTTTTTTTTTTTTAGAGAAAGTGGGGGTAGGGGAGGGAAGGGGCAGAGGTAGAGGGAGAGAGTTTTAAGCAGATAAGCCCCAACTCTGAGCTCCATTTCACAACCCCGAGATCATTTCCCGTGCCAAAATCAAGAGTGGGATGCTTAACCAACTGAGCCACTCAAAGCTCCCCCTCCCCACTTATGCATTCTTCATCTTGTTGTTCAGGCTGTCGATTTTGGATGATTGGCCTGCTATGAGTACATGTCATATATTGATAATAGAAAGTTCAGATGCTGTTGCTTTATCTACCATCTCAGATTTGCAGATATGAAGCTGTGTACAGATTTAATTTAAAAACAGCTCATTAATTTGAAATTCTTGTGGTAAGCTTGCAAAATAGAAAAATAATGTTCAAGTGAATCACAATTGAATATTTAAAGGATTTTTGTTTTGGCAACAGGTCCCTTTCAGGATGCAAAACTAAAAATAAAGTACTTTAAATTTTAATGAAACAATTATTTGATATAATCTTCTGCTAGGATACAGCATATGTAGAGTAAAGGGATACTAGTAATCAAAAAGATCTCAGCTTTTTTCCTCCATTAAAGAACTTTTAAAGCAACACAATCATCTCTGAAGAACGATTTTAACGTAATGCAGGAAATTATTTTTGGTTAAGCTAGAATGATAGAGTAGAAGCTAAAGAAAATAACATTTGAGTTAGTGAAATAATAAGGCATTTTTAAAAATAACTGTACTCTATCTTTATAGGTCTTTCCAGATAATAATGCCTTATGATTTTTAGGTGTTTTACAAAAAATAGATCAATCACATGTCAGTGCAGCATGCAGCTACTTTTAGGATAGAACTTAGGAGAATTTAGATGTACAAAGAAACTCTATATAGAAATTAGTAAGAAGCAATTAAAAAATACTATGAGCAATTAGAGTACAATAATATACAATTGTTGCACACAAGCAAATTCAGCATTGTTTTCTTCATCTTTAGAAATGCTGCTATTGAAATACCATTCAACTACAGATTTATTCATTCTAAAAATTGATCAATTTTAAGAAATCATATCATGTTTAAATGTGTAAATGACAAGATTCAAATTTAAATTTTTCAGATTTATTTGAAGAGACGTGTGTCTTCAAACTCAGAATCTTAAATCAGGTATCATTTTATTTTAACTATCTAGAGCTTCCTGATCTCCAAAATGCGTTCATTTTGGGTATAGTGTGATTGGCAAAACATGAAAGTTTTCTTTATATTTAAGAATGCATTTCAGGTTTATTTTATTTATTTATTTATGATAGTCACACACAGAGAGAGAGAGAGGGAGGCAGAGACACAGGCAGAGGGAGAAGCAGGCTCCATGCACCGGGAGCCCGACGTGGGACTCCATCCCGGGTCCCCAGGATCGCGCCCTGGGCCAAAGGCAGGCGCCAAACCGCTGCGCCACCCAGGGATCCCGCATTTCAGGTTTATAAAAATTTATGCTTTCTCTTGGAAAGCATAATTGCACATATATGTGAATATGTGTAAGGGTGAATCTGATTTTCTTTTAAACTGATGAGTTGGGTTAGTGATAGCAATTTAAGAAAATGTACTTTCTTGCATATATCAAATTGCTTTATAGTGTTATATCTGGGAATGATAAGACTTTGAAATACTTCTTAAATTTATAATATCAGGGTCTCTAGTCAAACTCTTTAACTTCTACTGGCTTACATTTGATTTGCTTTAATAGGATTATGGAAAAAGAAAAACTATTGGGACTCTATTTAGAGCTGTCTGGCAACAGACAAGTAGGAACATCTTTGAATTACTATTTTTCATTACTGGAGGGTCCCTTAGGGCCACATTGGGAAGAATTCTGTCTACCTTAGATAAGAGTCTCCTAGAAGTTTAATGCACCAATCAGTTGTGCTCAGCAGCCCGGGATTATCATATTGGAGCTATTAAATAGTTCCAGACCATATGTTTCAAAGGATGGAGAATTTGATATGTGACATACTTCCAAAGAAAGATGATGAAGAGCATTTATATGCTGATAATGGAGAGGGGGAAATATAAGATACTGAACTATGTGGGATCAACAGTACTATAAGATGGGGAAAAACTTATGTAAGCAGTAGGCGTAAGTAAGTATGTAAGCATAAGTCTACAACTGCATGTCTGCCATAGCCATATTGTCCACTCAATGCTAAAGTTCTCAGTTCTTGTCACTGTTAAGCATCAAACCCTGGGATAATAGAGCACACATGTACTTTTAAGAGACACAGTGATAGAGGCTAGTTAGATTCTCTTTCAGATCAGCACTATTATATGTTCTATTCTGAGAAGTCATCTTGAATAATATTAACTAGAGCCTTATTACCATTTGAGATTGCCACCATACTTTTGAAAAATAAAACAAGATCTTTAATATGATGCCTTTAAAATAAAAATAAAATGATAGGGAAAAAGTACATTTTCTTCTTTTTCATCTCGAAAGATCTTATCAGGTAAAGAACTGAACTTATATTCATTTTTAAAGAAGCTAAATAAGAGGTGTGACTTATGTTACACACATATACTTAGCATGGAATGTAGTTTGTCAAAGAATGGTGACATAGTTCTAAAGTAGGATTAAGTAAGATGTTTGGAGGTCCAAAGGACTAAAAAGAAAATTGTTCCTCACTCCCATCCTTGATATATTATTAAAAATAAGTTTAAAGTACTCAAGTCAATGATATCAAGTTATTTTAAAGAAATGTATTAGTGACCCTATTTTGACAGTACTCTTAGCATGTGTATATACCTATTAGATAATTCAACATATAATTTTCAATATTATAGCTCAGTAGACTATGGCCAGGCCAACTGCCCTAGTTAAGGGATAGAAAAAAAAAGGAGGTGGGGATAGAAATAATTACCATAGGATGTGCATGAATGTCTCTCTGAGGAGAGGGAATTTAAATGAAGTGTGGGAGTTGACCATGTGGGTAGCTGAAGAAGAGTTTCCTAGGCATAGGGAAAAGCAATCGTAAATATTCTAAGCCAGGAGCATATATGCTATGTTTGGTTCAGCAAGTGGCTTGAGCAGAGTGAAGAAGAGTGAGGGAGAAAATTTCAGGTAAGAAAAACAATATGGAAAAAGCTGAGGAGTAACAGATGGCTCTCCGGCATCAGGATTATTTTACTTCTGAAGTCACACAGTGATATTATTTAAATATCACTCAGAATATCATATGTAGCTAAACTTACGTCCAGCGTCAACTGCATAAACATGGTTTTTTGATCTTTCTGAAGGTCATTGAATAGACTGGGAACACCAGGAACTCAGATGGCTAACATAAGTAACATAAGGTTTACATGAAGGAGACAAATGGGTAAAAGCTAGAATTCTGAAAACACAAGGCAAATTAAAAAAAGGGCCTTTTTCTTGGCTCTTAAGCGCATAACAACAAATCCTGTACTATCAATTCAGAAAACTCACAAACTGATCATAATTATGCATAAGGTGCACAGAAATTGATGGGCTCTATTAAAATACAGAAACTTGGAGTTGCACACAAAGGACACTGATGAATGATAAAATTCAGTGATGGCACTCGTAGCTAACACATTTTTATTATCTCACAATGTTATTTGAGTACAATGGCATATGGATATGAACAGAAGCTCTAAGGCCAGAAAAGAGCACTGAGTGTATTATAAAAATTCAATGAAATATATTCATAGTCATAGAGGGATACTGAATTTACCATTTTAAAACACGATCAGATAATGACTTTTGTCCAAATTTTGTCTTCACTTAACTAGGGATTGAACAGACCAAATTGACTAATAGTTTGGATTTGGGGGGCACTATGTAACACTATATTAGCATTAATTATGCCAGCTTCAAGCAAGTAGTGAAAATTGGTCAACTGAATGGTTTTATCTTTTTTATTTATTATTAGTCTTTTTTATTTATTATTAGTTAAAATTTATTTTAGAGAGAGAGAGAACACAAGCAAGAAGGGCAGAGGGAGAGGGAATCTCAACCAGGCTCTGTGGGAGACCTGAACTGAAACCAAGTCAGATGCTCAGCCAATTGCGCCACCCAGGTGCCCCCAGAATGATTTTAAGAAGTCAAATTGATTGTTTGACATTGTGAAGTTATAACCTAAACATGTTTCAATAAAAATACTTGCTCATATATGCAGATAAAGCCCAGAGCTTTTTTAAGCCTCTTAGGTCAAGAGTCTAGAACTGTCCTATAGCACCACATTATATGCACATATAATCCTTTATACTTTTCCAATACTTTTATATATATTCACCTTCTTGATGAGATTTCTGTAGCTACCTCCTTCTTTAAAAGTCCCTGTCCCCTTCTCCCGCCCTGCCTTATTCCAAACTTGAATCCCACAATCCTGTGCCATTTTTATCCATAAACGTATCATCTTATATCATGCTATCTCAATTACATGTTTATTTTTTTTTAATTTTCTGCCTCCTCCTTCTAATATGTAAGCTCCATAGCAACATTGCTGGGCGACTTGACAGGGGCCATAGAGACAATTAGTGACAGTTGAGAGGAGACTAAAGCACAGTGTCTTGATTCTGAATGCTATATTTCCTTTGAAGAATCCAAATTCTCTCTCTTTTTTAAGAGAAAGGCAGAGACACAGACAGAGAGAGAAGCAGGCTCCCTATGGGGAGCCTGATATGGGACTTGATCCTGGATCTCCAGGATCATGCCCTGGGCCAAAGGCAGATGCTCAACCTGGGAGCCACCCATGTGTCCCCCAACTTCTCTTTTGACCGTCATTCTCAACTATGGCTATGCATTAAAATTCCCTTTTATACTCTATGAAATTATGCCTGGATCCACTCCCAGAAAATCGTGATGCAGATTAGGCATCAGAATTTTTATCTCATTCTCCTCATTAACTTAAGTCTGTTTTTTACAAAGAAACATTTCAACAGTATAATGTATAGGAATCAGATAGAACTGGGTTCAAATCCTAATATCTGTTTTACCCTGGCAAATTCCTCAACCTGTAAGGCTGTTTTCTCAGCTCTCAAATAGGGATAATAACACCAAACTCATAGGGAAATGCAAGGATCAAATGAGATAGTGTGTATGAAAGACTCTGGCACATAATAGGTACTCAATAAATGTTACTTTTCTGCCTCTTTTGCTTATTTCTGCCCACAACATTTTTTTTTACTATTTCAGGGTACTATTGTACCCTAGTTCTATTACAGAGTTATTAAAATTTGTTAGCTACTAATGTTGACATTGTGATTTTACCATTTTACTATTTATTAATCTCTGTTATATCAGTGTCTGAGATTTTCTTTTAATAAGAATTATCAACTCATGCTTTGAGTATAATTATGATCATGCAATTAGTTCTCTGAATTGATAGTACAGTATTTATTTTCATAGGTCAATAAATAATCACATGTTTGTTGTTTGGGTTTGATTTTATTTTTCCATCTCCCATTGCTTGCAGATTGTGTCTGTTTTAAGGAATTTAATGCTTAGTCAGGCAACTAGTTAGCCAGACAGTTTACAAGCTGGCCTTGGCCTTAACTTCTTGCTTGCACAGAGCCTTAAGGTAAGCCAGAGGTGGGAACTAAGTGTCTTCTCAGGTCTTTTGTGAACATCTCTCTGGCAACAGACATACCTGTGGCCTTCTAGATTCCTTAGAATATACAGGCGATTTTTAAAGCCCTTATTCCTAGAAACATCTCTTTCTCTATCCTTTTCCTTTCCAAGCTTTTTGGCCTATTGGTTATCTAGTTATCCTTTGCTCATAGCAGCAGTGGCTAATACATATCCTTTAATGCTGACCAGAATGCTGTTTCAGCCCTGGGGAGGTTCTGTGGCAGAAAAAACAAGTTAAAATCCTTGGGATTATCTCTCAAGGAGCCACCAGACAGATGAAAACACACAACCAGAATTCTTCAAAAATAAGTTCTGTATATCTTCTTCTGATACTTGTAACCTGCAATGGAAATGCAAGCTGTCATCATCAAAGTAGAATGGAGAGCAGGAGATGTTAACATATAAGTTAAAATGTCACAGATTTCCCTTATGTAAATTCATCACCTTTTCTTCATTAAGCACACTCTATTTTAAATTTTAATTTCATTCTAGAGTTCTGAGAAAGTTGATCCTGACAGTTTGTCAGCTTATTTCCTGCTTTTGTGAAGTAACAGTTTTGGATTTCCTTACTTAGTAATTTTTGGTGACTTCATTTGATAAGTATCACTTTTAATTTATAGATCAATTTGATGAGAAATTCCATTTTCACAACATTGAGCTTTTAAATATTGGTCATTTAGATTATCTTTAATTATTTATAATTTTCAGTGTATTGGTCTAGAAATTATTTGTTAAATTTATTTCCAAGGTTTTTTTTTTTTTTAGGATTTTGAATGAAATATTTCTTTCTATTTTTATTTTCAGATTTTCTGTTATTACTATATGTAAATTTATTTGCTTTTATTTTTTTAAAGATTTATTTATTCATTCATAGAGAGCGAAGAGAGAGGCAGAGACACAGGCAGAGGGAGAAGCAGGCTCTATGCAGGGAGCCTGATGTGGGACTCGATCCCGGGTCTCCAGGATCACACCCCAGGCTGCAGGCGGCACTAAACCGCTGCGCCACCGGGGCTGCCCCTTATTTGCTTTTAATATATTGTTCTTGTATTCTATAACTTTTCTAAATGTGTTTATTAGTATTAATAATGTGTGTGTTTGTGTGAGCCTATCTTTTTAGGATTTTCTACATTAAAGATCATGCCAGTAGGACTTTTGTTTTGCTTTTTTCTTTCTAATCTGCATGCTTTTTATCTTCTGCCCTCTTTTTTTTTTCTTATTGCACTGACTAAAATCACTATTATAATGTTGTATTGAAGTTCCCAAACAATCACCAGGACAGTATGGTACAGGTACAAAAACAGATAAGTAGATCATTGAAACAGAATAGAAAACCCAGAAATGGACCCTCAACTATATGGTAAACTCATCTTTGACAAAGCAAGAAATATCCAATAGAAAAAAGGCAGTCTTTTCAATAAATGCGGTTGGGAAAATTGGACAGCTGCATGCTGAAGAATGAAGCTGGACCACTTTCTTATACCATACATAAAGAAAAACTCAAAATGGATGAAAGACCTAAATGTGAGACAGAAAGCCATAAAAATCCTAGAGGAGAACACGGCAGCAATTTCTGTAATCTCAGCCACAGCAATTTTTTTGCTAGACATGTCTCTAAAATCAAGGGAAACAAAGGCAAACATATACTAGTGGGACTTCATCAAGATATAAAGCTTCTGCAGAGCAAAGGAAAGAGTTGACAAAACCAAAAGACAATTGACAGAATGAGAGAAGTTATTTGCAAATGACATCAGATAAAGTGCTAGTATCCAAAATCTATAACAAACTAATCAAATTCAAGAAAGAACAAATAATCCAATCAAGAAATGGGCAGAAGACATGAACAGACATTTCTCCAAAGAAAACATACACATGGCCAATAGACACATGAAAAAATACTCCACATCGCTCAGCATCAGGAAAAAACAAAACCATGATGAGATATCACCTCACACCAGTCAGAATGACTACAATTAACAAGTCAGGAAGTGGCAAATGTTGGAGAGGATGCAGAGAAAGGTAAACCCTCCTACACTGCTGGTAGGAATGCAAGCTGGAATAGCCACTCAGGAAAATGGGATAGAGGTTTCTCAAAAAGTTAAAAATAGAGCTACCTTATGACTCAGCAATTGCCCTACTAGGTATTTACCCCAAAGATAGAAATGTAGTGATCTGAAGGTACACCAGCACTCCAGTGTTTATAGCAGCAATATCCACAATAGCCAAACTATTGAAAGAGCCCAGATGTCTATTTATAAATGAATGGATAAAGAGGTGGTATATATATATATAATGGAATATTACTCAGCCATCAAACAAATGAAATCTTGCCATTTGCAAAGACGTGGATGGAACTGGAGGGTATTATGCTGAGCAAAATAACTCAATCAGAGAAAGATGATTATCATAAGATTTCACTGATATGTGGAATTTAAGAAACAAAACAGAGGAAAGGAGGGAAAAATAGAATTACATGAAATCAGAGAGAAGGAGACAAACCATAGAGACTCTTAACTCTAGGAAATAAACTGAGGGCTGCTTGAGGGGAAGTGGATGGGGGGATGGGGTAATTGGTGATGGGCATTAAGTATGGCACATTATGTAGTGAGCATTGAGTGCTAGATGTGACTAATGAATCACTGAATTCTATATCTGAAACTAATATTACACAACATGTTGAATTTAAATAAAATTTTAAAAATTAAAAAAAAAGAAGTTGCCAAAGCAGACATCTTTGTTTTGTTTTGTTCCCAATCTTAGGCATCATGCAATCAGTCTTTTATCATTAAGTATGATATTGATTTTAAGTTTTTTAAAAAATATTTTATTTATTTATTTGAGAGAGATAGCAAGAGAAAGGATGAGCAGGGGGTGGGTGAGAGAGGGAGAAGTAAGCTCTACACTGAACAGGTAGCCCAATACAGAGCTTGATCCCAGGACCCTGGAATCATGACCTGAGCTGAAGGCAGACTCTTAACCAACTGAGCCACCCAGATACCCCTGATTTTAAGTTTTTAGTAGATGTCTTTTATGGATTTGACCAAGTCCCTTTTCTTTAGTAGTTAGTTGATTGTTTTTATTATGGATTAGTGTTAGATTTTGTCAAAATTTTTCTCCTTGTTGAGATACTTATGTGGTTTTGTTCTTTTCTCCATTAATAAAATATATTACATTATCAATATTTAGAGGTGAAAACAACTTCACATTCCAGGTATAACTGGTCATTGGATATAAAGCTTTTTAATTTTTTTTTTAGTTTTCACTTCTCTGACACATTTATTTTTTGAAAGCAATGGATTTTGAAAAGAAGAAATCATGAGACAGAAGTATGGAATAAGAAATAAATACAAATGTAAGCTGTTTTGCTAATTGTTTTATAACCACAACAAATTCATACAGAGTATGACCTGTACAAAACAACACAATAAAGGCTCAAAGATCAAGGTGTTCCCTTGGGCAAAGCTGAAGATTTTAGTCTCGGGTATTTGAAATTTAGGCTGCTGTCCTTGTTTTTGGACGAATCATTGGGTGTGTGACATAGTCCATGCTTTTAACCAGATTTGAAAAGAAGAATGGCCACTTAGCCCAGATTGAAGTAGATGAAGTGTTTGGTTTCACATGTCACATCACCACCAAAGTTCCTCTCCATGATGTAGTGTCAGGGGGGTTCTAATCTTTGTTGAACTCCTTCTTTTTTTTTTTTTTGTTGTTGAACTCCTTCTTAATACGGGCCACAAGGTTTTTCTCTATATTCTATTTCTCCAGCTCCTAAGTAGCACACTACATAGAGTCCTGTTGCATCTTCTCTGACGAATCAGCATTTTTTTTATCATGGCCTTTTGGTCACACAGGGTTACCAAGGAGTGGGGGTTGGTCAACTACAGTGGTCTCCTGTGGGAGGGGTTGGCAATACTGAGACTCAGCAGGAGCTTCCTACTGAATCCCTGGTGCATCTCTGTAATGCTTTTTAAAAGTTTTATATATTCAGCTTCGTAGTATTTTGTTGAGAATTTATGTCTGTATTTTACTATTTGTTTTCTACATATTTCACATCTTATTGTTCCGACAGTTCTCTTTTGTTGACATATTTTGTTGCATAGATATTTTTTGCTGTGTCACCTTAATACCAATTTAGTTTGCTATTTGTTTGCTTTTACTATTTTTTAAGTTACTTTCTTAATTGTTACCATAGGATTTATGTCTTAGTTGGCTCAGACTGTCATAACAAAATACCATGAAATGGGTGGCTTAAACAACAGAAATTTATTTTCCATGGATCTGGAGGTTGAAAGTCTGATATCAATCAGGATGCTAAATATTTGGGTTCTGGTGAAATCTCTCTTCTTGGCTTGCAGACAGCCAATTCTTATCTTCTTACCTTATCAAGATAAGATAGTCTTTCTTCAGGTGTGCATGTGAAGAGAGAGATCACCCCTTTCCTCTTTTAAGGTAACCAGTCCTACTGGATTAGGATCCTACTCTCATCTCATTCAATCTCAATAATTTTCTGAAACCCCTATCTCCAGGGGTGCCAGGGTGGCTCAGTCAGTGAAGCCTTTGACTTTTGATTTTGACTCAAGTAACGATCTCAGGATTCTGGAATGAAGCCCTGTGTCGGGCTCTGTGGTCAGTGTCAAATCAGCTTGAGATTCTCTCTCCCTCATTCTCTCTCTCTCTCTCTCCATCTGCCCCTTCCTCTGCTCACATGCTCTCTTTCTTAAATAAATAAATAAATAAATAAATAAATAAATAAATACATCTTAATAAATAGATAAACAAACAAATAAAAGCCTTATCTCCAAACACACTCAAATTGGGGGTTAGTCTTTAACATATGAGTTTTGGAGGACACAATGTATGCCATAGCAGCTCAAAATATTCTTTTTTAAAAGATTTTATTTATTTATTCATGAGAGACACAGAGAAAGACACAGACACATGCAGAGGGAGAAGCAGGCTCCATGCAGGAAGCCAGACGTGGGACTTGATCCCGGGACCCCAGGAGCATGCTCTGGGCCGAAGGCAGCACCAAACCACTGAGCCACCTGGGCTGCCCCTTTTCTTTATTTATTATAGTCTTCTTCAAGTTGATTCTAATTGAATTTCCATGAATATACTTGCTCCAGTGTAGCTTTATTCTCATCCCACTTCTTAGTGCTATTATTGTCCTATATATCTTTATGTCATAAAATCAATAATATAGGTTTATAATTATTGCATTATGCAATTGTCTTTTAAAATATTTATTTATTTACTTACTTATTTTAAAAATATTTTTAAAATGTATTTATTTTTAAAAAATTTTTTTTTAATTTTTATTTATTTATGATAGTCACAGAGAGAGAGAGAGAGGCAGAGACACAGGCAAAGGGAGAAGCAGGCTCCATGCACCGGGAGCCCAACGTGGGACTCGATCCCGGGTCTCCAGGATCACGCCCCGGGCCAAAGGCAGGCGCCAAACCGCTGCGCCACCCAGGGATCCCTTAAAATTTATTTATTCATGAGAAACACACACACACACACACACACACACACACACACACACACACACAGAGGCAGAGATACAGGCAAAGGGAGAAGCGGGCTCCATGCAGGGAGCCTGATGTGGGACTCGATCCTGGGTCTTCAGGATCATGCCCTGAGCCAAAGGCAGGCATTAAACCACTGTGCCACCCAGGGATCTCCACTTTTAAAATATTTATGAGAAGAAAAGAAAAGAATACATTTATACTCTTATATTTACACTTACCTTTACCAATCCTTTTTAATTTTTTGTGCCATGTTTATTCTCATTGTGAAGGACTTCCTTTGGATATTTTGCAAAGCAGATCTGGTAGGTACAAATTCAATCTTGGTTTATTTATTATTTATTTATTTTTATTTTAAAGATTTTATTTATTTATTCATGAGAGAGAGAGAGAAAGAGAGAGAGATGGGGGGCGGGGGGTCGGGGCACAGAGGCACAGGCGGAGAGAGAAGCAGGCTCCATGCAGGCAGCCTGATGTGTGACTCAATCCCAGGTCTCCAGGATCATGCCCTGGGCCAAAGGCGGCGCTAAACCACTGAGCCACCCGGGCTGCCCTCAATCTTTGTTTATATAGGTATGTCTTTTTTTTTCATCTTCACTATTGAAGAAAAATTTTACTGGATATAAAATATTCAGCAGGCACTTTTTCTTCCCACACCCTGAATATGCCAACTCACTGTCCCCTGACTTCCATTTTTTTCTGACTAAAGGTAAATTGTTAATCTTATTTTGGTTCTTCTTACATGTGATAAGTTCTTTTTCTCTTGTTGCTTTCAAGAGTTTCTGTGTACCTTTGTCTCTCAACCACTTGTCTATAAGTCTCTAAGCATGGGTCTCCATGTTTATTTTTATTCACTTGAGATTCATGGATGTATAGATTAATATTTCTCTTCAAATTTGGAAGTATTTTGGCCATTATTTCTCCAAATATACTTTCTGCCCCTTTATGTTACTCTTCTCATTTTGAGAATTGTATTATGCCTATGATGGTATAGGTTGTTTAGACCTGGGGGTCTCTAGGCTCTATTCATATCTCTCTCTTTTTCTTTAGATCATATAATCTTTATTGATTTATCTTTTTCATTTTTTTAAATTTATTTTTATTGAAGTTTGATTTGCCAACATATAGTATAACACCCAATGCTCATTCCATCAAGTGTGATTTATCTTTTATTCCTTTGATTCTTCCCACTGTCAGCTCAAATCTGTTATTGAACTCTTCTAGTAAATTTCTCATTTCAGTTATTGTACTATTCAACTATAACCTTTCCATTTGGTGCTTTTAAAAATATATTTTGCCTTTGTATTGATATTCCTTATTGAGTCATTGTCAACACATGCTCCTTTAATTTTAAAGAATGATTTTCTTTATTTGTCTAAGCACATGTATATTAGATACTTTGAAATATTTTTTCCAACGTTTGGACACTATTAGAATTTCTCTTGACTTTTTCCCCCTCTGTGTATGAGTTATATTCTCCTGATTCTTTGCATGCTTTATAAATTTTTGTCAAAAACAGGTCACTTTAGAGAAATTAGTTTAGTGCCTATGGATTTGGGTCCCTTCTACAGATTTGTTGTTGTTGTTATTGTTGTTATTGTCTTTTGTTTGGTCTATTTGTTTAGTATCTTTCCTAGGCTAATTCTGTGGAGTGTGTATCCCTTATATCCCATGTACTGTGTGGCCATTGATGTCTCTGTTCTATTTTTAAAGATATTTCATTGTTTTAATTTTATTTTTAATACTGCTTTCATAGGAGTTACCTCTGAGTCATTAAAAATTGGTGGTAAACCAGTGATTAATTAAAATTTGTGCCAAACTCTTTAAGTGAATAAGACTTCTTTGCCAATTTATCTGTGTATAGATTGGGGTACACAATCTAATTTCAGTCAGTTATAAATCACTTCTTATAAAGTCAGTCTTTTTCTGGGTACACAAGTCTTCATGATCAGATAGGGATAAACACCTTACCTGACTTTTTTAAGCCATATCACTTTTGGCTTTAATAATACCTCTGGGGGGAGGCGGCAAGATGGCGGAAGAGTAGGAGTCCTCAACTCATCTGGTCCCACAAACTTACCTCGATAACTTTCAAAACATCCTGGACACCTACCAATTCGACCCGAGGTTTAAAGAGAGAACAGATGGAATGCTACAGAGAGAAAAGTTTTCACTTCTAACAAAGTAGGAAAGCAAAAAAAAAAAAAAAAAAAAAAAAGAATAAAGTGGAGGAGGGGAACCACAACTAGCAGGGCTAAAGCGGAGCTGCAAAAGCCTCTGGGGGATGAAAGCAACAAGCAACAGCCCTGGAGAAATGGGAACTTCAAAAATCAGCATCAGAGCTTTCCTTGACAGAAAAGTGCTTAGCAGGGAAATCAGGCAGAATAACAGGAAGGGAAGTGAAGCCTCAAGATTCCTGGAGTCACTATAAGAGGAGGGGTATCTGGGGGAAAGCTCACCACAAACCACGGTCTGATCTCAGTAAAGGGCTGGAGTGCTGGAGCCCTCCAGGGCACTTGGAAGAAGCCAGTGAGTTATGTGGGCCCGCTCCAGAATGGCCTTTACACTAGAACCCGGCAATGGACAGAGGTGGCTGTATTCCATTCCCTTCAGGAAAGGCAGTCCCTGGGAATGCAGGTCCAGCAGTGCAGGACCCCAGATCCCAGGGTGCCCAAGGAGACAAAGCCGGTGATCCTCCATTTTTGCTGGAACAGGCAGAAGTGAGAAGGGCAATGGAAAGTGAGAACTCTCCTTGTGCTGGGCACACTGCAAGCTGTGCAGATCAGAGCACCTATGCCTGTCCCCAGACCACTGTGGATTGGGAGACTGCAGTTAGTTACTCAAGGGGAGCTTGACTACAGAACTGGAAGTGTATCCAACACCATTTTTTTTTCTTTTTCCTCCTTGTTTCACATTGTGTCTGGGAGAGGCGGGGCCCCTAGGGGGCAAAGGCTGCACAGGATAAACAGCTCATATTGAGCCCAGCACCTGGCAAGTGGTGGGGCATCTCTGCCCAGGCACAGACACATGAGAATCAGCACAGCAGACCCCTCCCCCAGAAGAACTGCTGAAAGTACAAGGGAAAATCAAGTTTACTGAACAGACAGCACTGGAAAGCTCCAGAACTGAGGGTAAATAGTATACAGAACTAAGGGTCCTTTTTCTTCCCTCATTATGACTCATTTTTTATATCAGATTAAAAATTTGCAATATTTTTTCTCTTTTCCCATTTTAACTACAATATTACACCAACTCTTCATTTTTCAGTTTTTTCCTTTTTGACTTTCAAATTTCCACAATTACATATCTGAGATATATTTTTCACTTCTGAATTCCCTTCAACATATTCAATTTAAATTTGGTAGATAGGGATCCCTGGGTGGCGCAGAGGTTTGGTGCCTGCCTTTGGCCCAGGGCGCGATCCTGGAGACCCGGGATCGAATCTCACATCGGGCTCCCGGTGCATGGAGCCTGCTTCTCCCTCTGCCTGTGTCTCTGCCTCTCTCTCTCTCTCTCTCTGTGACTATCATAAATAAATAAATAAAATTAAATTTGGTAGATATACAAGATATGGGTATTTGTTTTTTTGTTTTATGTTTTTCTGCCTCATTTTATTTTACAATTGTGGAAATTAATACCTTCGAACACACGACCAAAATACACCCAGAACCAAGTAGAACACCACATGGTTCATTCTGTGACATTATATTCTCTTTTTCTTCCCATTCTACCCCTTTCTTTATCTTATTTATGTTTTTGTGGTCAATGATAGGTCCTTATGTAAGTATAGGTGATTTATTTTTTTAATTTTTTTTATTTACTTATGATAGTCAGAGAGAGAGAGAGAGAGAGAGAGAGAGAGAGAGAGAGGCAGAGACACAGGCAGAGGGAGAAGCAGGCTCCATGCACCCGGAGCCCAACGTGGGATTCGATCCCGGGTCTCCAGGATCGCGCCCCGGGCCAAAGACAGGCGCCAAACCGCTGCGCCATCCAGGGATCCCAGTATAGGTGATTTATATAAATTTGGGATTGATCATTTTCTAACATAGAAAACAAAATGCACTCAGAACAAAGAGGATCACCCTCTAGGATCCATCAGGTAGACTACATTCCTCTCCACTACCACTTCCTTATGAACACCATCCCCCCTTTTTCTCTTTTCTTTACATTTTTTTTCATTTCTTCTTCTTTGTTTTGGTTTTTGACTTTTTATTTTTACTACTTTGTTTTAAAATTTATTTTTCCCTTTTGTAGTAATTTTGTTTTATTTTGATCTGTTCTTTTTCTTTTATTTTCTGGTCTCTACCTCTTCAGAATCATCTAGGGTGTATTTTACCTAGGTTGTGGTTGATACTTTTGACTCAGCCCACTCATACAGCAAATCTGCACTGGAAAAATGATTAGAAGGAATAATCCATCACAAAAGAAAGAACTGGAAACAATACTCTCTGTCACAGAGTTACAGAATATGGATTTCTCTTTTATTTGTATATATATTTTTATTGGAGTTTGATATGCCAACATATAGTATAACACCCAGTGCCCATCCTGTCAAGTGCCCCTCTCAGTGCCCATCACCCAGTCACCCCAACTCCCTGCCAACTTCCCTTTCTGCCACTCCTTGTTTGTTTTCCAGAATTAGGAGTCTCTCATGTTCTGTTGCCCTCACTGATATTTTCACTCATTTTTTCTCATTTCCCCTTTATTCCCTTTCACTATTTTTTATATTCTCCAAATGAATGAGACCATATAATGTTTGTTCTTATCCAATTGACTTACTTCACTCAGGATAATACTCTCCAGGTCCATCCATGTCGAAGCAAGTGGTGGGTATCTGTCGTTTCTAATGCCTGAGTAATATTCCATTGTATACATATACCACATCTTCTTTATCCATTCATCTTTCGATGGGCACCAAAGCTCCTTCCGCAGTTTGGCTATTGTGGACATTGCTGCTATAAACATTGGGGTGCAGGTGTCCCCGCGTTTCACTCCATCTGTATCTTCGGGGTAAATACCCAGCAGTGAGTCGTAGGACAGTTCTATTTTTAACTCTTTGAGGAACCTCCACACAGTTTTCCAGAGTGGCTGTACCAGTTCACATTCCCACCAACAGTGCAAAAGTGTTCCCCTTTCTCAACATCCTCTCCAACATTTGTTGTTTCCTGTCTTGTTAATTTTCCCCATTCTTACTGGTGTCAGGTGGTATCTCCTTGTGGTTTTCATTTGAATTTCCCTGATGGCTAGTGATGTGCAGCATTTTCTCATATGCTTGTTGGCCACGTGTATGTCTTCTTTGGTGAAATTTATTTTCATGTCTTTTGCCCAATTGTGATTGAATTGTTTGTTTCTTTGTTGTTGAGTTTAATAAGTTCTTTATAGATCTTAGATACTAGCCCTTTATCTGAGAGGTCATTTGTAAATATGTTCTCCCATTGTGTAGGTTGTCTTTTAGTTTTATGGACATTTATTTTGCTGTGAAGAAGCTTTTTATCTTGATTAAGTCCCAATAATTCACTTTTTGCATTATTACCCCTGCCTTCATAGATGTGTCATGGAAGAAGTTGCTGTGGCCAAGTTCAAAAAGGGTGTTGCCTATGGATTTCAATACAAGGTCAGAAAGTCAATTCATAAGTACACTTATAAAGCTACTGGTGGCTCTGGAAAAAAGCATAAAGGACTCTAGAAACTTCATTACTGCAGAATTGAGATCTAATCAGGCTGAAAATAAAAATAGATTAAATGAGATACAATCCAAACTGGATGTCCTAACTTCTAATGATGTGGAAGATACAGTGAGTGACATAGAAGACAAGTTGATGGTAAGGAAGGAAGCTGAGGGAAAAAGAGAAAAAATAATTAAGAGACCATGAGGAAAGGCTTAGGGAAATAAATGATAGCTTGAGAAGGAAGAATTTACGTATAATTGGAGTTCCAGAAGAGGCTATGAGAGAGGAGAGAGAGAGAGAGAGAGAGACCACAAAGTATATTTGAACAAATCATAGCTGAGAACTTCCCAAATCTGGGAAACGAAACAGGCATTCAGATCCAAGAGACAGAGAGGACCCAGCCCCCAAATAAATAAAAACCATTAGAAACCTTGACATTTAATAGTGAAACTTGTAAATTCTAAAGAAAAAGAGAAAATCCTTAAAACAGCCTGAGACGAGAGATTCTTAACATATATGGGCAGAAATATCAGATTAACAGCAGACCTCTCCACAGAGACCAGGCAGGACAGAAAGGGCTGGCAGGATATCTTCAGGATACCAAATGAGAAGAACATGCACCCAAGAATACTGTATCCAGCAAAGCTATCATTCAGAACAGGAAAGATAAAGAGCTTCCGAGATAGGCAGAAGCTGAAAGAATATGTGAGCACCAAACCAGCTCTGCAAGAAATATTAAGGGGGACTCTGTAAAAGAAAGAGGAAGCCCATAGAAATAATCCACAAAAGATGGACTGAATAGGTATTATGACAACACTAATTTCATATCTTTAAATATTTACTCTGAAGGTGAATGGGCTAAATGATCCCGCCAAAAGACACACTGTATCAGACTGGATAAAAAAGCAGGAGCCATCTATATGCTATCTACAAGAGACTTATTTTAGACCTAAGGACACCTCTAGCCTGAAAATGAAAAACTAGAGAACCATTTACCATTCAAATGGTCCTCAAAAGAAAGTTGTGGTAGTACTCCTCATATCAGATAAATTAGAGTTTATCCCAAAGACTGTTGTAAGAGATGAAGAGGGACACTATATCATACTTACAAGATATATCCAACAAGAAAACTTAACGATCATGAATATTTATGCCCCTAATGTAGGAGCCGCCAAGTATATCAATTAATAATCAAAGTATTGAGATACTTATATAATAATACACTAATAGTAGGATACTTCAACATGGCACTTCCAGCAAATGACAGATATCCTAAGCAGAATATCACCAAAGAAACAAGGTCCTTAAATGATATATTGGACCAAATGGATTTCACAGATATATACAGAACTTTCCATCCAAATGCAAGTGAATACATCTTCTCCTAATGGGCACATGGAACTTTCTCCAGAATAGACCACATACTGGGTCACAAATCAGGACTCAACTGAAACCATAAGATTGGGAATGTCCCCTACATATTTTCAGACCACAATGCTTTGAAACTACAACTCAATCACAAGAAGAAATTTGCAATAAACTCAAACATGAGGAGGTTAAAGAGTATCCTACTAAAAGATGAATCAGTCAAACGAAATTAGACATGAGTTAAAAAAAGTTCATGGAAACTAATGAAAATAAAGATACAACCGTTCAAAATCTTTGGGGAACAGCAAAAGTGGTCATAAAAGGGAAATATGGGGGATCCCTGGGTGGCGCAGTGGTTTGGCGCCTGCCTTTGGCCCAGGGCACGATCTTGGAGACCCGGGATCGAATCCCACGTCGGGCTCCCGGTGCATGGAGCCTGCTTCTCCCTCTGCCTGTGTCTCTGCCTCCCTCTCTCTCTCTCTCTCTGTGACTATCATAAATAAATTTTTTTTTTAAAAAAGGGAAATATGGGCAGCCCGGGTGGCTCAGCAGTTTAGCGCCACCTTCAGTCCAGGGCGTAATTCTGGAGACTCAGGATCGAGTCCCATGTCCAGCTCCTTGCATGGAGCCTGCTTCTCCCTCTGCCTGTGTCCCTGTCTCTCTCTCTCTCTGCGTCTCTCATGAATAAATAAATAAAATCTTTAAAAAATAAATAAAAGGGAAATATATCACAATAAAAGCCTGTCTCAAACAGTAGGGAAAAAAATCAAATATAGGAGCTAACCTCCCACCTAAAGGAATTGGAGAAGAAACAGCAAGTAAAGCCTACAGCAAACAGATGAAGAGAGATAATAAAGATTCAAGCAGAACTCAATGAAATAGAGACCAGAGGAACTGTAGAACAGATCAACAAAACCAGGAGTTGGTTCTTAGAAAGAATTAATAAGATAGAAAAAACATAAACCAGCCTTATTAAAAAGAATAGAGAAAAGATTCAAATTAATAAAATCATGAATGAATGAGGAGAGATCACAATCAATACCAAGGAAATACAAATTATTTTAAAAACGTACTATGAGCACTGATATGCCAACACATTAGGCAATCTAGAAGAAGAAGATGCATTTCTGGAAAACCATAAATTACCAAAACTGGAACAGGGAGAAATAAAAAACCTGATGAGGCCAATAACCAGGGAGGAAATTGAAGCAGTCATCAAAAACCACCCAAGACCCAAAAGTCCAGGGCCAGATGGCTTCCCAGAGGAATTCTATCAAAGCTTTAAGAAGAAACAATACCTATTCTACTAAAGCTGTTCTGAAAGATAGAAAGGGATGGACTACTTCCAAATTCATTCTATGAGGCCAGCATCACCTTAATTCCAAAACCAGACAAAGACCCCAGCAAAAAGGAGAATTATAGACCAATATCCCTGAGTAACACAAACGCAAAAATTCTCAACATGATACTAGCCAATAAGATCCAACAGTACATTAAGAGGATTATTCACCAAGAACACCTTGGATCACAAGGGTTGTTCAACATTCATAAAACAATCAACGTGATAGATCACATCAATAAGAGAAAAAACAAGAACCATATGATCCTCTGAATAGATATAGAGAAAGCATTTGACAAAATGTAGCATCCATTCCTGATCAAAATTCTTCAATGTCCATCCATTTCTTCTAGATTATTTGTTGGCACATCCCTGCTCATAATAAGTTTTTAAAATCGTTTGCATTTCCTTGGTATTGGTTGTGATCTCTCTGGGGGATAGAGATAGGGATAGACAGAACATTCTTCAGTATCTTAAAGCCATTTTTGAAAAGCCCACAGCAAATATCATTCTCAATGGGGAAATACTGAGAGCCTTTCCCCTAAGATCAGGAACACGACAGGGATGTCCACTCTTACCACTGTTATTCAACATAGTACTAGAAGTTACAGCCTCAGCAATCAGACAACAAAAAGAAATAAAAGGCATATTCAAATTGGTAAAGAAGAAGTCAAATTCTCCCACTTTGCAGATGATATGATACTGTATATAGAAAACCCAAGACTCCACCCCAGGATTGCTAGATCTCATACAGCATTTCAACAATGTGGCAGGATTCAAAATCAATGCACAGAAGTCAGTTGAATTTCTATACCATAACAATGAACAGGAAAAAATAGAAATTAAAAAATCGATTCCATTTACAATTGCATTGATAAGTATAAGACACCTGGGAATAAACCTAACCAAAGAGGTAAAGGATCTATACCCTAAAAACTACAGAAAACTTCTGAAAGAAATTGAGGAAGACACAAAGAGATGGAAGCAAGTTCCATGGCCATGGATTGGAAGAATTAATATTGTGAAAATGTCTATGCTACTCAGGGCAATTTACACATTTAATGCAATCCATACCCATATACCATGGCCTTTTTTCACAGAGTTTGAACAAATAATCTTATGATTTGTTTGGAGTCAGGAAAGACCTCAAATAGAGGAATATTGAAAAAGAAAAAGCAATGCTGTGGGCATCACAATGCCAGATTTCAAACTGTATTACAAAGCTACAATTAACAAGATAGTGTGGTAATGGCACAAAAACAGTCACATAGATCAATGAAACAGAATAGAGAACCAGAAATGAGCAATAAACTCTATGGTCAACTAATATTTGACAAAGCAGGAAAGACTATTCACTGGAAAAAGTCTCTTCAACAAATGGTGTTGGGAAAATTAGACAGCCATGTGCAGAAGAATGGAACTAGGCCATTCTCTTACACCATACACACGAATACAAACTCAAAATGGATGAAAGATTTAAGTGTGAGGCAAGAATCCATAAAAATCCTAGAGAATAAGACAGGCAGCACCCTTTTTCAACTTGCCCACAATAACTTCATGCAAGATACATCTGTGAAGGCAAAGGAAACAAAAGCAAAAGTGAACTATTGGGACTTAATCAGGATTAAAAACTTCTGCACCGGGGGAGGGACAAGATGGCAGAAGAGTAGAGTCCTCAAGTCACCTGTCCACATGAACTTACCTAGATAACTTTCAAATCATCCAGAAAACCTATGAATTCAGCCTGAGATTTAAAGAGAGAAAACCTGGAATGCTACAGTGAGAAGAGTTCGCATTTCTATCAAAGTAGGAAAATGGTACAAATAAATAAATAAATAAAGCACCCAGTGGGGGATGGGACCCCCCAGAGCCAGGCCAAGGCCAGGCAGCGAGAGCCTCCAGGACAGGAAAGCCCAGTCCCCGGAGAGTCGGGAAATTTACCAATCTTCCCTGTGGGAAAGTCGCTCACAGGGAGCTCGGACAGGATCCCAGGAGGGGCAGTGGAGCCTCCAGGTTCCCGAGGTCACTAAGAGAGGATGTGTGCCCCGGGGGAGAGCGCGCCACACACGGCAGGCTGAGCTCCCTAAAGGGCTGGAACGTGCACCCAGCTGGGCGCTGGGAGAAGCTCAGGCGGTGGCTCAGGTAGCTCTGGTGGCGGCTCCATACAGAGGAAGCTGCATGCCCAGGAGCGGGATTCCAGCATCGCAGGCCCTGGATCCCAGGGTGCGGGGGTACACAGCCCATGATCTGGCACTCCCTTGGGACAGGCGAAGGCTGGGAGGGTCCAGGACAGGGAGACCGCTCCTGCCACTGGGCACCCCAGAGCTGTGCAGCAGCGCCCCGCCCCCAGAGCATCGAGGCCCCTGCCGCCTGGGAGCTGTGGTACTTACTGAGGGAGCTGACTCCAGAGCTGGAGAGCTGGCTGCTGCCACTGTTGCTATTCCTCCTCGTCTCACCTTGTGACTAGAACAGAGTGAGGCCACCAGGGAGCAGGGACCTCACAAGATAAACAGCTCCCACTGAACTGTGCAGGGGGCGGGGCAGCACCCCCAGGTGCACACACCTGAGAATCAGTGCAGCAGGCCCCTCCCCCAGAAGACCAACTGGAATGACAGGGAAAGAGCAAGTTCTTAACCAAGCAGCGCTGGAAAGCTCCAGGGGAAGTCGAGGGACTTACAGTATATAGAATCAGGATACCCCTCCTTGGTTTTTTTTTTCTTTATTTGTTTTTCCCCATTTTTTCCTTTTCCCTTCCTTTTTCAGTACAACTTGTTTCTAGCCACTCTGCATTGAGCAAAATGACTAGAAAGAAGAACTCACCACAAACAAAAGAATCAGAAACAGTACTCTCTGCCAAAGAGTTACAGAATTTGGATTGCAATTTGATGTCAGAAAGCCAATTCAGAAGCAAAATTATAAAGCTACTGGTGGCTCTGGAACAAAAGCAAAAAGGAATCAAGATATTTCATGACTGCAGAATTTAGATTGAATCAGACTGAAATTAAAAATCAGTTAAATGATATGCAATCCAAACTTGAGGTCCTAATGATGAGGGTTAATAAGGTGGAAGAAAGAGTGAGTGACATAGAGGACAAGTTGATGGCAAGGAAGGAAGTTGAGAAAAAAGAGAAAAACAATTAAAAGACCATGAGAAAAGGTTAAGGAAATAATTGATAGCCTTAGAAGGAAAAATCTACTTTTATTTGGGGTTCCAGAGACCTGAGTGGGACAGAGATCTAGAAAGCAATTTGAAGAAATCATAGTTGAGAATGTCAATAACATGGGGAGGGAAACAGGCATTCAGATCCAGGAGATAGAGATATTCCCCCCTGAAATCAATAAAAACTGGTAAACATCCCAACATTTAATAGTGAAACTTATAAACTCCAAAGATAAAGAGAAGATCCTTAAAGCAGCAAGAGACAAGAAATCCAAAGGTCTGCTGTTAACCTAATACTTCTCTCCACGGTATTAGGTTAACAGCAGAACTCTCCACAGAGACCTGGCAGGCCAAAAAGGGCTGGCAGGATATATTCAGGGTACTAAATGAGAAGAACATGCAGCCAAGAATACTCTGTACATCAAGGCTGTCATTCAAAATAGAAGGAGAGATAAAGGGCTTCAAAGATAGGCAGAAACTGAAAGAATATATGACCACCAAACGAGCTTTGAAGGAAATATTAAGGGGGACTCTGTAAAAGACATAGGAAGTCCAAAGAAACAATCCACAAAAACAGGGACTGAATAGGTATCATGATAACACTAAATTCATATCTTTTAATAGTAACTCTAAACATGAATGGGCTGAATGATGCCATCAAATGGCACAGGGCTTCAGACTGGATAAAAAAGCAAGACCCATTTATTTGCTGTCTACAAGAGACTCATTTTAGATGTAAGGACACCTCCAGCCTGAAAATGAAAGGTTGGAGAAATATTTACCATTCAAATGGTCCTCAAAAGAAGGCAGGGTAGCCATCCTCATATCAAAGAAATTAGAGTTTATCCCAAAGACTGTAGTAAGAGATGAAGAGGGAGACTATACCATGCTTAAATACTTAAAGGATCTATCCAACAAGAGGACCTAACAATCACGAATATTTATGCCCCGAATGTGGGAGCTGCCAAGTATATCAATCAATTAATAACCAAAGTTAGGACATACTTAGATAATAATACACTTATACTGGGAGGTTTCAACACGGTGCTTTCTGCAAATGACAGATGTCCTAGGCACAACATCTCCAAAGAAACAGGAGCTTTAAATGATTCACTTGACTAGATGGATTTGACAGATATTTACAGAACTTTCCATCCGAGCACAACTGAACACAGTCTTCTCAAGTGCACATGGGACTTTCTCCAGAATAGACCACATACTGCATCACAAACAGGTCTTAAACGATACCAAAAGATTGGGATCATCCCCTGCATATTTTCAGACCATAATCCTTTAAAACTAGAACTCAATCACAAGAAGAAGTTTGGAAGAAATACAAACATGTGGAGGGTAAAGACCATCCTATTAAAGATGGAAGGGTCAACCAGGAAATTAGAGAAGAATTAAAAAGATTCATAGAAACTAATGAGAATGAAGATACAACCATCCAAAATCTTTGGGATACAGCAAAAGCAGTCCTAAGGGGGAAATACATCGCAATAGAGGCATCCATCCAAAAACTAGAGAGAACTCAAATACAAAAGCTAACCTTGCACCTAAAGGAGCTAGAGAAAAAACAGCAAATAGATCCTACATCCAGCAGAAGAAGAGAGTTAATAAAGATTAGAGCAGAACTCAATGAAATAGAGACCAGAAGAACTGTGGAACAGATCAACAAAACCAGGAGTTGGTTCTTTTTTTTTAATATAAATTTATTGTTTATTGGTGTTCAATTTGCCAACATATAGAATAACACCCAGTGCTCATCCCATCAAGTGCCCCCCTCAGTACCCGTCACCCAGTCACCCTCACCCCCCGCCCACCTCCCCTTCCACCACCCATGGTTCGTTTCCCAGAGTTAGGAGTTGGTTCTTTGAAATAATTAATAAGATAAAATGTTAGCTAACTTTATGAAAAACAAAAGAGAAAAGACTCAAATTAATAAAATCACAAATGAAAAAAAGAGAGATAACCACCAATACCAAGGAAATACAAACTATTTTAAAAACTTAAAATGAACAGCTATATGCAAATAAATTAGGCAATCTAGAAGAAATGGACACATTTCTGGAAAAATACAAACTACCAAAATGGAACAGGAAGAAATAGAAAACCTGAACAGGCCAATAACCAGGGAGGAAATTGAAGCAGTCATCAAAAACCTCCCAAGACACAAAAGTCCAGGGCCAGATGGCTTCCCAGGGGAATTCTATCAAAGTTTTAAGAAGAAACAATACCTATTCTGCTAAAGCTGTTCGGAAAGATAGAAAGAGATGGAATACTTCCAAACTCGTTTTATGAAACAAGTATCACCTTAATTCCATACAAGGCAAAGACCCCACCAAAAAGGAGAAGGATAGACCAATATCCCTGAGTAACACAGATGCAAAGATTCTCAACAAGATACTAGGCAATAGGATCGAACAATACATCAAGAAGATTATTCAACATGAGCAAGTGGGATTTATCCTTGGGATGCAAGGCTGGTTCAACACTCGTAAAGTCATCAATGTGATAGATCATACCAACAACAGAAAAAACAAGAACCATATCATCCTCTCAATAGATGCAGAGAAATCATTTGACAAAATACAGCATCTATTCCTGATCAAAACTCTTCAGAGTGTAGGGATAGAGGGGACATTCCTCAGCATCTTAAAAGCCATCCATGAAAAGCCCACAGCAAATATCATTTTCAATGGGAAAACACTGGAGCCTTTCCCCTATGATCAGGAACAAGACAGGGATGTCCACTCTCACCACTGCTATTCAACATAGTACTAGAAGTCCTAGCCTCAGCCATCAGGCAACAAAAAGTAATAAAAGGCATTCAAATTGTCAAAGAAGTCAAATTCTCCCTCTTCGCAGATGACATGATACTGCACATAGACAACCCAAAAGACTCCACCCCAAGATTGCTAGAACTCATACATCAATTCGGCAGTGAGGCAGGATACAAAATCAATGCCCAGAAATCAGCAGCATTTCTATAAACTAACAATGAGGCCTCAGAAAGAGAAATTAAGGAGTCAATCCGATTTACAATTGCACCCAAAAGCAAGATACCTAGGAATAAACCTAACCAAACAGGTAAAGGATCTATACCCTAAAAACTACAGAACGCTTCTGAAAGAAACTGAGGAAGACACAAAGAGATGGAAAATTATTCCATGCTCATGGATTGCAAGAATTAATATTGTGAAAAGGTTAATGCTACCCAGGGCAATTTACACATTTAATGAAATTCCTACCAAAATACCATGGACTTTCTTCAGAGATTTGGAACAAATCATCTTAAGATTTGTGTGGAATCAGAAAAGACCACAAATAGCCAGGGAATATTAAAAAAAAGAAAACCAGAGCTGGGACATCACAATGCCAGATTTCAGGTTGTACTACAAAGCTGTGGTCATCAAGACAGTGTGGTACTGGCAAAAAAACAGACACATAGATCAGTGGAACAGAGTAGAGAACCCAGAAGTGGACCCTCAACTCTGTGGTCAACTAATATTCGACAAAGTAGGAAAAACTATCCATTGAAAAAAAAAAGACAGTCTCTTCAATAAATGGTGCTTGGAAAATTGGACAGCCACATGCAGAAGAATGAAACTATACCATTCTCTTACACCATACACAAAGATAAACTCAAAATAGATGAAAGATCTAAATTTGAGAAAAGAATACATCAAAATCCTAGAGAAGAACACAGGCAACACCCTTTTTGAACTTGGCCACAGCAACTTCTTGAAAGATACATCTATGAAGACAAGGGAAAGAAAAGCAAAAATGAACTACTGGGACTTATTCAGGATAAAAAAGCTTCTGCACATCAAAAGAAACAGTCAACAAAACTAAAAGACAACCTACACAATGGGAGAACATATTTGCAAATGACCTATCAGATAAAGGGCTAGTATCCAAGATCTATAAAGAATTTATCAAACTTAACAGCAAAGAAGCAAACAATCCAATCTTGAAATGGGCAAAAGACATGAACAGAAATTTCACCAAAGAAGACATACACATGGCCAACAAGCACATGAGAAAATGCTGCACATCACTGGCCATCAGGGAAATACAAATAAAAACCACAATGAGATACCACCTGACACCAGTGAGAATGGTGAAAATTAACAAGATAGGAAACAACAAATGTTGCAGAGGATGTGGAGAAAGGGGAACCCTCTTGTACTGTTAGTGGGAATGTGAACTGGTGCAGCCACTCTGAAAAACTGTGTGGAGGTTCCTCAAGGAGTTAAAAAATAGAACTGCCCTACGACCCAGCAATTGCACTGCTGGGTATTTACCCCGAAGATACAGATGGAGTGAAATGCCAGGACACCTGCACCCCAATGTTTATAGCAGCAATGTCCACAATAGCCAAACTGTGGAGGGAGCCTCGGTGTTCATCGAAAGATGAATGGATAAAGAAGATGTGGTCTATGTATACAATGGAATATTACTCAGCCATTAGAAATGACAAATACCCACCATTTGTTTCGCTGTGGATGGAACTGGAGGGTATTATGCTGATTGAAATAAGTCAATTGGATAAAGACAAACATTATATGGTTCATTCATTGTGGAATATAAAAATATTGAAAGGGAATAAAGGGGAAAGGAGAAAAAAATGAGTGAAAATATCTGTGAGGGTGACAGAACATGAGACTTCTAATTCTGGGAAAGGAACAAAGCGTAGTGGAAAGGGAGATGGGCGGGGGTTGGCGTGACTTGGTTACGGCCATTGAGGGGGGCACTTGATGGGATGAACACTGGGTGTTATGCTATATGTTGGCAAATTGAACTCCAAGAAAAAGATTAATTAATTAATTTTAAAAATCTTCTGCACAGCATAAAAGATACAGTCAACAAACTAAAGACAACCCCCAGAATTGGAGAAGATGTTTGCAAATGACCTATTAGATAAAGGGCTAGTATCCCAAATGTATAAAAAATTTATCAAACTCAACACCCAAGAAATACAAAATCCAATCATGAAATGGGCAAAGGCATCAACAGAAATTTAACCAAAGAAGACATACACATCGCCAACAAGCACATGAGAAAATGCTCTGCATCTCTTGCCATCAGGGAAATACAAATTAAAACGACAATGATATACCCTCACACCAGCGAGAATGGTAAAAAATAATAAGATAGGAAACAACAAATGTTGGAGAAGATGTGGAGTAGGGGGCTTCCTTTTGTACTGTGGTTGGGAATGCAAACTGGTACAGCCACTCTGGAAAACAGTTTGTAGGTTCCTCAAGAAGTTAAAAATAGGGGATCCCTGGGTGGCGCAGCGGTTTGGCGCCTGCCTTTGGCCCAGGGCGCGATCCTGGAGACCTGGGATCGAATCCCACGTCGGGCTCTCGGTGCATGGAGCCTGCTTCTCCCTCTGCCTGTGTCTCTGCCTCTCTCTCTCATTCTGTGTGACTATCATAAATAAATAAAAATTTAAAAAAATAAGTAAAATCTTTAAAAAAAAAAAAGAAGTTAAAAATAGAGCTACCCTTTGACCCACCAATTACACTACTGGGTATTACCCCAAAAATAGAGCTGTATTGAAACGCTGGGAACCACCCACCCTTCCAATATTCATAGCAGCAATGTCCACAATAGCCAAACTGTGGAAGGAGCCATGACGTCTTTTTACAGATGAATGGGTAAAGAAGGTGAGATATCTCACCAAATACCCACCATTTCCCTTATACACACACACACACACACACACACACACACACACAATGGAATATTACTCATGCATCAGAAGAGAATACCCATGAATTGCTTCCATGTGGAATGAATTGGAGAATATTATTGGGGGTGAATTAAGTCAATTGGACAAGGACAATCATCACATGCTTTCACTCATACATGGAATATAAGAAAAAATGAAAGGGATTTTAAGGGAAAGAAGGGGAACTGAGTGGGAAAAATTCAAGTGGGAGACAAACCATGAGAGACTCCTAATTCTAGGAAACGAATAAAAGGTTGCAGAAGGGAAGGTCGACGACAGGATGGGGTAACTGTGTGATGGGCACTGAGGAGGGCACTTGATGCGATAATCACTGGATGTTATATGTTGGCAAATTGAATTTAAATAGAAAGAATTATAAAAAATAATAATACTTCTGAGCATGAGTTTTTATTCTTCTTTCTCTAAATCAAGACAGCTGCCTTACACCATAAAACTGTTAAGTCCTCATGGCCTATCCTGCACTGGTAGAGCTATCACAACATGATAGAACTGTGGCTTGGGGATTGGAACAGCCCCAGATTGAACTGCCATATATTCCCATTGTCCGTATTAAGGTTTATTTGTGTTTCTCAAACAAACTTTTTTCAATCTTTTGTATGGCTTTAGTCAATCCTGAATCCTGAAATGTTAGTTTTTGATGAATTTGAAGTTTTTTATTTTTTATTTTTTTGCCAAACTCCTTACTTTGCCATCCAAAAATCAAGTAGCATATGTCTTCCTGCTCTTGTTTGAAGGATAAAGTAATGAATTATTATGAAATGGCTATTTCAATTGAGTGGAGATAATTTAGTTGAATCATTTCTCATAACAGTTAAGACAGCATAATGAGATTTCTTTTTTTTAAACAAGAGATTTCTATATTCTCCACTTCTGTAAAGGAATCTACAAAATCTTGTTGCTGCTTCACACACTTCCCAACTTTAAAATATTATACCCGAATAATATATTTATCGAGATAAAGGCCTTTTATATGTAGGCTTTATAAAAATATGCCCTATTTTCATGATTTTTGAGGTTTTATTTGCTTTCTTGTTTTTGATTTTTGCTATACTGTTACAGAGCTGGAAAAGAATGTGCCATTATGTAGTTGGCTCTAAAAATGCAAGGCCTTTATTTATTTATTTTTCATTAAAAATTAAATTCAATTATCCAATATATAGTTCATTTAAAAAATTAAATTATCCAATATATAGTAGTACATCATTAGTTTCAGATGCAGTGTTAAATAATTAATGACTTTCATATAATATCCAGTGCTCATTACATCCAATGCCCTCCTTAATGCCCATCACCCAATTACCCCATCCCCCCACCCACTTCCCTTCCAGCAACCCTCAGTTTGTTTCCTATAGTTAAGAGTCTCTCATGGTTTGTCTCCTTCTTTGATGATTTCCCGTTTAGTTTTTCCTCCCTTCCCCTATGATCCTCTGCACTATTTTTTATCAAAATATGCAAGGTTTTTAAAAAATTTTTGCCAAATTGTCCTACCTTGATCCATAAATAGCTGAAAACACCAAATAATAATAATAAAGCTAAATAGATCCTACTGTAGTCACAGCCTAACAAACAACTTCTGCTAGTAAGCCTGTCTATGAAAAACTTATGAGAACTAATTAGGAAGTTTTAGTGTAGAAAATGTTCCACACTAAGTTGAAAATGGTATGAATGGAACTTGTAAATAAATACCAAAGCAGGAATTTAAAGTGTATAATTATTAAGGTCTTTCAGATATTGCTCTGGCTTTTTTCCACATAGAAATAGTCCAGTTCTATATAGTTGTATTATTTTTAACTTAAGACTCCACTCTTATTATTTATTTCCTGTTGGGCAGTGGGAAAACTGTTCTAGAAATATTGCAATATTTTGGGGGGTGGAAATGGTTTGCAGAGGAATTTTTAAAATAATAACTTTAAGAAGAAAAACACAAGCAACTTGTTTGTATTGCCTACTATCAATGGTGAAGCTGAATCAAGAAAAATGAAGATTTTATTTCAGACTAGACAGTCCATCTTTAGAGCCTTTAATTTTACTTTTTATCCACATTAGCTGTATGCCCATAATTTTCACCAGCAGGTACTATTTTCCTATTTGTAAGTGGATGAATCATTGAATTTTAGAATTACAGAGGGATTATTGTGTCCATATAGTTAGAAAAGCTAACATGTGTAAAACTCCATGCCTTACACAAATTTTAACTGTAAAATAATCTCTTTTAGGAGAGCAGTTAAAAATAAGATTTCTGTTTTCATTCTAAATAAGCGCCTTTTAAGTATGGGCACTTGGAACAAACTGTCAAGAAGTCATGACTGTAGATAATTCAGATTTCTAAGATTCATAGTTCAAAGATACCAAACTAAAACATAGGAGATTTTCTTCTCTCTTACTTATAACAGTATCTGTCACATAGTGTTTTTATTTTTTAAAAGATTTTATTTATTTGAGAGAGAAAGAGAGAGAGAGCACATGAGTGAGGGGGAGGGGCAGAAGGAGAAGTGGGCCTTTACAGGCAGCCTGACAGGACCCTTGGATCATGAACTGACCCTAAGGCAGATGCCTAACCAACTGAGCCATCCAGAAGCCCCTAGTAAGTGCTTAAAGAAGTATATGTTGTTTTTTGTTAAATACCCCCTTTAATTTGATGTCATTTGCACTAAAGATGAAAGGCACACCCTATAGATATTAATCTTAGTAAAAGTATGTAAACATTATTTTGGCATTGATCTCAAGATATACAAAGCATTTTCAAAACAAACAAACAAACAAACAAAAAGAACCAATTAAAATTTCCAGTAAATTTGACCAAGCAATATTATCAAAAGTCTACTTGGAGGTGTGGATAACACAGATGGATTCTCTATGTTGACTACACTAATTATAATTACTAAATGTCCAGCATTCTGCTTTGTGATTTAGATACAGATCTCTTTGCAGATATCTAAATAATATTTAAATGGCTAAGTTAATCAACTTTCAATTTGTTCATTACATAAAATTTAAACAATCAATTCAGCTTAGCCTTTTCTGCAATGAAAAAAAAATTGTTTCCCCAGTTCTTAGAAAAGTACCTAACGGATAGTAGGCACTCAATGGTTGTTGAATGGATGGATAGATTCAATTTGAAGCTGTGTAGAAAAAATAATCAGTTTCATTTATGGAAGCATGCTGCTGTAAATTCAAAATTTGCTTCAGATGTACAAATTAAACCAATTAATTGTACACTTAATTCATCTTCATAGAAGTTACATATATAAAACATCTGATTCATTTTTATTAGTTCCATATAGTTTTTTTTAGCACAGATGATATCAAGGAGATGAGAAATAAAACCCTGTGATTTGACAGACTATTTCACTTTCTTAAAAGTTGCGTTGTCATCCTATAGATGCAGCTGAGGGAACATGCTACCACTGTATTTATTCTGCATTATCTATCTCCTTCAAATATGAATGTCCCCTAAACATTCTTTGACACTCATCCAAAAAGAGAGTTTAAGACATGGTCATGTCGAGTTTAAGACAACACACTATGTTAAGAATGTCATTATATATTTGACCACAATTGCATGTGTCTATAGTGATGTGAATGTGACACCTCTTAACTTACTTGCAGTCATCTATTACTCTGGATCACGCAGCTTCATAAAGTCCTGAATTAATCTTCAGGGAGAAGAATGCCTAATAAAGAACACAATAATGTGCAGCAGCTCTGGCAATAAATTTGATGAAAGGTTTCCTGAAAGCCACAGCAAAGGGTAAATGAGTCCACTTATTAGCTCTGTGTTGGTATTATTTATGTTCTGCAATCCATAGGGAGATGAGAGATTTTATTTTGCTGCCTGGGCCTCTTTGCCAGGATTTCAGCATGTTGGCACTTTGGGACCAGTGTTTGTATACTGAATGAGATTTTTTTTTTAATTTTGAGAAATATGCTGCTTTCTTCATGAAGGAAACTTGCAGATGTTTGTGTGTGTTTGTGTGTTGTTGTTGTTGCTACTGCTTTGGTTTAGCTATTTTATTTAATTTTAATCTAGGATCTTGGTGTTTTGGAATTGTGATGTACTTTGGTGGCTTGTGGGATTTAAAGTTATAAGGGAAAATGAGCTTATTACCTATGTGACCCTGTAATAAATCCCTGTGAAGCATATTTGAAGAGCAGAGAATCAAAGTGAATCAAGCACAAGTTTCATTAGATATCTTTCCAAGAATATACTCTTTTCTGGTTTTATATCAGTTCAAGGTCTGATAACCATAAAAAATATGCCATCTCATTTTTACTGATGTTTTTTGGAGGATATATGTGTGTATTCAAAATTTTATATGTATATATGCATATATATACATATATTTAAATACTTTATTTATTTATTTGACAGAGAGAGAGAGAGAGCAAGCACAGGCAGGAGGAGTAGCAGAGGGAGAAGCAGACTCCATGTTGAGCGGGGAGCCCAATGCAGGACTTGATCCCAGGACCCTGGGATCATGACCTGGGCTGAAAGTAGATGCTTAACCAATTGAGCCACCGAAGTGCCCCTATATTTATATTTTAGAATTATTTTTTGATTGGATTCTTTCAGAGTTGAATTAAAGGAATGGCTGTGGTTATTATATTTTATGTTCATAACTTAGTTCATTTGATGGCACTCTTAAAGAAAGAGAATAATGACCCAGGAAAACTTTGGCCTTAAATCCTATTCCTTTAGGAATTTTGCATTGATCATTTCTTTTCACTTCCAAACTCATAAATACCTAAGGTCATTAATACCATTCCTTGAATATTGTGTTCTTTTCATTATTGTCAGCACTGCCTTAGGCTCATTTTTGTGGGTTTCTTTTATCATTACTGTTCTTGTTGTTAGTACTTTTTAGAAAATAAAGAAGATGGCGTTCATCAGGGCTTTACTTGAGTATTTGAACTTGTATATTATGATCTTATTTTTCTCTTTTGATATTACATTTTAATTACGCATTTTGAGCTCCTGAATGTGTGTGGGAGGGAGAAAGAGAGAGACAAATGAAAAGAGTGTTATTATATTTAATTATTATGGGTCAACTATTTATTTTGCATTAATTCCCTATATTTCCTGTATGTCCTCTGTGTTAACTTAATATGATAGTGCAAGCACAGAAACTAGTCATATAACTCAAACAAGAAAAATTTGATGCTATTTAGTGCAAAGTATAATTGAAGTGATAGATTATAGAACATTTGGGGAAAATGCTCCTTTCTCTGGAATACAGACTTGGGGTAGTAAGGATTAACAAATTAAAGACAGAAAGGTGTACAACTTAAATAAAGAGAAATACAGGTTCTGATTAAATTCAGTGTTTTATTATTATAAAAATGCAGAATTTAAGTGTGTGTATTTCTTGGGTAGAGTAAATAGAGCTCTCTTCAAAGTTCAATTTGTTGACATTTACTTAATCAACAAATGTGTATTTAATGACAGTTTGTATAAGACACTGTTCTACATAATATAGAGAATGATTCATGGCCTTTTGCTCTCAAGATTTACAGTCTGTAAACATAGTAAAAAACAATCTTATATGAGGTAAAATTAAACCTAGTTTTAAGCAGGATTAGTTACATAAGCAATTTTCTATAAAAATGCAAACGAAGGATTCATTATGAAAGTGACTAGGAAATATTCTAGAGCAAGTTATATATGAAACTGAAAAATAAATAGTTTCTTAATTCAACGAGTTAAAAAGTTGGAACAAAGTCATTTCTTTCTGAAGGAAAAGTAGAGGCAGAGAGGTGTGAAAATATATATCATATTTAAGTAGATACAAGTGGGATCTCCTTTTCCTTCAAGCTAAACCACCTACAGTTCTGAGCCCAACCTCTGACTCCTTGCTGGGGCCCAGATCCCACTTTCCTCTGTAAATTCTGGACCCCAGCTGCCCCTGCTCTCACTATAAAACCTATAGTAGGCTGCATTTTGTTGCTTCTTCTCTGTGCTCCCCATTGAGCCTGTGTCTCTTGTAAATTCTTTTCTGGAGGTCACTGACTATCTTGGACTCAGATTTGGGAACATGTGTGCTCAGTAAATACTGAATAAGTATATTTTTTTCCTTAAGAAAAGTAGATAAAGTGGATTATTTGATATACACTTGATGGGACTAGCAACCAACTGGTACTTTGGCAGTAAAAAGAAAGTGAGAGAGGAAACTTTGTTTTGAGGCCAAAAATAGAGTCGAGAAAGGTTTTCAGAGTAAATGGGAGGATTGACTATTAATTAGCAGACTGGTAAAAAGGAAGCAGTTGTTGACTCTTGAATCCTTTTATGTTTTATTGCACTGACATATTAGTGTTCAAAATTTTGTTCAATTTTGAAAAATGTTTGGAAACATTTTTGTATCACTATTCTTAAGAAAAATTATCTGAACAATACATTAGTTGAGGACATAGGGAAAAGACTGGATCTTTGTGGGCAATGGCCTCCTATTTAGTTTAGAAAAGAAATTGTTTCATCAACATTTCTATAGTAAGTTCTTCAGATAAATAAGGGTCACATGGGGTGGCTGTAATAATATTAGGCAAGGAAAATACATTTGGAGATCTGTGGGTTCAGCAAGGTTAAATGTTTTATTACTGCTGCTTATGGCCCTGTCTTTAATATAATGTAAATCTTCTAGAGAGGACTGTCTAGTGCAAGATCTCTTAAAGTAGAATTTGACAAGTGGACATATTTCTTTTTCTGCATAGCATCTCACAGAACAAGCATAAGAGAGTATTTTTGGAAACATAGACTTACATAAATGACTTTTTTTTTAAAAAAAAGCCCTGCCTAAAAGATACACTTACTATATGGTACTCCAATTTGAAAGTTTCATTCAAAAAACATTATGTACAAAATACTTTAATTCCCACTCTGAAGTTAACATATTATTGTTTGTATTGTTCATTTTATGGTTTACAGGTGTAACATTTTTATAGTACACTCATGCTACTTAAAGCTCCTGAAGAAGAGTTGGAGGTAAAATGATTAAAGTTCTGAATTCTGCAAAATTTGATGATTCCTTGGTGTGATTCATTTCCAAAGAGACAGGATATCTAGTATTTTAACTGCAGTTTAGAAACATCTAAACCAAAAGTCCATGAAAATGAAAAACTGAGAGGAAGAAGATGGACAATTGTCTACTTAGAGTTCATATTTTTAAGTCTATTGTGCGTAGCAAAGGGAACTGTTGCTTATACATCTATATTTGCGTTGCCCTTGAGTCCTGGCTAATGTTTTATTTTCTTTAAACCTCTGCAGTTTTAAGATGCTGTGGTTTGGGGTACGTTTAGCACAGAGTAGTATGTCATTAAAAGGACTGTTTAGTTAAATTACAGTTTTTGATATACAGTATGAAGTATGAGATTACTTTAAGAAAAAATGGGATAGCAGAAGATAATGTATGCCTACTCTCAATACTTCTAGCAAACAGTTGGATAGGAAGTACACCATGGAAACTAAGATCACAATATATTTAAAATGACTGCTCTTTGGTTGAAGAATTTGGTATCAGCCAATCTGCTTGATGGGACTTATATACTGAGGCTTTAATTTTATCTTGGAACCAAAAAGTATAGAGATAACTACTTTATGTGGTGCAAATATATAGAATAATAAGGCCTCACACACATCATCCTTGCTGTAAATAAAATAATTGATTAAAATATTGCTTTTTATTTTTTTATTTTTTTTTTTATAAATTAATTTTTATTGGTGTTCAATTTACCAACATACAGAATAACACCCAGTGCTCATCCCGTCAAGTGTCCCCCTCCGTGCTTTTTAAAGAAACACCTCATCAATGTCATCAGTCATTGTTCAGCGATATCAAGTTACACTAATAAGGTTGCCTCTGTTAATGGTTTAGTACTGTGATATCTTCTTCATCATTGCAGTATGGAGAATTGTTTAGAGGGTGATAGGTCATACAAAGTAAATTTTCATGCCTAAATATATAGCAAGAAAGGGAGAAAAGGAGGGATGGAGAGAAGGGGAAGGAAGGAGAGGGAAGAAAGAGGGAAAGAGAAATAGAGGTATAATGCGTTTAGATTAACTTTCAGAGTTTATGCAATGACCCTTCAATAATGGTTGTACATGATTACACCATATTTAACATCCCTAAGTGCATAAGAAAATATATGTCATTAAAAAAATCAAGCGACATAGTTTCTGTTATAAAAGAAGTACATAATATGAGGACAGAGAGCCCTTGACAACATGTTAGCATAATAGGAAAGTAGGTTGAGACTATTTGCAGAATAATTCACTACATAAACTATGGTACCAATCAAGATTAATGTGAACATCACATATACATACAGGAGTGCTTCTGCTCAGAGCAGCTTGGATTTAGAGATATAGGGGCTTAAAAAGAAACCTTTGGAGTATAAAGTGATTCATAGCTCTTGGAATCATTGTCTAACAAATTCCTTAAAATATCCAATTACAGATTTAAAAAGTATTTTGGGGAAGTATTATAAGACTGAATTAGCATCTTTTCAACTAAATTTGTCTATTCCCTTGTAAGTAAAAGATATGCCAATTTCTCCAAAGAAGAAATAAATTTCTAGAGTGTGAAGAAACCCAAGTGGTCTCTTGCAGGAAAGTTTAATGATTATGGAATATTTGGTGGAGAATATCAATGCCCTGTTAACAATATGAAAAATGATGCTACAAATGAGACCAAACATCTCTCGTATTGAGGGGCTATTTGACATTATGTGTCAGTTCAAAATTTATTCTTTCCTTACAATTTTCCATAACTTAATGAGGATAGTTTTTTTTAATTCTGTGCATTATGTTTTTCATTAAATCAACAAAGTATAAATTTGTAGAAATTACTTAAGAAATTTCTCACCTTCTTCCCAAGTTCTCTATTTTTCCCTTATCCCTCCCCCTTTTTTCCCTCCCTCCTCCTTGTTATCTTCCTTTTCTTTAATTAATAACATTTATAGCTACCATTTATTGAACATAGACATTGTTCTAAGTGTATATATTCTTTATTCATTTCACAAATACATGGTGAGCACTTCTAAGATAGAAACTATTCTAGGAAAATTATCCCTGCATTCATATAGAGCTTACAGTGTACTTGAGGAAATGGATAAATATGTAAATAGGCAAGATAATTGTAGATTATATGAGATATTCTAAAGAATGTAAACAGGGTGACAAGATAGTATAACTGAGTGGAGAGAGTTAAGAAAGATCTCTCCGAGGAGGTGACATTTGGACTGAGGTAAAAAAAGAAGTCAACCATACAAGGCTGTGGGGTTAAAACATTCCAGACATAGGTTACAAAGGCACTTAGGACGTTAGAGAGAGGGGACTGTGTTGTTAGAGCTTACTAAGGAGAAATATATGAAATGATATCGGAGAAGTAGTTTGAAACTAGATCATTTAGAAACAGTCCAGGCTGAGGTAAGAAACATAGATTTTATTCTGGGAGTGATGGGACTCCATTGAGGTATTCTATGCTAGGGAAAAGATAGAATCTGCTTTGCATTTTCAAAATTTTCTTCTATTTATTATGGGGAGAATTGGTAGTGAACATTAAGAATAGTGAGAAGTGAACTGTTTGGGGACCTGTTTTGGAGATAAGGCCACAGGTTTTGGTAATGCATTGGGTGTGGAGAATTAAGGGATGCAAGTGACTGATGATGAATTCTAAGTTTTCAGTTTGAGGAGCAGAAGTTTACAGTGGCATATTTAGTAAATTGAGAGTAACTAAGGGAACAATAAACTGTTGTTGTTATTGTTTTGGGATGAAAATCACGAGGTCTTTTTCAACATATTAACTTTGGATGCCTAATAAATATGATGGTGATGTCAAAAATGTTGTAATATACAAATCTGACTCAGAACAGAGGTCTGGATTTTATATAGAAATTTGAAAATCATCAAAAAAACTAATAGTATTTAAAGCCACAATGCTAGAATGGAGTTACCTAGAAAGTGATTATAGAGGTAAAAGGGAAGTGGAACAAAAAGAGAGCAGAGTGAAAGAGAAGGATCCAAAGATTAAGTCCTCAGGCACACCAAGATTTAGGATTGCACAGAGAATGTTGGACTCCCAATGGAGACTGAGAAAAAGTCAAGGAACTCAGTAGATAGTCAAGAGAATATGGTGCTTCAGGAAAGCATAGTTAGTTGGGTTAAATGCTGTTGAGAGGGCAATATAGACGTCATTGTTAATCTTGATCATTGCTATTTCAGTGAAGTTCTCAGAGCAGAAGATTGAAATAAATAGACTAATGAATTGGAGATCATGATGTGAACTCATTTAACCCTTATAACAAACCTGGGGACTACTACCATTTAACAGAAAGAAAATTGAGGTTCAAAGATTAAGTCATTCATTAAGTGTCACAAGAAATTGATGGAGGCAGGATTCAAAACAAAGTCTCCCTCACATCAAAGATCCCTGTATTTAATCACTATATATCAGGAATTCAGATTTGGAGAGTAAAAGGTTCAGAATTTGGAAAATTTAGTCTATTGCATCAGTGCTGCTATTTTTCACTTAGTAAAACTGGTAAATTACCTACTCCAAAACAAAAATGGATCTTAAAGCTGTCTTTAGGAATAGGTAGGCTTCAAGGAGGTGCTGGCATTATGCAATGTATCAACATTTATTTCACAAAAGGCAACTTCTATTGAGATGTATCAGCTATTTGGATTGTGAGAGTAGGGCTGTCTGATATTCTATGGCATTTAATTTCTAGTTTTAAGTTCTTTTTGAGACTAGTGAACAGTTATTGACTTCATAGCCTGTGCTAGTACATTACAGAGAACATAAATCTCTGTTTTTTACGAATGATATTTCACTTTATAATTTTGGAGATATGCCTATCCACAAAATGCCAGATGGCATTGAGGCACTGATTGTTAACTACTCAAGGGCAATTTCATGCACACAAGAAAGATAAACAGAATTTGACAAAAGAAATCCTTTCTATCATTATAAATCTCAAGATATTTCATAATGTCCTCAAATGCTCTGTGTTCACAATTTATATTAATTACAAGTCTCTTTTTTAGATTCTTCACAGGGTAAAACTTTAATATTAATTGTACCATCATAGAGGCTCAATGAAGGAAGCCCAATGTGGGGCTCAATCCTGGGACTCCAGGATCATGCCCTGAGCCAAAGGCTCAGTGTGTGGAGCCTGCTTCTCTCTCTGCCTATGTCTCTGCCTCTCTCTGTCTCTCATGAATAAATAAAAATATTTTTAAAAGAAAATGTTGAAATTTTTGAAGAAAATAATAACTTACAGTGTAACAGTATTGGAGCACTAACTGTGGATCAGATATTCTTCTGTTTTCTCTTTCCCATGGATTATTTTTCCCATGGATTATTTTATTTAATGCTTACAATAACCAGAGGCAGAAGATATTTTTCTCTTTCTTTTTTTTTAACAAATGAAGAGACAACGTACAGAAAATTTAAGAATTTCCTAAGGTGTCACATTTGTAAGTATAAGTGTCAAGACTCAAAGGCAAGCAGTCTAGCTTGAGAGCCTAGTTTTTACTACCACATTGCCACTCATAATCTCAAGAGCCACAGAAATCTACTCTCAGTAATTTGATCCATTCTCTTATACGTTCTTATTCTTTAAAGGTGGTTGCCAGAATTGGCTTCCATTTCCCCGTACCCAAAGCTGGATTAAAATCATAAATCTCTAATGAAACTCTTTTTTCCCCCTAAGCTTAAATGAATATCCCAATATGCATAAAGATATCACATCACCAAAAACTTATCTATAAGATTTAGGAAAAAATAAGTAATCCCCCCATTCAGTATATATCTATATCTTATATTTCTATATTATGATCAGGGCGCCTGACATTTGTAAAAGGCAAAAGTTCGTGGACCTGAATTTCACAAGTTTCCAATCCTCTGCTCTTATCTCTGCGTTTTTGTTATCCTGTAGAGATCCCAAGGCTTTCATTAGCCCTGTGCTGCCCCGCTGCTTATACTTCACTAGCTTTTTGCCTCTAGGGAACCATTCAAAATGATATGTATTCTTCCAGAAATCAGAATATAACTAACAAGAAGCACTGATCAAAAATATTGTCCCAGTGCAGGAGCCTTGATCCCCATATGGAACTTTGTCTACAAAAAACTTCACTAACAGTTCGAAGTCACAAATGAATTCACCCTGACCTGTGCTCACTAGTATCAGATCTTCTGGCCCCATGTAAGAAGTTACTCATAGCACCTACAGGTGTGTTTTCAGTTTTAAATAGTAACTCTTTAATCTAATTGGATTATTCTCTATTGTAGAGTATATGTAATTTTCCAGGCAAAACATGACATCCCAATTCCACTGTATATCCATTGAATATTAATTGTGGGAGGAATCTGAATTCTTGTTTATTTCAGTGTCTAAGGAACTGATGGCCCTAACCATTCTAAGTGTATGTCACCCCCCTGCCCCATATCAGTCTGCTTGGGCTGCCATAACAGAATACAATGGACTGGGTGGTCTGAACAACAGAAATCTTGTTTCTCACAGTTCTGAAGGTTAGGAAGTCCAAAATCAAGGTGCCAGCTGATTTAGTCTCTGGTGTGGGCTCCCTTTCTGGCTTATAGACATCTTCCTTCTCACTGTGTTCTCATATGATAGGGATATATATCTCTATATATCTATATCTATGTATCTATATCTCGAGAGAGAGAAAGAGAGTGACCTCTTGTGTCTCTTCTTGTAAGGACACTAATCCTACAGATTTTGGACTCCATCTTTATGACTTAATTTAACCTTAATCACATCTTATAGACTGTATCTCCATATATAAACATACTGGGGTTAAGACTTCAACATATTAATTTTTTTTAGATTTTATTTATTTATGGATGAGAGACACACACACAGAGAGAGAGAGAGAAGCAGAGACACAGGCAGAGGGAGAAACAGGCTCCATGCAAGGACCCCGACGTGGGACTCAATCACACACACACACACACACAGAGAGAGAGAGAGAGAGAGAGAGAGAGAGAGAGAGAGAGGCAGAGGGAGAAGCAGGCTCCATGCAGGGAACCTGACATGGGACTCGACCCTGGGTCTCCAGGATCACAACCTGGGCTGAAGGCGGTGCTAAACCACTGAGCCACCCGGGCTGCCCCTGAAGTTCACAGTTTCATCTAAATATTATCTAAATCAGATTTGGGTGAGACTTGAGATACAATTTGTCCTAAGGTAAAATTCCTTTCCAGCTGTGAATCTGTGAAACCAAATTACATGTTTCCAAAAATAATGGTGGGGTAGGCATAGGATAGATATTCCTATTCCAGAACAGAAAAATGGGAAAGAAGGACGAGATGATGGGGTATCTGGGTAGCTTAGTCACTTGAATGTCTGACTCTTGGTTTCAGATCTCGTTGTGATTCTGGGGTTGTGGGATCAAAGCCCACCTTGCGCTCCACACTCAGTAGGGACTTTGCTTCCCCTCTTCCTCTCCCTCTGCCCCTCCCCCTGCTCATACATTCTCTCTCTCTCAAATAAATATATATCTTTAAATTAAAAAAGGAACGTATGATGGGTTCCAAGCAAGTCCAAAACCTAGCAAGGCAAATTCCATTAGCTTTTAAGGCCAGAGCATAATCCTCTTTGATGCTCTGCCCTTCATGCCCACAGGGGTAGCAATGCCACCCACAGAGCTCTTCAGGGTGGCCCCACCCATTCAGCTCAGATGGACAGCCTTTTGCCTTCTCTGCAAGGGTCTTATCCACTGAAACTGAGGAAAAGGCAGCTTTGGCCTGTGGGGGGAAGTGGGAGCCCTGATGATCTCCAAATCACCTTCTGAGTGGTTATTCCCTTTTATTCAAAGATAAATCATGTTGGAAGTCTTCTTTCATTTGGTTTCATTTTCTCTGTCTTTTAGTCCCAGCTGGCAGTGTTATCATTGGTATAATCTCATTTCTATTGCTTGCTTTTCTGAGGTTACTAAATTTGTGGTTCATAACCATACGAATATCCTTAGCAAATGGGTGTTTAGCCACATGCTTAAAGTCCTCTTAAAAACAGTCTTTCTCATTTGTTGTATCATGGATATGGTTGGGATTTTTCAAATTCTCGAGTTCTAGTTCCTTTTTGCTTAACAGCTTCTTAAATTTAGCAATCCCCTTTCACACTTTACTGGTAAGTATTAAACAGAAGCAAAGCCACACATTCAACACTTTGCTTAGAAATCTCCTCTGCTAAATACCTAGTTTCATCATTTGGAATTTCTACCTTTCACCAAACACTAGAACACAATTCAACCAAGTTCTTTGTCAATTTATTACAAGGATTGCCTTTCTTCCAGTTTCTAAATTACCACTCATTTCCATCTGACACTTCACCAGAATGATCTTAATGTCTATATTTCATTTTATTTATTTATTAAGTTTTGGTTTTTTGTTTTTAATGAAGTTCAATTTGCCAACATATACTATAACACCCAGTGTTCATTCCATCAAGTGCCACCCTCAGTGCCGGTCACCCAGTCACCCGACCCCCTGTCCAACTCCCCTTTCACAGCCCTTTGTTCGTTTACCAGTAGGAGTTTCATGGATTGTTTCCATATCTAATTTTTCCCACTCAGTTTCCCTCATTTCCCTTATAATCCCTTTCACTATTTCTTATATTCCCCGTATGAGTGAATCCATATGATGATTGTCCTTCTCCAATTGACTTACTTCACTCAACATAATACACTCCAGTTTCATCCAAATCGAGGCAAATGGTGGGTACTCATCCTTTCTAATGGCTGAGTAAAATTCCATGTATATATATACCACATCTTTTTTATTGATTCATTTGTTGAAGGACATCGATGTTCCATCCACAGTTTGGAAATTGTGGACATAGCTGCTATGAACATTTGGCATTTGGGTGAAGGTGTCCTGGTATTTCACTACATCTATATCTTTGGGGGTACATACCAAGTAGTACAATTGCTGGGTCAGAGGGTAGCTCTATTTTTTAACTCCCTGAGGAACCTCCACACTGTTTTCAAGAATGGCTGTATCAGTTTGTATTCCCACCACCAGTGCAAGAGGGTTCCCTTTCTCTACATCCCTCCAACATTTGTTGTTTCCTGTCTCATTAATTTTCACGATTTTCACAGGTATGAGGTAGTGTCTCATTGTGATTTTTATTTGTATTTCCTTGATGGCAAGTGTGAGTGGAGCATTTTCTCATGTGCTTATTGGCCATGTGTATGTCTTCTTTGGAGAAATGTCTTTTCTTGGCTTATGTCATTTCGTGTTTGGATTTTGTGTTTCTTGGGTGTTGAGTTTTATAAGTTGTTTATAGATCTTGGATACCAGCCCTTTATCTAATATATCATTTGCAAATATCTTCTCCCATTCTGTAGGTTGTCTTTTAGTTTTGTTGACTATTTTTTTTCCTCTACAGAAGTTTTTTATCCTGATTAAGTCCCAAAAGTTTATTTTTGCTTTTGTTTCCCTTGCCTTCATAGATGTATCTTGCAAGAAGTTGCTGTTGCCGAGTTCAAAAAGGGTTTTGCCTGTGTTGTCCTCTAGGATTTTTATAAATTCTTGCCTCACACTTAAATATTTCATCCATTTTCAGTTTGTCTTTGTGTAGGGTGTAAGAGAATGGCCTAGTCTCAGTCTTCTGCATGTGGATGTCCAATTTTCCCAGCACCATTTATTGAGGAGACTGTCCTTTTTCCAGTGGATAGTCTTTCCTACTTTGTCGAATATTAGTTGGCCATAGAGTTGAGTGCCCATTTCTGGGTTCTCCATTCAGTTTCATTGATCTATGTGTCTGTTTCTGTGCCCCTACCACACTGTTGATGATGATCGCAGCTTGATAATACAACTTGAAATCTGGCATTCTGATGCCCTTGGCATTGGATTTCTTTTTCAATATTCCTCTGGTTATTTGAGGTCTTTTCTGACTCCATACAAATCGTAAGATTATTTGTTCCAACTCTGTGAAGAAAGGCTATCGTATATGGATAGGGATTGCATTGAATCTGTAAATTGCTCTGGTAGCATAGATTTTTTCACAATAATTATTCTTCCAATCCATGAGCATGGAATGTGTTTCCATCTCTTTGTGTCTTCCTCAATTTCTTTCAGAAGTGTTATGTAGTTTTTAGGGAATATATCCTTTACCTCATTAGTTAGGTTTAATCCTAGGTATCTTATGAATTTGGGTGCAAATATAAATGAGATTTTGGGGTTGTTTTTGTTGTTTTGTTTTGTGTGTGCCAATGGGATTAATTCCTTAATTTTTCTTTCTTCAGTCTCATTGTTAGTGTAGAGAAGTGCAAGTGATTTATTTGCATTGAGTTTGTATCCTGCCACATTACCGAGTTGTTGTATGAGTTCTAGCAATCTTGGGGTGGAGTCTTCTGGGTTTTCTGTGTACAGTATCATGTCATCTGTGAAGAGGGAGAATTTGACTTCTTCTTTGCCAATTTGAATGCCTTTAATGTCTTTTTGTTGTCTGATTGTTGAGGCTAGGACTTCTAGTACTATGTTGAATAGCAGTGGTGAGAGTGGACATCCCTGTCTTGTTCCTGATCTTAGGGGAAAGGCTTCCAGTTTTTCCCCATTGAGAATGATATTTGCTGTGGGCTTTTCATAAATGGCTTTTAAGTAGCTGAGGAATGTTCCCTCTATCCCTACACTCTGAAGAGTTTTGATCAGGAATGGATGCTGTATTTCGTCAAATGCTTTCTCTGTATCTATTGAGAGGATCATATGATTCTTGTTTTTTCTCTTATTGATGTGATCTATCACATTGTTTTATGAATGTTGAGCACCCTTACAACCTAGGGGTAAATCCCACATGGTCATGGTGAAGAATCCTCTTAATGTACTGTGGGAGCCTATTGGCTAGTATCTTGGTGAGAATTTTTGCATTCATGTTCATCAGGGATATTGGTCAATATTCTCCTTTTTGGTGGGATCTTTTTTTTTTCCTAAATAGTCAAGATAAATTTATTTTATTTTTTTACATATAATCGTCATTTATTTTTTTGCATGTTTTCAGTTTTTAATTTTTTTATTGGAGTTCAGTTTGCCAACATATAGCATATCAACCAGTGTTTATCCCATCAAGTGCCTCCCTCAGTGCCTCTCACACACTCACCCCAACTGCCCACCCACTTCCCTTTCCACTACCCCCTGTTTGGTTCCTAGAGTTAGGTGTCTCTCATGTTCTGTCACCCTCTATGATATTTTCACGCATTTTCTCTCCTTTCCCCTTTATTCCCCTTCACTATTTTTTATATTCCCCAAATGAATGAGATCATATAATGTTTGTGCTTCTCTGATTGACTTATTTCACTCAGCATAATACCCTCCAGTTCCATCCATGTCAAAGTAAATGGTGGGTATTTGTCATTTCTAATGTCTGAGTAATATTCAATTGTGTACATATACCACAGTTTCTGTAACCATTCATCTTTCAATGGACACTGAGGCTCCTTCCACAGTTTGGCTATTGTGGACATTGCTGCTATAAACATTAGAGTGCAGGTGTCCTGCTATTTCATTGCATCTGTATCTTTGGGGTAAATCCCCAGCAGTGCAATTGCTGGGTCGTAGGGCAGATCTATTTTTAACTCTTTGAGGAACCTCCACACAGTTTTCCAGAGTGGCTGTACCAGTTCACATTCCAACCAACACTGCAAGAGGGTTCCCCTTTCTCTACATCCTCTCCAATATTGTTGTTTCCTGTCTTGTAAATTTTCCCCATTCTCACTGGTGTGAGTTGGTATCTCATTGTGGTTTTAATTTGTATTTCTGTGATGGCATGTAATGCAGAGCATTTTCTCATGTGCTTCTTGACCACGTGTATGTTTTCTTTTTTTTTAATTTTTTATTTATTTATGATAGCCACAGAGAGTGAGAGAGAGGCAGAGACACAGGCAGAGGGAGAAGCAGGCTCCATGCACCGGGAGCCCGACGTGGGATTCGATCCCGGGTCTCCAGGATCGCGCCCTGGGCCAAAGGCAGGCGCCAAACCGCTGCGCCACCCAGGGATCCCACGTGTATGTTTTCTTTGGTGAAATCTCTGCTCATGTCTTTTGCCCATTAAGTGATTGGATTGTTTGTTTGTTGCTGTTGAGTTTAATAAGTTCTTTATAGATCTTATTTCGAGCCCTTTAACTGATAGGACATTTGCAAATATCTTCTCCCATTCTGTAGGTTTGCTTTGAATTTTGTTGACGGTTTCTTTTGCTGTGCAGAATCTTTTTATCTTGATTAAAATCCCAATAATTCATTTTTGCTTTTGTTTCCCTTGCCTTCATAGATGTATCCTGCAAGAAGTTGCTGTGGCCAAGTTCAAAAAGGGTGTTGCTGGTGTTCTCCTCTAGGATTTTGATGGATTATTGTCTCACATTTAGATCTTTCATCCATTTTGATTTTATCTCTGTGTATGGTGTAAGAGAGCATTCTAGTTTCATTCTTCTGCACGTGGCTGTCCAATTTTCCCAACCTCATTTTTTGAAGAGACTGTCCTTTTTTCCAGTGGATAGACTTCCTGCTTTGTCAAATATTAGTTGACCATAGAGTTGAAGGTCCACTTCTGGATTCTCTATTCTGTTCCACTGATCTATTGTCTGTTTTTGTGCCAGTACCACACTGTCTTGATGACCACAGCTTTGTAGTACAACCTGAAATCTGGCATTGTGATGCCCCCAGCTCTGGTTTTCTTTTTTAATATTCCCCTGGCTATTCAGGGTCTTTTCTGATCCCACACAAATCTTAAGATGCTTTGTTCCAACCCTCTGAAGACAGTCCATGGTATTTTGATAGGGATTGCATTAAACGTGTAAATTGCCCTGGGTAGCATTGACATTTTCACAATATTAATTCTTCCAACCCATGAGCATAGAATATTTTTCCATCTCTTTGTGTCTTCCTCAATTTGTTTCCGAAGTGTTCCATAGTTTTTAGGGAATGGATCCTTTACATCTTTATTAGGTTTATTCCAAGCTATCTTATGCTTTTGAGTGCTATTGTAAATCGGATTGACTCCTTAATTTTTCTTTTCAGTATCATTGTTAGTATATAGAAATGCCGCTGATTTCTGGGCATTGATTTTGTATCCTGTCACACTGCCGAATTGCTGTATGAGTTCTAACAATCTTGGGGTGGAGTCTTTTGGGTTTTCTATGTGCAGTATCATGTCATTTGCAAAGAAAGAGAATTTGACTCCTTCTTTTTTTTTATTGTTTTATTTTATTTTTTTTATAAATTAATTTTTATTGGTGTTCAATTTACCAACATACAGAATAACACCCAGTGCTCATCCCGTCAAGTGTACCCCTCAGTGCCCGTCACCCATTCACCCCCACCCCCCACCCTCCTCCCCCTCCACCACCCCTAGTTCATTTCCCAGAGTTAGAAGTCTTTATGTTCTGTCTCCCTTTCTGATATTTCTCACACATTTCTTCTCCCTTCCCTTATATTCCCTTTCGCTATTATTCATATTCCCCAAATGAATGAGAACATACACTGTTTGTCCTTCTCCGGTTACTGTGGCCAAGTTCAAAAAGGGTGTTGCCTGAGTTCTTCTCTGGGATTTTGATGGAATCTTGTCTCACATTTAGACTCCTTCTTTGCCAATATGAATGCCTTTTATTTCTTTTTGTTGTCTGATTGCTGAAGCTAAGACTTCTACAGCATGTGCCCTCCTTAATGCCCCCCACTCATTTAGCCCATCCCCTCCACCCACGTTCCCCAGTTTGTTCTTGATAGTTAAGAGTCTCTTATGGTTTGACTCCGTCTCTGTTTTTATCTTATTTTATTTTCTTTCCTTTCCACTATGTTCATCTATTTTGTTTCTTAAATTCCACATATTAGTAAAATCATACATTTGTTTTCTCTGACTGACTTATTTCACACTGTAGTTCCATCCACATGGTTGCAAGCTGCTATAAACATAGAGGTGCATGTGCCCCTTAGAATCAGCATTTTTGTATCCTTTTGATAAATACCCAGTAGTGCAATAGTTGGGTCATAAAGTAGTTCTATTTTTAACTTTTTGAGGAACCTCCATACTGTTTTCCAAAGTGGCTGTATGATTTTGCATTCCCACCAACAGTACAAAAGCATTCCCCTTCCTCTGTACCCTCACCAACATTTGTTACTTCCTGAGTTGTTAATTTTAGCTATTCTGACTGGTGTAAGGTGGCATCTCATGATTTTGATTTTATCTCCCTGACGATGAGTGATGTTGTGCAGTTTTCCATGGATCTGTAAGTCATCTGTCTGTATGCCTTCTTTGGAGAAATCTCTGTTCATGTCTTCTGTCTATTTCTTAACTGGATTATTTATTTTGGGGGTGTTGAGTTTGAAAATTTCCTTATGGATTTTGGATACTAACCCTTTATGAGATATGTTGTTTGCAAATATCTTCTCCCATTTTGTCAGTTGCCTTTTAGTTTCGTTGATTGTTTTCTTCCACGTGCAGAGACTTTTTATCTAGATGAAATTCCAAAAGTTTATTTTTGCTATTGTTTCCCTTGCCTCCAGAGATATGTCTAGTGAGAAGTTGCTATGGTCCAGGTTGAAAAGGTTGCTTAGGCAACACTCTTTTACTTTTTTGGTATTATAATAGTGTTAATCTTTAAATAATGATGGCAAGTGGAAAGAGCACAGGATTTGGAGTCAGAAATAAATGCTATATTAATTCTAAGAATTTTTTAGTGAAATCTTTAGGTTTTTCTGTATATAAAATCATATAATGTGCAAATAGAAAATTTTACAACTTCTCCTCCAATTTAACTGCTTTTGTTTTCATTTCTTGCCTAATTGCTCTGGGCACAATTTTCAGTTCTATGTTGCATAGGAGTGATAAGAGTAGACACACTTATCTTGTTCCTGAGTTTTGCAGGAGCACTTTCACCTTTTCACCACTGATTATGAGCTAAGCTGTGAGTTTTTCATATATCACCTTTCTTCTATAACTGATATGTTAATTTTTTTATTATAAAATAATGTTAAATTTTTCAAATGCTTTTTTCTGCATCTGATGATATGGTCATATAATTTTTATCTTTCATTCTATTACATTCTATTCTATCACGTTTATTAATATGTGTATATTGAATCATCTTTATATCTCAAGGATAAATCCCATTTCATCTTTTTTGTGTGACTCTTTTAATATGATTTTGAATTTGGTTTGCTAGGATTTTGTTGACAATTTTTACATCTATATTAATCAAGAATATTTGCTCACAGTTTTCTTTTAATGTCTTTATTTGTGGTATAAGGGTGAAAGTGTTTTCCCCCTCTTCAACTTTTTGGACGAGTTTGAATTGCATTGGCTGTGATTATTTCTTAAGTGTTTGGTAGAATCCACCAGTTAAATCATCTGGTCCTGGACTGTTCTTTATTGGATGTTTTGGATTACCGTTTCAATATCCTTACTCATTATTATCTGTTCAATTTTTATATTTCTTCCTAATTCAGTCTTGATTTCTTATATGTTTCCAGGAATTCATCCATTTTTTTTTAGGTTATCCAATTTGTTGGCATGCAGTCATTGATAGTAATCTCTTATGACACTTTATATATATCTATGGCTTCTCTTTCATTTTCTGATTTTATTTATTTTATTCTCCTTTTTTCCTAGTCTGGCTAAATGCTTGTCAATTTTGTTTGTCTTTCAAAAATCTAACTCTTAGTTTCATTGACTTTTGTATTTTTTCTTTTTCTATTTCATGTATTTCTGCTGTGATCTCCCTTATTTCCTTTCTTCTGTGAAAGCTCTTATTTCCTTCCTTCTTCTAACTTTGGGCTTTGTTCTTTTTCTAGTTCCTTGAGGTGTAAAGTTAGTTTATTTATACTTTTTTCTTTCTTAAGATAGGTTTTCATCATTATATACTTCCATCTTGCTGCATCCCATAAATTTTAGTATGTTGTTTTTCCAGTTTTGTTTCAAGATATTTTTTGGAATACCCTATTGATTTCTGCTTTGTTTCATCAGTTATTCAGGAGTGTGTTGTTGAATTTTTCCAAATTTTTGTATTTTCAAGTTTTATTTTGTTGTTGGTTTCTAGTTTCATACTATTTTAGTCAGAAAAGATACTTGGTATGATTTCAGACTTCTTATATTTGCTAAGGCTTGTTTTGTGACCTAACATGATCTATCCTGGAGAATACTTTATGTTATGCTTAAGAAGAATGTGTATTATGCTGTTGTTGGGTGGAATATTTGTATATATCTGTTAGGTACACATCCGGCATTTCCTTATTGATTTTCTGTTTGGATTCATTGTTGAAAGTGGAGTATTGAAATTCTTTACAACTATTATATTGTTGTCCACTTCTACTTTCATATCATTAGTATTTGCTTCATGTGTTTAGGTACTCCTATGTTGGTGCGTATACATTTACAATTGTTGTGTTCTTTTCATATATTGACCATTTTATTGTTATATAATAACCTTTTTTGCCTCTTGTTACAGTTTTTTTTTTACTTAAAGTCTACTTCTTCTAAGTACAGGTACCCATGCTCTCTTTTGGTTTTTCCATTTGCATAGAGTATCTTCCTTATCCCTTCACTTTGAGCCTATGGTATCCTTGAAGCAGAAGTAAGTTTCTTGAAAGTAGCCCATAGTTAGGTCTTGTTTTTTAATTCACTCATTGATTCTAAGCCTTTTGATTGGAGAATTGAGTACATTTATAATTAAAGTGATTATTGATAGGTAAATATTTATTAATGCCAATTTATTAATCATTTTGTGGTTTAGTGGTTCCCTCATTCCTTTCTTTCTCTTTTGCTGTCTTTCTTTGTGAATTGATTTCCTAAGTGGCATGTTTTGATTCTCTTCTCTTTATCTTTTGTGTATTTACTATGGGTTTTGGTGTGGTTACTATGAAGCTTTCTCAAAATATCTTATAGATAGAACTATTTTACATTGATAACACTGTATCTTTTTTGATAACAATGTATCTTTGATCACATACAAAAACCCTATCCTTTTACTTCCCCCTTTTATATATTTTATGTCATAACTTACATCTATTTATTGTGTATTCATTCTCAAATATTTGTAGCTTTAGTAATTTTTAATATTTTTTTTCAACCTTTGTACTACGGTTAAGTGATTAACACACTATCATCTTACAGTATTAGAGTATTCTGAGTTTGACTATATACTCAACTTTACCAATATGCTTTATACTTTCATGCATTTTTATGTTACTAGTTAGCATCTTTTTGTTTCAGCTTGAAGAACTATTTTCAACATTCCTTGGAGGGAAAGTCTAGTGGTGATGAACTCCCTCAGTTTTTATTTGTGAAATTATTTTCCTTCATCCCTGAGAGACAATGTTTTTATACAAAGTATTCTTACTTGGCAGGGTGTTTTTTTGGTTTTGTTTTGTTTTTTATTTCCAGCACTTTGGATATATTACCCCACTGTCTCTTGGCCTACAAGGTTTCTACTAGTAGCCTTATGAGGATCCCCTTATACATGAGGATATTTTTTTTCTGCTGCTAAACCTTCTTTCTTTGTCTTTGATTTTACAGTTTTATTATGTCCTCTGGAGAATATTATTTTAGGTTGGAATTTTCAGGCCATCTTTTACCTTCATGAACTTGGATGTCTAAATCTCTCCCCAGATTTGGGAAGTTCTCAGTAATTTTTTAAAAATAATCTTTTTCTTCTTTAATTCCCCTTTTTCTTTCTGAGACTCCAATAATTCATAGGTTGCTTCTTTTAATCATATCCCACAATTCATTTAGGATTTTTTTCAATCTTCTTCATTATTTTTTTCTTTGTGGCCTCTGAATGTATGTTTTTAAATGACCTGTCCTCAAGTTTACTGGCTTTTCTTTTGATTGGTCGAGTCTGATTTTGAAGCTTTCTATTGAATTCTTTTTTTTTAATTTTTATTTATTTATGATAGTCAGAGAGAGAGAGAGAGAGAGAGAGGCAGAGACACAGGCAGAGGGAGAAGCAGGCTCCATGCACCCGGAGCCTGACGTGGGATTCAATCCCGGGTCTCCAGGATCGCGCCCTGGGCCAAAGGCAGGCGCCAAACCGCTGCGCCACCCAGGGATCCCTCTATTGAATTCTTTAATTCAATCAATGTATGCTTCAACTCTAAGATTTCTGTTTCTTACTGTTTTGTACTTTTGTTGAACTTCTCGTTTTGTCAATGAATTGTTTTCATAATTTCATTTAGTTATCTATTCATGTTCTTATAGGCCACTGAATTACTTTTAAGAGAATTAAGAATTTTTTTTTGTCAGTTCATAAATCTCCATTTTGTTATGGTCAGCCATTGGAGTGGTTTTATAAGTTTCCTTAGGTGGATTCATGTCTCTTTGATTATTTATGTTTCTTATGGCTTTGTGTTGGTCCCTGCACAATTGAGGAAGTTGACACCTCTTCTAGTCATTACAGACTGACTTTTGTGAGCAAAGTACTTCACCAGCCAGTGCATCCAGAGATTCTGGGTGGGTTATCTGGTAGTGTTGATAGGCAGACTTGCCATTGGAGTCCTTGGGTACCTAGGTCAGCATGAGCAAGCCTGGTATCTAGGCACACAGGCCTGGGTCCATGGGTTCAGACCTTCAGGCTAGGTTCAATGAGGCGGGCCTGGTGCTTGAGTCTATGTTGTTGGATTTGTACATGAGTTTGCATGGGCAGACCTGGATCCTAGTCCCACAGCAGCCAGTCGCCAGAGACTACTGCTGTAGATCTGGCATCTGGGTCTTTGGGAGTCTGGTACTGGAACAGACCAAGGGCCCATTTTCATAGAAGCTAGCCTGGAAGCTGGGGCTTTGGGGGCAAGCCTGGGGTTTGGGTCTGTGTAGTCTAGTCTTTGATGCGGTGGGATGGGAGCCCGGGTCCATGGGAGATAGTTTTGAGGCCTGACTTCACCTATTTTTTATATTGCTTTTTAAAGGTGTTTAAATTAGATATTAAAGTATATTAAAATTATCCAAAATTATGGTTTATGTTTTTCATTTTTATTGTATATTTTGACCTGTAGACATTTTATTTTTAATATTTAAGTATGTTTAAATCTATTTCTCGGGATCCCTGGGTGGCTCACTTGTTCAGCGCCTGCCTTTGGCTCAGGTCATGATCTTGGAGACCTGGGATCGAGTCCCACATCAGGCTCCCTGCATGGAGCCTGCTTCTCCCTCTGCCTGTGTCTCTGCCTCTCTCTCTCTCTCTCTCTCTCTCTCTCTCTCTGTCTCTCATGAATAAATAAATTTTTAAAAATCTTTAAAAATCAATCAACCAATTCCTCTTTTCCATCTTTATTTTATGAAATATTCCTTTCCTGTTATCCATGGAAAACTTCTCTGCACCAAGATCGAATATATCACCCCCATTTATTTATTTATCTTAGTGTAATTTGATTTTTTTAACATTTTTTTTCAATCAGGAATTTATTTTGGCATATGATGTGAGGAAATTAACTCTTTCAATTATTAACCAATTTCATGAAGACCATTTGTTGATTAATAAATCTTCTACCTTCTTATTTGAAATGGTACCTTTATCAGGCATAAGTACTTAACTATGCTGTGTTTGTTTCTCTCTCTCTCTTTTTTTAAATAGATTTTATTTATTTATTCACGAGAGATACAGAGAGAGAGGCAGAGACATAAGCAGAGGGAGAAGCAGGCTCTCTTTGGGGAGCCCAGTGTGGGACTCAATCCCAGGACTCTAGGACAACGCTGTGAGCCGAAGGCAGATGCTCAATCACTGAGCCACCCAGGCATCCCTTGTGTTTGTTTCTAATCTATTCTGCTAATATCCATTATCTATTATTTCACCAGTAAAATGTTTTATGAGCTACAGCATATGATGAACTTCTGTTATTTATTGTATTGTATTGTATTAACTCTGTTGTTGTGATTTTAATTTTCTCAAGACTATTTATTTTTTTAAGATTTTATTTATTTATTCATGAAAGACACAAAAGACAGAGACATAGGCAGAGGGAGAAGCAAGCTCCTCACAGGGAGCCTGATGTAAGACTCAATCCTGCAACTCCGGGATCACGCCCTGAGCCAAAGGCAGACACTCAACCACTGAGCCACCCAGGCGTCCCAAGACACGTTATTTTGGCAGCATTTGTAACTATACCTGTCTCTGCATCTCTTTTGTAAAAAATCCCATTCTTATACTTCCTTATGACTTATATCTCAGTCTTATATACCATATTAACTCAGTAATAATGCCAAATATTTTTCTAAAATATTTTTCTGTTTAAGAAATTACTTTAATATGATTTTCTGCAGCTTCCAAATGATAGTTTACATGAATTAAAATATTGTTTAATACTTTCCAAATTTAGCATTTAGTCTTTTTCCATTCTTAAATAATAAAGATTATTCAAATTCAATATTTGCCAACAGGCAGCACATATTAGATTCCCTTTATTCTTGCATGCTTTCCATATGAGGATGAATGGAATCACTTCTTAGATGTGTTGCTGGAAAATAAATTAATGGTATAGAGCCTACTTTAATTTTTGGTAACTAGCATGCTTTCATTTTCTATTCTCCTCAGTTGTGATTATTTCTTTTCCCTAATGGCTTGATATTTTGGCATTTCAAATCACCAGTATTCAAAGTGTGACTCCTGGGGACACTGATAGCATCTGGATCTCATTCAAATGAGATTTGGGGATCTACGTTTTACCATGATCTACAAATATATCTAATGCACATTAAAGTTGAATAAACTCTTGGTCCAGAAGGATTTCATGGAGAAGGCCTTGGAATTGCCTGAGTGAAAGAGCATGTTTGTTAGTAAAGAGGAGTATTTTTTTTTATTTTACTTTTTCTTTTCACTGTATGCCAGAAGTCATATGACTGTTAGGGATATGGTTTAAGTTCTTTATGACGTATACCTTTTGTGTTTTGATACCTTTGATAGTTTCATGCTATATTGATTTACTGAAAGATTAGTTCTCTGTGTGTGTGTGTGCATGCACATTCACATATGTATATATTTCCCAACTATTTAAGTAGAAAGAGCAATGGGCTAGAATCCAAGAGAATGAGTTTTTATCCCTGACTGTTCTCCGAATTTTCTCAATTATGGTCTTGGACTGGTTTGTTTGTTATATTTTATGGCACTGATAGGAATGGGAATTGCTAAAATTGCCAAAAAAGGGCAGATCTTAAAGGTTCATACTCATCCAGAACATGGTATCTGGAAACAGTGACAATAGAATATATTTGGTGTTAGTATTTGTCCACATAAAGATTCTGGGGTGTAGATAAAAGGAGTATGGCAAAAAACCTGCTTCCTAAAAATAAGATAGTGACCACGTCTTTGAAAAAAAAAGCAAGATGGAAGCCCAGCTATCAAAACCTGGATTGAATTAGCATAGGACAATTTAATGCTGACTCATACTAAAAGAGAGCTCCCTAAATCCCTTTTGCCTAAATTCAGGATTAGTTCTATATCTGTCAGCTTTCAACCAATGACCAAGAAATATAAATGATAGCAATTGACACAGGACATCTGAAAGAGCATAAGGATTTAAGCTTTCTAGGGTGAGGTCTTATCTTTGCCTGTGTTCACCAGAAAGCATACCTGATACAGGTTTCCATGCTATTATTACAGAGTCCAGTCTCAGGGAGCAGGAGTAAGGAAAAATAAGAGAAAATCAGGGAAGGAAGAAGTGCTAATATGAGGAGTTGTTATTGAGTGGGCTACTATTAAATGTGATTGCCTGATTCTTGGAACTGATAATCTGTACCCTCTATGTTATACAGACTATGTATAGGCTATTCCTGGAGGGCAAGGTTTTGGGGGAAAAGGCAGAATGAATAATTTGTTTACTTGTTCCTCACATTGGTCAAAGATTTATTTATGGGTCTTTAGTTCCTCTATATTTCTAGGTTTCCCATATATGGTCAAGGATATTGATCCCATGGGAGTGTTTTATGGCAATGTGAACAGGAAAGCCTGCGCCATGAGGCAAGAGGTGTGCTATGAGGGCAGGAAACCAGAGACTCTAGGATCACAACTGTAAAAAAACTGGTGAGAGCCAAGGTGACCATATAAGTGATAGTCCAAATTGGAACACTTATGAGAGTGAAGGGGTAATATTAATAATTGAAATGAGATAACAGGTTTATAAACTTTTCCAGTCAAACTGTGATATATGGTAATTTAATCAGATCTTAGGCAGAGGTGGAAAAAAACAAAAAAAAAGAGAGAGAGAAAGAGGAGCATGATTATAAGAAGTGTCTGAGACAGTTGCATTCATAAATATGAAAAATTTTATGTAATTAATTAGAGGGTTTAAAAAAATTAGCAACTTTTTTTTTGAAACAAAGTCTTAAAAGAAACCAACTATGTGGAACAAATTAAGTCAGAGCTGCTCTCATTGAAGTAAGAAAAAATTAGGACTCAGAGTTTTGCCTGTTTATTTCCTCTCAACAATCTATTCCCTGCTTTGGAGAAATCTTTAGAGCAACTCTATTCTATGGAAATGGTATGTAAGCTACAGCTGTGAGGTGGGTTAGTGATTTTAAATTTTCTTTTTTTTTAAGTTTTATTTATTCGTGAGAGACACAGTGGGAGGCAGAGGCATAGCCAGAGAGAGAAGCAGGCTCCACACAGGGAGCATGATGCAGGACTCAATCCCAGGACCCAGGGATCACCACCTGAGCCAAAGGCAGATGATCAACCGCTGAGCCACCCAGGTGCCCTGATTTTAAATTTTCTAATAGCTATGTTAAAAAAGTGAGAAGAAATAAATGTAGTTATTTTGAGTGATAGATTTAATTAATGTAATATATTAAAATATTAGCAGCAATATGTTATCAATATAAAAATGATGAGATATTTACATTTTGGACTAAATATTCAAAATGTAATGTGTATTTTACAATTATAGCATATCTCAATTTGGACTATTCACATTTCAAGTGCTTGATAGCCGTATGTGTCCAGTGGTGACCTTGTTGGGTAGCAGCATAAGTGCTCATGAGAGCATGGTTTAAAACCTTTCACAGTAAAGGAATGCTTTACCAAGGACTGCTCATTTCTTTCCAATATATTGCTATCCATGAAAAAAAGTTTTAAAGTCTTATTAATTCCAAATATACATTGAGAGAAAAATATAGAAAACAGTTATTTTTTTCACTAAGTCCAGTTTTGTATTTGTGAAGAATTGACCATTTTGACGTTCTTACCTACTGTGATTCATAAGTTGCATTTCTTTAATAGAATCAAATAGTCTTTAATTTAAATACCATTTAAATAATGTGATAAAGCACTGATTATAATCTCAATCGGATTGAGTCAAATCCTTTTGGATGGTAGTTCTAACTCTTAAAGTTTCAATGCATTAATGGGATATACTTTTTATGACTGTTTTAAAAATCCATAAGAAATCCACATTTTCTGAGATGGAGGGTGAGGGGGGGAACACTGGTGTATAATATCGGAAAGTTGCTAAGAATAAATCCAAAGAGTTCTCATCACAGGAAAAAAAAGCCAAACATTTTTTTTCTATATTAGAAAGTGGATATATGTCAAATACTTATGCTGTACACCTTAAATTCATACAGTGCTATATGTTAATTATATCTTAATGAATTAAAAAAATAAATCCATATTTTCCCTTGCCATAAGTGTTTGGTAAAAGATGAAATAGCTCTCAAATTGAGGGAACGAAAAAATAAAAATCAAAGAGAAGTCTTCCCTTTTGAGTTTCTATGCACTTAACCCTTACATGGCAAGCTCTAGTCTTATTCTGTTTATTTTTAGTAGGGCTTCAATTCCAGTTGTTTTACTAATGATAAGTTGCTCTAGACCAGTGATTTCCAATATATTAAATTCCAGGAATACTTTATGGAAATGAAGTCTTATGCGTATAATATGTTCAATAGATAAAATCTTTTCAGGAAGGGTCATGGAGCTTCACTTTGTGCTTTCATTTTCCTACTTGAGGACACTGTACACAATCCTAGGTTTCCCTGAGCATTGTTTGACAAACAGTACTTTAAGCCATGAGTATTTTCTGACGCATGCCTTTTAAAATCAATAGCATTCATTTTCTAGGTAGTTGATTTAAATTATATTTCAAGAATCAGCCTATTGGGATGCCTGGGTGGCTCAGCAGTTGAGCACCTGTCTTTGGTGCAGGGTGTGATCCTGAAGTCCTGGGATCCAGTCCCACATGGGGCTCCCTGCATGGAGCCTGCTTCTCTGTCTGCTTGTGTCTCTGCCTCTCTCTCTCTCTCTCTCTCTCTCTTTCTCTCTCTCTGTCGCTCATGAATAAATAAATAAAATCTTTAAAACAAGAATAGTATTTGTGAATCCAAATTGCATGACTCAAAGGTGGGAAAAACTGCTTCAGTCACATTAATAACTTTCTGTACTCAATTCCATCCATTCTATTAAAAAATGTTTTATTGGATGCATGCGTGTTAAGTAAAATGTATGAGGTGGTAATAAAATAGAAATGAATTAGACAAGGTCCTTGTCTTAAAAAAGAGTATCATCTTCTGAGTAGTTTAGTAACTAATTACATAGGTATTTAATAAGGGACAGATAATCTAGATAGTCATTCATTCAACAAATATTCACTGATGTTTGGTATATTAGAAAAAATGCACTGTTTGTGGCTGGGAATGAGAGAATGGAGAATTGAATAAGAACATTTTCATCTTCAAAGATGCCACATAAAGGAAATGGGCAGAAGTAAAAACTTACATCCTGGTACTGAATCATGCCTTAGGTAATTGCTATTATTGTGTAAATATAAGTGCATTTGAAAATATGTTATACATATAAAAATGGAACAGGATATAGAACCCAGAAATGGACCCTCAACCCTATAGTTAACTCATCTTCGACAAAGCAAGAAAGAGTATCCAATGGAAAAGAGACAGTCTCTTCAATAAATGGTGTTGGGAAAATTGGACAGTCACATGCGGAAGAATGAAACTGGACCATTCTCTTACACCATACACAAGGGTAAACTCAAAATGGTTGAAAGATCTAAATGTGAGACAAAAAAACATCAAAATCCTGGAGAAGAACACAGGCAACAATCTTTTTGAACTTGGCCACAGCAACTTCTTGCAAGACACATCTATGAAGGCAAGGGAAACAAAAGCAAAAATGAACTGTTGGGACTTCATCAAGAAAAAGAGCTTCTGCACAACAAAGGAAAGAGTCAACAAAACTAAAAGACAACCTACAGAATGTGAGATGATGTTTTCAAATGCCATATCAAATAAAGACTAGTATCCGAGATCTAAAAAGAACTTATCAAACTCAATGCCCAAGAAACAAACAACCCAGTTATGAAATGGGCAGAAGACATGAACAGATATTTCTCCAAAGAAGACCTACACATGACGAACAGGTACATGAAAAAATGCTCCACATCACTTGTCATCAGGGAAATATAAATCAAAACCACAATGAAATACCACCTTACACCAGTTAGAATGGCTAAAATTAACAAGACAGGAAAAAAATGAATATTGGCGAGGATGTAGAGAAGGGTGAACCTTCTTTCACTGTTGATGGGAATGCAAGCTGGTGCAGCCACTCTGAAAAACAGTATGGAAGTTCCTCAAGAAGTTAAAAATATAGCTATGCTGTGACCCAGCAGTTGCATTACTAGGTATTTACCTCACAGATACAAATACAGTGATCTGAAGGGGCACTTGCACCCCAATCTTCATAGCAGCAATGTCCATAATAGCTAAACTGTGGAAGGAGTCATAATGTCCTTCCACAGTTGAATGCATAATGAAGATGTGATATAACTGAGTGAGGGAAAAATCAGAGAGGAAGACAAACCATGAGAGACTCTTAACTCTGGGAAAGAAAGGGTTGCAGAAAGGGATGTGGGTTAGGGAGGGGTACCTGGGTGACAGGCACCAAGGAGGACACATGATGAGATGAGCACTAGGTGTTATACTACATGTTGGCCAATTGAATTTAAATAAAATATTTTAAAAATGCATTTTAAATATATTTTTAAAAATAAGAATATATATATTGTATCCTTGGCATTGTTTAATTGTTTATGTTCTGGAAGCAACAATAGCCTATTACTGTATTTTGCTTTGTAGTATTAGTAGCGGAAGCAATGTTTATTTTTTTAAATATCTGTGGAAATGTATAAAGTCTCCAATGTTAAGATTTTTTTGTTGACTTATTATATTAAAGGCCCAAGTTTAATGAGTAGAGTTAGCCCCCCCCCATCAGTTTTCACATTTCAGCATGAGTTTTCCAGGAATCAAAATAAACAAAACAGTCCACTGAGTGGTGAAAAAAACTCATGAAATTAATCCAAAATACCTCTTTCAAACCATAATGAGACAATCAATTGACTTAGCGTTATGTTTTAAAGTATGTTTGCTGATTTAATGATTGTTGTTAACTGCTTTGTTATAGCAAAACTGTAGTATATTTGAAGCTGCAGCTAAGGAGAAGCTATATTAGAAAAGTTTGATAGGCTGAGAAATAACAAGGAAGGAGATAGGAGTTGCAGAATGAACTACTATGGATTGCTGTGTTGCATGTTCTTAAATTATAGCAAAGATTCCTCAGCAGCTAAGTAACTCCAGACAAGCATAAAGGAATAACAACAAAAAAGCATAAAAATTGAAGCATAAAAATTGAATTGATCTGTCTTTTATAAAAGTAGTTCCGTAACCCAAATGGAGCACTAATTAATGGCACTTTTCAGTGTGTCTGGGAAAAACTTTAAGGGGAAATCAGACTCTCTTATCTACTGAAATGGCTTTCCCTGATCCTCCCCACACATCTTGCAGAAAGAAGCAGTTTCATTGGGGCTGGACTAGGCACTTCTAAGCATCCTTAAGTCCTCTGTCACATTTTTCAGAATGAATGACATCTGGCAGTTGCAGCTAAGATTTAATTTAGGAAGAAAATGGGAGAATGCCTAAGTATATGGTTTGGCAAATTGCTATCCAACAATACACAGGTTGGATGAAGTGTTTTAAAAAATAAAAAACTCTATTTAGTAGATATTTGTTATATATCATGCATATATCACTATTATTCACAGATTTTTAGAATATAAATAAAATAGATTTAACACAGACTATGTGCTGGGCATAATTTAATCTTCCCCTGTTGATTAAGGAAACACGTCAGTATAGTATATAATTTTCATTCTATAATTATGAATATAGGTTATCCCAGTAAATAGAGAATTCCAGGTGGATTTTCTGCATGCAGGCAGTTGTATTTGGTTCATAAGACATAACCAAATGAATAGGAACACAATTTATTGAGCATAATTCATCATAATTTTTCATCTATATACTAAGTATCTGTCCTCATAGCTATGAAACAATGAAAAGATAATTTATATCTAAATGAATAAGTATACATCTATTCCTTACTGAATTAAAATTTAGCTAAACTTTTCATCATTTATATTTAATCTAAAATATTGTAATAATAATGTATTTTCATTCTACTATTGACATCATACACAAGGAGACAGTTGGCCAGTATTATGATTCACTATGCATAAAACTCAGAAGGCTGCCATAAAATCTTTAAATCACAAATCATTATGGATAAAAATGAATAGTAGAATCAAAATGCAAGGTTATAAAAATTACTATCAACAAGTAAATGTCATGAAAATATAAATTATTTTTCACTGAGCAGGGTAACAACACGAATAAGAGAACATGTAATAAATAACTTGTTATGATAAATTCAGTACAATAAAACAATTCATTGAAAGCTTGTGATAAAATATTCAGTGTATAACATACATAAATATACCTTAGCACTGTTTAAAAGGACCTTTTTACTTTAACAACAAGTCATGTAAATTGCCAACAGAAATTTAAATGATTATGAGGGAAACTGAGTTTGATACTTATCCTTTTGTTATGACCTTTTTAAACTCAAAATACAAGAAAGCCTTACATTTTAAAGTTATGTGAAATATTTGGAAGTCCCTAATGTATTCTTGAATATCATACTAAATATTACTTTGGTTAATCAATCAATGTGATGCACCACATTAATAAAAGAAAGGAAAAGAACCATATGATCCTCTCAGTAGATGTAGAAAAAAAGCACTTGACAAGACACAGCATTCTTTCTTGATAAGAACCCGCAAGAAAGTAGGAATAGAGGGAACATACCTCAATATCATAAAGGCCATATGCAAAAGACTCACAGTTAATATCTTCCTTAATGGAGAAAAACTGAGAGTTTTTCCCCAAAGTCAGAAATATGACAGCAATGTCCTCTCTCACCACTGTTGTTCAACACAGTACTAGAAGTCTTAGCTTCAGCAAGCAGACAACAAAAAGAGACAAAAGGCTTCCAAATTGGCAAGGAAGAAGTCAAACTTTAACTATTTGCAGATGACATGATACTTTATGTAGAAGATCTGAAATATTCCACCAAAAATTGCTAAAATTGATACATGAATTCAGAAAAGTTGCAAGATATAAAATCAATGTACAGAAATCTGTTTCATTTCTTTATACCAACAATGTAGCAGCAAAAAGAGAAATCAAAGAATCAATTTCATTTCAATTGGACCCAAACCCATAAGATATCTAAGAATAAACCTAACCAAAGAGGTAAAGGATCTGTACTCTGAAAACTATAGAACATCTATGAAAGAAATTGAAGACACCAAGAAATGGAAAAATATTCCATGTTCATGGATTGGAAGAACAAATATTATTAAAATGTCTACATTACCCAAAGCAACCTACACATTCAATGCAATTCCAATCAAAATAGTATCAGTATCTTTCACAGAACTACAACAAACAATCCTAAGGTTTGTATGGAACCAGCAAAGACCCCACATAGCCAAAGGAATTTAGAAAAAAGAAAAGAAAAGTGGGAGACTTCACAATCCCAGACTTCAAGATGTATTACAAATCTATAATCACCATGACAGTATGATACTGACACCAAAAACAGACACATAGATCAATGGAACAGAATAGAGAACCCAGAAATGGGCCCTCAACTCTATGGTCAAATAATCTTTGACGGAGCAGGAAAGAATATCTGATGGAAAACAGACACTCTCTTCAGCAGATAGTGTTGGGAAAATTGGACAGCCACATGCAGAAGAATGAAACTGGAGCACTTTCTTACACCATACACAAAAACAGATTCAAAATGAATGTAAGACCTAAATGTGAGACAGGAAGCCATCAAAATCCCAGAGGAGAAAACAGGCAACAACCTTTTTGACCTCAGCAGCAGCAACTTCTTAATAGACATGTCTACAGAGGCAAGAGAAATGGAAACAAAAACAAACTTCTGGGGCTTCATCTAGATAAAATCCTTCTGCATAGGGAAGGAAACAATCAGTAAAACTAAAAGGCAACTGACAAAATGGGAGAAGGTATTTACAAATAACATGCATGAAGGGCTAGTATCCACAATTCATAAGGAGGTTATCAAACTCAACACCCCAAAAATTAGTAATCCAGTTAAGAAATGGGCAGAAGATGTGGACAGAGATTTCTCCAAAGAAGGCATATACATGGCTTATTGACACAGGAAAAATGGGCAACATCTCTCATCATCAGGGAAATACAAATCAAAACCATGATATACCACCTCACTCCTGTTGGGATGACAAAATTAACAGCTCAGGAAACAAAGGGTGTTGATGGGGATGTAGAGAAAGGGGAACACTTTTGCACTGTCCATGGGAATGCAAATTTGTGGGAAAAGGTATGGAGGTTCCTCAAAAAGATAAAAATAGAACTACCCTATGACCCAACTATTGCACTACTGGGTATTTATCTAAAGGATATGAAAGTGCTGATTCAAAGGGGCACATGCACCCCAATGTTTATAGCAGTATAAATTATAAAAAGAGCCCAAATACCCATTGACTGATGAATGGATAAAGAAGAGATGGTATATATAGACAATAGAATATTAGCCATCAAAAGAGGAAATCTTACATTTGCAATAATGTGGGTGGAGCTACAGTTTATTATGCTAAGTGAAATAAATCAGAGAAAGACAAATATTATATGATTTTACTAATATATGGAATTTAAGAAACAGAAATGATGAACATGTAGGAGGGGAAAAAAAAGAGAGGAAGGCAAACCATAAGAGACTCTTAACCATAGAGAACAAACTGAGGGTTGCCAGAGAGGAGGTGAGTGGGGTACGGGCTAAATGAGTGATGGGCATTAAGGAGGGCACTTGTTTGGATGAACACTGGGTGTTATATAAAAGTGATGAATCACTAAATCTCACTCCTAAAACCAATATTATACTATATGTTAAATAACTTGAAATTAAAAAAAACTTGAAAAAAAACTTGAATGACTTTTAAAAAGTTTACTTTGGTTATGGTGGTCTTTATGATAAATAGCAGTACTTCAAAAATAGAGCTTCCATGACATTTTGTCTTGTTTAAGGGGAACCTAAAATCAGCAATAATGCCTTCAACTTCACTATATCAGTTCTTTACTTTGTTAATTTGATTAGACGAGTATTAAAACCATTGTCTGCAAATATTTACTAAATTAGTATGTGGATGATATAAGTCAGTGTTTCCTAGCCTGACATTTTCATAAAAATTACCTGGGAGTTTAAAAATGTAGATTTCCCATCTCTGTCCCAAACCTACTCAATCCAAATATCTAGGTAAAGACCCCAGAGCAAATTTGAGACACTGCAAAAAAGAATTGCCTAAACATTTTTGTTTTTTTTTTTTTAGATTCCACATATAAATGAAACCATATGGTATTTGTCTTTTTCTGTCTTATTTTTCACTTAGGATAATACCCTCTACATCCATCCATGTTGTTGCAAATGGCAAGAACTCATCCTTTTTTATGACTGAACAATATTTCACTATATATATGGAGATAGATAGATGATAGATAGATAGATAGATAGATAGATAGATAGATATGCCACATCTTTTAAATCCAACCTTTATTTTGAATACTTGGCCTTCCTCCTAAAGGAGGAAGTAGTTTCCTTGAAGTTAATTCAACAAACAATTTGATATATATTTATTGACTATTTATTCAATAGACCACGTAGCATAGTGGTTCTTAATATTTATTTCACAGTCTCTGGAAGTAGACTACGTGGATAAAAATTATGGCATTGCAACTTACTAGTCATATGGGACGCCTGGGTGGCTCAGCAGTTGAGCGTCTGCCTTTGGCTCAGGGCATGATCTCAGGGATCCAAGTTTGAGTCCCACATCGGGGTCCCTGCATGGAGCCTACTTCTCCGACTGCCTGTCTCTTCTTCCTCTCTCTCTGTGTCTCTCATGAATAAATAATTATATATTTTAAAAAATAAAACTCCAGTTCCCTAATATTTACTAATGATCTAAGTGTCAGTTTTCTTCGTCTGGCCTGAGGGGTTGGGAATGTATCAATCTCCATGACACTTAAGATCATTGAGATAATATATGAAGTGTTTGAAAAACAAAACACTGTTATTCAAGTGTTACTTATTTTGATAGAGTTATACACAAGTTCAATGAAAACAGAAGAGTGCTTAATTCTGTATGAAAGAGCAAAGGAACACTTTATAGAAGAAATGCCACTTAAGTCAGGTGATAAAGAAAGTATAGGTGTAGAAGGTTGCCTATTTTATAACAGCTGCTAACATATATTTAAAACATATTAAATGCCAGAGGTTGTGATAGTGCTAACTAATCTTATATGCAAACATGCCAAATGATCATTGAAGCCTACAAACTCTAGAAGGTACAGGTAGGTTTTATTAATGCCACTGTATAACATCAAGTTGGTTTTGATCAATAGTGCTCAAAGATGGAGGGAGGGGTGCATGTTGGAATCACCTGGGATGCTTTTCAAAAATTGTGCAAAAAATATATCTGGAGTTGCACACAAAATTTTTAAACTCTTTACACTCTCTTAAAGAGAATTAGAGTAGGAACTTGAGATGTCCCCTTTTCACTTTGTGGCAAACACTGTTTATTGCCTCCCCACAGCAATTCTTCCCTTCTTCAATAATACTATCCCACATTTTTAGCGGGTCACATGACTGTCCAGAATAAAAATTCCATTTCTCAGCCTTCTTGAAACTAGATTTGGCAATCGGACTGACTTTTGTCTACCTACATGATGTAAGCAGAAAGGTTTTGTGTGATGTAATAGTTTGTTAGGGCTGCCATAGCAAAGTACCACAAACTGGGTAAAATAAATGACAATAATTTATGATCCCACAGTTTGGGTGGCTAGAAGCCCAAAGTCAAAGCGTTAGCAGGGTTGGGCCTTGTGAGGGCTGTGAGAGAAGTATCTATTCCAAGCCTTTCTCCTTGGCTTGGGGATGGCCATGTTCTCCCTGTGTGCATGTATGACTCTTGTACAAATTTCCCCTTTATATAGACACCAGTTATTTTTAGATCAGGGCCACCTTAATGATCTCATCGTAACAAATCCATCTGCAATTACCCTATTTCAAAATAAAGTCATGTTCTGAGGTATTACAGGTTAAGAGTTTAAAATATGGATTCGGGAGTGCATTAATCAGCCTATAATGTGATTTCTCTTAAAATATTTTTTATTTTTTTATTGGAGTTTAATTTGCCAACATTTAGCATGACACCCAGTGCTCATCCCACCAAGTGCCCCCCTCAGTACCCATCACCCAGTCACCCCAACCCCCCGCCCACCTCCCTTTCCACTACCCCTTGTTCGTTTCCCAGAGTTAGGTGTCTCTCATGTTCTGTCACCCTCACTGATATTTTCACTCATTTTCTCTCCTTTCCCTTTATTCCTCTTCACTAATTTCATAAAATATTTTTTAAATGAGGAGGAAAAGTAAGTACTTCTTTTCAGTTTTTCCTTATTCCTCTATGATAGAATACAAACATGATGTCTTGAGCTCTAGATGATTCAGGGATGAAAGTTATAGATGGCAGAGCAACTAGATAGGGTTCTGGAAAATGTAGAAGCAGCCTAACCATCCCTGAGCTACTTATCTCCAGATTTTGTTTCTTGCTCCAAGAGAAAGAAAAACTTGTCTCAGTAACTGTCATTTTTGAGTTTTAAGTGCAAATAAACTAAGGCTAGTGCATATTTTAAATTATTTATTATGTTTTGAATTGTTTTTCCACATGCATTATTTTAATGGAAATAATTTTTTTGTTAATTTTCCTTATTTAGTGAGCTCTCCTGGTATATGAAAAACATGATTTAAAAAAATTCAGCAGACATTTATTATTTTGGTGAAATACACCATTGCTTATGTTAAGATTGCATTTGTGCAAATGATTTTTAAAAAAAATCAAATCAGGAAAATTTTCTTTTGCCTCCCTTATGTAGTTGATATGATATATATCAAAAGATGTATATAGATATATCGATATATATCTATATATGTCTTTTTCTCCTTTTCTCTTTTGGTGATTTACACGCATTTATCCCCCCAAAGACATCATTTATCCATGTCATTGACCCTTCATTGAAGAAACATTTATTTTATAGTTTTTTTGCAGACTCATTGCAGATGAGAAGAAAAAAAGCTCTTTCTCAGCTATCTTTTGTCTCTGCCTTTGTTTTCAATTCATATAGTAAGTTAAAAATAGTACCCAATAATAGGTTAAGATAATGGCTTGTGACAGATAAACAGTGGGTGGTTTCACACATGGGCTGTGGGATGCTCTTACTGTGGCAACCTTTACCTATTTGTATAAGAAACATTTTAATTCTATATGCCAGTGGTTCTTATCATCTTTTGGGTCATGAACCTATTTAAGAATCTGTTGAAAGCTATGGATTCTTTCCCCCCAAAACTGCACATATCTGCAAAAATTTGCATATAATTTCAAGAGGTTTACTGACTCTGAAAATTCATCCATGAAAACCAGTTAACTATCCTTGCTTTGTGCAATCCTTAAACATATTTCCAGTGCTCATTTCTTTGTTTCATTGCTAGCTTAACTTTAAAAAGTACACTTTGAAATACAATGGAATTATGCCAAACATAGGAATAAAAATTAAATTACTGCAGTTTTTTCCTGGAAACCATGCTTACTTTTTCTGACTTTCTTTCCTTTAGTGTCTCTTTCTCCCCACCTCGTCAACATATTGTCACTTTCCTAGAAGAATAAAGAATATTTATTTTCTTATCAAAATGCATTTCCTAGAAAAGACACGGTAAGGCATTTGTACTAAAAACATAAATGTATAATGCGAATTAAAGTGATATCCCTCCCAGGGATACCCTATAGCAGAAGACAAGAAATATGGAGTCAAGTAAATTCTTCTCTAATAGTAAATTATAGGCATCTGGGAATAGGTGAATGAGGAACACCATTGGAGTGGGAAGATTTGGGGAGCCTATTAATCTTACCATGAATGCAGTTGACTAGTCTTCAATATGAAAACCTGGTGGCATGGTAGAATAGCACTTGATAATGCAGGTTATACTGTGGGGGTTTTTCAAATATTTTGAGCAACTATTCCTTTAACTTATTTAATTTTTTATTTTTTTATAATAGGTAAGCCAGTTCCTGATGATGTTCTAGTGTATGTTTAGGTAGAAATTATAAATCCAGTAAATTTTTCATCTCAATAAAATTTCCATTTAATGCTTGGTGGTTCCGAGTCTAAATGTAAGATTGTACATTTACTTATTAGGAAAGAGTTTTGTTATAGTTTTTCTATTGAATAAGCTTATGGTCAACTCATTCAGAAGTCTAAATATAATAGTATTAGTCCTGCTAGCTTAAAGACAAAGTGTGATGATGATGACATTTTGGTCCAGTGTAAATGCAAAAATATTTAATGTGCTATATAATATTTCAAGAATGCTCACCTGCTTTGCTGATGAAAATCATTTCACTCTGTTAAATTTATGTTATTTTTATAATATTTCCATTGTTATGATGCAGTAAAATGAGTAAGTAGAATGGAAATTTTTAAACATTAGTCTTTAAAATTCAGCAGCTACTTTTATTTACAAATGGAGGCCTAGCCAATAACTAAGGGTCTTCTTTTGTGTCCTTCCTAAGAGCAAAGTTCTTTTTTTATAATAAATTTATTTTTATTGGTGTTCAATTTACCAACATACAGAATAACACCCAGTGCTCATCCCGTCAAGTGCAGGTTATACACTCTGAAGCGTTTTGATCAGGAATGGATGCTGTATTTTGTCAAATGCTTTCTCTGCATCTAATGAGAGGATCATATGGTTCTTGGTTTTCTCTTGCTGGTATGATGAATCACATTGATTTTTTACGAGTGTTGAACCAGCCTTGTGTCCCAAGGATAAATCCTACTTGGTCATGGTGAATAATTTTCTTAATGTATTGTTGGATCCTATTGGCTAGTATCTTGTTGAGAATTTTTGCATCCATGTTCATCAGGGATATTGGTCTGTAATTATCCTTTTTGGTGGGGTCTTTGTCTGGTTTTGGAATTAAGATGATGCTGGCCACATAGAACGAATTTGGAAGTACTCCATCTCTTTCTATCTTTTCAAACAGCTTTAGTAGAATAGGTATGATTTCTTCTTTAAACGTTTGATAGAATTCCCCTGGGAAGCCATCTGGCCCTGGACTCTTGTGTCTTGGGAGGTTTTTGATGACTGCTTCAATTTCCTCCCTGGTTATTGGCCTGTTCAGGTTTTCTATTTCTTCCTGTTCTAGTTTTGGTAGTTTGTGGCTTTCCAGGAATGCGTCCATTTCTTCTAGATTGCCTAATGTATTGGCATAGAGCTGTTCATAATTTGTTTTTAAAATCGTTTGTATTTCCTTGGTGTTGGTAGTGATCTCTCCTTTATCATTCATGATTTTATTAATTTGAGTCTTCTCTCTCTTCTTTTTAATGAGGCTGGCTAATGGTTTATCTATCTTATTAATTCTTTCAAAGAACCAACTCCCGGTTTTGTTGATCTGTTCCACAGTTCTTCTGGTCTCGATTTCGTTGAGTTCTGCTTGAATCTTTATTAACTCTCTTCTTCTGCTGGGGGTAGGATCTATTTGCTGTTTTTTCTCTAGCTCCTTTATGTGTAAGGTTACCTTTTGTATTTGAGTTCTTTCCAGTTTTTGAATGGATGCTTGTATTGCAATGTATTCCCCCTTAGGACTGCTTTTGCTGCATCCCAAAGATTTTGAACGGTATATCTTCATTCTCATTAGTTTCCATGAATCTTTTTAATTCTTCCTTAATTTCCTGGTTGACCCTTTCATCTTTTAGCAGGATGGTTCTTAACCTCCACGTGTTTGAGGTCCTTCCAAACTTCTTGTTGTGATTTAGTTCTAATTTCAAGGCATTATGGTCTGAGAATATGCAGGGGACGATCCCAATCTTTTGGTATCGGTTCAGACCCGATTTGTGACCCAGTATGTGGTCTATTCTGGAGAAAGTTCCATGTGCACTTGAGAAGAATGTGTATTCAGTTGAGTTTGGATGTAAAGTTCTGTAGATATCTGTGAAATCTATCTGGTCCAGTGTATCATTTAAAGCTCTCGTTTCTTTGGAGATGTTGTGTTTAGAAAACCTATCGAGTATAGAAAGAGCTAGATTGAAGTCACCAAGTATAAGTGTATTATTATCTAATATTTCTTCACTTTCGTTATTAATTGATTTATATATTTGACAGCTCCCACATTCAGGGCATATATATTGAGAGGATTGTTAAGTCCTCTTGTTGGATAGATCCTTTAAGTATGATATAGTGTCCCTCTTCATCTCTCACTACAGTCTGGGGGTAAATTTTAGTTTATCTGATATGAGGATGGCTACCCCTGCTTTCCTTTGAAGACCGTTTGAATAGTAAATGGTTCTCCAACCTTTTATTTTCAGGCTGTAGGTGTCCTTCTGTCTAAAACGAGTCTCTTGTAGACAGCAAATAGATGGGTCCTGCTTTTTTATCCAGTCTGAAACCCTGCGCCTTTTGATGGGGTCATTAAGCCCGTTCACATTCAGAGTTACTATTGACAGATATGAGTTTAGTGTCATCATGATATCTATTCAGTCCTTGTTTTTGTGGATTGTTCCACTGGACTTCTTCTTAAAGGGGAATTTTAAGAGTCCCCCTTAAAATTTCTTGCAGAGCTGGTTTGGAGGTCACATATTCTTTCAGTTCCTGCCTGTCTTGGAAGCTCTTTATCTCTCCTTCCATTTTGAATGAGAGCCTTGCTGGATAAAGTATTCTTGGTTGCATGTTCTTCTCATTTAGGACCCTGAATATATCCTGCCAGCCCTTTCTGGCTTGCCAGGTCTCTGTGGAGAGGTCTGCTGTTACCCTAATATTCCTCCCCATGAAAGTCAGGGACTTCTTGTCTCTTGCTGCTTTAAGGATCTTCTCTTTATCTTTGGAATTTGCAAGCTTCACTATTAGATGTCGAGGTGTTGAACGGTTTTTATTGATTTTAGGGGGGGATCTCTCTATTTCCTGGATCTGAATGCCTGTTTCCCTTCCCAGATTGGGAAAGTTTTCAGCTAGGATTTGTTCAAATACATATTCTGGCCCTCTGTCCCTTTCGGCGCCCTCAGGAACCCCAATTAAACGTAGGTTTTTCTTCCTTAGGCTGTCATTTATTTCCCTTATTCTGTCTTCATGGTCTTTTAATTGTCTGTCTTTTTCCTCAGTTTCCCTCTTTGCCATTAACTTGTCTTTATGTCACTCACTCGTTCTTCCACCTCGTTAACCCTCGTCGTTAGGACTTCTAGTTTGGATTGCATCTCATTCAATTGATTTTTAATTTCTGTCTGATTGGATCTAAATTCTGCAGTCATGAAGTCTCGTGAGTCCTTAATGCTTTTTTCTAGAGCCACCAGTAGCTGTATAATAGTGCTTCTGAATTGGCTTTCTGACATTGAAGTGTAATCCAGATTTTGTAACTCTGTGGGGGAGAGGGCTGTTTCTGATTCTTTCTTTTGAGGTGAGGTTTTCCTTCTAGTCATTTTGCTCAGTGCACAGTGGCCAAAAACTAGTTGTATTGGGAAAAGGAGAGAAATAGAAGGAAAGAAAAGAGAAAAAGAAAAAAAAAGGAAAAAAGAGAAGAAAAAGAGAAAGAAAAAGAAAGAAAGGTGAAAAAAGGGGGGTGGGGGAAGCAATCAGAAATCAAAAAGAAAAGAAAAAAGAAAAAAGAAAACAAAAACAAAAAACACGGGGGAGTATCTTCTGAATCTGTAGACTTTAAGTCCCTTGACTTCCCCTGGAACTGGTCCGTCCAGCTGGTCTTCTGTGGGCGGGGCCTGCTGTGCTGATTTTCAGGTGTTAGCACTTGGGGGAGTTGCTCTGCCCCTGCCTGCTGCAGCGCCCAGCGGGGGTTGTTTACCCCGTGAGGCCCCAGGAGGAGCAACCACAGTGGTTATGGCAGCTCTGGAGCCCTGGATTCAGCTCCCGCAGTAACTACTGAGCTCTCCGTCTGCAGGGCCTGGAGGCTCCGGGGCGGGGCCGCTGATGTGCTCAGCTCGGGGCAGGAGTGTCCTTGCTGTCCTGGGCCCTCCGGGCCTCTGCCTGTCCCGGGGGGAGGCCGGATCCTGGGCTGTGTCCCGGCGCCCTGTGCTCCGGGGCCTGCGCTGTTGGATTCGCGCTCCCGCCCCGCAGCCCCCTCCGCGGAGCCGTCGCCCGAGTCCCTCCGAGCTGCTCCCGGCCGCGCAGCCCCCTCCGCGCGGAGCCTCTTCCTCTGCCGGAGCCGCCGCCGCCGAGCTGTTCCTGGGCCACGCAGCCCCCTCCACGGAGCCGCCGCCCGAGCCCCTCCGAGCTGCCCGGCCCCGCCGTGCGCGCTGCAGCCCTTAGGGAGCTCGGCGCACTCCCCCGGGGCGCAGGTGTCTGTTAGTGTCCCCGGGAGCCCGAGGGCATCCCCGCCCTCCTGGGTCCTGCTCCACCTCCCTGCGAGCCCCTTTCCGCCCGGGAAGGTTGGTGCAGCTCCTGCTTCTCCGGGACGGGGCTCTCCTGTCCTGGGGACACTCGCCCCGGCCTCAGCCCGGCTCCTCGCGGGGCCCCTCCCCCTCGGAGGCCTTTTGTTCCTTTATTTCTTTTTCCCCATCTTCCTACCTTGATAGAAGCGCGAACTCTTCTCACTGTAGCGTTCCAGCTGGTCTCTCTTTACATCTCAGGCCGAATTCGTAGATTTTCAGGATGATTTGAAGGTTATCTAGGTAATTTGGTGGGGACAGGTGATTTGGGGACCCTGCTCTTCCGCCATCTTGCCCCTCCCCCCCCCTGGTTTGATTTTTTTTTTTACCTTGAGATCACAATCTAATTGGACAAGAGAAAGTGAATATATAGTAAATTGCTAGAGAATGATCTCAAGTCTTTAAATATATATATAAAACATGATTCTGAACTGGGAAGGGAAATTACATTTATTGAATATCTACCACTTGGCAGGCATCATGCTAAATGTCTTATGTATACTATCTCATGTGAATATCATAATAATTCTACTTTCTCCAATTTTTACAGTTGTGGGAGTTAAGGCTCAGAGAAGTTAAATGTCTTGCTCAATTTCACACACCTAGAAATTAAGAGTCAGAATTCATTTTCAATTCATTCTTAAACTAAAGCCCAGGTTTGTTATGCCACACAATATTATCATACCAACAGTTATAAAACCAGTGGATTAAGGTTTATCTGGGAGTATAATTAGAATATTTTTTTAAAAAGGGCTAGAAATATGATGGTAAAATGATGGGTCTTTGTGTGTGTGTGTGTGTGTGTGTGTGTGTGTGTACAAGTGTGCCTGCATGTATATTGACCACACTTCACCTACCTTCAAATAATTAATGTTATGAGTTTAGGCAGCATGTGAGCACTTTCAAGTGCCCTTCCATTTACTTGTCTGTTGTAAAATATTTGTGCATTTTTGTATTTAATCAGAAAACATTTATAAAGAACTCATTTTGTTCCCAAGAACCTACTCTACTAAGTTCTGAGATGAGTACAATTTGAATTTTTATTAAAAATTGCTATGATAAAGAACATATAAGATGAGTAAAGGAAGCACACTGTTCTATTGAAGCTAAGTAGTTAGAGATACTTGCTACCTGGGCTGATCAAGGAAATCTTCATGAAAAAATAATGGTAGAGTTGGAACCTGAAAAGTCAATAAGATTTTTGGACAGAGAAAGGGATAAAAAATATAGCAAAGTAACAGAAACAGGAAAGAAATGATAGTATTTAGGAATATATAAGTCATCATGGTTTCCAGATGTACATAAATGTATATAAACTAGAGTGGTGAAGGATCATAGAAGGCTTTGAACGACAAGTTAAAGATAACTACATCTGATAAGGAGTTTATAGCTTGCTATGTATGGCAGAAAATTCTATAACCTCTAAGGAAGAAAGAAGAGATCCAGAAATTAGGGAAGACCAATTGTACTTAATGTTCTTCATGATCAAGTTAGTGGAATATGACTTTGTAAATACAACCTTGAGTCATGAGGAAGAAAAGTATTCTTTGAGCATTATAAGGTTGATATTATATTGACCACACAATATCCCTCTTATCTAGACTTGTTGAAGGAGTTTGGCAAGAAACTAATTCTCAAAATATGAAATGTGTCTAAATTTTTAGATATTTGGGGAAATGCAAATTGCAATGTAAAATGTGAGACATGATCTTACACCTTCCTTTTAGATAACAGCAGAAACCTTGTTGAGAAGACCACATTTCTGATTCAAAGTAAATCCTTCTGAAGGTATGGATTTTCAAGACATATAAAGGAGTTTGGGACTTGTTTCCTGAGGGAGAAGTAACCTAAAAGGGGATGGGGCAGGAAAAGAGACTTTTTCACAGGGGACGTTAATCAAGACAGACTGCAGGACAAAGAAACAAGGGATAACATGAGGACAGGGAAGAGGTAGCCAGACTAAATGCTTACCAGCCACTTTTTCACCCCTCTTTTCTCTGTATGGTTTGGACATAATCTTTCTCTTTACCAAGGTTGTGCATATTTGGAAGAGGGAACAAAGGAGGCTGCTGTCACCAACTACCTTTTCCCTTTTATGCTACAGTCAGTGGCAGGTGCCCAGAAACAGCTTCATTGTGTCCTAGAGAGTGATAAGCATAATAAGCATTTCCTTGGAATTATCTATACTGCTAAAGACTTAACCTTCTTGTTAGGAAACAGCTTATTCTCCCAGTCCTGCTTAGATCTAGAGAGCTTAGGTGCCTTATGTGACAGAAGACAAGAGCCTATCACATTGGTTAGATTTGTGAATGTCAACACATTTCCTGGCTAAGTCTGAACTGAACCCTATCCTAGAATTGAACCAGGAGTGCTTTCCCACCCTGATCACCAAAATGTTATCAGAATGGTGCCACAAGACAAAATGGAATCAGCAAAAGCAGTTAAGGTGTTTGTATTAACATCTTATATTTAAGAGGGATGTGATCAAAATGGAACCCTCACATTGGGAGTACAACTGGTGTTCTGCGTTGTACCATTTGACCATTTGAGAATAGATATTCTGTGTATAAGCATGGAATTTTACAGTGTCATGTACATTTCTCAGGCTAATTTTTTCTTATGGACAGGGTAGACCACAGGCATGTGTGATTGTTCACATTTTAACAAATAGTTTTGGGGGATTTGTTTGTTGGCTTGCTTGTTAGTTTTAAGAAATTTATATGAGTTATTGATATAAAAGTAAAATATTTCTCCATGATGTTGAGATCCATTTGGAGAATCAAGCAAGCACTGACAGGCTGGTGGCTAATTATGTATCCTGGATTGAGGACCTGTGGTAGACTTCAGGGAAAGACAATATGACCTGTGGTCAACACAATTATTAGATATGCAAGATGAAGAGTGTTTTCAGAGGAGTTTGAACTATGGCTTGATTATATTAAGTAAGGGTGTCAGCAATGGAATTTTTAACAATTTGAGAAATGAAGAAGGGTCACAGAGTGTTTGAAACAGCATACCTTCTAGGCTATATTAGCATAAATATATTAATATATATTCCTTTTGGTAAGTTGCATTATTACCTTACAATAAGTCTTTGACAGTAGAGATAATTCCAAGGAAATGCTTATTATGCTTACTACAGGAATCATGGGAAAAGACCTCTTAATATGTAATGAGATGATAGATGTAATTACAGAAGACTGTAGAAAAGGATAGAATACAGCCCCAAGTTTCAGGAGCATCCTGAGAATTCTTTCAGGAATTTTAGAACTAATTTGAGTAGTACAACTCATTCATCTGATTCAGGCAGAGCAGAAAAAAAGGATAAGGATAAATTTAAGTCCTGCCATATTTACAGGCAAAATAAATTAGTTGATATTATATCTTACACTGAGCTTGATTTTAGTGGCTGCAAAAGAAGAGTCATGGAAAGACAAATTGGAGTATTGGTGGCAGATGTAAAGGTGAGGCATAATGATCCTCACTTCCAAAGAACGTTGGTAAGCTTCTTTCTTTTGCTTGTTTTTGTTTTCCCCAATAAGCAAGGTATTCAGTGGTAAGCTATGTGTTCATGGAAGATTACTCTCTATTATTGTATTTTCACATTGCACATTTGAAATTGTATTTTATATTGTATATTTTGATACTGATTTGATATTGCATTTGATTAACTGTATATTGATTATTGATTATTGTTCTGATTTTGAGTGTACGGTCTTGCTCTCTATTATGGCTAATGGCATTATTTGCCTGATAATCTTTCAAGAAGCATGCCCCTGCTGGATTAATGATTTGTTTTGTTTTGTTTTTAACATGAGACGTTATGGTTAAGGATCCTTAAAATTACCTAGAAATCTGTTATCTCATCATGTGAATTTGACTGACCAGCTTCTGATTCTAGGAGGTTTGTTTGACCTTTTACTGACTACAGAGATTAACAGGTAAGAGAACAGTGACATAGATAATAAAAACTCCATCACCTCCTTCTCTTCCTTCTGAGCTAATCACTTCAAATTCAAATAAATTTATTGTCACATTTTCTGTGGCATATCTGCATAGCTATCTAAAAATCTATCTATCCATCTATCTTTCTATCATCTATCATCTATCTATTGGCAGATAGAGATTGAAATGGGAGATATAAAACTGCTTGTACCCTAAATAAGATAGTCTTCTTAAGAAAAATTTAATTCACAGTGATTTGATTGCCTCAAAAACATATATGTTAATCAGATCATATTTTATTTGAAAACTCAGAAATTTCTATGCTATGCTTAATTTTTCTTCTCTTTGTTTGCCAACTCTAATTATCCCTGTTTTATAATTGGGAGAAATTGTCTTACATAGAGATTGAAAAGTTCCCAGTAGCCAACTGTTGACCAGGGAAGAAAGTGAAATTATTCCCTGAGCTAAATTCTTTTTTTTTTTTTTTTTAATTTTTTTTTATAAATTAATTTTTATTGGTGTTCAATTTACCAACATACAGAATAACACCCAGTCCTCATCCCGTCAAGTGTACCCCTCAGTGCCCGTCACCCATTCACCCCCACCCCCCACCCTCCTCCCCCTCCACCACCCCTAGTTCATTTCCCAGAGTTAGAAGTCTTTATGTTCTGTCTCCCTTTCTGATATTTCTCACACATTTCTTCTCCCTTCCCTTATATTCCCTTTCGCTATTATTCATATTCCCCAAATGAATGAGAACATACACTGTTTGTCCTTCTCCGGTTACTGTGGCCAAGTTCAAAAAGGGTGTTGCCTGAGTTCTTCTCTGGGATTTTGATGGAATCTTGTCTCACATTTAGATCTTTCATCCATTTTGAGTTTATCTTTGTGTATGGTGCATGAGAGTGGTCCAGTTTCATTCTTCTGCATGTGGATGTCCAATTTTCCCAGCACCATTTATTGAAGAGACTGTCTTTCTTCTAGTGGATCGTCTTTCCTCCTTTATTGTATATTAGTTGAGCATAAAGTTCAGGGTCCACTTCTGGGTTCTCTGTTCTGTTCCATTGATCTATATGTCTGTTTTTGTGCCAGTACCACACTGTCTTGATGAACACAGCTTTGTAGTACAACCTGAAATCTGGCATTGTGATGCCCCCAGATATGGTTTTCTTTTTTTAAAATTCCCCTGGCTGTTTGGGGTCTTTTCTGATTCCACACAAATCTTAAAATAATTTGTTCTAAGTCTCTGAAGAAAGTCCATGGTATTTTGATAGGGATTGCATTATACGTGTAAATTGCCCTGGGTAACATTGACATTTTCACAATATTAATTCTGCCAATCCATGAGCATGGAATATTTTTCCATCTCTTTGTGTCTTCCTCAATTTCTTTCAGAAGTGTTCTGTAGTTTTTAGGGTATATTTTGAGAACCATTTGAATGGTAAATGGTTCTCCAACCTTTTATTTTCAGGTTGTAGGTGTCCTTCTGTCTAAAATGAGTCTCTTGTAGACAGCAAATAGATGGGTCCTGTTTTTTTATCCAGTCTGAAACTCTGCGCCTTTTGATGGGGTCATTAAGCCCATTCACGTTCAGAGTTACTTGAACTTCTTCTTAAAGGGGAGTTTTAAGAGTCCCCCTTAAAATTTCTTGCAGAGCTGGTTTGGAGGTCACATATTCTTTCAGTTCCTGCCTGTCTTGGAAGCTCTTTATCTCTCCTTCCATTTTGAATGAGAGCCTTGCTGGATAAAGTATTCTTGGTTGCATGTTCTTCTCATTTAGGACCCTGAATATATCCTGCCAGCCCTTTCTGGCCTGCCAGGTCTCTGTGGAGAGGTCTGCTGTTACCCTAATATTCCTCCCCATGAAAGTCAGGGACTTCTTGTCTCTTGCTGCTTTAAGGATCTTCTCTTTATCTTTGGAATTTGCAAGCTTCACTATTAGATGTCGAGGTGTTGAACGGTTTTTATTGATTTTAGGGGGGGATCTCTCTATTTCCTGGATCTGAATGCCTGTTTCCCTTCCCAGATTGGGAAAGTTTTCAGCTAGGATTTGTTCAAATACATATTCTGGCCCTCTGTCCCTTTCGGCGCCCTCGGGAACCCCAATTAAACGTAGGTTTTTCTTCCTCAGACTGTCATTTATTTGCCTTAATCTGTCTTCATGGTCCCTTAATTGTCTGTCTCTTTTTTCCTCAGTTTCCCTCTTTGCCATCAACTTGTCTTCTATGTCACTCACTCGTTCTTCCACCACGTTAACCCTCGTCGTTAGGACTTCTAGTTTGGATTGCATCTCATTCAATTGATTTTTAATTTCTGCCTGATTGGATCTAAATTCTGCAGTCATGAAGTCTCGTGAGGCCTTAATGCTTTTTTCTAGAGCCACCAGTAGCTGTATAATGGTGCTTCTGAATTGGCTTTCTGACATTGAAGTGTAATCCAGATTTTGTAACTCTGTGGGAGAGAGGGCTGTTTCTGATTCTTTCTTTTGAAGTGAGGTTTTCCTTCTAGTCATTTTGCTCAGTGCAGAGTGGCCAAAAACAAGTTGTATTGGAACACGGGGGAGTATCACTGGTCCGTCTAGCTGGTCTTCTGGGGGAGGGGCCTGCTGTGCTGATTTTCAGGTGTTAGCACTTGGGGGAGCTGCTCTGCCCCTGCCTGCTGCAGGGCTCAGCGGGGGTTGTTTACCCCGTGGGACCCAGGGAGGAACAGCAGCAGTTGCTATGGCAACTCTGGAAGCCTGGATTCAGCCTCCGCAGGAACTACGGGGCTCGGGGCTCTCGGCTCTCTCCGTCCGCAGGGCCTGGAGGCTCCGGGGCGGGGCCGCTGATCTGCTCAGCTCGGGGCAGGAGCGTCCTTGCTGTCCTGGGCCCTCCCGGCCTCTGCCTGTCCCGGGGGAGGCCGGATCCTGGGCTGTGTCCTGGCGCCCTGTGCTCCGGGGCCTGCGCTGTTGGATTCGCGCTCCCGCCCTGCAGCTCCCTCCCTGGATCCGCTCCCGAGCCCCTCCGAGCTGCTCCGGTCGGTCCCTCCGTGCGCGCTGCAGCCCTTAGGGAGCTCGGAGCACTCCCCTGCGCTCGCAGGTGTCTGTTAGTGTCCCCGGGAGCCCGAGGGCATCCCCGCTCTCCTGGGTCCTGCTCCAACTCCCTGCGAGCCCCTTTCCGCCCGCCCGGGAAGGTTGGTGCAGCTCCTGCTCCTCCGGGACGGGGCTCTCCTGTCCTGGGGACACTCGCCCCAGCCTCAGCCCGGCTCCTCGCGGGGCCCCTCCCCCTCGGAGGCCTTTTGTTTCTTTATTTCTTTTTCCCCGTCTTCCTACCTTGATAGAAGCGCGAACTCTTCTCACTGTAGCATTCCAGCTGGTCTCTCTTTACATCTCAGGCTGAATTCGTAGATTTTCAGGATGGTTTGAAGGTTATCTAGGTAACTTGGTGGGGACAGGTGATTTGGGGACCCTGCTCTTCCGCCATCTTGCCCCTCCCTCCCCTGAGCTAAATTCCATTTAGTAGCTAGTTCCAAAAGTAAAAGAACAAATGTATTTTTAGAGAAAATCAAAGAATTGAAACTTATCTTTGTGTCTAACATGAAGGGAAATTCTATGTCTGCCTACACTAAAGCCATCAAAGTGAAACCTTTTGATTGTTCAAACACATTGCACAGATCTGTATTTGCACATATAATAAAGGTCAAAACTGTAACTTATTATCAGATGTCATTTTATTTGAACAACCCGAGAAGAGACTGTTTATCTTATGGAGCCTTTCTACTATTTGTTTTCCTCAGTGTGGAACATTTGCTGTGCTATGTTATTTCATTTGACCAGTTGTAAGAGAAAAAAAACAAACTTGAGTCATATATTGACAGATGAGTATGAAACTCGGCTGGAAGAGTCTTAAGATTTTCAAGCCAGAGAAGTAATTGAGTTAATTTCAGTAATTGGTGAGATGCAGTTGATTTCTTGGAAAGATCATGGGCTTTGGAGTTAGATATGGATTCAAATCTCTTGACTGTCATTTTCAGAGTTAATGACCTTGAAAAAGTTAACCCAATGATTCTAAAATTTACAGGCTTTGAGAAACAATAAAATAAAAAAAAATAATGTTATAGACTAAAATGGACATTAAGGAGTGCACTTGTGATGAGCACCAGGTGTTGTATAGAAGTGTTGAATCACTATACTGTATATCTGAAGCTAATATTACACTATGTTAACTGCAATTTAATAAAAACTTTAAAAATATATGTTTGTAATCCCAAAGAGCCTGCTGCAATGCTTTACATTGTGATAAAAGCTGAACTTTACATACTCAATAAATGTTTGCTGAAATAATTCTAAAAAATAAATAAAAAATAATTCAACCAAAAAAAATAAATAAAATGCTCCCAATTTCTTATTTCACCAGGTAAAGATACAATAAAACCCCACCAATAAATGCATGAAGAACTATCAATTATCATCACCATCTATGGCAGGTACTGCTAGTTGCCTACTCAATATCTATTTCCTTTCTTCCTCACTTATAGAATCTCAGGTTTTGTTCACATACACAACACACCCAGCTAAAATACATTTATCAGTCTCCTTTGTACCTAGGAGTAACCATTAAATATAGTTCTGGGCAATGAGATGTAAGAGAGAATCTGCTTGGATTAATGGAAGGCTTTTGCATTCCTAATATAGGCAGCCACCTTCCTTGTTGTGTCCTCTTTTTTTTTTTTCATACTTGGATATGAGGCTGGGGTTGGAGCAGCCATCTTGTGACATGTGATGGAATAAAGATAGAAGTTATATGCTAAGGAATTAGAGGAGAAGATGAAAAAGAGCATGGGTTCTTAACAGCATTTGAACCCACCTTATCAATTTTGGTTTACTGCAGGACCTCTCATGAGAGAAAATACCCCCCCTTTTTTAAACCATTATTTTCTAGGTTTCTGTAACTAATGATGAAATGTAATCCTGATTACAGTTCAGCATTTTGTAAAATAAAGGATATTTTAGTACTCAGAAGTGTCTTGCTTTGCTTTCTCCATAAAAGATATCTTCTTTTCTCTATATTCTTCCATCTCTAGCATCCTGTCAGGGCATTTTTAGTTCTGTGCACCTTGGCAACGGCTTCTACCTTCTGCTATAGAATTGCTTAGGTTTATGTATGATATCTCCTAGATGAGTCTTGCCCTACTTCTAGATATTTCTTTCAGTTGGGCACACCCCCCAAGGTTTTTCTAAATAGATGTTCCCGTTGATGCTTCCAAACCTGTATTCTCACGGGCTAAGAAAGAATGAATATGTCCTCTGCCATTTGTTCCTTAAAACTTTTATTTTCTTCTGCTTCAGAATTTTCTAGTTTTGTGTAACTTGTGAATCAGAATAGAAGAAAGCATCCTTTTTCTACTTCTTTCTTTGAAGCATTAGTATATACCTCAATAGTTGAATGTTGATCTCTTATTTCACTAATCCTTTGAAGCAGTCCCAGCTGAGTTGTATTTCAAAGAGCATTTTATTTTTATATTTTGACGGCATGGTATTTAGAGAATGATAATTATAACTTCATTGTGGATTGTATCCTTTGTCCAAGAGTTTAAAAACTATTCATTGTTAAGATTCTTCATTTTACTTTGAATTTTATTTTTTATAATAATAGTCTGAATTTTTTTCTTATTATTATATCTGACTGATATACTTGTGTCTAACATCTAATTTTCTCATATCATTTACTTTATAAATGTATTTTGTAAGTATTGTATAGATGAATTTATCTTTAAATCCAACCTAAGAGTCTTTTCTTTTGATAAGGTGATTCATTTTAAGTTTATTCCTGGAACTGAAAAGTTTGTTCTTACTTTATCATCTTATTTTGTGTTTCTCTCATATCTATCTTCTTTTTTAATAGAAAATATTTGCCGGTAGCATCACAATGTTGATTTCAAGCTCTACGATAAAGCTATTGTTGTCAGGACAGCATGATGCTGGCACAAAAACAGACACATAGATCAATGGAACAGAATAGAGAACCCAGAAATAGACCCTTAACTCTATAGTCAACTAATCTTGACATACCAGGAAAGAATATCCAATGGAAAAAAAAAAGTCTCTTCAATAAATGGTGTTGGGAAAATTGGACATCCACATACAGGAAAATGAAACTGGACCATTCTCTTACACCATACACAAAAACATGTTCAAAATGGATGGAAGACCTAAATGCGTAACGGGAAACCATTAATTTCCTAGAGACAAACACAGGCAGCAACTTCTGTGACCTCAGCCACAGCAGCTTCTTGAAAGATACGTCTCCAAAGTCAGGGGAGACAAAGGCAAATGTGAGCTATTGGTATTTCTTCAAGATAAAGACTTTTGCACAGCAAAGGAAATAGTCGACAAAACCAAAAGACAACTTACAGAATGGAAGAAGATATTTGCAAATGACATATCAGATAAAAAGCTAGTATCCAAAATATATAAAGAACTTATTAAACTCAATACCCAAAGAACAAAGAATCCAATCAAGAAATGGGTAGAAGATATGAACAGACATTTCTCAAAAAAGACATACAAATGGCCAGCAGGCACATGAAAAAATACTCTACATCACTTGGCATCAGGAAAAAGCAAATGAAAACTACAGTGAGATGCCACCTTACACCAGTCAGAATGGCTAAAATTAACAGACAGGAAATGATAGATGTTGTTGAAAATGTGGAGAAAGGGGAACCCTTTTACATTGCTAGTGGGAATGCAACTGTTGTAGCCATTCTGGAAAACAGTATAGAGTTTCCTCAAAAAGTTAGAAATAGAGCTACCCTATGACCCAGCAATTCCACTACTAGGTATTTACCCCAAAGATACGAATGTAGTGATTTGGGAGTTCCCCTGTACCCCAATATTCATATGTTCACAATAGCCAAATTATGGAAAGAGCCTGGATGTCCATTGACAGATGAATGGATAAAGAAGTGATGTATATATTCAATGGAATACTCAGCTATCAATTTTTTATCATTTGCAATGATTTGGATGGAACTGGAGGGTATTATTCTGAGTGAAATAAGTCAAACAGAGAAAGATAATAATCATATGATTTCACTTGTATTGAAATTTAAGAAACAAATCAGAGGAGCATAGGAGAATGGTAAGGGAGTAAAACGACAAAATAAGAGAGAGAGATAAATCATAAGAGACTCTTAATCATAGGAAATAAACTTAAGATTGCTGGAGGGGAGGGTGGTGAGGAGATGGGGTCACTGGGTGACAGGAATTAAGCAGGGCACATGATGTAATGCCACTAGATGTTATATAGAACTAATGAATCACTGAACTGTACCTCTGAAACTAATAACACACTATATGTTAATGAATTGAATTTAAATTAAAGAAAAAAAACATAACTTCTGTAGAATTATTGCCTAACCATTTAGCTATTCAGACATGGGAACTCCCATAGGAAGTCAGAATTAAATTTAAAAATAAGAATATAAGTAAGTTATAAACAAATTAATTCATTTAAAAGACCAAGCTGAGAAGACAGCATCTATAAATGGCAGGGAATATAGATGTCATAAATTTAACCTAAGCACGTTATTAAACAAATAAATAGCAACAACAAAAACCTTTAGGAGGAAAATCAAAACCCAGATTTGCTCTAAAATATTATCTAAAATATCTGTAACAGAAATTTAAGAAATATGCAAAGAAACAAAAAATATGCCCCATACTCAGGGGAAAAAAATCAGTCAATACAAAACAGTCTCACTCCCTTTTTTTAAAGGAAGCTCCATGCCCATAATGATGGCCGATGCAAGATCTGAATTCATGACCCTGAGATCAAGACCTGAGCTGAGATCAAGAGTTGGGTGCTTAAGCAGCTGAGCCACTCAGGCACCCCTACAAAATGGTCTCTGAGTGGACTAGGGTGTTGGATTTAGCAAACAGGGACTTCAAGACAGCATTTATCAATGTTTAAACATCTTTTAGAAGTATACTTGAATAATTAAAAGAAAATATGATAATAATGTTTCAACAAGTAGAATTTTTCAAGGAGGTAGAAATTATATAAAAATAGCAAAATAGAAATTATGGAGTTGAAAAAAAAGTACAATAACTGAATGCAAAATCCATTAAAAGAACCCAACATTAGAATAGAGGTAATAGAAGACTGAATGAACTTGAAGATAGATTAGTAAAATTATCCAATCAAAAAGAAGAAGATTATTCAATAAAATAGAGCTTCCAAGACCCATGAGACATTAGTTTTGACAAAATGTGAGTCCCAGAGGATAGGAGGAGAGAATTATTTTTTAAAAAAGCTATACACACAAATAATATAAATTAGATAAAATGGACAAATTCCTAGAAAGACACCAATTACCAATACTGATTCAAAATAAAATAGAAAACATGAGCAGACTAATAATGAGCAAGGAAATTGAATTAATGACTAAAAATCTTAGAAGAAATGTTTAAGCCAAGATGACTTTACTGGTGAATTCTATAAAATAATGAAGAAATAATACCAATATTACATAAATTATTTTAGAACACAGAGAAGGAAATATGCCATAACTCATCTATAGACACAAACATCCTTATGAAAATATTAGCCAACTGAAGTCTGCAATATATAAAAAAAAGTTTACACACCATGACCAAGTGGAATTTATCCCAGGAAGGGAAAGATAATTTAACATCTCAAAATCAACAAATTTAATACAGTAGAATAAAGGACAAAAATATATTCATATCTCAATAGACACAGAAATATCATTTAACAAAGTCCAACATCATTTAATGATAAAAACAAACAACTAGCAATAGGAGAATACTTCCTCAATAAAAAGCATCTATTAAAAACCCAGAGCTAGTATTCTATTCTATCTCATGGTGAAAGACTGAATGCTTCTTCCTATTGTTTGGGAATGAGAAAAGGATATATGCTTTTGCCAATTCTGTTCTACATAATATTTGAGATTTTGCCAGTAAAATAAGGCAAGAAAAATAAAAACATCCAGATCAGAAAATAAGCAGTAAAACTTTCTTTATTCATAGATGCCATGATTCTGCTAGAATCTATTTTTCAAATAGAAAATCCCAAGGAGCATCCCCTCAAAATAAAAGGACTAATAGACAAGTTCAGCAAAATCACAGGCCACAACATGACCTTACAAAATCAATTGCATTTCTATATACTAACAGTCATAAAATCGAGTTAAAATAGCAATTCCAGTTGTAATAACCTCAAAAACTACTCAAATAAATTTAATATGAGTATTTCAGGTTCATGGATTGGGAGATTAAACACCATCTGAAGGGCAATGCTGTCCAAGTTGATACATAAATTTAACAAAAAAAAGTCAAAATTTCAGCAGGCTTCTTTGTAGAAATTGACGAGTCAAATGTAAAATTCAAATAGAAAAGCAGTACACCAGAATAGCTAATACAATCTGGAAAGAAAAGAGCAAAGTTTGAAGACTCACATGTCCTTTTTTCATAATTTCCTTTATAACTATAATAATCCATATAATATGGTGCTCTTAAAATTATAGACATGCAACAGGATTGCAAGTCTAGAAAAAATCCTTGTGTTTATGATCAAAGGATATTAGACAAAGGTGTTGAGGCAATAAAATGGGGGAACTGATAGGCTTAAAAAATATTTTCTTTATTTATTTGAGAGAGAGCGTGAGAGTGAGAGAGTGAAAGATCATGAGCAAGGGAGAAGGGTAGAGGGAGAAGCAGACTTCTCACTGTGCAGGAAGCATGATGTGAGACTCAATCCCAGGACCCTGGGATCATGGCTGAGCTGAAGGTGGATTATTAACTGACTGAGTCACCCAGATGCCTGAAATGATAGGCTTTTTAACAAATAATGCTGGGACAATTGATAGCCAGATACAAAAAAAAATGGACTTACATCCTTAACTCACATTATATGCCAAAATTAACTCAACATGGGTAATAGACCTAAATGAAAATGTTAAAACTTTGTAACATAAGACTAAATATTCAAAATCTTGGTTTGGCCTAGGATTTTTTAGATACAAAACAAAAATCATGGCACATAAAATTTTTAAAAACCACAAATTAGACTTCGCCAAGTTGAAAATCTTTGTGCTTCCAAAGATACCATTAAAAAATGAAAAAGTGGGGATCCCTGGGTGGCTTAATGGTTTAGTGCCTGCCTTTGGCTCAGGGCTTGATCCAGGATCAAGTGCCACTTCAGGCTCCCTGCATGGAGCCTGCTTCTCCCTCTGCCTGTGTCTATGCCTCTCTCTCTCTATCTCTCTCTCTCGTGTGTGTGTGTGTGTGTATGTGTCTCATGAATAAAAAATAAAATCTTTAAAAAATAAATAAAAAATAAAAAAATGAAAAAGCTAGTCAAAAACTATTAAAACTATTTGCAAATAATATACCTGATAATGTGATTATATTTGAATATATAAAGAACTCTTAGCTTAAAAGTTCTCATCACAAAAGAGAGGAAACCATCAAAATCCTAGAGGAGAATGCAGGCAGCAAATTTTGACTTCAGCTGCAGTAACTTCTTGTAAGATACATCTCTAAAAGCAAGAGAAACAAAAGCAAAAATGAACTATTGGGATTTCATCAAGATAAGCTTCTGCATAGCAAAGGAAACAGTCAACAAAACTAAAGGAAACCTACAGAATGGGAGGAGATATTTGCAAATAACATATCAGGTAAAGGGCTGGTATCCAAAATCTATAAAAAACAGTTATCAAACTCGGGCCCCTGGGTGGCTCAGTGGTTGAGTGTCTGCCTTTGGCTCAGGTTACGAGCCCAGGGTCCTGGGATTGAGTCCTGCATCAGGCTCCCTACAGGGATCCTGCATCTCCCTTTGCCTATGTCTTTGCCTCTCTCTCCGTGTCTCTCATGAATAAATAAAATATTAAAAATAACTTTTCAAACTCAACACCCAAAAACAAACAATTCACTCAAGAAATGGGCAGAAGACACAAACAGACATTTCTCCAAAGACATACAAATGGCCAACAGGCACATGAAAGCATGCTCCACATCACTTGTAATCAGGGAAATTTAAATTAAAACCACAATGAGACACAACTAGTGAGAATGGCTAAAATGAGCAAGACAGGAAACAGCAAATTTTAGCTAGGATTTGGAGAAAGGGGAATCCTCTTACACTGTTAGTGGGAATACAAGCTGGTGCAGCCACTCCAGAAAACATTGTGGAGGTTCCTCAAGAAGTTAAAATAGAGCTACCCTATGATCCCCAGCAATTGCACTACTGGCTATTTACTCCAAAGGCACAGATGTATTGTAATGAATACATTGGGCACCTGCACCCCAATGTTCATATCAGCAATGTCCACAATAGCCAAACTATGGAAGGAGCCGAGATATAGTTTGACAGATGAATGGAATGCTACTCAGCCATCAGAAAGGATGAATACCTACCATTTACATCAACATGGATGGAACTAATATGCTGAGTAAAATAAGTCAATCAGAGAAAGACAATTATCATATAGTTTCACTTACATGTGGAATATAAGAAATACTGAAAGGAACCATAAGGGAAAGAGGGGCAACTGAATGGGGGAAAATCAGAGAGGAAGACAAACCATGAGAAACTCTTAACTCTGGGAAACAAACTGAGGGCTGCTGAAGGGGAGGTAGGTGTGGGGGTGGGATACCTGGGTGATAGGCATTAAGGAGGGCATGTGATGTGATGAGCCCTGGATGTTATAGTATATGCTGGCAAGTTGAATTTAAATACAAATTTAAAATGTTCTCATCACAAGAAAAAAAATCAACTATGTTTGGTGAAAGATGTGAACTAAATCATTTTGTAATACATACAAAAATTGAATCATTATATTGTACACCTGAAACAAATATAATGTTATGTCAATTATATACCAATTTTTGTTTAAGAAAAGCTTATGGGAAAAACGACCAATGTGCTTAACAATAATGATGTCTTTTATGGAAAATATCTTATTCCCTGGAAATAACTTAAAAGAATGGGAAATTCTTTGGGAATGAGGATATCTATGAACATGATAGAGCTACAAAATAGAAAGACCTGGAGTTGAATTGTAGCATTATTGTAAACATGCATTTGAGATGATCAGTTTTTTGAGGAATGCTTGTATTGCAATGGATTTCCCTCTCAAGGACTGCTTTTGCTGTATCCCAAAGATTTTGAATGGTTGTATCTTCATTCTCCTTAGTTTCCCTGAATCTTTTTAATTCTTCTCTAATTTCCTGGTTGATCCTTTCATCTTTTAGCAGAATGGTCTTTAACCTCTATGTGTTTGAATTTCTTCCAAATTTCTTCTTGTGATTGAGTTCTAGTTTCAAAGTATTATGGTCTGAAAATATGCAGGAGACAATCCCAATCTTTTGGTATTGGTTAAGACCTGATTCGTGGCCCAGTATGTGGTCTATTCTGGAGGAAGTTCCATGTGCACTTGAGAAGAATGTGTATGCAGTTGTGTTTGGATGGAAAGTTCTGTAAATATCTGTCAAATCCATCTGGTCCAGTGTATCATTTAAAGCTCTTGTTTCTTTGGAGATGTTGTGCTTAGAATATCTGTCATTTGCAGAAAGCACCGTGTTGAAGTCTCCCAGTATAAGTGTATTATTATCTAAGTATGTCTTAACTTTGGTTATTAATTGATATACTTGGCAGCTCCCACATTTGGGGCATAAATATTCATGATTGTTAGGTCCTCTTGTTGGATAGATCCTTTAAGTATGATATAGTGTCCGTCTTCATCTCTTACTACAGTCTCTGGGATAAACATTAATTTTATGATATGAGGATTGCTATCCCTGCTCTTTTGAGGACTATTTGAATGGTAAATTTTTCTCCCACCTTTCATTTTCAGGCTGTAGGTGACCTTAGGTCTAAATTGAGTCTCTTGTAGACAGCAAATAGATGGGTCCTGCTTTTTTATCCAGTCTGAAACCCTGTGCCTTTGGATGGGATCATTAAGCTCATTCGCATTCAGAGTTACTATTGAAAGATATTAATTTAGTGTCATCATAGTACCTATTCAGTCCCTGTTTTTGTGGATTGTTTCTTTGGACTTCCTCTTTCTTTTACAGAATCCCTCTTATTATTTCTTGCAGATCTGGTTTGGTGGTCACATATTCTTTCATTTTCCTCCTATCTTTGAAGCTCTTTATCTTTCCTTCTATTCCTAATGAGAGCCTTGCTGTATAGAGTATTCTTGGTTGCATGTTCTTCTCATTTAGGACCCTGAATATATCCTGCCAGCCCTTTCTGGCCTGCAAGGTCTCTGTGAAGAGGTCTGCTGTTAACCTAATACTTCTCCCCATATGGGTTAGGGATTTCTTGTCTCTTGCTCCTTTAAGGATCTTCTCTTTATCTTTGGAATTTGCAAGTTTTACTATGAAATGTTGGGGTGTTGAAAAGTTTTTATTGACTTTAGGGGGGGATCTCTCTATCTCCTGGATCTGAAGGCCTGTTTTCCTTCCCAAGTTAGGGAAATTCTCAGCTATGATATATTCAAATACACTTTCTGGTCCTCTCTCCCTTTCGGTGCCCTCTGGAACCCCAATTAAATGTAGATTTTTCTTTCTGAGGCTGCCATTTATTTCCATTAACCTTTCCTCATGGTCTTCTAATTCTTTTTCTCTTTTTTTCCTCAGCTTCCTTCCTTGCCATCAACTTGTCTTCTATATTACTCACTCTTTCTTCTACCTCATTAACCCTCATTGTTAGGACCTCCAGTTTGGATTGCATCTCATTTAATTGATTTTTAACTTCGGCCTGATTCGATCTAAATTCGGCAGTCATGAAGTCTCTTGAATCTTTTATGCTTTTATCCAGAGACACCAGTAGCTTTATAATTGTGCTTCTGAATTGACTTTCTGACATTGAATTGTAATCCAAATTCTGTAACTGAAAAATAATAGAGGATGTACAGTGCAGGGTTTCACAATACAGATTCTAGAGCCAGAAGCTACTAACTGTGTGACATTAAGCTAGTAATCTAACATAATTAGTGCCTCTGTTTCCTTACTTGTAAAATGGAAATGATAATAATAGTATTTACTTCATAGTTTTGCTATAAGCTTAAATTATTTATTCATGTAAATTATTTAGAATGCTTTGTAAGCATTAGCAACAGTTTTTGTTTTTCTGTTTTCAGAGAGGTTCTAGGTACATAATTTAATTATGTGTAAGTACTTTAAATTTGTCCTCATCTTTGCAACAGTTACACCTTTTATTTATTTAGTTCATATCTCAATCACACTGGATGGAATTTCCCAGCCAATATTAACTAGTGTTTTTGTTTCTAATTTAGTGGGGTCACCTTTGTTGTTTCACAGGAAGTATAGTATTATCCATTGACATAAGAGCTATTATTTGTCAAATTAGTAAGTATTCTTTCTTTAATATTTAGTATAGAATGGAATTTATCAAATAATTGTTCAGTATCTGAAACTGACCTATTAACATGACACATTGAGAGATTCTTAACATTAGGTCATCCTTACATTTCTAAGGGAAAGCATTTTGGGAATTTATATTTTCCAAAAAATTAGCATTCCTTGAAAGTGAGATTTTGGGCAGCCTGGGTGGCTCAGTGGTTTAGTGCTGCCTTCAGCCCAGGGCCTGATCCTGGAGACCCCGGATCAAGACCTATATCAGGCTACCTGCACAGAGCCTGCTTCTCCTTCTGCCTCTATCTCTGCCTCTCTCTCTCTCTCTCTCTCTCTCTCTCTCATGAATGAGTGAATGAATAAAATATTAAAAAATAAAGTGAGATTTTTAAATTTAGTAGCCTAAGGTGACAATATAACTCTGGAGTCAGACACTTGTATTCTGTGGGGCTTTGTTTTGTTTTTGTTTTTACTTTAGGCAAGTTACTCAACATTAGACTCAGATCCCTGATATGTAAAATGGTACCTATCTTATAGGATGATTGTGATGATTGAATGAGATATTTCCTAAAGACTTATCGTAACACCTGACACCTAATAAGGAATAAGTGTTAGTGTTATTCATTCATGTCTCATACCTTCGCCATTTTGTGTATGCTCAACTTGTATAAAATATATCTGTTCTTCCGATTCAATGATTTGCTGATTTAAATTCTTCATTTCATATTAATATTTCTTCTGATTTATTTGGGTTCGCAGTTTTCAAAAACTAATACTTTGTGCTTTCATTTTTAGCCTTTCATGTGTAATCCTTACTAATAGTTCTCTGTATATTTGATGTCATTAAGTCTTTTTTTCTAAACTTCTGTAACTAATACTTTTAGACAAAAGACAAATGAAATTATTTATTCAATACACATATTCTGAATTGTTCTGGACTGCCCTGGTCATCCTAGACTTTGTTATTAAGGAGAAAGTGAAACTACTGAAATATACAACTTTTGTCCTTAAGGAGTTTACACTCTGAAATGAATTGAGCTTACATTTATCTACTAACAGTATTCTTTTTCTTTCTTCTGTCCAACAATGTATTCTACATAAGGTAGCTGTTTTATGATGATTATGTATGAAAATAAGAAAATTTAAAAATACATAATTTGTATATCCATAGCTTATATACATTGATAATGTGAATACTTTTTTATACTTAAGGAGTTTTCATTTAGTCAGATCTAGAAACTTTGTTTCTCTGCCAACTTTCATGACTTACATACAATGATTAGAAAAATATTGCATCTTACTATAGATACTACAATTGAAGCTTAGATATTCCCTTTCTATATAAGTGAATATATAGAAAAATCCCAATTTTAAAAATAAAGACGATTTCTCTTCAGTGACCCTGGAGATTTTGTAAATCTGTATGAACTCAAAAATCTAAAATGTTCTCACAGGTCCTACTGAATTAAAAAACTAGAATTTAAATTCTTACTACAAGCTGTCTCATCTTTAAACCCCCACCTTGTTACCAAGATTGAGACATGAGCCACCTCCAGTGTCTTTAGAATGAATAAATCTAGTCATTATTTTTTCTCTGAAGAAATATTAATTTCCTTCTTGAATTTGACCATTTACTGCCACCTGTCTGAATTCACACTGAAAAAATGTGTCTATTCTTAGGAAGAGAAAATATGATCATGACTGTGTTATTAAAAATATATAAAAACTCAAAAGAAAACCTCTTGTACTGGGGAGTGGGGCAAGATGGCAGAAGAGTAAGGTCTCAGTCACCTGTCCCCACCAACTTACCTAGATAATTTTCAAATCATCCTGAAAACCTACAAATTCAGACTGAGATTGAAAGAGAGAATAGCTGGAATGCTACAGAGAGAAGAATTTGTGCTTCTACTGCTGGGGATTTACCTCAAAGATTGCTTAAACTCATACAACAGTTCAGTAATGTGGCAGGATGCAAACTCAATGCTCAGAAATCAGTGGCATTTCTCTACACTAACAATGAGACTGAAGAAAGAGAAATTAAGGAGTCAATCCCATTTACAATTGCACCCAAAAGCATAAGATACCTAGGAATAAATCTAACAAAAGAGGTAAAGGATCTATACCCTAAGAACTACAGAACACTTCTGAAAGAAATTGAAGAAGACACAAAAAGATGGAAAAATATTCCATGCTCATGGATTGAAAGAATTAATATAGTGAAAATGTAAATGTTACCCAGGGCAATTTACATGTTTAATACAATCTCTATCAAAATACCATGGACTTTCTTCAGAGAGTTAGAACAAATTATTTTAAGATTTGTGTGGAATCAGAAAAGACCCCGATTAGCCAGGGGAATTCTAAAAAAGAAAACCATAGCTGGGGGCATCACAATGCCAGATTTCAGGTTGTACTACAAAGCCGTGGTCATCAAGACAGTGTGGTACTGGCACAAAAACAGACACATAGATCGATGGAACAGAATAGAAAACCCAGAAATGGGCCCTCAACTCCTTGGTTAACTAATATTCAAAAAAGCAGGAAAGAAAATCCACTGGAAAGAGGCTAGTCTCTTCAATAAATGGTGCTAGGAAAATTGGACAGCCACGTGCAGAAGAATGAAATTAGACCATTCTCTTACACCATACACAAAGATAAACTCAAAATGGATGAAAGATCTAAACATGAGACAAGAATCCATTAAAATCCTAGAGAAGAACACAGGCAACACCAGTTTTGAACTTGGCTACAGCAACTTCTTGCAAGATACATCTATGAAGGCAAGGGAAACAAAACAAAAATGAATTATTGGGACTTATTCAGGATAAAAAAGCTTCTGCACAGAAGAAGAAACAGTCAACAAAACTAAAAGAGTACCAACAGAATGGGAAAAGATATTTGCAAATGGCAGATAAAAGTCTAGTATCCAAGATCTATAAAGAACTTATTAAACTCCACACCCAAGAAACAAACAATCCAATCATGAAATTGGCAAAAGACATGAACAGAAATCTCACAAAGGAAGATATACGCATGGCTAACAAGCACATGAGAAAATGCTCCACATCACTTGCCATCAGGGAAATACAAATCCAAACCACAATGAGATACCACCTCACACCAGTGAGAATGGGGATAATTAACAAGGCAGGAAACAACAAATGTTGGAGAGGAGTGGAGAAAGGGGAACCCTCTTGCACTGTCGGTGGGAATGTGAACTGGTGCAGCCACTCTGGAAAACAGTGTGGAGGTTCCTCAAACAGTTAGAAATAGATCTTCCCTACGACCCAGCAATTGCACTGCTGGGGATTTACCCCAAAGATACAGATGCAATGAAAAGCCAAGACACCTGCACCACAATGTTCATAGCAGCAATGTCCACAATAGCCCAACTGTGGAAGGAGCCTCGGTGTCCATCGAAAGATGAATGGATAAAGAAGATGCGGTATATTATATAATGGGATATCACTCAACCGTTAGAAACGACAAATACCCACCATTTGCTTCGACATGGATGGCACTGGAGGGTATTATGCTGAGTGAAGTAAGTCATTTGGAGAAGGACAAACATTATGTGGTCTCATTCATTTGAGGAATATAAAAAATAGTGGAAGGGAATAAAGGGGAAAGGAGAGAAAATGAGTGGGAAATATCAGAGAGGTTGACAGAACATGACAGACACCTCACTCTGGGAAAGGAACAAGGGGTAGTATAAAGGGAGGTGGGCAGGGGGTGGGGTGTCTGGGTGTCAGGCACTGAAGGGGGCACTTGGTGGGATGGGCACTGGGTGTTATGGTATATGTTGGCAAATTGAACTGCAGTAAAAAAATAAAATAAAACATAGAAAATGTAGGATTAGGATTTCTAACTTATATTAAACAATTTATATTATAGTTTCTTTATGTTCATCCTTGCCTGCCATTTGGATAAATTACTAGTATAGGGAGTAAGTTAGGTAATTCCTAACGACATTAACTCTCAAGCACATGAACATACAGGGTGGCATTTCACTGTGACAGAATCTCATTTTACAAATTTGTTATGTAGGTGGCTTTCTGGGATGTTTTCCTCATAGTTTCTCAAAATCAAGTTGAGGAGAAGGTCAAATTTTTCACTTCTTATTTTTCAACATTACCTTGTTAAATTAATTAAGTATAACAGATCTATAATTGCTTAGCAACTAAGCCTAAGGGGATATTGCTCTCCTTCTTTCCTTTTTTTTTCTCTATCCTTGCTTTCTATCTCTACTTAATTTATTTTTCGTATTCTTTCCTTAGGATGACTTTTACTAAAGTATAGTGTTTTATTTTTCTTGTATTTGTTTCTAAATTATATGTAAGATTTTTATATTCTGTGTCTGCCCACATTTCTCACCATCAACAGGTGAAATATTTTACAATGAATCATAGGCAAATTAATATCCAAATAACCAAACTGTTTTTTTTCTAATACATCATTAATTTTCAGTTAGGGACTGAATGTTCATTTCCTTCCAAAGTAAACGTGATGACATCTTAACTTCCAATGTGATGGTATTAGGAGATGGGTTTTAGGAGGTGATTAGAGCATAACAGTGGAGACCTCATGAAAGGTATGCGTGTCCTTATAAAAGACACTCTAGAGAGCTCCCTCACTCCTTACGCCCTGTCAGGACACAGCGAGAAGATGCTATCTGTGAACCAGGAAGTATGCCCTCACCAGACACTGACTCTGCTGGTGCAATGATTTTGGACTTCCAGGCCTCCACTCCAGAACTGTGAGAAATAAATGTTTGTTGCTTAGCCACCCAGTTTATGGAAGTTTGTTATAGCAGCCCAAAGAGATCAAAATAGTATATGAATATATATATACACATTTATGTATACGTATGTATGTATGTGTGCATAAAAATCTGTCTTTTTATATTGGTTTATAACTTCTAAAGTGATTTTACATATATACTTTACTTCTACCTGATAATAATAAGACTACCTAGTAGTCTTTTACTAGGGCAAGTATCATTAGTGCTTTCTTTCCTACTAAGAGATTAATTGTCAAAGAAGTTGTGTCATGTCAAAGTCCACAGAGCTGGAACAAGGGCTGGCAGTTTTCTGAATCCAGTGCCTTTTCTCAAGCAATAGCATATTTTCTTATAGTATAGTGAATATCCATACATGAAAAAGATCAGTGAAATATTATGTAAGTGACATTCAGAGACATATTATGTGAATAGGTTATGTAAATCTTCAAGAGGAAGAATATATTATATAGCATTTTCCATGTTTATCCAACCCCTGAAACTCTGTTCTGTGACACATCTATTAACATGTCCCAGGAGAGTGTTTTCTATTATTTATGTATATTTTTATTGGAGTTCGATTTGCCCACATACAGTATAACACACAGTGCTCATCCCATCAAGTGCCCCCTTCAGTGCCCGTCCTCAAATCACCCATTCCCCAGATTACCTCCCCTTCCACTACCCCTTGTTCATTTACCAGAGTTAGGAGTCTCTCATGTTTTGTCCCGCTCTTTGATTTTTCCAACTCATTTTGTCTCCTTTCCCCTGTAATCCCTTTCACTATTTTTATACTCTCCATATGAGTGAAACCATATAATTATTGTTTTTCTCCAATTGACTTATTTCATTCAGCATAATACTCCCCCAGTTCCATCCATGTTGAAGCAAATGGTGGTTATTTGTAATTTCTAATGGCTGAGTAATATTTCATTATATATATATATATATATATATATATATATATATATATATATATATATACCACATCTTCTTTACCCATTCATCTGTCAAAGGACATTGTGGCTCCTTTCACAGTTTGGCTCTTGTGGACATTGCTGCTATAAACATTGGGGTGCAGGTGTGCTGCTGTTTCACTGCATCTGTATCTTTGGGGTAAATACCCAGTAGTGCAATTGCTGGGTTGTAGGGTAGATCTATTTTTAACTCTTTGAGGAACCTCCACACAGTTTTCCAGAGTGACTGTACCAGTTCACATTCCCACCAACAGTGCAAGAGGGTTCCCCTTTCTCCACATCCTCTCCAACATTTGTTGTTTCCTGCCTTGTTAATTATCCCCATTCTCACTGGTGTGAGGTGGTATCTCATTGTGGTTTTGATTTTTATTTCCCTGATGGCCAGTGATGCGGAGCATTTTTAGGCATTTCTTCTAATAATTATTTGCAATTATAATCTTCCCATAAATTACAATGCAGAATGCAGGAAACAATGAACAATATGCATCCCCATCAGCAGTCTTCATTTCTGATTGTAACTGTTATTAATTAGGTGTACTAATAACTAAAAAATCATGTTACATATTTGTAGTGTATAAAACTGTACAATATTCTTTTATGAATTAAGCTAAACCTTAGATTTAGACAACTTCATTAGGTTCTAGGATCTCATTTTTGTTTTCAAATATCTTCTGAGGAATGTCTTCTATATCTAAAGTGTCCTGTTTTGATTCTTTTATATCATTATTGAGGTATAATTGATATAAACTGTACATAGTCAAAATTTAGTGGATTTTGACATAGAAATACACCCATGGAGCCATCACCACACTGAAGATTATAAACATATTCATCACCCCCAAAAGCTTCCACTTGCTCATTTCTTATTCCTCCCTCTAGCCAAACCTCCAACTTCTGTCCAGGTCTGCAGGTCCACTGGTCTACTTTCTGTCAATATACATTACTTTGTCTTTCTAGAATTTTATGTAAATGGAATAATATTCTTTTTGGTTTGGTTACTTTCACTCCACATAATTATTTTGATATTCATCCATGCTGTTATGTATATATATAACTAATTCCCTTTTATTGCTGAGCACTATTCTATATATTCACCTGTTCATGAACTTTGAGCTGTTCCCCTTTGGGGCTATTACAAAGAAAGCAGCTATAGACATTTATCCAGATGTGTTTGGTGTGGACATATGTTTTAATTTCTCTGGGTTAATTACCTACAGGTGGAATAGCTGATTTATATAGTAGGAGTATGTTTAACATTATAAGAAATTATAAAGCTGTTGTCCAACTATGCTTTACAAATTTACGCTCCCACTAGGAGTGTTTCCGTTTCTCTGCATTCTTGCCAACAGTTGGTAAAGTTAGTGTTTTTAGTTTTACCCATTCTAATAGGTTTTTAGTAATACCTAGTTGTGGTTTTATTTTGCACTTTCCTGATGACTAATTCATATGTTTATTTGTCATTTGTATATCTGTTTTAGAGATACATCTGTTCAAATTATTTGTACCTTTTTCATTGAGGCCTTTGTCTTCTTATTGAGTCATAATAGTGGTTTATATGTTCTAGTTATAAGTCCTTTGTTAAGATTGGGATTTGTATTCCAAACTACAGCTTGCTTTTTCATTTCTTAATAGTGTCCTTTGAAGAGCAAACACTTTAGTTATGACTTGGGGCTCAATCTCAGGACCCTGAGATCATGATCTGAGCTGAAGGCAGACACTTGACTGACTAAGCCACCCAGATGCCACTTCATACTTTTATGTTGTAACTAAGAAACCCAAGATTACTAAATCATTATTCTGTTTACCTCTAGAAATTTTACAGTTTTGGCTCTTAAAGTGAGGTTAATAATCCAATTGGAGTTAATCCCTCTTTTTTAAAAAGATTTTATTTATTTATTCATGAGAGACAGAGAGAGAAGCAGAGACATAGACAGAGAGAGAAGCAGGCTCAATGAAGGAAGCCCAATGTGGGACTCAACCCTGGGACTCCAGGATCACCCCCTGGGCCAAAGGCAGACGCTCAAACACTGAGCCACCCAAACATCCCTCCCCCTTTTTTTCAAGTTGAGTTAATTTTAGTGCAGGGCGTGAGATAAAGGCCTATATTCCTTTTTCTCTTCTTCTTTCAGTTTTATTATGGCTATCAAATCTTTCCAGTACTGTTTGTTGAAAAGGCTTCTAAGTTTATTTAAAATATTTAATTATCTTAACAACTTTGTCAAGAATCAAATTGAGCTTATATGTGTAGGTGTATTTCTGGACTTGATATTTTTTATTGATTTATTTGTCTCTCTATACCAACATAATACTGCCTTGATTACTGTAGTTTTATAGGAAGTTCTAAAATCACACAGCATAGGGTAGCCCTGATGGCTCAGTGGTTTAGTGCTGCCTTCAGCCCAAGGTGTGATCCTGGAGACCCAGGATCTACTCCCACGTCAGGCTCCCTGCATGGAGCCTGCTTCTCCCTCTGCCAGTGTCTCTTCCTCTATTTCTCTCTCTGAGTCTCTTGTGAATTAATAAATAAACAAATATTAAAAAAAATAAAATCACACAGTATAAGTTCCCAAAATTTGTTCTCTTTTTTCCCCACAGGTATTTTGCTTATTTTAGGACTTTGAATTTCCATATGAACTTTATAATCCACTTGTCAATTTCTGAAAAAGTTGGTATTTTGATTGAGATTTTGCTGAATTTATAGATCAAATTGGAGAGAATTAATACTTTATCAATAACTGAGTCTTAATTCATAAAAATGATATATTTATTTAGGTCTTTTAAATAACTCTCAAATATGCTTTATACTTTTCAATGCACAGTTCTTGCAGATAGGTTGTCAAATGTATTAGTAGGTAGGACTAAATTTATTACTATTATAACTGGTATGTTTTTGTTTGAATATATTATTTCTCATTGTTATTATATAATAATACTAATTATATTTTGGTGATCTTGAATCAGTTTTGCTTAATGTTTTATGACTGTTTTTGCATCTCTTTGAAGACTTTACAGGATTCTATACATAGATGAATTTATTCTGTGGCCGTAAAGAATTTTACTTCTTCCTTTCCAATCTGGATGAATTTATTTCTTTTGTATGCCCCATTGCAATAACTAGAACTTCCACTATAATGTTAATTGAAGTAGTAGAAATGAACATTCTTTCTTAACATCATATGAGAAAAGCATTCAGTCTTTCGCAATTAAGTATGATCTTAGCCATATGTTTTGCCATAGTACATTATAAGGTTGAGGAAGTTCCATTTTATTCCAGTTTGCTCAGAGTTTTTATCATGAATGGATGACAGTTTTTATCAAAAACTTCTTCTGCATCTACTGAGATTACCATACTTTTTTTTTCTGTAGTGTCTTTTTTTTATTTTTTTATTTTTTATTTTTTTAATAAATTAATTTTTATTGGTGTTCAATTTACCAACTTACAGAATAACACCCAGTGCTCATCCCGTCAAGTGTCCCCCTCCGTGCCCATCACCCATTCACCCCCACCCCCCGCCCTCCTCCCCTTCCACCACCCCTAGGTTCATTTCCCAGAGTTAGAAGTCTTTATGTTCTGTCTCTCTTTCTGATATTTCCCACACATTTCTTCTCCCTTCCCTTATATTCCCCTTCACTATTATTCATATTCCCCAAATGAATGAGAACATACACTGTTTGTCCTTCTCCAATTGACTTACTTCACTCAGCATAATACCCTCCAGTTCCATCCACGTTGAAGCAAATGGTGGGTATTTGTCGTTTCTAATGGCTGAGTAATATTCCATTGTATACATAAACCACATCTTCTTTATCCATTCATCTTTCGATGGGCACCGAGGCTCCTTCCACAGTTTGGCTATTGTGGACATGGCTGCTAGAAACATCGGGGTGCAGGTGTCCCGGCGTTTCATTGCATCTGAATCTTTGGGGTAAATCCCTAACAGTGCAATTGCTGGGTCGTAGGGCAGGTCTATTTTTAATTCTTTGAGGAACCTCCACACAGTTTTCCAGAGTGGCTGCACCAGTTCACATTCCCACCAACAGTGTAAGAGGGTTCCCTTTTCTCCGCATCCTCTCCAACATTTGTTGTTTCCTGCCTTGTTAATTTTCCCCATTCTCACTGGTGTGAGGTGGTATCTCATTGTGGTTTTGATTTGTATTTCCCTGATGGCAAGTGATGCAGAGCATTTTCTCATGTGCATGTTGGCCATGTCTATGTCTTCCTCTGTAAGATTTCTCTTCATGTCTTTTGCCCATTTCATGATTGGATTGTTTGTTTCTTTGCTCTTGAGTTTAATAAGTTCTTTATAGATCTTGGAAACTAGCCCTTTATCTGATATGTTGTTTGCAAATATCTTCTCCCATTCTGTAGGTTGTCTTTGAGTTTTGTTGACTGTATCCTTTGCTGTGCAAAAGCTTCTAATATCCATTGAATTTCAAATGTTAAATCAACCTTACATTTTTGTATTCCCCTTTATTTTTTAACTTTAAATGCAATTGGCCAACATATAGTACATCATTAATTTCAGATGTGGTTTTCATTAATTCACCAGTACTCATCACATCATGTGTCTTCCTAAATGCCCATCATCCAGGTACCCCATCCCTCCAACTACCTCCCCTTCAGCAAACCTTGGTTTGTTTCACAGACTTAGGAGTCTTTCATGGTTTGTCTTCCTCTCTAATTTTTCCCCATTCAATTCTCCTCTTTTGCTTTATAGTCCCTTTCACTATTTATTACATTCTAAATGTGAGTGAAACCATATGATGATTGTGTTTCTCCCACTGACTTATTTCACTCAAAATAATACCCTCCAGTTCCATCCATATGGATGTAAATGGAAGGTATTCATCCTTTCTGGTGGCTGAGTAATATTACTATATATATATATATATATATATATATATATATATATATATATATATGCCACTTCTTCTTTATCCTTTCATCTGTTGAAGGACATCTCAGCTCTTTCCATAGCTTGGCTATTGTGGACATTGCTGATATGAATATTGGAGTGCAGGTGCCCTTTCATTACAATACATCTGTGTCTTTGGAGTAAATATCCAGTAGTTCAGTTGCTGGGTCATGGGGTAGCTCTATTTTAACTTTTGAGGAACCTCCACAATGTTTTCTGGAGTGGCTGCACCAGCATGAATTCCCACTAACAGTGTAAGAGGGTTTCCCTTTCTCCATATCCTCGCTAAAATTTGTTGTTCCCTGTCTTGTTCATTTTAGCTATTCTCACTTGTGTGAGGTGGTATCTCATTGTGGTTTTGATTTGAATTTATTTGATGGCAAGTGACGTGGAGCATTTTTTCATGTGCCTGTTGGCCATTTGTATGTCTTCTTTGGAGAAATGTCTGTTCATGCTTTCTGCCCACTTCTTGACTGGATTGTTGGTTCCTTGGGTGTTGAGTTTGATTAAGTGCTTTATAGATCTTGGATATTAGCCATTTATCTGATACACCATTTACAAATATCTTCTCCCATTCTGTAGGTTGCCTTTTAGTTTTGTTTACAATTTCCTTTGCTGTGCAGAAGCTTTTTATCTTGATGAAGTTCCAATAGTTAATTTTTACTTTTGTTACCCTTGCCTTTAGAGACATGTCTTGCAAGAAGTTGCTGCAGCTGAGGTCGAAGAGGATGCTGCCTGTGTTCTCCTCTAGGATTTTGAAGGATTCCTCTCACATTTAGGTCTTTCATCCATTTTGAGTTTGTCTTTGTATATGGTGTAGGAGAATGGTCCATTTTCATTCTTCAGCATGTGGCTGTCCAATTTTGGCAACACTATTTATTGAAGAGACTGTTTCCATTGGGTATTCTTTCCTGATTTGTTGATGATTAGTTGACCATAGAGTTGAGGGTCCATTTCTGGGTTCTCTATTCTGCTCCATTGATCTATGTGTCTGTTTTTGTGTCAGTACCATGCTATCTTGATGATCACAGCTTTATACTATAGCTTGAAGCTAGGCATTATGATGTCTCCAGCTTTGGTTTTCTTTTTCAACATTCTTCTTGCTATTTGGGATCTTTTCTGGTTCCATACAAATTTTGGTATTATTTATTCCAGTTATGTGAAAAATGTACATGGTGTTTTGGTAGTGATCACATTGAATGTGTAGATTGCTCTGGGTAGCATAGACATTTTAAAAATATTTATTTCTCCAACCCATAAGCATGGAACATTTTTCCATTTCTTTGTGTCTTCAATTTCTTTGATAAGTGTTTTATACTTTTCAGTATACAGATATTTTACCTCTTTGTGTAGGTTTATTCCCAGGTATCTTATGGTTTTGGTGCAGTTGTAAACGGGATCAATTCATTGATTTCTCATTCTGCTGCTTCATTATTGGTGTATAGAAATGTGGGTTGATTTTATATCCTGCAATTGCTGAGTTCATGTGAAAGTTCTAGTAACGTTTGGTGTAATCTTTTAGGATTTCTACACCTAGTATCATATCATCTGCAATTAGTGAAAGTTTGACTTATTTCTTGCTAATTTGGGTGATTTTATCTCTTTCTGTTGTCTTATTGTTGAGGCTAAGACTTCCAGTACTATGTTGAATAACAATGGTGAGTGTAGACATTTCTGTGGTGTTCCTGACCTTAGGGAAAAGCTCTCAGTTTTTCACTGAGGAGAATATTAGCTGTGGGTCTTTGTATATTGCCTTTATGATATTGAGCTATGTTCCTTCTTTCCCTGCATTCTTGAAGGTTTTTATCAAGAAAGGATGAAGTATTGTGTCAAATGCTTTTTCTGCATCTACTTAGAGGATCATATGGTTTTTATTATTTCTTTTATTAATGTGTTGTGTCATGTTTATTGAGTTGCAGATATTGAACCAGCTCTGCTGCCCAGGAATAAGTCCACTTGATTATGGTGAATAATCCTTTTACTGGACTGTTGGATATGATTAGCTAATTTCTTGTTGAGAGTTTTTTTTAAGATTTTATTTATTTATTTATTTATTCATGAGAGACAGAGAGATTGGGAGGCAGAGACAGAGGGAGAGGCAGGGGGACTCAATCCCATGATATGGCGAACATGACCTGAGCCTAAGGTGCTCAACTGATTGTGCCACCCAGGCACCCCTTGTTGAGAATTTTTGTATCTAAGTTTATCAGGGATTTTGGACTGTAACTCTTCTTTTTAGTGGAGTCTTTTTCTGGTTTTGGAATTGAGATAATGCTGGCCTTGTAGAATGAGTTTGGCAGTTTTCCTTCCATTTCTATTTTTTGACACAGTTTCAGAAGAATAGGTATGGACTCTTCTTTAAATGTTTGGTAGAATACCCCTGGGAAGCCACCCTCCCCTGGGACTCATGTTTGTCAGGAGATTTTTGATTACTGATTCAATTTATTTACTTATTATGGGTCTGTTCAAGTATTCTATTTCTTCTTGTTTTAGTTTGAGTAGTTTATATCTTTCTAGGAATTTATCCATTTCTTCCAGATTGCCTAATTTTTGTCATATAATTGCTCCCAATATTTTCTTATAATTGTTTCTATTTCTGCATTGTTGGTTGTAACTTTTTGTTTTTCATTTGTGAAAGACACAAATTTGTCTTTTATTTGTGTCTTTCATTTTATTTATTTGGATCCTTTCTCTCGCTCTCTCTCTCTCTCTCTTTTTTTTTTTTTTGATAAGTCTGCTTAGTGGTTTGTCAATTTTATTAAGTCTTTCAAAGAAACAGCTCCTGGTTTCCCTGATCTGTTCTACTGTTTTTAAATTTCTATATCATTTATTTTTTGTTGAATCTTATTTTCCTTATTCTGCTTGTTTTTTATTTATTTGCCAATCTTTTTCCACCTCCTTTAGGCGTTAGGTTACGTTGTGTGTTTTCTTGCTTGAAGAAGGCCTGTATTGCTACATACTTTCTTCTTATGGCTGCCTTTGCTATGTCCCAAACATTTGGACTGTCGTGTGTTTATTGTCATTTGCTTTTATGTCTTTTTAAGATTTCTTCTTTAATTTCCTAGTTAGCCCACTCATTCTTTAGTGGGGTATTCTTTAACCTCCATGTATTTGTGGTCTTTTTAAATTTTTTCTTGTGGTTGACTTCAAGTTTTATAGTGTTGTGGTCTGAAAATATGCATGGTATAATCTCAATCATTTTGTACTTGTTGAAGCTTGATTTGTGACCAGTATGTGATCTATTCTGGAGAATGTTCCATCTGGTCCAGCATGTCATTCAAAGCCCTTGTTTTCTTGTTGATGTTCTGTTTAGATGATCCATCCATTGCTGTCAGTGGGGTATTAAAGTCCCCTACTATTATTTTATTATTATCAATGAGTTTCTTTATGTTTCTTATTAGTTGATTTCTATATTTGGTTGCTCCCAAGTTAGGGGAATAAATATTCACAATGGTTAGATCTTCTTGTTGGATAGACCCCTTTATTATGATATAGTGCCTTTCACCATCTCTTATAATCACTGGTTTAGAAACAAGTTTGCATGATATAAATATCACTATTACAGCTTTTTAAATGTCATTGGCATGACATTATACTATACTATACTCCCTCATTTTCAATATGTAGGTGTCTTTGGGTCTAAAATGAGTCTCTTGTAAGCAGCAAATCAGTGAGTCTATATTTTTATCCATTCTGATATCCTATGTCTTTTGAATGGAGCACTTAGTCCATTTACGTTCAGAGTGATTATTAATAGAGATGAATTTAGTGCCTTTGTATTACCTGTATAGTTACTGTTCCTATAGTTTGTCTCTGTTCCTTTCTAATCTTTGTTGCTTTCAGCCTTTCTTTCTTGCTCAGAGGGTCCTCTTTAACATTTCTTGCAGAGCTGGTTCAGTGTTCACAAACTGGTTTAGTTTTTGCTTATCTTAGAAACTATCTCTTTCTATTATGAATGACACCCTTGTTGGATAGAGTATTCTTGGCTGTATATTTTTCCCACTTAGCATGTTGAACATATCATCCCACTGCTTTCTGGCTTGCCAAGATTCTGTGGACAGGTCTGCAGCTAAACTTATGTGTCTCTCCTGTAGGTTAGGGATCTTTGGTCCCTTGTTGCTTTCAGAATTTCCTCTTTATCTTTGTATTTTACAAATTTAACTATGATATGTATTTATGTTGACCTATTTTTGTTGATTTTTGAGGTGAGTTCTCTGTGCCTCTTGGACTAAAATGCTTGTTTCCTTCCCCAGATTAGATAACTTCTCTGCTATAAATAATTTCTTCAAATAAAACTTCTGCCCCATTTTCCCACTCTTCTTGTGTGAATCCTATGATACAGATATTATTGTGCTTTGTGGAATCTCAGAACTCCCTAAGTCTATATTTATGAAAACTGAAAAGTTTTATTTCCCTCTTTTTTTCAGTTTCATTATTGTGCATAATTGTATCTTCTCTATCACCTCTTCAATCCTCTGCTTCTCCCATCCTCATTGTGATTAAATCCAGTCAATTTTGCATCTGTTATAACATTTTTAAATTTGCTTGACTAGCTTTTAGGTCTTTTATCTCTGCAACCAGGTTTTCTATGGTGTTGTGATGCTTCTTTCAAATCCAGCTAGTATTCTTATGACTGTTGTTCTAAATTCTAGTTCAGATACATTACTTTTATCTCTTTTGAGCACATTCCTGGCTGTGATTTCTTCTTGATCTTTCTTTTGCAGAGAATTACTCTGTCTTGTTATTTTGTCTAGGTTTCTATCTTTTGCATATTATGAAAGCTTGCTATGTTTCTTGCTCCTGATAGTAATACTATATTAAAAACATTCCTATACCGTACAGGATCTGGCACTTCAGGAAGTGTTTTTGGTGTATGCTGTTATGTTTTGGCTGTTCATCCCACAGATCAGGCCTCTGTAGAGTTCCTTCTTGCTTGCAGTGGGGAGTTTTTGGACCTTTAACTGTGTGTGCTTTGAACTGTTTATTAAGATAAGCCTGGAAAAAAAAACAGGCTTGATCTAAGAAAAAAGAATAGGAAAAAGGAACAGAAAAGCAAGCAAGCAAACAAAAAACTATAAGCCTGATTTAAAGAATAGGAAAGAAAGGGTGAAAAAAAAATTGAAACCTGATCCAAAAATGAGAAAAGGAAACAAACAAATCAACCAACAAATGAACAAAAACCTATAACCCTGATACCAAAGGAAAAAGAAGAAAAATAATCAAAGGAAAAAAGGGAAAAAAAAGAAATCTTGGTAGTGTTTCCACTAGAACTGAAGGTGACACTTTGGAGCATTCTATATTCAGTAGACTTGGTATATTCAGGGGCTTATTTTGGTCTTCTAAGAGAGGCCCATAGTGCTGGCTTACAGTCAGACCTGCCTTTGCAAAAATGCTTCTGCTGGGTGCAAGGAGGTGGTTGTTTGATGTAAGGGACTCCAGCCTCCACTGGAGATGCTGTTTCTCTCTGAAATCTGACCTGCTGGTGGTCAGGGGGTGGAAGATGGCATCATGCCTTCTTTTAGTCACTGGGGACCAGAACTCATGGCAGTGCTGTTGAGGAGGCCCTCCCAGAAAAGGGAATCATCTCTTCTCTTTTGTACCAGGCTTTTATCAGACCCCCACCCTTTATCTGTTTGTGCCCACCTATTGGCATGCCTGGTGGCACAGTTTTCCTAGGTTTTACCTCTGGCTGGTGGCTGGGATTCAAGCCTCCACATCTTAAAGGACCTGGTGAGATGGGGGCCCAGTTCCCTCTCCTGGAGGAGAGCCTTGCACTGTGCCTGGTACCATTCTGTCCCACAAAGCTGTCACACACATGCACATGGTGGCTGGAAAGTGAAAAGCTGCAACCAGGTTTTCTGCCCACTGTGCATGTACCTCTGTTCCCTGCTTTTAAATGGCCACTTAATGGTTCCTGGCAGGACTTTTGACCTTAGAGAGGCAAAATACCCTCTTCCAAACATACTGCAGGAAGGGAAGCATTTTCTCCCAGTGCAACCCAGGAGATCCCCTCACCAAGGCATATTGTGGAAACTACCTGCTGCTTTCTCTCCTACTCTCTCCTTTTCTGCCTGGCTTTGCTCCATGAAAAGAATTTCCTCCCCTTCACTGTACCATGGCTCTAAACCTTGCATCTACTGTATTCTCTCCCTCCAACTGTGTAGATTGTTTTCTTAATACTCAGATCAATTTCCTAGTTGTTAAAAATTATTTGCTATTGATTTAGCTGTGTTGGTGGGATGAGGCAAACTCAGGATCCCCCTTCTATTCAACCACATTAACTAATTTCCCTAAAATTGTTATAGTTTCTTCCTTAAATGTTTGGCCAAATTACCAATGATGCTATTTTGTCCAGGAATTTTTCAATTGTTTGGAAGTTAAATAACACATATCTAAATAACCCATGGGCCCAAGAAGAATTAATAAAATAATTAGAAATTAGTTTTTATTCAAATGAAAATGCCACATATACAATAGTGTAGGATGCAACTAAAGGAGTATTTAATAGAAAATGTTTAGTACTAAATACTTATATTAGAAAGAAAGACAGGTCTCAAATCAACCACCTTTGATTCCACCTTAAACTAGAAAGTAACAAATTAAATAAATAGTAAAAAATATTGCATTATGTCCTTCACCCAGATGCCCCAAATGTTAATGCTTTAACATACTTGCTAGCCATTTGTTCTTTCCCCTCTCCTTCTCTCTGTAGAATTTCAGAATAAATTGAATACATGATGCCACTTTACCTTTAAATACTTTGATGGTAACTCCCTCCTCTCAACAAAAAAGGTGGGGGGCATTATCTTATATAACTACAGCACAATTACGAAAATCTGGAAATTAAGACTCACCTTATTCAATTGTTGCTACTGTCATTCTAATGTCCAGGTCCCACTCAAAAATTACTCATTCTGTTTAGTTGCATGTGTCTTTAGTCTCCCTTAATACCAAACACATATTTTTTTCTTTTTTTTTTCATTTTTTATAAAGGCAGAAACTGAAAATTTGATAGAAAGTTTAAACGACTTGCAAGATCACAGATGATAAGCAGTAGAGCCTGGGCTAAATTATCCTTTGACTTCTCTTCTAGTGCTATTTTCACATTGAAATATATTCCTCCAATCTAGTGTGTGTGTGTGTGTGTGTGTGTGTGTTTCTATAGGTTTCTCATCTATGTACAGAAAGTTACTGTATCTTATCACATCACCTAAAGCAGTTCAGTAAAGATAGCAGTCATTCAATCATTGTCCACATTTGACTAGATTAACAAACTAACCTACATGCTTGTAATATGACCAAAATTTAATTATAGTTATTTCCATATGCTGGCTGATGACAGTCAACTTCCTCTTCTCCAATTGAAATGACTTCTGTAACATAAAAAAATCCTTGGTAAAATAAATTTATATGTGTGTCAAACACAATTTGCTAGCCAAGATGTGGCTATGTGTCCAATGCCTTGTTACCTGACTTAAACTATATTATGCTTCATCAAAGAAAAACTGTTTGCTTTTAAGAACTTACCTGAGAGATTATCCTTGTGAGTTTTAAGAGGTGTGAGTTCATTGACATTTTCAGTGTTATTTTTCAAATGAACTTTACTTTCCTAATATTGAAATGAAGATATTTTTCCCTCATTCGCCGCCCACCTAAGTAATGGAATGAGCAAAAGATGTTTGAATTAAGTGGTCATAAGCAATTTATTACTGAGAAAGAAAAATAAAATCTTTAAAGAACTTAAATTCTTTTTTCCACACAAACACATAACCCATGCAAATTCTAACTTTCTTGCAATTCAAGGAAGTTCTACAATAGAGGAATAAGCCTCTTAACAAGATTGAATTTACTATTGTGCAGGTTACAAGCTGAACAAACAGAGATTGGGGAAGGCTCTGTTCATTCATGTGCCTCCTTTAAAAAACAAATACCAGTTTAATATAAATGGAAATGAGGGCAACATTAGTGTGAACACAAATCTTGATCCATTGTAACCTAATAATGAAAGCCATACTTTTTTGAGGCTGGATAAATGGATAACGTCATCCATTTTAGAATCTGAATCATCACCGTTTTGTTAAAATTTTCTTCTTTTATGAATTTTACTTTGCATTCTGGGATAATGATAAACTCTAGTACTGAAAGTCTTGAATGTTTATATGCACAACTAAAATAGTATGATTAGGAATAATGATGCCGGATGCCTGAGTGGCTCAGCGGTTGAGTGTCTGCTTTTGGCTCAGGGCGGGATCCTGGTCCCGGGATTGAGTCCCACATTGGGCTCCTTGAGTGGAGCCTGCTTCTCCCTCTGCCTGTGTCTCTGCCTCTCTCTCTGTGTCTCTCATGAATGAATAAATAAAATCTTAAAAAAAAGGAATAATGATGCAAAAAAATGTACAAAACTTACAAAATAAAACCCAAAGGCCAGCTTTATAAAAATTCTGTCTTTATAATCTTTTATTATCAAACACCATAGCTAATGGTTGTACTCAAACATTTTCCCTGCTTCAAAGGTGTGATCACAGCAGCATTATTATAGAAGTTTTGTTTGCAAACAGGCAGAACTGAAATCCTTCCCTTAATTTGGGAGATGAGAATAGCTTAAGAATACAGGGAGATGGTTTTTCTTTTTCCTAACTCCAAAGGAAGAACTTCATATAATTCTAAGTCTTAACAGCTTTTAAAAATATAAATAAAAATTAGCTTCCTGATTTGTAAAAAAAAAAGTTTTCATTATTAAAAGAGATTTTATCTTTTATAACACATAAATAAGTTAAACTAAAAAGTTATTTAAAATATAAATGTACCTCAGTTTTCTGATTTGACTGTATAAGTAGTCTTTGGAAATGACTGGGAATGGAACACAGAAATAATCAAATGAGAGTAGGAAGACTTGCTAAATGAGTTTGGTCATCTTTAAATATAAGCGATATACCTATATCACTGTATTATTTTGAAGATTAGATTAGATAACAAATGTAAAATACCCAGCAAAGTGTTTGTGAAGCCAGAGTGAATATTTGAGACACGATAGATGTTTTTGTTATTATTGCCTAAAAGGGCAAATTTCTTCCTAATTTTCCTTTTTCCTGGACTTATATTCCATAAATAACTGCATTATATTTGAAAGCATACCATAATTCCTAAATTTTGAAACTAGAAATAGATTTAAAACAAGTAAAATTAAAAAAAAATAAAAAGTAAAATTATATTTGTTTTCATAGAGTGTGAAAGATTTTTCCCCTTATCTATATTTACATCATTTATTTTGTAACACACTATATATGCTAATATATGCTGGAGAAATATTTAACAGTTTGGGAAAGCCATATCAATTAAGGTAGGATTTATTGCTCTAAATTAGTACAGTAATTTATGAAATGACAATATTTTATAAAAGAACTATATAATGAATGCTGAAAGAACTTTCTCTATGAGAACATATGGACTGATATCATCTAGAAAATCTGACTTTCATTACTGTAACAATTTTAATAGGATACTCACTCAGAGGGCTTATCAAATACTGAGTTGTGTACTATATTTTTATGTGTTATAACAAGTATATTCTGATTTGTTCTACTATTTTATTTTTACCTTGTATCTTTTTAAAAAGCTTTGGGATAATTTGAAGATACTTGTAAATAATTTGGCCAATATGCTTTTCTCTTGGATTCAGACATATCCACAAAAGTGGCCCATGGAGATAAGGTTTTCTGAATATAATTTGTCTGAAAAAAAAAGAATTTGGCAAATTCATTTCCTGTCTTAGTATTCACAAGTTCATTATAATTTTGTCATTGATTAGTTTATACAATATATATAATTTTAAGTTTGTAAAATTGAGCTTAGAAAAATTTATGAGTTGGTTTTTCCTTCTCCAATATGTTACATTTTAAGTAATATTTGTTTAATCACAATAATTTTCTGAATGTATTGATGAACTTGCTAAAACCAAAAAAATGCTAAAAACCATTAATAATCTGATAGTTACATGATATTTGCCTTTTTTCCAAAAGAAATTTTGTAAAATAATTGAAAGAAAATCCATTTTTGAAAGTTTACTCTTCTCAAAATAGTGTTTATCATGGTTGAAAAAAAATTGTTTCTCAACTTTTATAATCCAGAGACAGGTAGAGTTCCTCAAGTTTTAGACTTACGTATAACTATTCTCTTATTCTTCTTTACCCCTAAACTCCTCTGCAAAGCCATTGATAAATGCTGTTGAAGACTTAAGTGAAAAGAAGGACTTTGACATTTAAAGAACCCATTGATTTACCAAGTGGTATTTGAGAAAATTTACTTCCTATATCAGTGTTAACTTTTTGAAGGTACAGTTTCTTGTGCTTATTTAACGGAGTTGAATGTTAGTTTTTTTTTTTCTAAAAATCTCAAAAAAGATTATCAAAGAACTGATTAGGTTAATTAGACTGAGGACCTCCAGCTGCTGTGTTGTTGCTTGCTAGGAACTATAATAAAACAATTAGGCTTAATTTAAAAATCTCCATGATTGTTTAGGATATATAAGCTAGTATGTAATTGTCACAGCTAATACATGGGCCTGCCAGTGTTACGTCTGATTAGCCCATGCTTTCATGACACAATTGGACAATTTCAAAACATTGCTGAAGTTATAATACTATAGCATGCATTTTGTAATAGGCTTTTCTTCTGCTCAGGTTCTCTGCCATGCCTGAGCTGAAATAGCAGTTCATCTCTGTGGTGTTTCTTGTCTTCTGAGATAAATTTCAATGCTATATAACAAGCCATCTTAGTAACACAGTTATAAAGAGATGTTCATCCATCAATATCTTCAAACTTCATTTAGAATACACACTGGCTATCAAAAAGTGTTTAAGGGGTGCCTGGGTGGCTCAGTCAGTTAAGAGTTTGCCTTTGGCCCGGGTCATGTCTCAGGGTCCTGAGATCAAGTCCCACATCAGGCTGTCTGCCCAGCAAGGAGTCTGCTTTTCCTTCCTACTCTCCCTCTGTGCTCTCCCCCTAAAATAAATAAAATATTTTTTTTGTAAAAAAAAAAAGAATTTAAAAGTAAAACTCAAAGAAAAGCAAGAAATCACACTAAAGTATAAAAATAAGCCACTAGGGATTTGGTAGATGTTTTCATTCAGACTATGACATTTTAAAGGATTAATCTATAAGCATCTAGATCTAGGACAAGAGGGTATAACCAACATGATCTTTATTTTTCTAACTTAATTTTCTAGGACCAGTCAACACCAGGTATATCATTAAGAGTTTCTATACTCAGAGTTCTTTTCTAAGAACAAGTCAAGGGTGATCTTTGAAAAAAAATTGTTACAGTAGCCCAAGTTTGATTCTAGGGGCTCTACATCTCATTGGTAGTTAAGCTTTTCCTCTAACCTTCTTTAAATAATTCCTTGCTCCAAGTCTCAACTTTTCTCAATCCACTGTACCCTTGCCCCTAATGATAGTGCAGAGATTCCAATCATCAGGTCTAGATGTTTCCCATCCTCATCCCCACTTTCCCCTGAGTTGAGTACACTCAACTATTAACTGTAAGTTTAATCTCTGACCTGATGTATGAATAGTTAGAAAGACATGATACTTTAGTTCCATAAAGTTTGGCATTCAAGAAAAATGAAAAAATAATAACAAAGAACACATAATCCTAATACTCTCATACAACTGAGATAGTTTTAAATCATTTTACTCATAGTTTACATATCAGTTTTTGTTCTATTATTTTCTCTTAATGTTACATCATAATTATTTACATACTTTCCCAGTCTTAACCATTAATATTTTAATATGTTTTTCCTTTTGACATGCTTATATATCAAAATTTATTAAACCATTTTACTAAACAATTAATTATATCTGGTATTTTCTTCTAGAGGTAAGCATCTCTTTATTTTTAATTTTTTTATCTCTAAGTTTTTATTTAAATTCGAATTAGTTAGGGATGCCTGGGTGGCTCAGCCGTTGAGAGCCTGCCTTTGACTCAGCTCATGATCTCGGGGTCCTGGGATCAAGTCCCACATCAGGCTCCCTGCAGAGAGTCTGCTTCTCCCTCTGCCTGGGTCTCTGCCTCTCTCTGTCTGTGTCTCTCATAAATAAATAAAATTTAAAAAACAATTCGAGTTAATGTACTATGTTACATTAGTTTCAGGTGTACGATGTACTGATTCAACAATTCCATACATCACCCAGTGCTCATCCAAGTGCACTCCTTAATTCCTATCACCTATTTAACCCATCCCCCTCCCATCTCCTCCCTGATAATTATCAGTTTGTTCTTTATAATTAAGAGTCCGTGTTTATAAATTTATTTTTTATTGGTGTTCAATTTGCCAACATATAGAATAACACCCAGTGCTCATCCCCTCAAGTGCCCACCTCAGAGCCCGTCACCCAGTTACCCCTACCTCCCGCCCACCTCCCCTTCCACCACCCCTAGTTCGTATCCCAGAGTTAGGAGTCTTTCATGTTCTGTCTCCCTTTCTGATATTTCCCACTCATTTTTTTTTTAGAGTCTGTGTTTGGATTTGTCTGTCTTCTCTCTCTTTTTCCCCTTTGCCCATTTGTTCATTTGTTTTGTTTCTTAAATTCCACATATGAGTTAAATCATATGATATTTATCTTTTTTGACTGATTATTTTGCTTAGCATAATACTCGGTGGTTCCATCCATGTTCTCACAAACGACAAGATTTCATTCTTTTTTATGACTAATATTCCATTCCATACACACGTGTGCATGCACACACACACACACACACACACACACAATACCACATCTTCTTTATCCATTTATCAGTCGATAAACATTTGGGCTCTTTTCATAATTTGACTATTGTAAATAATGCTGCTATAAACATTGGGGGGCAAGTATCCCTTTGAATTACTAGTTTTGTATCCTTTGGGCAAATACCCTTCAGTGTAATTTCTTGATCATATGGTAGTTCTATTTTTATTTTTTTGAGGAACCTCCATACTGTTTTCCACAGTGGCTGTACCGTTTGCATTCCCACCAAAAGTGCAAGAGGGTTCCTTTTTCTCCTCATTCTCACCAACATCTGTTGCTTTTTATATTTCATTTTAGCCATTCTGACAGGTGTGAGGTGATATATCATTGTAGTTCTTAAAAATTATTTATTTATTTATTTATTTATTTATTTATTTATTTATTTATGAGAGAGAGAGAGAGAGAGAGAGAGAGAGAGAGAGAGAGAGAGAGAGGAAGCAGGCTTTATGCAGGGAGCCCAATGTGACACTTGATGCTGAGACTCCAGGATCACGCCCTGGGCCGAAGGCAGGCACTAAACCGCTGAGCCCCCCAAGCGTCCCTCTCATTGTAGCTCTGTTTTGCATTCCCTTGATGGTGAGTGGTGTTGAACATCTTTTTATGTATCTGTTGGCCATCTGTATGTCTTCTTTGGAGAAATGTTTGTTCATCTCTTCTGCCCATTATTTTAATTGAATTGTTTGTTTTGGGGGTATTGATTTGTATAGGTTCTTTATATTTTTTGATACTAACCCTTTATTGGATATGTCACTTGCAAATAGCTTCTCCCATTCAATAGATTGTCTTTTGGTTTTGTTTACTGTTTCTTTTGCTTTGCAGAAAATTTTTATTTTGATGTAGTCCTAATAGTTTATTTTTGCTTTTGTTTCCTTGCCTCAAAAACATACCTAAAAAAATTTGCTACTGCTGATGTCCAAGAGGTTACTGCCTGTTTTCTCTTCTAGAGTTTTTATGGTTTCAGATCTCACATTTAGATCTGTAATACATTTTGAATTTATTTTTGTGTATGGTGTAATAAGTGGTTGAGTTTCTTCTGCATGTGGCTGTCCAATTTTCCCAACACCATTTATTGAAGAGACTCTCTTTTTCCCACTTGATATTCTTTCCTGCCTTGTCAAAGGTTAATTGACCATATAGTTGTGGGTTTATTTCTGGGCTTTTTGTTCTGATGCATTGATCTATGTGTCTATTTTTGTGCTACTACCATATTGCTTTGATTACTACCACTTTGTAATATAACTTGAATTCTGGAATTGTGATGCTTTCAACTTTGCTCTTCTTTTTCAAGACTGCTTTTGCTATATGAGAACTTTTGTTGTTCCATACAAATTTTAGGATGGTTTGTTCCACCTCTGTGAAAAATGCTGTTGATATTTTAATAGGGATTACATTATATGTGCAAATTGCTGTGGGTATTATAGACATTTTAACATTTTTTGTTCTTCCAATACATGAGCATGGAATGTTTTTCCACCTCTTTGTGTCATATTCAATTTCTTTCATCAGTATCTTATAGTTTTCAGAGTACAGGTCTATCTCTTTTTTGGTTAGGTTTATTCCAAGGTATCTTATGGCTTTTGATGTAATTGTAAATGGGATTGCTTTCTTAATTTCTCTTTCCGTTGCTTTATTTTTGGTGTGTAGAAATGCAGCATATTTCTGTACATTGATTTTTCATTCTGTGACTTTACTGAATTCATTTATCAATTCTAGCAGTTTTTTGGTGGGGGCTTTCAGGTTTTCTATATACAGTATCATGATCATGCTATATGCAAATAGTGAAAGTTTTACTTCTTCCTTACTGATTTGGATGCCTTTTACTTCTTTTTGTTGTCTAATTGCTGTGGCTAGGATTTCCAGTTCTATGTTGAATAAAAGTGGTGAGAGTTGACATCTTTGTCTTGCTCCTGACCTCAGGGAAAATATCTCAGTTTTTCACCATTAAGAATGATGTTAGTGGGACGCCTGGGTGGCTCAGCAGTTAAGTGCCTGCCTTCGGCCCAGGGTGTGATCCTGGAGTCCTAGAATCAAGTCCAACATCAGGCTCCCTGCATGGAGTCTGCCTCTCTCTACCTATGTCTCTGCCTCTCTCTCTCTCTCTCTCATGAATAAATAAATAAATAACTTTTTAAAAAAAGAATGGTGTTAACTGTAGTAATTTTATACATAGCCTTTATTAGGTTCAAATAGATTTCCTTGAGCGCTACTTTGTTGAGGGTTTTTATCATGAGTGGTTATTGTACTTTGTAGGTAAACATTTCAATGGATGTTTTAATGTATAGTTTTTATTCTACTGTTAAATTATTTTCTTAAGAGAATACCTAGCAGTGGGGTGACTATGTCAAAGAGTGTGTATATTTGTAACACATAATTTACCTTGTCATATTGCTTTCTAAAAGGCTTATTCCAATTTATAATGCCACTCAAGTTGAAACACATTAACACCTTACCAGTAGAAGTTATTACCCTATGTTTCTGCTTTTGTAAGTCATCAAAATGGCTCCAGTTTGACTACTCTTAGTGAAGATTCACATTTTCCAACATGTTCAAACACTAATTTTCTATTATGGGAAATTTATGTTCAAATTCTATATCCATTTTTCTATTGAGAATTTGCTGTTGCTCTGATAAAGTTAAATATATTCTTTATATATCATACATGCAAACATCATGTAAGTCATGTAAATATTTTCCACATTTTCCCACTGAGTTTTGTATTATTTAATTGTTATTTTATCATCTTTAATTTTTATATTCAAATATGGCAGTTTTATTTCCAAAAGAAAATATTTTTGTGTAAATATACTCTATTCTTTTTTGTTTGACTGATTTTCTTTTTTTTTTATTGATTTTCTATAATCTGATGAATCTTGCCTAATCCACCTAAAGTATATGTTGTTGGATTTACAAAGCATATTTATTTATTTTTTTTCAAAGTTTTTTTTTTTTTAATGATAGTCACAGAGAGAGAGAGAGAGGCAGAGACACAGGCAGAGGGAGAAGCAGGCTCCATGCACCGGGAGCCAGATGTGGGATTCGATCCCGGGTCTCCAGGATCGCGCCCTGGGCCAAAGGCAGGCGCCAAACCACTGCGCCACCCAGGGATCCCTACAAAGCATATTTAGACTACTTATTTACCTATAAGTAACAAAAAATCCTTAAAGATCACAGGTTTTACAATGGAATAGACTAGGTCTCCAAATTCATGTTGTTACTTAAGAGTTGTGCCATGTTGGCCAGATTATTTAACCTGAGTCACCACCTTTTATCTATAGATTGTGGGCATGTAACGCTGGACTTGCAGGATCATTATGAGGATTGAGAATTATGTAAATATAATATCTGACATATGAAAGACATTTAATAAATGATCATTTTTTAAAAGATTTTATTTATTTATTCATGAGAGACACAGAGAAAGAGGCAGAGACATAGGCAGAGGGAAAAACAGGATCCCTATGGGGAACCATGATGTGGGACTTGATCCCAGAACCCTGGGATTACGACCTGAACCAAAGGCATATGCTCAACCACTGAGCCACCCCGGTGCCCAATAAATGGTCATTTTAATTGAAGGTGCAACACAATTATAGTTGGATTTATTTCTGGACTTTATGTTTTACATAGTTGTATTTTTGTGTCTATAATTACAAAAATATTTTGTTTTAAATAATTTAAAAAAATTCAAAAAATGGGATAGCTACATGCAAAAGAATGAAACTGGACCACTTTTAAATGTCATATGCAAAAATAAATTAAAAATGGATTAAAGCCCTAAATGTGAGACCTGAAACTATAAAACTCCTAGAAGAATACATAGGCTGTAATTTCTTTGACACCAACTGTAGAGGTATTTTTCTAAATATGACTCTTCAGGCAAAAGAAACAGAAGCAAAATTAAACTATCGAAGCTACACTAAAATAAAAAGCTTTTGCACAGAGAGGAAACCATCAACAAAACAAAATGCAACTTACTGAATGGTAGAAGATATTTGCAAATGATATATCCAATAAGAGAATAATATGTAAAAAAGAATTTATACTACTCAACACCAAAAAAAACCCCACACACAAAAAACCATATTCCAATTAAAAAATGGACAAAGGACCTGAATAGATATTTTTCCAAAGATGGCATACAGATGACCAACAAACACATGAAAAGATGCTCAACTCACTTATTATCAGGGAAATGTAAATCAAAACCACAATGAGTTATCATCTCTCACCTGTTAGAATGAATGAAATAAAAAGCATAGGAAATAACAAGTGTTGGCAAGTATGTGGAGGAAAAGAAATTCTTGTTCACTGTTGGTGGGAATATGACTTTGTGTAGCCACTATAAAAAATAGTATGGATGTTCCTCAAAAAATTAAAATTAGAATTATCATATGATCCAGTAACTCCATTACTATTTACCTAAAGAAAATGAAACATTAATTCAAAAAGATATACACACACTTATGTTTATTGCAACATTATTTATAATAACCAAGATATGGAAGCAACCCAAGTGTCCATCCATAGGTGAATGGATAAAGATGTGGTATAGATTTATTCAATGCTGTATTACTGAGCCATAAAAAAAGAACAGTCTTGCCATTTGCAGCAACATAGATGGATCTACAGGGTACAATGCTAAGTGAAATAAGTCATACAGAGAAAGGCAAAATACCATATTTCACTCATGTAAAACTTAAGAAACAAAACAAACAAGCAAAGAAAAAGAGACAAACAAAAAAACAGACTCTTAAGTACAAGAAAACAAACTGGTAGTTGTCACAGGAAAAGTGGATGGGAAAATGGGTGAAATAGGTTGAGAGGATTAAAAGTATTGTTATCTTGATGAGTTCTGAGTAATGTATAGAATTGTTGAATCGTGGGGATCCCTGGGTGGCTCAGCGATTTAGCGCCTGCCTTTGGCCCAGGGCATGATCCTGGAGTCCTGGGATCGGGTCCCATGTTGGGCTTCCTGCATGGAGCCTGCTTCTCCCTCTGCCTCTCTCTCTCTCTCTCTCTCTCTCTCTCTCTCTCTCTCTCTCATGAATAAATAAACAAAATCTTTTAAAAAAAGAATTGTTGAATCACTATATTGTACATCTGAAACTAATATAATGCTGTATGTTATTTGTACTTCAATAAAGAAAACTATTTTTAAAAACAATTTTACAGACCTTGTCCAACTATATTAATCTTTTCTTAAAAAATAAACTGTTTTAACAATTTTAGATGTGTAGAAAAATTGCAGATAGCAGAGAGACTTCCCATGTAGACTTCATATAGTTTTTCCTATTATTATTATTATTATCTAACATTAGCATAGTTCCATTCGTCATCATGAACCAACAATAAAACATTAAAATTAATGAAAGTCCATATTTTCTTTAGATTTTCTTAAGTTTTACATAACACTCTTTCCCCCATAACTCTAATTTCTTAATTATGGAATAAACATGTACATAACATAAAAAATTTGTCACATTAGCCATTTTTAGTGTTTAATTCCATGGCATTAATAACAATCACAATGTTGTGTGACCATCAACACTACCTATTTCCCAAATATTTTGAACATCCCAAATAGAAACTCTGTATAGAAACTCTATAATCATTAATCAATAACTTCTCATTCTCTCCTTTTCTAGCCACTAGCAACTACCAATCTGCTTCCTATTTCTATAAATTTTCCTATTCTTAATATTTCATGTAAGTGAAATCATAAAATATTTGTCCTTTTTGTGTCTGGTTTATTTCACTTAGTATGTTTTCAAGGTCCATCCATGTTCCATGTGCCAGAACTTCATTCTCTTTGATGGCTGAATAATATTTCATTGTATAATATATACTTGATTTTGTTTCTTTAGTCATCTGTGGCTATTGTGAATAATGCTGCAGTGGATACTGGTATACAAGTAGGTATGGTTGTGATTTCTTGTCTGAGGTTCTTTTGGGTACATACCAAAGAATTGAATTGCTGGCTCATAATTCTAAGCATAATTATTTGCTTAGGCTTTTGAAGTACTGCCAAACTGTTTTTCCCAGCAGCTGCACCATGTTCTATTCTCACCAGAAATATATAAGAATTCCAATTTCTCTATATCCTCACTAACACTTGTTATTTTTAAATTTTTTAAAAATTATAGCCATGCTATTGCATATGAAATGATATCTCAATGTGGTTTTGATCTGCATTGCCCTAATAACTAATGATATTGAATATTTCTACTATGCTTATTGGCCATTACTATATCTGTTTTAGAGAAAAGTCTATTCAAGTTATTTATACATTTTTTAAATGGGCTTTCTGTTGGGAAGTTGGGAAGAATTTCTTAGATATTATGGATATTGAATTCTTATCAGATACAAAATTTCAAATATCTCCTCCAATTCTTTAGATTATCTTTTCATTTTCTTGATAATGTTCTTTGAGGCACAAAAATTTTTAATTTCCCTGGAGCCCATTTATCTGTTTTTACTTTTACTTTTCTATAATTTTGGTCTCATGTCTAAAAATACATTGCTAAATCTAAGGTTATGAAGATTTAACCCTGTTTTCTTGTAAGTTTTATGGGTTTTAAGCCATATTTAGGACATATATTTAGGACACTGATAATTTTTTAGTTAAGTTTTGTATATGGTATGAGGCAGCAGTCCAACTTCATTCTTTTGCATGTGAAGATCTAGTTGTTTCAGCACCACCTGTTGAAGACTATTTTTTACCCATTGAATGAATTTGACATACTTGTCAACAGTCAACTGGCCATTGATTTATGAGTTTATTTCTGTGGTCTCAATTCTATTCCATAGGTCTATATAGATATACTTATGCAAGTACCACACTGTCTTGATCACAGTAGCTTTGTTGTGAGTCTTCCAAATTTATTCTTTTGGGGGATTGTTTTTACTATTCAGAGCCCTTGAAACTCCATATGAATTTGAGGATAAGCTTTTAGTTCTGCAGAAAAGAGGCTGTTGCATTATTTTATATATTGTGAAATGATCACTGCAATAAGTCTAGTTAATATCCATCCCCATAAAGAATTATAAATTTGTTGAGATACTTTTAATACCTACTCTTAACAACTTGCAAATATATAATACAGTAGTATTAAGTATAAAACAATTTATTTTTTTAGATTTGAGATAGAAGGATAGACAAATTGGATGGATGGATAGATAGGATGTACAGATGCATGCATGGGTAAGTAGATAGATGACATATCGGTGAAGGGATAAATGAATGGATAAATAGCTGAAAACTGGATTATGCAAGTTATTGAATAATAAATGACATTTATTTTACTGGAACTTAAGAGAAGAAAATGAAGTTAAAGTACAATCCTTCGATTGTCGAAGGATTATACTTTCAATGTTCACAAAAATATTTTAATTTTAAGATTTCTCTATAATTAAGATTATGAAAAACATTAAAATGTGGCGGTCATCATTATTTTTTATTTTTTTAAATTTAATTCCAGTTAGTTAACATACAGTGTAATATTAGTTTCAAGTATACTATATAGTGATTCAACAATTCCATACCTCACCCAGGGCTCATTGCTACAAGGGCACCCTTTAATCCCCATCACCTATTTCACCCATGTCCCCATCCTCCTCCTCTCCAGTAAATATCAGTTTGTTCTCTATAGTTAGGAGTCTGTTTCTTGATTTGTCTTTCCCTCTTTTTTTTTTCCTCTTGCTCATTTGTTTTGTTTCTTAAATTCCACATGTGAGTGAAATCATATGGTATTTGTCTTTCTCTGACTTATTTCACTTAGCATTATACTGTCTAGCTTAATCCATGTCACTGCAAATAGCTTGATTTCATTCTTTTTATGGCTGAATTATATATATATTAATATATATAATATTATATAATATATTTGCCTATATATATACTTCTTCTCTCCTTTTGTCAATTTAATAAATCAATGGACACCTGGGCTGCTTCCATATCTTAGATATTATAAATAATATTGTGATAGTCATAGGGGTGCAGGTATCCCTTCGACTTAATATGTTTGCATTCTTTGGGTAAATATCCAGTAGTGCAATTGCTGGATCATAGGTTAATTCTATTTTTAACTTTTTGAGGAACCTCCATACTGTTTTCCACAGTGGCTGCACCAGTTTGCATTCCCACCAATAGTGCAAGAGAGTTCCTTTTTCTCCACATTCTCACCAATACCTGTTGTTTCCTGTGTTGTTAATTTTAGCCATTCTGACAGGTGTGAAGTGATATTGGATCATAGTTTTAAGGCTTTTGGAATTTTAATGAGGATTGCACTGAATGTGTACAACACTTTCAATATTATTGACACCTTAACAATATCAGGTCTTCCCATCCACGAACACAGGATGTCTTTCCATTTATTTAGGTCTTCTTCAATTTCTTTCAGCAATGTTTTGTACTTTTCATTGTAAAACTCATTCGCCATCTTGATTACATTTATCCATAGGAATTTTATCTTTATCTCTTGCAAATGAAATTGTTTTCTTTATTCCCTTTTTCAATTGTTCATTGGTGGTGTATAGAGACACAATTGATTTTTATGTGTTTATCTTATACACTTAACTTTGCTGAATTAATTTATTAGTTCTAATAATTTTCTTGTGAATTATTTGGAATTTTCTATATATTCACCATGTCATTTGTGAATATAGATAGTTATAATTCTTCCTTTCCAGTCTGGATGCCTTTTATTTGTTTTTACTGTCTAATTGCTATCTCTAGGACTTCCAATACAATGTTGATTAACAATGTTGAAACATGTGTCCTTTCCTTGTTCCTGGTCATAGGGGAGAAGTCTTAATCCTTTCACCATTGAATATAATGTTAGTTGTGGGTTTTTCGCTTATCATGTTGAGGAAATTCCCTTCTATTCCTTTTTTTAATGTATCTTTATTGTAAATTTTTGGGGGGATTTCTTAAATGTATTTTCTATATCAGTTGAGATTTTGTTGTTCTATTAGTATGAAGTATTATGTTGATTGATTTCCTTATCTTGGACCATTATGCATTCCTGGAATAAATCCCACTTGGTTATGGTATGTAACTCTTTTAATACTCTGTTGAATTGGGTCTGATAACAAAATGTGGATTTTTTTAATTTTATTTATTTATTGAGAGAGAGAGAGAGAGAAGCTGGGACACAGGCAGAGGGAGAAGCAGGCTCCACGCAGGGAACCCCACATGGGACTCGATTCCGGATCTCCAGGATCACACCCCAGGCTGTAGGCGGCACTAAACCGCTGCGCCACTGGGGCTGCCGGGATTTTTTTACATCTGTATAACATATTTTGGTCTGCAATATAACTTTCTTGTTATGACTTTGCCTTTGGAATCAGAGTAATGCTGGGTTCATATAGAGTTTAAGATGGACGGATGTTAACCTTTCTTTAAATATTTGGAAGAATTCACTAGGGAAGCCATTTACTCTTGGATTTTCTTTATTGGGAAAATTTGATTACTGATTCAGTCTCTTAGTTGTTATAGGTTTGTTGAGATTCTCTACATTAATTTCAGTCATCTTAAGTAATTTGCACATTTCTAGGAATTTGCCCATTACATCTAGGCTATTTAATTTATTCATAGTATTCTGGTATGTATTTATTTAAGGTTGGTAGTAATGTCCCCGTTTTCCTTTGTGATTTTAGTTGAGTCTTCCGTTTTTGTTGTTGTTGTTGCTGTTGTTGTTTTGGTTTATTTATGTATTTATTATTTTACTGTTAATATACTAATTTGATTAATTATAAGTATTAATTAACATATTAGTAATTGTTTAATTCACTCTGCTAGCTTTAGGTTTAGGAGTCTCTTCCTTTTCTAGTTCCTCAATATGTAATATTAGATTATTCATTTGCAATGATTGCTTTTTATTTTTATTTTATTTTATTTTTTTAAGATCGTATTTATTTATTCTTGAGAAACACGGAGAGAGAGGCAGAGACATAGGTAGAGGGAAAAGCAGGCTCCCCACAGGAAACCTGATGCAAGACTTGATCCCAGGACTCCAGGATCATGACCTGAGCCAAAAGCAGATGCTCAACCACTGAGCCACCCAGGCATCTCTTCAATGTTTCTTTTTTTTAATTTTTTTTAAATTTTTTATTTATTTATAAAAGTCACAGAGAGAGAGAGAGAGAGGTGCAGAGACATAGGCAGAGGGAGAAGCAGGCTCCATGCACTGGGAGCCCAATGTGGGATTCGATCCTGGGTCTCCAGGATCGCGCCCTGGGCCAAAGGCAGGCGCCAAACCGCTGCGCCACCCAGGGATCCCTCTTTTTTTTTTAATATAAACATTACAACTATAAATTTCCTTCAATATTACCTTCACTACAACCATAAGTTGTGGCATTTTTGTTGTCATTCATCTCTAAGTGCTTTCTAATTTCTCTTGTGACCTGTTCTTTGACTCATTCGTCTTTAAGAGTTTACTTTAAAATCTTTACATTTTTGTGCATTTTCCAATTTTCTTTCTTTTATTGGTTTTCAGATTCATTCTACTGTGGACAGAGAAAATGTACAATTTAAATATTTTTAAATTTATTGAGACTTATTTTGTGGCATAATGTATGATCCATCCTGGAGAATTTTGCATGTGTACTTGAGAATAATGTGTATTCTCTTGTTCGGGTGGTGTCTTAGGCAATTCAGCCTGGTATAACAAAAATACCATCAACTTGGTAACCTAAAAACATTGGGAATTTATTTCTCAGAATTCTGGTGGTTGGAAAGTCCAAGATCAAGATACTAGCAGATTCAGAGCCTGCCTTCTGGTATATAGATGGTTGTCTTCTTGCTGTAGCTTTGTATGATGGAACAGGCAAGGAAGTTCTCTGGGGTCTCTTTCATAGGAGTACTAGTCCAAATTATGAGGGCTGTGCCTTCATGACCTAGTCAATCCCAAAATGCTTCATGTCCTAATACTATTGCATTAATTGGTTAGGATTTCACCATTTGAATTTGAGGGAGAACATGTTCAATCTATAGCAGGTGGAGTTATATATCTGCTAGATTTTGTTGGTTTATAGTGTTATTTATATACTTTATTTCATTATTGATCTTCTGCCTAAACATTCTATACATTATTGAAATTGGAGTACTAAAGTGTCCAACTATTACTATAGAGCTATCTTTACCTTCAGTTATGTCAGTGCTTGATTTATATATTTTTGGGTTGTTAATTTGGTACTTAGATGTTTATAATTGTTATTAGTTCTCAATGAACTTTTTAAATCACCATACAATATCCTTCTTTTACTCTCTTAACAGCCTTTGACTTTAAATCAGCTGGGTCTGATATCAGTATAGCCACCACAGGTATCTTTTCATTTTTATGTCCATGAAATATCTTTTTCCATTCCTTCACTTTAAACTTATTTGTATCCTTGGATCTAAAGTGAGTCTCTAATAGACAGCTTAGAGTGGATCTTAGTTTTTTTTTTTTAATTCATTCTGCCAGTCATTGCCTTTCGATTGGATAATTTAATCCAATTACACTGAATGTAGTTATTGGTAAGGAAGGACTTACTTTTGCCAGTTTATTTTTTTCTGTATGTTTTATGGATATTTTGGTTCACCTTTTCCTCCACTACTGCATTCTTATTATAAGTTTTTAAAAAGATGTATATATTTGAGAGAGGGAGTATATGAAAGAGAGAGAATAGGGAGGAGGGGCAGAGGGAGAGAGAGAATGTCAAGCCAACTCCATCCTAAGTGTAGAGCCCCAAGGCAAAGTTCCATCTCACAGGGCTGAGATCATGACCTGAGCTGAAATCAAGAATGGGATGCCTAACTGATTGAGCAACCAAGGAGCCCCTCAACTACTACATTTTTATTCATTTAGAGAATTTATTTTAGTGAACACTTTTGATTTCCTTCTAATTTCTTATTGTGTATATTCTATATTTTTGTTGTTGTTACCATTGAGTCCGCAGACAGTACTGAGATCTGCAGACCTGCCTCTGAAAATATGAATAAGTGTCTCCCTTCTAGTCTTTGAGTAGCACAACTACCCCCAGACTGTGGCTGAGAGAGCCTAAAGCAATGTTATGGGCCACTTCAGGGTCCATAATCAGGACTGAGTTTAGGGGGCCTGTCACTTGAGGTACAGGTATATGTGGTTCCTCCTGGGTTACTTTTCAGATAGTACTGGTGGCAGTACCAGGACCAAAGGGGGTTGTAACTAAATCCACATGGAGATGGAGCTGTTTCTATGTCTGTCTCCAGGTCCTTTGTTAATGAGTCTGCCATCTGGGAATGGGCTTTACTTTTCAAAACGATTCTCTTGGTGTTGGGCTCCATGGAGTTTTGAAACCTACCTAGATCCCAGAACTACCACAAAAGCTCAAAGTTTGTGGATGGCTGTCAGATTGCTGTTTCTGCAGTGGGATGCAACAGGATATCTCCTATTTCACCCCTTTAAGATGTTTTTTTAGAAGAGTGGAGGGGAAGAGGGAAAGGGAGAGACAGAATCTTAAGCAGGCTCCATGCCCAGCACGGAGCCCAATATGGAGCATGATCTCCCAAACTTGAGGTCATGACCTAGGCCAAAATCAAGAGTTGGATGCTTAACTGACTGAGCTACCCAGGTGCCCCAATCCCTCTAAGCATTTTTATTTATTTTTTTTTTATTTTAGAAGCTTTCTGGTAATATCTGGTGATTTGGGGTTGTTGTTTGTATTTAAAAATGCACCTTATAACTTTTTGCTCCTCACTGAATCTTGGTTTTGCTAGATTATCATTTGGTCATCTGGGATTTTAGAGGGCCCCTAAATGTTATTGCCTATAGGTTTTCTCAGGAGTGTTTCAGGTTCTTCAGCAAACCATTTCCCAGGCTCCTACCTGTGCATATTAACCTGGCTTATGGCATTTTATTGCTGTGGGGGGGGGTGTGAAGGATCCATCTCTCAGTATGCAGATTTTTATTTAATATTTTCCATATATTATCTCACCCATGTCAGAGGTTGTATTTTATCTATCATGGGGGTAGAGATGGAGACATATAGTTATTTGAAAGTGAGAGATAAAAGAAAGGACCTACATATGGGAGTAGAATCTAATTTATCTTTTTTTCAGACTTTCAAACACTGCCTTTATTTTCTGCCCTTGCAGCATTATTCTTATATTAGGAAATTCTTAGGGCTCTAAAGCATGGGCTTTTCTGAAATTACATCAGATTAATTTCTGTCCATTTCCCATTCAACCCAGGTGCTTAGGTCTGTCCCATCTCTTAACTGCTAATTTTAATACTTGCTCTATTTTTAAATGGTTAATAGCTCTTAGTCTCATTGAAGATTGTGTTTCTGGTAGTTGTTGCTGTTATTTTTTTTTGTTTTGTTTCGGGGTGTTTTCTAGAAAAGAGAAGCAGACAAAATTCTTCATTACACCAGAAATTTCAAGGTCTCATTTAAAAGAGTCACATGGAGGAGGAGGCAAAATGTTAGAAGAGTAGGGGTCCTCATTTCATTTTGTCCCCCAAATCTAGCTGGATGATTTTCTTTTTCAAAAAAATTTTATGTATTTATTCATGAGACACACACACACACACACACAGAGAGAGAGAGAGAGAGAGAGAGAGAGAAGAGACACAAGCAGAGACACAAGCAGAGGGAGAAGTAGGCTCCATGCAGGGAGCCCAACGTGGGACTCATCCCGGGACTCCAGGATCACACCCTGGGCTGAAGGCGGCGCTAAACCGCTGAGCCATCTAGGGATCCTTGGATGATTTTCAAACCATCCTGAACACCTGTGAATTCTTTTTTTATTAATAAATTAATTTTTATTGGTGTTCAATTTACCAACATACAGAATAACACCCAGTGCTCATCCCGTCAAGTGTCCCCCTCAGTGCCCGTCACCCAGTCACCCCCACTCCCCACCCACCTCCCCTTCCACCACCCCTAGTTCATTTCCCAGAGTTAGGAGTCTCTCATGTTCCGTCACCCTCACTGATATTTCCCACTCATCTTGCCCCTCCTCTAACACCTGTGAATTCAACCTGAGATGTAAAGAAAGAACAGCTGGAATGCTACAGAGAGAAAAGTTATTGCTTCTTGCAAGTTAGGAATGTGGAGAAGAGAAACAGGGGGGATATATCAGAAGATAAACAGTGGGAGAGGGAGCCTTTGTAAGCTGGCTGTAGGAAAGTAATACAGCACTAGGGCATACAATTGAATCCTATAGAAATCTCCTCCTCAGGGAGTCTTCCCTGCCTGAAAAAGTGTTCAGTGGTGAAATAGGACAGAATCACAGGAGGGGCAGTGAAGTATCAATATTTCTGGAGACACAGAAAGGACAAAGGCACTCAGGAGAAAGCTCAACTTGTACCATAAACTGCAAACTGAGGTCACATCGGGGGACCAATGCTGTCCTAGGTCCCAGTAAAGGACTGGAATGCAGCAACTCTCCCCGGGCATCTGGGAGAGTGGAGCAGGTGTGCACTCAAGCAGGTAAATGCTCTCTGCCCCAGGGCATGGCAGACAGAGGTGGGCTATCCTCCATTTCCTCCGGGTGAGATGGAAATGGGGAGCACACAAGATGACAAAAGTACCTCTGCTGCTAGGCGCCATCTAATTTGTATGAATCAGTGCCCCTTCACCTGCCCCCAGCAGGATCTGAGCCAGTGCACATTAAGAGACTGCAGTTCAGCACAGGCAGGGAGGTCTTGGCTCTGGGGCTGGTTATCTGGCTGCTGCCATTTTTTTCCTCCTTTCACCCAGGAGAGGCATGGGCTCCAGGGAACAGAGGCCTCACAGAGCAAACAGCTTATATTGACCCCCGCACCTGGCAAGTGATAGGCATTTCCACCAAGGCACAGAAATCTGAGAATCAGTACAGCAGGCCCCTCCCCCAGAAGAAGAGCTGGAACAGGGAAAGAGCAAGTTTACTGACCAAGAAGCACTGGAAAGCTCCAGGACTGAGGGAAAATGTATATAGAAATCGAGATGTTTTTCCTTATGATTCGTTTGTCTTTCAGATTAAAAATTTCCAATATGCTTTCTTTCTTTCCTGTCTTAACTATAATATTTTATCAACACTACATTTTTAAGTTTTTTTTCCTTTCTGACTTTCATATTTTTACAATTACATGTCATAGATATATTCTTCATTTCTGGTTTCCTTTCAATGTATTCAATTTAATTTTTGTAGATATATAAGTTTGGGATTCTTTTTGGTTTCGTTTCATTTTGTTTTATTTTATAATTTTGGAATTTAGTAACTTCTAATGTAAGGACCAAAATACACTCAAAACCAAGTGTAGTAGTGTGTTGGTCCACTCTGTGAGATTATATTCTCTCTTCCTTCCCATTCTGCCCCCTCATTTTTCTTCTTCTTTTTGTTGTTGCTGATGTTTCTCTATATAAGTTTTACTTTTCTATATAAATTGGGAATTTAGTACCTTCTAAAATACAGACCCAAATACACTCAGAACAAAGAAGATCCTGGTCTTGGGCCACTCTGTGAGGCTGTATTCTTTCTCCCCTACCATTCCCCACCCCCCCACACACACACTTTAAAAAAATTACAATTTTTAAAAACTTGTTCTTCATTTTGATGGTCTTTTCTTTTCTCTTCTTTTCTGGTCCCTGTCCTCTTCAGAATTGTCTAGGGTGTATTTACTTAGGTTGTGGATGCTATCTTTGACTCTCCTTGTTCATATAGCTATTCTGCACTGGACAAAATGACTAGCAGGAAGAATTCACCACAAAAGAAAGAACCAGAAGTAATATTCCCTGTCACAGACCTAATGGATATGGATTTAAGTAAGATGTCAGGGATACAATGCAGGATTATAATGATAAAATTACAGTGGCTCTTGAAAAAAAGCATAAAAAACTCTGGAAATTATCTTACTGCAGAAATGTGATCTAATCAGGCTGAAATTAAAAATACTTTGATGAGCTGAAGTCTAAACTGGATGCTCTAACAGCTAAGGTTAATGAGATAGAAGGGAGAGTGAGTGACGTACAAGACAAGTTGATAGAAAGGAAGAAAGCTGAGGAAGAGAGAAAAACAACAAAGAGCCCATGAGGAAAGACTCTGAGAATTAAGTGATAATTTGAGAAAGAAAAATATTCATCTTATTGAGATTCCAGGGGGCATGGAGAGAGAGACAGAGAGAGAGAGGACCAGAAAGTATTTTGAACAAATCATAACGAATTATTTCCCTAATATGGTCAAAGAAACAGGTGTTCATATCCAAGAGATAGAGAGGACCCCTCAAAGTTCAACAGAAACTTATCAACACTCTGACATATAATAGTGAAGCCTGCACATTTTAGAGATAGAGAGAAAAATCCTAAAAGCAGCTCCAGACAAGAGGTTCCTAACTGGTATGGGGAGAAATATCAGATTAACAGCCGACCTATCCATACAGACCTGGCAGCCAGAAAGCGCTGGCATGAAATATTCAAGGTAATAAATTAAAAAAACATGCAGTCAAGAATAGTTTATTCTTGACAGCCAGAAAGGTTGTCATTCAGAATAGAAGGAGAGATAAAGAGCTTTGAAGAGAGACAGAAACTGAAAGAATATGTGACCACCAAAGCAGCTCTGCAAGAGATATTAAGGGGGATCCTATAAGCGAGGAGGGAGCCCAAAGAAACAATCCACAAAAACAAGGACTGTATATGCAATACTATGACACTACCTTCATATTTTTCAATTGTTACTCTGAATGTGAATGGGCTAAATGAGCCAATCAAGAGACACAGGGTATCAGACTGGATAAAAAAGCAAGACTCGTCTATATGCTGTCTACAAGAGACAAATTTTAGACCTAAGGACACCTCCAGACTGAAAATGAGGTGGTGGAGCATCACTCACCATTCAAATTGTCCTCAAAAGAAGCTGGGGTAGCAATCCTCATATCGGATAGATTAGAGTTTATCCCAAAGACTGTAATAAAAGATGAAGAGGGACACTATATCATACTTACAGGGTCTATCCAACAAGAAGATGTAACAATTATGAATATTTATGCCCTTAATGTGGGAGCAGCCAATTATATCAACCAATTGATTACCAAAGTGGAGGTACACTTAAATAATAATACATTAATAGTAGGAGCCTTCAACATGGCAATCTCAGCAAAGGACAGATCTTCTAAGCAGAACATCCCAAAGAAACAAGGTCCCTGAATGACACACTGGACCGAATGGATTTCACAAATATATACTGAACATTCCATCCTGATGCAACAAAATATGTATTCCTCTAAAGTGCATGTGGAACTTTCTCCAGAATAGACCACATACTGGGTTACAAATCAGTTCTCCACTGATACCAAAAGATTAGGATTATCTCCTACATATTGTCAGACCACAGTGCTTTGAAACTAGACTCAATCACAAGAAGAAATTTGAATGGAACTCTTGAATAGAACTCTTGAATGGAACACTTGAAAGTTAAAGAGCATCCTACTAATAGAAGAATGGGTCAACCAGGAAATTAGAGAAGAATTAAAAAGATCTATGGGAATTAATGATAATGAAAGCACAACTGTTCAAAATCTTTGGGATACAGCAAAGGTGGTCCTACGAGGGAAATACATGTCAGTACGAGCCTCCCTCAAAAAATTGGGAAAATCTCAAATACACAAGTTAACCTTACACCTAAAGGAACTGGAGAAAGAGCAGCAAATAAAGCATAAACCAAGCGAAGAAGAGAGATAATAAAGATTTGAGCGGATCTCAATGAAATATAGACCAAATGGACTGTACAACAGACAACAAAACCAAGAGTTGGTTCTTTGAAGAATTAATAAGTTAGATAAACCATTAGCCAGCTTTATTAAAAAGAAAAAAGACTCAAATTAATAAAATCATGAATGAAAGAGGAGAGTTCACAACCAATACCAAGGAAATACAAGTGATTTTAAAAACATATTATAAGCAGCTATATGCCAACAAATTAGGGCAATCAAGAAGAAATGGATGCATTTCTGGCAACCCATAAACTACCAAAACTGGAACAGGAAGAAATAGAAAAACTGAACAGGCCACTAACCATGGAGGAAATTGAAGCAGTCATCAAAAACCTCCCAAGAGAGGAAAGTCCAGGGCCAGATGGCTTCCCAGGGGAATTCCACAAGAAATTTAAAGAAGAAATAATACCTATTCTTCTAAATCTGTTTCAAAGTATTGAAATGGAAAGAATACTTCCAAACAGGTTCTATGAGGCCAGTATTACCTTGATCCCTAAACCAGAAAAGACCCCACCAAAAAGGAGAATTACAGACCAATATCCCTGGTGAACATGGATGCAAATATTCTCACCAAAATACTAGCCAATAAGATCCAACAGTACATTAAGAGGATTGTTCTCCAGGACCAAGTGATGTTTATTCCTGGGATGAAAAGATGGTTCACATTTATAAAACAATAAATGTGATAGATCACATCAATAAAAGAAAAGACAAGAACAATATAATCCTCTCAATAGATGCAGAGAAAGCATTTGACAATATACAACATCCATTCCTGAATAAAACTCTTCAAAGTGTAGGGGTAGAGGGAACAAATCTCAATATCATTAAAGCCTTCTATTAAAAGCCGACAAAGAATATCATTGTAATGGGGGAAACTGAAAGCTTTTCCCCTAAGGTCAGGAACACGACAGGAATGCCCACACTCACTACTTTTGTTCAACATAGTACTAGAAGTCCTAGCTTCAGCAATCAGGCAACAATAACAACAACAACAACAACAAAATAAAAGACATTCAAATTGGCAAAAAAGAAGTCAAAGTCTCCCTCTTTGCAAATGACATGATACTGTATATAGAAAACCAAAACGACTCTACTCCCAAATTGCTAAAACTCATATAGCAATTAGGAACGTGGCAGGATAAAAGTCGATGCAGAGAAATCAGTTGCATTTCTATACACTAACAAGAAGACTGAAGGAAGAGATATTAAGGAATCAATCCCATTTATAATTGCACCCAAAACCATAAGATATCTAGAAATAAATCTAACCAAAGACATAAAAGATCTATCAAAAAACTACAGAACACTTATGAAAGAAATCAAGGAAGGCACAAAGAAAGGGATAATCATTCCATGGTCATGGATTGCAAGAATAAATATTGTGAAAATGTCTATGCTACCAAGAGCAATTTATATGTTCAATACAATCCCTATCAAAATGCCATGGACTTTCTTCACAGAGTTGGAACAAAGATTTTTAAGATTTGTATGGAAACAGAAAAGACCCTGAATAGACAGAGGAATGTTGAAAAAAGAAAACCAAAGCTGCAGGCATCACAGTGCCTGGCTTTAAGCTGTATTACAAAGCTGTAGTCATCAAGACAGTATGGTCCTGGCACAAAAATATACATTGATCAATGGCACAAAATAGATAACCCAGAAATGTACCCTCAACTCTGTCATCAACTCATCTTCAACAGAGCAGGAAAGATGGGATACCTGAGTGGCTCAGTGGTTGAGTGTCTGCCTTTGGTCCAGGGCATGATCCTGGAGTCCCAGGATCAAATCCCGCATTGGGCTCCCTGCATGGAGCCTGCTTCTCCGTCTGCCTATGTATTTGCCTCTCTCTGTATCTCTCATGAATAAATAAATAAAATCTTTAAAAACAAAAGTAGGAAAGGATATCCAATGGAAAAAAAAGACAGTCTCTTCAGTAAATGGTGTTGGGAAAATTGGACAGTCACATGCAGAAAAATGAACCTGGACTATTCTCTTGTATCATACACAAAGATAAATCCAAAATGGATGAAAGACCTAAACGTGACTGGAATCCATCAAAATCCTAGAGGAGAACACAGGCAGCATCCTCTTTGATCTCGGCTGCAGCAACTACTTGCAAGGCATGTCTCTAAATAAAATAAAATAAAATAAAATAAAATAAAATAAAAATTTAAAAAAGACATCTCTAAAAACAAGGGTAACAAAAGCAAAAATAAATTATTGTGACTTCATCAAGATAAAAAGCTTCTTATCTTGATGAAGTCCCAATAGTTCATTTTTGCTTTTGTTTCTTTTGCTTTCGTGGATGTATCTTGCAAGAAGTTACTGTGGCCAAGTTCAAAAAGGGTGTTGCCTGTGTTCTCCTCTAGGATTTTGATGGAGTCTTGTCTCACATTTAAATCTTTCATCCATTTTGAGTTTATCTTTGTGTATGGTGCAAGAGAGTGGTCTAGTTTCATTCTTCTGCATGTGGATGACCAATTTTCCCAGCACCATTTATTGAAGAGACTGTCTTTCTTCCAGTGGATCGTCTTTCCTCCTTTGTCGAATATTAGTTGACCATAAAGTTCAGGGTCCATTTCTGGGTTCTCTATTCTGTTCCATTGGTCTATGTGTCTGTTTTTGTGCCAGTACCACACTGTCTTGATGACCACAGCTTTGTAGTACAACCTGAAATCTGGCATTGTGATGCCCCCAGCTATGGTTTTCTTTTTTAGAATTCCCCTGGCTATTCGGGGTCTTTTCTGATTCCACACAAATCTTAAAATAATTTGTTCTAAGTCTCTGAAGAAAGTCCATGGTATTTTGATAGGGATTGCATTGAACATGTAAATTGCCCTGGGTAACATTGATATTTTCACAATATTAATTCTGCCAATCCATGAGCATGGAATATTTTTCCATCTCTTTGTGTCTTCCTCAATTTCTTTCAGAAGTGTTCTATAGTTTTTAGGGTATAGATCCTTTACCTCTTTGGTTAGGTTTATTCCTAGGTATCTTATGCTTTTGGGTGCAATTGTAAATGGGATTGACTCCTTAATTTCTCTTTCTTCAGTCTCATTGTTAGTGTATAGAAATGCCATTGATTTCTGGGCATTGATTTTGTATCCTGCCACGCTACCAAATTGCTGTATGAGTTCTAGCAATCTTGGGGTGGAGGCTTTTGGGTTTTCTATGTAGAGTATCATGTCATCGGCGAAGAGGGAGAGTTTGACTTCTTCTTTGCCAATTTGAGTGCCTTTAATGTCTTTTTGTTGTCTGATTGCTGAGGCTAGGACTTCCAATACTATGTTGAACAGCAGTGGTGAGAGTGGACATCCCTGTCTGGTTCCTGATCTTAGGGGAAAGGCTCCCAGTGCTTCCCCATTGAGAATGATATTTGCTGTGGGCTTTTCGTAGATGGCTTTTAAGATATCGAGGAAAGTTCCCTCTATCCCTACACTCTGAAGAGTTTTGATCAGGAATGGATGCTGTATTAGGGATTTACCCCAAAGATTCAGATGCAATGAAACGCCGGGACACCTGCACCCCGATGTTTCTAGCAGCCATGTCCACAATAGCCAAACTGTGGAAGGAGCCTCGGTGCCCATCGAAAGATGAATGGATAAAGAAGATGTGGTTTATGTATACAATGGAATATTACTCAGCCATCAGAAATGACAAATACCCACCATTTGCTTCAACGTGGATGGAACTGGAGGGTATTATGCTGAGTGAAGTAAGTCAATTGGAGAAGGACAAACAGTGTATGTTCTCATTCATTTGGGGAATATGAATAATAGTGAAGGGGAATATAAGGGAAGGGAGAAGAAATGTGTGGGAGATATCAGAAAGGGACACAGAACATAAAGACTTCTAACTCTGGGAAATGAACTAGGGGTGGTGGAAGGGGAGGAGGGCGGGGGGTGGGGGTGAATGGGTGACGGGCACGGAGGGGGACACTTGATGGGATGAGCACTGGGTGTTATTCTGTATGTTGGTAAATTGAACACCAATAAAAATTAATTTATAAGAAAAAGAAACAAGAGGAAAAAAAAAGATAAAAAGCTTCTGCACAGCAAAGGAAATAGTCAACAAAAACTAAAAGGCAACCTATAGAATGGGAGAAGATATTTGTATATGGCATATGAAATAAAGAGCTAATATCCAAAATCTCTAAAGAACTTATCAAATTCAACACCCGAGAAACAAAGAATCCAGTCAAGAAATGAGCAGAAGATATGAACAGATATTTCTCCATAGAAGACATACAAATGGCCAACAGGCACATGAAAAAATGTTCCACATCACTTGCCATCATGGAAATTCAAATCAAAACCCCAGTGAGATACCAGTATACACCAGTGAGAATGGTTAAAATAAACAAATGTTGGCAAGGACATGGAGAAAGGAGAACCCTCTTGCACTGTTGGGGGGAATGTAAGCTGGGCAGCCACTCCAGAAAACAGTGTGGAGGTTCCTCAAGAAGTTAAAAATAGAGCTACCCTATCACCCAGCAATTGCACTACTGGCTATTTTCCCCACAGATACAGATGTATTGAAATGAAGGGGCATCTGCACCATAATGTTCATAGCAGCAACATCCACAATAGCAAACTGTGGAAGGAGACATGATGTCCTTTGACAGATGAATGGATAAAGAAGAAGTATGGACTATGGACTATCATTCAGCCATCAGAAAGCATGAATACTACCGTTTATATCAATGTGGATGGAACTGAAGGGTAGTATGCTGAACGAAATAAGTCAATTGGAAAAAGACAATTATCATATGATTTCACTCATATGTGGAATACAAGAAATATTGAAATGGACCATAAGAGAAAGGAGGGAAACTGTGTGGGGAAAAATTAAAGAGGGTGACAAAACATGAGAGACTCCTAACTCCGGGAAACAAACAAAGGTTGCAGAAGGGGAGGTGGGTGGAGGGAAGGAGTAACTGGATGATGGACACTAAGGAGGACACATGATGAAATGAGCACTGTGTGTTAAACTATATGTTGGCAAATTGAATTTAAATAAAATATTTAAAAAATAAAATAAAAGTTATATGTTATATGTGTTAACTACAATTGTATTAAACACACGATATTTTGTCTGTAGTCATTTATAACAGTGTAGTTTCTTACATATAAGGTACTAAACACATCAGTTGATTCATTTGATTTAATAATAACATTATTCACTTTTATGTTAAAATGTTATTTACTCTTTAAAAAGTTTGTTTTTGCCATAACAAAGTTGTAGATATGAAGGAAAAATGTTCACAAATGTTACTTGGAAATGATTCTTAGTTAATAGGCATTAACTTTGAATATTTGTTTGCATTTTCATTATCAATGAAATCAATGACATTATCAATAATATTCTTGAATAGGCATTCCTTTTAGTATTTTTTCAATTTTTTCACAGCATCTAGCACAGTTATAAACACATGATAGGCACTTATTAACTGAAGTTTTACATAACAGCTCATACATGCCTGAGATCAGTGCTGAGACTACAGTGATAGAAGTAATTGTACCAATTTCAGCAGGACACTTTGGAAGAAAGGGAGTGACAAAAGATGAAATGAGAAAAGTAGGCAGATGCCAGATCTTGAAGGGTCTTTACGACATACTCAGGATACTGGACTTTATTCTAAATGCTATTAGGTATAATAAATAGCTTTAACCAATGGATTTATGTGGTCATATTTGGGTATTAGAAATATCAGTCTAGCAACAGCACCAAGGGTAGTTTTGAACAGGACAGGACTTGAAATCCACCATTGGATTTGGTGTCTAGAAGGTCATTGGTTACAATGACAAAAAAAAATAGAGTTGTTTTAGTGTAATGATAGGATTGGAAGCCAGTTTGAAGTTGTTCAAAAGAAAATATGGAAAAAAATGAATAAACTTTTTTTTCAAGTAGGTTGGGTATGAAATATAGGATGAATAAGGAGCATGTACAGCCAAAGAAGTTTTGTTTGGTTGTATATTTATTTGTTTAAGATTACAGATATTTGGATATGTCTAAAAAGTGTTGAGAATTCTTAGATTAAATTGAAAAGACAGAATATTTGATTCAGCTATGTTCCTAACGAAGCAGGAGGGGACGAAATCCAGATACATTCAAGTACTAAATAAATGCTCATTATTCAATGAAAGATCCAAAATTCTATTGCAAATGTTATTTTTAGAAACAATTTTAGACTTACAAAAAATTTGCAAAGAAGTAGGAAACTTTGGGGTGCCTGGGTGGATCAGTTGGTTAAGCATCTGCCTGCAGCACAGGTCATGATCCAAGGGTCCTGGGATTCAGCCCCTCATTGGGTTCTCTGCTCAGTAGGGAGCCTGCTTCTCCTTCTCCCTCTGTCTGCCACTCTGCCTGCTTGTGCTCTCTCTCTCTCTGTCAAATAAATAAATAAAATCTTTAAAATATTTTTTAAAAAAGCAGATTTTTCCTGAATCAATCAAGAGCAAATTGATGCCATGTTACCCAGGAATTCTTTGACATTTATGTTCTATGAAAGGAAAAATTGTCTTATTTAACTGCAACAATCAAAATTAATAAATAAGCATTAATAGGTTACAACTTTTTAATGTAGCCCATTTAAATTCCATCAAATGTTCCAATACTATCCTTCACAGATAAAAGATCCAAATAGGAGTAATTCATTGCGTTAAAGATATAATTTTCTTTAGTCTTCTTCAATCTGGAAAAAATCCCAGTCTGTCCTTGACTTTGTTAGCCTTGACAGTTTTGAAAATTAAAGGCCAGTTATTTGGTAGAATGTACCTCAGTTTGGGTTTGTCTCATGTTTCTTTGTGCTTAGATTAGGGTTATACACTTTTGGCATGAATATTATAGAAAAGAAGCTGTGTTTTTTTCAGTATATCTTACCATATTTTATAAGGTGGTAGAAGGTTTCAATTTATCCCTTTATGGATGATGTTGACATTGATGATTTGATCAAGGTGGAGTCTGCTAGATTTTTGTTACAAATTACTTGTTCCTTTTGTAGTCAACATGTATTTTTGAGGCAATCCTTTGACACTATGTTTATATCCTTCTTCTCATCAAACCTGCACTCAGAAGTTTTAGCATCCACTAAAGTTTCTTGCCTGAATTATTTCTTTGATGATCGTTTCTAATTCCATCCCTCCTTCTATATTTATTATTTAGCATTCCACTCTATAAAACTTGTTCCTTCCTCCTTTCCTTCTTCTGTTAATATAGATCATTGAATATTTTATTTATTCATATTTGTTTATTTATCTATGATTGCTAGTTTTGAAGGTCACATTGTCCCATCTCTGATCAATAGGAGTCCTTGCAAAATGATTTCTGCATCCATTGGAGATGTCTCCATCATTCCTTCAAACTTTCTTACTTTCTGGTCCAACAAGATGTTACAGCCTTATCCTGTGCTTTTCCTTCCCCATTCACCCCTTCATTTTTTTCAAGGAGCTTTAGTTCTTTTCGTTGGAAACTAAAATGATGTGCCATCGATATACTTATTGCTCCCAGGACTTCTACCTGGAAAAATTATATATAATCTATACACATGTATATTTTTCTATATTACTATGTCTATTCATATATTTAAAACCGTGGATTTTCTCTAATATCTCCAATTGTAAAACCTAACAACAGTGTTGATGCCTAGCCTTCCCCTTTTTTTATTTTCGTATATTTGTAAATCCCTTCTCTGACAGTGAGAGAAATCTGGGTCCTTCTATTTTCTACATACTTACATGATAGTGAGAAATCTGGGTTCTGCTACCCTACATATATTTACCTATTTTCCTAGCCTGCTTGTATGAAAAAAAGTCTCCTGATTCTGCTAAACGTCAACCCCATTTCCTTGAGTTTGACCCAATATCTTCTGGAATGATCCCACCTCAGTGAGCATGACTTTTTCATGCAAATCCAAAAAGCTTCATGTCTGCATTTTTCAGGAAGAAATGAAGAAAGAAGGTCATAATATAGATGTTTCTTGAGTAAGGAAGAATTAACTTATAGATCTAGAATATTTCTCTAAGATTTTAGAGAATGTGTAACAAGCAGTGACAAAGCAAGTCAAATGGACAAGATCCCAGGAGTCCCATGACCAATCACCCAAAATTATACAAATAAATCAGTCAAATCCTACAACATCATTTTGAACCTGTGCTCTATTCTAGGAGCTTGTATTGAGAACTAATGATAAACATAAGAGTTTCAAAATAAGGCATATACTCCAGTTTTTAGAAACATATAGTCTCATAGAAAACAAAGACAAAAACATTTATTCATTTATTTATCAATAGACTACTATGTGCCAGACAAGTTTCTAGATGCTGAGGAAATGGTGGTACGTCAAGCAAACATAGAGTTACTGTTGTCCAGGGGTTATATTCTAAGGGTGGGTCTAGACAGACAGTAGCCAAAGTACTCATACCTTGTGATCAGTACCATGAAGAAAATGGAAGAAGGAAATGCTAATGATTGAGTAACTATTTAAACTGGAGTAGTCAAGAAAGCTCTCCCTGATTATATTTAACCAGAGAACTCAATGATAAGAAGGATCAGGCTACATGAAGATCAGAGAATATAGCATTCTTGGCATGGAGGACAGCTAAAGCAAAAAGTCCCCAAAATCTGAGTGACCTTGGTGGGTACATAATTAAAGAACAGAAAGAAGAAAGTATGGATGGACTGTGGTAGATTTTGAAGTGGTAGGCAAAGGTTGGATTGTAGGGCTTTGTAAGCCAAAGTATGAAATTTGGATTTTATTCTAAACATAATGAAAAGTCACCAGAACTCTTTAAGCATAATATAGTAAATATATACAATTAAAAACTCATTAAATAATAAAACATCATGGTATATGTTGGGAAGAAAAAGTCAGGTAATAAAACCTAAGGCAAGGAAGAGTGAAATAATAGCCAATGAACTGGGGAATCAGTAAATCTTCAGATGTTATAAAATGAAGCAAAAGATCAGGGCCTGAATAGGGGTCATGGAAATGGAGATCACATTGGAAGTAGGGATGGATTTAAGAAACACTTGAGTAAAAAATTGTCAAGAGTTGCTAGTTTATTGGATGTACAAGTGAGGGAGAGGCATAGGAAGCACTCAAGAATGACATGGTTTTTTAGGCTTAGGTGATATACAAAGACCAAAAAAAGTTAACTTTGCTTATGTATGGTTGATGAGATGATGGAGATTGTTACTTTCTTCTTTACATCACCCAGCCTTATATGCACTTTCTACTGTGCTAAGGTGAAACATACAGATCCCTTCCCTCTTCAAGCCTGTGGCATTCACCCAGTACATTGTAGTCAGCTTAAAGGAGTTGCTGTCCCCAAGGTTACTCTCTTTCCCCACAACAAATTACTAGTTAATGGAAAGGTAACAGCAGCTGGACAACCTTGCCTTCATTTGAGATACTTGTTAAGGCTATGCCAGCTCCATAGCTCCCTGTGAGTTCAAGGCCTCTGGTTCAAATGCATGACACTCCAACTACTCTGTCTAATGTCCTTCCTTCACTTAAAACAAATGATATTTTTGAGATCACTTCCCAATAGTCATCTGCATGCAAATATATATCTCAGAATCTATTTCTGAGACTATGGGAAACTATGATTTTCCTAAAACAACTCTGAAAAAGGATTCAACAACAATGATTCAATTTTTGTTTTGGAAAACCAAGATGCTTAACACTAGGGAAAAGATACTTTGATGTTTTTTTTTTTTTTGGTCACTATAAGTAATAGCTACAAGTACCCTTTAAAAATGGTGGACAATAGGGATCCCTGGGTGGCTCAGTTTATTGTCTGCCTTCCGCCCAGGGCATGATCCTGGAGTCCTGGGATCAAGTCCCACATCAGGCTCCTTACATGGAGCCTGCTTCTCCCTCTGCCTGTGTCTCTGCCTCTCTCTCTCTCTCTCTCTCTCTCTCTCTCTCTGTGTGTGTGTGTGTGTGTGTCACATGAATAAATAAAAAAATATTTAAAAATAAATAAAAATGGTGGACAATTCAAAGACATCTGTAAATAACGGAACATGCTTAGAGCCATTGTAAATGAAGTGAGGTTTTTGTAATGTTGTACATGTCTAAATGCCTATTGAAACCTTTGGATGAATTTGCATGTATAAAAGAGTAAGGTTAGATTTCTTCAAATGGGCTGAAGATCATTCATTTTTATTTATTATATATTCTCTGTGGTAATTAACAATCATTAGGCATATGATTTGTTAAAAATAATCTCTATTCATGATATATAGTATATCTCTATTCACAATTCATAATGCCTATTATTCATTACCCTTAAGCACATTGGAGTAAGAGTTTGGAATAAAATTCCTTGTATTATAACAAAAGGCTCTTGAGAATGCACATTGCATATTTCCACTAATAAGGATTTAATCAACCCTTAAACTTTTTTTTTCTTGCTTATTTATAACATCAAGCAACCTTTGAGAATGCCAAGAGGAATTGGAAGTTTTGGTTGAATTTTCATCAGCTAGCCTGCCAGTTGGAAAGCTGATAGCTTACCTCAAGTGACATCTGTAAAATGAAAGCAAAATTAATTAGAAATCTTCGCTTCTGGAAGGTAGACAAACACATCTTTTCTTATCTTGTCTCTTTGACAACCATCTGCCTTCTGTATATGAACAATGAATATAAGAGAATACAATTTGAAACTAAAATTATACACAGACACACACATCATGAAAAGACAAGTTAATTAGAATACACTTACTTTGTATATTTTGAGAATTGTTTATTAATGATAGAAATAAAAAATATCTTGTGACTAAAAATAAATGGTAGAGAACACAGAAATTGTTAATCTGTTTTTCTACATAATTAATTACTCTTTTGTGGTATTTAATTAACTGGGAGAAGAAATTATGTATTTCTTCATATTAATTTCAAAAGATATTGTTTTTAAAAAGTAACTTGCATTATATTTTTCAGGATGAAAATAGCTTTGTATCTTCTCTGCTTAGCTAAATTATATATTTTATTTATAAAAATTTGATGTAGAGAAACTGTAATTATTAAACTAAAATTTATTTTGAATTCTAACTTCTAGAAAGAAATAGTGTTATCTGTTTTGTATCTACCCTTTCATGAATATGTTCTTTCTGTATCTATCAACCTACTTACCTATACACAAATAATATCTATATATAATCAGTAATACTAGATTTACTATCTTCATATATTTTTGGTACTCAAGAAGTCATGGACATCTTTCTATGTCAATAAACATAGATCTACAATCTAATTTTAAATAGCTGCATATTTTTCCATTATATGGTCATTTCATATATTTTATTCAAGCGAGTCCCAAATAAAGGACTTACTAGACTGTTCTTGTTTTTGAAATATATAATAAAATTCATAAAAGCATAATATGATAGATGACAGATACATAGATAGAGGTATGCCTAAACATCTATTCATTTGTCTCTTTAGAACGCTTTGTTACAAGTGGAATTTTCAGGTCAAAGTATATACATTTCTTTTTAAGTAAAAACAGCTGCCATCCATCCATCCATCCATTCATTTTGTTTATAGGTCTATTATGTTATGTAAATTTAGTTAGAGTGAAATGTACAACTCCAAAGTGTACATTGCAATGCATTTTGAGAAATGCACATACCCACTCATATCCTACAGAGGGTGAACTCAAAGATGTAACTCATATCCTTACAAAGATCTAGAATATTCCCTCATTCCAGAAAGTTCCTTCATGTTATTCTCACTGCACACAACACAGGCAATAGTTTTTCATTTTTTAATCAGACATTAGTTTTGTCTCTTCTAGAAATTTATAAACATCATACTATATGTCCTTTTTGTTCACAACTTCCTCCTGTCTGTATAATGTCAGTGTGACTGATTCATCTCTATCATTGTGTGTAGCAGTAGTTTGTTCCTTTTAATTGAGGAGTAGTATGTCAATGAATGAAACAGTCAAAATTTGTTTATCCATTCTTCTACTGATTGTCATTGGCAGTTGTGTCTCTGAGACTTTAAAATAAATAATCTAAATATTTTTTTTTAATTGTAGTAAAGCATCTATATACAGAGAAAGTGCTCAAATCCTCAAGTTTTGAAATCTGTTTAGTTTCATGCAGTATATTTCCTTTGTCTTTCTTTGCTAAGCATTATTATTTGTAAGATTTGCCCACGTTGCTGCATGAAGTTATAGCTTATGCTTTTTCTTTAGTATTGTTATTTCCATATTTTTTGTGTGTTTTTTAAAATTTCTCTTGTGGATATGTGTCCCTACAGTATGCTTTTTAGTATGTTTCGGCAGGTTGTGTATATTCTTTGGAGACATGTCCATTCAAATTGCCTTTATTTTTTAAACTGTGTTGACATTTTATTGTTGTTTTTGAGTTCTTGGATATGGCACCAAAAGTACTAGTAACAAAAGAAAGAAAAAGGAAAAAAATGGACTGAATTAAAAAATAAACACTTTTTCACTGGAAGTCCTCTACTTAGCCAGACATGCTTTGATTCTTGGGATCAGCCCAAGATGAAGAATTAAGGTCTTCTGAACCCTTTTTCTAGAATGTATTTTGTCTGGGCTTTGAGGTTTTTTTTTTTTTTATTCTCCCATATATAGGGTTGCTTCTGAATGCTTAATTTCGCAAAGCATGTCACATCAGTTTCTCCTTGAAGTCTTAGATGATCTATTGTATGTTTCTACCCATAATCTCTTTCTCTAGGCCTCTGCAGGTCCTCCTTCAACTTTTACAATCAGTATTTGATATTTTCACCACTTTTCCCAGCCAGAGATCCAAGTTAGGAAAACAGAGACCTGTCCTTTAAGCAGCCCAGACACATTAGAATGTTGTAAACAAGGTCTCTCTGCTTCCCTCCGTTTAAAGAAGAGAAACAGGAACTGAGGATACTGCCTTAAATGGTTAATTAACTGTCTTCATACAAAATCTCTTGCTCCAGGCATCTATGGGTCTTAGATTCCCAGTACCTTTCATAAATACCGCCCAGTGATTTTCCCTTCCGAGCTCAAAGTTAAATGAAACAGAGACTAGTCACTCAGGCAAACCTCAGGTAAGTCAGAACACTGCTCTGCTTCCTCTGGTTCTAGAGGGATTTGGAAACTGGGCAGCAACCTCCTCCAAAAAGAGACTATACAGCACCAGGGAAGGGGTGGGGTATTGGAAGGTAATAATACTAGGAAATTTCCTACCATTCGATTTCTGCTTTCTCTTGATTGTGTATTTGCTTGATTGCTCTAAACCTTTGATTATTTTCCAAAATTCCTATAAAGCTACTTTAGCTTGGCTTTTTTTTAAAGATTTTTGTTTGTTTGTTTGTTTATTTATTTATTCATGAGAGACACAGAGAGAAGCAGAGACACAGGCTGAGAGAGAAGCAGGCTCCATGCAGGGAGCCCAATGTGGGACTTGATACCAGGTCTCCAGGTCTCCAGGATCACGCCCTGGGCCAAAGGAAGGCATCAAACCGCTGAGCCACCCAGGGATTCCCTAGCCAGGCTTTCATTTGCTGTTGTTGCTGTTTTGTTTCTTTTTTTGATGTTTCCATGAGGAAATGAGGATCTGGAACTTCCTACTCCATCATTTGGCTGATGTCACCTCTGAATCATTAATGTTTAAACAGATTCAACATAATTAGAGGTTTCACTGCATTTATTATGATTTGATTTCTTTTTCATTATTCAAAAGATGCTTCTGAATGTTGCTGAACCTGAGAGACATAATTATCAATATCAACGCATTATCAACATAAGCAGACTCCTTGATAGATTCATTTTATCCTAATGTATCCCTTCTACCATTTTCATACTTTTTTCAATTACTCCAATAAATTTTTCAGAAAAAGGTTCTAATATCAGTAATTTATATTTCTGTGTTAAGATTCTTTTCTAATTGTTGAATAGGTGGTTTTGTTCCTTGTTAAAAGAACATGAAATATTGCTGAGTTAATAAGAGAGGCAGATGAAATCACATAATTTAGGCAATTATCTTCTTTCCTAAATACAACTACAAACACACCAGCACATAAGCTGGGTCATGAAATATGCTTTATCCATGTATAAAAGAAAATAGAATCATTAAAGAAATTATGGCTCTTTAAAAAGTGGTATTTTCCACTGAATCACAGTCAGAAACGTTGCTGCTATTGTCCAAATCATTCCATCAAGTTCTTCCATATCTCCTAGGATCTGTATTCATATAACCACATAAACTAAATCAATTTGCCACCTGGACTATATCATTAATTACCATGCCTGCATCATAAGTACATTATCTGGGCCAATAAGCAGAAATGTTCAGTCTTTCTCCATATTTCACCCAACTCTTTTCTAGAAATGAAACCCCCATGCTCCATATTTCAAAATCTTATGCTACCTCCTGAATTCCATAGAGGATCTCATATGTTCAACTATCAAGTTCTTTCGACAATTTTTTACCAGGAGTAATTTTGTCTAGAAACTGGACAGTGTAATAAGCATTAACATAAAAAAGTTTATACCAACAAGTCATTTAAAATTAGTTTGGGGGAGGCAGGGCAAGATGGCGGAGGAGTAGGGTCCCCAAGTCACCTGTCCCCACCAAATTACCTAGATAACTTTCAAATCATCCTGAAAACCTATGAATTCGGCCTGAGATTTAAAGAGAGACCAGCTGGAATGCTACAGTGAGAAGAGTTCGCGCTTCTATCAAGGTAGGAAGATGGAAAAAAAATAAAGAAATAAAAAGCATCCAAGGGGGAGGCCCCCCGCCGCGAGGAGCCAGGCTAAGGCCGGGGCGAGTGTCCCCAGGACAGGAGAGCCCCATCCCGGAGGAGCAGGAGCTGCACCAACCTTCCCGGGGGAAAGGGGCTCGCAGGGAGTTAGAGCAGGACCCAGGAGGGCGGGGATGCCCCCAGGCTCCCAGGGGCACTAACGGAGCACCTGCGCCCCAGGAGAGTGCGCAACACCCAGCAGCCGAGCTCCCTAAACGGCTGCAGCGTGCACGGCTGGGCCCAGGAGCAGCTTGGAGGCGGCTCTGGCAGCGGCTCCGCGCGGCGGGGGATGCGTGGCCGGGAGTGCGATTCCAGAGGCGCAGGCCCGGGAGCCCAGGGCGCAGGGGACACAGCCCAAGATCGGGCGCTCCCCCCAGACAGGCGGAGGCCGGGAAGGCACAGGACAGCAGGGACGCTCCTGCTGCTGGGCGCCCCCGAGCTGTGCAGATCAGCGGTCCCCACCCCTGAAGCATCCAGGCCACCACTGTGGTTCCTCCTGGGACCTCACAGGATAAACAACTCCCACTGACCATGCCCCAGGCAGGGGGCGGGGCAGCTCCCCCAGGTGCACACACCTGGGAAACAGCACAGCAGGCCCCTCCCCCAGAAGACCAGTAGAAGGACAGGGAAAAAGCAAGTTATTGACCAAGAAGCACTGGAAAGTTCAGGGGAAGACCAGGGATTTACAGTATACAGAATCAGACTATACTATCCCTTGTTTTTCGTTTTCTGTTTGCTTCCCCCCTCCTTTTTTTTTCTTTTTCTTTTCTTTATTCTCTTCTCTCTTTCTCTCCTTTCCCCTGTACACCTTGTTTTTGGGCACTCTGAACTGAGCAAAATGACTAGAAGAAAAAATTCACCTCAAAAGAAAGAATCAGAAACAGCCCTCTCTCCCACAGAGTTACACAATTTGGATTACAATTTAATGTCAGAAAGCCAATTCAGAAGCACTATTATAAAGCTACTGGTGGCTCAAGAAAAAAGCATAAAGGATTCAAGAGACTTCATGACTGCAGAATTTAGTTCAAATCAGGCAGAAATTAAAAATCAATTACATGAGATGCAATCCAAACTAGAGGTCCTAAGGACGAGGGTTAACGAGGCAGAAGAACGAGTGAGTGACATAGAAGACAAGTTGGTGGCAAAGAGGGAAACAGAGGAAAAAAGAGAAAAACAAAAGATCATGAGGATAGGTTAAGGGAAATAAATGACAACCTCAGAAGGAAAAATCTACATTTAATTGGGGTTCCCGAGGGCGCCAAAAGGGACAAAGGTCTAGAATATGTATTTGAACAAATCATAGCTGAAAACTTTCCTAATCTGGGAAGGGAAACAGGCATTCAGATCCAGGAGATAGAGAGATCACCCCTAAACTCAATAAAAACTTTTCAACACCCCAACATTTCATAGCAAAACTTGCAAATTCCAAAGATAGAAAATCCTTAAAGCAGCAAGAGACAAGAAATATCTAACTTTAATGGGAATAAATATTAGATTAACAGCAGACCTCTCCACAGAGACCTGGCAGGCCAGAAAGGGCTGGCAGGATATATTCAGGGTCCTAAATGAGAACATGCAGCCAAGAATACTTTATCCAGCAAGGCTCTCATTCAGAATAGAAGGAGAGATAAAGAGCTTCCAAGACAGGCAGGAACTGAAAGAATATGTGACCTCCAAACCAGTTCTCCAAGAAATATTAAGGGGGACTCTGTAAAGAAAGAGGAAGTCCAAGGGAACAATCCACAAAAACAGGGACTGAATAGGTATCATGATGATACTAAATTCATATCTTTCAATAGTAACTCTGAATGTGAATGGGCTTAATAAACCCATCAAAAGGCGCAAGGTTTCAGACTGGATAAAAAAGGAAGACCCATCTATTTTCTGTCTACAAGAGACTCATTTTAGACATAAGGACACCTACACCCTGAAAAAAAAAAGTTTGGAGAACCATGTACATTTCAAATTGCCCTCAAAAGAAAGCAGGGGTAGCCATCCTTATATCAGATAAACTAAAGTTTATCCCAAAGACGGTAGTAAGAGATGAAGAGGGACACTATATCATTCTAAAAGGATCTATCCAACAAGAGGACTTAGCAATCCTCAATATTTATGCCCCGAATGTGGGAGATGCCATGTATATCAATAAATTAATAACCAAAGTGAAGATATACTTAGATAATAATACACTTATACTTACTTCGTGAGTTGAATGTAGCACTATCTACAATCGACAAGTAATCTAAGCACAACATCTCCAAAGAAACAAGAGCTTTAAATGATACACTGGACCAGATGGATATCACAGATATTTACAGAACTTTACATCCAAAAGCAACTGAATACACACTCTTCTCAAGTGCACATGGAATTTTCTCCAGAATAGACCACATACTGGGTCATAAATCAGGTAATAACTGATACCAAAAGATTGGGATCGTCCCCTGCATATTTTCAGACCATACTGCTTTGAAATTAGAACTAAATCACAAGAAGTACGGAAGGATTTCAAAGACGTGGAGGTTAAGGACCATCCTGCTAAAAGATGAAAGGGTCAACCAGGAAATTAGAGAAGAATTAAAAAGATTCATGGAAACTAGTGAGAATGAAGATACAACCATTCAAAATTTTTGGGATAAAGCAGAAGCAGTCCTGAGGGGGAAATACACCACAATACAAGCATCCATCCAAAAACTGGAAAGAACTCGGAGGAGGGGCAAGATGGGGGAAGAGTAGGGTCCCCAAATCACCTGTCCCCACCAAATTACCTAGATAACCTTCAAATCATCCTGAAAATCTACGAATTCAGCCTGAGATTTAAAGAGAGACCAGCTGGAATGCTACAGTGAGCAGAGTCCGCGCTTCTATCAAGGTAGGAAGACGGGGAAAAAGAAATAAAGAAACAAAAGGCCTCCGAGGGGGAGGGGCCCCGCGAGGAGCCGGGCTGAGGCCGGGGCGAGTGTCCCCAGGACAGGAGAGCCCCGTCCCGGAGGAGCAGGAGCTGCACCAACCTTCCCGGGGGAAAGGGGCCCGCAGGGAGTTGGAGCAGGACCCCAGGAGGGCGGGGATGCCCTCGGGCTCCCTGGGACCCTAACAGACACCTGCGCCCCGGGAGAGTGCGCCGAGCTCCCTAAGGGCTGCAGCGCACCCGTATGGACCCAGGAGCAGCTCGGAGGGGCTCGGGAGGCGGCTCCGCGGAGGCGGCTGCGGGGCGGGAGCGCGAATCCAACAGCGCAGGCCCCAGAGCACAGGGCGCCGGGACACAGCCCAGGATCCGGCCTCCCCCGGGACAGGCAGAGGCCAGGAGGGCCCAGGACAGCAAGGACACTCCTGCCCGGAGCTGAGCAGATCAGCGGCCCCGCCCCAGAGCCTCCAGGCCCTGCAGACAGAGAGCTCTGTAGTTACTGCAGGAGCTGACTCCAGGGCTCCAGAGCTGGCCCCGCCACTGGGGTTGTTCCTCCTGGGGCCTCAAGGGGTAAACAACCACCACAGAGCCCTGCACCAGGCAGGGGCAGAGCAGCTCCCCCAAGTGCTAACACCTGAAAATCAGCACAACAGGCCCCTCCCCCAGAAGACCAGCTGGACGGACAAGTTCCAGGGGAAGTCAAGGGACTTAAAGTATACAGAATCAGAAGATACTCCCCCGTGTTTTTTTTTCCTTTTTTTTCTTTTTGATTTCTGATTCCTCCAAACCAGCTCTGCAAGGAATTTTAAGGGGGACTCTTAAAATTCCCCTTAAGAAGAAGTTCAGTGGAACAAACCACAAAAACAAAGAATAAATAGATAACATGATGACACTAAACTCATATCTGTCAATAGTAACTCTGAACGTGAACAGGCTCAATGACCCCATCAATTTGCATACAAGAGACTCATTTTAGACAGAAGGACACCTACAACCTGAAAATAAAAGGTTGGAGAACCATTTACCATTCAAATGGATTTCAATAGAAAGCAGGGGTAGCCATCCTTATATCAGATAAACTAAAATTTACCCCGAAGACTGTAGTGAGAGATGAAGAGGGACACTATATCATACTTAAAGGATCTATCCAGCAAGAGGACTTAACAATCCTCAACATATATCCCCCGAATGTGGGAGCTGCCAAATACTTAAACCAGTTATTAACCAAAGTGAAGAAATACTTAGATAATAATACACTTATACTTGGTGACTTCAATCTAGCTCTTTCTAGCCTCGATAGGTCTTCTAAGCACAACATCTCCAAAGAAACGAGAGCTTTAAATGATACACTGGACCAGATAGATTTCACAGATATCTACAGAACTTTACATCCACACTCAACTGAATACACACTCTTCTCAAGTGCACATGGAACTTTCTCCAGAATAGACCACATACTGGGTCACAAATCGGGTCTGAACCAATACAAAAAGATTGGGATCGTCCCGTGCATATTCTCAGGCCATAACGCCTTGAAATTAGAACTAAACCACAACAAGAAGTTTGGAAGGACATCAAACACGTGGAGGTTAAGGACCATCCTGCTAAAAGATAAAAGGGTCAACCAGGAAATTAAGGAAGAATTAAAAGATTCATGGAAACTAATGAGAATGAAGATACAACCGTTCAAAATCTTTGGGATGCAGCAAAAGCAGTCCTGAGGGAGAAATACATCGCAATACAAACATCCATTCAAAAACTGGAAAGAAAAAACAAACAAACAAAAAAAAAAAACAAAAAATAAATTAAAAAATAAAAAAAAAACTGGAAAGGACTCAAATACAAAAGCTAACCTTACACATAAAGGAGCTAGAGAAAAAACAGCAAATAGACCCGACACCCAGCAGAAGAAGAGAGTTAATTAAAATTTGAGCAGAACTCAACGAAATTGAGACCAGAAGAACTGTGGAACAGATCAACAGAACCAGGAGTTGGTTCTTTGAAAGAATTAATAAGATAGATAAACCATTAGCCAGCCTCATTAAAAAGAAGAGAGAGAAGACTCAAATTAATAAAATCATGAATGAGAAAGGAGAGATCACTACCAACACCAAGGAATTACAAACAATTTTAAAAACATATTATGAACAGCTCTATGCCAATAAATTAGGCAATCTAGAAGAAATGGACGCATTCCTGGAAAGCCACAAACTACCAAAATTGGAAAAGGAAGAAATAGAAAACCTGAACAGTCCAATAACCAGGGAGGAAATTGAAGCAGTCGTCAAGAACCTCACAAGACACAAGAATCCAGGGCCGGATGGCTTCCCAGGGGAATTCTATCAAACGTTTAAAGAAGAAATCATACCTATTCTACTAAAGCTGTTTGGAAAGATAGAAAGAGATGGAGTACTTCCAAATTCATTCTATGAGGCCATCATCAACTTAATTCCAAAACCAGACAAAGACCCCACCAAAAAGGAGAATTATAGACCAATATCCCTGATGAACATTAATGCAAAAATTCTCAACAAGATACTAGCCAATAGGATCCAACAACACATTAGGAAAATTATTCACCATGACCAAGTAGGATTTATCCCCGGGACACAAGGCTGGTTCAACACTCGTAAAACAATCAATGTGATTCATCATATCAGCAAGAGAAAAACCAAGAACCGTATGATCCTCTCATTAGATGCAGAGAAAGCATTTGACAAAATACAGCATCCATTCCTGATCAAAACTCTTCAGAGTGTAGGGATAGAGGGAACTTTCCTCGACATCTTAAAAGCCATCTACGAAAAGCCCACAGCAAATATCATTCTCAATGGGGAAGCACTGGGAGCCTTTCCCCTAAGATCAGGAACAAGGCAGGGATGTCCACTCTCACCACTGCTATTCAACATAGTATTGGAAGTCCTAGCCTCAGCAATCAGACAATAAAAAAGACATTAAAGGCATTCGAATTGGCAAAGAAGAAGTCAAACTCTCCCTCTTCGCCGATGACATGATACTTTACCTAGAAAATCCAAAAGCCTCCACCCCAAGATTGCTAGAACTCATACAGCAATTTGGTAGCGTGGCAGGATACAAAATCAATGCCCAGAAATCAATGGCATTCCTATACACTAACAATGAGACTGAAGAAAGAGAAATTAAGGAGTCCATCCCATTTACAATTGCACCCAAAAGCATAAGATACCTAGGAATAAACCTAACCAAAGAGGTAAAGGATTTATACCCTAAAAACTATAGAACACCTCTGAAAGAAATTGAGGAAGACACAAAGAGATGGAAAAATATTTCATGCTCATGGATTGGCAGAATTAATATTGTGAAAATGTCAATGTTACCCAGGGCAATTTACACGTTTAATGCAATCCCTATCAAAATATCATGGACTTTCTTTACAAAGTTAGAAAAAATTATTTTAAGATTTGTGTGGAATCAGAAAAGACACTGAATAGCCAGGGTAATTTTAAAAAAGAAAACCATAGCTGGGGGCATCACAATGCCAGATTTCAGGTTGTACTACAAAGCTGTGGTCATCAAGACAGTGTGGTACTGGCACAAAAACAGACACATAGATCGATGGAACAGAATAGAGAACCCAGAAGTGGACCCTGAACTTTATGGTCAACTAATATTTGATAAAGGAGGAAAGATGATCCACTGGAAGAAAGACAGTCTCTTCAATAAATGGTGCTGGGAAATTTGGACATCCACATGCAGAAGAATGAAACTAGACCACTCTCTTGCACCATACACAAAGATAAACTCAAAATGGATGAAAGATCTAAATGTGAGACAAGATTCCATCAAAATCCTAGAGGAGAAGACAGGCAACACCCTTTTTGAACTTGGCCACAGTAACTTCTTGCAAGATACATCCACGAAAGCAAAAGAAACAAAAGCAAAAATGAACTATTGGGACATCATCGAGATAAGAAGCTTTTGCACAGCAAAGGATACAGTCAACAAAACTCAAAGACAACCTACAGAATGGGAGAAGATATTTGCAAATAACATATCAGATAAAGGGCTAGTTTCCAAAATCTATAAAGAACTTATTAAACTCAACAGCAAAGAAACAAACAATCCAATCATGAAATGGGCAAAAGACATGAAGAGAAATCTCACAGAGGAAGACATAGACATGGCCAACACGCACATGAGAAAATGCTCTGCATCACTCGCCATCAGGGAAATACAAATCAAAACCGCAATGAGATACCACCTCACACCAGTGAGAATGGGGAAAATTAACAAGGCTGGAAACCACAAATGTTGGAGAGGATGCGGAGAAAAGGGAACCCTCTTACACTGTTGGTGGGAATGTGAACTGGTGCAGCCACTCTGGAAAACTGTGTGGAGGTTCCTCAAAGAGTTAAAAATAGACCTGCCCATGACCCAGCAATTGCACTGTTAGGGATTTAGCCCAAAGATTCAGATGCAATGAAATGCCAGGACACCTGCACCCCGATGTTTCTAGCAGCAATATCCACAGTAGCCAAACTGTGGAAGGAGCCTCAGTGTCCATCGAAAGATGAATGGATAAAGAAGATGTGATTTATGTATACAATGGAATATTACTCAGCCATTAGAAACGACAAATACTCACCATTTGCTTCAACGTGGATGGAAATGGAGGGTATTAAGCTGAGTGAAGTAAGTCAATCGGAGAAGGACAAACAGTGTATGTTCTCATTCATTTGGGGAATATGAATAATAGTGAAAGGGAATATAAGAGAAGGGAGAAGAAATGTGTGGGAAATAGCAGAAAGGGAGACAGAACATAAAGACTCCTAACTCTGAGAAACGAACTAGGGGTGGTGGAAGGGGAGGAGGGCGGGGGGTGGGGGTGAATGGGTGACGGGCACTGAGGGGGACACTTGACGGGATGAGCACTGGGTGTTATTCTGTAAGTTGGTAAATTGAACACCAAGGAAAATTAATTTATTAAAAAAAACTGGAAAGAACTCAAATACAAAAGATAACCTTCCACCTAAAGACGCTGGAGAAAAAACAGCAAAGATATCCTACCCCTAGCAGAAGAAGAGCGTTAATAACGATTTGAGCAGAACTCAACGAAATAGAGACCAGAAGAACTGTGGCAAAGATCAACAAAACCAGGAGTTGGTTCTTTGATAGAATTAATAAGATAGATAAACCATTAGCCAGCCTTATTAAAAAGAAGAGAGAAAAGATTCAAATTAATAAAATCATGAATGAGAAAGGAGAGATCACCACCAACAGCAAGGAAATACAAACGATTTTAAAAACATACTATGAGCAGCTCTACGCCAATAAATTAGGCAACCTAGAAAAAATGGACGCATTTCTGGAAAACCCCAAACTACCAAAACTGGAACAGGAAGAAATAGAAAACTTGAACAGACCAGTAACCAGGGAGGACATTGAAGCAGTCATTAAAAACCTCCCAAGACACAAAAATCCAGGCCCAGATGGTTTCCCAGGGGAATTCTATCAAACCTTTAAAGAAGAAACCATACCTATTCTACTAAAGCTGTTCGGAAAGACAGAAAGAGATGGAGTACTTCCAAACTCGTTCTAGGAGGCCAGCATCACCTTATTTCCAAAAGAAGACAAAGACCCCACCAAAAAGGAGAATTATAGACCAATCTCCCTGATGAACACAGATGCAAATATTCTCAACAAGATACTAGCCAATAGGATCCAACAATACATTAAGAAGATCATTTCACCACGACCAAGTGGGATTTATCCCTGGGATGCAAGGCTGCTTCAACACTCATAAAGGGATCAATGTGATTGATCATATCAGCAAGAGAAAAAACAAGAACCATATGATCCTCTCAATAGATGCAGAGAAAGCACTTGACAAAATACAGCATCCATTTCTGATCAAAACTCTTCAGAGTGTAGGGATAGAGGGAACATTCCTCAGCATCTTAAAAGCCATCTACGAAAAGCCCACAGAAAATATCATATTCAATGGGGAAACACTGGGAGCCTTTGCCCTAAGATCAGGAACAAGATAGGGATGTCCACTCTCATCACTGCTATTCAACATATTACTAGAAGTCCTAGCCTCAGAAATCAGGCAGCAAAAACAAATAAAAGGCATTCAAACTGGCAAAGAAGTAAAACTCTTCCTCTTCGCAGATGACACGATACTGTACATAGAAAACCCAAAAGACTCCAGACTCCTCCCCAAGTTTGTTAGAACTCATACAGCAATTCCGCAGTGTGGTAGGATAAAAAATCAATGCCCAGAAGTCAGTGGCATTTCTATACACTAACAATGAGACTAAAGAAAGAAAAATTAATGAGTCAATACCACTTACAATTGCACCCAAAGGCATAAGATACCTAGGAATAAACCTAACCAAAGAGGTAAAGGATCTATACCCTGAAAACTACAGAACACTTCTGAAAGAACTGAGGAAGACACAAAGAGATGGAAAAATATTCCTTGCTCATGGATTGCAAGAATTAATATTGTGAAAATGTCAATGCTACCCAGGGCAATTTACACATTTAATGCAATCCCTATCAAAATACCATGGACTTTCTTCAGAGACTTGGAACAAATCATCTTAAGATTTGTGTGGAATCAGAAAAGACCCTGAATAGCCAGGGGAATATTAAAAAAGAAACCCATAGCTGGGGGCATCACAATGCCAGATTTCAGGTTGTACTACAAAGCCGTGGTCATCAACACAGTGTGGTACTGGCACAAAAACAGACACATAGATCAATGGAACAGAATGGAGAATCCAGAAGCCGACCCTCAACTCTATGGTCAACTAATAGTCGACAAAGGAGGAAAGTCTATCCCCTGGAAAAAGGACAGTCTCTTCAATAAATGGTGCTGGGAAAATTGGACATCCACATGCAGAAGAATGAAACTGGATCATTCTCTTACACCATACACAAAGATAAACTCAAAATGGATGAAAAATCTAAATGTGAGACAAGATTCCATCAAAATCCTAGAGGAGAACACAGGCAATACCCTTTTTGAACTCGGCCACAGTAACTTCTTGCAAGATACATCCATGAAGGTAAGATAAACAAAAGCAAAAATTAACTATTGGGAGTTCATCAAGATAAGAAGCTTCTGCACAGCAAAAGAAACAGTCAACAAGACTAAAAGACAACCTACAGAATGGAGAAGATATTTACAAATAACCTATCAGATAAAGTACTAGTATCCAGGATCTCTATAGAACTTATTAAATTCAGCAGCAAAGAAACAAACAATCCAATCATGAAATGGGCAAAAGACATGAAGAGAAATCTCACTGAGGAAGACATAGACATGGCCAACACACACATGAGAAAATGCTCCGAATCAGTTGCATCAGGGAAATACAAATCAAAACCATGATGAGATACCCCCTCACACCAGTGAGAATGGGGAAAATTAACAAGGCAGGAAACCACAAATGTTGGAGAGGATGTGGAAAAAGGGGAACCCTCTTGCAATGTTGGTAGGAATGTGAACTGGTGCAGTCACTCTGGAAAAAGTGTGTGGAGGTTCGTCAAAGAGGTAAAAATAAATCTCCCCTAAGACCTAGCAATTGCACTGCTGGGGATTTACCCCAAAGTACAGATGCAGTGAAATGCCGGGATATCTGCACCCTGATGTTTCTAGCAGCAATGTCCACAATAGCCAAACTGTGGAAGGAGCCTCGGTGTCCATCGAAAGATGAATGGATAAAGAAGATGTGGTCTATGTATACAATGGAATATTACTCAGCCATTAGAAATGACAAATACCCACCATTTGCTTCAAGGTGGATGGAACTGGAGGGTATTATGCTGAGTGAACTAAGTCAATCGGAGAAGGACAAACATTATATGGTCTCATTCATTTGGGGAATGTAATAAATAGTGAAAGGGAATAAAGGGGAAAGGAGAGAAAATCAGTGGGAGACAGAACATGAGAGACTCCTAACTCTGGGAAAAGAACAAGGGGTGGTAGAAAACAAGGTGGGCAGGGGGTGGTGGTGACTGGGTGACGGGCACTGAGGGGGGCACTTGATGGGGTGAGCACTGGGTGTTATGGTATATGTTGGCAATTGAACTCCAATTAAAAAATATGTAAAAATAAAAAGAAAGAAAGAAAGAAGAAAGAAAGAAAGAAAGAAGAAAGAAGAAAAGAAGAAAGAAAGAGAGAGAGAGAGAGAAAGAAGAAAGAAAGAAAGAAAGAAAGAAAGAAAGAAGAAAGAAAGAAAGAAAGAAAGAAAGAAAGAAAAAGAAAGAAGGAAAGAAAGAAAGAAAGAAGTAAATAAATAAATAGTTTGGATCTCTATCTTCAATATGAGTACCATCTTTATAGTCTTTCTTTCTTACATATGGAATGCAGCTAGTAGGCTTCTGTATAATACAAATGCAGGTCACACTTTGGATTATTCTGAATATTAGAATATTTCATATATTCTGAGAACATTCTGTTGTACTTTATTATTAATCTCAAATACAAGAATAAAGATTTTTCTGGAAGTTTCCTGGCTAATAGCATCATATTATCTAATTGAGATCCAGTACTCAGCTTGTCAAATGTAAGTATTTCAGGTCTGCTAGAGTGAGTTTTAGTTTGGGCTAAATTACACTATTGATTTAGTAATTTGGTTTTAATTAGTTATATTCACTTAATTGTTCCTAGCTCTGTCATGACTTTTAAAAATGGAGTTTTGGAAATTTATTTCACACTTTGAAGACTTAAGTATGTCTTTTTATTTTTAATTCATCACTTCTACTCTGAAACTTTGCGTACAAGCTTGAGTCAGATGAATCTCTTGCAATTGATTTTTACATGTAGGTTTGTTTTTTAAAGAGTGAGTGCTTTCAACAAATTTCTTTAACCACAGACATAAAAATTGTCATGTGCTGCAGTACACGAATAAAGTTATGCCAATTGTGTATAGTAATTATTTTCTAGAATTTTAAATGTCACCTATGATGATTGTGATGTTTAATATTATGTGTCAGCTAAACTGGATCATAGTATGCCCACATGTCTGCTTAAGAATTATTTCTGTGTGCCTGTTAGGGTGTTTCCAGAAGAAATTAGTATTTGAATCAGGTAGACTGAAAGGAGCAAATTAACTTTCCCTGTGTGGGTGGGCACCATCCAATCCTTTGGGTGGCTGAATAGAACAAAAAGGTGGAGGCAGGAGAATTCTATCACTTCCTTCTTGCCTGTTTGAATTGGGGCATCAGTCTTTTCCAACCCTCGGATTGGGATTTATACCATCAGCTCCCCTGGTTCTCAGGTTTTTGGACTCAGACTATAATTACCCTGCTGGCTTTCCTGGGTTTCCAGCTGAGAAGTCCTGTGACTTCTCAAGACTCCATAATCATGTGAAGCAATTCCTCATAATAAGCATTTTTACCTCTCTCTCTCTCTTTTTTCTATCTATCTATCTATTGTCTATCTATCATCTATCTATCTATCTATCTATCTATCTATCTATCTATCTATCATCTATCTATCTATTATCTATCTATCTATCTATCTATCTATCATCTATCATCTATCTATCTATCTACCTATCGAAATTTCTCTGGAGAACCCTGATTAATACAATGAGGGAGCAATATATCAATAAATTTGTCTTTGTTCTTCATGTAATAATAATAATCATAGTAACTCTCATCACCATCACCTTTATTTTCTTTAAGATTTTATTTATTTATTCATGAGAGACACACAGAGAGAGAGGCAGAAATATAGGCAGAGGCAGAAGCAGGCTCCGTGTGGGGAGCCTGATGCCGGACTCCATCTCAGGACCCTGGGATCAAGACCTGAGCCAAAGTCAGACACTCAACCACTGCGCCACCCAGGTGCCCCACCATCACCATTATTATTCATCTATTCAAGATGTTGAATATTAAGCATATAAAATTTAAGTATAATACAGACTTAATATAGTCTTATACTGTCCCTGACACCCACTTTAGCTTTTTCTCATCCACTGAAAGAACCATAAATGTTATTCAATTAAGCTTTCTTCTTCGTGTTCACTCCTACTAGCATTGTAACATGATGTATTTTATTCAAATTCCCCAAAACTATAGTTATAATGCCATCCAGGAAGAATATTGGAAGAACAGAGTGTGACTGACAGAAATTAATATTTTTCAAAGTGTGTTTGTTGGGAAAGTACTTAATAGAAAAGAAGGTTTGGAAAAAACTGATTAAAATAAAACAGATTTCTTTTCCACAGGACTTGTCAGGAACTTCACTCGGATAGCAAGCATTTTGAATTTTTCCAAATGGAAAGTAGTGTATACCTATTTTCCAAACGTATTTCATTGCACAACACACACACACTCACATATTTTTTGCTAAGCATCTCACAAATGATTGTTTATAATACATCTTAGAATTCTTGCATGGAATATTTTAGGGTTTTTTTGTATTTTTATAGGAGTTTGACTTTCCAACATATAGCATAACACCCAGCGCTCACCTGGTCAAGTGCCCCTCTCAGTGCCCAACACCCAGTCACCTCATCCCCCCACCCACTTCCCCTTCCACTACCGCTCATTCATTTCCCAAAGTTAGGAGTCTCTCGTGTTTTGTCACCCTCTCTGATTTTTTTCCACTCATTTTCTCTCCTTTCCCCTAAAATCATTTTGCTGTTTTTTATATTCCCTGGATGAGTGAAAACATATAAATATTGTCCTTCTCTGATTGACTTGCTTTACTCAGCATAATACCCTCCAGTTCCATCCATGTCGAAGCCAATGGTGGGTATTCATTGTTTCTGAGAGCTGAGTAATATTTCATTGTATATATAGGCCACATCTTCTTTATCCATTCTTCTTTTGATGGACACTGAGGCTCCTTCCACAGCTTGGCTATTGTGGACATTGCTACTATAAACATTGGGGTACAGGTGTCTTGGCTTTTCACTGCATCTGTATCTTTGGGGTAAATCCACAGTAGTGCAATTGCTGGGTCATAGGGTAGCTCTATTTTTAACTCTTTGAGGAACCTCTACACAGTTTTCCAGAGTGGCTGCACTGGTTCAGATCTAAATGTGAGACAAGTTTCCATCAAAATCCTAGAGGACAACACAGGAAACACCCTTTTTGAAATTGGCCACAGCAACTTCTTGCAAGATATATCTATGAAGGCAATGGAAACAAAGGCAAAAAATGAACTACTGGGACTTCATCAAGATAAAAACCTTCTGCACGGCAAAAGAAACAGTCAACAATATGCAAAGACAACCTACAGAATGGGAGAAGATATTTGCAAATGACATATCAGATAAAGGGCTAGTATCCAAGATCTATAAAGAACGTATTAAACTCAACAGCAAAGAAACAAACAATCCAATCATGAAATGGGCAAAAGACATGAACAGAAATTTCATTGAAGAAGACATACACACAGCCAACAAGCACATGAGAAAATGCCCCAATCACTTGCCATGAGGGAAATAGAAATAAAAAGTACAATGAGATTCCCCTCACACCAATGAAAATGGTGAAAATTAACAAGACAGGAAACAAGAAATGTTGGAGAGGATGTGCAGAAAGGGGAACCTTCTTGCACTGTTGGTGCATAGAAAGTTTTGAATGCTCTTTTTGGTGTTTGTTGTGAACTGAATATTTGTATTTCCCAAAAATCCATATTGTGATGTCCTAACTTTCAATATGATGGTATTAGAAAATGGAGCCTTTGGGAAGGAAGGTATAGATGGTTTTGAAGATGGAGCCCCCACCTTAACCTGACCATGGCAGCACTCTAATCTCAGACTTGTAGCCTCCAGAATGTGAGAAACAAATTTCTGGTTTTTAAGCTATCTAGTCTATGATATTTTGCTATGGCAGCCTAAGCTGACTACATGCAGTTGAGAAGTTTGGGATAAAACTGAATATTTGGTTCATCCCTGACACTGGCAGTCTAACTTTATCTCTTAGTCTTTCAACTCATCTGTAGAGACAAAAATATTTACTCTTCAGGGTTATTGTGAAGATGGTATGTACATAGCTCATAATAAACTATGATAAATTATATAAATGTCAGTTATTATTACTATTATTCACTATTATTATGGGTTTCTCTTAAACTCGGTTTAAAGATAATTGAAAATTTGGAAATTTATGAATTAGGCTACTCAAACTGGAAAATTCTAATCAAAATACAGTATCCCATTGGATCCTCTTGCTGAGAAAAATACCTCAAAATTTGTTGCTGTTAAAACTGAGTCCAGGGGATCCCTGGGTGGCGCAGCGGTTTGGCGCCTGCCTTTGGCCCAGGGCGCGATCCTGGAGACCCAGGATCAAGTCCCACATCGGGCTCCCGGTGCATGGAGCCTGCTTCTCCCTCTGCCTATGTCTCTGCCTCTCTCTCTCTGTGTGTGTGTGTGTAACTATCATAAATAAATAAAAATTTAAAAAAAAAACTGAGTCCAGAATAGTTGACCTTGGAGTTTCTGGGGTGATAATAGATAAGCTATTTGAACATGATCAATGCCTAGTGATAAACCTAGGTGAGACCTTGCTCTCTTGAGCACACTGATTTTTTTATTAACATTTACTGCTCAGCAGGCCCAATTATATCAAATGATGTGTTAGATGTATTAGTTGGGCACTCCACTGAGCTCGAATACTTCAAGAAATTTTCATGTAAAAAATTCCAAAGACTATTTCTGGGCTATTAATATAATTTTTGTACCCATAGTACCTCCAGGTCGTCATCACAATAACTTACTTCTTGTGCTGGTTGAGAATAATTCTCATAATTCAACTAACTTTTTTTTTCTTGAAAACTTTATCTTTGGTTAGTGATTGTGTTTCATAAAAATTATGGAAAACCTCCTCAGATCTGGATATATTTTTTTAAAAGGGCTAGCTGACAATTTAGCCCAGTATCTTACCCCTAAGAAATAAGTACATCAATGTTGAAATTTCTGGACGTTAGAGGGGTAGAAACCTGATTTAAGCATTTTTTTTTACAACATAACACCTTTTAAAATACTTTTTTTTTGAAAACCTGGTTTTACAATTTAAAATCATTTGGTCTAGGCATGGTAGGAAAAATTTTTATTTATTTAATTTTTTGGGAAAAATTTTAAAATAAGTAAACTGCATAAGACTTCTGCTTTTGGAGACCTTGTAACTTACCACTATGTGTTTTCATGTGTAGGCAACATATCTGTTGAGAGACAAAGAGTATATTGTAGTTGGTTTTCTTATTATATTTTCCAGATGCGCATGCATTCTCCCAATGCCTTTTTAAGTTTATTTTATTACAGTTTCTTAAAAGATTTTATTTATTTATTTATTTATTTATTTATTTATTTATTTATTCATGAGGGACACAGAGAGAGAGAGAGAGAGGCAGAGACACAGGCAGAGGGAGGAGCAGGCTCCATGCAGGGAGCCTGACGTGGGACTTGATCCCGGGTCTCCAGGATCAGGCCCTGGGCTGAAGGCAGGGCTAAACCAAAGAGCCACCCAGGCTGCCCTTTATTACAGTTTTTATTTAAATTCCAGTTAGTTAACAAATAGCATAATATTAGTTTCAGGTGTACAATATAGTGATTCAACACTTCCATACATCACAATAACTGCACTACATACTTATTGAGATGAGCACATGTTAATCACTGGATTCTAGTTTTGAAACCAGTGCTGTACTGTATGATAACTAACTTGAATTTAAATTTAAAAATACCCTGAACTCCTTAATCCCCATAACCTGTTTACCCCATCTCCTCACCCACTTCTACTCCAGTAAGCATCAGTTTGTTCTCTATACTTAAGAGTCTCTTTCTTGATTTGCCTCTCTCACTTTTTCCCACTTTGCTCATTTGTTTTGTTTCTTAAATCATATGTGTGAAATCATATGGTTTTTGTCTTTTTCTGACTGATTTATTTTGCTTAGCATTATACTCTCTAGCTCCATCCATGTCACTTCAAATGGCAAGATTTCATTCTTTTTCATGGCCAAGTAATATTCCATTGTGCATAGGCAGGGCATCTTTATCTGATCATCAGTCAATAGATACTTAAGCTGTTTCCATAGGTTGGCTTTTGTAAATGATGCTGCTAGAAACATTGGGGTGTATGTATCCCTTTGAGTCAGTTTTTTTGTGTCCTTTGGGTAAATACCTAGTAGTACAATTACTGGATCACAGGGTAGTTCTATTTTTACCCTTTTCAGGAACGTCCATAGTGTTTTCCTGAGTGGCTGTACCAGTTTGCATTTCCACCAATAGTACAAGAGAGTTCTCCTTTCTCTACATCTTTGTTCCAGTGGATAGTCTTTCCTCCTTTGTCGAATATTAGTTAACCATAAAGTTGAGGGTCCACTTCTGGGTTCTCTATTCTGTTCCATTGATCCATGTGTCTGTTTTTGTGCCAGTACCACACTGTCTTGATTACCACAGCTTTGTAGTACAACTTGAAATCTGGCATTGTGATGCCCCCAGCTATGGTTTTCTTTTTTAATATTACATCATTGCCAAAACTTGTTTCTTTGTTTTGGTTTTAGCCTCCCAAAACCTTTTTGAAACATTATTTATGTATATGTGAATTATTATATATATATATATATGAAACTGTGTGTACAGAAAACGAGAGATACAAAGATGGATAAGTAAATCCTTGTTTCCTATTTTCAATTAATTTCTCTATAGGACAGCATTTTGCTATGAGGTCAATTAGGTTCTCTTAAAACATGAAATTAATGTGAGAAAATATTACTGATTGGGTCTCCTTTAATTTTTCAATGCTTAGAGGACATTTAGACAAGTGATAATGGGAAAACTTACATGTATTCATATGAAATTCAAATTGCTAAATTGGAACACACATGAAATGCCAGTTTGCTCCTCAAAAATATATTATAAAAGACCTACAATTTAGAGATAAATTCATTAAGTTTTTTTTTAAATTATAGTAACTAGGAGTCTCATTGTTAATTTGCCAATCAGCTATAGTCTTAGTTCCTTTGTATTTTTATTGCAATACATTGCATTGTTATTTAATTCAACTCCAGCTGCTATTTCCCCCTGCAAATCAGGGTTTTCAAAATTCCATTGTAGACTTGCTATAGCAAATGCATATTAAGTTCACGGTAGTTGGTATTTCGTACATAAAATTACTATAACTGAGAATATCATTGTCCCAGCTCATTTTTGACCTAGGATACAGTCACCTGTCTTTCTATGAACTGACTTATCTTTCGCCTCTTACCTATACATGGTCTAATCAGTTAGGACCAGGATTACAAAGTCATGTGGTATAAAGCATGATCAACAAAAAGCTTATTTTAAAACAAAACCTAGGGATCCCTGGGTGGAGCAGCGGTTTGGCGCCTGCCTTTGGCCCAGGGCGTGATCCTGGAGACCCGGAATCAAATCCCACGTCGGGTTCCCGGTGCATGGAGCCTGCTTCTCCCTCTGCCTGTGTCTCTGCCTCTCTCTCTCTCTCTCTGTAGCTATCATAAATAAATTAAAAAAATAAAACAAGGCCTATCAGTGAGGCAAGGTGACAACAAAGATGCTGTGGCAAAGCAGGTACCATGCTCTTTTCCTACTCCTTGGTTCAGGATAACTTAGGGAACATTAACCGGGAATTAAGGAAATGGATCTCTGTTGATGTTTATTGATCCTATAATTCTATGAATTAAGAATTAGAAAAAGTATAGGAAAATAACACACAACTGAAATCACTGAACACTACATCTGAAACTAAGTATGTAGTTTATGTTGGCTAACTGGACTTAAAAAAAGAAAGAAAATAATACTAAGATATTACATATTTCCTTTTCTTATATATTTGATACTAGGCATTATGCTATATTTTAGATTTTTGAAATTATCAAGATTGATTTGACACGTCCAAAAAAATTCTGAACAAAGGGAACCAGACACTTGGGTAAGAAGAATTAAATGTATCTTTTTTTTCCATGATCATGAAAAAAGTTGTGTATGCTGGAATGAGAGATGCCAAGTAGAGAGAGTGGTGCGTCACTATATTTTTCCCCTTTCTAACCCTCACATGTTCTAATGACCTCAGAAAAATCAAAAGAATTCAATATATCTTAACTTCATCCTAATAGTTCTCAGTAATCGGCTCAAGTTTTTAGCTGAGTTGTACACTTACCATTTTCTAACTATATTCTAACATAAAAATAAAAGCAGTACTTCTTAATCTTCAAAGAAATAAAACAAGAGCCTCACTATATCACTTGTTATTATAAGCAAAAATTCAACACAGAATACATACTATAGGCTGTGTATTGCCTTGGGAAACAAACCAAGATACATTTTGATCTCAGCTCTTTCACCTACTAGATGTATAAATTTGCATCTAAAGAGTTGTCTTAAAATTGCTATCGCTTCACTTCCTAAAATGTTAAATGGCAGAAATAATATTTGCTTCTAGCTGTAATGGTAGGTATTAAATAAAATAAATTATGTAAATCACTTAGCATAGTACTTATCTTATTGATAAGCACTCCATAAACTACAATCCCCTAGAACACATCTTCAAAGCAGTAAATGCAGGAGGGGGCAGGGCAAGATGGCAAAGGAGTAGGGTCCCCAATTCATCAGTCCCCACCAATTTACCTAGATAACTTTCAAATCATCGTGAAAACCTACAAATTAAATGTGAGATTTAAAGAGAAAACAGCTTGAATGCTACAGAGAGAAGAGTTTACACTTCTAACAAGTACAACTCGTTTTTAGCCACTCTGCACTGAGCAAAATGACTAGAAAGAAGAACTCACCACAAAAGAAAGAATCAGAAACAGTACTCTCTCACACAGAGTTACAGAATTTGGATTAGAACTCGATGTCTGAAAGCCAATTCAGAAGCACTATTATAAAGTTACTGGTGGCTCTGGAAAAAAGCATAAAGGATTCAAGAGACTTCATGACTGCAGAATTTAGAACAAATCAGGCCAAAATTAAAAATCAATTAAATGAGATGCAATCCAAACTGGAGTTCCTAACGATGAGGGTTAATGAGGTAGAAGAAAGAGTGAGTGACATAGAAGACAAGTTGATGGCAAGGAAGGAAGCTGAGGAAAAAGGAGAAAAACAACTAAAAGACCATGAGGAAAGGTTAAGGGAAATAAATGACAGCCTCAGAAGGAAAAAAAAATCTACATTTAATTGGGGTTGCAGAGGATGATGAAATGGACAGAGGACCAGAAAGTGTATTTGAACAAATCATAGCTAAGAACTTTCCCAATTTGGGGAGGGAAACAGGCATTAAGATCCAGGAGATAGAGAGGTCCCCCCTCAAAAATCAGTAAAAACTGTTCAACATCTCAACATTTCATAGTGAAATTGCAAATTCAAAAGATACAAAGAAAATCCTTAAAGCAGCAAGAGACAAGAGATCCCTAACCTATATGGGGAGAACTGTTAGATTAACAGTAGACCTCTCCACAGAGACCTGGCAGGCCAGAAAGGGTTGGCAGGTTATATTCAGGGTCCTAAATGAGAAAAACATGCAGCCAAGAATACTTTATGCAGCATGGTTGTCATTCAGAATAGAAGGAGAGATAAAGAGCTTCCAAGATAGGCAGAAAATGAAAGAATATGTGACCACCAAACAAGCTCTCCAAGAACAATTAAGGGGGCCTGTAAAAGAAAGAGGAAGCCCAAGGAAATAACCCACAAAAACAGGGACTGAACAGGTATTACAATGACACTAAATTCATATCTTTCGATAGGAACTCTGAACGTGAATGGGCTTAATAACCCCATCATAAGGCGCAGGGTTTCAGACTGGATAAAAAAAGCAAGACCAATCTCTATGCTGACTACAAGAGACTCATTTTAGACCTAAGGACACCTACAGACTGAAAACGAAAGGTTGGAGAACAATTTACCATTCATATAGTCCTCAAAGGAAAGCAGGAGTAGCAATCCTCATAGCACATAAATTAAAGTCTATCCCAAAGACTGTAGTAAGAGATGAAGATGGACACTATATAATACTTAAAGGATCTATCCAACAAGAGGACCTAACAATCATGAATATTTATGCCTCTGATGTGGGAGCTGCCAAGGATATCAATCAATTAATAACCAAAGTAAAGACATATTTAGATAATAATACACTAATACTGGGAGACTTCAACACAGCACTTTCTGAAAATGACAGATCCTATAAGCCAACATCACCAAAGAAACAAGGGCTTTAAATTATGCACTGGACCAAATGAATTTCACAAGTAAACACAGAACTTTCCATCCAAACACAACTGAATACACATTCTTCTCAAGTGCACATGGAACTTTCTCCAGAATAGACCACATACTGGGTCACAAAGCAGGACTCAACCGATATGAAAAGATTGGAATTGTCCCCTGCATATTTTCAGACTCCAATGCTTTGAAATTAGAAGCCAATCACAAGAATATTTGGAAATTTGGAAGAAACTCAACACGTGGAGGTAAAGAGCATCCTACTAAAAGATGAATGGGTCAACCCGGAAATTAAAGAGTATTAAAAAGATTCATGGTTGGGCAGCCTGAGTGGCTCATTGGTTTAGAGCCACCTTCAGCCCAGGGTGTGATCCTGGAGTCCTGGGATCAAGTCCCACATTGGGCTCCCTATGTGGAGCCTGCTTTTCCCTCTGCCTGTGTCTCTGCCTCTCTTTCTCTGTGTCTTTCATGAATAAATAAATAAATAAAATGTTTTAAAAAGGAAAAAAAGGATTCATGGAAACTAATGAAAAAGAAGATACATCCATTCAAAATCGGTGGGATATAGCAAAAGCAGTCCCGAGAGGTAAATACATCGCAGTACAAGCGTCCCTCAAAAAATTGGAAAAAAACTCAAATACACAAGCTAACCTTGCACCTAAAGGAACTGGAGAAAGAACAGCAAATAAAACTTACAGCAAACAGAAGAAGAGAGACAATAATGATTCGAGCAGAACTCAATGAAATAGAGACCAGAAGAACTGTAGAACAGATCAAAAAAACCAGGAGTTGGTTCTTTGAAAGAATTAATAAGATAGAAAAACCATTAGACAGCCTTATTAAAAAGAATAGAGAAAAGATTCAAATTAATAAAATCATGAATGAATGAAGAGAAATCACAATCAATACCAAGGAGATACAAATGATTTTAAAAACGTATTATGAGCAGTGATATGCCAACACATTAGGCAATCTAGAAAAAAATAGTTGCATTTATGGAAAACCACAAACTACCAAAACTGGAACAGGAAGAAATAGAAAACCTGATCAGGCCAATAACCAGGGAGGAAATTGAAGCAGTCATTAAAAACCTCCCAAGATACAAAAGTCCAGGCCCAGATGGCTTCCCAGGGGAATTCTATCAAACGTTTAAAGAAGAAACCATACCTATTCTACTAAAGCTGTTCCAAAAGATAGAAAGAGATGGAATACTTCCAAACTATAGATAGAACTAATATTTCGTTCTATGAGGCCAGCATCACCTTAATTCCAAAACCAGACAAAGACCCCACCAAAAAGGAGAATTATAGACCAATCTCCCTGAGTAACACAGATGCAAAAATTCTCAACAAGATACTAGCCAATAGGACCCAACAGTACATTAGAAGATTATACACCACGATCAAGTGGGATTTATCCCTGGGATGCAAGACTGGTTCAACACCCCTAAAGCAATCAATGTGATAGATCATATCAACAAGAGAAAACACAAAAACCATATGATCCTCTCATTAGATGCAGAGAAAGCATTTGACAAAATACAGCATCCATTCCTGATCCAAACTGTTCACAGTGCAGGGATAGAGGGGACATTCCTCAGCATCTTAAAAGCCATCTATGAAAAGCTCACAGCAAGTATCATTCTCAATGGGGAAACACTGGGAGCCTTTGCCCTAAGATCAGGAACAAGACAGGGATGTCCACTCTCACCACTGTTATTCAACATAGTACCAGAAGTTCAGCCTCAGCAATCAGACAACAAAAAGAAATAAAAGGCATTCAAATTGGCAAATAAGAAGTCAAACTCTCCCTCTTTGCAGATGACATGATACTCTACATAGAAAACCTAAAACACTCCACCCCAAGATTGCTTGAATTCATACAGAAATTTGGCAGTGTGGCAGGATACAAAATCAATGCCCAGAAATCAGTCGCATTTGTATACACTAACAATGAGACTGAAGAAAGAGATATTAAGGAGTCAATCTCAGTTACAATGGCACCCAAAAGCATAAGATACCTAGGAATAAACCTAACCAAAGACGTAAAGGATCTATACCCGAAAAACTACAGAACACTTCTGAAAGAAATTGAGGAAGACACAAAAAGATGGAAAATATTCCATGCTCATGGATTGCAGGAATTAATATTGTGAAAATTTCAGTGCTACCCAGGGTAATTTACACAGTAAATGCAATCCTTACCAAAATACCATGAACTTTCTTCCGACAGTTGGAACAAATCATCTTAAGATTTGTGTGGAACCAGAAAAGACCCCCGAATAGCCAGGGGAATATTGAAAAAGAAAACCAGATCCGGGGGCATCCCAATGCTGGATTTCAAGTTGCACTACAAAGCAGGTATCATCAAGACAGTATGGTACTGGCACAAAAACAGACATATATATCAATGGAACAGAATAGAGAATCCAGAAATGGGACCTCAAATCTGTGGTCAACTAATATTTGACAAAGCAGGAAAGACTATCCACTGGAAAAAGGACATTCTCTTCAATAAATGGTGCAGAGAAAATTGGACAGCCATGTGCAGAAGAATGAAGCTGGACCAATCTCTTACACCATACACAAAGATAAACGCAAAATGGATGAAGGATCTAAATGTGAGACAAGATTCCATCAAAATCCTAGAAGAGAACACAGGCAACACCTTTTTGAACTTGGTCACAGAAACTTCTTGCAAGATATATCTATGAAGGCAAGGGAAACAAAACAAAAATGAATTATTGGGACTTCATCAAGATCAAAACCTTCTGCACAGCAAAAGAAACAGTTAACAAAACTCAAAGACAACCTACAGAATGGGAGAAGATATTTGCAAATGGCATATCAGATAAAGGGCTAGTATCCAAGATCTATAAAGAACTTATTAAACTCAACAGCAAAGAAACAAACAATCCAATCAAGAAATGGGAAGAAGACATGAACAGAAATTTCACAGAGAATGACATAGACATGGCCAACAAGCACATGAGAAAATGCTCCGCATCACAGGCCATCAGGGAAATAAAAATCAAAATCACAATGAGATACCACTTCAAACCAGTGAGAATGGGGAAAATTAACAATACGGGAAACAAGAAGTGTTGGAGAGGATGTGCAGAACGGGGAACCCTCTTGCTCTATTGGTGGGAATGTTAATTGGTGCAGCCACTCTGGAAAACTGTGTGGAGGTTCCTCAAAGAGTTAAAAACAGATCTGCCCTACAACCCAGCAATTCCACTACTGGGGATTTACCCCAAAGTACAGATGCAGTGAAATGCTGGGATACCTGCACCCCGATGTTTACAGCAGCGATGTCCACAATAGCCAAACTGTGGAAGGAGCCTCGGTGTCCATTGAAAGATGAATGGATAAAGAAGATGCGGTATATGTATACAATGGAATATCACTCAGCCATTAGAAATGACAAATACCCATCATTTGCTTCAGCATTGATGGAACTGGAGGGTATTATCCTGGGTGAAATACATCAATTGGTGTAGGACAAACATTGTATGTTCTCATTCATTTGGGGAATATAAAAAATAGTGAAAGGGATTTTAGGGGAAAGGAGAGAAAATGAGTGGGAAATATCAGAGAGGGTGACAGAACATGAGAGACACCTAACTCTGGGAAACAAACAAGGGGTGGTGGAAAGGGAGGTGGCCGGGGGGGGGTTGAGGTGACTGTGTGACAGGCACTGAGGGGGGCACTTGATGGGATGAGCACTGGGTGTTATGCTGTATGTTTGTATACCGAACTCCAAATAAAAAGATATACAAAAAAAAAGCTGTGAATACAAAACAATACACATAGGTACCAAAGAACATATTAGATAATTAATTTGTATATTACTTTTTTATTAAAATTATATTTATACATACATAGATACATATAGAAAGTTTCAAATAAATGTGAACATGTAATTATGTATGCAGAATTTTGGAAGGGATTTTAATTTTTCCCTTTTTGCTTTCTTCATCCCTTTCTCTCCTTCCCCCATATCAACTTCTTTTCTCCGTGATACACAAATATATTCTAGGTATCCCACATTAGAATACTAGTAGAAATCTGCATTACAGTAATTTATTAAATCACATTTTTGTTCTCAAGAATGTTTAAAGTATATGGGTATAGTAGTATGTGTATGTTATATTTAAATAAATAGACAAAAACCAGGTGTACCTGCTTAGATTTTTTTTTTACTCTATGAACTAGTCTTTAGCCTACTCGTGTTTTAGACAGTTATAATACTCACCCTCCACTACTGTAGACATAAAGGCATTGTGTTATGACTTGGGAGATGATATTAGGTGTGTAAGTGGTTGCCTCTCTATCCATGGTAACATATCCCCAGAGCATACAAGGTCCTCTCCTTCACCTTGTGAATCCTGGGTAATGGTTATCTTCTTTCATGAAACATGGGGAAAAATACAGCACATTTCAAAATTGGGCCCATCTGGCTGGTAGAAAGTTTAATATCAGAAATTCCAAGGGCTATCCTTTTTATGGGATATTATTAGATTTTGATGCTTACTTGGTCCCAGGAAAAAAGAGGGATGTAGTTCTTAGTTCTTTGTGTTTGCTATGGATCTTCATATTGCTTATTCTATTACAGAATGACATCAGGATGACCTAAACTGGTTCTTGCTACTCTGGTTGCTGTCAGAGGAGTTATAGAGTTGCCTCTTTTGGAAAGCCTTGCCACTGATCACAGGATCTCTCACAGTTGTTCTGTATCTTTACCCATGGAGTTCAACTTCCACAGATGTCCACAGCCACATTTCACCATTTTGGGTGGTGCAAAGGTCTTTTTAAAATAATCTCTATCACTAGCAGAATCTTTCATTCGACTCCTAACATATCTCTTGAAAAGTGATTAAGAACATGGAATATGGATTCAGATTACTTGAGTTAAAATCCTGCATCCATCACTTACTAATTCATTGACTTACTAAATCATAACTCCTGCAAGACTCCTTTTCCTCATCTACAAAATCCACCACTATTATAACAGTGGATTAGACAAGATAATATTTTAAAATTACTACAACAATGCTTGTTAGCGTAATAATATAGCAAAGGTGTCAGGTTAAATAGTAAAATATAATAAGTTATATATAGTTCATAGGTATAATTTCTCTGCCTAGGCTACCCTCTGCCTTGGCCTCAAACTGATCATATCCACTTTAATTGCTAAGGCTTTCACAATTATCACCTGGATAGGGGGTCCATTTTCAGGGTAGCTCTTTGAAGTACTCTGAAAATGTACTATTAATCTTCTATCTGCAACATACTGTGGCCTGATCGGGTGAAAAGAGCCTAGACTATTGTTTCTCAAAGAGTGGTTCACAGACCATCTGTATCAAATCTTTTAGGATAGGGTCAAGGCATGTGCATATTTATTAAGCTGTCCCCATGACCTGAATGTACACTCAAGTTTGTGAATCTCTTCTCTACACTCTGCATACCTTGTCATATAGTTGCTTCTTTCTGAAATGTCCATTCCCCTATGCCCATCTGTGGAAACAAAATGTAGCCTCTTCCATGAAGCCTTTTCTAATTTCATGTTCACTACCTGCAGCAGTTGCAACCTCTTCTGTCAGCTATGGGCTGAATGAGATGGGGAGGAATCAGAGCTGGGGTGCCGGAGAGTGTTAGGGATCACTGGGATGTAACACCTGGACTGGCATGGTGGGAAAGGCCCATGGTTTGTACTTGGGAGTTGGGCACTTGATGTGACATTGCAAAAACAGTAGGGGAAGGAGGGAGAAAAATCAGTAAAACAGAACAGGGGAAGTGGGGAAGTACCAACCAGTAGCTTCACAGTGCCAGGTATCACTGTGTACCTATATGCCTGTGTTTGGAGGAACCTGCCACTAGGCTGTTCTGAATGCTCTGAGGGTACGAAACTTCCAACTCCTGAAACTAAGCTGGTGCTCTGAACCTTTACACTCTCTCATCAATGTGTCCCCGTGGCTGCCTCCTTCTGAAAGTAGTTTATCTCCATCTCTGTGACAATCCTGCCTATCCCACAGTACCCTTCCTCAGGCCCCAGGGGAATATGCCCAGGCACCTGAGGCTGAGGGACTGAGAGAGGGAGCAAACACAACCAAGGAGCAGAGGGGAGCTGCACCCCTTGACTCCTCCTTTCCACCTCCTTTTGTCTCTAGTGTACAATAGAAGCCAAAACCTCTAAGGAACTTCTCCCTTGTCAGCATCAGCGTGGCCGGCCATGTTCCCAAAGATATGCCTAAGGGCTCCCCTCCATCACGCCTGCCAGAAAGTGGGGTCCCTGGAGACCTGTATGTGGAATGCACCCCTCAAGGTACTCCGGTGCATGAGCTCAAAGACTTCAATTTTTAGTATGCACACACACACACACACACACACACACACACACAGGTATAGTAGAAAGCGTTTAAGATCACTGCAGAGCGGCCGAAAGAGGGGTGGCTGCAGAACGAACAGAAAGGAGGGTCCCCTGTAGTTCCCAAACACTCCCATTCCCCCACTAAATTCAACGTCTAATCTTAGTCCAGCGTCTTCCAGGATTGCAGCAAGTGCACATTTGTTTCTTCGTGAAGACAATTGCACTGGCTCTTTCTAGCAACGTGGTAGGCTATATCTAAGATTTCAAATTTTATTTAAGTAGGGATTTTAAGAAGGTTGGTTGGCTGCTGTCCTGAGACCGGCGAAATATCCTGTGTCACTTGGTGGAGGTCCAGGACAAGAGCACATGGCTGGCCTGGAGATACCTGGAGCGCAGGCCCTCGTGCACCCCCAGCCCCAGTGGTCCATCCCACTTCCCCTGCTTGGGGAGCGCTCGCTCGCATCGCGCCTGCTTGCTCCAAGCCCACGCCTCCCGCTGCCTCCGCCCCCTCGCGCGCGGGCCCCACCGCAGTCCTCGCCCTGCTCGCCCTTCACCGCTGCCCCACCGGCCGCACTTCCCGCCATCGCCTAGGTCCACGCCTCTGCAACTGCACTGCGGCCGAGCTCCACTCCCCTCCGCCTACCGCCCTCGCCTTCTTCGCCGCTGCGCCCTTTCTCAGGAGGCTCCGCGCCGGCCGTCTGGCCCCTTACAGTCCAGGCTGACACGGAGGCGCCGTGGTGCCTGCCGCCTCCGCAGCCAACGTGGGTGCCACGGGCCGCCGCGCCGCCGCCGCTCGCCCGCCGCCCACCATGGCCCTGCAGCAAACAGGTAGCAGGAAGCGGAAAGCGCCGGCGATCGAGCCGGGCGCCGCGAGCTCGTCGTCCCAGGGCTCGGCGGCGGCGGCGGCGGCGGCGGCGGCCTCCGAGGGGCGGCTGCTGCCCAAGAAGCAGAGGCGGCGGGCGACGCGGCGGTCGCTGGTGCACTACCTGAAGGGGCGCGAGGTGGGCGCGCGGGGCGGCGCGGGGCTGTCGGGCTCCGAGGGCGAGCTGCGCGGCTACGCGGTGCAGAAGCTGCCTGAGCTGCTGAGGGAGCGCGAGCTGGCGCTGGGCACGCTCAACAAGGTGTTCGCGTCGCAGTGGCTGAACGCCAGGCAGGTGGTGTGCGGGACCAAGTGCAACACTCTCTTCGTGGTGGACGTGCACTCGGGCCACATCACGCGCATCCCCCTGATGCGGGACCGGGGGCCCTGGTTGGCCCAGGCCCAGCCGACCTGCGGCATCCACGCCATCGAGCTGAATCCCTCCAAGACGCTTCTGGCCACCGGGGGCGAGAACCCCAACAGCCTGGCGGTCTACCACCTGCCCACCCTGGACCCCGTGTGCCTGGGCGACCGCCACGGCCACAAGGACTGGATCTTCAGCATCGCCTGGATGAGCGACACGGTGGCTGTGAGCGGCTCCCGCGACGGCACGGTGGCGCTGTGGCGGATGGACCCCGACGTGTTCGACGGCAGCATCGCCTGGCACAGCGACGCCGGGCTCCCCGTGTACGCCCACATCCGACCGAGGGACCTGGAGACCATCCCCAGGTCCAGCGCCAGCCCCAGCAACCGCAAGGTGCGGGCCCTGGCCTTCAGCGGCAAGAGCCAGGAGCTGGGAGCGGTGTCCCTGGACGGGTACTTCCACCTGTGGAAAGCCCGGAGCGCTCTCTCCAGGCTGCTGTCCATCAGGCTGCCCTACTGCCGAGAGAACGTGTGCCTGACCTTCTGCGACGAGCTGTCCCTGTACGCGGTGGGCTCCCAGTCCCACGTCTCCTTCCTGGACCCGCGCCAGGGTCACCCAAACATCCGGCCCCTGTGCTCCAGAGAGGGGGGCACGGGGGTGCGCTCCCTGAGCTTCTACCAGCACATCATAACCGTGGGCACGGGCCATGGCTCCCTGCTCTTCTATGACATCCGCGCCCAGAGGTTCCTGGAGGAGCGGGCCTCAGCCAGCCCCGACTCCTCTCCCGGGCCCTCGGGGAGGAAGCTCAAGCTCACCTGTGGCAGAGGCTGGCTCAACCACGACGACCTGTGGGTCAACTACTTCGGGGGGGTGGGCGAGTTCCCCAACGCGCTCTACACCCACTGCTACAACTGGCCCGAGATGAAGCTCTTCGTGGCGGGAGGACCTCTCCCTTCAGGCCTCCATGGGAACTACGCAGGCCTCTGGAGCTAGGGATGGCTGCTGTGCTCTCAAAGTGCCCAGATTTGCCTCCCGGGCCCCTCTCACTTTCCTTCCTCACGCTGTGTTTGTGCTTCTTAATTCAGTGTGCTGTTGGTCTTCCAGGTGGAAAGTGCCCAGCTTACCTGTCCCTAGTGTGTGTGTGTGTGTGTGTGTGTGTGTGTGTGTGTGTGTGTGAGAGAGAGAGAGAGAGAGAGAGAGAGAAGAGACGTTTCCTTCAGGCAATCAAAACTTGGCTTTAATACATTTTTACACTTCTCCAAACCATCTTTTTGAATTCACATTACAAAGAGTTTTGGCTAACTCTTACTTGTTTTCTTTGAGTTATATATTCTCTTTTTAATGCCGCACAGTCATGGTTTTAGAGTTTTGTATATTTTCTTTATCTTGGATTTTTAAATTTATTTTTTATTGGCGTTCAATTTGCCAACATATAGAATAACACCCAATGCTCATCCCATCAAGTGCCCCCCTCAGTGCCCGTCACCCAGTCACCACCACCCCCCGCCCACCTCCCTTTCCACCACCCCTTGTTCATTTCCCAGAATTAGGAGTCTCTCATGTTCTGTCTCCCTTTCTGATATTTCCCACTCATTTTTTCTCCTTTCCCCTTTATTCCCTTTGACTATTTTTTATATTCCCCAAATGAATGAGACCATATAATGTTTGTCCTTCTCCAATTGACTTATTTCACTCTGCATAATATCTTGGATTTTTTGTTTCTATATTACAATAATATTGTGTTTAGTTATTTTCATTGCAGGTAAATGGTATATTAAAATCATGCAAACAGGGTTTGTACATCTGTTCTGGAAAGTTAGCCATAGTTTTATAGAGCATTGTTCCAATTGGAAAATACATTCCAAGTTCTAGATTACCAAATTTGGAAACATTCCATTTGTAAATTGTAATCTTAGGTGTTTATGGTTTCTAAGTTGTTGGTGCTAAGCATACTTTTTAAAAAAGGTTTTTCTCTTTGAAAAAAAAGTTGTCATAGAATCTTGTTTTTGTACCAAAATCTCAATATGTCAGAACACTTCAGGAATGCAAGGGTTCTGTTGGTTGAATGTTCAGAACTAATCTGAACAATTAATCTTTTTGTCCTTCAATCCTTACTTAAGTTTTAATGACCTTTTGTTAAATAAATAAATGAATGTGTATTTTTCACTTCTTGCCTTAGTACTATCAAAATTTATGAATATATTTGAATGTTTGTTGTTTAAGGAACTTGCACAGGATTTCAGTGCCATCATTCAAAGCAGGGATTCTAAGTATAAAAATGTAGAATGTATGGCAGGTAGGGCAGAAAGTATACTGATCCAGGATATAGACTGGATATTTTTGCTGTTTCTGTTTTTAATGTCAAATATTATATTTCAGCATACTTTAAATTTTCTAATTCTGCTTAACAGTTACGTCACAAGAAAAACCTGCAAATGACTAAAATGAACCCAGTCTCCATCCCTTTGGAAAAAGATGCACAATTTGTAAAGTCCAAATTAATAAGATTTTATTTTGTGAATTTCAAAGATTCTTATCTAAAGTAGAATAAATATATTGTTAAAAAAGAAAGTATTGATGTTGTAGCCCTCAATGTAATAATATACAATTATCAAAGGCACTGGAAGTTTGTTTCAGGAAGATGGTCTGGGGATTAAAATAATTGGGATTAGGTTGAAGATATGTGAGAATATTGGAAGTGAGAAGGGAGATTGGCCTTTCCTCAAAACTGGCCAGGTTATGCTGGCCTTGGATTAGTGTTGTGACATGTCTGTTTTTTTCCGTAAATGTCCTGGCACTCAAGTGCTGCCTTAGTGTCCATTCACTACATGCTGTTCAGTTGCAAATCTGAACCAAAGGTACTAAAAGTGAATTAAGAAATACAAAAAAATAAGCTTTTGCTCACAGAGATTGTCTTAACATGTTTATATAGTTGTTATACAGCAGTAAATTGTGTTTGTGTGCATGTATGTGTTTCCAACTCAGTCATAACTGTTTTGAGAGCAGAGAATATTTATATTCTCTCATTTCTCCACTAATGCCTAGCAAATCATAGGCAATCAATTTACTGAATGAATGTATTTGCCTCTGGAGACTTAAAAGTTCAAGGCTATGAAAAATAAACAAATGCATAAACACATAAATAAAACTTTACTCTTAAAATAGTATGGGATCCTGTTTTGTTTTAAGCATTTTCTTCTTTGCCCTAATCCATTTCCCAGTCAGGCTCTAGTGCTTGTCCATTTTCACCTGCAAATACTTAGACTTGAAGGTTTTTAAAAATATTCTGTTTCTTTTTCAGAAATTAGTTCTGAAAGATCTTTAATTTTGTAGGAGTTTTTCTTCTTACCTAAAAAGTTATTTGTTAAAAACTTCTTTAAACATTACCTAAGAACTTCACCAAAGTATTCATTGACTATCTTATTGTGGGTTATAGGGTATTTTTATAGTATTTGATCATTATTTGGGGACATTGGAAGAACATCTTCAGAGGAAATGACAGTTTTAAATGAGGTAGAGTTTTAAAGAAGAGTTAAAAGAAACATCTCTGACCTGTTCTTAGGCTCGTCCCTTAACTTCATCACTGTCTCACTCTTAATTTACTCATAAGTTAGAATATATCTGTTTGATGCCAAATCACATGGCTTGTCTTTTAAAACCACTAAAGAGCCTAATTATGTATGTATTTACATTATGTAGAAGTTTAATTATTTTGAAATATTTCCTACTTCAGGAACAAAATGACCTACAGAACTACAATTAATTATGTAGCTTGTGAGTGACATAATTGAAAAAGTAATGATACTGGCACTACAGGAAACCCATAAATGTAGTTCACTTAAAACACACAAGGGGAGGGATGCCTGGGTGGCTCAGCAGTTGAGTGTCTGCCTTCAGCCCAGGGCGTGATCCTGGAGACCTGGGATCGAGTCCCACATCAGGCTCCCTGCATGGAGCCTGCTTCTCTCTTTGCCTGTGTCCCTGCCTCTCTCTCTCTCTCTCTCTCTCTCTCTCTCTCTCTGTGTGTGTGTGTGTGTCTCATTAATAAATAAATAAAATCTTTAAAAAACACATACATAAGGGGATACATATTTTTATATACAAATTACCTATTATGGTTATCTGAAACCCTTGCATTATAGGTTCTTATAACTATTCATTAAAAAGTTAGTTCCATTTATCTAACTACATATTCACATATACCTCCCCAAATATATTTCTGACTTGAAAATTTATGTTCTTCCCCTTACTCTTTGGATGAGTTAATTTCTAATTTTTTTGAGGAGAGGGAGAAAGAAATGACTAAACAAGGATATCCAGTGAAATAAATTGAGATGAGTGCTCTCAAAAAATTCATCTGTTAAATATATTTTAGCATTAATGATAAACAAAATTGGATTCTCCAGAGGTTGATTTTTTTTCCCAGCTGAACTCAGTGTTGAACAAATTGTCAAAAAGTTTCCATTAATTACTAATTTAGAGTGATTTTAGAAAGTAATTCACAATGCCTTCCTGGACGTTTTACTGACAATTTCCTAATCTCTGCAAGTTTTAGGTAACCCAGCCACATTACACATGTCACTATGTGAGCTGCTCATGGATTCAGTTCAGTGAGAACGACATGTACTTATGTGAAAGAAAAGCTGCATAGGCCACAAGTGTTTGCTTTAAGAGATGTTATTTTAAGATCTTTTGAAAGTGTTCCCTAAAACTATTCCCCACTACTGGCTGCTGCAAACCCAGAGACATCTACCATCGTAGTGTGACATCAATAAAAGGGCAATGCAGTTACAGGAGGTTGCCATGAAACAGGCTAACCTTCACGAAGAAGATGTCTTTAACTACTAGTTGTTGTTTTACACAGGCAGTGGTCTTTGCTTCATAGTCCCTTCCCCAAACCTTTTTTTCTTCTAAACTCTGTGACATGGCAGGGCAGTATACATTTACTTCTTCATGTTTCCAGAGTGAATGTTTTGTTATCTTAATATAGCATTTATCAGATTGTAATGCAGTTAACTATGTGAGCATCTTGCTACCCAACCCCCCCCCACTTGAATGTGAACTCTGTCATCCCAACATCTAGCACAGTAGGCTGCACATAAATGGCACTGGGAAGTCCAGAGCAATGACTAATACAACAATCTTGGCATCCATTATTTTATCAGATTAGTTGACCAGAACATTTGCAAATGTAACAAGGGTTAGGTTGATGGATGAAGAACATCTTGAGATAGGCCCCATGGTAGTGATCATGTCAATTCATAGCATGGAATAATGTGGGCAGGGCAGCAGAAATTTTGATTACTTAACAGTTTCATAGAGGACTGATACTGGATCTGGGCCAGAAAGATAAAATGGAATGAATATTTTAGAATCACAAGAACCTGGGTTTGAATCCCAGCTTTGTTATTTTTTTACTAACCACAAATGTGTTGCTTAACTTTTCTAAACCTGACCTTACATTACTAATTGATCAATCCCCAGAATCTAGCATGCTGTCTAATACATAGAAGCACTCTATTGATTTTAATTCTTTTTCTCTCTAGATCCCCACTAATACTGTTAAAGAGTATATGTACTTTTTATCTAATTGTTACATTTTTACAGGGAAATTTTTATGTACATTGTGGAAAGTGGGACATATATAAAGGGAAATATAAGAAAACAAAAAAAAATCTCATTTCCATCAGCCAGATATTACTATTATTTAAAAACTCAGTGTATAACTTTCCAGATTTTTTTTCTGTACATAAATGTACTGATCTATGTCATCACTACTAAAATGAGAATAGTTTCTATAGTTTGGTTTGTAATATTTTTTGGTTAATGATTCCATCTTTTCGTGGCAACAAATATTCATCTTATCTAGTATTCAGGATGTTCTCAAGGTGTAGATGCTGAAACTTAAAATGGATGATTTTATGCCCCACTTAGGAAATTGGTTCTATTACCAGAAATCATTGGAAAAATGTATCAGACATTTATCCCAGTATAGTAGCCCCTCTTACCTGTGGTTTCGCTTTTTGTGGTTTCAGTTATCTGCCTTCAACCACAGTCTGGGAGCAGATGACCCTCCTGACTTAGTATCAGAAGGTCAATAGTAACCTAATACTACACCACAATGTCTACATCATCCACCTCACATCATTTCATCACATAGGCATTTTATCATCTCACGTCACAGGAAGTGGAAGGATGAGTGCAGCATAATAATATATTTTGAGAGCGACCACACTCACATAAATTTTATTACAGTATATTTCATAATTTTATAATTGTTATATTTTATTACTTATTGTCATTAATCTCTTACTGTGCCTATTTTATAAATTAAATTTTGTCATAGGACTGTATAGGGAAAATACATAGTATATATAGGGTTTGATACTATCTGCAGTTTCAGGCATCCACTGGGGATCTTGAAATGTATCCCTCTTGAAAAGGAAGGATAACTATGAGACTGTATTCTTACTTAAACCTCAAGAGATAATTGTAAACATTTATCATGTACTGATAATCTTTGTCTAGATGCTTGCTTAATTCAGTGATTTTCAGATATTGGAGCATATCACAGCCACTTACACATATTTTAAAAGTGAGAGTTGTTCAAGTCCCAACTCAGATCTACTGAAACAGAATTTCCTTGTAAAAATACCATTTTATTTGAGTATTTTCAAATTAATTCAATCAAAACACAAATGAGTTAGCATCAACAAAATAGGGTATCTGCCTTAAAAGTTTATGGTGTAGCAGAGGAGAAAGATATATAATTCATTTATTATAAAAATTCACTAGTGTCCAAAAAAGGTAAATACAGCATTAAAGTTATGCTAAGAACAATGAGAATACGGAAAGAATAGCATTAATTCTGCCTGGGAAGGTCATGGAGAGCTCCCAGGAGAGACATTGCTTGAGCTGGGTCTGGAAAGCGAAATAAGGGTGGAGACTGAGTGCTAATACCTGTTTGAAAGTACATTATGAGTGTCTGGAATGTATGAGCACATACATTCACAGGGCTGTTACAGTTTGACCTTGTGGAATTTGAAGTGCCTATGGTATTTCTAGATGCCTGGTTGGTAGTTGGAAATACAGATCTGGAAGCTCATGAGAGAGGTTAGGGCTAGAGATACAAATGTGGTAGTCACCACTATAGAAAGGTGCTTGGGGTACTTGGGGTAGGGAACAATATAGTGTCTCAAAGACTAGGTCTCCTGGTTCCCATTCCAAAACCCACCTATATTAAATAGGTCTGCACATCCATATAAACATACATTACTATATGCCTGGCATGTAGTATGTAATTAATGACTTCTAGGTAGATGATCAAATAAATGTTTCTTTAGTAAATATTAAACACTACTTAGTAGTCTCCAAAAAAGTAATATTTCATCTTTTCATTTGGTAGTGAACAACTTTTAAATTCACCTACTGGAATCACATTAACCAAAAGATGACAAAGGAAATCTACCAACTGTTGCTTTTTTAAATGGAGAAACCTATATTTTAGTTAGACATGTTTTTATCCTTTATAGAATGTGGATTATTCTACAGTTGGGCAAGAATAAAGCTAGGTATTGATGATAGCTTCCTTACAAATTACTTTTTTGTTTTTTTTTTTCATTTTGGAGAGTACAGTTCACTGAAGCAAACACACTGATGATGTCAATGAGAGTAATGGTGCTATTTTCACCCTTTCTAATGCCATTATTGTGCCATTAGCTATTTCAACCTACGGCATTAATGTTTCATGCTGATTAAATTTTAACATCTAAATTGTCCTTTTATGTTACACACAAATGATAAACTTGAACATTCTAGTCAGAGGGCAGCAACTTTAGTTTCCTCTAGGCTCCTAGTAAATTCATCAACTAACATCCCCCAGCACCTCAGAAATGGCTAATTTTTGTTACTTCTTCTTTACTAAGAGATATAGGGTTGAGTGTGTTTTTGTTTTTTAATTATGCCTCATGTGGCTAAAACTCGACCCCATTTTATACAATGGATGCATTTCTTGACATTTGTACATGAAGCACATTTTTGAAAATGGAATCACATATTCACCCGTTGACTTACATTATAATTTCACAAGTGTCATCTTTATTATGGATTGATTTCCAATTGACAGTGGTTTCTAATGCATTGCCACTGCCTACACCTCTAAGACATATACTTTAGTCTTCAAATAAAAGCTAAGTGATATAATGGAATCCCTTATTTCAAAGAATATTAAAGGATACTTTCAGAATGTGACAAATTAAGCCGAATTTCATTTGTGTAGAAAATGGGATTTCTTAAAATGGGACATTTTGTAATTTGATTTTCTCTGTATATGTTTATCACAAGCCAGAGCAAATTCTAAGATACCCTCATTTGTCATACCTAGAGAAGCTCTCTTCTTTCTTTTCCTGGTATTTATGAATGCTGCCCTAAGCAAAGGTGTTTGGCTCACAGATACTCCAAGGGAATTATAAATAACCTTTTGTTTTTCCTTACTATTTTTAATTTTTTAAAACTCTTAATATTTAAATCATTTTGAAAGAGACTATTTGGACATCATTATGCTAGACTGACTATGGCTCCAAAAATAATGAGTATGTGAATGTTTCCTTAATTGCCTTCTTAAAGATCAGGGGCTTTTGTTTTATGACTTAACTTTTTTCTCAATTGTGGTAAAATACACATAACATAAAATTTACCATCTTATATATTTTGTGTACAGTTCAGTAATGTTAAGTATATTCACATTGTGCAACTACCTCCAGGATTTCTTCATCTTACAAAATTGAAACTCTATACCCATTAAACAACAATTTCCCATTTTTCCCTCCCCACTAGCCCCTGGCAGCTACCATCCAACTGTCGTTTAGTTTGACTATTATAGGTACCTCACAGAAGTGGAATAATAACAATATTTACAATATTTTGTAACTGGTTTATTTTATGTAATATAATTTCCTCAAGTTCCATCCATGTTGTAACAAGTGTCAAAATATTCATTTTATATTTTTTTATTTTTTTAAGATTTTATTTATTTATTCATGAGAGACACACACACACACACACAGAGGCAGAGACATATGCAGAGGGAGAAGCAGGCTCCATTCAAGAATCCCGATGTGGGACTCGATCTTAGATCCCCAGGATCACGTGCTGAGCCAAAGACAGCCGCTCAACCACTGAGCCACCCAGGTGTCCCAATTTTCTTCATTTTGAAGGCTAAATAATATTCCATTGTCTGTATATAGCACATTTTATTGATCCATCTATCCACTGATGGACAATGGGCTGCTTCAATTTCTTGGCTATTATGAATAATGCTGCTATAAACATGTGTGTGCAAAAATCTCTTCTAGATAATGCTTTCAATTTATATATATATATATATATATATATATATATATATATCCAGAAATAAAAATATGAATCTTAAGGTAATTCTGTTTTTAATTTCTGCTTTCCATCATGGCTATACCATTTTATACTCCCACCTAGAGTGCACAAGGGTCCAAATTTCTCAACATCCTTGCCAATATTTGTTATTTTCTGAGGTTTTGTTTTTTGTTTTTTTGTTTTGTTGTGTTTTATTTGGGGTAGTGCCCATATAAATGAAGCATGAGGTGTCAGGGGCTGTTTTCAAACTTGTTTCAACTTACAATTGATTTATACAAATATTCTACCCCAATCATTAAGTACTAACATTACACTACATATGGAACAGAATACAGAGCTGTGATTATCATGAGGAGAAATCATGATGATTTAAATGTGAGCAAGGGAGTATTGAAACCTGTAAAGTACACAGAAAATATATTTTTGATATATATTCCTTAAAAAGGTATCCAGTTGGATAATATGAAAATTAGAACTATCACTTTTATGGGCTTAATGACCCCATCAAAAGGCGCAGGGTTTCAGACTGGATAAAAAAAGCAAGACCCATCTATTTGTTGTCTACAAGAGACTCATTTTAGACATAAAGACACCTACAGCCTGAAAATAAAAGGTTGGAGAACCATTTACCATTCAAATGGTCCTCAAAAGAAAGCAGGGGTAGCCAACCTTATATCAGATAAACTAAAGTTTATCCCGAAGACTGTAGTGAGAGATGAAGAGGGACTCTATATGATACTTAAAGGATCTATCCAACAAGAGGACTTAACAATCTTCAATATATATGCCCCGAATGTGGGAACTGCCAAACATATCAATCAATTAATAACCAAAGTTAAGACATAGATAGCAATACACTTATACTTGGTGACTTCAATGTAGCGCTTTCTACAATCGACAGGTATTCTAAGCACTACATCTCCAAAAAAAAAAAAAAAGAGCTTTAAATGATAACGGACCAGATGGATTTCACCGATATTTACAGAACTTTACATGCAAATGCAACTGAATACACATTCTTCTCAAGTGCACATGGAACTTTCTCCAGAATAGACCACATACTGGGTCACAAATCAGGTCTGAACTGATATCAAAAGATTGGGATGGTCCCCTGCATATTTTCAGACCATGATGCTTTGAAATTAGAACTAAAGCACAACAAGAAGTTTGGAAGGATTTCAAACACGTGGAGGTTAAGGACCATCCTGCTAAAAGATGAAAGGGTCAACCAGGAAATTAGGGAAGAATTAAAAAGATTCATGGAAACTAATAAGAATGATGATTCAGCCATTCAAAATCTTTGAGATGCAGCAAAAGCAGTCATGAGGGGGAAATACATTGCAACGCAAGCATCCATTCAAAAACTGGAAAGAACTCAAATACAAAAGCTAACCTTGCACCTAAAGGAGCTTGAGAAAAAACAGCAAATAGATCCTACACCCAGCAGAAGAAGAGGATTAATAAAGATTTGAGCAGAACTCAATGAAATAGAGGCCAGAAGAACTGTGGAAGAGATTAACAAAACCAGGAGTTGGTTCTTTGAAAGAATTAATAAAATAGATAAACCATTAGCCAGCCTTATTAAAAAGAAGAGAGAAAAGACTCAAATTACTAAAATCATGAATGAGAAAGGAGAGATCACTACCAACACCAAGGAAATACAAACAATTTTAAAAACTTATTATGGCAGCTATACACCAATAAATTAGGCAATCTAGAAGAAATGGACGCATTTCTGGAAAACCAAAAACTACCAAAACTGGAACAGGAAGAAAAAGAAAACTTGAACAGGCCAATAACCAGGGAGGGAATTGAAGCAGTCATCCAAAACCTCCCAAGACACAAAAGTCCAGGGCCTGATGACTTCCCAGGGGAATTCTATCAAATGTTTAAAGAAGAAACCATACCTATTCTACTAAAGCTGTTCCAAAAGATAGAAAGGGATGGAATACTTCCATACTCGTTCTATGAGGTCAGCATCACCTTAATTCCAAAACCAGACAAAGACCCCACCAAAAAGGAGAATGATAGACCAATATCCTTGATGAACATGGATGCAAAACTTCTCAACAAGATACTAGCCAATGGGATCCAACAGTACACTAAGAAGATTATTCACCATGACCAAGTGGGATTCATCCCGAGATGCAAGGCTGGTTCAACACTCATAAAGCAATCAATGTGATTGATCATATCAACAAGAGAAAAAACAAGAACCATATGATCCTCTCAATAGATGCATAGAAAGCACTTGACAAAATACAGCATCCATTTCTGATCAAAACTCTTCAGAGTGTAGGGGTAGAGGGAACCTTCCTCAGCATCTTAAAAGCCATCTACAAAAAGCCCACAGCAAGTATCATTCTCAATGGGGAAGCACTGGAAGCCTTTCCCCTAAGATCAGGAACAAGACAGGGATGTCCACTCTCACCACTGCTATTCAACATAGTACTAGAGGTCCTAGCCTCAGCAATCAGACAACACAAAGAAATGGAAGGCATTCAAATTGGCAAAGAAGAAGTCAAACTCTCCCTCTTCGCAGATGACATCATACTGTACGTAGAAAACCCAAAAGCCTCCACCCCAAGATTGCTAGAACTCATACAGCAATTTGGCAGTGTGGCAGGATACAAAATCAATGCCCAGAAGTCAATGTCATTTCTATACACTAACAATGAGACTGAAGAAAGAGAAATTAAGGAGTCAATCCCATTTACAATTGCACCCATAAGCATAAGATACCTAGGAATAAACATAACCAAAGAGGAAAAGGATCTATACCTTAAAAACTACAGAACACTTCTGAAAGAAATTGAGGAAGACACAAAGAGATGGAAAAATATTCCATCTCATGGATTGGAAGAATTAATATTGTGGAAATGTCAATGTTACCCAAGGCAATTTACACGTTTTATGCAATCCCTATCAAAATACCATGGACTTTCTTCAGAGAGTTGGAACAAATTATCTTAAGGTTTGTGTGGAATCAGAAAAGACCCTGAATAGCCAGGGGAATATTAAAAAAGACAACCTTAGCTGGGGGCATCACAATGCCAGATTTCAGGTTGTACTACAAAGCTGTGGTCATCAAGACAGTGTGGTACTGGCACAGAAACAGACACATAGATCAATGGAACAGAATAGAGAATCCAGAAGTGGACCCTGAACTTTATGGTCAACTAGTATTCAACAAAGTAAGAAAGACTATCCACTGTAAAAAAGACAGTCTCTTCAATAAATGGTGCTGGGAAAATTGGACATCCACATGCAGAAGAATGAAACTAGACCACTCTCTTGCAGCATACACAAAGATAAACTCAAAATGGATGAAAGATCTAAATGTGAGAAAAGATTCCATCAAAATCCTTGAGGAGAACACCGGCAACACCCTTTTTGAACTTGGCCTCAGTAACTTCTTGCAAGATACATCCATGAAGGCAAGAGAAACAAAAGCAAAAATGAACTATTGGGACTTCATCAAGATAAGAAGCTTCTGCACAGCAAAAGAAACAGTCAACAAAACTAAAAGACAACCTACAGAATGGGAGAAGATATTTGCAAAAGACCTATCAGATAAAGGGCTAGTTTCCAAGATCTATAAAGAACTTATTAAACTCAACAGAAATGAAACAAACAATCCAATCATGAAATGGGCAAAAGACATGAAGAGAAATCTCACAGAGGAAGACATAGACATGGCCAACATGCACATGAGAAAATGCTCCGCATCACTTGCCATCAGGGAAATACAAATCAAAACTACAATGAGATACCCCCTCACACCAGTGAGAATGGGGAAAATTAACAAGGCAGGAAACCACAAATGTTGGAGAGGATGTGGAAAAAGGGGAACCCTCTTGCTCTGTTGGTGGGAATGTGAACTGGTGCAGCCACTCTGGAAAACTGTGTGGAGGTTCCTCAAAGAGTTAAAAATAGATCTTCCCTATGCCCCAGCAATTGCACTGCTGGGGATTTACCCCAAAGTACAGAGGCAGTGAAAGCTGGGACACCTGCACCCTGATGTTTCTAGCAGCAATGTCCACAATAGCCAAACTGTGGAAGGAGCCTCGGTGTCCATCGAAAGATGACGGATAAAGAAGATGTGGTTGATGTATACAATGGAATATTACTCAGCCATTAGAAACGACAAATACCCACCATTTGCTTCAAGGTGGATGGAACTGCAGGGTATTATGCTGAGTGAAATAAGTCAATCGGAGAAGGACAAACATTATATGGTCTCATCCATTTGAGGAATATAAAAAATAGTCAAAGGGAATAAAGGGGAAAGGAGAAAAAATGAGTGGGAAATATCAGAAAGGGAGACAGAACATGAGAGACTCCTAACTCTGGGAAACGAACAAGGGGTGGTGGAATGGGAGGTGGGCGGGGATGGGGTGACTGGGTGTCAGGCACGGAAGGGGGCACTTGATGGGATGAGCACTGGGTGTTATTCTATATGTTGGCAAGTTGAACACCAATAAAAAATAAACTAAAAAAAAAGAACTATCACTTTTTAAAAATTCTCAATTCATTTAATCTCCCGTGTATTTAGTTGATCACACCTAGTCTTCCTAACTTTATGTAAGGAAAAGGTTATATTTTAAGTGCTATCCTTGGTGTGTTTTGAGGGGAAGCTCATATATCAAAAATCAATTTTAGAAATAACTAATAATTATATTCTGCAAATGGATATAAGTTTTTCACAATTGACCTAGCCTGAAGTCTCTTAGGAGTATCTTGGGAAATAAAATGAGTTATAAATAGAGGATATTTCACTTTCACTGGTACTTAGAACAAAGCATCACAGAGATGTTTCAGATAAAACAAAATATCATGGAAAGTTTGTTTATTTTTGAGAAAGAGAGAGAGCACTACTGGAGGGAGAGGCAGAGGAAGAAGGAGAAAATCTTAAGCAGACTCTGCACTGCTTGAGGAGCCCAATGCAGGGCATCATCTTTTGACTCTGAGGTCATGACCTGAGCCAAAATCATCATTAGTTTCAGGTGTAAAATTTAGTGATTCATCAGTTGCATAGAACACCCACTGCTCATTACATTAAATGCCCTCCTTAATGCCCATCACCAATTACCCCATTTCCCCCACTAATCTCCCCTCCATCAACCCTCAGTTTGTTTCCTAGAGTTCAGCATCTGGTATGGTTTGCCTCTCTCTCTCTATTTTCATCTTATTTTATTTTTCCTTCCCTTCTATGTTCATCTGTTTTATTTCTTAAATTCCACATATAAATGAAATCCTATGGTATTTGTCTTTCTCTGACTTATTTTGCTTAGCATAACACCCTCTAGTCCCATCCAAGTCATTGCAAATGGCAAGATTTCATTCTTTTTGATGGCTGAATAATAATAATAACACCTTTTCTTTATTCATTCATCTATTGATGAATATCTGGGCTACTTCCATGTTTTGGCAATTGTAGACATTGCTGCTAAGGGGTTGCATGTGCTGCTTTAAATCGCTATATTTGTATCCTTTGGATAAATACCTCGTAATGCAACTGCTGGGTCATAGGGGAGCTCTATTTTTAACTTTTTGAGGAAACTCCATACTGTTTTCCAGACTGGCTGCACCAGCTTGCTTTTCCGCCAGCAGTCTAAGAGGGTTCCCTTTCTCTGCATTCTAGCCAACATTTGTTATGCCTCAAGTTGTTAATTTTAGTCATTCAGACTGGTGTGAGGTGGTGTCTCATTGTGGTTTTGATTTGAATTTCCCTGATGCCAAATGAAGTGGAGCATTGGTTCATGTGTCTGTTGGCCATTTGTATGTCTTCTTTGGAGAAATGTCTGTTCATGCTTTCTGCCCATTTCTTGACTGGATTATTTAATTTTGGGGTATTGAGTTTGATAAGTTCTTAACTGATTTTGGATACTAGCCCTTTATCTGATAAGACATATGCAAATATCTTCTCCCATTCCATAAGTTGCCTTTTAGTTTTGTTGACTATTTCCTTTGCTGGGCAAAATTTGTATTTTGATGAAGACCCAATAGCTCATGTTTGCCTTTGTTTCCTTTGCCTTTCGAGATATGTCTAGCAAGAGGTTGCTGTGGCCAAGGTCAAAAAGGTTGCTGCCTGTATTCTCCTCTAGGATTTCGATGGATTCTTGTCTCACATTTGGGTCTTTCATCCATTTTGAGTTTGTATGTGTGTATGGTATAAGAAAGTGGTCCAGTTTCATTCTTCTGCATGTGACTGTCCAATTTTCCCAACACCAGTTGTTCAAGAGACTTTTTTCCAGTGGATACTTTTCCTGCTTTGTCAAACATGAGTTGACCATAGAGTTGAGGGTTAACTTCTGGGTTCTGTATTCTGTTCCAATAATCTATGTGTCTGTTTTTGTGCCAGCACTATATTGCCTTGATGATTGCAGCTTTGCAATACAGCTTGAAGTCCAGAATTGTGATGTCTCCAGCTTTGGTTTCCTTTTTCATCCTTCCTTTCACTATTTCAGGTATGTTCTGATTCCATACAAATTTCAGAATTGTTTATTCCACCTCAATGAAAAATTTTGATGATATTTTGATATGGATTGTATTGAGTGTAGATTGCTTTGGGTAGTATATACATTTTAACCTTATTTTTTCTTCTAATCCATGAGCATGGAATGTTTTTCCATTTCTTTGTGTCTTCTTCAATTTCTTTCATAAGTGTTTTATAGTTTTCAGCTTACAGATCCTTTACCTCTTTGGTTAGGTTTATTCCTAAGCATTTTATGGTTTTTGGTGCAGTTGTGAATGGAGTCAATTTCTTGATTTCTCTTTCTTCTGCCTCATCTTTAGTATATAGAAATGCAACTGATTTCTGTTCATTGATTTTATATCTTGCCATGTTGCTGAATTCCTGTATCAGTCTAGCAATTTTTGGGGGTGGAATATTTTGGGCTTTCCACATAGAGTATCATGTCATCTGAGAATAGTGAAAGTTTGACTTATTCTTTGCCAATTTGGATGCTTTTAATTTATTTTTGTTGTTTAATTGCTGAGGCTAGGACTTCCATACTATGTTGAACAACAGTGGTGAGAGTAGACATCCCTGTCATGTTCTGGACCTTAGAGGAAAAGCTTTCAGTTATTCCCCATTTGAAGATAATATTTGCTGTGGGTTTTTTGTATATGGATTTTATGATATTGAGGTATTTTCCCTCTATCCGTACATGGAGGAGAGTTTCTATAAAAAAAGGATGCTGGATTTTGCCAAATACTTTTTCTGCATCTATTGAGAAGTACTAATATATTTCTAATATTGCAAGCATCCTATAAAACCATGTGTTTTGAACTTCTACACCTCAATAAAGTGAATGGCATGATAAATGCTTAATATCCTTCGAACAAATTGATTTTCTGATTTTTAAGTAAAAATGAGAAGGGTAGTAAATTATATCTCAGTGTTAAGTCTGGGAAAAGTTGATATGGGTTAAGATTATCTTCAGGACTCTTCTATGTAATGCAACCACTGCTAATCCATTTGCAGATGCCATACACTCATATAATATCTTATCTCTAAAATTTCCATCATTATGCACAGTGACATCACTTAGGCTTTGAGATATGGCCTTATATAGGAATTCTCTAGGTATTTTTTGTCCATCATGCTAAAAAATATCACAAAATCTGACATTTAGGAGTTGCTTACTTCCAAATATGAATTGCAAATATTGTTTCAGATGTGCCATATTAATTCTAATGAAGGCTTATCCATTCCATTTTTTGGCAATATCCCACAAGTCAGCATTAAATAGGCCCCATCATGTAGCTCCTATCTACTGAGTTCATTTTGTATTAGCTATTGGATAGAGGTATGTTCCTTTTTACATGTCAGTTTTACTTTCAACATCTTCCTGGAATCATATTCTCTGAAAAATAAGTTGAGTTTTTAAATGAGATACAGAATTTTAAAATTATAAAACATTTGGGAATGGGAACCAGAAGTTGGTGTAAAACAGGGATGTTTATGTAAGTGTATTTAAACTTGGGATGATTATGTAAAATATTTTTATTGGTCTTTACATTTATCTTTATTTAACCTCTACAAAATGAACATATTTTATAAGCTACTAAAAGTATGAGTTGATTCCATATAGAAAATGTTTATGTACTCAATAGAGCAACAAAAAATGATATCTCAGTTAATTCCACTAAACTAGATCTCTTCTCAAAAACCTAAAATTCAAAAAGTGAGGACTATAGCAAGAAAATAATAGTTTCAAAAAGAAGGATCAGGGCAGCCGGGGTGGCTCAGTGGTTTAGCACCACCTTCAGCCCAGGGCATGATCCTGGAGACCTGGGATTGAGTCCCAGGTCGGGCTCCCTTCATGGAACCTGCTTCTCTCTCTGCCTGTGTCTCTGACTCTCTCTGTGTCTCTCATGAATAAATAAATAAAATCTTTAAAAAGGAAAGATCATTATAAAGCAAATACTATGATCATATCTAAGTATAAATTCATTAAAATAGTATATGGAAGTGTATTTTTAAAACATAAAATACTGGTCATGCTCCTATGGATTTGGAGATAGAGAAACTTGCTAAAGCATGGTTGTAGTTAAAAATGTTTAGCATAATAAAAAATATATGAAAAAAATGTTTATCTTGGGGATCCCTGGGTGGCTCAGCAGTTTGGCGCCTGCCTTCAGCCCAGGGCGTGATCCTGGAGTCCCGGGATTAAGTCCCACATCAGGCTTCCTGCGTGGAGACTGCTTCTCTGTGTCTCTGCCTCTCTCTCTCTCTCTGTGTGTCCCTCATGAATAAATAAATAAAATCTTAAAAAAATGTTTATCGTTTTCCAATAGGTCATTGCTAGTCATGGATTTTTTTCCCAGACATTCTTTCCCCGTATGTGTCTTTAGTTTCTCTTAAGAGGATGCCTCAAGCAAATATACAAACTACATTTTGTTTCTCGCTGGTTTATTTTTTGCAACCATATTAAAGTTATTGTGATCCTACCAAATGAGAAACTTATTTCCCCTTTGTATTTTCAAATGCAAATGGAAATAAAAGCCACAATAAATTTTGAATCACTCATATTTTCCTACAAGTTAGAACTGAAATGGATGAAGGAGAAAATGGAGCCTAACTTTGGCTGGACTTTAGACTCTTGCTTCTTTTATGGAGGTATTTCTTCAACCGTAGTCCTAGAACTAGCCACACTAACGTTATCCGGGATGTTACCAAACCAAGCCAAACAAAATTCAGATCCCTGACTGGGTCCAGAAATATTCACTTAAACAATGGTCATCAGATATTTGGATCCCTTTTTAAATTGGGAAAGACTTATGTAGTGTTGACTTTCCCACTACCTGGTATCTCTCAGAGCTTATTTTGCTTATTGTTTGGTTTTTCTTTTCAATTTTTAAAATTTAAATTCAATTAGTTAACATATAGTGTATTATTAGTTTCAGAAGTATACTTATTTGTTAACCCAAGAAAATTACATGGAAGAAAACTAGGTATGATTTAAATGCTTAATGTCATTTTAGACTTAGGCTTTGGCTGTGAAGTTCTTATTCCTCTTTGCTAGTGTGACAGTCTGAAGAATTTATCTCGGCAAATTTGCCTGTGAATCCTCAGAACCTGGAAAACACATGGAACACAGAATGTGCTCAATTAATTTTAACCAAAAATATAAGAAAACTCAAAATGTAAATAACAAATTTCATTCTCCTAGAATATAAAAAAGTAACAAGTCTTATCACTGTATATTTGACTTCACCGACAAATATTATTTGATTTTGTGTGTATTCATTTTTACCCAATGTAAAGTCTTAGCATCTCACTTTTTTCTCTATAAGTGTGTATCGGGATTAATTTATAAAATGGCCTGCCCTACACTTACACTTAAGAGGGTTTTTTAAAATTGTGGGTTTTTTCTTTCTTTTTTAAAGATTTATTTATTTATTTGAGAGAGAGAGAAAGAAAATCTCAATACTGAGTGTGGAGCCCAACAAGGTGCTCAATCCCATGACCCTGAGATCAAGACCTAAGACAAAATCAAGTGTCAGAGGCTTAACTGAGCCATCCAGGCACCCCTGAGAAGGATGTTTTAGAAAAACTCTCTAACCCTGTTATATCTAGCAGTGGAGTAAGAGTATGTTCCTATAAGCAGTATTTCATGATTGATAAATTGGTATACATTAACCTTTTGTCTTCCTGTTTCAAGGTCTATAGCTGAGATATATAACAGGGTAAAAATTATTTTCAATATAGGGTACTTACTTTATCTTGCATTTTAAGGAATTATCTCACAAATTTATATTTTCCTTTAGCAGTATAAGCTACTTAAAAAATGTTTTTGCTGAAATATAACACAGGAAAGTTCACAAATCACAAGTGTAAAACTGATAAAATTCTCACAAATTCAGTGCACCTTTGTAACCGAGAACAACCAGAATCAGCAACCAGAACAATACTGGCCCATTAACATCCCCCTCATGCCTCCTTTTAGTCATTACCTCTTCCTTATTTCCAAAAGGTGACTGTCATGATTCTAGCACCATAAACCAGCTTTGTCTGTTTTTGAATTTGACAAAAATGAGCCAATGTGTGTTCTTTTGAGTCTGGATTCTTTTACTCAGTGTTATGTCCTTGAGGTCTTGAATTTTATCAAATGCTATTGTCTAGACAGGAAACAACAAAGTTTGGAGAGGATGTGGAGAAAGGGTAACCTTCTTGCACTGTTGATGGGAATGTGAACTGGTACAGGGACTCTGGAGAACAGTGTGGAGGTTCCTCAAGAAGCTAAAAATAGAACTACCCTATGACTCAGCAATTGTACTACTGGATATTTACCCCAAAGATACTGATGTAGTGAAATGCTGGGACATCTGCACTCCGATGTTCATAGCAGCAATGTCCACAATAGCCAAACTATAGAAGGAACCATGATGTCCTTTGACAGATGAATGGATAAAGATGTGGAAGATAACTTCTCTCTCTCTCTCTCTCTCTCTCTCTCTATATATATATATATATATATATATATATATAGATATATATAGATATAGATATATAGATATATAGATATATAGATATATAGATATCAGAAAGGATGAATACCCACCATTTGCTTCAATATGGATAGAACTGGAGGTATTATGCTGAGTGAAAATAAATCAATTGGAGAAGGACAATCATATGGTTTCATTCATACGTGGAATATAAGAAATAGTGAAATGGATTGTAAGGGAAAGGAAGGGAACTGAGTGAGGAAAAATTAGAAAGGGAGACAAACCATGAGAGACTCCTAATTCTGGGAAAACAAACAAAGGGTTGCAGAAGGGGAGGTGGATAGGGAGATGGGGTAATGGATGACGAGCATTAAGGAGGGCACTTGATGGGACAAGCACTGTTATTATATGTTGGCAAACTGAATTTAAAATTTAAAAAATTAAATAGAAATAAAAAATAATAGGGGATCCCTGGGTGGCTCAGTGGTTTAGCGCCTGCCCTTGGCCCAGGGCGCAATCCTGGAGTCCCAGGATCGAGTCCCACATTGGGTTCCTGGCATGGAGCCTGCTTCTCTCTCTGTCTGTGTCTCTGCCTGTCTCTCTCCGTGTCTCTCATAAATAAATAAATAAAATCTTAAAAAAAAATAAAAATAAAATAAAAAATTATAAAAAAACCCAATGCCATTGTCTGCATCTATTTTAAAATGATCATGTAATTCTGTCCTTTATTCCATTAGTAGGGTGCATAACATAAATTATTTTTTTAAATACTAAACCACTTTTGCTTTCTTGAAATAATCCTCTCTTGATCTTTTTGCATTATCTTTCCATATATTATTGGATTGGGTTTGTTACAATTTTATTTAATAATATTTATCTGTATTTTTTAAAATATTTTATTTATTTTAAGAAAGAGCATGAGCAGTGAGAGGGACAGAGGGAGAAGATTCCCCACTGAACAGGGAGCCCCTCATGGGGCACTATCCCAGGGTCCTGGGATTACTACCTGAGTCGAAGGCAGATGTTTAACCAACTGAGTCATGCCAGCACCCTTGCATCTGTATTACTGAGAGGTATCTCTGTAATATTTTTCTTTCTTCTTCTTCTTTTCTTCTTCTTCTTATTATTATTTCTGGTTTGGGTATCAAGTTCTGTTGTCCTCATAAAAAGTAAAGGAATGCTTCCTTTTTTCTATTTTGTGGGAGAGATTGGGTAAATTTGTTTTTTGTTTTCTGACTTAAGTAACTTAGAAGAATTCATCAGCACAGATCTCTGGCACAGAGTATATTTGTAGTAAGATTTATAATAACCAATTCAATTTACTTAAATGATCTAAGATGGTTGATTTTCTAGTTCTTCTTGTGTCAATTTTACTTGATTACAGTTTCCAAGAAGTTTGATCATTTCATCTAAGTTGACAAATGTATAAAATTGCTCAAAATAGTGTCATATCTTTTTATTTGTCTTTAAGGCATTAATTATATATAGTGAAGTGCTCCAAACTAACAGTATACTAACACTTTACATACATACACACAGATTCATTTAAAATAATATAAAATAATATATACATTTTTATACGTTCTGGTATGTGTGCAGTGGTATGTAATTATGGTTTTTATTTGCATTACCCTGAGCAGGGAAAATGTTTATCATCTTTCCATATGCTTATAGTCAATTGTGATTTCCTCTTTTGTCAAGTGCCTCTTTAATTCTTTATCCATGTTAAAAATTGGGTTTCCCTTTTTCTTATTTATTTATGAACTCCATTTTTTTCTAGATATAAGCACTTTGTCAGATACATTTATTCTGAAAAATCTCTTTGTACCTTACCCCTTCTTTAGTTTCTTGATAATGTTTTATGATAACAAAATTAAATTTTATTAAGTCAAATTTAGCAATTTTAAAATTTTATAATTAAAAGTGATTTTGGTGTATTGACAAGGAATTTTTTCTTTATTTTTCAAGTTTTTATTTAAATTCCAATTAGTTTATATATAGTGTAATATTAGTTTCAGGTATAGAATTTAGTGATTCATCACTTACATACAACACCCAGTGTTCATCACAAGCGCACTACTTAATAACCATCATCCATTTAACCCGTGCCCCACCAACCTCCTGTCCAGTAACCCTCAGTTTCTTCTCTATAGTTAAGACTCTGTTTTATGGTTTGCCTCTCTCTTTTTCCCCCATGTTCATTTGTTTTGTTTCTTAAGTTCCACATATGAGCAAAATCATATGGTATTTGTCTTTCTCTGACTGACTTATTTCACTTCGCATAAATGAAGCTCCATCCATGTTGTTGGAAATTGCATAATTTAATTATTTTTAATGGCTGAATAATATTCCATTATGTATATGGATACCACCAGCATATTTCATAGAATTACAAGTAATCATCAAATTTATATGGAACAAAAAAAGACCTAAATATCCAAAGCAATCTTGAAAAAGATAACCAAAGCTGGAGGTATAACAATTCTGAACATTCTTTATCCATTCATCAGTTGATGAACATCTGGGCTCTTTCTGTAATTTGGCTACTGTTGATAATGTTGCTATAAACATGAGGGTGAATGTATCCCTTCAAATCAGAATTTTTGTATCCTTTGGATAATACCGAGTAGTGCAACTGCTGGATTGTAAAGAAGTTCCATTTTTAACTTTTTGAAGAATATCCATACTGTTTTCTAGGGTGGCTACACAAGTTTGCATTCCCACCAGCAGTGTGTGAAGATTCCCCTTTCTCCACATCCTCAACAACATTTGCTGTTTCCTTTCTTACTAATTTTAGCCATTTTAACAGGTGTGAAGTGACATCTCATTTCAGTTTTGATTTGCATTTCCATGATGGCGAGTGATGTTGAGCATCTTTTCATGTGTCTGTTGGCCATCTGGATATCTTCTTTGGAAAAGTGTCTATTCATGTCTTCTGCCCATTTCTTAACTGGATTGCTTGGATGTTGAGTTTGATAAGTCCTTTATAGATATTGGATACTAATCCTTTATCAGATATGCCATTTGCAAATATCTTCTCCCATTCTGAAGGTCGCCTTTTAGTTTATTGATTGTTGCCTTTGATGTGCAAAACCTTTTTATCTCAATAAAGTCCCAATACTTCACTTTACTTTTTGTTTCCCTTGCCTCAGGAAACATATCTAGTAAGAAGTTGCTGCAGCCAAGGTCAAAGAGGTTACTGCCTGTGTTGTCCTCTAGAATTTTGATGGATTCCTATGTCACATTTATGTCAATCATTCGTTTTGAATTTATTTGTGTTATGGTATAAAAAATTGGTCCAGTTTCATTCTTCTGCATGTGACTGTGTCCAGTTTCTCCAACACAATTTGTTGAAGTGAATGTCTTTATTCCACTGGATATTCTTTCCTGCTTTGTCAAAAATTAGTTGACCAGAGTTGAGGATTCATATTTGGGGTTTTCTATTCTCTTTCATTGATCTAGGTATCTATTTTTGAGGCAGTACCATAGGGTTTTGATCACTAGAGTTTTGTAATATAACTTGAATTCCAGAATAGTGATGCCTACAGCTTTGGTTTTTCTTTTTTCAAGATTGCTTTAAGTATTTAGGGTCTTTTGTTGTTCCAGATAAATTTTAGGCTTTTTCTATTTTTGTGAAATATGCTGATGGTATTATGATAGGGATTGCATTGAATATGTAGATGGCTTTGGGTAGTATAGACATTTTTACATGTATATTTTTTATTGGAGTTAGATTTTCCATCATATAGTATAATATCCAGTGCTCATCCCGCCAAGTGCCCCCCTCAGTGCCCGTCACCCAGTCACCCCATTCCTCTGCCCACCTCCCCTTCCACTACCCCTTGTTCATTTCCCAGAGTTAGGAGTCGCTATGTTTTGTCACCCTCTCTGATTATTCCCACTCATTTTCTCTCCTTTCCCCTATAATCCCTTTCACTATTTTTTATATTCCCCATTTGAGTGAAACCATATACTTATTGTCCTTCTCCGATTGACTTGCTTCACTCAGCAAAATTCCATCCATGTCAAAACAAATGGTGGGTATTTGTCATTCCTAATGGCTGAGTAATATTCCCTTGTATACATAGACTCTTCTTTATACATTCATCTTTCGATGGATACCGAGGCTCCTTCCACAGTTTGGCTACTGAGGACATTGCTGCTATAAACATTGGGGTGCAGGTGTCCTGCTGTTTCACGGCATCTGTATCTTTGTAGTAAATCCTCACTAGTGCAATTGCTAGGTCGTAGGGTAGCTCTATTTTTAACTCTTTGAAGAACCTCCACACAGTTTTCCAGAGCGGCTGTACAAGTTCACATTCCTACCAACAGTGCAAGAGGGTTCCCCTTTCTCCACATCCTCTGCAACATTTGGTGTTTCTTGTCTTGTTAATTTTCCCCATTCTCACTGGTGTGAGGTGGTATCTCATTGTGGTTTTGATTTGTATTTCCCTGATGGCAAGTGATGCAGAACATTTTCTCATGTGCTTGTTGGCCATGTCTATGTCTTCCTCTGTGAAATATCTGTTCATGTCTTTTGCCCATTTCATGATTGGATTGTTTGTTTCTTTGCTGTTGAGTTTAATAAGTTCTTTATAGATCTTGGATATTAGCCCTTTACCTGATAGGTCATTTGCAAATATCTTCTCCCATTCTGTAGGTTGGCTTTGAGTTTTGTTGACTGTTTCTTTTGCTGTGCAGAAGCTTTTGATCTTGAGAAAGTCCCAATAGTTCATTTTTGCTTTTGTTTCCCTTGCCTTCATAGATCTTGCAAGAAGTTGCTGTGACCAAGTTCAAAAAGGGTGTTGCCTGTGTTCTCCTCTAGGATTTTGATGGAATCTTGTCTCACATTTAGATCCTTCATCCATTTTGCGTTTATCTTTGGGTATGGTGTAAGAGAATGGTCCAACTTCATTCTTCTGCACCTGGCTATCCAATTTTCCCAGCACCATTTATTGAAGAGACTGTCCTTTTTCCAGTGGATAGCCTTTCCTGCTTTGTCTAATATTAGTTGATCATACAGTTGAGGATCCACTTCTGGATTCTCTATTCTGTTCTATTGATCTATGTGTCTATTTTTGTGCCAGTACCACACTGTTTTGATGATCACAGCTTTGTAGTACAACTTGAAATCTAGCATTGTGATGCCCCCAGCTCTGGTTTTCTTTTTTAGTATTCTCCTGGCTATTTGAGGTCTTTACTGATTCCACACAAATTTTAAGATGATTTGTTCCAGCACGCTGAAGAAAGTCCATGGTATTTTGATAGGGATTGCATTTAACGTGTATTGCCTTGGGTAACATTGACATTTTCACAATATTAATTCTTCAATCCATGAGATGGAATATTTTTTCATGTCTTTGTGTCTTCCTCAAGATTTTTCAGAAGTGTTCTGTAGTTTTTAGGGTATAGATCCTTTACCTCTTTGGTTAGGTTTATTCCTGGGTGTCTTCTGTATTTGGGTGCCATTGTAAATGGGATTGACTCATTCATTCTCTTTCTTCAGTCTCATTGTTAGTGAATAGAAATGCCATTGATTTCTGGGCATTGATTTTTGTGTCCTGCCACACTGCCAAATTTCTATAAGCAGATGTTCTAGCAATCTTGGGGTGGAATTTTGGGTTTTCTATGCACAGTATCATGTCATCTGTGAAGACAGAGTTTGACTTCTTTGCCAATTTGAATTCCTTTTATTTCTTATTGTTGTCTAATTGCTAAGGCTAGGACTTCTAGCAGTATGTTGAATAACAGTGGAGAGAGTGGACTTCCCTGTCATGTTCCTGATCTTAGAGGAAAGGCTCTCAGTATTTCCCCATTGAGAATGATATTTGGGGGATCCCTGGGTGGCGCAGTGGTTTGGCACCTGTCTTTGGCCCAGGGCGCAATCCTGGAGACCCAGGATCGAATCCCACATCTGGGTCCCGGTGCATGGAGCCTGCTTCTCCCTCTGCCTATGTCTCTGCCTCTCTCTCTCTCCTCTCTCTCTCTCTCGTGTGTGTGTGTGATTATCATAAATAAATAAAAATTTTAAAAAAAGAGAATGATATTTGCAATGGACTTTTCATACATGGCTTTGAAGATGCTGAGGAATGTTTACTCTATCCCTACACTGTGAAGAGTTCTGATCAGGAATGGATGTTTTATTTTGTCAAATGCTTTCTCTGCGTCTATTTGAGAGGATCATATGGTTCTTGTATTTCTCTTGTTGATGTGATCTATGACACTGATAGTCTTATGAGTGTTGAACCAGGCTTGCATCGCAGGGAGAAATCCCACTTGGTCATGGTGAATAATCTTCTTAATGTACTGTGGATCCCATTGGCTAGTATCTTGTTGAGAATTTTTACATCTGTGTTATTCAGGGATATTGGTCTATAATTCTCCTTTTTTGTGGGGTCTTTGTCTGGTTTTGGAATTAAGGTAATGCTGGCCTCACAAAATGTGTTTAGAAATATTCCATCCCTTTCTATCCTTCAGAACAGCTTTAGTAGAATAGGTATTATTTCTTCTTTAAACGTTTGATAGAATTTCCCTGGGAAGCCATCTGGCCCTATACTTTTGTGTCTTGGAAGGTTTTTGATGACTGCTTCAATTTCTTCCCTGGTTAATTGCCTGTTCAGATTTTCTATTTCTTCCTGTTCCAGTTTTAGTAATTTACGGTTTTCCAGAAATGCATCTATTTCTTCTAGATTGCCTAATACACTAATAGTAGGAGACTTCATAATGGCACTTTCTGCAAATGACAGATTTCTAAGCACAACATCACCAAAGAATCAAGGGCTTTAAATGATACCCTGGAACAGATACATTTCACAGATATATACAGAACTTTCTTTTTTTTATTTTTTGTTTGGTTTTAATTTTTATACTAATGATATTTCCTTTTTTAATACAAGTCAAATGCATGTCTAATCATGGGCTTTAACATCAGTATTTCTTATAGTATCTCTTTTTACATAGCAGTGTTTCCATAGCATGCTTAAAAATGCCTTTTAAAGATGCAAATTTATATGTAGTTATCTCAGCATTTTTGTTAGCTATCATTTGTGTTTGCTGAGGAATGCATTCAATTCTGTGTTCTAAACCTGCTTCTGGAACTTCCTTTTTTTTTAAATAAATTAATTTTTATTGGTGTTCGATTTACCAACATACAGAATAACACCCAGTGCTCATCCCGTCAAGTGTCTCCTTCAGTGCCCGTCACCCATTCACCCCCACCCCCCGCCCTCCTCCCCTTCCACCACCCCTAGTTTATTTCCCAGAGTTAGGAGTCTTTATGTTCTGTCTCCCTTTCTGATATTTCCCACACATTTCTTCTCCCTTCCTTTATATTCCCTTTCACTATTATTCATATTCCCCAAATGAATGAGAACATACACTGTCCTTCTCCGATTGACTTACTTCACTCAGCATAATACCCTCCAGTTCCATCCACATTGAAGCAAATGGTGGGTATTTGTCGTTTCTAATGGCTGAGTAATATTCCATTGTATACATAAACCACATCTTCTTTATCCATTCGTCTTTCGATGGACACCGAGGCTCCTTCCACAGTTTGGCTATTGTGGACATGGCTGCTAGAAACATCGGGGTGCAGGTGTCCCAGAACTTTCCATACAAACACAACTGAATACACATTCTTCTCAAGGGCACATGGAACTTTCTCCAGAATAGACCACATACTGGGTCACAAATCAGGTCTCAACTTATACCAAAAGTTTGGGAATGTACCCTCCATATTTTCAGACCATAATGCTTTGAAACTTGAACTCAGTCACAAGAAGAAAATTGGAAGAATCTCAAACACGTGGTAGTTAAAGATCATCCTATTAAAAGATGAATGGGTTAACCAGGAGATTAGAGAAGAATTAAAAAAACTCATGGAAACTAATGAAAATTAAGATGCATCCATTCAAAATCTTTGGGATATAGCAAAAGCAGTCCTAAGAGGGAAATACATCGCAATACAAGCATCCCTCAAAAAATTGGGGAAAACTCATATACACAAGGTAACCTTGAACCTAAAAGAACTGGAGAAAGAACAGCAAATAAAACCTACACCAAGCAGAAGAGAGATAATAGAGATTTGAGCAGGTCTCAATGAAATAGAGACCAGAAGAACTGTAGAACAGATCAATAAAACCAGGAGTTGGTTCTTTGAAAGAAGTAATAAGATAGATAAACCATTAGGCAGCCTTATTAAAAAGAAAAAAGACTCAAATTAATAAAATAATGAATGAAAGATATCACAACCAATACTAAGGAAATACAAATGATTTTTAAAATGTATTATGAGCAGCTATACTCCAATAAATTAGAATGCCAGTTTATTGTAGAACTTTGCTCACCCTGTATTCAAATATAGCCTCATTTCTTATCTTTATTAAACACTACTCTGACAACAAGCAAATATTTTAAATTACTACTTAGATTAAAAGTTCTGGGATAAATATATGCTTTATGTTCATTTTAGTCTATAACAAATTGTTTTTATTGCTTCTACAATATATTGCTGTTTTAAATGACACTTTGCCTTTATTTTGTTTAACCTTTTCCTAAGTTTTAGTCAAACTTTTATGTCCTGATATTGGCAATTATTGAACAATTCTGTCCTTGTTTAGCCGAAATTGGCTGAAAATGATGATTGAGATACAATAACAGAACACTTCTTTCTCAGCAAGGCTTCTTACAAAAGTATTTTTGGCTCCCCTTTGTCCTTCTTTGTTCCCTATCACTGAAAGACTTTCTGATGCTACAGATATGTGAAAAAGAAGACCAATTATATCGTATACTTGTTCAGGGGCAAGTTTTACTTGAAAGAGAAAAACAATTCTCAATTTGTCTTTATGCACATGTAAGTAAACACCTTATAAACCGTAAAATATTCTCTTAAAGTACTCTGCATATGTATTAATTCTTTCTGGACATAAAGCGTTAATATTCACTCTATTTTACAAATGATAGCATGTAGGTACAAGAAAATAAAGTAGCACCACCAGGAACTATGTCCTAAAATTCCTGACCTTTATCCATGAAATTATGAGTTACTCAATGAAACAGATTCACACACACACACACACACACACACACACACACAGAAGAGAATCTGTCATTCTGACTCCGTTACTTAAAGTCATTTTTGTACATGGGCCAAGCAAGTATCTCACTAGAAATCCTACTAAATGAACTATAGAGTCTAATGGCAAATAAAGATCTAAGCAGGTAAAGAGTTAGAATCAGAGGAGAAGTGTGCCTCATGGAATTAGTTTAAAACAAAAATATAAGCAATCTGACAGATCAGAAAAAAAGTAGAAATTTACAAGTATTTAGGAAATAGGTTATAATGTCTGATTTTAAAATAGAACTATTTATTTCCTTTATGCTCTATTTTTATGTTTTATTTTGTGCATAAGTGGCTCTGAGCAAACAAGTGTTCAGAGACCTTCAGGTAAATTGTTATTCTGCTTAGGCAAGATTTAGTCCTAAATGTGAATTGATGTAAATTTATAGCAAATTAATTAGTGGTGTATCTGACTGTATCTTCAACCATAATAAAGATTTGTTTAAACTGAAGTTATCTTATTTTATTATAGTCAGTACTACCTGCTGGCATGGTAATGTATATATGTATTTCACTAGTCTATATTAACTATGCAAGCTTACTTTCCTAGCTTGGATCCTCCCTTAATAAAGTTTATAGAACGAATGTACTTACAAGGTACAAATATTGAAGCTAAAAAGTGAGAAACCAGTTTAATAAAACAATAAACAGGATCCTAACAAATAGGTCACAGCTGGTTCCAGTTGATGTCTCATGTTTTTGCCTTACACATGCAATTCTGAGTTGTGCATACAATTATTGATATCACAAATATTTCTAGAGTATGTGTTTTAATCCATTTGGGCTGCTATAACAAAAATAGCATATACTGGATGGCTCATTAATAATAAACACATATTTTTCATGGTGCTAGAGGCTGAGAAGTCCAAGATCATGGTGCCAGCAGATTCAGTCTGATGAAATCCGCTCTCCTCATAGGTAGCTGTCTTTTTGCTATAACATCACAGGATAGAATGGGCAAAGGAGCTCTGGGGTCTCTTTTATAAAGACATCAATCCTATTTATGAGGACTCCACCCCCACGACCTAAGCACATGTCAAAGGCCCAATCTCCCAACACCATCACCTTGGGCATTAAATTTCAACCTACGAATTTTGGGAGGATAAAAACATTCAGTCTATAGCATTCTGCTCTGCCACACTTCCCATTCATGTTCTCCTATGTCATCAACTCAAATGTCTAAATCTAAAGTATCATCTAAATATCATCAAAATCATATATGGGCAAGACTCAAAATATGATTCATCCTAAGGCAAATTCTCCATGCTGTGAACCTGCACAATCAAAGACATTATGTGCTTACAAAATACAATAGTGGGACAGCATATGTAGACATGCTCATTCCTAAAGGAAAAATATAAAAAAGGAAAAAAAAAGAGTAACAGGTCTAAGATAAGTCCAAAACCTAATAGGGCAAATGACACTAAATGCCAAGATTCAATGCCCTAATTTCTGGATATAATGGAGCCTAGTGTGCCATCATGGCTTTGCTGCCTGCAGCTCAAGCAGCAGCTCATGGGTTGGAGTAGTGTGCCTGGGGTCCTGGTCTGGGGTGAAATAAGTAGCCCAGCTGGGTGTTGCCCTATTTGTGGCTTTCTGATGTGGCTCGACTCCCTTAGTCATTCTCTTCCTGGACTGAGGCTTTCTGGGGAATCTTTTTGAAATCTAGGTAGAGGTAGCCACATCCCTGCAGCTTGTACAAACTACCGACACAGCACCTGACTGATGCTGCCAAGGTTTACCACTTGTGCTCTAGAGAGGGACAGCAACCTCAGCTCACACTGCACCAGAGACCACCAGACCTGCACTTAGGGTTGCTGAGATACTTAGAGCCAGAACCCTGGGAGCTGAGCCTTTAAAATATTATGCCCCTCAAGCCCTTGTGTTCTGGACCCGAGATGAGAAGGGGAGACCCTTGTGATCTCAGAATTGCCTTCAGGTTTTTGTTCCATTGTCTTGGACATTAGGTCCTAGCTTCTGTTGAGATGGTCAATCCATACTAACTTACACATCAAATTTGGCTATACCCCTTGTGTTCTCTCTCAAGCTTTCTATTTTCTTTCAATATGGATAGGCTAAAAAATGTTCCAAATTATTAAGTTGTGCTTCTTTTTTGATTAACTATTCCATCTTTATGTCATTTCTCTCTTCTCATATTTTATAATGAACATTAAAGAGAAGCCAAGCTGCACTTTCAACAATGTGCTTAGGTATTTCTTCATCCAATTTCATCATGCACAAGTTCTACCTTCGACAAAATACTAGGACATAAACACAATTCAGCCAAGCTCTTTACCATTTTATAACAAGGATCACCTTTCCTCCAGTTATCAGTATGTTGCTCATCTCTGTCTGAGACCTCATCAGAGTGACCTTTACCATCAATATTTCTACCAACATTCTGTTCATAACTGAGACAGACCAGAGATTGAACTCAGGTCCCCTCAACTCTAATTGTAAAATTTGTTATTCCTTGATAGCTGAAACTCTATGCCTCTTGAATAGCATATCTTACTAGAATGTGGAAGTAGGATGCTTACCAAAAGGAAGGACTCAGCTAGGAAGAGTGGTGAACACTGGACCAAACCAGTCTGTGCTAAGATGGACTCCAGTGCTGACCTTTCACTGACTTTCTCTTTCATTATAATATGAAAAATCATGCCCAGGGTGCAGTTTTAACATGCTAATTACACATGCCATGCATGAAGATGCATGACTTTAAGTGCACAGGTGCCAATAAATCCCCACCTCTACATGCTTAAATGTCACCCTTTTCCCACCAGGCCTCTTAAAGATCTCCCTGGGAAGTCAGCCTGAGGATTCTTTCCTTTGTGCTGTCTCCTTTGTACTGGAGCATAAACTCTAGTAAAAGCTTTGCCTGGAATTCCCATTTGGCCTGTTGTCAATTTCAATTGCTTAGAGAGCCCAAGGGCTTGGTTCAGTAACATAACCACTTAGGTATCCTCTAAGAAGATTGAAGCTTTTGCTCAGCTCTCGACTATCCTTGAGCCCTCACCAGAATCATCCTTAACAGTTCCTTCATGACAATGTAGGCCTTTTCTGGCATGCACTTCAAAACTCTTCTAGTCTCTACCCATTACACAGGTCCAAAGCTGCTTCTAGATTTTCAGTTTGGTTACAGCAGTACTCCACCGTCAGTACCAACTTTCTGTCTTAGTATATTTAGGCTGCTATGACAAAATATCACAAATTGGGTGGCTTATAAATAATAAACATTTTTAAAAAAATAAATAAATAATAAACATTTATTTCTCACAGTTCTAGAAGCTAGAAATTCAAGGCCAAAGAACTGGCAGATTCAGTGTCCATTGGGAACAACTTTCTATAGATAGTGACATCTTTTGGCTGTGTCTTCACAGGCAGAAGTGGCTAAGGATCTCTCTAGACCCCCTTCTATAAAGGGTACTAATTCCACTCACAAGAGGATTGCCCTTATGACATAATTGACTCCTAATAACATCATCTTAGGGGTTAAGATTTCAACATATGAATTTTGGGTTAACACAGACATTCAGACCATACCAGTACTCTTATTTTAATAAAACTAAGTATATTTGCATAAATGGATTAGCAGGAGGATTAAGGCGGTTAACTCAGGAGGAAGCAAAAAAATAGTAAAGTATTTCAAATATTCAGATTTCACACCACTAAAGGATCATCCAAATTCTTTAAAACTAAAATGATATCATATCAAATATTACTGTATGTAAGTGAGCATATGTTTGAGTTTGTTAATATCTTGTAAAATACCATTAAATGTGTTTGAAAGATAACAATTTGGTTTTAAACAGGCTTAATCTTTCTTAAGTTTTTCATTATAATGAGACCCAATATTAATATGCTTAGAAGCTTAGAGTATTAATGAGAAGAACTTCTGATGTTCTTTTGAACATTTTCATTATAATTATAACTATTTCCTATTCTCACAACTTCCTAATCATTTGCAAACAAGGTATGATTCATCAAGAGTAAAATTTCTGTCTTCTTATAATTACACTAAAAGATTTTTAGCTAAGTGATAGCAGACAGCAAGTCAGTATTGATTTCCTTTCTTTGGGTTCTGAGATCAGTTAAAATATAAATTATACACTGGTTGAAGAGTTGAGGAACACCACATAAGGATATCATTCAAAAGAGATAATTTATTTTTCATATAAACAATTTTAGACAACAATCATTTTGAAGTGTGATAAGTAATTTCAAATGATTCCTAGTCACATGATTGATTAATATTAGTTCACATTAATACATGGAAAATTACCATTGGCCTATCCAAAATTCTCATCTGGATATACTTTCTCTAAAAATAGATGACCATTAATTCTACTTATGCCTTTTGGACCACTATTGGCATTTGCAATATACTCAGACTTCTTCAATATACAGGAAAATTGTTAAATAGTATTTCCTCAACTATGTTTTATAGAATACTAATCCAATGAATTTATCTGTTTAAAAAAAAGTTTTTTTCTAGTGAAGTATGTTTTAGAAATGCTATATATCATACCCACTTCTTGGAGATTTACAATGCACCTGATGACTTGAGAAGCTCTGAATGGAAGGGGAGTAGTTTGGCATTGCTTAACCCAGTATTTTTCAATGAACTTTGTGCACAGAAAACCATTTCTCATGGAATGTATATTTATATCTCAAAGGAACATGATACAAATTAAGAAGTGCTGGCTTAAGAAATTCTCAGAAGTTATTAAATATTGACTGATTAAATCCTACTGGTACTGAAATATATGCACCATGGTATAATGATATATCAGGAAAACCAATAACATAATAAATAATCTGTTACTTATAAATAAGGAAGAATTTTAGAAAAATGACTGAAAATCATGGTTAAACATGAGAAATAATCTAATGATTTTTCTCAAGTACATTCATATTAAGATGAAAAAAGTCAAGTTAATAAGGCTCAACAAATACCGTTATGGTGAAAATATAAGAAAGATAAAGATCTTCAAATTTTTAGTCCCATTTAAAATTAAATTATGTGCATACCAAAACATTAATTTAATAATAGTGAGTATTGGTGAGGTTCTGCAGGATGGGAACTCAGCTCAATGTGGTGTGATTTTTTTATTTTTTTGTATATATTTTTTTATTTTGGTGTGATAATTTTAAGGTGGAATTTAGTGATATATATAAAAGTTTAAAATGTGTATATTGATTGACCAAAACAATTCATTGCTAGGAATTTACACTACACATATACATTATATGGAAACAAAAGTGCATATATTTTTGTTACAATGTTGCTTGTAAAACTAAAAGCAATCTAAACATCTATTTATAAAAGAATGAATATGTGAATTATAGTGAATCCATAGTCTTGAATACTGTGTCATCATCATAATGTGGAGAGATTTCAGAGTTATATTCTTAGTAGCACTATGGTTAAGGGTTTGAACTCCAGACACTGATATCTGAGTCCAAATCCTGTTTATGTTACTTACTAGTTGTGTGACTTTGGGGAATTATTTAACCTTTCTTTGCACCTGAGTCACAAGGTTGTTCTGAGGTTTAATGCATGTTAGATATACTAATTGTCAAAAAGTATGTTGAAATGGACTAGTGATCCTACAAGGATCACTCAAAAAAGTTGAGTAGTGGAAGGGGAGGCGGGCGGGGGGATGGGGTAACTGGGTGATGGGCACTGGGGAGGGCACTTGATAGGATGAGTACTGGGTGTGATACTATATGTTGGCAAATTGAACTTCAATAAAAAAATTAAAAATATTTAAAAAATTAAAAAGGCTCAGTATTGCAGATATGTGAAATATCCCTAAATATTTTATAGATGTAATAGAATTCAAATTAAAACTCTAGATTATTTTAAATTCCAGATTTCTTTTCAAATGAGCAAGCTATTTCTCAAAATATGGATATGCAAAATTCCAAGAATATCCAACATGGTATTGCAGAAAAAAAATAAACCTGGAGGATTTATATGATCAAATTTCAAGATTTACTATGAAGAAAGTAATTAAAACAGATTGGTGTTGGTGCAAAGCCAGCAAATAAATTATGGAATAAGAGTCCACATACTGATGCTTACATGTGATTTTCATCAAAGATTCCACCATAATTAATTTGGGAAAAAAAGAAAATGTACTTGATAATTTGGATATCTATATGGAAGAAAATAATCTTGATCCTGTTAATTGGAGAATGATCATATATCTAAATATGAGAGCTGAAAGAATAAAGCTTCTAGAGGAAACAAAGAAGAATATCTTAATGAATTTGGGATAAGAAAAAAAATTACCTTAATTCAAGGGGGAGTTAAAATGGCTGTTCAGTCAGAGGACCCTAGGCTTGCCTCATCCCTCAAACACATCTAAATAGCTATCAAACAATTCTGAATGCTCAAGAAATCAACCTGAAAATTGATAGACAAACTGCACAACTAGAGGGAGAGAAGAGGCCATGCTGAGGAAAGTAGGAAGTGTGGGAGATGTGGTTTCAGGGAGAAATGGATTGCAGGTGCTGGGGAAGGTAGAGACCCCCAGTTACAAAGAAAGATAAGAGAGAGTGAATGGCACAGGGATCTAGATAAGGAGAACACCTCCCCAAAGGCATTATCTGGGAAAATGAGATGGGGCTGAATTTCATGAGTTTTTGCAACCAGTAGGACTCAAAGACTGAAATTTTAGAGGTCACTGGGCTTGGCTGTAATAAAGATCTGAAGATGCTGCCCTACTACTGGAGAGGAGGCAGGCCAACAAACCTGGGACAGCATGTGGGATCTAAGGATCACCTATGTCACACTGGAAAAGATAGTTCATACTTTTTGGAGCACATCTGTGAGAGGTAGCATTGCCCCTCTGGGTACAAAAGAACCAGAGGTCACTTTTTCCCTCACCAGCCACTCAATATAGGCTCAGAGACACCTGCTAAGGGCAGCCAACCCAGACACAGTTTGTTTGGCCTGCTTTGCTAAAACTCCCACTCCCTTCACTCTGGCTTGCCTGCCCTTCTGGGCCAAACCTGCATCAGTCATAGTGCTGTAAGATCCTTTCCCAGAGGACCATTGCAGGTCCCTGCCACACCAGATCCCTGAAGTTTAGAATTTCAAAAGTCAGCATGTCTGGCAGGAGTAAAGCCCAAGGTGCACTGCACTGCTCCAGGTAGGCAAGAGTCCCAGAACAGATAGTGTCAAAACAGCTATCTGAAAAACACCTGTGATACATGAAGGGAAATTATTTGCTCCTCTGAAAGAGCTTCCCTGAGAGCAGCAAGCCTAGCCTCCATTTCCCAGGGCCGAAGTTGCTGGCTGGTGCCATTTAACTCCTCCCCACCCCTCAGCATAAACCAACTTCAGTAAACAGCATAGCCCCAGCACTGGCTGCCTTACCTTTCACAAAGTCCCACCCACCCTGCACTTTCCTGGTACTACTTTTCTCCTGCAAATGTAACTAAGGACCAGTGCAACAGGCTCCTACCCCAGAAGACCAGCATAAACCCCCATGTACACCACATCTACTGACCATAGAGCTCTGCAAAGTTTTAGTTGTAGTGGAAATAGCATCAGGTCTCTTTTAAGAAGCAGACCAGAGAATACCTAGTTAAAGCTTATCACACTCTGGCCAAGGACCAAACAGTCTCCAATGCATGCAAGAAGAGTTTCTGTAGATGACTGACCTGAAAGATAGAGCAGCCAAAACACAGCACCAGAGTACATGCGGCACACACCAAAGACACTTCCTAAAGCACCAGGCCCTAGATATTATATGACCTCTTCTTCATAAAGCCATTATTCTTGGGAGCAGGAAAAATAACAGGCTTTTGAAACAAACAGAAGTCAGGGATCTAAACAAAATGCCAAGACCGAGGAATTCATCCCAAAAGAAAGAACAAGAAAAGGTCATGGTGATGAATTTAATTGAAAGAAATATAAGTTACATGCTTGATCCAGAATTTAAAGCAACAATCAGAAGAATGCTAGCTAAGCTTGAGAAAAACATGGAAGACTTCAGAGAAACCATTACTACAGAGATGAATGAGCTAAAAAACCTATCAAGCTGAAATGAAAAATGCAGTAACCAAGAATCAAAGTCAATCAGATGTAATAACCCAACGATGGAAAAAGCAGAGGAACAAATAAGCAATATGGAAGATAGAATTATGGAAATTAATGAAGCTGAAGACAAGAGAGAAAAAAATTATCATGAAACTGGACTTAGGGAACTCAAGGACTCCATCAAACGTAGTAACATTTGTATCATAGAAGCCCCACAAGAGAGAGAAAAAAAAAGAGGCAAAAGGTTTATTTGAGAAATTATAGCTGAAACTTCCACAATCTGGGGAAGGAAACAGACATCCAAATCCAGGAAGCACAGAAAACCCCCATTAAAATCAACAAAAGCAGGTCAACATCAAGACATGTTGTACTTAAATTTGAAATATAGTAATAAAGACAAAATCCTAAAGCACCAAGACAAAAGAAGTTGCTAACTTACAAGGGAAGACCAGTAAGGTTATTAGCAGATATGTTTACAAAGACTTGGCAAACCAGTAGAGAATGGGATGATATATTCAACATGCTGAGTGAGAAAACTATGCAACCAAGAATACTTTATCCAGCAAGGCCATTGTTTAGAATGGAAGGAGAGATAAAGTTTCCCAGACAAACAGAAACTAAAGGAGTTCATGATCTTTAAAGCAGCCCTGAACAAAATATTAAAGGAAACTCTTTGAGTGAAAAGGAAAGTCCAAAAGCAACAAAGACTAGAAAGGCACAGAGAGAATCTCCAGAAACAATGACAGAACAAATAATAAAATAACTTTAAATATATATTTATCAATAATCACTCTGAATGTAAATGGACCAAATGCTATATCAAGAGACATAGGGTGGGCAGCCCCAGTGGCCCAGCAGTTTGGTGCCACCTTCTGCCTGGGGTGTGATCCTGGAGACCCGGGATCGAGTCCCATGTTGGGCTTCCTGCATGGAGCCTGCTTCTCCCTCCGCCTCTGTCTCTCCCTCTCTCTCTCCTTGTGTCTGTCATGAATAAATAAATAAAATATTTTAAAAAGACATAGGGTGACAGAATGCATAAAAAAACAAGACCCATCTATATGCTGTCTAAAAGGGACTCATTTTAGACCTAAAGACACCTGCAGATAGACCATAGAAAGTGTGGGGATGGAGAACCATTTGTCATGCAGATGGACATCAAAAGAAATCTGGGGTAGCAATACTCATACAAGACAAACTAGATTTTAAGAAAAAGACTGTAATACGAGATGAAGAAAGGCAATGTATCATAAAAAGGGGACCATCCAACAAGAGGATCTAACAGCTGTAAATATTTATACCCAACATGGGAGCATCCAAATATAGATAACAATAAGAAAGATAATGGAACTGATAATAATGTAATAATAGTATGGCACTTTAACACATTACATCAATAGAACATCAAAGCCAAAAATCAATAAGGAAATAAGGGCTTTGAATGACACACTGAAGCAGATGGACTTAACAGATATATTCAGAACATTTCATCCTAAGGCTGTAGAATACATATTCTTTTCAAGTGCAACATGGAACATTCTCCAAAATAGATCACATACTAGGTCACAAATCAGGCCTTAACAAGTACAAAAGGTTGAGATCATACCATGAATATTTTCTGACCATAATGCTATGAAACTTGAAGTCACCCATAAGGAAAAATTTGGAAAGAGTACAAATACATGGAGATTGAAGAACACCCTACTAAAGAAAGAATGGGCCAGCCAGGAAATTATAGAAGAATTTTTTTTAAATACATGGAATCAAATGAATATGAAAACATAATAGTCCCAAACCTCTGGGATGGAACATAAGCAGCACTAAGAGGGAGGTATATAGTAAGTAATACAGGCCTACTTCAAGAAACAAGAAAAAACCTCAAATACACAAACTAACCTTACATCTGATGGAGCTAGAAAAAGAACAACAAACAAAGCCTAAAAATAATAAAGATTAGAGCAGAAATAAACGGTATATAAACAACAACAACAAAAACAGTAGGGCAGATAAATGAAACCAGGAGATGGTTCTTTGAAAAAAAATAATAAAATTTATAAACACCTAGCAGACTTCACAAAAAGAAATGAGATAAGACCCAAATAAATAAATGAGAGAGGAGAAATACCAACTAATTACCAACCACAGAAATGCAAACAATTAAAAGTTATACACCAAGAAATCAGAAAATTAGGACACCCAGTGGCTCAGTGGTTGAGCATCTGCCTTTGGCTTAGGGCATGATTCCAGAGTCCCGAGATCGAATCCCACAGAGATTCAAAGCAGGAAGCCTGCTTCTCCCTTTGCCTATGTCTCTGTTTCTCTCTCTGTGTCTCTCACGAATAAATAAATAAAATCTTAAAAAAAAGAAATTGGACAATCTGGAAGAAATGGATAAATTCCTAAAAAACATACAAATTACCAAAACTGAAATAGGAAAAAATAGAAAACTTGAACAGATGCATAACCGGCAAAGAAATTGAATCAGTAATCAGGTATCACCCAGCCAACAGAAGTCTAGGGCCAGGTGGCTTCACAGGGGAATTTTACCAAATAATTAAAGAAGATTTAATGCCTATTCTTCTCAAACTACGTAAAAAAAATGAAATGGAAGGAAAACTTCCAAACTCATTCTATGAGGACATCATTACCCTGATTCTAAAACCAGATAAGAATTCCACTAAAAGAAGGACTAAAGGACTACAGGCCAATATCCCTGATGAACATGGATGTCAAAATACTCACCATTAAACTAGCCAATAGATCCAACAGTACAATAAAAGGGTTATTCATCATGATCAAGTAGGATTTATTCCTGGGCTGCAAGATTGTTTCAATAATTACATATCAATCATCGTGGTACACCACATTAATAAAATTAAAGAAAATATAAGGACCATATGATCCTCTCAATAGATGCAGAAAAAAAGTTTGACAAAATACTGCATTCATTCATGATAAAAATCCTAAACAAAGTAGGGACAGAGGGAACATACCTCAACATAATAAAGGCTATATAAAAAAGACTCACAGCTAATATCAAACTCAATGTGGAAAAACTGAGAGCTTTTCCTGTAAGGTCAGGAACAAGACAAGAATATACGCTCTCATCACTGTTACTTAACATAGTAATGGAATTCCTGGCCTCACCAATCAGAAAACAGAGAGAAATAAAAGGTATCCAAATAGGCAAAGAAGTAAAACTTTCACTATTTGGATGTGACATGATATTCTATACAGAAAACTCAAAAGATTCTATCAAAAATTGCTAGAATTGATACATGAATTTAGTAAAGTCACAGGATACAAAATCAACATACAGAAATCTCTTGCATTTCTATATACCAATAATGAAGCAGCAGAAACAGAAATCAAGGAATTGATCCTATTTACAATTGCATCAAAACCCATAAAATCCCTAGGAATAACCTAACCAAAGAGGTAAAACATCTGTATGCTGAAAACCATAGAATATGTATGAAAAAACTAAAGAAGACACGAAGAAATGGCAAAGCATTCCATCCTCATGGATTGAAAACACAAATATTGTTAAAATGTCTATACTAATATTCGACAAAGCAGGAAAGACTATCCACTGGAAAAAGGACAGTCTCTTCAATAAATGGTGCTAGGAAAATTGGACAGCTATATACAGAAGAATGAAACTAGACCACTCGCTTACGCCATACAGAAAGATAAACTCAAAATGGATGAAAGATCTAAATGTGAGGCAAGAATCCATCAAAATCCTGGAGAAGAACACAGGCAACACCCTTTTTGAACTTGGCTTCACAATTTCTTGCAAGATACATATATGAAGGCAAGGGAAACAAAAGCAAAGATGAACTATTGGGACTTCATCAAGATAAGAAGCTTCTGCACAGCAAAAGAAACAGTCAACAAAACTCAAAGCCAACCTACAGAAAGGGAGAAGATATTTGCAAATGACCTATCAGATAAAGTGCTAGTATACAAGATCTATAAAGATCTTATTAAACTCAACAGCAAAGAAACAATCCAATCATGAAATGGGCAAAAGACATGAACAGAAATTTCACAGAGGAAGACATAGACATGGCCAAGAAGCACATGAGAAAATGCTCCACATTACTTGCCATCAGGGAAATACAAATCAAAACCACAATGAGATACCACTTCACACCAGTGAAAATGATGAAAATTAACAAGACAGGAAACAATAAATGTTGGAGAGGATGTGGTGAAAGGGGAACCCTCTTGCACTGTTGGTGGGAATGTGAACTGGTACAGCCACTCTGGAAAACTGTGTGGAGGTTCCTCAGTGTTAAAAATAGAGCTACCTTTTGACCCAGCAATTGCACCGCTGGGGATTTACCCCAAAGATACAGATGCAGTGAAATGCTGGGACACCTGCCCCCCAATGTTTATAGCAACAATGTCCACAATAGCCAAACTGTGGAAGGAGCCTCGGTGTCCATCGAAAGATGAATGGATAAAGAAGATGTGGTCTATGTATACAAGGGAATATTATTCAGCCATCCGAAACGAATACCCACCATTTGTTTCAATGTGGATGGAACCAGAGGGTATTATGCTGAGAGAAGCAAGTCAATCGGAGAAGGACCCTTATTATATGGTTTCACTCATAAGGGGAATATAAAAATAGGAAAGGGATTATAGGGGAAAGGGGAGAAAATAAATGGGAAAAATCAGAGAGGGTGAAAAAACATGAGAGACTCCTAACTCTGGGAAATGAACAAGGGGTAGTGGAAGGGGAGGTGGGTGGGGGGCTTAGGTGACTGGGTGATGGACACTGAGTGGGGCATTTGACGGGATGAGCACTGGGTGCTACACTATATGTTGGCAAATCGAACTCCAATACAAAATATATATATAAAATAAAATAAACTGACCTTCTTTTGAATGAATACAGTGCATTTTTATTGAAAGGCAATTATTGGAATTTAATTTTTTAGCAAGGACGATTAACCAACCATTGAAATGATAATATTGGATAATAAAGTTGCTAAGAAAAATTTTTCTTTTATGAAGTGCACTCCTGATTTTATTATTTTAGTCAAGAGCCATTGTTCTAACTTTGCCAGGATTATTAATTCATAATGTTAATGTTGTCATTATTATTTATTTATTGACTTTTGAGAGGATACCCAATTCTACATATCTTGTAGTTAAAACTCATATGGATGTTACTTACCATTTTATGCTACATAATCCAACTACAATGAATAATGTAAAATAAAATGAAGTGAAATTTTTCTTTTAACTTTAGCTATACTAAGAACACATCATTCACAGTTGAAAGTAGATTTACCACTGAAAATGCATTTTTTTCATTACTAGAGGTTAATCAAATCTATACTTTTATTTGTACCTAATTAAAATATGAAAGGCATATTTACTATGAGTATCTATAGGGGATGTGAAAATGAAATTGTAAAAGAATATCCACAGGTCATAACATTTTATTTTTCATTATGTCTATTTAAAAAAAGATTTAATTACTGGATTGTTAAATAAGAACACAACCTTATTTTTTGAATCTAGCTTTTGTTGATAAATGAAAAATAGGTGCCTTGAAGAGGCATACTGTAATACTGCCATATAAAGGAAAGTCTTTGTAGAAGTTTATTTTTATTCAGTTCATGTATACTTCATGCCTGTTAGATAATGATTCATAACTTCTTTGTATTTTGGTAATGTTCTTTGAAATTATCTTGATAGCTTATATAAAGAAGGTGAAAGTGCCTTCATAGTAAAGAATATGTTAATTTAAAAAAGATGTATTTATTCATGAGAGACACAGACTGAGATAGAGAGGCAGAGACCTAGGCAGAGGGAGGATCAGGCTCCTCGCAGGGAGTCCGATGCGGGACTCGATCCTGGAACCTGAGATCACGACCTGAGCCCAAGGCAGGTGCACAACTTGCTGGGCCACCCAGGTGTCCAAAGAATATGTTAAATTTAAGAGAAAGACATCTTTAAAATAATCTTACATAGCTTTATCTGATTGCTATGGTGTCAGGTTACCATATAAACTTAATAATAAATCTGCACAAGAATCAGTATTCCTCTGACAACAAAAAAGCAATTTTTAGTAGTAATTATACTTTAGTGTGTTTATGAATATTACCAAATATATGAAAGCTACAAGATTTCCGAGTATTTAAACTAATAATGCAGACTTCATTATGAACTTTAAACTGCCTGATGCATTTGTTTGAAATGTAAATGTTTTTGGTATATCATAGAAATGAAGGTACTCAACTGATTCTTAATAGACATAAGCAAAGCCCCTTAGTATTATCACTTAGCTCTGAAGGAGTGACAGTTTTATCAAAATGCATTCTCTGATTGCCAGAAGAATTTTATTTTATCTGTTCACAAACAAATTTATCTCCTTTCTGGTGAGAGGAGATAAAAATTAAAGTCTGTGTCACAAACTGAAGCAAAAATTTTAAAAGGTGAAGCAATCATTGTTTAAATCTGAGAAGCATCCTATTGTTGAATGTTCATTCTAATGCATGAATTCTCTCTCCACATACGTGTAGCTGTCTCAGATACAGTCTCTGCCTTCCCGCCTTTCAGAGAGGATTTTGATGAGGAGGTGTTATTGAAATAGCTTTTGGAGAATGAGTGTGAATATCTTAGACAATAGGGGAAGGGCATTCTAGGCATAAATAGCAAAGTATACAAAGGCATAGAAATGAGAAAAAGCAGCATTCATCCATCACCTCACATAGTTACTTTGTCTGCATTTATGGTAAGAACACTTAAGATTTAAGAAAATGCAAGTGTACAATGCAGTATTGTTAACCATAGTCACATTGCTGTTCATTAGATCTCTGGAACTTATTATAATTCTTACAGGATTCAAGTCTGGAGTGCTGTCAATCTACTTCTAATATTCTGTATTATTATGACATTTTCGTGTGCTCCTTTAAAGTCATCCCTCAATTAATAGCCTACATATTGAAACAATGTTATACAAGATTTAGAAAAATAGTCTTATTTGAAAGCCATTGTTCTTATCCATGATGGAAATGAAGAGTGATTTGTGGCAGTGAAGTTCTGGGCCTACCCTACTTGCATGTCAGTAATGTAAGAAGCAAAATACAGTTACCTTTTCCAAATAAACATTCATCAGTAGACATTTATAAGCTACCTGTCATATGCTCAGCTTTATATACCAAGCTCAGTGAAAAGCTCAAAGCAAAGAGAAAACACAGCATATACTTTCATAAGGTTATATACTAGCTGAGAAGACAGTATGTTTGTTCATGAAAAAGCTCAACAACAACACTTGATATGTATGTGAGGTGATGTAGTACAGATATCCTATGGAAATTTACATAGCTTAATCATTTCATCTATGAACCATCCATTTCTTCCATTGTTATATGAAAGAAACGGATGGTTTCTTTCAGAGTGATAATAACCCTATTACCTTCCTTAGGAGGACATTATAAAGATAAATGAACTGATTTTTGTATAGGGGTTTGAAATCAGAAAGAAGAAAGTATTAGAAAAGTACAATGAAAAGAAACTTATCAAAAATCAAGACTTGTTTGATTATAATGGAAAGACTAATAAATCATTCCTTTGTTTACTTTCATCATCTTCCACATTTAACAATTAAGCTTTTTAAAATAACTGGTGTTTAAGCTGACAAAAATAAAAGTACATTGCCCTGGTGCACAAGCGTTTTAAACAAATACAGTGTCTATTTTTAGTCATGTCTTTATTTTAAAAGGTCCTTTTAAAAATAGTTTTAGCACTGGTCTGTAATAATAGAGGAAACCCTGAATGTATTTGTTAGTAATTGCGAGGCATAATTTTGTGAGGAGAGGGGAAGAAGAGGATATATTTTTTAAAAGTTTTTATCTTAATACTGTTAGTTAACATGCAGTGTTACATTAGTTTCATGTGCATAATATAGGGATTCAATAATTCCATACTCACTCATTGCTTATCAGGATAGGTGCCCTCCTTAATCCTCATTACCTAGTTCACCCATCCTCCTGGACCCTCTCAAAAATTGATTGGTTTTAAATTGTTTTGAAATTTTTTAAAATTATTTTCTTTTTTAAAAGATTTTATTCACCAGAGAGAGAGAGAGAGAGAGAGAGCAAGCACAGGCAAGGGGAGAGGCAGAGGAAGAGGGAGAGGGAGAAGACTCCCCACTGAGCAAGGACCCTGACAGGGGGCTCAATTCCAGGTGCCAGGATCATGACCTGAGGGGAAGGCAGGTGCTTAATCATCTGAGCCACCCAGGCACCCCTAAAAATAACTTTTCTATCAGGATCCAAGATAAGAGTATTTATCTCTATCTCTTTGCAATTAATTGTATGCTGACTTTTTTTCATCCTGAGAGTGATATTCAAGGAGTTAAGGCTGAACTCTCCAACAGATCTTTTGATTACTTGAGGATGAATGATTCATTTGAACAGGTATGGGGTTCTGAATAGTTTTTTTTTTTTGCAACATATGTTGTATGTTCTATAGACATGCCAACTTCAGGACTCTAAATGATGCTTTTGAGTTGTATTTTTTAAAGCCACTTATGAATGCTAGGACTAGAAAGGCAGCCTTCCTTCCTACCTTCCTTCCATTTCCTTTAGCAACTAAATTGAAGGATGTTTTAATTATTTTCCTTAGTTCATTTAGTTAATAACTAACCTGTGTAAATCTCCTCTTCTGTTTGCACATTCACTAATTCATTCACTTATTCATTAATTCATTTGTTTTTATCTTAATTTTTCACTTCTTATTCTTCCTTATTTATAGATGAACATTATAATATGTTTAATATGTATTTTTTGTTTAAAGTTATGCTTTGTATTATTTTATATGCATGTGTTTTTAATTTATATAAATGGCACTAATTTTAAGTAGTTGTAGTTAACACTGACATAGTAATTTCCATGTGCCAGAAACTGGTCTAGACACATTGACATGTACTAACTCATTTAATCGTCACAACGTTATAACATAGGTATTCTTATTATCCCCATAAACAGAGGAGGAAACTAAGGTATAAAGAGTTTAAGTAACTTGGCCAATGTCATACATACAGCTAGAAAGTAGAAGAGCTGGTATAAAAAACCATACATGAGGCTTTCAAATCTATACTCTTAACCACTGTGTCAAACTGCCTCTTGTTAGGAAACATTATTCTATTTCTTTTTTTTTTTAAGAGTTTGATCTTTTTTTTAGATTTTTTTTCTTATTTTTATTTATTTATGATAGTCACACAGAGAGAGAGAGAGAGAGAGAGGCAGAGACACAGGCAGAGGGAGAAGCAGGCTCCATGCACCGGGAGCCCGATGTGGGATTCGATCCCAGGTCTCCAGGATCGCGCCCTGGGCCAAAGGCAGGCGCTAAACTGCTGCGCCACCCAGGGATCCCCATTATTCTATTTCTTATTTATTTTACTAAACACTGCTTTTGGAATTCATGTACAGTGCTAGTGCATCCATGTGTCTAACTGTTCCGAGGCCACTTTCATAGGTTTCAGCAAGTTTTTATGTTAACTTTCATCGATGGGCCCAAGGTAATCTTAAATACACTAGAGTTTATGGGCCAGGACAGAGATGAAGGTCAGGATAGGTGTAGCAAAAGGGATCCTGGGAGATAGTCTTAGGAAAGTGTTAGTAATAGTTCTTAATTTTATCTAAATGTAATTATGCCTAATAACAACGTCATTTTGAAATAATTTCAAAAAATGAAATTTCTCATAATTTATGCACAACTGAAAAAAAACTGAATTAATTTGCTAGAGCTGTCATAATGAAGCACCACAGATGAGGTAGCTTGAACAGTAGAAACTTATTTCCTCAGAACTCTGGAGGCTAGAACTCCAAGATCAAATTACTATCAGGTCTGGTATCTTTTTTTTGGGGGGGGGGCTGATATCTTCTGAAGGCTGCAAAGGAGGGAAGGGTTTATTCTAAGACTCTTTCCTTGTGTTGTAGAAGGCTATCTTCTCCCTATCTCATCCCATTATCTTCCCTCTGTACATGTCTGTGTGTTCAAATTTTCTCTTCTTGTAAGGACTCCAGTAATATTAGACTATGGTCCACTCTAATGATATAATTTTAACTTAATTACCTCTTTGAAGATTTTGTCTTCAAATATTGCCACATTGTTAGGTACTGGGAATAGGATTTCAACATAAGAATAAGCCCATAACAATATCCAAGAGACACAGTCAGCCCATGGATTGACTGAGATTAGGTTAATGTTGCTCTTACAAAAAAAATTATAAGAAGATTATTTGAACAAAAATATATTGGCTATCTATTATGTGCCAAGAACTTAGGTAAGAAACCATAGAGTGAGAGTTTGGTGAAAAAGTAATTTTCAGATGGTGAGAATAATTTAGTAGTGCCATTGTTACCTCAGATTTTAGAATCACATTGGATAGCATTTTCAAAACAGAATGGATTTTCATTTGGCTGGACATGCTTATTGAAGAATCCTAAAAGCTGAATAGTTTTTTTCTCCTTTATGCTATATTTCCTTGAAATCATGTTTTCTCTTTCCTTCTGGATCTTCTTAAACTTAAATTCCTCATACACTCTGTTCAACTGCAGTAATTCTGAGCTCCAAATTTCACTCATTTTAAATTACTTACTCTTGCCCTCTCACCAGTTGCTCTGGTGGTGGTTGATTAATTCCTAAGCACCCAGATTATGCTTAAGCTCTGTACCAACAGAAACACATTGTGTCTAGCCTCTGTAAGGTAAAAATGCAAACATGCACGTTAGATCTAAAAGAGCAAAAAGAGTAAAAGGCTAGACTTGTTAAATATATCAAGGCAATGAATTTTTACAGCATTTAAATTCTAATCTGATTCATGATTCAGTATTTCTGAGGTTAACTGGTACCATAATTAAGAAGAGAGGGGTTGTGTGAACTGAAGGATGATTTAGAAATAATGTGAATAGAGTATCTCAAAAGTGTATATCCTATAAAGAATAGCTTCTCTGCTATTGGCTTAACTGATCAGCTGAGTCCCATTGTGGTTCTCAAGTCCCACTAGCAAATGTCTGGATTTATAGACAAATTCTTCCGTTTCCACAGATTGGAGTTTCCATGTGTTTTACCTGACACAAGTAGAATGATTGTTGAAATGTCCATGGAGTCAGGATCTTAATTGAAATAAATAAATACATATTTATATTTATTTATATAAATAAATATATTTATTATAATTATATATTATAATATAGATTTATATATTTATTTACATATGCCAATGCAAATATATATGTATACATACCAATGCAAAGTTAAATTTTTTAGATTAAACCTCTAAGGCAGCTTATTTTCTGCAGAGTAGTGTATTAATTTCTGGCTTTGATATTTCCCTCCAACTTATAAAGAATCCATTGTGAAGGTCCCACTTCTAACTTCTCTCGGAGAGCATTTGCTGCTTGAGCTCCTTTTGCTAACTATATTCCATTTATTTTTTTTCTATATTCCATTTAAAGGAAAGGTAAGAGAACAAAAGTTTTCCTGATAAGCAATATTTATAATATGACATGTGTTCAAGATAGTCAATACATTAATCTTTTTAAGCAAAAACTCCTAAAATGAAACTATTAATGTGTTGTAAATCTCAGAACTGCTTTTTAAAAAAGATTTTATTTATTTATTCATGAGAGACACAGAGAGACAGAGAGGCAGAGACACAGGCAGAAGGAGAAGCAGGTGCGGGACTTGATCCCAGTACCCCAGGATCACAACCTGAGCCAAAAGCAGACGCTCAACCATTTAGCCATCCAGGCGTCCCAAGAACTGGCTTGTTTTTAAATTCAACCATTTGGGGACGCCTGGGTGGCTCAGCGGTTGAGTGTCTGCCTTCAGCCCAGGGCGTGATTCCAGGGTCTTGGGATCGAGTCCCGCATCGGGCTCCCTGCATGGAGCCTGCTTCTCCCTCTGCCTGTGTCTCTGCCTCTCTCTCTGTCTCTCATGAATAAAAATGAATAAAATCTTAGAAAATTAAAAAAATAAATTCAACAATTTGTATATTGCCTATTTCTTGCCATGAAAATGCTGATTCCTGTAATAGATGTTCTTTCATATGTATCCTTTGATTTCAAAGAACTGTATACATTAAAAAAATTGAGTTATATGAAAGGATGTTTTCAAACTCTAATAAGAAAAATCATATTTGACCAGAGCAGTGGGATGTTGTAATAAAAGGAGCATTTGAATTAAAATTAATTTCCTAATCAGACATGTAATACTTTTTATTGCAGTCCTTATCAGTAATACTTTATGGGTATGAGATAAGATAACAATGATTTGAATGAGGGATATTAAACATTATCAAGAATTATTTGAAATATCTGCATTTAGTAAAAAAGATATTAAGCTACATGAAACATATATAAGCAAAGGAGTTTGCAAATATTCTTTTTCTAGTCTTTAACACTTATTTTAATATCTAGTATACCCAGTCTCTGGAGTTGGTAATGCCTGCTAGAATGGATTAACTGTTATGATTGTTTAAATTGATTTTGCTGTTTATCAGCTCTTATTCAGCAAATGGCAAGTTTGCTGACATAGCAGTGTACCATAGATTCATCCTCCCAGATTCTATCAGTCCTTTAATTCAGTGCAGGTCTATCATTGGCGTTCAATATGAAGAAGACTTTAATGCAGCACTGTAAAACTTCTAGAAATTACATTAGGGACTTTCTGTTGTTTTGGGGCTTTCAAGGAAACAATCAGGTAAAAATAAAATGCAAATAGTTTCACTTAGTCTTTAAAGGCATTTTTACATGACTTTTACCTGTGCATGCAATGTATTAGGAGTTGGAGTACTAAGGCACACTTACATAACTTTAATACTTATGAAGGATTTGATTTTACAAAGGTTGACTTCTGTGGAGTTTGTTTGTTAAATGTCTCTTAATTCAAAGCAATCAGTTCTTTGTCATCACTTTTAAAAGTCTGCTCCCATGTATAAATGTAACCCTTTCTTTGTATTCTATGGATTATCTTCCCTATTATTCCATTATAGCCATCTTCTGAACCTTATACCTTGAATATGGAACACAGGTCTTTTTGCCTATATTCAAAGTTGGATTCTTCTTACTTCTCTCCTCTGTATAACAGATGACTGAAAACTGACAGTAAAACATGATAGAGTGTGCTAAGTGTAACAAAATATTTAAATAGATTTACTTTCATCTAGAGTGAGAGAGGTATTGTGTTTTCTTTAGATAAATGCTCCTAATGTGCTCTTTTCGAATTTTCTCAAGCCTACTCAAGGAATTTAACTGAATTGATATACCTTCTTATTTTTAATGTTTTCCTTTCCATTGATTTTCATTCAGGCATATAGAAATACATAGGATTGTCCATTAGAAACACCTTCCCCAAGTTAGTAATTCCCTCAATGTAATGCCCAACTTTCCTTTTTTCTCTCATAACCAAGAATTTGGAAACCTGTTTAGTTCCAGATGACTCCCTGCTTCCTTTCACTTTCCAATCTACCGCAATAGTTTTCTTTTTAAATTATAGTATAGTTAACATACAGGGTTATACTAGTTTCAGGTGTATAATATAGCACCACAAGAGTTTTGTCTTAACTACTTTACTGAAACTGTTTAAGTCATCATTGACCTCTTTTTGCTTTTAAACCAATGACCCCTTGACCCTTGATTGCTAAGTCCAGTGGCCCCTTAAATGACTATTCTACCTGATCTATCTTTATTTTTTTTATAAATTAATTTTTATTGGTGTTCAATTTACCAACATACAGAATAACACCCAGTGCTCATCCATCAAGTGTCCCCCTCCGTGCCCGTCAACCATTCACCCCCACCCCCCGCCCTCCTCCCCTTCCACCACCCCTAGTTCATTTCCCAGAGTTAGAAGTCTTTATGTTCTGTGTCCCTTTCTGATATCTCCCACACATTTCTTCTCCCTTCCCTTATATTCCCCTTCACTATTATTCATATTCCCCAAATGAATGAGAACATACACTGTTTGTCCTTCTCCGATTGACTTACTTCACTCAGCATAATACCCTCCAGTTCCATCCACGTTGAAGCAAATGGTGGGTATCTGTCGTTTCTAATGGCTGAGTAATATTCCATTGTATACATAAACCACATCTTCTTTATCCATTCATCTTTCGATGGGCACCGAGGCTCCTTCCACAGTTTGGCTATTGTGGACATGGCTGCTAGAAACATCGGGGTGCAGGTGTCCCGGCGTTTCATTGCATCTGAATCTTTGGGGTAAGTCCCTAACAGTGCAATTGCTGGGTCGTAGGGCAGGTCTATTTTTAATTCTTTGAGGAACCTCCACAGTTTTCCAGAGTGGCTGCACCAGTTCACATTCCCACCAACAGTGTAAGAGGGTTCCCTTTTCTCCGCATCCTCTCCAACATTTGTTGTTTCCTGCCTTGTTAATTTTCCCCATTCTCACTGGTGTGAGGTGGTATCTCATTGTGGTTTTGATTTGTATTTCCCTGATGGCGAGTGATGCAGAGCATTTTCTCATGTGCATGTTGGCCATGTCTATGTCTTCCTCTGTGAGATTTCTCTTCATGTCTTTTGCCCATTTCATGATTGGATTGTTTGTTTCTTTGGTGTTGAGTTTAAGAAGTTCTTTATAGATTTTGGAAACTAGCCCTTTATCTGATATCTTATTTGCAAATATCTTCTCCCATTCTGTAGGTTGTCTTTGAGTTTTGTTGACTGTATCCTTTGATGTGCAAAAGCTTCTTATCTTGATGAAGTCCCAATAGTTCATTTTTGCTTTTGTTTCTTTTGCTTTCGTGGATGTATCTTGCAAGAAGTTACTGTGGCCAAGTTCAAAAAGGGTGTTGCCTGTGTTCTCCTCTAGGATTTTGATGGAGTCTTGTCTCACATTTAGATCTTTCATCCATTTTGAGTTTATCTTTGTGTATGGTGCAAGAGAGTGGTCCAGTTTCATTCTTCTGCATGTGGATGTCCAATTTTCCCAGCACCATTTATTGAAGAGACTGTCTTTCTTCCAGTGGATCGTCTTTCCTCCTTTGTCGAATATTAGTTGACCATAAAGTTCAGGGTCCATATCTGGGTTCTCTATTCTGTTCCATTGGTCTGTGTGTTTGTTTTTCTCAATGGGGAAGCACTGGGAGCCTTTCCCCTAAGATCAAGAACCAGACAGGGATGTCCACTCTCACCACTGCTGTTCAACATAGTATTGGAAGTCCTAGCCTCAGCAATCAGACAACAAAAAGACATTAAAGGCATTCAAATTGGCAAAGAAGAAGTCAAACTCTCCCTCTTCGCCAATGACATGATACTCTACATAGAAAACCCAAAACATTCCACCCCAAGATTGCTAGAACTCATACAGCAATTTGGTAGCGTGGCAGGATACAAAATCAATGTCCAGAAATCAATGGCATTCCTATACACTAACAATGAGACTGAAGAAAGAGAAATTAAGGAGTCAATCCCATTTACAATTGCACCCAAAAGCATAAGATACCTAGGAATAAACCTAACCAAAGAGGTAAAGGATCTATACCCTAAAAACTATAGAACACTTCTGAAAGAAATTGAGGAAGACACAAAGAGATGGAAAAATATTCCATGCTCATGGATTGGCAGAATTAATATTGTGAAAATGTCAATGTTACCCAGGGCAATTTACACGTTCAATGCAATCCCTATCAAAATACCATGGAATTTCTTCAGAGAGTTAGAACAAATTATTTTAAGATTTGTGTGGAATCAGAAAAGACCCCGAATAGCCAGGGGAATTTTAAAAAAGAAAACCATATCTGGGGGCATCACAATGCCAGATTTCAGGTTGTACTACAAAGCTGTGGTCATCAAGACAGTGTGGTACTGATCTATCTTTAGCACTTGATACAAAAGCACTTTCTTTCAGAGATCCCTTTTCTCATATTTTTTCTACGACTTTCAAACTCACTCTCCTACTATTCCATCTTCTCAATCTTTTTTGATTTCTTTTCTTCCAACTTTTAAATATTAATGTTTTCCAAAAGTTTTATCCTTAGTCATCTCTTCCGTTCAATGTTTTCCCAAATAATTTATGCAACTGTCATTATATATAATTTATGCACAGATAACTTTAAAATCTATATCTTTAAACTTGATCTGTATTTCAGACTATACTTATATGAGCTTCCTAGAAGTATTACTAGGTGCATCAAATCTAGCATATCCCAAATCAAAGTCAGATTTGCCCTATAATCAAACTCATTCTTATTCCTGGATTCCACATCTTATTTAATGTCATCTATTTCTTCCCCTTTCAAGCTCCTAGAATTACTGTTGAAACAACAGCATATTTAACATCAGGGGAAAAATGAGCATTTGGTGTCAGAAAACATGAGCTCTGACTCACAAAACATGTGGTTTGAGAACAAAGATGATGAAAATCTGGATGATGAGGAATTTTTGATTCCTGCATGGCCACATAGTCACATATGGTATGGGATAGCAGCTGTGTTGCAATTAGTCACTAAAGGTTAAAGTGACTGATAGAATTTAGAGATGGATGCAACTTCTGGTGTATTAGGATTCTCCAGAGAAACAGGACCAAGAAGAGATAGATAGACGGATGATAGATAGATAGATAGATAGATAGATAGATAGATAGAAGATAGATGAGAGGATTTATTATAGGAATTGATTCTCATGGTTATTGAGGCAAAGAGGTCCTGCAATTTGCAATATGCAAACTGGAGAACCAGGAAAGACACTGGTAAAATTTAGTCCAATTCAAAAGGCCTGAGAATCAGGGGAGTCAATAGTGTAACTCCCAGTTTGAGGGCAAAGGCTTGAGAACCAAGGAGCTGCTGGCATAAGTCCCAGAGGCCAAAGGCCAGAGAACAAGGGGCTCTGATATCTGAGGGGAGGGAAAGATGGATGGACCAAAAGAGTGAGGAGAGAGAAAGATAGAGTTAGCCCTTCCTTTACCTTTTTGTTCCATCCAGGCCCCAAACAAATTGGCTGATATGGGCCCATACAGATGAGACCATATTTCTTTATTCAGTCTACTGAATCAAATGCTAATCTCTTTCAGAAACACTCTCAGATACTCAACCAGAAATAATGTTTTACCAGCTATCTGAGCATCCCTTAGTTCAGTCAAGTTGACACATACAGTTAACCATTAAACTAGGGTGCTGGTTTACTCATTGCATAATGAAACACAAACTGATAAAAAAAACCCTAAAACATAGAATCAATTGGTTACTGTTATCTGTCATAGCTAAAATGAAATTAAAAGAGAGTGATGCATTGGACACTGATGCTGAACCAAGCTCAATTTTCAATCAGTCTCAGCTTCAGCAACTAGCTTGGAAGCCACCAACAAAGGGAAAAACTATGCAAAGACAACAGATACTATCTCTAAGACTCTGGTCATCAAGAAGGTAGTCCATATGAGACAAGGGTAAAACCAAGAAACTACTGAAACCTGGCAATATTGTGTAAATAATGGTCTCATTTTGTGGATCAGTATCATCAGCTCCCTGAAGAGCCATTAGTAAAATGGATTGTGAGACTGAATAATTTAGAGGCTTTGAATGCTGTAGAGTGGAAAGGTATGTGTGTGTAAGCAGGACTCACAGTTCACTATACAACAATTACACATGGGTATAAAAGATCGAGATACACAGCACGTGGTATGGGCTGAATTGGCCCTGGCCCTAAGGGGATGCCACTCAGAGCTGAGGGGTTAGGACCACTAGCCTAGTAGGTCTAGAAGACAGATTACTGAGTCAAATAGTATTATTTTTGAGCCTTAATATCTAATAGGATTTTCCCTGCTAGGTTTTGGACTTGATTGGGACCAGTGACTCCCTTTACCCCCAAATTTCTCCCTTTTGAAATGGGAATGTCTATCCTATGCCTGTCCCTTCATTATAATTTGGAAGCAGATAGCCTGTCCAGTTACATAGATTCAGAGCTGGAGAGAAAATTTGCCTCAGATGAGTCAGACATTCAGTCTCACCCACACTTGATTTACATAATATCTTGGATTTAAAATTGTTGGGGGAATAGTTTAAGACCTCGAGCTGTTGGGATGAGGGTGAATTTATTTTGTATGTGAGAAGGACATGAATTTGGGGGTCCAGATGGCACAGGATTATGGGGTCATATTGTGAATTATGTTGAAGCTTTAAATCCCAGTACTTCAGAAAATGACTATATTTAGAGATAGGACCTTTAAAGAGATCATTAAGGTTAAATAAGAACATATGAATGGGTCCTAATCCAATCCAAGTGTTGTTTTTAGGAGAAGCTAAAGTTTGGACACACAGAGAGACATCAGAGGTGTGCACACAGAGGAAAAATATGTGAGGACATAACATCTGCAAGCCAAGAAAGGAGACCTCAAAGGGAACCAAACCTTGCTTGCACCTTGATCTTAAACTCTTAGACTCCAGTTATATGAGATAATGAATTTCTTTTGTCTAAGCCACCCAAGTTGTGGTATTTTGTTTTGGCAGCCTTAACAACCTAATATAGTAGGTTATTCCTGAAGAAACAGCTAGTCTAGTGGAATGGATAAAAACCACTGAAAAGTCTGTCTACTCTGAGAAAGAAGCTGTCTGACTTCCTCTATAAATGCTAAGTGGAACACCCTGGATGAAGCAATTCATATGCTTCCTATGCAAGGCATGTGGGACACACTTTATGATGACAGGGACTTTCTCTCACTAAATATGCCCTTTATTGAGGTCATGATAAAAGCTGTGATTAAGGGGGCTCCTTTCGCATGGGCATCCTACATAAACTTACTACTGCAATATAGAGCAAAAGTCAGATAAGTCTTATGGGATTTGCTGACTCAGCTTTCCCTTATGGGTCTTACAGATGGTAATAAAAGCATTAGATTAATTAATGATTAAATGAGGAGAGGCAGAGGGGAGAGTCAAGGGACTCATTCCAGCAGGGTAGAAATCTTTAGATGGTTATTAAGAAATGGTATGAATAAAAAAGGCATTCAAACAAAGGTTTTAACACAGCACTCTGGAAAGTTATGTGAACTAATGAAACCTCCTGCTAGTCCCCTGCATGAAAAGATCCTAAATAAATATGCTTTATTTACTCCAGTTTGGAACAGTTTAAAAAGCTGTAAGCCAAAAATTATAATAGAAACGCATCCTAGAATTGCCTGAGGTGATAGGCAGGCAGAATAACAAAAGGTCCCTTGACTGGACTGCTCCTAGGGTCTCAAAGCTTTATGCACATTAGTAGGCAAAATGGTCAAAAAGTGGAGAAGAGATGTTTCCAGGACCCTGTGGCATGGAATCCTCATGGAATATGGTACCAAAATCTATTGGGTAAATACTAATACAGTCCATAATTTTATTGAGAGACTATGGAGATATAAAGGTTGATAGGATTAAGGTAGAAGTTTAGGTAAAAACTGGAATATTTAAACATGGTTTATGTGAAGGTGTCATGACTCCTTTAACTGAATGTCTTATGCCTGACTGGGGAACACTTACTCTACCTAGTACTGTAAAACCAAAACCTGTTGATGAAGTACAAATGGAGGCTACAGTTAGGAATGTAAGGGTTGATGGCATTAAAGTGAGAGTTTGAACAGACTTAATGTGAAGTGGTTGTGTCTCTTTCACTTGAAAACAATGTTATATAGGGATGGATACTGTGTCTGGGGAACATTTCTCTTATCTGGCATTGTAAAACAGAACGCATGCAAATAAACCCTTCAAACAATAATACTTGGGCATGCTAAATAGGAATGAATAAGGTTTCCTACAGTATAGACTAGAACTTGGAATCCTGGTATAAACAAATTCTCAGTACAATGGACATATATGAACCCTAGATTGTGGCTCATGATAAAAGCCTGTGAGTGCCTCCCAACAACAACTACTAGAACTTTGGACTAGAAAATTTCCATTTAGGGGCAATTACTAGTTTTTTATCTGACACTAATGGAAACTGCCCTTATAATTGAAGAACATAAATAATTTTGAAACTGGAAATATCTGCAATATTGTGGGTAATATTGGAGAGATGTTCTAATGGAGAGGGCAATTCCTAGAAAACTTACATAATAAAATGGAAATGATTTGTACAGGAATATGCTACTGAGGGAATGTAGAGAGTTCTTCAGCATATTAGGCAGGTGGACATTTCCCCCTGGGATTGTTCAGAGACATGTGAAAATCTGCCAGATTCTATTGTCATTTTGACAGGGATCTATAAAAATCTCTTAACTAGCCAGCAAAGAGCTCTTTGGTTTGCAGATGGCAGTTCCAAGGTAAATGAACAATAATCTGTTTTGGAAGGCTGCTACTGTGATCAAAGAAGATAAAACCAAATGGGCTCAATGGGCTGAGTTGTATGCTATTTGCCATAATGTTTTGTATTTTACCATCTCATGAGCAGTTGCCAATGGCCTGGCTATAAGGCCATCAGAAGGGCAATGAAAAACTGGTCTATTAAAGGGTCTGCCTATATGAGGCATTGCCCTATGGAAGCAACAAATGAGAATTTGAAGAGTGCATTAAAGTAAGACATATCAATGCTTAATAGAAGAATCCTTTTTCATTCTGAAGGTGATTGGAGTTGACAAGAAAAATATTCTGGTCTGCTCACTTAAGGTACCTATCTGGGTCCATGAAATAATAGGGCTACTGCAGAAATGGAGAGGTAGGTTAAATCTAGACATATACTTCTTATAGCCTTAGAGGCATAACATGCCAATAAAAACTGTCTGCCAAAAATAAACAGAGGTTGCAGATTCTCTAGGAGGAAGGGGGGACCTCTTAACATAGCTGTCAAGTCAGACTGATGCCAGTAGCCCCAAGTGGCTACCAATGGGTGCTGGCAAAGACATTGAGCCTGGACTGGGCTTACTTTACTCAGTAGTAGATGTATATGCTTAGAATACTCTAAATAACTGAAGCAGAAAATTTGGCAACAGTTTGAATCTCTGGGTTACATTTCTTCAGACCCAAAAAATACTTCATGGCCCATAATGTCCAACAACAGGGAAAGAAATATTCTCCTAAGAGTAATAGTTTGGTATATCTACCAAACATTTGAAACTGACGATTGAAACATTGGCTTTCTAAAGCAGAAAAAGATATAGGCATGAAAGCCTGGCTTACATGTCTTCATGAATGTGGGTTCACATTCAAAATAGTGGGGCTAAGGCTATTGTCTCTATTAGCTACTCCTCTGTTTCTCTGGTGGATCTAGGGAAGAGGGGATGGGGAAGGATGCTGGTATGACTATGTAATTCTTCCTAAGATGAGAGGATGCCGGTACGATTACTATAGATTTTCTTCCCCACATCACTTCTACTCTATTTTTCCTATTTGTCCAGTGGTCACAGGACCAGGGATGAAACTGCAAGTACCGGAAACAGGGACTATTCCCTAAGGAAAAAAATTATAACTATATTTTTAAACGTTTATGTTAAAATTCCTAAGCAGGCTGTGCCTTCACTTTATGTGGCAAAATTGGGTTTTCTAATGAATGCAGCTATATTCCCTAGCGATAAAAATAGCTCACTAGCATGCCTGGATAGCTTAGTCAGTTGAATACCCAACTGTTGGTTTCAGCTCAGGTCATGATCTCAGGATTGTGAGATCCAGCCCTGCATAGGGCTCTGCACTCAGTGAGGAGTATGCATGAGATTCTCTCTCTCTTCCCTCCTCCTCTGCCTCTACCCTTGTTCACATAGTCTGTCTCCCCCACCCTTCATATAAATAAATAAATCTTTTTAAAAAGATAGTCCACTGGTTTTATATCTACATAACTCTACCCTATATGAATAGGACTGAGGGGGAGATACTTGCTAGATTAGTATTGTTGCTTCCAATATAGAATAGCATAGTGGCCAAACATAATGTCCCTTCAAAAGGTGAAAAACTTTGAATATGAATGAAGAGGAGGAATAGTAGCCGAGGATAAAACATTGAATATATGTGTTAAGTAATGAGGGAAATCCGATATTAGATTAACACCTTGAAAGAAACTCAGAGCAAGAGACGATATTATCTCTTAGCTCAATTATACCAGATGCCTGAAAGGGTAAAAGCACATAATACTGAGACCACATCTGCTTTTGGAACTTGGCAAGATCAAGTGGAAGCCTGCACATCTGACAGGCCCACCTTGGGAAGCATTTTCACAGGATATAATGATGGAAAGGACTGATAATGACTGAATGAACTCCAGTAACATGTCAGTATTTTTTGACTTTTATGATACCTTTGCCATAAGGAAACTGTGGTCAATGGCCAGAGAGTTGCCTGCAGCATAATAGTAATAATAATAAAACACACATATATATATTTGGTCTTTGTCCCTGGTCCCAGCATAAAGTTCCTCAAACCTTTGGAATTTCCTGAGTGATAGCAGTATCTTTTCTTATTTAAAACAAGCCCTTTTCTATCATACCCAAATTTATGCGAACAAAGCAACACTTGGCAACCCCTAGATAGCTTCAGGATAGGTGCTGGTTGACAGAGGAATCAAGCACGTGATTAGAGGTAAACTTTCAGCTCTACTCCTCAACCTCCAGAGAGGATAAAGAGCTAGAGATTTTTAATCACCTGTGGCTAATTATTTAATCAAACATGCTTACATACTGAAACTTTATTAATACTATTGAACAATAAGATTCAAGGAACTTCTGAGTTGGTAAACACATCAATGTTCTAGAATGGTGGTGTGCCTGGAGAGGGCAAGGAAGCTATGTGCCCCTTATCCTTATATCCCCCCATACCTTGTCTTATGTATCTCTGCTATTTGATTATTCCTAATTTACATCCTTTATAATAAAACTAATCATAACTACAGTATTTTCTTGAGTTCTGTGAGTTGTTCTTGTGAATTATCAAACCTGAGGAGTGAGTTGTTGGAATATCTGCATTTATGAATAGTTGGCCAGAAATGAGATGGTCCCCAGGACTTAAGATTGACATTTGAAATGAGAGCAGTCTTTTGGGACTGAACCTTAACTCATGGGGTCTGTGTTAACTCTGAGCAGTTAGTGTCAAAATTCAAATCACTTCTGGGATCCCCAGTCAATCTTGGATAATTGGGTACTGTTGAAATGACAAGGTGTTTAGTGTCAAATAATACAAATAACACTATACAAAAGACTTCTATGTGGCCCTGTGTTTTCAGTGGAAATAATTATATGGGTCCAGTAATGAAGCCAGAGTGGCCCCACATATCATCATTTCTAATACCCTATTGGAGGACTTTGTGTTTTCTGTTTCTGCAACTAGATCTGCAGAGACAGTGGTCCCAAAATACATGCATATTTTCTCTGGGCCAATTATAATCTACAACTGCTACAGGGCACTTTGGACTCCTTGTGTTCAGAGAACAACAAGCCAAAAGAGGAGTTGTTATTTTTGGCAGGAGTAATTGACCCTGATAAGGAGAGGAAGTAGGGCTATTCTTATACAATGGGGAATGTGAGTGATATATGTCAAATCTAGATGATCCATTTGATATTCTACTGGTATTTTCTTGCTCCATGTGGTGAATGGACATATACAGCAACTCCTACTAGGCAAGTTTCCAATTACTAGGGACTTAGACATCTCAGGCAGAAGTTTTGAGTCACACCACAGGTAAAGTCCCCAATATGTTTGGGATGATAGTTAAGGGTGAGGAAAATTTAGAATGAATAGTGGAATAGGGAGAGGATGAGAACCAGTTGCAGCCTTGAGACCAACTATATCAATAGAAGCTATAGTTTGTCCCACTAGCCTCCCTCACCTAAGTATCTCAGCAGGAGGAGAACTTTATGAGAACTGTGGAGGAGCCACTTCTCTGAATATTCATGGAGAAGTGCATCTGTGCAGTAGAAGTGGTAGACTGTGGCTTCAGTCTTTTATATTCACTGTTTTGAGATGCACTGTTTAGGTTCTTCTTTTGAGAGAATCTGCTTTAGGATGATGACCTCAGCATCATGGCAGCATAAGACATTCCTCCTTGTGATCCTCTGCTTTAAAAACAACAAATTACACATTCATTTACAAATTAAAACACTTTTGTAGGAGCTATGAAATCTAGCACATATGTCAAGAGACCTGGGAGGAGTCTCATCCACCGGTGCATCTGGTAATAGGCAGACATACCTAAGTAAGGGCTGCAGAACCACTGGAGCTAGCAAGTCTGTGCATATCTCTCTCACAATAGTGGGAGGAAAAACTTCACAATGCAAGAAACAATAAGAAAATAAAATGACAATTTATGGATTGGAAGAAAATACTTACAGACTATATATTGGATTAGGGGTCAATATCCAAAATATATAAAAATTCATTAAAGTCAAGAACAACACACACACACAAAATCTGATTTAAAAATGGGCAAAGGAATTAAACAGATATTTTCCAAAGAAGACATACAAAGGAACTAAATAGATATTTTTCCAAAGAAGACATCCAAATGGCTAACAGGTGCATGAAAACATGTTCAGCATCTCTAATCATCAGGAAAATGCAAATTGAAACCACAATGGGATAGGAGGAGTTAAAATGGTGGAAGAGTAGGGGACTGCAATTTCATCTAGTTCCTGGAATTCAGCTAGATAATTATCAAACCATTTGGAATATCTGTGAAATCAGAGATTTGAGAAAAGAGTTGTTATAATTCTACAAATAGAAAAGGAATCACTTTTTGTAGTGAGATATGTGTGGAGATATGAATCTGCAGGGGTATATCAGAAGAGGGGTGGGGACTTGCTTAAGGAGGCTGCCACAAACTATTATAAGCAGCAGATTCCCAAATTAGAACTTTTAGAAGTCTGATACAGTGGAGGACATCCTTGGCTTAAAGGTGCTCAGGTGGCAAAGTAGGGCAGAGTCCCAGGTAGGACAGTGTGGCCTCAGGATCCCCAGGGTCCCAAGAAGAACAGGGGTGCCTGAATGAAGCAGAATTTCCAGGCATCAGAGCAGGAAAGCAGGCTGAAAACATTGAATTGAGTCTAGGCCCTGGCTTTCTGCTTGGGGTTGCCATTAGCTGCAAAGCACTGCATGGTCATAGGGCCACTCTCTGACCAGGGACCCAGCAAAAGGCAACAGCACAGTGAGCCGTTCTTCCTTCCTTGGGGAGGAACAGTGTGGGTCCATGGGCAGGAATCCATAAAGTTTAGAGACTTGAAACTGGATCATGTGCTTGAGATAAAAATGATTGGTTACAAGCTGGGAGAACACAGAGCTCAGACAGAAACCAGGGAGGCAAGAGTGATTAACTGCTTTTTAGGGCTCACTGAACAGTGGTAGGCATGAACTTTCAACTTCAGGGGTAGAGAACAGGGCATTACCATTCATCCCCACCCACCCCTGCTCCGTTGGTTCTGAGAGCATTTAAGGAGCAAAGCAGCATCACACAATGCAATTCAGAGCCGCTTACACTGAGCCCAGCCCCCTGACAAGAGGGGTACAATTCCTCTGCAGCAAGGACACCCGAGAATCAGCACCACAGGCTCCACCCCCAGAAGACCAGCAGGAGCAGCTGGCTAGCACCAAGATTACTGATCAAAAAGAACTGCAAAACATCAGCTCTTGAGGAAAACAGTATATAGCATTTTTGAGGGTTTTTTTTTTCTCTAATTATTCTTTAGTCTTTCAGAGTTTTTTTGTGTTTTCTTATTTTGTTTTCAATTTTTTAATTTTAATTTTATATATACATTATATATTTTTATTTTTGGTTTCCTAAAATTGTATTTTATTTTATTTTTGTATTTTTCATAAGTGTATATATATTTATTATATATATTATATATAATATATTTTTTTCTTTCTTTCCTATTTTGGGATATAGTTTCTTTTTTAAGATCTTATTAATTTTTTAAGATTTTATTTATTTATTCATGAGAGACACAGAGAGAGAGGCAGAGACATAGGCAGAGAGAGAAGCAGGCTCCATGAGGGAGCCCAATGTCCCTCCATCCCAGAACTCTAGGATCATGCCCTGGGCTGAAGGCAGACGCTTAACCACTGAACTACCCAGGCATCCCAAGAATCTAATTTCTTTTAACAAATGGGCAAAAATACACCCAGGATCTAGTTTATGATTTTTTCTATTATACTTTTTATTTGATTTCTTCTTTTTTTGTATTTATTTTCTGCTGATTTACTTTTTTGTTGTTGTTTTTTTTCTGATGTTGTTATTTTTGTCTTTTCTTTCTCTTTATTTTATTCTTTTTGGAACATTATGACAAGATGGAAAAACTCACACCAAAAGACAGAATAGGAGGCAGTACTCACTGCCAGGGTTTTAATCAATATGGATGTAAGTAAGATGTTGGATCTAGAATTCAAAATAATGATTATAAAGATATTACCTGTGCTTGAAAAAAAATGTAGAAGACTCCAGAAAATCCTTTCCTGGAGAAATAAAAGAACTAAAATCTAATCAGGTAGAAATGAACAAAGGTTATTATTGAGATGTAATTTTTAAAAATTGAGGTTCATGGGATCCCTGGGTGGCGCAGCCGTTTGGCGCCTGCCTTTGGCTCAGGGCGCGATCCTGGAGACCTGGGATCGAATCCCATATCGGGCTCCCGGTGCATGGAGCCTGCTTCTCCCTCTGCCTGTGTCTCTGCCTCTCTCTCTCTCTCTCTCTGCGTGACTATCATAAATAAATAAATTAAAAAAATTTAAAAATTGAGGTTCTGACTGCTAGGATAAATGAGGCAGAAGACATTATCAGTTATAAAGACAAAATGATGATGAATAAGGAAGCTAAGAAAAAGAGAAATAAATACTGGATCACAAGGAGAGGATTTGAGAGATCAGTGATACCATAAAGTGAGACGATATTAGAATAATTAGGGTCCCAGAGGATGAAGGGAGGTAGAAAGTATATTTTAACAAATTATAGATAAAATCTTCCCTAATCTGTGAAGGAAATAGGCATTCAAGTCCAGGAAGCACAGAGAACTACCCCACAAAATCAATAAGAATAGGTCAACACCTCAGCATATAATACTAAAGCTTGCAAATTTCAGAGATAAAGAGAAAACCCTGAAAGCAGCTCAGGACAAGAGATCCTTAACCTATAAGAGTAGAAACATAAGGCTGGCTGCAGACCTGTCCACAGAGACCTGGCAGGCCAAAAAAGACCAGCATGATATATTCATGGTGTTAAATGAGAAGGATATGCAGCCAAGAATACTTTCTCCAGCAAGACTATCATTCAGACTAGAAGGAGAGATAAAGAGTGTCTAAGGTAAGCAAAAACTAAACCAGTTTGAGAACACTAAACCATCTCTGCAAGAAATACTAAAGGGGACTGAAAGTGATAATGACTGGAAAGGATAGAGACAATCTACAGGAACAGAGCCTTTACAGGTAATACAATGGCACTAAAATCATATCTATTAATAATCACTCTGACTGGAAATGGTCTCAATGCTCCAATCAAAAGACAAAGGGTATCAGAATGCATAAAAAAGCAAGACCCATTGATATACTGTCTACAAGAGACTCATTTTAGACCCAAAGACACCTAAAGTTTGAAAGGGAGGGATGGAGAACCATCTATTATGTTAGTGGACGTCAAAAGGAAGGTGTAGTAGTCATACTTGTAGCAGACAAAAATAGATGTTAAACCAAAGACTGTAATAATAGAAGAAGAAGGACACTATATCATAATAAAGGGGCCTCTCTAACAAGAAGGTCTAACAATTGTAAATATTTATGCCCCCAACTTTGGAGCAGCTAATTCTATCAAGCATCAATAGCAAAATTAAATAAACACTGATAATAATACAATAATTAACTTTAACATCCTACTCACAACAATGGACAGAGCATCTAAGCAGACAATCAACAAGGAAACAAGGGCTTTGAATGACACACTGGTCCAGATGGACTTCACATATATATTCACAACATTTTGACCTAAAGCAATAGAATACATATTGCACATGTAACTTTCTCCAGAATAGATGACATACTGGATCACAAATCAGATTTCAACTAGTACCGAAAGATTGGGATTATTCTCTGCATATCTTAAGAACACAATGCTTTGAAACTTGATCTCAATCACAAGAGTTTATTTAGATAGAACCCAAACACTTGGAATTTAAAGAGCATTCAACTTAAGAATGGATGGGTCAATCAGGAAATTAAAGAAGAATTTTAAAAATTCGTGGAAACAAATGAAAATGAAAACACAACTGTTCAAACATTTGAGATATACCAAAGGCATTCCTAAGAGAAAAGTACACTGTAATATAAGCTTTTCTCAAAAAAATTAGAAAAATCTCAAATACATAAGTTAACTTACACCTAAAGAAGCTGGGTAAAGAACAACAAATAATGCCCAAACCGAGCAGGAGAAGAGAAATGATAAATATTAGAGCAGAAATTAATGAAATACAAACTGAAAGAACAGTAGAACAGATCAACAAAACTAGGAGCTAGTTCCTTGACATAATTAATAAAATTGGTAAAATCTCCCAGGGCCGGGTAGCTTTGCAGGGAAATTCTACCAAGCATTTAAAGAAGAACTAATACTTATTCTTCTGAAGTTGTTTTAAAAAATAGAAATGGAAGAAAAACAAACTAATTCTATGAGGCCGGCATTACCTTGATCCCAAAACCAGAAAATGACCCTGCCAAAAAGGGGAATTACAGACCAATATCCCTGATGAACATGGAACATGGATTCTCACCAAGATACGAGCTAAGAGAATCCAACAGCACATTAAAAGGATTATTGGGGGCAACTAGGTGGCTCAGTCTGTTTGGTGTCTGCCTTTGGTTCAGGTCATGACCGTCAACCTCGAATTGAGTCCTATGTTGGGCTCCCAGCTCAGCAGAGACTCTCCTTCTCCCTTTCCCTCTACCCCCCTCCCCCCGTTTCATGCAGTCTCTCCCACGCTTTTTCAGATAAGTAAATAAAATATTTTTAATAAAAAAATTATCGTTTGATACCAAGTGGGACTGATTCTTGGGCTGCAAGAATGGTTCAACATCCACAAATCAATAAATGTGGTACATCACATTATCAAGAAAGGATGAGAACCATATGATCCTCTCAGTTGATGCAGAAAAAGCATTGACAAAATACAGCATCCTTTCTTGATAAAAACTCTCCACAGTGTAGGGATAGAGGGAACATGGCTCAATATCATAAAAGCCATCTACAGAAAGCCCATAGCAAATCTCACTCTCAATGGGGAAAAACTGAGAGCTTTACCCCTAAGGTCAGGAACATGACAGGGATGTCCACTCTCATCACTGTTTTTCAACATAGTACTAGAAGTCCTAGCCTCAGCAATCAGACAACAAAAAGAATGAAAAGACATTCAAATTTGCAAAGAAGTCAAACTCTCACTCTTTGCAGATGACATGATAATTTATGTAGAAAACCCAAAAGATTCCATACCAAAATTACTATAACTCAGACAGCAATTCAGCAATGTTTCAGGATACAAAATCAATGCAGAGAAATCAGTTGCATTTCTATACACTAACAACGAGACTGAAGAAAGAGAAATCAAGGAATTGAACTTATTTACAATTGCACCCAAAACCATAAACCACCTAGGAATAAATATAACCAAAGGTGTAAATGATCTATACTCTAAAAAAACTATAAAACACTTATGAAGGAAATTGAGGAAGGCACAAAGAAATGGAAAAACATTCCATGCTTATGGATTGGAAGAATGAATATTGTTAAAAGGTCTATGTTACCAGAGCAATCTACACATTCAAAGCAATCCCTATCAAAACACCAACAACATTTTTCACAGAACTGGAACAAATAATACTAAAATTTGTCTATTCTGGGCATTTCATATAAATGAAATAACACAATATGTGGGTGATGAAAATTTTCTAAGATTGTGGCAATGGTTGTATAATGCTGGGAATATAGTAATCATCAAACTGTATATTTCAATTGGGTTGATTGTATGGTGTGTGAATTATATCTCCATAAAGCTTTTACAGTCCTTGCTTCGGCAGCACATATACCCTAAAGCTTTTACATAAAAACAAAAGACTCTCCATGTCATAAAAAAAATCCTAAAATTTGTATGGAACCAGAAAAGACTCTAAATAGCTAGAGGGATGTTGAAAAAGAAAACCAAAGCTGGTGGCATCACAATGCCAGACTTTAAGCTATATTACAAAGCTATAATCATCAAAGCAGGGTGGTACTGGCACAAAAGCAGACACCTAGATCAATGAAACAGAATAGAGAACCCAGAAATGGACCCTCAACTCTGGTCAATAATCTTTGACAAAGCAGGAAAGACTATCCACTGGAAAAAGGGCAGTCTCTTCAATAAATGGTGTTGGGAAAATTGGACAGCCACATGCAGAAGAATGAAACTGGACCATTGTCTTACACCATACACAAAAATAAAGTCAAAGGGATGAAAGACCTATATTTGAGGCAGGAATCCATCAAAATCCTCGAGAAGAATACAGGTACTAACCTCTTTGACCTTGGCTGCAGCAACTTCTTATTAGACACGTCTTCAAGGGCAAGGAAAACAAAAGCAAAAATGAACTATTGTGACTTCATCAAAACAGGAAAATTTCACACAGCAAAGGAAATGGTCAACAAAATTAAAAGGCAATCAACAGAATGGGGGAAGATATCTGCAAATGACATATCAGATAAAGGGCTAGTATCCAAGATCTATAAAGAACTTATCAAACTCCACATCCAAAAAAAAAAAAAAAAACAAACACACAAAATCCACTCGTGAAATGGGCAGAAGACATGAACAGACATTTCTCCAAAGACATAAAGATAGCCAAAAGACACATGATGCTCCACATCACTTGCCATCAGGGAAATATAGATCAAAATCATAATGAGATATCACTTCACATCAGTCAGAATAGCTAAAGTTGACAACTCAGGCAACAACAGAGGTTGGTGAGGATGCAGAGAAATGGAAACCCTTTTACACTGCTGATGAGAAAGCAAGCTGGTGCATCCACTCTGGAAAGCAGTATGGAGGTTCCTCAGAAAGTTAAAAAGAGAGCTACCCTTCCATCCAACTATTGCACTATTAGGTATCTATCCAAAGGATATATACATAGTGATTTGAAGGGCCACATGCACCCCAATGCATATAGCAGCAATATCCACAATAGCCAAAATATGTAGAGCCCAGATGTCCATCAACAGAATAATGGATAAAGTATAGGTGCTATATATATGCAATGGAATATTACTCAGCCATCAAAAAGAATGAAATTTTGCCATTTGCAATAATGTGGATAGAACTAGAGGGTATTATTCTGAGTGAAATAATTCAGTTAGAGAAAGAGAAATACCATGTGATTTCATTCATATCTGGAATTTAAGAAATAAAACAGATGAGCATAGGGGAAAGAAATGAAAAATAACATAACACAAAAACAGAGGGAGATAAAACATGAGAGACTCTTAACTATAGGAAAAAAACTGAGGGTTATTGGTGGGGAGGTGAGTGGGAGGATGGGGTAGTTGCGTGATGGGCATTAAGGGGGGCATGTGATATAATGAGCACTGGGTGTTACAAGAAAATGATGAATTATTGAACTCTACATCTGAAACTAAGGATGTACTGTAAGTTGGCTTATTGAATTAAATTAAAGAATCCAAGATCTGAATACCTAGTGTACTTATTGTTACTAGGGTTTTATTGCTTCTAGGCCTTCTTAGCTCAAAGAGAAAGGAAACATGTATTTACTACACTGTATATACACACATAACTATAAATATTTCTATGTGTAACCATTTGTAACTATATTATGCTAAGCCTTAGTTGGTACAGGTGTCTCTGATTTTCAAACATTACCATACCCATCATTCTTCCTTCCTTTGCTTATCTATACCCATTATTCCTCCTCCCTGTGCTTATCTATTTCAACTATTGAAAAACTGACTCCCACTATTCAACATCCATTATCTTAATTGTTAGATTCCAGTATACATATATGGTAGTATCAGAATTATTATCTCCTACCCCTATGATGGAAAACACAATCAACTACAGAACAACGCTTATGAATATTTCCTTTACCTTTGTCTTATAGACTCTACTCATTTCCAACATTACTTAGGTCCAGTACTTTTTCTCTCCATCCCCTTCAGTGAGTTAATTTCATAGATTTGTAATAAACTTATATTATTTGTTATATTTTGCACTCCATTCCCCAAAATTATTTTTCAAAGTGTGCATATATTAAGGTTTGCACTTTGTACTGTAATATTCTATGGGTTTTGACAAATGCAAGATGATATGTATCCACCATTACTGTATCATACAGAATAGTTTCACTGCACTAAAAAATGTCCTATTCTCCACACATTCAAATACCCACTCCCCACAACTCATGGCAATCACTGATTTTTTAATGTCTTTATAACTTTGCCTTGTCTAGAATGTTGTGTAATTAGTATCATGCAGGTATGTAGACTTTTCCGACTGCCTTCTTTCACTTAACAATATACATTAACATATATCCATGCATTTTTATGGCTTCTTAGCTTGTTTTTTTAATTTATTGAGATATAATTGACATATAATATTGGGTAAGTTTAATGTATACATCCTGTTGATTTGATTAATATATTGCAATTAATATATTGCAATGATTACCACCATAGCATTAGCTAAAACTTTTATTATATCACATCACTACCATTTCTTTTTGTGGTGGAAACAGTTAAGATCTAGTCTCTCAGGAACTTTGGAGTTTATAATTGAGTATTGTCTATAATCACCATGCTGTGAATTATTTTCTACTGCTTGCAAATTTGTAGCTTTAAGCAATATCTCCCCAATTCTCCCACACACATGCCCTCCACTCCTGCCTCTGGTAACCACCATTCTATAATTTTACAAGTTCGGCTTCTTTTAGATTCCACATTATAAGGGATACCTTAGAGTATTTATCTTTCTCTGTTTGAGTTATCCCAATTACTATAATGCCTTCAAGGTCCATCCTTGTTGTTGAAAATGGGAGGATTTCCTTCTTTTTCATAATATTTGGTTGTGTGTATATATGCCACATCTTCATTATCCATTCCTCCACTGATAGGCACACTTGTTGTTTCAATATCTTGGCTATTGTGAAAAGTGCTCTAGTAAACATGGGGGTGCATATATTTCTTTAATATCCTGTTTTTATTTCTTTTGAATGTATACCCAGGAGTGGAATTGCTGGATTATATGGCAGTTCTATTTTTAAGTTTTTGAGGAGCCTTAATACTGATTTCCAAAATGACTAAACTAATGTTCATGCATAGCAGTTTATACATTTCTAGGAATGCATTCATTTCTTCCAGATTGCCTAATTTGTTGGCATATAGTTGTTCATAATATGTTCTTATAATTGTATTTTGTCAGTGTTGTTGTGATCTCTCTTCTTTCATTTATGACTTTGTTAATTTGGGTCCTTTCTCTTTTCTTTTTGATAAGTCTGGCTAAGGGTATGTTGAACGTATTAATTCTCTCATATAACCAGTTTCATTGATTGTGTTCCACTGTTCTTCTGGTTTCTATTTCATTGATTTCTGCTCTAATCTTTATTAATTCTCATCTCCTGCTTGCTTTGAGTTTTGTTTGCTATTCTTTCTCCAGCTCCTCTAGGTGCAAGGTTAGCCTGTTTATTTGAGACATTTTGTTTGTTTGTTTCTGGAGAAAGGCTTGAATTGCTATGCACTTCCCTCTTAGGACTGCCTTTGCTGCATTCCAAAGGTTTTGAACAGCTGTGCTTTCATTTTCATTCATGTCCACGAATTTTAAATTTTTTTCTTTAATTTCTTGCTTGACCCATTAATTCTCTAGTAGGATGCTCTTTGACCTACAATTATTTGAGTTCCTTCCAAATTTCCTCTTGTGCAGATCTTGGTTTCTAATAATAAAGGAACAAATGATCTTTTGAGAACTGGCTGAAACTACAGCTCAGGCAGAAAATACATAATATGAGCCATCTTGTAGTTATAGAGATGAAGGAAGAAAATGTTCGAAATGGGTGGGAAATATCAGAAAGGGAGACAGAACATGAAGGCTCCTAACTCTGGGAAACGAACTAGGGGTGGTGGAAGGGGAGGAGGGTGGGGGGTGGGGGTGAATGGGTGATGGGCACTGAGGGGGGCACTTGACAGGATGAGCACTGGGTGTTATTCTGTATGTTGGCAAATTGAACACCAATAAAAAATAAATTTATTATTAAAAAAATCTTTAAAAACAATAAATACTTAAAAAATAAAATAAAAAAGGAAAATGTTTGAAAAGAAAAGATTTAAAAAGATTAAAAGAACATTTACATTGATGAGGGTATATTAAATGAACAGAGGAGGCTCCTGAAGTGGCTCCCAAGGGTCAAGTGGAATGAATTATGCAACAAAATAGTGTTGAGTTATAACCGAAAATTAAAAAATTAATAGCCATGAATTCATACTAATATAAATAAATGATAGAATAAATAAATAACTGGGAGGAAGAGTTCAATGTTCCCTATAGAAGAGTTCCAAATATTTTAGGCAGGTAGTACCTACCAATTGCTCCCAAATCCTTAAGTATGTGCTGCAGATAGTGGCTTCCTCCAAAGAGTACAGTATGGAAAGAGGTTTAAAAGAGTAACGCTATAGTAGAGAACCTTGACAAACACTACCTCAGCTAGATGATCAAGATTAACATTAACACTGCTAAGTCATATTGAGAACACATACTCTTAATATGATGTGATAAAAGTGGCCCTTTATCCCTGTAGTCTTCTTCCATAAACATATAACTCTCATCTAACTGCATATGTTCCCTTTTCCTACTGTAACAAATTACCATAAACTTAGTGGCTTAAAACAAGAGAAGTGCATTCTCTTTGAGTTCTGGGAGCCCCAGGAGGCTGAAATGAGTCTTCTGGACTAAAACCAAAGTTTGCAATAGGGTTGGTTACTTCTGGAGGTTCTGGGAGAGAATTTGTTTCTTACCTTTTCTAGGTATTTGAAGCTGCTGGCATTCCTTTAGTTTCTGTTTCTATTGTCATATTGCCTTATCTTCTTCTATAGTCAAATTTCTCTTTGCTTCCCTCCTATAAAGATGTTTGTGGTTACATTTAAGGTCCACCCAGACAAGGAAGATAATTTACCCATCTCAAAATTCTTAATCACATTTATAAATTTCTTTTTGCAAGTTTAACTTTCCAGGTTCCGGAGACTAGGACATGGATATTTGGGGGGGGGGGGGCATCATTCAGCCCATGAGAAAAGACATCAGACATGTCCCAACTGACAAGTATTCTACAAAATATCTGGCCAGTACACCTCAAAACTGTTGAGGTCATTAAAAACAAAGTTTTAAACACTGTCATAGCTACAGAGTCTGAGAAAATATGGTAATTAAATGTAGTATAATATTCTAGATGGAATTTCAAGCAGAAAAATACCATTAGCTAAAAACTAAAGAAATCTGAATAAAGTGGGATTCAGTTAATAATAATGTATCAATATAGGCTTATTAATTGTAAATTATATACTAGGTTAATGCAAAATATTAATAATAAGGGAAATAGGGTTTGTTGTACATGCAAAACTTATACTATTTTTGCCACTTTTTTGGTACATCTGAATATATTCTAAAGCTAGAAAATTATATTAAAAGTTAAAAATATGTTGGCGTACCTGTAGAGCATGTGACTCTAGATCTCAGAATTGTGAATTTGAGCCTCACATTAGGTGTGGAACTTACAAGAAGGGCTGCCTATGTGGCTCAGTCAGTTAAGCATCTGCCTTTGGCTCAGGTCATGATCCTGGGGTCCTGGGACTGAGCCCTGCATCAGGCTCCTTGCTCATCAGGAAGCCTCCTTCACCCTCTCCTTCTGTTCTCTCTCTCATGCTCTCTCTCTCAAATAAATAAAATCTTACCAAATAAATAAGTTTAAAAATGTTATTTATAGTCTGATTTCAGTTATGTCCAAACAATGTAAATCTACACAAAATCCAGAGGGAAGCACACAAAACATTGAGAGTTCATTTTGATTAATGGTTACTAAGACATGATTTTCATATTAAAAGCAAACATGTAAACATTACTAATATAAATAAAAATGTCCTTGAATTTTCAAGCCAGAAATGAAGTTCCAATACTCATGGGCATTGTGGATCTGTCTGTGATCATAAATGATATTGCAAATGACCACCTTATATATAAATCTTTGTTGCACTTCAGATTGTTTCTTTAGGACAGATTCCTAGAAGTGGGTGGAATTATTAATAGATGTGATACTCTAAAAAAGATTATAAATATTTATACTCTTACAAGCCATTTTTTGTGATTTCATCCACTGTTTTTCTGCCTAGTGTTTCCCAATGCAGAGATGAAATATTTACCTATATTTTTCTTATATTTAAGTCATATATATTATTCTTTTCCATCTTGTTATTCATATAGAAGAATTTTTAAAGTTAGGTTTTTGAAAAGGATGCAATTTAGGAGAGTAAAACTATCTTTCCATAATGTTTTGATTATTGATTTACTTGTATTAAAAACTGAAATTATGAGTAGCTTTTTTTTCTTGATCTCTAAAATGAAGAGATTACCAAAAGAGTACTTGCAAAGATTAAGGACTACTTCTAATTTAGGTAACCGCCTCCAGGTTCAGGTTCTAGTACTCATCAGCTGGGAACAATAATAAAATATATATATGTCCTTGTAGGAGGAGAGTTTAGGTTCTTATAACAGCTCTGGAGATACCTTGATTATGTCCCTAAAAGGTACGTACCCAAGACGCAAGAGCAAGAAACAATGTCTGCTCTAATAGTTTATAATATAAGCATATTATAAACTATTTTTTCAATTCATATTTTTATTTTAGAAAAATTTAGGTGTTTTAATAGATCTTTCTCAGCTTTATTAACAACTCTTGACTTTATGAAATAATAACTTCAGCAAGTGGCCTTGAACAGTTAGAGGACATAGTTGATTATTCATGCTTCTGGGATATGAAGGGATTGATCTGAATAATAGTAGACAATCTCTAAATCACTTTTTCCCCCATTTTCACTGTTTGTTTTCCTGGTAAGAATAAGATTTGTTAAGATTTAGTGGAATATTTTTTTATCATGATACAAATAAGCAAATTACAGAATTTTAGAGCAGGAATGGATTCTCCTTTGAAAATGTTAACCACACTTGTTTTAAACTACTTTTATGCAGAAGCTTTAAGAATAACAATTCTAGGAGAGCATAGGTTGTTCAGGCAGTTAAGTGTCCAACTCCTGGTTTTGGCTCAGATCATGATCTCAGGGTCTTGAGATTGAGCCCTGTGTCGAGCTCCTTGCTCAGCAGAGAACTTGCTTTTCCCTCTCCCTCTGCCCCTCCCCAGGCTGTGCTCTCTCTCTCTCTCTCTCTCTCTCTCTCTCTCTGTCTCTCACTCTCACTCATGCTCTCTCCCTCAAACAAATCAATACAATCTTTTAAAAAAATAAAAATAAATAAAATGAATGGATAAATATTTTTTAAAATGACAATTCTATTCTGGAAAAAATATCTTATATACACTTGAGTGATTGGAACAAAGAGTTTTTGCATATAAAACAAGTGGTAGTTTAATGGTACATCATATAATAGTATCAAAATATTATTCCATTCCTACATTGCCTCATTCTTCTAAGTCATAAAAAAATTAGGTTTCATTCTTTTAGGATGGATAATGGGGAAAGGCATTATTTAAGAATAAAGACTCAATGTATTTTCTTTGAGTTGCATTTAATTTTCAAATATACTAGCTTTCCTCAGTGTTAACAGGATCAAGCCTATTAATTCTGAACTAATTGGTACTGATATTTCACGTAGCACTGCATTAATATCCAGAAAATGCTTCAGTTCAAAATTTGTCTTTTCATACAGAATATACATGAAAAAATTATATTCCCTTTTGCTTAAATTCTAGATTATTGAATGTATTAAATATATCTAGTAAGAGAACATTTTCTTTTCTGTATTCTTTTTTAATAATAAATTTATTTTTATTGGTGTTCAATTTGCCAACATACAGAATAACACCCAGGGCTCATCCCGTCAAGTGCCCCCCTCAGTGCCCGCCACCCAGTCACCCTCACCCCCCCCACCTCCCCTTCCACCACGCCTAGTTCGTTTCCCAGAGTTAGGAGTCTTCCATGTTCTGGCTCCCTTTCTGATAGTGAAAGGGAATAAAGGGGAAAGGAGGAAAAATAAGTGGGAAATTTTCTGTACATTCTTTTTTTTTAATTTTTTTTTATTTATGATAGTCACAGAGAGAGAGAGAGAGAGAGGCAGAGACACAGGCAGAGGGAGAAGCAGGCTCCATGCACCGGGAGCCTGACGTGGGATTCGATCCCGGGTCTCCAGGATCGCGCCCTGGGCCAAAGGCAGGCGCTAAACCGCTGCGCCACCCAGGGATCCCTTTTCTGTACATTCTTAAAGCAATAAGCGTTTTGAACTCAGATTTTGTGTTCACTCCCATAGTAATTGTTATGATTAATAAAGGGAATATGAAGATATGAGAATTATTGTCAAAAGACTAAAGTTTTAGATCTGTCACTAACTTTCTGATTGACTTTGGGAGGGTCACTTAATCATCTGCATATTTGTCTCCTCTTTTGGAAAAAAATTTTAAGATTTATTTTTTAAGCTTTGTTTCTGTTTCTGGAAAGCCAATCTGGCTTGATGCTAATGTAACCAGGGAATAGAAGAGTGTTTGGCACAGAGTAAGTGCTCAATAAAGATTTATTGAATTCGTGGACTTGCCCTTATTTATTTATTTATTTACTTAGTTAGTTATACTGCAAAAAGCTTTATTGCCATTTGATCCATGGCTTAGGAGAGAGCTCCAAGGGATTTGACCTTTTTAGCATTATTGTCTTTTTTTAAGATTTTATTTATTTATTCATGAGAGACACAGAGAGGGGGGGGGAGCAGAGACACAGGCAGAGGGAGAAGCAGGCCCCACGCAGGGAGCCCGACGTGAGACTTGATCCCGGGTCTCCAGGATCAGGCCCTAGGCCGAAGGTGGCGCCAAACCGCTGAGCCACCCGGGCTGCCCCAGCATTATTCTCTTTTGTATAGAAGAGAATATAAGTTAGTTTTATTCCAAATAAAAAGAAAATGCAGTTCTTACCATTAAAAAATCAACACTCAAAATTAATATTTATAGTCTTTACGTTCTCTATTGATTCTTTTTTTTAAAGATTTTATTTATTTGTTCATGAGAGACAGAGGCAGAGACACAGGCAGAGGGAGAAGCAGGCTCCATGCAGGGAGCCCGACGTGGGACTCGATTCCGGGTCTCCAGGATCAGGTCCTGGGCTGAAGGTGGCGCTAAACCGCTGAGCCACCTGGGCTGTCCTCTATTGATTCTTTTAACTATAGTTGTATCAGTTGAATATTGCTCATTCCAAATTGTCATTCAAAAAATGTGAACACTTTGAATTAAACTAGTAGAGATTTAAAGTATATAACAAGGGCAGCCCCGCTGCCTCGGTGGTTTAGCGCCTCCTTTTGCCGGGGGTGTGATCCTAGAGACCTAGGATCGAGTCCCACGTCGGGCTTCCTGTGTGGAGCCTACACATAAATAAGTAAAATCTTAAAAAAAAAAAAGCATATAGCAAAATGCTATAACCTTTAGCAGAGAAAAATCTGCATGTATTTATAATAATTTACTGATGATATGCCATGTGTTTTTTTCCTAAATGTACCCATAATTCATTGTTTCTAAAATATTAAATATTTACACTTTGCTGATCTCTCAATAATATTTTATTTTGGCATGATAAGAAAAAAATGTCATTGAAACTGAATACTTTCCCATATTAATGTGCTCTGATATATTTAACAAGACATTTTAATCTCACTCTTCAAATCCTTTAAAACTCTAAACTCAAGGTATACCTTAATTGTTAAGCATTTATGTGACTATATTATATATACTTTAGGACTATATCATATATATATATATATATATATATATATATATATATATATATAAAACATAGCTATTTTATTGTATATAACATACAACTATGATATATACAAAATCATTTTTGCAGATCTAAAATAATGCATTTTTAAATTTTACTTTTTTATTTAAATTCAAGTTAGTAAAAATATAGTGTAGTATTGGTTTCAGGAGTAGCATTTAGTGATTTATCACTTAGGTACAATACCCGGTGCTGAGCAGCCTGGGTGGCTCAGCGGTTTAGCGCCGCCTTCCGCCTAGGGCATGATACTGGAGACCGGGGATCCAGTCCCATGTTGAGCTCCCTGCATGGAGACTGCTTCTCCCTCTGCCTGTGTCTCTACCTCTCTCTCTCTGTTTCTCGTGAATAAATAAATAAAATCTAAAAAAAAAAAAACAATACCCGGTGCTCATCACAGGTGCCCTCCTTAATGCCCATCACCCATGTAGTACTTCCACCCCTCCTGCCCTCCTTCAACCCTAAGTTTGTCCTCTATAGTTAAGAGTCTTTTATGATTTTCCTCCCTCTCTGTTTTTATCTTATGTTTCCTTTTCTTCCCCTATGTTCATCTGTTTGGTTTCTTAAATTCCACATGTGAATGAAATCATATATTTGTCTTTCTCTGACGACATATTTTGCTTAGTATAACACACTGTAGTTCCAACCACACTGTTGCAAATAGCAAAATTCCATTCTTTTGGATGGCTGAGTTATATTCCATCACATGAATACATACCTTTAATTTTTATTCTATTCGTCAGTCAGTGAACATTTGGCTCTTTCCATAATTTGGCTATTGTTGATAGTGCTGCTATAAACATTGGGGTGGACATGCCCCTTCAAATCAGCATATTTGTGTCCTTTGTATAAGTACCTAGTAATGCCATTGCTGGGTCATTGGGTAGTTCAATTTTTAACTTTTAGACAAACCTCAATACTGTTTTCCAGAGTGGCTGCACCGATTTATATTTCCACCAACTGTTTAAGAGGGTTCTTTATTTTCTGCATCCTTGCCATTATCTGTTGTTTCCTGAGTTGTTACTTTTACTCATCCCAACAGGAGTGAGTTGGTGTCTCATTATGGTTTTGATTTGTATTTCCCTGATGATGGGTGATGTTGAACATTTTATAATCTGTCTGTTATCCATTTGAATATCTTCCTTGGTGAAATGTCTGTTCATGTCTTCAGCCCATTTCTTAACTGGATTATTTATTTTGGGGGTGTTGATTTTGATGAGTTCTTAATAAATTCTGGATACTAGCCTTTTATCTGATATGTCATTTGTGAATATCTACTCCCATTCTGTCAGATGCCTTTTAGTTTTGTTTTCTTCACTGTACAAAAGCTTTTTATCTTGATGAGGTCCCAATACTTCTTGCTTTCATTCCCCTTGCCTCCAGAGACATATCTAGTGAGAAGTTGCTGCAGCTGATGTCAAAGAGGTTGCTGCCTGTGTTCTCTTCTAGGATTTTGATGAAATCCTGTATCACCTTTAGGTCTTTCATCCACTTTGAGTTTATTTTTTCATATGGTATAAGAAAGTGATCCAGTTTCATTCTTTCGCATGTGGCTGTCCAATTTTCCCAAAACCATTTATGAACATACTGTCTTTTTCCATTGGATATTCTTTCTTGCTTTGGTGAAGATTAGTTGACCCTAGAGTTGGGGGTCCATTACTGGGTTCTCTATTCTGTCATTGATCTATGTGTCTGTTTTTGTGCCAGTACCATACTGTCTTGATGATTACAGCTTTATAATACAGTTTGAAGTCTGAGATTGTGATGCTTTCTGCTTTGCTTTGCTTTTTCAACATTACTTTGACTATTCAAATTCTTCTCTGGCTCCATACAAATTTTAGGATTGTTTGTTCTAGGTCTGTGAAAAATGCTTGTGTTATTTTGATTGGAACTGCATTGAATGCATAGATTTCGTTGAATAATATAGACATTTTAACAATGATTGTTCTTCCAATTCATGACATGGAATGTTTTTCCACTACTTTGTCTTTTTCAATTTCTTTCATAAGTGTTCTATAGTTTTCAGCATACAGATGCTTTACTTCTTTGGTTAGGTTTATTTCTAGGTATCTTAAGTTTTTTTTGTGTGTGTGTGCAATTGTAAGTGGGATCAAATCCTTGATTTCTCTTTCTTCTGCTTCACTATCGGTATGTAGAAATGCAACAGATTTCTGTACATTGATTTTATAACTGAGGACTGCTGTATTCATGCATCAGTTCCATCAATTTTTTGGTGGTCAGGTTTTCTGTCATGTGGAGAGTATCACGTCATGTGGAGAGTGAAAATTTGATTTTCTCTTTGCCAATTTGAATGTATTTTATTTCTATTTGTTGTCTGATTGCTGAAGTTAGGACTTCCAGTATTATGTTGAACAACAGTGGTGAGAGTGGACATCCCTATCTTCTTTCTGACCTTAGGGAAAAAGCTCTCAATTTTTTGCAATTAAGGATGATGTTAGCTGTGGAATTTCACATATGCCCTTTATAATGTTGAGGTATGTTCCTTCTATCCATATATTCTTGATGTTTTTTATCAAGAAAGGATGCTGTGTTGTGATAAATGTTCTTCCTGTATCTATTAAAAGGATCATATGGGTTTTATCCTATCTTTTATTATGCAGTGTACCATGTTGATTGATTTGTGAATAATGAACCAGTTCTGCAGCCCAGGAATAAATCCTGCTTCATCATGGTGAATAATTCTTTTAATGTACTGTTAGGTTTGGTTAGCTAGTATCTTGAGAATTTTTGTATCCATGTTATTCAGGGATATTGTTCTGCAATTCCCTTTTTCAGTGGGGTTATTGTCTGGGTTTGGAATGAAGGTAATGCTGGCCTCATAGAATGAGTTTGAAAGTTTTACTTCCATTTCCATTTTTTGGATGAGTTTCAGAAGACTAGATATTAATTTTTCTTTACATGTCTGGTAGAATTCCTCTGGGAAGACATCTGGCCCTGGACTTTTGTTTGTTGGGAGATTTTTGATTACTGCTTCAATTTCTTTGCTGGTTATTGTCCTGGACAGGCTTTCTATTCCCTCCTGCTTCATTTTTGGTAGTTTATATGTTTTTAGGAATTGATCTATTTCTTCTATATTACCCAATTTGTTAGCAAATAATTTTTCATAATAATCTTTTATAAGTGTATTTCTTTGGTTTTGGTTGTGATTTCTTGTCTTTTACTTGTGATTTTATGTATTTGGATCTGTTCTCTTTTCTTTTTTGGTAAGTGTGATTAAGGGTTTATCAATTTTGATAATTCTTTCAAAAAAACAGTTCTTAGTTTCCTTGATCTATTCTACTGTTTCTTTTTGGTGTCTGTATCATTAATTTCTGCTCTAATCCTAATTATCTCCTTTATTTGACTGTTTTCAGGCTTTATTTTATATTCCTTTTCCAGCTTCTTTAGGTGTAAGGTTAGGTTGTATATTTGAGATTTTTCTTGCTTCTTGAAGAAGGCCTGTATTATTATGTTCCACCTTTGTTGCATCCCAAAGGTTTTGGACTGTCATTTGTTCATTTTCATTTGCCTCTGTGTATTTTCTTACTTCTTTAATTTTCTGAATAACCAATTCATTCTTTAGTAGGATGTTGTTTAACCTACATGTATTTTTGGCCTTCCCTATTTTTTCTTTGGTTGAATTCAACTTTCATAGTATTATGGTCTGAAAATATGCATGATATGATTGCAACCTTTTTGTACTGGCTGAGGCCTGATTTGTGACCCAGTATGTGATCTATTTTGGATAATGTTCCACAGGCACTTGAAAAAAATGTGGATCCTGTTGCTTTAGGTCAAAATACTGTGAATATATATGTGAAGTCCATCTGGACCAGTGTGTCATTCAAAGCCCTTGTTTCCTTGTTGATTGTCTGCTTAGATGCTCTGTCCATTGTTGTGAGTAGGATGTTAAAGTCCCCTGCTATTATTGTATTATTATCAGTGTTTATTTAATTTTGCTATTGATGCTTGATAGAATTAGCTGCTCCAAAGTTGGGGGCATAAATATTTACAATTGTTAGACCTTCTTGTTAGAGAGGCCCCTTTATTATGATATAGTGTCCTTCTTCTATTATTACAGTCTTTGGTTTAACATCTATTTTTGTCTGCTACAAGTATGACTACTACACCTTCCTTTTGACGTCCACTAACATAATAGATGGTTCTCCATCCCTCCCTTTCAAACTGTAGGAGTCTTTGGGTCTAAAATGAGTCTCTTGTAGACAGTATATCAATGGGTCTTGCTTTTTTTTATCCATTCTGATACCCTATGTCTTTTGATTGGAGCATTGAATCCATTCACAGTCAGGGTGATTATTAATAGATATGATTTTAGTGCTATTGTATTATCTCTGTTCCTGTAGATTGTCTCTATCCTTTCCAGTCATTATCACTTTCAGTCTCCCTTTCCTGCTCAGAGGGTCCCCTTTAGTATTTCTTGCAGAGATGGTTTAGTGTTCACAAACTGGTTTAGTTTTTGCTTACCTTAGAAACTCTTTATCTCTCCTTCTAGTCTGAATGACAGTCTTGCTGGAGAAAGTATTCTTGGCTGCATATTTTCCTCATTAAGCATGTTGAATATATCGTCCCACTGCTTTCTGGCTTGACAATTTTCTGTGAACAAGTCTGCAGCTAACATAGTGTTTCTACCCTTGTAGGATAAGGACCTTTTTTTCCCTAGCTGTTTTCAGAATTCTCTCTTTATCTTTGTATTTTGCAAGTTTCACTATTATATGTTTTGGTCTTTAGTTCTCTAAGTGTATATTCATGATTGATTAGTTTTCTTTCCTTCTTCTTTTGAGTTTCATTATTTTCCATAATTGTATCTTCTCTATCACCTCTTCAATCCTCTGCTTCTTCTATCTTCATTGTGATTAATTTACTCAGTTTTGCATCTCAGTTATGACATTTTTTATTTTGACCTGACTGGTTTTTAGGTCTTTTATCTCTGTAGCCAGGTTTTCTCTGGTGTCTTATATGCTACTTTCAACCCCAGCTAATCTTCTTAATGATGGTTAAAGATTCTTGTTCAGAAAGATTGCTTTTATCTGTTTTGAGAAAATCCCTAGCTGTGATCTTCCTTTTTTTTAATTTTTATTTATTTATGATAATCACACACACACACACAGAGAGAGAGAGACAGAGAGAGAGAGAGAGAGAGAGAGAGGCAGAGACACAGGCAGAGAGAGAAGCAGGCTCCATGCACCGGGAGCCCGACATGGGGTTTGATCCCAGGTCTCCAGGATCACGCCCTGGGCCAAAGGCAGGCGCTAAACCGCTGCGCCACCCAGGGATCCCTGTGATCTTCCTTTTGCAGAGAATTTCTCTGTCTTGTCATTCTGTCTAGGTTTCTCTCTTTTGTGTATTATGAGAAATTTCTATGTTTCCTGCTCCTGATAGTAATACTATATTAAGAAGGGATCCTACACTATCCAGGGCCTGGCACTTCAGAAAGTGTTTCTGGTGTATGCTGTTTGCATTCTGCTGTTGTGTTTTGGCTGTTGTTCCCACAGATCAGTCCTCTGTAGAGCTCCTTCTTGCTTGCTATGGGGAGTGTTTGGACCTTGAACAAGGAGTGGTTTGATTTGTTTGTTAAGAAAAATCTGATTTTAAAAAAGCCCGATTCAAAAAGAGAGAGAGAGAGAGAAGGAACAAAAAAGCAAACAAACTAACAAACAAAATCTATAACTCTGATTCCAAAGAAAAATAAAGGAAAAAAGAAAAGAAAAAATGTCTGGTCCAAAAAATGAGAAATGAGACAAACAAATCAAGAAATGAACAAAAACCTATAAACCTGATTCTAAAGAAAAAAAATAATATAAATTTTAAAAAATTTTAAATGGAAAGCCTATCCTATTTCCACCAGAATTGAAGCTGACACTTTGGCACACTCTATGATCAGTAGACTTGATGCATGCAGGATGCCTTTGTTCATCTTCTGGATTAGAGGCCTACTACACTGGCTTACTATCAGACCTGCCCTGGTAAAGATGATCTTGCTGGGTGTAGGGGAGGGTTTAGTGTAAGTGGCTCCAGCCTCCACTGGAGATGCTGTGTTTCTCTCTGAAGTTCAACTGTGCTGGTATGTGGGGATGGGGATGTGGTAATGTGGGGAGGGTGGAAGATGACATCATACCACTTTTCATTTCTGGGGCAGGGAACTCATGACTGCTACTGTCCAAAAGGCCCTCACAGAAAAGTGAACAACCTTACCTCCTATGTCTGAAGCTTTCATCAAATCCCTGTCCTCCACCTGTATTTGCCTGGGCTGTCGGCACACTAGAAGTCATAGTTCTCCTGTGCTTTATCTCTGGCTGAGGGTTAGGATTCAAAACTACAATTCTTAAAGGACCTGGCAAGGTGAGGACCCACTCCCCTCCCCTGGAAGTGATACTTGCAGTGCTGTGCCTGGCACCTTTCTGTGCCAGAAAAGCAGCTGAAGTCTAAAGTGAAGCACTGAGAAAAGATGCAACCAGGTGATCTGTCCTCTGCATTTGCCTTTGTCCTCTTTTGCTTAACAGGCACTCAATGGTTCCCAAGGGGCCTTTTGTACTTGGAGAAGAAATATACTCCCTTCCAAAAGTACTCCAGTTCTCTCTCAGTGTGATCTCAGGGGATCTCCACACCACAGCATTTGTGGGAACCCTATGCACTGCTCTCTCTCCCACTATCTCCCGCTCTCCCTGACTTCTCTCCTAAAAAAAGTCTCCCTCCCCTCTGTGGTACCACAGGTTTTCTTTGCCCCAATTCATGTCTCTGAACCTTGCATCTGCCATGCTCTCCCTCCAGTTATGCAGATTGTTTTCTTAATCCTCATATTGGTTTCCTAGTTGTTCAAAATGATTTGATGTTGATCTGTGTTTGAGGGTCAAGGGAAGCCCAGGATCTCACTACTACTATACCACCTTTACTTCTTCCCCCTAAAATAACACATTTTTTAAAAAGATTTTATTTATTTATTCATGAGAGACACAGAGAGAGAGAGAAACAGAGATACAGGCAGAGGGAGAAGCAGGTTCACTGTGGGGAACCCCATGTGGGACTTGAACCTGGGACCACGGGATCATGCCCTGAGTCAAAGGCAGATGCTCAAGCACTAAGCTACCCAGGTATCCCTAAAATAACACATTTTATAAGCAATCTAAATTCATATTAAAACAAGGAATATTTTGTTTGTTAGGGTTTTATTGTTGCTATCTTTTACTTATTTCTATTTTATTGAGATGTCAGAGAATATCTGTATGATAAGGATTTTTGAAATTTATTGAAAATTACATTTCATAAATGTTATGTATGCACTTGAAAATAATGGTGTGTTTTTTTATTTCCTGGGATTTGTAAGTGTTTATTAGATTAAGCAGATTAAGTTTATTCATTATATTTTGAATAATCTATTTTTACTGATATTTTACTGTTTTCTTAATCTATCTTTACTTATCAGCCTATACTTGGATTCATGTGTTTTTAAGCCAATTTCTTCTTAAAGAGACAAAGTAAGACCTCTTAGTAAATCACAGATCCCTACTCCCAGAGTTTTTTTTTTTTTTTTATGATACTCACAGAGAGGAGAGAGGCCCAGAGACATAGGCAGAGGGAGAAGCAGGCTCCATGCACCGGGAGCCCGATGTGGGATTCGATCCTGGGTCTCCAGGATCGCGCCCTGGGCCAAAGGCAGGCGCCAAACCACTGCGCCACCCAGGGATCCCCTACTCCCAGAGTTTTGGATTCAGTAGTTCTGTCGAGAGGCCTGGGAATTTGCATTTCTAACAAATTCCTAGGTAATTTGTAGGTAATGCTGATGCTGCTGTGGTCTATGACCAATGACATTTACACATCAGAAATGTCTGAGTCAGGAGAGGCTGAATTAAGAAAAAAGGTGTTATGCTATTATGTTGGCAAGTTGAACTCCAATAAAAAAATATATATACAAAAAAAAAGAAGAAAGAAAAAAAGAAAAAAGGGCCACCAAAATGTGGTTCACTCAATGTAAAGGACAAGGCTCATTCTTTGCCTCCACACCTGTATCCTTAGGAAGTAATTGGAAGAGGCCTCTTAGCTCAGAGTGACTGGATATGGAAGCAATTTTGATCATGTCAGCATTTATGGGAAACAGGCCAGGTACACAGATAATTCAGAGAAAGGAGCTTCATACACATGGTGCCAAATCTGTGCTATGTCAAAGCAGGGGCACTGCAGGCTAGTAAGATGCCCCTACTTTGATTGACCTTTTGTTATACTAAGATATGCAGATAGCTACAAAAACTGTAAATTTATTTATGAGTGAGTTTTTTACCTAATCCCCATTGATTTCTGCCTTTTAATCTAATAGAAACAAAAGATGAATCCCATATTTTAAAAGTTCATTTCTAGGTATTGGGGAATAAAGGACACAGGATTAATGAGATATTCAATTTTTCTATTTAATTTTTTTATTTCCATATTATGCCATTTTAAAAATTGTCTCTTGAAAATAAAATGGAGAAAAATAAAATATAGGTGAAGTTTATGTAAATTTGGAGTAGGGAAAAAACTTCTTAAGCATAACATCAAGGATAATGATGGCACTGATGTTTAACATTTGTTTACCCTGACATCAAAAGATAAAATAATATAAAAGGAGACAAAAGAAAAATAATTTCAAAAATTGAGAGGCCAATAAAGAATTGGGAAAAATTTTCCGATGATATGACAAAGGGATATTTTCCTTAATACATATAGTGTTCTTACAAATCAAGAAAATAACAAATACCTCAAATGAGGTATAGAGTTTTGTGTTAGTTATTGCTTTATCTCCAGCTTCTAATACATAGTACATACTTAAAAGTATTTTCTATAAATGAATTCTTTTTCAAAAAAGTAGGGAAAATGAACTCATAAACATATAGAAATATTCAAGCTTAATAAAACTCAATTAACTAAAAATTCTAAGATTGATCCTTCTGCCTGGATTATCATCTTGTGTACTTAGAAAATTCCTCAAGCTGGGGCACCTAGGTGGCTCAGTCAGTTAAGTATCTGCCTTCAACTCGGTTCCTGATCTCAGGGTCCTGGGATCAAGCCTCATGTTGGGCTCCCTGCTCAGCAGAGAGTCTGTTTCTCGCTCCCTCTGCCCCTCTGCCCTTCTCCCCACTAGTGCCTTCACTCTCTCTCAAATAAATTAAATATTTAAAGAAAGAAAATCCTCAAAGTTTCAAGATATAGACCAAGTATCATGCCATCTCTGAAATCTTTTCTATTTCCCTCTCTCCATCATTTTCAGTGCTATCAGGTCACCTTATATATTATTCTGTCATTTTGTTTTGTTGTCTTAAAATTTGAGGACATGTTTGTCTTCCCAAGTGAACTTAATTCTCAAGGACAAGGAAAATTCCTTTTCTTCATTGTTTTTAAAATTGAGGTATAATTGACATATAACATTAGTTTCAGGTGTACAATATAATTTGATATATGTATATATTGCAAAATGACAAGAAATTTATTATTTATAGATGTACTTTTAAACTTCACAGCTTCTAGATTATGCTAGTTGCTAAATATTCATTATACTAAATGAAGTTGTTATACAAAAATGAGATGGAAAATTGAATATTCATTTCTAAGGATAAATAGAAAAATGAATTATTTTTCTCTGATTATCATAGCATGCTAGTTTACTTTTGAAAGTATATGTTTTATTTTTAAAACTCTATTAATCTTTACTTTTATTCAATATCTTAAAATTTGTTTTTATATTTAGTACTGAATTTTCCATATCATATTCAATATTATGTTAGATTAATTGCACTGAATCTTCTGTTCTCACTATAATCAAGCTAGATTGATCTTATCCTAAAATCTACATTCTGGTTTCACTATAGAGTTAGAGTGGCAATAGTTGTGGTATTGGCAAGTTTTATCTTTGTACAAGTTGCCTTATATATCTTAGGCTGTTTGTTACAAACTAACATGAGGAAGTCCCCAACGGAACCTTTTAAATTCTCAGGGAATATTTTAATTAATTACTTAATTAATTAATTTTCAGGGAAGAATGTCAATTGGTTTTTCCCACCAATAATCAGTAATCACTAATGCTCTGGAGGATAGCTCTGTGAGTTATCCCACACTTGTGTGAAGGTCCAGGTCCTGAATTTGGTCCTTTAAATACAATAATTAACATTTTTTCCCATAGTATGTTTGGATCCCAAACTTGGTCTTTTAATGTCTGTGATTTTATCACAAAAATGTAAAAAGTTCATGCCTCCTTTGATACTGAAAAAAAGTGCATATGTCAAGATCAATTCTCTTTTTCTACAGATTATATAGTGTTTATCTACTGTGAAATAAACATTGTTTAATATTTATATAATTTAAAATATAAAATACCTATTAAAGAAGGTTATGGGCCATAAAGAAGAGTTTAAACATATAACTGTGAGATTTGATTCTGGATACTCCCTAGACTTTGGGTTCTTTTATGATTTAGTTGTGGCTTTTCTTTCACATTTCAGATTAAAGTAGATGTTTTATATTGCTATAAACTTATCATAGTTTGATATTTTCTGCTTGTTTTTGATGCTATTTTTGAATTTTTCTCATCTTTTAAGAACAGAACTTGAGGGATGCTTAGATGGCTCAGTGTGTTAAGCAACTGCCTTTGGCTCAGGTCATGATCCCAGAGTTCCAAGATCAAGCCCCACATCAGGCTCCTTGCTCAGGCAGGAGTCGGCTACTCCCTCTGCCCTTCCCCCTGCTCATGCTCTCTCTCTCAAATAAAGAAATAAAAATAAAATCTTTAAAAATAGAACTTGGCTTTCATCTGGTGCATTAGAAAACTTATTTAAATATTTAAGTCACTAATATAAATAGTGTATTTTAGCCACTCTGGATGACAACTTTTCTGCTCACTGCCCATTTAATGAATAAATGTGTGACCTGACATAGAATTGAAAATAAGAGGGATGGAAATTACATTTACCTCAAATAATTTGTGTTTTAACTCAATTTATTAAGCCTTATAAATATAAATTATGCATATGTATTAAGCACTTAAATCAGTATACTAAGATGATAGGGAAATGCATTTATATATTATAGTGCAGCTTTTGATTAACATGTGCTTTTTAAATTTGCATTGAAGTTAGCTAATGCATTATTAGTTTCAGGGGTAGAATTTAGTGATTCAGTAACTCAAACCTACCAGTCAAATTCTCAAGAATTCCTTGGTCAAATGTTAGTTAGATTCAGCCAGAGTTAAAACTCTTGATTATTTCATAGACAATGTTGTTGGTCGCAAAACATCCCTAACATCTCAAGCATCAAAGAAGAAAAATCAATCAAATTGCCACGTATTATCTTCTTTCTTATCACACTGTGGTTTATATTAAAGTACAATTAGCATGATTTTCCTGGGAAACGTTTCATTGTGGAATGAGACTAATAATTATTCTAGCCCCAATCAACTTTATAGAACAACTGTGAAGCCAAAATGACATGTGTATGAAAGCACCTTAAACATTGCTCCATGATTAAAAACTATTAAAAATCAATCATTATGAATAACATAAGTTACACTTTGAAATGGGATTTATTTTTTATGAAAGTAATATGTAATTATTGTTTAGAAAAATCAGTCATTAAAGAAAAAAGGTAATCCAACCATAAAATACCACCCAGATATTGTTAATAATCTTGTCACATTCCATTCTCTTATTCTATTTGTATGTGGGACCATGTCAAACTAAAAACTTCTGCAAAGCAAAAGAAATGATCAGCAAAATGAAAAAGCAATCTATAGAAAGGGAGAAAATATTTGCAAATCATATATCTGACAAGGGTTTAATAACCACAGTATGTAAAGAATTCATACCACTCAAACCAAAAAAGATCCAAATAGATTTTTTTAAAAGAAAACATAACAAATGGCCAACAAATATGTGAAAATAAGCTCTACATCACTAATCATCAGGAAAATGCAAATCAAGGCTGCAATGAGATACCACTTCTTACCTGTCAGAATGGCTAATATAAAGAGACAAGAAATAACAAAAGTTAGCAAGGATATGGAGAAAAAAAATCTTCATGCACTGTTAATGAGAATGCAAATTGGGGCACCCACTATGGAAAACAGATGGAGTTTCCTCAAATAGAATTATTATATGATCCAGTAATTCCACTACTGGGTATTTATCCAAAGAAAATGAAAATGCTAATTCAAATAGATATATGCACTCCAATGTTTATTGTAGCATTATTTACAATAGCCAAGGCAAAGAAGCAAATGAAATATTCATCCATAGATGAATGGACAAAAAAAATGTGGTAGAGATATATTTAGTGGAATATTACTGAGCCATAAAAAGGAAGATCTTGCCATTTGCAACAACCAGATCATATAATTTGGACCCAGATCATATAATTAGGTGAAATTAGTTAGAAAAAAATACCATATGATTTCATTCATATGTGGCATTAAGGAAACAAAACAAAGTGATACACACAAAAAAAGACAAAAAGCTAGACTCTTAAATATAGAGAACAAACTGATAGTTGCCAGAGGGAAGGTGGGTGGGGAGATGAGTGAAATAGATAAAGGGTATTAAAAGTACAGTTACCATGATGAGCACTGAGTAATTTATAGAATTGTTGAATCATAGTGTACACTTGAAACTTATGTAATATTGTATATTAATTATAATTCAATATAAGCAAATAAATGTATAAATAAATAAAAATATATAAGAAATTTAAAGTATAGAATGAAGCAAATTATAACAATCTCAGCCTCCTGATACATCAGTCTTAGGGTTGCAGATTTTATCCATACATATGTTATAGCATAGTAAAAATACCATATTAAGAATTAATCATATTTTTTTGCATTTTGTTGTCATAATTTTGTTACATAATGATTAATCCAATAAAGATACTATAAATTGCTCAATGCTAAATTCATATGTCACTATTATATAAAATCCATTGGTGGCTATCTTTATTGAATTGATATCTAACTTTTGAATTATTTTCTCAACATAACTTCCATCTTTTTTATTTTATTTATTTTATTTTATTTTATTTTATTATTTTATTTATTTTATTTTATTGGAGTTCAATTTGACAACATATAGCATAACACCCAGTGCTCATCCCATCAAGTGCCCCCCTCAGTGCCTGTCACCCAGTCACCCCCACCCCCCGCCCATCTCCCTTTTTACCACCCCTAGTTCATTTCCCAGAGTTAGGAGTCTCTCATGTTCGGTCACCCTCTCTGATATTTCCCACTCAGGAATGGATGCTGTATTTTGTCAAATGCTTTCTCTGCATCTATTAAGAGGGTCATATGGTTTTTGTATTTTCTCTTGTTGATATGATCAATCACTGATTGTTTTATTAGTGTTGAACCAGCCTTGCATCCCGGGGATAAATCCCACTTGGTCATGGTGAATAATCTTCTTAATGTATTGTTGGATCCTATTGGCTAGTATCTTGTTGAGAATTTTTGCATCCATGTTCATCAGGGATATTGGTCTATAATTCTCCTTTTTGGTGGGGTCTTTGTCTGGTTTTGGAATTAAGGTGATGCTGGCCTCACAGAACAAATTTAGAAGTATTCTATCCTTCTATTTTAAAATAACAGTGCTGTCTTTAATGGTGATTGGATGAGTTTAAAACATTATTAAGAGGTTAATGTATTCATAATTTGTCTTTCTACAAGTATCACTAAGTCTCACATCATTTAATATACTTAGCAGTGAAAATAGATCTCTAAGGTCCCTTCTAGGTTTACCTATCCATATTCGTTTTGTTGATTCTAAGGCAGAAGAATTTCTAGGAAAAAAAAAGTATTTCTAGACTAAAAGTAGAAATTAGTTCAATAGGAAACTTTCTAATTTTATGAGTTACATCAATGAGAAAAAGTATAACTCACCTAAAAAATGTACTACTCCTGCTAGAATGTCTTTAAAATGTAAGGTAGTCATGTTCATAAACAATTTATGGAAACATGATCAAATAATTTCCGTTTAAAGGAAAAAATTATGGCATTTCTCTAGGAACATTGATAGGAAAACTTTTAGAGTAGGATTAGTGACAATAGCTAAAGAGGAAATGGAGCAAATAGGACTTCTGAAATGTCTCAGATGATAATATTGCCTCTGCTGTTTATAGCTTAAGTTCAGTGGAATTTTAAAATACTGAGAAAAACAATGCATATTAGAATTCTGTATTAAAATATATAGTATATATCCAGATTAACATTTCTACCTACTCTTCACAAAACTAAAAAAGTGGCAGTGCCAGAATTTGAAAGTAGTAGTCTAATTCTAGACCTTAGCCCCTTAACAACTATTCTTCAAATGCTTCTCAAATCTAAAAATTAAAGTAAGGTAAATTTCAAGGCAGCAATTCAGAATAATAGACCACATATTGCTTTGGTTCTTTGGGCGAGAGAGTGTTCAGACCAAAGAAAGCAGTGCCTAGAAGCCTCTTACAGATAATGAAGTCTTTTGGGGGACCACTGCCATAAAAAAGCATAAGAGCTAAACAGCTATGCCCACATTATTTTTCTACAGATGCATAATTGGCATTAGGAAAATAATTTCCTTTCCCTTTTTTATGCCTTCTTTTCTTGTTTCATTTTTTCCTTCCTTCCTTCCTTCCTTCCTTCCTTCCTTCCTTCCTTCCTTCCTTCCTTCCTTCCTTCTCTTCTTTCCTCCTTTCCTTCTTTTTTCAGCTTTTTCTGATAATATAGTAGTGTTTAGTACCCCTGGTTTCTGGGCACTAAATGACAATAGATAGCACTGCACCTCTGTCCCATTTCAGGACAACTAAAAAAACTTCCAGCAAATTCCACAGGAAAAAAATTAGGTCAACCAAAGTGCTTTTGCTTATTTATACATAATGGAAGGAGATTTTATCTACTGGTTAGAAGGGAAGTAAAAATCCTTGAATATCAGCTATATCCCAAACATATTTAACCTTATGAAGTAGGGATATTATCTCCAATTTGCATATAAGTGAGAAGCAGAGATAATCTCCCCAGGTTCTTACAATGGTAGAGGAGGGAAATTTAATCAAGGTCTGAATAACAAAGGCACTGCATCGCAATGCCTGAATATGTGGGATGGCTATCACACTGCTTCAGCTGTCTGATCATATCAAGAACCTTTGATATTTACCCAGGTATAGTTTTCCCTTTCAGAGGAGTTTCAAGAATGGAGAATGTAATGCCTATCTTCTTAACTCATAATAAGTGTTTCATCTGAGAAATAGGTCTTTAAAAGGTTCTGGCTGGTCAAAGATTATATTTTCCCCTTTAGTAGGTGACTGATTCTTAGAATTTCCATTTCTTCCAGATCAAGAATTCAACATGGGGCCAAGGGATCTGAGAAAGTAGTCTCAAAAAAGGCTATGCAACATTCTCTTTTTAGAAAAAGAGATTGTTTGCAACTTTCCAAGATTGAGTGACATTTTGAAGCCAAGCAAGGAAATGGATTAACTAAAAAAAAAAATAAATATCTTGGCCATATGATTACCTAGTAAAAATATAGAGAAAGTAAATTGCTATGTCTTAATAAAATTACCATTATTTTTTTATCCTATACATCTCCCAAGTCAACAACTTTTCTGTTAATTTAGATGTCAGTTGAACATATTTTAAAATTCATTAATTAGGAACTAGGAGTAGACTTCGCTATAAGAAATTTTGCTTACTTTTAAAGGTAGAATGTTAATTACCATGATTTGAGGATTATTGTAGTAATAAAATGATTTTTTTAAAAGATCTAAAAATGAAAAGTCAAAGGCTACCATATCAAAAATAATCAATTTTAGAAAACAATCAGATTTTCTTTGCAAATTTCTTTCATAATAATATCATAGTCTGTTTGCAAGTAAGAAACTTTTCTATGTCGATATTTTTTATGTTAAGAACCAGTGATTTTGAAGTTTGTAATATTCTTGATACATATTTCTCATTAATAAGTTTAATTATTTAATGTTCTACCCTTGAAACTCAATCTTATTTGATCATCAATAATAATGATGTCAGAATAATTACAACAATGCTGTGGATTATTTAACTTGTGTTGCATAGCTCTTTTAGAATATTTATAAGTATTTCAAGATTGATTTCCAAAAAAGTATCAATTCATCCTCCATTTTTCTTCACTCTTGCTAATATTAATATTATATGTTAAAAATCATCTCTGCAAATGTAATAGAGGAAATTGTATTTTACAATAATAGTTGCATTTCTTTGATTTCTTGTCAACCTTGTAAAATGGAATATTTTAAATATGCTGAATGGTCACTTATTTTAGGAATTACATTTTCATATCTCTAGCTCATTTTTGTCCTATTTGAGAATTTTTTTCTTATTTAGTGTGAGATATTTATTTATATTAAACATATTAACTTACTGTCCATCATATACAATGCAAATTATTTCCCCACTTAGTCCATTAACTTTATTTTTGTTAATGGTGGTATTTATTTTAAAATGTTCCGAGATGCCTGGGTGGCTCAGTGGTGAGTGTCTGCCTTTCACTCAGGGAGTGATCCCGGGGTCCTGGGACTGAGTCCCACAGGAGGCTCCTTTATTAAAAATAATAATAATAAAAAAATAAAATAAAATAAAATACACATGTTCTAATTTGCATATAGTCAAATATATCAACTTTTTCAATGTTATCATTCTATTTTTGCATCATATTAATTATTGTAGCTGAATTTTATCATCTGATGTAAAATCTTTTTTTTAAGATTTTATTTATTTACTGATGAGAGACACAGAGAGAGAGGTGGAGGCATAGGCAGAGGGAGAAGCAGGCTCTCTGCTCACAGACTTGATCACACCCTGAGCCAAAGGCAAACACTCAACCACTGAGTCACACAGGTACCCCAACTGATGGTAAAATCTGATCATAATTCTGCTTTTTTGCTTATTGATTCCTCCATCTAAATTATGGTATTACTTAGTCAATTTTTTTTAAGAGGGAAGGAGGAAGGGAAGATATTTTGACTGGAATTTTATTATGTGCATAATTTTGAGAATTGTCTGTTTATAACATTCATTCTTACCACTTTTCTCTCAATAAATTTATGTCTCATTTTATGTATTTCATTGTTAAAACGATTTTTAAGGTCATGCAAATATTGGTACTCTACATTTTAAGTTAAAATTATTCCAAAATATTTTATATTTATATCAATGTTGTTACTGTCAGTAAAATATATGCGTGTGCATTTTTACTTCCCAATTTTTATATCTTTTAAATTTTTATTATCGTCCAGCTAGATCTAGAGTGTTATGCTGAGCAAAATTTTGATAATTGCCATCCACATCTTGTTCTTAATTTTAATGGATGTATTTCTAACATACCATGATTATGTACCATGTTATATTTGTTATAGTTTTTTAAACTGTGTTTTGAGCTTTAACTTACATATCATAAAACTTACATATTTCAATTGTATAATTCAATGATACTTAGTAAATTTACAAGGTTGTGCAGCCATCACCCCAATTAAATTTTAAAATGCTTCTATAACCCCACAAAGATCCCTCGTGCCTGTTTTCAGTCACTCACTGTTTCCACTCTTAATGCAATATGTCAGGTGTCAGGATCTTTCATTCCTTTTTGTTATCAAACAGTAAAATAGTATACCATTGTATCGATATACTATGTTTTGTTTATGGTAGGAACCCATTATCAATTTAAAGGAGTTCATTACTGCTAGTTTGACTGATTGCTCTTTTTTTTTTCCTCCTGTGCAAAAAGGTGCCTTTATTATAGCCAAAGGACAGGACCCATGGACAGAAAGAGCTGCACTGGGATTGTGAAGAGTAACTGGCCAAATACTTTTTTAGTTGGTGGCAGTTAGGGATAGCGTAAGTCTCTAAGGAATCTGTGCATGTTAAAAGCAAGGTTTCCAGGACCTTGAAGGTCTAGCTATTGTTAAGATAAGGTCGCTTTTAGTTTTTAATAAAAGATCAACAGTAAAGCTTAAGCCATGAGTTTCTTGAAGAATGGCAAACTCTGCATGTCTCAGGGATTTATCAGTGGACTGCATGCTGTAAGGAGATTTAATTTTATCTATTTTTCTCTTACCTTTGTTCTCATCATTTCTTCCCTGAACAGCTTTGACCCTTAAGTCTTTAAGGTTGCTGAGGGTGGGAGGTTTTATTTTCTGTAACTTCTTCCTGCTGATTAGGGTCCTAGGGATGACCCTACAGATAGGTCAACATTAGTCAGTTGGAGATGTAGGAATTACAAAAGGCAGAGGCAGCTAAATCCAAGGTAGACAGTGTATATGAATCTCCTAGAGTAGGAAGGATTATTTGTCAGCTTGAAGTTATGGCAGGGAAGGAGTCTCAGCACCAAGCAGAGAGACATTGGAAAAAACAGCAAAGATTATTAAGATATTATGAGAAAAAGAAGCTCAATAAAGAGACCATTGATAATTGACCAAAATGAATGGATATTGTTTATTAACATTGTAAAATTTTGACAAAATGTTCTACTTTTCTTGTGTTTCAGGAACCTTTGAATTAGCATGAATTTATCTGTTTCTTGTGAATATAACTTGTTCATACAAATCTTCTAAACCAACTCATTCAATAAAGGTCTACTTTTCTTCCATCATTATTAATTTATTTACACTTTAATTGGTGATTCAATTTCTATAATTTTTCACAGAAAATTTTTCAAATAATTCAATTTTTGTCATGGAGTTGAGGTGGTAATATTATAAGTTTTATATTTAAAATTGTATTATAAGTTTTAAAATACTCATTATAAAACAAATACTAAATGATATAAAGAGAATAATCATCTGAATTTTGAACACTCCATTTTAACAAACATTACTTTTTTTCAAACGTTAATATTTTCATGAACATTATTCCTGGTATCTATCTATGGTGATACATAAACCCCAAAACACAATTTCATAGAGACACACAAACACAACTCCAAATAAATAGGCTGATAAGCATCCTGTACTTCTGTGATCTGATTTAGACATACAACAATATGTCCTGAACACCTTTGCAAGTCTGTAAAGACCTAAAGCACTTTTTAAAAATTTCTGCACAGTAGTCTATCATTTTCATAAGCATAGCCATATATCCCAATTTTCTTTATCAACATCTCTTTTATGGATTTTGTTTCCTATATTTAATCTTTAAAAAGTAATAATAAACAGCCTTATGCACACCTATTATCCTACTCTTAAAAGACTAAATTTTAATATTACAGATACGAAAAACAAATATTAATAATATTTTATATTTTTATATATAATTCCCATATTGCCTTCCAGAACTATTTTGCCACTTTACGTTTTTCTTTTTTTTGTATATTTTTTTTATTGGAGTTTGATTTGCCAAACTGATCATCCCATCAAGTAACCCCCTCAATGCCCAACACGCAGTCAACCCATTCCCCTGCCGACCTCCCCTTCCACTATCCCTTGTTTGTTTACCACAGTTAGGAGTCTCTCATGTTCGGTCACCCTCTCTGATATTTCCCACTCATTTTCTCTCCTTTCCCCTTTAATCAATTTCAATGTTTTTTTTTCATATTCCTGGAATGAGTGAAACCATATAATGTTTGTCCTTCTCCGATTGACTTATTTCACTCAGCATAATACCCTCCAGATCCATCCACATTGAAGCAAATGGTGGGTATTTGTCGTTTCTCATGACTGAGTGATAGTCTATTGTATATATAGAACACATCTTCTTTATCCATTCATCTGTTGATGGGCACCGAGGTCCCTTCCACCTGTTTGGCTATTGTGGACATTGCTGCTATAAATATTAGGGTGCAGGAGGCTCAGCTTTTCACTGCTGAGACCCTGTATCTTTGGGGTAAATCCCTAGTAGTGCAATTTTTGGGTCGTAGGGTAGCATTATTTTTAACTCTTTGAGGAACTTCCACACAGTTTCCCAGAGTGGCAGTACCAGTTCACATTCCCAACAACAGAGCAAGAGGGTTCCCCTTACACCACAACCTCTCCAACATTTGTTGTTTCATGTCTTATTAATTTACACCATTCTCACTGGTGCAAGGTGGTATCTCCTTGTGGTTTTGATTTGTATTTCCCTGATGGCAAGTGATGCGGAGCATTTTCTCATGTGCTCATTGGCCATGTGTATGTTTTCTTTGCTGAGACATCTGTTCATGTCTTTTGCCCATTTCATGATTGGATTGTTTGTTTCTTTCCTGTTAAGTTTAATAGGTTCTTTATAGATCTTTATAGATCTTTATAGATGTGAGGTTAGCTTATATACATCATTTGCAAATATTTTCTCCCATCCTGTAGGTTTCCTTGAGTTTTGTTGACTTTCTCTTGCTGTGCAGAAGCTTTTAGTCTTGATGAAGTCCCAATAGTTCATTTTTGCTTTGTTTCCCTTGCCTTCATAGACGTATCTTGCAAGAAGTTGCTGTGGCCAAGTTCAAAAGGGGAAGGATTTTGATGGATTCTTGTCTCACATTTAGATCTTTCATCCATTTTGAGTTTATCTTTGGGTATGGTGTAAGGGAATGGTCAAGTTTCATTCTTCTGCATGTGGCTGTCCAATTTTTCCATCACAGTTTATTGAAGAGACAGTCCTTTTTTCAGTGAATAGTCTTTCCTGCTTTGTCAAATATTAGTTGACCACAGAGTTGAACGCCCATTTCTGGGGTCTCTACTCTGTTCCATTGATCTATGTGTCTGTTTTTGTGCCAGTAGCATACTGTGTTGATGATCACAGCTTTGCAGCACAACTTGAAATCCAGCATTGTGATGGCCCCAGCTCTGGTTTTCTTTTTCAATTCCCCTGGCTATTTGCAGTCTTTTCTGATTTCACACAAATCTTAAGATGATTTGTTCCAACTCTCTGAAGAAAGTCCATTGTATTTTGATAGGGATTACATTCAATGTGTAAATTGCCCTGGGTAGTATTGATATTTTCACAATGTTAATTCTTCCAATCCATGAGCATGGAATATTTTTCAGTCTCTATGTGTCTTCCTCAATTTTTTTGAGAAGCGTTCTGTAGTTTTTAGGGAATATATCCTTTACCTCTTTGGTTAGGTTTACTCCTAGGTATCTTATGCTTTTGGGTGCCATTGTAAACGGGACTGACTCCTTAATTTCTCTTTCTACAGTTCCATTGTTAGTGTATAGAAATGCAACTCATTTCTGGGCATTGATTTTGTATCCTGCCACATTGCCAAATAGCTGTATGAGTTCTAGCAATCATGGGTGGAGTCTTTTGGGTTTCTATGTACAGTATCATGTCATCTGTGAAGACGGAGAGTTTGACTTCTTTGCCAATTTGAAAGCCTTTTATTTCTTTTTGTTTTCTGATTGCTGAGGCTAGGACTTCCAGTACTATATTGAATAGCAGTGGTGAGAGTGGACATCCCTATTGTGTTCCTGATCTTAGGGGAAAGAATTTCAGTGTTTCCCCATTGAGAATGATATCTGCTGTGGGCTGTTCATAGATGGCTTTTAAGATGCTGAGGAAGGTTCCCTCTATCCCTACACTCTGAAGAGTTTTGATCAGGAATGGATGCTGTATTTTGTCAAATGCTTTCTCTTCATCTATTGAGAGGATCATATGGTTCTTGTTTTTTCTCTTGTTGATATGATCTATCACATTGATGGCTTTACAAGTGTTGAACCAGTCTGGCATCGCAGGGAGAAATCCCACTTATTCATGGTGAATAATCTTAATGCACTGTTGGATCCTATTGGCAAGTACCTTTTGGGAATTTTTGCATCTGTGTTACTCAGGGATATTGGTCTATCATTCTCCTTTTTGGTGGGGTCTTTGTCTGGTTTTGAAATTAAGGTGATGCTGGCCTCATAAAACGAGTTTGGAAGTATTGCACCCTTTCTATCTCTCGGCACAGCTTTCGTAGAATAGATATTGTTTCTTCTTTAAATGTTTGATAGAATTCCCCTGGGAAGCCATTTTGCCCTGGACTTTTGTGTCTTGGGAGGTTTTTGATAACTGCTTCAATGTCCTCCCTGGTTATGGGCCTGTTCAGGTTTTCTATTTCTTCCTGTTCCAGTTTTGGTAGTCTGTGGTTTTCCAGAAATGCGTCCATTTCTTCTAGATTGCCTAATTTTTTGGCGTTTAGCTGCTCATAATGTGTTTTTAAAATTGTTTGTATTTCCTTGGTATTGGTGGTGATCTCTCATTTTTCATATGTGATTTTATTAATTAGATTCTTTTCTCTTTTGTTTCTTATAAGGCCAGCTAATGGTTTATCTTTGTTATTAATTCTTTAAAAAAACCAACTCCTGGTTTTGTTGGTCTGTTGTACAGTTCTTCTTGTCTCTATTTCATTGAGTTCTGCTCAAATATTTATTATCTCTCGTAATCTCCTTGGTGTAGGTTTTATTTGCTCTTCCTTCTCTAGTTCCTTTAGATGTGATGTTAGCTTATATATTTGAGTTGTTTTCCAATTATGTCAGGGATGCTTGTATTGCGAAGTATTTTCCTCTTAGGACTGCTTTCACTGTATCCCAAATATTTTGAACGGCTGTATCTTCATTTTCATTAGTATCCAAGAAAATATTTAATTATTCTCTAATTTCTTTGTTGACCCTTTCATCTTTTAGCAGGATGCTCTTTAACCTCCACGTGTTTGAGTTTCTTCCACATTTCTTCTTGTGATTGAATTCAAGTTTCAAAGTACTGTGGTCTCAAAATATGCAGGGGGCAATCCCAGTCTTTTGGTATCAGTTGAGACCTGATTTGTGACCCAGTATGTGGTCTCTTCTGGAGAAAGTCCATGTGCACTTGAGAAGAATGTGTATTCAGTGGTGTTCAGATGCAAAGTTCTGTAAATATCTGTGAAATCCATCTGGTCCAGTGCATCTTTTAAAGCTCCTGTTTCTTTGGGGATGTTCTATTTAGAAGATCTGTCATTTGCAGAAAGTGCCGTTTTGAAGGCTCCTACAATTAGTATATTTTTATCTAAGTATGTCTTTACTTTGGTTATTAATTGATTGATATACTTGGTAGCTCCCACATTAGGGGCATAAATATTCATGATTGTTAGGTCCTCTTGTTGGATAGACTCTTTAAGTATGATACAGTGTCCCCCTTCATCTCTTACTTTGGGATAAACTTTAATTTATCTTATATGAGGATGGCTACCCCAGCTTTCTTTTGAGGACCATTGGAATGGTAAACGGTTCTCCAACCTTTCATTTTCAGGCTGGAGGTATCCTTAGGTCTAAAATGAGTCTCTTGTAGACAGCAAATAGATGGGTCTTGCTTTTTTATCCAGTCTGAAACCCTGCATCTTTTGATGAGATCATTTTACCCATTCACATTTAGAGTCACTATTGAAAATATGAATTTAGGATCATCGTAATACCTATTCAGTCCCTGTTTTGTGGCTTATTTCTTATCACTTCCTCTTTCTTTTCCATGACCTCTTTAATATTTCTTGGAGAACTGCTCTGGTGGTCACATATTCTTTCATTTTCTGACTATCTTGGAAGCTCTTTATCTCTCCTTCTATTCTGCATGAGAGCCTTGCTGGATAAAAGTATTCTTGGCTCTATGTACTTCTTGTTTAGGACCCTGAATGTATCCTGCCAGCCCTTTCTGGCCTGCCAGGTGACTGTGGAGTGGTCTTCTGTTAATCTAATTTTTTCCCATGTACTTTAGGGATCTCTTATCTCTTGTTACTTTAAGGATTTTTCTTTTTATCTTTGGAATTTGCAAGTTTCGCTATGAAATGTCATGGTGTTGAATGGTTTTTATTGATTTTGGGGGGGACCTCTCTATCTACTGAATCTGAATTCCTGTTTCCTTCCCCAAATTAGGGAAGTTCTCAGCTATGATTTGTTCAAATTGTTTTCTGGCCCTCTGTCCCTTTCGGCGCTCTCTGGAACCCCAATTATACATAGATTTTTCCTTCTGAGGCTATCATTTATTTCCCTTAGCCTTTCCTCATGGTCTTTTAATTTTTTTCTCTTTTTTCCTCAGTTTCCTTCCTTGCTATCAACTTGTCTTCTATGTGGCTCACTCTTTCTTCTACCTCATTAAGCCTTATCGTTAGGACCTCCAGTTTGGATTGCATCTCATTTAATTGATTTTTAATTTTGTCCTGATTAGATCTAAACTCTGCAGTTATGAAGCCTTTGATTCCTTATGCTTTTTTCCAGGGCCACCAGTCGCTTTATAATTGTGCTTCTGAATTGGCTTTCTGGCATCGAATTGTAATCCAAATTCTATGACTCAGTGTCGAGAGTTCCTTTTCTGATTTTTTTTTTTGGTGAGTTCTTCTTTCTAGTCATTTTGCCCAGTGCAGAGTGTCTGTATGAGTGGTCTGAGTCAAGAGTATCAACCACAACCTAAGTAGATTTCACCCTAGTTATTTCTGCAAGGTTAGAGACCAGAAATTGAAAACAAAGATCAGAAGATAATTTTAAAAAAAAAAGGACCACTAAAGGGAAAAACAAATTTTAAAACAAAGTATTAAAAAACAAAAGGCCAAGAATCCCAAAGAAGAGAAAAAAAGGAGAAGAAAAAAAGGGGGGGGACTGGGAGATGGTGGTGGTGATGAAGTTGTAGTGGAGGGAGAATGTAATCTACCTGAGAGGCTCTAGAGGGTGATCCTCTTGTGTCTGGGTATATTAAGTTCTGTATGTTAGACAATGCTTAGTCTCAAATTTATAGAAACCAGAAATACTTGTAGAAGAGTCCAACATTGACCACCAAAACATAAATGATTTAAAAGAGGGCGGCAGAATGGGAATGAGGAATCTCACAGAATGAACCAGCATGATATACCACTTGGTTCTGGGTGCATACTGGTCGTTTTAGAAGGCATTAACTTCCATCATTGTAGAACAAAATGAGGCAGAGAAAAGAAAAAAAAAACACAAAACAAAACAAAACAAATATCTTGTATATCTCCCAAAATTAAGTTCAGTATGTTTTAGGGAATCTAGAAGTGGAAAATATATCTAGGACTTGTAATTGTAGACATATGAAAGTCAAAAAAGAAGCATCTTAAAAATGAAGAAGTGGTAAAATATTGTAGTTAAGGTGGGAAAAGAGAATAAAAAATTGGAAATTTACAGTGTGATATAAAAACGAGTTGTACTGGAAAAAGGAAGAATAAAAGGAGGGGTGTCCTCTGGTTCTATATGCTATAAATCCCTCCACTTCCTTTGGAGCTCTCCAGTGCTGCTTGGTCAAGGACTTGCTCTTCCCGTCCTTCCAGCTGGTCTCCGGGTAGGGGCCTGCTGTGCTGATTCTCAGGTGTGTGCACCTGGGAAAGCTGCCCTACCCCCAGCCAAGTACACAGCTCAGTGAGAGCTATTGACTCCAAGAGGCCTCTGTTCCCTAGCGGCCCCACCCCTCCCAGGCACAGGTGACACCAGGAGGCAGCAGGCAGCTATCCAGCTCTAGCATCAGCACCCCACAGTAACTACCTCAGTCTCCCAGTCCACACTGGCCTAGATGCTCCTGGCGCTGGCGTGGGTGCTCTAATCTGTACAGCTTGGGGGCGCCCAGCCGCAGAGGAGTCCTCACTGTCCTGTGCCCTCCCCGCCTCCACCTGTCCCGGGGGGGAGCGCAAATTCATGGAATGTGTCCCAAGTGCCCTGGTATTTGGGGGCTGCGCTGCTGGAATTGTGTTCCCAGGGCCGCGGCTCCTAAAGGAAGCAGGGCACAGCCACCTCTACTCAGAGCCGCCTGAGCCCGGGCTTCTCCCGAGGCCCCACCAGGCGCACGCTCCAGCCCTTTACGGAGATCGGCCCACAGCGTGTGGCGCGCTCTCCCCCAGGCGCACTTCCTCTCTTAGTGACTCCGGGAGACTGGAGGCTCTGCTGCTCCTCTGTGATTCGCTCAGGTTCCCTGCTAAGTGCCTTTCCATCCGGGAAGAATCCGGTGCGGATTTTTAAAGTTCCCACTTCTCCAGGGCTGGGCTCTCCTGTCCTGGAGGCTCTGCCTGCCCCCCTTAGCCCAGCTCCTCATGGGGTCCCTCCCCCACGCGATGCTTTTTTATCCGCCCCCCGCCCCCCGCCTTCCTACCTTGTTAGAAGCGCAAACCCTTCTCTCTGTAGCGTTGCAGCTGTTCCCTCTTTAAATCTCAGGTCGAATTCATAGGTTTTCAGGGTGGTTTGAAAGTTATCTAGGTAAGTTGGTGGGGACAGGTGAGGTGGGGCCCGCCAGTTTACAGTTGATAGCAGTATACAAATGAATTAATTTCTCTTCATTATTGACTTAATTATGTCTTTTCAATATTTCCTATGTTGACAATATTTTAGGTAAATTATATTTCGTTGTTCATACTATTATATACTATATTATTAGTAAGGCCAACTTTGTTTTCATATGTTTAATAATAATCTATATTCCTTTTATGAATTTTTTATTTATATCCTTTATTTTATTGAATGTTTTTTATTGATTCTATTTAAAATATTTTTTGTCATTTGTTATGAATATTTTCCTCAGGTTCTCATTTTTCATTCAAAAATTAGAGTGTTGAACAGACCAAATTTATTTTATTTTTTAAAATGTTTTTAGTTTTTAGAGCAATTTTTGATTTATAGCAAAATTGAGTTAAGGTTATAAAGATTTCACATATACTTCCTGCCCACACACATGCATAATCTCTCCCACTTTCAACATCCCCTATGAAAATGGTATATTTGTTATAACTGATGGACCTATATTAACACATCTTTTTCATCCAAAGACAATAGAATACATTGGGGTTCACTTTTGGTATACGGTCTATGGGTATGGACAAATATATGCCATGTTACCTACAAATATAGTATCATACAGAGAAGTTTCACTGTCCTTACTATCCTCTATGCTGTGCCCATTCATCCCTCTCTCTCCTCAACCTCTGGCAATCACTGAAGTCTTTACTGTTACCATAATTTTGTTTCCCAGAATGTCATATACTTGTAATCATACAGTATGCAGCCTTTTCAGATTGGCTTCTTACACTTAATAAGATGCATATAAGTATACTCTATGTATTTTTAAGACTTGATAGCTCATTTATTTTTAGTGCTGAGCAATATTTCCTTGTCTGGAGGTATTACAGTTTGTTTGTTCATTCACCTACTGAAGAATATCTTGGTTTCTTCCAAGTACTGGAAATTATGAATAAAGGTGCTTCAAACATTTCTATACAGATTTTTGTGTGGCTATAAGTTTTCAAATTGGATCAATTTATAAGAAAGACAGTAAGAGGAGGAAGAAAAGAACTACAAAACAGCAGAAAAAAATTAAGATGATATTAACAAGTCCTTACCTATCATTTGTTACTTTAAATTGAAATAGATTAAATGTTCAAATAAAAGGCATAAAGTCCTGAATGGATAGAATTACAGGACCCAACTGTATGTTGCCTACATGAAAGTCACTCAGCTTTATGGACACACATAAGGTTGAAGGGAAGGGAAGGGGAAAAAATATCACATGCAAATGGAAATTTAAAAAAGCATGAGTATATTTATATCAGATAAAATAGATTTTAAGTCAATAATTGTAATAAGACAAAGAAGGTCATTATAAAATGATAAAGGAGTTCATTAATCAAGAGGATCTAACACTTGTAAATCACAGGAAAGAAGATCGAAGCTGGAAGCATCATGCTTTCTGATTTCAGACTATAAAACAAAGCTATAGTCATCAAAATAGTATGGTACTGGCAAAAACAAAAACACAGAATAAAAAGGCCAGATATGAATCCATGTACATATGATCAACTAATAATTGAAAAGGATACCAAGAATACACAATGGGTACATGTGCCCATGAGTTTTGTACCCTTTGGATAATTACTTAGAAGTGTAATTGTTGGGTTGTGTTCTATTTTTAACTTTTTAAAAAACCTCCATACTGTTTTCCAGAGTGGCTGTGCAAGCTTGCTTTCCCAATCATCAATGTAAGAGAGATCCCCTTTCCATGGATCCTTGCCAACATTTGTTGTAGCCCAAGTTGTTAATTTTAGTTATTTGGACCGGTGCGAGGTGGCATCTCATTGTGGTATGGATTTGTACTTCCTTTATGCCAAATGATGTTGAGCTTTTTTTTAAAGTTTCTGATATCCATTTGTATGCTCTCTTTTGGGCATATGCACCCTAATGTTTATAGCAACAATGCCTACAGTAGCTAAAATATGGAAAGAGCCAGATGTCCTTCAACAGATGAGTGAATAAAGAAGATGTTATATGTATAAATATATATACATATATATTATATTTTGGTATACAGTCTATGGGTTTGGACAAATATATGCCATGTTTGTCCATACATATATGTTATTCACATATATATATATATGAACACTTATAATATATATATGTGAATAATATTATTCAGCCATCAAAAAGAAGGAAATCTTGCCATTTGCAGTGATGTGGATGGAAGTAGATGGTATCATGCTAAGCAAAATAAGTCAGAGAAAGACAAATACTATATGAGTTCATCTATGTGTGGAATTTAAAAAACAAAACAGATGAACATAGAGAAAGGGAAAAAATAAAATAAGATAAAAACCGAGGGGGGGAAACTATAAGAGACTCTTAACTATAGGAAACAAACTGAGGGTTGGTGGAGGGGAGGTGGGGGGGATGGGGTAATTGGATGATGGGCATTAAGGAAAGCAAATAATGTAATGAGCACTAGGAGTTATATGCAAATGATAAATCACTAAGTTTTACACTAGAAACTAATAATACACTATATGTTACCTAAATTGAATTTAACTAAAACATTTTTTTAAAGAATACACAATAAGGAAAGAATAATCTCTTGAATACATGGTGCTGGGAAATTTGGACATCTACATGCAGAAGAATGAAATTAGACCCCTATATTACACCATACACAAAAACCAGTTTAAAATGAATTAAAGACATTGATATAAGACCTGAATCCATAAAACCCTTAGAGAAAAATACATAAAGTAAAAGCTTCTTGATATTGGTTTTGGCAATGCTATTTTCGATAGGACACCAGGTAACAAAATCAATCATGTAACAAATAAATAAGTGGGACCACATCAAACTAAAAAGCTTCTACACAAAAGGAAACAATAAACAAAATGAAAAGGCAACATATGGAATGAAAGAAAATATTTGCAAATCATGGATTTGATAAGGAGCTAATGTCCAAAATATATAAGGAATTCATATCACTCAATACCAAAAAAAAATTTAAAATATCCCACAATTAACACATGGGCAAAGGACTTGAATAGACATTTTCAAAGATCATACATAAATGGAAAACAGGTACATGAAAACATGCTCAACCTCAATGATTATAGGGAAAATAAAATGAAAACCACAGTTAGGTATCACCTCACACTTGCTAAGACTGGCTATTATCAAAAAGACAAGTGATTACAGGTGTTGTCAAGGATGCAGAGAAAGCAGTCCTTGTACACTGTTGGCAGGAATGCAAATTGCTATCATCATTATGAAAAACAGTATCTAGTTTCCCCAAGAAATTTAAAATAACACTTCCATAGGATCCAGCAATCTCACTTCTGGGTATATATCTAAAGGAGACAAACTGAGTATGTCAAAGACAACATTATTCACAATAGGCAAGATATGGAAACAATCTAAATGTCTGTCATGGACAAATGGATAAAGTGGTATTTGATTATTATTATTATTATTCATTATTATTCAGCCATTACAATAAAGGTAATCCTGCCATTTACACCAACATGGATTAACCTATAAGATGATGATAAGTGAATTACCATAAGTGAAATTAGCCAAAGAAAAGAACTTTATGATCTCATTTATATAGGAATAAAAGAAAAAAAAGAGTCACATGGAGAAACAGAAAGTACAATGGTGGGTATCAGGTGCTAGGTGATGGGGAGATGGAAAGATTCTGGTGAAAGAATATAAGTTTTCAGTTAAATAATGAATAAACTCTAAAGATCAGTGTGGTGATTATAGTTAATAACACTGTGTTGTGTATTGAAATTTACTAAGAGAGTAGACCTTAAATATTTTCATCACAAAAATAAAAATAACTCTGTGAGGTGATGGATGTGTAAATTAACCAGACTGTGGCAATCATTTTATGTGTGTGTATATATATATATATATATATATATATATAATGATTACCATGTTTTACACTTTAAAGATACACAATTTGGGGATCCCTGGGTGGCTCAGCGGTTTGGCGCCTGCCTTCAGCCCAGGGCATGATCCTGGAGTCCCAGGATCGAGTCCCACATCAGGCTCCCTGCATGGAGCCTGCTTCTCCTCTGTCTGTGTCTCTGCCTCTCTCTCTATCTGTGTCTCTTATGAATAAATAAATAAAATATTAAAAAATAAAGATACACAATTTTATTTGCCATATATATCTCCATAAAACTGGGGGAAAGAGATTGCAACATAGAAATCATGCCTGAGTTTTCAGCCTGCTAGTCTGTTCTATGGACTCAAGACCTTAATATCAGCTCTTCTCTGAATTTCTAGCTTGCAAGCCATCTCTATAAACTACAGACTTTCTAAATCCCATATCTTTTGGGGCCTGTTCAATGAAATCTCTCCCTCTCCACCACCCCTCCTCTTTCTCTCTTCCCCCTCCATATTTCCCTCTCCCCCTCTGTATATTAAACTTGTATTAAAATGTATACATAGACACACACATATACATATATAGATCTTTTATTAGTTCTGTTTCTTTGGAGAACCATAAAACAATATTGTGCATTTTTAAATATCCTTGTAATCTGTGATCATATCTTCCTCCACATATCTACTTAACATGATAATTTTTTGAGTAAACTTGTCTTAGGGTTGCCATTTGGGTATATTTCTTTGTCTAAATTTTTCATATTTTTATATTTATAATATACTTATTAATTTTTAAGTTTTTATTAAGCCATTTTCCTGCATTCTGTTGTTTCTAATTTTTAAATAATATTTTTCCTTTTAAAGAGTAATTTAATATTTGCTTAATTTTAAATTTAATATATATGTTAAAAATACAGTCTCATTCCCATCTATACTGAGTTGGTTTCCATTATACTCTGTACCTTCCTCCCTCTAACCCAATTAAGAAATTATTGTTGAATTTCTACCAAGCAGTTGACATGCTTTGGTTTTCACTTTGTATCTGCCTGACATCAGTGTGGAGTATGTAATCAACGAGAGTAATGTTAGAGTTAGATGAGCAGCCCAGGTGGCTCAGCAGTTTAGCACTGCCTTCGGCCAGGGCATGGTCCTGCAGACCTGGGATCAAGTCCCACGTCGGGCTCCTTGCATAGAGCCTGCTTTTCCCTCTGCCTGTGTCTCTGCCTCTCTCTCTCTCTCTCTCTCTCTCTGTCTTTCATGAATAAATAAGATCTTCAAAAAAATGTTAGAGTTAGAGAAGTTGGTTAGAGATAACCAGATAACTATCTGTATAGATAGTAAGAGGAATGGATTCAAGTGAGTTAATGAGGTAGATCCAATAGAATTAAGCAACTGATTGGTATGGTCAATGAGAAAATATCAGGTAGAAGAGGAGAAGTAGGTTGTAGGTAAGAAAAGAAATTTTGAATTTACAGGATCTGTATGATATCTATTTGGATACAAGGTCATTAGACCAATAAGGCCTATTACTTGTAGGAAAGGTTTAGATTAAAGATACAGAATTTTGAAGGGCATCATCTGCTCTGGGAATCAATTAAATGACTCATAAAATTGTGGAGAAAAAACAGATAGCCATGGTTGGCATCCTGGAAGACACCTAAATTTAAGACACAAAGGAAAAATAACATTTAGAGGATTGTCTTCATCAATTTGGGCTGCTATACCAAAAATACCATGAACTGGGTCGTTCAAATAATAAACATTTATTTCTCACAGTTCTAGAAGCTATATGTCCAAGATCAAGGAGTCAGCAGATTTTTGTGTCTGATGAAACCCTACTTCCTAATAGCAAATTACCAACTTCTTGTGTCCTTTCATGGTGGAAAGGAGGTTAGAGATATCTCTGGGGTCTTATGGTCACAAATCCCATTCATGAGGGCACCAGTGTAATCACCCAATTATCTCCCAAAGGCCCCACCTCCTAATACTATAATATTCAGCATTAAAATTTTAACATATGCATTTTCGAGGCACATAAACATTTAGTCTATAACAAGGATATTGAGAAAAGTAAGCAGAAAATCAGGAAATAGTAGTGTCTCAAAGTCCAAAGGTTTACCTTTTGCATATCGTTTAAGTAGCAGTTGATATACTATGAGAAGGAAGAAATTTATGAATGCATTTGTTGGCACTATTGCTCATTAAATATCATCCCTGTAAGATCTGATTCACATAGAATTGGTATATGCTATGAACTTTGTGTCCTCTTATTCCTTATAGGCCTTGCTTGGCTCTTATGCACAGAAGTTGATTAAACTGAGAAATAGTCTGTGGAGGAAAAATGTTTAGCAATGAACATGGTAATAGAGTCTGTTCTAGTCATAGAATTTTTTACACATTCTCTTGGGAAAGTTAATAGGACAATAGCACATTACATCTGCAGTAGTTTTATTTCACTACTGAATGTGTTGCACTGTATTTATTTTTTCCATGCCTTAAAATTCAACCGTTATTAAGTTTTTTGCTGTCATGAGCTATGACCAAGTATTAATAATATTTCATACTCCAAATATTTTGTTCACTAAAAATGTACATGAAGAAAATAAAATATTGGTTCTGAAATATTATTTTGATCATAACTCTAAAGCCAGTGAAGAGGTATGAAAACTATAGACACAACAGAGAAAATATTGTCAATGTAATTGCTCTCCTCTCATTTACCATCTTGTTTTTTTTTTCTGAGTCTAATTTACTCATCATTTTCATTTTGTTTTTATAACCTCACTTGCATAGTATAATAGTTTTAGAGGAAATAAAAGAATTACATATTTCCAGGAAGCTTTAATTTGGGAGTATTCCCACACAAATTGCTTGCTGCCAGTTCTAGAAAACAGTGGAATGCTCAGCTGATCTAGTTTAGCTTTTTTCTAAATTCTAATTATTAATGCCACATGTCAAAAGATTTAAAAACTCTAGGTTGAGTATACCCTTGGGTATGTAGAGGAAGAAAAGATAATTTTTTCTCACCTTTTATCTCTGGCTGGGGCCCTGTAAATTAGACTAACAAAAGAAAGCTTAACAAGAGAAAAACTAACAGAAGTTTATTAATGTGTTCATCTTGCATATGCATGGGATAACTCAAAGGGATGGTTAGAGCTTGGGCTTATTCAACATATAAACAAAAGAACAATAAATTTTTAGAGACATGACAAGACAAAGAAAAAGGATGTTGAGTCTAGAGGAGTAGCAAATTATGGAAGGCAAATATATGGGGAAATTTAGCAAGATTTGTTATGTAGATTCTTCTGGTACTGTCTCTTGGTTGATAAGGGTTTAGAGTTTTTTCCAATAATTAATTTATCTTCTTTCTGATAGAGAGATAGCAGTCATACAAATTTACATCCTGCTTTTAGGCATGTAGGGAGAGGGTAAAGAGCTTTCCTTGTATCTACTTCTTCTCGGTTGCCTTCACCTCGAAATAATCCTTATGCTAAAGTGGTACATTTTGGGGTGGCATATGCTGCTACCCTTCATTCATCTCCATCAAAGAGAATTTGGGTGGCATGAGAGGATCTCATCTCAAAGAAACTATCTCTCTGATGAAGACATTTTTTTACCTCCAAATGAAATTCTTTGCCATATATAATGGAATATACTGCATATAGGATAAGATTTCTTGGTTTTCTTTTTTTCATTTTTATTCTTATTTTTTTTTATAAATTTATTTTTATTGGTGTTCAATTTGCCAACATATAAAATAACACCCAGTGCTCATCCGATCAAGTGCCCCCCTCAGTGACCATCACCCAGTCACCCCACCCCCCGCCCACTTCCCCTTCCACCACCCCTAGTTCATTTCCCAGAGTTAGGAGTCTCTCATGTTCTGTCTCCCTTTCTGATATTTCCCACTCATATTTTCTCTTTTCCCCTTTATTCTCTTTCACTATTTTTTATATTCCCCAAATGAATGAGACCATATAATGTTTGTCCTTCTCCGATTGACTTATTTCACTCAGCATAATACCCTCCAGTTCCATCCACATCGAAGCAAATGGTAGGTATTTGTCATTTCTAATGGCTGAGTAATATTCCATTGTATACATAGACCACATCTTCTTTATCCATTCATCTTTCGATGGACACCGAGGCTCCTTCCACAGTTTGGCTATTGTGGACATTGCTGCTATCAACATCAAAAACCTCCCAAGACATAAAATTCCAGGGCCAGATGGCTTCCCTGGGGCATTCTATCAAACGTTTAAAGAAGAAACCATACCTATTCTACTAAAGCTGTTCCAAAAGATAGAAAGAGATGGAATACTTCCAAACTCGTTCTATGAGGCCAGCATCACCTTAATTCCAAAACCAAAGACCCCACCAGAAAGGAGAATTATAGACCAATATCCCTGATGAACACAGATGCAAAAATTCTCAACAAGATACTAGCCAATAGGATACAACAATACATTAAGAAGATTATTCATCATGACCAAGTAGGATTTATCCCCGGGATGCAAGGCTGGTTCAACACTCGTAAAACAATCAATGTGATTCATCATATCAGCAAGAGAAAAAACAAAAACCATATGATCCTCTCAATAGATGCAGAGAAAGCATTTGACAAAATACAGCATCCATTCCTGATCAAAACTCTTCAGCGTGTAGGAATAGAGGGAACATTCCCCAACATCTTAAAAGCCCTATGAAAAGCCCACAGCAATTATCATTCTCAATGAGGAAGCACTGGGAGCCTTTCCCCTAAGATCAGGAACACGACAGGGATGTCCACTCTCACCACTGCTATTCAACATAGTACTAGAAATCCTAGCCTCAGCAATCAGACAACAAAAAGAAATAAAAGTCATTCAAATTGGCAAAGAAGAAGTCAAACTCTCCCTCTTCACAGATGACATGATACTCTACATAGAAAACCCAAAAGCCTCCACCCCAAGATTGCTAGAACTCTTACAGCAATTTGGCAGTGTGGCAGGATACAAAAATCAATGCCCAGAAGTCAGTAGCATTTCTATACACTAACAATGAGACTGAAGAAAGAGAAATTAAGGAGTCAATCCCATTTAAAATTGCACCCAAAAGCATAAGATTTCTTGGTTTTCTAAGGAAGAACATAATTCTAGATTGACTTTAAGGTTCTAACTTTAAAGCAAATTGGAAGATGGTCATTATACAGATTACAAAAGGAGCAGTTTATGCAGGAAATATGATGACTCAGACTCACATACATTCATATTTTTAGTTTGTTTAATATGGGGCATTCAGTGGAGATATCAAGCATGCAGCTAGAATTTGTAGTTCTGGAAAAACCTTAGAGATGCAGCATTGGGAAGAATTAGCTTATAGGTAGAAATTGAAGCCATAAATATGAATGAAATTTTCCAGGAAGACAATGTAAAAGATGTCCAAGACGGTACATGAAAAAATCCATATTCACTGGTTATCTGTGATTTAATAATTCAATTAAAAATAGTTAATACTTCTTGAACGTGCATTATGTCCAAATCTTGATAATAAGTATTTAATAATAACAATCTCATTTTATCTCTGTAATAAAATGAAATAAATATTATTATTTTTATTTTTGTTTTAGAGATGAAGTAACAATCTCAGAGAGGTTTAGTGACTTGACCAAATCACACACCTAGTAAGTGGTAGCACCAATCATTTGACTTAGCCCATGCTCTTAATCATTGTGTTGTGCTTTCCAAATATTTATTGAACAGCCAAGCATAATGCAAGGCACTTGAAACATAGCAGTGAAAAAGACAGACAATCCTGCTTTCATGGCGCTTTTTTCCTTGTGGTAAGATAGATCTTAAACTTGTAAACTCATAAATAAAAACATGACCCAAGATTGTGTTAAGAGCCATGAAGAAGGGGACCTGTGTGGATTAGTCAATTAAGCATCTGCCTTCAGCTTAGGTCATGATCCCGGGGTTCTGGGATTGAGCCCCAAGTCAGGCTCCCTGCTCAGTGGGGAGTCTGCTTCTCTCTCCCTCTCCCTTTCCCCACTCCCATACTCTCTCTCACTATCTCCCTTTCTTTCAAATAAAATATTTTTTAAAAGAGCAAAGAAAGAAATAATGGGGGGAATGTAACCATGTAGATATGGGGAATAATAGAATCAATAAATTAGTTGAGGAAGACAGCTTTGATATTTAATCTGAGACTTGAAGAATGAGAAGAAGCCAGGGAAAGTTTTCTAAGGGTAGAGAACAGCGAAAAGACCTTCAGATGAAACAAGATGAACAAAGGAAAGAGAAGCATCAGATGATACTAGAAAAGTAGGTAGAAGTTAAACTACAAAACCTTGCAGACTGCAAGGAGTAGTTTTCCCTTGCTCATTGGGTTTTGTTTCTTAAATTCCACATTCATATTTGCCTTTTTATGACTGATTTATTTCACTTAGCATTATACTTTCTAGCTCCATCTATATCATTGCAAATGGCAAAATTTTATTCTTTTTTATGGCTGAATAGTGTATGAATATATGTGTATATATGTTTAGGAATTCTATTATATGTGTATGAAAATACATTTATATTTATATATATGAATTCATTATATATAATATATATATATATTCATACATCAATGGACACTTAGTATACTTCCATAATGTGGCTACTATAAATATTGCTGCTATAAATATAAGGCTTCCTGTATCCATTTGAATTAGTGTTTTTATATTTTGGGAGAAAATACCCAGTAGTGCAATTACTGGATCATAGATTAGTTCTAGCCAAGAAACAGACTCAACTATTGAGTACTAATTGATGGTTACCAGAGGAGAGGTGGGTGGGTGGGGGATGGGTGAAATAGGTGATAGGGATTAAGGAGTTCACTTGTTGTGATGAGCACTGGGTGATATATGGAATTGTTGAATCACTGTATTATATAACTAAACCTTATCTGTATGTTAAGTATCCTGGAATTATTTTTTTAAAAAGAACAAATGTTTGTAAAAATAATAATTAATAATAACAAAACTTTGCATTCAGCTCTGAAAGAACAGACTAATGGGAAAATACTGAAGGGTTTTATGGAGAAAAGTCCAATGATTTACTTTATACATAAAAATGCCACCTTCGTTGCTCCCTGAAGAATAGATTGCAAGGACATAAGAATGGAAGAAAGAGGAATACCAGGAGTAGGCTATTACAATACTCCATGCAAAAGATGATGATATTTTATTTTCAGGTAATATTAGTAGATATGAAAGATAGACTGGTTTGAGATATATTCTGGGTGTATATAGTATGGAACTTGCTGAAGGAAAGGAAGAACAAAATAATTTGTAGATTTTGAGTCTGAGCAACTGTCAGGATGATTATTTCAATTACCGAAATGGGGAACACTGCAAAAAGAACTGTTTTGTGAGTGGGAAATCAATAAAGTTGTTTTGGCAATGACTGAGTTTGATTTGTCTGTCCTTTGCCGAAGTAGAGAGGTCAAGTAGAAAGTTGTATATGTCTGTAGCTGTAGAATATGTTCTAGATTATAGATTTGAATTTAGATGTCATCAATGGATAAACCCATGGATAAGGAAGATCACTTAAAAAAAGATGAGACATTTAGAATGAGAAGAGAAAAGAGGACGAAATTTGAAGTCCCTGGGATTCAAGATTAAGGTTCAATATTGTTTTGGGATTGGGTAAATAAGAAAGAGCTAACAGAGAAAACTGAAGAGGAGTAACTAAATAAAAATATTTGAAAATTTAAACATTCCCTTCTTTGAATTCTCCTCTTAGGGACAACTTAAACATTCCTGGTTTTCTTTCCTTGCACAAAGGAAGTAATTAGTCTTCAATAGGAAGAGATAAACTTTTTCCATGATAAGAAGAGGCAATCAGAAATAAGAATACTGATGTAGGTGAGTTTGTAGATTTGTTTGAGGTTAAATGATGCAGTTCTCTTCTGGTGGCTTTTATGATCTCTGTAAGGTATATGCAGTAAAGTGATGCCATAAGTTAAGGGTGAAGATGGAATGTACTACGGGAGAGAATTACTGAACATAATTAAGCAGGAATGATCTGAGAAGTAGGGTAAGAACCAAGAGATATTGTGGAAATTGGTAAAAAAAAAAAAACAGTTTCAGAGAGATAGGGACAATATGTGCCATCAAATGTTTTCTAGAAGTTAACATAAAAAAGATTTTACATCAGAAAATTATTCTTGTTCATGAAATCAGATTCAACAGAGTGGTAAAGGTAGAAGCCAGATTACAGTAGCTGGGAAGAGTGCAAGATCAAGAAATAGAAACTGTGAAGAAAGACAGACTTAAAGATTGGACAAGGAAAGAGGGAAGTGAAAATAGCAAAGATAAAAAGATTTCTTTGAAGAAGGAATTTATTTCATGTTATTGTTTAAATTAGAGATGCTTGAACAGGCGAGCATAGGCTATAGGAAAGTATTCTTTAAAGAAAGAGAAATTGAAGGGAGGGAATGGAGAAGGGATAATCAATGGAGAGAAGTTCTGGGGAAAATTACCTGGAATGTGCTCAGAAACACAGGTGGAAGTGATTGTAAATTTGACACTGTGGTTATAGACTATTCTATGAACATTTATAAGAGAAGGTTGACTTCCTGATATTTTCTAAAGTTCCCCACTGGATAGACCCATAAGGTATTTTGCATGCTTAGAAGTATTCATTAATATTTCAATGCAGCTGGATGTTTTTATGATTAGGTTGTCTTACCCAAAACTGCTTAAGTAACTCCTTATTCCCCCAAAATTTATTCATAATGACGTATATGTCATTCTTTTTTAAAGATTCCTTCTTTAATTAGTATTCTTTCTTATTTCCTATTTATGTTATGAGGAATTAAATATTAACATATTGTCTTTGATTTAACCTAAAGTAAATATAAATGATAGTCTGATAAAAAATAAAAGCCTGACTTCAATTTTACTTGCTATGCCTCTGCTGAGTACCTCCTTAGTGTTTTAATTCATAAAGAAAAGGTTTAAAAATGAGTGGGAAATATCAGGAAGGGAGACAGAACATGAGAGACTCCTAACTCTGGGAAACGAACTAGGGGTGGTGGAAGGGGAGGTGGGCAGGGGGTGGGGGTGACTGGGTGGCGGTCACTGAGGGGGGCACTAGATGGGATGAGCACTGGGTGTTATTCTATGTGTTGGCAAATTGAACACCGATAAAAAATAAATTTATTTTAAAAAGTGACCATTCCCAAATGGAAAGCACTGTACTTCTGGTTCACTCTCACCATAAAGTTATAAGAATTCTGAGGAAAGGAAAGTGCTGGGAACGAATTGTCAGAGCTGGTAACTGAGTTATCATGTGGCTTTCTGAGATGCAGGGACATCGGAAGCAAAAGGACCTGGATGAGTAGGATCACATTACTTCTCTGAGAAATAGATGAAATGGCTAGAGAGGATACTGTTATGTCCACTTTCACAGGCTCCTTTAGAACTTCTATACAATTGAAATATAACTTAAGAGACTATAACATGGCCTGGGCTTATAAATGCAAATTAAATTAAGAATTGAGGGAGTAGCTGCTTTTAATCCTCCTATCATCTGTTCTCTGGTTAGCTGCTTATGTTGACAACAATGGATCTCCTAAAGAACAACCAATGATGAGCAGATAACCCCATCTGCAAATTTAAGAAACAAACCTATTCCTTTTGCAGTCACATTTTTGCAAAGTCCATTTCTTTAAAATATTTTCTCTTTGAATTATCTCTACCTGGCTTATGTGCATAGAGGCACATATTTCTTTTAAAGAATTGTTCAAAAAAACAAACAAAAAAAAGAATTGTTCATCATTTACTCCTCATTATAAGTGAATTCAGTTAAATTTCAGTGTGATGATTATAATGAATAGATATATGTATATATATGTATATACACATATGCATCTGTATATTTATGGAAAGATGTATAAGAAGTGGTTAAAAGTAGGATTTTGGGGGGCTTAAGGTTTTATTTATTTATTCATGAGAGACACAGAGAGAGAAAGAGAGGCAGAGACATAGGCAGAGTGAGAAGCAGACTCCATTCAGGGAGCCATATGTGGGACTTGATCCTGGGACTCTAGGATCACGCCCTGAGCCAAAGGTAGGGGCTCAACAGCTGAGCCACCCAGGCATCCCTAAAGTAGTTATCTTAAGATTATGGTACAAATTCCAAATTCACTTAACAATTTATTTGTATTTATAGTACATAGGAATTATTTACTCAATAAGAAAAATATATATATAAAATAAAATGTGTAAATTGAAGAAGAGCTATGCATGGCATAATTTTACCATCATAAAACATGTACATATATGTTTCCATATGAATGAAAATACCAGGAGGATACACACCTAATTTTTAATAGATTCTCCATTACTATTAAGGGGTGGAGTCATGGTAAGAATTCCACTTTCTTTATATTTTTTAAATGTTTTACAATCATATGCATTATAGAATAATCTGTATGTAGTGATCTTAGATATTACATGAATTTAGTATTGTTCACTACATATTAGCATTCTCCAGGCAACGGCAACTCTTTCCCCTCTAAATTTATGCTCATTAGAGAAATAATGGTGCTCTAATATTGTAAGGAGTTGGATAACCTTCTAAAATAATATAATTACTAATTAAAATGTATTACCATTTCTGAGTAATAGTAAGGTAGTGGTTATTATTCTGAAATTTGATTCAGAGCATATAATTTGTTCTTTAACAGTTAATATATATTCAAATATTTTATTTATTTGTTTGAGAGAAACATAGACAGAAAGAGAAAGCACAGGAGAGTGAAAGGGAGAAGCAGACTCCCCGCTGAGCAGAGAGCCCAATGCAGGGCTTGATCCCAGGACCCTCAGATCATAACCTGAGCCAAAAGCAGACATTTAATCGATTGACCCACCCAGGCACCCCAAACATGTACTGTTTTTAAATTGATTGTCATTTTCCTAAAGACGAGGTCCATAGCTCACTAATTTTTCTCAGCACTATATTCATTTTGTCCAAATCATCTTTAAAACCAGTGACTAAAATCGGGAGGACAAGAAACAAGTATTGGCAAGGATGTGGAGAAAAAGGAACCCTCATGCACTGTTGGAAATATAAATTAGTACAGCTACTATGGAAAACAGTACGGAATTCCTCAAAAAAATTAAAATAAAAATACTATATGTTCCGATAATTCTCTTATTGAGCATTTAATCAGGGAAAATAAAGTTACTTGAAAATATATATGTACCACTAATGTTTATTGCATCATTAATAACAATAACCAAGACATGGAAGCAACCTATGTGTCTATCAATAGATGAATGGATAAGGAAAATCTATAATACACCCACATATACATGCACACACACACTCATACACAATGGAATAGCACACAACCATATAAAAGGATGGCATCATGCCATTTGAGACAACATGGATGGATCTAGAGCATGTTTTGCTAAGTGAACTAAGTCTTACTGAGAAAGAAATGTACCATTTTATTCCACTTATACATGGAAACTAAAAAGATGAATAAACCAAAAGTGATTAGAATCAGAACTATAAACATAGAGAATAAACAGATGGTTGACAGAGGGGAAGGGAGGGTTGGGAAAAATGGGTGAAAGGGAAAGGGAGATACAGGCCTCTAATTATGTAATGGATAGTCAGGGGAATAAAAAGCAGAACATAAAGAATATGGTCAAGGATATTATAACAGTGATATAACAGGACAGATGGTAGCTACATTTGGTGGACATAGCATAATGTATAAACTTGTCAAATCACTAATTTGTTCACCTAAAAATAACAAAATGGTGTGTCAACTATACTCAAATAATAGATAGATAGATGATAGATTGATAGATGATAAAAAATTTAAAAAGATAGATAATAGATAGATGCAAGAGAATTAACAAAAACAGTCTCTAAAACCAAGACCTTACTCACTGTTTATAAATTTTCTCTCTCATGCACACCTAATAACAGAGGAATGAAGACACATCCCATAGGAGTTCCTAGAGGGAATCTGGTACAAACCAGCTCACAACAAATTCATCATTTTCTTGAATCTTTAGTGTCCTTTTAAAACTTCACATGATCTTGCATGCTAGTCCATAATATGCATTTGTTTAAATGAAAATTGATGAAGATTCTTTTAAATGATTTTTTTGGGTGCAATTGATGTTACAGTAAAATGTAAATAAGAATTTATATTGTGACTTTGCATAACTTTGTACCAAAGTTAAGTTTTAGAAGCACAATGCTACAGAATGCCAGGGCCTGAAGTTGAGACTGAAAAGACAGTACCATGTAATTTCTCTTTAGAAGTATAAGAATGAGAAATTTGTGTGGTGTTTAATTTAAGAACCAAGATTAAAAAACACACGAAGTATCTTTTATCGTAATGATATGAGATAGGATGGAGCTAGAGTGTAATGCTAAGCAAAATAATTCAATCAGAGAAAGACAAATACCATATTATTTCACTCATGTGGAATTTAAGAGACAAAACAAATGAGCAAAAGGAAAAAGAGAGAGAGAGAAATCAAGAAACAGACTCTTAAAAAAGAATTTATTTATTCATGAGAGACAGAGAGAGAGAGAGAGGCAGAGACACAGAGGAAGAAGCAGGCTCCATGCAGGAAGCACAATGTGGGACTCGATCCCCAGACCCGGGATCACGCCCTGAGCCAAAGGCAGAGTCAACGCTGAGCCACCCAGGTGTCCCAAGAAATACACTCTTAGGTACAGAGAGCAAGCTGGGAAGCCTGGGTGGCTTAGCGGTTTAGCGCCCCTTCAGCCCAGCGCGGGATCCTGGAGACCCGGGATGGAATCCCACGTCCAGCTCCCAGCATGGAGCCTGCTTCTCCCTCTGCCTGTGTCTCTGTCTCTCTCTCTGTCACTCATGAATACATAAATAAAATCTTTAAAATAAACTATAGAGAGCAAATTGATGGTTACCAGAGGATTACCAAACAGATTGGTAGGGGGATGGATGAAATAGGTGATGGGGATTGAGGAATATACTTATTGTGATGAGTCCTGAATAATGCATGGAATTGTTGAATCTCTATATTGCACACCTGAAACTAATATAACACCGTATGTTAACTATACTGGAATTAGAAAAAAGATATCGTGTCAAAATAAATACTGTTATATTGTTAAAAATGAATAAACAAAAAAAATCACCCATTTACCTGGGGATGTATATTTGTAGTTAAATCATCTTGACGGATTAAAGTAGTTTACTTAATCAAACATTGTATAGGAACTGTATAGATGTTCTGTCATTGTCAGAATTGGTGCCTGGCAATATCTTCCATTATAAATTTCCTAGTGAAAGTGGCTTTTTTTGAGCAATCGCATACAAAGATTATATAAGAAACATGTCCAAATAACAACAGTAAAAACAACTGACAAGGGATCCCTGGGTGGCGCAGCGGTTTAGCGCCTATCTTTGGCCCAGGGCGCAATCCTGGAGACCCAGGATCGAATCCCATGTCGGGCTCCCGGTGCATGGAGCCTGCTTCTCCCTCTGCCTGTGTCTCTGCCTCTCTCTCTCTGTGTGTGACTATCATAAATAAATAAACATTTTTAAAAAACCTGACAAACTGCCATATATTTAATACTTAATATATGTCAGGTACAGTGCTAGGGGCTTTAGATAAATTATTTTAGGTAATCATCACAACAACCACAGACTGAATATTTTTATTTCTAGGGAACAGAGGAGAACAAGCTTGCCTAGAGTCACATAGCTACATAACACCTAATTAAATCAGAGTAGACCAAACTTGGCTTATAAAAGTTTTTGTCACTGTAATTGAACTATCTAAATATTAATAGTGGTTCTGCTGATTAAAGAGATTGAAGCTACTTCTTGTCATCTCCCTTATTCTTTTTTCTCTATTTTCCATTTTTTCTTCATTAAATCTATATTATATGTATGACTATTGGAACTATTTTAAATATTCCACTCTTTATTGCATATAACACTGAAGTCTTGTAGAAGTATATTGTTTTAGTCTAATAATATTGTTTTCTGATAATATTTTTAAATAACCTTTTTCCATTTCATGTATATCTTATAGAACTATCTTTTATGGTACCAAAAGGTTTTTTGCCTCAGGTATAGACCTCTCACTAAAGCCAAGATAATCAACAAATCCCACCTCACAGATAATAGCAATTGGTCCAGGAGTTGGCCATGTTACCAGAGTCCTTCCCTAGAATTTATAGTATGATTCCAAAACAAAGAAGATTCTTTCTACTATGGTTACACAGTTGGGAGGATATGAATATGAGGCTACTGGTGGCTATCTTCCCTATAACATGGGGAGGACCTTTCTGTGAAAGGAAGTCAAGCAGAAGGAAGCAGAGATAGGAAATTGTCAAATTCATAGTAGCAAATCCCAACTTCAGTCCTTAAAGCCGTTGTTGTTGCTGTTATTCTATTGCCTTATTCTCAGGTTGAGTCTAGGAATGTACTATAGTGCATTCCCTGATCTATGCAAATTTTTCACAAGATCTTTTTCTGAAGCACCAGTTATTCAAATGCTCCACAGCAAAAAGTTTTTCACTGTTCATTAAAGAGCCTGAGAAGTACCGCAGTAAGAAAACTGATTAACTGTTAAACCTAGTATTTTTCAATTACCATTTTTCACTAAGCAGTTATTAACATTCCACAAAACACATTTTTAGAAATGTTGATTGATATATTTATATATAATAATTATCTAATATTACATCTATTTTAGCATCTAACTGGAAAGTTATTGTTTCATGCAAATTTCTCAAGCCTTCGTATGATTGATTAAATTCTTATCAGTGGATTATCCTGCATGTATTAACTAGTCATGATCATTTTTAATTTCAACTGGAATCTACCATGTTAGATTTCTTTCCCAGATTTGGGTCATTGGAATATTTGATAAGGAGAATTCTAAAACTCCGTCAATGTCTTTGTTCACTATGTTGATCAGAAAGAGTTAAGGATATAATCTTGAGTTAATTTGCTAGGGAATATTTTCCAAGTTAATACTGGTTCATTATTTGATATCTTTGATATGAGTTTATTCAACTGCTTATCTACCTAATACTTTGATCATTCAGACCACGTTTTTGCCTTTGAACTACAAGTATTCCACAAGAGATTTTGTTACTTGGCTTACTGAAATCAAACTTGATCTTCATATATAGTTTGTTATGGTATTTTAGTTGAATACCAAAGATATTTGCCCAAAATATTGAAGTTAGAAACTTTCAGTTGGGAGTACAGCCCAAGGACTCTTATCCTTAATTATGCTAAGATCAAACCAGGTTGAAAAAAATATATTAAACTTCATAGAAAACAAAACTCATAAATAAGAAAATTAGTGAATAAAACTTCAGTTATACTATATATTTCTAGAAAAGGTGGCTTATTACTCAAAATGCATTCTCTTCTAGGGGCTCCTGGGTGGCTCAGTCAGTCAAGCATCCAACTCTTGATTTTGGCTTGTGTTATGATCTCAGGGTTGTGAGATCAAGCCCTGCATTAGCCTCCACACTAGATGTGGAGCTTGCTTAAGATTCTTTCTCTCTGTCTGCCCTGCTCCCACAACATGTGCTCAACTCTCTCTCTCTCTCACCTTCTCTTAAAGAAATGCATTCTCTTCTAGATATTTAAATTTTCACAGTTAGAAATAAAATTTTTTGCTCACTTGCAAATATTCTTGGAAAATATTGAAAATAAAGTTTAAAGTATTTTAAACTCTTTTTTAAGTATTTTTAACTCTTAAATTGATTTACTATATATTTAAAATTACATATCATAACTTTATAGCTTGAATTATTTTCACAAACGTGACATACATATGTAACTAGTACTCAGATAAATAGAGCCCCAACACTCAAAAACCTTCTTGTAGGCTCCCTTCTACTTCCTACCCCTCCAAGAGAAACCACTAACTTAACTTTTAACTCTATAGATCAATTCTGCCTTCTTGAATAGAGCACAAATCCAGGTTCATCAGATAGATTACAGTTCACAGAATTATTCTGAATGTTCTAGTTGGGGAAATTCAATCTTGCTTCCAGAGTTAATAATATTTTGAATTTTCAGTTTCTTCATTATTACATTGGGGATAATAATAGAAATAACCTCACAGATTTGTGAATAGTAAATATTTTATACATGCATATATGTATATCTATCTATATTTATATAAATATATGTACAGTATTTGTGTGTATATATATTCTGTAATGTGCAACCATGGCAGACCCCCAAAACATAATCATTGTAATTAAGTTGGAGTGTTTAGAAATACTCCAGTATACATTTTAAATTATTAATACTTAATTAAAATAATTGCTAACTAAATCGACTTTGTTAAGAAACGGAATTTTTAAAATTTTTTCAACTAAAAATACTGTTTTTATTGACTCTCATTATAAATACTAGTATAGTGAATATCATGTTGTTGAATGATTAATTCACCTGTCATGCATTTCATTTTGGGGTTACAGTGATTAATTTCAGAGTGTTTGCAAGTTTATCTTCTATATTATGATGATTTAAAAATTCCTCACATTGACATGGAAGTATGTCAATAATCTGTCAGCACATTCATGCCTAACTTAAAGATGTATCTAAAAAGTCATCAGTAGTTCCAAAACATTTTAGAAAAATGTGTGAATGAAGCAATATACAGTGAGAGTTACTTTTAATTTTTCAATAGTTTCTGTATTTTTCTAATTATATCAGAATGAGTGTTCTATCATATTTTAGTAATAGATATCAAGAATTCAGGACTAAGTTAGTTCAAGAGATATGGCATTATGAAATGAAGATGTGTCACAATTACATAAATATATATATATAAATATATTTACATATATAAGTATACGTATTTAAATATAAATATATGTATTTAAAAACATGTACTTTTTGTTTATTTTGTAACTGTTGTTTAGTTTTACTCTGTTTTCCTGATATAATAGATTGATTATCTCAAGGATGTATTTCACTAAAATACTAGAAGTCCATGCTTTTATTGACATGGACCTTTTTTTAACTTCATTGAAGAAAAATTTACATACTATGCAGTTTTCTCATTTTAAGTGTGCAACTCAATGATTTTTAGCATATTTAGAGAGTTATACAAAAATTACTGCAATCCAGATGTAAAATGTGTCCATAACCCCAAAAGATCCATCTTCATTCTTTCCAGTCAATCTGTGTTTTCTACCACTAGATGTAGGTAACAAGTAATTCACTTTCTTGTTTTTTTAGACTTTCCTTTCTTGGCCATTCCATATAAGTGGTATAATACAGTAGCAAACTAGTAGATCAAGTGATTTTATAATGTTAAGTCTCCTTTGACCTTGTGGACTTTCTGTCTAGGTGTTCTATCCACTAAGAAGAGTGGGTCACTGAGATCTCCTAGTACAATTGTAAATTGATTATTTCTCCCTTAGGTTCTATCATACTTTGCTTTATGTGTTTGGGACAGTGTTGCCAGTAGAGACATTGGATTGTAAAATTATACTTAATTCAACAAGCACTTCCAGAAGGGTAATGACCTGAAAAAAAATCCACTCCCCCATGAAAGCAAGAAAATCAACAGCAAAAACTGTCAAAATCAACTTTTTCAAATATCTGGAAATTAACCAAAATCATGGGAAAATGTGAAGATTCTTTATTCAAAAATATGGCTAAATCTCAGTAAGAACAGTAACATTTTTTACATATTAATGTGTCCTATTTCTATCCCCTTCTCCCTAGTTCTGAGATAAACGTGAAAACCAACAGCATCACACTGAGGTTAGCTATGAAAAGCAGCACAGTAGTGGGCATAACTGGTTTAAAGCTTCCAAAAATTCCCATCCATAGAGAATGGTCACTACTCAATCTGTTTCACAGCTCCCCCCCGCCCCCGCCACCAAGCTCTATTCTCAGTACTCATTTATATTTGGTCTAGCACAGAGTTCACTCTTCATGATCATTCCTAGGATATGGCAAACAATTAGTAGCAACTGTTTAACATTTCAGCTGATTGAAATAATAGTACCAGTTGGGCTAACTAGAGGCTAACCAAAGAATTCAAAGAAAAGGTTAGAGAATCAGAAAATCATAAAAAAATTAAAATTCTGACATATTCCTGAAACTCTAGAAGGCCAAGTACTTGTGCTCAGTTGTTTGCATACCCAGAAAAGACCAGAGACAAAAAAAAAAAAAGAAAGACCAGAGACAGCCTTTGGCCAGTCTTGAGTCTCTGTAAAAGTAGAAAATAAAGGCCAAGGAAGAGTCCTAAATTGTCTATCTAAGCATTGGAAGCATGTCCCAACATAAAAACAGAGGCTCTTGGTAAAGATATAAGAATTATCGGACAGAGATACATGTCCAATAATTGAATACTAAACTAAATGTGCCAACACTTCAGTGGCCACACACTATATACTCTGCAGAATCATTTAAGGATATCACAGAACGAATAAACAGGAGAGGAACAACTGATTTACAGGTTGGCTACATTATTGTATTTAAAATGTCCAGTTTTAAAGAAAAATTTAGGAGACATACAAAGAAACAGAAAAATCTGACTCATATTAAGGAAAAGGGAATGAATATAAATTGTTCTTGAGGAATCACAGAACTTGATAAAGTCTCTAAAGACATTAAATCATTTGTAATAAATGTGTTTAAAATTAAAGAAACAATGTCTAGATAAATAAAAGATATTGTGAGAATGATGTTTCATCAAATAGAGCATGTCAATAAAGACATGGAAGGTATATAAAAATTAAAGAAAATTCTGACGTTGGAAAGTACAATAACTAAATTAAAAATGCACCAAAGGGACTCAACATCAGATATGAGCAGTCACAAGAAACTCTGAATTTTAGATAAGTCAAGTGAAATTATATACTCTGAGGAAGAGAAAGAACATAATGAAGAAAAATAAAGAGCCAAAGAAACTTTTAGGATATCATCATCAAGGATATCAATATAGGGGCACCTGGGTGGCTCAGTCCATTAGGTATTTGACTCTTGATTTTGGTTCAGGTCATGACCTCAATGAGTTCATAACATCAAGCCCAATGTCAGGCTCCAGGCTCATTGTGGAGGCTGCTTGAGATTCTCTCCCTCTTCCTTTGCCCCTCCCCCACTCTTTGTCTCTCAAACAAATAAATAAATAAATCTTTAAAAAAAGAATATCAATATAGGCATAATAGGTACCTTAGAAGGAGAGGAGAGAGAAAAACAGGCACAAGTAATAGTTAAATAAATAATGGCTGTAAGGATTCGGAATTTGTTGAAAAAATAATCTACAAATTCAATAAGCTCAATGAACTGCAACCTAGATAAATGTAAAGAAATACATACCTAAACACATGATGATCAAACTGCTGAGACAAAGACAAAAGGAGAATCTGTAAAGCCGCAAGAGAAAAGCAATTCAACATATACAAGAGATCTTCAATAAACTTAACAGTAGACTTCTCATCAGATACTAGGGAGATCAAAATGCAGTAAAATAACATACTGAATGTGCCGAAAGACTGAGTGTCACTCATGGATTCTATATACAGAAAATTAGCCAGCAAAAAAAAAAAAGGAAAAAGAAATTAAGAAATTAAGATATTCCTTGATCCATCAAAGCTAAAGGAATTTATTACTCACACACCTGCCCAACCAAAAATACTAAAAGGAGTCCTTCAGGGTAAAAAGAAAAGACTCTGGGGTGCTTGGGTGGCTCAGTCATTAAGCATCTGCCTTCAGCTCAGGTCATGATCCCTGAGTCCTGGGATCAAGCCCCAGGTAGGGCTCCCTGCTCAGCAGGGAGTCTGCTTCTCCCTCTGCCCCTCCCCCTGTTTGTGTTCTCTCTCTCACTCTCTTATTCACTCTTTCTCTCAAATAAATAAAATCTTTAAAAAGCAAAAGAAAAGTGTCTAGAAAATAATTCAACCTCACACGAAGTTTATAAAAGCACCAGTATGTGTTAAGTACATTGTTAAATTCTGGCACACATAAAAAACATTAAAATATATATTTAGAGGTCTTTTTTAATGAAATATAAGTTACATATACATAAAATAATAATTGAAAATCTATGTTTATGTGTTTAAAATTCATTAAGAAGTAATTCATATTACAATACTACCATAAAGAACAGAATTGTACAAAATGATGTTGAAGTATTTATATTATTGAAATTAAATTGGTATTAATCCAAATTTAATTTCTTTCAAACTTCATTTTTTTAAGATGTTAGTCGTAATTCTGGGACAACCACTACGAAAGTAACTATATAAAATATAGTTAAAAAATAATAGGAGGGTGCACCTGTGTTGGTTAGGTGTCCAATACTTGGTTTCAGCTTAGGTCATGATCTCCAGGTTGTGAGATTGAGCCCCATGTAGGGCTGTGTACAGCAGGGAGTCTGCTTGGGATTTCCTCTCTCTCTCTCCTTCTGCCCCCTTCTGCTTCTCACTCTTTCTCTATCTCTCAAATAAATAAATAAATCTTTAAAAAATAATAAGGGAGTTAAAGTGGTATGCTAGATAATTTAACACAAAAGAATTCAACAACGGAGAAAAAAAGCAGAAAGATGGAGGAAGTACAGAAAACCAATAGAAAATTGAAATATACCAATCTTGACTTATCAGTAATTACAATAAATTCAAATGAATCGAACACTGCAAGCAAAATGCAGAGACTGGAAGAATGGATACAAAATAATCCTAATTGAACTATATGTTGTTTAAAAGAGAAATGGCTAATTTTTTTTACAAGTTTTAATTTAAATTCCAGGTAGTTAATATATATTATAATATTAGTTTCAAAGTGTAGAATTTAGTGATTCATCACTTATATACAACACCCATGCTCATCACAAGGACTCTCTTTAATACCCATCACCTATTTAACCCATTCCTCCACCAACCTCTTCTCCAGGAACCATCAGTTTGCTCTCTGATGGTTTGCATCTCTCTCTTTTCCTGCTATATTTATTTGCTTTGTTTCTTAAATTCCATGAATGAATGAAATCATATTTGTCTTTCTATTACTAACTTATTTCACATAGCATAATACTTTTTAGCTCCATCCACATCACTGAAAATGGCAAGATTTCATTATTTTTATTATATATATATAATTTTTTCAACACATTCAGAATCGTTACAGCCATTATTTATTTAACTATTACTTGTGCCTGTTTTTCTAAAAAAATAGATTATATATATATCATATATATAATCACTTCTTTATCCATTCATCAGCCAATGGATATTTGAGATCTTTCTATAATTTTGCCATTGTTGATAATGCTCCTATAAAAATTAGAGTGCCTGTATCTCTTCAAATTAGTATTTTTTATCCTTTGGGTAAATACCTAGTAGTGCAAGTGCTGGATCAGAGGATCATTCTATTTTCAACTTTCTGAGGAACCTCCACACTGTTTCCCACGTTGGGTGCACCAGTTTGCATTCCCACCAACAGTGTAAGAGAGTTCCCCTTATTCCACAATCTCACCACCATCTGCTGTTTCCTGTGTTGATAATTTTATTCATTCTGACAGCTCTGAGGTATATCTCATTGTAGTTTTGGTTTGTATTTTCTGATGTTGAGTGATGTTGAGCATCTTTTGATTTGTCTGTTGGCCATCTGTTTGTCCTCCTTTAAAACTGTCTATTCATGCCTTCTGCCCATTTTATCATTGGTTTATTCGGTTTTGGGGTGTTCAGTTTTATAAGTTCTTTATGTATTTTGGATACTAACGTTTTATCGGATATGCCATTTGCACGTAACTTCTCCCATTGTGTAGGTTGTCTTTTAGTTTTGTTGATTGTTTTTTCCACTATGCAGAAGCTTTTTACTTTGATGAAATCGCAATAGTTCATTTTTGCTTTTGTTTCCCTTGCCTCAGGAGATATATATATATATATATATATATATATATATATATATATATATATATTAAGAAGTTACTATAGCTGATGTCAAAGAGGCTACTGCTTATATTCTCCTCTAGGATTTTGATGGTTTCCTGCCCCACATTTAGGTCTTTCATTCATTTGGAATTTATTTTTGTGTTTGGTGTAAGAAAGTGTTCCAATTTCATTCTTTTGAATGTAGCTGTCCATTTTTTCCAACACCATTTGTTGAAGACACTTTTCCCCCCATTGGATATTCTCCCCTGCTTTGTTGAAGATTAATTGACCATATAATTGTGGGTTTATTTCTGAGTTTTCTATTCTTTTCTATTGATCTATATGTCTGTTTTATGCCAGTACCATACTATCTTGATCACTGCAGATTTATAATACTGCTTAAAGTCTGGAATTCTGATGCCTCCAGCTTTGCTATCCTTTTTCAAGATTGCTTCGACTATTCAGGATCTTTTGTAGTTCCATACAAATTTTAGGATTTTTTGTTCTAGCTTTGTGAAACATGCTGGTGTTATTTTGATAGTGTGCATTGCTTTGGTAATACAGACATTTAAAAAATATTTGTTCTTCCAATCTATGAGCATGGGATGCTTTTCCACTTTTTGTGTCCTCTTCTATTTCTTTCATCATTATTTTATAGTTTTATGAGCACAGATCTTTTCTCTTTGGTTCAGTTTATTCCTAGGCATCTTATAGGTTTTGGCACAATTGTAAATGGGATCAAATCCTTGATTTCTCTTTACGCTGCTTCACTGTTGGTGTATAGAAATGCAACAAAATTCTGTATGTTAGTTTTATATCTTCTGATGTTACTGAATTCATCTATCAGTTCTAGCAATTTTTTTGGTGGAGTCTTTTGGGTTTTCTAAAGAGAGTATCACGTAATCTGCAAATAGTGGAATTTTTACTTCTTCCTTGCTGATATGGATGGCTTTTATTTATTTTTGTTATCTGATTACTGAAGTTAGGTCTTCCAGCACTAGGTTAAATAACAATGGTGAGAGTGGACATCCCTGTCTTGTTCCTGACCATAGAGGAAAATCTTTCAGTTTTTTCCTGTTGAGAGTGGTATTAGTTGTGGGTTTTTCATATACCGCCTTTATTATGTTGAAGTATATTCCCTTCAACCCTACTTTGTTGAGGTTTTTAATGAATGGATGTTGTACTTTGTCAAATTCTTTTTCTGCATCTATTAAAAGGATCACATGGTTCTAAAAGAATGTGTATTCTTTTATTAATGTGGTGTACCATGTTGATTGATTTGTAAATTTTGAACCATCCTTGCAGTGCAAGAAAAAAATCCCACTTCATCATTCTTGCACTGTTGGATTTGATTCATTAGTATTCTACTGAGAATTTGTGGATCCACATTCATCAGGGATATTGACCTGTAGTTCTCTTTTTTAGTGGAGCTTTTGGTTTTGATATCAGTAATGCTGACATCATAGAATGTCTTGAGAAGCTTTACCTCCATTCATATTTTTTGGAATAGTTTGACAAGAATAGTTATTAACTCTTCTTTAAGTGTCTGATACAATTCACTGGTAAAGCCAACTGGTCCTGTGCTTTCATTTTTTGGGAGATATTTGATTACTGATTCAATTTCTTTGCTGGATGCTGATCTGTTCAAGTTTTCTAAATCTTCCTGTTTCAGTTTTGGTAGTTTGTATGTTTCTAGGAATTTATCCATTTCTCTCAGATTATCCCATTTGTTGGTATATAATATTTTATAATATACTCATAATTCTTTGTATTTCTGTGGTGTTGGTTGTGATCTCTCCTCTCTCATTTGTGACTTTATTTATCTGGGTCCTTTCCATTTCCTTTTTGATAAGTCTGGCTAGCATTTATGAATTTTATTATTTTTTAAAAACAACCAGCCCCTGGTTTCATTGATCTGTTCTATTGTTTTTTAGTTCCTATATCATTTATTTCTGCTCTAATCTTTATTATTTCCCTTCATCTGCTGGATTTAGGCTTCAATTGTTCTTTATCTAACTTCTTTAGGTGTAAGGTTAGATCATGTATTTGAGATTTTTCTTGCTTCTTGAGGTAGACCTGTATTGCTATGTACTTGCCTCCCGAACCACTTTTACTGCATCCCAAAGGATTTGGACTATCATGTTTTTATTTTCATCTGTTTCTATGTATTTCTTTTAAATTTCTGCTATGGTTTCCTTGTTGATACATTGATTCTTTTTTTTTAATTGGAGTTCAATTTGACAACATATAGCATAACATCCAGTGTTCATCCCATCAAGTGCCCCCCTCAGTACCCGTCACCCAGTCACCCCCACTCTCCGCTCACCTCCCTTTCCACCACCCCTTGTTCGTTTCCCAGAGTTAGGAATCTCTCATGTTCTGTCTCCCTTTCTGATATTGGAGGGGGCAAGATGGCAGAAGAGTAGGGTCCCCAAGTCACCTGTCACCACCAAATTACCTAGATAACTTTCAAATCATCCTGAAAACCTATGAATTTGGCCTGAGATTTAAAGAAAGAACAACTGGAATGCTACAGTGAGAAGAATTCACGTTTCTATCAAGGTAGGAAGACGGAAAAAAAATAAAGAAATAAAAAGCATCCAAGGGGGAGGAGCCCCGCGAGGAGCCGGGCTAAGGCTGGGCGAGTGTCCCCAGGACAGGAAAGCTCCCTCCCGGAGAAGCAGGAGCTTCACAAATCTTCCCGGGGAAGGCGAGTTCCCCAACTCAGGGAGTTGGAGCAGGATCCCAGGAGAGGCAGGGATGCCCTCAGGCTCCCAGGGGCACTAACAGAGGACCTACATCCTGGGGGAGAGCACGCCACACATTTATTCTTTAATAGCATGTTGTCTCATCTCCATATATTTGTGGCCTTTCCAAATTTTTTTCTTGTGACTAACTCCATGCTTCATAGCATTGTGATCAGAGAATATACATGATATGATTTCAGTCTTTTGTATTTGTTGAAGCCTGACCTAGTATGTGATATATTCTGGAGAATGTCCCATGTGCCCTTGAAAACAGTGTGTATTCTGATGCTTTATGATTAAATGTTCTGAATATATCTGTGAAGTCCATCTGGTCCAGAGTGTCATTCAAAGTCATTGTTTCTTTGTTGATTTTCTGCTTTCATGATCTGTCCATTGATATAAGTGGGTCTTACAGTCCCTTACTAGTATTGTATTAATATCAGTAAGTTCCTTTATGCTTGTTATTGTTTTCTATCTTTGGGTGCTCCCAAGATGGGGCATAAATATTTACAATTGTTAGATCTTCTTGTTGGACAGTCCCCTTTATTATGATATATTGCCCTTCATCATATCTTGTTACAGTCTTTGGTTTCAAATCTAGTTTTTCTGATATAAATGTTGCTACTCTCACTTTCTTTTGTTGTCCATTAGCATGATAAATGGCTCTCCATCGCCACACTTTCTATCTGCAGGTGTCTTTCAGTCCAAAATGAGTCTCTTGTAGGCAGCATACTGATGGGGTCTTGATTTTTTATGCATTCTGGAACCCTATGCTTTTAATTGGAGCATTCAATCTGTTTACTTTCAGAGTGATCATTGATATGGATTCAGTGCCATTTTATTACTTGTTTTGATGTTTCTGGAGATTTTTCTCTCTTCCTTTCTAGTCTTTCTGACTTTCATCTTTCCTTTCCACCCAAGGAATCCCCTTTAATGTTTCTTGCAGGGCTGGTTTAGTTGTTACAAACTTCATTAGCTTTTGTTTGTCTGGAAAACTCTCCTTCCATTCTGAATGAGAGCCTTGCTGGATAGACTATTCTTGGCTACAGTTTTCTTTTTTTCCATTCAACACATTGGGTATACCTTGGATATATCATGCCACTCTCTTCTGGCTTCCCAAGTTTCTGTGGAGACATCTGTAGCTAACTTTATGGGTCCTGCCTTGTAAATGCAGGACTACTTTTGTCTTGCTGCTTTTATGATTTTTTTCTTTATTTGTATATTTTGCAAATTTAATAACAATATTTCTTGATGTTGGTTTGATTTTGTTGATTTTAATGGGACATCTCTATGCCTCCTGGATTTGGATGTTTGTTTCCTTCCCCAGATTAGGAAAGTTTTCTACTATTATTTCCTCAAATAAATTTTCTGCCCCCTTTGTCTCTCTTTTCCTGGGACTCCTATGATAAGAATGTTAATTTGCTTGATGGTCACTGAGTCCCTAAATCTATTCTCATGATCCATAATTATTTGTCTCTTTTTTCCAGCTTCATTATTTTCTAATAGTCTGTCTTCTATATCACTTATTTGTTCCTCTCTTTCTTCTATCCATGTATTCATTACATCTAGTCTGCTTTGAATCTCAATTATTGAATTTTTCATTTCTTCCTGTTTTTAACTTTTTTATATCTGTGGTAAGGGCTTCTCTGAAGTGTTCCATTGTCATCTGAAGCCCAACAAGTATCCTTATGATTGTTACTTTAAATTTTCCCCCAGGAATATTACTTATATGTATTTTGGTTAGATCTCTGGCCATGACCTTTTCTTGTTCTTTCTTTGAGATGAATCTCTCCATCTTGGCATTTTGCCTAAGTCTATGTCTTCTTCTCAGTGTTGGAAAAGCCAGTAATGTATCCTACTCCTGAGCATAATGCCTTTATGAAGAAGAGATCTTATGGTGTCCAGAGCCTGGTGCTTCAGGAAGTGTCTCTGCAGTTTGCTGTGTCCTCTGCTGCTGCTGTATTTTGGTTGCTCTCTCCTTTAGGCCAGTCATCTACAGAAGTTCTCCTTGCCTGCAGTTGACAGTGTTTGGTCTTTAACCAGAATGAGCAAGTTTTAACTAAGTATGCTCTTGTTGGCTTGTTGAATATGACCTGATGGTGCTTCCCAAAGAACTCTCTGGTCAGAAGATATAGTGTATGTGTGTGTGTCTGTGTGTGTCTATGTGTGTGTGTCTGTGTGTGTGTGTTTCTGTTGGTCTTCTGGGCAAGGGGCCCATTTTACTGGGATGAAGACACACTTCCCAGAGAAAGGTGATTCTGGCAGTGTGTAAGGGGGCAGGACTTGGTTTAAGCAAGTTAGGCAGCCAGTGTTGGGTCTGTGCTGTTTACTGAAGTTGCTTTATGTTGAGGGATGGGGGATGGACATTGCACCAGCCAGTTACTTTGTCCCCAGAGAGGGGTTTTCATGCTTGCTGCTCTCAGGGATGCACTCCCAGAAGAGCAAATATCCCCCCCATATGTCCCAAGTGTTTTTCAGATTGTCATTTCCACACTGTCTGTCTCTAGGTTATTTACCTGCCAGAAGCAGCACAGTGCATGTTGGGCTCTATCCCAAACAAGTGTGCTGACTTTTAAAACTCCAAAATTTAGGGATATGCTATGGCATGGCTCTATGCTTATCTTCTGGGGCAGGGTGTTACCACACTGGGACTGATGCCAGTTTAACTGAGAAGGGCAGGTTCCCCAGAGCACAATAGCATGGTATTTAGAGCAAGCAAGCTGGGCAGACAGTTTTGGGGTGAGCCACCCTCAGCAGGTGGTTCTGTGTCTATGCTGAGGAACAAAGAAGCAAAATGGTGCCTAGCAGTTCCTTTGTCCCTATTCAGGTGACTCTGCAAATGCAACTTCTCACAGATGTACCCCAAGAAGTATGAACAATTTCTCCCCTGTGAGCTATAGGTATTCCTCAGATCATGCTGTCTGCCCCCAGATTGCTTGCCTGCCTTATCTAAGGAAGTAGGGTAGCTCCCTCAGAGATCTATCCCAGCCAAGCCTGGGGACCTCTAAAACTCCAGTTTTTGAGCCCCAGTGGTTAGAAAAGTTCATGAACATCAGCCCTTCCCCTTTTCCCTGCCAATGGCTTGGGAAAGTGTTATCTCTGTGTGATTCACTATGTGTTTTTTCTCTCTCTCACCTTTCCCTGAAACCAGAGCTCCTTCCCTCTGCAGCACACATGATCTGTTTCTCCTCAAACTAGGTCTCTGCACTTCCTACCTTCCTCAAGGTGGCCTCTTCTCTCCCTGTTATTGTGGCTTTTATTCTATCAGTCCTCAGGCCAACTTCTTGGATATTCAGAATGATTTGATAGTTATATAGTTGTTTTCCAGAGGGGGAGAAAAACCTAGGGTCCTTCTACTACAGAGCCATCTTAGCTCCCCCTAAAGGGAAGCTCTTTAGATTTAAAGACACAAGTAGATTAAGAGTAAAAGGATGACAATCAAAGGAAATAAATGAAAATTCTATCATGATGGAGCTGGAGTGCCTATACTGGTAGAAGAAAAAAAAAGACAATAAGATAATTGGTACTAGAAACAAGGAATTTTTTATAATAAAAGACTAAATGCATTAGGAAGACATAACAATTATAAACTTATATGCACTTAACAGAGATCCAAAATACATTAAACACATATGACAGACTTGAATGGAGAAATAGACAATTCAACAATAAGAGTTGGTGACTTCAATACTTCACTTTAAATAATGGATAAAACAGGGGCGCCTGAGTGGATCAGTAGGTTAAGTGTCCAACTTGATTGCAGCCCAGGTCATGATCTCAATGTCCTGGGAAGGAGCTCTGCTTCAGGTTCCCCTGCTCATCAGGGAGTCTGCTTGGTATTCTCCTTCTCCCTCTGCCCCTCCCCCTACTCACTCTCTCTCTCCAAAATAATTAATAAATCTTTTTAAACAAATAAATACTGGATAAAACAACTAGATAGAATATCAACGAGGAAACAGAAGACATGAACTACAATATAAACCATCTAGACCAAAGAATATTTTTAGAAAATTCTACCCCAACAACAGAACATTCTTCTTAAGTGCACATGGAACATTTTCCTGGATAACCCACATTTTTGCTCATAAAATAAGTCTCAACAAATTTAAAAGGATGCGATCTTACAAAGTATATTCTCTGATCATGTGGAATGAAAATAGAAATCATTAATAGAAGGAAAGTTTGAAATTCACAAATATGTGGGAATTAAACAGCACATTCTTAAATAACCAATGCATCAAAGAAGAAATGACAAAGGAAATAAAAAAAAAGCTATGAGATGAATGAAGATGGAAACGCAACATACCAAAACTTATGGTATAGTACTGAAGCAATGCTTGGAAGGAAATTTATAATCATAAACACCAACATTAGGAAAAATGAAAGATGTCAAGTCAACAATTTAAGTGTACATGTTAAGAAACTAAAAACAAAAGAACAAACAAAAGCCAAGCAAGAAAGAAGGAATAAAACCCTGAAATTAATGAAATAGAAGACCGATAAATAATAATGATTTATAAATGGAAACAAAAGTTGGTTCTTTGAAGAAAGCAACAAAATTGTCCAACCTTTAGCTACAATGAGCAAGAAAGAAAAGGGTATTACAGATTGCTTAAATTAAGCATGAATGAAGGTTCATCACTGCAGACTTTACAGAAAAATTATTCTAAATGAATATTATGAACAAATGAATGCCAAATAGCTATATAACTAGGATGGAATGGACATCTTCCTACAAAGACATGAAGTACTGAGACTGGCATAAGAAGAAATAAAAAATCTGAATACAACCATAAAAGTAAGGAGATAGAATTAGTACTTTATAAAACAAACAAGAATGAAAAAAAAAACTTGCAGCAAAGAAAATATCAATCTTTAATAGACTCACTGGTAAATTCTGCCAATATTTGAAGAAGAATTAACAGCAATCTTTCACAAGATCTTCCAAAAATTTAAAATAGGAGACTACACTTTTAAACTCTTTAAATAAGGCCAGTGATACACTGATATAAAACCAGACAGACATCCTGTGAAAAGTACAAGTCAATATTCCATATGAATATAAATAAAAAAGTTCTCAAGAAAATACTAGCAAACTGAATCCAGCAATATATGAATGTAATTATACATTGTGATCATTGGGATTTTCATAGGAGATGCAAGGCTGACTCAACATGAAGATGTATCAGTGTAAACACTATATTAATAGGTTAAAGGAAAAATACCGCATGATCATCTCAACAGGTGCAGAAAGAACACTTGATGCAATCCAGTATCCTTTCATGATAAAAACTTTGAAGATAGGAATAGAAATAAGCTTCAACCTGATAAAGGCCATCTAAAAAAACTCATAATACACATCATACTTAATTGTGAAAGAGTGAATGTTTTTTCCTAAGATCATAATCAAAATAAAGGTGTCCACTTTGTGCTTTCTTTGCAAAATTATTATAGAGACATCAATCAGAGCCATAGAGAGCAAAAAGTTGTAAGTCATTAGGTATAATGATATTGGTATAAGTCAGGGTTGCAGCATGCTGAATCTTGAAGGTCATATTTAGAACATTTGGATTTATTCTAAGAACAATGAAAATAGAACAGAAATAGTGATATTCAAATGGAGAAGCCATTGTTTTGCATTTCACTATTCAAAAATACTATGTGTTCCTTTTCATTGTAGTTAATCACATTTAAATTCTAAAATTCTGAAATAATTTAAATTTAAGATTGCATTTAAAAGTGACTATGTGGGGATCCCTGGATGGCGCAGTGGTTTAGCGCCTGCCTTTGGCCCAGGGCGCGATCCTGGAGACCCGGGATCGAATCCCACGTCGGGCTCCCGGTGCATGGAGCCTGCTTCTCCCTCTGTCTATGTCTCTGCCTCTCTCTCTCTCTCTCTGTGACTATCATAAATAAATAAAAAATTTTTTAAAAAATAAAATAAATAAATAAAAGTGACTATGTGTTCATTATAATATAGGTTTAAAATCTGATTTGAATCAAAAGCATTCAAACTAGATTTTTCTTTTTGTTACTCCTAGAAACTCATACTCAGCATAAAGGAAAGGTCCCTGGAAAATTCTCACCTCCTCATTTTAATTTAAATTTAAAATTCAGTGCATGGTCAAAAAATCTCTATGGCGATTATTTTTTCATCCTGTGCCCAGAATTCTCCATTAAATACTATGCTCTGAGGGTTAATTCTAGCAGGCTTAGAATTGGCCTGGGCTATTTTACTGAAATAAGAAATATACTTGCCTACCACTGATCTCTGGTCAAGACATGTATTTTTTATGATTGTAAATCCAAGGAGTTTCTGGGAGATTTGTTTCTACTTTTCAGCATTGTTTATTGTTAACAGTAAAATTGATGACTTGCACCTGTCTCAGTGAGGACCTCAGAGTCTTTGTCACTGGGGGTCTTTGTCATTTGTCAACAGCAAAAATTGGTCTCAAAAGGGAACACAGGGATCCCTGGGTGGCGCAGCAGTTTGGCACCTGCCTTTGGCCCAGGGCGCGATACTGGAGACCCGGGATCGAATCCCACATTGGGCTCCCGGTGCATGGAGCCTGCTTCTCCCTCTGCCTGTGTCTCTGCGCCTCTCTCTCTCTCTCTTTCTCTCTGTAACTATCATAAATAATAAAAAAAAGGGAACACAATTGATACTTGTATCCAATCTTTCCAGACCTAATGCTGTGAGACAATCTTTAAATGTAATTCGTGCATTAATTTTACTGTGGTTTCTATATTGTATCATATTTATGCAATACACCATGTAATTGTAGGCGTTGTCATTTTGGGTTCTGTTAGCATTATTTAGCAAAGGAGCCCTATAACTACCACTTTCAGTTCACATACTTATTTTCTGTGGCATGACTTCAGCCGTCTCAGTGCAATTAACGGAGTCCTTCCTAGTATTGTCTGATTTACCTTTCCAAATGTATATGCGTCCCTCCTGCTAGCTCCTCTCCCAATATAATTTTATTCTCTCTTTTGTATTTTTATATAAAGTGGTTCATCTCACCACTGTAATACTACTGGATTGAATCTTGACCATCTGTTAATATTTTTGTATCCACCCATCTTTAATACACTGACACACAGTGAGGGTTCAATAAATTTTGGATGGATACACACATGAATGAAAAACTGTCCTTAGGTTTGGCCTTACTTATTTTGAAATAACATTTATCTAATAAAAATTACACAAAGTGACAAAAACACTGTGTTTGTAAAAATATATAAAATCATGAAATCAAATAATATTTAGATCTATCTGACCTTACTAGTGTTCATAATTGGTTCTACTACTAGCTAATTCTATCCTATTGTTCATTTATTACCATAATTTAACTTGGTCGTCACATACAGTAGAAGGCTTCATTGAGCTGCACTGAAACTATGGCTCTAAATGTGCCAAGGATAGTTAAATGAATTATAATGTGAAGTTGGCCCAGGGGCTCAGCCTAAAAAATACCGAATGGACAGTTAGCTTATCTTAAAGGAGAGTACAATGGAAATTTAAACAATTCACTGATAATCACCCAGGAGGGATTTGGAAAGTATGCTTTTATAGATAACATTCACAAAAAATATTTAAAATTAATGCTTGAAAACCTTCAGCCAAATTTGTTTTAATCCCTATAATATGCAGAGTATTACAGTTTTCTTTTTTAACTGTTAGGCTTTGCATTAGGCTTTCATGTTCACATAAAGTACTAAAATGGGATGGAAATTTATACAATCACTTGTGTAAGAATAATTTCAAGATGTTAACCTGGCCAAAAAATGACTATTTTCAGCCAGTGAATACACTCTTGGAGTTATAATTTGATACAATCATTGACCAAGAAGTCGTGTTCCATTAAAAAATGTCTTTTCTTCCCATTGTACAGCAGTCTGATTTTTAAAACAATAAAGATATTAACAGTAAAAGAGTTTTGACCTCTTACAAAACAGCAGCAGCAACAACAAAAATGTTTGCAAACTACTCTGCTGAGTTATCACAGGAGATTAAAATTAAAGGTGCTGTTGCAGAAAGCATAATAAGAAACTGTACAATACTGTACAAACTTAATAAAATTTAACAAGTTCTATTGATAAATCAAGGACTTGTTGATAAAATGTTACTTTTTAATCCCCTAAATTAACTTGGGTGTGTTTATTTCATTACTATAACACTTTGAAAACTACAATTCAGTTTTACTAAGTGCAGTTCTTGTGGTTTTCATGATGTATTCTAAAGAAATATGTACATGCTTTTTTCCCTCTGAATCCTTGTAATACATAAGTTTAATTTTGTTTCTATCTTCTGTAATTTATTACAATATATAAGAGAATAATACAATTAAATATTGTATTCAATATTCAATGCAATACATAAGAGAATAATATAGTATTTTGTTTTATCATGGTACTAGTTATCTTTCTTTCAAGTAATGGGGAATAACATATCAAACCACTGAATATTCCTTCTTTGTATATATGCATCTTATTTGTACTATCCAATTTTTAATATTTTATTACCCTTTTATTTTAATTCCAGTATAGTTAATATACAGTGTTATATTAGTTTTAGGTGTACAATATAGTATTTCAACAATTCTATACATCACCAATTGTTTCTCATGGTAAGTGTACTCTTTAATCCTCATCGTCTATTTCCCCCATCCTCCCACCCCCCTCCCCTCTGGTGACCGTCAAGTTTGTTCTCTGTAGTTAAGAGTCTGTTTCTTGATTTGCCTCTCTTTTTTCTTCTTTGTTTGTTTTGTTTCCTAAATTCCATATATGACTGAAATCATATGGTATTCTCTGCCTGACTTCACTTAGCATGATATCCTCTAGGTCCATCCATGTTGTTGCAAATGACAAGTTCTCATTCTTCTATGGTTGAGTAATATAATATAATGTAATATAATACTCAATATATATGTAATATATATATTACTTCTAAGGTTGAGTAATAGATATAGATAGATATGTGTGTGTGTGTGTGTGTGTGTGTATATATATATATATATATATATATATATATATATATATATATATATCTCACATCCTCTTTATATCTCCCTTTGTTTAATGAGTCTGGCCTAAGGTTTATTCATTTTGTTGATCTTTTCAGAGAAGATCATTGGTTCCAATGATCTTATCTATTGGGGTTTTTAGTTACTATTTTGTTATTTCTGCTCTAATCTTTATTATTTCCTTCCTTCTACTTCTTTTTCTAGCTCCTTTAGGTGCAAGATTAAGTTGTTTGAGGTGTTTTTTTTTCTTCTTGAAGTAGGCCTGTATTCTATAAACTTCCCTCTTAGAACAACTTTTGCTTCATCCCAAAAAATTTGGTTTATTATATTTTCATTTGTCATCATGTATTTTTTGATTACTTCTTCAGTTTCTTGGTTGACTCATTGTTTAGTAGCATGTTGTTTAACCTCCATGTATTTGTGCTTTTTCCAGATTTTTTCTTGGGGTTGATTTCACTTATATCTGATACCTAAAATAATATATAAATTATAAGTTACATATGATATATATAATTAATATAATTAATAATATTATATATATATATATATATATATATATATATATATATATATATATACTATGTGATTTCTAGTTTCATAGTGTTGTGGTCAGAAAGGATGAATTGGATGACTTTGATCTTTTTTAATTTGTCCAGACTTGTTTTGTAGCCTGATATGTGATCTATTCTGAAGAATGTTCCATGTACAGTTGAAAAGAATGTGTATTCTGCTGTTTTAGGATGGAATGTTCTGAATATATCTATTATATCCATGTGGTCCAATGTGTCATTTAAAGCCAGTTCTTTCCTTGTTGATTTTCTGTTTGGATTAACTGTCCATCCATGTATGTAGGGTGTTGGAGTCTCCTACCATTATTGTATTACTTCCTTTATGTTTGCTATTGGCTACTTTATTTGGGTGCTCCCACATTTGTTGGTGCATAAGTATTTGCAATTGTTCTATCTTCTTGTTGGAATATCCCCTTCATTATTTTTTGTAAATATTTTAAAAGTTATTTTATTTTTAGCAATAGAAGAAGAGAAAGAGAAAGCAGAGGAGGGACAGAGAGAAAGAATCCCCAAGCAGACTCCCTGCTGAACACAGAGCCTGACATGGGGCTTGATCCCAGGACCCTGAGATCATGACCTGAACCAAAATCAAGAGTCAGACACTTAACCAACTGAACCACACAGGCACCCTGTCCCCTTTATTTATTTTTTTAATTTTTTATTTATTTACGATAGTCACAGAGAGAGAGAGAGATAGAGGCGCAGAGACATAGGCAGAGGGAGAAGCAGGCTCCATGCACCGGGAGCCCGATGTGGGATTCGATCCTGGGTCTCCAGGATCGCGCCCTGGGCCAAAGGCAGGCGCCAAACCGCTGCGCCACCCAGGGATCCCACCCTGTCCCCTTTATTATTATATAGTGTCCTTCTTTGCCTCTTTTTACGACCTTTGTTTTAAAGCCTATATTGTCCAATGTAAATAAATATTAGCATCCAGACTTTCTTTTGATATCCATTTGCACTTTAAATACTTCTCTACCCCTTCACTTTCAATCTGCATGTGTCTTTAAGTCTGAAATAAGTCTTTTCCAGGCAGCATATGGATGGATCTTTCTTTTTTATCCATTTTGTCACCCTACATATTTTGATTGGAGCACTTAGTCCATTTACATTCAAAGTAATTTTGATAAGAGTATATTTATTGCTATTCTTTACTTGTTTGTGGTTGTTTTTGTAGTTTTATTTCATTGCCTTTTTCCCCTGCTCTTTTCTCCCAGGATTAGTTACCTTTCTTTAGCAATATACTTGGATTATTTTTTTCCCGCATGTCTATTACTGGTTTTTGATTTGTGGTTAACATTCAGTTTGTTTATAACATTTTCTGTATATAGCAATCTATACTAAGTTGATGTTCGCTTAAGTTTGAACCCATTCTTAACTCCTCTCCTCCCCATATTTTAGGTATATGGTGTCATAGTGTATATTCTTGTATTTTGTGAGTCCCTTGAGTGATTTTTACAAATACACTTATTCTTACTGTTTTTTTTTTTTTTTGCTTCCTACTTTCCTTAAGCTTGCTTATGATCTTTTTCTCTAAAAAAAGTCTCCGTTAACATTTCTTATAGGGTTGCTGTAGTGGTCATAAATTCTTTTAACTTTTATTTGGGAATATCTCTGCCCAACCATGTCTCCTTTCCTACCCTCTTCATTGTGGTCTTCTCTCTACATTTAGTTGTGGATTTTATCCTGCCAGTCTTTGGTCATTTGGGGTGTTATTTGCACTGATGTGAGTGTTATCTAGTTTTATCTGTGGGATGAAGTGAGCCTAGGGTCCTCCTATTTTGCCATCTTTCTATACTCTCCAATATTTAAATACAACTAGAGTTAGTCATGGCTATTTTACTTCTATTATGTAAACAGTCAACTTAAAAATCTAGGTACTGTATTTCTTTTTCTTGAAAGAGAGAGCATGAGTGGAGAGGGGAAGAGGAAGAGGGAGAGAGAGAATTTTAAGCAGATTCCATGTTTAGTGTCGAGATTGATGCAGGACTCAATCTCACAATCCTGAGATCATTAGCTGAGCTGAAATCAAGAGTTGGATGCTCTACTAACTGAGCCACTTGGGTTCCCCTAACTACTGTTTATAATAGCTTACTTCATTTCTGCCATTTAAAATTTTCTGATTGACTACTCTATCAGCATCTGTAACATATTGAATCAATGATCTCTTCATTCATCTGTGTCCCATACTGAGGAAACTTTCACAGGGAAAAAAGCATGCCATATCTGTTTTGTTGTTGTTGTTGTTGTTGTTGTTAAATTCCCATTACTTAGAGAAAATTTGACAAATGATAGCTACCTTCTAAATGGAATTGGTAATTAAAATTATTATTTATTTGCAAAATTGTATACATTTATTTTAAGTTCATTTTAAGTACATTTGCAAGAGTTATACCTATCATAATCAACGTTTGATTTGTAGAAATGTATAGAAAAATAATTAAATTAATTAAAGAGATGAAATAAGCTTTTTGTTACAATTACAAATTTAGAGAATTTTTGCCCAAAATGTAATAAAATGTATTACTTTTATCTCAATTACACTGGACTTGTTTTGACAATTATTAGTAGATTATAGATATTCCTTCATTATATGATAACTTTTTGAAAAGTGGTATAAATATAAATTTAAGAAAACAAATTCTTTCCATAGGTCAAATAGCTCTCAATATTTATATATTCACTATATGATTATTCTAAAGAATAAACACATTTTAAATTATCTTAAATAACTGAGACATACTTTTACCTCTTCAAAATGACCGAAGTTTTATTTTAAAGTGCTGACTGCATGTGCATAAAATTCTGAATTTGTTATTACAAGTACACATCTCAGAGAGAACTGGAAAATGTAATCTTATAGTGTGGTTGGCAGAATAATGCTCCTCTCACCCCAAGTATGTCCATGTGTTAACCACCAGACATGTAAATTTTTTATGTTACATGGCAAGTGAAACTGAAAAAAAATGGAGTTTAGGTGAACAGCCTCAAATATAGGGAGATTATATCCTGCTTTATACAGGTAGGCCCAAAGTAATCACAATGGTCCTTAAAAGTGGAAAAGGGAGGCTGATGAGTCAATCAGAGATGTGATGGAAGGATAGCAGGAGAGATTTAGAGTGTAAGAAAGACAGCCCACTATTGCTGACCTTGAGAATGGTGGGAGCAGTCTACAAACCAAGGAATACTGGTGATCCATGGAAGCAGGAATGTCTCTAGGCTGATAGCCAATGAGGAAACAGGATGCTCAGTCTTATAACCACAGTGAACTGAATTTACCAATAATCTGAATGAAATTGAAAAATAATTCTCCCCAGAGCTTCAGAAGAGACCATAGCCCTATTAATACCTTGATTTTAGCCCAGTGAGACACATGTCAGACTATAAAATTGTAAGAAAATAAACTTGTGTTAAGTCACCCAATTTGTGGTGATTTGGTATGGGAGAAATGAAATTAATACAGATGGACTTTGTTGAGGGAAGAATAATAATAGCTAGTACTTATTAAATAGTTACTATGAACAAGGAACATTATACATATTGTCTAATTTAATAGTTATAATGATAACATCTTCATTTGTTTAAATGAGGAAATTGAAGCACATAAAATCTAAATAATTGTCCAAACTCAGCCAACTAGAAAATGATAGATCCTAGACTGCTCAAACAGTCTGTCTAACTCTAAGCCATATTTTGACCAGTATGCTACTCTATTTCTCTACAGGACTATAGGAACTATATAAGAAAATCATACCGAGTAATGCTAAAATTACAAAAATAGTCATTTACTGAAATTATAATTATCTATATGCATGTGCTCAAATGTTCCACTATATAGTTTTCCAATGATGTTTGTATATTTTATAGAAATAAGCTTAGAAATAATATTTCACATATGTTTTGGTAAAAATATAAAATATATTATTTTCAGGTATTGAGCACTTACTATGAGTAAGGTGCTATATTTAGTATGTTGCATGCATCATCTCCTTTATTCCTGATAACTCTGTGATGTAAGCTTTATTATATAATCTCTATTTTACAGATTAAGAATCTGAGTTTCAGAAAATTAAAAAAAAAAAAACCCAAACCAGGCTTGCTCCAAAAAGTGGCAGAAGAAAACCTGGTTTCCAGTAATATGATGCTCCAAAGTATACTACCTCTTCATGGATAAGTCAGTGTGAAATGTTATCTAGTAAAAGTTTACCTGTTCAGTAGAATGGGATAATAATACAATGTTTGCCTAGTGTAGTTGCAGAAATGATTAATGAGATAGTGCATCATATATAATGTCCTTAACTTAGTGATTTATGGTTTCCAAGACAGAGGCCTAGTGCATTGCACCACTCTTAGCCTGGTGACCTCTTGTGGCATCTTGGGGTATCTTTAGACATGCATTGCTCCCAAGAGAAGCCTGAGAAATTGTGGAACTTGAAGGTGGAAGTAGAAGGTAAGAATGTGACAGGGTGCCAATTAATCACTAACATGCAATCTCCACTGAGCTTCAATCATTGTTAATTCCCTCAAATGCTTTTTAGATGCCTTATGTAGCTCCTCTTGGCAATATTTCTACCTACTGATTGCTATTTTTAGTATTTACCCTCTTGACTTTGAGTAGCCAGTTGCCTCTACTCATTCATAACCAATAAGCTGTAACCCCCCCTTGGCTCCTGACTGAACTCCAAATCAAATGTTAGTTCCCTTCCCTTCTCCAACCTCATTATATGTTTTTAAACATAAGCGTATAGATAATTTTGTTGCATACAGTTCATTTATATGGTAACTAAAAACTCACTCTCCATCCAAACCATTTTTAAGGTCATTGGGTGAGCTGCATATCTAACTTATGTAAAATACGGAAAATTATAGTAACTATATGTGTTTTGAAGGCACTCTGAATAATTTTAATTGAAGTTGTTAAGAATTCTCTAAATTTTTGAAAAAGTAGAAAAGTTTTTTTAAGTAGAAAAGTTTAAATGAAAAGTTTCCTTCATCATTAATACCTCTGTTAGGTTTATTTAATTAAGTGCTCTATGAATTTCCTCAGGAAAATGAAAACGACAACTAATTATCTTGCTTGTAACCTTGCTTACCCCAAAGTTTAAAAGAGCAAAGGCTTTACATATCCCACATGTGCAGTGTTTTGAATTAAGCTATATACTACCATTCTTTTTACAACCTTAATATAAAGATAACTTCTTGGTCTTCTTTGGGAAAAGTGGGATTCTGATAGTATGTACATTACTTTTCCTCATAAGAATATCTGTCATGTAATGCACAGAAAAAAAGAGCAGATTTCAGTAGTCTTCCTCAACCCACTAAACTGACCTATACTTGCAAGATCAGAAGTAAATAAAACAAAAAAATCCAAATAAACAAAAAACACAATAGTTTCCTTTGTAGCCAGAATTACAAGATAAAGCTTTAGTTCATTTTCCAATCAAGGTATAACATTAAACGACATCTAAGTCTGAAATAGTACATATCAGTTAGTATACAATATCAGCCATAATATTATACATTCTAATATTGTAAACTTTATTATATTATAAACTTTCTTGTGTTTCATTTTCTTATGTTCATCGCTAATATTCTAATATATGTTGTTTTATTTTTCTATTACTATTTTAAGCCAGTATGATCATTTGAAAAGTGAAAACATTAGCTATTGCAGCTTACTATCAAGCAACTTGGTTAGCCATCCAAATTTCCTACTCACCAACCCCTGAAGACCACTGCATTATCTGATTACATTGATATTATGTGAAAATTGTTCAGATTTTCATCTATAGCTAAATATAAAAGATTTACTTCATTGCACCTAATCAGTTGGGCTAATTTTCTTTAGTCATTGTAGAAGACTTGTTGAAGGTGCTTCACCTGGAGATTGGGAACCTATTTCTCACCAAACTTGTTATATGAATTTACATTTTTAGCTATGGATTAACATAAATATCTGATACACTGGTTTAAAGAAAAAATACAATTCTCCTAGGCAGCTATTTCACATAATTTATGGAAACAGCTAGATATAAATAATAATTGTTTGCTTGTTTCTGAGGAATCAATATCATTTATTTTTTTGTAATGATAACTATATTCAGTAAAATTTTGGTATAATTTAATAGATTCATTTAATATTTTTCCAGCTTTATTCAAATATTATTGGCAAATAAAAAATACATATATATATTCAGAGAGTATAATGTGATAATTTAATATACATATACATTATGAAATGATCACCATAATAAAGCTAATTAATATACCCATTACCGTACATAGTTACCTCTTTGTGTGTGTATATGTGTGTGTAAAACACTTAAGATCTATGCTCTTAGCAAATTTCAAGTATACAGAATGATATAATTAACTATAGTCACTAAAGATTCTGGTCATTGATTCCAATGTGTGGATATGTGTGTGAGGTGGGAGGTGGGAGGATTCCTCACACCAACAAACAATCCTTTGGTACCCACTGAGTGTCCTACAATTTAACTCAATCCTGACACTGTCTACCTGAAAATTGTGTCATATCCCATATGTGAAGGAGTCAGCTCTAAAAGATTGCCACCCCCATCCCTCCACCCAAGTCCAGATGCCAATTCCAAGATGAGGTCATCACCCGTGTTTCTGACTGACCGCTTATAGACTGTAAGTTCCAATGACTTCCTCTTTGGTTTGATTAATTGGCTAGAGCCGTTCACAGAACTCAGAAAAACATTATGCTTACTAAGCCATTAATTTATTGCAAAAAGACATAACTCAGGAATAACCAGATGGAAGAAAGGGTGTAGAGCTTCCATGCCCTCTCCAGGTGTTTTATTCTCCCTGCACCTCCATGCGTTCACCAACCTAAAAGCTCTTCAAACCCAGTTCTTTAGGGTGTTTATGGAGGTATCATTACATAACCATGATTATTAAATCTTTGTCCATTGGTTATCAATTAAACCTCCAGCCCCTCTCCCTTCCCTGGAGAGCAGTGGATGGGACTGAAATTTCCAAACTTTCAATCACAGGGTTGGTTCCCTTGGCAACCAGCCCCCTTCTTTAGGTGACCTAGAGGCATTCCAAAACCACCTCACTTACATAACAAAAGAAACCTATATCACCATAAACCAGTATTTCACAATAAGCAATTCATAGATCACTTATTAAAATAAATATTTTTTAAAAAATATTTTATTTTTTTGAGAGAGAGTGGGAGAGATCACAGAGGGAGAGGAAGAGAGAGAGAAGCAGACTCGCTGCTGAACTGGCAGCCCAGTGCGGGGCTCCTTCCCAGGACCCTGGATCATGACCTGAGCCAAAAGCAGACAGACACTTAACAGACTGAGCCACCCAGGTGCCCCTAAAATTTTTCACCACTTAGGAAATTCCAAGGGTTTTAGAAGCTCTGTGCTAGAAACAGAACCAGAGACAAGTATATATTTTTTTTATTATAAATCACAATATCATACATTAGATTCCCAGAACTCGTTCATCTTATAATTGAAAGTTTGTCTCCTTTGACCAATTTCCCTAATTCCCAACGTCTGGCAACCACCATTATACCTTTGCTTCTATGAGTTCTCCTTTTTTAGATTCCACAAAAAGGTGAAATTATACAGTATTGTCTTTGGCTTATTTCACTTAGCATAATGTTCTCCAGATACATTCATTTTGTCACAAACGCAAGATTTACTTATTTTTTTGCGGCTGAATAATATTTTGTTACATATATATGTCACATTTTCTTTATCTAGTTATTCATAAATGAACATTAACGGTTATAAATATGTTACCATATGTTAGGTATTCTGAATAATGCTGCAATGAACATGATAGCAGAGATATCTCTTTGAGATCTTTATTTAATTTCCTTTGGATATATATTCCTAGAAGTGGAATTACTGGATCATATGGTAGTTCTATTTTTAATTTTGGTGGAACCTCCATACTGTTTTCCATAATGGCTGTACCAATTTACATTCCTACCAATAGTACACAAAGATTCCCTTTTCTCCACATTCTCTCAATAACACTAATTACCTTTTGTCTTTTTAGATAATAGTCATCCTAATAGGTATAAGGTGATATCACACTATAGTTTTTTATTTTAACCTCCTTGATAATCAGTGAACATGAAACTCATTCATACAACTCAATAGCAAAACAAAACAATTAAATAATTCTATTTAAAAACGGGTAAAGGACTTGAATAGATATTTTTTTCCAAAGAAGACATACATACAAATGACCAACACATATATATAAGGTGATCAAACGTCAGTAATAATAAATCCAATAATGTTAAGCATTGTAAACCCATTTATTCAATTTTTTTAGAAACACAGCATATATATAGAAAATTATTAAAGTGTGTTTTCTTTAGAATAATCTGCATCCTTCCAGAAAAATAATACATGCACAAAATCTAAGATGTATAGAACTGATCAAGTTCCTTATTTGATTTCTCTTTCATTAACTTGGTGGCATTATAAAGTGATGACATTAGAAATACCTGAATAATTATATTATTAAAAATGAGTTACATATTACTGCAAAGGTTTTGACAAGCAGTCTAGTTCTGGGATAAGCAGTACCATTTAATGGGCTAGGCCAGCATTTCTTAAATCATGCTGCCTGGATCACTAATTTTGTGGGATGCTAACAGGTATTACATGGGAAAAAGTAGTTATACAGGAGTATCTTATGTTTTAAATGAATTTCATTCCCTTCAAGTTTACACAAAGCTTTTAGTATGCTAATGTTCATTGTGAATCTCTAAGAATGTGATATACCTTGTAGCATCTCTCCAACTTATTTGGCTATCGAACCCTTTGTTACTCAGCACTTGTAAAAAAATAACTGATTCATAAATTGCTTGTTGCGAAATACGTGTTTATGCATAATTGAAAAAGAAGCTGCAAGTTAAAAGGAAAAAAAATGAGAGTATGAAGATAGAATTGCCAGTAAGCCAACAACTAGCATCCTAGAAACAACTTTGTGCCTAACATAATGCTTGATATACAGGGTATGTGTTTGTAAATATTCATAAATTGAATGGAAAGATGATTACATGACTGAATTAATCCTGTAATCACTCTTCTTTTGTGATCAGAGTTTTACAGTTAAGAAATCAAAGTCCAGTGTTATAGTGAAAAAAAGCATTGGTTTTGTAGTTAGACATATCCAAGCCTAACTCCACAAGATGCCTCAAGCAAATTATTTAATGACCTCAATTAATCATTCTCAGCTTTAGTTTAGCTATGAACTGTAAATAATATCTAATTTGCCACTTCTCATAAAAATTAAATTTACTATTATACTTTAAAATTTCTTAGTGCATAGTAGGTATTAAACAAATGTTGGTTTCCTTCCCTCCCAAGGAATTGAACCTTTGTTCCTAATTATCATGGAGGAAAATCTTACGGGTATGGGAGCCACACTGAATTTGATACCAATCTCTATTTATGTACTTGCCAGCAGCTGTGTAACCTTGTGTAGTCCTTAATTTCTCTAAGACTTTTTTTATACATAAAATGATATAAAAATACTAAGTTTAAAAGGTTATTATGATGATTAAAACATAAAGTGCCTAGCAAGTAGACTGCACAAAGTAGGCCCTCATAATTAACACCTATTACTCTTGGCTCCTGAGAGACCTAGCAGTGGAAACCCTACTTAATAAGCAGCCAACCCATTGTAAAAATCTTTGAGGACTTTTGTAGCTCATGCAGACAACAGGCTTTCAACCCATAAAGTCTATTCAAAGAAAAAAATAGGAAGATTATGACCACATAATAAGAGAGATATCAAACTATTTTCTAGATCTTGCAAGAAATTTACTACCATTGATAATGTAGTCAAATTAGAATCCATTTCTCTCTTTTACTAACCGAAATAACAATATAATGTTTTAAAAGTATAGTAATCATAGTTAGATTATCTGAACCAGAAATGAGGACAGTTGGATAAAAGGCAAGCACAGAGATGTGATGATGATTATAAAGCTATAATTTAGATCACATTTTCTCTGTCTCTTCTCCTTTGCTTCCTAAACTTTCATGTTTTTAAAAATACTCATTATTTTCTTCTCCTTCAAAGCAAGTCCCATAAGATAAAATCACATCCCTCTGTATACACACACACACACGCACGCACACGCACAATCTTTTACATTAGCACAATAGCCAAATAATAGATTTTATTTAGTATTTATCAGGTTTTAAAACAAAGTCTGAAAGACTGATACTTTCTCAGCTACTCTATTGACTGTAAGGCAAATTCTCTCCATTGAGTTATAAAGTGCAGGAAATAGACACTTATAATGGCAAAGATGACAGACTTAACTAGAATGGCTCCAGCACACCACTATAATTTTACTTTTTGTTTAATTCTGACAAAAGCCTCAGTAGATCATGGTTAATGACACTCTGGGGCTTCAACATTTCTGAGAGGGGCCACATAATTCAGTGAGTGTCTGCTGAGTATTCAGTATACATGTCAGAGAAGGAGGAAAGGGAGGAGCTGGCATTTTCTTCAAATGCCACCAGTCAGATCTGTACTGAGAACAAGACAGAAACACTAAGAACAAAACAATGGCCAGTGGCTTAGCACTCCATGTGGAACATTTTTCTGGCTGGTTTGTCCCTTTAGCTGTAATGTCAATTGTGGGTTGTGATTGATTTATCTAAAATTTTCTCCTATCAGGTCCTTCAACTTTTTTTGGTCACATAGTTTTCCTGAATACAAGAGACAATGGGCACTAGGGGATAAAATAAAATATGGTTTATTGATATTTGAGGTGTTGGCTTCTTTAGCATTGTTCTTCAAAGCTGTCCTTACTTTACCAATGTATTGTTGTGTCATTCTTCTACAAGAGAGGTAAATAATGAAGCATAGCATGAGGGAATTGAATAGTTATCTGTGTTCTTTTTTCCTCTTGAGTGTCTCCCAAAGTAGAAAATAGCTTCCAGGCAATATGTAAGTTTACTTGACACTTTGTCCCAAAAATGATAGGCAAAGCATTCAAGGTAGCAAGTCAGAAAGCATGGTATCCAGAAGAAATGAAGTTTGTTGGATTTTTTATTTCACCTTCTCTAAAGAATAATCAAAGAATTATTGTCTCAGAGTTCCCTAAATCCAATAATAATAAAGGATTTTTGGACTTTGATTAGTGGTTTATCAGACAAATAAAAGTTCTTTTCTGATATACTGGTGTTAATATCTCTAATAACTATGTTTAAATTTTATAAAACTCTCATGAGTTGAGTGAATTCTTCATTTAAAGTGTTAATGTCAAGTTTTTGCATTGCCATTCCCTCTCTAGAGCGTAGGACATGTCATTTAGGCTGGCATTTCATTTCTCAACCTCTATATCATGGCATAGTTGTGTTTTACAAGTAATTTGTTACTGACCAATTTAAAATACACAGTTTACAAACATTTTACCTTACATAGTCTATTCAATATTACACTTATGCTATTTTTTAATTGTGTATTCCCTTATGCTTTCTTGAGTGAAAGAGAGAGAACACACTAGAAATAGCACATGACTGACAGACTATTTTATGTATTTCATCACCCATTACTGAAAACAGAATCTGTCTGTGGAAATGAGTTTAGTATACAATTTTTACACATTCCATGAGACACATAGAATAACAACAACAACAAATTTTGACAATTACTGCTTTAAATCACAACCAGAGAATGTAGTTGGGGCCTGGCCTTGGAAAATAGAACTGAGAGCTCATTTGAATCGTTGGCTCCAATCTATGGTTTCCTTATTCATATTATCATTAGAGCCAAGTCCCACATCTTGATAGAAAACCCAGTTATGTTCCATGTCATTAGTGAGGCCATAGAGATCCATTCCATAGTGATATCTCATCTAAAATCTTTGAGATATCTGAAGAAAAAGAATCAAGGTTAATAGAGTACAGGAATAAATTATGACACTCTAAAGAAGCATATGTGTATGCCCAATTAATATGGTCAAATTCAATCATGCTTTTAAGAGGAAATAACAGAACAGTCAGTATTATGTTTATGTTTCTATCATGAAAAATATTTTTAGCTTATAAAATGTAAGTTTGACTCACATCTGGAACTGATTGTGTCTGGATGCCTGCTCTGAAATCTTATACATGCAAAACTCAGACATACCCACAGACATTCAAGTATAGTTTGAGTTTCAAAGGCCTCACCAGTTTCTAGGAATAGATGAGGTAACCTATTAATAAGAATTAAAATTCCATTAGCTCTTGTCCCCACCAGCTTACAGGACCTCAGGACCTCAGCTTTCTGTAGAATCCCTTAAGTATTTCTGGGAATTCTTGGGAAATATCTCACATGTAGTTACAGAAAAAAAAGTGATCTTGCTGGACTAACAGGCTCAAAAATCTCTGCTAGCTTCACTATTTCTCACTCAGCAAAACAGATTCCTGCTAGTTCTCACTGCTGCTCCAGTATCTTGCTAACCTTATCATTGCCCTATCAAGAACTAGGTCCCTGCTTGAGGCACAACCACCAAATTCACTGGCATTCTTAGCAGGCCAAAGTTGACCACTATTTTGTGGTGATGTATAGAAGAAAGCTTCTCTCAGTCCCGTTTTTCTATTACAGAAGTGTGAATTGTGTGGAGGAGAGAACTCTCCAGAGGAAGAGGGAGAGAAAGAATCTTAAGCAAATTACACACCCAGAACAAAGCTGGACTTGGGGCTCTGTCTCACAATGCTGAGATCATGACCTGAGCCAAAATCAAGAGTCAGAGTCTAAACGGACTAAGCCACTCGGGTCTCTCTCTCTCTCTCTCTCTCTCTCTCTCTCTTAATGGAGATTTTAGCAGACAGTAATTTTGAGTTTTAATTATAATTGTTGCAGAGGACTCTGACACAATCCAAAGTAGACATGAAAGCATCATGAGGGAAGAAATGTATTTCATTCATCATAATGTTCATTAAGTATTTACTTAAAAATAAATGAGCCCTAGAACAAGGAACAATGAAGTCAAGACTGCTTTGCTTTCAGATGCACTGCTCTTCCCTGTGATGACCAACGTTTTATTACAATCCCGATTTCATGCTGGGCTCTCTTTTCCTTACAGTTAGTTATCTCCCAGAAAGCTTCTCAGTTATTATACCAAAAATTTCTGCCTCATTTTTTTTTTTAGAATCTGCCTCATTTTTTCACCACAACCACATATTTCTGATTCCCACAGAGATTCAATCTGGGCTGTATCTTTATGCCTACATAATTTTAAAATAATGCCAAAATATCAGTTACAAGAAACGGATGCTTTTATATCACTTTATGTGTAGTGTAAGAACATCATAATAGTATGCTTCAATTTCTCTCCTCCTGGCCTTTAAGCTTTTGTTTTCAGTCATTTGATTAGGTGTGTCTTGGTATTTATTCTTTTACAGTTCACTGAGCAAAACTTGTAAATTTATGTCTTCCACTAAATTGGGGAAATTTTCAGACATTATTTTTCTAAATCTTTGTGTTACCAATATTTTTCTCCCTCTTTCAGAGACTTCAATGACATAAGTGTTTGAGTTTTGATATTGTTCAGAGGATCTGTTCATTTTTTTCATTCTTTTTTCTGTTCCTCAAATTGGGTAATTGCTCTTGATCTATGTTCTATTTACAGACTCTTTATCAACTCCTTTCTGATAATGAGCTCATCCAGCCAGTATTTTTTTTCAGCCAGTATTTTTATTTAAGATATTGTATCATTCAGTTCTCAAATTTATAGTTGGTTCTTTTTATAATTTATGTTTTCTGCTAAGAATGTCTATCTTGACATTAATTTCAAAGATGTTTACCTCATAGAGAAAAATTTTATTAGCTGCCTTAAAGTTCTTGTCTGGTGATTCCAGCATATTAAAACTGACATCCATTAATTGTTTTGTTTTGTTTTCCTTATGAATTGGTAGAGGGTGCCTGGGCGGCTCAGTCAATTATATGTCTGCTTTCAGCTCAGGTCATGATCCCAAGGTCTGGGGATCAAGCCCCACATCAGAGTCCCTACTTAGTGAGGAGTCTGCTTCTCTCTCTCCCTCTACCCTCCCATCCTCACCCACCCTACCCCACCTCTCTCTCTCTCTCTCTCTCTCTCTCTCTCTCAATAAATAAATAAAAATTAAAAAAAAGAATTGGTCAAAGGTTCCTTTTTTAACTAGTATTTTTTAAACATTTTATCATGGGCATTTAAAATAGTAAGTTCTGGGACTCTGGGTCATATAAATTCCTCTGAAGAAATTTTATTTGCTTTTGTTTTAGCAAGCAACAGACTGGTTGATACCAGAAGTTCTGTCTTTCTGCAGGTGGTGATACCAATGTCCTTTGCTAGGCCATGTATACCCCTTACATAATCCACTGGTAGGGTTAATCTGAGACCTGGGTGGTAGTTTATATTACACATCCAATGGCAAAGCTTTTGCTATGCTTCTTTGAGTGTGTTCCACACATCTGCAGCTTGAGGTTGAGACTGGAGCTTGTGTCAGTTCATACCTCATAATGGTCAGTGGAATAAAATACATCAAACACACATTTTTTTATTTTTACATTTTCAAGTTAGCAGAGATGTTTTATGTTTTATGAATCGCAAGTGACACATTACACATTACATTACAATTACAATACAATACTAATATCTAGGGATCCCTGGGTGGCGCAGCGGTTTGGTTTGGCGCCTGCCTCCTGGAGACCCGAATCCCACGTCAGGCTCCCGGTGCATGGAGCCTGCTTCTCCCTCTGCCTGTGTCTCTGCCTCTCTCTCTCTATCTCTCTGTGACTATCATAAATAAATAAAAATTAAAAAAAATTAAAATAGTATCTAGATGTACTCATCAATTCAAAAATATTCTTAATACATAAGACATCACTAAGTTCTGGGTTTCTTATTGATGATTTCACCAACTATCTTTCTGTCCTCACTCAAAATATGGTTGCGGAAAATTTGCTTTAGTTTTTCTCTCTCCATAAAATTAACTTTACTTCTCAGCCTCCTGTTCTCCCTCTTCTACCTTCCCCCACTTTCTACTGACCTAAATTCAGCCCACAGGGAAATATAAGAATCTTTGAGTTTCTTTCCAATTTTTAGAGTACATTTTCTTGGCAGAAAACTATAATTCTTGTTTATATGGAAAATAATTTAGCCAAATGAATATTCCTAACCCATTCTATAAAAACAGGACCTTTTTGCTAATACTTTTTGGAGGACTAATTTCTATACGTTAAAATTAAGGAACGATCCCTGAAAATGTCTCACAATTACAAATTTAAGTTTACACCATTATAATCTTAGTAAGTTGACTTATTTTTAAATGAAGTTTAAAAGACTTATAATACACAAAATATTCTACAGTTCAATGAATTATCACATAAGTGAACACCCATGTAACTACTACTCAGGTTAAGAAATAGAATATTGCCAGAACATCAAGTGATTTGGCTTTTAATTTTTTTTAGAGATTGTTCTAGCCTTTCAGTAGCCATCTAGTAGCAAACCATCATTTAAATTAAGTGCAATGAATATACACACTTTTAAAATATCTACAGAAGAAGATCGAACATCTACATGTGATTGTCCTTCATACCTTTTACAGTCCATGTAAATATATGAGTGACTTGTTTTATCCCATAAATCTCTTCCTAAATATTGTGTGTAAGTGAATTTTACCATTTAAATGCTATAAGCGAGAAAATGGAATTATTTCAAAGCTGTTGTAAATCTTTTGGAATAGGGCTATTCTCTTTAAGAAATAAATAGCCTCCACTAATTTATCTATTTTAAAACTGGATTTGTGTACTTTTAAGTTTCCTTAAAGTGGAGTATATATACTTTTAATAAGGCAAATTTAACAAAACTTCAGTAAGTAGCTCTGATGAAATTGGAAGTTCCATATTATTAAAACTTGAGCTTATTGTGGCTCTAAGAAAATATAGAACAGATGTGCTAGATTTTTTTTTGACTCTTACTCATGCCACTCAAGAAGTGATTATATGTTTCCTCACTTTTAGCCCACTTAAACGAGTGTCGAATTTAGATCCTATAACAACCCATTTTTTTCTGTTTGTCCTTATACATCTCAGTAAAGATTTGAACATGTAGTGTAACTTTGAATAGAAGTACTTTTGAGCATTTAACTTTCAATCTAAATCCGACAGTATCTTGAGCTTTGCCTCATGCTTATGATTTCTACTGAGAGTATGGCAGATCACTATAGAAGAAAAGTATTTAGTTGCCTTATATTTTCATAGGCTCACGTATAAATCTAAATAAACAAAATCCCTCTCTCAGAATTGGCTGTAGCACCCTGTATGCTACATAAGCGTTATTTTAAACATTGAAAATTCTTGTCTGGTCTGAAAAGTCCACATATGAAATATCCAGCAAAGTTTCTTATTGTGAAAAAAAATCCTGATTTTTCTCTCTAAACTTACATATGGATTCACATAATGTTTTTTTTTTCTTTAATGATGTGAAGATTTTTTCCCCTCAAAGGATTTTTAATTAGGCATTTATCTAAGACAAGATAAGCATAATTTTACACATCCATTAGCTAATATGCATTTAAAATTCTGTGATTAACATCTTGAAATTGAGCCAGTTTTCTGTGCACCAATTAAATATTCACAAGTAAATGTGCAATGGCCTTCCTTAATTTTGATAACTTTTCCTTGAAGTTAAATTGTTCCCACCTACTGAGACTAAAAATAGATCACCTTTTTTTTTTGAAGATGGCAATCACTCTCTATTCTTTTTTCTTTTAAAAGTCCTAGTCTAGCTAGTGTTCCCTTAGTCTAGATTTTAGAATGCAAATTCAGTTAGTGTTAATGTCAGTATGTATGTTTCACGTGGTTAAGATGATCTTAACAGAATTGTAAAGCCTGTTTTAAAATAAAATGAAAGGTATTTTATTATTTTTATAATGCATATTTTATCATAAATATTAAAACTTGTGAAATGCAATTTATAGTATGCATATGCCAAAATTGTGTAAAAATAAATTTTTGAAGTATATCTTTGCTCATTCTGTGAAAGGCATTTTCTCTCATACAAGTAACTCAGTTGTCATTTTCTGTCTTAATCTTGATAAAAATATCAAATTATGCATTTTTCATGATTTTAAAATAATTTCTTATGGGATCCTTATAACTTTTGCATTAATTGATTTGTGTCTTTCTTGATATCTGAATGCACTATCCTGTGCCATGGTAACTTATAGCAAATATATTAGTGTGACAGATTTTGGAAGAAATAATATCTTGCAAAAATATACTACTTTAAAATTGTCAAAGTGACTGAGGATCCTTGGGTGGCTCAGCAATTTAGCGCCTGCCTTCGGCCCAGGGCATGATCCTGTAGTCCCAGAATGGAGTCCCACATCAGGCTCCCTGCATGAAGCCTGCTTCTCCCTCTGCCTGTGTCTCTGTCTCTGTCTCTGTCTCTCTCTCTCTCTCCCTCTGTGTTTCTCATCCATAAATAAATAAAATATTTTTAAAAAATTGTTAAAGTGTCTTCACAGCCATTATTCAGTTGATGCTCCTAAAAGTGTTGTGGAAGAGTTATGGCACATGGTACTTCTCACATTTCAAAGATGGGAAAACAAAAGTCTGAAATTACGTGACAAATTAGTGTCAGAATTTAGGGTTTCCCATCCTCAGGGTCCACTATCAAAGCATCAGAGTTTGTTCAGTGATTTGGAGAAGGCAATAAAGTCTTTTTTAGATTGTTATTTGCCCTCTCATTTCCTTTTTTCATTGCATCTAATCTTTTAGAGATGGACTACACTTTGTTTTATATTCTGCTAAATCACTGTTCAGTGAAGTAGAAGTCCTAATCTACAAACATAAACTATGTATACACATAATTATTAGTAATGTCTCAATTATTGTAAAAAAGTAATTGGAGTTTATAAACAATTTCTTAGATGAGCCATTGAATTCCCCATCATAATTTTCCAAATAAATATTATTTTATCAAACATGAATAACTAGTGTAAACAATTACTCAGCAAAGCTGTTGAGATCAAAATTACCTTACAAAAATAAACTCTAAATTATCAAGAATGCCAAGAAATTTTACCAATCTTTTTCAAATGTACTTTTAAGAGTAATAATTTAATAAGCTCCTGGGTTACTGTATTTAAAACTCATCTATCAATGAAAATCCTTATTTTGTACTTATAAATGCTTTTTTTTTGGAGGGGAGAGTGGAAACTAAATCTTTTAAAAACATATTTTTATGAAACTAAATCTTTTCTTTAAAAATCTGAGATGTTTTCCCCGCTAGATAAGGGCTCCCTGGCTTTGCCACGGTTAACATCTTTTTTAAAATTTTTAAAGATTTTATTTATTTATTCCTGAGAGACACACACACAGAGAGGCAAAGACACGGGCAGAAGGAGAAGCAGGCTCCATGCAGGGAGCCCGACATGGGACTCGATTCCAGGACCCAGGGATCACATCCCGAGAGGAAGGCAGACGCTCAACCACTGAGCCACCCAAGCATCCCAGAAACTAAATCTTATAATTACATAAAATAAGAGCTTATAATATGTCAGAAATCATGTAATATTTTAGTGGCCTGGGAGCAAGGACATTACAAAAACGTGATTGGGAGTGAAAAGCAACTGAAATAATGGGCTATTTTTAAACAAAATTCCTTCAAGTCTTTGTTCTTGCATACTCTTGTTCTTATCTATTCCTTCTTCTTGCATATTTCCTTCTTTTTTAAGGTTTATTTATTTATTCATGAGAGACACACACGGGGAGAGAGAAACAGAGGCAGAGTCACAAGCAGAGGGAGAAGCAGTTCCATGTAGGAAGCCCAATGTGGGACTCGATCCCAGGACTCCGGGATCATGCCCTGAGCCAAAGGCAGCTGCTCAACCACTGAGCCACCCAGGCATCCTTCTTTCCTTCTTTCTGTATTCATTCTTCTGAGGTTTGGATCATTTAAACTTACTTGTAGTTCACACTATACATTGACTCAGTGCCAATGTGAACTTGTGATGACTGGATTTACCCTTAATATTTGACAGTAAACTGTATATTTATCATTTATCCCGTTACCAATCTCATTCATCCTGACCTTCCAAGTTTTATTTCCTACTATTCTCCCAAGACCTTCAAAGTTGACTGAAAAGGTGCTTACTCTTTTTCAATGCCCACAATCTCAAAGAAACTCTGACCTATTTATGACCTAAAATAATGGACACATTAATTTTTCTGCATTCTTTTGTGGAAGGTGATAAACCATGATCTTTTAACCTGAATGTGGTTCATTTTGATTACAGTTAAGTGGCTGATGAGGTCTAGGTGGCAGGTGGAATCCTCAAATAATCTATTAATTTCTCTATTGGAAGAAATACTTATCTTTGTTTATGTATTATTGATCCCAGTTATTTTTCTTTTCATTAGGAGGAGAAACTGAATAAAATTGAAAAAATAAGATCTCTCTCAATTTATAGAATTCAAAACATCATCTTCATATTGCTAGGCAAGAAATTTAAAGTTTCCAGCTCAGCTTCTAAGGTAGCATAAATCAGCTATTACATACTGTTCAAACTGAACATCTATATAAAGGAATAAGAGGGGAAAAGTTAGACTTGAAGCCTGAAAAACAGATAAGAAAAACAAGATGAAGCCTAGAATTCACACCAAAAATGTGTTGCCACATAACAGAGGCAGAATACTTTGGAAGGTACCAATGAGCAAATGCACAACCCAAAATATCTTAACTACAAACATGAAACACCTATGGAGAGAAAAGAATTTAGGGGCTCTTAAATATTGCCATATTTTGTAAGTTGGGAATCTTTTCGGAAACACATTTGGCAGGAGACATAAAATGTTGAAATTCTTTGATCCAACAATCCCATTTTCAGAAATTTACCATAGAGAAATGATGCACAAATGCACAGAAATGATTGTGTTAGAGTTTATATTTATGAAAAAATTATTAACAAAAATCTCCAATGTTATAGGAATGGTTAAGTAAGTGATATTTTATACATGCTATGGAATCAGTAAAATAATATTATGATCCTTTAACAACAGAAAAAAATGTTAAATGAAAAATATACATAATATTATGCACACTATGCTTGCTACTGAGAAAATACACATGATTATGAAACTGGATTGGAAAACCAATGATTTCATTAGGGTTCTGGACATGTGGCAAAATATATTTTTATCCTTTCTTGATGAACTTTTTATAATAATATTTGTATATTTTAACATAGGTTTTAAAAGCTGTCTATACTGTTGGTGCTTCCACATGATCTTTACCTAAGTTATAACTGCACTGCAAGCCAAATACATTTGCCACATTGCTTCTGTAGTTCTTCAGCAGTGCCACAGAAGAGAAATATTGGAACCAATGAATCATCATAAAAATCCTCAGTATTATCTAAGAATTATGATGTAGTCTATACATAATCTCCTGTTCTTGCCAAAATCATTCTAAGAACATCTGTTATACCCATTGACTCTGTTTCTGCTTGATAATGGTATGGAAAGCTGTCATATTAAAAGTCACAAACTTTCCTTCAGTTATCCAATAATGGAGTTTAATTCCTGTCTCTTAGCTGTTTATTGGGTCTTCATCATCCAGTTCTATGAGAAACCCCGCTCTGTATAGAATGCTTTAGGTATTTTACATTTATTATCATTTAATCCTCATCATAATCCTATGAAGACTAAATTCTTGTCATTAGTAGAAAGAAGCTAAAGCTCAAGAAAGTAAAATAAATTACTTAAAACTACACAGTTTAGTAGAACTATTTTTTAAAACTGAGAACTGCCCGAGTTCCAAATCAGTTTTCTTTCTAATATATCATGCTGGGTAACCCTTAAATCCCCTCCTCATCTTCATCTATTTACCAAGCATCTACTATGTAATAGACACTGTGGTAAGCTCAGGATATGTGAGTAAATGAAACAATCTTGTTCTCAAGGATGTTTAGCTTATTCTGTCCTTTGTGATTCATTCATTCTTTCATGCATTCACAAAGTATATAATAAGCACCTACTCTGTGACTGATACTTTTTATAGGAAAGATAAAGTATAACATAGCATAAACTATTGCTTAATTATAACAGAAGATAAAACAGTAAAAGGTATGTATTCACAATAAAGACACAAACATGTGGATAAAGCTGTTCAAATGCCATACAAGATCCTTAAAATGAATTAGAAATGCCTAAAAACAGTATAACATGTACTTGCAGAGAAACATTCTTAAAAGAAAATGTGAGGCAAGGTTGATAATAATTCCAAGTAGGAAAACCTAAAAGCAGAAAGTTCTACAATTCATATCACTGACATAGGACTTCATTAACGTTTATTACAGCAAAACATAGCTGTTACAATACACAGGCAATGACTTCAACTCTGTCTCGTGTTTGTTTTTATAAGATCTTATTCATTTATTTATCTGAGAGAGAGAGAGCAAGAACTAGTGGGGAGAAGAACAGAGGGACAAGCAAATTCCATGCTGAGTATGGAGTCCAACAAGGGGCTTGATCTCACAACCCTGAGATCATGACCTGAACCAAAATCAAGAGTCAGCCACTTAACTGAGCCAGCCAGGTGCCCTGTCCCATGTTCTCCTTAGCTTATGCTCCTTCCCTAACTTTCTTCAAACATTTGTCTTAAACTTTAAATTTTACTTTATTAAAATAATTACAGTATTATACTTTATAAAAACAGAAGTCTAACTTTTAAGCATATGTGATCCTCTTATTGTATTTCATTATCACCAGAGAAAATTTATATATAGAAAAATTATTATAAACAACAGTTTCTCATCAGAGTGGTTAAGCTGTGATTTTTGTGTTCCTTGTCTGCTTACAAGTGAAAAAGAAAAATAGAAAAAAAAAGAAAAATAGGCTGAGCAGTATGAGTTAAATTCTCTCATTTACACACAGCTGGCTGTAGGTGGAATATCTCATCAGTAGCAATGGGCCATAATGTTTTTTATGGTCATATAGGAAACATAAAAATTTTAAATTTTTTTCAGAAGTATTGCAACAACAAATGTATTGTCATAGTGCTGAATAACAGAAGCTATACAAGAATCTATCTCTCCTGTATGTGAATGTTCAAAAATGAATCTTTCTCTTGCTCACTCTTACTCTCTTGCTCTCCAATACTATGGTAATTTAGTAGACAAGATCAAAATGAACTGATAGAAGTAATAACTGGTTTAAAATTTTGGGTAATGTGATAAAGATTGTTAGAAGTGAGGATTAATCCAACTCTAGATAATGTAGGACAATTTTGTTATGATGTTTACTTCTCAAAATTTAATTGTTACCAGACCTAATATGACTCCGTCGCAATTGGATTATTCTGCCTATTTTTCCTAGATTATTGTTTTTAAATCAGTCATAAGTTTTCATGTTGTTCAGGTGTAACCACTTCATATTACGTTTGAAGCAGTGTCTAGACTGATCTAGTTTAGCACTGAGACACAGTTTGGTACATTGCGAAGAGCTTCAGATTCTTAGACAGTTTAGGTTTCAAATCCTATTTCTACCATCATCATCTGTGTTCTTTTAAACAAGTGGGTCAGAGATAGCATGACTGTCTTCCAAAGACGGATGCAATGTCTCCTATTACTTCTTGTTTCCTCAACTGGGGGAATATGAAAACATCTTTGGTTTTATGAAGGATAATTGCATCATGTTAGTGCTAGAAATGCAGTTTTTAGTGTATAGAATTCAAATATATGTACAAGGGTGTTTATAATTGCCTAAACACTAAGTTACTAAAAAAGCAGGGCTCGGCCACTTATTAAGCTATTATCTCTCAGCTTCAAAACACCCTTCTAGGGATGTCTGGGTGGCTCAGCAGTTGAGCTTCTGCCTTTGGCTCAGGTACATGATCCCAGAGTCCTGGGATCGAGTTCCACATTGGGCTTCCCGCGTGGACCCTGCTTCTCCCTCTGCCTGCGTCTCTGCCTCTCTTTGTGTGTCTCTCATGAATAAATAAATAAAATCTTTAATAAAACAAAACAAAATACACTTTTGTACTCTGTGATGCTCATGCCAGGACTCTGCAATTCACATTTCTGCTTTGGTAGCTGCTGAGTTGAGTTTTGTCAATATGGGGCGTGATTGGGAGACTACAAGGCTGGAGGAGCACAAAGTGACATGCTCCTTCCTGCTTAGTCTCTGCTGGTTTCATATTGATTTCCTGTTCCTTTGAGGCTCATGTCTCTTTCCATCAAGTTTCTCTACCTTGGAAGCAGCAGGTCTTTTCCATAGTCACAGTCAGAACCAGTATGCCATTTTCCCCCCAAAACTTACAGAACCAGCCTCATCTTACCTGCTTCCTTTTCCCCTCAAGTCACTAGTGCCTGCTCTTCAGAGTCTGAGAATTGGTACCATGAATCCCTCCTTCTAGGTTTTTAGTTTTAATCACTCAACCTCTTCTCTTTGTCCATCTCTAGGTGTGGTAGCTGTTTCCTGCAGTTGCTAAACCCATGATAATTTACTGTTCTTTTTATTTTTCAGTTAGCAAGTTAATAGACTTTATATATTGGTACTTCTTATATTCCTTATATTAAGTTGACTCTGCTCAAATAAGTAGTGTGGGTTTTATCCCTTTACTGGACTCTGACTGCTACAGCAAGCTACTATATTTTCCTGAAATTCAGTCTCCTCAGATAAACATAGGGATAATAATTGATGAAGTCCTCATTATCTGAGAGTAATTAGTTCCAGAAAAGTCCATTCAAGTGAATGTACTTTAAAAGAGGACCAAAAATAATATAATATAATATACATAAATACATAAAAATAAAAGGACCAAAAATACATTGTACATTGTGAATAAAAAGTTTGATTGAGACTAATGTTTGAAAAAATCATCAAAATTATATAAAGCATTTACATTTAACAAAGATGTATGTATAACTAGAACTATGCACTTCTTCTCAGAATGAAGATAGATTTGGTGTTGATTTTGACTTTTCTTGTATGTATGTATAATTTTTCTGAACATTTTCTGAACATTTAAAACTTTTTTGTATACTCATTAATAGCATAATTTCTAAAAAAAATAGCATCATTTCTGAATTTTTTTAGATTTTATTTATTCATGAGAGAGAGGCAGAGACACAAACAGAGGGAGAAGTAGGCTCCATGCAAGGAGCCCAATGTGGGACTCAATCCCAGGCCTCAGAATCATGCCCTGAGCCAAAGTCAGACTCTCAACAGGCGTCCCTCATTTCTGAAATTTATTCAAGGGTTTCATCAGTTTTCTAAAGGACTCTGTGTTTACTGTTCTGGCTAATGTTCCCTTAATCAACTGTTAACTGGTCTACCTCTGCAATATTCCCACTTGTCATTAGTTTCACAAATAAAATAATTCCACGTATCATTTTCATTCATTTCATGAAATTTTGTATCTCTTCTAAAATTTAAATTTTACATTGTGATAAATTTGAATATGACTTCATTAAAATACTGGATTATGACTAGGATATAACGGAAAGAGAGGGATGCTAGTATTTATCATGAAAGGATAATTGAGTAGGTATTAATTTTTTAAAGGTTTTATTTATTCATGAGAGACACACAGGGAGAGAGAGGTAGAGACAGAGGCAGAGAGAGAAGCAGGCTCCATGCAGGGAGCCTGATGCGGGACTTGATCCCAGGATCCTGGGATCATGTCCTGATCCAAAGGCAGACACTCAACCGCTGAGCCACCCAGGGTCCCCTAGTAGGTATTGATTTTATGTTATTAGTTTATTAGGGAATATTTTTCATTTTGATTAAGTTTGCTTCTCAAGAAAACTTGAATTCCTGGCTAGCAAGGATTACCTATATATAATCAGTAGAAATGTTGTTTCAAAAGAGATCATGTATAGGGGTGTCTTGGTGTCACAGTCAGTTAAGCATCTGACTCTTGATTTTGGCTCAGGTCATGATCTCAGGGTGGGATAGCCCCGCATCCAGCTCTGCACTGGGCATGGAGACAGTTTAGGATTATCTTTCTCCATCTCTCTCTCTCTCTCTCTCGTTTTGCTTCTTCCCCCCAATTTAAAAGAATCTTTAAAAAAATAAAAGATCATGTATAAAAAGTGTTTATCACAGGGACACTTGTGTGGCTCAGTTGGTTAAGCATCCGACTCTTGATTTCAGCTCAGTCCATCATCTCAGGATCATGAAATCAAGCCCTTCACTGGCTCTGTGCTCAGCATGAATCTGCTTGAAGGTTTTTCCCTCCTCATCGGCCCCTCCCCCTCTCTTTCTCAAATACACAAAGAAATCCTTTACAGTGGGGGAGGGGCAGAAGGAGAGAGAGAAGCAGACTCCCCATTGAGCAGGGAGCTGGGCATGGGGCTCCATCCCAAACCCTGAGATAATAACCTGAGCCAAAGACAGACACTTAACCAGCTGAGCTGCCCAGGAGCCCCAGTAAATAAGTCTTTAAGAAAGTATTTATCACAGTGCCTGAACCATAGTAGATCACAATAATTACCATTATTAAATTTTAACATTTTAATAAATGTATATGTTATCATATTCTTTTAATCTTTATAAACTATTATACTTGATTTGATTCTTTAATAAGAACAAGTTTAGATAAGAAGACAGAATAAAACATGACTATACCAACCTCCATCAAGAAATAGAAAGTAACATTTTATTGGATATATGCTGTGTTTGCTTCTTCACTTTTAAAATAAAATAAGACCCTATTTGAAAAGCCAGTTTTAGAGAGAAACAGTGTCAGGGTATTTTGTAGTAAAGATGTATCAGTTTTTGGAAACTGAATGTCCTACAAGGACACTTTAGACTATATTTTCAATTCATGGATGGAGGAAAAGAGAAGTAGCAAGGTAATAAAATGGGGTTAGAAACATATTGCCCAATGTTCTATCTGAGAGAAACTAAAGTGAGCCATAATGTTTTGACTTTGTTTTTAATTTTTATTTTATTTTATTTTATTTATTTATGATAGGCACACAGTGAGAGAGAGAGAGAGAGGCAGAGACATAGGCAGAGGGAGAAGCAGGCTCCATGCACCGGGAGCCCGATGTGGGATTCGATCCCGGGTCTCCAGGATCGCGCCCTGGGCCAAAGGCAGGCGCTAAACCGCTGCGCCACCCAGGGATCCCCTGACTTTGTTTTTAAATGGAAACAGCTCTGCTTGACCTTTTGACATAAAAACACTTACTATACTTATTGCAATACTAGGGGTTTGCTCATGGCTTGCTGCTACCTAATAAGAAGAGGTTGAAGCAAATTCAAATATGAATCTCAGGAAGTGAATATATATGCCAGGTATGTTGAGTTGAATTTGTGTTTCTGTCAATAAAAATACATTAGCACATGTAAATGATTTCTCATATCTAAAATTTTTCTTGATGTTTTTGTAACAGAGTTGATCTCTGTGAGTAACAGCTTCAGCTTGGTATTTTTAAAAAAAGATTTTGATATGATACAATACTAAAAGATTGTATGTTACTAATTCCAGTTTGTAATCATTGTGATTTGTTTTGTTCTCATTTTATAATAGAAAACATGCAGATCAGGTTTACTACTAAGTGGCAGACATTGAGCTTTGACAATGTAGCATATTTTGACAATATCAAACTTTGACAATATAGCATATTTATCATTCATTTTATTCTAAATGCATGTAGTATTCTTAATTTTAAATTGGTTGTTTTCAAGATTAGACTTAAAAACTGAGGTTGTATTTATATGATTAAAGTACCACATGACAAATTAATTTGGTCAGATAAGTCATATGTACTTCAAGAACATGAAAGAATAAACCATAGGCAGAACCACATTAAAATTATAAAAGTAAAAAAAAATAAAAGTATCAACACAGTACCAAGGACATTCCACAAAAATTTGCATAATGACACTCAGAAATAACCAAAAAATATAATGAGTTTAATTATTTCTTCAAAATCAATTTCCCTTCTGGATATAAGTATATTTTTAATGAAATTATCCTTTAACTCTATCCTCAGGCTTAAATCATCAAATTATGCTTGATTCTTTTCTTCCTGTAGAGGCTCAAAGATAATCTGGTTATGAAATTCATGACTTTACTTATCACTTATCATGTTGATTCACATCATCTCTACTTCACATTCCATCAATCACCAAGTCCTTCTCCTTTATTCCCCTTGTCACAACCTCTGTTCAGACCCTCACTACTGCTTCCCTAGATAGTTGTCATGATCTCTTTCTCTCTTTTTTAAAGATTTTATTTATTTATTTGAGAGAGAGAGAGAGAAAGCATGAGAGCTGAGTGAAGGGTAGAGGGAGAAGCAGACTACTTGCTGAGCAGGAAGCCTGATGTGGGGCTCAATCTTGGGACCCTAGGATCATGACCTGAACCAAAGACAGATACTTAACTGACTGGGCCACTCACCCTTTGTTGTGATCTCTTAACCAGTTTGTTTGCCTTCAGTCTTTCCCCATTAGCTGGTCAGTAAATCTTCATAAAACACAATTCTGTACACATTACTCTCTCTTCAAATCCTTCAGCGGCCCCTAATTGCAAAACAAATAAACCTGTAATTCCTCAGTTTCGCATTTAAGGTCTCTCACAATCTGGTCAGAATCTTCCTATATTCCTCTGCTTTGCAGAAATGCTCTTCTCTGTTCTCTTCCTATCTAACTTCTACCCTAAACTCAAACCTGTACTGAAAGCACAAAGATTCTGTGAAGACTAACCTGTTTGCACCACTGCATAGGTTCTCCCCACTTGCCTCTCAGCAACTACAAGTAATGCTGTCAAATCCTATTATAAAATTAACACTTACTGCCTAGCACATTTGTGAAGTTTTGTATGATATTTAATTCAATATATCACTTCAATACAATTACTTGCTAAAGATGCACAAGTAGTTTTGTCAGTGGCTGTCAATAACAATTGTCACACCATTGATTATTTTAAGCTCTATAAAACCTTGATACAGTGAGTGCCCTTTGATTCAAGGAAATATACTGAATTTCAGAAATGTTTTTCATGGCACTGTAGCAAATGCACTTCATGGCACTGTATCAAATGTACCTCTCTTCTGTTTTGTTCTTTGTCATTTCAAGTGCCAAGTTGGAAAGCCAGACTGTTATTTTATAGATTTCTTCCTACCAAGTAGTGTCATAACCTTCTTTCTTTATGAATTATGCTGCACCTTTCTTGAAGGCAAAATTAGTATGAGTTTTCATGCTCATCAGTAGTATCAATACAGTCTAACCAAAGTTGTATCTCCTCTGATGCATAGTAGTCTTTATAGCAATCCGGCTCTGCAACAGTCTTATAAATGATAGTGATTGTGTTTTATTATGATTTCTCCAGTCCAGATTGATTATTTAATATCCCAAATTGACAATGAAAGTGAATCACTTAAAAGGAAGCTGACTGTTCAATGCATGTTCACCATTATCTTTAAATATAGCTTGGTGTAAATTTTTCCACAAACTGTCAAATATACAATATTGAAGTGAAAAAAATAATTTTCTCTGTGCTGTTAAGATATTGTTTCCTCAGACTAGAACTCTAGGAGCCTTACTTTTTTTTTTCTTCTTTCACTTCATAAAACAGTGAGAACAAAAACAGGATAAAGCCCATAGCAACAAGATATTTCTTTTACCATCTGTTTGATTTATGATGAGTTTAAACTGCTTGTATTTTAGAAAGGAATCTGTTTTCTATCTTCAAAAGGATGCAATCCAACATCTCTCAGCTGCTAATTTTTAGCATTTAGAGGTCCCCTTGGGCTGCTGTCAACTACAACTTATTGCACAGGTACTTTTCACTGAACTCATTATAAAGTGATTAGCCTCCAGCAAGATAGTGCAATGCTACAGCCTGCTTGCATTATATGTGGCTTTGCAACTGAATTCTGTACTGTCAAATCTCATCAGATAGTGAGTACAGAATGACTCTTGGGATTCAATACATAGAATGTGCAGAGGGAGCTTGTCACTTCTCTTTTAAAACATACTTTTCCAAAAAGATATGCACTCACATACATGCACATGTGTGCACAAACAATACACTGTACAAAATGTATGTCATTAGTTTAAAGTAAGACACCAGGGGTGCCTGGATAGCTTAGTTGTTTAGGCGGCTAGGTTATCTGACTTTGGCTCAGGTCTCGATCTCAGGTTCCTAGGATTGAGCCTGCATCAGGCTCCCTGCTCAGTGGGGAATCTGCTTTTCCCTCTCCCTCTACCCTTTCCCCTCCCCTTGCTCCTGCTCTCTCTCAAATAAATAAATAAAACATTAAAAATTAAGATACCAATCTCAGCTCAAACACACTTTTAAAATCTATGAATTGTTTTTCACTTTATTATTTAAATCCAAAAGCTAATTAAGTAGCCTTGATTCTATGAGCAGTTATCAATATATGTAAGAGTGCTGCTTTTTCATTAGCACATTTAATTTGACAGTGCTCCTTACCTTATGGTTCCAGCATTAGTCAATATTTTTGGATCTGATAGGCTGTTTCAGTTTCTCCATTGAAACTAAAATTAGACTAGTTATGTAGATACACAGATTATCAGAATTAGGTGGTTTATTTGGTTATTTATTTCCAAGCCTCCCTAGTGAGATAGGTGTCATCCCAGCTCCCATATTCACCATTGCCTGAAACTAGCACTATGGTATATTTAATACTGAATAGTCTATTCTATAAGGTACCTCAACGACATTGTCCAGCTCATATTCCTGAATTTCTGTCCAGTTCATTTGGTAGGGTTTAGCTTATAATGCACCTGTAAAAGTTTTCAAACATAAGAGAATTTGTACAGTCCTTGGGGGAAAAAACCACAGAACATCACATTCCAAAATTTTTTATGCTATAAACAACCTCAAGTATAAAGGCTAACTCAAAACAAATGATCTACTTTGAATACAAAGTCTAAAATTATTTCAGGGATCCCTGGGGGGCGCAGCGGTTTGGCGCCTGCCTTTGGCCCAGGGCGTGATCCTGGAGACCCGGGATCGAATCCCACGTCAGGCTCCCGGTGCATGGAGCCTGCTTCTCCCTCTGCCTGTGTCTCTGCCTCTCTCTCTCTCTGTATGACTATCGTAAATAAATAAATAAATAAAATTTAAAAAAAAAATAAAATTATTTCATTATTTGCTAATTTTTCTGTTGTTTAATCTAAGCTACTATTTATTCTAAAAATGGGATTGATTTTTTTAATGGATAGATGATTTGCATATATATTTCATTTTCCAACAAAACTCAGTTGCATATGGAATTCATTGTGCAATGCAATGGGTTGCATTTTGCAATCTCTCACCCTTGCTCAAAGATTCTGGCTCACCAGAAAATTCTCAGACACTGTCTTTCGCAGGGTACTATGTGGACACAGCAGGATGTGGTAGATTAAATCAGACAGATTTCTTTGGGCCTTTATTTGTCTTTAATATAAAGATAATGCAACTAAGTAGTTTTACTGTGAGGTTTTATTATATATATTTATTTCAACATCTATAAGTGTGCATATCATGTGTATATTTTTTCCTGGCACACAAGAAATACAAATACTCTTCATTATTATTACATATTAATATTAATTTTGACTTTTTATTAATATTTATAATCAATATGAAATATATTAATCCAATAAGAAATAATTAATGATTTAATTCATGTGTAAAATGCATCCTAGATACTGTATGTATTTTTATTCTCTACACTTCTGGTACACACATGTACATATTTTCATTCATTTTTATGCCACTAATAATGTTTTGATGCCTATAAAAAGTGAACTATGGGAATAATTGTTTATTAAATGAAATAGAATATTACTACTCTTCTAATATGAAAAATGAAATAAAAGTAGTATTTAACTCTCCTTCTGTTGGATAGAATCACAGGGTTTTTTGGCATTGGGTATAAATTCTTTCATTCTTTCATAGGCTTCCAATCTATCTTGCTAACCTTAGTATCTGTCATCTCTAAATTTACCCTAGGCTAAAGCCGCACTTCTTTTTTTCATTTATGAAATATTTATTCTATTCTTATAACTTGTTTCTTTTTAATATTTTATTTAAATATGATTTGCCTATATATAATATAACACCCAGTGCTCATCTCCTCATTTGCCCTCAGTGCCCATCACGCAGTTACCCCATTCCTCCACCCTCTTCCCCTTCTGTAATCATATGTTTCTTTCCCAGAGTTCGGAGTCTCAAGGTTTGTCTTCCTCTCTAACTTTTCCCCCACTCAGTTCCCCTCCTTTCCCTTATAGTCCCTTTCACTATTTCTTATATTTCACATATGAGTGAAACCATATGATGACTGTCTTTTGCTGATTGACTTATTATACTCAGCATAATACCCTCCAGTTCCATCCACATCAGTGTAAATGGTAGGAATTCATCCTTTCTGGTGACTAATATTCTGACATTATATATATATATATATATATATATATATATATATACACACACACATATGCATAATTGATGTATATACATATATACATACATATATATCTGATGTATATATATATTACATTGAGGGATATTGTGGATCCTTCCACAGTTTGGCTATTGTGGATATTGTTGCTATGAAAATCAGGTTGCAGATGTCCCATCATTTCATTATATCTGTATCTTTGGGGTAAATACTCAGTAGTGGAATTGCTGGGTCATAGGATAGCTCTATATTTAACTTCTTGAGGAACCTCCATACTATTTTCCAGAGTGACTGCATCAGGTTGTATTCCTACCAATAGTGCAAGAGGGTTTTCCCTTTCTCCACATCCTCGCCAACATTTGTTGTTCCCTGTCTTGTTCATTTTTGCCATTCTCACTGGTGTGAGGGGGTATCTCATTGTGGATTTGATTTGTATTTCCCTGATGGCAAATGATGTGGAACATTTTTTTTTCATGTGCTTATTGGCCAAGTGTAGGTCTTCGTGGAGAAATGTCTGTTCATGTCTTCTGCCCATTTCATGACTGGATTTGTTGTTTATTGGGTGTTGATTTTGAAAAGTTCTTTATAGATCTTGGATACTAGCCCTTTGTCTGATATGTCATTTGCAAATATGTCATTTGCAAATTTCTTCTCCCAATCTGTAGGTTGCCTTTTAGTTTTGTTGACTGTTTCTTCTGTTGTGCAGAAGTTTTTTTTTTTTTTATCTTGATGAAGTCTCAATAGTTCATTTTTGCTTTTGTTTCTCTTGCCTTCATAGATGTGTCTTGTAAAAAGTTTCTGTGGCCAACTTTAAAAAGGTTGTTGCTTGTATTATCCTCCAGGATTTTGATGGATTCTTGTCTCATATTTAGAACTTTCAACTATTTTGAGTTTATCTTTGTGTATGGTGTAAGAGAGTGGTCTAGTTTCATTCTTCACATGTGGCTGCCCAATTTTCCCAGCACCATTTATTAAAGAGACTGTCCTTTTTTCAGTGGGTATTTTTTTCCTGCTTTGTTGAATATGAGTTGACCACAGAGTTGAGGGCCCATTTCTGGGTTCTGTATTCTGTTTCATTGATCTATGTGTCTGTTTTTGTGCCAGTACCATACTGTCTTGATGTTTATAGCATTGCAATACAGCTTGAAGTCAGGCCCTGTGATGCCCCCAGCTTTGGTTTTCTTTTTCAAAATTCCTCTTGCTATTTGGGGACTTTTCTGATTTCATACAAATTGTAAGATTATTTGTTCAAACTTCTTGAAAAAAGTCCATTTTTTAATAGAGCTTGCAATGCGTGTGTAAATTGCTTTGGGAAGAACAGAAAATTTCACAGTATTTATTCTTCTAATCCACAAACATGGAATATTTTTATGTCTCTTTATGTCTTCCTCAATTTCTTTCAGAAGTGTTCTATAGTTTTTAGAGTATATATCCTTGATCACTTTGGTTAGGTTTATCCCTAGATATCTTATGGTATTTTTGTGTAATTGTAAATGTGCTCCATTCCTTAATTTCTCTTTCTTCAGTCTCATTGTTAGTGATAGAAATGCAACTGGTTTCTATGCATTGATTTTGTATCCTGCCACATTGCTGAATTGCTGTATGAGTTCTAGCAAGTTTGGGGTGAGTCTTTTGTGTTTTCTATATACAGTATCATGTCATCTGTGAAGAGGGAGAGTTTGACATCTTCTTTGCCAATTTGAATGCCTTTTATTTCTTTTTGTTGTCTCATTGCTGAGGCTAGAACTTCTAGAACTATGTTGAATAACAGTGGTTAGAGTGGACATCGCTGTCGTGTTCCTGATCATAGGGGAAAGGCTCCCAGTTTTTCCCCATTGAGAATGATATTCGCTGTGGGGTTTTCACAAATGGCTTTTAAGATATTAAAGAATGCTCCCTCTATCCCTACACTTTGAAGAGTTTTGATCAGGAATGGATGCTGTATTTTGTCAAATGCTTTCTCTGTCTCTGTTGAGAGGATTGTATGGTTCTTGACTTTTATTGATGTGATCTATCACATTGATTGTTTTATGAGTGTTGAACCACCCTTGCATCCCAGGGATAAATCCCACTTGGTCTTGGTGAATAATCCTCTTAATGTACCTATGGATCCTTTTGGCTAGTATCTTGGTGAGAATTTTTGCATCCATGTTCATCAGGGATATTGGTCTATAATTCTCCATTTTGGCAAGGTCTTTGATTCGTTTTCAGATCAAAGTAATGCTGGTCTCATAGAACAAGTTTGGAAATATTCCCTCAATTTCTATCCTTTGAAACAGATTTGATAGAATAGGTATTATTTCCTCTTTAAATGTTTGGTAGAATTCCCCTGGGTAGCTATCTGACCTTGGACTTTTGTGTTTTGGGAGTTTTCTGATGACTGTATTAATATCCTCGCTTGTTTTTGGCTAGTTCAGGTTTTCTATTTCTTCCTGTTTCGGTTTTGGTAATTTGTAGGTTTCCTTGAGTGCATCCATTTCTTCCAGATTGCCTTGTTTTTTTACCAAATTTGCTCATAATATGCTTTTAAAATTGTTTCTATTTCTTTGGTATTTACTGTGATCTCTCCTCTTTCCTTCATGATGTTATTAATTTGAATCTTTCCTCTTTCCATTTTAATAAGACTGGCTAGGGGTTTATCTATCTTATTAATTCTTTCAAAGAACCAGCTCCTGATTTTGTTTGATCTGTTCTGGTCTCTATTTCATTGAGTTCTGCTCGCATCTGTATTATCTCTCTTCTTCTGCTTGGTTTAGGCTTTATTTGCTGTTCTTTCTCCAGTTCCTTTAGGTGCAAGTTTGGCTTGTGTATTTGAGATTTTTCTAATTTTCTGAGGGAGGATTGTATTTTGATTTATTCCCTCTTAGAACCTCCTTTGCTGTATCCCAAAGATTTTGAGTAGTTGCGCTTTCATTTTTGTTAGTTTCTATGAATCTATTTAATTCTTCTCTAATTTTCTGATTGACCCATTCATCTTTTATTAGGATGTTCTTTAACCTCCAATTGTTTGAATTCCTTCCAAATTTCTTTTTGTGATTGAGTTCTAGTTTCAAAGCATTGTGTTCTGAAAATACGCAGGTTACAATCCCAATCTATTCATATCTTTTGAGACTTGATTTGTAACTCAGTATGTGGTCTATTCTGGAGAAAATTCCATGTGCCCTTGAGGAGAATGTGTATTCAGTTGCATTAGGATGTAATGTAATGTTCTGTATATACTTGCGAAATCCATTTGATCCAGTGTATCATTCAAGGCCCTTGTCTCTTTGGTGTTGTTTTGCTTAGAAAATCTGTCATTTGCAGAGAGTGCTGTGTTGAAGTCTCCTACTATTAATGTATTATTCTCTTTACTTTGATTTTTAATTGATATCTTTGGGCTGCTTCCACATTAGGGGCATAAATATTCATAATTGTTAGGCCTTTCTGTAAGATAGACCCTTTAAGTATGATATAATGTCCCTCTTCATCTCTTACTACAGTCTTTGTAATAAACTTATTTATCTGATATGGGGATTGCTACCCTAGCTTTCTTTTGAGGACCATGTGAATGGCAAATAGTTCTCCACCCCTTCATTTTCAGGCTGGAGATATCCTTAGGTCTAAAATGAATCTCTTGTAGACAGCATATGGATGGGTACTGCTTTTTTATGCAATCTGATACCCTGCATCTTTTGACGGGATAATTTAGCCCATTCATGATCAGAGTAACTATTGAAAGATATGAATTTAGTGTCATCATATTATCTATATGGTCCTTGTTTTTGTGAATTGTTTCTTTGGGTTCCTTCTTTCTTTTACAGAGTCCCCCTTACTATTTCTTGTAGAGCCAGTTTGATGGTCACATAATCTGTCAGTTTCCGTCTCTCCTAGAAGCTCTTTATCTCCCCTTCAATTCTGAATGAGAGTCTTGCTGGATAACATATTCTTGGCTGCATGTTTTTCTTGTTTATTACCCTGAATATATCATGCCAGCCCTTTCTGGCCTGCCAGGTCTCTGTGGAGAGGTCTGCTGTTAATCTAATATTTCTCCCATATAATTTAGGAATCTCTTTTCTGGAGCTACTTTTAGGATTTTTTTCTCTATCTCTGAAATTTACAAGCTTCACTATTATATGTCAGGGTGTTGATTGGATTTTGTTGATTTGGGGGAGAAGGTCCTCTCTGTTTCTTGGATATGTATGCCTATTTTCTTCCCCAGTTTAGGGAAGTTCTCAGCTATGATTCCTTCATGTATACTTTGTGGTCCTCTCTCTCTCTCCGCATCTTCTGAAATCCCAATAAGATGAAATTTAGTCCTTCTCAAACTATCATTTATTTTCCAAAGACTCTCCTCATTGGTTCTTAAGTGTTTTTCTCTTTTTTCATCAACCTCCTTCCTTTCCATCAACTTCTTCTATCCAGCTACACTTGTATAATTTATCTTACCAGTATACTACTTAGAGCAAGTTATCTTAACTATTTTCTTATAGCGAACCATCCTTATATTCCTAAAATGAACCCTGGATTTGACGACTAATTCATAACTGACTTAATTTGATTTTTAATGATTTTGCTTCAATTTTGTCAGATGAAGCTGTCATTTTCTTTACCAAGCTCTCCTTGTGAGTTTTTAAGCATTACCATGTGTTGTTTAAAAAAAGAGGGGAAAAATGTGGAAACTTTCTTCTTGTTTTATTTTTGGGACAGTGTAATAGCTTTGGAATTTTTTTTCCCTTATAGTGTTAGTAGAATTCACCCTTTGAAGCTATCTTCACTGACTTTTTTGGAGAGAGGATAAGTAATCTGACAATAATCTCCATTTATAACACCATCATGTCTCATAGTTTTTAGTAGGGATTTATAGGTACATATTTGTAGTTCAAATGGAAACTTCAAAAGTATTAAAACCAAGAAAATTATTAATAATTGTGCCCCAACCAAGTGGAATTGAAGGTAGAGGATCAGACAGTGGGATGGATACTTGCTTTTTATTCAAATACTTTTCTTTTTTTCTTTTTTTTTATAAGTGTACTCTTTTTTTACTTTTATTTTTTTATGATAGTCACACACACACACACAGAGAGAGAGAGAGAGAGAGAGAGAGGCAGAGACATAGGCAGAGCGAGAAGCAGGCTCCATGCACCGGGAGCCCGACGTGGGATTCGATCCCGGGTCTCCAGGATCGCGCCCTGGGCCAAAGGCAGGCGCCAAACCGCTGCGCCACCCAGGGATCCCTCAAATACTTTTCTATCCTTTACTGTTTTTATATATAAAGTGAAAACCACTATTTTAATTTTAATAAAATTACACATCTTTAAAAGGCAGTATCACCAGTTGTATTAAAATACTTATGAAATTGGATGCACTCACTTTTTACTTTCTATACATCAGTATTATTTGAATGTTTATGGTGAATTTTCATTAATTTTCTAGAATACAAAATTCTGTTATCTAGCATTACGCCCCCCCCCTTATTTCCATTTCTTCCCTATACTCAACCTCATCCTGGCCATGTTTACCTATATACATGCAGTTTAACATTGAAAATCTTCACAACCTCACACAATATGTTTCTTTTACCTGAAATGCCTTCCCTAATCTCCCTGTTTTTCATTCTAGTTAACTCTTATCCAGCCTTGAAACCTCAGGTCTAGAGGTAGCCGTCTAGAAACGGAGCTACTATAAACCTCTTTCTCTGTGTTCCCCTAGAATCCAATATCCTAACAGATTACCAGACTATGCAATTATCTGTTTACTTCTCTGGCACTCATTTGATTTTGATTGTATGTAGTCTGGTTCTAGAACACAGAGATAAATATTTGTTTAATCAATGATACATGTTGGTTTTATACACATACTTACATGTATGTATGTATGTATATATTTCTATACCTTGTTCCAATAGAATCTTTATTTTTATATTGTTATGTGTTTCTCTATTTTTTACACTAGTTGATAAAAAAGCAATTTCTTGTGTGGCTTTGCATTTTCTAAGCTCATAACACAATTATTTTCACATATTAAAAATTTTTGAAATAAATATATATATAGTATTTTAGCCATCATTGCACATCTTGATTCTCCATTGTATATTTATATTTCATAAATGATTAAAAGTTTTTCATTTTACTGTGAAACAGACCCTAAAATTCACCAGTAATGAATATTTAGTCAGTCCTTATTCCAAGTCCTTAAAGGAATGTTACAGTATTATAAAATATTCCTTGGTCTTCACTCAGGAAACAATTATAGAGTGAGTTTTGAGAAAGTTCAATGTTTCCTTGGAGAGAAGAAAAATACATAATGACAATGTAATTCTGTGAATTGATCCTTCAGAAGTGGGGACTATTTTCCAATGAATTTTCAATATTGTCCTTTGTTTCTCATGTAAGAAAGAACATTCATTCATTCAATTCACATTGAGCACCAACTATGTGTTAGGCTGTACTAAGCCCTGGATATTTACTATTGAACATTAAAGATCATTTATAAAGTACAGATCAGCAGTATTGATGCAATCTTTTGCTATAAGTTATATAGCAACAGCAGCAGAAATATTAGCAGCTAAAATATGGAGTACTTAATACACGCAGAGCACTATTTATAACAGTCTAAAAATAAATTTGGCACTGCTTTCATTGAAACACACGTGAGGAGATCCATCCAGAGTCTCTGCCATCCTCCCCATCTCATAAAAACTCTCAGTTACCATCTTTGACATGTTTAGGTTCCCTACATTTAAAACAAGATTACAATCCTTATTTTTCAAGTTGCTTAATTTTGAATACAGAGTTTCCTTGAACTATTAGAAATGTTAGGACCAAAGGATGGGGACCAGGCTTACACCAATTATATGGAATAAGCCAAAGATAACTCAGACATTCATCCAAGATTAGCTTTCTATTTCAAACTCAAATAACATATTGCTCAAGGCAAGGCAAATTTTGCAAGTACTTACTAAAATCTGTGTAATGGAAGATATCCTGTTTGAAGAGAGAAGAAGAAAGTAGAAACAAAATTACAATCAAAGATAAAATAGATTTTCCTCAATCTAGTAGAATATGGAAAGGGAGAGGCAATGTTTAAAATTATTTCAGTAGTAACTCTTTAACCTTGCTAATAATAATCAGGAACATGTGATTGACATCTTAAAATATTTAAAGGACTAGGCTTTTTCCACTTAAATTTATTTTTGTTGTTCAGAAGTTTCCAGGTTCCCTGAATTTTTATTAAGAATTTTGAATATATATAATATATTATATAATCATGTTATATTAATAATATATATCATTGTTACCAAAACCCAAGTTCAGCTGCCTGTCGCTCAAAAGACCAATACTTTTTTTTTGCACTCAAATTCTTAACTTTATGACAAAAACAATTATACTTATCAGCATAAAGAAATATTTTCTCATTTTAAACAATTATAAATACATATTGAACTTCCCAATTGTTACAAGATAATTAAAAGAAATATTCCCTAGCATGTCTAAAGCACATGGCTTCTTCCACTCCTGTGTTCTCTCTTTGGGGGCATCTTGACTCCTTTCCCAAAATCTAAGTTCTTGATCTAGATGACTTTCAAATCATCCCAAAAACATATGAATTCGACCTGAGATTCAAAGAGAGAACAGCTGGAACATGACAGAGAGGATTTTCACTTCTTTTTTTTTCTTTTTTTTTTAATTTTTTTTTTTTTGGAGTTCAATTTTCCAACATATAGCATAACACCCAGTGCTCATCCCACCAAGTGCCCCCCTCAGTGCCTATCACCCAGTCACCCCAACCCCCCGGCCACCTCCCCTTCCACTACCCCTTGCTCATATCTCAGAGTTAGGTGTCTCTCATGTTTTGTCACCCTCACTGATATTTTCACTCATTTTCTCTCCTTTCCCTTTATTCCCTTTCACTAATTTTTATATTCCTCAAATGAAAGAGACCATATAATGTTTGTCCTTTTCCGATTGACTAATTTCACTCAGCATAATACCCTCCAGGTCCATCCACGAAAAGACCAATACTTGAGATCAGATTTAATTGGAAAAGATTATGTTTCACTCAGGAGGCCAAACACCTGGGGAGAAGGCTTATGGGGAACAGAAGGCTAGCTGAGGACAAAGCATAAGCTGACACCCCACAAAGGACCCCCTCCCCAGGGTGTCCCCCAAGGTAGGATATGTGTGATATTCTTCCAGGAGGCTCCCAACTATCTCAATATCAATGCCTTACTTGAGGGGTAAAATAACCTTTAACTTGACAACTGCAAGGCCTTTAACATCTTGTAGGTCCTCTTCAGCATATGAAATTTCTTTTGAAATCTCCCTTTTCCTTGCCTCCCTCAACTACCAGGTATATAATCTTCCACCTCTCACAAGCCTGGGGCAGCAGCTCTTCCTGCCCATGGGTCCTGTCCCATCCACCATTTTGTACCACCATTTTGCACCAAAGATGTCTCAAGAATTCTTTTTTGGTCATTAGCTCCATACCTCACCCCAGCAAACCTCACCTATATTCTAAAACTACATCAAGGTGGAACACCTGGGTGGCTCAATTGTTTAAGTGTCTGCCTTTGGTTCAGGTTATGATCCCAGGGTCCTGGGATCAAGTCTCACATTGGGCTCCTATGCTTCTCCCTCTGCCTGCTGCTCTTCCTGCTTCTACATTCTCTCTCTCTGACAAATAAATAAATAAAATCATTTAAAAAAACTACATCAAGGTGATTCTTGTCCAAAGGCCAACTCCGAGGTTTCTGCTTCACCCATGGGTTTTTTAAGTTTAAGGTAGTTAATCAATAAAAGGTGTACAGTGGTCTGTAACATTTCTTGATTATGTGCCGCCTTAATGGTGCCAGCTATAGATGTTATCTCAGTGCTCAGATGTTGTGCAAGGTAGTCTGATTCCTTAATGCCTGAGGGTTGTGCATAGTGCTCTGTTCTTTCTATGAAAGAATGCATGACCTAGAGATATAAAAAGAAAAGTTAATCAATCATGCAGGGCAAGGGTGTTGGCCTAAGCTTAAAAGATTATCAGGTTGGCCAGGGGACCTAAGTGGATTCATCATTATATATCATTAAATAGAATATAACATTAAAATATAATATTTAATCAATCTATCAGGAAATTGGTTCTTTCACAGCCCCATGGGCCAGGGAAGGATGTAGATCAAAACCTGTTTCAGTGTTCCAAGGAGTTTGCTTCTAGGCACCCATTGATAACAGCTTCAAGATCCCAGCACTCACTCAGAGACCTGGTGCTGCTCTGAGGTTCTATAAAAAAAATCCAAACACTGTGAGGCTTCACCCAGAAGCAGCCACATGGTCACTCCTGCCATGGTCCCCAACCAGGTCTGGGCCCTTGGGGAAGCCAGTTCACAAGGCCAATGGACTGGACTTGGCATCCTAGCCTCAATGCCAGCAACGTGAGGCCTCAACTTACAGTGAAAGTAAAACCCCAGGCCTTTCCATACCACCCAGAACAAATCGGGAGCTATCTGGCTTTCTGGAGTCACCAAGAAAACCAGAGTCCATGTGAAGGACCTCACATGTTTTGGCGGGTCCCCCAGGGATTTGGGGTATTTTGCTAACAGTTTTCAAATCAGCAATCTCTCAGTGGCATGAGGCTGGAGTAGCTACTTCAGGAAGATTGTGAATATAGAACAAACATTATCTTGCCATGAGGCAGAATTACAGATTCAACACTGGACTGAATCATACACAATGAGTAGTAACATTTCTGTACAAAGGGGGAGAAAAACAAAAAAAAAATCTTGACTGAAAAGAAAAATAAACTTCAAACTTGAGCTTTCTGCTGGGCTATAGTGATCTCATTAGCTGAGCAGTTGCACTTTAAAGTAGATGAAAATGCAAAAAGTCTACAGGCTGGTTACCTGCTGACTGAGAAATAACACTGATACTTGAAGACAATTGAATTGACATACATATGCAATTTTATTTAAATGACAATGAGGCTGGTAATTCCCAGGGAGTCCATTTTATCTGGGTAAGAATGTTGCTGTCCTGGGATTTAATGAAAGCTAGTGTCAGGAATATGGAGAGATAGAATGTACTTTGAGTGCTTTTGCAAGACAGAGAGAAGGAAAAATTCTGCACCAAAGGATCAAAGAGGGTTGCAATTTTTATTTTTTATCAAACAGGATTTTCATGAAGGGCTTGGGAAAATAATAAAATATGTGTTATAATAGGTACTCTGCTGGTCCAAATGGGCTCTATATAGTCCATCTCCTATCAGATCTCTGTGGTGAGATCAATATTTGGTTGTATTGTAAGGCAAGAAACTAAAAGGCTAAAATAATTTTGGACAATCTGTCCTCTGAAAATTAAAGAATAACCCAAAATCATTTGATACCTATATTTTTTAAGAGTAATATTGAGTTAACAAATATACAGAGAATGTGTCTCTCCTCAGGGCATGATTTTAAGAGGTACCAGATACACCTCTTTTGTAAAACAATCCCTCGGTTATCTTTTAAAGCAATTGTTTTAAATATTTTTCTAGTAAGCATCATTTTCCTGATTCTAAAGTTAAATTTTTCTCAGTATCTTTAGAAGATACAAAATATTTGTTTTAAGATTTTATTTATTCATGACAGACACAGAGAGAGGCAGAGACAGAGGGAGAGGGAGAAGCAATCCCAGGACCCCAAGATCATGACCTGAGCCGAAGACAGCATCTGAACCACTGAACCACCCAGGCGTCCTGAAGATACAAAATATTTTAAAAGGCATATAATCATTCATTACCACTCACAATATACTACTTTCCTTTAAGATTTCCTTTGTGGTTGCTTCAAGAGGTCTTCCTCACTTTGATATTGCAACTAATTTTTTACATTTTCTTTTTAAGAATACTTATTAAACATTTGACTTTTTAATCCATATTTTGGTGACATGATAAGTGACTCTCTAAAATTTGGTAAATAACCAATTTGTTATTTGTTTGTACTTACATTGGAGGCTATTGGGAACTATTTTTCCCATTATATTATATTCTTGCATTAGTAATAAACTGTTCTAATTTGTTAAGCATTGTAGTGTATTTCCTCAGCTATTACAACAGTTTATTCTTTTACGTGGATGTTAATATCATATTCTCACAGCCCCTTCACCCTTCAAAATAATCATTGTTAGTCATTGCTATTTTCACTGCAATTATCCATAAACTAATTTGAAAATAATTGAGATCTTTATAATATTGAGGAATTCTGTGTTTTTTTTTCTCACTCTGTATAAAGGGTACCACCATCCCCCCACCTAAGTCTTTATGTTACTGCTTCAGCTTAAAGCATCCTTTCTTCTATTCTTCTATGGCTCATTTTAAATTCTTCAATGGCTCAGTTTAAATATTTCATTGCACATATTCAAGTCTCAGTTTAAATGTCACCTCTTCAGAGAGGAAACCCTTCTTTGATCACTCAATCTAAAGTAACTCCAACCCCCAACATCTACACACTGAATCACATTGCCCTGGGTTGTTTCATTTGTAGTATATATAACTTTTAAAAATTATTTTATTTCTATATTTGTATACTTGTTTCCCCAGTCAAATATATAAAAATCATGAAGGAAAGGATTTTATCTCTCCTTTTCATTGCTTTTCTGGTACACATTGATATTCAACAATTATTTGCTTAATGGACAATGAATGAGTGAATAAAGTCAGCTCAGACATAACTCCCTCTGCTCAATGCTATCATTAGTTGTTCGGTAGAGTTACATGCGGTAACTATTGGAGTGGCACCCAGATTTCCATTGGCTTTCCACTCCGCAAGTCAGACTCTGTTATTGACACTAACAAATCATGATTATGATCTGGCCCTTCGTGAGGTCCTTCAATCTTTTCCCATTTCAAGATATTTCACAGAAATCTTTCAAGATTTGTGCTCCTTAGATGTGAAGGATTCCCCCCACACACACACACACCATTTTGTTTTTCTTTCACTTCAGTTGGATTCTAGAAAGATGGTTCCTGGGCCATCTTTCTGACAAGACCACTTATTAATTATAAAATTAAACTCCTCTATATTCTGATTATTATTTATTTATTTATTTATTTATTTATTTATTTATTTATTCTTTTTATGTGATCTATAAAATACTTGCAGGGCATTTTAAAGTGCCTTGCTGAGGAGGGGCAAGATAGGGGAAGAGTAGGTTCCCCAAATCACCCGTCCCCACCAAATTACCTAGATAACCTTCAAAGCATCCTGAAAATCTACGAATTCGGCCTGAGATTTAAAGAGAGACCAGCTGGAATGCTACAGTGAGAAGAGTTCGCGCTTCTATCAAGGCAGGAAGACGGGGGGAAAGAGAAATAAAGAAACAAAAGGCCTCCGAGGGGGAGTGGCCCCGCGAGGAGCCGGGCTGAGGCCGGGGCGAGTGTCCCCAGGACAGGAGAGCCCCGTCCCGGAGGAGCAGGAGCTGCACCAACCTTCCCGGGTGGAAAGGGGCTCGCAGGGAGTTGGAGCAGGACCCAGGAGGGCGGGGATGCCCTCGGGCTCCCGGGGACACTAACAGACACCTGCTGCCCCTGGAGAGTGCGCCGAGCTCCCTAAGGGCTGCAGCGTGCACTGCGGGGCCGGAGCAGCTCGGAGGGGCTCGGGCGGCGGCTCCGCGGAGGGGGCTGCGGGGCGGGAGCGCGAATCCAACAGCGCAGGCCCCGGACGGAGCACAGGGCGCCGGGACACAGCCCAGGATCTGGCCTCCCCCCGGGACAGGCAGAGGCCGGGAGGGCCCAGGACAGCAAGGACGCTCCTGCCCCGAGCTGAGCAGATCAGCGGCCCCGCCCCGGAGCCTCCAGGCCCTGCAGACTGAGAGCTCAGTAGTTCCTGCAGAGGCTGAATCCAGGGCTCCAGAGCTGGCCACGCCACTGTGGTTGTTCCTCCTGGGGCCTCACGGGGTAAACAACCCCCACTGAGCCCTGCACCAGGCAGGGGCAGAGCAGCTCCCCCAAGTGCTAACACCTGAAAATCAGCACAGCAGGCCCCATCCCCAAGAAGACCAGCTGGACGGACCATTTCCAGGGGAAGTCAAGGGACTTAAAGTCTACAGATTCAGAATATACTCCGCCGCCCACCCCGTGTTTTGTTTTGTTTTGTTGTGTTTGCTTTTTGATTTCTGTTTGCTTCCCCCACCCTTTTTTCCTTTATTCTTTTTTTTCTTTTTTTTTTTTCCTTTCCTTCCTTATTTCTCTCCTCTCTTTGTCCCCTTTTCCCAATACAACTTGTTTTTGGCCACTCTGCACTGAGCAAAATGACAAGAAGGAAAACCTCACCTCAAAAGAAAGAATCAGAAACAGCCCTCTCTCCCACAGAGTTACAAGATCTGGATTACAATTCAATGTCAGAAAGCCAATTCGGAAGCACTATTATACAGCTACTGGTGGCTCTAGAAAAAAGCATTAAGGACTCACGAGACTTCATGACTGCAGAATTTAGATCCAATCAGGCAGAAATTAAAAATCAATTGAATGAGATGCAATCCAAACTAGAAGTCCTAACGACGAGGGTTAACGAGGTGGAAGAACGAGTGAGTGACATAGAAGACAAGTTGATGGCAAAGAGGGAAACTGAGGAAAAAGCAGACAGACAATTAAAAGACCATGAAGACAGATTAAGGGAAATAAATGACAACCTGAGGAAGAAAAACCTACGTTTAATTGGGGTTCCCGGGGCGCCGAAAGGGCCAGAGGGCCAGAATATGTATTTGAACAAATCCTAGCTGAAAACTTTCCCAATCTGGGAAGGGAAACAGGCATTCAGATCCAGGAAATAGAGAGATCCCCCCCTAAAATCAATAAAAACCGTTCAACACCTCGACATTTAATAGTGAAGCTTGCAAATTCCAAAGATAAAGAGAAGAACCTTAAAGCAGCAAGAGACAAGAAATCCCTGACTTTCATGGGGAGGAATATTAGGGCAACAGCAGACCTCTCCACAGAGACCTGGCAGGCCAGAAAGGGCTGGCAGGATATATTCAGGGTCCTAAATGAGAAGAACATGCAACCAATAATACTTTATCCAGCAAGGCTCTCATTCAAAATGGAAGGAGAGATAAAGAGCTTCCAAGACAGGCAGAAACTGAAAGAATATGTGACCTCCAAACCAGCTCTGCAAGAAATTTTAAGGGGGACTCTTAAAATTCCCCTTTAAGAAGAAGTTCAGTGGAACAATCCACAAAAACAAGGACTGAATAGATATCATGATGACACTAAACTCATATCTGTCAATAGTAACTCTGAACGTGAACGGGCTTAATGACCCCATCAAAAGGCGCAGGGTTTCAGACTGGATAAAAAAGCAGGACCCATCTATTTGCTGTCTACAAGAGACTCATTTTAGACAGGACACCTACAACCTGAAAATAAAAGGTTGGAGAACCATTTACCATTCAAATGGTCCTCAAAAGAAAGCAGGGGTAGTCCATCCTTATATCAGACAAACTAAAATTTACCCGAAAGACTGTAGTGAGAGATGAAGAGGGACACTAAATCATACTTAAAGGATCTATCCAACAAGAGTAATTAACAATCCTCAATATATATGCCCCGAATGTGGGAGCTGCCAAATATTTAAATCAATTAATAACCAAAGTGAAGAAATACTTAGATAATTATACACTTATACTTGGTGACTTCAATCTAGCTCTTTCTACCCTTGATAGGTCTTCTAAGCACAACATCTCCAAAGAAACGAGAGCTTTAAATGATACACTGGACCAGATGGATTTCACAGATATCTACAGAACTTTACATCCAAACTCAACTGAATACACATTCTTCTCAAGTGCACATGGAACTTTCTCCAGAATAGACCACATACTGGGTCGCAAATTGGGTCTGAACCAATACCAAAAGATTGGGATCCTCCCGTGCATATTCTCAGACCATAACGCCTTGAAATTAGAACTCAATCACAAGAAGAAGTTTGGAAGGACCTCAAACACGTGGAGGTTAAGGACCATCCTGCTAAAAGGTGAAAGGGTCAACCAGGAAATTAAGGAAGAATTAAAAAGATTCATGGAAACTAATGAGAATGAAGATACAACCATTCAAAATCTTTGGAATGCAGCAAAAGCAGTCCTGAGGGGGAAATACATCGCAATAAAGCATCCATCCAAAAACTGGAAAGAACTCAAATACAAAAGCGAACCTTACACATAAAGGAGCTAGAGAAAAAACAGCAGATAGATCCTACACCCAGCAGAAGAAGAGAGTTAATTAAAATTTGAGCAGAACTCAACGAAATCGAGACCAGAAGAACTGTGGAACAGATCAACAGAACCAGGAGTTGGTTCTTTGAAAGAATTAATAAGATAGATAAACCATTAGCCAACCTTATTAAAAAGAAGAGAGAGAAGACTCAATTATAAAATCATGAATGAGAAAGGAGAGATCACTACCAACACCAAGGAAATACAAACGATTTTAAAAACATATTATGAACAGCTCTATGCCAATAAATTAGGCAATCTAGAAGAAATGGACGCATTCCTGGAAAGCCACAAACTACCAAAACTGGAACAGGAAGAAATAGAAAACCTGAACAGGCCAATAACCAGGGAGGAAATTGAAGCAGTAATCAAAAACCTCCCAAGACACAAAAGTCCAGGGCCAGATGGCTTCCCAGGGGAATTCTATCAAACGTTTAAAGAAGAAATCATACCTAATCTACTAAAGCTGTTTGGAAAGATAGAAAGAGATGGAGTACTTCCAAATTCATTCTATGAGGCCAGCATCACCTTAATTCCAAAACCAGACAAAGACCCCACCAAAAAGGAGAATTACAGACCAATATCCCTGATGAACATGGATGCAAAAATTCTCAACAAGATACTAGTCAATAGGATCCAACAACACATTAAGAAGATTATTCACCATGACCGAGTAGGATTTATGCTCGGGACACAAGGCTGGTTCAACACTCGTAAAACAATCAATGTGATTCATCATATCAGCAAGAGAAAAACCAAGAACCATGTGATCCTCTCATTAGATGCAGAGAAAGCATTTGACAAAATACAGCATCCATTCCTGATCAAAATTCTTCAGAGTGTAGGGATACAGGGAACATTCCTCGACATTTTAAAAGCCATCTATGAAAAGCCCACAGCAAATATCATTCGCAATGGGGAAGCACTGGGAGCCTTTCCCCTAAGATCAGGAACAAGACAGGGATGTCCACTCTCACCACTGCTATTCAACATAGTACTGGAAGTCCTAGCCTCAGCAATCAGACAACAAAAAGACATTAAAGGCATTCAAACTGGCAAAGAAGAAGTCAAACTCTCCCTCTTCGCCGATGACATGATACTCTACATAGAAAACCCAAAAGCCTCCACCCCAAGATTGCTAGAACTCATACAGCAATTTGGCAGTGTGGCAGGATACAAAATCAATGCCCAGAAATCAATGGCATTTCTATACACTAACAATGAGACTGAAGAAAGAGAAATTAAGGAGTCAATCCCATTTACAATTGCACTCAAAAGCATACGATACATAGGAATACACCTAACCAAAGAGGTAAATGATCTATACTCTAAAAACTATAGAACACTTCTGAAAGGAATTGAGGAAGACACAAAGAGATGGAAAAATATTCCATGCTCATGGATTGGCAAATTAATATTGTGAAAATGTCAACGGTACCCAGGGCAATTTACACGTTTAATGCAATCCCTATCAGAATACCATGGACTTTCTTCAGAGAGTTAGAACAAATTATTTTAAGATTTGTGTGGAATCAGAAAAGACCCTGAATAGCCAGGGGAATTTTAAAAAAGAAAACCATATCTGGGGGCATCACAATGCCAGATTTCAGGTTGTACGACAAAGCTGTGGTCATCAAGACAGTGTGGTACTGGCACAAAAACAGACACATAGATCAATGGAACAGAGTAGAGAACCCAGAAGTGGACCCTGAACTTTATGGTCAACTAATATTCGATAAAGGAGGAAAGACGATCCACTGGAAGAAAGACAGTCTCTTCAATAAATGGTGCTGGGAAAATTGGACATCCACATGCAGAAGAATGAAACTAGACCACTCTCTTGCACCATACACAAAGATACACTCAAAATGGATGTAAGATCTAAATGTGAGACAAGAGTCCATCAAAATCCTAGAGGAGAACACAGGCAACACCCTTTTTGAACTTGGCCACAGTAACTTCTTGCAAGATACATCCATGAAGGCAAAAGAAACAAAAGCAAAAATGAACTATTGGGACTTCATCAAGATAAGAAGCTTTTGCACAGCAAAGGATACAGTCAACAAAACTCAAAGACAACCTACAGAATGGGAGAAGATATTTGCAAATAAGATATCAGATAAAGGGCTAGTTTCCAAAATCTATAAAGAACTTCTTAAACTCAACACCAAAGAAACAAACAATCCAATCATGAAATGGGCAAAAGACATGAAGAGAAATCTCACAGAGGAAGACATAGACATGGCCAACAAGCACATGAGAAAATGCTCTGCATCACTGGCCATCAGGGAAATACAAATCAAAACCACAATGAGATACCACCTTACACCAGTGAGAATGGGGTAAATTAACAAGGCAGGAAACCACAAATGTTGGAGAGGATGCGGAGAAAAGGGAACCCTCTTACACTGTTGGTGGGAGTGTGAAATGGTGTAGCCACTCTGGAAAACTGTGTGGAGGTTCCTCAAAGAGTTAAAATTAGACCTGCCCTACGACCCAGCAATTGCACTGTTGGGGATTTACCCCCAAAGATTCAGATGCAATGAAACGCCGGGACACCTGCACCCCGATGTTTCTAGCAGCCATGTCCACAATAGCCAAACTGTGGAAGGAGCCTCGGTGTCCATTGAAAGATGAATGGATAAAAAAGATGTCGTTTGGGATCCCTGGGTGGTGCAGCGGTTTGGCGTCTGCCTTTGGCCCAGGGCGCGATCCTGGAGACCTGGGATCGAGTCCCACGTCGGGCTCCTGGTACATGGAGCCTGCTTCTCCCTCTGCCTGTGTCTCTGCCTCTCTCTCTCTCTCTCTCTCTCTCTCTCTGTGTGTGTGTGACTATCATAAATAAATAAAAAATTAAAAAAAAGATGTGGTTTATGTATACAATGGAATATTACTCAGCCATTAGAAATGACAAATACCCACCATTTGCTTCAACATGGATGGAACTGGAGGGTATTATGCTGAGTGAAGTAAGTGAATCAGAGAAGGACAGTGTATGTTCTCATTCATTTGGGGAATATAAATAATAGTGAAAGGGAATAGAAGGGAAGGGAGAAGAAATGTGTGGGAAATATCAGAAAGGGACACAGAACATAAAGACTCCTAACTCTGGGAAACGAACTAGGGTGGTTAATGTTGAACATTAACATTTATTTTTAAAATTTACTGTATTTTTCTGGTTGAGTGTGATCAGCACCTTTGAAAATTCAAGAATTGACCAAAATGTTTGTAGCTGTTAAGTCTGTCTTACTTCTCTCTCTCCCTCTCATTCCCTCTCCCTGCATCACACACATGCACACACACACACACACACACACACACACAAGTGCACACTCAGACACACATATATACACTACATTTGACTATTAATCATCTCTTTTAAACAAAGAAGTCAAATATTTTTTCAGCTTCAGAAATTTTCTCTTCATTGTTCCTTAGTTCTTGCTTCTGTTACATCATGTCTGTTCTCCTCTAAAATTTTTATTTTCTGTATATTAGGTTCCTTGAATTTGTCCACATCTGCCATATTTTCTCTTACTGTTTTTCACAGTTTATCATTTCCTCAGAGTTCTAGATGAATTTCTTGAATCTGTGTGTTACTTTTAAAATTCAACTATTACCTCATTTTATGGTACTTTTTTACAGTTTTCAATTTAAGAATCCTACTTTTAAAAATCTGTGTGTTTAACTCCAATTCTTCTCTCATGATTGCTTGTTCTAGTGTTATTTGTTTTTGAACCAATTATTCTTAAATCCTGTCTAAAAAATCATAAGACTTCCCTAGTGTTCTTCTGTTACTTGGAATACTTGTGTTTCCCAGTAAGGTATCTCTTCTGATTCTTGATGATTTCCTTTGTTTGAATTGCAATATATCTCCACATAGTAGGTGTTTTTTTAGCTTTTCTTTTTAAAAAATATCATATTAGAATATGTATGGTTGCTCATTACTTTGCCATAATTAAGTAGAGATAGGTTATGGAAGAAACTGACAGATTTTTACATGAATCTTTCAGATTTTGATGCAAAGAAGGGGGAAAATTTATAATTTATTGTAAATTTATTTTGTTGATGATTTCACAGTCTAGAGGGATTTAGAAAGGATCTAGATCCCTAACCAAACCAAGTAGGAAACTTTGTCACTCTGCTATTTCTCCATTTGTGAGAGCAAACAGTACAAACAAGCTTAGAAGAAAGCCCACAATAATCAGCTTCCCTGTATCAAGAACAAGTCATGGCAGTCCTTAGTTTCCTTCTTAGTGATGCTGCCTGTAGCACTGGCTTTTGGCTTCTAGTGAGCCCTCACTGTCAGTTAAGTTATTCTCATTTCTCCACAGGTCTAATTATAGGTCTAGATGCTGTGCATGAACAGAGGTCAGGAGCATTAATGTGAATATACCCTTCAATATTATTTGGCTAACTGTAGCAATTAATTCAGCCTTCTTTTTTAAACTTTAAGAAGAACTGCTCCAGTTACCTCAATTTACTCCTCAGACGTTATTTTTTTCACAGGAGGCAATTTTCTCTTCAGGGCTCTAATTTTTCCTTCATCTGGACCCTTCTTATTTTAGCTAGCAGGAAATCGTCAAACTTTGTGGTACATCAATTGGCAGGTTTCCACCCTGTTTTTAAATCTCTAGTCCTTTCAGTGGTAATATGGAGAATTTCTGTGTCATCACACAATTTTTACTGAAAGGCATTTCTTTCACTTCTAGTATTCCCTTCTACTTATTTCATTTTGAAAAAGTAGTTATTTTTAAAATTTGGAACTATGCAATGTGTACAGTATTGACATTCTGGATTGTTAAAATTATTCTGGTAAGGTGATCCACTAAGGCATTATCAGACATTATACAATCTAAAATTCATTTATTAATAAAAATAAATGAAATATAACCCCTCTTCTACAGGTGCCCACAAATGTACATATTTATTGTTATTTAACAGGAAAGGGTAATTAGGAAAGGAAAAATAGTTTTATTTAAGGATTATTATTAAGAAAAGTGATATTACACAAAACTATACAAGCAAAAACAAGTTCAGAGCACCTCTAGTGAGAGTCTTCTTACCAAGGGTCAGCATGAGAATTCTGAAACCCTAAATTAAGACACAGAAAGTAAAAATAGGGTTACCAAAATGAGGAGTAGAAGAATGAGGGTTGGAAGGGAGGACATTGTGCTGACTCACAGTATTACCTACAGTTGGATGGACTTTTTAAAAAAATTTTTGGCATGCATCTTTGTGTTATAGTATTTCCAGTACTCTAAGATTAGGATGTGTTCTTAAAGGTTTTCCAGATAGTATTTGTGCATATACACAAAGGTGAATGCTTGAATGACAAGAAATCAATGCAGGTCAAATCTAGTTATTTACCTGCTGAATAAGGACTTTTTATTGCTTTCCATAATGGCTGTCCTCCAATGATGGTAGGTCAAATCCTTCTCACACTTCAAATCTCTCTGACTTCAACTTTTACTCCATATTTCTGACTCTTTTGTCCTTTGCTTCTGCTTTTAAGAGCTCATCTGGATATCCTAGGATCCATGATATTATCTCCATTTTAAACTCAGCTGATTAGCAACCTTAAATACATTAGTAAAGTCCCTTATCAACAGTACCTAGGATTGAATAACCTGGTCATGGGAATCTTGGGTAAAGGGCATCTTTAGAATTCTGCCTACTACCTAACATATACAAGGTAGATTTCCATAAGGGAGAGACGTATGTCTCATTGCTTTGCTATCTCTCTTCTATATTTGCTGCTATTATTTGTTTTTGTACACTTTTACAATTATAAAATATTATAGATTTCTAAGGCTGACTTCTTAACCTTGACCTGACCACACACAAAAAAAAAGAGAAATTTTTTTTAACTCCAAAAGTTTGAATCATTGACCAAAATAAAGTCCAGAAATTTGTTAGTCTTTGAGTTTTACATATTTTTTATACTACAAAATGTACAAAAATTCTATTAAAATAATACTGAAAGTTTATCATGAACAGACTCTTAGAATTCTTAGAGATGCTCATTTTGGAGAGAAATGAAGAAACAGAAATGTCAGCACAGGCAGCTGAAAGGGTACAGATCTGGTAATAAGAGAGGCAGCTATTTCAATACACATTTTTTTCTTTAAGTAAAATGCTCCATTTTGCTCTGGAATCTTTAATTATGGTAAAGAACCAGAGTTTGCTATTTTGTACCATTCAGAAAAAAATGGTATTAAACAACAAGGTATGATCTAAGGAGACTTTACACTATAGATTTGAAGTGATCTAAGATACAGAGCAAACCGTGTAATCAATTTGTAGTTCCCAAAAGGAATAGAAAGTCAGACAAATGAGTTCATTTTCTTACTTCTAAATCTCTAGAAATGGAAGTAAATCACTGAAACATTCCCTTTTAAGTGTTAAAGATTCAAAATAAGTGTCCGGTTTCTTTAGATAGTATAATATAACTAATAGAGCACAAGCTTTGGAGATCAATAAAACTGGGCCAAAACCTTGGCTTTCTCACTTAGTAAATGTCTGCATATGAGCAATTTACCTAATCTTTCTGTTTCACCTTTTTCATCTAAGAAATAGAAAAAGTGTTACCTTCTTTGAAGGCTGTGGTAAGGATTAAACAATTTATTAAATTTGTAGTGAGTACTGGGCACATAGTAAGTACTGAAATGGCTTGTAGTTATTTGCCAAAGCCTATCAACATAAATCTTGGTTGTTACTGAGTAACACATGAGGCAAATGTGGGAGTTGATACTATCATATGATAATCTCTATCATGAATAAATCCCTTTCCTCTCCAATTTCTTGTCCTCCCCTCTTCCTCTTCTCTCTCTTGGTCCCTTCTTTGTTTTCTCTCTTTTCATGAGCTTCATTCACTCCTTTGTTTTTTCTTCTATGTTTTTTTTTCCAGAGTAGTTGGAGAAATAGGAGTAAAATAAGTACTGTGTAGTTATACAGACCAAAGGGGAAAAAGTGTTCCAAGAAGCAATGTGTTATTAGTGTCAAATACAACAGAGACATCAAGGAGAATGTGAACAGAGAAGATAATTCTGCCAATCTGGCAGGAAGACAGTCTGCTGATGACTTTCAGGAGAAAAATCATATTCCAATGGAGGTATTAATCTGATGAACTAATTTTCTAGTTTTAAGGGTATATAAAACACAATGAGTGAACTCTGTTACATAGAGATACAGGCTCACAAGATAATATTAAAAACTCAAACCAGCGTTATTCCAGCCACATATTCCTCCTGAGACATAAGGGGTAAGAAAGAAGAGTCTTTGCTAAGGAAGCAAATTAAAGGTTAAGAATTTTATACATCTCTAGGCAAGGCCTTCACAAAAGCTACAGGAGGAACAACACTTAAATAAGAGGGTCTCAGAGGGTACAATATCTTCTACTCTAGGTAGTTTGTGATTTGTTGTGTAGTGCTGACTCAGAATCATCTGCTGACTTACTCTAAATGCTACCTCTAGACCTAAACACTTAAACACACTTATCGAGTTAACTGGGTGTAATCAGAAATGGTGAGAAAATGATGGACTAGACATTTACTCTTTTTCATCTTCCTGTGAGTTGCTTTCCTTCCCTTTGAAGTCCCAGACAACTTCCCCCTTCTTAATTCAGAATGATGTATACCTCATTTTGCCTGTTTTTAGAATCTCAGGTCTGTGTGGATTCCCTGTACATATGTAATTAAATTTGATTTTCTCCTGTTAATCTATCACTGTTGATTTTACTCTTAGATTGGCCAGAAGCCTCTTGGTGAGTAGAGAAAAAATTTTCCTACCCAACTTTGAAAAAAAATGGTTAAATTTGCAGCATATGAAATGGAAGGTTTGGTAAAATATATCAAATATTGGAATTGAGCTATTAAATATTTTAAATGTTGTCAAAAATAGAAAAAAAACACCATTAACCTTGAGTTATTTGAATTTGGTTCTGATTGAAATCAGAGTAACAAATTGTAAGCAGTTAGGATGTTTGCCACCCTGTGAATTTATCATTTAGGTTTTGTTCTTATTGAAAATGAAGAAGAAAACAGCAGAAAAATACATAATCATGGGAGCATATATATGTAAGTAAAGGAGATAATGTGTGATACAGAACTCAGAATTAGAAGATCCTTCATTTTTAGGATTCTTTCCTCTGGAATTTGTATCTTTGGATAAGTTATTTGAGGATCGTGAATCTCAGTTTTCTCAACTGGAAAGTAGAAATTATTCCTACCCACACTTAATCCATAAGCCAGTTTTTTAAGATGATATGACTTAACCATTTGTGAAGCTGTTTTGTAAACTATAAAATTCTAAATAACGCAAGTTGTCATTATGAAAATCAATGTGTATTGTAATACTTCAAATGCAATCCCATATCTGTATAGAATATCACTTGTGCTCATATTTTGGTTTAGACCCTTAAGATATCTTTCAAAAAGTAAGATAAGGAAATATTTATAATTTTTTAAATTCATCTGAAAAATCTAGACTGATTAGAATTATATTACAATACAATATACATCAAGCATCCTAAAAGCAACAATGATGTTTACTCTAAAAACTTTTAACTTTCCTGGATGCCTGGGTGGCTCAATTGGTTAAATATCTGCCTTCAGCTCAGGTCATGATCCCAGGGTCCTGGGATGCAGCCTCAGCGGGAAGACTACTTCTCCCTCTCCCTCTGCCTTCCTCTCTGTCTGCTTATGCTTTCCCTCTCTCTCGTCAAGTAAATAAATAAAATCTTAAAAAAGAACTTTAATTTTCTGATATTAATACTATTCAGAGGTTGCTTTATTATCTTCCTATGTAGTAAAGCTATGCAGAAGTTTTGACTCAGCTGATTAAATATCTACCTCAATTTCCCCTGTTAGGTTTTCTTTTAATGATCGGCAGAGAAAATTAAAGACAGCAGAGCCAAGTGGTAGGTTCCAGAGTGCTTTAATGGGGAGTGCCCTCGGGGGAGGTTCCGACTCAGAAGGGCTCGAGTCAGGGAAGTCGCGCCTACGCAAACCACAGGGGGGTTTATAAAGAGTTTTCGGTGGGAAGATGGAGGCAGGGTGGCATTCCAGATAGGGCAAGGGTTATGGGTTTCCTAAGCTAAGTTAGGGTAGGGCGGCAAGGTGGCGTTGGCAGGAAGATGGGGGTGGGGCGGCAAGGCCGCGTTATTGGGAGGTTGCTGGCCTCGGGTCAGCCGTTTTGAGGTCCCCAGTCTCCCCAGCTAAATATCCCCCTCTAACTCTAGTTGAATCTGGTTGTTTGTGACACTAAACAGTAAATGATAATTGGATCTTGCATCGAACAAAGTGAAAAATTTTAAGGAAAGATCTTAAAGTTACCACTGATCTGCAAACTCAATGTTCTACTATTGTAATATTTTCTCAACAACAGGAGAAAACTATGCTCTTCTGATGTTGCATGACTCCAGGTTTGTTTGTCTCACAAAAGGTATTTCTGTAGAATTAAGAATGCTTACTGTATAAATATATGAAATAACAACATGTGATGCTTGTAAATGTCTTCTTTTTGTTTGCTTTTACAAATGTGTTTATATGTACTGTTTTAACAAGTAAGTTAAAAATCACAGTTCAGATTAATGCAAAAGTTTTTATTTAACATGACTAAGCCACTTGGCAGATGAATAGTATGGAGCAGGTTTTAAGCAGGTTTTATGAAATTGCTCAACTTCCTTTAGACTCCAAATAGTCTATATGCACTTATGAAAAATTAATCTAAACCATATTTAAATGAGTGGCTCTGAAATATCCATCAAATCTCTGTATGATGTTTTGAAATTTCTTATCAACTATTTCTTATACAGAGGTGACCAACACATATCCTGTGTTGCAAAAGCACAAAATGTCTGTACCTGGAATATTGCATGCAGTTATAATCACTGGATCACAAGAAAGACACAGAATTGGGGTAGGAGAAACTTAATAGGAGACATTGGTATAGAAGAACAACCTTAAACTAGGACTTTCCAGTGAAGTGTTACTATTTAGGTTCTTGTTTTATAGAGACAGGAACAATGTTTAAAATTGTAAAACAAGTCTTTTTAGGACCATGAGAAAAAGAAACCGTTTTCCATGGATATTGAATGGTTTAATAAAAAAATATAGATGTTGGGCTAAGACAGGTTTGAGAGAGAGTCCCAACTTCAATACATATCTGCTGTGTGACTCTAAGCAAGTTACTTTGCCTTTGAATCTCAAACTCTTCATTTATGGAATAAAGATAATTCTAATAACTGGTTTTGGGAATTAAATATTATTTTCTCCAGTCCCAGATATTTAATGGGAACTTACTAAATATTACTTCATCATTTAATACATTAGAAAAAGAAAAATTACTATTCAAATAAAGGTCATATGCTTAATAGTGTAAAGAAGCATATTATGAGAGTGACATATCCATAGTAGATTTTTTATAAAGATTTTATTTATTTATTCATTCATGAGAGACACAGAAAGAGAGAGAGAGAGAGAGAGAGAGAGAGAGGCAGAGACACAGCAGAGGGAGAAGCAGGCTCCATGCAGGGAGCCCAATGTGGGACTCGATCCCAGGTCTCCAGGATCATGCCCTGGGCCAAAGGCAGGTGCCAAACCGCTGAGCCACCCAGGCTGCCCCATAGTAGATTTTTAAAAAGATTTTATTTATTTATTCGAGAGAGAGAGAGACAGAGAGACAGAGAGAGACAGAGACACAGGCAGAGGGAGAAGCAGGCTCCATGCAGGGAGCCTGATGTGGGACTGGATCCGGGTCTCCAGGATTACGCCCTGGGCTGAAGGCGTTGCTAAACCGCTGAGCCACCGGGGCTGCCCTCTATAGTAGATTTTTAAACAGAAATGAGGGATATTTAGAAAGGATACAAATTTTCAATTATAAGAAGAATATATTCTGAGGGTCTAATGTGGTTATAGTGGTGGTGGTTATAGTGAATAACATTATATATATATACTTGAAAGTTACTGAGAGTAAGTCTTAAACATTCTTACCACACACACACATACACACACACCAAACATACACGCATACTGTTAACTATGTGAGGGGATGGCATGTTAATTATCTTGGTAATCATTTTACAATGCATACATATACCAAATCATCACATTGTGTACTTTAAATATATAGTTATATTTGTCAGTCATTCTTCAACAAAGTTAAGAAAAAAGCGGAAAAAAATCCCAAGCTTTTTGACATAAATGTTTAAGATGTTTTAGAGGAAATTTTGGACAAAATATCAGGAGAAAAGGGCTTTTTCCCCCCCTCTACAGCTAGCACTGAATAAACAGATTTTTTTATAAGGCAGTGAATGACCATTTCAGAGACAGACATTGGCAAAAGAGATTTGAACAAAGCTCCTTTATTTTCTATTTAAGATAATATTAAGCCAGAATTAGATATTATCCATCCTGATTTCTCAGTCCTTTAATGATGATAATTCTCTACTATATGTTTAACTGTTTCAAATATCCAAGTAGAGAATCAAAACAGTCTGCTATCTTAGCATAAAAGTTTGTTGAAAAAAAAAAAAGTTTGTCGGTAGTCAATCTTTATGGGCATTGCCTGGTCTCTGCTCCTTTCCTTTCATAAAACCTACCTCCTTGCCAAAATTGACTGTTGGCGAAGACAATTGTATTTTTTTAATTAGGGCATTGATACGAGTTTCCTACAACTGCAGAGATGCTTACAAATTAATATGCATGTAATAATTCTAATGGTACTTTAGGGGCTAGGGAAGACTTCCCCAAGACAGGTCACTTTGACATGTAGATTATTTTGAGTTAAAAGCAATAAAAATCCAGCAGATTCAAGAAAAACACTTTACCTTGCCCTCAACTGCCTAAAAAATATTTGGATGGAGGGCCTGCTCCAGGAAGAGAGCTATCACCATTACAATGAAAACTATATTATAATAAGAAAACGGTATAGTAGACAGGAAGGAACCTAGCAAGGCTTGTTTGTCAAAGTCTTCCGTGTTTCATTGCTTTTGAATGGCCCAGTAAACATTTGATTACCTAACATTTACTTTTTTTCTTCTTCTTGTGAATTGCATTCCTTCCTTTTGAAGTCCCAAACCTCTATCCCCTTCTTCTTAGTTCAGGATGACTTCATTTTGTCTGACCGTCTTTGGAATTTCATATCTACACAAAATTAAATTTGATTTTTCCCCTGTTAATATGTCTTACATAAATTTGATTCTTAGTACAGCTAGCAGGACTTTGAAGGGCAGAGGAGATACTTCCTTTCTGACAGTATAATATAAACCATAAAGACTAGAGAATATGCCATGATCTCTTCCAGTTCTTGTTTATAATATAAATAACACCTCTTGGGAATGAAAAGGTCTAAATCTTGCTATACTATTACCTCCTGGTATATTTTCAAATCCTTATGCTCCCAGATGAAGAATTCACTGTCCTGTGGCAAATAGCCAAGAAAGCCCTTGATTTTTTAGGATTGTCTTAAGAGTCCCTGGAACAAAAGAGAGTTATGCTTCTTTGGACTTCTCTTGTTTCACTGGTTGCATGAAACAAGATTCTAACCCACTTTGCTTTTTTTTTTTTTTTTTTAGATAACTATTACAGAGTTAGTTTGCTCTCTTACAGAGCAAATAAAGCCTTAGTGTTCCATTCAAGAGTGGTTGTAGTGAACAAAACCAGAGTGGCTTATTATTAATTTTGGTTTTCCTTCTACTTGTAACTTTAGATGAAAAATCTTTTGTACATAGTGCTAAGAAAGAAAAATAGGCAAAATTGAATGTATAGCATGATTGTAATATTTTAATATCCATAAGAAAATATAATAAAGAAAATATCCTCAAATAGATTCATTTGAAGGGTAGGCTTTATCGGTTTTTTTAAACTTCTTCTCAGGACATAATCCATTTACAATTAAAAAATAAGTTAGGTACACATTTAAGGGAGAATCTATACATCAATACCAAGAATTGTGAAACATTGTGGATGCCATGATATCTGCTGTATCTGGAAGTGGCTGTGTAGGACGTAAGCCACCTCTTAATTGTGATTTGAAAATAATGTGAGGGCAGCCCAGGTGGCTCAGCGGTTTAGCACCACCTTCAGCCCAGGGCTTGATCCTGGAGACTGGATTGAGTCCCACATTGGGCTCCCGACATGGAGCCTGCTTCTCCCTCTGCCTGTGTCTCTGCCTCTCTCTGTGTGTCTCTCATGAATAAATAAATAAAATCTTAAAAAAAAATAATGTGGGAATGATCTTCTGCCACAGATTAGTTCTTCCACAAACTTTCTTACAAAAAAAAATCTTTCTTACAAATACCTGAATCCCTGCAACTAGTACATTATGTTTCTGGATGGTAGATAGTTTTCTTTGTTAAAAAGAAGTACATACTTTGGAAGGGGAACACTATCCAATATATCTTATTAAAGGCTTACAACTGAAATCTCAAAAACAAAACAAAACAAAACCATAAGACCAGGTATACAAGATGAGTTAGTTAAGGTTTTTAATTGTAGGCAACCAAAACTGTTTTAGGATAATTTAGGAAAAAACATATTTTATTGAATCTATTCGATATCTCATAAAATCACAACAAAAATGAAATAAAAGAGGCTTGGGTAATGAGCAGGATATCAAAATTCATAAGGTATGAAATTCATCAAATGAGAGTTCAGGTGATAAACACTGAATAGTAATGACAAATGTTCACAGCAAATGAAGTAATGGTAGATAATAACTGATATAATAAGTTTTTTAAGATTTTACTTATTTATTCATGAGAGAGACAGAGAGAGAGACAGAGACATAGGCAGACAGAGAAGCAGGCTCCCTGCAGGGACCCCAGTGCAGGATTCCACCTGGGACCCCAGGATCACACCCCTAGCTGAAGGCAGATGCTCAAACACTGAGCCACCCAGGCATCTCTAATACATGGGAGGGTATACTATATTTGTATTCTTTGTATGTGGTATCAAAATAAATTGATGTGATAGATATATCAAGGAGAAATTTAAGTCAAACCTGAAGAATTTAGCATGAGGTTCATCTGTAGATGTTTATTCAAGTTTAATCTGGTTTAAGCAATGTTTGAAAAGATTATCCTTGCAGCAGTGAGAAAAAGTTAGATCTAGGGAACAATCATCAATGTTCTTTCTGTTAACATTTCACCAGGCACAATTTGAAAAGGGTAACAACTTCTGATCCCTAGTTGTTCCTACTGTCTTACCTTATCGTTTCCCCTACTTGTTTTATCATTCCAAAAAACCTTATTTCCTACCTCCTATGATTACTAATAAGCTAACGAAGTTCCAAGAACTTACACCATTTCACATGATTCTAAATTCTTGATATGTGCAACTCTTGAATAAAATACCTTCTACACACCACATACATGTTCTAAAGCACCTGCTTTTTCGAAAAAAATACATTTTGTTTTCCCTTGACCTACTTTAGACTTTTGTTTGCAACTCATTTTCATATCAGAAGAATCTTTAATAAACTATTAATGTTAACTGCTTGCCATAAGCAAATCTCTAAGCAATGCCTTATGTAAATTCATTTCACTACTGAAAGGTGCTTTGCAGCAAATCCTTATGTATTTACTCCCCAGCTTATGTATTTTATAAACTCTTATTTTGGAATGTTTGTTCATAAAGAGAGGAAGAGCTATAATGTCAAACTTGTTATTCTTAGTACATTTATATAAGACCTTTAGTTCTTCAGATATATCAACTTGTCATATTGACTTTAATATGTCATAGCCAGTGCATTCTGGGAAGATTTGGGGATGGCAAAGTTAAACATATTTTCATTAAATACCACTTTCCCATCTATTCCAATCACAGCTCCTTTAAATTTTAGCAGCTCAATATTTTATTCAATCAAAAGTGTCAATATATTTTTCTTGTTTTGCAGTTAAAATATATTAATTTCACTTTCTGTAGAAAAATCTAGATTGAAATGCCTTTTTAAAAAGATTTTATTTACTTGAGAGAGAGAGAAAAGAGAAAGAGAGCACGGAAGGGGAGGGAGAAACAGAATCTTGCTCCGATGTGGGAATTGATCCCAGTGATGAAGAAACAGAGGACTAGCTCAGGAAAAAGCACATTGACAAATCCTTGAAACAGGCAAAGGGACATTCCTCTACTGACTCCACTGCCTCGATGTTCATACTTTGCTAAGGGCAGAAGGCACTCTTAGCCCGACCTCCAAGACCCTGTGAGTCTACTTTTGTTGGACCCTGGCTCACGGGTGCCAACGTGGCCCGGTGGACGCCCCAGAGACCCAGACCCCAGACAGGCAGATGCAATTAGCAAGAGGGTTTATTGAACGTTTGCGCAAACGGGCTCTCCGCCTCCGAGGAGGAAAAGAGCCCCGATTAGCAGTTACAGGTATCTTTTAAAAGGCAAAAGGAAAGAAACTGCCTAAAGACAAAAGAACCGCGGGAGTCTCGTAGCATCCAGGTTGATTTCGGGGAGGGTCAACATGAACCTATTCAGGGACATTCCAGTCAGGGTGTGTGGGGGGGGGAACGGTTTTCTTATTGTAAACAGAATGCTTTTAGTTGCTAAAATTTCAGGAAGAAGACTGGATGGGCTGCCTCTGGATTAGGGCTGGCCCTACTTACAAGGGGGGAGGTTTCTTCATTCCCTCCTCTTGTTTGGGCTGATTTTAACCTTAAAATCTTAGGGAACATTTATTTTTTCAGTTTGGAGGGCCCGACATTGCTGAGTTAATACCAGAGCTTGGGTAATAGACAATCTTTCTCGGATGAACTGGAGCAGCTGGTTGAGGACGCAAGGGCCGAAAGTTAGCAGCAGGAGCAGGATAACTAGAGGGCCCATAATGGTAGAGATTAGGGTGGTCAACCAGGGAGACTGGTTAAACCAGCTTTCAAACCAGCCCTGCTGGGCCTCCCGGTCCCTTTGTCTTTTATTTAACCTTTCCCTGAGTTTGGCCATGGAGTCTCTGATGACTCCAGAATGGTCTGCATAGAAACAGCATTCCTCTCCCAGGGCCGCACACAGTCCTCCCTCTTTCAGGAATAGTAAATCCAAGCCTCTCCTGTTTTGAAGTACTACTTCTGAAAGTGAGGTGAGGGACTGTTCTAGCTTAGAAACGGACTGCTCTAGTGTCCGTAGATCCTCATCTACAGCTGTTTGGAGTTCAATATAATGTTGTGAGTCCTGGATCAGAGCAGCTGCGCCAGTACCCACCCCAGCAGCGACCCCTAGTCCCAACATAACGGCTAAGGTTAGGGAGACAGGTTCGCGCCGAAAACGGGTGGGAGGTTTATCATACTGATTTTCTAGAGTTTCAGCAGGGTGATAGAACACCCTGGGTATGATCTGCACCATGACACAGAAGTCATTTGAGCTATTTAGAACCTTAGCCGACACACAGGGGGTGAGGCCTTTGTTGCATGCCCACCAAGTTCCCGGCTGGGGCTCCAGGTAAGAATCAGTCCCCAAAATCGGGGTGGTAGTGTTACAGAGTCTCTGGTAGCCCCGGGGGGGTGTTCCTATGCAGGTTCCCTGTCCTGTAACTTCTGTAAGGGTGAATTGTGGTTGGGAGTCGGGTGTGCATCCCTGAGTGCTAGTGATGTTATTATAGGTCCCTGAAGTAGCAATTCCCTCATAATAAGGGGGAGGGGAAGCAAGGCAGAGCCAGCAGGATTTAGTTACATCGGGGCTGGTTCGATTAAGGGCCAGGAATGCCCCTATGATAAGATTAAACAGTCGTTGTCCCGTCTCGGGTGACGACCCAGGGGTTGGAGTGACCGCGAAGTTAGTGGGTGCGGCACTCCCTGCGGCTAGGGCCGGGGCAGCTCTTTGTTCCCCGAGGACCGCGTTAGGCCCGATCGCCACGGGGTCTGGGGATTCTATTTTTAGTTTAATTCTGAATATAAAACCATCATCTGTTCTTTCTTTGTATAACCTGAGTCCCCACGTATATCCATTGGCCCAGTAAGTAGCCCTTTTTCCGGGCTCCGTGAAGGATATCCGTAGGGGATGACACCACCCTTGGCAGGGCCCATAATTAAGGGTTTTCCATTTGCTAAATGTCGGGTGAGTATAGTTAGCCTTGACAGTGATATAATCCCAGGAGGAGGAGGGCCTCCATTCTGTATCCCCCGTAGTTTCACAACCCCAATTTTTACAATAAAAATATTCCCCTCCTCCACAGGTGGGATTTAGCCTGCGATCTCTGTGGTTCCCGGGACAGACATAAAAGGGAAGAGTGCTTAGCATGGCCCTTCTGTCAGGCGTGCCACATCCTCCCCATGGGTCTAATCCCAGTCGCCCTGGAGGGCTTTCTTGGTTAGGGGCTCTAGAGGTGTCGAAGTATCCCTCTAGGTCCCATGGGCTAGGGGCCCCTATGGTTAGCTTGCATAGGTCAGGATATAGGTCAGGCCACCAGGTTCCCACGGGGGCGGTCTTAGTTATAGACCAGACCTCGTCACCCCCAGACGTTAGTACCTGCCAGGTTAACCTTTTGAGGGCATGAGGGTCACCTCTGGCGGAGGTGAAGAGCGCTAGGAGAGGTAGGAATATTACAACTGTCATTGAACAATTTTTGAAAGTCTTATCTTGAGCGGGTTTTGGGTGCGGTGGAGCTTCCATTGGAGCGGCTCGTCCGGTCCGTCCTGGCTGGCGTCAGCGGTGCTCGTTGATGGGGCGCGCTTGACGTGTGAGGCGTGGACCCAAGCAGCAATGCCGTCTACCTTTAAGGCGGTTGGGGTGGTCAGTAGTACAGTATATGGGCCCTTCCAGCGGGGCTCAAGCGTCCTGGACTGATGTCTCCTGACGTAGACGGAGTCCCCGATCTGGAACGGGTGTGGGCCGGTTGTGTCTCCGGGGCGGTAGACAGCCGCAAGGGGTTTCCAGATCTGGTGCTGGATAATCTGGAGCGCCTTTAGCCTGTCCTGTAAACCGGGAGTGTTAGCAAGAGGGTCAATAGCAGAGTCTAGTAAGTCCGTTACTGGTGGGGGACCTCCATAGAGAATCTCGTAAGGAGTTAGCCCATGGCGCGCGGGAGTGTTCCGGACTCGGAACAGAACCATAGGGAGGAGTTGGACCCAGTCTCTAGTGCCAGTCTCCAATGTCAATTTAGTTAGGGTCTCTTTAATTGTTCTATTCATTCTTTCTACCTGACCTGAGCTCTGGGGTCTGTATGCACAATGTAATTTCCAATTTATCCCCAGTAATCTGGCCACCAACTGACTTACCTGGGAGACGAAGGCGGGGCCATTGTCCGACCCTATTACCTTGGGCAGTCCAAACCGCGGGAAAATTTCTTCCAGGATTTTCTTGACAACCACCTGGGCGGTTTCTCGCTTGGTGGGGAAAGCTTCTGTCCAGCCTGAAAAGGTATCTATAAACACTAGGAGGTACTTGTTACCATATTTACCTGGCTTGATTTCAGTGAAGTCTACTTCCCAATTAGTTCCGGGTCTTTCTCCCCTCATCCTGGTTCCCTCAGGCATCTTGAGGTGTTTGGTATTTACCTTAGCACAAGGTACACAAGCATCGGTTACCTGTTGGATCAGGGAGGGGAGTTTGGGAATGTAATAGGTCTGACCTTCTCTCCGGAGGAGTGCTTTTAATTTTTTGTGTCCGAGGTGAGTCCATCGGTGGAGGTGAGTCACCAGTTCTTTGGCCCTTTTCTGGGGCAGGACCGTCTTCCCTTGGTGTTTCCAGACCTTCATTTGCTCGTCATATCCTGCCCCTATTTGCTGGACGATATCTAGGTCGCTGTCTGAGTACTCGAGAGAGAGTTGCCCCGGTGTCCGGACAGCCTCTGGTACTTGTAGGGAGAGGGCCTGTGGGCCTAGTGCAGCGGCCCGTGCTGTCTCATCGGCCATCCTGTTCCCCTCTGCTACTGGGTCATTGCCTCGCTGATGCCCAGGACAGTGAATTATACTCAGTTTTCTCGGCAGAAAGAGGGAATGGAGAAGATCTTGTATTTCTTCTCTGTTTTTGATGTTTTTACCTGCTGAGGTTAGGAGACCCCTTCTACGGTATATTTCTCCATGAACATGGGCAGTTGCAAAAGCATATCTGCTGTCAGTATAAATGTTGACCTTTTTGTCCTTAGCCTTTCTTAGGGCCTGAGTTAGGGCTATAAGCTCTGCCCTTTGAGCTGAAGTCCCAGGCTCTAAGGCACTGGCCCAAATGACAGCTTTCCCATCTACCACGGCTGCCCCGGCTTTACGCTCACCATTTCGTAGAAAGCTACTCCCATCGGTGTACCAGGTTGCTTCAGCATCTGGCAAAGGCTGGTCTGTCAAGTCCCCTCTGGTGCCATGGACTTCAGCTAGGATCTGGTGACAATCATGCATTACTAGGGAGGGGGACTCGGTTTCTGGAAGCAAGGTGGCCGGGTTTAGAGATGTAGCCGTTCCAAACTGTATCCGCTCAGAATTCAGTAACATGGCCTGATAATGGGTGACCCGGGCGTTTGAGAGCCATCGATCAGGGGGCTGGCGGATGACTGTCTCTATGGCGTGGGGGGCCACCACAGTGAGGGGTTGGCCAAAAGTCAACTTGTCTGAGTCTTTTACCAGGACTGCCACAGCCGCTATTATTCGGAGACATGGGGGCCATCCTGCAGCCACGCTGTCTAATTTTTTTGAAAAGTAGGCCACGGGCCTTTTCCAGGGTCCCAGTTTTTGAGTTAGGACCCCTTTTGCTATTCCATTATGTTCATCAACATATAGCGTAAAAGGCTTGGTTACATCTGGGAGGCTCAGGGCAGGGGCGGTCAATAAGGCCCTTTTTATTTTGTCAAAAGCCAATTGCTGCTCCTTTCCCCAGTGGTAGGGGGTGTTGGATTTCGTGAGAGGATATAGGGGAGCCGCCATCTCCGCAAACCCGGGTATCCAGAGGCGGCAGAACCCAGCACTGCCGAGGAACTCTCGTAGTCCTTTGGCATTAGTGGGTGCTGGGATCAGGGCTACAGCCTTTTTGCGGCTCTCCGTCAGCCACCTCTGGCCTCCTTCCAGGAGATATCCCAGATAGGTCACTTGTCTCTGGCCTATTTGGGCCTTTTTGGCAGAGGCCCTATACCCCAGTTCTCCCAGTCTCTCAAGCAGGGCCCCCGTACCTTTTACACAATCCTGTTCTGTCCTAGCCGCCAGGAGCAAATCATCCACGTACTGCAGGAGGACGAGGTCCGGATGGCCAACTCGGAAATCTGCCAAATCCCGATGCAAGGCCTCATCGAACAAAGTGGGGGAGTTTTTGAATCCCTGTGGCAGCCTTGTCCAAGTGAGTTGTCCTGAGAATCCCGTCTCAGGATCTTTCCATTCAAAAGCAAAAATAGGCTGGCTTTGAGAGCTTAACCTCAGGCAGAAGAATGCATCTTTTAGATCTAACACCGTATACCAGACATGGCTTGGGGGTAAGGTGCTGAGCAAGTTGTAGGGATTCGGCACCGTGGGATGTATGTCCTCTGTCCTCCAGTTAACCTCTCGTAAATCTTGTACCGGCCGGTAATCTCCTGTGCCGGGTTTTTTTACGGGCAATAGAGGAGTATTCCAGGGCGACTGGCAAGGTATTAAAATGCCCAATTGTAATAGTCTCTGTATATGGGGCCGAATGCCTTCTTTGGCCTCTTTGCTCATTGAATATTGCCGGATCGATATGGGGGTGGCCGAGGGTTTTAAGTTTATAATTATGGGCGGCTGGTTTACAGCTAGTCCCATTCCGGCCGTTTCCACCCAGGCCTGAGGGTAGTTAGTGAGCCATTCAGAATCTAGGGGCTGCACGGACGGTGGAGAGTCCTCGTGCAGCCGGTGTTCATCCTCTAGGCGCAAGGTCAGTACCTGGAGGGGCTGCCCTCCCGCGCCAGTAATAGTGGCCCCTTTTTGCTGAAAATGTATCTGGGCCCCTACTTTTGAAAGAAGGTCTCTGCCTAGGAGAGGGTAAGGGCAGTCTGGGACCAGTAAGAAGGAATGCGTTACTTGCCCAGTGCTCAGGTGGACCTTCCGTTCGGTTGTCCATCGATAAAACTTGCCTCCAGTTGCCCCCTGAACCCAAGACGTTTTAGAGCTCAAGGGTCCTTTTGCCTCAGTTAAAACTGAATGTTGAGCTCCCGTATCGACCAGGAAGGTCACCGGCTGTCCCCCCACTTTAAGGGTTATCCGAGGCTCAGGGGGGGTTCCTGGCCCTGACACCCCTAATCTTCATCTTCTAGGGACAAAACAGGAATGGGCTTCTTTTTAGGTCCCTGCGTTTGGCTCTTCCTTGGGCAATCTTTAACCCAATGTCCTTTTTCCTTGCAGTAGGCACACTGGTCTCGTTCAACCCGTGGTCCTCTTTTGTCTCCCAGGTCCCTACTCTGTCCTGACTTACTCTGCCCTGAGCCCTGTACTACGGTGGCCAGTATCCTAGTCAGCTCTTTGTTACGTCTTTTATCTCTCTTATCCTCCCGTTCCTCTTGCTCTTTACGGATCCTTTCCTCCCTTTCCTCTAGAGTTTCTCGCTTGTTAAAAACCTTCTCTGCCTCTTTCACTAAGTCCTGTAAGGTGTACCCCTGAAGTCCCTCCAACCGTTGTAACTTATTACGAATATCCGAGGCCGACTGTCCAATGAAGGACATAATTACATCTGGTTGGCGGTCTTCAGCCAAGGGGTCAAAGGGAGTATACATGCGGTAGCCTTCTATTAACCTCTCCAGAAAACCTGCCGGCGTCTCCTCTTTTCCCTGCACTATAGCACGTACCTTTGCCAAATTGGTGGGGCGACGCCCTGCCCCTTTGAGACCCGCTAGGAGTACCTGGCGATAGAGACGGAGCCGCTCCCTACCAGCAACAGTGTCGTAGTCCCAGGTCGGGCGAACCAAGGGGAAAACATCCTCAATCTCATTAGGCAGCTGGGTTGGCCTCCCGTCCGCCCCCGGGACGTTTTTCCGAGCTTCGAGGTACACGCGCTGTCTCTCCTCCGTGGTGAGGAGAGTCTGCAGGAGCTGTTGGCGGTCATCCCAGGTCGGCTGGTGGGTCAACAGAATTGACTCAATTAATCCGGTTAGCGCCTGGGGGTCTCGGGAGAAAGTGGGGTTATGAGTTTTCCAGTTGTAAAGGTCAGAGGCAGAGAACGGCCAATATTGCATCTGGCCGCCTACTGACCGGAGGGGAAATGCCTGGGAGGTCCAGACGTCTTCCGACTCTCCCCCGCGCTCTCGCCGAAAGCGGAGGCGACTGGCGAGCGGGGGTGAAGCGAGGGGTTGCCCCTCTGCCCCCGTAGAGTCGGGGGACGGAGCTGAGGGAGCGGAGGGAGAGGTAGGGGCCTCCGAGCGGGGCGTTGGGGGTTGGGCATAAGGGGGAGGGGAGGAGTCCAAGAGAAGGAGACTGTCCTGGTCCCCTGGGAGCACAGGCGGCTCCTTAGGTTTTGATTCAGGAAATTTTAGGGGGCAAAGGGTGGATGGAGAGGAGGGACGGGGAATTGGGGGAGTGTGGCAGGGAGGGAGTGAGGGTCTCGGGCCCGGTCCCCCTTGAGAAGGGATAAAGCAATTTATCCAGGGGGGGGATTCTTAGCGAGATCCTCCCATACTATGATGTACGGCACCTGATCGAGGTGTCCATTGGGTCCTGGCTGGAAGACCAGGGCCTTCACCTGCAAGATAATATCAATATTAAAAGTTCCGTTCCTGGGCCACCCGACGTTGAAAGCCGGCCACTCTGAGGAGCAGAAGGTGACCCATCTTCGTCTTCTGACTTCGACCGAAAGATTGTGTGCCCGGCCGGCGACTTCTTTCCAGTGATCTAGAGTGAGGCTTAAAGGGGTGGTTACAGTCTGCCCCATGGGTGTAGAGAAGGGGTGAGCGGTGAGGAGGAGGACAGGAAAGGAAGAGAAACACGGAACGAACAGACGCACACGAACGACAGGACTGGCGCGGCAGATTCAGATGGGAGCGGTCGCGAACAACGACCTTCCCTGAAGAGGAGGGAGTGCCGGGGCTCCGTTCCTCTTCCAGACCACTCCGGAGTCCGACTCCGGAGGGGGACCAGGGGTCTCGGGCACGTCTGCCTCCCCCGCTGGTCCAAATACAGAATACAGAGTACAGCGTCCTGCAGGCACAATACAGACCCGGCACAAAACAGACCCGGCCAGTCAGACAAACGGACGAGACAGATATGACATTTAGCGAGCTCGGTCTTACCTCCTACCGGTCTTAGGATTGAGTCTGGGGCGTCTCAGATCCCGGACGAGCCCCCAAATGTTGGACCCTGGCTCACGGGTGCCAACGTGGCCCGGTGGACGCCCCAGAGACCCAGACCCCAGACAGGCAGATGCAATTAGCAAGAGGGTTTATTGAACGTTTGCGCAAACGGGCTCTCCGCCTCCGAGGAGGAAAAGAGCCCCGATTAGCAGTTACAGGTATCTTTTAAAAGGCAAAAGGAAAGAAACTGCCTAAAGACAAAAGAACCGCGGGAGTCTCGTAGCATCCAGGTTGATTTCGGGGAGGGTCAACATGAACCTATTCAGGGACATTCCAGTCAGGGTGTGTGTGGGGGGGAACGGTTTTCTTATTGTAAACAGAATGCTTTTAGTTGCTAAAATTTCAGGAAGAAGACTGGATGGGCTGCCTCTGGATTAGGGCTGGCCCTACTTACAAGGGGGGAGGTTTCTTCACTTTAACATTTAAAAGTTCCTTTAGAAATTTCCCTTTATCTCTAAAGCTCCCCACGATACATGCTGGCAATCATTCCCCAAGCACATGGCCCACCGATATACATCTGAAGGGTCTCATGACTCAGGTTTTATTGGCCAGTAATAAGTGACCTTTTCCCAACAATAGCTAGCCCCCTCAAGGTCCTGGAAACCTGGCTTCCAAAACTCCTTAGAGAGTATCCTATCCTCAAACCCCTCCCAACAACCAGGTATATAACCAGCCAGCCTTCACAGGCCTGGGGCAACAGCTCTTTCTGCCCACCGGTCCTGTCTCCATGCTTTAATAAAACCACTATTTGCACCAAAGACGTCTCAAGAATTCTTTCTTGGTTGTTGGCTCTGGACCTCACCTAGATTCCAAAACTTCATCACCAGGACCCTAGGATGATGACCTGAGTTGAAAAGCAGATGTTTATCCAACTGAGCCACCCAGGTGCCCCTAACGTTGGTAATGCTTTAATATGTCAGTTGCCTTTTAGGAATGGCATTTTTAGACACTATATTGAGATACATGTATGAAAAACTCAAGTTATGGATAATATGGATTGTACCAGCTGGGAATACTAAAAGTATTTAAAAACTGAAGTCAAAAACATAAAAATACAAAAATCAAAACAAAAAAAATAGTATGATAGTTTGTCAGAAAAGTTATGTTCTAGAAAATTTTTATGCATAATAAAAATAGTCTTTGCCCATAAATGTTAGTTTAGCCTATCTCAGTATGGAAATGTTTTCAAATAGAACTTTTCCCAGCAGGGAAAAGGGGCAGGGGCAAGAATATTGCATTGCATGGAATACAATTTTGAACTATAGATAGCCAATTGGGCATATAGACATTTTAGCCTCTGGCCTAATCTGTGTATTAGTGAACAATGGCTCTACCATCCAATAGCTGGGACATATTCTGGGTATAGCAGAATTCTGTAAGTTTGTGCTGTAGATTTTTTTTCATATATACATCATTGGTGATATCGGTGTGGATCAAATATCCAACAAAGGTCAGAGAGTTGTTTCATTGCTGATCTTGTTTAATATTGAAATTGTTAGAAATAATACCCAAGGGGAAAAAAGGGACGCTGAAATATCCTTTATCTCATGAAGAGGATTTGTTCTTTATTCTTAGTGAATTAAAATGATCCATGCTTAGAGCGGGTGAAAACATTTCATCCCAAGCTAACATATATTAGTGAATTTCAAAAGGGGCCTTTTCCAACTGCTAGCATTACCTATTGATAAGATAAGTCATGTAGGAATTTACAAAATGATAGATATAAACTGTGGCATTCTCTGGCTAATCCTGCTTACTTTAGGCTAAACCATTCAGGATGGATGATTGTCTACTGTTTTGAAGCTCTCAAGAAGCATATAATACATTTCAGTATTTCATCAATCTTTTCTGTTTGTTTAAAATTCTTATTTCCTATTTCTATGTAAGTGAATCTCATCTTGTTTGATAACACAGACACATTCTTTTTCAATATTATTTTCTTAGAAACTTTTTATGATATTGGAGATTGCTATCTAACCAATCTGTAAACCCTTCATTCTGTAAACTAAACAACCTTAATTCTTTTAACATTCCTAATACAACATATCACCTATTATACCAATTATTTCTTTTATTCTCTGAAAAAATCACCAGTTTTTCATATTATTTAAAAATGTGCAACTAAAGTTTCACATAAAGTATAGAGTAACTACAATATCCAGAGAAAAGAATGGATCTAGAACACTGGTTCAAAGAAGTAGTATGTCTGGTTACTAGGGACATGAAATAAGCTGGCAAGAATTTTAATGAAAAAAAATTTAATAGCATATAGCAAATTTTAATAAAATAATACATCACTTTACAATATACATTTCTCAACCATTAGGGCCATCGTGGGGCCATCTCTCACCATAGGAACAAAATTTAGAATTTTTAAGATTGTAAATTAAAAATCAGCAATAGCATATATACTGAAAAGCATCATTCTTGAAGTGATAGCAAATTAACAAATCATCATCTATGTCTTATTTGATGTGGAAATATTTTTTATAATGCCATTGAGTCATTCAAGCATCAGTTTCTACATAACAGCCCTCAATGTCAGGCTATGGAGGCTTTCCTCCATCATGGCAACAAAAAGTAGAAAATGAGTATACCATGCACATTACAGTTAATTGCTAAGACAAAGAAGAATATAATAGGTCTGAGATGTTGGGAGCATTAAAATGATGATAATGTTAAATAAACAAATAGCAAAGAGGAATTAAATCAATTGAATTGAGGTTTTTTTGAGACTAAACTTAAAATTCTGATATAATATTTACATCATCTGTAGAAATCTAAGAAATTTTTGTAATACTGTCTTGAAACATTATAAAAACAATTATAATAGCAGACACACTTTGTTCCTGATTTAAGGGCCATATATCTAGTGTTTCACCAATAAATAATCTGAGTTTTTCCTAGGATATTTGTGTGTGTGAACCTATATGGTTTCATTTAGAACAGCCACAACATTAAACCAAGATTTTGGTATCAGAATCATTAAATCTTTGTGGAATAAATTGGATTGATTTTCACTATATATAATAATGTATATACACATGCATGCATGTGTGTATGTGTTATAAAATAAACATGTGTAGAAGCTTTAAAGAAATCCAAGCAATATATGAAGGCATTAAATTAAAAATACAAATAAAACGTTCTTATTTATGTTTACCACATAATAGTGAACCAGATAAGCCGAACAACAACAACAAAAAAGGAAAATTCTGGTGCAAAACACATAGATGTTATTTAAAATGTTAAAAATGTACTTTCAAGTACATTGCTGATCTTTCAAAAAAGAGAAATGCCCAAGGGCCACAAAAATTAAATTGGAAGTTGAAACAAGTATGGTAACTGGAATATGGACTGCCCAGGAAGAGAAAACTTCAGGGAAAAATGGCCAATCCCAACAAAAATCAGGAAATAAACCTAAGACATATACAAAGTGAGGCACTGCTGAACTGTAAACCCCAGCAAAACTCCAGATCTTTGAGGATGCATCCTCAAGGAAATGGTTTTGTGTGACTTTTGTTTATTTGCTTCAACAAGAAGGTTAGATAATTGTTTATCAGGAAGGTAAGATAAGAAGGTAATAATTATTTCAAAGTGGTAGAAATAGAACACTAATTCTTAACCCCAAAATATAGAACATGGAAGAATAAACATTTAACACTTAATAAGAATGTGAGAGAAGTGGTATCTTCTGGGAGAGTCAGTTTTGTATTAAAGCAAGCAGATAGAAGGAAGGCCCAGAGAAAATGTTGAAGATTGAAGTATGACTGATGGAGACAGGGTGAGAGATATATGGATTTCATCTCCACAGTTCCTTTTATGAGGAAATATTTATGATTTTAAAATTAGCTGAGTGATAATAAGTATAAATGTATAAATGAAACGATAAAATGCTATTGTTGAAACATTTTTTGCCTTTATATGCATAATGTACAAATGTTCCAATAAGAGTAAATAACATAGTATTATAAAATAACAGTTAATCCCAAATCAATTATATTTGACTTTAGGATGTTTGAATTTCATATTCATACATTCCACCCAGAGTTTTCCTCCATAGTGTTGTAACTCAAGAGAACTATGAGAGATATGGAGAAGTACAAGTGAAGAAAAACCTTATATGGATTATCCACATGCAAATAATTAAAAGTTAACTGCCTTAATTTTAGCCACATGATATTGACTAACCTATTTATTTATTTTTTCCTAGGAAATGAAAACACATAGGAGAATCTATTATTCACTGTAGAACTCTGATATTTAATACAGAGGATACAGCTCTGTTAAAAAAATATGAGTAATTCTAGCTTGTCTTTTTCTATGATGTTGACATGAAGTATTTTTTCTATTTTATTATTTCTTTTTATAGTAACTCTATGATTTTGCCCAGCTAGCAATCTTAGTAATTCTTTTATCCAGTGATGGAATTCTTTTAGAAGGAATGAAGAAGATTGGATTTTTTTGTTCAAAAGAAATACCACTGTGAGGACTTGTTTGATATATTTAATAAGAACAAAAGCTAAAATGTCATTCAACTGCCTCTATATAAAATCAAGAAACTTTCAGGAGTTGTAAATAAAAAGCAGTTTAAAGATAGATTTTGACATATATACATAATGAGGGTCTGAATTGGGAGCAAGGTCACTGCTGAAGAAGACTAAAGATATCTTTATATTCTGAACTATTTCCACTAAAGAGTCTTAGCTTTTGAAAATCTGGCCATATTACTTAGCACCATATTACCTAAGTACATGTGTAATAATAAAATTGAAAGCAATAATTTGGTTTGGTATATTGCAATTAATATAAAAAACTAATCAAATATAAATGTGAGATGAGAACTGGCATAGAGTAACATCAGCAAAAATGGCAGAATAAGGACATTCTAAAATTCTCTTCTCCTTAAAAGGATTGGAAAAACTGGCAAAGATTATAGAAACAACTTTTTCAGAAATCTGGAAATTGAGGGAGAGTTTATTTAAGGGAAAAATATGAATCTCAGTACAAGAAGCAAGTTCTGTGGCATTTTAGCTTGCCGTATTCTAGTACTCTCATCTAGATTTTCACTAGTTTGAGAACTAACAGTTCACAATTATACAATCACCATGAAAACTCACAGCCTTGGGATCATCAGAGGGTGCAGAATGGAGTTGGAACTCCTTTAGAGCTTCATTTCAAAAGAATTCACATTACTTGACCTGTCCTGGTGTTTTCCTGGAAGACCCTACCTGTATGACTGCCTTATTTGACCTGACTTAGAGGTCACCAGGAGTAAAAAATCTTTTTCCAAGGAGTGTTTGTGAAAAATATTTACAGGCAATTGATTGAATTCATTGCTGCCTGAAGCAGTGATAACAGTTGGGACACAGAACAGACTAACTAAAAACCTTAAAAGGAAAAGTGGGGGAATGAGTTGTCTGTATAAGTCTTTGAAAAGTTCAAAAATATTTCTGGAAATCTAGAAGGCCATCCTTACATGAACTAAGAGCATATCATGGTTATGTGCATGCTCAAGAAAGACCTGAGAAAGTGCTAACCCTTCACCTCAGGCAGACACTGAGATTATATACCAGCAGGAAGTGAGGGCTAATGTACAGTTGTCACCTTTTTGGCCGAGTGTTAAAAGTGCCTTCCAACATTCACATACAGTTCCTAGGCAAAAAACAAAAACTTATTAGTTCCACGGTATTAGGGAATCTCTGTATAATTATCTAGCAACTAAACCAAGGGAGAATATATTTCTCTGGCCACACATAACAAGAATACCTCTCAATGAGGTGCAGATTTAACAAATTCATGATTCCTCTTGCATTTTATTTCTGCTAATATTCAGTCAACCAGCTGCTTGTGTGAGAAATTTGGGACTGATCATTATCTTCTTTCAGTTATGGACTTTCCCTCCCTCAAATCCAACATATCTATAAGTTTTAACTGCTGATATAGAAGATATATTCCCTTGCTAAAGAATTTTCAGTCTCCTGGGGAGCCTGGCTGGCTCAAATGGTTAATCATCTGACTCTTCATTTTGGCTCAGGTCATGATACCGTGGTAATAGGACTGAGCCTGTGAAGGCTCTCCCTCAGCTCCTCGCATTCCCCACCCCACTCACACACTCTCTCTCTCTAAGATAAATTTTAAAAAAGACTTTTCAGTATCTTATCATTTCCAACCTGGTCCATTAACAGTTAGATGCCCTCCTTAATTCTTACTCTATCTTTGACCTTTCCTTCTGTAAAAAATATATTATGTATTATATACCTGCATTAGTTTCCTAGGGCTACTGTAATAAATTGCCACAAACTGGGTGACATAAAACAACAGAAATTTGTCCTCCTATAGTTTCAGATGTCAGAAGACAAAAATCAATGTGTTGGTAGGGCCATGCTTCCTCTGAAGGCTTTAGGGAATATTATAATATTCCCTTGCCTCTTCCATCCTTAGATGACTCCAAGGATTCCTTGGTTATTGGTAGCATAACTCCAATCTTGGCTTCCATTTTCATATGGCCTTCTCCCCATGTTCCTTTGTCTCAATTTTCTCTCCTTTCTCTCAAAAAGACCCCTGTCCTTGGATTTCAAACCCATCTTAAATCTAGCATGATCTCATCTTGAGATATTTAATTTAAGTACATCTACAAAGACTATTTCCAAACAAGTTCACATTTATAGGTGCTGAGAGGGGGTTGAGAGTTGGATAGACCTTTTTGGCAGCCACTCTCCAATACATCATAAAAATGTATGAATATATTTATTTATAATTAATTTTATATATAGATTTTCATTTGCTTTAATAAATATTTGCTTCAATAAATCCTTGATGCCTACATTATGAAGTCCATCCATTCATTCATTTATTCAATAATTACTGCGCTAGGAACTGGAGATTTGATGGTGAGTTTGACACATTCCTTGCCTTCATGGATGTTAGAATCTAAAGCCAGTGAAACTAAACAGTAATTAAAATGTGACAACTGCTATAAAATGGATGCTTATGATGCTATAAAAATATATAGTAAAAACACTTGCCCTAAGTTAAAATGTTACATTGAGAATCAGAGTTTAAGAGACTTATCCTTCACTGTCTGATCATGACTCACTTTTTAAAATTCATAATCTCTCACTTGCCAAAATGAACTCCATATTCTACTTATACTGACTTTTTTGCAGTTCTCTGAACACACTGCTTCCTTCATATTTCCAGAATTTATACATTCTTTTTTTTTTAAATTCTGGAACCTCCTTTCCTTCTTACACTTGTATATCAACAATCTCAGCTTCTAAGACTAAACTCAAGTGCTACTATTTCTATGAGGCATAATGTCTCCATTATCTGTGCTCAGCTATTGATTTTTTCCTCTGTGTTCTCAAAGAACTTTCTACATATTTTTGGCAGTTATCTCAATGTGCTCGAAATACCTGTTTACATACCTGTTTCTACAAATAGACTATGATTTTCTTAAAGACTCTTAGTATGATTTACATATACTGATTCAGGATCTAAAAAAGTGACATAGAAATTCAGTACATATGTGATAAGTCAATGATGAATAATTAAAGCTAAAACAAAGTATGCAACTTGCTCTACATTTTGTCCTATTCTATATTACATTCTTTCTATAACCTCTTCAATCACCAAATAAATACAAACAGCAATAAATCTCTGCCTATCAAATTAACAATGATAAAAAGGTATAACCAACAGCATTTGGTTCAAACTGATGAGCATTTTCATGCTATGAAAGTGCAAATGTAAGTTAGCAAACCCTTCAAGAATTTTTAAATATTCCCTGCCACTGTCTAGTAACTAAAGTTTTAGAAATCAATCTTAGGGAAATTATCAAAGATGTGGGCAAAGATTGGTAAACAAAACTGTTTATCATATGTGATATGTGAAAGAACCTAAATCTTCAACAATAGTGAAATTGTTAAGTAAATTATGGCATATTACTAGGGTGGAATATTAGGCAACAGTTAAATCTCAGACATTTGAATCATATTAATGAAATTTGTTAAATAGTACACGAGAAGAGGTGCTTAGGAGTTACTATCTAACTTTAACATTTAACTTTTTTTTTTAATAAGAGCAGTAGATATGCCAGAGTAGTCCTTTTCATGGGACCATGTTCATCGCCCAAATCCTTTTGGATTCCTTCTCCAAATGGAGATGATTTTGCTTTTGCTTTTGTTTTTACTTTTGTAAAGGCAGCATACTCCAAATTTCAACTTACTGATAGAAAAAAATTGTAGACACCTTAAATTTAGTTCACAGCTCCCCTCCCTCATCTGCACCTGTACCTCTCATCACCTCCACTTACAGTTGAGGAAAATATGAGGACTGTAACCTTAAAGAAGCATTTACTTTAATAGGCCCACAAATATCCTTTTCCATCAGCCTCATCTTGCTCAGGAGAATGAACTTTTCCCTCTTTCATCTAAACTTACTTTGACTTAATAACTATGGCTATTCTATTAGCATTTGGCAGCTACTTCCAAAGTTTAGCACTCCAGTCTCTTATCTTCCTTGCACTGCTGCATATATAGGATTTCCTCAATTTCCCTGCAAAAAAGAACACTATGGTTAACTTATTTAGTACCATCTTTCCTGCAGGTATTCTCCTGGGGAAATTTTTTAACTAAATCTTTGGGCCTCTGACTTCCTTCATTGCCAGTAAAACATTTATTATTAGCAATGAAGGCTCATCTCACTAAAACATTTTTAATAAGTCAGGAATAAACAAAACTTTGAGGGACTACAAAAGCTTATAGCCAGCTTACTTAAAAAATATCTAATACTCAACTTCTGCTATTTCTAGCATAACTGATTCAAATAAAACTGTTACTTTTTTTCAGTAAGAAGATCTTGAAAAGAAAAAAAAAAACCTTGAGAGATTTAATTAAAAATCTGTTCTTTCACATTTAATAACTCTTAATGTTTTTAATTAATCTGAATATCCTTAATTATTTCTGTAATTTTTTTCATGTGTAAATTGCTAGTTAAATTATTAAACTACCCTGAAATGTTGCATAGAATTAAGTATATAATTGTTCCTGGGCTGATTAAAGGACTACATAAAGAAGGTAGTAAGGCTTCAGGGAAAGTTTTTGGTTGTTTTATTTTTATTTTTTTAAAGATTTATTTATTCATGAGAGACACACAGAGAAAGGCAGAGGCACAGGCAGAAGCAGGCTCCCCGTAGGAGCCCAATGTGGGACTTGATACCAGAACTCCAGGATCAAGCCCTGAGCCAAAGGCAGACACTCAACCGCTGAGCCACCCAGGCATTCCTTGTTGTTTGGTTTTTAAATTCTGAATACCTTTAGATACACTTTCCTCAACCTACTTGTTCTTGGTGTACAATCTCTCATAGAGATAAGGGAAAAGAGGCTTCTTTAAACAGTAACTAGATTTGTGAAACCATTAGAGAACCAAATCCAATTCAAATAATTGTAAGTGAGTCATAAAATGCCAAGTGAAGAAGTGAAAGGAGTCAAGATGGTAGAAGTTGCTCAGGATAGCATCAGCCTTCTTGAACATTCATACTGATGCTATACTTCTTTTTTTTTTATTTATGATAGTCACACACACACAGAGAGAGAAAGAGAGAGAGAGAGAGAGAGGCAGAGACACAGGCAGAGGGAGAAGCAGGCTCCATGCACCAGGAGCCCGATGTGGGATTCGATCCCGGGTCTCCAGGATTGCACCCTGAGCCAAAGGCAGGCGCCAAACCGCTGCGCCACCCAGGGATCCCCTGATGCTATACTTCTTAAAACTTGTCTTCTAATGGTTTAGAGTTGCCTATCAAATTATATCCTTCTGGCAAGCTGTTTGGATGAAATTTTGCTGGAAAGCCAAAGTTCTCTGTTTACTGACACAAATGAATCAAATCTCATAAGTTCAGTTAACTTTTTATCTTGCCTCTAGTGTCATCTGATACTTTATATCAAATGTAATAGAATAAATAGTAACCTAAAAACTATAATGTTTACTCATGTAATTAGCATTTCTTCATCTTAAATAATTCTGTGAACAGTAATTAAACCTAACAATGTCCCAATACATATTACCAGAATCAGTTTAGAAATGACAATAGTAGGGCGGCCCAGGTGGCTCAGCGGTTTAGCACTGCCTTCAGCCCAGGGTGTGATCCTGGAGACCCAGGATCCAGTCCCACATCAGGCTCCCTGCATGGAGCCTGCTTCTCCCTCTGCCTGTGTCTCTGCCTTTCTCTCTCTCTGTCTGTCATGAATAAATAAATAAAATCTTTAAAAAAAAAGAAATGACTATAGCAGTTATAATACTTTTAACAAGACCACCAAGAGATCCAGGAATTATTCTACTTACTTTCTACTTAGTAGTGAACTTCAGCTTAGTATTAAACTTCCATGCATAAGGTTATTTTTCAATGCAATAGAACAATTGAAGAAACATTTACTAAACAAAAAATCATTGGATTTAAGTTGTTCACATTCCTCTCAAAGTGCCAATTTCTCCTACTCTTGGACCTATTGTCCTTAATGAATGTGATCTGACTTAATACCAAAATGTCCTGAGCTTTACAAAATTCAAGTCCGTTTGCATTGGCCCTTAAAAGCTAGTAAAAGGCAGCCTCACAAGTGTCAATTAAGGTATGAATTTACACTCATTCAGTCATATTCACCCTACAGTTAACTATGTCCTCAACAATGTTCCCAATACAAAAGTCTGTGACCAAAATCAGGCTCTCCCACAATGGGGTTATTTTACTTAAATATTTTAGTAAATGAGGAATGTAAGTGATTTAGATGGTATAATATCTTAATGGTCACTTCAGTTTCCTTTGTGTGTCATCTCACTATCACCATGTGAATATTTGAGTACCCAAATACCTTACAAGCCAATGATGTTTTATTTCACCTTCTTAAGTTTGGTGTCTGGGCCCTTGCTGATTAAACCGATGAAAGATAGTTCATTCGTATGCATATAGCAGTTAACAAAAGAAATAGCTAGCTTGCCAACTAGTTAAAGTTAATGGTGGCAGAGTAGAGGAAAGGGAGATCAGGGTCAAAATGCTTCCATGGGAAGAACAAATGTGGTTTCTTTAGGAAAGACTAAGTTTTAGGACAACAAATGGGAATTAAGAAAGTTTGTGATACTGTTTGTTTATACAGATGCAAGTGATCTTTCCTACTTCTTCATGGCTATAAAACTCCACCCAAGAGAGGATTTATGATAGGTTTATTCTTGATCTCTCTCCTGGGAGTAGACCCAACCCAAAGAGGGAATTTATGGCAGCCTAATTTCCTATAGATTTCTGCTTTTAGTAAGATAAGGAAAATTCTGAGGAAGCTTCTTTCTGCATCTGCTGAATCTCGTGTTTTCGGTTGAAAATAATCTGCACACTAACTCCAGGGTTCCAAGTGTATCCCCACAGTAGTTACTGAGAGTGTGAGTCCTACACTTGACAAAATATATTACAGGTAGATTTGCTCCTCAATGTGTCTGTCATTTTTTGATATAAATTTGAGACGAAGTACAAAACCTCAAAGGACCTGATATTTCAAGGAACCGGAGTTTTAAATAACACTAAACTTGCTAAATTCTTCAATTGAATTTGAAATTCTCTTCATTCATTTCACTTTTTAAGAATTCATTTTTTATTATTTTGCTTTTTTAAAAATTCTCAATTCATTCCATGATGCAGTTTAAATCACACTATTAAAAATTAAAGCACATTTATCTGTCATTTGCTTAGGTTCTGGAAAAAATGCTATGTTCTAGATGATGGTGGTACCAGTATAATTAAAACAAGATCTTTCCCCTCCAAAAGCTCACCAAGCTAGTAGAAAAGACAAATACAGGTAAACACATAGAGACAATACAATAAAAATGTGAAAAATGTCTGGGAGGGAGGATGCCATGGTAGACTTTAGAGAGGAGATAGCATTTGACTCTAGTCAAATTTACTGCCATTGTTCTGTCCTAGAATTTCATTTTTCAGATATGTATATAATACCTACATATTTAGCTTACAATTGCCCTAACTTTCCAAATGAGTCTAATTACTCTCTGGGTATAAATGCAATCATTCATATGGATTAAATATGCCATGCTTTGGCTTCCCTGTATTATATTCTTGGGACTGCACTTGAAAGCCAGCCCAAGAATTTTATTACCAGTGATTTCTTATGAAAAGATGTCACCACCAATCAGCATAACATGAAATACCATGATAATAACCACATTTACCAATGACAGTTTCTATCTCCAGAAATGACATCACCAAATAAATCAATTTCAGAACAGTGGACTATTTTCAATTAAAATTAATATCATTCAATTTATTTTCAATTTTCCTTCCATAATGCTTAAATTTAATCAGTTTCTTGTTTAATGAAATTATACCTGTAAAGAATTCAATTGACTAGGCTGAAAATGCAAAATTCAATAGTGTAAAATAAAATAGATTATAAAAGATTATAGCTTTGCCAAGCCAGCTTATATTCAAAACCCCATTCAAAATATCACATGGTTATATATATCAGTATTGCCTATAAAGAAATATGTCACAAAAGCTATAATACCCAAATGTAATTATATGTATTAATTTATATTGGCTAATATAAAGGACTAAATACAATATATTTAAATCATTAAAAGTAGAGATGCCTTTTTGGTGAACATGCCAGTTCACCAAAAAAGGAATTAAGTATAATCTGAGACAAAATGATTAATTACAATTCAAGTATATTTTTCACAGCATGTGAGTGTTGTTTGGTTTAATTTAACTTGCTCTGGGCTATTATTTTTGTGTTATTCAGATTCATGCATTTTGCAACCCACAAACGATTCTTCCAGACCAAAGTAGTAAGGATTTCAGAGTAATCTACTTTTAGTCTACCATACTGTTGAGGAAATAGGTCAATTTCCTACACAAGAATAACCTTTGATGTACTAGTCTAGATAAGAATTAAAATATCAAATTCATACATATTTATTTAGATTCATACTTTCATAATCATATCTCTAAACCCAGATACATGCATTAACACACAATCAATAAATTCATTAAAGGATTACTTAACTAAAAAAATTTAAAATGGCAGCTTCCAGTTCTACGTGTTTCTTATTTGTCTAGGGCATGATTAAGTATAAAGTAATTCAGATAAATACAGCCAAGTAAATGTTTCTTATGCTGCCAAGTGTGGTGAATTCATCTAGCTCTGCCAAATAAAACTTCCATTTGCCTTTTTGTGAGTTGTTACACAAAGGATATCAGCAACACCAAGAAAACCAAATCTATAAAAACAATTTAGAAAAGTGATTTCTATCATATTCACTTAAGCTTGCATACTTTTCTCTCTAGTATTCTCCTCCAAGCCCTAAAAAAAGGAATTTATTTTAGAACATAAGGGATCCCTGGGTGGCGCAGCGGTTTGGCACCTGCCTTTGGCCCAGGGCGTGATCCTGGGGACCCGGGATCGAGTCCCACGTCAGGCTCCCAGTGCATGGAGTTTGCTTGTGTCTCTGCCTCTCTCTCTCTCTCTCTGTCTGTGTGACTATCATAAATAAATTAAAAAAATTAAGAACATAATTTGTTTTTCATGTAAAGCCAATTTCCAAAAGATGTTACTCATCTTGTCTCATTTATAAAATATAAAAATTTTATAATTCAAATTCCCTATATTTCCTAGTCATATATTACTTGAGAGTGTTTATGCTTTCAGTTTGAACATTTTTAGTCAAAAATAATATTAACTTTGGGTACCTGGGTGGCTCGGTGGGTGAGGGCCTGCCTTTGGCTCAGGACGAGATCCCAGGGTCTTGGGATCCAGTCCCACATTAGGTTCCCCTCAGGGAGCCTGCTCTCTCTCTGCCTATGTCTCTGTCTCTCTTTGTGTCTCTCTCATGAATGAATAAATAAAATGTTTAAAAAATAATATTAACTCATGGTTTTAAGACTCTCACACAAATATATAAATTAAAAAAATTGAAACTTTTCCTAGCAGTCTTCTGAAATGTGGAAAAGAGCAAATAATTTCAAATGAATAGTATAAAAAATTCTGAGAAAAAATTGTAACCTGCATATGATACCACACTTTTTAAAATATAAATTGTCAATATTTAGACTAAACAAAATGGAAAATTTGAAAAGAACAATAATCCTCAAGAAAATGTATAAAGTAATCCAAATATGACCTCTCTTAAAAGATTATGGGCTCCAAAGTTATCTACAAACATTTCAAAATCTTAAGGATATAGCTCATATTTAAATGATTTCAAATTACTTACAAATATGAAAACATTTTTAATTTTTGTATGAAGTTAGAGTAATCTAGATACTCTGGAGATATACAAGGAAAAAAGAAAGGAAATATGATAACCTTTGCCTAATCTGCTAAATAATATGCATATATTTCACATTCCCACCAACACTGTATAAGGGTTCCTATTTCTCTATATCTTCACCAGTACTTGTTACCTTGTGTGTGTGTGTTTGTGTGTTTTATAATAGGCATTCTGACATGTGTGAGGGGATATCTCATTGTAGTTTTGATTTACTTTTCCCTGATGATTGTAGGTTGATGTTGAGCATCTTTTTTATATACCTGTATATACCTGTCAGCCATTTGTATGTCTTGCAAAAAGAAATGTCTATTCCAGTCCTTTGGCCATTTTTTAAATTGGGTTATTTGTTTTCTTGCTATTGAATTAGTAAGAGTTATTTATATATTTTGGATATTAACTCCTTATCAGATATCTGGTTTGGCAAATATTTTCTCCTATTCCATAGGTTACCTTTTTATTCTGTTGATTGTTCCTTTTGCTGTGGAGAAGCTTTTTAGTTTGATGTAGTTCCACTTGTTTTTTCGTTTTTGTTTTTGTTTTTGTTCTTTTTTATTGCCTATGCTTTTGGTGTCATGTCCATGAAATCATTGTCAAGACCAACCAATGTCAGCAAACTTTTCTCCTAGGAGTTTTAAAGTTTTTGATCTTATGTTTAAGTCTTTAATATATTCTCAGTTGATTTTTGTATAGTGTAAAATAGGGGTCCAATTTCATTTATGTGGCTACATAAGCATTAGCTCTTATCATCATCAATAAAAGTTTTTACATCTATAAGTCAAAAGAAAACATCATGCAATCATTTCAATAGATGCTGAAAAGTCATTTGATAAAAATAATATTTCCTTCTCATATGTAAAAAAATATTTGTAGGTAATCTAAAAATATTTTCTTAGCCTGACCATTATGCTTAATATTAAACACTGGAAGGATTCTAGATGAAATTTGAAATTTAAAACCATAATTTAAAATTGTTTTTGATTTTCTACCCAGTGCTGCAAAATATGAAATGAAAAAATAATAATTGAAAAAAAGGCTAAATTACCATTACTTATAGGTCATATCACTATCTAACTAGAATACTAATTAACACTAATGAGAGGCTAAGGAGCCAGCACAATACAAAAATTAGATTAAAATTTGAATATACTAGAAACAATCACAAAAACAGAATAAGTAAACAGAGTATTCTTACAGTAAGAATAGCATTTAAACAAAGAAACAAAAGTCTATAAAATTTGTAACAACAATCCTTTAAGAAGAAACATACTGAAGCTACATAAAAAGAAAAAAACAAAAAACCTTGCTGAGTGACATAAAATAAAATTTGAATCAATCGAAGGAGATATCACAAATCTAGATAGAAAAAGTGAATTGGAAATATTCATTTCTTTACAAATTAAATTACAAATTTAAGACAATCCCAATGATAATTTCAATTACATAATGTGACAAATGATTCTAAAATTCTTTTATAAGAATAAAAAAGTAAGAAAAACAAAGAGAATTGTATAGAAATGAATATTTAAAAGGTAACTTGGCTATATATGTGTGTATGTGTGTGTTTTATATATTTGTAGAGAGGGAGAAAGGGAGAGAGAGAAAGAACTTCTAAATTGGCATGAAGTAAAGCTATTGGACACTGGCAAAAATTTAACAAAAAGAGCATTAAAACAGAATAGCTAGCCAAGAGTGTGTGCACATGATCTAGTAATTGTATATCTATGGAATTATGCTAAAGATATAATCAAAATGCTATTAGCAATCTATTATAAAAAAGATTTTTTTGTTGGCAGTTTCATTCATATTGGCAAAAACTTGATCCCTTAATTGACTACCTAAATATCAAAAAATTATGGAAATCAGTAAACAAAATATTGTGAAAATAACCTTTTGCTGAGCTGTTAAGCTTAAAACTGTTTTTTAAAAAAGATTATTTATTTGAGAGAGAGAGAGAAAGAGAGAGCAAGAGAGCATTAGTGGGGGAGGGGAATGGTAGAGTAACAGGGAGTAGCAGACTCCCTGCTGACCACGGATCCCAATGTGGGGCTTGGATCCCAGGACCCTGAGATCATGACCTGAGGTGAAGGCATTTGCTGAACCAGCTGAGCCACGCAAGGGCCCCCAAATAGTTTTTAAATTTTATTTAATGTTATAAACATAACAACCTAAACTACAGGAATGGGTAAATAAATTATGATGCAGCCCTAGGATAGAATGATATGGAGCTATTTACATTTGTGACTTTGAATTTCACAACATGAGAAAAAAATGATACAATTTTTAAAAACAGGATATTATGGTGCAATATAGCATGGCTGATTTTATGTGAATTTTATAAAAATAAAAAATTCATGCTCAACATGCACACACATGTGCACATTCATGCATACATATACATACACATATATACACATGAATATATTCCAAAGGAAAATTAAATTAGATAGTAGAATTTGAATGGCATATTTTCTTTATATTAATTTATTTGTCTGCAGTGATAAACTTCTCTTGATATCATGAAAAATGTTATTGACAAGCAATAACTTTCAAATAGACCCTAACATATATTTACGAATTTATATGATAAAGGAGGAATCATAGATTACTGTCTAGGAAAAGGAAGAGCAACTTAACAAATGGTTATGGAATAATTTCTCAATTAATGAAAAGAAAATAAAAGCATATCTTTGCCTTAAACTGATATTAATCATAAGTGTTTGAAGAACCAACTATAATAAAATAAAATGAAATAAGAGCTGGCAGAAAAAAAAGAAGGCAAACTATCAGATCTCAGCAGGTCCAGAGAAAATTTTCTAGATTAAAAACAAAGATGTCAACAAAAAACAACAAATGGAAATGTTTGATTAGATAAAAATGTAAAATTCTGCTGGTCATGTATACATTAAGGAAATTAAAATTAACCATTTGAGAAAAATATTCACACTAAGTTAAAATGTCTTACAGTATAAAGATCAATAAAAGCCCTAAATTATTCACAGAATAAAAAAATACAGAAAGATTAACAAAATGAAACTCCACAAAAAAGAAATTCTAATTAAATGGCAGTAAGATATTATATTGACATTGGTAAAATTTGAAACTATTTTTCTTACTATAATAAGTAGTGTTTGGGGGGCATAATGAAGCAAACACCATCATTTTCTGCTAATGAAAGTATAAATTGATAATATTTTGGAAGGACATTTTGATAGTTTGCATAAAATATTTTAAAAGAATCATTCTTTTTGACCAATTTTTCCTCCCTGTTTTTTTTTATTTTTATTTATTTATGATAGTCAGAGGGGGGGGGGGCAGAGCATAGGCAGAAGGAGAAGCAGGCTCCATGCACCGGAGCCGGACGTGGGATTCGATCCCGGGTCTCCAGGATCGCGCCCTGGGCCAAAGGCAGGTGCTAACCTGCTGCGCTACCCAGGGATCCTCTCCTCCCTGTTTTTGAGGAGGGGAGGGAATCTATTTTGATGAGGTACAGATGCCATCAGCTTTATTGATCCAAAAGACTCATTAAATATTTATATCTAACAGTGAACAATTGTAAATTTTCTGAATTTCCAACAGTAACTGGATATTATATCACATTCATAAGTAGGTTATTTTATAACATTTTAAAACATGAATAATAAAAAGTAATAGTGTGATGAAAGTTTACAAATTCATTTGCGGTGTAGAAAGCAGGATACAAAGCTATAACCCATTTTTTAAAGTAATCTCTACACTCACTGTGGGGCTCAAACTTGAGCCAACCTTGAGACCAAGAGTTGCATTCTCCACTGACTGGGCCATCCAGGTGCCCCAATACTACAACCCAGTTGTATAAAACACAAATAGTGGTTCCCATTAAAAATGTCTATGAAAAATTATAATGGAAAGAAATAGAACTAATTCTTTTGGCATCATAGAACTATGATCCTTTAATTTTTATCTTCATAAATGTTCCAAATTTCTAAACAGAATTATTATCATGATAATCAGAAAAATAAAACAAAAGGTTCATATCTAGACTTTCTTAGATGATCTATTACTTTTGAGTTTGCAGAGAAATCCCATTCTACCTAGCTTTCTTATTAACTTAAGATCGGTTTGTATCTTACAGAGAGCAGATTTTTATTTTCAGAAAAATCTATGTAAAGCCAGTATCATCCTCTGTTAGATTCCATAGTTTGAATTTAACCAAAATAAAGTTTGTCTTTTAAGGGACAAAAAATAAAACTCTGAGTATTGCCCTTAATGCCCTAAATGGGAGACACACTTGAATATTGGAACATTTATCTATCTGCCTCCATTTGATATTTTAAAAAATATATCAGTTTGGATTCCCAGGACTCTAGTGGGATATTAAATCCTGTCACTAATTTAATGTTATAATGGTCCTTTTATTATTCTGTTGTATGGTATTGACTTGCAATTTCCTGAATATATCATGTACATTCATACCTTTATGCTTTTGTATATGGTATTTCTTATTCAGGAAATTTTCTCCTGTCTTTGCTTCCAGATGAAACTTTCATGTCCTTTAGCATATCATTTAAATATAAATGACACTTTGTGACAATTTTCCAGTTATATATTTCTTTTTTCCCTTTTCACTTTGCTTATATTCCTATGATTCAGTTAGTATTAGTTCTGTAGTAAATAAGTTAAACCTGATTTAAAGAAAAGAAAAGGGATGGGCTATTATTAGCTTGATGAACAGCTAGAATAAGGGATTATAACGATGTCATCAGGGCTGAGTCTCCATTTTTTTTTATTTCTATACAAGTATCAAGGTTTTTTTTAATAAATTAATTTTATTGGTGTTCAATTTACCAACATACAGAATAACACCCAGTGCTCATCCCGTCAAGTGTCTCCCTCAGTGCCCGTCACCCATTCACCCCCATCCCCCGCCCCCCTCCCCTTCCACCACCCCTAGTTCGTTTCCCAGAGAATGAGTCTCCATTTTTTTTGGCATTGCTTATTTCTACATTGGCTTTATTCCACCATAGGACCTTCCTTATGCTGACCAACTGCAACTTCAGGGTTACATCCTCTTGGTAGTACCTGAAGAAGGCACAAGACTAATGCTTAGATTAATTTGGCCCTGGGGCCCTGAGAGAATTACTACTCTTAGGTCTAGATTGGCATTATCTAGACCACAGACCTACTGCTAAAGCAATCTTTTTGCTTAGGAGAAGTACTCTGGTAGGCAGGGCTTGGAGAGGCTGAAAGAAAGCAAGAATTTGAAGAATGGAAGTTAGAAAAAGAGATTTTCCTTTTCGGAAGACAAAGATTTGCCTTTAGTATTAGAGCAAAACTTAGCATGTAAAAATCTATATGACATTCTCACCCAGGTGAGAAGTAAAGAATTTCAATTTAAGAATTCTTCACTCAAACCACAGAAGAATAACACAAAATGTTTCTATAAATTACTCTATTTATTAAAGACTTTTTTAAATTATTTATTTATGATAGTCATACAGAGAGAGAGAGAGGCAGAGACAAGGCAGAGACATAGGCAGAGGGAGAAGCAGGCTCCATGCACCGGGAGCCCGACGTGGGATTCGATCCCGGGTCTCCAGGATCACGCCCTGGGCCAAAGGCAGGCGCCAAACCGCTGTGCCACCCAGGGATCCCTATTAAAGACTTTTAAGACAAAAGGAAAGATATATTAGGAAAGATAAAATATACATAGTATATTTGGTGAAAAACAGTTTCATACTGTTTTTCAGATATTATACAAGAATTGTTCCATCTTTGCAATGATGATACTATCCTATGAATCATAAAACTTACTATATTTATATCTTTGTTCTACAAATACTGTATAACTTCCCATCATAAAAACAAATTATGTATATTATCAAATACTGAGGATTTTCTCATCAAACTGGAATTCTGTGGATCAATATCTTTGCAATACAAGATTTAAAATGTCTTCCAAAGAAAGCCAGAAATTGAACAGTGGTGCAGTGTTGTAAAGTAGACCCTGTTATAAGGATGCATATGAAAGATTGCAGTCCTAGAAACCTTCCATAAACAAAGACTGCTAGCTACTTAGGTTACAATTAAAAGGTCACTCAACCAATCAACAGTGACAGTGGACCAGTAAATCTGTTGGTCTGACACAGTTCCCTACTCTGATACATATTCCATCACAGAACTACTGTCAACAATCTGGAAAGCTGCCTGATGCAGCTCTGTTACTTCTGACCTTGCCATACAGTCAGCCATTGTACCACTTGTTGGACCAGTTGCAAATGATGATATTTCTGAGATGTTGATTACCATGGTTATTTCCTCCAATTTAGAAACCACATCCAACAAACTAAACAAATGCTTCAGGGATGATCATTGGGCAGAATTTTCTGGGGTTTAGAACAACATTGCTCCTTTTTTATGGTGAAACATTGCCAAAATTTAATAGTAATAAACTTTATTCTAATTATATTATAGTTAAAATGGCAATTGTTGAATATTTATAAAATAAACAAAACTGAAGAAAAGAGCAATTGCGCATAATCCTACTATCTATAGAATATTTTTTAACCAACAATATGTATTCCCTGCCAGTCTTTCATCTATGTATATGAATGGAATAATAGATGATTATAACAACAATAGTTGCCATTTCTATGAACTCTTAAGTACTCCAGGCTTCATTTTTTTAAAGTATTTAGTAGCACCCACTATTTTTTTTTACTTTAAATGCTTTAAAAGGATTGTATGACTAAATCTTAAAACAACCTAATATGAATTATAATAATCTCCTTTTTACATAGGAAAAATAAAGATGGAAAATAAATTGTTCAAGATCATAGAGCTTTTACATTTTGGAGGCCAGGCCCAAACTAAAGTCTCTCTGATTCCAAAGCCTGTGAACTTAACTCTTATGCTATACTTCCTTGTAGAGCATAGTAAAAAATCATGCCCAATAGAGTTCATTTAAAGTAAACATTTCAGTAGCTTTAGTTATATTCACAGATGTATACAGTTGTCACCACTATTTAATTACCGAATATTTTCATCACCCTCAAGGAAACCCCATGCTACTTATGAGCAGTTACACCCCATTTCGATTTTCCTCCAGGGCAAGCTGTTCATAATCTACATTATATCTGTATGTATTTGGCTAATGCTGGACATTTCACATAAATGGAATTATACTATAAGTGGCTTTCTGTGTCTAACGTCTTTGACTTTACATAATGTTTTCAAGTTTCATCCATGTTGTACCATGCATCAGTGCTTCATTCCTTTTGTTCTTCCAATTTTTCATTGTGGTAAAATGCACTTAACGTAAAACTAGCCATTTTAACCATTTTAGAGTATAAAATTCAGTGGCATTTTATACATATGTTGTGTTTTTGTTTTCGTTTGTCTAAAGATAGTTTTTAAATTCCCTTTTGATTTCCTTTTTGATCCACTGGGTGTTCAAAGATGTGTTGTGTAGTTTTGATGTATTTGTGAATGCTCACATTTTTTACTGTCACTGGTTTCTAGTTTCATTCCACTGTAGTGGGAAATATTTGGAATTATTCCAATTGTCTTAAACTTGTTAAGACTAGTTTTGTGACCTAACATGTAATCTATTCTAGAGAATGTTCTGTGTGTACTTCTCGAGAATGTGTATTCTTCTGCTATTGAGTGGAAAGTTCTGAGTATGTCTGTTAAGTTTATTCGGTCTATAGGGTTGTTCATATTTGTTCTTTATTTATTGATTTTCTATCTGTGTGTTCTATGCATTACTGGAAGTGGGATATTGAAGTCTCCTACTGTTACTGAATTGCTGTTATTTTTCCTTTTGGATCTGTTATTTGCTTTATATATTTAGCTGCTCTGATGTTGGATGCATATATATTTATATCATCATATCATCCTGTTGCATTAATCCTTTTATCATTTTGTGATGACCTTTGTCTCTAGGGACAGTTTCTGACTTAAAGTCTCATATAAATATAGCCACCCTTGCTTTATTTTGGCTACCATTTGCACGGACTATCTTTTTTTTTCATCCTTTCACTCTGACCTTAAATCTAAATTGAGTCTTTCGCAGACAGATTATTACTGGATTTTGTTGTTTATCCATTTAGCCACTCTATGCCTTTTGATTGGAGAGTTTAATTCATTTATGTTTTAAGTAATTATTGATATGTGAGAAGTTACTGTTGCTATTTTGTTGTTTTCTGTTTTGTAATCGTTTTATTTCTCTCTTCTTTTGCTGTCTTCTTTGCTATTTGATGATTTTGTGTACTGATTTGCTTTTTTTTCTCTTTATCTTTTGTGTGTCTATTATAGGTTTATTTTATTTGTAGTAACCTTGAGCTTGAATAAATTATCTTGAAACTATAATAATCTAAGTTGATAACAACTTAACTTCAATTACATACAAAGCTCTAAATTCTTACCACTCCCCCAACCCGGCACTATTCTTGTAGTAAATGTATTGCTTTACCCGTACAGTATTACATTTCTTTGTATTTGCCTATATATTTAACATTACCAATAAAGTTTATGTTTTCATATTCTTTCACATTTCTCTTCAGCATATTTTCATTTCAATGTGAAGAAGAATTATTTTGAATTCTTTACCAGTTAATTTGTATTTCTTAATTTCTTTGGGGTTGATTTTTGTATTCCTTTCATGGTGTCATCTTTCACTGATTTTTCATGCTCCTGTTGCTTTACATTGATGTCTACACATTTGAAGGAGCAGTCACTTTTTCTAGACTTTATGAACTGGCTTTAGTGAGTAAAGACATTCACCTAGTACAAGTGCTCTGGCTGAGTGGGGAATGCAGTGGCAGCAGGTCTGGTGTTGGGTCTGAGCATGTGTGACAACACTGGTTCCAGGGGTCTGCAGTAGCACTGATTCCAGCCTAGATGTGGCAGCTCTGGCTTTGGGTGAGGGTTGGCATGCAGCAGCATCTCCTGCTCTGGCATAGGTGCTGCAGTAACTCCCACTTCAGGGGGCACAGTGGCATGGATTCTAGGCAGCTCCATCACTGCAATCAACATTGGCAAAAATCACAAAGATCTTCAGCAGTGAGGGCTGTGGGTGTTTGTGGCAGTAGTGAAGACTTCTGGGGTCCTCAGTGGTGAAGGCTGCTGACATTGTCTTTCCCTCTTTTTTTCCTGAAGGGTGTGGTGCATACATGAAGGTGGTACCAGGGCCCAGGACATGGGTACATACATGGTGTGGCTCATTTTGCTATTGAGTGATATTTATTAGTGATCTGTAGCAGTTATTTAAATATTCTGGATATTAGCTACAAGGAAAACACTCTTTTTCTATAAGCTTCTCACACTAAATGTGTAGGTTTTCCCACTCCAAGCAATTTTCCGATTCTCAGCACACACCAACCAGGCATCCTACAATTTAATCTGATACTAACTTCTTGGATTAGGCACAGACTCCACAGATTAAGAGCTCAGTTACCCAAAACTACTTCCCCCAACCTCCAGGTGTCAATTGCATGGCTGATCCATCCAGCCTTCTCACTGACTGGTTATAAATCAGGAGTTCTCACACCTTAATTTGATAACTTGCTGAATGATTCACAGAACTCAAGCAACACTTATTTACATTTACCAGTTTATTATAAAGCACGCAACTCAGGAACAGCCAAAAGGGAGAGATACATAGGGCAAGGTATATGGAAAGAACACAGAACTTTCATGTCTTTTAAAAAAAATAAAAAAAATTATTTGTGGGGAAGACACGTAAAGTTTACCATTTTAACCATTTTTAAGTGTACAGTTCATCAGCATTCAGCACATTTACACTGTTGTGTAACAATTACCACTATCCCTTTCCAGAACTTTTTCATTTTCCCAAACTAAAACTCTGTCCCCATTAAATAATAACTTCACATTTCCCCTACTCCTAGTCCTTGGTAACCACCTGGTAATTAAACCTGGTAATTCTACTTTCTGTCTCTATGAATTTTGCTACTCTACTTCATCTAAATGGAATCATACAGTATTTGTATTTTTGTGATTGACTTATTTCATTTAGTTTAATGTCCTCAAGGTTTATCCATACTGTAGCATGTGTCAGATTTTCCTTCCTTTCTAAGGCTAATATTCCAGTATGGGTGTATGTGCATGTATTTGTATTTGCCTATATATTTAACATTACCGATAAAGTGTGTATATCTGTCTGTCCATTTGTCTATGTATACATATTATCTTTTGTTCATCCATTTATCTGTTGATGAACATTTGGTTTGTTTGCACTTTTTAGCTAATGTGACTAATGCTGCTATTCACATTGGTGTACAGGATATGTTTGAGTCCCTGCTTTCAACTTATACTTCATTTGGGTAAAAAAATAATAATTCATTTGGGTATATGCTTAGGTACGGGGAGCATTTTATTATCAGGAATAAAATAAAAGGGACAAAAAGAAAGCTCCTAACTTCCAGAAGTTCTCATCCTCACATCCACAAATAGAATTCAGGGAATTTGGAAGCCTTGTTGTGAAAAAAAGACCACAAAATCTGTATGGTCACTAACTTATAACCAAAATGTACCATTTCCCTCAGTTATGACTATAGGCAGTGCTGTAGTAGTATTAGCAGTACCTATAACAATAGAAATCATACATGATTTCATATCTCATTCTTATCATTGTAGATATCTTTACATTGTAGATATCATTAACTTTGTCACTACTCTAAAGTCATGGTACTTATCAGACCGACAGCCAGATCTTATTATTTAATCAGTCAAGAAGTCATCATTTGCTCTATCACAAATTTTAATTGTAGCTGTAACTGTTTTTACCTTGATCAGTTTCCTTTGCAATCCTATGAATTTATTTTATACATATAAAAAGATTACTCAAATTCTTCACCAGATAGCCACGGGCTCCAAAAAGGTTAAGAAGCTCAGTCATCCCCCACCCTCCCATTCTGCATATGCACACAGGATCCCTCCTCTCCTCAAGTTTCCCATGGACAGGAGCACTGTGTAGGAACCAAACTGCCAGAGCAGGTTTGCATAGTTGCTTCCATGCAGCTCCGTGGAGGAGAATCAAAGTTTCTTTAGAGGATGGTTGGCCAGCCTCAATACTTTTCGGCCTCTCCCTATCCTTTAAAAACCAAGAAGAGAAATTTCATTTCATAGTTACAGTAATCTTTTCTGTTTCTAGGATGGATTTGGATGTGTTTTGTGTCTGGGTTTCCATGAATAAGCACACAGGGCATAAGCTTTGCAGTATGAGGGCTGGTTTCACTGGAGGAAGCTGTATGTACATTGATAGTGCCATTCAGAAAATGTGTGTGACCAAATGTTCTGAACCTAAAGAGGAATGTGTCTCCTTGGTTTTTGCCAACTTCAGAAAACCTCCACTCTTCTGCTCATCTACCCAAAATGGGACAAAGAAGGGGGTCTAGGAAACAAAGTGACAGAGTAGAGGTAGGTTTGTGGATGCCCCTGGCTTGGCAAAGAGCTGTGGTGGGGGAGGTCAGGCTGAGTTGTTTGACAAACATTGGCTTCATGATGTGCATGTCAAAAATATCGTTTTCATCATTATCAATAATAATAGTAAGTCCTGATGGATGGCTAAATAAATGGATGGATAACTGAAAAAGCAAAATAGTAAAATGTTTATTGTAGCATCTAGGTGATGAATGTATGGTAATGCACTATAAGATTCTTTCAACTTTTTTCTTCTTTCTTTTTATTGGCATATTACTTTTTTACATGAACAGATCAATGAATCATTACATTTCATGTTCCTATGACCCAGGCCATCAGTCAGAACATTGCTCGCACCCAGAGGCTACTATCAGGCCCCTTTCAATAACCACCTTCTTGTTCCTAGAGTTAACTTTCTGACACTATATGTGTCTATAATTTAGTTTTTTCTACTTCAGTTTTATAGATAGCAAAGCACAAAGTATGTCTTTTTTCACGTCTGGTTTCTCTGGCTCAATATTATATTTGCAAGATTTGCCCATATTTTGTATGTAGCTGAAGGTTATTCATTTTTGCTTCTAGATAATATTTGTCTTAAGAATATGTCATTCTACTAAAGGACATTCATATTGTTCTCGTTCTTTAGTGTCTATAGATAGTATTGCTAGGAACAGTCTTGTATATGTCTATTGGGGAACATTTGCATGAAATTCTGTTGAGTTATAGTCAGGAATGAATTGGTAATCACAAGGTCTACATAGATTCAACTTTTATAAATAATGCCAGTTTTCCAAAGTTGTTGTACCAGCTTACACTCCCAGAAGCAGTATACAAGATTTCCAGTTGCTTCACATCTATTCCCATGTTTGATTTTATTGGTCTTTTAAATTTTAGCCATTTTGGTAGCTATATCGCAGTATTCAACTTTTTTTAAGTTTGAAAATTGTCATAATAAAATGTTGGAAAACTATAATCACATAATTTAATAGAAAAATGTTATTTTTAAGGAAAATGGTTGAAATTGGCACTTGCCTGACCTTGGAGTGAAGGCAAATCTCTTCACTCTGGATAGCTTCAAGGTCAACTATATGTCCCATGACCCCGTGGCTTCTCCATCCACTAAGGGCTCTATGCCGGCCAGTTCTGAATAAAGTTTCAAAGGCAAATGGACATAGATACTGGGGCCCTGGGTGAGGATGGAACACCTTGAAGCTGTATTTATTCACTGAGTCACCATGACACAGACGAGGGGCTCAGATTGAGCCCATGTCCTCCTGTATATACCACCCTCCCAGAATCTAGATGTGGTCACCAACTCATAATCACTCTGAACCTCTTTTGTTAGAGTTTTTATAGAAGCTTCATAATGTAGACACAATTGATTGAATCATTGGCTACTGGTGAAACATTAGCCACTCCCCCCTCTCTGGAGGTCATGGGGTAGGGATAAAAATTTCAATGGTCTAATTATATAGTTGGTTCCTCTGGTAACTAGCTCCCTGTCCTTAGGGGCTTTTGAAAAATTACCTCAACCATGAATCCTTGAATCCATGAATCCCGATTCCTGGTGATCATCACATTCTTTTATAATTTATTACTTATTAAACGTATTTAAGCCATTTATTTATTTATCTATTATTTTATTTATTAATTTAATTAATTTTTATGTTTCAAACAAGTCTTTAAATGTCAAGATTTTCTTCCATTTTCAGAAATTAGTGGATTTAGGCTGCCTGACTTCTGTCTCCATTTTCTAAGATTTCTCAGAAATTATTGATACTGACTTTGTAATCACATCTAAGCATGATAAAAACAGTTTTTCCCTCAAAGTAGTACACTCAGGTTAAGTTTAAAGGAGATAAATGTCGTCTAGAGTTTAAAATCCCCAATACAGATACAGAGATATTTTCAGTCTCTGGCAAAAATCTTAAGTATATACTATTTTAACCAACACATTTATTTATGTTTAAACTTCAGTGAAGGGAAAATTGCATGTCATAAAGTAGTGACTTACATTATGGATATTATTTCAAAGGATCCTTAGCTTTTTATTCCATAATTAAGTTAAAATATTAAATTTATGATTGGATCCCAAATTCTTAAAATCACATGGTTCCTCCTAGACTAATAAATTATGTAGACCATCCTAGATCTAAATGCTTTTGATGAGACAGAACTGGTAGTTTGTGCAGTTTTTCTTTTTTTATTTATTTATTTTTTATTTTTACTTTTTTTTATTTATGATAGTCACACACACAGAGAGAGAGAGAGAGAGAGAGAGGCAGAGACACAGGCAGAGGGAGAAGCAGGCCCCATGCACCGGGAGCCCGACGTGGGACTTGATCCCGGGTCTCCAGGATCGTGCCCTGGACCAAAGGCAGGCGCCAAACCGCTGCACCACCCAGGGATCCCTGTGCAGTTTTTCTTCAAAGGTTTTTACTACCTACTTTTAAATGAAAAGTTACTGGATGGGCTCACATAATTTGTTTTAAAACTGGACTAGCTACATTTCATTTTTGAAACTTTCTCTCTAGGGATCTCCAAAATCTTTTTGAATAAGTTCTATTTTCATTGTCTCTGTTGGCATTTTACTTTGTTAACTAAAATGATAATATCTCCCTAATGTATGGATAATGACAATTGGTGTCATTTGGTGAAGAATTGTGCCCTACTTTGTGTCTAGGAGCATTATTCTGAAAAAATTTACTCCACACTCATATTGCCCTCTCCAGAATCTCAATATCTCTTTTATTTTACACATTTGCATATTAAAAAATTCATTACAGAAATAAAAAATTATGTTATTACCTTTTGGAATAACCGGAACAGTTCTCTCCATTGATGGAAAGAATTCATTAAGACAGTGGATCAACTCAGCTACCTCAATACTTTTTAAGAATCATTTACATATATTCTTTTTGTCTAACTCAAGCCGCAATAAATATGAGATGTAAATATATACGTAAAATCTGTGTCTTTCTTTTGATAAAATATTATTTACAAAAAATATATGCTTAAAATCATGTAGTATTTTGGAATTTTAGTTATTTAATATATGTTGCCTCATATAGATTTAGTTTCAGTCAGAATTTGAGAAATGTCAGTCACATAGTGGCAATTGTGGTCCCTGACAAGAAAATCTATGGCAAATAACTTTAAGATGTCTCTTAGTGAGTATGTCCCATGAAAAACAGTATTATATTGGTTATAGGATCTTGTTTAACTTGCTGCGTGTTCACTAATCTAAAATAAATTTTTTACCATGTGTAGGAGTTAAGCAGGCCGTTACTTCACATTGCTTTCATTAGTCACTGTATGTCACTATTATTTTGTCAGGCAAACATCCTAATTTTTTAAAAAAACTTACATCATAGTCTATGTAATGTGAGTCATGGTTTTCTGCATTATGCCTTACCAATTGCATACCATTTTGTGTTTTTTATTCCAAATATTTAGGGAAACTGCCAACTTCATTAGTTAAAAGAACAAAGATTGAACTGGCTCTGGCACCTACTGTTTTCCTCTGTGGGGCTATTTTTTTTTTAATTCATCCACTGATAGTGTCACAATTTGTGGTTCTAGGCATTATACAGGGATTTTTCATCCGATCTCCCACCTATCTCCTCTTAAACCTAATCTATTAAATCTCAGTCTCTAGGAAAATGCCAATCTTCACACACCCTCAGGGCAAACACCTGCTCCAGAGTTTGTCTCTATGCAATAGAACTATTTTACTATGTCTTGTCTTCTGAACTTTAATATAAACTCAGCCATGCTTTTTCATAAGGGAAAGAATGTATACACAAACACATACATACATAGAGATGAAAGTCTAAAGTATTCTACGCTAGCAGTGGTTTCTCTTCATATCCATCCTATATTGATGGAAATAAAAATCTTATTTTTGAATTAAAAAATGTCTATATCTATGGCATATATGGTCAACATTTTGAATTAACAATAACAATGGTTATACATGGGACAGGTATTATGTTCTCATCCTGAGCAATATTACTACAATATTATTAACATTTGTGTTTAAGTATAATTTCAAATTTTTAAATAAATATCTGAAAATATAAGTATCCAAATATTTTATATACCTATGCTTTCTGTTTAAGTTCATATCAATTGAAAGTGGTGCATGCAATTATATCATAAAGAAGACTGTGCAAAATTAAGTGAAGTAAATATAGTCATGTGTCTTTGGTAGTAACTAAACAGCATTTATAAGTCTAGCTTCCTAGTCTTTGAAACACTAGAAAACAAGCTCATGCATATTTCTTTGTATAATACCTTTATTATTGTGTAACTATCTTGGTCAATTCTCTTCTATTTGACAAAAAATATACTTGCTTAAAGGGTTGACTTCCAGAGCTATGATAGTATACTACACAGAATGTCTGCAGCAGTTAATGGCAATGTAGCATTCATTAGATGTAGAAATTAGTGGATGAAAAAGACAAAGACCTATGCTTGAGCAAGTACTTCAATCATTGTTATTATATAGCTATAATTTCCACAATGAAAATGACAATGATTAGCAAAGCATTCACTATCAAAAAAATAGCTGCAGACTCTTATGGTCAGGAAATGTATTTGTCAATATATACTCTGAATAAAAGTATTTTGTATGTGAGATTTTGTAATGTGTTATAACATCTATTTGTTGAAAATGCATAAATATATGGGGATAATTAGTCACTTTATTCTTATTCTTGCCTGTTTTACCAAACTATAATATATACTTTCTATGTGCATATATATACACATATACATACACACATAAAAGTACATGCAATAAGTATACCTCTTGCTTAAATTTCAGAAACTGAGGCCAATTATGTAAGTAACACCCAGATTAAGAAACAGAAAATTACTAGCACCACAGAGTAACCATCATATCTCCTTCTAGTCACATATCTTCCAAGAGTAATCACTAATTTGACTTTATATATATATATATATATATATATATATATATATATATATTTTATTGGAGTTTGATTTGCCAACATATAGCATAACACCCAGTGCTCATCCCGTCAGTGCCCCCTTCAGTGCCCATTACCCAGTCACCCCATACTAATTTTACTTTTAATAGAATGGGTTAGTTTTGCCTATTTTGGTACTTGATATAAAATAAATCATACAAATCAAAATTTTTTGTCAGGATTCTTTTCTTCAACCACATTATGAGTTTGAGACACCCATTGATTATTGTAATTTAGTTGTATGTTGCTCATTTTTATTGCTGTATAGTATTCACTTGTGTAAAACTATGGCATTTTAAGCAATTTACTATTTATGAGAATTTGGGTAGGTTTTCAGTTTGGGACTCTTATGAATAGTCCTGCTATAAATATTCCAGTACATGATTTTTATTAAACAAATACACACATTTCTTCTGGGTATATATATTTGTAGTGGAGTTTTTGAGAAAAGGGATATATCTATCTATCATCTATCTATCTATCTATCATCTATCTATCATGTATATATATAAGATATATATATCTATATATATCTTTCTATCTTGGTAGGACATGTCAAACAGGTTTCCAAATTGGTTCTACCAATTTTCATTCCCATTATATGCAGTTTCCCAGTGTTTCAGTTGTTCCACATCATTATCAAAATTTGGTGTTTTTAATCTTTTCTATTTTAATGCCTTATTAATTTTCATATTTAGATTTACAATCCATCTGGACTTGGTATTTGAATATGGTATGAAGAATACAGATACTTTGATTTTTTATGGCTTTCTAATAGAATAGACCATTTTTTGAAAAGATCGTCTTTTTCCCCACTGCACAAAAATGTCACCTTTGTCACAGAATATGTGTGCCTGTGTAGTATATATGTATGTACATATGTGGGTCTATTTTGAACTCTCTCTTCTGTTCCATGTTCATTTTGTCTACCATTAGGCTAATACTAGTTACTATAGTCTTGAGATCTGCTCTCTTTGTCCCTCTTTTTCCCCTTGCCATTTGGTGATCCTTTGACAATATCAGAAATGTGTTCTTCAATAAATGAAAATAGAATTATCCAAAATTATAATGTTTGAAGATGTCTGAATTAATGATTGCTCATAAGTATTGTGCCAACAACTGACTTGTTGCATTTCAATCCCACATTCACCCTATTACACTCAATTTTATGATGTAAGGGCTGTGACTCTGCAATTTGTATTTATCCTTTGCCAGCTGATTCATTGTTAGATTCAAAGCATGAGGTTGAAGGACAACAGACAACCAAAGAGAGGCTGGAAAACATGAGAAGAGCAAACAGGACTTGGGCATTCTTGTTTTCCTTACTGCTTCACACCCTGAGAATAGCTCTCCACCATGACAGCAATTATTCTTTCCAATATCCAACTACCTTTTGGCACTCCCAGCTCTTCTTACTATTTCTTCTCATAGACATCAGCTCTAGTAAGCAGTAGCTACTCATCAGAGTTCCAAAACCAGTTCTGAGAGCCCTTCCTCCAAGCTTCTAGATTCAACCTAGATTTTTCATATTCTTTGTTTCTTAGCAATGGTAGCTGTTTCCTGTAGTTATTATATCTGTGTTACATCATTGTTACTTTTTTGCCTCTTTAGTCCTACAATACCCATGTGATCAATTCCCTATATTAAATTTCAATTGCTGAAATCTTTAGTGTGGTTTGTTTATTTGACAGGACTGTAATACAAATACAAACAGTCCCAGATCTAAGGATGGTTTGAGTTACAGTTTTTAGACTTTACAAAGGTGCAAAAGTGATATGTATTCAGTAGAAACTGTACTTCAAATTTTGATCTTTTCCTGGGCTAGCAGTATGTGGTCTAATACTCTCTTGTGATGCTGGACAGCAGCAGCAAGCTGCAACTCCCAGTCAGCCACATGATCACAAGAGTATACAACTGATAGACTTAAAATCATACTACACCCATATACTTGTTTAAGATAAACTAGGCTAAGCTATGATGTTCAGTAGGTTAGGTATATTAAATGTGTTTTTACTTATAGTTTCTTCAATTTATGATAGTTTTATTGGGATGTAACCCCTCAGAAGTCAAGGAAGATCTATATAAGCATTCTATAATGTAAGACATAATTTTTTACTAAGCTACAGGTTTTCAAATTTATCCTAAGTTAAACGCTTATTACTCATCTCAGTAATATTATGAATTGTATTCTAATACTGAAAACAAAATATCATAACATAAAATAAAAAATAATTATGAATATAATTTAAATAAATCTAACATATACAATATTAATAAGATCATTGCTTTAGATAATCTTATTAGAGAGAGGTAAGTTAGCAGGGTAAATGTCATTTAATTGGCTGTGTCTGATACTGCGTATTAGATATCAGCATAGTTACATTTGGGTTTATTTGGGGTAAGATAGTATAAAGCATAAATCAAGCAATGTATCAGGGTATCCCTACATTGTTGAATAAAAAAAACCCCTGATTTTAATAATATGTGGACTTGGAAATCAACATTTAGGTATGAGTTGAAAGGCAGCAATATATCACTCTTAACATCTTCAATTCCATCTACACCTAAAGTTCCATTATTAGAAATGCATTCCTCTGCTTTAATATGTGACCCCTGTTCAAAGGCAGATGACCTTTGATGAGAAAACAGCATAGTGAACATGAATAGTTATTTAATCTCACTGGACTCAGTTCCCTCATCTGTAAGACAAAAATAATTGGTACCTATATCATAGAGTTGTTTAGAGGTTTCATTGGGGAAATTATTTTTTTAAAAGATTGTATTTATTTTAAGTGGGAAATATCAGAAAGGGAGACAGAACATAAAAGACTCCTAACTCTGGGAAACGAACTTGGGGTGGTGGAAGGGGAGGTGGGCGGGGGGTGGGGGTGACTGGGTGGCGGGCACTGAGGTGGGCACTTGACGGGATGAGCACTGGGTGTTATTCTGTATGTTGACAAATTGAACAGCAGTAAAAAATAAATTTATTAAAAAATAAAAATAAAATAAAATTAGGATGGGGGATAAAGAAGATGTGGTTTATGTATACGATGGAATATTATTCAGCCATTAGAAATGACAAATACCCACCATTTGCTTCAACGTGGATGGAACTGGAGGGTATTATGCTGAGTGAAATAAGTCAATCGGAGAAGGATAAACATTATATGGTCTCATTCATTTGGGGAATATAAAAAATAGTGAAAGGGAATAAAGGGGAAAGGAGAAAAAACGAGTGGGAAATATCAGGGAGGGAGACAGAACATGAGAGACTCCTAACTCTGGGAAACAAACTAGGGGTGGTGGGCAGGGGATGGGGGTGACTGGGAGACGGGCTCTGAGGGGGGCAGTTGATGGGATGAGCACTGGGTGTTATTTTATATGTTGGCAAATTGAACACCAATAGAAAAATAAATTTATAAAAAAATAAAAAAATAAAGATTGTATTTATTTATTCATGAGACACACACACACAGAAAGAGAGAGAGAGAGAGAGAGAGAGAAAGAGAGAGAGAGAGAGAGAGAGAGAGGCACAGACACAGGCAGAGGGAGAAAGCAGGCTCCATGCAGGGAACCCTACATAGGACTCAATCCTGGGTTTCCAGGATCACACTCAATGGGAAAATTAAAACAAAATGTAGTATAGTAGTTTACAAATATGAAACATTCAAAAAACTAAGCTACTATTATGATAGCTATGATTATCAATTATTAACTCCTTAATTATAATATCTGACTCCAAATTGAAAATTACCAGACAAGGGTACCTGGGGGCTTAATCAGCTAAGTGTCTGACTCTTGGTTTTGGCTCAGGTCATGATCTCATGGTTGTGGGATCAAGCCCTTTGCTGGGCTCTGCTCTCAGCACAGAGTCTGCTTGAAATTCTCTCTCTTCTCTTTCTTCCTCTTTTTTTTCTCTATCTCTCAAATAAACAAATAAATAAATCTCTTAAAAAAAGAAAGAAAATTACCAGGATAATCAGATATTCTGATTATCATAGCATAAGCCAGTGATTGGATCTTCAAGATGGGATGTCACTATACAAATTTCTTTGAATCAGTCTTATGTATGAATGGGGAAGCTCTCAGAGAAGATAGGATAAGTCTTTGGATGAGGCTGGATAGGTTAATAGTGACCTGTTCATGAAGGGTCATGTTGGTAAGTCTATATTTTTCCTGTAGGTAATGAGGAGCTTTTGAGAGGTAGGTAGGTAATGAGAATTCAGCCTATCATATAATCCTCAGGAATTCATTGTAAATTGCACTTGCAGTTGCATGATTGACTGGAACAAGGAATTATGCTCAGGGCTTAATACAAAGCTGGCACACAGAATGTGTTGAATAAACTTCTTCATAAACTTTATATTTTTTTATTAATTCCAGAGCTTAACACCATTTGTAAATCCATTTAATGTGTTATTCCATAGGCTAGGAGTTATGTAAAAATGTTTTTGGATACTCTAACCTCATTTCCATTTCCTTAAACCCTGTCATTTAATGTCCTGGATCCATTATCAATACAGTACAATAAATTCTCAAAGATAACATTTTCACAGTACTATAGTCTAAACAATAAGTTTAAAAATGTATCGTGGTACTTAAAGTATCTTATGAATTTTCAAAGGAAAATTATATTATATAAAATATTTTTACCTAAATGTTTGTTATACTTTTTATAACTTGGAAATATATACATGGTATATGTGACAACCAATTATTTACTAGAGTATTACCTGACTAGGTTACCTTGTCAAGTCATTTAAATTTTCTGGTGTTAATTTTCTTCATCTACATAATGACAGAAATTAATACCCTATCTAATCATGGCAAGTAATCCTTACCAGACTATATGAATTGGTTTATATGTTAATCAACTTTGTATTCCAAATAACAAACTAGAACTTAATCACATTAGTAGTAATAACATTAACTAACCCTTACTAAACATTTAGAATGAGTCAGGCACTAATATTAGTGCTTTATATGTATTAAATTATTTAATCTTCAAAACAACTGAGACAATGATATATAAAACTATATTGAGATATTTCTAGCTTAAATCCTGACATGTAAAGAGCATGGAGGTTGTTGAAAGACAAGAAAAAAAAAAACCTGACAACTAATTACTTTTTTTGAACCCATCAGAAACCTGAAGTTGGAAAACCATTGTGTTGAAATGTAAAGAGACAGGTATATTCAGAGAGTCACAGTCAGTTGAGATACGCTTACAAAGAGCATAAGCTGCAGGAGCCATAACTGGTAAAAAGCATTTACAACAATTTGATGAATTGCTGGAAGTGGAATGTGAACTACACTGAGAGTGAGAAACTCCTGGGGATCACAGTCTTAAAAGGAACTCTACAATTTCATGGATTTTATATCTGGAAACCGCACCAAGTTTTAATAGTGAAGATCCAAGAATCATGGACTTATGGTTCTGGTGGAAGGAGGGAAAGAATAATCATAGTAAAATACATCCAGAATGTTTTCCATGAAAAGGCCTACCTTAGAGGAAAAAGACTTTACCAGAGCCGTATCATTCTCACAGAAGGATATCCCACTCTAGTCATTTCTAGCTTTCCTGTTTCATCTAAGCAGAGGGTAGGGATGGGGTGGGTAGGAAAATACCTATTAATGGAGAAATATTTGTGAAGGTCATAGTCCAGAGACACAGAACCACTAAAAAGATGGACACTTATTCAAAAAATTATAGAACGCTTCACCACACCTTATGGCACCTTCTTATACAAACAGGGCTCCAGTATAGTAATAGTGAATTACAGAAGACTGTAAGATGTGAACTCTCTTTGAGGAGGAATACTTAGGGTGTACTAAAGTCAAGAAGGGAGATAAAACAGAGGCACAGGAGAAATTTGAAGACTGTGGCACCATCACCTATGGCAAACATAAACCATGGCACAATTTCTTTTTCTTTTTCTTTAAATATTTCTTCCTTCCTTCCTTCCTTCCTTCCTTCCTTCCTTCCTTCTTCTCTTTCTTTCTTTCTTCTTTCTTTTTCTTTCTTCTTTCTTTCTTTCTTTCTTTCCTTTCTTTCTTTCTTTCTTTTTCTTCTTTCTTCTTTATTTCTTCTATCTTTTTCTTTTAGAGATAGAGTACACACAAGCAGAGGGAGGGGCAGAGGGAGAGAGAGAACCTCAAACAGACTCCGTGCAAAGCACAGAGCCTCACATAGGGCTCCACCTCATGACCCTAAGATCATGATTTAATCTAAAATTGAGTCAGATGCTTAACCAACTGAGCCACCCAGGTTCCCCCACAAAACACAGCACATTTTCTATAGAGATTAACATAAAATCTCATTCTAAAGACCTATTTACCTCAGTTCTTATTTCTGATACAAAATGTCTGATTTTTAACAACAAATTACAAGACATGACAAAAAGTTAGAACACTGTCTTAAGCAAAAGCAGCAATTATTAAAACCAGACTCAGTTATAATACAGATGTTAGAATTATTAGAAACAGAATTTGAAATAACTATAGTTAATGTATTAGGGGCTCAAACGGAAAATGCAGACAACATGCGGAACAGACAGCCAATGAAAACACAGAGATAGAAATTTTAAGAAAGAATCACAAAGTAATGTTAGACATTAAAAATATTGTAACAGAAAAAATATTGTAACAGAAATGAAGAATGCTTTTGATGGACTAGCAATAGAGTAGACATGACAGAAGAAAAAATTAGCAAGCTTGAAAATATGTAAAGAGAAACTTCCAAAACGGAAAGGCCAAAAAAAAAAAAAAAACCCAAACCAAAACAGAATATACAAGAACAGTGGGTTAATTATAAAAGGTGTAACATACAGATAATGGAAATACTAGGAGAAGAAAGATAAGGGAACAGAAGAAATATTTGAAATTTAACCTTAAACCCAGGAAGCTTACCTTCTCAAAGGCATCAATTAAAAATTCTACACCGTAACATACCATATTTAAATTGCAGGAAACCAAAGAGAAAGAGAAAGTTTCTGGAAAAAAAAAAGGATGAGAGGAGCACCTTGCTTACAGAGGAACAACAACAAAACGAATTAAGAGAGACTTCTCATCAGAAAGCAGGCAAGCAAGGAAAGAGTGGGGTGAAATATTTGAAGTGTTTAAACAAAAAACAAAACAAAATCTCCATCCTATAATTCTATATTCAGTGAAATTACCCTTTGAAAATAAAGGAGAAATAGATTTCTGTCAGAAAAACAAGAACTGAAGGAATTCATCACCAGTAGAACTTTCCTTAAAGAAATGTTAAAGTTCTTTAAGAAAAAGGAAAATGGTATATATCAGAAACTGGAAATCACATAAAGAAAGGAAAAACATTGGAATATGAATAAATTAACATAAGTATCTTTTCTTAACTTAAAGATAACTTTTTAATTTCACGTATTTTTAAAGATTTTATTTATTTATACATTAGAGATACACAGAGAGGCAGAGACATAAGCAGAGAGAGAAGCAGGCTCCATAGGGAGCCTGATGTGGGACTCAATCCCAGGACCCCATGATCATGCCCTAAGCTGAAGGCAGACGCTCAACCGCTGAGCCTCCCAGGCATCCCAAAGATAACTTTTTAATGTAATAATAATAATAATAATAATAATAATAATAATAATAATATATTGAATGATTATAGAGTATGGACACCTGAAATGAATGACAACAATGTAATAAGAGATAAAAAGAAGGAATTGGAAACACACTATTTTGTAAGGCAACTGCAATATCCATGGAGTGGTATAGTGTTATTTGAAAGGAGATTGAGATTGGTTTTAGAAGTATATTTTAAATTTTATGGAAACCACTAAGTTAATTTTAACGAGAAGTATAATTGATATGCTAAGAGAGGAAAACCATGAAAATCATTAAAATCAAACCATAAAAATATTCAATTAAACAAGAGAAGGCAGCAAATTTTAAAAGGGGGTAAAAAAAGAATGAAAAAATAAATGCAGTGGCTAGAAAACAGATACAAGTATGGTATATATTAATTCAACTATATTAATAATAATTTTAAGAGTTAATGGTCTAAATATAACTATAAAAAGACAGATTATGGGACTACTTCAAAAAACAACATTCAATTACATATTGTCTAAAAGAAATCTACTTTAAAAATAAAGATACATGTAGGTTAAAAGTAAAGAAGTGAATGAAAATATACCTTTTAAACTAATCAAAGAAAACTGGAATAGCTATAATAATTTTAAACAAAGCAGACTTCAGAGGAAGGATGGTTAACACAGATAAAAAAGGAATACACAAAATGTTTCTTTTTTTAAAAGACTTTATTTATTTATTCGTGAGAAACACACACACACACACACACACACAGAGAGAGAGAGAGAGAGAGAGAGAGAGGCAGAGGGAGAAGCAGGCTCCATGCAAGGAGCTTGACGTGGGACTTGATCCTGGGTCTCCAGGATCATGCCCTGGGCTGAAGGCGGCGCTAAACTGCTGAGCCACCTGGGCTGCCCTACAGAATATACAAGAACAGTGGGGTAATTATAAAAGGTGTAACATACAGATAATGGAAATACTATGTTAAGAAGGCAGAATTCCCCAAGAAGACACAGCAATTCTAAATGTGTAAGTACCTAAACAATATAGTATCAAAATACATGAGACAAAAAACGAAAAGAACTAAAAGGAGAAACAGATTAATACAGTATTATAATTAGAGATTTCAACCCCTTCCATAATTAATTGATACATAAAATTGATAGAAATTCAGTAAAGATATAGATCTGAACAGCACTATCAATCAACTTTATCCAAAAAACTTTTATTGAATACTCCATTCAATAATATTTGGATACACAGTTTCTCAATCTCACGTGGAACATTTACAATAAACCACAAATTGGGACATGTAACATACTTCAACAGATTTAAAGCAACGTAAATCCTACAAAGTATGTAATAAGATCATAGTAGAATAAAATTAGACATCAGTAACAGAAACTTAGCTGGATAATACCCAACTATTCAGAATTTAAAAATACACACACACACACACACACACATAATCCATAAGTCAAAGAAGAAATCTCAAGAGAAATTTAAGAAAATATTATGAACTAAATAAAAATGAAAATACAAGTTTTCAAAATTTATTGGATGCAAAAGCAGAGCTTAGAAGGAAATTTATAGAATTAAGTGCATATATTTGGGGAAAAAAGAAAGCTCTAAACTCAGTAGCCTAAGTACAACCAAAAATAAAAAAAAAAAGAAAGAAAGGAAATGAGAAAAGAGCAATTTATATATAAAGTAACCAAGAGGAAAATAATAAAAATTAGAGCAGAAATCAATGAAATTGTAAACAGTAAATAATTGAAAACAAAAGGTGATTCTTTGAAAAGATTAGTACAATTGTTAAGCCTCTGTCCAGGCTAAGAAAAAAAAGAAAGATACAAATTACTTGTATGTGTAATGAAAGACTGGTCATTACTAGAGATCTCTTAAACATGAAATGTATAGTATGTTATTATAGCAAAATAATGGAACACTATGAATAAATTTATAGCCAGAAACTTGAAAGCTTAGATGAAATAAACCAAATCCTTGAAAGACACAAACTACCAAAACTCACACAAGAAGCAATTGATAACCTATACAGTCCTTTACCTAATAAAGAAATTGAATCATTAATTGATGATCTTCTGAAGAAATAAAGCAATGGGTTCAGATGGTTTCACTGAATAAGTCTACCAAATATTTAAAGAAGAAATGATAGCAATGTTCCATAGTCTCTTCCAAAAAATAGAAGCAGAGGGAATCCTTTCCAAATCATTCTTTAATGTCCATATTACCCTAAAACCAAAGCTAGGCAAAGATATTATAAGAATTAAAATGTGCAGACCAATATAGGTCATGAATATGGATGTAAAAATTCTCAACATAAAAAAACTGAATTCAACAGTGTCTGAAAATAATTATTCCCCATAACCAAGTGGGACTTATTCCAGGGATTTAAAGCTGGTTTAACATTTGAAAATCAATCAGTATCCACTACATCAAGAGGTTAAAGAAGAAAAATCATTTGATCATATTAATTGATGTAGAAAAAGCATCTGATAGAATCCAACACTCATTCATGATGAAAACTTTCAGTAAACTGGGAATAGAGGGAACAAGACCCAGAAGAAGCTCCTGGCTAAGCAGCCTAAGGCCTGCAGGTCTAAGACCAAGGAATAGTGAGTAGCTCCTGGTCAAGAAGGAGGAAATCAATACTGTCCAAGGAGGAAGAGACTAAGAAATAAAGGTCCTGTTCTCTTGTCTGAATATAGTAGCTTCAGCAACTACATAGATCGTTCAATAAAATAAGCCTTATCTACCTGCAAAAAAAAAAAAAACCTAAACTAAGTAAATCCGAAGTATATATAGACAGCAGTTAATTATAAAGTATTAATTTTGGCTCATTAATTGTATCAAGTGTACGATTGTAAAGTTACATGATAACAATAGGGGAAAATGGCTGAGAAGTATATGGAAACTCCCTGTATTATCTTCCCAAATCTAAAACTTTTCTAAAATGTATTACATGTTTATTTAAAAAAACAGAGAATAGTTAAGAAAGTTGTAATTTATAATAATGTGTAATATAAGTATAAACCTAAAATAGTCAACTTCAATGGCATTAAAATTGGAAATTTAAATTATATATATAAATATATTACATAAATGTAAATATATATGATTATATTCATATATACATAACTGTATTAAATAAGCATATATAGAGAGAAGCAGAGACAAAGAATGTGCTTGTTGATTTTTTAAAATATTTTATTTATTTATTCATGAGAGACACAGAAAGAGAGAGGCAGAGGCACAGGTAGAGGGAGAAGCAGGCTCCCCGCAAGGAGCCTAATGTGGGCCTCCATCTCACCCCAGGACCATGCCTTGAGCCAGAGACAGATGCTCAACTGCTGAGCCACTCAGGTGCCCTGCTTGTTGTTACTTGTTTGGATGTTATTATAGATTTTTTAAAGATTGCACTATTCCCCTGTTATATGCATGCCCCTTGCAATGTTATTTTGCAGCTTCTCCCATTAAATTTGAGTGCGTTATTCCCAACACATAAATCTGGGCTGATCTTGAAGTTGGTTTGAGCTAACAGAGTGTAGGAACAATGTTGAGCTAGTTCTGAACCTAGGCTTCAAGAGACTTTGAATGCTCTGCCGTCTTTCTTGTTATGCTCCCTAACTGCCATGTGACTAGATGCCATATGAATAAACCCAGGCTACCTTGTTGGCTGTTGACAGATAGGATAGGAATGAGGAAAGGGAACATGAAAAAAGGGTAGCCTCTTTGATGCACCTTGTCTTGAACAATGCATAGTTTGTGATCCTTTCTACTGTTCACAATGATGTAATAAAATATTTATTTCCTTAAGGACTCAGTTTGTTGACAGACACCAGGACAATAGGGAGAATGTATACCTAAGAAGTTGGTAGAGGAAAGAAATTGAAAAGTAACATTTAAAATGATATTAACATTTAAATTGATATTGATTTAAGTGAAGGGAAAGGACAGCAGTTCAAGCACAGCCTTTAGATAGTGGAGGAGGGACTTGTTGCAGCAAGCCAAGACACCACACATAAGTAAAGATAGATGTTAGAACTATTTCAGGCATTAGTGGACTGGGGGAAAGACCTGTCAAAATAGGATCCAGAGAAGCAGCTAATTCAGGGTTCTAATACATGAGGACATTCGAACAAAGTATTCTGAAAGTGTGACACATTAGAAGAGTAAGCCCTACACCTTATGTAAAAGTAGATTCCGACACACACCTAAGGACTATAATGTGACTATTTACATTTCTCCTGCATCCTAAAATTCATATTCTAAATAGCTCATTAAGCTAAGATGATGTCTTACTATGGAAGACCACACACACACACACACACACATCCAAACATAGGGATAGTTTTCAGTCTGAGGGTCACAACCTAGTTCCTTCTTACTTATCTAGGTAGAGCTAGCCAATGAGAGAAATGATGAGAGCCAAACAGAACTTTTCCCTGAAGCAGTGATTATTTTGTAGTTAGGAAATGGAATAGAAGCCTGTTCTAATATTCTTACTTAGGGACCCATAATTTGAGCACACACCATTACCAGGATCCATTTTCCTGACTTTATAAGAATATATATTCCACATTATTAAGTTATTGTCTCCTTTATCAGATTTCTAAAATGAGATGACTCAGATGTTATGGGCATAACAACCTACATAACATCATGTGCCATCATTTGTGTTGTTCTTTTCTTCACAATAGGGACATATTAGCAGCTCCATAACATTTAACCTCCAACTTCTAAAATATTATTGAATAACACATCCCCTCTCACAGAAAATGTGATTTCAAGTATTCATCTGTGGATGTCTCTGTGATTCATTTATTTCCACAGAACCTACACTAAGCCTATCTCCAAATATGTTATATTCTATTCACTAAATCAATAATGTGCCGTAATACCAACGTTTCCATACTTACGGAACAGAAGTTCCTTATGGATTCAACTATTTGATGCTTTCTGATGTTACTCAATATCAGCTGAAACATATTGCCCAAAGCATATAGAAATTTATTAGTAGCAATGTAAACATTTTCTACACACACATCTAATTCATGTGTGATTAATGAGAATGTGCTCCTTAGTCTCCAGCCTCTGGATTTTCTCTTTAATAGTCAAATATAGCAGCTTAATTATAATACTATTTCCTACGTCTCTAAAAGTGTTTGAGTCAACTGGGAAGTGGAAAGCTGATGCTTTTACTGGGTACCTCTTACCCCTCTTTACTATCCTTATTCCTTCATTCTCTACCAAACAACACTGACTGACAAAATCTTTTACATATATCAGGTTTATACTAAAGGTTTGGAGCAATATAGTGGTGTTACAGCACAATGGAACACTTCAATGTTATCATCAAATATCACTGTCCTAAAATTTTACTGGACTTTCCTGGAACTAAGAGTTTCTAGGTGTCTGTATCCCTTCTTTAGGCTACCACCTTTTCAGGTTTCTTTCTACCCCTCTACCAAGACTCATTTCCTTCACTTTCGTGTCCATGTTGGTGTCCTTCTACCCTTTCTTTCAGGCTACCTGCATGAATTTAAAAATATCTCTCATTATCTTAGGTAGCACTATAAAGTTGAATCATTTGGTGCTCTGGGTTCAAACTTTTCAACCAAAAATGCTCAGTAAAGTACATTGTGAGATTTTTTTTTCCTAAAAAAGAAAAATGTGATTCACACAATTGAAGAGATTGTTGATTTTTACCTAGAACGAGCAGCAAAGCAGACACTCTATTTTCTAAATAGCATTTTTCCCATCTGGCTACGTGTATAAAGAAAGCCTTTATGAACCAGAAATTCACAGGTATGTACTATCCTCATCTCATTGTGTGCTACATGTTAGTCCATTTATCTAGCTTGCAATATCTTAAGGAGTTTCACTCTCAGTGTTTAATCTTTCCAATTCCTATGAACATTAACATTCTCAATTCCAGTTGCTCACAAAAGCATCTGTCTTTTGTTCCTGCTGCCCTTAATCATCTACCTCCCGTTCATACCTCTTCTAACACAATTTCTACCTTTCTCCCTTAGGAACTACTTGACTAAGCAGTGATTTAAAATATGATGCTCTTATGTATGAAGAAAAAGTACATTTTAAAAAAGACCAAAAGATGATGCATATAACTTTTAAATGCATAAAATGTTGTACATAATAAAGAGCCAGCACACATGAAAGTCTTGAAAAAGGAAAGAGTTATTTTACCCTTTTGATTAACATTGAGTGGTAGCAGTAATTGTAGTTAAGACAAGGGTTTAAGTCTTGATTCTAACACAAGTCATATGACTTTGGACAAGTTGTTGACTGTTTTGTACATGTGTTGCCTTACATGTCATATGCAGTTGATAATAGAATTAATGCAAAAATTAAATGAGTAATATATGTAAAGAACTTTACTTACTGCCTAAAACATAAATGCTTGATAGCTATTCACTGTCAATGCTTTTTCTATCTAAAAACCTTAATATAAATGCTAAATTAGAGGTGTTCAATAGGCAAAGATGTTTTGTGTTGACAAATAGTAAAATACATATTGATTATGTAGTAAGATGTGTACTTGGTAACTACTACATATCATGACTTATGCTGAAATTCAGCCACCCTGGAGGTTGATACTGAGATAATGGCAGATTTTCAGCAATTTACCTCTCCTAAAATGGTAATGGACAGAAAATATTGAAATGAATAAAATATTCTGTGTCCAATGTATATAGAAAAAAATTTCTCGTGCCACATTGAAGCACAGATTAAGGTAGTTAAGATTCACACTAAAATCTAAATGCTGAACTTTGGATTACTTGAGTAATTTTGGTTTGGAAGACTTGACTTGCCTAACATTACTTCCCCAATGAAGTACGTAAGGCTTCAGACTCCTTGAATGTACTATTCTGAAATACCAGACAAGTTTCACTGATTCTCTATTAAAAATTGAAATCATATTATTGTTTATAGAATATTTCAAGTACTGTGAAATGGGAACAATAGATTAAATGAAAAATCAATGTAATTCTACTATCAAACCCACTCTATATAATCTTTGGAAAGATTAATAATGAAATTTATAGCTCAAAACTAAAAATTTTGAGTCTTTGTTTACTTCAGCACAAAATATTACATCGAGATCCCAATATAGCAAACACTATTTTGACTGTTGATAGTGAATTTTACTGGATGTTTACAGACATTTAAATTAAAAACTGTCAAGGGAGATAAAAGGATGTAGATCTGGAGTCTAAGGGAATTTAATTATATTTAAAGGTCAGGAATAGTGGCAAAAAGTCAATGAATCTAAATAAAGCATAAATGTCTTTGAGAGAATATGCTAATATTTCATATATAGTACTTGTTAGACTGATCATAGCACCTATTCCCAAGAGTTAACTGTTTTCTGTAATATAACTTTAACATGGTAATCCCTGGTTAACTTGCTTTTCAAGTACACAGCCCTGGCTTTAAAAGTGATTGATTTTAATTTGTTGATTATCTGATTATGTTAGATAATGCTTTCTCTCAAAATATGCAATTTGGTTGGGAATCTTGGGTTCACTATTGTCTTTGTTTTCTTTCTGATATATAGTTAAATATTGATGAAATGTTTTTAAAGACAAATGTTTCAGGTATTATAAATTACTCTTTATTACACTTTAATTAGTATACTCCTGGAGATGCTCAGTTATAATAGCTGCTAATATTTCTGAAAGTTAAATTAAGATTCTACACTGTTAGTGAGCAAACTCATTAAAGACATGAAAGGATGACAAGATGAAAAAGGATTTACATTTGTAGAATCTCCTGTAAAATTATTAGAAGTGACAGGTTCCATTTTTTTGATGCTGGAATCCAGGTTGCATGGCTAAACCATAGTGACACTGTGGTTGGATTTTGCATAGCTGAGAACTAATAGGAAATTAATAGAGTGTAATACAGGCCTATTGAATTTGGTATAATGGTGCAACTTTGATGTTTAAGAACAGAAGGCGTAATTTCAATCTTTGTTTAGTGTCTTGGACAGCCAACCTCAGTAGCATCTAAGTATGGTCAGGATTAAAAATGTGATGGATAGTACCACAGCACCTTCTTGACAGCTTTTCTATTCAAACACAAATTTCTGTCACAGCCCCAGAAAGTTCGAAGGAGAATTCAGAGATGAAATATTGTAGCTGCAGCAAGCCCAGCGTGAAGCTATTATGTTTTGAAAGGAAAAATAATTACAAATTGTACATCTCCTAGGCACATATCTGTATTAATAATGAATAGTAATAAATATACTGGAGTATACTAATGAAATGTTATTGAACATTAAAGTTTTGGAAACCATAGCGTTATGAATCTGTCATGAAAATGTCAATTCATATGTCTATTTTCAGATTTCTGTACCTGTTTTAGGCAAATAAATATTTGGGAGAGTTGTGAAAAGCCATGATTTATTCCACCTTTCATAATGTCTCTTCAGTACATTTTTAAAAAGAAATTTGAGGTATTTCTAAGCTGTTTGTAATCTAAATTATCTATACACCCACCCCTCCCGTGAAAATGTTATGTTCCTCTACTAAAATAATTTTGAAAGGCACAAAAGACTATCTTCCTATGAAGTCTGATTTTCATGATGGTATCATAGCATTGTTCTTTCAAGTAATTTTTCTAAAAGCAATTGATAGGATTCCCCTGAAAATAAACATTAAATAAACTTCAGCCTCAAATTCCACTCTCATTTCATAACAAAAATAGATTCTGCAACAACTTCCAATTTTTTTCTATAGTAATATATGTCTTCCCCTATTGTTTCTTTAAGTAACTTTGTTTTTATAACAATAAATCAAAAGATTAGTGTTAAGAATTTTCAGAACCAAGAATGTCAAGTACTATTCTATCTTGTAGAAAGAAACAGACTTCAACTGAAATTATCATAAAATAATTTATAGAATTCTTCTTTTGTGAATCAAGAATAACCTGTACCCCTCCCAAAAAATTGTCTTTGAGTATGGGAACCAAGTATTGCACAAAAGACATTGCATACTGTCAGACCATTGGATTCATCAGGCATTATATTCTATTTCTGATAATATTTTGCAAGAAGCATTTTCATTAGAATGAAATATTTGTCCCTTATGTCAGAATTATCACATAATTAAGATTAATTATCTAATAATATTGAATGTTTATTGTGGTTAATATAGAAATATAAGTCAAGGTATCCAACATCAGCCTAAAATGTTCTCATAGAGATATTTCCCACAAAGATAATAGATACCTTGGGTCTGAAAGAAAATCAGAAAGGGAAATTGAAGACTAAATAATAGGAACTTGTTTTGTCCATTTTTATATACAACTAGTATTGAGAATGCACTATGTGTCATTTGTGGTGTTGGTTCCCAGGGGTGTGCAAAGTATCTATTTATTTATTCAGCATTGAGCATTTATTTATTGAACATCTATATATGCAAGGTCCTATGCTGAAATTTTGAATATGAATATGGCATGGACTTTTGCATAAAAAATCATAGAAAGAATGAGGAAAGTACATGCAGTGTACCTGTAGCTATAATCCAATATGTAATATGGTTAAGTGTCAAGTAAGATATTAATAAAAGTGTTATGGGAGGGTACAAGTGAGAGAGATTAATAAGAGAGCTTTCGCAGAAGATAAGGGCCTGGAAGTATTGCTAGAAGGTGGACAGATGTGCCTCATCCAGTGGGAAGGTCATTGTACCTAGAGGTATAATGTGGGTTAAATCAGAGGCAGGTAAGTTTTCAGCATGTTCATGGGGCAATGAGTATCCAAGTCCTTCAAGTTTAGAAGTGAAGGATACAAATAGGAAAATCCTTGTGGAAAAAATAGGTTGGGAGCATTTTACTTTGATTGTTTTAACTTTTCCTTTCCTTGATGCTTGTTGGTTCTAAGTTTATTTTATTGAAAAATAAATTTCTATTCTTTACAACTAAACAACAATGATTTATTCATTCAGTAAATATCTGTTGCACATTTACTAAGTATAAGATACTGTGCCATGCCCACATTATGAAGCATAAAGAACTTCCTTAATACAGTATACATAGATCAGGCTCCTGTTTCAAGCGCTAACCCAACCATTGTTTTAATCAACATTATTGCAATTCAATAATTATTTGAACACCCAGAATTTGCAACACATTGTAATAGACATAGAGGAGAAAAAAACAAAGGTGACAAAACTTATTTCTCATCCCTTAGGGGTTTAAAACCAAGTACATTTTACATTTATTGAGCCTTTATTATGTTTCACACACTGTACCTAGTATTTACCTTTATCGTCAAAATACGCATGAGTTGGCTACTGTTTTTATATCTATTTTATAGATGAAGAAACTCAGGCAGAAAGGTTTCTCATCTAAAATCTCACAGCTAGTGAATAGAGGAGCTAGGATTTTCATTCATGTCTTTCTGATTGCAGAGACAGTGTTCTTAATGAACAGTATTATACCACATTTCCTGGCATGAGAAAAAAAAAGATGCATGCACAAGTAACTACAATTCAGGAGAAATTGTGACATTAATATCACGATGTCAGCAAAGTACTGTGGAAATTCATCAAAGGAATCTGGGAAAATTTCATGGGGGGGTGGCTTCACTCAAATCAAGCCTGTAATAATAACAGCTACCACTTTCGAACAAGTTCAGTTTGCCAAATACTTGTGAGGTTCTTTATACATAACAAATGACTAGTCACTTTTAGCTGTAGTATATAAATATATTGTATGGGAGGGTAGAAGAGTAGTGGGAGATAAACCTAAAAGCTCATTTACGTTAAGCTGTGACAGGCTTGAAACATCTAAGTTAGAATTTTGCTAGACAATATATATTTGCAGCAGAGTATTAAATAAGTCGCTATACCAATAGACTGGCAAATATTCTCCTGTAATAATTCAAGCAAAGTATAAAGAGTGCCAGAATTAGGTGATAAAATTAGGAATTGAGATGAAGAGAACAATATTAGAGATACTGTGAAAAGAGCATTGACAAGATTTGTTCACAATATCATTTTCCTTAACACTTCTTTTCTAAGATGAGTTACTTCCAGGAAGTAAATTATCTGATGAAAACATGTTTCAGTGGAAAACATCTTCTTCATAAAATATTCATTTTGTCTAATAATATGAATTTATTTTTGTTAAATTTTGGAGTATTTAAGATTGCTTCCTCTAAATGCATTGTCACCTTAAAATATTTATTTAAATTCAAATATGTCTTTCAAATATTAGCTAAAATGTTAAAAATACCATTATAGCAATTACATGGATTGATTCAGTACGAATTCATCCTTCCTTACTTTTATCACAAAGAAGTACTATATCTACCATGTTTCAAAATTCTTTAACGGACTCCACATATCCTCAACTATCTCTTCATTTTTTTCTCCCCTTCATAGAAAATTCCTCAGGATAGTTATATATTCCTGTTTCCTTTCCCCTCAAATTCATGCTTGAGTTCCCTAAAAACAGATTTTTATCCCCATTAATACCCTAAAGCTATTTTTTGAAGCCAACAACTACCTCCAAGTTGCCAAAGACTTTGGCCAATTCTTAGTCTTTATTTTATTAGATCTATTAGTAATATTTGACACAGTTGATCACTGATCCACTTTCTTCACTTTGGTTCCAGCACACAACATTATCCTTATTTTTTTTCTTATCATACCGGCTGCTTTTTCTCAGTATCATTTACTTGATTATCTTACTCTTCTAAACCTCTAAATATTAGAGTTATCTGGGAGTCAACATCATGTGTCCTCTTGCCTCCTCTATTTAGACTGAATTCCTTGATTATTTCCTACAGTTCTATGCTTTTAAATGTCATTTATATTTTGTAAATTTATATAAGTACCCATGTTCAGTCCATTCAACTCCAGGCTCTTATATCCAGTTACCTTTGATATCTAATAGTTATCACAACCGTACACGACGTATAACTGCACTGATGATTTCCACTCCCCCATTCCTAAACTTTGTTAGTCTTGCAATATCCCATATCAAAGTAAACACACTCAATGCTTAGGCCAAAACTTGGTTCCTCTCTTTTTCTCACATCTTTATCATCTAATTTTTGTCAGTTCTATCTTGAAACTGTATCCAAAATTTAAAAACTTCCTATCACTTGCAATATCATGCTGGCCAAAGCCATCATCTTTCACATGCATCACTATATTAGCCTTCTAAATGCTCTCCCTGCTTTTACTCCCTCCCCATTATGGTCTTTGTTAAACACAGTATTTAGAGTTGTGCTTTTAAACCTAAGCCACATTGGGCTGATCTGCTGCTCAATATGCTATAGTGAATTTGTGGTAGCTTTAAAACATTTTGCAAAATCTTTAACACTTCTCTCATCAAGTGGTGAGATGTATGTCCTTCTGACTTTGACTTGGTTTGTGTCTCACTTAACCAATAGATTACTGCAGAAAGATGTTATATGACTTCCAAAGGTAGGTCATGAAAGATTATAGAGCTTTTGCCTATTTACTGGAATACTCTTTTATAGTTCTAAGATGCTATGTAAAAAATCCAGCTGCCCTGAGTTTGCTGTGCTATAAATGACAGTTCTAGCTCAGCCTGGATTTCCACCTATCCCCACAAAGTGACAAATATGTGAGGGAAGCTTTTATGGAGACTCACAACCAGTCTATCTGCCAACTGAATGTCAAGAAGTGATGTTTATCAATACCACAGCCAAGCTTTGCTCGAGTTCCTGACCCAGAAAATCATAAAATACGATTAAATGATTGTTATTTTAAATAACCAAGTTTGAAGATCAATTACGATGTCGATAAATGGAATAGGCTAATCTTATTCAAATTAAAAGTCAAACTCTTCAAACTTAACATTATGAAAAGTATACTCCGTATCAACATCCCTAAGCCTGTTTCTGCAATACAGCTTTCCTAAATAAATTAATAGCAATTCCATTATTTAAGTCTTTTAGACCAGAAGCTAAGAGTTATCCTTGATTCTTTTTTTTCCCTTTCATATTCCACATATGATCTCACAACAATTCTTATTAGCTTTACTTTCATATTATGTTCAGAATATGGCTACTTTTCATCATTTCTACTGCTATCTAGTCCAAGCCAGTCATTTATCATTCATATTCCTGCAATAATGTCTGAACTCAATACAACCCCAAATATTTCAATGTAAATTTTAAATATTAGTATTTATTTTGAAAAAATAATTTTTGACTATAATTTAATTCCTTACCTCAAGAAGCATTGAAATTGTCTTTCTCGTCAGTTGTCATTTATTCCTCTTCCTCAAACATTTGCAGAGCTGATAGTTGTAGGACATGCTCGGCTCTGAGACTGGTCCATGCCTGGGCATCTCCAGATAACACAAAGGCATCTCTTATTTTCCTCTGTTTATCTGCAAAGATAAGCAACTATATTCAGTTTCTAGGGGACTACCTTACACTTGAACAAGAATAACTAATTTGATGAGGGTGATGGTATAAGAGCTCTGTTAAAATATCCTGGTGTAAGCCTTTTCAAATCATACACACACACACACACACACACACACACACACACACGTGCACACACATACATTTTCTCAGAGAATGGTAATTCTGAACTCTACACTTTTCTCCAACTTTGGACTATTTCTATATTAAAATTAGCATTATACTCTATACAGAAAATTGAAATCTATATAGATTGCTTCTTCTGAATAATATCGCATATTTTCTTAGCTGATGTAAAATTTTGCTAAGGGTAAGCAATACTAAATGATACAGATTGAGTACCCAGCTCAATTGGTAGATAAACATGAAATACCCATGATAACTGGAGAGGATGGTACCATTTTCTTTTGTTGTCATACTGGATACTTACTTTCATTTAGTATCCTATTTTCATTTTACTTGAACTATTTTAGAGCACATACAAAAAGAATAAATATTATACACTCATACACACTGAATCTGATCATTTAGCTCATGTAAATCAGACACAGCTGAAAATATTTCACTCTAGCATTTTATAAAGAAATAAAACCAAAATTTAAAATCAGGTATAACTGACATGACAATTTTAAGCCCCACATGATACTTTTATGTGTGTGTTTTGTTTTGTTTTGTTTTGCTCCTATATGAGCAGATTTAGATAAGAGAAAGTCAGGTTGAAGAAAACAATCCTGTAAAGGGGAACAAATGATTTAGAAAATAATTCTTGGCATATGATGGTTCTCCACAATGAGTTAAAGTCAAAATTAGCATTTTGGGGGATGCCTGGGTAGCTCAGTTGGTTAAGTGTCTGCCTTTGGCTCAGGATTCTGGGATTGAGCCCCATTTTTGGCTCCCTGCTCAGCGGGGAGTCTGCTTCTCCAGCTCCCTCTCCCTCTGTCCCTCCTTCTGCTCCTGCTGTCTCTCAAATCAATGAATAAAATCTTTTAAAAGATTAGTATTTTTGTTCACTGAGCTAATTGGGACTGCATTTTAAAAGTCACTCTCAGTGTAATGAAGAATGAGGTCAAGTTGTGCTATGTCTGGGTGACATGCAGCACAATGGAATGTCTAGACTGTAGGGTCCTTAGGTCTCTGAAACTTAGGAACCTTCATTTAAGAGGAATAATTTCTATGTACTTTTGCATTAAGAACAGCTGTATTTTTGCATTTCTAGTGATGTCTGTCCTCAAATAGCATTTTTTTATTCTTCTAAATATGCTGTTGCCCTCTCTCCTTATTTGTTTCTTGCACTATGATTTTTTTCTGCAAACAGGATGTATTTTAAAAGTAAATCGTTTACAGGGAATTGGGAAGAAGGAAGAATGGAGGGTTAACTGCTTACAAAAACCTGTGCCCTTAAGGTTTTATTGTCTGTGAAACTTTTAGATAGAATTATAGGTTTATATTCACTGAGTGACCTAAAAAGAATCAGGTGAATACCAACGGGCTTTGTCCTTAGATTTGTAACTGTAAACGTAAATTCAATTATACATGAAAAATAAAAGAGAAAGACAAGTTTAATCAGATGACTTCACTGAACATCAAAACATATCCTAACTAGACCAATTCAGATCCTCTTACTAAGAAAATTAATATTTGTTATCATTCTATTGGTTTTTGTTTCCAAGGTCAGCATACTTCTAAAGCTGTTATTTTATCTGACTAGCTACTAAGACTATATACTTCAGAGGAGTTTATAATCTGAACCTCTAGATTTCCCATAAACTTGATGACCTGAATGAAAGATTATACATAATCTTTCCTTTAACTATGCTTTTTTTTCCCCCAAATAAGGGTAATTAAGTGAAGAGAAGTACTTCTAAGCATTGAAGAGCACTATGGGTCAAACTACATACAACTTGGAGTAAGACTTAATGAATGCACAGCTAAATTAGAATTACTGCAATTTAAATTCCGAATTATTTATTTTTAAAACCCACTATGTGCTAATGTAATTTCTGCTTAATCTGTCTTATTATTTTTGTAGTGTCTGGTTTTAGTAGAATGTACAACATCATTTATTTAATTATGATTTACTGAGTTCCTACTATGTGTCATATGCTGGACTAGGAATTAGGGAATCAGAGATTATGCAGCCATCTATCTTAACTTCAAAATGTTCATAATTCCAGCTCAATAAAATATGATTAATATTTAATTATTGTGGAGAACACAATTTCATGAATGGGACATACTTATGTATGGATAAAATATATCTTTCTGTAAAGATTCGTGAGAAACTAATTAAATGGTGGTCCCTGGCATGGAAAATTAAGCAGCAGCTGGGGAAAAAATGCTGAAAGAGATTCACTCTTCACTCTACATTTTTTTTATACTTTAGGAATTTTGTATGAACTACATTTAGTATGTATTTAAAGTATGAAATAGCTGTTGTAAAAAATGTAAAAATATATATGCTTGCCCTATTATCCCTGTATGATCATATCAAAATGAGCCTAAGTGGCAGGTAACTTTTAAGGTTTAGGTGACTGAACAACATCCAGGTGGAGAGGACATTAAGTAGGTGGATACATAGGTCACTAACTGAGGAAAAACAGTTCTGGGCTAAAGATATAGAATTAGATCATTGAAACCATGAAAGTGGATAAGATTACTCAGAGTGAGATAAGCTGTGGATCTACAAGAGATGCTATACCAAAAGAAATAAGAGCCGACAAAGAGACCTGAGAATAAGCATGATGAATATGAATATCCGTAAAAACAAGATGAAAACCAGGAGAGTGTGGTAAGAGAGCAATGAAAAATAGTAATGGACAATACTCAAATGTTGAGATCACAAAAGAATTAGAAAGTGTTTATTACATGTAATAACAAGAAAGTTGGAGGATATTTACTAAAGTAGTTTTAGTGGTATCCTTAGGGAAACAAGCACATTGGATTAGCTGGAAAAAATGTGGATATAGTAAGAAGACAAACACTTTTCAAAAGTATAGCTATATAGCCACCCTCTGTGGCTCAGTTGGTTAGGCATCTGCCTTCGGCTCAGGTCATGATCCCAGGGTTCTGGAATTGAGCCTCATGTTGGGCTCCCTGCTGAGTGGGGACCCTGCTTCTACCCTTTCTCCCTGCTCATGCTTGCTCTCCTCTCTCTCTTCTCTCTAAATAAAATCTTTAAAAATAAGTTTAGCTCTATAAAGAAGAAAGATTAGCAAATGGAAGAGAAGTTGGGGTTATTTTTTTAACTGAAACAAATTTTGATCATATTAAAATTTGCTAGAGAATTATGCTTTACGGAAAATGCATTGAAAATAATAAAGATGGGTTTCCGAGGAGGGGCAAGATGGGGGAAGAGTAGGGTCCCCAAATCACCTGTCACCACCAAATTACCTAGATAACCTTCAAATCATCCTGAAAATCTACGAATTCGGCCTGAGATTTAAAGACACAACAGGTGGAATGCTACAGTGAGAAAGAGTTCGCGCTTCTATCAAGGTAGGAAGACGGGGAAAAAGAAATAAAGAAACAAAAGGCCTCCAAGGGGGAGGGGCCCCGCGAGGAGCCGGGCTGAGGCCGGGGCGAGTGTCCCCAGGACAGGAGAGCCCCGTCCCGGAGAAGCAGGAGCTGCACCAACCTTCCCGGGGGAAAGGCGCCCGCAGGGAGTTGGAACAGGACCCAGGAGGGCGGGGATGCCCTCGGGCTCCCTGGGACACTAACAGACACCTGCGCCCCGGGAGAGTGCGCCGAGCTCCCTAAGGGCTGCAGCGCGCACGGCGGGGCCCGGGAGGAGCTCGGAGAGGCTCGGGCGGCGGCTGCGCGGAGGGGGCTGTGCCACCCGGAGGGCGAATCCAACAGCGCAGGCCCGGGAGCACTGGGCGACGGGACACAGCCCAGGATCCTACCTCCCCCGGGACAGGCAGAGGAGACCAGGAGGGCACAGGACAGCAAGGACGCTCCTGCCCCGAGCTGAGCAGATCAGCGGCCCCGCCCCGGAGCCTCCAGGCCCTGCAGACAGAGAGCTCTGTAGTTACTGCAGGAGCTGACTCCAGGGCTCCAGAGCTGGCCCCGCCACTGGGGTTGTTATTCCTGGGGCCTCAAGGGGTAAACAACCCCCACTCAGCCCTGCACCAGGCAGGGGGCAGAGCAGCTCCCCCAAGTGCTAACACTTGAAAATCAGCACAGCAGGCCCCTCCCCCAGAAGACCAACTAGACGGACCAGATCCAGGGGAAGTCAAGGGACTTAAACTATACAGAAACAGAAGATACTCCCCCGTGTTTTTGTTTTGTTTTGTTTTGTTTTCCTTTGCTTTGCTTTTTGATTTCTGTTTGCTTCCCCCACCCCCCTTTTTTCCTTTCTTTCTTTTTCTTTCTCTTTTTCTTCTCTTTTTTTCTTTTTTTCGTCCTTTTTTCTTTTTTCTTTTTCTTTTTTCTTTCCTTCTTTCTCTCCTCTCTTTTTCTCCTTTTCCCAATACAACTTGTTTTTGGCCACTCTACACTGAGCAAAATGACTAGAAGGAAAACCTCACCTCAAAAGAAAGAATCAGAAACAGTCCTCTCTCCCACAGAGTTACAAAATCTGGATTACAATTCAATGTCAGAAAGCCAATTCAGAAGCACTATTATACAGCTACTGGTGGCTCTAGAAAAAAGCATAAAGGACTCAAGAGACTTCATGACTGCAGAATTTAGAGCTAATCAGGCATAAATTAAAAATCAATTGAATGAGATGGAATCCAAACTAGAAGTCCTAACGACGAGGGTTAACGAGGTGGAAGAAGCAGGTGAGTGACATAGAAGACAAGTTGATGGCAAAGAGGGAAACTGAGGGAAAAAGAGACAAACAATTAAAAGACCATGAAGATAGATTAAGGGAAATAAACGACAGCCTGAGGAAGAAAAACCTACGTTTAATTGGGGTTCCTGTGGGCGCCAAAAGGGCCAGAGGGCCAGAATATGTATTTGAACAAATCATAGCTGAAAACTTTCTTAATCTGGGAAGGGAAACAGGCATTTGGAACCAGGAAATAGAGAAATCCCCCCCCCCCACTAAAATCAATAAAAACCGTTGAACACCTAAACATTTAATAGTGAAGCTTGCTAATTCCAAAGATAAAGAGAAGATCCTTAAAGCAGCAAGAGACAAGAAATCCCTGACTTTTATGGGGAGAAGTATTAGGGTAACAGCAGACCTCTCCACAGAGACCTGTCAGGCCAGAAAGGGCTGGCAGGACATATTCAGGGTCCTAAATGAGAAGAACATGCAACCAAGAATTCTTTGTCTAGCAAGGCTCCCATTCAAAATGGAAGGAGAGATAAAGAGCTTCCAAGACAGGCAGGAACTGAAAGAATATGTAACCTCCAAACCAGCTCTGCAAGAAATTTTAAGGGGGACTCTTAAAATCCCCCTTTAAGAAGAAGTTCAGTGGAACAATCCACAAAAACAAGGACTGAATAGATATCATGGTGACACTAAACTCATATCTTTCAATGGTAACTCTGAACGTGAACAGGCTTAATGACCCCATCAAAAGGCGCAGGGTTTCAGACTGGATAAAAAAGCAGGACCCATCTATTTGCTGTCTACAAGAGACTCATTTTAGACAGAAGGACACCTTAAACCTGAAAATAAAAGGCTGGAGAAACATTTACCATTCAAATGGTCCTCAAAAAAAAAGCAGGGGTAGCCATCCTTATATCAGATAAACTAAAATTTACCCCGAAGACTATAGTGAGAGATGAAGAGGGACACTATATCATACTTAAAGGATCTATCCAACAAGAGGACTTAACAATCCTCAATATATATGCCCCGAATGTGGGAGCTGCCAAATATATCAATCAGTTAATAACCAAAGTGAAGAAATACTTTGATAATAATACACTTATACTTGGTGACTTCAATCTAGCTCTTTCTACCCTCGATAGGTCTTCTAAGCACAACATCTCCAAAGAAACGAGAGCTTTAAATGATACGCTGGACCAGATAGATTTCACAGATATCTACAGAACATTACATCCAAACTCAACTGAATACACATTCTTCTCAAATGCACATGGAACTTTCTCCAGAATAGACCACATACTGGGCCACAAATTGGGTCTGAAACAATACCAAAAGATTGGGATCGTCCCCTGCATATTCTCAGACCATAATGCCTTGAAATTAGAACTAAATCACAAGAAGAAGTTTGGAAGGACCTCAAACACGTGGAGGTTAAGGGCCATCCTGCTAAAAGATGAAAGGGTCAACCAGGAAATCAAGGAAGAATTAAAAAGATTCATGGAAATTAATGAGAATGAAGATACAACCATTCAAAATCTTTGGGATGCAGCAAAAGCAGTTCTGAGGGGGAAATACATCGCAATACAAGCATCCATTCAAAAACTGGAAAGAACTCAAATACAAAAGCGAACCTTACACATAAAGGAGCTAGAGAAAAAACAGCAAATAGATCCTACACCCAGCAGAAGAAGAGAGTTAATTAAGATTCGATCAGAACTCAACGAAATCGAGACCAGAAGAAAGGTGGAACAGATCAACAGAACCAGGAGTTGGTTCTTTGAAAGAATTAATAAGATAGATAAACCATTAGCCAACCTTATTAAAAAGAAGTGAGAGAAGACTCAAATTAATAAAATCATGAATGAGAAAGTAGAGATCACTACCAACACCAAGGAAATACAAAAGATTTTAAAAGCATATTATGAACAGCTCTATGCCAATAAATTAGGCAATCTAGAAGAAATGGACGCATTCCAGGAAAGGCACAAACTACCAAAACTGGAACAGGAAGAATTAGAAAACCTGAACAGGCCAATAACCAGGGAGGAAATTGAAGCAGTCATCAAAAACCTCCCAAGACACAAAAGTCCAGGGCCAGATGGCTTCCCAGGGGAGTTCTATCAAACGTTTAAAAAAGAAACCATACCTATTATACTAAAGCTGTTTGGAAAGATAGAAAGAGATGGAGTACTTCCAAATTCCTTCTATAAGGCCAGCATCACCTTAATTCCAAAACCAGACAAATACCCCACCAAAAAGGAGAATTACAGACCAATATCCCTGATGAACATGGATGCAAAAATTCTCAACAAGATACTAGTCAAAAGGATCCAACAATACAATAAGAAGATTATTCACCATGACCAATTAGGATTTATGCCCGGGACACAAGGCTGGTTCAACACTCGTAAAACAATCAATGTGATTCATCATATCAGCAAGAGAAAAACCAAGAACCATATGATCCTCTCATTAGATGCAGAGAAAGCATTTGACAAAATACAGCATCCATTCCTGATCAAAACTCATCAGAGTGTAGGGATAGAGGGAACATTCCTCGACATCTTAAAAGCCATCTATGAAAAGCCCACAGCAAATATCATTCTCAATGTGGAAGCACTGGGAGCCTTTCCCCTAAGATCAGGAACAAGACAGGGATGTCCACTCTCACCACTGCTATTCAACATAGTATTGGAAGTCCTAGCCTCAGCAATCAGACAACAAAAAGACATTAAAGACATTCAAACTGGCAAAGAAGAAGTCAAACTCTCCCTCTTCGCCGATGACATGATACTCTACATAGAAAACCCAAAAGCCTCCACCCCAAGATTGCTAGAACTCATACAGCAATTTGGTAACGTGGCAGGATATAAAATCAATGCCCAGAAATCAATGGCATTTCTATACACTAACAATGAGACTGAAGAAAGAGAAATTAAGGAGTCAATCCCACTTACAATTTCACCCCAAAGCATAAGATACCTAGGAATAAACCTAACCAAAGAGGTAAAGGATCTATACCTGAAAAATTATAGAACACTTCTGAAAGAAATTGAGGAATACACAAAGAGATGGAAAAATATTCCATGCTCATGGATTGGCAGAATTAATATTGTGAAAATGTCAATGGTACCCAGGGCAATTTACACGTTTAATGCAATCCCTATCAAAATACCATGGACTTTCTTCAGAGAGTTGGAATAAATACTCTTAAGTTTGTGTGGAATCAGAAAGGACCCCAAATAGCCAGGGGAATTTTAAAAAAGAAAACCATATCTGGGGGCGTCACAATGCCAGATTTCAGGTTGTATGACAAAGCTGTGGTCATCAAGACAGTGTGGTACTGGCACAAAAACAGACACATAGATCAATGGAACAGAATAGAGAACCCAGAAGTGGACCCTCAACTTTATGGTCAAGTAATATTCGATAAAGGAGGAAAGACTACCCACTGGAAGAAAGACAGTCTCTTCAATAAATGGTGCTGGGAAAATTGGACATCCACATGCAGAAGAATGAAACCAGACCATTCTCTTGCACCATACACAAAGATAAACTCAAAATGGATGAAAGATCTAAATGTGAGACAAGAGTCCATCAAAATCCTAGAGGAGAACACAGGCAACACCCTTTTTGAACTCGGCCACAGCAACTTCTTGCAAGATACATCCACGAAGGCAAAAGAAACAAAAGCAAAAATGAACTATTGGGACTTCATCAAGATAAGAAGCTTTTGCACAGCAAAGGATACAGTGAACAAAACTAAAAGAGAACCTACAGAATGGGAGAAGATATTTGCAAATGACCTATCAGATAAAGGGCTAGTATCCAAGATCTATAAAGAACTTCTTAAACTCAACACCAAAGAAACAAACAATACAATCATGAAATGGGCAAAAGACATGAAGAGAAATCTCACAGAGGAAGACATAGACATGGCCAACATGCACATGAGAAAATGCTCTGCATCACTTGCCATCAGGGAAATACAAATCAAAACCACAATGAGATACCACCTCACACCAGTGAGAATGGGGAAAATTAACAAGGCAGGAAACCACAAATGTTGGAGAGAATGCGGAGAAAAGGGAACCCTCTTACACTGTTGGTGGGAATGTGAACTGGTGCAGCCACTCTGGAAAACTGTGTGGAGGTTCTTCAAAGAGTTAAAAATAGACCTGCCCTAGGACCCAGCAATTGCACTTTTGGGGATTTACCCCAGATTCAGATGCAATGAAACGCTGGGACTCCTGCACCCCGATGTTTCTAGCAGCAATGTCCACAATAGCCAAACTATGGAAGGAGCCTCGGTGTCCATCAAAAGATGAATGGATAAAGAAGATGTGGTTTATGTATACAATGGTATATTATTCAGCCATTAGAAAGGCAAATACTCACCATTTCCTTCAACGTGGATGGAACTGGAGGGTATTATGCTGAGTGAAGTAAGTCAATCGGAGAAGGACATTGCATGTTCTCATTCATTTGGGGAATATAAATAATATTGAAAGGGAATATAAGGGAAGGGAGAAGAAATGTGTGGGAAATATCAGAAAGGGAGACAGAACATAAAGAGTCCTAACTCTGGGAAACGAACTAGGGGTGGTGGAAGGGGAGGAGGCCGGGGGTTGGGGGTGAATGGGTGACAGGCACTGAGCGGAGCACTTGACAGGATGAGCACTGGGTGTTATTTTTATGTTGGTAAATTGAACACCAATAAAAAATAAATTATCATAAAAAAGAAAAAGAAAATAATAAAGATGGAATCATCCAAGGAAAAGTTATCTGAATAGCAGAAGGGAATGATAACCAGCTTATAGTTGAAAAATATATTAGCCTTAAACAAAGATATTTCTTCCAACCTAATAGAAGAAAATATATATATTGGATACAGTGAAATCTGTATGTTTTTTGGAATAAAGGAGGTCTTTTGTTCAGTAGAGGAGGGAGGAGTGGTTTAAAGAGCCCTGAAAAGATTTATATGATTGCTATGCTGGATAAGAAAAAACTGACTAGATATGCATAGGGGAATTCCATGTAGGATGTAGGCCCTGAAGAATTGGCTGAGATCGAAAACTATAAATTTACATGGCATATATTATCCACATTATTGTATAATTATGCGATACTCTACAGCAGTGATTAAGTGGTCAACGAATCAGTTTCAGAGGGGAAAAAAGATAATTGGATATGTTAGATATGTTAAAAGGATAGTAATATAAGGGAACTGGGAAAAGTCTGTGCGTGTGTGTGTATGTGCGTGTGTGCATCTGTGTGCATGTTTCAGATCAATTACTGGATATTTCCAAGCAGGTGTTCCATGGGCAACTCAAATACAACATGGCAAAATTTAAAACCATAATCTGTCAAATTCTTGCTCCTCCTCCTGTATCTTTATGTCTTCATAATAGATCAAGTTGCTCAAGTAAGACAGTTATAGCCAATTTAGAACTTTTCTCCATTTTCCACATTTGCAATGTTTTTCCATGCTTTGCACTTTTATTTATATCACTTAACTTACTTTAAACTTCTTTCCTCAATTTCTCTGTTAAAATCCTCTTCAAATTTTAAGGCTCAGATTAAGTATAACTTCCTCTATGAAGATTTCATTATCTCTTTTTTTCTACCAGAGTTAATCACTTCATCTTTTTGGGGGGTTCTAGTATGCATTATAAAACTTCCATTATAATTCTTAGTGTATCACTCTTGGCTTTTTATTTTTTACATGACTCTCTTTTATTGTAAGCTTGAAGAAAAGGGACTGTTTTTCCTTCATTTTCTCAGGGGTATATGGTCGGTGACTGATAAATTTTATTGAATAAATAAATTTTAATAAATGAAGAAATCTAATTTCAATATGGTGTCAACATATGAAGGAAGGTGTAATGAAGAAAACTGATGAAAAATAAAATATAGTTTCTTTTTTACTTCAACTATTTGACATTACAGATTTACTTTAAAATAATGGAAGTATTTGACATATTTAGATGAAATACAATAAAACTAAAGTGTATCAAATGTAATTTGTGATTGTCTAACATTTTGAGCAAAAAAAATCAAAATTTCATCCAATACTTGTTAAAAAATCATTTATGCTTAGAAAGCAATACAAACCTTTCTTGGAACCAAAAGGAATATTGAAAACTATACATACACGCACACACACACACACACACATTCTAAATATTAACATTTTAATATATATTTATTTAATGTTGCTTAATTGAAAGGAATATAAAATGAATAAGAATAATATTCCCTAAGTCTCTCAGTCTTGAAATTATACAATCATCTATGATGCCAGAGTAGACATTTCTTTTGAAATACTTTTCTTATCTGCCCTATTCACATCCCTTTCTATTTCTGACACAAGAAAACCAAACCCCCATGACCTTATGCATGATAAATCATCATAACTCTCCTCTCAAACTTCTCTGTAATGTAATCTTCAGGCAGCAGCCAAGCTAATCATCACAAAATAATGCCTTTATATATGATTTTTATGAATACCTCTTATTGTGGTTATCATTTATGCAGGATTCATGTGTTATATATTACTTTCTCATGAGTTTTACTTACTTTGTAGAACTTTCATTATTATGCCCATTTACTGTGACTTTATAGTACTTGCTTTTGTGTAGCATATTAGACATTTAGCATATATCTTATGTGCTTATCTTTTTATTTAGATGCTCCATGAGAGTAGGGATCTTATATTTTTCCTTCTGGATATCACCAGAATTTGGTTGTCCTCATAGGTATGCATAAATCCATGACTATGTAATTTCTTCAAACTTAGCTTCTTAAAAGCAAGAACTGCATTTTATATATAAATATCCCCCCATTCCTATCATACTCTTAGGTTCATAATAGCTACCGAGAATATTTTGATACTTGATAAGTATAACCAATGTATTTCTTATACTCAAAATAATTCTCTTACATTAAAGGTCACATTATGAACTAAGCAAATATATAACAACAATAGTAGCCAACACTTTTTTTAATGCTTACCATCAGGTGCTATTGTAAACACTTTGCACCTATAAACTTATAATTTTCACCACAACTTTATAAGAAAGGACTATAAATATCTCTATCTATCTATCTATCTATCATCTATCTATCTATCTATCTATCATCTATTTCTCTATCTCTCTATATAAGTGGAATCAGGTATAAAGAATTAAGTGACTTATAAATTAGACTTAAAACCTTTGTGCACTAAAGGACACCATCAAGAAAGTGAAAATACAAGCCACATAATGGAAGAAACTATTTTCAATGCATGTATTAGATAAGGGTTTAGTATCCAGAATATATAAAGGGATTTTACATCTTAACAATAAAAAAGCAAATAATCCAATATAAAATCATGGGAAATGGATCTGAATGAACTTTTCTCTAAAAAACATGTACAAATGTGATTAAGTGCATCAAAAAATGCTCAACATCATTAGTCATTAGGGAAAGGCAAATGAAAAGTATAATGAGATACCACTGCATATCCACTAGGATGGCTATAATAAAAAGATGGGCAATAATAAATGTTGATAAGGATGTGTAGAAATTGGAACTCTTCTATATTGCTGAAAGGAATGTAAAATGGTTCATCCACTGTGGAAATCACTTTGACAGTTCCTCAAATAAAACTGGATTACCATAATACCTAGAAACTCTACTACTGGGTACATACCTAAGATTAATGAAAATAAATGTCTTCGCAAAAACATGCACAGAAATGTTCATAGAAGCATCATTCATAATAACTAAAAAGTGGAAATAATTCAAATGTCCATCAACTGTGGAATGGATAAAGAAAATATTTTATTTCCATACAGTGGGTCATTATTCAGCCATATAAAGGAGCTAAGTACTCTTAAATGCTATGAAATGGCTGAACCTAGAAAACATTATTCTCAGTTAAATAAGCCAGATACAATTGAATGCACATTGTATGATTCCTCTTATATGAAATATCCAGAATAAGCAAATCCGTACAGGCAGAAATTAGATTAGTGGTTAATGGGTGAATGTGGCAACTGGGAGTGATGGCTAATTAGGTAAGGGATTTTTTTTTTTGAGGAAATGAAAATATTCTGCAGTTATATCATAGCAATGTTGCAAAACCTTGTTACTAAAAAACACTAAATCAAACATTTTAAAAGGACAATTTTATATGATGTGAATTATATCTCAATAAAATTTGGAAAAAATCCAGACTCCCTCGGTAAACTATTTTGAAAACTATGTGATATTATTTAGATTGCTTAATAAATGTTGAACAAAGGAGGAGTAATTTATTATAATAAGCCAAGGGGGAAAGTTACCTTAAGGTAAGTTTTATTTATTTATTTTTTTAATAAATTAATTTTTATTGGTGTTTGATTTACCAACATACAGAATAACACCCAGTGCTCATCCCGTCAAGTGCCTCCTTCAGTGCCCGTCACCCATTCACCCCCACCCCCCGCCCTCCTCCCCTTCCACCACCCCTAGTTCATTTCCCAGAGTTAGGAGACTTTATGTTCTGTCTCCCTTTCTGATATTTCCCACACATTTCTTAAGATTTTATTTATTCATGAGAGACACAGACAGAGAGAAAGAGAGAGAGGCAGAGACAAAGGCAGTGGGAGAAGCAGGCTCCATGCAGGGAGCCTTACGTGGGACTCAGATCCCAGGTCTCCAGGATCAGGCCCTGGGCTGAAGGCAGCGCTAAATCGCTGAGCCACCCAGGCTGCCCTAAGGTAAGTTTTCTATAGTTTGTTTTCTATGCAATAGATTTTATCTAACCATAGTTCTGTTTTTAAGCTCTATGGATCTCAACACTAATATGATTATAGTACTTTCATAAAATTTTTCTATACTTCATCATTATTATTATGTTTTTAGAATTTCAGTCTTTATAAAAGGATAGTGGTTTTCATAAATTTACCATTTATTTGGTAATAATGAAGCTAACAAGATGGGTCATTCTCTGAATATGCAAACATGGTTATCTTCATATTCATTTTCACATATCTTTTCAAATGAGTGAATTATTCTCTGATCAGTTTATTATATTTCAATCTTGAGAGAATATGATCCATTTTCGATTCAGATCAGAACTGAGTTATTCAATTCATATGCAGAAAATAACTAGATTTCTGAATATTCTGGAGAATGCACCAGAGCAAATATTAGGAAGCACATTGGATTTCCAATCCTTTTCCATTTTCTCCACTCTGAGGGAAGAACCTCCAGATATAAATAGTTGGCAGATTTATAATTTCAGTCATTTAAATTTGTAGCTCTCTATAGACTTAGAAGGTATTTATTTGTACCATAGGAAGGACTTCTGTTTTCCATCATTTTATTTTTAACTTACAAAAGAAAACAAGTACATGTATGTCAAAATAACTGACCAATGCTCTTAAAATTGTCAAGGTAATGGAAGATAAAAAAAAAAAAAGAGGAAAAACGACATATTGAAGATGAAGCTCAAGATGAAAGAAGTCAAGAAATTAACACCTGAGAGGTATACCTGTAGGTATAGAGGACCAACTGATGGTTACCAGAGACAAGTTGGGGGGATGGGTGAAATAGGTGATGGGGATTAACGATTGCACTTCTCATGATGAGTGCTGGGTCATGATGAGCACTGGGAATTGTTGAATCACTATATTGTATGCCTGAAACTAATATAATACTGTATGTTAACTATAGTGGAATTAAAATTTAAAACTTAATTAAAACACTTTAGAAGGGCAAATTTTATATGATGTGAATTATATATCAACAAAAATTGCAAACAATCCAGGCTCCCTCAGTTAACTATCTTATATCAATTAAAAAACTTGAGAGTTTAGTTAAAACTTTAGTAAAACTGAAGGAAGTTCTACAGTTTATTAATCATATTTTCCAATGTTAATTTCCTGGGTTTGATAATTTTACTATTGTTATGTAAGATCTTCTTCTTAGAAAAAGTTGGATGAGGGATATATAGGATTTCTGTATGATTTTATCACTTTCTGTAAGTCTAAAATTCTTTCAAAATAAAAGGAAAATAGCAGCAACAAGAACAACTAGAAGTTTCAGGGTTTAGAATCTCTCAAAGTTCTGGGCTTATATTTATTTTTTAAAGATTATATTTATTCATGAGAGACAGAGAGAGGGCAAAGACATAGGCAGAGGGAGAAGCAGGCTCTCGGTAAGAAGTCCAATGTGTGACTCAATCCCAGACGCTGGGATCAGGCTCTGAGGGGAAGGCAGATGTTCAACTGCTGAGCCACCCAGGTGTCCCAGTTCCAGGGTTTAGAATCAGGAATGATTAACCCAAAAATTATTTTAGGAATTAATTCACTTTATTTAGGCTAATTCCATTATAGTAATACATGATGGATGACACTTAAAAAAGTATATTAATGTGATGTCTGGATGACTCAGTCAGTTAAGTGTCCAAGTCTTGATTTTGGCTCAGGTCATGATCTCAGGATCATGAGATTGGGTCCCACATCAGGCTTTGCACTCAGCATGGATTTGGTTTATCCTTCTCACTCTGTTCCTCCCCCACCATACTCTCTCTCAAATAAGTAAATGAAAATCTAAATATATATATATTTATATATGTGCATATAATACATGCATGTATATATTTATGTGTGTAGATATAAGTGTATATATTTATATATGTATATTGACATCACATAGTTCATCTTAACCATACCTACCAGAAAATACTTAATAGTTGTCTCGGCAATGACTGATATTAATCACAGAATTAATCAAAACAGACAATATTCCAATTATGGAATGTAGTTACAGGCATGACATTAGTGTCAGAGGAAAAAAAATCCCATATTTTCCCTTTGCCTATTATGTTTTTAAAATAAGCTATATGTTTCCTCCTCTGTCTCTCTGTATCTATCTCTCTTACTAATATAATTCACAGTTACTTATTCTAGAGCATTCTTCAGTAATGACAAAAATAATCACCACTTATTTCTTTGTATGCCTTAACTAATACATCATCTATTGTATCTTCTCTTCCTTTTCCTTATACTCCTTCTTATAATTATTATAGCATTTTTATTGTTCTTTTTTAACCTTTTTTAATTTAAATTCAATTTGCCAAACATATAGTTAATCATTAGTTTCAGATGTAGTATTCAATAATTCATCAGTTGCATATAATACCCAGTGCTCATTATTATTGTTCTTATAAGAATTGTTAAAACAAAATATATGTACTAGTGTAGTTGTTAATATCAGCTGGAAACTAAAAATACAAACATATTAAATCAACCAATTGAATGTGAGTTTGTGGGTAACAAAAGCAATCTTAAAGTCTTACCTCAATATCAGGGATAAGGAAATAATTAAATTGAGCTTTTAGTTATTCTTTCAGTTTGATACAAAAATCACAGTAATGTCATGAAAAACTTTTAAATGAAACATTAACAATCAAAATCATCACCAAATAAAATAATACAAAATAATCAAGTAAACTTAATTATTAAATTGTAAGAATGGTTCATCATTTCAACCATTAAGAAATAGATTAACAAAGGTCACTACATTGACAAATTAAGTGAAGAAAACCATATGGTTATATCTTTAAATACTGAAAAGATATTTAATAGCATTCCACAACCAAATATAGGAATGACTCTTTATAAAATAGGAATATTAATTATGAAAAATACTATTCATGAAAAACCAACATTGAATAGTATCTTATTTGTGGATCAGAGGTCAATTTCAATAAATTAGAAATAAGTCAATGAGGTTGGCAACCATGCCAATAAGACTTGTTTTAGAAGTTTTATTCAATATAAAAAGAGACTAAAATAGTGTATGTATTAGAAACCAAGAAACATTTTTTTGTTTGTAGTTAACCTAATTGCTGATTAAGAAAACCTATGAAATTACATTTAAAAAAACCTATCAAAATGGATGATGTAATTTATAAAGGTTTCTGGGTACAAGATAAACAAAAAGCAAATTTTTTTCTTCACTATCTTCCATAATTCATAAGTGAGTAATCCATCCTTTTTAAAATTTTAACAAAATATCAAGAGATAAATATAATAAGAATATGTAAAAAATCTTTTTTTGATACACTATCATATTTTATTCAAATAACTAGTCTGATCACACATGGTCCAACAACACTCAAATAATAAACCAAATATATATAAATATTAAAGATTTGTCTTCAAACATTTTAGCCAATGATTCCACGCTTGCTTATTTATGATCTTACCAACATAAAACCACATCCACACCTCAGTGGCAACCAAACCATTCGGCTGAGCTTCCTTAACCATGAGCCATTTGAAGCTACTCTTGACTCTTTTTTTCAAGCTGCAAATAGCTGTAGAGATCTCAGCAGGGGATGGAGGAACCAGCTCAACCTTGGCTTAGTGCCAAAATGTAGCCAATCAAGGCTTTAAGTAAGTCCCAGCAGCATTCATCAGCACCAAGGCCTTCTCCATGAGGTTACAGACAAACTGGGACATGGTTCCAGAATGTAAAGTCTAAAACACGTCTTTAAATTGTATAGAATGGGGCTAGTACTTTAGGAATAGTGGAGTAAGAACCTCTGAAAATCAGTTCCTCCACAAAAACAATAAAAACAGTAGTAAAAAGTGTTAAAATCATCTTTTCCAAAACTCTGGAAATTAACCAAATGTTTACAACCATTCAAGGAGCATTTATTCAGGAAAAAATGGTTAAGTCTTTGAAATAACAGCAGGTTTTGCTTGCCTTATACCCATTTTCTTCCCCTCAGCTCTGTGGTATCCTCAAAATCCTGCATTAACACCAGTTGTTGCACAGCACTAGAGAGAGAAAATCAAGTTTGTAGCACCCTAAAACTCCATCCCTAGAGAACTGTCATTATTAAACTTCACTGACAATTACTTAGAAACCCCCACTTTCTGGGAATGTTGTTGTTTGACCTGACTCTGAACTTACTGGGAACAGCCTTTTTCCTGGGGCATCAAAACAACCAAAAACAATCAGTGACAATTGCTTAATTGCTTCCTGAGGTAGTGATAACTGTTGGAGCAAACAAGATTATGACTAGAAACGTAAAGGGAAAAGTTGGCAAATAAGATATCTACTGTGGGCTTTGAAGACACCTCACATATTCCTAGAAATTGAGAATGCCAAGTGCATGTACAGACTATGTGCATGTTCAGGAAGATCTGAGAGGCCCTATTCTCTCATCCTGTGGTGCACCTATGGAGGCTCTACATAGCAAGCAGTGAAGGCTAAGGTAGAGTTGGCAGTGGCTTGCCAGAATGTTGACACCAAGCTTCAACATGTATAGAAAGCACCTCATCAAAGGCTAGAAAATGTTTTGAATATAAAACACAGCAAGAGAGAAGTAAACCATCAAATAAAAGAAAACTTTAATAAGATGTACAACTGATTTTCCAACAAAAGCTGTGGAATCTAGAGGACTGTGGGATGACATATTTAAAGTGCCAAAAGAAAGACTGTTGACCAAGAATTCCACACTTAGCAAAATTATACCTCAAAAGTGAAGGCAAAATTAACATATCACCCAAATAAATAAAAACAGAATTTTTTGCCAGATGATAAAGAGAATCCTGGGGATGTAATAAAAAGACACTATATAGTAATTCTAATCAACCAATCAACCCATCAATAGCGCTAGTAATGGTAAGTATATAGTAAAATACAAATTATGATATTAAATGCATTATTGGTTTAAAATTGTTTCTTTCCTATACGATTTTTTAAAACTGCATAAAATAATAATTAAGAAACTGAGTTGATATTAGGATCTAACTCATGGGAACTAGCACATGGAAACTGAGAAATACAGGACCAATGCATATATACAATTGAAATTAAGATGGTACTACATTGAAATATATGTTTTTAAGTTAAAATGTTAATTGTAATCCTTAGGGAAACTGCTAAGGAGATAACTCAAATGTTAATTAAAATAACAAAGGGATTAAATAATATACTAGAAAATATATATTTACAACAAAGTAAAGAATAAGGAAATAAAAGGAAAAAACATGAGAGATAAAAAACAAATAGCAAAATGACAGACACAGATTCTAAATTATCTAAAACTTAGATTAAATACAAATGTATTAAATATTCCAATCAAAAACAGAGATCCACAAAAGGGATAAAAATTTAAAAACATAGTGGGATAAAATATCTGCAAATCATATATTTCGTAAGGGTTTAGTGTCCAGAATATTTAACAAAATCTACTAACTCAACAGTAAGAAGTCTACAATCTAATTTTAAAAAAGGACAGGTTTCAAATATGCATTTCTCCAAAGAAGGTACATATAAATGGTAATTAAGAAAAAAAAACAGATGCTCAATATCATTAGCCATCAGCGTAGTGCTAATGAAAATCACCATATGTTACAACTTCATGTCCACTAGGGTGGCAAATAAGTGGAAGAGATCATAATAAGTGTTGATAAAGATTTGGTAAAATTGGGACTCTCCAACATTGCTTGTAGAAATATAAAATGTTGCAGCCTTTATGGAAAACAGTTTGGCAGGTCCTTGAAAATATAAACATAGAGTTACCTTGTGCCTTGTCATGTTCACTCCTAAGTATATGCCCAATAGAAATGAAGACAAAATGTCCACACAAAGACTTGTACAGGCATGTTTATAGCAGAATTGTTAACAATGGCATCAAAATGGAAACAATTCAAATGTCCATCAATGGAACATTGGACAAATAATAAATGGTATATCCCTAAAATGTAATAAAAAGAAATGGAGTAGTGGTATATATTACAATATGGATGGATTTTGAAAACATTACACTAAGTGGAAGAAGCTGATCTCAAAATACCAATTATTATGTAATTCAATTTATTTTTTTAATGTAATTCAATTTACATAAAATTCCCAGAATAGGCAAATCCATAGTGACAGAAATTTGATTATGGCTAATGGGTATGCGGTTTCTTTTTGGAGTGATACAAATAATTTTGTAACTGGTGGCTATGATTGCATATTCTTATGAAGTTACTAAAACCTCTGAATTAAACATTTTTAAAATAGATTTTATTTATTTATTTGAGATGAGTGATAATGATTATTTAAATTAATAACCAAGTCTTATAGAAAGACATAAAAACACCAGAACTATTGGGAATGAGTAGTATTTTCCTGTCTAGAGATGGTTAATAGCATGAACATCTCAAATTATTCCAAAATGAATACATAAATTTACCTATTCCAAACTTTTGGAATTGAAGTAAATGATATAAAAATTTATAAAAAATAATAAAGATCATCAAATTCCAATAATGTTATATTAAAATTAATAGTGCAGTATTACCGATATAAGGCCTTCTAGATTAAAAAGTAAATTTATTCTAAGTTGGATAAGAATAGAAAAATATATTGGTTGTGGAGCATAACTATCTAAATATATCTCAGATATAAATTAAAATGTGTCAAAGTTGGCATTTTCATTCAAGTAATAAAGCATCATTTATTTAATAATTGGTACTGGAGTTTACAAACTTTTTACAAAGTAACCAATTCCAAGAAAATCAAAATGCAAATATTCAAATGGAAAGAGACTAAATCTGACTAGTGGTCAGGGAAGTTCCAATTAAAATGACAATGTTCCACTTTTTTTTTACCCATCTAATGGTAAAATTAACAAAGACAATATGGGTACCAAATATGGGTAGAGATGAGAAAAGACATTCTCATTATCGCTAGTTGGACTGTGAAATACCAGAATATTTTTAAGAAAGTAATATTGCAATATACTTAAAATAAATATGTGAATATTACTTGGGCCAACAAGCACTCTTTTAGGAATCTTACCTACAAAAAAAAAAAACAAAAACAAAAGCAGTAACATGTACATACATATGTGTATACATGCATGTTTGTGTACCTATATGGGCGCATATGTGTGTTATTTTAGCATTATAGTAGCTTGAATATACAGAAATAATGAATTGGTGGAATAAATTATGGCTTATTCAGTGGAGATATACAAAATATTTAACATTCATTGTAACAAAGGCATTGACCAATCACAGCAGGAACTAAAATGCACCCCTGAATATTGCTGTTCAATAGAATATTGTGCAGCTAATAAAAGAGTGAATTGAACCTATATATTGACCTGGATGGAGGTAAAAATTATACATTAAAAAAACTAAAATAAAATTGCAGAGTAATGTGAATCATATAATCACAGTTGGATTAAAATAAAATAAAATATAAGAGAGGGAGAGACAGAGATAGAGAAACAGAGAGACAGAAAAGAATTAGCAGTTAGAAGGGTATGAATGGATACACATCAAATTGTTACTACTGGTTACTTCAGAAGGATGGAACTAGAGGGTGAGGAAGGAAAAGATATAACACATATACATGGAAATTGAATTTCAAAAGCATGGAAGGCTATAAATAAAATGTTTTTTAAAATCCACCCTAATCTCATATTACCAGCCTTCCTACTTTAGTAGTCATTTCTTTTGTTTTTCTGGTGATTATCAAAATAACTGTTAAGTAATAAGCTTATACTCCTAGTCTTTAAATGAAATTTAAAGAACATTTATTTAAATATGAAGTATTGAGCTCAGAACACTTTCTCTCCAAACTTTCCAATATGTGTTAGATACATTTTGTTTTTATAATTCTATTATCTTTATAAAGCTTTATTTCTTCATTTATTGATTTTAAATTATAGCCATTGACTCCCTCACTGTCAGAGAGAAAATATAATATTTCTCCCCTTTACATTTCAACTTAACGTGACCTTTTTTTTATATTGACAAGATTTAAATCTTATACCTTAAATATAATTAAAATACCCATCTTTATGGTTGTTAAAGTTATATAAATCTGTATTTAATACTTTTTAATATTATAATTGTATAAATATTTTCACTGTAGAGCCAAATAGCATGACTAGATTACAAAAAATAAAAAAAAATGAGATAGCCTCTTAAAGGAAGATACTTCAGTATCAAAGTCTAATACATTCTTCTATTTTACTCTCCATTTACTCCTCAAAATCATGCCACATTTTAGAATGCTTCATATTTGGATCATTACATCCTTATAGAACTTTTTGTTTTTCCTGGCATAACAAGTCAGCTTTTTTTCCTTTCTACTTGTTGACATTAGAAATGTATGCCTTATTTGCCTATGACTAAGATCACCCAGCTTCCTAAATCATACTATTCTAAAACCTCACTACCCATGTTTTTAAAAATGTACTTAAAGTAAAAATACTGAAAACAAGAACCAAAATTTCATAGTTATGAAAATAGTAGAAATTAAATGTTTTATCGAGAACTTGCCTGGAAAAAGTTAAAATATACATTTATTTATCTTATATTTAATAGCATTTATGTTTCAACAGAAACTACAGATTAATATCTTAGAATAAACAATGAATGAAAGAAGTATTGATTTTTACTTCTTTCACTAGAGAGAATTAGAGATCAATTTTTCCAACCAAATTATAAGATAATATTCCCAAAGAGTCTTCTAACTGAGCTCAATAATTTTGCATTTAAATTTCACAGCATGAAAATAAGGTAATTTTTGCAAAAATATTTGAAGGATTCATTTGCTTTCTAAAAGCATTCCCCTAATATTTTGATATATAAATTATCTTCTTGTGAAACATTTACCATGTCATTATATTTATCAATTTTTCTCTACCTTCAATTTTCAACTGATCTAATTTTATTAGATATGCCATAGATACTCGTTTACCAATGGCTCTGTTGTATAATTTTTACTGTTTGCCAATAAAACTTTGATAATTATGTGATATCTAATATCTTTGCAATTTGTTTTACATTCAATTTGAATTCTATTAACTTTTTCTTTATTTAAATTTAAATATATCTTGCTTTCTGACTACTCTTTTCTTAAAGCCACCTGCTCTTTTTTTATGAATGTGGGTTCTTTTTGATTCTTCCAAGGATATTAATTAGAATAATTTTTAAAAGTTATTTTCTACCAAATTTCCCCTGGTTCTTCCAAGTTCAGTTGTGCTTCCTTTTAGGCTGCCAGACTTTTTTTTCAAATATCTGATGATGTTTTGTTTTCTATTCATACACACTAATGAAGCACTACATAGATTATTATTATAAGGTAGTATCAAGGAATTTTTCTCTCATTATTAAGGTCTATTTTTTTAAAGATTTTATTTATTTATTCATGAGAGACATTCACACACACACACACACACAGAGAGAGAGAGAGAGAGAGAGGGGCAAAGACACAGGCAGAGGGAGAAGAAGGCTCCATGCAGGGAACCTGATGTGGGACTCAATCCCAGGACTCCAGGATCACGCCCTGGGCCAAAGGCAGGTGCTAAACCCCTGAGCCACCCAGGGATCCCCTAGGTCTATTTTTTTCATGGACCTCCCAAAAGTCAAATAATATCAAACTACTGGGTTATATTTCAGTGTTTATGGCAGAAAACAGGCACACAATTACTCTTCTGTATATCAAAATGAGGATAGCTCTTCTGTGAGTTATCAGCTACCATAACAATAGCAGTAACCCGGGATCCCTGGGTGGCGCAGCGGTTTGGAGCCTGCCTTTGGCCCAGGGCGCGATCCTGGAGACCCGGGATCGAATCCCACGTCGGGCTCCCGGTGCATGGAGCCTGCTTCTCCCTCTCCCTCTGCCTCTCTCTCTCTCTCTCTCTCTCTCTCTCTCTGTGTGTGACTATCATAAATAATAAAAATTAAAAAAAAAACAATAGCAGTAACCCCTTTCTGGCAGATTATACTTTAGGCAATAGCACTTTGATCTCTGTATGCAGTTAAAGGCCAGTATAAGGGTATTGTTGCTGACCCACACAGCTATTCTATAGTCTATATCAGTTGCAAAAAAGTATATCCATCAGTAATTATATATATGAATTTTTATTTATTAATTTATATAAATAAATAAACCTCCTCCTCTCTGGCCCTTCCCTTGTCAATAATATATTTAGTATATAAAATGCATATTATATATATTTCTAAGTCGCATACAAAGACAACTGTCAATCTGTTCATATAATATTGAGAAGCATAATATTTTTCTTTTTTTTAAAGATTTTAAATTTATTTATTCATGAGAGATGCAGAGAGGGAAGCAGAGACACAGGCAGAGGGAGAAGCAGGCTCCATGCACCGGGAGCCAGACGTGGGATTTGATCCTGGGTCTCCAGGATCGTGCCCTGAGCCAAAGGCAGGCACCAAACCGCTGCGCCACCCAGGGATCCCGCATAATATTTTTCTTATTTTTGATAGAAAATAAGTAGAAATGGATGCTAATGTTTTTTCTGTGTACCACACAGAATCATCTTCTGTATCTCCTTACATGGGCACACAACCTTGGAGACAACTATGGTAGACCATCAATCATGTTGGTTTACAAGTTTATTCCCATTCCACCTCTCTGGTGAAAGCAGCTGTAACCTCTCCTGAAATATTCTGTGCATGTCCTGATCTGTGGTTGTTGCCATTATAGATTATCCATCAATAAGGTCTCACCTTTCTTCCAGAATATGTGTCAAAGCTCTGGTTTTCTGATGCCTTTCTAATTTCCAGTGAAAATTTACAGGTTTGCTATCTTTAGTATTTCATTACTATTATTCAGGGAGATTTTCACCAAAAGGGGCTATAAAGTGTGTGCTGCCTATTGTCTTGAACCAGAAGCCCTACTGATTATTTTCATTGTTCTCAGATTATAGAGCTCCATTTTGTTTGTCAGATTATAGACATCAATCAAGCTACCTGAAGGAAAAATCATTTTTGTGTCAATTAATATTGGCATTAGTCCCAAGCACACTCTGAATATGACCAGTAGGCCAAGTTCCTAAATTGTGATTCATTTGATTTTAAACAGATTATAGATGCTGAATTCAAGTAGTATTAAGACAAATGCTTGGTATTAGGGAATTCTGCTGGACATAAATAGCTTTGTAATGCAGCATTTCAAATTTAAGATATAATATTAATGATTTAGACTAGTGTTAGTCTTCTCTCTTGGTTGCAGCCCCATAATGACAAGCTTTCTTTTTAATGTTCAGGGCCTGCTGTGCCAGTAGTACTTTTAACAAAACACATTTGCTTTAGGCTTTCTGACATGGCTTCACACTGAGATAAACACAATTAACAAGATCTCTTTAAATTCTGGTCCTTTGGTAACTGTTTATTAATGGGGTTTTAAGATTCTTTTTTTATTTCAAAATATTTCAATCAGGGTTTTCGTTTGCTGTGTGTTTTCATTTTTAACACCTGGTTATTTTCTGTTTGATCCATTTCTCAATGGCAAGAAGAAAATCTCTACCGTCATAAAATGATCAAAGGATTATCTCTCCTAAGCTTTTTGTAGTGGGACAATTATGGAGAAGAAACCTTTGTTGCAATAGGATTTGGAGATCAACGGATTCATAAATAACTTTAAAATTCAAACGAATCATTTATTTTTCCTCTTGTTTAGTAAGTGGGAGCAGTGTATACTTTTTTTACTCTGATTTTAAATCATGCTATCAGTTATCATTATGAATTCACAGTATGTAGCACACCATATTACCTACCATAGAAGTGACATAGGAGAGTGATACAAACACTGCTTTTTAAAAAACATTATTCTATTTATTTTAGGGGAGAGAAGGGGTGAGGGGAGAGAATCTTTAAGCATATTCCCGCTGAGCATGGAGCCTGACACAAGGCTCAATTTTGTGACCCATGAGATCATAACATGAGCTGAAACCAAGAGTTAGTTGCTTAACTGACTGAGCCACCCAGGTGCCCCACAAATATTGGTTTCAAATACAGTTGAATCTCAGCTCTACCACTTACAAGCTGTGTAACTTTAGGCAAGGCTTAACCACTATGAATTTGAGTTTTCTCATAACATAAAATGAGGATTATTAACTATTCCAGAAATGCTCTGATGGTTAAATAAGATAACATATATAAAATAATACAATTCCTGGCACACAGTAGATCCTCAAATGTATTTAAATTTACTTTTTAAATTTATCTTTAAGTGGTTTACTTGTTTGTCCAAACAACAACAAAAAGTTAAGCCATGTTACCATGTAGAGTTTCTAGGAACTCAGGCCAGTGCTATTCCTGTCGCTTTAAATTTTAAGGTTTTGGAAGTTTGGATTCCTAGGGGTAATCTGGGGAAATAAATGTCTAAAATATATCTTCTTAAGACCCAGAGGAAAAATAAATAAATGATAATAAAATAGTATCAAGTAAACATAATGCTTACATTAGGCACAAACATAGTAGTTGCATTCTGTGGAAACCCAAAGAATAAGTATGTCAAATTGTCAGAGGACCCAACAAGAGAAAGATATTAAAAACACAGATTCCTTACCCCATCCAAAACATATTGAAATACCATATTAAAAAAAAAGAAATATCCTCCTAGAAAATCAGAACCAGACATATACATTTTTAAAGATCTCTAGGTTATTTTGATGATGGAAGCCATTGAAATAGGGATGCACTAGTTAGAATCTCTATGCTGTAGCTCTATCAAATCAGATTGTCAGAGTGCTACATATTCAAATAATACTAATATAGTTCCCCATGGAAATGCCTCAGTAAATATTCAGTTTCATATTTTCCCACTGCTCTTATCCATGGTCATTAGTGAACATCATATAAAGACTGTCCTTGCTTTTATTTTGTAAAATTATCCAAGACAATATTTTGTTGCTTGATAACTGCTTATATGAAGGATTACATCAATAATTTATCCCCAGGATGAAGGTTTAGACAAAGAGTTTGTCTTCATTTGAAAATCTGTATTGTTTTTTTTTTTATTAGAAAATGAGTTAGCCCATTATTTTTCCTTTCTTTTTTGTTTAAAGATTTTATTTATTTACTCATGAGAGACACACACACACAGAGGCAGAGAGAGAAGCAGGCTCCATGCATGGAGCCAGACGTGGGACTGGATCCCGGGTCTCCAGGATCACACCCTGGGCTGAAGGCAGTGCTAAACCGCTGAGCCACCCGGGCTGCCCTATTTTTCCTTTCTTTACTTTGACTGCCAGAAAGCTAAATATATTACTACCTCAACACGAACCTCCATCTGTTATTGGTTGTTGCCTATTTTCCCCTGTAATGATTATAATGCAGCTGTAGCTCTTGTTAAAAGGCATTTGAAGTATTTTTTTTGGTGGGGGGACAGGATATGACAGAAAGAAAATAAATATAATTTTTGACACTCTTAAGCATCATAAATCTCACCAGCTAAATTTTGCTGTATAAAACCATGCCCTGGTATTGACTTTTAAAATGTTTTACTCATTTTTTTTTCATATAGGCTTCTTCTAAATAGATGCTCTAATAACATTTTCTTTAATTTAGAATTTCTGATACCAGAATTTTGTAGGACAGTGCTAACATATTTAACTAAGCCCTATTTTCATTTGCTTTAAAAAATTTCTTATAAGCAATGCGTTTTTATTTTAAAAAGAGCTTTAAGACTTAAAGAAATTGGCTTTAGTATACTATAGTGTAAGTGTAAAACCAAGACTTTTTAAAATTTATATATTTTTTATTGGAGTTCAATTTGCCAACATATAACATAACACCCAGTGCTCATCCTGCCAAATGCCTCCCTCAGTGCCGACCACCCAGTCACCCCAACACCCGCCCACTTCCCCTTCCACTATCCCTTGTTCATTTCCCAGAGTTAGGTGTCTCTCATGTTTTGTCACCATCACTGATATATTCACTCATTTTCTCTCCTTTCCCTTTATTCCCTTTCACTAATTTTTATATTCCCCAAACAAATGAGACCATATAATGTTTGTCCTTTTCAGATTGACTTATTTCACTCAGCATAATACCCTCCAGGTCCCTCCATGTCAAAGCAAATAGTGGGTATCTATCGATTCTAAGAGCTGAGTAATATTCTATTGTATACATAAAACACATCTTCTTTATCCATTCATCTATCGATGGACACCGAGGCTTCTTCCACAGTTTGGCTATTGGGGACGTTGCTGCTATAAACATCGGGGTGCAGGTGTCGCGGCATTTCACTGCATCTGTATCTTTGGGGTAAATCCCCAGCAGTGCAATTGCTGGGTCGTAGGGCAGGTCTATTTTTAACTCTTTGAGGAACTTCCATACAGTTTTCCGGAGTGGCTGCACCAGTTCACATTCCCACCAACAGTGCAAGAGGGTTCCCCTTTCTCCACATCCTCTCCAACATTTGGTTTTTCCTGTCTTGTTAATTTTCCCCATTCTCACTAGTGTGAGGTGGTATCTCATTGTGGTTTTGATTTGTATTTCCCTGATGGCCAGTGATGCAGAGCATTTTCTCATGTGCATGCTGGCCATGTCTATGTCTTCCTCTGTGAGATCTCTGTTCATGTCTTTTACCCATTTCATGATTGGATTGTTTGTTTCTTTGGTGTTGAGTTTAATAAGTTCTTTATAGATCTTGGACACTAGCCCTTTACCCGATAGGTCATTTGCAAATATCTTCTCCCATTCTGTAGGTTGTCTTTTAGTTTTGGTCTGTTTCTTTTGCTGCGCAGAAGCTTCTTATCTTGATGAAGTGCCAATAATTCATTTCTGTTTTTGTTTCTCTTGTGTTCATGGATGTATCTTGCAAGAAGTTACTGTAGCCAAGTTCAAAAAGGGTATTGCCTGTGTTCTCCTCTAACATTTTGATGGAATCTTGTCTCACATTTATATCTTTCATCCATTTGGAGTTTATCTTGGTGTATGGTGTAAGAGAGTGGTCTAGTTTCATTCTTCTGCATGTGGATGTCCAATTTTCTCAGCACCATTTCTTTTTTTTAATAATAAATTTAATTTTATTGGTGTTCAATTTACCAACATACAGAATAACACCCAGTGCTCATCCTATCAAGTGCCCTGCTCAGTGCCTGTCACCCATTCACCCCCACCCCACGCCTTCCTCCCTTTTCACCACCCCTAGTTCGTTTCCCAGAGTTAGGAGTCTTTATGTTCTGTCTCCCTTTCTGATATTTCCTACCCATTTCTTCTCCCTTCCCTTATATTCCCTTTCACTATTATTCATATTCCCCAAATGAATGAGAACATACATTGTTTGTCCTTCTCCGATTGACTTACTTCACTCAGCATAATACCCTCCAGTTCCATCCACGTTGAAGCAAATGGTGGGTATTTGTCATTTCTAATGGCTGAGTAATATTCCATTGTATACATAAACCACATCTTCTTTATCCATTCATCTTTTGATGGACACCGAGGCTCCTTCCACAGTTTGCTGTTGTGGACATGGCTGCTAGAAACATCGGGGTGCAGGTGTCCCGGTGTTTCATTGCATCTGTATCTTTGGGGTAAATCCCCACAGTCAGCACCATTTCTTGAAGAGACTGCCCTTTTTCCAGTGGATAGTCTTTCCTGCTCTGTCGAATATTAGTTGACCATACAGTTGAGGGCCCATTTATGAATTCTTCATTCTGTCCCATTGATCAATGTGTCTGTTTTTGTGCCAGTACCACACTATCTTGATGACCACAGCTTTGTAGTACAACCTGAAATCTGGCATTGTGATGCCCCCAGCTATGGTTTTCTTTTTCAATATTCCCCTGACTTTTCGGGGTCTTTTCTGACTCCATGCAAGTCTTAAGATGATTTGTTCCAACTCTCTGAAGAAAGTCCATGGTATTTTGATAGGGATTGCATTCAATGTGTAAATTGCCCTGGGTTGCATTTACATTTTCACAATGATAATTCTTCCAATCCATGAGCATGGATTATATTTCCATCTCTTTGTGTCTTCCTCAATTTCTTTCAGAAGTGTTCTATAGTTCTTGGGGTATATATCCTTTACCGCTTTGGTTAGGCTTATTCCTAGGTATCTTATGCTTTTGGGTGCAATTGTAAATGGGATTGACTCCTTAATTTCTCTTTCTTCAGTCTCGCTAGTGTATAGAATTACCACTGACTTCTGGGCATTGATTTTGTATCCTCCACTCTGTCGAATTGCTGTATGAGTTCTAGCAATCGTTGGGTGGAGTCTTTTGGGTTTTCTATGTACAGCATCATGTCACCTGAAAAGATGGAGAGGTTGACTTCTTCTTTGCCAATTTGAATGCCTTTTATTTCTTTTTGTTGCCTGATTGCTGAGGCTAGGACTTCTAGTACTATGTTGAATAGCAGTGGTGAGAGTGGACATCCCTGTCTTGTTCCTGATCTTAGGGGAAAGGCTCCCAGTGTTTCCCCATTGAGAATGATATTTGCTGTGGGCTTTTCATGGATGGCTTTTAAGATGCTGAGGACGGTTCCCTCTATCCCTACACTCTCAAGAGTTTCATCAGGAATGGATGCTGTATTTTGTCAAATGCTTTCTCTGCATCTATTGAGAGTATCCTATGGTTCTTGTTTTTTCTCTTGCTCATATGATCAATCATATTGATTGCTTTACAGGTGTTGAACCAGCCTTGTATCTCAGGGATAAATCCCAGTTGGTCTTGGTGAATAATCTTCTTTATGTATTGTTGGATCCTATTGGCTAGTATCTTGTTGAGAATTTTTGCATCCATGTTCATCAGGGATATTGGTCTATAATTCCCATTTCTGGTGGGGTCATTGTCTGGTTTTGGAATTAAGGTGATGCTCGCCTCATAGAACGAGTTTGGAAGTGTTCCATCTCTTTCTATTTCCGAACAGTTTTAGTAGTATAGTATGGTTTCTTCTTTAAAAGTTTGATAGAATTCCCCTGGGAAGCCATCTGGCCCTGGAATTTTGTGTCTTGGGAGGTTTTTGATGACTACTTCAATTTCCTTCCTGGTTATCAGCCTGTTCAGGTTTTCTATTTCTTCCTGTTCCAGTTTGGTAGTTTGTGGTTTTCCAGAAATGCGTCCATTTCTTCTAGATTGCATAAGTTTTTGGCATATAGCTGTTCATAATATGTTTTTAAAATCGTTTGTATTCCCTTGGTATTGGTGGTGATCTCTCCTTTCTCATTCATGATTTTATTAATTTGAGTATTTTCTCTCTTCTTTTTAATAAGGCTGACTAAAGGTTTATCTATCTTATTAATTCTTTCAAAGAACCAACTCCTGGTTTTGTTAATCTGTTCCACAGTTCTTCTGGTCTCTATTTCACTGAGTTCTGCTCGAATCCTTATTAACTCTCTTCTTCTGCTGGGTGTAGGATCTATTTGCTGTTTTTTCTCCAGCTCCTTTAGGTGTAAGGTTAGCTTTTGTATTTGAGTTCTTTCCAGTTTTTGGATGGATGCTTGTATTGCGATGTATTTCCCCCTCAGGACTGCTTTTGCTGTACCCCAAAGATTTTGAACGTTTGTATCTTCCTTCTCATTAGTTTCCATGAACCTTTTTAATTCTTCCCTAATTTCCTGGTGACCCTTTCATCTTTTAGCAGGATGGTCCTTATAAAACCAAGACTTTGATAAATGGTGTAAAACTCAAGAAGAAATAATGGCATGTTGAATACTTTTGCGTGTGGAATCACAGGAAATCATTTAATATTGGTCTATATTGAAGACTCCTTGAATATCTTGAGAAGAGTAAACCTAATTTTGTTTGATAGCTTAGGCCATTCATACTTATTAATCCATGCCTCAAAAATGGCAATGCTACTTTTCCCACTGACTGATGTCTCTTTCTCTCCTCTTCTCTCTTCTCCTTCTTTCCCCTTTCCTCTTCCTTCCCTTTATACCTTCTCTCTTTTCCCCTGCCATCATTTCTTTGCTGTCACTGTTTCACTCCTGTTCATTGCTCTTTTCTTTTCCTTTATACACCCCAGTGAAATTTATGTGCCTTAATTGGGCTCAGTAGGAACTTAAGGATAAAGTGTTTTCTAACTTTAATTCTAAAAGGAGAATTGCAATTTAAAAGTAAGTTTTCTCAGAGACCTCAAAGTTCCCAAAAACAGTTCTGGCTCTCTCTTGGATGTTGGGTCATTGCTGTTTCTTTTCATTGTTACATTTAAATATTTATACCAGATAAACTTTGCCAAGTTCATAATAAGCACAAAAGAAAATAAATTCATTATGCTCAGGGTGATCACTTTTACCACAAAGTCTACTACAGGGCAGCTGCTTGTTTTCACTGTTCATTTTCTTGGATCAGTCAGGTAGACAGCTGGGGTTTTTTAAGGCATTTTTGTTCATTTTTGTTCCTTCAAATTGTAAATCCATCATCACATTTTCTTTGTGAATTTTAGCCTGGAGCTCACAAATCTATCGTTAGAAAAATCTACAGATCACTAATTCAAAAAAGTATAAATAACTACATATTCTTTGCAGTTTATACACATGCAAATACTATGCACAATAAATTATCTTAATTCATTAGAGTTTAGGTAAACAAGATTCTGTTTTATGTGACTGCTGTAAGCCCTCATAATTCCTGTGCAAGATAAAATATGGCTACTGACATGCTATCGTAAAATTATACAGTGTGCTTCACTCTATGCAAAGGATATATTACTGCCTGTATGGGTGTGGCTAGGCATGTGAATTCCCACCTTCTGATGCAATCATTTAATAGTAAGTGGTTGAACACTTTCTTAGGCTGTGTCTGCGCAATGCTAAAACATCCGGTCAATTCAATGGGGAAAATTCAAACTGGTAATTTGGAGTCATATAGCCTAAACAATGGGTTGACTGAACTTTTCATTTTGCTCTAGGTTGTTTAGATTTTGTGTAGACAGACTTAGCAGTAATACAAGACATATTTAAGTTTATTTTTTAATTCAGTGATGTGAAGCAGATCATTTTAACTAAACCAAACAGTAATTTGAATAGAATATTAAAGGAAACAATATAATGTTAATCTCAATGGATCTGCAATAGTGTTGCTAATTTTTGTTTGCTATTTGTTTTATTTTTATTTCTTAATGAAGATGACAGTGTTGGTATTGCCATTAAATGTGACTTGGTTTTCCAGCAGGAGGTGGGTGAGGAAGGATTTCAACCAAGCTGTTCACACTTTTTGAGGAAGGTTAAAAGGCAGAACATTTGTTTTTTGTTTTGTTTTGTTTTAGGTATTTTGATGCCTCTTTTTGTGATAAATCAATAGCTGGATAGAATCCATCACCCAGCCCTCATTATCATCATATAAACACGGTTTAGGGAGCACAATTACCAAAAGTCTCAATTTTAAAAAATAAAATGAATTTTTTTCTGTGTTTAAGTTCAGATATTTCTTACCTTATGACAATATATGATCTTTCTATTTCATAATTTTGCTATAACATTTTATAGATGTTGGGTATTTTTTTCTCATAGAGAATGAATGGTGTTTGTCTCATTACTTTTGGAAGATTAGTCTATTTTCATTAAAAGGAAGGAAAATGGGAAGAATGTATAATACAAAGAATCTGTTTCACATAATAGGCATATAATGAATATTTGTTAAATGTATTTATTATTCAGAATTGTGCCTAAATAATGTGTCCTATTAACCAAATACTTGAGGAAAATACTATTGTAAACCATGTTTCATCAATATACTGATGTCTCAAGCCAAGTGCAAATTTTATACCCAAGAAAAATTCAAAGGAAAATTATTTCTTTGTTGGTGAAAAAAGTTAGGTCAGAACATTTAATTCCACCAAAAACCTAAACATATCTAAGCCTGTCAAATCAATGATATTTTCTGTAGTAAAAACATAATCTGACCTACTCAGCAAAATCTCAGTTGACTCCATGCTTGAAAAGACAAAGAAATGATCTCTAATCACTTTAATTCTCTTACTAATGGACTCATTATTAGAATGGAAATACCACAATAATTATCTTCAGATATCGGATATAGAATGTTAAAGTAGTCTTTCATATCTTCTTATTTTATTAGTACACATCTTGCCTTTATCATTGATGTTAAATGATAGTTCACTGTCTTTTCTTATCATCTGGTGTCTAAGTTAGACTCCCTAGCTGGTTCATAAACTTCCTGAGGGCAGTGACCATATTAAATATATCTTTTGTCTCTTGTGGTTCTGTAGCAGGCATTCTATATCTATAGATATTTTTTAAAGTTTAATAAATATTGTTGAATTGATTGGCAGTGAGATATTTATGAAATGTTCTGTTATTTAAAACTATTGAAAGACTATTGAAAGAACAGTCTACCAAATATATGAGATCAAGAACACTAAATTTAGTTTTGTCAATAATAAAGTCATTTTTGTGATACATAGGCATAAGGTAAGACTGAGATAATCCAAAATGCTCATTCAAAAATTATTTTCCAATCTCTTCCTACAGCTGCTTTTTGATATCTGGTGATGAATAATAAAACAATCTGATTTGTTTCAACTTAATTTTCCTTGCTTTTCTTGTTCACTATCTGATAGATATGCTAATGAACAGTGAAATTACCAGAGTGAATAGTAGCAAGAAAAGAAAATAGAAGGCATGAATAATTACAAAAGGAGGGGGATGGATACCTGAGGATTACTATTACCATTTGAATGAGTATTATGCAGTGATGAATTTTATATTTCATGGTTTGGCCCTGTCCATCAGCTCTCTGAAATAAAAATGCTCACAGAGAGATTTGACCAAACTTTCATCAAATAAATAATCCATATATGCTGATAAATGGAAATGTAGTTGCTTTATTACCAGCAATAGCAATAGTTTCTGATTAAGACTTCACTTCCATTTAAAAAATTTAAAACATTAAAAAAGAATGAACATCTTGGAATCTGAGAACTATAAGAGACTTACAGAAGTCTTTTAGCACATTGCCCTTCAGGTGAGTGCAACACCAAAATGAATATGAACAATTCATTTTTCTTAGGTACTGTAAGCATTACAAATAGAGATATACTAGAGTTTCACTACACAAGGCTCCATATAAACACTCCTGTCAAGATCACATATTGACTCCATATTAGACAAATACAATGTACTTTCATTAATTTTTAGTCCTTATTTTTTTTAAGATTTCTTGGTAGCCTTTAACATGGTTGAATAACTCCTTCTTGAAATAAGTATACTTCTGGCTTAATATCATTCAGAGGTTTTACACAATGCTTAAAAACCAAAATCCTTTATATAGTTTACAAGGAGCATAATCTAGCTCTTGCCTACCTCAAATACATAATCTTGGGCCACTTTCTTCCTTAGTTACTACACACGCAGCCTCACATGCCTTCTTTTATTTTCTGAAATATGCCAATCGGGTCCTTTGCATATATTATTAAATATGTTAACACATGTAGAGCACTCAGCACAGAATGTAAAACATAATGAGATTTCAGTAAAAATGCTTACATTTGTATTACTTATTGTTTATTAATATTTAATCCTCATAAAACCCTATGAAATGAGTCTCATTATTTCATTTAATAGTCAAGGAAAAGTGATACACAGAGAGGGCAAGTAACGTGCAAGCTGCAAGACCACATAGTTGGTAAGTGTTAGGGCTGGAATTCAAATTTTGCAAATCTGGTTTCAGAGCCCAAAATTTAACCACCAGCCTATAAAAAAAGATAATATATTGATCCTTTTTTATAGACAAAGACTATATAACGTCATACAGTTAATGAGTAAACAGATCTTTAATCAGAAATGTTTAATTCTAAAACTTATGTTTCTGAATGAGAAAGAAAATGATGAAAAATATTTCTTAACTAGAAAATTCTGTGTTGTCTACCCTGGTTTCACAAGTGGGTTTTAACTAAGAGGAAAGTTTATATAATAGCTATGAAATAGCTTTGAAGCTAAATAAAGGGCAAATTGGTAGAAGGTACCTAAAGTAAGCTGAGCCTTGGTGAGGAGAGATGGAATCACTTCTAAGAGCTTCCATCCTTTAAATGATGGTTTACTACAGCTCATCCCATTCCCACTCCCACTCATGATTTCTTGGAAAGTTTGAAATTTTGAAATTTTGTGCTTGAAGCAAGGATTAAGGAGAAGGTAATCATGTTGTTAGTTATCTTATCTCTGCTTTTATAATCTGATTCTATAATCTATAATCCTCTGTGAGGATTATTTTGGTCTAACCAGTTGGCTGGCCATTTGGAAGTCAGAAGTAACATGGTTGTCTCTTGTCATTCTGGAGATTTATGGGGTTGCTCCCACATCTTCAGTATCTTCCCCAAAATTGTGCTGAAATTACTGTGAATGTTATTTAAAAAGTTGGGGATTTACATAGCTCATCTCTGCAAACACCAATATATTAAAACAGACACACCCACCAACAAGCCAAAGTAGTATCTGAAGTCATCCCAATTTTCATCTCTCTCAAGGAACATCATAAAAAATATAAATATATTTAAAAAGTACTGAAAGGTACATTTTAATGACACTGACTTTTATCCCTAGGAAGCCACTGGAGGGTATTGAGCAGAGAACTGACATTATGTGATTTACACTTTAACTGGACCACTCTGACTGGTGTGTGGAGAACTTTAAATAGAAGCAGAGGCACCTTTTAAGAGTCTATTACAATAATCTACATTCTGAATGATAGTGGCTTGGATTAAATGCTGGAAGTGAAGACAGAATTGTTGGAATCTAGATATATTTTTTTATTTATTTACTTAGAAACAATCAAATGGGTGATGGGCATTAAGGAGGGCACATGATAAGATGAGCACTATGTGTTATATGTTGGCAAATTGAATTTAAAAAAAAAACCTAAATTTAATTTTTTTAAAAAAGAAGAGAGGCCTTTAAGGATGGTGGAACTGATGGCAAATCATTACACCTACTCTATATCTCAATCCACCAGGAAATTCCTTATCCTTTTATCCCAATGTGTGAAAAAAAAGATCAACCCCCCAATATAATTGAAAGAACTATACAATTAATACCCATATACCATTCACTTAGATACAGCAGCTGTGACATTTTGACATACATTTTGCTATCTTCCTCTCCCCATCACATACACATATTACATTTTGTTAAACCATCCAAAAATAGGTTACAGACATCATGACACTTCACCATTAAACTATTTCACCAGGCATCTCCTAACAACAAAGACTATCCCCTATACTACTACAGCAGTCAACATTACTTCAAAATCATTATTCAGCATAGAGTTCCTACCCAAATTATCCTAATTGTCAAAATGTGTACTTTATAAGTCTCTGTTTTTATGTATGTTTTTCAATTCAGGATCTGTGCAAGTTTCACACATGGCATTAGATTCTTATGCATATTTATTCTCCCACAATCCAAATAAAACCCCTCCACTTTCTCTGTTTTTCATGTCATTGGATATTTTATTTTTTTAAAGATTTTATTTATTTATTTGAGAAAGAGAGAAAGAGCACAAGTGAGGGGGAAGGGCAGAGGGAGAGGAAGAAGCATACTTGCCACTAAGTCGGGACCCTGATACAGGGCTTGATTCCAGTTCCCTGAGATCATGAATCAAGCCAAAGGCAGACAATTAACCGACTGAGCCACCCAGGCATCCTAGTATTGATTATTTAAAGAGTTCAAGGGATCCCTGGGTGGCGCAGCGGTTTGGCGCCTGCCTTTGGCCCAGGGCGCGATCCTGGGGACCCGGGATCGAATTCCACGTCGGGCTCCCAGTGCATGGAGCCTGCTTCTCCCTCTGCCTATGTCTCTGCCTGTCTCTCTCACTGTGTGCCTATCATAAAAAATAAATAAATAAATAAATAAATAATAAATAAAGAGTTCAAGCCAATCATCCTACACAACACCTTACATTCTTGATTCCTCCAACATGTAATTATGTTCACATGAAAATTTTTCAGCAAAAATACCTTATAGGTGATACTGTGTACTTCCACTGCATAATATCAGGTGTACATAAATGTCAGGCCATTTTACAACTGGAGAATCTAAACATGAACTCGTGGTGAAAGATGAAAATAGTGACTCCTAATTCTCTCCATTGTAAAGTGGACATTTCCCCCCTTATAATTAATAAGTGCACTGTGGGGTAATATTTTTGGACCATGTAGATATCCTATTTACTAACAACATTTCACTGAATTGTTTTATGATCCAATAATGATCTTTTCACAAAGAACATTACACAAGGAGTTACATAAAGGTGATCTTCTACTCCTGTTATTCCTTCTACATTTATTAGCTGCCATTCTTCATCAATTTCCTCTCTATGTTTTTCTTCCCCAACCTCATGACTTTCATTATAGATTCATTAATTTTTTATTCAATTTATTGTCATCATTACTCTTTTTGATGCCCAAATTATCTCAAATGTATTCAGTGGGAGCCATTTCAAACTGATTCCTATGTCTGTTTGACATGACTCGATTAGTGTTTTAGTGAATCCTTACTTTCTGTCCCAAGATTTTTTGGTCTAAAAGAAACACAGAAAGGATGAATCAGAAACCAATTAAAATGATAACCTACAGAATTAGACTGAAGGATGCAGGGCTGGAAGGAAAACTTCTGAGTGTATGTTTTTATATAGCTATGATTTTTGTACCATATTTTATATAGCTATGATTTTTGTACCATATTAATGCTTTTAAAATTTAAACAATAAATTAAATTAAAAAAGATGAATAAATCAGAATCTAAAATTTTAAAAAATTAGCAAGATTATAAATTATATCAAATAAAAAGCATAAGCACATAGAGAAAAAAATCTTAATTTGAGTAACATTAAAAATAGTACTCTGGCTGCACTCTGGCAGGGATGTTATCAAAACACACAAAAAAATAGAAATATTGGACTTTACTCATTATGTTTGCTTTTAGAACTCCTATTGTTTTAGTATTCTGAATCTGTATATTCTAGGATAGAAAAAATATTGATATTATTGGGAGGGAGTGTTCTCACTATGGAATAAAGGAAGTACAAATATGGAATCAGACATTTCTTAGCTGTGTTCACAAAAAAAGTCTAAAAACAATGAAATGCCCATAGCAATGAGTATATGTAGTAACAAACTCTTAGTGCTTAAATTATATTCCCCCACTGCAAGGAACCAGGGTGTCTTGAAGAAGTGGCTGGATGGCAGGGAAAGCACACAATTTGGGGTAAATTTTGAAATTTAGAATCCAATAGACTTACAGAAAGTTTGGTTTGGGGGAGGTAAGAAAAAAAGAAAAAAAGGAGTCAATACAACTTTCAGGTTTGAGACCTGATCAACTGAATAAATGAACTCAGTCATTTACTGAGTTCAGGAACACTGCAAAAGGAGCATATTTGGAAGGAAAAAGCAAACATTTAGCTTGGTTATGTGAAATATTCTATGCTCATCATGCCTTCAAGTGCACATGTTGTGCAGGCAATAAAATATGTGAATCCAGGAAAGAAATACAGGTGGAGATATAAGTTAAGAAATTGTCCACATATATATGGTGTTTAAATCCTTGGAAGTGAATTAAGTCATTTAAGGAATGAGTTTAGATAGAGGAGAAGATTGAGGTTGGAGCCCTGAAATATGCAATATCCAAAGGTTAGGAAGAGGGTGAGACAGAGGAGTATCCAATAAAGTAAATTGAAAAGTCCAAAACAGTATTTTCTCAGAAGCAAGGAGAATAAAGTCTTTCAAGAAAACAGAAATCATTCCTTTACTTCATCTCCATTTTCATCCTCCTACTTCCTCTTCCATTTATTCTTATTTTTTTGGCTAAAAATATACTATATACTTTCCATGTTTCCTAAGTTTTCTCTTTAAAACGATAATAATTTTAATATACCAGAAAAAACCTTTGATTTAGTTTTCTAGATCATGAATTTAGTAGTTAGGTATGCAAATTCGGCAATTTCAGCTCTCCTACTTTTTTTTAAATTGGCTATCATGTTTTTTAATTTCTCATAATTAAAGTTTCCTGTTTGTCACATTATCATAGAATTTCATTTTATGTATTATATTTAAATTCAATTAGCCAACATATAGTACATAACTTACTTTCAGATGTAGTGTTCAATAATTTATCAGTTACAAGTAACACCAAGCGCTCACATCACATGACCTCCTTAATGTCCATCACGCAATTATCCCACCCCCACCTCCCTTCCAGCAACACTCAGTTTGTTTCCTACAGTTAAGAGTCTCTCATGGTTTTTCTGCCTCTCTTACGACTTCTCATTCAACTTTCGCTCCATTACCCTATGATCTTCTGAGCTGTTTCTTATCTTCACATATGAGTGAAACTGATAATTATCTTTCTCTGAGTAACTTATTTTGCTCAACATAATACCTTTGAGTCCCATCAACGTCGATGTAAATGGTAAGTATTCATCCATTTTGTTTTGTTTGTTTGTATATTTTTGTTTGTTCAATTTGCCAACATAGAATATAAAACACAGTGCTCACTGCATCAAGTGTCCCCCTCAGTCACATCACCCAGTCACCCTATCCCCCTGCCCAACACCCCTTCAACTACCCCTTGTTCGATTCCTGGAGGTAGGAGTCTTTCATGATTTGTCACCCTCTCTGCTTTTTCCCACTCATTTTCTCTCCTTTTCCCTGTAATCCCTTTCACTATTGTTTATATTCTCCATATAAGTGACGCCATATAATGATTGTCCTTCTTTGATTGATTTACTTTCACTTGGGATAATACCCTCAAGTTCCATTCACATTGAAGGAAATCATGGGTATTCATCATTTTTAATGGTTGAGTAATATTACACTGTATATATATGGACCACATCTTTCTTCATTCATCTTTTTATGAGGTTCTTTCCACAGTTTGGCCACCCTGGACATTGCTGCAATAAATATTGGGGTGCAGGTGTCTCAGCTTTTCACTGCATCTGTATCTTTGGGGTAAATACCCAGTAGTGCAATTGCCCAGTGGTAGGGTACCTCTATTTTTAACTCTTTGAGGAAACTCTACACAGTTTTCCAGAGTGGCTGTACCAGTTCACATTCCCACCAACAGTGCAAGAGGGTTCTCAATTCTCCACAACTTTTCCAACAGTTGCTGTTTCCTGTCTTGTTAATTTTCCCCATTCTCACTGGTTTGAGGTGGTATCTCACTGTGATTTTGATTTGTATTTCCCTGACGGCAAGTGATGCAGAGCATTTTCTCATGTGCTTCTTGGCCATGTCTAGATCTTCTTTGATGAGATTTCTCTTCGTGTCTTTTGTCCATTTTATGATTAGATTGTTTGTTTCTTTGCTGTTGAGTTTAATAAGTTCTTTATAGATCTTGGATACTAGCCCTTTATCTGATATGTCATTTGCAAATATCTTCTCCCATTTTGTAGGTTGTCTTTTAGTTTTGGTGACTGTTTCTTTTGCTGTGCAGAAGCTTTTTATCCTGATTAAGTCCCAATAGTTCATTTCTGCTTTTGTTTCTCTTGCCTTCATAGATGTATCTTGCAAGAATTTGCTGTGGCCAAGTTAAAAAAGGGTGTTTCCTGTGTTCTCCTCTAGGATCTATCATCCATTTTGAGTTTATCTTGGTGTATGGTATAATAGAATGGTCTAGTTTCATTCTTCTGCCCGTGGCTGCCCAATTTTCCCAGCGTCATTTATTGAAGAGACTGTCCTTTACCAGTGGCTAGTTTTTCCTGCTTTGTCGAATATTAGTTGACCATAGAGTTGAGGGCCCATTTCTGGGTTCTCTATTCTTTCCATTGATCTATGTGTCTGTTTTTGTGCCAGTACCATAGTGTCTTGATGATCACAGCTTTGTAGCACAACATGAAATCCAGCATTCTGATGCCCCCAGCTCTGGTTTTCTATTTCAATACTCCCCTGGCTATTTGGGGTCCTTTCTGATTCCACACAAACTTAATAGTATTTATTCCAACTCTCTGAAGAAAGTCCGTGGTATTTTGGTAGGGATTGTATTGAATGTGTAAATTGCCCTGGGTTGCATTGACATTTTCGCAATATTAATTCTTCCAATCCATGAGCATGGAATATATTTCCATCTCTTTGTGTGTTCAATGTCTTTCAGAAGTGTTCTGTAGTTTTTAGGGTATAGATCCTTTACCTCTTTGGTTAGGTTTATTCCTAGGTATCTTATGCATTTGGGTGCAATTGTAAATGGAATTGACTCCTTAATTTCTCTTTCTTCAGTCTCGCTAGTGTAGAGAAATGCCACTGATTTCTGGGCATTCATTTTGTATGCTGCCGCTCTGCCAAATTGCTGTATGAGTTCTAGCAATCATTGGGTGGAGTCTTTTGGGTTTTCTATGTACAGAATCATGTCATCTGCAAAGAGGGAAAATTTGATTTCTTCTTTGCCAATTTGAATGCCTTTCATTACTTTTTGTTGTCTGATTGCTGAGGCTAGGACTTTTAGTACTATGTTGAATAGCAGTGGTGAGAGGGGACATCCCTGTCTTGTTCCTGATCTTAGGGGAAAGGCTCTCAGTGTTTCCCCATTGATAATGATACTTGCTGTGAGCTTTTCGTAGATGGCTTTTAAGATGCTAAGGAATGTTCCCTCTATCCCTACACTCAAGAGTTTTGATCAGGAATGGATGCTGTATTTGTCAAATGCTTTCTCTGCATCTATTGAGAGGATCCTATGGTTCTTGTTTTTTCTCTTGTTGACTTGATCTATCACGTTCAATGCTTTATGAGTGTTGAACCAGCCTTGCATCCCGGGGTTAAATTCCACTTGGTCATGGTGAATAATCTTCCTAATGTACTGTTGGATCCTATTGGCCAGTATCTTGTTGAGAATTTTTTCATATGTGTTCATCAGGGATATTGGTCTATAATTCTCCTTTTTGGTGGGGTCTTTGTCTGGTTTTGGAATTAAGGTGATGCTGGCCTCATAGAACTAACTTGGAAGTACTCCATCTCTTTCTATCTTTCCAAACAGCTTTAGTAGAATAGGTATGGTTTCTTTTTTAAACGTTTGATAGAACTCCCCTGGGAAGCCATCTGGCCCTGGACTTTTGTGTCTTGGGAGGTTTTTGATGACTGCTTCAATTTCCTCCCTGGTTATTGGCCTGTTCAGGTTTTCTATTTCTTCCTGTTCCAGTTTTGGTAGTTTGTGGCTTTCCAGGAATGCGTCCATTTCTTCTAGATTGCCTAATTTATTGGCGTAGAGCTGTTCATAATATGTTTTTAAAATCGTTTGTATTTCCTTGGTGTTGGTAGTGATCTCTCCTTTCTTATTCATGATTTTATTAATTTGAGTCTTCTCTCTCTTCTTTTTAATAAGGTTGGCTAATAGTTTATCTATCTTATTAATTCTTTCACAGAAACAACTCGTGGTTTGGTGATCTGTTCTACCACTCTTCCAGTCTCTGTTTCATTGAGTTCTGCTCGAATATTTATTATCTCTCTTCTGCTTGTTGTAGGTTTTTATTGTTGTTCTTTCTCCAGTTTCTTTAGGTGCAAGGTTAGCTTGTGTATTTGGTTTTTTCCAATTTTTTCAGGGATGCTATTATTGAGATGCATTTCTTTCTTAGGACTGATTTTGCTGTATCCCAAAGATTTGGGGGTGGTTGTTTCTTCATTTTCATTAGTTTCCATGAATCTTTTTAATTCTTCTCTAATTTCCTAGTTGACTCATTCATCTTTTAGTCGGATGCTCTTGAAACTCCACGTGTTTGAGTTTCTTGCAAATTTCTTCTTGTGATTTAGTTCTAGTTTCAAAGCACTGTGGTCTGTAAATATGCAGGGGGAAATCCCAATCATTTGGTATCCGTTGAGAACCTGATTTGTGACCCAGTATGTGGCCTATTCTGGAGAAATCTCTATGTTCATTTGAGAAGAATGTTTATTCAGTTGTGTGGTTGCAAAGTTCTGTATATATCTCTGAAATCCATCTAGTCCAGTGCATCTTTTAAAGCCGTTTTTTCTTTGGTGATGTTGTGCTTAGAATATTTGCCATTTGCAGAAAGTGCCATGTTGAAGACTCCTAGTATTAGTGTATAATTATCTAAGTATGTCTTAACTTTGTTTATTAACTGATTGGTATACTTGGCCACTCCCACATTGGAAGCATAAATATTCATGATTGTTAGGTCTTCTTGTTGAGTAGACCCTTTAAGTATGATATAGTTTCCCTCTTCATCTCTTACTACAGTCTTTGGAATATACTTTAATTTATCTGATATAAGGATTGCTACCCCTGCTTTATTTGAGGACAGTTTGAATGGTAAATAGTTCTCCAACCTTTCATGTTCAGGCTGGAGGCGTCCTTAGGTCTAAAATGAGTCTCTTGTGGACAGCAAAGAGATGGGTCTTGCTATTTTATCCAGTCTGAAACCCTGTTTTTTTTTTTATCATTTAGCCCATTCACATTCAGAGTAACTATTGAAAGATATGAATTTAGTGTCATCATAATACCTATTTAGTACCTGCTTTTGTGGATTATTTCTTTGGGCTTCCTCTTTCTTTTACAGGGTCCCCCTTAATACTTTTTGCAGAGCTGGTTTGGTGGTCACATATTCTTTCAGTTTCTGCCTATCTTGGAAGCTCTTTATCTCTCCTTCACCTTTGTATTAGAGCCTTGCTGAATATAGTATTCTTGGCTGCATGTTCTTCTCATTTAGTATCCTGAATATATCTTGCCAGCCCTTTCTTGCCTGCCAGGTCTCCGTCAAGAGGTCTGCTGTTAATCTGATATTTATCCTCATATAAGTTAAGAATCTCTTGTTTCTTGCTGCTTTAAGGATTTTTCTCTTTGTCTTTGGAATTTGCAAGTTTCACTATTAAATGTCGAGGTGTTGAATGGTTTTTATTGAAATGGGGGGGATGTCTCTATCTCCTGGATCTAAATGTTTCCCTCCCCTAATTAAGGAGGTTCTCAGCTATGATTTGTTCACATATTTTTTTGTCCTTCAATCCCTCTCAGTGCTCTCTGCAACCCCAATTATATGTAGTTTCTTCCTTCTGAGGCTATCATTTATTTCCCTTAACCTTTCCTCATGATCTTTTCATTGTTTTTCTCTTTTTTCCTGATCTTCCTTCCTTGCCATCAATTTGTCTTCTATGTGGCTCACTCTTTCTTCCACCTCATTAACCCTCGTCTTTAGAACCTCCAGTTTGGATTGCATCTCATTTAATTGTTTTTAATTTCGGCCTAATTCAATCTAAATTCTGCAGTCATGAAGTTTTTTGAATCATTTATGCTTTTTTTTCCCAGAGCTACCAGTAGCTTTATAATTGTGCTTCTGAATTGGTTTTCTGACATCAATTTGTAATCAAAATCCTGTAACTCTGTGGCAGAGAGTACTGTTTCTGATACTTTTCTTTTGTGGCCAGTTCTTCCTTCTGGTCATTTTGCTCAGTTCAGGGTGGCTGTATGAGTAGCCTGACTCAAGAATATCAACCACAACCTAAGTAAATTTCACCTTAGGACATCCTGACAAGGTCAGCGACCAGAAAATGAAAACAAAGATCAGAACAAAACAAACAGAAGGACCAGTAAAGTGAAAAACAAATTTTAAAACAAAGTAGTAAAAAAAAAAATAAAAGGCCAAGAATCCCAAAGAAGAAGAAGAAAAAAAAAGAAAAGTAGAGAAAAAAGCAAAAGTAAAGAAGAAAAAATAGAAAATAAAAGAGAAGAAAGGAACAAACGGGGGGAGACAGTTCAGATGGTGGTGGTGAAGAAATTGTAGTAGAAGGAGAATGTAGTCTACCTGAGGGGTCCTAGGGGGTGATCCTTTTGGTTCTGAGTGTATTAAGTTCTGTATGTTAGAAGATGCTCAGTCCAAAATGTATATTAACCAGCAATACTTGTAGAAAGCCTCAACATTGACCACCAAAACATAAATAAAAGAGAGGATCAGGATGGGAATGAGGAGAGAATATAATCTCACAGAATGAACCAGCACGGTATTCCAGTTGGTTCTGGGTGCATATTCGTCATGTTTTAGAAGGTATTAACTTCCACCATTGTAGAATAAAACGAGTCAGAGAAAACAAAAAACACAAAACAAAACATATCTTGTATATCTCCCAAAATTATGTTCAGTATGTTGAAGGGAATCTAGGAGCAGGAAGTATATCTAAGACATGTAATTGTAGAAATATGAAAGTCAAAAAGGAAGAAACTTAAAAATGAATGGGTGGTAAAATATTGTAGTTAAGGTGGGAAAAGAGACAAATATTGGAAATTTATAGTCTGATATAAAAACGAGTTGTACTGGAATAAGGATTTTAAAAAAGGAGGGGTACCCTTTAATTCTGTTTATACACTATATCCCTCGACTTCCCCTGGAGCTTTCTAGTGCTCCTGGGTCAAGAACTTGCTCTTCCTCTTTCCCTCCAGCTGATATTCTGGGGAAGGGGCTGCTGTGCTGATTCTCAGGTGTGTGCACGGCTCAATGGGAGCTGTTTATCCTGTGAGCCCCCTGTTCCCTGGTGGCCTCGCTCCATCCGAGGCACAGGGTGACACAAGGAGGAACAACAATGGTGGCAGCCAGCTCTCCTGCTCTGGAGTCATCTCCCCTCTAGTAACACAGCCTTCCAGTCCACATTAGCCTAGGTGCTCACAGGGGGCGCTGATCTGCACAGCTTGGAGGCGCCTAGCATCAGAGCGCACTGCTCCTGAAGGCAGCCGAGCACAGACCCCTCCGTCTGGATCCGCCAGCCTAACCAATCAGCTTCTCCCAGATGTTCCAGCAGTGGTGTTCCAGCTCTCTACTGAGAGTAGTCCACAGTTTGTGGCATGCTTTCTCCCGTGGCGCCCCTCCTCTATTAGTGTCTCCGGGAAACTGGAGGCTCCACTGACCCTCCTGATATTCTGCCTGATTTCCCTGCTAAGCACTTTTCTGTCCTGGAAGAATCCGGTGCGGATTTTTCAAGTTCCCACTTCTACAGGGCTGGGCTTTCCTGTCCCAGAGGCTTTTGCTGCCTGTCTTTAGACTGGCTCTTTGCGGTGCCCCTCCCCAGCTGGATTCTTTTTTTTTTATTTTTTTTCCACATTCCTACCTTGCTAGAAGTGAAAACCCTTCTCTCTGTAGCGTTCCAGCTGTTCTCTCTTTAAATATCAGGTCTAATTCATAGGTGTTCAGGATGATTTGAAAGTTATCTAGGTAAGTTGGTGGGACCAGATGAGTTGAGGACCTCTATTCTTCCGCCCTCTTGCCCCCCTTTGTAGTTTTCTTCTTTTTTCCCTTTGTAGTTTTCATTAAGTTTGATGGCTGAGTAATATCCCATGTTCCATCGATCAATCGATCTACCTATCTTGGTTAATGTGGACTTTGCTACTATGAACATTGTGGTGCAGGTGTCCCTTCAGATCACTACATTTGTATCTTTGGGGTAAATACCCAGTGGTGCAATTGTTGCATCTTAGGGTTGCTCTATTTTTAACTTCTTGAGAACCTCCATATTGTTTTCCAGAATGGCTATATCAGTTTACATTCCCACCAACAGTGTAAGAGGGTTCTTCTTTCTCCACATCCCTGCCAACATTTGTTGTTTCCTGCCTTGTTAATTTTAGCCATTCTGACTGGTGTGAGGTGGTATCTCATTGCGGTTTTGATTTGTATTTCCCTGATACCCAGTGATGTTGAACACTTTTTCTTTCTTTTTAAGATTTTTTTATTATTATTTTTATTTATTCATGAGAGACACACATACACAGAGAGAGAGAGAGAGGCAGAGACACAGGCAGAGGGAGAAGCAGGTTCCATGCAGGGAGCCCGATGTGGGACTCGACCCGGGTCTCCAGGATCAGGCCCTGGGCCAAAGGTGGCGCTAAACCGCTGAGGCACCTAAGCTGACCCTTGCACACTTTTTCATGTGTCTGTTGGCCATTTATATGTCTTCTTTGGAGAACTATCTGTTCATTTTTGCCCATTTCTTAAATGGATTTTTTTGTTTTGCAGGTGGTGAGTTTGATAAGCTTTTTTTAGATCTTGGATACTAGCCCTTTATCTGATACGTCATTTGCAAATATCTTCTCCCATTCTGTAGGAAGTCTTTTAGTTTTGTTGACTGTTTCCTTAGATGTGCAAGAACTTTTTATCTTGATAAAAGCCCAAAAGATGTATTCTGGAGAATGTTCCATGTGCACTCAAGAAGAATGTGTAGTTTGTTGCTTTAGAATGTATATATATCTATGAAGTCCATCTAGTCCAGTGGGTCTTTCAAAGCCCTTGTTTCTTTGTTAATCTTCTGCTTAGATTATCTGTCCATTGTTTTGAGTGGGGTGTTGATGTCCCCTACTATTATTGTATTATTATCAATATGTGTCTTTAATTTGGTTATTAATTGCTTTATATTATTAGCTGCTCCAAGTTAGGAGTATAAATATTTATATTTGTTAGATCTTCTTGTTGAAAAGACACTTTAAGTATGATATAGAATCTTTCTTCATCCCTTACTACAGTCTTTGGTTTAAAATCTAATTTATCTGATATGAGGATTGCTACCTCAACTTTCTTTTGAGGACTATTAGGATGATAAATCATTTTCCACCCTCCCATTTTCAGTCTAGAGGTGTCTTTAGATCTAAAATGAGTCTCCTCTAGACAGAATATAGATGGATCTTGCTTTTTAAATCCAATCTGATATCTGTGTCCTTTGATTGGAGCCCTTAGCTCATTTATGTTTAGAGTAACTACTAAAATATATGAATTTAGTGTTGTTGCATTACCTGTAAAGTCTCTATTTCTGTAGATTGTCTCTGTTTCTTTCTGGTCTATGTTACTTTTGAGCTCTCTCTTCATTTACAGGACCGCCTTAATATTTTTTGCAAGATTTGTCTAGTGGTCGCATACTCTTTTATTTTCTGTCTGTCCCGGAAGCTCTTTATCTCTCATTTCATTCTGAATGACAGCCTTGCTGGATAACGTATTCTTGGCTACATTTTTTTTCTCGTTTAGTATCCTGAATATATCATGCCAGTCCTTTCTGGCCTGCCAGGTCTCTGTGGAGAGGTCTGTTGCCAGCCTAATGTCCCTCCCATTGTAGGTTAAGAACCTCTTGTTTGAAGCTCCTTTCAGGATTTTTTCTTTATCTCTGAAATTTGCAAGCTTCACTATTATATGTCAGGGTGTTGATGTATTTTTATTGATTTGGGGAGAGGTCTTCTCTTTTACTTGAATGCTTATTTCCTTCCCCAGATTAGGGAGGTTCTCAGGTATAATGTGCTCAAATATACCTCCCGTCTCCCCCCCTTTCTTCTCCCTCAGGGACCCAAATAATTCTAAAATTGTTTAATTTTTTTGGCATTGCTGATTTCTCAAAGCTCCCCTCATTGTCCATTAGTTATTTTGCTCTCTTTTCCTCAGCTTCCCTCCTTTCCATCAATGTGTCTTCTCTGTCACTGACTCTCTTCTGCCTCATTTACTAGTTATTAGAACATAGTTATTAGAACATACAATGTAGACTGCATCTCAGAGTATTTTTAATTTTGGCCTAATTAGATCTTATTTCTGCACTAAGAGATTCTCTAGTGTTTTTTATCTGTTTTTTCAAGCATAGCTAGTAACTTTATAATTGTTATCCTGAATACTAGCTATGACATCTTACTTATGTCCATATTGATTAAATCTGTGGCAGAGGGTAATACTTCTGGTTCTTTCTTTTGTTGTGAATTCCTCCTTCAAGTCATTTTTTCCAGAGAAGAATTGATGAATGAATGACAAAATTAAAATATCAACCACAACCCACACAAAAATACACTAGACAAATCCGAAGAGGTCAGAAACCTAAACCAAAAAGAAAAAGAAAGAAAAAAAGGACAAAGAGAGAATATATCTTTCAGGGTGAACAAGATAGGGTGATCCACTTGGTCCTGGGTGTATTTGGGTCTTCGTGTTAGAAGACACTAAATCTCAAAATTGTAAAGAAAAAAAAAACTTATATACATCTAAAAATAAAATTGAGGGGTGCCTGGGTGACTCAGTTAAATGTCTAACTTCAGCTCAGGTCATGATCCCAGGGTCCTGGAATGGAACACACGCTGGGCTTCCTGCTCAGCAGGGAGTCTGCTTCTCTCTCCCTCTGCCCCTTTTCCTGCTTGTGCTCTCTCTCACTCTTCTCTCTCTTTCTCAAATAAATAAAACCTTAAAAAATAAATAAAATAAAATTGAATATAATGAAAGTAAGCAAAATTTAAGAATATATCTAAAAAGTGCAAATATAAATAATAAAAGTTGAAAAAAGACTTTGAAAACAAAGAGTCGATAAAATAAGAAACTAGTTGAAAAGGGAAAAAAGACAAAAAGAAATGGGAAATTTTAAACCAAAAGATAAATCATGAGGAAAAAAACTCAAATTCTATGCACTATTTTCCCCTAGTGCTGGAATTTTGCAGTCCTGTGTGGTTCATCCACTTGTTGTTCACCTGTTCTTCCATCTGGTCTTCTAGGGGAGGGCCCTGCTGCACTGATCATCAGGTGCATTTGCCTAGGCGGAGTTGTACCACCCCTTGCTAGGGGGCCAGACTCAGTGTAAGATGGTTTCCTCTGTGTGGTTTTTGTTTCCTGAAGGCTTTCCACAGCTCTTTATAGGGTGAAAATAAAAATGGCTGTGCCCTGATCTCCACCCCAGAGCTGAAAGATTGTGTTGTCTGCCAATCTCTGTAGACTCCTGTGGTCCATGGCCTCCTGTGGGAAGGTGGAGAGGGTCGCTGATTTATGCACTTTGCAGGGCCCTGGCTTGGAAAGTGTTCACCAGATCATTAATACATCCACTCTGCCCCTCCTGGAGGAAGGTAGAGACTTGCCCCATTTCTGTCCCTTACAGGGCCCCTGCACTGAGAGCCGCTGCCAGGTCATGTGCTCACCCACTCTGCCCCTCTTGGGGGAAGGCAGAGAGTAATCTTATTCTTGTCCTTTTCAGGTCCTCCACACAGAAAGTGGTCACCCAATCAGGCTAAGGTAAGTGGTTTATGGTGAACTGAGCTGAGAGCCCCCTCCCAGGCTCTCTGACTGCAACCAGTTTCCCCAATCCAATGCTTGGGAACTCTGCAGACTCAGTGACACCTAAGATTCTGCCCTGATTCACCACTGAGCACCTTTCAGGCAACAAGGCCTCTCACTGGAGCAGATTTCTAAAGGTTCTGATTTTGCGCTCCCAGATTACATTACTTTCCAGTAGCCAGCTTTTGGAGGCTCACCATTTATCTTCCAATATATCCCCTTAGTTTCACTCTTCCGCACCAACTTACAAGAGTGGTCACTTTTCTACTTGTAGAATCCCAGCAATTCTTTTCTTAACATCCTAAGTTGAATTCATAGGTGTTCAGAATGATTTGATAGTTATCTAGTTAAATTCAGATGAAACGAGGTCCCCTACTCTATCACCATCTTGCCTCCTTCCTCCTTATAGAAGCCCATTTTAGAACTCAATACCCTCTTGACCTTAGGGACACATTAAATTGGTTCTAAGGATTCTTCTCTGTTTTATTTAGTAACTTGGTTTGCTCAGGGATTGATTTCTCTGATCAATGTGTGCTCTTTCTTATTTTTGTTATTTTCTTCCAAAAGTGTGATGAGTCTTGTTTTTTAGCTCATTTTCACAAATGAGTGTCTTATTTGACCATATTCAGTGACTGGAATGAATTTTCCTAGCAGTTGTGATATTAACTCAACTCTTTCACTAGTGGTGAATTGAGCTTCTGTACGCGTTGTAGCATATTTTGTCAGTAAGGACCCTCCCATACACAACCCCAACACTTTTAAAACTAATCATCCCCTTGATCATCCCCATAAACTAGCAATACCCTCCTGCCTAATCAGTTCTGTCTCTAGTTTTGGGGTAGTCCAGATTCTCCTGTGAAACTATTTTTCATCAGTTTCTGTTTCAACATGTTTTATGTTGCAGTTCTCTGTCCTTGTTTTCACTGTCAACTTTGTCCCATCTACTCCATAATATGTAGACATTTCTCAGAGCTTCTGGTTTATTAATGCTATCTACCAGTTTTCCAGTGTTGTTATGGATTTATTCTTATTTTATATTTCTCCTGTCATTTTGATGGGATTTAGGATATAAAATGTTTAGAAATGTTTCCATAATAATCACTATTATTTATTGAGTACCATTCTCCTCTTTTATTTCTGGAAATGGTGCTCACCAAACTGCCTACAACTGAACACTATATTATAATAGTTCATCCTTATATGGTACTTACTGTCTTCTACGCACTCTTATAAGTGTTGTGGTATGTATTAACTCATTTAATCTTGAGACAATCTTATGAATTAGGTACTACTATTTCCCACATTTTACAAATGAACTTATATCTTAATATATGCATGTTATCCATTTATAGATTATATGCATGTATTGGTGTACTAATTATTAAGTACATAATAAAGCTCTACATAAAATAAAGCTCTATATAAAATTTTAAGAGGATTATAGTGCAATATACATTCTAATATTTTCTTTCTTCATTCCAAAAATTGTCTTCACCAGACCCTGAAATGCCTGCAAATTGCTGTAGAGGCTTTTCTTTCCTTTGCTCCTGACTCACCTCCAGCACATACACCTTGCCTTTCTCCTCCCTATTCCAAGCAGCTTGCAACTCCCCACCCGACCCCCCATTTGTAAACCTCCCCTTCCTCCAGCGTCTCATCCTCTTCCTCCAAACACTGCAGGTCTCTCCTCCCCTTATTGCAATCCACATCCCTCCTCCTTACCTCAAATTCAGCCCCTGCACTTGCAAGCTACCTCCTCCTAGCCCAGGACTTGTAACCTCCCATACCATACTAGAGACAGCCCTTTCCCTGGCCTCTGTGCACCCAGTTGTAGTGCCCCTACCTTAGACCTTCCTCCTCCCTGCTACCTGGGGAGTACTTTGCAGACCTCCAGTGAGTTTCCTGACATCAGAGGGTGATGAAGTGGAGCCTTCCCAGGTCCAACCTAATTCCAGACTGAATCCCTCCTGGGGGAAGGGGAGGCCTGATTGGCAGGGAGGCAGAGTGGAACCAAAGCCTTAACTTCCAAGTCCTGATTGAGTTTTGTTGGCATTATTCAGCTTGGAGAGTTGGGAAGAAGTACAACATGCATAGTGATGGTTGAGGCCCAACTTTTCTGTCCAGTCGAGCAAGTGACATCTTGAGACTATTCTAGAAGACTTTCAGTTTGTTTCCGGGTGAACCTAGAAAGGCATCGAGGCAAAATAATTCATAATTTGCATCTCTGAACCCTTTCACACTAGCTTATACACTGGAATGGCTTTGCATAGGTTTTGTTTCCTTTTGACATACCTTGACAATATCCAAAAATACATGCATTTTAAAATTATGGAGTATCCAGATTAGCCTTCCAAGATAACTATTTTTAAGTGGGGGTAACAGTTCCTTGTGTGTTTAAATTCTGGAGTGTTTGTATTCTTTAAGAAAACCATGTGCATTACTCTATCTCTGCCCACTCTACCTCCAGGTCCATAGGCTCTATGTATTCTCACAGGAATCAATGGTTGGTTTGGTACATCAATTAGTCAAGAACTAATGACTTAGTGGCTATCGATGTCATTTCATTCATTGGTCACATCAAAATAATATCTGTCAATCAGAGATATATTCTCAGAAGACAAGTACAGTACCAGAATGATTGCCAACATGAACAAATATTTCACGGATGTCACTGGCTTGCTGAACTGGCTGCCTGCATGTTTTTCCCTGGATTCCTTATTCACCTAGGAAATTTTTAAAAAATGCATCAGCCAGAACTAAACAGACTCAAATTGTAACTACTCAAATGTGTGGAACTGCTGAATATGCTTAATGCTGCCACAGGTTTATAGCTATGTACAGAACATCCTTTGTTTGAGCCTTGTCCCCTAAAACTAGAACTGTGTGAATATATTTTTTTAACTTTTATATAGAAGTAGAAAATAAATAAATACATCTAACTCTGGGAAAAAGTAATAAATATTTTAGAAAATTATTATGGTGTATATATACAGCAGTATTAACATGCCAGTGGCACAAATGCAGGATATATAATAAAGAGAAGTGTATACAGGGAAAAAAGGTGAAGATTAAAAACCAAACCAAACAAATCAATAATTCCCAGTGCTAACTGGCAATCAGTTCTTAAATTCTACTCTTCTTGTTGCCTTGAACCAAAACTAACATTCAGTGAAACAAACTAAAAATTTTACTTTTTTTCTTTACTTTCTGAAGTTCTTCTGGGCCAGAACTGCTATGAGAATCACTGACTAAAACCACTGAATGGCAGCCACTACAACCCCTCTATTCAGTAATCTATTCTTCCTTCAGATCTCCAACTGTTAATCACTGGCTTGTTAGTTTCCTAGGGCTGTCATAACAGAGTACCATAAACTAGGTGACTTATAAAAGAATGAAGAAATGTATTGCTTCAAGTTCTGGAGGCTAGATTTCTGAAATCAAGGCATTAGCAGGGCCATGATTTTCTTGAAACCTGTAGACAAAAGGTCCTCTTTCATTTTACGGCTTCTATGAAGCCCCAGAAGTCTCTTGGCTTTGGAAGCACAATCCTAGTCTCTGCCTCCATCTTCACAAGACATTTTCCCTATGCATTTTCACTTCATCTTCCTTCTATGTGTGCTTGTGTTCAAATTTCCCATTTTTGTAAGGACACCAGTCACATTGGGTTAGGGTCCACCCTAATGACTTCATTTTAACTGATCACCTCTGTAGAGACCCTATTTCCAAACAAGTTCACATTCTGATGTATAAGGAGTTGGAACTTATACTGGGAGTATAATCTTTTTTTTTTTCTTCCAGAGGCAGGACACACAATTCAACCCATAACAAGTGGTACGACCAGGTTCCCTTCACCATCTTCACTACCCTTGCCAAATGTCCCTTCTAGAGTATGGTAGCTATGACTGAACATTCTACCAAAGAAGAGGTCCATTTAGAGGAGAGTGGACTGATGCCCAAACCCCCATTAGTCTGGACACTACATATTTTTTAGTATAGCTAAAGATAACTCTGGTTTATCTTTATCAGTTAATGTTCTTGAACCCCAGGTCTTTTGTATAGAGACTGTTATCAATGCAAGCCTCCCTCAACCAAAATAAAATATGCTGATTTTTTAATCTAAGTATATGATTTTACATTTTTCCTCATGAAATTGTTTTTTGTGCTGTTGCTTTGTCTTTAATTTTTAGTCCATCAGGCTAGCTTCTGAAGTTATATGCAAATATTGTGTATATAAAAGTCTTTGATCATCTAATCTGAGGGTCTTGGGAGCTTTGTGAATTGTGCATTTATCATCTAACATCTAGTTACCATTAGGCTTTTGTTACTTGCAGATGAGGTAATTTGTATTCTTTTTTTTAAGGTTATTTATTTATTTGATAGAGAGAGCTAGAACAGGCAGGGATAGTGGTAGGCAGAGAAAGACGGAGAAGCAGGGCCCCCACTGAGCAAAGAGCCCAACGTGGTGCTCAATCCCAGGATCCAAGATCATGATCTGAGCCAAAGGCAGACATTCAACTGACAGAGCTACCCAGGCGCCCCTAGGTAAATTGTATTCTGTTTGCTCATTAAAATTATGGATATAAATGTTGACCAGAATAAGAACAAATTCAGAACAAGTCAACATGTGAGACCTCCCCATAGGTTGACAGTGATCAGCACATATGAAGAGCAGTACAAATTCACCTTACTATATTATCACACATCCATCACTGCATCCACTGCACAAACATCTATAAAGTATTCACATGTTCCAGTCCTGTGTTAGCTATGTCAAAGTTCCTTATTGTGAAAGGAGACAAAAGTACCATGGCAAGTGTGAACAAACCAAGCACATGTGGTAAAATGCAAGCAGCACAACAGGTTTTAAGAAGTGAGATGAGAGTTAAGGGAAATAAAATCTAAAATTGGGGAGGTGATCAAGACCCAGATCTCTTTTAGTATTATGGACAATGATATTTTCAAAATATATCTACATTTCTTGCCTCATTCTCTTCACCAAATTATCAATTTTTCATTGCTTACAACCTATCTTCTCCCCCTTACAACTCTGATGAATGTATTTTATAGAAGATCATGAAGTATCTCTTTTCTATCTTTGAGACATTTACAGCTAACCTCATCCTGCTTCTCAAACTCTCTTCTTCCTTCACTTGTTAAACCATAAAGTATCCTGGTTCTCTTCCAACTCCTGTGACCACATCTTACATTGTTTGCTCTATTGTCTGATCTTTCTCCTTTTTTAAATATTTTATTTTATTTATTTTTTAAAAGATTTTATTTAGTTAGTTTAGAGAAAGAAAGAGGGAGAGTGTGTGTGTGAGTGGTGGGAGGAGGAGAGGTAGAGGGAGAGAGAAAACCTCAAGCAGGTAGGCTGTGTGCTGAGCACGGATCCCATTGTAGGGCTCAATCTCACAACCCTGAGATCATGACCTGAACTGAAATCAAGAGTCGGACACTTAATCAGGTGCCTCAAGATTTTAAGTACTCTACACCCAACATGCTGAGATCTAGAATCACATGCTCTAGAGACTGAGCCAGCCCAAGTGCCTCTGATTTTTCACTTTTTCATAGGCATTGAATTTTTCTAAAGCTCATAATATTACTAAATAAAAGATAGCAGGAAACCAAATTTTGTTCAATCTCCTCATGAAGGGAAAATAACTTACCCAGATATCAAATGGAAAAAAATATTTTCTCTTTTGCATATCTTAGACTATTATATGTTGCACAGCCCTACTTTTTCTTCTTCAAATGAATGCTGACTATTCAGATGCTTCGAGTCTTAAATATTGAAAATTACTTTCTGGTGTTTATCTCTAGTTTGTCTTCCCTGCACTCCAGTCTCACATTTCTGTCCCATGGGAAGTTCTTGCATGTCATATCTTAACTCCCAAGTGTCTTAGTCTTTTCAGGATGATATAACAAAATACCACAGACTTGGTAACTCATAAACAAAAGAAATGTATTTCTTATAATTCTGGAGGGTGACAGTCCAAGATCAGAGAGCCAGCATGGTCAGATTCTGGTGACGGTCCTATTTTGGTTCCAGACTACCAACTTCTTGCTGTGTTCTCACATGGTAGAAGGTGAAAAGGATATCTCCCATGTCTCTTTTATAAGGAATAATCCCATTTTTGAGGGACATCTACCTTCATGACCTAATCACCTCCTAAAGGCCCAACTTCCTAATACCATTATTTTGGGGATTAGGATTTCAACATGAATTTTGAGGGACACAAACATTCACACCATAGTACCAATTTTAGTAGTCCTTTGGAAGAAACTATCTCTTGTCTACAGAGAACTAGCAAGCTACCAATTAATCAGGAACAAAGCTTGAAGTTATTTTTATTTTAACTCCCTTATCTCCTATATTTATCCATCACCACTCATTTTCTATATCTTGAGGATTCTTAACCTATATTCAAAGAGCCCATAGAATTATAAAACAAAATATTTCACTAATTCATTATTTTCTGTAATCTCAACTTGAGCATTTTCTGCAATAAAGAATGGAGGCAGCTTTTTTTCAGTACTTTCAACATCCAGGTAGTCAAAAAAATCTGCCAATGTTTTCCTCAGGCTATTGGCAGAAGACAATATAGAATCTTCAGGATATATTGATTAAAGTCTCTGTAATGCTCCCAAAATTGAAGAATATAATCCATTTTCCTTGAGGTCATCTTAGGAAAGTGTATGTATGGCAGGAAATCCTCTAGCCTCTGATTATATCACCAAGAGCAATGATGACAAGAATAAAAATAAATTATTAAACATTTGTGTAACAAACAATTTGCTAGACACTTCGTTTTTATTATCCAATTCAATCCTCAAAACAACCTATGAGGAAAATGCTAACATGATTCTAATTTCATAAAGAAATCAATTCAGAGAAATAAAGTATCTTACATAAGCCAATTGCCTAAGATCACATAATCTACTAGGTAGCAAAACTTGGAACTTGTGCCATTCTCTGCTTGGCTGTTGGTAACTTTCAAAAATGTATATTTTACTGTGGCAAAATTTCATTTTTAACCCTTTTCTAGGTGTACAGTTCTATGGCATTATGTATATTCATATTGTTGCACAACTATCACCACCATCTATCTCCAGAACATTCATCTTCCCCAACTGAAACTCCATAAACCAATAAACACTAACTCCCCATTCTTCCGTACTCTTAATCTCTGGCAACTATCATCCTACTTTCAGGTTCCATGAATATGACTACCCTAGGTACCTCACATAGGTGGAATCTATATTTGGCCTTTTATGACTGGCTACTTTTTTCACTTAGAATAATGTCTTTAAGGTTTGTCTATGTTGTGGCATATGTCAGAATCTCCTTCCCCTTTAGGCTCCATTGCATATTTGTATAATACATTTTGATTATCCCTTAATCCATCTATGGACACTTGTGTTGCTTTTACCTTTAGGCTATTTTGAACAATGCTACCATGAACATGGGTGAACAAATATCTATTTAAGTATTTGCTTTGATTTCTTTTGGGTGTATACTCAAAAGTGGAATTGCAAGATAATATGGTAGTACAATGTTTAATATTTTGAGAAATTGCTATACTGTTTTCCACAGTGGCTATATCATTTACATTCACACCAGCAATATACAAGAGTTCTAACTTCACATTATCACCAGCACTTGCTATTTTCTGTGTTTTTGTTTTTTGTTGATAATAGCCATCCTAATGGGTGTGAAGCAGTATCACATTGTGGTTTTGTTTTGCATTTCCCTAATGATTGGTGATACTAAACATCTTTACATGTGTTTATTGGCCATTTGTATATCTTCTTTGGAGAAATGTTTATTCATTTACTTACTTTTAATAGGGGTGTTTGGGTTTTTCTTATTGCTGAGTTATAGGAGTTCTTTATGTATTCTGGATATCAATCCCTTTTAAGACATATGATTTGAAAATATTTTCTTTCATTGCATGGATTGCCTTTTAACTCTGTTGATAGTGTTGTTTAATGCACAGAAGTTTTTAACTTCAATTCCAACTAGGACACCTGGGTGGCTCAGCAGTTGAACATCTGCCTTTAGCTCAGGCATGATCCCCAGTCCAGGGATCAGATGGAATCCCACATCATGCTCCCCACAGGGAGCCTACTTCTCCCTCTGCCTGTGTCTCTGCCTCTCTCTCTGTTTCTCTCATGAATAAATGAATGAAATCTTTAAAAAAGAAATTTAAATCCAACTTATTTCTTTCATTGTCCAGTTTTTGGTGTCTTGTCTATGAAATCATTGCCAAATCTAATGTCATGAAAATTTTTTTAAAGATTTTATTTATTCATTCACTTATTCATTTATTTAAAAGATATTATTTATTTATTTATTTATTTATTTATTTATTTATTTATTCATTTGCTGAAGAGACTATCTTGCCCCTATTGAATGGTATTAGCACTCCTGTTGAAAATCATACCGTATATATAAGGGTTTATTTGGGGGCTTTGTATTTTTTCTATTGGTCTCTATGTCTCTCTTTATGCCAGTACCACTGTTTTAATTAGGGTAGCTCTGTAGTAAGTTTTGAAATCAGAAAGTGGGAGACCTCTCCATTTGTTCTTCTTTTTCAAGGTTGGTTTGACTATCTTGGGTTCCTTGAGATTCCATTTGAGATTTGGGATGTATTTTTCACTTTTTTATATATTTTTTAAGTTCTAGGTAGTTAACATACAGTGCAAAATTGGTTTCAGGAGTAGATTTCAGTGATTCATCACTTACATACATCCCCCAGTGCCATCCTTAATACTGATCACCCATCTAGTCCATCCTCCATCCACCTCCCACGTCAACTCTCAATTTGTTTTCTATCATTAAGAGTTCCTTATGATTTGTCTCTCTCTCTCCTTTCTTTTTGTCCTTTCACATATGTTCATCTGTTTTGTTTCTTAAATTCCACAAATGAGTGAAGTCATATGGTGTTTGTCTTTATATGACTATTTCCCTTAGTATAATACACTCTAGCTCCACCCACATCATTGCAAATGGCAAGATTTCATTCTTTTTGATAGTTGAGTAATATTCCATTGTGTGTATATATCACATCTTTACCCATTCATCAGTCAATTGATATTTGGCCTCTTTCCATATTTTGGTTATTGTTGATAATGCTGCTATGAACATTGGAGTGCATGTAACCTTCCGAATCTGTATTTTTGTATCCTTTGGGTAAATACCTAGTAGTACAATTGCTGGATTGTAGTGTAGTTTTATTCTTTTACTTGCAAATAAATAACACATTTAAGATAATTTATTTTTATTTTAAGTAGGGCAAATATTCTTTCTGTTTTATTTGGATTTTATTTATAATTTGCTCAAACAGGATTTTTATTATCAAAACACAATGGTGAACTTCAGCTCAACAGACCCAAGAGTTCAAGTGTTGACTTCACCACTTACTAGCTATTTGATCATGGGCAATTTATTTATCTTGCTGTCTCTCTATTGCCTTAATTCCCAAATCAGGATAATAGTAGAGCCTACCTCACTAGGCCTTTGAGATAATCAAAAAAAGGATGAATTTGCATTACTTAGAACAAGGCCAATATATAGTAAGTATTCAATATATATTAACTGTTATTTGATTTCCTAGTTATTGGAATTTAAATTTATTATACATTATCTTAATTTTAGTTCTGCCGAGAAAGAAGAGCCTGAATATAGTTTCAAAATTTGTTGGTCAAATAATTTTAATGTTACTTTAGATATTTTATCAGTTATGTAATAATGAAAAATGCAAAGCTTCCAATTTTTTTTCTATTTTTCCCCCAGTGTTTTTTTTCAATGTATGGTATGTTAGTTTGGGAAATTAAGATTGTCTTGTCTCCTAATAACTTTACTAATGCAATTAAGATATTTGACCAAACATCTCCATTTGCAGGCCATCATTTGAATTTTTATTCTTATTGAAGATCAGACTGGACTAAGTTCTTCATCTGCTATTCTAAAAGACACAAGTTAACTAGACAACAAGTTAACTAACAAATGGTTTAGTTACTACCTTTAGAAAGAATTAAGGTAATGTACAAGTTTATTTTATAGATCAATTAAGTTTTACTGATATATTTTCAAGCCAGTTTCTGAAATTCCTACTTCCTCTTAGCTTTTTGTCATTCAGTTTAAAATTAGCAAAATTCAAATTTAAACATCAAGCTTTATAATTCAAAATCTGTTTCTGGCTCAGAGATTGGGTGATTCTATAGGTCTTTTCATAATCACAGACTCAAGAATGTTGGAGATGGAAGCAACCTTAGAGTCCATCTAGCCTAACCCTCTCATTTATGCTTTGGAAAATTGAGATATATAAAGACCAAGAGTATGGTCTCGAGAAAAATTGGTATTCTCCTAAGAGCCACTTATTTTAAATCTCTACCTCTATAGGCCTTTGCTTAGGAAGCTGGAAAATACATGTGTCTATGCATGTGTGTCTCTTTTGCCTTTGTAATCATTTTATAGGTTTCTCAAAGGGTTATTACTTAATGACTAGATCAATTGGTGACTAAATTGTCAATTTAGATCAACTGTCTAAGTTCTGTACTAGATTCCTTATACCCAAGCTTGATATTTGTATCATTATATCATTAAATCTTCTTCTATAGTTAAATCTATATCTATCTCTATTGATACAGAAAGATTATGTACACTAGTTTACCATTTTTAAATGGTTTTCAAAATAAGTACACATAAATATGAGGGAAAAACCATGGATTATGTATACTTGCCAGCATTTTTTTGATAGGTCAAGTAATTATGAATGTCAGTTAAAACATGCAAAATTGAAATTGAATTCCACTTGGACTTTGTGTATGGAATCACTGCAGAATGAAACATGTGTTTGGTTAAAGTCAACACTTCTAGTTCTATAGCAAACCTAAAGAAAATAATTTTAAAAAGGCATTGTAGTCATGAATATTTCTTCATGAATTCTAGGTGAATTATCATGCTATCACAGCTATTCACGTGGATAAGAACTATGGTGAGGACCCCAAATAGCCAAAGTAATTTTGAAAAATAACAGGGGTTCCTGGGTGGTTCCGTTGTTTAAGCATCTGCCTTTAGCTCAGGTCATGACCTCAGGGTCCTGGGATGGAGCCCCACATCAGGCTCCTTGCTTGCGGCAGAGGGAGGGAGGCTGCTCCTCCCTCTCCCTTTGCCCTTCTCCCAACTGATTCTTGCTCTCTTTCTCTCTCAAATAAATAAATAAAATATATTTAAAAAAAGAAAAGAAAACCAAAGCTGGTGGCATCTGATACCAGACTTCAAGCTGTATAACAAAGCTGTAATCATCAAGACAGTATGGTACTGGCACAAAAACATGCACATAGATAAATGGAACAGAACAGAGAACCCAGAAATGGACCCTCAACCCTTTGGTCAGCTAATCTTTGACAAAGCAGGAACGAATTATCTAATGGAAAACACAATAGTCTCTTTAACAAATGGTGTTAGGAAAACTGGACAGCCACATGCAGCAAAATGAAATTGGATCACTTTCTTACACCATACACAGAAATAAACTCAAAATGGAGAAAGAACTAAATGTGAGTCAGGAATCCATCAAAATTCTAGAGGAGAACACAGGCAGCAACCTTTGTCACCTCAGTCACAGCAACTTTTTGCTAGACACATCTCCAAAGGCAAGGGAAATAGAAGCAAAAACAAACTATTGGGACTTAATCAAGGTAAAAAGCTTTCACACAGCAAAGAAAACAGTCAACAAACCTGAAGACAGCCTACAGAATGGGAGAAGATATTTGCAAATAACATATCAGATAAAGGGCTAGATCCAAGATCTATAAAGAACTTATCAAACTCAACACCCAAAAAACAACAAATCCAGTCAAGAAACGGGTAGAAGACATGAATAGATATTTCTTCAAAGAAGAGATACAAATGGCCAACAGATACATGAAAAAGTGCTCAACATCACTTGCCATCAGGAAAATACAAATCAAAACCTCAATGAGATACCACCACAGACCAATAAAAATGGCTAAAATTAACAAGTCAGAAAACAACACATTTTGGCATGGACATGGAGAAAATGGGACCATCTTACATTGTTGGTGGGAATGCAAACTGGTACAGCCACTCTGGACTCAAATCTAATCAAATAGTTTTAGTGTTACTTTAAATATCTAAAGTAACGCATGCACACATTAATCAAATGTGTGTGTTTTTGAGGTTCCATAAAAAGTTAAAAATAGAGGCACCCTATAACCCAGCAATTGCACTACTAGGTATTTATCCAAAAGATATAAACATAGTGATTTGAAGGGGAACATACACCCCAATGTTTATAGTAGCAATGTCCACAGTAGCCAAAACATGGAGAGCTGAGATGTCCATTGACATGTAAATGGATAAAGAAGATGTGATATATATATATATATATATATATATATATATATATATATACACACACACAATGGAATATTACTCAATCAACAGAAAGAATAAAATTTTGCCATTTGCAATGACATAAATGGAACTAGAGGGTATTAAGCTTAGAGAGTATTATGCTAAGTGAAATAATTCTGTCAGAGAAAGACAAATACAATATGATTTCACTCATATGTGGAATTTAGGAAACAAAACAGATGAACATAGGGGACAGGAAAGAAAACTGAATAAGATGAAAATAGAGAGAGAGGCAAACCATAAGAGACTTTTAACTATAGGAAATAAACTGAGGGCTTCTGGAGGAAAGGCGGGTGGAGCAATGGGGTAATTGGGTGATGGACATTAAGGAGGGCACTAGATGTAATGAACACTGGGTGTTCATGTAAGGAGGGCACTAGAACACTGGGTGTTCATTAAGGAGGGCACTAGATGTAATGAACACTGGGTGTTATATGAATCACTATATTCTCGCTCTAAAACTAATAATCCAGTATATGTTAAACAGATTTTAAATAAAAATTTAAAAAAATAAAAAGAACTATGCTGGAGAGTGATTTTAGATATAATATAGGCTTTGCTTAGTAAGAGAGGTTGATTCACATCAACTAATTTTCTGATGTGTTGTGTAATCAACACTGAAGATATAGAGGCAAATAATTTCACTGGAGTTTGAGATTGCAGTTATAAACTGAATAATTATAGTTTCCTACCACATCAAAGCAGTCAACTATAGTCAATCCTGACTCTAGAATATATCTTGTATGTATTTCCTATTTTTATTACTTGTACCCATATCTTAGTACCTCATTATTTTCATCTGGAATTTTTCTGTAGCCTCCTAATGGTTCCCTTCATCTGTAGGTTCCTTCCCCCCCTTTTTAAACCCTTCCTCTAAGTTTTTATTTAACTCCCAGTTACCTTACATACAGGTAATTTTAGTTTCAAGTGTAGGATTTAGTGATTCATCGCTTACATATAACACCCAGTACTCATCACAACTACAGGTTTTTCCCATTCTAATTAATCCTTCAGTCCTCTACTAAATTTTCTTAAAGCACAGATATAATTAAATCACCCTTGTATCTCAAAAAATTCATGAGCTCTCTGTTGATTACTAAATAAATCCAAGTGCCTTATTTTGATGTCCATGAGTGTGGACAATCTACCCTAAACTACACTTGTATTATTTTCTCCTATATCTTTCTTGTTGCTATAACAAAAACTTACAATTATATTTTCACATATACCGAACTCTTTATGCTATTATGACTTTGCTCCTGTCTTTTCTTTTACTTCAAATGCTGCCCCTTTCCTTGGTGAATATTTTCTTATCCTTTAAAACTCAGGTCGGGGGATCCCTGGGTGGCGCAGCGGTTTGGCGCCTGCCTTTGGCTCAGGGCGCGATCCTGGAAACCCGGGATCGAATCCCATATCGGACTCCCGGTGCATGGAGCCTGCTTATCCCTCTGCCTATGTCTCTGCCTCTGTCTCTCTCTCTCTGTGACTATCATAAATAAATAAATTTAAAAAAATTAAAAAAAAATAAAACTCAGGTCAGGTGTCACTTTTCCTCAGCTTTATTCTCTTTTTCAAGATGTATCAGGTGCCCCACATCTATGATTATGTTAGTTTAAGCCCCAATGACTGAACTTTACACATTTAATCATAATTTTCTATTACTAAGACTCTCTCCCTTATTAGACAATTAGCTTCCTGGAGCAGGGAACTGTGTAGTATTTAGCTTTACACCTCTAATGTCTGGCATATCTCAAGTGTTCGTTAAATGTTAATTGAATGAATGCAGATGTTTCCCACATGTATTTATGTAGCCTATAATTCTCTGGACACCAATTATACCTTTCCATATGCCTTCAGGGGCCCCTCCTGCCAGCACTACAAATTTAAAATAAACCAAATTTATTTCCTATCTGCTTCTATAACACCCACTAGTTCATTCTCTTATATTCCCCATCACTGTTACTGATACTACCATCCTGTCAGTTCCCCAGGCTCAGCATTTCAGAGGCATATAGTCAGTTGTGTTGTACTTAGAAAAGTATTTTTCACATCTGTCCCATCTTTTTTTTTCATTTTCGTTGCTTCAGTCCTAATTCAAGTCCTTAATATCTCTCATATAGACAAATCACAATAGCTTCCTAACTATCCCATGCCTATCATCTACTTCCAATTCTCAAATTCATTATTCATGTTTCTGCCAGATTAATCTTTGTAAAACAAAATTCTATCACATAACTCCCTGGATCAGAAAAACTTTAGTGAGTCTTATTGTCTAGAGAAACAAGTTCCATTTCCTTAGGTTTATATTTAAGTCTGTCCATTGCCTGAAAATCATCTATCCTCGAAGCCTTACCTCTACTACCTTAATCCAAGTACCATGTAATTCAGCTAAATAAAGCGGTCCACTAGGTTCCAAATCTGTCCTATGCTTTCCCCTTAAGCCTTTTTCCCCATTCAGCTTTCTCTCTGTCAAATTCATCCATCTCTAATTATCCAAATCCTTTTAAGACCTGCAGAAATGCCATATATTCCACAGAACCTTCCTTGATCCTCACAGATGGAAGCGAACTTTTTTCCTCTGAACTAGTTTAGCTCTTTTTGCTCATTATGTGTCTTATGATAATTATGTTTTACCTTCTTTTAGTAATGAGCTGTCGTCTCCCTTTCTAGACTATAAGCATATTGAAGCCAGAATTCATGTCTGATTCACTTTTTATTTTATTTTGCATCGCACCTTGTAGAATATTTTCAGTGATCAATAAATGTTTGTTGAAAGAATGGATTTGAATGTGCTTGTCAAAATGCAAAGTATGGTTCGGATATCAAGATAATACATTAGAAACAGAAGACAGAAGCAGAGGAAAATTGCAATCATGCTGATAATCTTTAGGATACATCCTCTCATCAGCATATGATAGAATAAATACAGTAGTGTAGCAAGTTTAATGAATAGAATACACTTAAAAAAAGCATGACCTTTTAAATGCCAATAGTAAAGCCTTTAGATTTATCTGTATGAAGGTTTATCAAGCAAATAAGATGACTGAACTCAATGAGGCAAGGGAAAGTAAAGAGGATGTTAGGTGTTTATACAATATATACAATTTTTCATTGTTTACACTAACTACCAAAGAGTAAAACGTGGCACATAAAAGTGGCATGTGCACATCTTTATTATCAGGATAATACATGTTATGGAATGTAGTATGTATCTTATATATGCATACTCATCTTAATATTTATAAAATAGAGAAGTACATCCTTTGCAAAATCAAACTATCCCCTAAAACAGATCACTCAAAGTAATTACAAAGTATAATAACATGCCATTTGAGTGGTTAATAATTACCTTAGAATCATTACCTCCAATATATATGGATTGATTTATAGTTGTAACATTTACAATTGGTTCCCTCACCTAGATTTAAATTATTCAATATAAACTATTTTTACATTGCTTTTAAGCAAAACTGGGTCCAGAGTTTTTCAATAATTGTTAATGGACCAAATGCATAATAAAGTGTTTTTTAAATAAGATCATAATTCTCCCCCCATGCATCTCTTGCATTTTTATTTGTATAATGTGCTTTAGTCACATACTTAACACAACCTATGACTCACCAGAAAATTGTTCTTATGATTTTCTTTAATGGGGGCATTTGTAATTATACTCTTTGCAAGTCTTCAGAGAAATTACATTTCATTCTAAACTTTCAGCTACATGGCAGCTTGATCTGTTTATCACTGTGCCATGGTTTTGCTTGAGTCATATTGAAATGCTTCTGTAGTACTTACTTTCAGGATTGCATTAAGTAATGAGTGTACTATGACATCAAAAGGAAACATGAGGATTAATGTTGACATAAAAATGTTAACGTTTGGTAAAAAGAAAATCACTATTGATTTTTTTTACTATTACGTGGTATTTGGAACTTTGGAAGGGCTGTAGTTTCATTATATAACCTTAATATGACATGGCTAGTGAATTTTAGATTTCACAAATATGTCCATAGGAATCTCATAGGAGAAAATAATTAAGGCTTCTTAACATATATCAACATAGTGTCTTCTGGGAAATGGATTTTATTAATGATTTAATTTCCCATTTTTCCACAGGATTTGAGGTTCCAATTGAAACCCTGTTTGGGCCATTGCATTATTGTCTGCTAGTACTTAATCTTCACCAAAAGCCTAATCACTTATTTTAAAACAAAAGAAGAATGAGGTAAGGAAAAAAGTAATGAAATGCAGCATAGCACATCTTTCAAAGTAAGGGGAGGTAGCATTTTAAAAACGATCTAGGATCAGTGACATTCAAAAATTATTTGCTGAACACTAAATGTGCTCAAGTGTGGCATCTCAATTCCAAGGACTCTATGTCTTCCGTTATGAAATGAACCACACAGGCTTTTTTCTTCTTCTTTGCTGTTGCTGAAGCCTAAGGTAATAATTATTGATGTCACTGATATACCACAAATGGTAATGTATATTGCAAAATAAATGTTCTACTTTATCTAATGGAGATTCTATGATGTTCTGGTGCTATAATGATGAGTATAATTAACAATCTTAAATGCTATTTAAAAAACACATACAATTTAGTGCTGTTCTCATAACACATCATATATGCACATTTACTTATATCGTGGGGTCATACTTAATGGCTTTCTGCCTAATCCATCATGGTGTCCTTAAATTACCATGTTGCTAGTTCATCATTTTTGAAATACTTAGTCTGATAGTTCTTTGAAGTATTATGTTTCACTGAGTAGCATTGCCTATATCAGAGAATGATATAATCAGATGTTATTTAAAGATACAATGTCACTTTCTAAACCCAAATCTAATGAAACATATAGATATGAAAAGAAAATCAAAAAGTGTCCACACCTTTCCCTTGTAGTCTCTAATAATGGATATTTTTCATTAAAGTAAAAACTTAAATATACAATTATTTTCTGCAAAAGACAGACCACCCCCAAATGAATTGATATGAAATGCTTATATTCATACTAATTGGGACTGACTTATTGAAGGTGACACATATTAATTCTGGATTGGCAACATATAAACATGTAAAGCCATGACTATAGTAATGATAGTTATTAATTTTGTTGAGCTTGTTAGCCTTAGAATGAACTATACTTTTGAGTGTTTCTATGTTACATTATGTTTGAGAAGAATAAGAGGCTATGTATTAATCTTTGAATCTCAACCCTCCTTTTAGGCTCTGTTAAAGTGACGGTGTTTGTCAAATGATGGAAGGGAGAAAGTGAGGGAGCAAGGAAGAAAGAGTTATGCTTCACAGCAGCCAAGGAATTGGTCTACTGTGCTGAGTAAACATGGTTTACTATATGGCACTAAGGATTTTGATAAAATATGTCAAGTTTGGCTTCTCTTTTTTATGCCAGTTTCCACTTAAGAATTTGTAATGAGCTATGCCCATGTCCTCATTAATTCATCAGCCTCCTCTTTAGTGTATTTAACTTTCACTTAAGCCCAAGATCATAGCTGCTGAGAGCACCAGTGGGGAAAGTTTAACAGTCAGCATACTATGCTAATTTCTATTTGAATAAGTATTTTATTTTAAAAAATTGACTTAGTATGAGATTCACCCAGTAAGTTCACTACAACCCTTTCAGTGTTTATATCCTAAAAACCAATCCATCTTTGAGAGATAGAACTTACTGCTATTAGAAATGTTGTCAGTGTTCAGATATTTATCAGGGATAATGGTAGCTGGCTTATGCACTACATCTTTGTGTATCATCTAGTCTTAAGGCCTTATACTTGTAGTTTGTCTCACTAATTCTCACAATTTTCTATAAGATAAAAAACAAGAAAGGTGTGATGGTTCTCTCTAGCATGTGGTAAAGAACCACCCTGAGGCTATCTCTGCATTGAATTCAGTTTATCAAGTATAGATTGATCACATTCCATTCCAGGCAATGTCTCTGGGTTTATAAAAATGAATAAAACAAGACCCTGTCTTCTCAGCTCACATAATGATTGAAGAAGCCAAGTATATCCTCATTTTAATACAATTTGTTGAGCATTCTGAAAGAGATATGGGTAGGATGACATTTGAACTCTAAAGAGGGATATTCAACCAGCTAGGGAAGGAGGTTAAACCAATGGAAAGATACTCAGAGAGATAATATTTAAGCTATCAAAAGATGAGTAGAAGGCAGCCAGACAATAAAAGATGTTGAGCTGTATGGTACAGCAAGAAGAGAGAGTAAAGGCACATATAGGAGTAAAATGAAGGTCATCTCTCCAAGTATGTGATATGGCAATGAAAGAAGAATGCTTCCTGAAGAAAGGAGAAGTCTTCTTGAATGAGGTAAATGTTGATAGAAGTCTTGAAGCAGGGGTGCCTGGGTAGCTCAGTTACACATCCAACTCTTGATTTTGTCTCAGGTCATGATCTTGGGATGGGGAGATTGAGGGCACCCTCTTCCTTGGCCATCAGTTTCCACATTCAGCGCAGACTCAGCTTGTAGATTCTTTCTTCCCCTGTGCCCTTCTTCCCACTTTCTCTCTCTCTCTCTCTCTCAAATAAATAAATAAATAAATACATAAATAAATAAATAAATAAATAAATAAATAAATAATAAAATCTTAAAAAAAGAAGTCTTGAAGCATAAGTTTGAATGAGCCAAATAAAGATTTGAGAAAGGACATTTTCTAAACAGAAATAATAGCATTCAAAGATTATAAGCTTATTTGATGTACATTTGCCTGGTATCAGGCAAAATGAATTTAGGAATTAGGATCCTTTTTTTCTCCATTCTCTAGAGTGTAAGTAGTCAATGCATTGATTCCTACTTCTTTGAACTCTGAGTAAAGTCATATAAACATAAAATTTAAAAACTGAAGGAAATTTATTATTTTTTTCTGAAGGAAATTTAGATACTATTTCATTCAGATGCTTATTTTCTAAATGAAGAAATTGAGACTCAGAGGGCTGAGATGACTTGTTCATGGAGAGCTGTTTGTGATTTTCAGAGTTTAGGTAAGAATCTGATGCACCCACATCAGCAGAAAATCTTGAGAACTGATGTATTTTTGTATTGTTTCCCTCAGTCCCAGTGGATTGCCATTAGAGGCAGTAAAGTTTAGAGGTTAAAATGTTGGCTTTAGAGTCTATATACCTTTGCTTTCATCAAATACATGCCAAGTGACTTCAGGCAAGTGATATTATCTCTTTTAGCTTCAGATCGTTCATCTACTAAATGGGGGATAATAATGTAAAATGCTTTGACCATTGCCTAGCACATAATAAGAACTCCATAAATGTGTTATCATTACCTGTCTTTAGGCAATCAAGTACTAGCATACATAAGTAGATTGGGTATAGGCACTCTTAAAATTGATTTGACTTTCCAAATCATTTAAAAAATTGGTTGTAATGACTGTCATGAAACCAATTTCACCAAAACCTTTCTAAGTTACAATGTTTTAGAACTGCCATGTACACAGACCCCAAATTATGTGATTTTCTATTATAATCATTAATAGAGAATATTAAATTTTTATGAATTAAACAATATCAAGTACTGGTTAAGAGATTTTATTTATTTATTTATTTATTTATTTATTTATTTATTTATTTATTTATTTATTTATTTATGGTTAGGAGATTTTAGAGTAAGAATTGCAAATCTGATAATTTGAAATGTGAAAAACATTTCTACCCTAAGCAAAACTCTCTAAAAAAAACTATGTTTCTTGTATAATGATATAGGAATGGCTATGTGACCTTGCATCTGATCCCAATCTTATGTTCCAGTGCTCCCGTTATTTTATTTTTTTAAGATTTATTTATTTATTCATGAGAGACATAGACTGAGAGAGAGAGGCAGAGACAGAGGCAGAGGGAGAAGCAGGCTCCTTGCAGAGAGCCTGATGCAGGACTGAATCCCAGATCCCAGGATCACAACCTGAGCTGAAGGCAGGCGCCCAACCTCTGAGCCACCCAGGCATTCCCCAGTGCACTTATTATTTAAACAATGCAAGAGATTAAAGCTGAAATCAAAGTGATGTGAATTTCATACTCCAGGAAAAAAAAACACAATCAGTACTACCCTGAATGTCAGACAGATAGATGATGGCCTTTGTTCATTTGACAAAACAATTTTAAAGACATTTTATTCTTAGAAAGTTTTGCCTTGATATAAATTTTCTAGCCAAGGGATATTAGACTTTTACTGAAGGGCTTTTGGACTTTAGATAGCTATGTATGACATGAGACACCTCAATGCTTCCAGTCATTATATTCACTGCTAATGAATTGAAACCTTTAGATCTGTAATGTGGTTCATAAATCAAAGCAACATTTTATACACATTTAAGTGATCCACAGTTATGCAGACAGAAATGAACTAAATAGAACTATTAACATCTTGGTAAAATATGAATTTGTTTTGTAATTTCAATGAAGATTTAAAAAAATATTTACTGTGTTTGGAGGAACAAATAAATGATTTCTAAAATGCAGAGGATATGGTTTTTAAAACAGAAGCTTACAGTATATGACCTATAAATAAAACTTACACAAAATATCCAGTAAGCAGGTGGTCATTTTCACAAGTCATAGATTACTGCCTTTGCTTAATAATTTTTAGCATAATAATATCCTCAGTGTTAAAATAATAATGATGATAATAATAATAATAATAATAATTAATAATATCTTCAGTGTTCCTGTATTATGGTATGAATTTCTATAAACTGTTCTGAGAAATTGTTTCTACTTATTCTTTTCTCCTAGTAAAACAATCTAGTAGCAATAAACATTGAAAGTTCACAAGGTTAGATTACGTTCTTTAGGAAGCATGATGAGAAAACACTCTTCTTTTCTTTTGGAGAAAGAAATATAAAGGAAATGAGATAATATCAGGAATCTATTTTAGAGACCTACATTCAGGTCTTTAAAGCTAGAGTTCTTTCTAGCTAGAGTTCTATGAAGTTTATTTTCTCTATACATGCTATTCTGCTCTGAGAACTAATATGTAAAATAGTAATTTCCAGGCACTCCACAGTTTACATTAATGACCTGATTATTTTTTAAATATTTTATTTATTTATTCATGAGAGGCACAGAGAGAGAGAGAAACAGAGAGAGAGACAGAGGGAGAAGCAGTCTCCATGCAGGGAGCCCAACATGGTACTCGACTCCGAGTCTCCAGGATCATGCCCAGACTGAAGGTGGCGCTAAACCGCTGAGCCACTGGGCTGCCCAATGACCTGATTATTTTATGCCTATAATACCTTATCAAGAAAAACATGTAGACTATGCAATTTAGAAAGGCCTTCTTTAAATGTGTGGGAGAATCCACCAGTAAAACCATCTGGTCCTGGATTTTTCTTTGTTGGGAGGTTTAAGATTACACATTTAATCCCCTTACTTGTAATTGATCTGTTCATATTTTCTAGACCTTCATGATTCGGTATTGGTAGTTTGTATGTTTCTAGGAATTTTTCCATTTCTTCTAAGTTATCCCATTTGTGGGCAGGTAATTGTTTATAGTAGTTTCTTATCCTTAGTATTTCTGTGGTATCAGTTGTAATGTCTCCTCTTTCACTTCTGATTTTATTTATTTTAGCCTTCTCTCTTTTTTTAGTCTAGCTAAAGGTTTGTCGATTTTGTTCATCTAAAAAAAACGGTTCTAAATTTTGTTAATTTTTTCTGTTTTAGTCTTTATTTCCTTTTGCTCTGATCTTTATTTCCTCCCTTCTTCTAACTTTGAGCTTAGTTTGTTCTTTTTCTATTTCTTTGAGGTATAATGCTAGATTATTAATTTGAGACATTACTTTTTTCTTAATATAGGCATTGATCACTATATAATATCGCTCTCAAAACTGCTTTTGTTGCATCTAATAAGTTTTGGTATGTTGTGTTTTTAATTTGCCTCAAAATATTTTTAAAATTTCTTCTTTGACACATTGGCTTTTCAGGAGTGTATTGTTTAATCTCCACATATTTGTAAATTCTACAGTTTTCCTTATTATCGATACTTTCACAATGAACACATATATTAAATCATCATGTTGTACACTTTAAATATATTACAATTTTATTTGTCAATTATACCTTAATAAAACTGTAAAGAATATAAACTTCACCCTCTGGTTAAAAAAAATAAATAAAAAAGAAAAGAAGAGAAGATGATAAAAGGGTTTTAACATCTGATATTGAAACAAGAGACTTTTTTCTTAGGACTTGATAAATCAAAACAGAAACAAAAACAGCAGCACATAAAACCCCAAACCTCCATCAATACCTCTTTCCTCAACCATTTTTATTAATTGAAGTTTTACTAAGTTCAGTATTTTTCAAAGTGTCTTAAATTAGCATTTTTATAATAGAAGTCAGTCGTCTATTAAAACTGTCACTTGACAGCTACATTTCTATGTTTATCATTTATAGTGACTTTATTTTCTTGCATATCATTTCAGAATGGCTTCCTAAAGTTATTCTGTCACAAATTTTTAAATATGCATGTTTGGTAACTCTTTTGGATATAGACCAGAAAGGATTAAATGTTATGTAGATTGAAAACATCCACACAGTGACTGCTTTCCTTAAAAGCATAGTATGTGTGAGTGTGTATGTGTCTGTGCCTGTGGGTACGTATATGTGTGTGTGTGTGTGTGTGTGTGTGTGCGCGCGCACGTGCGTAAGGGTGCTAGAGGGAGAGAGGAAAGGAAGGGGAGAGAGAGAATGAGAGAGAGAGAGAGAGAGAGAGAGAGAGAGAGAGAAGGGGAGGTAGTGAGAAGACACAGTATAGCTTTTGTTAAGGAGAGAATACAAGTGAGGTATACTAAAATTCAAGGAAGTGAAATATATGTTAATTCTTCATTCTTGGTGGGCCTAACTACTAAGATATTAGAATTTGCTGAGTAAGCTTCAATTTGAGGCTAGATGTGAGGAAAGTTTCTGTAGTACTTTTTCCTTCATGCCGACTAAACAATAAATATAATGATCTATTAAAAGTATAATTTATTTCAAGCATAAGTGAATTCCTCAAATATGGAATGACTTTTGCCAAATAGCCTTTATTATGCCTTGATATAATTCAAATGAAAGTTAATTGATTCTTTGGGCATGCAAGTCATTTTTGTTTTTGTTTTATCCTAAACTTTAATTCCATTTCAAAACACTTCTGGTTTCTATTATTATTGTTGTTGTTGTTGTTTTAGACTTGACTAAAGTATCTTTTACAGTGTCTCACCAAAGGAAAAAAGAACATCTTTTTATTGGAAAATTAAGGCTATGTCTACATTCAAAATTGTTTTATGGGAGCATTCTCTGCACTGTAGCAAACATGCTTTTGTTTGCATTAACTGTGATTCATTTGGATCTACAGAAAATAAATGTATGTCTGTGACTTACATACTTATTTTTACTAAGGCCTCACCAGGAAGATGGAAAATATAAAAATATTCTAGCCCCTGGATTCTCTCTCCCATTCAGCAAGTAAATATAACCATCATTCAATAATATTTTCCATTTTGGATGTACATCAACAGGATAGTAATTTGTGAAAGGTAATTTGTCAGAGTTTGTGATTACCTATTTCATGGATCCATTTATTTCCACTCAAGTTTTTCTCCCTGATTTTCTGGCTTTAAGATTATATTTGGATTCCTTTTTTATTTACAAATGATGTACTTGACAGATATGTTACAAGGATTGCTATACATGCAGTAGAGTGTTTTAAAAAATTACTCACTTTGCTTATGAGCCAGTTTATTGTCCTTTGTGCGAAGTAACAAGTCATTCTGTCATGGATGAAAGATCCTGATTTGAGTGTTTACAGTGCACAACTCCTTCATGGCTGAAAGATTCTAGTAATTTCAATCTTTCTGTCACTCATACAAATCCCAGATCTACATATAGAGTCTGATTATAACAGTTAAAGATTTATTTTTCATTATTAGTTGCAATAGTTTCTTGATAAAATGTCTCTATTACCAACACTGTTCCACGCCTTCATGGCTGCCTTCTCCCTCCCACCCTTTTATCTAGCTGCCATCCGAAAAATCACTTGGCAATAAAACACCATTTCAGATTTTTGTATGAACTGGTGCTCTCTGTCAGCTTTTTAATATTAGATCTTTCATTTTTAACTTATCACTAAAGTTTAAAGACATTATATATGACAATTCTTAATGTCAATTCTAAGTGTAAATGGTTATACATTTGGAGAAATATCCTATGGTAAATTTTAAGGGTTCATTCTTGGGATGTTCTTATCATTAATGAATAAGCCAGATTTTTACAATGGAAAAACTACTCCTAGAGAGTGAGCTACTTATATTGCATTTTGGAACTACTACAGTTCCATTTAGTAAAATGTTAACATAGTAGTTTAACTGCAGGGGAAAATCTGACTCAGTGCCTTTCTTAGCCAAAGAAACAGATTGGATAATGAAAAATTCTTACTGGCAATAGGAAACACCCTGATACATTTGCAATTACAGCGTTCCTCTTAATCCAGTATCTCACTATGTGTTATTACCTCTGTGATCCTCATATTACTCTGCACTAATTGTTCTTGCTTTCATGTTGAGAACCAGAAAATGAAAAAGTAATTTATTTTTTCAAGATCATGAATCGTATCTATCTTAGAAACTGAAATAAAAAATCTATTATTTAGATGATATGAGATGTGTTTCTTAAGCAATTTATGTCATTATTCTCCATCGATTCTTTTAACCAGTAAATAACAGGTTCTAACAAATGAATGAACATAACTACCAAGCCAGATCTAACACAGGGAAAGCAATGATAATAAATACTTAGCAGATTCATGGTGCTTGGCACTTTACAAAGTATTTTCATGCCCATTACCTCATTTGTTTCTCAGAACAACCTTAGAAGTAAATAAAGTATGTATATTTATCCTCATTTTAGAGGTGTGAAATGTAAAACTTAAAGAGATTAAATTACTTTTCCAAAGTCAGAGCTAGGAAGCAAACGAGTCAGGATTTTAATTTTAATATTGCTGTGTTTTGCCTCCAAACACAGCAATATAAATACTAAAGCACAGTACAAACCCAGAACTTATAATTTGTATCTAGTTAAATGTCTGAGCATTCTTGTCAGAATTCAAACATCAATTATCAACTAACTGCATTTTGATTAAATGCACCTTTGCAATATTCGTGAAACTAAATAATTTTTTTAAAAATGTATTCATAGACACAGAGAGAGAGAGGCAGAGACACAGGCAGAGGGAGAAGCAGGCTCCACGCAGGGAGCTCCACGTGGGACTCGATTCCAGGTCTCCAGGATCACACCCCAGGTTGCAGGCGGTGCCAAACCGCTGTGTCACCGGGGCTACCCGAAACTAAAGTATTTTGAAGTCATGGATTTTGAAAAACTCTATTGTATCTGACTATTTGTTCTATCCAGTTAGTTATATCCTAATGAATTTTATATCTGTTATTTAGTTAGCTGAGTGGAATATTATTGACCATATTTTATATATGAGGAAACAGACTCTGAAAGGTTTAATAATTTACCTCAGATCTCAGATCGCACAGTTTGTAATTTGGTGGAGCCAGAATTCAAACAAATATCTGTCTGTCCCTCAAGGCTTTACTCTTTTCTAATCATATAAACTATCAAGAAGAGTTATTGTCTCAATGGTGGGAATCTTTTCTCAATGTATACACACTGTACACTTTAAATATATTACAATTTTATTTGTCAATTATACCTCAATAAAGCTGAAAAATTATTTTGATGTTATGTGCTTCCTCAGATAGGCATTATTTGTATGTTTCACATATATTTTTGTTAAATATATAGGTAACTGTAAATGGGATTTGTCAGATACTTAAGAATTCAAGATAAGAAGTATCTGATAAGAGTATCTTGCAGAGTTTGAGGTTTATAGGGAGAAACTTGATGATAAGCTTGAGATGTATTTTTACCTTTCTTCTATATTTTAGAGTAAATGTGGAATAAACCTTTGCTGAGGGTTTGTGTCATATACTCTGCTGGGCTCTGAGGATACAGAGATGTTTAAATTATGGCTCCTTTCCTTAAGAAGCTAATAGGATACTCATTCATTTATTTATTCAGCAATATTTATTATTATTAAATATTCAGAAATATTTATTGAGTATCTAATGGAAAGATGTATACAAAGAAAATGAAGTATATATCTACTTCAGTACTTTGATCTCTTATGAAATTGAGGGGACTTACTTTCTGGAACTTTTAAATCATTTTAGTTTTCCATTTTTAAAGTTCCATGTCAACTTAAAAATATTTGTTAACAACAGCACTTTCAATGCTCCCAAACAGAAAGCAACATTATTTTCACTCATTTATGCTGCCTAACGAATGTATGTTGAGAGTCACAATCTGCCCCAGTTTTGCTTAGTGATATAGTGTTGTCAAGACTGTTAATTGCCAAGGTCAGAGGGTTTGGGGATAGCTGAACTTCAATGTGACATCTTGGACCAATTTACATAGTGCAGGAAATGACTCAAGGAATTGAGTCTTACAATAATATATGTGTGTGGCCATCTTAACTTGTCTCAATAATATCTGCTTATCTGTTCAAGGAAACAACGTACTCTGTGAAATTGCCTACTTTCATGTCCTGAGTTTTGTAAATCAATGAGCTCATAGAGGGTTAAATTAATCCATAATAAAAGCACAAGGCTAAAAAAAGACCAATGAATGTCTTCTATTTCCTCTTCTCTGTGTAGATCTGTTTTGTTGGCAGAGATTGTAAAATTAGATAATTTTTATATTTATATGCTTCTAGTAATAATACTTTTATTAGCATGAGAATTTCAAGACTCAGTAAGTAAACCTTATGACATTCTTTTTTTTTTACCAGTTTGTGTCAATGTGTCAATAAAGTTGGAATGTCTGATGCCTCCTAATCCTCAAATGCTTATAAAGTGTCACATTTTATTTACACTTTAAAGATGCATATTTAATTCTTTTCTTCTGTGAACATCAATATTTTTCTGTTCAGTGGATGAATATTGAGTAGGGCAACTTGCCAGCTCTCCACTGGAGAATTGGGATCTGGCACTCCCTCCTCTTTCAAAACAGGCTCAAGCAAGGCTCCTTGTTCACATAGGGCTCACATTGACAAGTAAACTCAAAATATCTTCAAACAACATGAGACACCCCGCTTTATGTACTTAAAGAAGGTCAGTAGTCTTTCTCATGCCAAAGAAAGCATATGATTTAAATTTCAGAACATGATTTCATCTAATACTTGCAAAAATGTCTTTGCCTGGAAAGTTAAAAAAGAAAGAATTGTTGCCGTTTGCATATGTTAACTCAATGCATTCAGTAACATTTCTCTAACAACCACAAATTGTTGCATTCTTTATGGTCTACAATGTAATTTTTAAAAAGTTATTAAGCTTTCCAAATGACATTTTGCACTTTTGTGATAAAATAGCTTTCCTACCAAGGAAATAAAGAGTATTTGAAACTCCATGGCAAGTAGCAGTAGGTGGGGGAAAAACTTTATGAATATATACAAGAACAGCATGTTTAAGCCCTTAATTTTATTACTGTAAATTTATTTTGATTTGTCTTTGGAACTCAGCAGGAGCAGAAGAGAGAGATAGCATTCAAGAGAACAAAAATAGCTCATTAAGTGCATAAGGTTCTGCAGATGTAAATTAATCTCTCCTTCACTTCAAAGCCTAGAGAATTTTAGATGTCTATTGTTACCAGTGATGTTTCCATCTTATTACCTTACCATCTATTACCTTGTTTTCATTCTTTCTACTCTTGGACATAATTTGTACAAAAAGAAAGGAGATTGAGCCAAATTTTAAAAACTTGAAAGTTCTAGTTTAATTCCCTTTGTGTGAACTAGGACTCTATACACAGTCCAAAGGGAAGCAGAGTGTTCCAGTTTTTTTTATTTTTAATTTCTTTTCTTTTTAAATAAAAGTATATTTTAGATGTACAATCTGATGATTGTTATGCATATACACAGTGAAATAATCACAACTATACTCACTGTAGCCTTAGGTACAATAACCAACAAATGAAAAAAACCTAAGTGTCCATCAATGGAGGAATGAAGAAATTGGGAGACATGTACATATGTTGAAATATTATTCAGCCTTAAAAAAGAAGGCAATTCTGTCATTTGGGACATCATGAATGAACTTGGAGGACATTACATTAAGTGAAATAAGCCAGATACAGAAAGAAAAAGATCACATGATCTTACATATGTGAAATATAACTAGTTCAATACACAGTAGCAGAAAGTAGAACAGTGTTTACCAGAGGCAAGGAGGTGGGAGAAATGGGGAGATGTTGGTTAAATGGCACACAACAAATAGTTTTGAAGTGACCAATATAATCAGCTAGAGTTATTGGTCTAGTTTCCTAGTGTTTTTTTTACGACAGAGTAACACTTTAGCTACTTACCAACTCAACATGTTGAAAAGGTTAAAATTTTATTAAATCATTACTATCATTATTCACATTTATTTAATGTCTACTATGTGTGATCCACTCCAGTCAAATATAATATCAAACTGGATTGAACTCAATTTTCTTGTAATTTTAAGCCAGATGTTTTGACATAATATGGACAGGACCCAAGTTCTAGAAATTCAAAATTCTTGATTTTTTTCTTATCTATTCTTCATGTTTTGTAGACCTGTTAGTAATTTCTTAGGACATTTGGATATGAAAAAATATGCTATTTACTTTTATGTTTCCCACATGCATGTAGAATGCTTTTCCAAATCACATAAACTTCCTATATTACTGTGATCACTTGGGTACTGCCCAAACTAAGGATATCTGCTTTCAAAAAACAATGATGTTGAAGGCAGTTCTTTTAAGCAAAACAGAGTTTTTTCTTGCCAATATAAAGAAATGGTTAATGAGAACATTTGGATGAGATGAAATTACAACCAGCCCTTCAAACCTCTACCTCTTTCAATGCTCAATATTTTATCCCTCTATATTTTTTATCCTTTACTAAGTTTCTAAAGAATGAGAACAATGATGGTGCTCCAGTAGCTTCCTGCTTTCCCTAATACCCAACACTGTACTCTGTTTGGAATTATTAACATGATTTTTAGCATTATTAACTAACAAATTTGAAAGTCTACTGTATCTATCTTCCAGTATAAGAAGCCAATGAATACTAAGGTTTTGTACTTGCAATTATAAAGAATCAAAAGATAGATATATCTCAAAGGAATTTTGCAAGTCACGAGGGTGTTTTTTACTGAGCCCTCTCAAATTCATTTAGTCAATATTGAAACAATTTTAAAAAAATCACTCTCCTCAATCTTCTTGTCTTTTTAAATTTTCTTTTCTCTTTCAATTCTTAAGCTCAGAATTTTGTACTCACTTGACTAATTCTTCTTTGTGTCCAGGCAATACACAATATGCAAGCTTTGTTAGTATTATTTGGACACATTTGTACCCCAAATTTTATTCCCAGAGAAAGTATGTCTTTCTAAAACTCTATTCCCATGTGCAGGATTATTATTAGCCTACTTGTCTCTACAGTCTGTTTGCCCCCTAATTAAGCCCATTCAGAAAACCATGGCTAATCTAATTTCCTTCAAATGATACATTCATCTTCTCAAAAACCAGTTATTTCCCTATTTGCTGGTACTAGTTTTAATGACTTCCTAAGCCTTCTACCAATTTGTTGATCCTTAGCTTAGTTATTCAAGTCAATTTCCCATTTTTTAAATCCTTTTTAAAAAGATTTTATTTATTTATTTATTTATTTATTTATTTATTTATTTATTTATTTATTTATAAGAGACACAGAGAGAGGCAGAGACCTAGGCAGAGGGAGAAGCAGGCTCCCTGCAAGGAGCCTGATGTGGGACTCAAACCCAGATCCCTGGTATCACACCCTGAGCCAAAGGCAAACGTTCAACCGCTGAGCCACCCAGGCGTCCCAATTTCCCATTTTTCTATAACACAATTACTCTCTTTCCATTAGGCTATTTTCTACATGGTGCTACACATATCGTTCAAATTATCTTCAAGGTTCAAGGGGTCACATCTCCATGAATTCTCTCCATACCACTGCCTGTAGGGAGTAATTTTCTTCTCTACTCTCCTCTAAGACATTTTATAACTCTTTTATGACTCCTTATTTTGGCACTTAATATTATAGTTGAGAATTTAAAAAATTATTTTAAGTGTTGTATTATTTTCATCCTGTCTTCCTAACCAAAGTAGAAGCTTTTTGAAGGCATTGACCATTATTTCTTACAAATGCTCTACAGAATTTAACATATCATTACACATTTAATAAATTCTTAATGAGTGTCTATTGATAAGGAGAGTATCAATATTTATTGATAAGGAGAGTTAAATGAGTTAAATCTCATTTCTGAATTTTTAACTTATTGCCACCAGACCATCCACCCAGTAAATGAGAACACTTGCTATGTCTGCCTTCTTCCATCATTTAATTTAGCAGGAGAACAAAAGTACTTCCTTGTTTTACATAACCTGTCTACATAAAGCAATTTTCCAAAATTGAGCAAATAATCTATGCTTTATTAGAACAGACTTTGGCAATTTTGCACAGATTGATAGTCATCATCTATTTTGCACTATAGGTAGTTGAAGAATACTCTCTTTTTAAAGATTTTATTTTATTTTTTGACAGAGAGAGAGCACAAGCAGGGGGAGCAGGAGAGGGAGAAGCAGACTCCCCACTGAGCAGGAAGCCTGATGATGATGATGATGATGATGATGATGATGATGATTGATGATGTGGGGCTGGATCCCAGGGTACTGGGATCATTACCTGAGCTGAAGGCAGATGCTTAACTGACTGAGCTACCCGGGCGCTCCAAACTTTTCCATATATAGATCCAATATGCCTTCATTTTTCTTTTTGTTGTCATATATGTGGCCTCCACATTCTTGAATACATGGTTTTCAGCAATATATAACATACTTCTATTTTCCTCTTAGAGTCTTAATTACAGACTTTCAGAGTAGGAAAAAACTCTAGAGTTTACCTAACTCAAATGACCTATCTAATGCTTGAATCTCTTATATGAAAATAATTTATTTACTCAATACATTTTCAACAAATACCTCACATGTACTAGTTGCTCAAGCAGATAGTACTTGACTACATTTGGTGACTTGCAACTCAACTGTGTGAAGGTACCTATTCTATCATAGAATGCCTTGTTCAAGAAGTCTCCCTTATATATCATTGAAATCTGCTCTTTGGAGTTTACTCTGTCTCATTTTAGTTATTAGAAAAACATTAAACAATTATAATATCTATTCTGGAGGATAAGCAATCAATATTTAAAATAACTCTCATGCTACCCTAAAGTAATATTTCTCTTTGTTACACCACCTCAACTCTTCCCACAGTTTCCAAAATGATGTGGATTTAGGTCTCCTCACCACTCTGTTCATTCTACCCTAAATATGTTCCAGTAATGTTTTTATCAAATTCATCAGATTTAATGATCATATTTTGCAACATCCCCTTTATTGAATTTAAATTCACAGATAATATAGCTTACATATACACATAATCTATCAAAAACTATATATTTCTTGAACCTTAATATAAACGAGAAATGTAGTAAAATAAACTTATAATAAAATGAAATGTTTACAATGTGCAATGTACTACTAAACTTTAAGACAAAAAAACACACCCTCAAGTTCTCCAAGTGTCCCTGGGGGCAGCAGCACCCCCAACAATGCCCTGATAATTCATTCTTCTAAAACTATTTAAAATAAGGTAGCCATCTGTATCTTTGGGGTCAATCCCCAGCAGTGCAATTGCTAGGTCGTAGGGCAGATCTATTTTTAACTCTTTGAGGAACCTCCATTTGCTTCTACATGGATGGAACAGGAGGGTATTATGCTAAGTGAAATAAGTCAATCGGAGAAGGACAAACATTATATGTTCTCATTCATTTGGGGAATATAAAAATTAGTGAAAGGGAATAAAGGGGAAAGGAGAGAAAATGAGTGAAAATATCAGTGAGGGTGACAAAACATGAGGGACACCTAACTCTAGGAATTGAACAAGGGGTAGTGGAAAGGGAGGTGGGCAGAGGGTTGGGGTGACTGGGTGATGGGCTCTGAGCGGGGCACTTGGTGGGATGAGCACTGGGTGTTATGCTGTATGTTGGCAAATTGAACTCCAATAAAAATTTTTTTAAATAAATAAAATAAGGTAGCCAATTTTGAACGTAGCACTTCACATATAATCTAACCTACTTATAAAGAGTAAAATTATTTCTTGCTTCATTCTATGTACTGCACTTCTATTATTACAGCTTAAAGTCAGAGGACCTTTCTTATTCACTTTTTGAGCTTACTATTAAATAAAATCCCAAAGTTTCTAAGTGTGAAGCCACATGGCTTCCATTTTATACGTAAATATTTTAAATATGCAAATACGGTGCATATTCTCATTAAATATAACCATGCTAGGTGTGGAAAACTGCCCCAATTTATTATAGTATACATCATACATCATATTATATTATATATTATTATATATTTTCTCTTAAGTATAATATTCACTCTGCTTTCCCGTTCACTTTTACCTATAAATTTGATCATTATTCTTTAAATGTCCTTATTAAAAAAACTGGGAGAGAAAGAACCACCTAGCAAACCTCTTAAGAAAGACACTTAGAATATGTAGCACAGTTGAGATAATATGGCTAACTGTCTAAGAATGCTTACTCCAGTCACAGTACTTGGTACAAAGCTTTGCTACTTTACTTTACTTTACTTTACTTTACTACCTATGCAAACTTGGAAAACTCTATGTTTTAGTTACATCATTAGCCAGATGAGGTTGAATATAGTATTTCTATAGAGTTGTTTTAAAGAATTAAGATAATATACTATGGGTCTGGTGCTTGGTAAATGTCTAGTAAATATTTTAATGTTTCAAGAATTCAAGTCATGTACTGTGTTGAGTCAGTACCCAGCCATCGTTCTGGATGAATCAACTATTCAAAAATCTGAGGAACATTAGCTCCCTAGTATACATTATTTATTGCTGTAGAACAAATAATCCCAAAAGATAGTAACTTGAAACAACAAAAATTTATTATCTCACAGTTTTTGTAGATTAGGAAAATGTGGGCATAGCTTATCTGGGTTTCCACAGCTCAGGGTCTTTCATCAGGCTGTAATCAATGTATTAACCAGTGCTGTGGCCTCATCTCATAACTCACCTGGGGGCAGGGGAGGGGAAATCCACTTGCAAGTTCACTCATGTGGCTGTAGGCAGGCTGACATCAACTCCTTACCAACTGGGTCTCTTTATAAGGCAAATTCATAATATGGTAGCTGGCATTCTCTCAGAGTGAGCCAGTGAAAGAATAAGAAAGAGAGGGGGGGTAAAGGGATAAAGAGGAATGTCACAATCTTTTGTATATTACCCAGGGAAGTAATATCCCATCATCTTTTCTGTATTCTACTGGTTACAATCAAGTCACTAGGGCAGTTCAGTGCAAGAGGAGGAGCTTACTTAAGGGTATGGAAACTAGAAGGCAGGAATCATTGGGAACCACCTTAAAGATTACCTACCATACCTAGCAAAATGCTGACAAGGCAAAATAGGAAGGTCTGAGGACCACTCAGATTTGGGTAGCTCTCCAAATCATTCAGTGGCCAGAAGCTGGGACTGGAGCATACTGTCTTACCTGGTCCCATCCTTGTGCCCCACTTATCCTTTTTTTTGTTTTTTTTGTACTAACAAAGGCCGAGAAAAGAATATTGTAGTAGATACAGTGCAATGGGGGAAAGGGCATGAGCCTCGGTTGGAATCTTATCTCTACTACTCATTAGTTATTTCAGTTCACTAAGCCTCGGTGTCTTCATTTGTAAAGTTGAAAGAATGCCCTTTATTGTGCAGATTTGCTGTAAAGAACAGAGACAATATATGTAAAACCATACTGCATCATAGGTTATCAAAAACCAGAGGCTATTACAATTAAATATGAAATGTGTATATATTTAAGTATATGCAAATACATGTGAATAACAAATTTTAGCTAATATATATATATATATAATGTACCCACAGGTCCTTGCGAAGTTCCAGATACATAGTAGTTTTCCATATAAGTGTTTGGTAAATAAATTTGGCCTCTTTTACTAGCCCTTCAATTAAATTTCTTTATTATACTAGAATGGAAATTCTTTGAAGGGAAAGACTTTATGTCTCATTAATACTTGTATATCCCAATATCTAATGCTTTCTTAGCATATCACATCCATGTAATAAATCATTATAGATTAAATGCAACCATTAATCATTAATCTTTCACATTTCAAGCTACCTTATTGTCGTATCATCTTGCCTAGTTCTCAAAACCCATTTTTTCCACAAAGATATCTGCGATAAAATCAAATGCATGTCCTATATGTCTCTTTAGTTAGATGACATACTGAAAAGTCATTGTTTTAAGCTATTTCTTGAATAATAGTATTAAAGGTCAACCTAAAGTAAATTAGGATATAGGCAAAGTCAATATTCTGTGATCTTCCCTCATTTTCTGATTTTTTTTCTTCTTAAAATAGTTTAACTTCAATTGCTCTTTTTCTTCATGTCCTTTTCTTCTAAGCAATCCTTCCTTTGATCCTATTAATATTGATGATAACAAGTCAGTAATACCTTCATGTATATTCATATATGTACATTTCAAGTCCTGCTGGAAAAGGAACCCTAATGGTAGCATTTAAGATATTGTGGTACCTAGAGTAGGGGAAACTTGTAGAAATATTGTAATTTTCTTCCCTGTCCCTTAAATTCACCATTTCCTACTCTATATCAGTCTATGACAATTATAACTTTACAGTTTCTAACTAATGTTTTTGTTGCTCAGAGTTCACAGGTTATGATCCATTTATATATTTTATATGCTTTTTTCCATAATTAACTAAGGTAGCTTCTAAGAATAAAATTCAACATTGATATCTGAATGGATAAAGAAAATGTGGTATATGTATACAATGGAATATTATTCACTCATAAAACACAATGAAATCTTGTCATTTGCAACAACATGGATGGAGCTAGAGAGTAAATGTTAAGTGAAATAAGTCAGAGAAAGACAAATACCATATGATTTTACTCCTATGTGGAATTTAAGAAATCAGACAAATGAGCAAGGGGAAAAAGAGACCAACCCAAAAGTAGACTCTTTATAAATATAGAGAACAAAATGATGGTTTCCAGAGGGAAGGTACGTGTGGGGGTTGGGGGAAATAGGTGATGGGGATTAAAGAGTACATGTATTATGATGAGTACTGAATAATGTATAGAATTGCTAAACTGCTATAGTGTACACTTGAAGCTAATATAACACTGTATGTTAACTATACTGGAATTAGAATAAAAATAAAATTCAAGAAAATCAAAATCAGGATCAAGAAAGAGAAAAGGTGGAAAAGTTGTTATGTTGCTATGATTAAATATCACATTTGTCTTTGTGTTTCCTAGTAGCCAACAAGGAAAAAAAAAGTAAATTATTGTTATCATATACTGAACACATATTATGTGCCAGAAACTTTGCTAGGTGCTTTGACATGATACCTGTCTTCATTCCAACTGTGGAGAATAGGTATTATCTTCATTTTACTGATTAAGTTACTAAGGTTGGAAAAACTGTCTTGCCCAGTGTTACAAAACTAAACTCCTTAGTGGAGCCAAGATTCAGATCAAGGACTCTCTGACTTCATAGTCTGCACGCTTACATATTTCTCATGGTCAGAAAGGAGAAAACATAATAATTTTTCAGAGATAAAAAGTTTTTGGCATTAAATTATAAAATTAATTTTCTGTGTGACATTGTATAAAGGAGACATTGAGCAATATGATAAACGGTGCCCTTCATAACAGATTTACAATAAATGCAGAAGGGATATCTATATAACCATTTAGCTATTTTTAATGATCTTTGATAACTGCCTAAAGTATAACATTAAAGTGCAAGTGAGTGAAACTGATTCAGCAACTACTAAGCTAATATGATCCCATGATCCAGTCCTCTGGTGGCCTAAGGTAATTCAAAAATAAAACTGAAAGTACGTGAATCAAGCTTAAGAATGCTACCATATTTTATGAGCAAGAGTTTGGATAAAAGATGAATTCATTTGTGCATTCATTCAGCAAATGTGTATGGGCCATCTATATGCCAGGTACTGTGCTAGGTTCTGGGGATCCAAATATGTTTTTTATTTTTATTTTTATTATTTTTCTTTTTTATTGAAGTTTGATTCGCCAACATATAGTATAACACCCAATGCTCATCCCGTCAAGTGCCCTCCTCAGTGCCCGTCACCCAGTTATTCCACCCTGCCACCCACCTCCCCTTCCACTACTCTTTGTTCATTTCCCAGAGTTAGGAGTCTCTCCTGTTTTGTCACCCTCTTTGAATTTTTTCCACTCATTTCCCCTCCTTTCCCTTATAATCCCTTTCACTATTTCTTATATTCCCTGTATGAATGAAACCATATGATGATTGTCCTTCTCCAATTGACTTACTTCACTCAGCATAATACCCTCCAGTTCCATCCACATCAAAGCAAATGGTGGGTATTCATCCTTTCTAATGGCTGAGTAATATTCCTACATCTTTTAACACATCTTTTAACAAAAGATTTTAACAAAATCTTTTACACATCTTTTAACAAAATATTTCTACTTTAAAGGGGCCCACACTTACTTTAGAATTAGACAAGTCAATTCCTTCAATGAAGAGTGTTAAATGTTATAAGGGAAGTATGTACTGTTGTACAACAGCCCATAAACCTATCTGCCAAAGTCAGAGAGGTTATCATAGTGGAGGTAACATCTGAGATATGACTTGAAGGTAGGAAGTGTTCTTCCCTCTAAACTGTGTTAAATTAGAGAGGGTTGATCAAATAGCATGAGAGGTTAGGTTAGATTCTGATTTACTAGTCAAACAGAGATTCAGGGTCTTTATAATTTCAGTCAGCATTATTCAGCAAAAATTATTTCTATGACATGCTAGACAGTGGAGATACAGTAGTGAGCAGAGTGGATACTTCTGCTGTCATGGAGTTTTTGTTCAATCTTTTGGTAGATAAGGATATTAAAGAGTCACAGAAATAACCATGCAATTTCACCTGTGGTAAATTCCATTAAAGTAAAGTTAAGGGGATCTCTATGTAGGATAGACCTGACCTAGTCTGAGGAGTCAAAAGGGTTTCCCTAAGATAGTGATACCTTAACTAAAATCTGAAGGTAAGGAGTTAGAACAAGGTAGGGTTCCTGAGGAGTGTAAAAGGTAAGGAGAGCCACAGGTAGAAGCATTCCAGCCACAGAAGTTATGTAATATCGTTGATGAAATTTAAAATGGTCAGTTTGTCTGGTGCAGAAAAGTAATGAGAAGAAGGTAGAAATAGAGAACATAGGTCAGATTATGCTGGGCCTTATAGTCTTCATTAAGGATTTGGGTCTTTATCCTAAGACAATAGCATTGGTTTGCTTAAATCAGTACAGTGACATGGCCATGTTTGCATTTAGAAACATCACTCTAGCTGCAGTGTCGAAAACTGAAAGGAGGAGAGCAAAAATGGTTGTAGGAAAATTAGGAAGCTATTGGAGTTGGCTAGTCAACGCAAAATAGTGCCTTAGGAATAGGTGGTAGCAACAGAGAGAGTAAGAATTGAGTGGATTTGAAAACGTTACGAGAAGGGTACTGGGCCTGAATATAAGGAAGCATTGTGTGTCAAGAATAATTCTTAGGACTCTAGTTTGCACAACTGGATGTATGGTGGTACTATTCATTAAGACAGGAAGCAATATATTTTTAAAAAGATAGGTAATAAAAGTTCAGATAGGTAAAAATCAAGATCTTGAGTTTACACATGCTGAATGTGAAGTTTTGTTTTGGTATTCAAAATGTCAAGTAGGAAGTTGGACATGTCAGTTCAGGATAAAGATAAAGAATTGGAAGAAATTGGTACATATGGTGGAGCTGAAGCTAGGAGTAAGTTGGCAACTAAGTTAGGAAAAATAATAACTTGGTATCTATAACCAGTGAAGACATGACAGAACGTGGAATAGAATTGTTTATCACTGCACTTCATAAGCATAATCTCATTCTTGCCTTCCTTTATGTACCTTATCTGACATTAGGGCATAATTCATATACTTTTTTTCCACTCACTTCTGTCCAATTTAACTACTATCAGCAGGTTGGAAGAGCCCTAAATTTAAATGAAGATCTTTGTACAGGAGTCCATATTTATATTGGTATCTATTAGCATCAGGAACCCCAATCTGGCCCAAACTATCCCTTGATAATCTACTAGCACACTATAAAGTTGTTCCCACAATACATTTTTCCATATAAATTTTTATCTATAGATTGGAAAAATAATAGAGATAGATGACCTATATGTGAGTAGACAATAAGCTAGCTCTATAAACATTTTATCTTTGCATGTAGTAGGCTTCAGTAATGGTAAGTGTGCATTGTACTGCAGCAGGTACTCAAAAACCCTCATTACCATAACCAAGTTGTCTTTGTAAAACTAAATACAGGAAAGGAGGGAAAGCCATTAGAGTTTATATGTTCTTAGTGTATAGTACATATACAAACTCATTTAAGTATATAGTATATGTATATATACTCATTTAATCATCAAAACAACTCCAGGGCACAGGTGCTATTATCACCACATGTTTATAGAGAAGGGACTGAATGCAAAGGGAGTATACCAACTGACCCAGTTCCAAGGCCAGCAAACCACAAAACCAGAATTCAAGCCATAATATGTGGCTCTGAAGTCCACTCCTTTGACGACTACACTGTTGTGCCTCCATAAAACATTTAATAGCACTGAATCTACTCTTGTATTAAACAAAGCCCTGTCTTGGCCTCTGACACATTCCTTCTTCTTATATAAGTTGGAAAGAGGTAGGGCAAAGAAGAGGTCATGGAGTCAAAATTACCTTTCTATGATTCTGTTTCTAGTAAATGAAATAATGTGATAAATCTTTCCTTTGTTCCCCCATCTGACACCATATGCCTTTAGTAGTGCCTTTGTAGAGGAAACATAGCCTGCTGAGTCATCTCTACCAGTTTCTGCATCATGAGGTTTGGAGGAAGCCTCCCATCTGACTATAAACTAGATTCACAGCTACTTATCTTAGGAGACTCTACAAGGTCACAGCTTGAAATGGTAAGACTCTATTACAATTAGAGATTAGGTGAAAATTTATCCAATGTCCAAGAATTGTTTGCCTTATGTGTATTACAAATAACAGGGTATCATTAGCATATATTGTTTTAAAATAAACCTCACTATATTTCATTTTTAGCATTTTATGTTTATTGATAAAGATAATGCAAAGGCTATACCTTCGAGTGTAAACAAGATGTCATCAATATTGTTAAGGAGAACCTTACTTTATATCATTACATGATATATCACAAATGATTATAGAACACCATTTCTGAAGACAGATGCCTTTGTCCCTGAGAATTTGCTCCAATCTATGAAGTCCATATTCATAAGATCTATTTTTGTGTAGAAGAGAAATAAATCTTCTGCCTTAACTAATTTTAAATCAGTAATCTAACTTGTTTACTGTCTAAATAGATCCTTTACTTCATTCACAGATTAGAAAGCTGGACAGACACAGTTGATAAATTGTCCAATAAGCTAGAAAGAAACAGATGATAGATATAGATAGATAGATAGATAGATAGATAGATAGATGATAGATAGAATGATGTCATATAATCTGTTTGAAGCTGTCTATACTATTTAGAGAATAACTTCAAACAAGTTATGTGGTATTATTTCAAATCAGTTCAAATCCTTCAGTTTCACCACTCAAGTAATTTGATTTCAAAAGATCTTACTTCTACTTTTTGATATTTCATTTTGCTTTCTCTCTCATATTGTATTAGTTTATTAACAAGACCATCACAAGTTTTCGAAACCATTTAGTGCGTATCTAGAACTATGTAGTGATGTGAATGAAATCAGAAATGTTATGTAATCTCTTGAGGACTTTACAATTGGATTAAGAAAACAACATTTAAACATATGAAGTAACTACAGAACAGAATGAGACAGTGGCCTGAAACCACTCATATAAGCTCCCATCCAATGGAGGGAAATGTGGTTCAGGGGAGATAGGTAAGGGTAATAAAAATTTATCCAGGGGTATGTCAGTTGCAAAAAAGCAGGAATGAATACAGAAATAAATTTGTAATGACAGACAAGATGTTTACACTCATACCCAGTGGCCCTCAAAACTAACAAACATACCTAATAGGGATCCTGACACTCAAAACACCATGCAGACACCTGAAATTTTGTTATCATGTCATTTCATCTACATTTAACTACAAATGTACTGTGTATAACTTTAGGTTTTAGCAGACACTGTGTTTTCCTAAAAATGGAAGCAATCAGATGCAAGTAAAGGTTCAAATTTGCAATCTGATATACAACACTCTAAATTTCTCAGTATCACTTGACTCTGGTCTGTAAATCTTACATCTTTAAATAAAAAACTCAGAGAAATGTTAAAGTGTAGACGTATATGAAATGTGTTACATGTACTGTATTTTAGATGAAATTATCACACCTCTCATTGCAAAATAGTAATCTGAACAGTGACTACATATTATACATAAATATTGCAGAATTATGTTATCAAAAAAGTAGAGAGGCATAATATCAGGACTATTTATGTGGTTTTATTTTCACCAAAATGTAGGTACATATTATTGTATTTCATATTAATTAAAATAATTTATAAAAAAGAAAATATATCTCATAGAATATGTTTTCGCCTTTATATTTGGTTTGGAGTGTTGTACATAAGTTGCATTCAGTATTTATTCATTTATTTTAGGAATTCTGGCTATGTTTCAAAAGTGCACAAGATGCAACATCTGTAAAATCTCCATCATAGGGATAGTTTATATGGTTTTTAAAGAGACAGAAATAGAAAAATCATATTTATTGAATAATATAGGGCAGTTATTAATTTTCAAAGCTTTGGAGTCAGACAGATTTAACAACATGATTTTACCATTTATTAGTTGTGTGTCCATGGGGCAGTCATTAGTCTTTCTAGGCCTCAGTTCCCTCATTTTAAAATAGGGCTATAAAAATCGAACCTGCCTCATAAAGTTATTGTGAAGCTGAATGTGCATTTGAAGTGTTTAGCACAGTCCTCCAGCCAATGACACAAACAGGCTATCAATAAACAATAATTATTATAAGAATTATTTATTTTTACAATTGAAATATAGATAGATCTAGCAATCTATACCTATCTGATCTATCGCTCTCCCAAAATGTTCAGCCTATTTTGTTATACAACAACAGTAAAGGGTATGCCATGAAGTCTTACTATATAATATCCATTTTCCTGAGGTGGAATTGAAAAAAAAACATCATGGAAGATTAAGTTAAAGGAATTTGTAGTTATTTATTCTCTAGTAATGTCAGTTCTAATTATGAAGTCGTAAAATTTTTTTTTATTGTCAGGTCACTCCCTCTCCAATAACCTTCATCCTCCTGATACAGCATTAAACATAGGGAGGAATATGGGGGAGGAGTGGGTACTGGGATATACCACGGGATGGGAGTGGAGCAAAGGGCCTATGGTTTTTGTACTTGGAGTTTGTGCATTTGAGGTGAGGGTGCAGAAAGGGCTGGGAGAAGGGTAGAGAAAAGCAACAACAAAGTAACTCCCATAGTCCTCCGTGATTGGTCAGAAAAGGTAATTCACCTCTCCACATGCACTCACTCAACAAAGTTTTGGAGGGGAGGACTGGGATGTCTGCAGAGCTGGTGTCAGCTACCAGCCACCCATGTCACTATGCAGTTTCATATGTCTAAATACAGGCTTGCCGACCGAATTGGTCACTCTGAAGCTGTAAAGCCAGATACAATGCATCCAAATTCTGAGACTGCTAAACCCATAGTGTGAACACCCACACTTCCATTGTGCCTATGGGGTTACGTCCTTCTGGACAGATCATCACCACCTTTTCCTATGGAAAACGCTGCATCCCCCTGCCCCCAACCCCACCTCAAAGACCCAGGGGCCCTCCCATACAAGACAAGGCTACACCCAGGCACCTGGGATTCCTCCTGGGACTGACAGTGGGGACTGAACCTGTTTTCCCTTGAGCAAGAAAAGAAGTATCCCTGTCCTGTACCTCTTCACATCCACTTCACGGTTCTTCTAGTAGGCTCACGAGAACGCAACATCATGGAGGAACACCCTTGTCTTACCTCCAGCCTCCACCCCCACCCTCAATGCAGTCCTCTGGGTTCCTCAAGCTGCACTGGATCACAGGGTCCCGACTTCACTTCCAGAGGAAGTGGGGCCTAGGCAACTACATTTGGAACACACCCCTCAGTGATTCTAGTGTGGAAACTCAGGGACCTCAATTTGATAATTAAGAAAAAAAATGGTTGAAAATTTTAGCACATTCCCAGTGGAGGGGCCGAGACAGGTATGCTGCAAGGACAGACCTAAGGGGAGGGTCGCCCTGCCTCTGCTAAACATCCCCACTCCCTGTCAAGTTCAGGGTTACTGAACACTAGTTGCAGCAGAGTCTCCCAGGATTACACTATTTGTTTCTTCAACACATAATTGTTCAAGCTCCTTCTAGCGTCATACTTTACTTGAGCTTTCAGGTTTTATTTAAGTAAGGATTTTAAGAAGGCTACTTGGTTGCTATCCTGAGGCTGGTGAAACGCCTGGAACAGGAGAGCAAGAGGGCCTGGGCAGGCGCACTAGGATGTGTCCTCCGGAGACGGCTCTGGGATCGCGGAGCGCTGGCCCTGGGTGAGTCTCCCCACCGCGGGCTCTATCCCCCACTTCCCGCCCCCTCCGACCCCTCCCAGGCTGGCGTGTGCTACCCGGCGCCCCCCCCGCTTGCTCCCCGCCGGCTCCTCCCGCTGCCTCCGCCCCCTCACACTGGGTCCCCCCCGCGTCGTCCTCGTCCCGCTCAGACTCGCCGGCCGCACTTCCCGCCCTCGCCTATCCCCGCCGCCGCGGCCGCGGCCGCCCTTGCCGCGGGACTCTACTCGCGCTCCGCCCGCGGTCGGCTCACGCCCAGTCCCTCCGGCCAGCGTTCCACGCCCGGCCCGCCGCCCTCGCCGCCCCCGCCGCCCTCGCCGCCCCCGCCGCCCTCGCCGCCCCCGCCGCCCTCGCCGCCGCTGCCGCGTCCCGCACTCGGGAGGCTCCGCGCCCTGCGGTCGCTCTAGCCGCCCGGCCCCTGAGAGCCCGACCTCCGGGCTGACGCGGAGGCGCCGCGGTCCCTGCCGCCGCCACGGCCAACACGGGTGCCGCGCGCCGCCGCCGCCGCGCCGCCGCCGCTCGCCCGCCGCCCACCATGGCCCTGCAGCAAACAGGTAGCAGGAAGCGGAAAGCGCCGGCGATCGAGCCGGGCGCCGCGAGCTCGTCGTCCCAGGGCTCGGCGGCGGCGGCGGCGGCGGCGGCGGCGGCGGCCTCCGAGGGGCGGCTGCTGCCCAAGAAGCAGAGGCGGCGGGCGACGCGGCGGTCGCTGGTGCACTACCTGAAGGGGCGCGAGGTGGGCGCGCGGGGCGGCGCGGGGCTGTCGGGCTCCGAGGGCGAGCTGCGCGGCTACGCGGTGCAGAAGCTGCCTGAGCTGCTGAGGGAGCGCGAGCTGGCGCTGGGCACGCTCAACAAGGTGTTCGCGTCGCAGTGGCTGAACGCCAGGCAGGTGGTGTGCGGGACCAAGTGCAACACTCTCTTCGTGGTGGACGTGCACTCGGGCCACATCACGCGCATCCCCCTGATGCGGGACCGGGGGCCCTGGTTGGCCCAGGCCCAGCCGACCTGCGGCATCCACGCCATCGAGCTGAATCCCTCCAAGACGCTTCTGGCCACCGGGGGCGAGAACCCCAACAGCCTGGCGGTCTACCACCTGCCCACCCTGGACCCCGTGTGCCTGGGCGACCGCCACGGCCACAAGGACTGGATCTTCAGCATCGCCTGGATGAGCGACACGGTGGCTGTGAGCGGCTCCCGCGACGGCACGGTGGCGCTGTGGCGGATGGACCCCGACGTGTTCGACGGCAGCATCGCCTGGCACAGCGACGCCGGGCTCCCCGTGTACGCCCACATCCGACCGAGGGACCTGGAGACCATCCCCAGGTCCAGCGCCAGCCCCAGCAACCGCAAGGTGCGGGCCCTGGCCTTCAGCGGCAAGAGCCAGGAGCTGGGAGCGGTGTCCCTGGACGGGTACTTCCACCTGTGGAAAGCCCGGAGCGCTCTCTCCAGGCTGCTGTCCATCAGGCTGCCCTACTGCCGAGAGAACGTGTGCCTGACCTTCTGCGACGAGCTGTCCCTGTACGCGGTGGGCTCCCAGTCCCACGTCTCCTTCCTGGACCCGCGCCAGGGTCACCCAAACATCCGGCCCCTGTGCTCCAGAGAGGGTGGCACGGGGGTGCGCTCCCTGAGCTTCTACCAGCACATCATAACCGTGGGCACGGGCCATGGCTCCCTGCTCTTCTATGACATCCGCGCCCAGAGGTTCCTGGAGGAGCGGGCCTCAGCCAGCCCCGACTCCTCTCCCGGGCCCTCGGGGAGGAAGCTCAAGCTCACCTGTGGCAGAGGCTGGCTCAACCACGACGACCTGTGGGTCAACTACTTCGGGGGGGTGGGCGAGTTCCCCAACGCGCTCTACACCCACTGCTACAACTGGCCCGAGATGAAGCTCTTCGTGGCGGGAGGACCTCTCCCTTCAGGCCTCCATGGGAACTACGCAGGCCTCTGGAGCTAGGGATGGCTGCTGTGCTCTCAAAGTGCCCAGATTTGCCTCCCGGCCCCTCTCACTTTCCTTCCTCACGCTGTGTGTGTGCTTCTTAATTCAGTGTGCTGTTGGTCTTCCAGGTGGAAAGTGCCCAGCTTACCGGTGCTTAGTGTATTATGCACAGAGAGAAAGCAAAGGTGATCTTTGGGCAATCAAAACTTGGCTTTAAGATTTTTCTGAACCTCCCTCAACACAATTGTCTTTTTTGCCTTCTCTTACAAAGAATTTTGTCTAATCCTTAATTGTGTTCTTTGAGTGATTGATGTATACTTTTTCTTTCGGCTGCTGTAGACATGGTACCCACTACTTCAATTTTACCAGTGTTTCGAAAGTATGATCAGATCTTCTACACATTTTAGATGTATGGTATTTTGGGAAAATGTGTGCTAAAAAGTATCTTTTGGGATGGTTGGAGTAACTAACCCTGGTATATATAACAGGGCAGGTGTTTAGCCCTGCTCCAGAAAATGCATTTCAAGATCTAGATTGCCACCATTTGGCACCTGTTTTATTTGGATTTTGGAACCCAGGCATTTGTTGGTACATAAAAATATTTAAAAATATGTTTTCTTAGTCAAAAAATCTCACAGTGGTGTTCATCCTACTAATCATAATTTTGATTATTCAGTAAAATTTAGCATAATACCCCCAGGCCCTCAGCCTTCTTTTTTAAAGCTGCTATATTATGGCCTGATTTCCTGGGTAGCATTTATACTACAGATTTCATAAATAGCTAAGCAAAAGTGGCCTGTAAGTGGCAGGACAATCAGGGAAGTACTTTTTGGGGTAAACATTCTTTAAAGTTTAGGTAACACTATCCAGGCAGCCATTTACAGAGAAAGACCAGCTGTTGTGCTCAACGTAGAGTTGTTGACAATTTCTTATTGTGTACATAGATAATTCTTTTATCTGGATTTGAGTATGTGATGTATTGCAGAAAAAATAAAACATGTTTAGCATTTTAGCAATTGTTAGGCTAAAGCTTCTGAATGCTTAAATATACACTTTATTTTTTCTTAATTTTCCTTCTAGGAATATATTTATCAAAGTCAAAATCTTCCAAGAGAGAAACCGAAGCTGAAACATCAGCAGTGCACACATTAACTTTGTACATTTTTTTTGAAAAGCAAATTTATGCTACTATCATGGGTGAAAAGATTAAATAACATCTTCAATACCTTATCAACATATACTTGCTATAGGTTGGGACAGTTAAGAATCTTGTATTTTTAAGATGATTTAACAAACAGTTGTATTTAAGAAAAAACTCCATGTTGGTTATAGCTCCCTACTCACATTGTAAGTTGGTGTATGTATAAATTCCCTTGTCAGGAAGAGGCATATATGTATACCATTTTACATGTGCACGTATTTCTAATATTTTAAACTACATCTATTAACACTTGGTCTTTATTTTTATTTTGTTTTCTTTAGATTAAGCAATACATACATGATAAAAAAAGACCTACTGTATAAAAAGTGTACAGTGAAAAGTAAGTCTCATATCCTAAGATCCCTGATCTCTTGCACATAAATCATGAGCAGTACATTTTGTGTCTGTATCCATTTAGAAATGGTTGATGCATTTATAAGCATACATGTACCTGTGTATGCAATTTTTATATAAATGACAGCATGTGCTGCATACATCTGTACCATTTTTGTTGCAAAATCTCAGAGATTATTTCTTATACGTATTTACCCAATTAATTTTATTTTTACAGTATTTCCCTGAATGGTTGGAACATACTTTATTCATTACACCTTTAATGAGCATATATATTGATTCTTTTTTTCTGTTCCTATAAACTATTCTGCAGTGATTACTTAGGTGCATACATTTTTGAGCACATGTGTTAGTATATCTGCAGGATGAATTCTTAGAAATGGAATTGCTGGATCAATTTTATATGTAATAGCCATTGCCAAATTACCCTCCAAAGAGGTCCTACCAATTTAACCTCCCATAAGTAATGTATGCACGCCTGCTTCACCGCTTGCCAACGATGTGTCATCGAACTCTCAGCTCTTTGACTATCAGATTTCTGCTTGATTTTGGTCCTTTCTAAGCCTCTATGGCTAGGTTAGATTTGTGGTGAGAATACCAAGTAGGTTCTGAAACAAAGATGGAGAATATGGGGAAATGAGGGCAAACAATAAAAATACTGTCAAACCAAAGGCAGAGAACACCTACAGTTCAGGCTAATTTATTTGGAGATGGATTACAAAGTACTACATTCCTTAGATTCTTAGCTGGACCTAGTAGGATTATCTGGCATATTCCACCCTCATTTCACTTGTATCCAATGCCACTAAAGAAAGTCCAAAAAGGAAATAATGAGAGCCTGAATTAGGATATTTGAGGTAAGTGTGAAGAGGGAGGAAGTTATTAGAAAAATGGGGAAAATAAAATGAACAATATTTGTTATTTCATGTGGAGGATGAAGAAAGCCAAAGAATTTAGGTGGACTCTAAGGCTCTGGCTTGAATGTAAATGTATAATGTCAACAAGCGAATACAGAGAATATAGGCACAAAGGATATATATGGAGGGTGATCAACTCAATTTGGGACATGTTGAATTTGAAGTGCCTATTTGACATCAGAAGAATATACCTAGTGAAAAATTGGCTGTAGATCCCAGAATGAGATTTCTCACTGCTGAGAAGGTGAGTGATATGAAATGTTGGGAAACTCTCCTTTTTGGAAGCAAGCAAGCTTATCAAGGATCCTAAAAACCAATGAAGAAAAAAAATAGATGTGGGGAGAATATAAAATTGAAGAGGCTTATTTTACTCAAATGCCATTGCCTCATCAGCCTGAGACAGCAAAATATTTCCTCAATACTAAAATTATAATAATTTTTGAGCCTTAACCCCAGTCATAAAGGGCAGTTTTTCTCCCAGCTATCCTCCTAAATATTTACCTCGGACCTCACATCAGCCCATTAAGCTATTTCATTAATCAACTGCTGGTACCTTCTTGGAGAATGAAAAGTCAGACCTTAGTCCCAAAGCATAACTTCATAGTGATTTCTGGACCACTTAGCCTGCTGGTCTGAGACGTCTCTAGCACTCCCAATGGCTTGCTGGTACCAGCATCTCTGGCAGCCATCCTGAAGCCCTGGCAGCCTCACAGAGGTGGGGTATCACCTCACCACCAGCTGCAACTAGCTCTTGTTTTGAGTTCCCGCCTTAATGCCACAGGTGCAGGTCTCTGCCAATTTTCCCAGGCTGCAAAAGGACAAGGGAGGTGTCTAATGGAAGATGTGCCTTTCCTCAGTATCACAAGCACAAGAGCACAAATACAAAAAATTAAAAGAGAGAAAGAAGAAATAATCACAGGTACAGATTTATTAATTTATTAGGTAGGTAAATGTAAAACCTGAGTGAAAAAAAACTATCAGAAGACATAAATGACTAAACTTTTTCCAAGAAGAAATATGAAACCGTAACAGATCATTAATCCTAAAAAATTGTGAATGTTATTTTTTTAATCTGCCATTTCCTTTTAAAAAATAACACATGTAAGTAAGGAATGAAACAAGGATTCTAAAAATCACCATCAGTATTTAATATTATTAAAAAATTCTAGATACAGAAATTAGAAAATATAGAAAAATAAAAGATATAAATATTAGAGAAAGCAGTTATAATTATTTGCAGATGATATGACTGGAAAAAATCATCCAAATGAGCCAACCAAAAAATTTGTTAGGAACAATGAAATAATGCTGTAAGATATTCAGTTTTGAAATTAATATATGAAACTTCAATACTTTTCTATTTTTACTTACTCAGCAAATATTCCTTAAATGCTTATCACATACCTGGCATTTTCCAGGTGCTAGAGATACTATGGTGAACAAAATAAGCAAGCCATGCCCTTATAAGTTTCGCAGTCCATTGAGAAAGAAAGACATAATGAACACACAAACTAGTAAATGTATGGAATGTCAGATGGTTACCAATCCTAATAAATAAATCAGAGATTAGAGGATAAGAATTCTGGGGGGGATGCAATTTATTTTAATATTTTTATTTAGATAAAAAATAAAATAAAATAAAATAAAATAAAAATATTATTTCTTATTTCTCTCTTAATTTATTGAGATATAATTGACACTATATGTTTACAACATGCTTCAATATTTGTATGTACTGTGAAATGATTACCAAGTCTGTTTTACACCCGTCAGTTCACAGTTAAAATTTTTTTCTTATAATGAGAACTTTTAAAATTAACCCTCTTAGCAACTTTCAGAAATGCAATAAAATACTATAAATTATATTCATCATGCTGTACATTACATCCCAAGACTTATTTGTTTTATAACTGGAAGTTTGTACCTTTCGACTCCACCCATTTAACCTACCTCTCCACCCCTATCTCTGGCAACCACCAGTCTGTTCTTTGTACGTTTTTTTTTTTTTTTTTTTTTTTTAAGATTCCACATGTAAGTGTTGTCACTATGTATTTGTCTTTCTCTGATTTACTTCACTTAGCATAATGGCCTTAAGGTCTATCCATGTTGTAAATGGTGAGATCTTCTTTTTATGGCTGAATGGTATTCAAGTGTGTGTGTGTGTAGCATGTTTTCTTTATCCATCCATTCATTGATGAATACTTAGGTTGTGTCCATGTCTTGGCTATTATAAATAATGCTGCAGTGAACATGGGGGTACATATATGTTTTTGAGTCAGGGATTTCATTTCCTTTGGATAAATACCTAGAAGTGGAATCACTGGATCATTTAGTAATTCTGTTTTAATAGTTTAAGAAACCTCCATGCTGTTCTCCACAGTGTCTGCACCAATTTACATTCCCACCAACCATGCACAAGGGTTCACTTTTCTCCACATTCTTGCCAACACTTGTTATTTTTTGTCTTTTTGATAATAGCTATTCTAACAGGTGTAAAGTGATATCTCATTGTGCTTCTGATCGCATTTATGTACCTGATTATTAGTGATGTTGAGCAACTTTTCATGTGTCTGTTGGCCATCTGTAGGTCTTATTTGGGAAAATTATGTTCAGATCCTCTGCCTATTTTTCAATTGGATTTTTGCTATTGAGTTGTATGAATTCTTTATATATTTTAGATATTAAACTCTTATCAGATATATGATTTGCAAATATTTCTCCCATTCCATAGGCTGGCTTTTCATTTTGTTGATGGTTTCACTTTGCAATGCAGAAGCTTTTTAGTTTGATGTAGACTCTTTAATCCATTTTGAACAGATTTCTGTGTATGTTGTAAGATAGTGTCAATATTTTGCAGGTGGCTGTCCGGTTTTTCCTACACCATTTATTGATGAGACTGTCCTTTCCCCATTGTACATTCTTGGCTCATTTATCGTAAATTAATTGGCCATATATGTGTGGGTTTGTTTCTGTCCTTTCTATTCTATTCCGAAAGAGAATAGGGGTTAGGAATTCTGAGTGAGATGAAATTTTAAATAAAGTTTGTGGGAGCCTGGTCAATAAGTTAAGATTTGGGCTGAGATTTGAAGGAAGTGACAAAGTGAGCCATACAGCTGTGTCAGTGAAGAGGGTGTGTAGGTGGAGGGAATATGAAGTACAGAGATCTGAGGTGGGACCATTCTGGTATGTGTGTTAGAGTAGTAGAAAGACAACTAGTGTTTTTGGAGCAAAGTGCATTGAGAAAGGGGTAAAGCCAGAGAGGTAAGAGGATGATATCATGCAGAGATCTGTAAGTACTTATAAGAATCTTGGACTTTACTTTGAATGATATGAAAAGCCAGGGAGGGTTTTGAAGAGATTTATGTTTTAGAAATAAACTTGGATGCTATGTAGATATAATATATTATAAACTGTAGTAGGAAAAGACAGAGAAGGAGGGGCATCACTTAGTAGGTAACTGCAATAGTCCAGATCAAAGGTGATTTGACCATATGTAAAACTAATCAGTTTAACAATTCAGTGGAGCTTGTGGTTCAAAATGACAGACCCCTCCTTGTAAGGATCTTATAGAAGTGACAGTAGGATTATTTAAGTTGAATAACTCCATGTTAGGGCTGTAAAAAAGAGTGCCATTATCAGATCAGATATTTTGACGATGTTCTGGAAAACAGGAAATAGACAGGATCACTTTGACAAATAAAGAAAGCTGAGCACAGTTACCACAAGCCTAAGACACAACTATGAGAATGCTGCCATTTTTATGGTAGCCAGTCTTAACAGAGAATCTCCCACAAAGATTCCATGCTATATTTTGACATACATCAATAGCAGGAATGAGTTTTGAAGTGTCAGGTAGAGTTGGTAGGCTGTCCATGAATGTGCTTATCTGTTGGACTTTTCTCCAAATAGTGGAATGCTATACAATTGCTAAAATTCTGGAGTTCATTCTTTATGTACTGACATGGAGAAATAGCCTTGATAATGTTAGATGAAATAAGCAAATTGCAAACCAGATGCATATTATAATCCATTTTTGTTTAAAAATAGGAGGAGGAAGATAAGAGGAAGAAGTAAACAGTATAAGAATATATACAAAAGGATTAACTGTGTGTTTCTAAGAGAGAGTATACTAGGGGATTTCTTCATATTTTATATATTTAAGTAATATTTGAACTATGTTTTTCTTCAGTTAACAGAAGGGAAAAAATGATTAAGATACCTTTTTAAATAATTATTTTTCAAGTAGGCTCCATGCTGGGCATGGAGCTCAACACAAGACTCGACATGGAGACTCAACACAAGACTCCAGCATGGAGCTCAACACAACACTCGAACTTACAACTCTGAGATCAAGACCTGAGCTGAGATCAAGAATCAGATGCTTAACAGACTGAACCACCAGATGTCCCTGAAGATACCTTTTAAAAGGCCTGGTTGGAGTGGAGAAGAGATGAAGACAAGAATAAATGATCAATGGTGCCCAATGTAGCAGAAGCCAAAATAAGCTGAAGTAGAGAACAATTCATTTTCATATAATACTTAAGTCCATGTAGACCTTTTGCCAAAACAATTGCAATAGTGATCAACTGCATTCCCTCTAAGAAGGGATACAATTCAGTGTGTCTCAAAATTGAATCATGGAAACTTTTGTTCCATTAGCACCTGACAGGACTGTGGTTTTCTAGTTCTTCCTTCTCATCTCCTCAAAACAGTTGGTTTTGGGCAACTACTGTGAGAATTACATGGGCACTACCTCAGTGTCTGTAGAATAGGGATATAAGTTTTCCTGACCCCAATGCAGAACATGACCCAGCGCCTACCAATTTCAAGAATTCATGTTGTTCTTTAAACTTTCCTGCTACATATACAGCGTATATTACATATATTAAAGTTTGTAATTATATAGAATCATAATATATAAATTATAATATGCTACATGTTATAATCTCTTTATAATCTCTACATAATATACTATATAATTTATATATATAATATTCATAGCTAAAAGCCGATTTGAAGAACCTGTAATACTAGAGACATCCAATTCTCTGGCATACTCATATTTTTCTCAAAGCATCTCTCTGCTTAATTATATGACCACAATTTAAGTTTGAGTCTTAATGCCTGTATGTCCATTAATCTTCTCTAGTCCCTTATTCCCAGCTATAATTATAGTGGGGAGGAGAGTTTTAGCTTTGGAATAAACCCAGATATATTCTTAGTCATTGCTATAACACTCAAATCTGTTCCCATCTCTGATGTCCTTTACTGATAATAAGGCCAGTCCTACATTATATTAATCTAACCTCTGACAAAAAGGAGACTTGGTTTTATTATTTATAGGAGGCAAGGAGAAAAATAATCACTCAGAACTTTACACATTATATTGAGTTATAGCCAGAGAAATGGAAGAAATATAATTCATAAGGTCTTTTATTCTCAATATTAGGACTTGAATACTACTAATACATGGGAGCATATTTGCTGCACATACCTCTCTGTTATTAATCAGAGGACTTTGGAAATCTAGACACTTTCACTTACAAAGGATAATAATCAATGCATGAGTCTTCAGTTAAATATCACAAATATTTAGCATTGGGAATACAAGACAAACCAGAGATACAATACCTAAATTTGTTCATTGATCTTGCTTTTCAGTAGGTTTTATCCAGTAATTAGTCATAATATTGACACACAGTATAATAGCTAGTTGATGTAACTATAAGCTATAAACTATTGGTTCACTGAGAACCATTGAAATCAGTATTTAGACTAATGTGGGCAAAACTACCAGTTGAATAACTAATAATCCCCCCAAACCATCTTGCTGTTTTGAATTTGACAACCTGAGAATATAATATTATTCTGGAAAACCAAATACATATTAACTTCAAAATAAAATAAGACTGAGATCATGGCTTAAATAATTCCCTTTGTAAAGGCAACTTCCATAAGCAAAGGAGCAGAGACATAATGGGCTCAGAACCTTCTGCTGTGAAGGGACATTAGATACAGATATATATTTGACCTTCGGGATCTCAATAGAATAATGATTCTGTGTCACATCTATATACATAAGTAGTAACCAGTATTTCATCTTTACCTGCAAAGAGATTTTATTACTATGCCTGTTTATTGCAGTCTCTATCTTTGAGTATTCACATATATAAAGACTTGCATCCAGACAGAGATAAACTGTCTTCAATGTGAGGAGCTCAAGGTAATGTCTTATTAAAATCTTGAATGTTCTTTGTTTTACTTTATATCTCTCCATGGGTGACTCACCCAGTCTCAAAATGAAGAACACAAGTCAAACTAATGGCAGAGCACTGCAGTCACCCATAGCATCTGTTATTGTTGTATTTTTCCCAATTTGCTGGGCTGAGTATTGAGTAATGAATGACAACTTGGAACTACCATTCTTTGGGAATATTGAAACATTAAAAAAAATCTCAAAACTTCTAAGCAGTGCAACAACCAAGCCTTCATTTTACTTCAATATTTTGAGTTGCTGCTCAGATAATAGCAATTAGTTCTGACATTTAAAGGTACAAATTGTATATGGTACATTAGGGGAATCAAGTGGAATAAGTGACTATCTTTCAGAATCTTTTCTATCAATGAAGTTTTTCCTAAGGTCAATTCTTATGGAGAAAAAAAATGGTAAATAGGTATGATAATTTGTTCAACTGTTATTATTAGCATGTACCCACAGAATATTTTACCAACAATAGGATTAATGAATGATAAAATTGTGTAGGTCTATAAAGACTATTAAAGATCATATAACACTATTTTTAAAGATCAAAATACTTTTTAGCAGTAATTTTAAATGTGATTCTTGACTTTTAATTTTAGAAATAACAAAATATACAACTAATACAGCAAAAACTCATGTTTCTACCATCTAGAATTAACTGAAAGTAAAGTCATAAAAGTAGAAGCCCTCATTGAACATTATAATTATAAATTATCTTCTCACCTCCCCAGAGATCATCACTGCAATCATTCAGCAAGTATCTGTCCAATTCAAGTTTTATACTGCTATCTATTTATACTTATTTAACAAATACTTAAGTACTTAGAATGTTCCAGTTATTAATATTTTCCAAAGATTTGCTCATTTAATTCTTATAGTGATCCACATTTTACAGATCACCATTTTACAAAGGAGTAATCAAATAATTTGCCCAAGTTCATGAGAGGTCAGTTCATACATGTGCATATTTCCATCTATAATATATAGAAAGACTTTCATTAATTTTGTGTGAACTTTTCAGCAATCTTCTTTTTCACTTAACATGTATTTGAGACCTTTAATAATATGTGTATATATATGTTTAGTTTATTTTAAACACTGGATCATCTATTATGTGACTATACCTCAATATATGTATTATATCAATGGACAATCAGGTTCTCACCTCGTTTTCTGTATTTCAAACTATGTTATAATACACACATTAAAAAAGTAGTTTGTGATGCACACGTGGTAATTACTCTCTATTTTTATAAGTTAATTTTTAAAATAATCTCTACACTCAATGTGGGGCTCAAACTCACAATCATGAGACTCTTCCAATAGACACTGAGCATACTCTTTCAACTGAGCTGGCCAGGCCCCCCTGCTGCTCTATATTTTTTAAAATGTAGAAGTAGATTTCTTGTTTCATATATTGTGTGCATTTTCAATTTGCTTCATACTGCCAAAATAGTATTCTGAGCTTGCTATGGTAAGAGAAAGTAATCCCAAAGATCCCTGCCCCCAGATATGTATGTACTTTTCCCCAGGAATACAAGCAGTATTCTGGATGATCCCATTAAGGGATTTTACAGCTATAATTGAAATCTCAAATTGATGATTTTAACATATTACTTAGGGTGGGCCTGACTTAATCAGGTGAACTCTTAAAAGGGACTGGGAGAAGAGAAAACTTTGAAGTGTGAGAGGTTTTTGACACAAGACAGATTCTATGTTGCTGGCTTTGAAGATGGAGAAGTGACATGAATAATTCTGAAGGTGGTCTCCAGGAGTTGATGGCAACCTCTAGTCAACAGTAAGCAAGAAAAGGGAAACTTCAGTCCTACAACTGCAAGGAATTGAATTCTGCCAACAACATGAACAAACTTGGAAGTAGATTCTGCCCAGAGTTTCCAGACAAGAACAGAACAGGCCAAAATACTGATTTCATCTTTGTAAGACTCTAAGCAGGTAACCTGGTTATATTATGCCTGGACTTCCAACCTACAGAAGTGTGAGGTAATAAATGGGGACTGTTTTAAGCTGTTCAGTTTGTGGTAATTTCTTAGGCATTAATAGAAAACTAAAGCTAACTGTGTCAACTTATATTCCCATAAGCAGTGTCTAAAATTTCCTTTTACCTCATATTCTCACCAACACTTGGTATTTTTTCATACTTTAATTTTTGCCAATCTGATGGATTAAATATGTTACTGTTTTAATTTGAATATCCTTGTTTGCTTGCTGGCAACCAGATGGTTTTATAGATGATGAAAGTTAAACCAGAGTGAACATGTTTACTCATGTCCTATAGCTAATTAAGAAGCAGAATGGAGATTAAAAGTTTGAGTTAAGAAATGAGATATGTCACTCCTCTGAAAACCCATGAGTATAAAAATAACTTTTATCTCATAGTCATTCAATAAATATAAATGGAACATGTTATACATCTACATTAGTTTTTATCACTGTACTATAAATATATCCTATAGCTGAAGCACAATCTGATAAACAAACAAACATGGAATAGATAGGGGCTGGTAATTTAGTTATAAGATGTTCTGGGAAAAAAAGCATGGTAGAGGTGATGAAAGAGATAACTGTATTTTATTGCTTTTCCCTAAAATGTGTCTTATTGACTGCATTTCTACTGATTATCAGAGCTACCACTGTCAAAACAAGCATACACTGTTCCCTCATTCTCTTTCCATTAACAATTAAATAATAAAATGATGGAACATGAGAAAATAAATATGCACTCTGAATTCAATACTATATTTACAGAGGCTACTATGCAATTGCTACTTGAGTTCCTGCTGTGCTTTTCAAATACATAATTGAAGAATGTCTGTCTTTAGACAATAGTGCTAGGAAGACCTTTGTAGATTACAAATCTACTTGCTGAAATAAAAGTCAAAGATTCTTCCTTAGTATTTCTTCAGTGTAATAATAGCACAAGCATGGTATGTTAAGTGTATTTTGATATGTAACAATAAACATTGAAACTTCTAATTAAATTTTTTAAATGGCAGTTATTAAAATTATAATGGTTACTGTTAGTATGTTCACTACGTTCAGATCTGCAGTGAGTACAGTTCTATGAATGAGTTCCAGATATTAACTATTGAATATTGGCAGAATTTAGAAGGAACTCCTATATGTTGTTAAATATTAACAAGCTTAAATTTAAATACAAAGTGAGGCTTAAACATATAGCAGGAATTAAGTCTTCCTAGACTCCTCCCTCTCCATTACCCCTAAATCATCAATTATTCATGTCTAGACTAAGATGTCTTTTGGATCCTTCCCCTCAGGTTATCGCCACTGCTATTGGCCTAGTTATGATGCTCAGATTCTTAAAGTGGAATTTATAAATACTGTCCTATCTTGTCTTCCTGCCTACAGCATCATTCTGTACCAATCCATATTTTACAGTCAATACTTATCTTTCTAAACCTAGACTGTCTTCTATATAGAAGATTACTAATGACATGTGGCTAACAAAATTAAAAATAATTTAAGCAAAGTAAAATTAAAATGTTATCACAGTTCTTCAGTCACAATACTCATATTTCAATTGCTTAATAGTCACATCTCACCAATAGTACCACTTTGGACCCTGCATATATATATATATATATATATATATATATATATATATATATACTATTTCCATCATTGCAGAAGATTACATTAAACAGTGCTGCTCTAGATTATTGGTTCACAGTTTTAGTAGGGTATCAGAATGAAATGTTGGATTTACACAAAATCTGTACAAGATTGCTTATAGCAACATTATCCATAAGACATAAGGTAAAAACAACTCAAATGCCCATTAACTCTAAAATGGACAGATTATGATATATACAATGTATAGACAATTGTTGAAAATTCTCAGAATATACTATAAACCAATGAATTATGTACTTTAAAGTGATGAATTTTATGATATAAGCAGTATATCTCAATAAAGCTGTTATAAAGAACAACAATAAGAAAAATCAAATTGTGGAAGTTTTAAACATTAGACCCCAGATCCTAACTCAGTTCCACAAAATTAGAATTTCTATGCAGGTATAGCAAGATAGATAGATAAATAAATAGATAAATAGATAAAATAGTAGATGTTATATGTTATGTATATTATATTACATATAATACGTTATATAATATGTAGCTACATAATGTGCATGTTTTTTGTCATCTATATATATCAACAGGTTATCCTGATGTTAATACAGGGTTGAAAACTAGCAATAGTTCTCAACTATTATCCCTTTAAGGGCAGAGATCATGTGTTTTTGAGCTCTTGATATTCAAAATACTATAAATAAATCAAAATGGAATTGTAAAATCTGTTTCAATAACCCATGGAAAGGCAGGAAAAGTAAGAGTGAAAGAAAAAACAGAGAGAACAGACTTGAAACAAAAGAATAAAATGGCAGACTTAAGCCCTAACATCAATAATTATATTAAATGAATGTGTTCTAAATATACCAATTAAACCCAGAGGTTAGTCAATGGATTTGTAAACCCTGTCCTAACTATATTCTTTCTGCAAGAAACTCACTTCAAATATAACAATATAGGCCAGTTGAATATAAAAATCTATATAATGAAAAATTTAATCAAAAGAAAGCAGGAATGACTATATTAATATCAGATAAAGTCAACTTCAGAGCAAATAATATTACAGACAGAGAATATTACAGAGAAGGATTATATAAAATAGTCACCAAAGGAGAGCAAGAAACTCTAAATGTGTATGCACCAAACAAAAGAGCTGCAGATTAAAGGGGAAAAATCAGAATTTATAGAAGGAATAGACATCCTTATCTTGGAAGTTGATTAAACATCTAAATAAAAAAATAAGCAAAGACTCAGAAGAACTCAAAAATATCATCACCATACAGGATCCAACTGCCATTTACAGAACACTCTACCCAACAACAGTAGAATACATATTCTTTATATGTTTACATACAATATAGACAAGATACACCATATCCTAAGATAAAAAAGAATTCAGCAAATATAAAGATTTGAAGTCATACAGAGTATTCTTTGAACATAATGGAATCAAACTAAAATCAATAAATAATGACATAGGGAAATCTCCGAACACTTGCAAACTAAGCAACACACATTTATAATAATGCATGTGTCAAGAAGGAGTCTCAAAGTAATAAAGATATATTGAAATGAATGAAAATGAAAGTACAAATATCAAAATTAGTAGGAAGCAGCTAAAACAGTACTGTGAGGGAAATCTATAGCATTAACTGTGAACATTAGAAAACAAGAAAAATCTAACTTTGATGATCTAAGCTCTCATCTCAAAAACAGGAGAAGAAGAGCAAAATAGGTCCAAGTAAAATGGAAGGTTATAATAAAGATAAGAAATCAGTGGAACCAAAAACAGGAAAACAATAAAGAAAAATCAATAAAACTAAAGATATAATTTTTTGAAAAGTTCAATAAAATTGGCAAATGTTTAGCAAGACTAACAACAAAGATACAAGTCATCGATATTGTGAATGAAACAAAGGAGATCAATACGGGTCCTAAAGTTATCAAAGAATAATAAAGGAAAACCACAAACATCTCTACACAGATAAATTTGACGAATTAAGTGAAAAATACCTATTCCTTATAAAAACAAAAACTACCACAAGTTACCTAATATTTAATTGCTCCATAATTATTAATGAACTTTAATTAATTAATTTAAAACTCCCCTAAAAAGTCTTCAGGTCCAGGTGGTTTCATTGAAGAAATCTACCAAACAATTAAAGAAGAATTAACACCAATTCCCAATTCATTTTATGAAGCTAATATTATCCTGGTACCAAAGCCAGACAAAGAAAATATCAGAATAGAAAACTATAGACAATTACCCCTCATGAATATACATGTAAGAGTCCTTAACAAATATTAGCAAACTGAATTCAGCAATGTATAAAAATAATTATTCACTGTGACAGCATAATCAAAGTTTTTCAGGGATGCAAGGCTGGTTAAATATTCAAAAATCAATTAATGTAATCAATCCATCATATTAAAGCCTAAAGAAAAAAAATCATATAACCGTATCAACTGATGCAGAAAGAGCATTTGATAAAATTCAATTCCCTTTCATGATAAATAATCAGATAAAAATAGGGCAAGAGGGTTTCTTCATTTTGATTAAGACTCTCTGCAAAAAGGGATCCCTGGGTGGCGCAGTGGTTTGGCGCCTGCCTTTGGCCCAGGGCGCGATCCTGGAGACCCGGGATCGAATCCCACATCAGGCTCCCGGTGCATGGAGCCTGCTTCTCCCTCTGCCTGTGTCTCTGCCTCTCTCTCTCTCTCTCTCTCTCTATCATAAATAAAAATTTAAAAAAAAGGACTCTCTGCAAAAAGACTACATCTAATATACAAAATGGTGAAAAACTGAATGCAAGTTTAACAAAACAAAATTTTTACTAGCAAAATCCCAGTAAGTTTTTGTTGTTGTTTTGTTCTAAAATATATATGGAAAAGTAAAAGAATGAGAATAGCTAAATCTATTATTTTGAAAAAGAAGAATACAGTGGGTGGAATCAATGTTCCTGACCTTAAGGCATATAGATACAGTAATAAAGCCTGTATGGTACGGGTGGAGGGATAGACACATCAATGAACTGAATAAATAATCCTAAAATAGATCTGTGCACATATGTGCATTTGATTTTTGACAAAGGTGTAAAAGCAATTCAGTGGAGGAAAGATATTCTTTTCAACATGGTGCTGGAGATATTGCACTTTCATAGAATCCCTCCAAAAAATAAACATTAACCTAAGTCTTATACCTTATACAAAAATTAACTCAAGATAGATCATGGACTTAAGTGTAAAATGAAAAACCAGAGAAGATTTAGCAAACACAGGAAAGAAAATCTTTTGAGTCTAGGGCTAGGCAAAAAATTCTTAGATTTGATACCAAAAAGCACACTCCATAAATTGAAAAACTGATAAATTGCTTTTCATCAAAAATTTTAAATTTTTTTCTATGAAAGACTCTTAAGAGGCTGAAATGACAAGCTAGCAGACTAGGGGAAAGTATTTGTAAACTACATGTCTTTTTCTTATGCCATTTCCTAGCTTGTCATCTTTTATTTTTTTATTTTTTAATTTTATTTTTGTTTATTTATTTTTATTGGAGTTCGATTTGCCAAAATATAACACCCAGTGCTCATCCTATCAAATGTCCCCCTCAGTGCCCGTCACCCAGTCACCCCATCCCCCTACCTACCTCCCCTTCCACTATCCTTTGTTCCTTTCCCAGAATTAGGAGTCTCTCATGTTCTGTCATGAACATGACAGATGACATGACATGAACACTGATATTTCCCACTCATTTTCTCTCCTTTCCCCTTTATTTCCTTTCACTGTTTTTTTTTATTTATCCCAAATGAATGAGACCAGATAATGTTTGTCCTTTTCCGATTGACTTATTTCACTCAGCATAATACCCTCCAGGTCCATCCACGTCGAAGCAAATGGTGGGTATTCGTCATTTCTAATGGCTGAGTAATATTCCATTGTATATATATGTAAACTACATATCGGACATAGACTTGTATGTAAAATACTTAAGGAACTCTCAAAATTTAAAGACAAACATAGTCTGATTATGATATAGGCAAAAGACAGGAAGAACCATTTCTTTTTTTCTTTTTTTAAAAAAGATTTTATTTATTTATTTGACAGAAGAGTGGGTGGAGGGAGAGCACAAGCAGGGGAGCAGCAGGCAGAAGGAGAGGGAGAAGCAGACTCCCCTCTGAGCAAGGAGCCTACTGGCTGGATCCCAGGACTCTGGGATCATGACCTGAGCTGAAGGCAGAAGCCTAACTAACTGAGCCACCCAGGTGCCCTAGAAAGAGCCATTCATTGAAGATACCCAGTTGTTAAATAGCCACTTGAAAGGTCATCCAACACCATTAACCATCAGAGAACTGCAAATTAAAAACTCAATGACAGTAATGACACACCTAACGTGATGACGAAAAAAAAACAGTGACAAAATAAAATGCTGAGCAGGATACACAAAAATTGGATAACTCTGCTAGTAGAAGTATAAAATGGTACAGTCACTTTGGAAATCAATTTCACAATTCCTTAAAAAAACTAAACATATATCACCATATGGTCCAGGAATTGCACTACTAGATATTTATCACAGAAAAATGAAGACTTAATGTTGATACAAAAATGTGCAAATGAATGCTTATATTAGCTTTATTTGCAATAGCCCTAAACTAGAAAAAACAGGGGTCTTTATGCAGGTTAATATTTAAATAAACTGCAATACATGGAATACTTAACAATAAAAATAAATGAATGATGGAAGAGTTAAGATGGTAGAGTAGTAGGGGAACATTATGTTTACCTGTCCCTCAAACATAGTTAGATAGTTATCAAATCATTCTGAATACTTTGGGAATCGATCTAAGGACTCAGAGAACAAACTGAACAACTAGAGGGAGAAAAGAGACCACATCATGGAAGGTAGGATGTGTGGTGACATGATTTGGGGGAGAAAATAATTGCAGGTGCTGTGGACAGGAGGGAGCTTTGATCACAGAAGGGAGAGAGTGAGAGGCAGACAGAGAGAGCCAGAGATAAAGTAGCATGCAGGGGATTGCACAAGAAAAACACTTCACCAAAACCATTGAGTTGGAAAATGAGGATGGCTGACCCTTGCAAATTTTTACAAGCAGCAAAGCTGAAAGTCTCAAGTTTTTGAAGTCCATGCCATCATAAGGGTCAAGTCTGATGGGCATACAGGTGCTCCTGTGGAGGAGAGCAGAGGCCCAGGACCAAATAGCATGCTCTGAAGATCCCCTGGGTCACACTGGGAGAGGCAGGTCCCCTTCTTAGAGTGCATTTGGGAGAGGTGGCACCGCCTCTATAGGAACAAAAGAGTTTATCCTTGAGCTTTCCCCTTCATTAGCATAGGAGCAGAGGCACTGCTGAGGGATGGTAACATGGACTGACTTGCTATAATTTGCCATAAATTCCAAGCCCCTGTGTGGCCATGTGACTAGTTTTCTGCAACAAACTGGTACCCGCCACAGTGCAGTGAGACTCTACCCCAAAAGATCAGTGCAGGTCCATGCCCACTGGGTCCCTAAAATTTGGAGTTTCAAGACCCAGCCTCATGCCTGAGATAAAACATAGGAGCACTGCACCACCACCACCTGTGCAGACATCATGGACACAGACAGGGTGAAGGTAGGGATCTGACAGAAGCCTGGGACACAAGAGGGGAGGACACAGCAAACAACAGATGTTGGCAAGGATGTGGAGAAAGGGGAACCCTATTATACTGTTGGTGGGAATACGAACTGGTAAAGCCACTCTGGAAAGCAATATGGAGATTCTTCAAAAAGTTAAAAATAGACATGCCCTAGACCCAGCAATTGCACTACTAGGTATTTACCCAAAGGATACATGCATACTCATTTGGAAGGGCACATGGACCCAGATAGCAGCATTATCAACAATAGCCAAATTATGGACAGAGCCCAAATGTCCACTGACTGATGAATGGATAAAGAAGAGGTGATATATATATATATATATATATATATATATATATATAATGCAATAATACTCAGCCATCAAAAATAATTAATTTTTGTCATCTGCAACAACGTGAATGGAGCTAGAGTGTGTTAGACTAAGTGAAACTAGTCAGTCAAAGACAAATACCATATGATTTCACTCACATGTGGAATTTAGGAAACAAAGCAGATGAATATAGAGGAAGGGAAAAAAAAGAGAGGGAAGCAAACCATAAGAGACTCTTAACTATAGGGAACAAACTGAGGGTTGTTGGAGGGGAGATGAGTGAGGGATGGGCTAAATGGGTCATCTGTTGCCAGGCAGAATATAGGATGATTCCATAGCTGCCCTGGTTCCCTGACTAGGCTTTCTGGTTGGGCAGGACTGAAGGCTATGCTCAACAGTTTGGCTGGGCTGTTAAATTTCTTCCCTGTCCAGCTAGGCCATAGAATGTGCTCCATGGCTGCCAGACATCTATGACCAGGTTTCTGGTGGGGTAGAACAGATGCTATGCTAAGCAGTTGGGCAGGGATGTGAATTTGCTTCCCTGCCTGAGTGGGGCTGTAGGAGGGACTCCACTGCCAGTATCATAGGTTGGCAAGGGACCCAAAGGAGGCAGAACTGCCTACTGAGCTCCCTGACCAAACAAGGCTACCAGGTAGGCTCTGCAAATGGGCCAAACCACTGGATAGGACCTCTGCTCAGGTACCACCACCTGAAGTGACATTGTCCACCATCTTAGCACTGGTTGCTGTAAGCCCTTACCCCTTTCTGTATTTATCTGATCCTCAGTGACCCAGCTCCTAAGATTCCCCCAATGATCATTGTGAGTTTAAAACCAAATAGGTCTCCAAGGATGTGTCCTGCGATGCTGGTGAAGCTGAATGTCTACCTTGGGGTCTCTGTTATCCATTGGAGAAATCTTAGGCCCAAGGAAGCCTTTTTCAGTGTGGTACTGTGATGGCCTGGAGGAGAGGCGATATGGTCAAAATGAAATCACTCCTCTTACCCTTCTAATGAGATCTTCCTCTGTCATTCAAGTGGCTGCTTCAGCCACATCCCCAGATTCTGAAATATTCACAGTGGTACCCTGTCTATGAATAGTTGCTAATTGGTCTACTTATAGGGAGACTGAAGTCAGGACCCACCTATTTCATTATCTTGATGTCACTCTCTAAACAAGTTGGTGAATATTTTTGACTGGAATGTAGGAAATGATCAACCTATATAGATCTTGAGTGATTTAAATATATGCCACCTTTTTGGAAGACAATTTTGAAATATACATCATACTGCGTCTACCTCTGTATCTTAAAGAAGCAGTTAAAATTGTGCAAAAATATCTACAGATATCAGCATCACAGAGTGGAAAGGGTTGTTGAATTTGATATTTAATTTTGGATGTAAAGGTCTGGGACTTTCTACTGGTCCTAGAAATAGACTATGTACAATTATTTGAAGAATTCTGAACACTAATCCAAAATAGTTAATGGATAACTTTTTATGGTACTTGAAATGATTTTAGTATATTCATTGCACTGGAAATAAAGTTTCCAAAAATCCTTGTTTTTTTTTTTTATAAAAACTTAGTACTAGAAGAGAGAATACATAAAGTCATTCATGTTTAGAGTGAATCGATTCCTCTACTAAAATACAGAACATAAAAAAATTATTTGACCAATTATTTTCTCAATTTTCCCAAAGACAGTACAGAACTAGAACCATTCTAGATGCACAGGTAAAGCTTTTTATTACATTCAAGAAATGCCTTAGAGCATTATTGTGCTTAGTTCTCTCTCTAGAAACCCATTGAGAAAGGATAACAGCTATTGATAGAAAAGCAGAGAATGGATTTATAATAATGAGAACCTAGAAGTAGATAAATTTAGATAGAGGAAAAAGTAGGAGGAAGACATCCATGATGTGGGACAGTATCTAGGATAACTGGATTCATGTAGTCAGCTGTATCTTGGGGCCCTAAACAAGAAGAAATTAGTCACTGTCATTCATATGTTTAATAAATATTCATTTAGTACACTGATCCTGATGGAGATTGAGCATAATAAAGAAAATGAAATATAGTCCTTGTTTCAAGAAACTCACAGCTATTATTAGTGATTATTAAAACTACATATATGCTAAACAAAAGTAAATAATTATTAGTCGATGTGTTAAATGATTATATTTGTTTTAAACTGCTATGTAACTATTACAAACTTAGCAACTTATTATACAGTAATTCCTTAATTCTCAGTTCTATAAGTCAGAAGTCTAATTACAAGTTAGATGGGTCCTCTGACTCTGATCAAGGATTCGCCAGCTGAGATCATTTAAATTGCTTGAAAAGATAAATTCTTTGCAGTTGCAGGATTGAGATCTGGTTTGTTGTTATTTTTGTTTGTTTTGAATAAGAAATAATTATGTGCAAAAGCAGAGGAAGTACAGCTCAGACAGGAAGACCTATTTGTATAAGAATATAAAGTTATAGCAATGCATGGAGTTTTCAGAGTAGAGTAAATAGTTTCATGTGTCTGAAGCGTAATGTACAAGTAGAAGAGATAGAATGAGAAATACAACCTGGGGCCAGATTATAAGGAAATTCGTAAACAGTATTAGTGATTCTATCATATGGATACACTAACCATATAATATATTATCTACTGGCACACTGTTGAGAATGAAAGGTGGAACTATTAATGATAATGCCAGGACTACAAGTATAAACTGGAATTGCCCCAAGCAAATCCTACTTATAGGCAGTGACAGACTAAAGAAGGATTTTAATCTGGAGAGTGTCCTTGAACAAGGGCATGGAATAGGAGGTGGATAGAAAGTCAAAGGCCTATTTTATTTAAATGCATTTTCCCCCTTGGCTGGTCATTCTGATGACTATACCAATTTGTTAGATGGTCCTTGCTTTTGTTGAAGATTTCTCTAAATTTTTGTAATCACAGTGAGAATTGCACCAGCTATTTTCAGATTATTGCTGAATTACTTCCAGATGATGTGAAAAGGTATACCTACCACTTATAATATTTAGGGCATCATAAGGTTGTATTCAGTGGAAAATTCAAGGGCTAGATGACCATAAACTTAACACAAATGCATTTGAAAATTTTGAAAAAATCCAGGCTGTGATTTTTCTGATTGGTACAATAAATACAGATTAAAAACCAACCTCAATTCTATAATGCTGTTATTTTCCGTGTCATTTTGTAAAAACATAAATTGAAAAAAAATAGCTCGAGTCATATGAAAATACAGCAGACATAATGTCATTCCTCTGAATAAAATATCCTTTAATGAACTGAATTTAGTTGTGGTGATATAATTTGAGATTCAACCATGTAAAACAGACACATGATTCCAAACAACTTGAAGGTTTTTGGCATGGATAACAAATAGAACTTTGCTTTTCCCATTTCTCATCATCTGACATTATGTGGTTAAATATGACTTAAATTCACCATGTAAATTTGGTAGAGAACATTTCATAATGCAAACCTCTAACAATAGAATAAATTTTAGCTTATTTTCCCTAGGGTATGGTATCCCATTTATGAATGTGTTTGCACTTCATAAATCATTCTCAAGAGCAAAGAGGAAAAATGGAAATCCATTTTCTTTAGACTCCATGGGTCTTCATTTAATTTTTAACAAAATAGGAAAGATACTTTATCAATCACAAAGATAAAATCATTTCAACATTCACCTTTGTAAAAATACTTCTTGAAAATAACAAAGATCTCCCAAATATAATGGGTTTGTTCAGAAAATGGGAGTGAGAGAGAGGAGAAAAGGTATTTAAGAGAACAGTATTTAACTCTGAGAAGTAGAGAATGACCAAAATGTAACAATATATCATAGCACCGTGCAGTGGTCACCATTTCAGCATGAGATAAAGAAGTCTGGATATTTAAAATACCAATTAATTTTCTGAGGCATATAGCTGTCAATGCCACAATATTTTCCAGGGGATATTCTCATTATTTGAAATTTGTTCTTCTGATTTGTGACAATCGTCAATTGTACTTGATATGTCAAAGGAATTTTTTCGTTACATCTTATAAATTGTAACCAACATTAGGACAGAAAACTTCTATTTAACTGCAAATCTTTGTTGAACAATGAATATTTTTATTATTTAGTTTTATGCCTCTTACACCTTTTCATATCCATATATTAATTCATTCATTTGTTCATGCATTTAGTGTTTATATAGGGGTACTTATATTCAATAAAATGGACAAAGTACTATGACAGGTAGCAAAATATGTATCTTAGTTCTAATAAGATTTATGTAAGCAAAAAAAAAAGAAAAAAAGAAAAAAAGATTTATGTAAGCAAATTCAATACAAAATGACAAGTTTGGGGCAGATCATGAGAAATGCATATAAAAGGAGAGGATTCAGGAAAGGTGTCATAGAGAAGTTGACCTTTAAGTGGACCATGTAGTTTATGGAAGTAAGATTTGGACAAATGGAGTTAAGAGTCAGAATATCAGATGCAAAAAAAAAAAGAGAATCTGAAAAGAAAGGAGAGAAGATACAAAATATCACAACAAATAATCATGCTTTCCTATAAACTTAGAACTTTCTTTTGGTGTATACAATTCAGTGGCAGCAGAGAAGTATGAAAATGTGGGTTTGGGCCAAACTGGGCAATGTCTGGAAAGCCAAAATTAGATACTTAGAATTCTTAAGCTTCAGAATATCATCAAGTGTTTCAGTGTTATTGTTGTTTGTTTTCCTGTCCAAATTATATTTTAAATCAACTTTATGGAGTTATAATTTATGTAAAATGAACCCATTTTGGAACTACAATTTTCCATTCCAAAAATAAATAAAAAATAAATAAATAAAACTACAATTTGAGGGGTTTTCACAAATCTATAGAACCATGTAACCACTGCTATAATCAGGGCAAGAAATATTTCTAACACCCTAGAAGTCATTGTGCACATAAATTCCTCATGTCACTGTGCATGTAAATTCCAACTCCTTCTGCTGAATAGAGGTAACTTCTAATCTGCTTTCTGCGACTATAAATTATTTTGGCTATTCTAAAAATGAATATTAATGACTAATGCCATATGTACATTTTTCTGACTTGCTTCATTCACCCAAATTAATATTTTTGAGATTAATCCAAGTTGTGAATCAGTAATCCCTTTTTATTCTTGAATAGTATTATTGTGCAGCTATATCACAATTTGAGTATCCACTTACTTGTTGAAAGACATTAGGACTTTTCCAGATATTAGCAACTGTAAAGAAAGTTGCTATGGATATTTGAATACAAGTTTTGTATGGGCATATATTTTCATATCTTTGGGCTAAATACTGAGGAGTGGAATTTCTGGGTCATATAGTAAGAGTATATTAAATTCATAAGAAACTTCTGAGATTATTTTCACAGTGTGTGTACTGTGTTAGATTCTGACAAACAAGATATAAGTGTTTCAGTTGCTCTACATCCCTGTGAACTCTTGGTATTGTCAGTTTTGCTAACTTTAGTTATTCTAATGGATATAGTAGTATCTCAGTAGAAATACTTTTGATTTTCCTTTTGAGTAATGATGTTGATCATCTATTTGTGTGCTTACTAATAATTTCTACATCTTTGTCTATGAGAGGATATTCAAACTTTTGTCACTTTTATTGGGTTATTTACTTTTTCATTATTGGTTTATAGGAGTTCTTTCTATGATCTAGATATAAATCCTTGGTTAGATACATATTCTACCAATATTTTTTCCAGTATATATTTTGTTTTTTCATTTTACTAATAGTGTCTTCCAAAGAGCAGTGTTTTTTTTATTTAAATGAAGTTCAATTTATCAATTTTATTCTATTATGATTCTTGCTTTTTGTGTCCATATAAGAAATATTGGGCTACTTCAAATTTAAAGGAATATACTTTAGGATATTATTTTTTCCAATTGTTTTACCTTTTATCTTTAAATTTTTAATTTTGTGTTAATTTTTATTATGGTATGTGATAGAAGTTAAGGTTTATATTTTTACATAAGGATGTCCAGTTGTTCCAGCACAATTTGTTAAAAATAATAGTTTTCTGTATTTGTTTCTTATTAACAATTTCCACAAATTTAGGAGCTTAAATCAACATAAATTTATTATTCTCCTATCTGTAGTTCAGAGATATGACATGGGTTTCACCAGGCCAAAATCAAAGGGTTCTCAGGGCTGTTTCTTTCTGGAAGCAGGTTGTTAGCAGAACTCAGTTTCTTGTGGTTGTAGAAATGAGGCCCCTGTACCCTTGGTGGTTGTTAGCTTGAAGGTTGTTACTACCTTTTAGAGGCCATCCCCATTCCTGTGTCTTCCTTCTATCCTCAGTAATGTGCCAGCAGTAGTTGGTCAAGTACCACTGTAGTTTGAATATCTTCTGATCCTCTTCTGTCACATTTATCTGATCGACACATCAACCTTCCTCTGCTGCTTCTAAGAGCCCATATGTTTATATTTAGCCCATGTGCATTATCCAGGATGATCTCCTTAATTATGGTCAGTAACATTAATTCCATCTTCAAAGTCCCTTTGCCATGAAATACAATATACAGAGGCATAACCCAAAGAGGCAAAGATGCAAAGATTATAAGAGCCAAAATTCTGCCTACCACATATCCCTTTCAATTTGCCTCAGCACTTTTACATAAAACCAATTACCAAATATGTGTGATTTTATTTCTGGACTCTGTAGTATTCCATGGGTCTGTATGTCTATTCTATGGCAATAACACAGTGTCTTGATTACTGTAGATTTGTAGTAAGTCTTGATATTCTGTAGTTCAATCCTCTAATTTCTTCCTTTCCAAAATCATTTTGGCTATTCAAGGTCATATGTGTTTCCATACAAATTGTATAATCAGCTTGTCAATACAATCAGAATTAACTTGGATCCAGTTAAATTTGGGGATAATCAGTACTGTAACTATACTGAGTCTTCTGAAACTTGAACCTGACATATTTCACTTATGTAGGCCTTCCTTAATTTTGCTCAACAATATTTAAAAATTCTTTTAATGCACAGGTGTTTGCCCATATTGTTAAATTTACCATTAACTATTTCATGGGTTTGGATGCTATCACAAATTTTATTTTTAAGATTTAATTTTCTAGTTGCTTCTTGTTTTATCTAGAAAAAATGATTTTTGTATATTGAACTTGCTAAATTCATCTGTAAGTACTAGTCACTTTCATGTAGATTCTTTATGAAAATCTACATGCATGATTATGGTGTCATCAAACATAGTTTTCTAAAATTATTTACAATTTACGTATTTTTCATTTCTTTCTTGCCTTAATGCACTCTGTAGAACTTCCTGTATTATAATGAATAGAAGTGGTGGGAGCTGATATTCCTGTTGATTTCCAGTTTTTAGGGAAATAATTCACTCCTTCTCCATTAAGTAAATTTTAACTATAGGATTTTTGAGGATGTCATTTCTTAAGCTCAGAAATTTTCCATCCATTCTTAATCTTGTTAATTTTTTTGCTGAATGTTCTTTCTGCATTTATTGAAATGGGTATATGTCCTCTCTCCTTTATTCTGTTATCACAAAGAATTACATTCATTTTCAAATGTTAAACATGCATTGTTAGGATGTATTCTACTTGGTTACAATGTATTATAATTTTTATTCATTGCTTATTTGATTTTCTGATACTTAAAGATTTTTTGTATCTATATTCATGAGTAATATTTCTGTATACTTTTCTTTTTTAAATGTGTTAATGTATTTTAAACTTTTTTCTTTTATATTTTTCTTTAAATTCTAGTTAGTTAACTTATAGTGTAGTACTAGCTTCAGCAGTAGAATTTAGAGATTCATCACTTACATATAATACCTAGTGCTCAAGCTAAGTGCCCTCCTTAATACCCATTACCCATTTAGCCCATCCCTCACTCACCTCCCCTCCAACAACCCTCAGTTTGTTCCCTATAGTTAAGAGTCTCTTATGGTTTGCTTCCCTCTCTTTTTTTCCCTTCCTCTATATTCATCTGCTTTGTTTCCTAAATTCCACATGTGAGTGAAATCATATGGTATTTGTCTTTCTTTGACTGACTAGTTTCACTTAGCATAACACACTCTAGCTCCATTCATGTTGTTGCAGATGGCAAAAATTAATTATTTTTGATGGCTGAGTATTATTGAAATATATATATATATATATATATATATATATATATATATATATATATATATACCACCTCTTCTTTATCCATTCATCAGTCAGTGGACATTTGGGCTCTGTCCATAATTGGCTATTGTGGACAATGCTGCTATCTGGGAGCATGTGCCCTTCCAAATCAGTATACATGTATACTTTGGGGAAATGCCTAGTAGTGCAATTGCTGGGTCTAGGGCATGTCTGTTTTTAACTTTTTTTAAATTTTTATTTATTTATGATAGTCACACACACACACACACACACACACACACACACAGAGAGAGGCAGAGACATAGGCAGAGGGAGAAGCATGCTCCATGCACCGGGAGCCCGACGTGGGATTGGATCCCGGGTCTCCAGGATCACGCCCCGGGCCAAAGGCAGGCGCTAAACCGCTGCGCCACCCAGGGATCCCTATTTTTAACTTTTTGAAGAATCTCCATATTGCTTTCCAGAGTGGCTTTACCAGTTCGCATTCCTACCAACAGTATAATAGGGTTCCCCTTTCTCCACATCCTTGCCAACATCTGTTATTTCCTATGTTGTTAATTTTAGCCATTCTGACAGGTGTAAGGTGGTATCTCATTGTTGTTTTGACTTGTATTTCCATGATAATGAGTGATGTTGAGCATCTTTTCATGTGTCTATTTGCCATCTAGATGTCTTCTTTGGAAAAAATGTCTTTTCATGTCTCTGCCAACTACTTTTTAAAAATTATTTTTAAAAATTTGTATTTAAATTCAGTTTAATTAACACATAGTGTATTATTAGTTTCAGAGGTAGAAATCAGTGATTCCTTACGTGCATATAACACCCAGTGCTGATTACATTAAGTACCCTCCTTAATGCCCATCACCTACTTATCCATCCCCCACCCACCTCTTCTCCAGCAACACTTTTTGCTTTTTATAGTTAACAGTCTCTGATAATCTCCTTCTCTATTTTTGTCTTAGTTTTCCTTCCCTTCCCTTATGTTCATCTGTTTTCTTTCTTAAATTCCACATATGAGTGATATCGTATGATATTTGTCTTTCTCTGACTGACTTATTTCGCTTAGCATAACACTTTAGTTCTATCCATGTCTTTGCAAATGGCAAGATTTCATTTTCATTTTGATGCCCAAATAATATTCCATTGTGTGTATATATACTTGTCACATATATAACCTCTTCTTTATCTATTCATCTGTCAATGAGCATCTGGGGTCTTTCCATATTTTGACTATGGTGGATATTGCTGCTATAAACATTGAGGTGCAGGTGCCCCTTTGGATCACTGTTTGTATCTTTTGGATAAATACCTAGGAGTGCAATTGTTGGATCATAGGGTAGTTCTATTTTTAACATTTTGAGGAACCTCCTTATTGTTCTCCAGAGTGGCTGTACCAGGTTGCATTTACACCAACAAAGTAGGAGGATTCCCCTTTCTCCACATCCTCGCCAACATCTGTCATTTGCTGACTTGTTAATTTTAGCCATTCTGACTGGTGTGAGGTGATATCTCATTGTGGTTTTCATTTGTATTTCCCTCATGCTCAGTGATTTTGAGCATTTTTTCATGTGTCTGTTGGCCATTTATATGTCTTCTTTGGAGAAATATCTGTTCATGTCTTCTTCCCATTTCTTAACTGGATTTTTTTTTTTGTTTTTTGGGTGTTGAATTTGATAAGTTCTTTGTAGGTTTTAGATACTAGCCCTTTATCTGCCAGACATTTGCAAATATCTTCTCCAATTCTGTGGGTTGCCTTTTAGTTTTGCTGACTGTTTCCTTTGCTATGCAAAAGCTTTTTTATCTTGATGAAGTCCTAATAGTTCATGTTTGCTTTTATTTCCTTTAACTTTGAAGGCCTGTCTAGCAAGCAAGGTCAAAGATGTTCTTCTGCCCATTTTTAACTGGATTATTTGTTTTTTGTGTGTCGAGTTTGATAAGTTCTTTATACATTTTGGATACTAATCCTTTATCAGATGTCATTTTCAAATACCTTTTCCCATTCCATAGGCTACCTTTTAGTTTTGTTGATTGTTTCCTTTACTGTGCAAAGCTTTTTATGTTGATGAAGTCCCAATTTTCATTTTTGCTTGTTTCTTTTGACTCTAGAGATGTGTCTTATAAGAAGTCACTATAGCCAAAGTCAAAGAGTTTGCTGCCTGTGTTCCCCTCTAGGATTTTGATGGTTTCCTGTCTCATGTTTAGATGTTTAATCCAGTTTGAATTATTTTTCTGTATGGTTTAAGAAAGTTGTCTAGTTTCATTTTTCTGTGAATTACTATCTAGTTTTCTCCATATCAGTTGTTGAAGAGACTTTTACCCATTGGATATTCCTTCCATCTGTGTTGAAGATTAGTTGACCATATATTTATGGGTCTATTTCTGGGTTTTCTATTTTGTTCCATTGATCTATGTGTGTATTTTCATGCCTATATCATACTGTCTTAGTGACTACAGTTTTGTAATATAGCTTGAAGTACAGAATTGTGATGCCTCCAACTTTGCTTTTCTTTTTCAAGATTGCTTTGGATATTTGGGGTCTTTTGTGGTTCCATACAAATTTTAGCATTGTTTGTTCTTGGCCTCTGTAATATGCTGGTGTTATTTTGATAGGAGTTGCATTAAATTTGTAGATGGCTTTGAGTAGTATAGGCATTTAAACAATATTTGTTCTTACAATCTGTGAGGATGGAATGGTTTCCATTTCTTTGACTCCTCCTCAATTTCATTCTTAAGTGTTCTACGGTTTTCAGCATACAGACATTTTACATCTTTGGTTAGGTTTATTCCTAGTTATTTTATGGTTTGTGGTGTAATTGTAAATTACAAATTTTTTAGTAGGACGTTGCTTAACCTCCTTGTATTTGTGATTTGTGTTGTGGGATTGTTTTGTTAATTTCACTTTATGCTTCATTATTGGTGGAGAGAAATGCAATGGATTTCTGCATGTTGATTTTGTATCCTGCAATATTGCTGAACTCATGTATCAATTCCATTATTTTTTTGGTGGAGTCTTATGCGTTTTCTTCATAGAGTATCATGTCATCTGTGAAGAGTGAAAGTTCATCTTCTTTCTTCCCAATTTGGGTGCCTTTTATTTCTTTTTGTTGCCTGAGGCTAGGACTTCCATTTTTCTGTTAAATAACAATGGTGAGAGTGGATATCCCTCTCTTGTTCCTGACTGTAGAGCTCTCAGTTTTTCCCCACTTGAGGATGATATTAGCTGTGGGTCTTTTGTATATGGCCTTTGTGACATTGAGGTATGTTCTTTCTATCCCTTTCTTTAGAGGGTTTTTTTTTTTCATGAATGGATGTTGTACTTTGTCATATGATTTTTCTACATCTATCGAGAGGATCACATGGTTCTTATCCTTTCTTTTACTATTGTGGTGTGTCACATTGATTGATTTACAAATATTGAACTACTCCTGTAGCCCAGTAATAAATTCCACTTGGTCCTGGTGAATAATCCTTTTAATGTACTGTTGGATTCAATTTGCTAGTACCTTGTTGAGAATTTTTGCATCCATGTTCATCAGGGATATTGGCCTGCAATTCTCCTTTTTAGTGAGGTCTTTGGTTTTAGAATCAAGGTAATGCTGGCCCCACAAAATAAGTTTGGAAATTTTCCTTCCATTTTCATTTTTTGGAACAGTTTGAGAAGAGTAGGTATTAACTCTTCTTTAAATGTCTGATTGACTTTTGGCCCTGGGAAGCCATCTGGCCCTGGACTTTTGTTAGTTGGGAGATTTTCAATTACTGATTTAATTTCTTTGCTGGTTATGGGTCTGTTCAAATTTTCCACTTCTTCCTGTTTCATTTTTGGTAGATTGTATGTTTCTAGGAATTCATCCATTTCTTCCAGAATGCCCAATTTGTTGGCATAAAAGTTTCTCATAATATTAAAATTGTTTGTATTTCTGTAGTGTTGGTTGTGATCTCTCCTCTTTCATTTATGATTATATTTTTTGGATCCTTTCTCTTTTCTTTTTAATATGTCTGGCTAGGAGTTTATCAGTTTTATTAATCATTTCAATGAACTATCTCCAAGTTTCATTGGTCTTTTCTACTGTTTGTCGTTGTTGTTGTTGTTGTTTGTTTCTATATGATCTATTCCTGCTCTAGTCTTTATTATTTCCCTTCTTCTGCTGGCTTTAGGCTGTATTTGCTGTTCCTTTTCTAGCTCCTTTATGTAAAAGGTTAGGTTGTGTATTTGAGACTTTTCTTGCTTTTTGAGGTACACCTGTGTTACTATATACTTCCTTCTTATGATTGTCTTTGTGACACCCCAAAGGTTCTGGACTGTCATGTTTTTCATTTTGTTTTGCTTTCATGTATTTCTTTATTTCTTCTTTAATCTCCTTGTTAACCCATTCATTTTTTAGTGGGATGTTGCTTAACCTCCTTGTATTTGTGATCTTTCCAAATTTTTTCTTGTGGTTGACTTCAAGTTTCATGGTGTTGTGGTAAGGTTAATTCTGGCTTCATGAAAATAGCTGAAATGTACCCCCCCTTATACATCCGAAAGGATTTTTAAAATATTGATATTATTACTTTCTTGATATCTGATGATATCTGATGGAATTCACCATTGAAACCGCCATCTGGGTATAGACGTTTCTTTTTGAGTAGGTATTTTATTACAAACACCATTCCTTTAATGAATGTTATTGTATCTATATTTGCTATATTCACCTGGGTCAGAGTTCACAGTTTGAATCATGAAGAATCTGTCCATTTCGTCAAAGTTATCAAATTTTGGCATAAATATATTTTTTATAATATTTCCTAATTCTTTTAAACGTTTTTATAATAAATTTATTGTATTGGTGTTCAATTTGTAAACATACAGAATAACACCCAGTGCTCATCCCATCAAGTGCCCACCTCAGTGCCTGCCACCCAGTCACCCCCACCCCCCACCAACCTCCCCTTCCACCACCCCTAGTTCCTTTCCCAGAGTAAGGAGTTTTTCATGTTCTGTCTCCCTTTCTGATATTTCCCACTTATTTTTTCTCCTTTCCTCTTTATTCCCTTTCACTATTTTTTATACTCCCCATATGAGTGAAACCATATAATGATTTTTTTTCTCCAATTGACTTATTTCACTCAGCATAATACCCTCCAGTTCCATCCACGTCGAAGCAAATGGTGGATATTTGTCATTTCTAAAGGCTGAGTAATATTCCATTGTATACATAAACCACATCTTCTTTATCCATTCAGCTTTCGATGGACACCGAGGCTCCTTCCACAGTTTGGCTATTGTGGACATTACTGCTATAAACATCGGAGTGCAGGTATCCCGGAATTTCACTGCATCTCTATCTTTGGGGTAAATCCTCAGCAGTGCAATTGCTGTGTCATAGGGCAGATCTATTTTTAACTCTTTGAGGAACCTCCACACAGTTTTCCAGAGTGGCTGCACCAGTGCATATTCCCACCAACAGTGTAAGAGGGTTCCCTTTTCTCCGCATCCTCTCCAATATTTGTTGTTTCCTGCCTTGTTAATTTTCCCCATTCTTACTGGTGTAAGGTGGTATCTCATTGTGGTTTTGATTTGTATTTCCCTGATGGCAAGTGATGCAAAGCATTTTCTCATGTGCTTGTTGGCCAGGTCTGTCTTCCTCTGTGAGATTACTGTTCATGCCTTTTGCCCATTTCATGATTGGATTGTTTGTTTCTTTGCTCTTGAGTTTAATAAGTTCTTTATAGATCTTGGATACTAGCCCTTTATCTGATAGGTCATTTGCAAATATCTTCTCCCATTCTGTAGGTTGTCTTTTAGTTTTGTTGACTGTATCCTTTGCTGTGCAAAAGCTTCCTATCTGGATGAGGTCCCAATAGTTCATTGTTGTTTTTGTTTGTTTTGCCTTCATGGATGTATTTTGCAAGAAGTTACTGTGGCCGAGTTCAAAAAGGGTGTTGCCTGTGTTCTCCTCTAGGATTTTGATGGAATCTTGTCTCACATTTAGATCTTTCATCCATTTTGAGTTTATCTTTGTGTATGGTGCAAGAGAAGAATGTGGATGTTGGACATCCACATTTTCTGCATGTGGATGTCCAATTTTCCCAGCACCATTTATTGAAGAGACTGCTTTCCGCTGGATAGTCTTTTCTCGTTTGTCGAATATTAGTTCACCATAAAGGTGAGGATCCACTTCTGGATTCCCTATTCTGTTCCATTGATCTATGTGTCTGTTTTTGTGCCAGTACCACACTGTCTTGATGACCACAGCTTTGTAGTACAACCCGAAATCTGGCATTGTGATGCCCCCAGATATGGTTTTCTTTTTTAAAATTCCCCTGGCTGTTCAGGGTCTTTTCTGATTCCACACAAATCTTAAAATAATTTGTTCTAACTCTCTGAAGAAAGTCCATGGTATTTTGATAGGGATTGCATTAAACGTGTAGATTGACCTGGGTATCATTGACATTTTCACAATATTAATTCTGCCAATCCATGAGCATGGAATATTTTTCCATCTTTTTGTGTCTTCCTCAATTGCTTTCAGAAGTGTTCTATAGTTTTTTAGGGTATAGATCCTTTACCTCTTTGGTTAGGTTTATTCCTAGGTATCTTATGCCTTTGGGTGCAATTGTAAATGGGATTGACTCCTTAATTTCTCTTTCTTCATTCTCATTGTTAGTGTATAGAAATGCCACAGATTTCTGGGCATTCATTTTGTACCTGCCACACTGCCGAATTGCTGTAGGAGCTCTAGCAATCTTCGGTCGAGTTTTCGGGTTTTCCAGGTACAGTAGCATGTCATCTGGGAAGAGGGAGAGTTTGACTTCTTCTTTGCCAATTTGAATGCCTTTTATTTCTTTTGGTTGCCTGATTGCTGAGGCTAGGACTTCTAGTACTATGTTGAATAGCAGTGGTGAGAGTGGACATCCTTGTCTTGTTCCTGATCTTAGGGGAAAGGCTCCCAGTGCTTCCCCATTGACAATGATATTTGCTGCGGGCTTTTCATAGATGGCTTTTAAGATGTCGAGGAAAGTTCCCTCTATCCCTACACTCTGAAGAGTTTTGATCAGGAATGGATGCTGTATTTTGTCAAATGCTTTCTCTGCATCTAATGAGAGGATCATATGGTTCTTGTTTTTTCTCTTGCAGATATGATGAATCACATTGTTTACGAGTGTTGAACCAGCCTCGCATCCCGGGGATAAATCCTACTTGCTCATGGTGAATAATCTTCTTAATGTACTGTTGGATCCTATTGGCTAGTATCTTGTTGAGAATTTCTGTATCCATGTTCATCAGAGATATTGGTCTATAATTCTCCTTTTTGGTGGGGTCTTTGTCTGGTTTTGGAATTAAGGTGATTCTCAGAACAGTTGTTGATAGGTGATTCCTCATAGAACAAGTTTGGAGGTACTACATCTCTTTCTATCTTTCCAGACAGTTTTAGTAGAATAGGTGTGTTTTTTTCTTAAACGTTTGATAGAATTCCCCAGGAAGTAATCTGGCCCTGGAATTGGGAGGTTTTTGATGACTGCTTCAATTTCCTCCTTGGTTATTGGCCTGTTCATGTTTTCTATTTCTTCCTGGTCCAGTTTTGGTAGTTTGTGGCTTTTCAGAAATACGTCCGTTTCTTCTAGATTGTCTAATTTATTGGCGTAAAGCTGTTCATAATATATTTTTAAAATCGTTTGTATTTCCTTGGTGTTGGTAGTGATCTCTCCTTTCTCATTCATGATTTTATTAATTTGAGTCTTCTCTCTTTTCTTTTTAATGAGGCTGGCTAATGGTTTATCTATCTTATTAATTCTTACAAAGAACCAACTCCTGGTTTTGTTGATCTGTTCCACAGTTCTTCTGGTCTCTATTTCATTGAGTTCTGCTCGAATCTTTATTAACTCTCTTCTGCTGGGTGTAGGATCTATTTGCTGTTTTTTCTCTAGCTCCTTTAGGTGTAAGGTTAGCTTTTATATTTGAGTTCTTTCCAGTTTTTGAATGGATGCTTGTATTGCGATGTATTTCCCTCTCAGGACTGCTTTTGCTGCATCCCAAAGATTTTGAACAGTTGTATCTTCATTCTCATTAGTTTCCATGAATCTTTTTAATTCTTCCTTAATTTCCTGGTTGACCCTTTCATCTTTTACCAGGATGGTCCTTAACCTCCACGTGTTTGAACTCCTTCCAAAGTTCTTGTTGTGATTTAGTTCTAATTTCAAGGCATTATGGTCTGAGAATATGCAGGGGACGATCCCAATCTTTTCGTATCAGTTAATACCTGATTTGTGACCCAGTATGTGGTCTATTCTGGAGAAAGTTCCATGTGCACTTGAGAAGAATGTATTCAGTTGCATTTGGATGTAAAGTTCTGTAGATATCTGTGAAATCCATCTGGTCCAGTGTATCATTAAAGCTCTTGTTTCTTTGGAGATGTTGTGCTTAGAAGTCCTATGGAGTGTAGAAAGTGCTAGATAGAAGTCACCAAGTATAAGTGTATTATTATCTAAGTATGTCTTAACTTTGCTTTTTAATTGACTGATATGTTTGCCAGCTCCCACATTCGGGCATATATATTGAGGATTGTTAAGTCCTCTTGTTGGATAGATCCTTTAAGTATGATATAGTGTGGGAGGAGGGGCAAGATGGCGGAAGAGCAGGGTCCCCAAATCACTGTCCCAAAAATTACCTAGATAACCTTCAAATCATCCTGAAAATCTACGAATTCGGCCTGAGATTTAAAGAGAGACCAGCTGGAATGCTACAGTGAGAAGAGTTCACGCTTCTATCAAGGAAGGAGGACGGGAAAAAGAAATAAAGAAACAAAAGGCCTCCGAGGGGGAGTGGCCCCGCGAGGAGCCGGGCTAAGGCCGGGGCGAGTGTCCCCAGGACAGGAGAGCCCCGTCCCGGAGAAGCAGGAGCTGCACCAACCTTCCCGGGGGAAAGGGGCCCGCAGGGAGTTAGAGCAGGACCCAGGAGGGCGGGGATGCCCTCGGGCTCCCTGGGACACTAACAGACACCTGCGCCCCGGGAGAGTGCGCTGAGCTCCCTAAGCTCTGCAGCGCGCACGGCAGGGCCCGGGAGCAGCTCGGAGGGGCTCGGGCGGCGGCTCCGTGGAGGGGGCTGCGGGGCGGGAGCGCGAATCCAACAGCGCAGGCCCCGGAGCACAGGGCGCCCGGGACACAGCCCAGGATCCGGCCTCCCCCCGGGACAGGCAGAGGCCGGGAGGGCCCAGGACAGCAAGGACGCTCCTGCCCCAGCGGAGCAGATCAGCGGCCCCGCCCCGGAGCCTCCAGGCCCTGCGGAGGGAGAGCCCCTTAGTTCCTGCGGAGGCTGAATCCAGGCTTCCAGAGTTGCCATAGCCACTGGGGCTGTTCCTCCTGGGACCTCACGGGGTAAACAACCCCCGCTGAGCCCGGCAGCAGGCAGGGGCAGAGCAGCTCCCCCAAGTGCTAACACCTGAAAATCAGCACAGCAGGCCCCTCCCCCAGAAGACCAGCTGGACGGACCAGTGATACTCCCCCGTGTTCCAATACAACTTGTTTTTGGCCACTCTGCGCTGAGCAAAATGACTAGAAGGAAAACCTCACCTCAAAAGAAAGAATCAGAAACAGCCCTCTCTCCCACAGAGTTACAAAATCTGGATTACACTTCAATGTCAGAAAGCCAATTCAGAAGCACTATTCTACAGCTACTGGTGGCTCTAGAAAAAAGCATTAAGGACTCACGAGACTTCATGACTGCAGAATTTAGATCCAATCAGGCAGAAATTAAAAATCAATTGAATGAGATGCAATCCAAACTAGAAGTCCTAACGACAAGGGTTAACGAGGTGGAAGAACGAGTGAGTGACATAGAAGACAAGTTAATGGCAAAGAGGGAAACTGAGGAAAAAAGAGACAGACAATTAAGGGACCATGAAGACAGATTAAGGGAAATAAATGACAGCCTAAGGAAGAAAAACCTACGTTTAATTGGAGTTCCCGAGGGCGCCGAAAGGGACAGAGGGCCAGAATATGTATTTGAACAAATCCTAGCTGAAAACTTTCCCAATCTGGGAAGGGAAACAGGCATTCAGATCCAGGAAATAGAGAGATCCCCCCCTAAAATCAATAAAAACCATTCAACACCTCGACATCTAATAGTGAAGCCTGCAAATTCCAAAGATAAAGAGAAGATCCTTAAAGCAGCAAGAGACAAGAAGTCCCTGACTTTCATGGGGAGGAGTATTAGGGTAACAGCAGACCTCTCCACAGAGACCTGGCAGGCCAGAAAGGGCTGGCAGGATATATTCAGGGTCCTAAATGAGAAGAACATGCAACCAAGAATACTCTATCCAGCAAGGCTCTCATTCAAAATGGAAGGAGAGATAAAGAGCTTCCAAGACAGGCAGGAACTGAAAGAATATGTGACCTCCAAACCAGCTCTGCAAGAAATTTTAAGGAGGACTCTTAAAATTCCCCTTTAAGAAGAAGTTCAGTGGAACAATCCACAAAAACAAGGACTAAATAGATATCATGATAACACTAAACTCCTGTCAATAGTAACTCTGAACGTGAACGGGCTTAATGACCCCATCAAAAGACGCAGGGTTTCAGACTGGATAAAAAAGCAGGACCCATCTTTTTGCTGTCTACAAGAGACTCATTTTAGACAGAAGGACACCTACAACCTGAAAATAAAAGGTTGGAGAACCATTTACCATTCAAATGGTTCTCAAAATATACCCTAAAAACTATAGAACACTTCTGAAAGAAATTGAGGAAGACACAAAGAGATGGAAAAATATTCCATGCTCATGGATTGGCAGAATTAATATTGTGAAAATGTCAATGTTACCCAGGGCAATCTACACGTTTAATGCAATCCCTATCAAAATACCATGGACTTTCTTCAGAGAGTTAGAACAAATTATTTTAAGATTAGTGTGGAATCAGAAAAGACCCCGAATAGCCAGGGGAATTTTAAAAAAGAAAACCATATCTGGGGGCATCACAATACCAGATTTCAGGTTGTACGACAAAGCTGTGGTCATCAAGACAGTGTGGTACTGGCACAAAAACAGATACATTGATCAATGGAACAGAATAGAGAACCCAGAAGTGGACCCTGAACTTTATGGTCAACTAATATACGATAAAGGAGGAAAGACGATCCACTGGAAGAAAGACAGTCTCTTCAATAAATGGTGCTGGCAAAATTGGACATCCACATGCAGAAGAATGAAACTGGACCACTCTCTTGCACCATACACAAAGATAAACTCAAAATAGATGAAAGATCTAAATGTGAGACAAGATTCCATTAAAATCCCAGAGGAGAACTCAGGCAACACCCTTTTTGAACTTGGCCACAGTAACCGGAGAAGGACAAACAGTGTATGTTCTCATTCATTTGGGGAATATGAATAATAGTGAAAGGGAATATAAGGGAAGGGAGAAGAAATGTGTGAGAAATATCAGAAAGGGAGACAGAACATAAAGACTTCTAACTCTGGGAAATGAACTAGGGGTGGTGGAGGGGGAGGAGGGCGGGGGGTGGGGGTGAATGGGTGACGGGCACTGAGGGGGACACTTGACGGGATGAGCACTGGGTGTTATTCTGTATGTTGGTAAATTGAACACCAATAAAAATTAATTTATAAAATAAAAATAAAAAAGTATGATATAGTGTCCCTCTTCATCTCTCACTACAGTCTTCAGGGTAAATTTTAGTTTATCTGATATAAGGATGGCTACCCCTGCTTTCTTTTGAGGACCATTTGAATGGTAAATGGTTCTCCAACCTTTTATTTTCAGGCTGTAGGTGTCCTTCTGTCATTAGGTACATACACATTTAGGACTGTTAAATATTTCCAAAGAATTGAATTGCTATATTAATAAAATGGCCCCATCTTAACTTCTGATGATATTTATTGTCCTGAAATTTACTGTGTCTGATGTTAATATAGCCAATCCAGCTGTATTATGATTAATGTTTTCATAAAATATCTTAACTATCATTTGATTTGTAAATAATCTGCCATCTTTATGTTTAAACTGAGTTTTCTCATAAAGTTAGATCTTAATTTTTAAGCTATTTTTAAGTCTGTCTTTTAATTTCACTGTTTATAAATTTTATGTTTAATGATTTTTTTGTGTTATTGGCTTCCAATCTATCATTTCCTATGTCTTTATATTTACCCCACATTTCATTTGTTTGTTTACTATTTCCTGCATTTGAGGCAATTGTTACTTTTTTAATATTCCATTTTATCTTTTTTTAAAATTTTTATTTATTTATGATAGTCACACACACACACACACAGAGAGAGGCAGAGATACAGGCAGAGGGAGAAGCAGGCTCCATGCACCGGGAGCCCGACGCGGGATTCGATCCCGGGTCTCCAGGATCGTGCCCTGGGCCAAAGGCAGGCGCCAAACCGCTGCGCCACCCAGGGATCCCCCCATTTTATCTTAATAGTTATTCCATTTTGTTTCTTTTTAGTTTATTATTAAAGTATAGTTGACATAAAATGTTATATTGCTTTCAAGAGTGGAATATATTGGTTGAGGAATTCTATACATTAGTCAATGTTCATCATGATAAGTCTATGATGACCTATCTTCATACAATATTATTACGATATTTTAACGGTATTCACTACACTTACTTTTCATCTCTGTGACTTATTTATCTTATAAATGGAAGTTTGTACCTCTTAATCCCCTTCATATGTTTTGCTCATCCCCTCACTCACCTCTCCTTTGGTAACCAGGTTGCATTCAAGGTTTAGAAATCTTTTAAAAATTTCTTTGTTCATTTGTTTTGTTTTAGATTCCACATATAAGTGAAATCATATGGTATATGTCTTTCTCTGTCTGACTTACTTCACTTAGCATAATACAATTTAGGTCCACCCATGTTGTGTGAATGGCAAGATTTCATCATTTTTTATGTCTGGGTAATGGTCCACTGGGTGTGTGTTGTATTTTTGTATATTGTGTCTACACACACACACACACACACACACACACACACACATATTTCAAATTAATGATTTTGTTTTCTTTGTGTAAATACTCAGTAGTGGAATTACTAGATACTATGATATTTCTATTTTTAATTTTTGAGGAACTTCCATGGTGTTTTCCACAGTCGCAGCAATTTACATTTCCACCATCACTGGAAGGGTTTCCTTTTCTCTATATCCTTATCAATACTTGTTATTTCTTGTCTTTTTGATACTAGCCATTCTCCTGGTGAGAGGTGCTATCTCATTGTGGTTTTGATTTGCTTTTCCCTGATGAATAGTGATATTGAGCATCTTTACATGTGTCTGTTGGCTTTCTATATGTCCATTTTTGTGCCAGTACATTTTAATCACTATAGCTTTGTAATATTTCATGCAGTATGCAAAATTGTGTTCTTTGTTCTCAAGATTGCTTTGGCTATTTGAGGTCTTTTGTGATTCCATAGAAATTTTAGGATTATTTGTTGTAGTTCTGTGGAAAATGCTATTGGTATTTTGATAGGGATTGATTGCATTGAGCCTGCAGATTGCCTTGGGTAGTATGTATATTTTAATAATATTAATTCTTCCAATCCATGAGTATGGTAAATCTTTCCATTTGTTTTTGTCATCTTTATTTTTTTCATCAATATCTTACCTAAGTCTTTCACCTCTTTGGTGAAATTTATTTCTAGGTAATTATTTTTGGTGCAGTTATGAGATTGTTTTCTTAACTTTTCTTTCTGCTACTTTGTTATTAGTATATAGAAATGCAACAGGCTTCTGTATATTCATATTGTATTCTACAGCTTTACTGAATCCATTTATCAGCTGTAGTATTTTTTTTGGTGAGTATTTAGGTGTTTCTATATGCAGTATCATGCCATCTTCAAATAGTGACAGATTTACTTCTTCCTTACTAATTTGGATGCCTTTTGTTTCTTTTTCTCATCTGATTCCTTTAGCTAGGCCTTCTAGGACTTTGTTGAATAAAAGTGATGAGAGTGGACATACTTGCATTTTTTTCATAGAGGAAAAGATTTCAGTTTTTTTTTTTACCACTAAGTATGATGCCACCTGTGGGATTTTCATATATGGCCTTTATTATTTTGGAGTATGTTCCCTTTTAACACATTTTGTTGAGAATTTTTATCATGAATGGGTGTTATATTTTATCAAACGATTTTCTGCATCTATTGAGATGACCATATATCTTTCCTTTTATTAATGTTATGTATCACATTGATTGATTTTCAAATATTGAACCATGCTTCCATCCCTGGAATAAATTCCACTTGATCATGGTGAATGATCCTTTTAATATATTGTTGAATTTCATTTGCTAATATTTTGTTAAGGATTTTTCCATCTGTGCTAATCAGACATATCAGCCTGAGGTTTGTTTTTTTTTTTTTTTTTCCTGTCTTTGGTTTTGGAATCAGCATAATGTTGGTTTTGTAGAATGAATTTGGAAGTTTTATTTCCTCTTCTATTTTTTGGAATAGTTTGAGAAAAACAGGTATTAACCCTTATTTATGTTATTGATAGAATTCACCTGTTAATCCATCTGATCCTAAACATTTATATTTGGTAGTTTTTTTATTACCGATTCAATTTTGTTACTAGTAATTAGTCTTCTCAAATTTTCTATTTCTTGATTCAGTTTTGAAAGACTATGTTTCTAGAACTTTATCCATTTTTTAGGTTGTCCAATTTGTTAGCATATAATTTTTCTATAATATTCTCTTAAAATTGTTTGTATTTCTGTGTATTGGTTGTTACTTCTTAATTTCTGATTTTATCTACTTGAGTCTTCCCTCTTTTTTTCTTGATGACTTTTCTAGAGGTGTATCAATTTTTTTTTCTTTTCAAAGAACCTAGTCTTGATGACATTAATCTGGAATATTTAGTCCATTTAAATTCACAATAATTATTGATAGGCATGCACTCACTATCATTTTGTTCACTGTTTTCTGGCTCCTTTTATAGTTCTTCTCTGTTTCTTTCTCCTTCTCTTACTCTTTTCCCTTGTGGTTTGATACCTTTCTTTAGTGTTCTGCTTGGATTCCTTTCTCTTTATATACTTACTGTAATTCTTTGGTTTGTGGTTACCACTGAGTTCATATCTAGTATAACATATGTATAGTAGTCAATATTAATTTGATTGTCACTTAGGTTTGAACACATTCTAAAAGCACTAAGTTTTGACACTCCATGTTTTATGTATATAAATCATATTTTACATTTCTTTATTACATGCATCCCTTGACTAATTTTTGTAGGTATAACTAATTTTACTACTTTTGTGTTTTAACTTCCATATTGACTTTATAAGCAATCTACTATCTTTATTATATTTTTTCACTTACCTGTGAGGTTTTTTTTTTTCTTTTCACAGTTTTCTTACTTGTAGTTATGGCCTTTTATTTCCACTTAAAGGATGTTTTTTTAACACTTCTTGTAAGGCTGGGTTGGATGAACTCTAACTTTTGTTTGTAAAACTGTTTCCTTCAATTCTGAATGATTGCTTTGCTGGTAGAGTGTTCTTGTTGGTAGGCTTTTTTTTTGTTGTTGTTGTTTTCCTTTTAGTGCTTTGAGTATATCATGCCACTTCTGGCTTGTGAAATTTTTGCTGAGAAATCAGCTCATAGCCTTATGGAATTTCTTTTGTATGTAACTGTTTTATTTTCTCTTGCTACTTTAAAAATTATCTCTTTATCATTACTTTTTGCCATTTTAATTTTTATGTGTCTGTTTGTGGAACTCCTTGAGATCTCTGTAGTTTCTAGACCTGGATGCCTGTTTCTTTCTCCAGATTACGAGAATGTTCAGCTACTGTTTCTTCAACTAAGTTTTCTGCCTCCTTCTCTCTTTCTTCTTCTGGGATCCCTATAATGCAAATATTATTATGCTTGATGATATTGCAGAGTTCCCTTAATCTATCCTCATGTTTTATTCTTTTTTCCCCTTTTTACTGTTCAGCTTGATTGCTTTATATTACCCTGTCTCCCAGATCATGTACCTGTCTTTCTGCATCCTGTAATCTGTTGTTGATTCCTGCTAGTGTATTTTTAAATTTAGCACTGAATTCTGCATCTCTGACTGATTCCTTTTTATATTTTTTGTCTATTGAAGTTTTCATGAAGTTCATCTATCTTCCTCAAGTCCAGTGAGTATTGTTATAACCATTATTTTGATCTCTTTATCCAGCATATTGCTTATCTCACTTTCATTGAACTCTTTTAGTGTGGTTATGTCTTGTTCTTTCATTTGGAACATATCCTTTTCTCCACCTTTCATCTAACTCTCTGTGTTTATTTCTATGTACTATGTAGGTCAGTTAGTTCTCCTGGTCTTGAAAGTAGTGGCCTTGTGTAGAAGCCTTGTGGTGCCCTATAGCTCAATTCCCCCTAGTCACCAGAATCAGGTACTACAGTGGGGTCCCCTGTGCAGGCTGTGTGTACCCTCCCATTTGGGGTGAGCCACGATTGCTTTCATCCAGCCAAATGCAATGACTGGCCTGCATGCTGTGGGCACATTAGGAAGAGTTTATTCCCTGAACTGTTGAGAGGCCTGGCTTCTACCACTGCAGGTTCACTGGTATTCAGGCCATCACTCAGCCTAGCTGTATGTAATTAGACTTTCTGCCATAGTCGCATGCACAGTTAAGGACATAGCTTGCTCCCTACACAGCCAGCTAAGAGGCTCAGCTGCAGGAACTGCAGATGTGTTGGTGTGGGAAGTTATCTTCCACCCTCTTCCGGGCAAGTGTCACTTTGGAGTGGTATGGGTCCCAGCTGGGGCTGTCTGCCAGGTATGGCAAGGAAGGAGCCACTTTGGAGGGATAACTGCCAAGGTGGGGAAGCTGGGTGGGGCATGTAGTGCTAGCAAGATAAGAGAGAGAGTGTTAGAACTGTCTCCCACAAGCATCCAGCTATCTAGGCTTGGGGAGGGAAAGAGAAATAGAAACAGCACTTTTGTACCTAGAGAAATCTGCAGATCTCTGTCCTTCTGGCACGCATTCTAAGATTAGCCAATAAATCTCCACATATATCCCAGGCACTTTTCAAACTGCTGCTTCTTTACTATGTCTTGGGCTGAGTTATTTAGTGTTCTGGCCCTTTAAAGGTAGGAGCTCTTTTTCCTATCCTCCTCTGGCTCTCCCAGAGTTAAGCCCACTGATTTTTGAAGCTTCTGGAGTTATGCCCTACTGATTTTTAATGCTTCCAAAAATAAGTCCTGCTGGTTTTCAAAGCCAGATGTTATGAATAGTCATCTTTTCAGTGCGGTGCCCAGCACATGGAGTACCTGGTGTGGGATATGACCCTCTTGCTTCTCTGTGCCTGTGATGTACCTCCTATTTGTGGTTAGCCATCTGAGGTTTTGTTCCCAGTTGTGTCCCTCCTACCCTTTTTGTTGTGGCCTTCTCTCTATGACCAGTTGTGGGGTCATTTTTAAAGTGAATTTTATAGGTGTAGCTCTCACCTTGGTGTGTCCATGGAACTAGATGAGTGCAAGGTCCTCCTACTCTTCCATCTTCCAACTTTATTTTACTTAAGTGTTTGTTTTGGGATTGCGATGTGCATCCCTAACTTATCATAGTCTATCTTCAAATAATATAACATTTCACATATAATTTAATAATTTCAAGACTTTACAATAGAATATTTTCATTTACTCGCCTTTTGTGTTATTATTATTTTAAATTTTATTGCTACATATCTCATAAACCCCACAATATGGTGCTATTATTTTTGCTTTCAATTGTCAATGATGAAATTTACAAAGAGAAAACATTCTTTATATTTGCCTGCATATTTAACATTCCCATCATATTTATTTTCTTTCTACAGTTAAGATATTGTTTTATTGTCTTCGGCCTGCAGTTTTTCTGACAATAAGTCTGTATTTATCCCTGCTTTTGTTCCCCTATAATAATGTGACTTTTTTTAATCCGATGATTTTAAGGTTTTCTACGTATCATGAATTTTTAGCAATTTAATTATGATATTCTTTGGTGTGTTATTCATATGTATCCTACTTATAGTTTGTTGAGTTACTTAGTATGTGAGTTTATTGTTTCAACTAATTTGAAAAAATAGCCATTTAGTTTTTCAAGTACTTTTTTACTGTTAACCCTCTTTCTTGATCAATTATACATGGTAGATAGCTTGATATTGTTCTACAAGACACTGTCATTCTGTTCATGGATTTTAAATCTTTTTTTTCCTCTGTGCATTTCATTTTGATGACTTCTATTATCATCAAAACTTGAATTTCAAGTTCACTGACCACTATTCTGCATTGTTTAATTTGCTATTAAACCTATACAGTAGGGACACGTGGGTGGCTCAGTGGTTGAACATCTCCTTTGGCTCAGGGCGTGATCCTAGAGTTCTGAGATCGAGTCCCACATCAGGCTCCCTGCATGGAGCCTGCTTCTCCTTCTGCCTATGTCCCTGCTTCTCTTTTTCTGTGTCTCTCATGAATAAATAAATAAAATCTTTAAAAAAATAAAAATAAGCATATACAGTAAAACTTGTTTCAGATATTGTATTTTAGCCCCAAATATTTTGTTTGCTCACTTATTTTATTTTTCATCTATCTCATTATGTACACATTTTTTTCTTTAAGTCTTAAACATGTTTAATAGCTCTTTATTTTAAAAGATTATTTATTTATATATTTATTTGAGAGAGCGCACGCACACAAGTGAAGGAGAGGAGCAGAGGGAGAGAGAAAATCGAACTCCTGGCTAAGCAGGGAGCCTGTTGCAGGGATCCATTACAGGACCCTGGGATCATGACCTGAGCAAAAGGCAGACACTTAACTGACTGAGCCACCCAGGTGCCCCATTAATAACTCTTTTAAATCCTTTTGTTTGTTTGTTTAATCAGATAATCTCTCTCATGTATTTTTTAAATATTTTATTTATTCATTCATGAGAGACACAGAGAGAGAGGCAGAGACACAGGCAGAGGGAGAAGCAGGTGCCATGCAGGGAGTCCGATGTGGGACTCGATCCTGGGACTCCAGGGCGGAAGGCAGGTGCCAAACCAGTGAGCCACCCAGGCGTCCCTCTCTCATGTATTCTATTGAGTATTATATATGCTATTGAAAGACTGTCTTTCTCTTGTACCTCTTCAGATGTCTAGTAATTTCTTATAGGATGCTGAACACTGTAATGTTATGTTCAATTTCTGGATTACGTTTTAACCCTATAAATGTTAAAATTTTTTCCGGTAGTTAGGTTAATTACAAATCAAACTGATCCTTTTATGGCTTGCTTTAAAGCTTTGTTAGAGTAATATTTCTAGTAGCTTTAAATTGGTGTTATTTTAGGCTTACTAGTAAGGTGTGATGTTGCTGGTGTCTCTATCACATGCTCTGGATATTTAAGGAAACTGTGCAGTCTGACAGGTGGAAATTAGGATGATTTCCAACCCAATGTGAATTCTTGTAATTGTTCAGATGATATCTTACTTGTAGTTTTTTTTTTCTCAGCCTTTCAACTTATGCATGTGTCACTTAGTATTCAGCAACAGACTCAGGGATGCATGTGATTTTTTTTTTTTACAGGGATTTCACTACATAGCTCTCTATTCTCTTGTCTTTTGCCTCAATCTCACTGAATGTTGCTCTCTGAACTGTCAACAAAGCAAGATCACTGCCATCTGCTTGGGATTTCGCTCCCTTGCTGTGACCAAGGGGCACTTGTAGGACTCACATTATTTGTTGTTCTCTCAGGATCATAATTCTATTTCCTTTTCCCCCACATACAAGTACTAAAGAAGGAAAAGGCTAGGCTTTCTAGAAGTCTGGTATGGTACTGAAGGGGGCTGTAACCTCAGAGACATATGTCCAATCTGCTTCCTACTAATAGATGATGAAATTGTTTTTTTCAGCTTTATTGAGTTGTAATTGACATGTTTAAAATGTACACTTTGATATTTTTGATATATATATACACCCATGATATTATCAATACAATCAAGATAATGAACTATCCATTAACTATAAAAGTTTCTTTTAACCCCTTATAACTCCCACTAAAGACCCTAGGCAACCACTGATATGCTGTCATTATAGAATAATTTGTGATTTGTAGAATTTTAAATAACTGGGATAAAGCTATATATACTTTTTTGGCTTGACTTCTTTGACTCAAGCTATATTTATATATAATATAAATATATATAATTAATAATATAATTATAATAATATAATGTATTATATATAAATATAATTAATTATTTTTTAGTTTTTTAGTAATATTCCATTGTCTATGTGTATCACATTTTGTTTATGCATTCTCATATGGATAGATATTTGGTTATTTCCAGTTCTGAATGATTGTTAATAAAATCATCACGAACATTTTCACACAAGCCTTTGTATGGACATGTGTTATCAGTTTTCTTAGATATATACCTAAGAGTAGAATGTCCAGATTAATTGGTAGACTTATGCTGAATTATTAAAGGGACTGTCAAACATTTTTTTCCAAGTAGTTGTGACATTTTATACTCCCAACAGAAGCCTTTAAATATTCCAGTTTTTCCACACCCTCACCAAAACCTGGCATAGTCAGTTTTTTTTGTAACTTTATGCATTCTGGTTGGGCTGTAGTGGTATTTCACTGTGGTTTTAATGTTCATTTCACTAATAAATAATGATTTTGAACATCTTTGTTATGCTTATTTATCACTTGTATATCATATTTGAGGAAATGTCTGTTAAAATCTGCAGCTCATTTTTATTTGGTTGTTTGCTTTCAAATTATTGCATTTTAAAAGATTTATTTTATATTCTCTATATAAGTCCTTTATCATATGTAAATTTACAAAAGATTTTCCCCCGGAGGGAGGGGCAAGATGGCGGAAGAGCAGGGTCCCCAAATCACCTGTCCCCACCAAATTACCTAGATAACCTTCAAATCATCCTGAAAATCTACGAATTCGGCCTGAGATGTAAAGAGAGACCAGCTGGAATGCTACAGGGAGAAGAGTTCACGCTTCTATCAAGGTAGGAAGACGGGGAAAAAGAAATAAAGGAACAAAAGGCCTCCGAGGGGGAGGGGCCCCGCGAGGAGCCGGGCTGAGGCCGGGGCGAGTGTCCCCAGGACGGGAGAGCCCCGTCCCGGAGGAGCAGGAGCTGCACCAACCTTCCCGGGCGGGCGGAAAGGGGCTCGCAGGGAGTTGGAGCAGGACCCAGGAGGGCGGGGATGCCCTCAGGCTCCCGGGGACACTAACAGACACCTGCGAGCGCAGGAGAGTGCCCCGAGCTCCCTAAGGGCTGCAGCGCGCACGGAGGGACCGACCGGAGCAGCTCGGAGGGGCTCGGGAGCGGCTCCAGGGAGGGAGCTGCAGGGCGGGAGCGCGAATCCAACAGCGCAGGCCCCGGAGCACAGGGCGCCGGGACACAGCCCAGGATCCGGCCTCCCCCGGGACAGGCAGAGGCCGGGAGGGCCCGAGACAGCGAGGACGCTCCTGCCCCGAGCTGAGCAGATCAGCGGCCCCGCCCCGGAGCCTCCAGGCCCTGCGGACGGAGAGCCGAGAGCCCCGAGCCCCGTAGTTCCTGCGGAGGCTGAATCCAGGCTTCCAGAGTTGCCATAGCAACTGCTGCTGTTCCTCCTGGGGCCTGGCGGGGTAAACAACCCCCGCAGAGCCCTGCAGCAGGCAGGGGCAGAGCAGCTCCCCCAAGTGCTAACACCTGAAAATCAACGCAACAGGCCCCTCCCCCAGAAGACCAGCTAGAGGGGCCAGTGATACTCCCCCGTGTTCCAATACAACTTGTTTCTGGCCACTCTGCACTGAGCAAAATGACTAGAAGGAAAACCTCAACTCAAAAGAAAGAATCAGAAACAGCCCTCTCTCCCACAGAGTTACAAAATCTGGATTACACTTCAATGTCAGAAAGCCAATTCAGAAGCACTATTCTACAGCTACTGGTGGCTCTAGAAAAAAGCATTAAGGCCTCACGAGACTTCATGACTGCAGAATTTAGATCCAATCAGGCAGAAATTAAAAATCAATTGAATGAGATGCAATCCAAACTAGAAGTCCTAACGACGAGGGTTAACGAGGTGGAAGAACGAGTGAGTGACATAGAAGACAAGTTAATGGCAAAGAGGGAAACTGAGGAAAAAAGAGATAAACAATTGAAGGACCATGAAGACAGATTAAGGCAAATAAACGACAGCCTGAGGCAGAAAAACCTACGTTTAATTGGGGTTCCCGAGGGCGCCGAAAGGGACAGAGGGCCAGAATATGTATTTGAACAAATCCTAGCTGAAAACTTTCCCAATCTGGGAAGGGAAACAGGCATTCAGATCCAGGAAATAGAGAGATCCCCCCCTAAAATCAATAAAAACCGTTCAACACCTCGACATCTAATAGTGAAGCTTGCAAATTCCAAAGATAAAGAGAAGATCCTTAAAGCAGCAAGAGACAAGAAGTCCCTGACTTTCATGGGGAGGAATATTAGGGTAACAGCAGACCTCTCCACAGAGACGTGGCAGGCCAGAAAGGGCTGGCAGGATATATTCAGGGTCCTAAATGAGAAGAACATGCAACCAAGAATACTTTATCCAGCAAGGCTCTCATTCAAAATGGAAGGAGAGATAAAGAGCTTCCAAGACAGGCAGGAACTGAAAGAATATGTGACCTCCAAACCAGCTCTGCAAGAAATTTTAAGGGGGACTCTTAAAACTCCCCTTTAAGAAGAAGTTCAAGTAACTCTGAACGTGAATGGGCTTAATGACCCCATCAAAAGGCGCAGAGTTTCAGACTGGATAAAAAAACAGGACCCATCTATTTGCTGTCTACAAGAGACTCATTTTAGACAGAAGGACACCTACAACCTGAAAATAAAAGGTTGGAGAACCATTTACCATTCAAATGGTTCTCAAAATATACCCTAAAAACTACAGAACACTTCTGAAAGAAATTGAGGAAGACACAAAGAGATGGAAAAATATTCCATGCTCATGGATTGGCAGAATTAATATTGTGAAAATGTCAATGTTACCCAGGGCAATTTACACGTATAATGCAATCCCTATCAAAATACCATGGACTTTCTTCAGAGACTTAGAACAAATTATTTTAAGATTTGTGTGGAATCAGAAAAGACCCCAAACAGCCAGGGGAATTTTAAAAAAAGAAAACCATATCTGGGGGCATCGCAATGCCAGATTTCAGGTTGTACTACAAAGCTGTGTTCATCAAGGCAGTGTGGTACTGGCACAAAAACAGACATATAGATCAATGGAACAGAACAGAGAACCCAGAAGTGGACCCTGAACTTTATGCTCAACTAATATGCGATAAAGGAGGAAAGACGATCCACTAGAAGAAAGACAGTCTCTTCAATAAATGGTGCTGGGAAAATTGGACATCCACATGCAGAAGAATGAAACTGGACCACTCTCTTGCACCATACACAAAGATAAACTCAAAATAGATGAAAGATCTAAATGTGAGACAAGATTCCATCAAAATCCCAGAGGAGAACTCAGGCAACACCCTTTTTGAACTTGGCCACAGTAACCGGAGAAGGACAAACAGTGTATGTTCTCATTCATTTGGGGAATATGAATAATAGCGAAAGGGAATATAAGGGAAGGGAGAAGAAATGTGTGAGAAATATCAGAAAGGGAGACAGAACATAAAGACTTCTAACTCTGGGAAATGAACTAGGGGTGGTGGAGGGGGAGGAGGGTGGGGGGTGGGGGTGAATGGGTGACGGGCACTGGGGGGTACACTTGACGGGATGAGCACTGGGTGTTATTCTGTATGTTGGTAAATTGAACACCAATAAAAATTAATTTATAAAAAAAAAAAAAAAAAAAAAAAAAAAAAAAAAAAAAAAAAAAAAAAAAAAAAGATTTTCCCCCAGTTTGTGATCTGCATTTTCATTCACCTAACACTGCTTTGAAGAGTGAGAATCCTAATTCTTATAAATATTGATATATCATTTTTTCTTTTATGAATTATGCCATTGATGTTATATGTAATATGTTTAGATTTTATTGAATTTCTGGATCACTGGGTTTATTATAGTTTTTATCAAATTTGGATATTTTTAAACTGTTATTTATTATTATTTATTGTTATTAAATATAGTTCATATATAATATTATATTAGTTTCAGGTGTACAACTCAGTGACTTGGTAAGTCTATAAATTACTTAATGCTCATCATGTTGAGTGTAATCACCATACTGTTATTGCAATATTATTGACTATATTCCCTATGCTATACTTCCCATCTTTTTTTTTAATAATAAATTTATTTTTTATTGGTGTTCAATTTGCCAACATGCAGAATAACACCCAGTGCTCATCCTGTCAAGTGCCCCCCTCAGTGCCCGTCACCCATTCACCCCCACCCCCCGCCCTCCTCCCCTTCCACCACCCCTAGTTCATTTCCCAGAGTTAGGAGTCTTCATGTTCTGTCTCCCTTTCTGGTATTTCCTACCAATTTCTTCTCCCTTCCCTTCTATTCCCTTTCACTATTATTTATATTCCCCAAATGAATGAGACCATGTAATGTTTGTCCTTCTCCGATTGACTTATTTCACTCAGCATAATACCCTCCAGTTCCATCCACGTTGAAGCAAATGGTGGGTATTTGTCGTTTCTAATGGCTGAGTAATATTCCATTGTATACATAAACCACATCTTCTTTATCCATTCATCTTTCAGTGGACACTGAGGCTCCTTCCACAGTTTGGCTATTGTGGACATTGCTGCTATAAACATCGGGGTGCATCTTTCTGACATACTTATCAAATTTGTATATTTTATAGCCATGTTTTCTTCAATATATTTTGCTCACCTCCATATCATCCTATTTGAGGATTCCAATTACACATATAATAGGCTACTTGAAGTTTATCCCAGAGATCCCTGGTGCTGTTTTGATTTTTTCCCCCACTCCTTTCTTTTCTCTGTATCATTTTAGATATTTTCTATTGGTAGTTATACAAGTTCAATAATATTTTCTTCTATTTTCTATTTTAATGCTGAGGTATATTTTATCTCAGATATTTTATTTTTTCATCTCCCAATTTTTATTTGAAATTTTTGTATTTTCCATTTCTCTACTTAACATGTTAGATCTTTCCTTTACTTTCTTTTTTTTTCCCTTTACCTTCTTAAATATGTGTATACTAACTCTTTTTTTTTTTTAAGAGGGAAGGGGATAGGGACAGAGAGAAAGTGAGAGAAAGAGAGAGAGTCCTAGACAGGCTTCACACCCAGTAAGGAGCCTGACATGGGGTTCAATCTCACAACCCTGAGATCATGACCCTAGTGGAAATCAAGAGTCAGATGGTTAACCAACTGAGCCATCTGGGCTACCCTATAGTAACTCTTTGATTCCTAATTCTGTCATCTCTCTAAGTTTTGAATCTGTTTCTATTGATTAAGTTCTCGTCTTATTATTGCTTATATTTTCTTACTTTATTGCTTACTGGGTAATTTCTTATTCAATGTCACATATTGTGAATTTTACTTTGCTAAATGCCAGATTTTTTGTATTCCTGTGAATATTTTTGATCCTTATTCTGAGGTAGAGTTATGTTATTGAGATTCAGCTTGATTCTTTAAATTTATATAGTAAAAATTATGATGGAATAGATGATGAATTTAGTTTTGGATATGTGTAACTTGTGGTATCAATGAGACATCAAGAAAGATCAATCAGGACATTGGAAATACAGGACTGGAATTTGAGAGAAAGGTCACAGCTATATTGCAAAGGAAGAAAGAGTGAAGATAGAAAAGAATGTTAGAAAATAGCTCTAACGTATACCTTGTATATTGTAACTTTCAGTAGATGGATGCTGGATAAATTGATGAAAAAAAAATCAGAGCTTCATTTAATATAAAGAAGGCAAGAATTTCCTTGATATTAAATTCTTAAAAAACAAAGTCCAGCAAAGTTGGACCTATTAGGAGTTCTGAAAAGACCTATATTAAACAAATAATGAAAAATTAAGGGGACAAAAGTATTTCTGTAGTCATCTCTATTTTCTATTTGCCATCTACAAAATAAATGACATGGTATATACTTTACCGTGTAGCCATTACCTGGCCTAATGCCTATCAGATCAAGCTGTCTCATTATTGCATTCCTCTTTAGGTTTATAAATGGAAGGCTTAAAATATCTGTATAACCAAATGTAATTGTCACTTCATTGTGTGCTTTTCACTCTCATTTTTTCATCGGTGAAGTCATCCATGTCTTTAGAAGAATATTTTCCAACAAAGCATGAGTTTCCATTTAGAAAAGTATTTTCACACAAAGCATCAGTTTCCAAATCAGAATTTTTCTGTGCTATTAGATTGGATTCCTGAATTATATCACCCCTATCTTGTATTGAAACATAATTGGCTATTGTTTAAATAAGGAAAGCTATTAATTCACACAATATCATAAACTGTGATCTGATTTTAAGGTAAAAGTTCATTGTGTTTCCAGGCTACCAGTATAATTCATTTTTATTATATTTTATTTAGCATAGCTTTACTCATCTGATCCATTAAACTACATATTCTTTATTTTTTTAAGATTTTTCTTTTTGTTTTTACTATATCCTCTTTAGAAACCACCTAGGTATTTTTAAAAAGGTAATTTTTTTTTTTGGTAAATGTAGTTCTAAAAAGATAAATAAGCCTCCAAATTAAAAAATCCAAAAAAATATTTAAAATCTCTTAAGTGAAATTTTAAAATTATACTTAAATATTTCTCCTGAATATGGATTGGGCAAATGTATTAAATATAAAATAACATTTTTTTCACATGCTTAGACTTTTATCTCTTTGTGATAAAAATTAGCCATTCAGAATCTTTGGGTTTCATTAAATCATTTTGTGTTTAACATATATTTTGCAAAAGGAAATATTTTGATAGATGAAGTTAAAGTGCATCAAAACCTCAGGCTTAATTTTATGAAAAATAGAAGCTGGTTTACTTGTCCTCTGCTTTTTCTAAAGCTCTGCTGCCCAGCAAAACAATAATCATTTTACTTTAAAATAATTTGGTTATGTCATTTCCCTTTTCAAAGCCCTGCAGTGTCCTACCACTACTTTTTGTAAAATTTCTCTTATCAAATATCTATGGCTTCCAGTAGCTTTCACTTTCCCATCTTATTATACTATAATCCACCAATATTATTTTTAGATATTCTCTACCATGATCTGCTTTCTAGACAAGAAAACATTCTTATGCATAATGAAACATTCATACCTTTTTTTATTTTAAATCTCTGCCTCCACAGGTTAACACTCACTTGTTCAGTGGCCATTCTCCTTGGCCATATTTATACTTTATTTCTTTTAAAATCTTGTTTAAAAAATTCTATTGTGGAGATTCTTCACATACATTCTGTATTCCTCTAAAATTGACTTATACAGCTTGCTCTATGTAATAAAAACATATACATTTATTTTTTACATTAGTATTGTCATTTTCACAGCTGTCTATCTTGGTAAATCATTATCATCTGATTTCACTCTGATTCATATGTCTCTAAATTGGAATATTTAAAAAAGATTTTAATTTATTTGAGAGAGAGAGAGAGCAAGAACAGGGGGGAAGAGTAGAGGGAGAAGGAGGAGCAGACTTCGCCCTGAGCAGGGGGCTAGATGCAGGACTCAAATCTCAGGACCCTGAAATCATGACCTGAACCAAAGGCAGATGCTTAACTGACTGAGCCACTAAATTGAAATTTTAAGGCACATTAATCCATCAGATGCATCTGCATGAGGTGATATGGCAGGGAGACAGCACTGGCTCCAGATTCATAGTCTGGGTTCCAGTCCTACCTCTAACACTTACTAGTAGTTTAACCTCAGGTAATTTATCTAACATTTCTGAGCCCCCATTTCTCCATATTTAAAATGGGGTAATAGAAGTCATTGCTTCAAAAAGTTAATCTAAAGATTAAATTAAATGAATATATAATAAGCACTCAGTAACTGAAAGTTTAACATCATTTGCATGGTCTATCATATATTAATACTGCTGCTGTCAAAGAATTTCTTGTTTCTGCGAGTAGCTGCCATAATCTTGTTGCCCTTTGCAGATTTGCTCTACTGAATATGTGCTCTATTGGCTGTATCCTATCAGCAGACCAATCTTGCAGTTGTTTATATTATCCCATTTCCTCTATCCTTCTGAAATCAGTTCTGCTTTCCTAGGGATTTGGTGAAAGATAATTTTTCCCACATAGCCCCATCAATTTTGATGCCAGTAGGCAGGTGTATTTAGAAAGTTAATCCAGATCTTGTGAACTGCATAAAGTCAGAAAGTGTTAAGTACCTTAGGGAAGGTACAGAGATAATGATATAGGAGTTCAGAAAGTGGGCACTTGTTTTCTTTGTTTAAGATTTTATTTGTTTATTCCTGAGAGACACACAGAGAGAGACAGAGACATAGGCAGAGGAAGAAACAGGCTTCATATGAGGAACCTGATGCCTGACTCCATCCCAGGATGCTGGGATCATGCCCTGAGCCAAAGGCAGATGCTCAACCACTGAGCCACCCAGGTGTCCCAAAAATGGGCACTTCTGATAAACTATCAACTACAAAGAAGCTTGCAGTTTCATAAAATAATTTACTTATTGTTAATATTCTGCCTTACTTATCAGAGGATATCTGGTAGGCAAAATACATGAATAATTTAAAATTGGATATTTAAACAATGCTTTCATTAATGATTTGAGCTGAAAACCTTATTGAGCCAATTAAAAACTGATAGAGCTCATATATTGCTGACGGGATTGTAAAATGGTTAGACAATCACTGGAAAGTTATATGACAATCTCAAAAATTAAAAATATGTCTAAGACCAAGCAATTCACTGCTAGGTATATGCTGAAGAAAAATGAAAATTAATACATGTGTCCAAAGAAATATTTGTACAAGTATACTCTTAAACAACTTTATTGATAATAGCCAAATTAATAACAAACACTAAAAAACAATAAAAATATCCTTCAAATTGGAATAGATAAAAAACTGTAGTTTATTCAGAAAATGGAACACTATCCAGTAAGAAAAATACTATCCAGAAGCAAACTACTGATATATGGACTATGATGGATGAATCTAAGATACAGTGTGTCAAATAAAAAGGAAGCCAGTCATGAAAGAGTGTATGCTATATGATCCAAACTATATATGGTTCTGGAACAAACAAGGCTAATTATGGTATCAGAAATCAGAATAGTGGTTAACATTGGAGGAGTATTGACTGAGACAGGGGTTGTCTGGGAAACAGCATCTCTAGGGGTGATGAAAGTGCAATATTGCTCTAGATAATGGTTACAAGACCATACAAACACATAGGTAGAATATCTTCATGAAGTATGCATTTTACTATATATGAGTTATGCTTCAAAAAAATGTAAAAATATAAAGCAAGTAAGAGGCAGATGCCGGTAAAAGGTGACATCTATAATGTGCACTCTTTACTTGTGAGGACGGGGTAAAATAAATATATATAATTTATATTTTTATTTTTCCTTCCCTCTAATAAATGCCGGTATGGGCTTTATTTTTTAATTATTATTTTTCATTTTAAAAATATATCAAAGTTCTGCTGTATTATCACTATTGGCATGAGGCTTCTGATGTCTCAGGACAAATGTTTACAACTCAAACTAAAAGTTATTATTGGCTTGGCACCTACAAAATATTTTTCTAAGGATCACTCAATAGGAAGATAGCTGATTGTTAGTCTAGTTTAATAACTTAATCTGTTTCACATTTTAAAGCCTATGGCATCATGGAGGACTATTTTATGGATTCATATGTGGTCATAATTGTATATTTTTTAAGATTTTTTTTACAAGTGTTCATATCCTCAGGCTAATGTTGTATTTTAGTATTTTTAAAGAAAACTAGCAAAATGCCTCAGTGCTAACAAAGTTATAAGCTCTGATTTATTTGAAATAAGATTTCTCTCTTGTCTGTTCCCTCTTTCCTCTAATCAATTCCTAAGCTTTATGAAGAAGTTCTTAAAATTGGGATGAGAAGCATCCAACCATGTGAACATAGAGGGAGGTAAAACATAAAACAAGCTGTACAAAGCTACTCTACATGAAAATGCTCTCCTACAAGTATGCTTTGTTCAAATAAATTTTAGCTGACTTATTTAAATGAACACTGACATGTCAAGATAATTAATAACAACTAACAACTGTATAGCACTCTCTGATTTACAGAGTGTTTTTGCAGGTCTTGTCTCATTTGGTAGCCTATTATATTTGGACAGGAGCATTTAATGGAATGCTTTGCTTATTGAGTGTTCCCATACACCACAATCTTGTTATTGACAAGAACCATTACAGATACGGCAATCTGGACTTTAATTCTGAACTTAAAATGTCTCTCATTTTGGCTTTATGGAGCATTGAGTAGTTCAACATAAGTGGATTTTCCAGATAACTATAGCTTATCATTTAAATCACCAAGATTTTTAATTATAACCACTTTTAAGAGGAGTCATTATAAAATCTATATAACAATGTATCATTTTTTACAAGTCCTGTTTGACATGTTTTATAGTTATAAAATAACACATAACCACATTATCATATTTGGAAAATATAGAAATGTGTGAAGAAAACAAAAACATCCATATTCCTATAATTCAAAGATAAATATTTCAGTATGATTTCATCCTTTTTACAGTGAAATATATTTCTATGTGTATAAATATAGTTACATATTAATCTTACCCTTTACATTCTGTTTTATCTTGCTTTTTAAATCAATATTATATCATGATTATATTTTCATATTGCTTCAGGTCTAGACATACTATAAAAATTACTAGTGATTTTCTTTTTTTAAATTTTTTTACTAGTGATTTTCTATATCATTTTTATCTACCTTTTAATGTTATTGCTAAGTAATTGTGTTATAATTTAATTAAATGAATGTTTAATCAGTTTTACAATTATATTTGCATTAAAAGTTAAGGATGCTTAAATTATAAATAATACACTTCAATCTATTCTCATAAACCTATATATCATACTGCATAATTTATAAGGGACAACTGAATAACTATTCAGTGAATAAAGAATCTATAATAGATAATCTCTTATAGTTATTCTGTAATTATTTATACTTGCCTAAAACATGATCTCAATCTTGAGTATCTATGAAAGATTGAAAATAGACACAGTCTAGAAGATTCTTTTTTTAAAAGATTTATTTACTTATTCATTCATGATAGACACACACACACACACAGAGAGAGAGAGAGAGAGAGAGAGAGAGAGAGAGAGAGGCAGAGACACAGGCAGAGGGAGAAGCAGGCTCCATGCTGGGAGCCCAACGCGGGACTCGATCCCCAGTCTCCAGGATCGCGCCCCGAGCCAAAGGCAGGCGCAAAACCTCTGAGCCACCCAGGGATCCCCTCTAGAAGATTCTTAATAGAGTTAAGCTTAAATATATAGCATTCCCTCTGTTCCTAAGTATATTTCCATATATTGAAATATATCATAACAATAAACACAATACCAGTAAACCAATAATTAACCTGAAGCTTCATTATTAAGTTTCATACTAATAGCTTCACACTATTAACTATGAAGCTGTAAGATATTATAAAGATAGGGAAAAGGCCTTTGAAATTTCATGAAACATGAACATATCTCTGTGTTATGGAATAAGAACACTTCAAGGTGCCTTCCATCCTTGAGATCCCAGGAAATGCAATGTTAGAATGGGGTTGACATCTGCATTTATATTGAGTGATAGGTACAAAGATAGTTACCTACTCAAATATACTTTATATGGTTCCTTCTTGACATTGAGAAAGATAGATGACAAATATAAACCCTTAGGGCTTTATTTATAAAATCACATCTGTACATTGATATTGGCTTTGTTTATGAAAAGAGACAGACTGGATAAAAATAGGTATGTTAACACAATAAAGTGCCCAGAGAATGTTGTTAAACACATAGTCAACCATAAACCAATTTGCCATATATTCTAGGGCCAATTATTTAGAAAATTCTAGTATAAGTTTTCCTTAAAATTACATTAAATCACAATTTTGTCTTTTCTTTGAATTTTAATGTGAAAGCAGTAACTCTACAAGTCCTTTAAGACAGGCACCATGGGCAATTTATATATTGTATAATTGTATATTGTATGTATATCTTGTATACCTAGTAACAACCATAGTGCCTGACATTTAGTAGGTGCTCAATAAATGCTTTCCTTGAATGAAAGAATATAGATTGATTATAAAGTACCCAGAAACTAGATATAGGGCATTCTGGGGAGACTAAATGTTGTAGTTATATATAAGGTAATATTCATTATATCTGTATATCTAAATTATATGTATATCTAAATTCTAAGGTAATTAAAAACACAAGTATATGGTATGTATGTGTATCTAAATTATAAAGTAATTAAATTATATGTATGAATGTTTATCTAAATTATATCTAAATTATATCTATGGTATGTATATCTAAATTACAAAGTAATTAGAAACACAAGTCTTATTAAAGAAAGTTTTGAGGGAGGGACAAGATGGCAGAAGAGTAGGGATCCTCAACTCACCTGGCCCCACAAACTTACCTAGATAACTTTCAAAACATTCTGAACACCTACCAGTTCAACCTGAGATTTAAAGAGAGCAGCTGCAATGCTACAGAGAGAAAAATTTTTGCTTCTAACAAGGTATGAAGGTGAAAAATAAAAAAATTAATAAAGTGGGGGAGGAGAACCACAAGTAGTTGGGCTAAAGCAGAGCAGTGAAAGCCTCCAGGGGAGGAAGCCCAGCCCCGGAGAAGCAGGAACTTTAAAAATCCGTGTCAGAGTTTTCCTTGATGGAAAAGTGCTTACCAGGGAAATTGGGCAGAATCACAGGAGGGGCAGTGAAGCCTTGGATTCCCGGAGTCACTATAAGAGGAGGGGCGCGGGGGGTTAAAGCTCACAAGAAACTGCTGTCCCATCTCGGTAGAGGGCTGGAGTGCCGCAACCCTCTGGGGCATTTGGGAGAAGCCGGTCAGTTAGGTGGGCTGACTCCAGACGGAGGTGGTTGTGCCCCATTCCCTTTGGGAGAGGCAGTCCCTAGGAGTGTGGGTCCAGTGGCACAGGGCACCGGATCCCAGGGCACCCAAGTATACAAAGATGGTGATCTTGTGTTCCCCCTGGGACAGGCGTAAGTGGGGAGGGCGTAGTACAGTGAGAATTCTTCCGCTACTGGGCACTCTGCAAGCTGTGCAGATCAGTGCACCCACACTGGCCCCCAGGAGCATCTAGGCCAGTGTGGACTGGGAGACTGTGGTTAGATGTTTGCAGGGAGCTGGAGTCCAGAGCTAGAAATCTGGCCGCCACCATTGTTGTTTTTCCTCTTTGTTTCACCTTGTGCCAGGGAGAGGTGGGGCCGCTAGGGAACAAAGGCCTCACAGGATAAACAGCTCACCAAGAGCCCCGCACCTGGCAAGGGGTGGGGCATCTCCCACCAGGCACAGACACATGAGAATCAGCAGAGCAGACCCCTCCCCCAGAAGACCAGCTGGAAGAATATGGGAAGAGCAAGCTTACTGACCAAGCATCACTGGAAAGCTCCAGGACTGAAAGAAAATAGTATATAGAAATAGATGGTCCTTTCTTTTCTTTCTTTTCTTTTTTTTTTCCTTTTCCACTATGACTTATTTTTATATCAGTCTAAAAATTTCCAAATTTTTTTTCTTTTTTTCCATCTTAACTACAATATTATACCAGTTCTTCATTTTTAAGCTTTTTCCTTTTTGACTTTCATATTTCCACAATTATATGTCTTAACTATATTTTTCACTCCTGGATTCCCTTCAACGTATTCAATTTAATTTTGGTAGATATACGAGATATGGGTATTTGTTTTTTGATTTTAGGTTTTTTTTTGCCTCATTTTGTTTTACAACGGTGGAAGTTAGTACCTTCTAAATCATGGCCAACGTACACCCAGACCAAAAGGAACACTGTGTTGGTTCATTTGGTGAGATTATATTCTCTCTTCCTTCCCATCCTGCCCCCCTCTTTTATCTTGTTTATGTTTTGACAAATATGTCATGTTTGTCAAACTTGGGGCTTTCTAGAAGTATTACTGGTTCCTATGAATTTGGGATTTAGCATCTTCTAAGATACAGAACAAAATACACTCAGAACCAAGAGAATCACCCTCTAGGACCCCTCAGGTAGACTACACTGTCTCTCCACTACCACTTCCTCACCACCACCATCCCTCCTTTTTCTTTTTCTTAACTTTGCTTTTTATTTCTTTTTTCTTTTTCTTTGTTTTTGGTTTTTGGCATTTTATTTTTACTACTTTGCTCTGGTCTCTGATCTCTTCAGAATCACCTAGAGTGTATTTTCTTGGGTTGTACTTGATATTATTGACTCAGCCCACTCATACAGCCACACTGCATTGTATAAAATGACTAGAAGGAAGAATCACCACAAAGAAAGAACTGGAAACATTACTCTCTGCCACAGAGTTACAGATTTGGATTTCAATATTATGTCAGAAAGTCAATTCAGAAGTATAATCATATAGCTACCGGTGGCTCTGGAAAAAACATAAAGGACTCTAGAGACTTTGTTACTGCAGAATTGAGATCTAATCAGGCAGAAATTAAAAATTGATTAAGTGAGATATAATCAAAACTGGATACTCTAACTGCTAGGGTTAATGAGGTGGAAGAGAGAGTGACTGACATTGAAGACAAAGTGATGGTAAAAAAGGAAGATGAGGAAAAAAGAGAAAAACAAGAGACCATGAGGAAAGGATTGGGGAAATAAATGTAGCTTGAGAAGAAATAATATGTCTAATTGGGATTCCAGAAAGGCTGAGAGAGAGAGAGAGAAAGAGAGGACCACAAGTATATTTGAACAAATCATAGCTGAGAACTTCCCAAATCTGGGGAAGGAAACAGGCATTCAGATCCAAGAAATACAGAGGACCTTCCCAAAAATCCATAAAAGCCATTCAAAAACTTGACATTTAATACTGAAACTTGCAAATTCCAAAGATAAAGAGAAAATTATTAAAGCAGCTTGAGACAAGATATTCTTAACTTATATGGGGGAAATATCAGAATAACAGCAGACTTCTCCACAGAGAGGCCAGAGAGGAATGGCATGATATATACAGGGTACTAAATGAGAATAACATGTAGCCAAGAATACTTTACCCAGCAAAGCAGTCATTCAGAATATAAGGAGAAATAAAGAGCTTCCAGGATAGGTAGGAACTGAAAGAATATGTGACCACCAAACTGCCTCTGCAAGAAATATTAAGGGGGACCCTGTAAAAGAGAGAGGAAGCCCAAAGAAATAATCCACAAATACAGGGACTGAATAGGTAATACAATGACACTAAATCCATATCTTTCAATAGGTACTCTGAACTTGAATGGGCTAAATGATCCTATCAAAAGACCCAGGGTATCGGACTGGATAAAAAAGCAAGACCCATCTATATGGTGTCTACAAGAGACTCATTTTAGACCTAAGGACACCTCCAGCCTGAAAATGAATGGGTGGAGAACCATACCATTCAAGTGGTCACCAAAAAAGCTGGGGTAGCAATCCTCATATCAGATAAATTAGACTTTATCCCGAAGACTGTAGTTAAAGATGAAGAGGGACACTATATCATACTTAGAGGGTCTATCCAACAAGAAGACCTAGAATCATGAATATTTATGCCCCTAATGTGGGAACCACTAAGTGTATCAATCAATTAATAACAAAAGTTAAGACATACTTAGATAATAATACACTAATAGTAGCAGACTTCAACACAAAAATCTCTGCAAATGAAAGATCTTCTTAGCAGAACATCACCAAAGAAAAAAGGGCCTTAGATGATACACTGGACCAAATAGATTTCACAGATATGTACAGAAGTTTGCATCCGAATGCAACTGGATACACATTCTTCTCAAGTGCACGTGGAACTTTCTCCAGAATAGACCACATACTGGGTCACTAATCAGGTCTCAACCAATACCAAAAATTGGGATTGTTCCCTGCATATTTTCAGATCACAATGCTTTGAAACTAAACTCAACACAAGAAGTTTGGAAGAAATTCAAACACATGGAGGTTAAAGAACATCCTACTTAAAGATGAATGGGTCAACCAGGAAACTAGAGGGAAATTAAAAAGATTTATGGAAACTAAAAAAATGAAGATATAACCATTCAAAATCTTTTGGATAGAGCAAAAGCTGTCCTAAGAGGGGAAATACATCACAATACAAGCCTCCCTCGAAAACTTGAAAAAAAAAAAACCCTCAAATATACAACCTAACCTCACACCTAAAAAATTGGAGAAAAACAAGTAAAGCCTACACTAAGCAGAAGAGAGATAATAAAGGTTTGAGAAGAACTCAATGAAACAGAGACCAGAACTGTAGAACAAATCAACAAAACCATGAGTTGCTACTTTGAAAGAATTAATAAGATAAATAAACCCCGTAGCTGGCCTTATAAAACAGAAAAAAAAGACTCAAATTAATAAACTCATGAATGAAAGAGGAGAGATCATAACCAATACCAAGGAAATACAAAGGATTTTAAAAACGTATTATGAGCAGCGATAGCCAACAAATTAGGCAATCTAGAAGAAATGGATGTATTTCTAGAAAGCCACAAATTACCAAAACTGAACAGGAAGAAATAGAAAACCTGAACAGGCCAATAACCAGGGAGGAATTTGAAGCAGTCATCAAAAACCTCCCAAGACACAAAAGTCCAGGGCCAGATGGCTTCCCAGGGGAATTCTATCAGACATTTAAAGAAGAAATAATACCTATTCTACTAAAGCTCTTTCAAAGGATAGAAAGGGAGGGGATACTTTCAAACTCGTTTTATGAGGCTATCATTACCTTGATTCCAAAACCAGACAAAGACTCCACCAAAAAGGAGAATTACAGACAAAGACTCCACCAAAAAGGAGAATTACAGACCATTATCCCTGATGAACATGGATGCAGAAATTCTCATGAAGATACTAGCAATCGGATCCAATAGTATATTAAGCTGATTATTCACCATGACCAAATGGGATTTATCCCCAGGATGCAAGGCTGGTTCAACACTCATAAAACCATCAACATGGTAGATCATATCAACAAGAGAAAAAACAAGAACCATATGATCCTCTCAATGGATGCAGAAAAAGCATTTGACAAAATACAGCATGCACTCCTGATTAAAACTCTTCAAAATGTAGGGGCAGGGGGTATATTCCTCAGCATCTTAAAAGCCATTTATGAAAAGCCCACAGCAAATATCATTCTCAATGGGGAAAAACTGAAAGTCTTCCACTGAAGATCAGGAACATGACAGGGTGTCTACTCTCACCACTGTTATTCAACATAGTACTAGAAGTCCTAGCCTCAGCAGTCAGACAACAAATAGAAATAAAAGTCATTCAAATTGGCCAAGAAGAAGTCAAACTGTCCTGTTTCCAGATGACATGATACTCTACTTAGAAAACCCAAAAGACTCCACCCCAAGATTGCTAGAACTCTTATAGCAACTCGACAGTGTGGCAGGATACAAAATCAAAGCCCAGAAATCAGTGGCATTTCTATGCACTAAAATTGAGACTGAAGAAAGAGAAATTAAGGAGTCAATCCCATTGACAATTGCACCCCAAAGCATAAGATACCTAGGAATAAACCTAACGAAAGAGGTAAAGGATCTATACCCTAAAACACTTCTAAAAGAAATTGAGGAACACACAAAGAGTTGGAAAAACATTTCATGCTCATGAATTGGAAGAATAAATATTGTGAAAATGTCTATGCTACCCAGGGCAGTTTACATGTTCAGTGCAATCCCTATATAAATACCATGGACTTTCTTCCCAGAGTTGGAGCAAATTATCTAAGATTTGTGTGAAATCAGGAAAGACCCTGAATTGTGAGGGGAATATTGAAAAAGAAAACCAGATCCGGGAGCATCACAATGCTGGGTTTCAAGCTGTATTACAAAGCCATGATCATCAAGACGGTGTGGTATTGGCACAAAAACAGACACATAGATCAATGGAACAGAATAGAGAACCCATAAATGGGCCCTCAACTCTATGGCTAACTAATATTCAACAAAGCAGGAAAGACTATTCACTGAGAACATGACAGTCTCTTCAATAAATGGTGCTGGGAAAATTGTACAGCCACATGCAAAAGAATGAAACTAGTCCATTCTCTTACACCATACACAAAGATAATCTCAAAATGGATAAAAGATCTAAATGTGAGACAAGAATCCATCAAAATCCTAGAGGAGAACACAGGCAACACCCTTTTTGAACTTGGCCGCAATAACTTCTTGCAAGACACATCTATGAAGGCAAATTACACAAAAGCAAATACGAACTATTGGAACTTCATCAAGATAAAAAGCTTCTGCACAGCAAAAGAAACAGTCAACAAATCGAAAAGACAACCTACAGAATGGGAGATATTTGCAAATGACATATCTGATAAAGGGCTTGTATCCATGATGTATAAAGGACTTATCAAACACAATGCCCAAGAAACCAAAAATCCAATCATGAAATGGAAAGAAACGTGAACAGACATTTCACCAAAGAAGACATACACATGTCCAACAAGCACATGAGAAAATGTTCCACGTTACTTGCTATCAGGGAAATACAAATCAAAAGCACAATGAGATACTACCTCACACCAGTGAAAATGGCAAAAATCAACAAGACAGGAAACAACAAACGTTGGCAGGGATATGGAGAAAGGGGAACCCTCTTGCAATGTTGGTGGGAATGAAATCTGGTCCAGCCACTTCGGAAAACAGTGTGGAGGTTCCTCAAGAAGCTGAGAACACAGCTACCCTACAATCCAGCAATTGCCTTGCTGTGTATTTACCCCAAGTATACATATGTAGTGAAATGCTGGGACACCTGTACCCCAATGTTCATAGCTGCAATGTCCACAATAGCCAAACTGTGGAAGGAGCTATGATATCCTTCAACAGATAAATGGATAAAGAAGTTTTGGTCTATATATACAATGGAATATTACTCAGCTATTAAAAAGGATGAATACCCACCATTTTCTTAGACATGGATGGAATTTGATGGTATTTTGCTGAGTGACGTAAGTCAATCGGAGAAGGACAATTATCATATGGTTTCACTCATATGGGGAATATAATAAATATTGAAAGGGATAACAAGGGAAAGGAGAGGAACTGAATGGGAAAAATTAGAGAGGGAGAGAAACCATGAGAGACTCCTAACTGTGGGAAATGAACAAAGGGTAGTGGAAGGGGAGGTGGGTGGCGGGATGGGGTAACTGGGTGATGGGTACTGAGGAGGGCACCTGATGTGATGAGCACTGGGTGTTCTACTATATGTTGGCAGATTGAACTTCAATAAAAAAAGAATGAAAGTTAATCAATACTCTATCTTCCCTCAAAAATATCTCCTTTTATAAGTATTTTCATTCCCTTAGTGCAATAGATCTCAGGTAAGGAATTTAGCTCAGAAAATTTCAGAAATCAATATGATTTAACTAGTTAATATTAGTGTTTAGTATTTCCAGGGGATAAAGGAGATACATTCAGGCATTTTGGAAGGAGCAATAGGATGGGGGTTCACCATGTGCACATATCATTGCAGGTAGGCCAGACATATCCAAAATACAACCCTTAAATTTTCACTATAATTTTTCTTCTATTACTGGTACTCATAAGATAATATTTTCTATTTTTTAAAGAATCATCTTCAATGTAGTATCTTTGAGACTTCTGGTTGCAGTAAATAAGACCTAAGCAAGTGGGAGATAGTTGGCATTGGTGATTTTAAGTTGCATACTCCTTATTTGATCTGCATGTTACATATGTTACATTAGATATTTTCTTTGCTCAAATAAAAGGGGATAATTTAAAAATCTTAAACAAAGTAGTGCAATATTCTATGTATATGTAGATACATAGGTCTTTTTATAGGTCTTAGATATGTATATTCATTTTATTTGTGCTGAAGAGAGTTTAGTATGTACTTATTAAAACATGTCATTATTTGCCTAATGATTTTTTTGCCTAATGATTTTATAAAAATACCACAATTGTCATTTTACACATGAGTAAAATGGTCCTCTGCTGCAACATAAAAACAGAAACTTGCAGAAGTTTTTCATCTCAAAGAATTTCCTGGTAGTAGCCGATTTATGCTTCTTTATCTTTTTATTCAGTGTGCGCTGGTATAATAGGGTGACAGTTTGATCATCATAGCTTCATTGAATTGCTTTTCATGATATTTATATAACAAAAGCCATTTTTAAACAAGTGAGTATTTCAAAAGAATGTTCTGGTATATTTTCTTATTTTAAAATGTGTGTATTGATTTGAATATTTTCTGCTGTTATTTTTGATACAGCTGTCAATGATCTCTCATTCAATTTAGTCATTCTTTAATATCTCACCCATCAGAAATTAAGAAATACAAACTTTGGGATGCCCGGGTGGCTCAGCGGTTAAGCATCTGCCTTTGGCTCAGGGCGTGATCCTGGAGTCCCCGGATCGAGTCCCACATCAGGCTTCTTGCATGGAGCCTGCTTCTCCCTCTGCCTGTGTCTCTGCCTCTCTTCTCTCTCTCTCTCTCTCTCTCTCTCTCTCATGAATAAATAAATAAAATCTTAAAAAAAAGAAATACAAACTTTAAATTTGCTAGAGATACCAGTATCCACAAAATAGACTTCTGTCAACATATAGAGGGTTTTATAGTGCTGGGATATCATTGTACTTTATTGCCTAACCTCCTTTGAAATACCAAAACTCAATATGAGAAATATTTTTAGAGCCACTCTAAAAACCAACCAACTAGTAAATGAGTGACTTTAAATGTATTAAATTAACATATTAGGGTATGCAGCTTAAGTTAATTCTGGCAGTAGTCCCATGAGGTAGGGTTCTGTTCCCATTTTGCAGATGAATAAACTAAAACTCAGAAAGGTTATTTACATTGCCCAAGATCCTAGAACTAGTAAGAGAGAGCTGAGATTCCATCATTGCCCTTTTACTATAAAGCCTGTGTTTTCTTTTCTACTCTGTGATGTTTCCTAGTAATGTTAATGCTGTTTTTTAGAAGGCTAAATTTTAACTTAAAGCCTTTAAACATATACCCCTTTCAAAATTTCTTTCATGTTTACTCAGGAAAGTCATTGAATATACATGAATATTTGCCTCTCATTCAGTCAGTATTTCCTAGAAAAAATCTCAACCATCTCATTCTACAGTGAAACATTCCACTGCTATTTTGAGAAAATACTTATTGCATTGAATAGTTGGAAAGATTCGCAGAGTAAAATATCAGTTCTTTTTGCTCCAGCTGTAGCTAGATTTCAAATGTCAGGTTGAGTCATTTCTCTAAATTCTGGAAGAATGTGAAACAGTAGGGACTATTTTGAGATGCCAGACACATACAGTGTGGCATCCGGACCAAGGGGAGTGATAGGTCAGTGCCTGGAAGATGGCATAATGAGCTGGAGAGGCTACTGGCAGATGGACTTGAAATTTTGGGCAAAGCAAAAGAGCTTTTGGCTACTAACAGAAAGCACAAGGAAGGCACTGAAGGAGTCTACTCCCTTCTGATGATGTTGCCAACTTGGATTTAACAGATGATATGGTGAGCATGAGGCATATGAAAGATAGTAAAGTAATATTATTTTCTAGGTATGTTATGGAAAAGGCAGTTAATGTAAACAGAGAGCAAAATTAATTAAACAAAATTAATTTGGTTAATTACACTCTTATGTGTGATGCAGGGAGCATATTTTTAATGTACTCAGTAATAGTTTTCAGTTATAATGGTCAAATATGAATTTATAAACCACTTATTAATACTATAAGATTACACTTTAAACCTTACTACAGCCTTCATTAGTTAAGCAAATTAATTGCACTTTTATAGTTTATAATTTATGTTAGGCAAATGAGATATTCACACCACTTGAAATAATGGTAGTAAGTGGATTTTTTCTAAGCTAGATTTTTGCTCTGAGACTACTCAGATCAAGGTAGTCATTTTTGTATGTGTGATATTCCATCAATCTAAAAAGATGATGAAACTATTAAACGACTAATAATAGACCATTGAGATGTTTTCCCCAGTAGTAATGGTTAATTTTCATAAATTCTGTCACTCTTTGATCCATCTGTAACATATACTATACTGAATAATTGATTGGCAATTTCTGTCTTAAAATATATATAGCTTTTAGCTCCTGATGAATTCTTTCCCAACTTTCTGGGAAAATACCATGAATCCACAGAAAATGATGAGAACACAGAGAGCAAAACATACAAACAAACAAACAAAAAAGCAAAGGCCAGTATCTGAGCTAATGTGACCAGACTAAGAAACTGGCACGAGTTTGCCTCATGAAAATAAGATGGGCAGGATTGATATAAGTGAGGTTATATAATTCTACACTGTGGTCCATGGCTCCGAGTCCTAGGATCTACACTAACCAGAACTCTAGACAGTTATATCTCTACTGTGAAGGTGCCACTTTATATGCTATCCACATTTCTATGTTCATTGGGAGATAGCAATTCCCAGAAATATGACTGGAGAGGCAATTGGTAGCAGTGTACTTTATCCTGGGAACATGTAAAACCCACAAATAAGCCACTATATTTAGGGCCTAGAAATTATAAATTTTCATAATATGTTATGGAACAAGGTTGAGTGTAGAAAAAAATATTGAATTAAAGCAAAACTATGTTAAGTACATGGCAGCTAAAACTGAAAATAGCACTAAAATATGCAGACATTAACTTCTCTTACTGTGGACCAGGAAAACTATTCAACCATTCTTTGAGTTGGCAAAGCCTGGGACCAAAGGTAAACAATTCATTGGTTCTGTTGCCAAATATTTTGTCTGAAGAGAACTTGCCTCATTTGAAAATGAGTAAAGAGAAAAAAAACTGAGCACATTGGCTACGAAAAAAAATCACATAAGACTGAGGAAATAGAACATAAAATTCAAGAAAGAATATCACAGCAAATGAGTCTCTCCAAGATCAAGAAGAAAATATCTTATAACTCTTTGACATACTAAAACATAGTGTGAAGAAAACATGCCTTGGAAATACAAAAACACATTATATGGACAACATTCTGAGATAAACAGGAAATAAAAATAGGTGAAAGGGGAGATTGACAAGATAAAGAAGGACTTTAATAAACTGAAAATACAATACAAGATCAGAAAATTTAAAATGCATATTGGAATTACTAAGAAGAAGAAATATATATAAAATATCAAATTAGTAAAGTGGAATAAAAATTTAGGAAGTTTTACTAGAGTTCCGAGAAAAGGTTAAAAGGTGAAAATGAGAGGGGAAAAATGGTGTCTATGTAAAAATAGAGATCTAGCCTATGAATAATTGATATATTTGAGGAACAAATTTAACAGAAATTATGAAAAACATAATGGAAGACAATTTTCCTGAATTAAAGAAATACCAATGTATTTCACTTTGAGAGGTTGTACTAACTTCCAGACAAAAATAATGAAAAGAGGCCCACATTTAAATATATTTTTGTTAAATAACTACATTATAAGGGTAATTTTAAAGTGCTTCAGGCATCTGGGAAGGGAAAACATAATAAATACAATATTTTTAAAAAAGATCTGGTCCCATATTTATTTGTAATACCATGGTACTGAAGGCAATATAAAAACATCTAATGAACTTTGGTGGAAAAGGGATTTGACCTGTCTCTTACATTCAGCCATGATTTTCATGTGTAAAGGAAATAGAAGTAAATTTTCAGATATAGAAGGATTGAGAAAATATACTGCCCACTTAGACTTCTTGAATAAGTTACTTTAGGCCATATTTCAGACAACTGAGAAATGTTTGAAGTCTAGAATGTGAAAATCATGTTTTTATAGAACTAGCATAATTTTCTTTCTTATTTTATTGGAGTTTAATTTGCCAACATATAGCATATCATCCAGTGCTCATCCCGTCAAGTGCCCCCCTCAGTGCTCATCACCCAGTCACCCCAACCTCCCGCCCACCTCCCTTTCTACTGCCCCTTGTTCATTTCTCAGAGTTAGGAGTCTCTCGTGTTCTGTCATCCTCACTGATATTTTCACTCCTTTCCCTTTATTCCCTTTCACTATTTTTATATTCCCCAAATGAATGAGACCGTATAATATTTGTCCTTCTCCAATTGACTTATTTCACTCAGCATAATTTTCTTTACTCAGTTGGGGCATAATGTTGAGGAAGTATAGTGAGACTATAATTTTCAGGTGGATTCTGCAACCTAGAGGAAAAGCTTGAGTTTGCAGTACTGTCCTAAGATGCTATTCTTTTATTTCCACTCCTTTTCTATTAGGAAATGTGTTTTTCAAACCATGTCTTTGATCTTACAGTTCAGATGGAATCTTGTCATGTATAATGACAACTTATAACAATTATTTGTGGTGTACTATTCCAGTATTTGTTAGCAATAGATAAACAATTTACATAGTCACTGTATCAGAACACTGTGCCAGAAATATTAATGGATAATTTTTGTCTTCTACAAAATCATATATGCTTAAAAAGAATATAGTGAACTTATTTATTACAGAGAAAACTGAGTAATAATTTATTGAATCCTTAAAACTCATTGAATGTCTTGATTATAATTTCTTCTATGTATTGACACTTTGTGATTTGCCACATCTGAACTCAGATCTGAAAATGATAATGCATTGAGTAATTACTAAAGTTATGGGGATGTTTTGAGACTTTTGAGATGGATCCTATGCATCAAAATATCTCATTTGTGCTGCAAAGTAAAATATTATGTAAAAAAAAGGAAGAAAAAAACTGAATAAATGCATAATCTCCCCCCTCAACTTCAACCAATACACTAATTACATTAAGGTCTATATTGATGACCCAGATACACAATATTATTCACTTATTCATTCAACAGATATTTACTGAAGAATTCCTATGTACAAAGAACTTCACTGAGACCTAGACACTCAGCTGTGATAACCTTGTCTGGTGATCACTTCTTTTCAACTTCCTCACTCTTAGTAAAGTTTCTCTTTAAACACATTGTAATATTCAGACCCTCATAATTCTACTTTAATTATCTGGATTTCAGTTATTCCATACCCGTGATGCAGTACAAAGCCAGTCATGCCAACACTACCCTTATCATTGTCCTCAATTCCCTGTTTTAATTTTTGCTGATGATTTATGACTTGTATAATAGAGTGTATGATATATGATGAGAAGGTTATTGATCAGAAAATGCTGACAAGCAAAATACATTTTACAAAGACAAAATAATACAAACATAAAGTCTATTTTCCAGTACTCTACTTGTTTCAGAAGCTGTTACTGATTTTACCAATATTATGTGAAAATAAAATAAAGACCAAAAATTGGGACAGAAATAAAAGGTTCTCTCATTCTCTCCATTGACATTTCACCATCTCTTTTTGAGATTTTGGAATTCAAGTATTTGAAAGGTTAGATTGAATTCTATCTTTGTAAATCTGTGTGTAGTTTTTGGTGCCAAAATATGAAAATTACCTTCAAAGGAACTTTTCTTTGGGTCATACTTGCAAACACTATTCCAGGATTTTATATATGAGTTTCTTCACAGTTATCAATTATATGATCTCTTGGAAGGTCAGTAACTTCTACCACTGAAGAGTGATAAATGTGTGTATGTGTGTCTATGTGTGTAACCTTCCCATAAATATAACTCTGAGGATGATGAATTCAGCTTTCACTTTACTTCAAGAAAAGAATTCTCCCAGTATGAGTCATGTACTATGAACTGAGAGTCAATTGAGACTGAAGTGAAGCTATGGACCCTATAAATAGGTTATCTTATTTTAATGTGGTGAGATAATGGGTTCTTATAGACATCCAGCAGAAAATTGGGAATTGTAGAAAGAAGAATTGGTTTAAATAGCTTAGTGGAAGTTTAGGCCATTTTACTGTTTGTCCATATTTTTCCTATCTTCCCATTCTTTATTATTCTATTGTAAACAAATTTCCACTGTATTTAGATTAGGGTGTTTTACTACTCTGAATCCAAGTTACTTGGGTTCGAATCCCCACTAAGTGACCTTATGGTTCAACTTTTTCAGTTTCACATCTGTAAAATAAATGATTCAATTATAATATACATATTTTTATATAGGTAAAAAGAGTTTTTGAAAGATTTATTTTAGAGAGAGAAAGTGGAGGGAGGGACCTAGGGAAAGAGAGAGAATCCTCAAGCAGACTCCCCAGTAAGTGGGGAGACTAATAATGGGCTTGATACCATGACCTGAGCCAAAATCAAGAGTTGGCCAGTTGACCATGTAACCAACTGATAGGCAGAGTCATATATATATATATGCATGACTGCATTTACACATGGGACCAAAATTTATATATTTAGATTAGTGACTATCACATAGTAATTGCTTGATAAATATTAGCTGCTTTAATTCTTATATTAGTACTATTTTAATTCAATAACTATCTTTATTTTGCCCTTATAGTAGAATGATCAAATGATGTATAGTATAGATTTCTAGATAGAAAATCTTTTTCCCCCTTTAGAACTCTATAAATGGTTTAAAATTGTCTTCAACTGCTGCTTATGAGATATCTGATCCCAGATGACCTTCAGTCTTCAAGAGAAAACTTTTTTTTTTAACTCTGGAAGTTGTATTACTTTCAATTTTTTTCTTTTGTCCTCTCTGTTCATAAATTTTACCAAGGAATGTTTAGGAACATGCTTTCATTGAGATTTGTATTTTCATGAGAGAACATTTCTATTATTGGTGAATTATTTAGATGTCTCTAGCATTCTATTATCTTAAACTGGAAGCCTTTAAAATATGTAACTATTGAAATATATAAATTAAATCTTTTATTTTTATTATGCTTATAGCTTCTAAATTACTTTCCCATAAATTATAATCATTACATTTTTTAATAGTTTGCATTATTTTGTACTGGTCTTAAAAATATAATAGCAAGAACATACCAAGCAGTGTTGTAAATATTTTATCTATATCAATCTTCTTTAATTCTTACAACCTCTTGGGAGGTAGGTATTCCAATCATCATCCTTATTTCATAAATGACTACACTGAACCACTAAAAGATTAAATAACTTGCTCAAGAGAACACAGCCAATAATTGGTAGAGCTGAAGTTGGAATCAGTACAGTCTGGCTTCTGAGTCTCTCCCCTTGACCACTGTGCTTCTCAATAGCATTTTCTCTTACTTTCAAGCTTATAATAAGAGAAATTTACTCCAGGAGCATTTATTAATGTCCAGAGCTAAAAACTCAATTGATAGTACTTTAGCACTCAGGTTCCTTGATGTTTTAAAGAAAAGCTTGCTCTTCTGATTTTAACAAGAAATCATTTCATTATCTTTATCCTTTCATTAGTCAAGTAAAACTGAAATAGAATATAATTGCAAAAATCATGACTGCATTTATAGGTAGCACTAAAATTCATAAATTATCCACATCTCCATCTACTCCAATTTCCACGTCACTTATACAAGAAATTGCTGGTATGGTTCACAGCATCATTTGATGACTGACTTTTAACTTCCCTTGCACTGCCATTAAGAAATGGGAATATTTAAATGCGCAGGTAGTTGTGTCTACCTTTCACATATTGGCCTTTATAACTCATGGCCAATATCTTCAGGCATCTAATAGCAAGATCATATTAGTGGGGTCTTTCTTATGGATACATTTGGTTCAAAAAACTCTGAAATCCAAATCTGTGTCTCTGCAATGGAAATGATTCTCAGAATATTTAATGATGAAATTAGTTGTAATAGGTAAAATAATAATATAGGTGAGGAGCTAAGTAGATAAGTAAATGTTAGGTCTATGACTAACTCATATTTTTAAAATACTTAACAGTAAGACAACTTTCATTCTTATAACTGATGTCCTTACCTCTATGTTAATGTCTGTTATCTTTAAGAACTTTGTCACAACTTTCTTATGTCAATATTGAATATGTTAGGAATCCATTAATAAGGAACTACTCAATTTAGTTTTCAGAAGAGGCTGTTAAAATGAATAATAGATATTACTAATATTAACACATTTCTGTCACTATCACAAAATATTTGTATATATAATACAGGTTAAATATTATTTTAATAAAATAAACTGATCAGAAATATTTCTCAAAATGTTTAAATAGACCTTTGTCTTATATTTTAACACCCCATTCCTATATATTCTAATGCAACCACAAAAGTACTTATCAAAGCCTTTACCATGGTCTAACCCCTCATCTATTTTTCTAAGTCTTTCATTAGTCTCTAAATTCCTAGAAGACAGGGGCTATGCTTAATCCAATTCATGTCAAAATAGCACATAGTAGGTGTTCAAAAAATATTTCTTAAGGGGCACCTGGGTGGCTCAGTGGTTGAGCATCTGCCTTTGGTTCAGGTCATGATCTTGGGGTCCTGGGATTAAGTCCCACGTAAGGCATGGGTAACCAGCTTCTCCCTCTGCCTATGTCTCCACCTCTCAGTGTTACTCATGAATAAATAAATAAAATCTTTAAAAATATGTTTTATATAAATGGTTAAAAGAAAAATTAACAGTTTGTTAGTGTATAGATAAAACTTGAAAACAGGAACAAATTATGTTTCCTAGAAAGGATTGTCAAAATAAGAATATGAAAACGGACATGCTTAGAGCCCCAAAGAAGCTCAGAATTAAGTAAAAGGGAAACTGACAAGAACAGATAAAAGATGTTCAAAGAGATAGGAGAAAAAGGAGAGAGTAGTCATAAAACAAGGGGAAATTCTAGAAGTTGGGACTTACTAACAATGCCAAATGTTATGGAAAAGGTAAACAGTTTGAAGACTGAAATTAACAATGATTGTTAAATCATTCTTATGTATAGAAATTTACATATAGTGTAGTAGTGTTAATTTAAGCAATATTAACAATTTAAGAACAAATAATTTGAATTAAAGATACTCTACATATGGTAAATAAACAAGGGTGGCCTGCATTATACACTATAGAAGTAATGTGAAACTTAAGCTAAGTGTGTTTATTAAAAACAAAATACTTAATTTTCTTTCAGTATTTTAAGAGAATGTTGGAATGGGAGACACAAATTGGCAATGTTTATTACTGAATCTATAATTTAAATCAGAATTTATAAGCCTCAAGGCATATAAAGAGAAATAAAATTAATAAATGCAGGAACTTTAATTAGAATAAAAAGTAAAATGTTCTTTTAGCATTTATCTCAGATATAGTCATTAGTTTTACAGTGGAAATGTATTCAAATTTCATACTTTTAAGCTGATTAAATAGAGCCTCCTCATTCAATTTCAGGAAACTGCCCAATTTACAGTGAATTTGGGTATTAAAAATTTACTGTATATGACAACTAGACTCATTTTCAGAATGTAGTCTACAGCCTCTGTGTGATTAGATTTCCTATAATAAGCTATGAAAAGGTTAATGAATACCTTAGCCAAGCAGCTCAGGTTTTATAATTGGGTGTAATAAGTAGATATGGTGATGGAGTTCTTCATTAATATAATTGTAATGCAGATCCACAATGTGTTATAAAAACACCATAGTGAAAGCTCTAAAGAGAAATAAGATTCCAAACATTTGTAGTTTGTAAATATGATCTAGAAATACATTATATGTTTCTATTCATCTATTAAATGCAAAATACACCTCAGAAACAACTATTTCTTGTTTTAAACTATAAACACAGTTAGAATGGCTTTGTTACTTTATTTCCTCTCTCTCTATTCCAGTCCCCTGATAAAAGACAGATAGAAATAGAGATAGAGATGAGATACAAATGAAAGAGAAGGAGAAAAAGAGAAAGAGAGAGAAGAAGTTGGAGGAGGAGGAGGATGAAAGGAATGAAGGGCAGGGCAAGGTAGAAAAAGAAGAGAGAAAATGTCAAATTAAAACCCTCAAATGGGGATCCCTGGGTGGCGCAGCAGTTTAGCGCCTGCCTTTGGCCCAGGGTGTGATCCTGGAGACCCGGGATCGAATCCCACGTTGGGCTCCCCGTGCATGGAGCCTGCTTCTCCCTCTGCCTATGTCTCTGCCCCCCCCCTCTCTCTCTCTGTGTGTGTGACTATCATAAATAAATGAAAATTAAAAAAAAATAAAACCATCAACTGAAGTATCTTCTCTTCTTTAAGATTTTATTTATTTATTCATGAGAGACATGGGGGGGGGGAGAGAGAGAGAAGCAGGTTCCACACAGGGAGCCCAATGTGGGACTTGATCCTGGGACTTCAGGATCATGCCCTGAGCCAAAGGCAGATGCTTAACCGCTGAGCTACCCAGGCATCCCAAGTATCTGCTCTTCTTTTGGCTACCTTGTACTTCCTCTCTGCTCATCATGAAAATAACATACTTCAAGTATCAATCCAAAGTTTACTTCTTCCCAAACAACTATAATGAATGCCACCCTACACAATCATCACTTGCTTCCTGATCCTTAGTTCATAAAACCTATAATCCATACATTTGTCTACAGCATAGTGGTTAAGAAACTACAGAAACAAGCCTGCCTACATTCAGATCTAAATTCTGTTAACTATTCGTTATACGCTCTTGGGAAAATAACATAAAACACCTAAAGCACTGTATTTCCTGCACTTTATATACCCTTATTAACAGTGATATACAAGGTGCTTTCCAGCTTGGTTCAGCTCTCCTTCCAAGCCTCATCTATTACTCCTCCCTAATGTGATATGCTCTACCTAAAGCATATGTTCTTCAACACATCATGCATTTGAATGCCTGTGCCTTGGTTTATATTGTTCCCTTTGCCTGTAAAACTTCATACTATATGAGAAGCTACTACATTATATGGTTCAAGTGCCACCGCCTCTTTGAAACCCTCCCTAAATGCAGTGAAGACTTTGCTCATCACTCATATGTGACTCTGTAGCATACACAATCCTTCCCTCTAAATGAAGACCTACCTTCAAAGTTTATCTGTCAGGTTTAGGAAGAAAGGAGAGTAGAGAAAGGTAGTTTTCAATGTTATTTACATTCTGGAGTAACCTAATTTTTTAAATAATATGTTAGGATTTTCTTGGTTAAAAAAGAGTGAAACATCAGAATTGTTCTATTGTTTTTCACAAATTAAATGGTTGTATAAGAAATAAACCCAACTACAAAAAAATTCTGAACCATTTCTATGTATTCTTATTGTTCTTTTTTAACTTGCCAAGCCAAAAACCTTTTCAGGAGGTCTGTCTTCTCAGCAGTGCTTTTCTCTGTCTCCTTATTTGTAAATGCAAAAAGAATTTTGGCATTTAAGACACTTCTACTCAGTCTTTTATAGATTTAAGAAAGAAATTACAGTCTAGACATTATTGCAAAGATGTGTATTAACTCTCACTTAACAAAATAGCAAACAGGCAGTCACCTATGAGTATTTCAAAAAAGCATGTGTAAAAAGCATGTCAAGTCCAACTAGCCATACAGATCAAGATAAAAAATGTCTAAGTTAAATCTTTCCATAGATCCCTTAAGCCAGGAATTTAAAACCCATATAAGCCCAAATAATTTAGTATTACTTTTCTATGTTATTTTCTATTTTCAGAAATGCTTAAATACTTTATAACATATATTGAAAATAAGTGGAAACTGAGAGAACACTATGGTAGTGAATGAGTACCATATAAAGGAGATATATAGAGATAGAAAGAAGGGAAGAATGTAGAGGAAGAGAAAAAGAAGACACAAAAGCAATTACTACTTTCCCTGGTCCTTAAGAATTTTTAATTCTGTGTAATTTGATGTATCATATTAGAAATGTTTGATAGGAATTGAGGTGTTTGTTCTCTTCTTCCCAAAAAGGGGATGAAAACACACTTTTCAGAACCATTAGCTATTTTTTCTCTTTCTTTTTCTGGGATCACTCTAGTGTGAATGTTATTGAGCTGGATGATGTCACTGAGTATATATATGTATATATTGCTGTTCAGCCTGGTTGCTTTCCATTTCTCTGTCTTCCAGCTCTCTGGTCCATTCTTCTGCTTTCTCTAATCTACTATTTATTCCCTCTAGTGTATTTTTCATTTTAGTTATTGAGTTCTTCGTCTCTGATTGGTTCTTTTTTATATTCTCTATCTCTTTGTTGAAGGTCTCATTGAAATCATCCACTAAGTACCTTTATGATCATTACTTTGAATTTTCTGTCAGGCATATTACTTTTCTCCATTTCATTAGCCCTTTTTCTGTGATTTTTGTCCTGTTCTATCATTTGGACATATCCCTCTGTGTCCTCATTTTGTCTAAATCTCTGCATTTGCTTCTATGTATTAGGAAAGTTAGTTACATGTCTTGATCTTGAAAATAGTGGCCATATGAAAAAGTTCCTGTAGTACTCCTGTAGTGAAATGTCCCCTTTTCAAACCAGAACCAGGAACTTCAGGGGTGTCTCTTGTGTGTTGTATGTGCCCTACAGTTGCAGTTGAGCCATGTTTGCCTTTAGTTCTGTCACCTGCAATGGCTATCTTTGCCAATTATGGACAGAATTTGATTCCTGTGCTATTAACGGCTAGTCTAGGCCTGTCTTGGGTTTGTAGTTGGGTCAGACCAGATGCATAACCTCAACTCCTTCTGGGACTCAGGTTGGACCAAACTGTGGGGTACTTTCCCTGCATTGTCCCCTGAGAAGATTTTGTTGGTGGTAGGGTCCTGCAGACAGACCAGATAGCTGCCCCAAATCTATCTGTTGGGATTGCAGTGATCCTTAAATGACAGTTTTCTACTTGTGCTACTTGCAGAATGAGATGCATTGGGCACCACTCTGGAAGGACTCCTGCTGAGTGGAGCAGGTTCGATGGGGTGGGTCCTCAGAATGCAGCACAGGGGACATTGTGTTAGTAAGATATGAGGAAAATGTTCTGGCTGGTTCCCACAGGTGTCTGGGTATCTAGGCTGGAGGCGTGTGCAAATGATGCCTTCCAGCTCTTTTGTTCTTGAGAAGTCTCCTAAATGTCTCTGCCCATCCAGCACGTGTTCTGAAATAAGAAAATAAATCTCCTTCCCATACACCCTAGGTGCTTTTTTGCTGCTTCTATGCTGTATCTTGGTGAGTTGTTATGCTGTCTCTTTAAGTGTAAAAACTCAGGTTTCTATCACTCTCTAGCTCTCCCAGAACTGAGCCCACTGATTTTTTAAAGTACATGGAGTAAATAGAGAACAAATTGATGGCTAACAGAGAGGGGAGGTGGGGGGCGCAGATGATGGGTTAAATAGGTAATGGGGATTAAGGAGGCCACTTGTGATGAGCATTGGGTATTGTATATAAGTATTGAATCACTAAATTATACATCTGAAACTCGTATTATACCATATGCTAACTAATTGGAATTTAAATAAAAGCTTGGTAAAAAAAAATAATAAAGTACCTTGAGTTAAAACCCACTGGCTTTCAAAGCCAAATGTTATGGGGACTCATCTTCCCAGTGCGGGTCCCCTGTGTCTGGGGTGCCTAGTAGGGGGTTTGTCCTTCTCCCTTCTCTGTGCTTGTGGTGTCCCTCCTGTTTGTGGTTAATCTCCCCAAGAGTTTGATTCCTGACCACGTCCCCACCTCTCCTACCATATTTGATATGGCCTCCTCTCTACAATGAACTGTGGAGAGTATCTTCTGCCTATCTTCAGGTTGTTTTCTGAGTTGTACTGATGTGGCTATAATCTATGTGTATCTGTAGGATGAGATTATTTAAGGATCCTCCTACTCCACCACCTTCCCAGACTACTTTTGAAGATTCCTAATATGTAAAACATAGTTGTTCTTGTTCTGTTTTATTTTTTGCTTTTGTTATTGTTTGCTCCTTATATTATTTTCTTTTCTATTTTTTCATCGAACTATAGTTGATATACAATGTTACATTAATTTCAGGTGTAAAACACAGTAATTTGATGACATAATGCTCATCACAAGTGTAGTTACCATCTGTCACCATCAAGTTATTATGATATATTGAGACCAAAACTTACCTTCCAGTAAAAGGCTGACTTTGTGTTTTTTTTTTTTTGAGGTTTATTTATTTACTTGAGCAAGAGAGAGAGCACAAACAGGGAGAGGGGCAGACGGAGAGGAAAAGAATCTCAAGCAGACTCTCCACTGAGCACAGAGCCCAGCAACGTGGGACTCAATCCCATGACCATGAGATCACATCCTGAGCCAAAGTCAAGAGTTGGACGCTTAACTAAGAGGCTAACTTTCTAAAACAAGGGTCCCAGGCTTCAAATGTATCTCCTAAAACACACATCCTGTTATCTTATATAAACTACATTACTAACAGCATTTCAACAACCTGAATGTACATATTTTTAAATTATATAGCACACAGTGTGTATCCTTTGTCCAGTTTTGCTAAAACCTTTGACCTCCTGCCAGAGAGTACTGCTGGATTCTATTTTTACAATCTTGCCTGTTGAAAGAAACACAATGAAGCAGTAGTAGACAATAAAATTAAGCTATGTTGGGGAAAGTAGCAGGAAAAGAACATGATTCCAAACAGAGTACAGTAGTGATTATAATTATTATTAAGGTTCTGCTAGTATTTTCTTCAAGTAGAATTACTATATTCTCAAAAGGAAATGGATTATTAGTGTGCTGAAAAGTTAGTTATCTAAAATCGTTGAGTATGAGATATTTTAAAAGATTATGAGCAAAATTATGCACTTTTGAAAAAATAGAAATCTCCTGTAAAGTTTCAACATATTTGAGGGTAATATGTAGTTTACAAAAGTTCATGTTAATATCATCTAAAATGATACATTGAGCTTATTATTTAACTGCATTATAATAATTTAGGAGAAAAGTAAATGAATCATTTTAAATAGTTTCCCCTACCTTGAAAATACTTTAAGTTGGCTTGGTTTGTATATCAATCAGAGCTAGCATTATATAGACATAAACTAATAAAATAAATAGCAATTGTGACACTATTTCTACAAGTCAGGAATGATTTCTCAATTCTTCCTTAGAGACAGTCCTTTAAGCTTAATTATGAAAGCCTGAGGTATAACTGGAGTAATGCATATTATTTTTAGCAATCATACTAGAAATTATGCATCCAATCATCTGAACTACCATTTGATGTAGTCAACTTGGAACGTTATATGCTGATGATTATTAGCAATTTAATTACCATGTGACAGTTATAAAGGACTGCCCAAATTTGTCAGCAAATTCAGATGAAAATGTATGGCTTTCTCCAGAGAATTGAATGTAATGACCTAAGAACTGCTATATGATGAGACTACATTTCTAACCAAAACTATTAGGGAAATCAGATTTAATCTGAATCAGCTCAATTCAGGCAGTCTGAGAATGCTGCTTCCAGGTTTATTTAGATGTTAGATGTTAGAATGTTTATCTAGAGGTTAGCCTCTCTGTCAAGCATAGTTTCAAATTTAACGTCAGTTCTACCTTGAGAAGCAGGTATTATGCAAGCTTTTCTTCAGAATAATGGATACTACTATATTTTAATACCATACCCAGCAAGTTCTTTCCATTCCCTAGCTGTAAAAATAAAGTTATTTAGACCTCAAATATAGGACATTTACCCATGATTGAATGCACAAGTAAACTGCAAATGAGTCCTGATCCTAATGTTGGGGATATTTCAAGGGGAATCTGGAATTCAGCAATACTGTAGCACAAAGTCATTGAAATCTGGACCATCATCTTAAACTTTTGAGGCTATTTAGCTTTCCAAATTCTATTTATCATTTGATCAAAATAATACCAGAAAAGCAAGATACCAAATGCATTGAATGACATCAAATACAGCTTTAAAGACTCTTTTCCAACATATTTGTTTTAATTAGTATAGGGATAAAGTTCAAAAAAGGTATCTGAGAAATCCATCCTCTTGTTTTCCAAGTCTAATTACTTCATTTGCCATGAAAAGTAGTAGTCAAAGAAATATTGTGAAACATATTTTAAATCCAATGCTATTTATTTTTTTAAGATTTGTATTTATTTATTCATGAGAGACACACACACAGAGAAAGGTAGAGACATGCAGGAAGCCCGATGCGGGACTCGATCCCAGTACTCCAGAATCACGCTCTGAGTCAAAGGCAGATCCTCAACCACTGAGCCACCCAGGCCTCCCTCCAATGTTATTTATAAATTAGATCTAATTGGAATAAGTGAAACAAATGCCTCAAGTAGTGATAGTCTATTATAATTTACCAGGATGTCTACCAAGGTGCCAGAAGAATATCATGTTATCTATTATTGTTATTCATAATATGAAAAAAGGAGTGTAATGCACGTAAATAATGTGAATAATGGTGTTGCCTTGTATGAATACATAGAGATTTCAGATAAAAATTTTGATTCATATCCATAGCAATATTTAATTTTAGGCATAAATGGAACTCCCATAGACTTTAACTTTGTGTCTAATTAGGTTTAGGTTTGGACAAATTATTATGAGCTGTTTATTTTGAAATATCCTATAGGGTGTCATCCAGTTCAAATTACATGTAATTTGAAACACTGAATTCAATAATTTAAGCCCTGTGATAATATATGGAAAGGAAAGCTGAAAATACAGAAATGTCAGTTAAATGTAATTCATGATCCTAATTGAAAGCACCAAGGATTATATAGTATAGAAGAATCAGATCAATGATCTAGAAAACAACTTCAAGTAAATTAACATCAGACTTTACAGATCAAGAGATCTTGAATATGCTTTTCTGATTAGTTATGATAGCCTGGGAATGATTTCCCCTTTGAGAGAGTAATGTATGTCCCATCTTTAGAGTACCCATAAAGGGCACATTTAACAAAGACATATGTACACACACACACACACACATTTTACTCAAGGGAAGATTTTGTGGACAGTGGTGTGCAGTTTGAGATATAATCTTTTATGAAAGCTCATATTCAGAACCATAGTTCTACAATGATGCTTACATTCAACTTTCTTACAGTATTAGAAGAATAATTCTTTTTTAAAAAAGAAATTTGTTTTTTTTTAATTTTATTTATTTATTCATGACAGGGAGAGAGATAGAGAGAGAGAGACAGGCAGAGGGAGAAGCAGGCTCCGTGCAGAGAGCCCAATGTGGCGCTCGATCCCGGGTCTCCAGGATCACACCCTGGGCTGAAGACAGCGCCAAACTGCTGGGCCACCGGGGCTGCCCAAGAATAATTCTTCTAATAGGTGTTTAACTTATTTCTAATAAGTTACATATTGTTCAGTCTACTAGGTCAATAGTTCACTGTGGTGACAGAAATATGTATTTATATTTCTTTTAGAAGCTAAATGATCTTGTATGCACTTAGTCATAGTAACACAGATCAGTATTTATGAATTTGATGCCTATGTTAGTATGATACAACTTAAGAATTAAAGGCAAGAAAGAGAAGTCATCCAAGCCATGTGTCTAAATGTAACTATATCTTTACAATAGTCATAATAATGAAAGTAAATATGGATGCATAGTTGATAAAATGTTGCAGATAATGTCCATAAAGCAAATAATTGATGAGAACAAACATTATATGGTCTCATTCATTTGGGGAATATAAAAAATAGTGAAAGGGAATAAAGGAGAAAGGAGAAAAAATAAGTGGGAAATATCAGAAAGGGAGACAGAACATGAAAAACTCCTAACTCTGGGAAACGAACCAGGGGTGGTGGAAGGGGAGGTGGGTGGGGGTGGGGGTGACTGGGTGACGGGCACTGAGGTGGGCACTTGACAGGATGAGCACTGGGTGTTATTCTGTATGTTGACAAATTGAACACCAATAAAAAAATAAATTTATAAAAAAACATGATATCCATTTGAAATCAAAATGTTCAGTTGTCTAAATAAAATGATTAATAATAAATATCCAATAAAGACTCACATGAAGATTGACATAAGTATTTGAGAATGCATTTGCCCTATAATATACATTTTTAAAGAAAAATAGTAAGATTCTGAGAGGACAAATAGTGAAGTTCTTCTAGAGTTATATATCATGATGGAATGGTAATTATAACCTGTATGCCATATCATGTAAAAGACAGAATTTATTTGACAATCTCATATAAATGCACAGCCACTATTATTTACCTTTATAACATCAAAATCAGAACTGAAAAACATTTTTCATGAAAGCAATCCCTATAGATAGTTTGAAAATTCTTCCTGAGTTCTAAATGTCAAGAACCACAGTTCCTTGTCATTCTTGTTTTATCCTCTTCTAAATACTGTCCAAAGAGTGGTTTAATCACAATTATTTTGACTATTCACATTGCAATTGTGCTTGCAATATTGACAAATTATGCTATTTTGTCATAAGTACTTTAAATAATTACAGTACTTGTCAGATATCCGTAAATCAGATTATTTCATGTAAAAGAAAACAGTGTATCCATACCCAAATCATATTATGTTCTGTCCTTGATGTGACATCACGTCATTTTGGTTGACAGATGATAACATTACAGATAAAGAAGCCTATTTTATCAAAGGATTATGCCTGTCACGGTATAGGAGATTTAGTGTCACTCACTAGCAGCTAGTAACATTCCTTTTGCAAGTTTAGGGAGTTAGGGATAAGGGTAGATGACAGGGTATCATAAACAGTTTGCATCCCTCGGTGCTTTATTATAAATGGACACGTGAGTTTTCTCATTTTAAAATCTTATATTTGATTTTCTACATTTCCCCTTGAAAGATGAGATGCATGCCTGTGATAGAAATGTTTCCACCTACCCCTTTCTGATTGTGAAGTTAGCTTCCAAGTTTGAGAAAATATTTCACTTTTTGTCAATGCCATGATAATAAGGAGGCAACTTTTAAACCCAAGATTCTATTTCCCAATAAGAGAGCATATATAGTACTATAATATATAACATAAAAGTTTTCAATATTTATAATAGCATGAATCAAATATTGACTGATATATTAATTTAAAGTATCAGAAAACATGAAGGCTGTAGATGCTATAGGTCTTCTCAAAGGTTTCTCCATGGTAACTGTTACTCTTAGGCACCTCAAATTTAATATATTAAAAATCTAATTCCTAAAAAAATAAAAATAAAAATCTAATTCCTTATATTCTTCATGCTAAAAAGATTCTATCTACAGAATTTTCTCATTCTGGCAATGCTTTCACTCCCAACATCCTGTCTATCAACAAATTCTCTTAGTGCCTTCTATATAAATCTGGAATGTAAGAGCTTTTCACAACTCCCATTACTAGCACCATGAGCCAAGAAACTATTATTCTTGATTGATTTAGAGCCTACTAACTGTTCTATCTGTTCCACCTCTGCTCCACACTCTCCACACTGCTTTGCCCACTCCACCTCTGCTCACACACAGTCTAGTATTCACACAGCAACAAATCTTGTCATTCAATACCTCTTGACCTCACTCTGAGTTTAAACAAATATACTTACAATGACATATACACTAAATAATATTTCCCTCCCCCTTACTAGTCTCTGATTTCATTTCCTACTATTTTTCTCTTACTATATTTGCTCTAGCCATAGCCTTGCATGATGTTTTTCTTTAAATAATAAATTTATTTTTTATTGGTGTTCAATTTGCCAACATACAGAATAACGCCCAGTGCTCATCCCATCAAGTGCCCCCCTAAGTGCCCGCCACCCAGTCACCCCCACCCCCCGCCCTCCTCCCCTTCCACCACCCGAGTTCGTTTCCCAGAGTTAGGAGTCTCTCATGTTCTGTCTCCCTTTCTGATATTTCCCACTCATTTTTTCTCCCTTCCCCTCTATTCCCTTTCACTATTATTTATATTGCCCAAATGAATGAAAAGTCTCTCTCTTGAACTTTAGGCCTTTACATTTTCTATTTTTTTCTATAATGCCAAGACAAAATTGGTATACAATTTCTCTTTTTTCATCATGCCTAATAAAAGGATAAATTCATCATGTCAATTGGTCTTTGAAGTCTGGCATGTCTAAATTGCCAATATTATATCATAGAAACAACAAGAAAGGATCTTAAGTTACCAGAGACTAGTTCACAGATTGGTAAGACATGATTCTACAGGTTTACAGTTCATGTAAAAACATGCCTATGCTATAGTAGACATAATACATATGTATTAGTATATAGTAGTATATAAAGGAGCATTAAAATACATAAATTTTGGGTGCATTAGGTATCTTTGTGTGACATATCTATAATATTTAGAAAATGTTGGTAGAGAGGTATGTTCAACTTAGTAATTTACTTAAAAAATTTAACAGAAGTAGAAACTTAAGGACATACATTTATGTGGAAAAGTGAGAGTGTCTAACAGAAATAAGTACCCTTTGAGTTTGATAACTTTCATAATTTCAAGAGAGAAATAAAGCATACTATACACAGAGAAAATGAGAACTTTAGTCCTCTTATTTTCCTAAATTCTCAAAGTACTGTTGTTCATTTAGGGAATGCTACCTTAAAAAAAATTAAAGGTGCATTTATTTATTTTAGAGAAGGGAGAGGGGTAGAGGGAAAGAGAGAGAGAGAGTCCTAAGTGGACTCTGCGCTGAGCACAGAGCTGGACATGGGGCTCAGCCTCACAACCCTGAGATCACAACCTAAGCAGAACCAAAAGTCAGACACTTAACTGACTGGGCCACCCAGTTACCCCAACAATGCTACATTTTTGATGAATCAATCAATATGCTTTAGATAGTCAGTGTCCTAAGTGTTATTAAGAATCTACAGAGTTGGGATCCCTGGGTGGCGCGGTGGTTTGGCGTCTGCCTTTGGCCCAGGGCGCGATTCTGGAGACCAGGGATCGAGTCCCACATCGGGCTCCCGGTGCATGGAGCCTGCTTCTCCCTCTGCCTGTGTCTCTGCCACTCTCTCTCTCTCTCTGTGACTATCATAAATAAATAAATTGAAAAAAAATTATATAAAAAAAAGAATCTACAGAGTTGAACTGCTTTTAATTAGGAGCATGATGTATGAGCATGAGGAGGCATCACATTGTATGTTGATTTTTGTGGGGGTTTTTTGCATTAGTTATCAAATACATTCCAAAATGAAATCAAATATACAAAAAAGTCAGGAATGGATCTTCTTTTAAAATCAATAAAAGAACTGAGTCCAACAAATGTTAGGAGAGGGTGTGGAGACGGGGGAACCCTCTTGCACTGTTGGTGGGAATGCAAACTGGTACAGCCGCTCTGGAAAACAGTGTGGAGGTTCCTCAAGAAGTTAAAAATACCCTATGAGCCACCAATTGCACTACTGGATATTTACTCCAAAGATACAGATGTAGTGAAATGCTGGGACACCTGCACCCCAATCTTCATAGCAGCAATGTTCACAATAGCCAAATGTGGAAGGAGCTATGATGTCCTTCAACAGATGAAGGGATAAAGATGTGGTATGTATATACAATTGAATATTACTCAGCCATCAGAAGAGACAAATACCATTTGCTTTGACATGGATGGAACTTGAGGGTAATATGCTGAGTGAAATAAGTCAATCGGAGAAGGACAATCATCATATGGTTTCACTCATATGGGGAATATAAGAAATATTGAAAGGGATAATAAGGGAAAGGAGGGGAACTGAGTGGGAAAAATTAGGGAGACAAACCATGAGAGACTCCTAACTCTGGGCAACAAACAAAGGTTGCAGAAGGGGAGGTGGGTGGGGGGTGGGGTAACTGGGTGATGGGCACTTAGGAGGGCACTTGATGGGATGAGCACTGGGTGTTATATATATGTCAGCAAATTGAATTTAAATAAAAACAAATGTGAAAAAAAGAACTGTGAGTCCTAAGGATAAATGATTGTAGTAGAGAATCCAACATATTATTTAAGATAGGAAATATTTCTCAAATATCAAATAACTACTTTTATTTCAAGAGGAACTTTAGAAAGAAAAAAAGTTATTTGAAATTCTCTTTTATCATGAAATTATCCTTCTAAGATACATTTAAAAATATTAAAGCCTGGAGCAAAATAATTGAACTAGGAATGGTAGCATTTGTACTTTTAAAGAAGACTTTGTCTCACCAGTGCTTGTTAATAAAACCTTGCCATAGTAAAATACAAGCTGGCATTTATTCCATGTTGTTACAAACAAATTTGTACAGTGTATGTGAAGTTTATTTTCTTGATAATTCCTATTGTACAGTACATGGCCTCCTACTGAAGGAGGCAAATGATGATAATGGCAATCATCAAAGTTATAATACTTCAAGTCTTATTAAAGTTGACTCCAGAAAAAAAAAAAACAAAAACAAACATACTGTGTACTATTGGTTGGTGCATTTTTACTTTTTTTCTACTTTGTTTCAACTCTTTTACTTTTTTGGTTTTATAACATTGTTAGGATGTCAAATCAATTTCCATAGACTTAAATATGAGATTCTGTTTTATTTCTATGAATGTACATCACATAAGGCAAAAGTTAGTATAAAACACCTGAAAGTCAAAAGAAATTTTTGTTGGAACTATAAGACTTAACAAAATCTGGCTTAACCCAGACATTTGTGCTCAAATTACTATTTAAATATGATTTTAGTATGTTATTTATATATTTTGTTGAATGAATGAAAAAATTATGTCTTTTGCATATGTTTAAAGTGTCATTTTATGTGGCCCTAAGCTACTCATGTTTTCAAAAACTGCCAATTTAAGCAACTAAGGAATGCTGGACTTCATTTTAGCTGAGTTCTAAAAGGTTTTAGATAACTGCCAACTGACTTATTTTCAAATAATTTACTTAAAACCAGATTCATAAAATCATCTGAAGGGAATGACTCCAGGATGAAAACTTTAGATTTCTTCCAAAGAATTAATGATTTATTTTGCTACAGAGCTTTGCCTGCCTCAAATTCACAAGAATATCTGTTCCCTCTGGTTATAGTTTCTTAGAGCAGTAGTCATTTATTCCTGAATACACGCTTAGTTATTTATGTTGTTTTACATGCTTGTTATGGTAATTCTAGCTTATTTGCAAAAGGAAAAAAAGAATATGCACTAATAGAGAGTGGTGGGATTCTGTTCTCACTGGGCATTATTAAGAATCATTAGTAGCTGCCTACTCTTTTATAGATAGCATCAATATTGTTCTGGTATTTAGTCAATATTTTCTCATAATACTTCATATTTAATTAATCTCAAGGATAATAAATGATGTTTTTCTCCCAGTGTTTTAAGTTTAACCTTGAAATAGTATTTTTATGTTTTGTTCTTTACAAATGAAAAAATATTTACGTGAATCATCAATTTAATCTGATATGCATTTTTAAGCCATGGATAGAGATTAACTATCCCCTGACATTTCATGGAGTGAAGTTAGCATATTAATTAGTTGTATTTCTATTTCTATTTCTAATCCCAAAGCTAATTATTTTAAAGAAGTTTGACTTAATTATGTATCATATAATCATTTCTGCCAGATACAAGACAAGAGAGCCCATTTAAATACAATACCACAATTTCATTCCATGGCTATAGCATACCTTTGTGCTCATTTATACTAGAAGACCTTTTTTTTCTGAAGAATATGTTCAGTGACATTTTATCAGTTGAGTTTCAACTAGAGGTTATATATATATATATATATATATATATAAATCTTCAGATTTTTCTGAATAAATCCTTGGATTTTTAAAAAGGAATTGGCTTACATAATTGTGGAGCTGGCTAAGGAAACCTAAAATACATAAGTGGGTAGTCAGTAAGAGCGGGTTGGATATCATAGCCATGGGCCCAAGTTGTCCACAGGTAGAATTTCTCTCTCTCTCTCTCTTTCTCTCTCTCTGTAAAGTCTCAGCCAAGTTTTAAAGGGCTTCCAACTGAGTAAATCTAACCCACCCAATTATACAGAGTAATCTCTTTTACTTACAGTCAACTGATTAAGGACTTTACATCAGCAGCATAACTTCCCAGCACCACCTAGATTAAATTTTTGATTGAATAGACAGGAATGTACCCTAGTCAAAGTGATATATATTTTTTTAAAAAAAGCATAGTCATAAAGCCTAATTTAAATCAATAAAAACATTACCATTTCAAAATGTTATACCAATTTTTTTATGTATTGGCATTATATCTTTAGAAAGTAGGAGGGAAAATAGCCAGTTGAACTGATAGATACTTTGATATTGCTAACAAGAGCAAGAGGAAATTAGAAGACAGGACTAAAATACTTGACAAAACATATCTAGAATATATTACCTCTCACCTTGTATTCTAGGACAAATAAATAACTGCTCCAACCAAGGAAGACTGCAAATATGGTTAAAAAATGAAACTTTATCTCTTTGTGTCTTCCTCAATTTCTTTCAGAAGTGTTCTATAGTTTTTAGGGTATAGATCCTTTACCTCTTTGGTTAGGTTTATTCCTAGGTATCTTATGCTTTTGGGTGCAATTGTAAATGGGATTGACTCCTTAATTTCTCTTTCTTCAGTCTCATTGTTAGTGTATAGGAATGCCATTGATTTCTGGGCATTGATTTTGTATCCTGCCACGCTACCAAATTGCTGTATGAGTTCTAGCAATCTTGGGGTGGAGGCTTTTGGGTTTTCTATGTAGAGTATCATGTCATCGGCGAAGAGGGAGAGTTTGACTTCTTCTTTGCCAATTTGAATGCCTTTAATGTCTTTTTGTTGTCTGATTGCTGAGGCTAGGACTTCCAATACTATGTTGAATAGCAGTGGTGAGAGTGGACATCCCTGTCTGGTTCCTGATCTTAGGGGAAGGCTCCCAGTGCTTCCCCATTGAGAATGATATTTGCTGTGGGCTTTTCGTAGATGGCTTTTAAGATATCGAGGAAAGTTCCCTCTATCCCTACACTCTGAAGAGTTTTGATCGGGAATGGATACTGTATTTTGTCAAATGCTTTCTCTGCATCTAATGAGAGGATCATATGGTTTTTGGTTTTTCTCTTGCTGATATGATGAATCACATTGATTGTTTTACGAGTGTTGAACCAGCCTTGCATCCTGGGGATAAATCCTACTTGGTCATGGTGAGGGTATTATGCTGAGTGAAGTAAGTCAATCAGAGAAGGACAAACAGTGTATGTTCTCACTCATTTGGGGAATATGAATAATAGTGAAGGGGAATATAAGGGAAGGGAGAAGAAATGTGTGGGAGATATCAGAAAGGGACACAGAACATAAAGACTTCTAACTTTGGGAAATGAACTAGAGGTGGTGGAAGGGGAGGAAGGCGGGGGGTGGGGGTGAATGGGTGACGGGCACGGAGGGGGACACTTGACGGGATGAGCACTGGGTGTTATTCTGTATGTTGGTAAATTGAACACCAATAAAAATTAATTTATAAAAAAAATGAAACTTTATGTAGGAAATCACAAATAGCATATCAAAATATATACATGAGAATTTCATTTCCAGCAGTGACAGATCAGCTTGACTCAGACAAACCATTCTGCAGAAATCAACTAAAAAAGTTGTATAAAATATTGTTTAAAATATTTATAAGGCGTGAGTGAACTACTAAGGTAGCAAGAATCTGAAGGGCCAAGAAGACAAACATAAAGGTAAGCAGGGCATTTCACTTTACTTTTCCCCCTCACTCCATTAACCAATCATTGCATGGTTTCTGAGAGGTTGAGAAAACATCACAGCTTTTAGCCATCTTATAAATCTGGGAGAGACAACTGGAATTCAGTTCCCAGTAAGGAGAACAGTGTCTCTCAAACATACCTCATTTTCATTTTAGACTTTTCAAGGCTCATCTTTAAAGAAAACAGGACACAAACACAAAGGATTAAATTCAACTTCTAGTGAGACTAATCACTGAAATTATAGAGGTGTTATGCCCATATTCTGATCGTAGCAAGAATCAGAAGTAAAATCATCTTTTAAGAAATACTAATTCTGAACCTCAACGTATCTCCAAAACAATTTACATACCATGTCTAGCATGTAATAAAAACAATAAACATACTATTTCATGGAATAATAAATATACTATTTAAATAATAAGTATACTATAAACAGATAAGACCAGGGGACTAATATCAACAGAAATCTAGACAATTCAAGTAAATGTATAGGAAATCCAGACGTTGAGGTCACCAAACAAAAAATTTAAAATAACTGTAATTTGGGGTGCTTGGGTGACTCAGTTGGTTTTGATTTTGACTCAGGTCATGATCTCAGGGTAGTGAGATCACAGGGTATTGGGCTCCATACTGGGCATGAAACCTGCTTAAGATTCTCTCTTTCCCTCTCCCTTCCCCCCTTCTCTCTCTTTCTCTCTCTCTCTCTCAAAAATAAAATAACCGTAATTAACTTGTTTAAGATGAGAATTTCAGCACATAATAGGCAGTTGTAAATAACAAACATATGAGGACTTCTGGTTTCTGGTTCAGCACATAAGGAACTTACCAGTCACCCCTCCACTTCAACTAGTAAAAATCTGAATAAAAGTAAAAAATTAACAACTCTTAGATCTCTAAGAAAAGTGAGATCACAAGCAAACTGCTGCCCTTTGAATTAGAAAGCAACACAGGCAGATATAAAGAAATACAAGTTACCAGAACAGAAACCAAGAAGCAGAGCTCTCTATTGGAACTAATGCCTGGATAGGAAAACCTGAACTGTAATAGATGAAATGCTGAAAGTTTAGTGTATCCGAGAGATAAAAATTCCAGAAGGCCTAAACATAGAGGAACCCCTACACTTTTGTAAATTTTATCTCCAGGAGCTATATCAGCTCTTTACACTGAATACTGAAGAAAAATCACCTCATGCTTCTGGGAAGTGAGGGGAAAGGGAACCATTCTGAAATATGCCAGATCATTCTGTTCTTCTTATTAAAGTCTTCCCTCAGGAGAAACTATTTAACGAGAACCTAATTTACTGTGATTTTATCAGTTTAATCAACCTGGAAGAAGAAAAATACCCCACTTAGCTCTTTTAGCCATCCTGACCTACCTAAGGTGGGGAGAGGAGACTGGCAAACACTGGTGAAATTCACGGTCCAGGATCAAAAGCTCACCAAAAAAACAGACATAATTATAGGACTATGAAATTATTCCTCTCCCCCACACCTTACCACTACATTACTAAAGACTGATTCACTGCAGTTCCTTTTATCCTAGTACATCATGTCTTTCTTTTTTTATTTTTTTAATTTATTTTTATTGGTGTTCAATTTGCCAACATATAGAATAACACCCAGCGCTCATCCCATCAAGTGCCCGCATCAGTGCCCGTCACCCAGTCCCCCCCACCCCCAGCCCACCTCCCCTTTCACCACCCCTAGTTCGTTTCCCAGAGTTAGGAGTCTCTCATGTTCCGTCTCCCTTTCTGATATTTCCCACTCATTTTTTCTCCCTTCCCCTTTATTCCCTTTCACTATTTTCATGTCTCTCTTTCAACAAAAGAATTATAAAGCATACTAAAAGGCAAAATATGTAGGTTAAAAAAACTGAACAAGTCTCAGAACCAGAGTCAGAATAGGCAGAAATGTTGAATGATCAGACCAGGAATTTTTTTTAAAAAGAACTATGTGTAATATACTAGGAGCTTTAATGGAAAAAGTAGAAAATATGCAAGAACGGATGGATAATACAATCAGAGAGATAAGTAGTCTAAATAAGGATAAAAAAGAAAAGCTTGAAATAAAAAAACACTGTAACTTGAATAATGCCTTTGATGGGCTCATTAGTAAACTGGACATCTGAGGAAAGAATCTCTGAGCTTAAGGATATGACAATAGAAACATATAAAACTATCAAGCACAGAGGAAAACAAGTGCAGAAAGTCCAAGAATTGTGGGGCAACTATAAAAGGTACGACATATGTTTGATAGGAATACCAGAAGAATAAAGAAAGAAACAGAAGAAATATTTGAAGCAATAATATTTACCCAAATTAATGTTAAGACACCAAATCACAGATCTACCAGGTTCAAAGACACCAAATAGGATAAAGATTATTCAAAAAAGAAACCACAAAATCAGGCATATCATATTCAAACTTCAGAAAATCAAAGATAAAGAAAAAAAAACTTGAAAAACAAAGGGGAAAACATCTTCCTTACAAAGGAGGAAAGATAAGAGTTTATTCAATTTCTCTTCAAAAAACATGCAAGCAGGAAGAGAGTAGAGAGAGTAGCATGAAAGTATTGAGGGAACAAAACCCACCAACCTAATTCTGTAAACTACAAAATTATCCTTCAAAAGTGAAGGAGAAATAAAGGCTTTTTAAAAAAAGATTTTTATTTATTTATTCATGAGAGACACAGAGAAAGAGAGGCAGAGACACAGGCAGAGGCAGAAGCAGGCACCATGCAGGGAGCCTGATGTGGAACTCGATCCTGGGACTCCAGGATCACACCCCAGGCCGAAGGCAGGTGCTAAACCACTGAGCAACCCAGGGATCCCGCAGAAATAAAGACTTTGTATATAAATAATATGTATGTATATATATTTATGGATGCTTATGTATAAGTAAAATGAATGTCAGCAATTATACACAGGATGGGAGGAAGAAATTAAGAGTCTTTTGTTATTATAAGTTACTTAAACTATCAGAATAGGTATACTGTTATTTAAAAATGGATGTGGATTAGTTCTAAACATATATAGCAAACTCTAGGCCAACAACTAAAAAATGTTTTTAAAAAGTATGATTAATATTCTAACAAGGAAAAAGTGGAATAATATAAAATGCTCAATTAAATCCACAAAAGGCAAAAGAAGTATGGAAGATAAGAAAAGGTACAAAGGACAAAGGCAACATGTATAAAATAGTAACATATGTGGTACATATTAATCCAACTATCTAAATAATCACTTTAAATGTCAATAATTCAAATACATCAATTAAAAGACAGAGATTGTCAGAATGGATCAAAAGAACAAGAACAAACTATATGGTATGAACCATAAACCCATTTTATATATAAAGACACATCCAGATTTAAAGTAAAGGAATAGAGAAACATATACCATGCTAACATTAACCAAAAGATGGCAGGAATAGCTTTATTAATTTCAGACAGAACAGACTTCAGTACAAGGAAATTTATCAGAGAAAAAGAGATGCATTACATAATGATAAAAGGGTCAATATTCCAAGACGATCTTTAAGATGTATGTAGTAACAACAGAACATAAAAATGTGTGAGGAAAAAATTATAGAACTGCAAGGAGAAATAGATGAATTCATCATTATAGTTGGACACATGAATACCTCTCTATCAGAAATGGGCAAATCCAGCAGTCAGAAAATCAGTAAGGACATGGTTAAGTTTAACAATAACATCCTACAAGTAAATATAACTGACATTTATAGACTATTTCACCCAACAATAGCAGATTAGAAATTCTTCTCAAGCTCACGTGGAATAGTTACCAATATAGAGGACATTCTGGGGCATAAAATACACCTTACATGCTACAATCTGGGATGATTTTCCTTTGGCCTAGAAACGACTTCAATATTTCATTTGATGTAGGTGTGAAAATATTTTTAACTTGCCTTCCTTTTTGAAGACTATATCTTCCTGGATATGGGATTATGGATTGGCAGTTATTTTCTTTCAGGATTGTCAAAACATTGTCTTCTGGCTTTCAAAATTTATGTTGTTGAGTCAGCTATTAGTATTAGTTTCCGTCCTTTGAGATTACTTTTTTTCCTTCCAGCTGCTTTTAAGATTTTTCTCTTTGTCTTTCATACTCAGGAGTTTTAATATGATTCAACTAGTTGAGGTCTCTTTGCTTTTATACTACTTGGATTTGTGTCATTTCTTGAATCTGTGGCTTGATGACTTTCATAAGTTAGAGAAATTCATCAACCATTTTCTCTTCTAGTATTGCTTTTTCCTCATTCTTTATTTGCCACTGGGGCACCAATTACAATTACTAAGATCATTTTGTCTTGTCCTATATATGTTTTTTTCCAGATTTTTCCTTTTTTGTTTCTCTCAGTGATTCAATATGTAGTTACTAATCATTTGTTTCCAGTCTGCTGTTAAACCCATCCACTGAGTTCTTAATTTGAAATGTTGTATTTGTTAGTTCCAAGTTTTCCATTTGTTTCTTTTTAAAATTTAATTTTAATTAATGTTTTAAAAATTGAGTACAGTTGACACACAATGTTACATTAGGTTCAGGTATACAACATAATGATTCAACTTCTCTATGTTATGCTCAGCACAAGTTTATCTACATTTGTTTCCATATAACACTATTACTATCATTGACTATATTCTCTATGCTGTGCCTTTTATTCTTGTGACTTACTAATTCCATAACTGGAAGCCTATACCTCTCACTCCCTTTCACCCATTTTGTCCATCCCCTATACCCTTAGGTGACTATTTCCTTCTTTATTTTTTAAATTTATAAACATTTTTTAGAGCATTTTTAGATTCACAGCAAAATTGAGCAGAAAGCACAGAGAATTCTCTTTTGCTCCCTGTTCCCACACAAGCACAAACTCTTATACTATAGACATTCCACAGCACAGTGGTACATTTGTTACAACCAATGAACCTACACTGATACATTATTATCACACAAAGTCTGTTGTTTACATTTAGGTTTATTCTTGGTGTACATTCTATGGATTTGGAAAAATTAATAACTACATATACCCACCAATGTAGTATAGAGAATTGTTTCACTGCCCTAAAAATCCTCTATGCTCTGTTTATTCACCTTCCCCTCCCTGTAAGATCTGGCATCTACTAATCTTTTTACTGTTCCCTGTTTTTTTGCCTTTTCCAGAGTGTCATATAGTTGGGCTACAGCATATAGCCTTTACAGATTGACTTCTTTCACTTAGTAATATACATATAAGGTTACTTAATGTCTTTTCATGGCTTAATAGTTCACTTCTTTTTAGTGCTGAGTAATACTCCATTGTCTGGATGTACCACAGTAAATTTTCTATTCGTCTACTGAAGGAAATCTTGGTTGCTTCCAAGTTTGGGCAATTATAAATAATGCTGCTATAAATATTCATGGGAACATTTTGTATGGACATAAGTTTTCAATTCACCAGAGTAGGTAAATACTAAAGGAGTACAATTGCTGGATCTTATGTTAAGAGTATATTTAATTTCATAAGCATCTGCCAAACTGTTTTCCGAAGTGCCTGTAACATTTTGCATTCCCGCAAGTAATGAATGCTCCTGTTTTTTCCAAATTCTTCCCAGCATTTGATATTGTCAGTGTTCTGGATTTGGCCATTTTAAAAGGTATGCATTGGTATTTCATTGTTTTAATTTGCAATTCAACATGTCACAATATTAAGCACTTTTTCATATGTTTACTTGTAATTTGTGTATCTTCTTTGGTGATGTGTCTGTTTAGGTTGTTTGCCCATTTTCTTTTTTTAAAAGTTTGTTGCTTATTTTCAGAGAAAAAGAGGTGCATTACGTAATGATAATGCCACTGGTTTCTGTGCTTTGATTTTGGATCCTGCGTGGCTATTTTTCTAATTCCCTTAAAATTGTCTATCACAAAGCAGAAGTTTTAAATTTTAGTGAAGTCAAGCTTATGGATTATTTCTTTCATTGATAGTCTTTTGTGTTGTATCTAAAAAGGCATCACCATACCCACACTTATCTAGGATTTCTCTCTCTTTTCATCTAGGAATTTTATAATTTTTCATTTTACATTTAGGTCTGAGATTCATATTGAGCTAAATTTTATGAAGGATGTATTTGCATCTAGTTTACTTGTTTATTCTCTTTTCCTCTTCCTTCTTTCCTTCTTTCCTTCTTTCCTTCCTTCCTTCCTTCCTTCCTTCCTTCCTTCCTTCCTTCCTTCCTTCTTTCTTTTGTATGTGACCATCAAGCTATTCCAACACCATTTGCTGTAAACTATTTGTTCCATTTTATACCTTTCCTCCTTTGTCAAAAATCAGTTGACTCTATGTGGGTCTATTTATGTACTCTCAATTCTGTTCTATTGAACTATGTGTCTTTTCTTTTGCCCATACTACACTTTCTTGATTACTCTAACTCTATACTAAGTGTTGATGTCAGGTAGTGTCATTCTTCTGACTTTATTTTTCCCCTTCAGTATATCAAATTGGTTATTCTGGGTCTTTTGCCTTTCCAAGATAACTTTAGAATCACAGTGTTAATATCTACATAATAATTTTCTGGGATTTTATTGATGATTGCATTAAATCTATAGATAAATTTGGGAAAAACCAACATCTTGACAATATTGAAGCTTCATACCCATGAACAAGGATTATCTCCCCATGTATTTAGTTTTGTTTGTATCTTTCATAACAGTTCTATAATTTTCATCACATATATCTTGAATATATTGATACCTGGAGAATATCATTTGATTATAGCTTACAAATCTTTTATTCAATGTTGGATTTCATATGTGAATATTTGTTGAGGATTTTGTGTCTGTGTTCAAGAAAGATATGGCTCTCTCATTTTCTTGTAATGATTTCTGTGATTTGGTATTAGAGTAATGCTGGCTTTATAAAATGAATTAGGAAGTACTCCCTCTCCTTCTACATTTTGGGAGAGACTATAGAGACTTACTGTAATTTTTTAAGTGTTTAGTAAATTTCATCACTGAACACTGTTGGGCCTGGTGTTTTCTGTTTGGGAGGGTTATTAATTACTGATTCAATTTCTTTAATATATATATAAACCTTTTCATATTGTTTATATTTTCCTCTGTGAGTTTTGGCAAATGTATCTTTTAAAGAATTGGTCCATTTCATTTACATTTTCAAATTTGTAGGAATAGAGTTATTCATAATATTTTTATTATCTTTTAAATACACAGGCAATTTGTAATAATGGTTCTTTAGATTTCTAATATTAATAATGTGTGTCTCTTTTTATTAGTTAGCCTGGCTAGAGGCTTAACAATTTTATTGATTTTTTTCAGAGAACAAACTTCAGGTTTTATTGATTTTTTTATTGATTATATGTTTTAAATTTAATTTATTTCTGCTCTAATTTTTATTATTGTTTTTCCTCTTCTCATTTTGAATTTAATTTGCTCTTTTTTATCTAGTTTCCTAAGATGGAAGCTTAAATGACTTATTTTAAAACTTTCTTCTTTTCTAATATATACATTCTAATGTTATAAATTTCCTTCTAAGAACTGCTTTCTCTGAATTTCATGAATTTCACTTAGTTGTTTTTTTTTTCTTTTTCATTTGCTTCATAATATTTTAAAATTTCTCCTGAGATTTCCTTATTATCCTTGTGTTATTTACTCTCCAGTGCGTTGTTAATCTCCAATAACCAGCTATTTTTCTGGCCTTGATTTCTAGTTTAAATTCTACAATTGAAAACATCTAATATAGCTAAAAAATTTACTAGGTTTATGGTTCTTTCTCTGTCACCTCTATCTGACGGAGAGAGGGAGGCAGAAGCTGAGTGATGAGAGAAAGAGAGAATAGAGAACAGAAAACACAAAAGTTACAGTTTTTTTTTTAATCAGAAAAGGATATTATAAAAAAATTGGTGCCAACACATTTGAAAGTTTAGATGAAATGGACAATACCTAAATTGACATAAGATTTAGAAGGGTTGAATCAGGGACACCTATATGGCTCAGTTGACTAAGCATCTGCCTTCAGCTCATGTCATGATCCCAGGGTCCTGGGATCAAGCCCCATTTCAGGCTCTTTGCTCAGCAGAGAACCTGCTTCTCTCTCTCTCCCTCCCCTGCTTGTGCTCTCTCTGTCTCTCTCACTCACGCTTTCTCACATAAATAAATAATGTTTTAAAAAAGAAAAGTTGAATCATTCTAGAACTATTTAAAAACTTATTTTATAGGGACGCCTGGGTGGCTCAGTGGTTCAGCATCTGCCTTTGGCTTAGGGTGTGATCCCGGGTCAGGAATCCAGTCCCAATTGGGCTTCCTGTGAGGAGCCTGCTTCCCCCTCTGCCTATGTCTCTACTTCTCTCTGTGTGTCTTTCATGAATAAATAAAATCTTTAAAAATTGATCTTATAAATTTTATTTTTTCGCTTATATATATGTATATATACCTTTATTTAATGTGTTTCTGCATTTCAAGTATCAAAGGCTAATAAAGACAGTTCCTAAGGAATTTCTCAATGATTTCTGTGTTATTCTGAAGAAGCCATAGATTTTCATAAATAAAATTTTAAATTTTATATACAAATATTATGAAAAACTTGCTTATTACTCCTATGAGTTTTGGAGTGATAACATTAGGGATTAATCTAATTAGAGATAATATCTGGGGAAAATAATATAACTAAATATAATGCATGGCTTCTTATTCAAGTCATTGGGCTAAGAATAGTTTTTTCTTTTCCTTCCTTCCAAAGTGATATTAAATACTTAAAATAATATTTGTAAGAGAAAAAATGAGATCATTGGGAACCTATGAAGATAAGAATTTAGATATTTCACAAGCTAGATTGAAAGTGGCAGAAAAATCAAATTTTAATCTTTCACACAGAAAGTCTTTTTGTATTTTATAGAATATATTTAATGTAACAGTATTAATGGCTTTGTCTACTAATTCTCCCTTCCATGTTACCTCTGGGTCAGTTTTATTTGATTGATTGATTTTTTCCCCCTCATTAATGGTTGTGTTTCCTGCTTCTTTACATGTCTGATTTTTTATTGAATGTCAGATATAATTTACATTGTTAGATGCTTTACATTATTTTCCTATAAATATTCTTGAGCTATATTCTAGGATGTGGTGAAAGAGTATGACCATTTTGAGGGTTGCTTTTAGGTTTTGTTATGCAGGACCAGAGTACCATTGTTTACTTATTTTTAACCCATTACTGAGGCAAAATCTTTAGTACTGTAGTATATGCTGCATGGATTATAAGGTTCTTCATTTTGGCTGAAGGGAACGAAAACTTCCTAGCCTTGTGCGACTTCCATGGGATATTCTTTCCAATCCTGCTCCCCCCCCCGCCCCCGGCCTTGTGCTTCCTCACATGCATGCACTCTTGAGTGCTCAACTTAAGACTCAAGGGAAACTTTACATTACCAAATTTTTCTCTCTAAATTCCAGCTCTGCCTTCTAAAGTAAGGAGACTACTGAGCTCTCCTTGCTTTCTCCTTTTCTGTGACATGTCCTGGATATTTTTTCCAGGCATAGGTCTGGGAAAAATGTAGGTATCAACTCACTTGTTTCCCAAATCTCAGGGATAACTTCTTTACTGCCTGATTTGCAATGTGTTGAAAACCGTGTTTTGTTTTATTTTTGCATTTTGCCTGGAACTTAGTTCTGTCTAGTGAAAGGGTAAATCTGACACCTATTATACAATCTTAGAAGCAGAAGTTTTATAATTTTGAATAAAAATAAATTGGACTGTGATACCTTAAATTAATGCTATGTTCATAAGAAATTCAAATGATTCCATAGAAATACTACAATAGATAAATAGATTTTATTCTCATGTATGAAAAAATTTTCATCTGATAATACATAATAATAATTTGGTGGTCTCCAGAATTCTAAATGAAGGTATATAATACACTTGAGTTTGTATTTCATTTTTATAGTAAACATCTCCTTTTAAATGATAAAATTCTAATTTGAATCAAATCTAGGTTTCTATAGAATAGTTTGAACAGCACCGGTCTATCCTACACTTGAAAACATCTAAGATAGCTAAAAAGTTTACTGTTTATTGTTCTTTATCACCATTTTCATGAAGTCCTTCCTAATCTTTAGAAATTTTTGTCTTTTTTGCTCTTGCTCTTGCTTCTCCTTTAAACTATCATAGGGATACTACAGAGTTTCTATTTCTCCTATTATACCTAAATTATTTTCTTTGTATTATAATTAATCATATAATTATAGGTTTCTAGAGGATAATAATTCATTTTGCAACTTATTTTTAATACATGCTATTTTGGCATAGTATATCTTCTTTAAATTGAATTGAATTGAATTTACTATATAGACTACATCCAAGTATATTTTTAAATCAATGTTACACAGTGATTTCTTTTTGTGCAGGAGGGGAATGTTCAAAAGTGTATAACTAGACCAAATTCAAAACCTAAATCACTTCTCTCTGACACATTAACATTTCAGTAATTACTTCTGACTCTCCAAATTTGGAGTCTGTGAAACTTTACACATAATGGTTTCTGAAATTAGTACTTTATAGAACTTGAGGCAAGATGATTTCCCCATGAAATTTTGGGGACATTTTCTATACCCTCTAACTAAATTGAAACTGAGATGGATTCTCTGCTCCCCCAAAAAAGTTCGTTTGTTGGTTAGATTTATTTCCTTTGGATTATCTCAGAGTTACACTATTACATTTAATTTACAAAATGTTTTGCATAGATTAACATTTATTTTATACCTAAGAGATATGTTTTTATATATATGCACACATTAAGACTATGTTCACGGAAAAAAAAAAAAAAAGACTATGTTCAGGGCAGCCCCGGTGGCTTAGCGGTTTAGTGCTGCCTTCAGCCCAGGGCGTGATCCCGGAGACCCGGGATTGAGTCCCGCATCAGGCTCCCTGCATGGAGCCTGCTTCTCCCTCTGCCTGTGTCTCTGCCTCTCTCTCTATCTCTGTCTCTAATAAATAAATAAAATCTTTTTAAAAAAAGACTATGTTCATATAACTGATAGAGGAATGTTACTCTAAATTAGATATTGCTTCATTTCATAAAATCTATAGATTTGTGTTTAAAATTCCATAGATGAATAATTCAAAATACATATAACCATATTCCTAAAATGTTTATATAAAACATAATAGTAAAGCACACGGATTTTAAAAAGCACTTAAAGGAATATTATAGAAAATCTATATTTAAAGTTAATTATTATTTTATGAAATGAATAATCATTTCCTATATCTTCAGTGGTAAATTAGCAACACCTGCATCACAAAACTACTGAAAAGATTTTGTTATTGGCCTTGAATGGGGCATTCCTCATTTCATTTAGTCTAGGTGTAGATAGAATTTCATTTTCTATAAATGAGAAAATTGAGGGTCAGGAAACTTAAGATAATGCCCTAACTCATAATCTGATAGCTAGGAGAGTTACATTTGAACACAGTGTTGCTTTGTACTTTCATATGTGTAGTTCTAGCTTAGAATCTCTAACATTTTTTTAATATTGGCAAGAAAAACTACTACATATAAATAACTAAAGCCTTCAATAAAGAAGGTTTACTAGTAGTTTTTTTTATTATTTTATTTTCCTGTTTACACTTCCATGTTTGAAGACTCAATACTTTAGCAACATATTTTTTGTCTTAGAAAATAAACTGGTCTCTCTCAAGGATACATACACATTTAATTCCTATATCCTTCATTATTGTATTGATCTTAATTCCCAGTTGTGTAATGAACCAACAATGATTGAGTTGTAACTATATGCTTAGCTGTATAGTAAGTGTTATGGAAATACAAAAGAGCTAACTATAACTAAACTAACAAAAAGGGAGCACTTTCATCTAATGTATTCATAATCTAATTTCACATCCACCAATTATTTTTGAAATATCAGTTATTAAGTAGTGCTACTTAAGATCTGCCTAATTTAGATCTTTGATTAAGTAGTTTTGCAGTCCTAGAGCCTGGTTTTCCCATGATGAGGCAAGGAGCTAAAAAACAGTCTCACACACTGTGGAGTACATCTCTTCTTCCATCTGTTCTGGTGACAACTCCTGGAAGTAGTGCAGCTCAGTGGATCTCAAAACAAGAGGCAAGGAGGCAGAAATAATCACCCCCAGAGCAATGGTAGAACTGGGTTCCTATGCTATGTGAAGGCAAGAGAATTAATTAATAACCAAGGCTGAGGGTAGCTCCCAGCCCTTCCCAACCAGAGAGTGTTTTTGAAAAATTGAAAGTAGCCTGGAATGGCCCAGCCTTACCCTCTCCCACCCAGGCAGGAATGCTAAAACATAGCCTTTCTTGCTGTAGAAAGTGTCTTTTGGCCCCATCTGACCAGAAGATCTGGTGACAACTGGAAGCTGTGGCACTCCAGCCAAAAGGTAGGTGAGCAGAGCTGATCACCCCTAGAGCAAAACCAATACCGGGCATGGAGCTTTCCCATGCTATACACAGGCAGGTGGATTAATTCACAGCCAAGACTGATGATAGTTTTCAGAGTAAAGTCAGTGGCCCTGCTTGACAGGGAACTTGGGGTACAGGTCAGTTTTAGTTAAGGCAACAAAGAGCTTTCCTGGATTTTTTTAAAGAGCTATACAGGCTTTAGAGCTATTTCTCCTGCTGTACTTGGTCGGAGGATCTAATTTATAGCCTTACTTATTGCTGAATACAGCCTTTAGCCTGTATGACCAGGGAACTTAACCAAAGCACATGAAAAACTGCATAGCCCATTTAAATAGCTCTGTTTATAGTAGCACTTGAACAGAGAGCACAATCCATGTCTTCCTCTATATGCTAAGCAAAACCAGTAGCCTCACCTGACCAGGGAATTTTGTGTATACTCTGACCTGTTTCAGCTCCCCAAACAATTAACAAAAAAGTCTTTAGGTCCTGCCCTGGTGTTCTGCCAGGCCAGGGAAGCTAATTCATCACCTCATCTACTACTAAATATAGTACCTAGTCCCAACCATCTAGTAAACCTGATCAGCGACTACAGGCAAAGGCAGAGCTTATCCTACAGCCTCATTTGGGTAGGAAACAAAACCTGTAGTTCTATCCAACTATTCTCAGCCAGTCAAAACCTTCATCCTCATCCTTAGAACTTGAACAAATGCCATGCCCTAAAATAGACCATAAAAGCAGGTTCTACCTGCCTAAGGACATTACCAGCAAACACACCTAGAAACCCAAACTGAGCTGACTAGGGAAGAACTATCTCTGTAAAAGCAAATCTGTAAGTTCTGAAAGAGGAGTCAAATTACTCAAATGCATAAATACCAACCTAAGGAATCAAATATTACCAAAAAATCAAGTAAATGTGACACCACCAACAAAAACTAATAAAGCTCCAATAACTGAACCTAAAGAAATGGAGATCTATGAACTGGTAGATGAAGAGTTCAGAACAATTATCTTGAGGAAATTAGTGAACTACAAGAAAACACAGATAACAAAATTAGAAAAACAATGCATGTACAAAACAAGAAGTTTGGCAAGGAACGATCAAATATCAAAAACAAATCTAAAATTTGAAAAATACAATAACTGAACTGAAGAAGTCAATAGAGAGCTTCAAAAGAAGACTCGACCATCCAAAAGAATTGTCAAACTTAAGAAGAGGACATTGGAAATTACTCAGAGAAGTAAAAATAAAAAGGAATGAAAAAGAGTGAAGAAAGACTATGGGAATGATAGGACATAATGAAAAGAAAAAATATTTGCATTATGGGAATTCCAGAAGGCAAAGAGAAAGGGAAAAGGATAGGATAGAATGTGTATTTAAAGCAATAATGGCTGAAAACTGCCATGGAGAGAGAAATTGGAGAGAAATTGACATACAGATCTATGAGGCCCAAAGGATCTCAAATAGGTTGAACTTGAATAGGACCACATCAAAACACATTATAATTAAAATTTCAGAAGTCAAAGACATAGAATTTTAAGAGCAGCAAGAGAGAAGAGACGTGTTATTTGTGAGGGAATTCCCATAAGACTAGAGGTAGATTTCTTAACAGAAATGTTTTAAAGGTTTTATTTATTTATTCATGAAATACACAGAGAAAGAGAGAGAGAGAGAGAGATGCAGAGACACAGGCAGAGGGAGAAGCAAGCTCCATGCAGGAACCTGATGTGGGACTCCATCCCGGGACTCCGGGATCACGCCCTGGGTGGAAGGCAGTGCTAAACCGCTGAGCCACTCAGGCAGGCTGCCCTTAACAGAAACTTGTCAGCCCAGGAGAAAGTGAGATGATATATACAAAATATTGAAAGAAAATTACTGTCAATCCAAAATTCTATACCCAGCAAAGCTGTCCTTCAGAAATGAAATTGAGATAAAGGCTTTTTTTTTAGCAAACAAACGCTGAGGGCATACTTTGCCTCCAGACCTGTCTTACAAGAAATGCTAAATATAATGTAACACTGAATAACACCGTAAAAACATAAAGACATAGTATAGTCTCACTGCTGCTGGTGGATATATAAATAAACATAACTAACAATCTGTATTATATATACGTATTATATATGAATGTGTTATATATTTATGAAACAGACTAAATTCTCCAATTAAAAGACAGAATGGTTAAATGGATTAAAAAAAAGATTGTACAATATGCTGCCAATAGGAGATTCACTTTAGCCTTAAAAACACATATAGATTGAGCATGAAGGGATGGATAAGACTTTTCAAGCAAATGGTAATCAAAACAAACAAAAGCAGTATTATTACATTTATATCAGTCAAAATGAGCTTCAAGCTAAGAATAGTAAGAAGAGACAAATTATATTACACAATATAATAAATATACACATATTAACATATGAACTGTAACAGCAATAACATAAAATGTGAAGGGGCGGAGAAGTAAAAGTGTAAGGTTTATGAATTCCATTTAAGTTAATTTGTTATCAGTCTAAAAAAGAGTGTTATTAGGGATCCCTGGGTGGCGCAGCGGTTTGGCGCCTGCCTTTGGCCCAGGGCGCGATCCTGGAGACCCGGGATCCAATCCCACGTCGGGCTCCCGGTGCATGGAGCCTGCTTCTCCCTCTGCCTATGTCTCTGCTTCTCTCTCTCTCTCTCTGTGACTATCATAAATAATAAATTAAAAAAAAAGAGTGTTACTAGGTTAAGATTTTTTTTTGTAAGCCTCTTGGTAGTAACAAGGGAAAATCTTGTAATTACATGAAAGAACACAATAAAGAAGTCAAAGCATATGGATACCAAAAGATGTGACAACAAAAAAGAGAAAGCAGGTTAAGAAACAAGGAGCATGTATCTATAGAACAACAACAACAAAAGCAATGAACAAAATGGCAATAGTAAGGTCTTATGTATAAATATGTACTTTAAATGTAAACAGATTAAATTCTCCAATTAAAAGACAGAATGGTTGAATGGATTAAAAAAAAAGAAAAATACTGAACAATATGCTGCCTATAGGAGACTCACTTTAGCCTTAAAAACACATATAGAGGGAGATAGGGCAAGATGGTGGAAGAGTAGGGTCCCCAGGTCACCTGTCTCCACCAACTTACCTAGATAATTTTCAAGTCATCCTGAAAACCTACGAATTTGGCCTGATATTTAAAGAGAGAACAGCTGGAAGGCTACAGAGAGAAGAGTTCATGCTTCTAACAAGGTAGGAAGATGGAAAAAATAAATAAAATAGCATCCAAGAGTGAGGGGCGCAGCAAGGAGCCGGGCTAAGGTCGCATAGCTAGAGCCCCCAGGACTGGAGAGCCCAGCCCCAGAGAAGCAGAAACTTTACCAATCTTCCCAGATGGACAGGCACTCGCAGGTAACTCAAGCAGGATCCCCGGAGGGGCAGTGATGCCCTCAGACTCCCAGGGGCACTAACAGAAGAACTGTGCCCTGGGGAGAGCGCACCACACACGATGGGTTGAGATCCCTAAGGGGCTGCAGCACCCGGCAGGCAGGGCCCCGGGAGGAGCTCAGGTGGTGGTTCAGGTGGCAGCTCCACGTGGAGGGGGGCTGCGCAGCCCCGGGAACACGATTCCAGGGGCACAGGCCCTGGAGCCCAAGGCGCTGGGGGACACAGCTCAGGATCCGGTGCTCCCCCTAGGACAGGTGGAGGCAGGGAGGACACAGGGCAGCAAGGACCCTCCGGCGGCGGGCGCCCCTGAGCTATGCAGAGCAGCGCCACCCATCAGGAGCATCCAGGCCCCTGCGGACTGGGAGACTGCTGTAGTTACTGCGGGAGCTGACTCCAGAGCTGGAGAGCTGGCCACTGCCACTGTTGTTGTTCCTTCTGGTGTCACTTTTGGCCTGGGACTGAGTGGGCCATCAGAGAGCAGGGGCATCACAGGATAAACAGCTCCCACTGAGCCATACACATGGCAGGGGGCGGGGGAGCTCCCCAAGGTGAACACACCTGAGAATCAGCACAGCAGGCCCCTCCCCCAGAAGTCCAGTTGGAAGGACAGGGGAAGAGCAAGTTCTTCACCCAGTAGCATTGGAAAGTTCCAGGGGAAGTCTAGGGACTTAGAGTATATAGAATCAGAGGATACCCCTCCTCGTTTTTGTTTTCTGTTTCCCCCCCACCCTTTTTTCCTCTCTTTTCCTCCTTTTTCCAGTACAACTTGTTTTTAGCCACTCTACATTGAGCAAAATGACTAAGAAGGAAACACCGACCACAAAAGAAAGAATCAAAAACAGTACTCTTTCCCACAGAGTTACAGAATTTAGATTACAATTCAACGTCAGAAAGCCAATTCAGAAGCACAATTATAAAGCTACTGGTAGCTCTAGAAAAAAGCATAAAGGATTCAAGAGACTTCATGACTGCAGAATTTAGATCTAATCAGGCATAAATTAAAAATAAATTAAATGAGATGCAATCTAAACTGGAGATCCTAACAACTAGGGTTAATGAGGTAGAAGAATGACTGAGTGACATAGAAGACAAGTTGATGGCAAGGAAGGAAGTTGAGAAAAAAAGAGAAAAACAATTAAAAGATCATGAGGAAAGGTTAAGGGAAATAAATGACAGCCTCAGAAGGAAAAGTCTATGTTTATTTGGGGTTCCAGAGGGCGCCAAAAAGGACAAAGGACCAGAAAGTGTATTTCAACAAATCAAATAGCTGAGAACTTCCCTAACTTGGGAAGGGAAACAGGCATTCAGATCCAGGAGATAGAGAGATCCACTCCTAAAATCAATAAAAACCGCTCAACAACCCTACATTTCATAGTGAAACTTGCAAATTCCAAAGATAAAGAGAAGATCCTTAAAGCAGCAAGAGACAAGAGATCCCTAACCTTTATGGGGAGAAGTATTATGTAAACAGCAGACGCCGCCACAGAGACCTGGCAGTCTAGAAAGGGCTGGCAGGATATATTCAGGGTCCTAAATGAGAAAAAATATGCAGCCAAAAATACTTTATCCAGCAAGGTCCTCATTCAGAATAGAAGGAGAGAAAAAGAACTTCCAAAATAGGCAGAAACTGAAAGAATATGTGACCATCAAACCAGCTCTGCAAAAAATAATAAGGGGGACTCTGTAAAATAAAGAGGAAGTCCAAGGACATAATCCACAAAAACAAGGACTGAATAAGTATCTAATGACAATAAATTCATGACTTTCAATAGTAACTCTGAACATGAATGGGCTTCATGATGCTATCAAAAGACACAGGGTTTCAGACTGGATAAAAAAGCAAGACCCATCTATTTGCTGTCTACAAGAGACTCATTTTAGACATAAGGACACCTACAGCCTGAAAATAAAAAGTTGGAGAACCACTTGCCATTCAAATGATCGTCAAAAGAAAGCAGGGATAGCCATCCTCATATTAGATAAAGTGTATTCCAAAGACTGTAGTAAGAGATAAAGAGGGACACTATATCAAACTTAAAAGATCTATCCAACAAGAGAATCTAACAAACATGAATATTTATGCCCCAAATGCGGGAGCGGCCAAGTATATCAATCAATTAATAACCAAAGTTAAGACATACTTAGATAATCATACACTTATACTTGGAGACTTGAATACGGTGCTTTCTACAATTGATAGATATTCTAAACACAACATATAAAAGAAACAAGAGCATTGAATGATACACTGGACCAGATGGATTTCACAGATTTTGACAGAACTTTACATCCAAATGCAACTGAATACACATTCTTCTCAAGTACACATGGATTGTACCCTGCATATTTTCAGACTATAATGCTTTGAAACGAGAACTAACCCACAAGAAGAAGTTTGGAAGGAATTCAAACAGGTGGAGGTTAAAGACCATCCTGCTAAAAGATGAAAGGGTCAACCAGGAAATTAGAGAAGAATTAAAAAGATCCATGGAAATTAATGAGAATGAAGATACAACCGTTCAAAATCTTGGGGATACAGCAAAAGCAGCCCTGAGAGAGAAATACATTGCAATACAAGCATCCATCCAAAAACTGGAAAGAACTGAAATACAAAAGCTAACTTGCACCTAAAAGAGTTGGAGAAGGAACATCAAATGAAACCTTCACTCACCAGAAGAAGATAGTTAATAAAGATTCAAGCAGAACTCAATGAAATAGAGACCAGAAGAGCTGTGGAACAGATCAACAAAACCAGGAGTTGGTTCTTTCAAAGAATTAATAAGATAGATACACCATTAGCCAGCCTTATTAAAAAGAAGAGAGAAAAGACTCAAATTAATAAAATCATGAATGAGAAAGGAGAGATCACCACTAATACCAAGGAAATAGAAACGATCTTAAAAACTTATTATGATCAGCTATACACCAATAAATTAGGAAATCTAGAAGAAATGGACACATTTCTGGAAAACCACAAACTACCAAAACTGAAACAGGAAGAAATAGAAAACCTGAACAGGCCAATAACCAGGGAGGACACTGAAGCACTCAACAAAAACCTCCCAAGACACAAAAGTCCAGGGCCAGATGGCTTCCCAGGTGAATTCTATTAAACGTTTCAAGAAGAAACCATACCTATTCTACTAAAGCTGTTCGGAAAGATAAAAGAGATGGAGTACTTCCAAACTCATTCTATGAGGCCAGCATCACCTTAATTCCAAAACCAGACAAAGACCCCACCAAAAAGGAGAATGAGAGACCAATATCCCTGATGAACACAGATGCAAGAACTCTCAACAGATACTAGCCAATAGGATCCAACAGTACATTAAGAAGATTATTCACCATGACCGAGTGGAATGTATCCCCAGGATGCAAGGCTGGTTCAACACTCGTAAAGCAATAAATGTGATAGATCATATCAACAAGAGAAAAAACAAGAACCATATGAACCTCTCATTAGATGCAGAGAAAGCATTTGACAAAATACAGCATCCATTCCTGATCAAAACTCATCAGAGTGTAGGGATAGAAGAAACATTCCACAACATCTTAAAAGCCATGTACGAAAAGCCCACAGCAAATATCATTCTCAATGGGGAAACACTGGGAGCCTTTCCCCTAAGATCAGGAACAAGACTAGGAATGCCAATCTCACCACTACTATTCAACATAGTACTAGAAATCCTAGCCTCAGCAACCAGGCAACAAAAAGAAATAAAAGACATTCAAATTTGCAAAGAAGAAGTTAAACTCTCCCTCTTCGCACAAGACATGATACTGTCCATTGAAAACCCAAAAGCCTCCACCCCAAGATTGCTAGAACTCATACAGCAATTCGTCAGTGTGGCAGGATAAAAAAATCAGTGCCCAGAAATCAGTGGCATTTCTCTACACTAACAATGAGACTGAAGAAAGAGAAATTAAGGAGTCAATCCCATTTACAATTTCATCCCAAAGCATAAGATACCTAGGGATAAACCTAACCAAAGAGGTAAAGGATCTATACCCTAAAAACTACAGAACACTTCTGAAAGAAATTGAGGAAGACACAAAGAGATGGAAAAAATATTCCATGCCTATGGATTGGAAGAATTAATATTGTGACAATGTCAATGGTACCCAGGGCAATTTACACATTTAATGCAATCCCTAGCAAAATACCATGGACTTTCTTCAGAGAGTTGGAACAAATCATCTTAAGATTCGTGTGGAATCAGAAAAGACCCCGAAAAGCCAGGGGAATATTAAAAAAGATAACCATAGATGGGGGCATCACAATGCCAGATTTCAGATTGTACTAGAAAGTTGTGGTCATCAGGACAGTTTGGTACTGCACCAAAACAGGCACATAGATCAATGGAACAGAATAGAGAACCCAGAAGTGGACCCTGAACTTTATGGTCAACTTATAATTGACAAAGCAGGAAACACTATCCACTGGAAAAAGGACAGTCTCTTCAATAAATGGTGCTGGGAAAATTGGACATCCACATGCAGAAGAATGAAATTAGACCATTCTCTTATACCATACACAAAGATAAACTCAAAATGGATGAAAGATCTAAATGTGAGACAAGATTCCATCAAAATCCTAGAGGAGAACACAGGCAACACCCGTTTTGAATTTGGCCACAGCTACTTCTTGCAAGATACATCTATTAAGGCAAGGGAAACAAAAGCAAAATGAACTACTGGGATTTCATGAAGATAATAAGCTTTTGCACAGCAAAAGAAACCGTCAACATAACTGCAAGACAAACTACAGAATGGGAGAAGATATTTGCAAACGACCTATCAGATAAAGGGCTAGTATCCAAGATCTATAAAAAACTTATTAAACTCAACACCCAAGAAAGAAAAAACCCAATCAAGAAATGGAAAGAAGACATGAACAGAAATTTCTCAGAGGAAGACATAGACACGGCCAACAAGCACATGAGAAAATGTTCCGCATCACTGGCCATCAGGGAAATACAAATCAAAACCACAATGAGGTACCACCTCACATCAGTGAGAATGGTGAAAGTTAACAAGACAGGAAACAACAAATGTTGGAGAGGATGTAGAGAAAGGGGAACCCTCTTGCACTGTTAGGGGGAATGTGAACTGGTGCAGCCCCTCTGGAAAACTCTGGAGGTTCCTCAAAGAGTTAAAAATAGAACTGCCCTACAACCCAGCAATTGCACTGCTGGGGATTTACCCCAAAGTTACAGATGCAGTGAAATGCCAGAACACCTGCACCCCAATATCTTTCACAGGAATGTCCACAGTAGACACACTGTGGAAGGAGCCTTGGTGTCCATCGAAAGATGAATGGATAAAGAAGATGTGGTCTATGTATACAATGGAATATTACTCAGCCATTAGAAATGACAAATACCCACCATTTGTTTCAACTTGGATGGAACTGAAGGGTATTATGCTGAGTGAAATAAGTCAATCGGAAAAGGAGAAACATTATATGGTCTCATTAATTTGCTGTATATAAAAATTAGTGAAAGGGAGTAAAGGGAAAGGAGAGAAAATGAGTGAAAATATCAGTGAGGGTGACAAAACATGAGGCACCTAACTCTGGGAAGCGAACAAGAGTAGTAGAAAGAGAGGTGGGTGAGGGGTTGAGGTGACTAGGTGATGGGCACTGAGGAGGGCATTTGGCAGGATGAGCACTGGGTGTTATGCCATATGTTGGCAAATTTTAAAAACTTTAAAAGAAAGCACATATGCATTGAGCATGAAGGGATGGAAAAGGCATTTCATACAAATGGTAATCAAAACAAACAAACAAACCAATCAGTATTGCTATATGTATATCAGATAAAATGAGTTTCAAACTAAAAATTGTAAGAAGAGACAAAGAGGTCATTATATAATGATAAGGGGGTTAATGCACCAAGAATATTGAGCAATTATAAATATTTTTGCACCCAGGGCAGGCCTGGTGGTGCAGCAGTTTAGTGCCGCCTGCAGCCCAGGGTGTGATCCTGGAGATCCTGGATCGATTCCCACGTTAGGCTCTCTGCATGGCCTGCTTCTCCCTCTGCCTGTGTCTCTGCCTCTCTCTCTCTCTCTCTCTCTCTCTCTCTCTGTGTGTCTCTATGAATAAATAAATAAAATCCTAAAAAATATATAAGAAAATAAAAAATAAAAAAATAAAAAATATTTATGCACCCAAATTGAAGCACCTGTTTCTGAAAATAACAGAAATATAGGATGAAATAAGTAGCAATACAACAATAGTTGGGGACTCTATTACTCAACTCTCGAAAATGGATCCATCATCCAGACAGAGAATCAATAAGGAAAAGAGTGGATTTGAACATCATAGACAAAATTGACCTAACAGACATATACAGAGCAGAATACACGTTCTTCTCAAGTCCACATGGGACATTTTCTAAGATAGATCGTATGTTAGGCTACAAATCAAATCTTAGCAGATTTAAGGAGGTTGAAATCAAACAAAGTATCTTCTCTGACCACAATGATATGAAACTAGAAATCAATAACAAGAAGAAAACTGGAAAATTCATAAGCACAAGGAAATTAAACAACATTCTCTTGAAAAATGAGTGGATCAAATAATAAGTTAAAGTGGAAATAAAAAAGTTTCTTGAGACAAATGAAAATGGAAACACAGCAAAGTATGGGATACAACATAAGCAATTCTAAGAGGTATGTTCATAATAACTAACAGCTATATTAACAAGAAATATCCCCAAAAATAGTCTAGCTGTATGCTTTATGGAACTAGAAAAAGAGGAAAAAACAAAGCCCACAGTTAGCAGAAGAAAGGAAATAATAAAATAATAGAGCAAAAATAAGTATTAAATATATAAATAACTCATACAATTCAAGAGCAAAAACAAAACAAAAAAAAAAACCTAACCCAGTTAATAGATGGGCAAAAGACCTTAATAGGCATTGTTCCAAAGATAAATGAAAGGTCAACAGGTATATGTAGTAGTCATTAGGTAAATGTAATTTTATTTTTTTTTAATAATTATTTTTTGCTTTATTCTGTTCATACGTGACAGCCCCAAACCCAACACTTGGTTTTTCTCTTTTGACTTTACTACTCTGCCACTACCTAGGTCAACAGTCTTCCTCCCAGTAGTATATATGGTTTGATCCTCATCATGCAGGTATAACACAGGTCCTCAGAGATCAGGGCTCTCCAGCACCAGGACCTCCGTCATCCCCTTTGACTGTACTCTTGGTGCTGGGGCTCTGCCCAGGTTCTGTCACCCCTGAGGTGTCCTTAGGCCAAAAACACCAAGCAGGCTACATGTTCTCTGCCAACTCTGAATAAACGTGGGGACTGCTTAGAGCCTAGGGTTGAGGGTAGTGAGGCAGGCTGTGTCTGGGTCCATTACAAAGGGATGCTGTCCTTGAGTAATGAAGTCTGCCACGGTGATACCCTCTAGACATGTCTGGAATGGGGACCCTAGGAGGAGAGACTGCGTGCCGGCCACAGGCTGCTCAGACAGGGACAAGGTGTGTACTATATCCTTGCATTTGGAGATTCTTCTGCTTCCCAGGCTGCATTGTCTCACACACCAGGTGGCTGAGGAGGTATTCTGAAGGCCATGAAGGTTTAAGTGGCTTCCCTAGGCTCTGGAAGGAAGAGAATAAGCCCCAAGCTAAATGGTGCTTGGGAGGACAGCTCACGCAGGCCGCGCGGGGTCTGTAAGCTCAGGCTGTGCTGGCATTAGCTCCTTATCCTCTGGAGTCCATGCTGGCATTAACTCCTTATCCTCTGGAGTCCGTTTCATCCCAGTAAAGACAGCTAGCTGGATGACTGTCAGAATGAGATGCAACTTGGGGGTAAAGACACTTTTCTGTATGTGACACAGAAATAACCTTAATCTCTAAATAAACCTGTACAAAATTTCCAGTCCAAACTAAAAAAGTTTACCTTCTATGCTACCAACAAACTGAAATGGAGTAAAAGAACAGTTTTACTTTAATCAAGTTCCAGCAAGAGGGCACACTGCTTTGGAAAAGCATCTGTCTCAGCAGAAAACGCAAGGGTGTGTGTAAAAGAATGTTTCTAGAAAATACCAAAGGCACCAAACAGAACCTTAACTTTGCCTTCCAATTCCCCTCGATGCCACTGCATACCCTGGGTGGGGAGGCTACTTCGTCCAGCTGACTTTGGGAATGTCATAATGCTCCGTAAGGGTGTCCAAGTGTCTGTTGAAGTCCTCCACTCTCTGCTTGTGGGTTTTAGATGCTTTCTTTAGGATCCTTTCCATTTGCCGCTTCTCCTGCATCTTCTCGAAGGCCGCCTGGGCCGGGGTTCGCTTGTCCAGGCCTCGCCGCTTCTCCTCCTCGTTCTTTTTGCTCGTTCCCATCGCTTCCAGGAGTTTCGCCTTGTCTTTGTCCTTCTTTTTCTTCTTCCGTTTGGTCACACCGAGCTCTGCGACGCCTTTTAGTTTCAGGGGCCCCTTCTGAACCTGCTCGTAGGCCGCCATGATGCTTGCTTTTCCCTGTAATTTTAAAACCACAGTAAGATATCACTTCAATACTGTTAAAATGACCATCATCAAAAGATAGGACATAATAGATACTGGTATGGATGTAGAGAAAAGGGAACTCTTGTGCACTGTCGGTGGGACTGCAAATTGGTAATAGCCACTATGGAAAATAGTATGGACGTTCCTCAATAGATTGAAAATAGAGACACCATACAGTCCAGAAATTCCACTTCTGGGAATACATCCAAATTGAAAGGAAACCCTAATTTAAGCAGATAGCTGCACCCCCATGTTCATAGCAGCATTATTTATAATAGCCTAGCTATGAAGACAACCTAACTATCCATTGATGGATTAATGGATAAATAATAAGTTTTGAGACACACACACACACACACACACACACACACACACACACTCACACACAATAATATGGAATATTATTCAGCTATAAAAAAACACAAATGGGCCTTGAAAGTATTATAAGTAAAATAAGCCAGACAGCAAAAGACAAATATGGTATGATCTGACTTATACATGGAATCTAAAAAGAAAAAAACACGTAGTAAAAGAGATCACACACAAAAAAAAATAAAAAAAAATAAAAAAAAAATAAAAGAGATCACACTTGTGACTATTAGAAGTGGAGGATGGGGGTAGGGAAGTCAGAAGAAGGTGGCCAAAAGGTACACTCTTCCTATTATAGGTACTAAGGATATAAAATACAAAATGATTATTATAGCTAACACTGCTGTATGGTATATAGGAAAATTTTTAGGAAAATAATTCCTGAGTTCTCATCACAAGAAAAGTTTTTTTCCCCCTTTTTTCCCCTTTCTTACTTGTATCTATATAAGAAGACAGATGCTGGATGAAACTGTTGTGGTAATCATTTCACAATATATGTAAATCAAACCATCATGCTGTATGCAATAAATATACAGTAATGTATGCCAATTATTTCTCAATAAAACTAGAAAAGTTTTAGTTTACTAAACTATTATTTGAGTAATAAAAACAATGGGTATATTGGAGTTAAAGAAGTGGGAGATAGTGTTTTTTTTTCTCAAAATTTTATTTAAATTCTAGTAAGTTAACATATAGTTTAATATTGTTTTCAAGAGTAGAATATAGTGATTAATCACTTACATATAACACCCAGGGCTCAACACAAGTCTAGTAAGTATATTGATACACATCACCTATTTAGCTCATCCCCCACCCACATGCCTTCCATCAAGTCTCCGTTTGTTCTCTGTAGTTAATCCTTTCTTATGGTTTGCCTCCCACTATTTTTTAAAAAAGATTTTATGTATTTATTTATGAGAGAGACAGAGACAGGCAGAAGGAGAAGCAGGCTCCATTCAGGGAGCCTGATGTGGGACTTGATCCCAGGACTCCAGGATCACACTTTGGGCCGAAGGCAGGTGCTAACCTGGTGATCCACCAGGGATCCCCTGGCCTCTCTTTCCCTATGTTCATCTCTTTTGTTTCTTAAGTTCTGAATGTGAGTGAAATCATATGGCATTTGTCTTTCTTTGACTAACTTATTTCACTTAGCATAATACAATCTAGCTCTATCCATGTCATTGCAAATGGCATGATTTCATTATTTTTAAAAGTTGAATAATATTTTATATGTATAATATATACCACATCTTCTTTATCCATTTATCAGTTGATGGGCATTTATGCTCTTTCCATAATTTGGCTATTGTTGATAATGCTGCTATCAACATCAGGGTGCATATGCCTCTTCAAATCATTATTTTTGTATCCTTTGGGTAAATACCTAATACTGCAATTGCTGAGTCATAGGGTAGTCCTATTTTTAACTTTGAGGAACTGAAGTGAGAGAAAGTCTTACTAGAATCCTCAAACCAGTTAGTAGTGTCTGTCAATATTTGTGATTAAATAAAATATATTAATAGGCCAAGTTTATAAAAACATACAATAATGAAAAAGAGAAGTTTCCATGCATATGCAATTATCATATTTATAAGAGAATGTTAAAATATAAGTGGATACAAGGCTAACCTTGCAGATAGAAACCCCTATAAAAGGAGTACTAGGGAAAGAAGGTCAAGAGTTATGTCATCATATGGCAGAATAAGTTTTGTACCATCTTCTCCCCCCCAAAAAAACATTGATTTAGACAGTCACCCATGAATGGCAGTCTTTTTTGGAAGTTCAGGGATCCAGCAGACAAGTATCAGCACACTATCGGAGAAAAAAAAAACTGAGATAAGACACAATGAAGAATGAATGAGAAACAATTTCACTTTACCCACATCACCCCTCCTCCAAGGTAGCACAGCTTAGAGCCAGAGAGACCTACTGGACCTGTGATTTCTTCTGTGGGCTAGAGTGAATATGTATAAATGAGCACCTAAAATCCTGAGCTGTGAAATTCTGCAAGTAGACTTGCTTCTTTCTTGCCCCATCCAGAATACTGAAATGTAGTGCATGACTAGAGAGCAGAAAGCAGGTCAGAGAATAGCAGACAAGCCTCTTAGATGTCATCAAAGAGACACAGATCTTACAAACTGCTTTGCAGATTCCATCAGAAAGTCTGACCAAAATCCACTGGGTATGCATTGCCTGCAAAATTCCACAACTGATCCATGGACATACTCAATGCTCCATGTACCTCACCCACCCACATCTCCCACCCCATAGTTGTATCCCTTTGCACAATGGTCAATGGCAGTGAGAGTGATCATTTTGAGATGGTTAATGAGCATATGTAAAAAGCATGTGTAAGTATGTGGCCTGGGAGAATTTACACAAACTTTAGTATTCAACACCATCTTAGAGAAAGCAAAAGGGGTGTTGTCAGTAACTGGCTTGCTTTTGCAGGATTGAGAGAAAGCAAACAAGCTTAAGAATTCTGACACAAGGGGAGTAAAGAAGTATGAAGCAGGAGTTTCCATAGAAAAAAAATTGAGAAAAGCATTAGAATTTGAGACAGGGCTCATGGAATATATTTCACTCCAAAAGCCAGTCAGTAAGTAGTAAGGGAGGTGAGTGCTTCTTCAAGTGTAAATATAGCAATACAAGAATTCAAACAAGAAAACTATAAGATGAACACAATTTTCTAGTAATCAAAACAAAGAAATGGACATCTGCGATTTGCTTGATAAAGAAAAAGTATTTATCTTAAGGAAACATACTGAACTACAAGAAAACACAAAGACAAATCAATAAAATCAGGACAATACATGAACAAAATAAAAAGTTAAAGAAATAGAAATCAAAAGAGCCCAGAAATTTTGGAGCTGAAGAATATAATAAAAGAAACAACAAAAATGTAATTAAGAGCATCAAAATCAGACTGGGTCCAGCAGTAGACACAATCTATGAGCAGAAGACAGGTTTTTTGAAAGTATCCAAAAGTAAAGAAAAGAAAAAAAAGAGAGAGGGAAGAAACCCTATGTAAACTATCAGATACCAGTAAAAGAAACAATCTATGCATTACTGGAGTCACATAAAGAGAAGAGTGAGAGAAAGAGGTAGAATACTTATTTAAAGAAAATGGCTGAGAATTTTCCAAATCTGAGGAGAGATTTGGACAGCCAAGTTCATGAAGATCATTGGAACCCTCTAAATATCAATCCCAAACAATCTTATCCAAGACACCTTATAAGAAAATTGTCTAACATTAAAGACAAATAAATTTAAAGATTTTAAGTAATTACTACATCCAACATGGGGCTTGAACTCACAACCCTGAGATCAAGAGTCAAATGTTCCTCCAAATGAGTCATTCAGGTCCCTCCTAGACAAAGAGAGAATTTTAAAAGTAGCAAAATAAATCTTCACACACAAGGAAAAACACATAAGGCTATCATTGTATTTTCTTCAGAAATCTTACAGACCAGGAGAAAATGAGATGCTATTTTCAAGGAACTTAAAGGGGAAAAAAAAAAAAACACCTGCCAATCAAGAATATTTTATCTTGTAAAGTTGCCTGTCAGAAATGAGGAAGATATAAAGACTTTCCCATACAATTAAAAGTTGAGAACATTCATCACCTTTAGATCTGCTTACAAGAAATGCTGGATTTTTTCACATTTCAATGAAAAAATGAAAATATACTAAGAATTAGCAAGAAAACATGAAAATATTACTCATCCACCAAAAAAAAAAAAACAGAAATCTTGCCATTTGCAATGACATGGATTGAACTAGAGAGTATTATGCTAAGCAAAATAAGTCAGTCAGAGAAAGACAAATACCATGTGATTTCACTTATATTGGAATTTATGAAATACAACAGTTATATAACCAACCTGTTAAAGGTAAGTATATAGTCCTGAAAAATACTCTAATAATGTTATATTTTAGTGTATTAACTATTTTACTCTATTATAATATAAAGGTTAAAAGATATAAATATTAAAAATGGCCACAACTATAATAATTTTTAATGGATACACAATATAAATTAAAAAAGAGGCAAGTTGTGACATCAAAAACAAAAATGTGGGGGGGGGCAGTTAAATAAGAGTATAGAGTGTTTGTATGAGAGCAAAGTTAAATTGTTATCAGCCTCAAATAAATTGTTATAAAAGGTTTTATGTAAACCACTTGGTAACAACAATATAAAAACCTACACAAAAGTTGAAGAGAAGGGAAGCAAGGCATACTCTTTTGGAAAATATTCAATTCACAAAGGAAGAGAGAGAAGGAAAAAAACACGGAACTATAAAGAACCACAATACAAAGAATGAGATAGCATTAATAAGTTCTTACCTATCGACAGTTACTTTAAATGCAAATAGATTCAATTCTATATTCAAAATGGCTGAATAGATAAAAAGCAAGACTATATGACATCTACAAGAGACACATTCCACCTTTAAAGACACACATAGACTCAACATGAAAAGATGGGGAAAAAATTCATGCAAACAAAAAACCAAAAGAGCATGGGTATCTTCACTTATGTCAGAAAAAATATATTTTAATTTAAAAACCCTAATATGGGAAAAGGCTAATGATAAAGAGATCAATCCATGAAGAGAATATAACTATAAATATATACGCAATCAACATTAGAGCACCTAAATATATTAAACAAATACTAATAGCTGTGAAGGGAGAAATACATAATACAATTAAAGTAGGGAACTTCAACACCCCACTTTCAAAATTGGATAGATCACCCAGACAAAATCAAAAAAAGAAATGTTGGAATAGACCTATACAGAACATTCCTTCCAGCAGTAGCAGAATAAACATTTTTCTCAAATACACATGGAACATTCTCCAGGATACAAAATGTCTGAGCATATGTAAGAAGATTGAAATCATAGCAAGAATCATTCTAACCACAATGGAATAAAACTATGTATAACAGGAAACAATGTGAAAATTCACAAATCTGTAGAAATTCACATACTCCTGAAAACAACAAGTCAAAGTCATGAGAAATTTAAAAAAATGTTTGAAACAAACTAAAATGGGAATGCATCATCCAAAGACTTATCAAATGCAAGAAAAGTAGTTCTAAAAGGGAAATTTACAGCAATAAATGTTTAAGAAAATTAAAAATGAAATTAGACCTTTACATTACACCATACACAAAAATTAATTTTATATGGATTTAAATGTAAAGGCTGACACCATAAAACTATAAAAAAGCAGTAAAATCTCCTTGACACTCATTTTGACAACAGTTTTTTGGATGTGTCATCAAAAGCACATGCAACAAAAGCAAAAACAAGTGAAGCTATATCAAACTGAAAAGCTTCTGCACAAAAACATAAAGAATCAAACTGAAAAGGCAACCTATGAAATGGGAGGAAATATTTGCAAATCATATCTAATAGGGAATTAATATCCGAAATATATAAGGAATTTATACAACTCAATAGCAAAATAACAATTCTATTTAAAAATGGACACAGGAATTGAATAGACAGTTTTCCAAAGAAGACTTCCAAATGTCCAACAGATATTGGAAAGATGCTTGACATTACTAATCATCAGGAAAATAGAAATCAAAACTGCAGTGATATACTCCTTCACACCTGTTAGAAAGACTATTATCAAAAAAAAAAGTAATAACAAGTGTTAGCAAAAATATAGAGAAAAAGGAAACCTTGTGCAATGTTTGTAGGAATGTAATTTGGGACAGCCATTATGGAAAACAGTATGGAAACTTCTCAAAAAATTAAAAATAGAATTACATATGCTCCAAAAGTCCTACTTTTGTATATATCCATAGGAAATGAAATCATGATGTTAAAGAGATATCTGGGGGCACCTGGGTGGCTCAGTTGGTTAAGTGTCTGCCTTTAGCTCAGGACATAATCCCAGGGTCTTGGGATCCAGTCTCAGGTAAAGATTCCTACTCATCAGTAAGTTTGCTGCTCCCTCTGCCCTTCCCCCTGCTCATGCTCTCTCTCTCTTTTCTCAAATAAATAAATAAAAATCATTTAAAAAAAGAGATATCTCTGTGTTTAAAATATAATTCAGCCATGAAAAGGAAGTCATGCTGTTTGCAACAATACAGATGGACCTTGCATAAGCTAGACAGTGAAAGACAAATTCTGTATTATCTAACTTAAGTTTGAAATCTAAAAAAGCCAAATGTATGGAAACTGAGAATAGAATGGTGACTTCCAGGTTTGGGGTTGGGGGAAATGCAATGCTGATCAAAGTTTACAAACTTTCATTTATAAGATGAATAACTTCTGGGGATCTAATGTACAGAATGGTGACTATAGTTAAGAACACTGTACAATATACTTGAAAGGTGCTAAGAAAGTAAATTTTAAATGCTCTCACCATAAAAAGATGATAATTATGTGAAGTGATGGAGATGTTAATTAATTTTATTGTGATAATCATTTTGCAATATATACATGATTCAAATCAAACTAATAGCTGAAATTTGGAGCACCATGACAGTTCAATAGGGGAAATTTGGAAGGGAGAAGCTTTTTGTACTCTTTTGTTATTTTTTTACATTTGGTGTATTTAATATTTTGAGTATACTAACAATTCTGCAATAAATCCTAGGATAAAAAGAAGTCATTTTGCACATATTTTTCTATCAAAATTAAGTGACAGCATGATATGACATCCTGTCCTATTTGTGAGTTTGTCTCTTTTAACAGCACTAAGAAGTAGCCAAAGAGCAAAAGAAATGCCTTAAGATATGACTTGGTATAATAACCAAAATAGATAATATTTGTGGAATGCTTAATAAGTACTAGCCACTGTGACAACATGCACTACAAGGGAATGGGAGTTCTGTTTTCATAATTGTTCCTTCCTTCATGTAGTCCCTAGGTTCTCAGAGTCCTTGGATGAAAAGAAAGGGAAATAATGAAAGATTTAAAACAAGGATTCTATAGATAAAACCCAAAAGTGGCATATCTACTTCTGCTCACATTCCATTGGCCAGACCTAACTGCTCAAGAGGCTGAGAAATTCAGTTTAGTAGTGTGCCTAAATGGAAAGCAATCATTTTAGTGAATAGCCAGTCTCTGCCACAGGCTCATAGGAAACACCAAAACAGTGAGAATTATCTTTGGGGATGCAAGGATAGTGGCCAATGAAAAGAAAAAGAATACAGGTTTTAATAATTAAGATGCTAGGGATCCCTGGGTGGCGCAGTGGTTTGGCGCCTGCCTTTGGCCCAGGGCGCGATCCTGGAGACCCGGGATCGAATCCCACGTCGGGCTCCCGGTGCATGGAGCCTGCTTCTCCCTCTGCCTATGTCTCTGCCTCTCTCTCTCTCTCTCTCTCTCTCTCTCTCTCTCTCTCTCTCTTTCTCTCTCTCTCTCTAGCATAAATAAATAAAGAAAAAAAAGAAATAATTAAGATGCTAAAGTGCTCAAATAGTAAGGTTATAGTATATAAGTAATACAATTTGTCAAGAGAATCTGGCAGGTAAAGTCCAGAGGAAACAAAATTCACACAAATCATAGCCCATTCTTATGTAAGGAGACTGCAAAGACAACTGGATAATATAATTCTTTCGAATATGATACACTAGGTATGTAAATTTATATAAACTTTTAGAGAATACAATATTGCTTTAGTTAATAAAAAGAATAATGTTATTTGAATACTGATATTTTCATTAAAATGGTTTTGAGACTATAGACTGAAACAACATGGGCATAAATTTATCCTCTGAATTTCAAGTAATTCTCAGATAAAACAAATGAAATACAAACTGGTACTCTGAAATATCTATACCAAAATTTTCTATATGGCACAACACATTAGAAGCCACTTTGGAGTTAGTGGGTAGGTTTCCATTTGTTCCTAAAGATAGGCATTTCCATGTGTAATCTCTAGAACTAATCAATGAGGGATCCTTGCCTGAAGTCCCATACATGCTCCAAATCATCTGTTGTTACTGACCCTATGGAGTTACTGTTTCAGGTTCCTCCCCACCTTAGGTAATTTGGATTCCAAGTCAGATTAAAGAAAGACAGGAAGGACATGTGATTGAGAAAGTTTCTAATGTAAAGTCTGACTAGTATCTGGTATAAATAAAACAGAAAGAGACTTGAAATCTCAAACTTGTTATCCAGTCACATAACCATGTGGCTCTGAAACTCTGGGAGTCTAGAGTTATAATAGTTATAATAGCTGGTAAGTCCAATACCAAATGCTGATTTCTAATTATGCTTATGCAACTTATTAGCTACACTTTGTCACTTATTAACAAGCTACTGAAACTTTCTGAATGTTACTTTACTCATTGGTAATGATAATAATAATACTTAAATTGTAGATATGCATAAAATTTGTTTGAAATTGGCTGGTCTGGTGCCAGAGTCATAGAATGCCCTTAGTAACTATTAGCTTCCTTTCTTCTTATCTTCCTCTGATCATTCGCCATTCATACACTATTCACTCATTTTTTTCTATCCTCTATCCTGTCTTTCCTGTTTTCTCAATACAGACCTTCATCAAATGGGCCCATCAGTATATCGGTATACAAAATGCAATTATGGATTCCATCTTTAAAAGGGATCCCTGGGTGGCACAGTGCTTTGGCGCCTGCCTTTGGCCCAGGGCGCGATCCTGGAGACCCGGGATCGAATCCCACATCAGGCTCCCGGTGCATGGAGCCTGCTTCTCCCTCTGCCTGTGTCTCTGCCTCTCTCTCTCTCTCTCTCTCTCTCTCTCTCTCTGACTATCATAAATAAATAAAAAAAATAAAAAAAAACAAAGGGAAATAGAAAACTTTAAAAAAAAAATAAAATAAAAAGGAAAAAAATTCTGACCCATGCAACAACATGGATGAAATGAGTCCATTATGCTAAAAGAACAAAGTCAGTTACCAAAGGACAAATACTGTATGACTCTACTTTGTATGAGGTAGCTAAAGTAGTCAAAGAATCAGAAAGTAAAATTATGGTTATCAGGGAGGGAGAAAAAGAGAAGTTGCTATTTAAGGGATGTAAAGTTCAGATTTGCAAGATGATAAAGTCCTAGAGATCTGTTTTAAAACAATGTGAGTATATTTAACACTACTGAACTATATATTTAAAAATGGATAAGATGGTAAATTTTATGTGAGGTTTTCTTGTTGTTTACCACAGTAAGAAAATATGAATGTTATCCTTCAGTTCTCTTTCCCATTCCACGTCTGTTTTGTCCACGAAACCTGTTGGTTCTATGTTTATTTCAACCAGTTTTGGCAACCATCATTATTACCACCTTGTTACAAGCTGCCATCATCTCTCACCTGGAAATTTTTTCTATAGCTTCAAAATTGGTCCCCTAATCCCTCATTTGACAGTTTTACAATCTTTTTTTTAATTTTATTTATTTATTTACGATAGTCATACAGAGAGAGAGAGAGGCAGAGACACAGGCAGAGGGAGAAGCAGGCTCCATGCACCGGGAGCCCGACGTGGGATTCGATCCCGGGTCTCCAGGATCGCGCCCTGGGCCAAAGGCAGGCGCCAAACCGCTGCGCCACCCAGGGATCCCTCAGTTTTACAATCTATTTCTTGTAGACAGTTGAGTGATTTCAGAGTCGAAGACCTTTCACTCTTCTGCTCAAAATTATTCAATGAATGGCTTTTAACTATTCAGAATAAATTCTGAGTCCTTATTATGTCCTTCACAGTTTAACATGATCTGATCCCCCATTATCTCTCTAATTGGATCTATCTGTTATTCATCTATTTCTAGTCACAGTGGCATCCTTGCTTCTCCTCAGAGATACGTTTGAATCTCCAAATTTAGAGTCTTTTTATTAGCTGTGCCCTATGTCTGAAACACTCTTCTCCCAACTATCTATTAGGTTAGCTTCTTTATCTCTGAAAGGTCTTTGTTCAAATTTTATCTTCCAAAAGTTTATTCTCACCCTTCAATTTATAATTGGAATATAATGCCTTCATCTTCAGAACTCCTGGTTTCCCTTACTGTGTTCTATTTTACCGTGATACTCATCTCCTTCTAAGAGAAAACATAAATTGAAATATATCTTTCATCACCTTAACAATATAAAGGCTTCCCATCTTATACAGCTAACAAGACATGCTCCTTACTATGGTCTTCAAGTACCTACATGATTTAGCCTGATAAATCATTTTCTATTACTATCATTCTTCACCTGTCCCTAATCTCTGCTATCTAGCCACTCAGGTTTCTTCTTACTATTCTTAACATCTACTCTTGATGCTCTGGCCTTAGAGTCTTGTATATGTTGTTTCTATATGTTGTTGTCTGGAAGTCTCTTTCCTCAGCTATACTCATGGCTAGTCCCCTCCATTCCTTCAGGTCTTGACTCAAAAGCCACCTTCTTGAACCCTCCTCCTCAGGCCTCCCCACCTATAATTAGGCACACCAATATTTTATATCATGTTTCCTGGCTTTATATATTTCCCTTATCACTTATTACCATTTAACATAATATATTCTATTTATTTGATTATTTTTTGCTTCCTTCATTAAAATGTAAACTTCATGATGTCATGGTTTTTCATCTTTTTTCTTCACTAATACAACCTCAAACCTAGATTTGTAGGTGCAGAATAAATATTTATTGAATAAAATCATATAGCATTATACTGTTACAAGCAATTGGGGTTTTGTATTTAATGTAAACAAAAGATAGTATGTCTTCATTGAAAAAACCTAGATACTTTAAAGTTTTATACTGTTATTTGAGATTTAACATGTCATAGGAAATAGGAATATTTTCCTTTAGACAAAATGTAAGATATAACTGTACACTATATTTTTATATAAGAATTTTGAGCTATAATAAAATTCATTGTAGTTTGCATTAAAATAAGAAAAATATTTTGTTGTGAAATCAATTCAATATAAACCACTGCTATATTGGCAAAATAAATATATGTTAATTTCTTTCCTCCAAGAGAGTGCAGATTAAGTGGCAATTACCATCCTGCATATCCTTTAAGTTTATTGAACAAAGAATCTTAGAGAATGAATAATTACTATGCATTGTGGATGCTTATCATTTGTGCCAACACTACAGATAGAGATAGAAAATTAGAGTAATATAAATCTTTCCTTATACATATTTTCTGCCAACAATTTAAGTGTATGAGATGTGACCTGAAAATAACAAGACTTATTTTTTGTGTGATTCCTAAATTAATCTACAGGTGGTTCCAAAAGGTGTTAAAAATGTTTTATATGAAATTTCTGGTAGGCTTTTTTCAGGCAAGCACTCAAACAGCATGATACAAAGTACCCCGTGCATGGAGTAAAATAATTCAAATTTGTATAGATTCCTTCCTAACTGGACATGTGATTTTTTATGGTACTTGATTTTTGTAGGCCTCCATTCCATCAACATTGGATTAAATAATCTCTAAAATCCCTTTCATTTATAAAACCTATGAAACTTTAGTTTTTAGACTTATAGCTCACATAATTGAAGATGTTGGAGTACAATTTCTAGAGTCTCTCAAAATATAATTCATTTTTTCCACTATAATAGCCTTAAATGTTTTAAGTGATAACAGTGACAACATTAAGTATTTAGATATTTTAAAACACCCATTGTCTATTCACCAAAACAGAAAGACTCAATGTGTGTTTCATCACATTGGCAAGAAATAATGTCACGTTTACCAATTCATTACCACAGTTCATTCCTATGTAACTGGTTACTGTGTAAATAAAGTTTCTCAGTTTGAAGATTGTGACTAACATGATACATATCTGGATTTTTTCCAAAAGATTCCCAAATTAGAGCTCAAGGAGCTAGTGCTAGCACGTCTATATTTTCACTCTGTAGATGGATCCATTAAAGGAAAAAGTCAACAAAACTAAAGAGCAACCTATGTAATGGGAGAAGACATTTGCAAATGACATATCTGATAAAAGGCTAGTATCTAAAATATATAAAGAACTTATAAAACTCAACATTCCTCAAAAAAATAATCCAATTAAAATAGAAAAAAAGAAAGAAAAATGGACAGAAAGCATGAATAGAGATTTTTCCAAAGAAGATATAAAGATGGCCAACAGACATATTAAAAAAATGCTCACCATCACTTATCTTCAGGGAAATACAAATCAAAACTATAATGAGATATCACCTCAACTATGTCAGAATCGCTAGAATTGACAACATAAGAAACTACAGGTGTAGGCAAGAGTGTGGGGAAAGGGGAATCCTCTTGCACTATTTGTGGGAATGTAAACTGGTGCAGCCACTCTGGAAAACAGTATGGAGTGTCCTCAAAAAGTTAAGAATAGAACTACCCTAGGATTCAGCAGGTGAACTACTAGGTATTTCCCAAAGAACACAGAAATACTAGTTCAAAGGGTTACATACATCCTGCTGTTTATAAAAGCACGGTCTACAATAGCCAAAATGTGAAAACGCCCAAGTGTCCATCCACTAATGAATTGATAAAGAAGATATGGTATGTATACACAATGGAATATTACTCAGCCACAAAGAAGAATGAAATATTGCTATTTGAAAGGACATGGATAGAGCTAGAGAATGTAATTCAAAGTGAAATACATCAGTCAGAGAAAAACAAATACCATACTATGACATATCAGACAAATAGCAATTTAAGTTTAATATATGAGTGAAGTCATATGTTAAAAAACAAAGCAAATGAGCAAAGGAGAAAAAAATAGGGGGGCAAACTAATAAATAGATTCTTAACTATAGAGAACAAACTGATGGCTACCAGAGGAGCAGGGGGGAATGGGTGAAATAGGTGATGAGGACTATAGAGTGCAGTTGTGATGATCACCAGGTGTTGTATGGAAGCACTGAATCACTATATTGTACATCTGAAACTAATATAAACTAATATTACACTGTATGTTAACTAACTGGAACTTAAATAAAACCTTAAAAAATAATCTCAAATTTGAAAAGAAACCTATCATTTGAGTAGGTGTTTACCTAAAATGCAAAAACATTTTTTGTGAAGTGTTTTTAAACATTACATTTAGTTCTAGTCTATGAAAGATTCCTGAATGGGTTATCATCTTATTACATAAGCACACTAAATTAGAAAATAATCTGCATGGTGTACCTTAATATTTAAATAATAGTTTTTTCTTTCCTTATATATCAAATTTACCTGTGGACAACAAATTATTCATTCATTTAAAGATATTTATTTACTTCTGATTTCTACTGGTATATACACAGCTGGAAAGAGCATCACTTTCATCTTTACAACAACAAAAACAACAAAGCCAAACAGATCACATATTCATGATTTTCTTGAACCTGTCAGAAAACTGAGGTCACAATCAAATAACTTGATACCTAAGGAAAGACAGGATAAAAAACAAAGAGAAATCAGATGCAAGTACTTACTTGTGTAAAAAAGATGTAGCCAGACACTGCTAAGTGATGTAAGCATATTTTTAGTGAATAGTATAGTATCAAGCTTAATTTCTTTTTTAAAAATATTTTATTTAGTTATTCATGAGAGACATGGAGAGAGGGGCAGAGACAAAGGCAGGGAGAGAAGCAGGCTCCATGCAGAGAGCTTGATACGGGACTCAAACCCTGGACTCCAGGATCACACCCTGGGCCAAAGGCAGATCCTCAACTACTGAGCCACCCAGGCATCCCTAATTTCTTTTTTTAAAAAGATTTTATTTATTTATTCATAAGAAACAGAGGGAGGGGGGCAGAGACACAAGCAGAGGGAGAAGCAGACTCCACGCAGGGAGCCCGACGTGGGACTCGATTCCGGGTCTCCAGGATCACACCCTGGGCTGCAGGCGGTGCTAAACCACTGTGCCACTAGGACTGCCTTTTTTTAAAAAAAAAGATTTTATTTATTCCTAATTTCTTAATTTTGATAAAAGTTCTATGGTTATATGAGATGTTAACATAAAGGCAAGCTGAGTGAATGGTTTACATACAGGAACACTCTACTATTTTGCAGGGCTTTTGTAACTCTAAAAGTATCTCGAATTTTTTAAAAAAATTAACATATACATTGTTGAATGATTGGTAAAAGCTGACTCTGGCTAGAGAGAGAATATGGTACCCCTGCAGGCATAGGTATAAAAGGAATACACACTCATTGCAGGATCTTCTCCTTAGAGATCATTGGACACTCAAAACAAATATTGGTAAGATCCCAAAAAAATATCCCTCATAGAACAAGTCTGCATGAAGAGAATATCAGCAACAAATCATATCCAGATCTCTTTCTCCTATTTCACCTATGAAACAAAAACTAAACTGTGTGAGAGGGAAGAGCAAAACAAAATATTACCCTTAGGTAACACTGCAGCTGCTAAATGGGAACAGGGGGAAAAAAAAAACTCTACCCATAGGGAGGGCAGGGCAACTATATTTGGGAAGGGGCAAGACTACTGGGAAGTTCACATCTTCAAGACCCAAGGACACAGTTCCTGCCTAGGATAAAGAATTAATTAGAAAAAAGGAGAGCAGCCGCATCATTAGGCTAACAAGAGTCAAGTAATAAACAATGAAATAATGATAAGAATGTTATGAGTCTGAAAGAAGACTCTCCGTGGCATAGCCCAAAGGGAAGACCTAAAGCTATAGGGGCAGATATTGATTAAAAAAAAACTTAGTAAACTAAAATTCACTCTAAACACAATGTATCACTAGAGGAAGTTGAGGCCTGGAACACCTTTTCAACAAGATTAACAACAGCAGCAAGAAACTCCAAACACTACTCCACTCTGGAATAGAATGAACACACACACACACACACACACACACACACACACACACAGAAACAATAAAAGCCTAGTATAACAAAGGCATGTCAATTTCTAGATATAAGCACTATTCATTTTAATCTCAACTGTCTTACATAAGATGTGCAGGTTTTAACAGAAAATTATGAGGTATATTTAAAACTAAATTAACAACATTTGTCAAAAGACAAAGGAATCAATATAACCTGATTTCAGTATGAAACAAATGTTGGAAATAACTGAAAGAAATTCTTTTAATAATAAATTTATTTTTTATTGGTGTTCAATTTGCCAACATATAGCATAACACCCAGTGCTCATCCTGTAAAGTGCCCCCCTCAGTGCCCGTCATCCATTCACCACCAACCCCCGCCCTCCTAGCCTTCCACCACCCCTAGTTCATTTCCCAGAGTTAGGAGTCTTTATGTTCTGTCTGCCTTTCTGATATTTCCTACCCATTTCTTCTCCCTTCCCTTCTATTCCCTTTCAGTATTATTTATATTCCCCAAATGAATGAGAACATATAATGTTTGTCCTCCGATTGACTTACTTCACTCAGCATAATACCCTCCAGTTCCATCCACGTTGAAGCAAATGGTGGGTATTTGTCATTTCTAATGGCTGAGTAATATTCCATTGTATACATAAACCACACCTTCTTTATCCATTCATCTTTTGATGGACACCGAGGCTCCTTCCACAGTTTGGCTATTGTGGACATGGCTGCTAGAAACATCGGGGTGCAGGTGTCCCGGCGTTTCATTGCATCTGAATCTTTGGGGTAAATCCCTAACGGTGCAATTGCTGGGTCGTAGGGCAGGTCTATTTTTAACTCTTTGAGGAACCTCCACACAGTTTTCCAGAGTGGCTGCACCAGTTCACATTCCCACCAACAGTGCAAGTGGGTTCCCTTTTCTCCGCATCCTCTCCAACATTTGTGGTTTCCTGCCTTGTTAATTTTCCCCATTCTCACTGGTGTGAGGTGGTATCTCATTGTGGTTTTGATTTGTATTTCCCTGATGGCAAGTGATGCAGAGCATTTTCTCATGTGCATGTTGGCCATGTCTATGTCTTCCTCTGTGACATTTCTGTTCATATCTTTTGCCCATTTCATGATTGGATTGTTTGTTTCTTGGGTGTTCAGTTTAATAGGATCTTTATAGATCTTGGATACTAGCCCTTTATCTGATATGTCATTTGCAAATATCTTCTCCCATTCTGTAGGTTGTCTTTGAGTTTTGTTGACTGCATCCTTTGCTGTGCAAAAGCTTCTTATCTTGATGAAGTCCCAATAGTTCATTTTTGCTTTTGTTTCTTTTGCTTTCGTGGATGTATCTTGCAAGAAGTTACTGTGGCCAAGTTCAAAAAGGGTTGTTGCCTGTGCTCTCCTCTAGGATTTTGAATGAATCTTGTCTCACATTTAGATCTTTCATCCATTTTGAGTTTATCTTTGTGTATGGTGCAAGAGAGTGGTCTAGTTTCATTCTTCTGCATGTGACTGTCCAATTTTCCCAGCACCATTTATTGAAGAGACTGTCTTTCTTCCAGTGGATAGTCTTTCCTCCTTTATCGAATATTAGTTGACCATAAAGTTCAGGGTCCACTTCTGGGTTCTCTATTCTGTTCCATTGATCTATGTGTCTGTTTTTGTGCCAGTACCACACTGTCCTGATGACCACAGCTTTGTCGTACAACCTGAAATCTGGTATTGTGATGCCCCCAGATATGGTTTTCTTTTTTAAAATTCCCCTGGCTATTCGGGGTCTTTTCTGATTCCACACAAATCTTAAAATAATTGTTCTAACTCTCTGAAGAAAGTCCATGGTATTTTGATAGGGATTGCATTAAACGTGTAAATTGCCCTGGGTAACATTGACATCTTCACAATATTAATTCTGCCAATCCGTGAGCATGGAATATTTTTCCATCTCTTTGTGTCTTCCTCAATTGTTTTCAGAAGTGTTCTATAGTTTTTAGGGTATAGATCCTTTACCTCTTTGGTTAGGTTTATTCCTAGGTATCTTATGCTTTTAGGTGCAATTGTAAATGGGATTGACTCCTTAATTTCTCTTTCTTTAGTCTCATTGTTAGTGTATAGAAATACCAATGACTTCTGGGCACTGATTTTGTATCCTGCCACGCTGCCAAATTGCTGTATGAGTTCTAGCAATCTTGGGGTGGAGGCTTTTGGTTTTTCTGTGTAGAGTATCATGTCATGGTGAGGAGGAAGAGTTTGACTTCTTCTTTGCCAATTTGAATGCCTTTAATGTCTTTTTGTTGTCTGATGCTGAGGCTAGGACTTCCAGTACTATGTTGAATAGCAGAGGTGCGAGTGGACATCCCTGTCTTGTTCCTGATCTTAAGGGAAAGGCTGCCAATGCTTCCCCATTGAGAATGATATTTGCTGTTGGCTTTTTGTACATGGCTTTTAAGATGTTGAGGAATGTTCCCTCTATCCCTACACTCTGAAGAGTTTTGATCAGGAATGGATGCTGAATTTTGTCAAATGCATTCTCTGCATCTAATGAGAGGATCATATGGTTCTTGGTTTTTCTCTTGCTGATATGATGAATCACATTGATTGTTTTACAAGTGTTGAACCAGCCTTGTTTCCCGGGAATAAATCCTACTTGGTCATGGTGAATAATCTTCTTAATGTACTGTTGGATCCTATTGGCTAGTATCTTGTTGAGAATTTTTGCATCCATGTCCATCAGAGATATTGGTCTATAATTCTCCTTTTTTGGGGGGGTCTTTGTCTGGTTTTGGAATTAAGGTGAGGCTGGCCTCATAGAAGGAATTTGGAAGTACTCCATCTCTTTCTATCTTTCCAAACAGCTTTAGTAGAATAGGTATGGTTTCTTCTTGAAAAATTTGATAGAATTCCCCTGGGAAGCCATCTGGCCCTGGACTTTTGTGTCTTGGGAGGTTTTTGATGACTGCTTCAATTTACTCCCTGGTTATTGGACTGTTCGTGCTTTCTATTTCTTCCTGTTCCAGTTTTGGTAGTTTGTGGCTTTCCAGGAATACGTTCATTTCTTCAGGATTGCCTAATTTATTAGCGTATAGCTGTTCATAATATCTTTTTAAAATCGTTTGTATTTACTTGGTGTTGGTAGTGATCTGTCCTTTCTCATTCATGATTTTATTAATGTGATCCTTCTCTCTCTTCTTTTTAATGAGGCTGGCTAATGGTGTATCTATCTTATTAATCCTTTCAAAGAACCAACTCCTGGTTTTGTTGATCTGTTCCACACTTCTTCTTGTCTCAATTTCACTGAGTTCTGCTCCATTCTTTATTAACTCTCTTCTTCTGCTGGGTGTAGGATCTATTTGCTGTTTTTTCTCTAGCTCCTTTAGGTGTAAGGTTAGCTTTTGTATTTGAGTTCTTTCCAGTTTTTGAATGGATGCTTGTATTGCGATGTATTTCACCCTCAGGACTGCTTTTGCTGTATTCCAAAGATTTTGAACGGTTGTATCTTCATTCTCATTAGTTTCCATGAATCTTTTTAATTCTTCCTTAATTTCCTGGTTGACCCTTTCATCTTTTAGCAGGATGGTCCTTAACCTCCACGTGTTTGAACTCCTTCCACTTCTTGTTGTGGTTTAGTTCTAATTTCAAGTTATTATGGTCTGAGAATATGCAGGGGACGATCCCAATCTTTTGGTATCACTTAATACCTGATTTGTGACCCAGTATGTGGTCTATTCTGGAGAAAGTTCCATGTGTGCTTGAGAAGAATGTGTATTCAATTGCATTTGGATGTAAAGTTCTGTAGATATCTGTGAAATCCATCTGGTACAGCGTATCATTTAAAGCTCTCGTTTCTTTGGAGATTTTGTGTTTAGAAGACCTATCGAGGGTAGAAAGAGCTAGATTGAAGTCACCAAGTATAAGTGTATTATTATCTAAGTATGTCTTAACTTTGGTTATTAATTGATATATTTGGCAGCTCCCACATTCGGGGCATATATATTGAGGATTGTTAAGTCCTCTTGTTGGATAGATCCTTTAAGTATGATATAGTGTCCCTCTTCATCTCTCACTGTAATCTTCGGGGTAAATTTTAGTTTATCTGATATAAGGATGGCTACCCCTGCTTTCTTTTGAGGACCATTTGAATGGTAAATGGTTCTCCAACCTTTTATTTTCAGGCTGTAGGTGTCCTTCTGTCTAAAATGAGTCTCTTGTAGACAGCAAATAGATGGGTCCTGCTTTTTTATCCAGTCTGAAACCCTGCGCCTTTTGATGGGGTCATTAAGCCCGTTCACATTCAGAGTTACTATTGACAGATATGAGTTTAGTGTCATCATGATATCTACTCAGTCCTTGTTTTTGTGGATTGTTCCACTGGACTTCTTCTTAAAGGGGAATTTTAAGAGTCCCCCTTAAAATTTCTTGCAGAGCTGGTTTGGAGGTCACATATTCTTTCAGTTTCTGCCTATCTTGGAAGCTCTTTATCTCTCCTTCTATTCTGAATGAGAGCCTTGCTGGATAAAGTATTCTTGGCTGCATGTTCTTCTCATTTAGGACCCTGAATATATCCTGCCAGCCCTTTCTGGCCTGCCAGGTCTTTGTGGAGAGGTCTGCTGTTAATCTGATATTTCTTCCCATATAAGTTAGGGATCTCTTGTCTCTTGCTGCTTTAAGGATCTTCTCTTTATCTTTGGAATTTGCAAGCTTCACTATTAAATGTCGAGGTGTTGAATGGTTCTTTTTGATTTTTTTGGGGGGATCTCTCTATTTCCCGGGTCTGAATGCCTGTTTCCCTTCCCAGATTAGGAAAGTTTTCAGCTATGATTTGTTCAAATACATATTCTGGACCTCTGTCCCTTTCTCAGCCCTTGGGAACCATAATTAAACATAGACTTTTCTTCCTCAGGCTGTCACTTATTTCCCTTAATCTATCCTCATGATCTTTTAATTTTTTGTCTCTTTTTTCCTCAGTTTCCCTCTTTGCCATCAACTTGTCTTCTATGTCACTCACTCGTTCTTGCACCTCGTTAACCCTCGTCGTTAGAACTTCTAGTTTGGATTGCATCTCATTTAATTGATTTTTAATTTCTGCCTGATTAGCTCTAAATTCTGCAGTCATGAAGTCTCTTGAGTCCTTTATGCTTTTTTCTCAAGTCACCAGTACCTGTATAATAGTGCTTCTGAATTGGCTTTCTGACACTGAATTGTAATCCAGATTTTGTAACTCTGTGGGGGAGAGGACTGTTTCTGATTATTTCTTTTGAGGTGAGTTTTTCCTTCTAGTAATTTTGCTCAGTGCAGAGTGGCCAAAAACAAGTTGTTTTGGGAAAAGGAGAGAAAGAGAGGAGAGAAAGAAAGAAAGAAAAGAGAAAAAGAAAAAAGAAGAAAGGAAGAAAAAAAGAGAAGAAAAAGAGAAAGAAAAAGAGGGTGAGGGAAGCAAACAGAAATCAAAAAGCAAAAAAAAAAAAATAAAAAAACACGGGGGAGGGGGAGTATCTTCTGTTTTGTATACTTTAAGTCCCTTGACTTCCCCTGGAACTTGTCCATCTAGTTGGTCTTCTGGGGGAGGGGCCTGCTGTGCTGATTTTCAGGTGTTAGCACTTGGGGGAGCTGCTCAGCCCCCTGCCTGGTGCAGGGCTCAGTGGGGGTTGTTTAACCCGTGAGGCCCCAGGAGAAATAACCCCAGTGGTGTGGCCAGCTCTGGAGCCCTGGATTCAGCTCCCGCAGTAACTACAGAGCTCTCTGTCTGCAGGGCCTGGAGGCTCCGGGGCGGGGCCACTGATCTGCTCAGCTCGGGGCAGGAGCGTCCTTGCACTTGCCCGGGCCTTAGCCCTGCTCCTAGTGGGGCCCCTCCCCCTTGGATGCCTTTTGTTTCCTTAATTCTTTTTCCACCCCTCATCTTCCTACCTTGATAGAAGCGCGAACTCTTCTCACTGTAGCATTCCAGCTGTTCTCTCTTTAAATCTCAGGCTGAATTAGTAGGTTTTCAGGATGATTTGAAGATTATCTACGTAATTTGGTGGGGACAGGTGACTTGGGGACCCTACTCTTCAGCCGTCTTGCCCCTCCTCCAGAAAATTAAAATAATATGTTAATAATAAATAAATTAATATGTTTTCATGGTTAATAGATTTTCATGGATAAGGTTGGCAACATTCAAAATCAGATAGCAAATTTCAGCAGAAGAATGGAACTGGTACAAAAAAATCAAGCAAAATGTTAAAAATGAAAAACAGCGGATGCCATACAGAATACCTTTGATGGGTACATCAGTAGTTTGGAAACTGCTAGGGAAAGAACCAATGAACTTGAAGACATACCCATAGAAACTATTCAAATAAAACAAAAAGAGGAAGAGGGTGAGAATGAAAATACAGAGCATCAAGCCTTGAAGGACAATATCAAATCATCTGTCATATGTGCAACTGGAATCCTAAAAGAAGAGAGAAAAGTGAAAGAGAAATATTTGGAGAATCATTGGATTTGTGGCTGTTATTTCTTTTACCCAGATCTATACTATGAGGAATGCTTTTTCAGGGTCTTACCAATATTTCTATTGAGTGTCCAATGACATCCATGGAGAACAGCCATGAGAATCAATTTCCCTTACCGTATGCCTCCAGGGGTTCTATATTTTCTTTCTAGCTATAGTTAGCTTTTGCCAAACTGTCAAAATTAATACCACACAACAAACCAACGGTGTAGAAGGTCAGAGAAAACCAATTTACAATAATTACCAACACACACACAAGTACACACAAAACTGGACTCATTCAGTCCAGTGAAAAATTCAAGTCACTCAGGAAAAAGGGACACATTACATACAAAGGAACAATGATAATAAAAAACAAGATTTCTTGTTGGAAACCATATGAGATAGAAAGTATTGGAATAACATTTATAAAATGCTGATTGTTTTTCTAAAAATCAACCCACACTTCTATACGTAGTGAAAATATCTTTCAAAAATGAGGAAGAAATAATTTTGTTAAAAACAAAAACTGAGTGAATGCATAGCTATGTACCTACATTACAAGAAATGTTAAAGGAAGTTCTTTAAGCAGAAAAAAATATGATACCAGGGAGTTTATTCTACACAAAGAAATGAAGATCCCTGGAAATTAAAATAATAATAATACAGGTAAAATGCTTTGTCTTAAGTCTATTTGTTCTAATTATTTCTGCTTTGCTTTACTTGTCTAAATCAATAGTAACAAATCATTGTGTTTTTAAAACATATGTAAAAGTGGAAGTTAGTACAAAAATAGCACAGAAGATAGGATGGAGGAATTTGGAATATAGAATTTTAGAAACCTTATATGATATGTGAAGTAGTATATTACATAGAACATTCAACCCAAAGATAGAATATATTTATTTCAAATGCACATGTAGCATTAAACAAAATAGAGCATATTCTTGAGCATAAGGCGATACTTAAAATTTTTAATGAACAGAAATTATAGAGTACATGTTCTTTTTTTAAACATTTTATTTATTTATTCACGAGAGGCACACACACACACACAGAGAGAGGCAGAGACACAGGCAAAGAGAGAAGCAGGCTCCATGCAGGGATCCTGAAGTGGAACTCAATCCTAGGTGTCCAGGATCATGCCCTGGGCTGAAGTCAGCACTAAACTGCTGAGCCACCCAGGCTGCCAGTGTGTTCTTTGACAATTGAATGAAATAGAAATCAATGAAAGGAAGATATCTGAAAATCCCCAAATATATTTTAAAATGATACCAAATATAAATGATTTTTCCAGAAAATAGAAGAGAGAAGACTATTTCCCAATTCATTTAATAAGGCCAATATTACCTTGGTAGCAAACTAGTCAAACATACTACAAGAAAAGTAAAAGTACCAATTAATATCCCTAATGAACATAGATGGAAAAAATTTCAAGTTAATATTTGAAAAGTAAATTTAGTAATATACAAAAAGGATGATAAATCTTGACAAATGTGAAGCTGATTCAATACTTAAAATCAATCAATATAAATGACAATTTTAACAGACTAAAGGGGATGCCTGGGTGGCTCAATGGTTAAGCATCTGCCTTTGGCTCAGAGTGTGATCCTGGAGTCCCCGGATCCAGTTCCACATTGGGCTCCCTGCATGGTGACTGCTTTCCCTCTGCCAATGTCTCTGCCTCTCATTCTCTCTGTGTCTCTCATGAATAAATAAATAAAATCTTAAATTTTTTTAACAGATTAAAGAAGAAAAAACAGGAACGCCTGGGTGTCTCAGTGGTTGAGCATCTGCCTTTGGCTCAGGGCATGATCCCTGAGTCATGAGATCGAGTTCTGCATCGGTCTCCTTGCTGGGGGCCTGCTTCTCCCTCTGTGTTTCCGCTTCTCTCTCTGTCTCTCATGAATAAATGAATAAAATCTTAAAAAAAACTATATGATCATCTCAGTAGAGGCAGAGGGGTAAAAACATTTCACAAAGCCAACATTATTTTCTGGCTTGGAAAGAATAGTTTCTACAAACCAGGAACAGAAGGGAACCTGGTTAACCCAAGTGGTATCAACAAAATACTGACAGCTAACATAATATTAAATGTGGAAAATATGAATGCTTTCTTATTGGGAATAAGAAAAAGATGTTCACCTTACCAGTGCTGTTCAATAACATATATTAAATATTGCAGTGCAATAAGAAAAGGAAATAAAGACATACAGATTGAAAAGGAAAAAATTCTCTCTTTGCATATGGCGTAATCGTTTACATTGCAAATTCCTCAAAAAGTGTACCCAAAAGATACTAGAACAAACCAGTGAGTTTAACAAGGCCATAGGACTGAGGTCAATATGCATAAAGTATATTCCTATGCAGTAGTAATCAACTTAGAAGTCAAAATTAGTAAAGCATTAATAGTAGTACCAAAGATGAAATGCTTCCGTATGAATCTCACAAGATACATGCATTATCCTTATGGATAAAACTACAAAAGACTATTTGTACCAACAGCAATGCTTATATCTCCTGGAAGGAATGCAAATGGCATAGTAGCTTTGGAAGGCAATTTGGAAGTTTCTAATAAAGGTAATGATATATTTGCCATATGAACTAGCCAACCCATCCATCAGCATTTACCCAGGAGAAATGAAAACTTATGTTTACACAAAAACTTGTATGTAATTGTTTATAGCTGCTCCGTTAATATTTGCCGAAAATAACTAGAAACAACTCAAATGTCCTTCAAACTCTGAATAGATGTTCCAATTGTCAGACAGCTGTACAATGAAACTCAGCAATAAATAGGAATGAGGAATGAACCGTTAATACATGCAACATCAGTGACTCTCAAATACATTTTGCTTAGTGAAAGAATTCAGTCAAAAGATAATATATTGAATGATTCCATTTATCGTTTTCAAAAAAGTAAACTTATGCTGATGGAGCACAGATCAGTGGTTTGAGATTGGGAGACCAGTTAATTACAAAGGGTTGCACAAAGGAATTTGGGGGTGAGATGGACTCTTCTGTTTTAATTGGGTATTGTAAAAGGTAAAGACAAAAGAAATTGTTATGTGTTTTTTTTCTCATAGGAATATCAGTGAGTAATTATGAAACTTCTTACAACTATACTATGGATGAACAAATAAATATGCTATAGATAAAAAGAGTCTCAGAAAGAAGTTACAATAAGATGAAAGGCTAGAATAAATCCTTTGATGCTAAAGTAGAGTCAAATGTGAAGACAGTAAGAACAGGTAGACAGATGACAGATTAGATGATAGATAAACCGAAATGAAGATATGATGTACTTTGTTTACTATTCATACATATATTTAATTGTTCTCTTAAAGCCTACATTTTAGCTGGGATGAGTCAGACAATAAACATACAATTTTGTCAGTAATAAATGCAGTGGAGAAAGCAAATAGATATACAGAATACAGGAGTATGTGTGCATTGGTATTTTATATATATAGATATCATATATACATACATTATATATTATATATAATATATGAGTAATATATACAGTATCATATTATTATATATATTATCATATATATTATATAATATATATAAAATATGTATGCTGTCTGAAAACTTTTTTTCTGAGAAGGGGACATTTAAGTAGAGATATGAATAAAATGAGAAGTATACAGATATATGAGGGAAGAATATTTTTACTAGTGGGAGGAGTGAGTGCAAAGGTTGTGAAGCAAAAGCATGACTGGCATGTTATTACCAATAATCTAATCTACATAGGAAACTGTGGATATTTCACCATCAAAGCCTTGTTATTTTTTTTCTCTTTTCAACAAAGCCCTTTTTCAAATTTTAACATTATGACAAGCCCAAATATTGAGACAAACTGGTGGGGAGAAATTTAAAACTTTAAGAAGGGTAATATTTTACATTCTGATCCGTTATTCATTTTCAAAATACCTTACCACACAGTTACCTTAGATAATACTCTTCCATCTTCCCTTACCTCTTCATTTCCAATAGGATTCTGTGAGATTTTTAACATGTTTTAAGAACTTTTCTAGAGCACATCTATAGTTGAATGAACTCTGCCTAGAGAATTGTTATTGTTTTTATGATTTACTTAAAGGTTTTCCTACTAAATACCTTTCATATATGTGTTATTGTCTGTTTTTCCCTTGTGACTTTTACAAGTGATAGATAATCCTCTTTCTACTTTGAAATATCTAAACTATATGGTATATTTTTGTCTAGACATACAGAGTGTTAATATCTGTAATCTGGGAGTTGTGGTCAAGTGTTCTGATAACGATCTTATCTTCTGAGTAGACTATCAAAGCTAAATAATAATCAATTCATGTCCAAAATTTTGATTGTGTAGGTGTATGCGTGTTTTAAAAAATTGGCATTCCACAACCATTAATCAAAGCCAAATATGTCAGGGAGAAATTTCCAGTGTAGATGTAGATCAATGACCACACTTTTATACAAGTAAATTATTTCCTTCTTTGGATATGAAGGATAGTTATTTTTATTTTATAGAACGAGCATAGTTTTCTACTGTATCTATGCGTATTGCCAAGCCAAGCTAGTTTGAAAAAGCATCAATTAAAAACATTTATACGTTTAGTGAAAATCAATAACTCCTTGTTATATCCAGGGCCTTTGCTTGCTTTTAAAATGTTAAATACATCTCTTGGATTATGAATTACCTTTGATTTTGGAAAAAGAGTATAGATATTCCATTAACTCTATAAGAAATTATCATTCACTTCTGTTCTTTTACTAAATGTCCTATATATAATATTGATGTACACAAATGGTTGAATGGCATAATGTATCTGACAAAACATGGATAATAATTTACTGATGAGATATAAAGGCATCAAGTCTGTTAATAATGGTTATCCACTCACTTTCTCCCAACCAAGGACCCATATTAGCATCTCTTTATATTTTTAAATTCCTAGTTTTTAGGCTATTCTACCTTGTTATTTTACTTAATTTTGACATTAGGCATATTTTAGATAATACTATACCAGTGGCTTCTCAGAGGACAAGAAAAATTTTTAAATGAAATAAAACTTGGAGTTCACACAAAAGTTCTTTTAACATCATAAACCTGAGAATAACAGAGAAAATTAATTATAAAGTTTGTCATTATGTGGAAGTACCTTATGATTTTACCTACCAAACATTTTCCATATTCCCCTACATTTTCTTTTTATTTTGTATATTTTTATTGGAGTTTAATTTACCAACATACAGTATAACACTCAGTGCTCATCCCGTCAAGTGCCCCCTCATTGCCCGTCACCCAGTCACCCCAATCCCCTCCCCTGCCCACCTCCCCTTCCACTACCCCTTTTTCGTTTCCCAGAATTAGGAGTCTCTCATGTTCTCTCACCCTCTCTGATTTTTCCCACTGATTTTCTCTCCTTTGCCCTTTAATCCCTTTCACTATTTTTTTCTTTGCCCATATGAGTGAAACCATATAATGTTTGTCCTTCTCCAACTGACTTACTTCACTCAGCATAATACCCTCCAGTTCCATCCATGTGGAAGCAAATGGTGGGTATTCATCATTTCTAATGGCTGAGTAATATTCCATTGTATACATAGACCACATCTTCTTTATCCATTCATCTTTCAATGGACACTGAGGCTCCTTCCACAGTTTTGCTACTGTGGACATTCCTGCCGTAAATGTTGGGGTTCAGGTGTTCTGGCGTTTCACTGCATCTGTATCTTTGGGGTAAATCCCCAGCAGTGCAATTGCTGGGTCGTAGGGCAGGTCTATTTTTAACTCTTTGAGGAACCTCCACACAGTTTTCCAGAGTGGCTGTACCAGTTCACATTCCCACCAACAGTGCAAGAGGGTTCCCCTTCTCTACATCCTCTCCAACATTTGTTGTTTCCTGTCTTGTTAACTTTTCCCATTCTCACTGGTGTGAGGTGGTATCTCATTGCGGTTTTGATTTGTATTTCCCTGATGGCCAGTGATGCGGAGCATTTTCTCATGTGCTTGTTGGCCATGTCTATGTCTTCCTCTGTGAAATTTCTGTTCATGTCTTCTTCCCATTTCTTGATTGGATTGTTTGTTTCTTTGCGGTTGAGTTTAATAAGTTCTTTATAGATCTTGGATACTAGCCCTTTATCTGATAGGTCGTTTACAAATATCTTCTACCATTCTGTAGGTTGTCTTTTAGTTCTGTTGACTGTTTCTTTTGCTGTGCAGAAGCTTTTGATCTTGATGAAGTCCCAATAGTTCATTTTTGCTTTTGTTTCTCTTGCTTTCATAGATGTATTTTGCAAGAAATTGCTGTGGCCGAGTTTCAAATAGGGTGTTGCCTGTGTTCTTCTCTAGGGTTTTGATGGAATCTTGTCTCACATTTAGATTTTTCATCCATTTTATCTTTGTGTATGGTGTAAGAGAATGGTCTAGTTTCATTCTTCTGCACGTGGCTGTCCAATTTTCCCAGCACCATTTATTGAAGAGGCTGTCCTTTTTCTAGTGGATAGTCTTTCCCAATTTGTTGAATATTGGTTGACCATAGAGTTGAGGGGCCATTTCTGGGTTCTCTCTTCTGTTGCCTTGATCTTGTGTCTGTTTTTGTTCCAGTACCACACTGTCTTGATGATCATATCTCTGTAGTACAACTTGAAATCAATTAATAATCAAAGTAAAGACATACTTAGATAATAATACACTAATAGTAGGAGACTTCAACACAGCACTTTCTGCAAATAACAGATATTCTAAGCACAACATCACCAAAGAAACAAAGGCTTTAAATGATACACTGGACCAGATGGATTTCACAGTTATATACAGAACTTTCCATCTGAACACAACTGAATACACATTCTTCTCAAGTGCACATGGAACTTTCTCCAGATTAGACCACATACTGGGTCACAAATCGGACCTCAACCAATATCTAAAGATTAGAATTGTCCTTTGCATATTTTCAGACCACAATGCTTTGAAACTAGAACTCAGTCACAAGAAGAAATTTAGAAGAAACTCAAACACATGGAGATTAAAGAGCATCTACTAAAAGATGACTGGGTCAATCAGGAAATTAGAGATGAATTAAAAAGATTCATGGAAATTAATGAAAATGAAGATAAATTTTGATATTTCATGCAAAAGTAATATATAGTTTTAATATTTGAGATTATAAATCCATTTTAAATGCTTCAATGTTAACATGAATTTTAAATTATTCGATTTCTTAAAAATAAACTGAAAGCTAAAAAAAATAAAATAAACTGAAAGCTCAGCTAGTAGCTTCACTGCATGAATTAAGTATCCTGTGAGATAAAAGACATTATTTTTGTTTGTAACACTTTTTTTTCCATCATCACAACGGCAATGTGAAAAATGTATTTGAGGTAAAAGAAATAGCATATCTTGCATTGTGGCTTAAGTAGATTTCCTATTCATTAAACAATGTGTTACAAAGAGTGTTATTTCTACTGCTACTGTATTACTTTGTGATACCATCCATAGGAAATAGTCTATCACTGATACTCACCATCAAATCCAGTTTCCAGCTGTGCAGTTGAACCCCTTCCATTCACTTAAATGTGGATTATATTCATTGTTTTTTGCTTTAGTTTCCTAAAAATGTCATGAGAATAGTTCTCAGAGTTCTATTTCTTTATGCAGCCAGTTTAAAAATAAATAAACCAGAGAATATTATACGATTAACATGAGGTAAACTTAAGATATGCAAAATGAACCCATAGCTCCAACATCAGTTTCATTTTACAAAATATATTGTATGCATTGTGGTATACCCTTCTACTTTCTTTGATTTATTTCTTGATCCCAAACTATCACTTGATCATGGTTACTATTCTATATTCCTAATATATATTCGTTTTTACATAGCTACATAAGCAATTCCTAAAGTGGCTCTTCTAAATGTTTATTTAATTAAAACTTTATCCTTCATCTATCCCTCACTCTTAATCTTCTTCCCAGAGAAAAGTGAAGCTGTCATAAATAGATTCCTTCAGTTATTATATGTATATCCTTCAGTTGCTTATAAGAGCATCCATTCCTTTCTCATTTCTTTTTCTTTCAGTTTTCATTTATTCTATCCAAGGTGACACTTCAACATTTACATCAGATTCCCTCACCCTCAGTCTCTTCCAGGACCAGTTCTATTAGTAATGTCCACTTTCTTCTGTATATTCAAATTATTTTCAACTACTCCCTGGTTTCAAAGCCTTTCCCCTTCTCCTGACAATCTATATTCAGAATCATCCCACTTGCCAGAATAAAAAATATGATTCCAAAGAATTAAAACCGGACCAGCAGTAATGGCATATCATGGCCTAGTGTTTAAACTAGTAGCTGAGAAATTAAGTGGTTCTGTTGGGTAACTGGGTGAATGAGTTATTCAATCAGAGTGGAGAAGGAGTGAAGAACTGCAAACAAAAGCAATAGATGATGCCAGACTATATAGGTAATAAAGCTACACTAGGAGTATCTTTGAGTGGAGTATTACTGCCAGACATAAAGAAAATCAAATGGTAATGGAGCCAAAACTAGATAAAGAGCCAGCCATCCATAGGACAAAGACCAAAACTGAACAGAACAAAACTGTAGTACAAAACCTGGCTTAAGTGAGAATAAAAGGGACTTGAGGTTGTTAGGCAGTAACAAAGCTGTTTGGCAAATAAAAAATCAATTATCTGAGATTAGGGTGTTTTTTGTGACAGCTGAGGGCTAGAAATTTGTCAAAAAATGCTCTTATGAGACTGAGATACTACCTCACACCAGTGAGAATGGCGAAAATTAACAAGACAGGAAACAACAAATGTTGGAGAGGATGTGGCGAAAGGGGAACACTCTTACACACTTGGTGGGAATGTGAACTGGTACAGCCACTCTGGAAAACTATGTGGAGGTTCCTCAAAGAGTTAAAAATAGAACTGCCCTAGACCCAGCAATTGCACTGCTGGGGACTTACCCTAAAGATACAAATGCAGTGAAATGTCAGGACACCTGTCCCCCAGTGTTCATAGCAGCAATATCTACAATAGCCAAACTGTGGAATGAGCCTCGGTATCCATCGAAAGATAAATGGATAAAGAAGATGTGGTCTATATATACAATGGAATATTACTCACCCTTTAGATACGACAAACACCCACCATTAGCTTCAAGGTGGATGGAACTGGAGGGTATTCCAGTTGAATTCTCATTCATTTGGGGAATATAAAAAATAGTGAAAGGGAATAAAGGGGAAAAGAGAAAAATGAGTGGGAAATATCAGAAAGGGAGACAGAACATGAGAGACTCCTAACTCTGGGAAACGAACAAGGGGTGGTAGAAAGGGAGGTGGGCGGGGGGTGGGGGTGACTGGGTGACAGGCACTGAGGGGGGCACTTGATGGGTTAAGCACTGGGTGTTATTCTATATGTTGGCAAATTGAACACCAAAAAAATAAATTTATAAAAATATGTAAAAAAGTTAAAAATTAAAAAAAAATAAACACACACACACACACAAATATATTCTCACTCTATGGACCTGGAATGAAAATGAAAAGTGAGAGTTTTTTCTAATCTTCTCTCCTTAATCAAAATTGATATTTCTTCTTTTCCATTGATGTTATAGAGGAACTCAAATTAATTTACTTCAAAGTGGACTCACTGATATACTGAAAGGAGATATTTTGAAAGAAGGCTAACTGTACAAAATTATACCTCACAGATCTACTACACTTATAAGAAAATCAGTCATGGGCGGAATTATCATATATCACTGTGCCAATTTATATTATTTTTTTTTCAAAATTGATCTCTGCCCCACTCTACAAGGTCCATCACTATCTCCCCAGGGTTTGTTTATCCTGGTATTAAAACTATTATTCCTACTATAGTGTTCTCAGCCTTATCCATGTGACATGCTCAGGCTGATAGAATGAATGTGAGTGGAAAGGATATATGCCCCATCCAAGCAGAAGTGCTCAGAGGCATTATGTGGTTCTATCCTCGCTTTTTGCTCTGCAACAAGACTCATATGCCTCAGATAAGGGCTTTTCCTTCAACCTGAGACTTTAAATGCCAAAGCAATAGAGCAGAGCCAAAGCTTACTTACAAATGATATGCAAGGTGAGTGAGAAATTAATCTTTTCTTTTGCAAGGCATTGAGATTTTGAGGGTGCTTCTTACAGCTTAATCTAATATAGACTGCCCCCTTCCTCAACCATTCGCCTCCTCCACACTATCAGTTACATTTCCTAGAATCAAAGACTATGAAATATAAAAAGATCCATCACAGACTGACCCAACTCCAGTCTGAGGCATGAACCCCATTTATTTCCTTCTTAGAAAGTGATGGTACATGTAGCCTTCATTTGGATGCCTCTGGTGATGGTGACTTCACTAACTCTTGAGGCCATAATACCTTTGCATTACAGCTCTGATTCTTCACAAACATTTTCCTAAATTGAATCCAAGGCACTTGGGTAGCTCATTTGGTTAAGTGTCCAATTCTTTGTCTTGGCTCAGGTAATGATCTCAGGGTCCTGGGATCAAGCCCTGAGTTGATCTGCATACTCAGCAAGGAGTTTGTTCAAGGATTCTCTCTACCTTTCTCTTTGCCCCTTCCCCTGCTCAAGTTCTTTCTCTCAACTAAATAAATTATAAATAATAATAAATAAATAAATAAATAAATAAATAAATAAATAAATAAATCAGAATTGAATTGCACCTCAATCCAAAATTGTATAGATTTTTATTTAATGTGGACATGTGGAAGACTCACAATTGTAGCTATTTTTGTTTGATTTAATCCCTAGTTCCAGTCTATTGTAATCTTTGGAATAAAGTGCCTAATACAAAATATTGTATTAGTTTTCTGTATTAGCTAGAATTGTAACAATGGCTGCTATGAAAATAATCATAATCTCTAAATCTCAGTGGCTTAACATAAAAACAAATTTATTTCTGGCTCATGCCACTGGTAAGAATGGATCAAATCATTCCTTTGGTAATTTTTTCTAAGCAATGATTCAATAGTCCCAGTTCCTTCTATCTTGTGATTGATTCACCAATCAAAAGGCAAGGAGAGCATGAATAATTGTGGGAGAGGAGGTTAGCCCCAGCATATATATCATATATGCTCACATTTCATTGGTCAGAATTCAAATATATTGAAACTAATTGCTAGGGAAACTGAAAAGCATAGTCTTCCTATTTTCTTTTTCAAAAAGTGAAGATAGGAGCAATGAGCATCCAGCTAGTCTATAGCAAAATATTCTTTCTTACTGGCATTTTGCTTTAATGTGGTAGACAGTGAGTTGTAACACATCAGTAATGACCATGTCTGAGTTTTAATATTGATCCTTAATAAAAACACATACAATGTAAGATATTCAGCAATTATAAGCCTACCTAAGTGTAGGCTTATTAATGTAGTGTAATATTACTTACTTTCAATTAATATTTTTACATCTAAATATGTGGCAAAATAATAATAGACTTATTTCATAATTAATTTTTTTTATTTACGATAGTCATACAGAGAGAGAGAGAGAGAGGCAGAGACACAGGCAGAGGGAGAAGCAGGCTCCATGCACCGGGAGCCCGACGTGGGATTCAATCCGGGGTCTCCAGGATCGCGCCCTGGGCCTAAGGCAGGCGCCAAACCGCTGTGCCACCCAGGGATCCCTTATTTCATAATTAAACGCAATACTGACATGTTATGTCTGCAACCTTTCTCTAACCCACTAGTCTAGTAATCTGATCAAAATTAGAGACTCTTAGCTATAGGAAACAAACTGAGGGCTGCTGAATGGAAGGTGGGTGGGGGAAATGGAGTAATTGGGTGATCGGCATTAAAGGGGGCACTTGATGGTAATTAGCACTGAATGCTCATTATATACAACTGATGCACTAATGAATCACTAAATTCTACCTCTGAAACAAATAATACACTATATGTTAATTACATTGAATATTTATTTATTTATTTATTTATTTATTTATTTATTTATGAGAGAGAGAGAGAGAGAGAGAGAGAGAGAGAGAAGCAGGCTCCATGCAGGGAACCTGACCTGGGACTTGATCCTGGGTCTCCAGGATCAGGCCCTGGGCTGAAGGTGGCGCTAAACCACTGAGCCACCCCGGCTGCCCAATTACATTGAATTTAAATAAAAAAATTCAAAAAGAGTAACCTAATTCACTGATGCATCATAACTATGTAGAGTTCATATTTCTCTCATTCCTATCCATACATCCAAAAGCATGAACAGTGACACACACACCCTCAATATTTTTACCAGAATTAGAAGATTTATATAATTGTTCATAAAATGGCATACATTTTCAATTAAAGTATTTATTTATTCATTCATTTACAGAAGCTTAATTGGTGCTTATGATGTATCTGGATCTCTGATCGTGTCTCAAGAGATAAAGATGGCCAAGATATAATCTCTGTTCTCTAGGGGCTTGTGGCGTTGAAACAAAAAAAAAGAGATTGAAACTAATAATTAAGATTGGATATATTCAGGATGTCAGCAAAAATCATGTTATAGGAAAATCCAAAAATCCATCTCTCCACAAAAATAGAGAATAAACTAGCAAAAACTCTGAGAAACAACTTTGTCAGAATTCCAGAAACCAATTAAAAGTTCACAGCAATCAGGGGAATGTTTAATGAAATAAAAATACCTGAATCCTGGTAAGAGAGATTTGTAGCATTTTTACTTAACCTGATTGTATATCCTGCTCCCTCATGGCTTTGAGATCAACAATCCACATTACCCATACAGACTCCTAGAATCACAGCACACAAAATGGACCTTATTCTCAAAGATTTGTGGCTGCATGCTTTGAGTTGTTGGGTGGCTCTCTGAAGGACCAAATAAAAAAGCTTGCCTTTATTTCACATAACTTGGAACTTTCTCATGACACGGACAGTTTTCCAAGTGTCATTTGTCAAAAGCCTTTCAAGACAAATTCTTAAATGACTGACACCAATTTTGAAGTATAGTAATTGGGAGAAACAATAGATAAACCAAAAACCTTGGGAAGAAAAGATGGAGAATGAGAAAGGAATCTAGAAAGTGACACTTGTACACAGGGCTGGGCACGTGTTCAGAGTAAACTTTTCAGGCCGTAAGCTCTCACCTCTGGATGCCCAGTACAGCAAGAAATAAAAGCTAACGCAGAGATATTTTTTTCAGATTTATTGAAATATAACTGACATATAAAACTGTAAAGTTAAGGTATATAAATAGTGCATATTTCACGGGCTCAGTTTTAAACTGCCTAGATGAGAGTTGAAAGCATTCTCTATCACACACACTTTGATCATCTGCAAAGACCAAGAGTTTTTGTTTGTTTGATGGTTAGTTCAATGAAATATCTGTCAAATCATGAGCTGACTTAATGGAACCTTAGGACATATGACCAAATCATAAGCTGATGGAACAGAGAAATCAGTGGCCATAGATGACAAAGAATGTTGACTTTACGAATGAATAAAGTCAGAATATAAACAAAAATATCTACCACAAACAATGAAAACAAACACTGGAAATGGAGCAGAATCCAATTTCTCAAGTTGCCACAATATAATACTCAAAGTGTCCGGTTTTCAACAAAAATTACAAGGCATGCGGCATGTAAAAACAACAAGAAATTATACCTGATGGAAAGCAAATGAAGAAATTAATATGAAAGTAATAACTACACAAAAACTGAACCAGCTACATTACTATGCTCAAAGAGCTAAAGGAATTTGGGAAGGTGGGAGAACCTGAAGGAAATTATGAAAGCAGTATCTCAACAAATAAAAAAAAATATATCAATAAAGAGAAACCAGATAGGGGGTGCCTGGATGACACAGTTGGTTAAGTGTCCAGCTCTTGGTTTCAGCTCAGGTCATGATCTCAGGGTTGTGAAATCAAACTCTGCATCTGGCTCCAGACTCAGCACAGAATCTTCTTGGGAGTTTCTCTTCCTCTCTCTCTGCCCCTTCCACTCATGTTCTCTCTCTCTCTTTTACTATCTCCAAAATAATTAAATAAATCTTTTTCAAAGAGAGATAAACCAAACATATTTTGGAGGTGAAGAATAGAATAACTGACTTGAAAACCTAACTGGAAAGATTCAGTAATAATAAATAACAATCAATAATCTATCAGTAGAAGTAAAACTGAAAATTCATAAATATGTGGAAATTAGCACACTTTAACCAATAGGCTGAAGAAGAAATCACAGGTGAAATTTAAAAACACTTTGAGACAAATGAAAATAAAAACACGAATACAAAAACAGGGATTTAGCAAAAGCAGTGCTTAGAGGAAAATTTGTAGTTGTGGGTGCTTACATTAAAAAGGAAGAAAGACCTCAAATCAATAAGCTAACTTTATACCTTGAGGAACTAGAAAAATAAGAGCATGGAAAGCAATCAGTGTCCATCCACAGATGCATGGATAAAGAATGCATGGAATGTATATACAATGCAATATATAATGGAATATTGTATATTGCATTGTCACACACACACAGGAATATTACCCAGCCATTAAAATGAAATCTTGCCATTTGCAACAACATGGATGGATCTAGAGGATATAATGCCAAGTGAAAAAAGTCAGTCAGAGAAAAAGCAAATACTATATGATTTCATTCATGTGGAATTTAAGGAGCAAAACAAACAAATGAAGAAGAAAAAGAGAGGAAAAAAACCCAGACTCTTAAATATAGAGAACAAATTGGTGATTGCCAAAGAAGAGGAAGGTGGGAGATGGGTGAAATGGGTGAAGGGGACTAAGAACACATTTATGATAATGAACACTGAATAAGGTATAGAATTGCTGAATTACTGTATTTTATAGCTAAAACTAATATAGCACTGTATGTTAATTATACCATAATTAAAAAAAATAGCAAACTAAACTCAAAGATAATAGAAGGAAGGAGATAATAATTACAGAGGATAAACAAAATAGGGAACAGAAAAATAATACAATCAATAAAACCAAAGGTTAGTTGTTTAAAAAGAACAACAATATGACAAACCCTTAGCTACACTGACTAAGAAAAAAAAAAGAGAGGATACAAATAATTAAAATCAGAATTAAAGTAGGGACATTACTATTAACTTTAAATGAATAGTATTATAAGATAATTCTATGAACAATTACATGTCAACAAATTGGATAACCTAGGAGAAATGGACAAGTTCCTAGGAACACACAATTTACCAAAACTGACTCAAAAATAAATAGAAAATTTGAATATATCTATAAAAAATAAGGAGATTGAATCAGTAATCAAAATCTCCCAGAAAAGCCCTTCATTGGTGACCTCTACCAAACATTTAAAGAAGAATTAACACCAATTCTTCTCAAACTCTTTCTAAAAATACAAGAGATGGAACACTTACTAACTTATTCTGGGGGGACAGCAAATAGCCATTAAGTACCCAAAAAGGTGTTCAACATCATTAGTCATTGGGAAAATCCAAATCAAAACCACAATTTGACATCACTCTGCAACTACTGGAATGTGTGTTTTTATTTTATTTTATTTTATTTTATTTATTTTATTTTATTTTATAATAGGATTTTATTTTTAATTTTTAAAAATTTATTTGAGAGAGAAGGAGCATGGGGGGTGGTTGGGGAAAGGGCAGAAGCAGAGAGAGAAGCAGGTTCCCCGCTAAGTAGGGAGCCCCATGAAGGGCTTGATCCTAGGACCCTGAGATCATGAGCTGAGCTGGAAGCAGATTCTTAACGGACTGAGCTATCCAGGCACCCTTACTTTATTTTGTGTCTGTCTTCAGCTCAGGTCATATTCCTCGGGTAGCTTCAGACTTAATCTCCCCCCTCCTTTTCCTCTCCCTCTCTCTCTGAAGCAAGTTGGCATATTGTTTATAGCCCTCTAGAAACTGGCCAGGAACCAATATTTCTGGTCAACAATGTGAGGACCTGAGGCCTGCTGATATCCAGATGAGTGAGCTTAGAACCAAATACCCAGGCTGAGCCTTGAAATGACTGCAGCCACAGAAGATCCCCCCATTAAAACTTTGTGAGGGACCCTGAACTGCAGAAACCAGCTAAATTATGCCTGAACCACAAAAACTGAGACATAATATGTGCTATTTTAAGCCACTGAGTTTTAGGGTATTCTGCTATGCAACAATAGATAATACAGTGTTAGGTATCTATTCGTTTCTCCCTGTTTGATATTGCCTAGTTAAACTTGAATGTGTGTATGGGCTATGGTATATTTTTGTGATGAGAAGCAAAATGAATTAGAGAAATGCAGATGGATAAACTCAAGTGTAAATGCATAGACTAAACTGGGCACATATATTTTTAAAAACCCATCTTAAACCATGATATAAAATGTCAAATTCCTATATCATGAATCTTGAGCTAGGTTGTACTAGAGTCATTACACACTTAACATAGGAATATTAACCAGTGATTCTCTGGTTTAAAAATGTGTACTCTCTTTTATTTGAAGGACATTTGTATTATATAACAAATCAAAAAAGACAAGATTGCAAACTCTGACCTTATGCCAGGAAACAATGCAGAAATTGCATTGTTACTAATCACTCTTTTAGAATTTTATATGAAATGATCTACTCTTTATTTTATTACTGATTCACTTCGAAGGGTTTGTTTAAATAATTTAAACTGTTTTCTGAAAAATATAGATAAAATTTCAGGCTGATATTTGCTGAAGTAAATATGCTTATCATCCATCTTTATCTTTTTGATATATGTATAGAAAAACTCAAAATATGTTGTCACTTCTGACAATTATTTATTATTAATTTGTAGAGCTATTTTTTCATTACTTCCTCCCCTTACCTATATAATTATTCCTAAGAGAGGACAATAAAATTTTTCAATTTCATGTAGTATACATAATTGTTGTCTATTTTTATATTTCAAATGCATCAGAATTTCATTATTAAAATATATTTACTGGGATGCCTGGGTGGCTCAGTGGTTTGGCACCTGCCTTCAGCCCAAGGTGTGATCCTGGACTCCCGAGATCCATTCCCACATCAGGCTCCCTTCATGGAGCCTGCTTCTCCCTCTGCCTGTTTCTCTGCCTCTCTCTCTCTCTCTGTGCCTCTCATGAATAAATAAATACAATCTTTAAAAAAATAAAATAAATAAAATATATTTACTGAAAATCTCTCTTTTCATGCACACATACAATTCTTTTTTTTCTGAAAAGCTAAAATCACTCTATTATTCATCAAAATAAATAAATATTATTTTATATATTTTATGTAATGAAGTACTTTCATTTTGTTTAATTTTCTTTCTATGTGAAAAATGGTGAAGTTTGAGAAAGAACATAGCCTATTATATGAACCGCTGAGGCTATAGAAGGTTATATATGATGGGTGTGAAGCCCTCTTCCTTTCTTAGTTGTAGTACATGAACTCAGAGATAGGAAAATAAGAAGTGGGTCTTTGAGGTCTACTGAACATCAATGTGTAATCAGAATCAAATACAGGTATCAGATTCAGAGTCTAGATAGGGAAGAAGAGTCTTGGCATAAAGTTAATATGGTATAGAGGTATAGAAAGATAGAATCCAGGGCTTCATATAAAAGCAGTAAGTACTATAGAAAATAAATGAGGAGAAAGCCTAAATAAATCTGGAGTTTAAATTTACATTCCAATTTTTAAATATTGTTTCAGTCAACCACCCACACAAAATTATATTTACCTAAACCACAAGAGAGACAGACAGCCATTCATTCAGTCATTCATTCTTTCAGAGAAAACATGATTCAGAACCTATTATGCTCTACTCACTGTGATAGACACTGAGGATAAAGATCTCTATAAGAAACTCACTGAAGGGGTGCCCAGGTGGCTCAGGTGGTTAAGCATCCGACTCAGTTTCAGCTCAGGTCACGATCTCAGGGTTGTGAGATTGAGCCCCACATTGGGCTCCACGCTCAGTGGGGAGTCTGCTTCCCCTCTCTCTGTGCCTCTCCCCCTGCTCATGCTCTCTTTCTCATTAATTAATTATTAATTGGTTAATTAATTAAAATAAAATATAAACTATCACTAGAGAATAATATTTATATTTTCCAATTATGTGATATAATATTCATTCAAGCATATATTTATTCAAAAGTGTTTACTGAGTATGTGTTGTATTCCATCTATTATATTAAGAACAGCAAACACTTTGATGAGCCAAAATGAATATGGCCTTTGCTTTCATAATATTGATCATTAAGTAGCATATATATATATATATATATATATGTTATATATATATAACAAATCATTAAGTAGCATATATATGTTATATATATATAAAACAAATCATTACACTAATGAATATATAAATACAAAATGGACTTGAAAACTGGGTACTAGGGAAGGATGTTCATAAACAATTATTTAGTCTAGCATACAAAGCATGAATGAGACTCAACTAGAAAACTAGAAAAAATGGATATGTGAGGAGGTGTGGAGTGTGGAGGTGAAAATGTATTCCAGAAAGAAGAGCTGACAGTTATACTGGCCCTATTATAGGCTGAATTTTTTTCTTCCCAGATTTTTATATAGAAGCCCCAACTCCGAGTACTTCAGAATGTAAGTGTATTTGGAGATAGGGCCTTTAAAGAGGTGTTAAGTATTTCAACTTTCATTGACTTTTAATGGAAGGTTGTTTTTAATTTGGATCACAGCAATAAAATCTTTTGACAGTTTTCTTTTTTTTAAAGATTCTATTTATTTATTCATGAGAGACACAGAGAGAGAGGAGAGAGAGAGAGAGAGAGAGAGAGAGAGAGAGAGAGAGGCAGAGACACAGGCAGAAGGAGAAGAAGCAGGCTCCATGCAGGGACCCTGATGTGGGACTCCATCCCAGGACTCCAGGATCATGCCCTGGGCAGAAGGCAGGCGCTAGACCACTGAGCCACCCAGGCGTCCCATCTTAGTTTTCAAAATACAATTTAAAGCTTGAATTTTTGTAAATAATTTTATTTGATGTGAAGATGATTGGATATAGATTGTAGAATAAAAAATTGATATTCCTTTAACTAAAAAAAAAAGACGTAATTATATTAAAATGACCACCCCCTCAGCATGTGCCATAATCCAATTGGACTGGTGTTCCTATAAGAAAAGGAAATTGAGAAACATGAAAGATGCCAGAGATGTGTGCATACAGAGGAAAAACTGTCAGGACACAGCAAGAATGTAGTCATGTGCAAGCCTAGACCAAGGGTCTTAGAAGAAACCAAAACTCATGACACCTTGATCTTGGACCTTCAATCTCCAGAACTGTGGAAAACATTTTTCTGTTATTTTAGCCATCCAATCTGTGGTATTTTGTTATGGTAGCCCTTAGCAAACTAATATAGGCCCTATGGCAGGAGAACACAGGAAATGTGACAAATTGGAAGAGGACAAGAAAACAGTGTAACAAGGAGATCTGTTAGATCAATCTATGGAATATGGTAGTGGCTAGACTGTTCAGAGCTTTATAGGCCACATTAAGGATCTTGGTTTTGTCCTCAGGGTAATTTATAAGATACTGATAGGTTTTAAGCAAGTGTTTGTATACCCATTACATGTTTTTAGCTATAAGTAGCAGAAAATCCAACCAGAAGTATACTAAACTGTAAAGACATTTATTCATAAGAAGTCCACAGATAGATTCCTGAGTTAGTTAATTCATTGACTTAAAAAGCCATCAAGACAGACACCTGGGTAGCTCAGTGATTGAAATCTGCCTTTGGCTCAGGGCGTGATCCTGGTGTCTTGGGATCAAGTCCCACATCAGACTCTCCACAGGGAGCTTGACTCTCCCTCTGCCTATGTCTCTGCCTCCCCACCCCACCCTCGTATCTCTCATGAACAAATAAATGAATAAAATCTAAAAACCCATCAAGGGGATTCCTGGGTGGCGCAGTGGTTTGGCGCCTGCCTTTGGCCCAGGGCGCGATCTTGGAGACCCGGGATCGAATCCCACGTCGGGCTCCCGGTGCATGGAGCCTGCTTCTCCCTCTGCCTGTGTCTCTGCCCCCCCCCCCCCGCCTCTCTGTGTGTGTGTCTATCATAAATAAAAATAAATAAATAAATCTTTAAAAAAAATAAAAACCCATCAAGAACAGAGGTCCTTTCTGTTTTTTATTTCACCCTTCCTATATTTGTTGGCTTGTCCTTCTAGGCTGAATTATCTTCTGATAATTATTTTCTGATAATTCTGATAAGTGTAGCTACTGCTACACTTTTAGGCAACATTTATTAATGTTAATATTCAGAGGAAGAGCAATGAGCATCCTAGTCTCAGAATCAGTTTTTAAAAATGAGTAAAGCCTTCTTGGAAGAATCTCAGCATGATTCTCATTTCTTATTGCACAGAATTCCTTCACATTCCCATTCCTAAAGCAGTTACTTGAAAATTGAAGTAAACCCATGATAATTGGGTTAGAGCAATCAAGATTTACCCATTCTATCTGGAAAGGGCCCAAACCTTCCCTGAAAGACAATCTCTTAAAGAAGAGTGGACGATATTGGGGTTCATTTAGGAAGGAGTAAAGAATGGCTTTTGGTTAGAAAAACCTACCCAAGGCTTTCCATAGATTATATGATTAGATTTGTGTTTTGAAATAATATTCTGGCTACAGTGCAGGGGATTTCTTGAAGAAGTTGGGTCAGAATGGAAAGCAAGGAGATCATTTAGTATACTATTACAGTATTCAAGGCTAGAGAAGATGATCTATTGGACCAGAATGGACAAAGTGAAGAAAAGTGGAGGGTATCAAGAAAGACTTAGAAAGATCTGATGATGCATTAAGTAAGAAATATGAGAGAACAGGAAGTATCAAGGTCAATTCCTAGTTTCCTGGTCTGTGCAACTGTATGAATGAAATACTGAAAGAACAGATTTGGGGAGGGAAATAATGAGTTTTACCATGGCGTGTTGAGTTTGGACTTTCACTGTATTGTCCAATTGGATATATCAGTTAAATAATTGGATATATGAGTCTTAAGCTCATATCAGAGATCTGAATCTAGAAAAGCATATCAAATTATTTAGATAGATATAGATAGATAGATAGATAGATAGATAGATAGATAGATAGATAGAAGATAGAACATAGATACTGAACACAGATGAGATATTTGGAATTCTCTGATATCAAATTAATGGGAAAAGATTATGGAACTTATAAAGGAAATTGAAAAGGGACAATCCCCTCTTTGGTAGAAAAATTAAATACATAAATAAAACAGTATGATTTTGAGAAAAAGAAGGGAGTATTTTGAGATATAGGGAATAGTTCAAGGAAATATTGCAAATTCTTAAGAATACAGAAAAAATTAGATGGTTACAGAATGTCATTTACAGAATATGGTAAAAGGCTTTTGAAAATAGAAAAGTGAAGAGCCAGGATAGAGATGTATAGTACATATTAGGCATGGAAGTGAAAGAGGATTGATGTGTGGGTGGTTTACACATTATACATTGACAACAAGATAGTGTGGCAGAAAGATTGATGCACTGATTCTTGAAAGTAATGTTTATTCTGTTTCTGATGGACGGAATGTTCTGTATATATTTGTTAGGTCCATTTGGTCTTAGGTAGAGTTCAAATTCAGTGTATCCTTCTTGGTTTTCTGTCTGGATAATCTGTCCATTGTTAAAAGTATGAAGTCCCTTGCTATTATTGTATTGTTATCTCTTTCTTCCTTCAGATCTATTACTATTTGCTTAATATATTTAGATGTTCCAATGTTAGTGCATATATATTTACAATTGCTATATCCTCTTGATGTATTGACTCAGTTATGAAAAAGAAAGGGTCAGAAAACTGGAAGACAGAGCATTTGAAAACAGCCAGTTTGAGGAACAAAAAGAAAAAAAAAGAATGAAAAAGCAAGATGCAAGTGGTAAAGGTAAATATATAGTTAAATTCAGAACACTCTCATACTGTATGCATAGATCACTTTTAACTCTAGCATAAATGTTAAAAGGCAAAAATGTTAAAACTAAGTATAGCTACAATAATTTGATAATGCATATACAAAATAAAATATGTGGGATCCCTGGGTGGCGCAGCGGTTTGGCGCCTGCCTTTGGCTCAGGGCGTGATCCTGGAGACCCGGGATCGAGTCCCATATCGGGCTCCCGGTGCATGGAGCCTGCTTCTCCCTCTGCCTGTGTCTCTGCCTCTCTCTCTCTCTGTGTGTGACTGTCATAAATAAATAAATTAAAAAAAATTAAAAAAAATAACAAAATAAAATATGTGAAGTGTGACAGTAGCAAAATGTGTGTGGGGGAATAAAAGTGTAAAGACTTTGTATTCAATCAAACTTAAGTTACTATCATCTTAAAATAGACTGTTGTAACTATAGACTATTCTATGTAAGCCTCATTATATCTATTACATACATAAAAGATAAATGGAAAGGAAATAAAACATATCACTACAAAAAAATCAACAAATCTCAAAGGAAGACAGTGGAAAGGAACAAAGGAATAAAACAACTACAAACAGATAACAATTAAGAAGGTGGAAATAGTAAGTCTTTACCTATCAATAATTACTTTAAATCAAAACGAATTGAATTCTCCAATCAGAATATATAGAGTTGTTGAATGGATAAAAATATAGAACTCAACTATATGTTGTCTATAATAGACTCAATTCCACTTTAAAGACACATATAGGCTGAAGGAGAATACATAGAAAAAGATATTCCATACAAATTGTAACCTAAAGAGATCATGGTTGACTATACTTATATCCAACAAAATAGACTTAAAGTAAAAATTGGTGACAAAAAATAAACAAAGAAAATCACTATATAATTATAAAGTGATCAATTCGTCCAAGAATATAACATTTATAAATATTAAGGCACCCAACATTGCAGCACCTAAATAGTAAAGCGAATATTTAAAAATCTGAAAAGAGAAATAACAATACAATAATAGTAAGGGACTTCAATACTTTGACTTTTATCAATGAATAAATCATCCACACAGAACATCAATAAGTAAAGAGTGGGTATGAGTAACACTATAGAACAAATGGTCCTACCTACCAGATATATAAAGAATATTATGACAGATGCAATACATAGATTCTTCTAAAGTATACATGGAACATTCTCCACAATAGATCATATGTTTGATCACAAAACAAATCTTAACAAATTTAGGAAGATTTAAATCATATCAGATATCTTCTCTGACCAAATTATATGAAACTAGAAATCAATAATGGAGTAAATTGGGAAATTCAAAAATATGTGGAAATTGAGCAACAGTCTTGAACAACCAATAGATTAAAGAAAAATCAAATGGAAAATTAAAAAGTATACTGAAACATACAAAAAATGGAAGCACAACATGTCAAATCTTATAGGATACAGGAAAAGCATTTCTAAGAGGGAATTTCATTTCCATAAATGCATATATTAAGAAAAAAGGAAAGATCTCAAGTCAGCAACTTAAGTTTATATCTCAAGGAAGGAAGAAACAAAGAAACAAAATAAGCTTAAAATTAATAGAAAAATAATAACAAAGGCCAGAATAGAAACAAATAAAATAGAGATCATAAAAATAATATAAAAATTAACAAAATTAAGAACTGTTTTTTTTGACAAGATAAATAAAATTGACAAATCTTTAGCATGAATAATGAAGGAAAAAGGTAGAGGACTCAAATAAATAAGATTACAAATGAAAGAGGGGATATTACAACTGATACTTCAGAAACACAAATGATTAAGATATTACTAGGAACAATTACACACCAACAAATTAGATAAACTAGAAGAAATGCATAAATTCCTAGAAACATACAACCTCCCATGACTGAATCATGAAGAATTAGAAAATCTAAACACATCAATCATAAGTAAGGATATTGCAGCAGCAATCAAAAATTTCCCAACTGAGGGGGACACTTGACGGGATGAGCACTGGGTGTTATTCTGTATGTTGGTAAATTGAACACCAATAAAAAATAATTTATTAAAAAAATTTCCCAACAAAGAACAGCCCTGTACCTGATAACTTCATGGTTGAATTCAACCATAAATTTTAAAAATTAATTTCAATCCTTCCCAAATCCTTCCAAAATGTTAATGGGAGGAAATATTTCCCAATTCAGTTGACAAAGTCAGCATTACACTTATAGAAGCCAGTTAAAAACATTACAAGAAAATTATATGCCAATATCTATATTTTGAACATAGGTGCAAAAGTCCTCAACAAAATACTAGTAAACCAAATTTAAGAGCATAAAAATATCATGACTATGATTATGTGGGATTTATTCGAGGGATATAAGTATGGTTCAACATATGCAATTCAACAAAGGTGATATACTACATTTAAATAATAAAAGATAAAAATCATAGTATCATCTCAACAGATGCAGAAAAATCATTTGACAAAATTCAACATTCTTTCATGATAATGACTCAACAAATTACATATAGAAGGAATATATCTCAACATCTCAACACAATAAATATATGTATTACAATCCCACAGCTGAAAGCTTTTCCTTTAAGATCAGAAACAAGTTAAGGATGACCACTCTCACCATTCTTATTCAACATATTACTGGAAATAATAGAGCAAGAAAAAGAATTAAAAGGTATCCACATGAGAAAGGAAGAATTAAAATTGTTTTCTGACTGCAGATGACATGACCTTATATGTAGAAAATCCTAAAGACTTGGTTAAAAAATTTAGAATAAATGAATACAGTAAATTTGCAAAATACAAAGTCAATATCCAAATACCAGTTACATATCTATAGACTAACAACAAACTATCCAAAAGCAAAATAAGAAAGACAATCCTATTTATAATAGCACCAAAAAGAATTAAATGCATAAAAACAAATTTTACCTTGAGAATTTAGAACTTCTGTACACTTAAAACTGTAAGACGTTGATGAAGGAAGTTGAAGACACAAATAAGTAAAAGTATAGCTCATGTCCAAGGATTTGAGGAATTAACATTGTTAAAATGTCCATACTACCCAAACTACCTATGGATTCAACGTATATCCTACTAAAACTCCGATGGCATTTAAAAAAAATCCAAAAATTATTATGGAACTCCCCTCCAAACACACAAACAGAAACTCCAAATACACAAAGCAATCTCGAGAAAGGACAAACCTGGAGGCATCGTAACTCTGTTTTTCCCACTTTTAAAAAAATTGAGTGTAGTAAACACACAATGTGACCCTCGTTTCATGTGTACAATTTAGTTAGACAAGATTATATGTTATGCTATGTTCACTACAAGTGTAGCTACCATCCGTCCCATTACATCACTGTTACAATATCATTGACTGTATGTCTTATGCTCTACCTTTTATTCCTGTGACTTACTCATTCCATAAATCTTGTTTTTACAATATATTATAAACCTATAGTAATCAAAATATTATGGAACTACCATAAAAGCAAACATATAAACCAATGAAACAGGATAAGAAGATCAGAAATGAACCCAAGTACAGATGGTCAACTAATGTTAGATAAGTATGCCAAGAACACACAATGGGGAAAATATTAGACACTTCAATAAATTTGCTGCTAAAACCAGAATGTCTCATGAAGTAAGATGATATTGGACCTTCCATACACAAAAATTAATTCAGAATGAATTAAAGACTTTTTTTAATTTTTTATTTATTTATGATAGTCACAGAGAGAGAGAGAGAGAGAGAGAGAGGCAGAGACACAGGCAGAGGGAGAAGCAGGCTCCACGCCCTGGGAGCCCGAGGTGGGACTCAATCCCGGGTCTCCAGGATCGCGCCCCGGGCCAAAGGCAGGCGCTAAAACGCTGCGCCACCCAGGGATCCCAAGACTTAAATATAAGTCTTAAAACTGTAAAACTTCTACAAGGAAACATTACAAAAAGGTTCATTGACATTATTCTTGGCAATAAGTTTTTTGGATATAAGACCAAGAACACAAGTAACAAAAGTAAGAATAAACAATTGGGACTACATCAAACTAGAATGCTTCTGCACAGCAAAGGAAACAATCAACAAGATGAAATACTAATATACAAAATGAAAGATAATATTTGTAAGCAATATATCTAATAAGGGGCTAATATCCAAAATATGTATGTAACCACTGTAAATGCCAAAGAAACAAATAATCCATTTAAATAATGGGCAACGGGTCTGAACAGATATTTTTCCAAAAAAGACATACACATAGCCAACAGGTAAATAAACGTGTACTCAGTGTCACTAATCACTAAGAATTATTTACAATGACCAAGATATGGAAACAACTTAAGTGTCTATTGATGAATGGGGTATATTAAACTGAAATCTTGTTATTTGTGACAACATGGCTGGATCTTGAGGGCATTATGCTAAGTGAAATAAGTCAGACAGAGACAAATATCATATTATCTCATTTATATGTGGAATCTAAAAGACAAACAAGAAAAGCTCATAGATACAGAGAAAAGATTGCTGGTTACCAGAGGCAAAGCATATGGGGTGGGTAAAATGGGTGAAGGAAGTCAAAAGGTATAAAGCTCCAATTATAAAAAAGTCATGGGAATGTAATGCACAGCATGATGACAATGGCTAGTAATATCATATTGTGCATTTGAAAGTTCCTAAGAAAGTACATCTTAAAAGTCCACATCATAAGAAAAAAAATTGTAACTATGCATGATAATGAATATTAGCTAAACTTATTGTGGTGATCATTTCACAATGTATATAAATGTTGAATCATTACATTACACACCTAAAACTAATATAATGTTGTCAATTATACCTTATTTTTTTAAAAGCCAAAAAGAAACTAAGACAATAATTAATTATTAAGAAATTATCTTCATTAAGACACCATTAGAGTAATGACATAAGCCAAAACTGAGAAAAAGATATCCACAATAAATATTCAATAAGGGTTTGTATCCTTAATCTCTCTCTCTGCGTGTATAATCAGGAATTATATATATATAATCTGCTACAACCAAGTAAGAAATAAACTAATAATCCAAAAAATAGACAAAAGACTTGAAATGGTGCATCACAAAATATCTTCAAGTTGTCAATAACCATATAAAAATGTGATCATCTTTAAATTATTAATGAAGGAAATGAATATAAACCCACAATGAGACACGACTAAATGTCCCCAAGAATGGCTAAAAATTTTAAATGTTAACCAGTGTCAGCAATGATGTACAGCAATATGATAAAAGTCAGAATAGTGTGTATATCTAGGCAGATACTGACTCTGAAGGGCCCTGAGGAAACTTTCTGGAGTGCTGGGGATTTTATGGATCTAGGTAGTGGTTTTATGGATGTATATATATATGAGAAAAAATAAAACTTTCCTATTAAGAGATTAGTATACCATACACAATAAATGTATGCTATACCTGAATTAAAAAGTACAAAAACCAAACCTGATGTCAGTTAATGCATATTTGTTGGGAATTTGACAATGTGCTAAAAGTTATGGATGATAAGGAATAGAATTTATGTTCTAGCCAAGAATTTTTATAAAATTACAGGATAAAATTGGAAGAAAAACATTATAAATGCCTCAAAATTACCTAAAGAAATACAAATTTCTTATCCTGTGAATTAAATTTACTAGAAAATGCTAGCTTGAATGATAATCCATTCTCACCTAAAACTTTCCTCATCAGTAGCAGGAGTTTTTCTCAGTAGTGAATTTAATCCTTTATTAGAGAAGTCTCTAGGTTTACGATAGTGTTTATAATTACCAATCGATCAAGAGGAATATTTTTGACAAAGTTTATCAACCATTAACCTCTTTTTACTAATGTTTCTATGGAACTAGCTAATGTATTGCATTAAGACATTAAGCAATTTTTAGCTGCTGCAGAAAATCACTATTGATAAATTAGGAATGAGTATCCAGGATAAAATGCATGCATTCTTACTATAACTAAAATTATTCATTTCACTTTAACAATATCCACAAAGAGACTTATTCATATATTCAAAAATATTTATTAAATGCCAATCAAATGCCAGATACTATGAGAGATGTTGATCATAGAATAGTGAATAAGAAAGACTTTGTTTCTGCCTTCATAGTGCTTATATTTTATGAAAGACAAGGGATAAATAACTAGAGAAGTGGATAAAAAGATTGATATTCTGGAAGAGACTACAGTCTAGTGAATGAATAAGAAATAATTTTCATAGAGTTTAGAAATTATTATAATTAATATATGCCCCTAGTAACTGTAGAAATAGGAACAGCAATTAATTTTGTTGTAGATGAGGTAACAGAAGACAGTGGATATTTACTTACTTTAAAAATTTTGAAACTAGCTACACATTTTAGGTTTTACGTCTCTGTTGTTCCTGAGTATAATCCAAGAATTAAACTTTTTCTCTACCTCCAAATATTTGAATTCCTTCCAAATTAACTCTTCTGATTGAGGTCAAGTTTCAAAGAATTGTGGTAGGAAAATATGCAAGGAATAATCCCAAACTTTTGGTACCACTTGAGACCTGACATGGCCCAGTATGTGGTCTATTCTGGATAATGTTCCATGTGCACTCAAGAAGAATGTGTATTCTGTTGCTTTAGGATGGAATGCTTGGTATATATCTATGAAGTCCATCTGGTCCAAGGTGTCATTCCAAGCTCTTGTTTCCTTGTTGATCTTCTAACTTAGATGATCTGTCTATTGCTGTGAGTGGGTTGTTAAAGTCCCTTACTATTGTATTATTTCAATGTGTTTGTTGATTTTGTTATTGATTGGTTTATATAATTGGCTGATCCCAAGCTAAGAGCATAAATATTTATAATGAACAGACATTTCTCCAAAGAAGACATAAAAATGGCTGACAGACACATGAAAATGCTCCCCATCACTTGGCTTCCCCATCAGGTAAATACAAATCAAAACCTCACACCAGTCAGAATGGCTAAAATTAACAGGTCGGGAAACAACAAATGTTGGTGAGGATGAAGAAAGGGGAACATTCTTACACTGCTGGTGGGAATGCAAGCTGGTACAGCTACCCTGGAAAACAGTATGGAGGTTCCTCAAAAAGTTAAAAATAGAGCTACCCTATGACCCAGCAATTGCACTACTAGGTATTTACCCCAAAGATACAAATGTAGTGATATAAAGGGGCATCTGCACCCCAATGTTTATAGCAGTAATATCTACAATAGCCAAACAATGGAAAGAGCCCAGATGTCTCTTGACAGATGAATGGATAGAGAAGATGTTATTCTTCTTATTTTTCTTATTCTTTAATATATATGTTAAGATGTTATTCTTATTCTTCTTATTCTTTAATATATATATAAAAGAATATTAATTAAAGAATTAAAGAATAATATATATATAATAGAATATATATTATATTAAATATATTAAAGAATAATATTAAAGAATATATATTAAAGAATAATAAAGAAATATATATATATTCAGATGTGGTATATATATTCATATATATGAATATTAGTTACCAAAAAGGACGAGATCTTATATATTATATATATTTATGAATATATATATATATGAGTATTACTCAGTTAACAAAAAGAATGAGATCTTACCATTTGCATCGACAATGGATGAAACTGGGGGGCATTATGCTGAGTAAAATAAGTCACTCAAAAACAAAAGTCACTCAGAGAAAGACAATTGTCATATGGTGATTTCACTCATATGTGGAATATAAGGAACAGTGCAGAGGATCATAGAGGAAGGGAGGGAAAACTGAATGGTAAATCAGAGAATGAGAAAAGCCATGAAAGACTTAAATGTAGGAAACAAACTGATGGTTGCAGGAGGGGAGGTGGGTAAGAGGATGGAGTAAACTGGATGATGGGTCTTAAGGAAGGCATGTGATGTAATGAGCAGTGGGTTATAAGCAACTGATGAATAACTTAACTCTAGATCTGAAACTAATGATGTTAGCTAATTGAATTGGAAAAATAAACCTTTAATCTATTCTTTTTAATATTCTCATTTCTATGGATAACTTTCCTTCTACTTCCAAACTCTGGGTGCTTCCTCCCTTTCCTAAATTTTTCACTACTTCAAGACATAAAAATTTCTCTCTTTGTGGAGAACCTACAACTTTTTTCTCCAAAATTGTAACCTAGTTCTACCTGCAGCTTCTTATCCTTCCTAAATCTCTCTTAAGTAGAATCTACCCATTTTCCCATAGTGTCTGTTGTCAAGATTCAGGAGACAGATTCATAATGAATTCCACCTTATAATAATGTTTACAGAGTATTATTCCTCTAGCCTGGTGTAAAAAGCCTCTGCCTCTGAGCCTTGTATCAAGCTGTTAGAGCAATTTCTCTCTTTTGCATTCCACAGCACTACCTGGGCACATTGCCAACTCTAAATGTATGCATTTGTAATCCTCAAACTCCATCCCTACCTTCTGAACTTAGATAATAGATTTCAACACCTCTTTGAATATCCCCCAAGAATGTGCTGACACCAAAGTCTTTTGATCAGTGTAGATTTTACTAATTATTTCATTGGACAGACAGAAGAGTAGGTTTACATCTCACACTTTACAGGAGGCCCTTAAGATTTCCCATCAAATATTTATTTTTTTCAAAGTCCCTTCTCTCTGGAAACAATAATGGGGATTATTTCCTTTGTTTTGTTAAATTCATAAGTCTCTAAAAGGGTGCAGCTTGTGGCCCCCAAATTGTAACAGACTTACTGAGGTATAATTAATACATAAAGAACCGCATAATTTAAATCTGCACAATTTGATGATTTGGGAGATAAGTAAACTCCTGCGGTACTATCACTACTATTAAGCTAATAAAGAGTTTAGTGAAATAGCTTTTTCAAATTTTTCATACAGATAAAATGTGTTTAGTAGATCTCAGATAAAAGTAGAGCTCTGTCAAAATGAATATGAAGGACATTTTGCATACAGTACTCAGAATCACCCCTCCCCTCCTAGTCAAATACTGATTATAGATTTCTTACTGATTCAAAAACACTGTGCCTAAATGAGTGTTTATGTTTGTGTATGTATGGGTGTGTTTGTGTGTGTGTGTGTGTGTGTGTGTGTGTGTGTAAAGAGAGAGAGAGAGGGATGCCCATATGTTTATTTTTATTTTTTTGTTTTTTTGTTTTTTTTTGTTTTTTTTTCATATATGTGTTTAAAATAATCATTAAGTAAACTATGTATATTTGATATTAGTTCATTTTTATTCTATTAAACTTTATGATATTTATAAAGTCCTGAGACAGTGGAAATTCTCAAAGATCCCTAAGAACAGATACCTGATTCAAGAGGACAAAGCCAATGTTTAGAGCAACAATCCTGTTTAATACGGTAGGAAGAATACAGAAGAGATCACTTTATATAATGGAACTCAAAAACTTTGTCCCTGATCTAGTGTGGTTCTCATTACACAATGCTGAGAGATTTTCATTTTATTTTACATAAATGTTATCAGTGAAGGATTTTAAGAAGTGAAACTACTTGATCAGATTTGTTTTTTAGATATATTATTCCAGAAATATGAGGGATGGGTTGGAGGGGTATAAGAATGGAGGTAGAGAAAACAGATAAGAGAGATGATGAGGGGCTGAACTACAACAGTAAGGCCAGAGAGAGAAACAATTTTAACTGACACTTAGAAAGATAAATTGATTGTTGGATAAATGGGAATGTAACAGGTAAAAGTAAGGAAGAGGTCAAAACCAATTACCATGTTTCTGGCTTTAGAATAGTGACTTACACATTCTTTTGAGAATTTTATGAAACTATTAGACTTTCCCCTCAAGGAAGGAACATAGATGCACACAGAATGAATTTTACATACAATATAAAAAGGTTCAAATTTCTCTGCTGTAGTAAGCAGATTGGGATCAGTAGTTTGAGTGTATAAAGCTATTTTGATATTCTGATAAACCTTGATGGATTGAATTTACAAACTGTCATTTAGTGATGAGTTAATGAAACTAATCAATAAATAATTTAGAGGTTTTTTTGTCTTTTCAAAAGAGGTTTAAGGGAAAATATACATATTTTTAAATTTTCTCCATTGATATGGCTGTTTGCAAATCTTATACATTTAAGGCCATTAATTATGTCTATGAGAAATTATGAATAAATTAAAAAGTTAGCCATCCTAATATTTTGGCCATTTACATTTTACAGAGACATATAAATAAAGTATTTTATTTATTCATAGCTGATATTTGCTAATTGTTGAATTCCTATTTACTATTTACTGTATTGTTAAGTATGTGAGATACGACCTCTAAAAGGCACAAAGACTAGCAGAAGACAAGAAAAAGCACACAAATGCTGTGAAAATAAAGGCCAATATGGTCAATATCAGAAGAGTGTGGCAGATATAATTTCATGGGAATGAATAAAAGACAGAATCACATACCTCTATAGTTTCCTAAGACTTGTATGTAAGGCCTCAAAGGGAACTGTATGGATATTTTGCTTGTTTTATATTATGTTTTTAGAAGTCAGAAATAATCTTTAGATTACTTTGCATACATGTCTTTTTTTAAATTTTTTTTATTGGAGTTCAATTTGCCAACATATAGCATAGCACCCAGTGCTCATTCCGTCAAGTGCGCCTCTCAGTGCCCGTCACCCAGTCAGCCCAACCCCCCACCCACCTCGCTTTCCACTACCACTAGTTTGTTTCCCAGAGTTAGGAGTCTCTCATGTTCTGCTACCCTCACTGATGTGTACCACTCATTTTCTCTCCTTTCTCCTATAATTCCCTTCACTATTTTATATATTCCCTGAATGAATGAGACCATATAACGTTTGTCCTTCTTCGACTGACGTAATTCACTCAGCATAATACCCTCCAGTCCCATCCACTTTGAAGCAAATAGTGGGTATTCGTCGTTCCTAATGGCTGAGTAATATTCCTTTGTATACATAGACCACATCTTCTCTATCCATTCATCTTTTGCTGGGCACTAAGGTTCCTTCCACAGTTTGGCTATTGTAGACATTGCTGCTATAAACATTGGGAGGCAGGTGTCCTGCGGTTTCACTGCATCTGTATATTTGGGATAAACCCCCAGTAGTGCAATTGATAGGTCATAGGGCAGTTCTAGTGTTAACTCTTTGAGGAACCGCCACACAGTTTTCCAGAGAGGCTGCACCAGTTCACATTCCCACAGACAGTGCAAGAGGGTTCCCCTTTCTCTACATTCTCTCCAACATTTCTTGTTTCCTGTCTTGTTAATATTCCCCATTCTCACTGGGGTGAGGGGGTATCCCATTGTGGTTTTATTTGTATTTCCCTGATGGCAAGTGATGCGGAGCATTTTCTCATGTGCTTGTTGGCCATGTCTATATCCTCCTCTGTGAAATTTTTGTTCACGTCTTTTGCCCATTTCATGACTGAATTGTTTGTTTCTTCGCCATTGAGTTTAATAAGTTCTTTATAGATCTTGGAAACTAGCCCTTTATCTGATAGGTCATTTGCAAATATCTTCTCCCATTCTGTAGGTTGTCTTGCAGTTATGTTGAATGTTTCTTTTGCTGTGCAGAAGCTTTTGATCTTGATGAAATCCCAGGAGTTCATTTTGCTTTTGTTTCCCTTGCCTTCATAGATGTATATTGCAAGAAGTTGCTGTGGCCAAGTTCAAAAAGGGTGTTGCCTGTGTTCTCCTCTAGGATTTTGATGGATTCTTGTCTCACATTTAGATCTTTCATCCATTTTGAGTTTGTCTTTCTGTACGGTGTAAGCAAGGGGTCTAGTATCATTCTTCTGCATGTGACTGTCCAATTTTCCCAGCACCATTTTTTGAAGAGACTATCCATTTTCCAGTGGGTAGTCTTTCTGGCTGTGTCGAACATTAGTTGAGCACAGAGTTGAGGGCCCAATTCTGGATTCTCAATTCTGTTTCATTAATCTATGTGTCTGCTTTTTGTGCCAGTACCACACTATCTTGATGACCACAGCTTTGTAGTACAGCATGAAATCCAGCATTGTGACGCCCCGGCTTTGGTTTTCTTTTTGAATATTCCCCTGGCTATTTGGGGTCTTTTCTGATTCCACACAAATCTTAAGATGATTTGTTCCAACTCTCTGAAGAAAGTCCAAGGGATTTTGATAGGGATTGCATTAAATGCGTAAATTGCCCTGGGTAGCATTGACATTTTCACAATATTAATTCTACCAGTCCATGAGCATGTAATATTTTTCCATCTCTTTGTGTCTTCCTCAGTTTCTTTCAGAAGTGTTCTGTAGTTTTTAGGGTATATATCCTTTAGCCCTTTAGTTAGGTTTATTCCTAGGTATCTTATGCTTTTGGGTGCCATTGTCAATGGGATTGACTCCTTAATTTCTCTTTCTTCAGTCTCATTGTTAGGGTATACAAATGCCACGAGTTTCTGGGCATTGATTTTGTATCCTGCCACACTGCCAAATTGCTGTATGAGTTTTAGCAATCTTGGGTTGGAGTCTTTTGGGTTTTTATGTACAGTATCATATCATCTGCAAACAGAGAGAGTTTGACTTCCTCTTTGCCAATTTGAATGCCCTTTGTTACTTTTTGTTGTCTCATTGCTGAGGCTAGGACTTCTAGTACTATGTTGATTAGCAGTGGTGACAGTGGACATCCCTGTCTTGTTCCTGTTCTTAGGGTAAAGGCTCCCAGTGTTTCCCCATTGAGAATGATATTTGCTGTGGGCTTTTCTTAGATGGCTTTTAAGATGCTGAGGAAGGTTCGCTCTATCCGTACACTCTGAAGAGTTTTGGTCAGAAATTGATGCTCTATTTTGTCAAATGCTTTCTCTGCATCTATTGAGAGGATCATATGATTCTTTTTTTGCTTTTGTTGATAAGATCTATCACATGGATTGCTTTATGAGTGTTGAACCAGCCTTGCATCCCGGGGATAAATCCCACTTGGTCATGAGGATTAATCTTCTTAATGTACTCTTGGATCCTATCGGCTAGTATCTTATTGAGAACTTTTGAATCTGTGTTCATCAGGTATATTGGTCTGTAATTCTCCTTTTTGGTGAGGTTTTTGTCTGGTATTGGAATTAAGGCGACGATGAACTCATAAAATGAGTTTGGAAGTCGTCCATCCCTTTCCATCTTTCCAAACAGCTTTAGTAGAATAGATATTGTTACTTCTTGAAACGTTTGATAGAATTCCCCCTGGGAAGCCATCTGGCCCTGGTTTTTGTGTCTTGGGAGGTTTTTGATGACTGCTTCAATTTCCTCCCTGATTATTGGCATTTTCAGGTTTTCTATTTCTTCCTGTTCCAGTTTTGGTAGTTTGTGGTTTTCCAGAAATGTGTCCATTTCTTCTAGATTGCCAAACTTATTGGCGTATAGCTGCTCATAATATGTTTTAAAATTGTTTGTATTTCCTTGGTATTGGTGGTGATATCTCCTTTTCATGCATGATTTTATTAATTAGAGACTTTTCTCTTTTGTTTTTAATAAGGCTGGCTAATGGTTTATCTATCTTATTAATTCTTTCTACAAATAAACTCCTGGTTTCGTGGATGTGTTCCATAGTTCTTCTGGTCTCTATTTCTTCGAGTTCTCCTCAAATCTTTATTAACTCTCTTTTTCTGCTTGGTGTAGGTTTTATTTGCTGTTCTTTCTCTGGTTCCTTTAGATGCAAGGTTAGCTTGTGTATTTGAGTTTTTTCCAGTTTTTTTGAGGGATGCTTATATTGTGATGTATTTCCCCCTCAGGACTGCTTTTGCTGTAACCCAAAGATTTTGAATGGTTGTATCTTCATTCTCATTAGTTTCCATGAATTTTTTTAATTCTTCTCTAATTTCCTGGTTGACCCTCTCGCCTTTTAGCAGGACAGTCTTTAACCTCCACGATTTTGAATTTCTTCTTGTGATCGAGTTCTCGTTTGAAAGCATTATGGTCTGAAAACATGCAGGGGACAATCCCTATGTTTTGGTATCGGTTAAGACCTGATTTGTGACCCTTATGTGGTCTATTATGGAGAAAGTTCCGTGTGCACTTGAGAAGAATGTGTATTCAGTTGCATTTGGATGTAAATTTCTGTAAATATCTGTTACATCCATCTGGTCCAGTGTATCATTTAAAGCTCTCATTTCTATGGAGATATTGTGCTTAGAAAATCTGTCATTTGCAGAAAGTGCCGTGTTGAAGTCTCCCGGTATTAGTGTATTATTATCTAAGTATGTCTTTACTTTGGTTATTAATTGATTGATATGCTTGCCAGCTCTCTTATTAGGGGCATAAATATTCATGATTGTTAGCTCATCTTGTTGGATAGATCCTGTAAGTATGATATAGTGTCCCTCTTCATCTCTAATTACAGTATTTGGGATACACTTTAATTTATCTGATAAGAGGATGTCTACCCCTGCTTTCTTTCGACGACCATTTGAATGGTGAATGGTTCTCCAACCTTTTATTTTCAGGCTGTCGGTGTCCTTAGGTCTAAAATGAGTCTCTTTTAAACAGCAAATAGATGGGTCTTGCTTTTTTATCCAGTCTGAAACCCTGTATCTTTTAATGGGATCATTAAGCCCATTCACATTCAAAGTTACTATTAAAAGATATGAATATAATGTCATCCTGACACCATTCAGTCTCTGGGTTTTTTTTTTTTGGGGGGGGATTTTTTTTTCTTTGGGCTTCCTCTTTCTTTGACAGAGTCCCCTTTAATAGGTCTTGCAGAGCTGGTTTGGTGGTCACATATTCTTTCATTTTCTGCCTATCTTGGAGGCTCTTTATCTCTCCTTCCATTTTGAATGAGAGCCTTGCTGGATAGAGAATTCTTGGCTGCATGTTCTTCTCGTTTAGGACCCTGAATATATCCTGCCAGCCCTTTCTGGCCTGCCAGGTCTCTGTGGAGAGGTCTGCTGTTAATCTAATAGTTCTCCCCACATAAGTTAGGGATCTCTTGTCTCTTGCTGCTTAAAGATCTTCTCTTTATCTTTGGAATTTGCAAGTTTCACTATTAAATGTCGAGGTGCTGAACAGTTTTTATTGATTTTGGGGGGGGGATCTCTCTATCTCCTGGATCTGAATGCCTGTTTCCCTCCCCAAATTAGGGAAGTTCTCAGCTAGGATTTGTTCAAATATGGTTTCTGGCCCTCTGGCCCTCTGGGCGCCCTCTGGAACCCCAATTATACATCGATCTTTCCTTCTGAGGCTGTCATTTATTTCCCTTAACATTTCCTCATGGTCTTTTAATTGTGTTTCTCTTTTTTCCTAGTTTCCTTCCTTGCCATCCTCTTGTGTTCCTGTGTCACTCACTCTTCTACCTCATTAACCCTCATCGTTAGGACCTCCAGTTTAGACTGCATCTCATTTAATTGATTTTTAATTTCTCCCAGATTAGGTCTAAATTATGCAATCATGATGTCTCTTGAATCCTTTATGCTTTTTTTCCAGAGCCACCAGTAGCTTCATATATATATATATATATATATATATATATATATATATATATATATTTAATATATATTGTGCTTCTGAATTGGCTTCCTGACATCGAATTGTAATCCAAATTCTGTAATTCTGTGGCAGAGAGTACAGTTTCTGATTCTTTCTTTTGTGGTGAGTTCTTTCTAGTCATTTTGCTCAGTGCAGGGTTGCTAAAAAGGATTTGTACTGGAAAAAGGAAGAAAACAAAAGAGAAAAGAAAGAAAAGAAAAAAAGAAAAAAACAAACAAAAAACAAAAATAAAAACAACAAAGGAGGAGGGTATCCTCTGATTCTATAAACTGTAAATCCCTCGACTTCCCCTGGAACTTTCCAGTGCTGTTTGGTCAAGAACTTGCTCTTTCCCTGTCCTTCTAGCTGGTCTTCTGGAGGAGGGGCCTGCTGTGCTGATTCTCAGGTGTGTGGAGATGGGGGCACTGCCCTGCCCCCTGCCAGGTGCATGGCTCCGTGGGAGCTCTTTACCCCATGGGGCCTCTGTTTTCTATAGGCTCTGTCTGTCCCAGGCACAGGGTGACACCAGGAGGAACAACCCCACTGGCAGCGGCCAGCTCTCCAGCCTTGGAGTCAGCTCCCGCAGTAACTTCTACAGTCTCCCAGTCCACACTGGCTTGGATGCTCCCCGGGTGGTGCAGGTGCACTGATCTGCACAGCTTGGGGACACCCAGCAGCAGGAGTGTCCTCGCTGTCTTGGGCCCTCCCGGCCTTCGCCTGTCCCGAGGGGAGCGCAGGATCCTGGGCTGTGTGCCCCAGAGCCCTGCAATCTGGGGCCTGCGCTGCTGGAATCACGCTCCCGGGACCGTGCAGCCCCCTCTGCCCTGAGCCTCTGCTTGAGCTTCTCCCGAAGCCCTGCCGGGCATGCACTCCAGCTCTTTACGGAGCTCAGCCCACAGTCTGTGGCCCGCTCTCCCTAGGGCACACTTCCTCGGTTAATGACTCTGAGAACCTGGGGATTTCACTGCCCCTCCTGGGATCCTGCCCGAGTTCCCTGCTAAGCGCCTTTCTGTCCGGGAAGAATCGGTGCGGATTTTTATAGTTCCTGCTTCTCTGGGACTGGGCTTCCCTGTCCTGGAGGCTTTCTCCACTGTCCTTAGCCCGACTCCTCGTGGGGGCCCTTCCTCCACTTGATTCTTTTTTATTTATTATTTTTTCTGACTTCCTACCTTGATAGAAGCACAAACTCTTCTCACTGTAGCATTCCAGCTGTTCTCTCTTTAAATCTCAGACCGAATTCATAGGTTTTCAGGATGATTTGAAAGTTATCTAGGTAAGTTGGTGGAGACAGGTGACTTGGGGACCCTACTCTTTCACCATCTTGCCCCGCCAGTGCATATGTGTCTTATAAATACTTATGGAAATGGTAGTGAAGTTGTTTTTTATTTTTTTTATTTTTTTTGTGAAGTTGTTTTTTAAACCTTAAGGATAAGATTATTTATGTAGAGATGTGAGACTCCAGACCCAACTTTTATCTTGTATATTCCTTGCTTGGAGTGTCTACTCATGAAATAAGATGTGTGATAATATTTAATTAAAAAATACCTATAAAATCATTATTATTATTATAATTAAAGAATGTAGACACCAGAAAGACATCCCTAAAAAGGTAAAATGGATGTTTATGCAAATGGATTTTTGGTGACATTAAGGTCTATATGAGGTATTGGGAAAATGTATCCCCTTCATTTAATCTATCTCATTGTCAGGCTCTTCCTTTCCTATAATAGTACACATTTGAAACATGATAATTCATTTTCAGTAATAAACTTCTATGTTTTTCTCTGTCTTGGTACTTATGGCATGAGAATACCAGTTGGCTGTGTCAAACAGATAAGCAGGGGAAATGAAAGCATTTTCAAATATATAAACCATGTAAATTTTATTTCCTTCCTTGATTTTTGTTTTCATTTTTAAATGCAAATGGTGATAACATTTTACGCATTTAATAATGTTTTTTTTCAAAAGTATAAATCAGATGACCCTATCAATGGGTCAGGATGAGCAATCAAGTGGTTAATACTGTGTTGATTTCCCAAACTACAGGTGAGTTTCAGTAGCTTACAATTCTTAAAGTAGGTTTTGTAGCTTGTAAAATTGCATCTCATATATATTTATTTTTATATTTATAAACTCTATTGGGAATAAAGCATAAACTTTCAGCTTCTGAGGTGACAGCGTAATGTGGTAAAAACATGAAACAATTTGGGCTTGAGGGCTCTGTTTTCACTACAACAATATGTGTCACCCTGTCTGGTCACATAATGTATTTATACTTTTGTATCTAATTTGAGGCAAAATTTAGTTTAGAAGTGAATGTAGAGATGAAAAGAAAGCTCAAATTATAAAAATAAAGTTGACAGGTTTAGCAAGACATTAGATATAATGAGTGAAGCAGAGTAACATGTCAAAAAGCTCTCCATACTCCCCACCCCACCTTGTATCTATATCTTAGTTCTTTAAGATGTATAACAGTCAGGATACACTAGGCTATGCTGTGAAAGTAATACCAAAATCTCACTTCCTTCACACTAAACAAATTTATTTCTTGTTCATGCAAATTCTGCTTCAAGTCCCCATGATTTTATATTTCTCATGTGGTGACTAAGTATTCCAAGCTGCTTTTATTTTATGGCACGTGAATTTCAACATGATGCTTCAGGGTCCATTTTAGCAGGTGAAGAGAGTATGACACACTGGCTCTTAAGTGTGTCAGCCCTGAAGTGATACATATTACCATCAGTCACAGTCAATTGACAAGAATTAGTCATGTGGTCCCATTCAATTTACAAGGCTGGGAAATATATATATATTTTTATATGTCCAGGAAAGCAAAGAGAAGTGGAGATAATGGTGAGCCTGAGTAATGTTTATCTAGATTATATGGAATTCAGTGGTTTTGCACCAAGAATTGAGTGGAATAAAAGAATTACTTTAGAGGAGGAAAAAGTTAATAGATGAAAACACAATATAAAAATGTGTAAACATTAAAAATTGGAATGATATATTTTAATAATTTAAAGAAATCATTATTATGACTCAAAACTTTATAAGAAAAATGTATAGTGATAATTTTGAATTTCTTCACTGAAAATGTAACATCAATTGAAGTTGAACATTCCCTTAGGCACAATAATTCTATAAGATTCTTTTACAAATGTCAGTCTTCCTGGTAAATATTTTTTCATGTAAAAATGTCAGTATGATTATTTTGATTGTTGCATGATATATTAGATGTTTTAAAAATCAAATACAGCATATCTTGGATAAACTCTATAACAATCATCAGATATGAAAAGTGAACTTAAACTTACTGCTCCCTAGTGTCTTCTTCTTAATATTTGCCTGAATATTACAAATCAAAGAATTATGTGAATACTCTCAAATATGCTTTCAAATGTCAAATTAACATTCGTGGAAGAAGACATTTGCAGAGAGTATTTTGAGATAGTCAAGCTAAAAAATTGCCAATAAGCTACACTTTTTATTAAAAAGCCAATGAATCGGGGATCCCTGGGTGACTCAGCAGTTCAGCACCTGCCTTTAGCCCAGGGCGTGATCCTGGATTCCCAGGATCCAGTGCAGCACGTCAGGCTCCCAGGATGGAGCCTGCTTCTCCCTCTGCTTGTGTCTCTGCCTCTCTCTCCATGTCTATCATGAACAAATAAATAAAATCTTAGAAAAAAAGGCCAATGAATCTTCTGGTGCCAGAGCAAAAGGAAATATTTGATTCTTTAAACATTTTAATTAAAAAATGTCTACAACATAAAATATGCAACTTTCTGCTGTACCACCCAACAATATTAAAAAAGAAAAAACAATTTCCTCAACAAAGCTAGAGACTGAGCTGACAAAGATAAGGTAATTGGTGCTAAAATTTAAAAATTTGTTTGCTTTACTTTAATGAATTGTATCATATATTCCTTAATGTTACCCTAAAAAATGTGAGATAGAAGTAAAAATAAACTGTCAATTTAAATTATTTTGGAATTTTTCTATTTACACTTTTAGATAGTTTTCATATTTATGATCAGTATCACTTTTTCTTTTTTGTTTCTTTTTTTGTTTGCACAAAACAAACTTTGAAGTTTTAGTAACAAAAGAGATACCAATGAAAAGTCAGTGAAAAACAGAGTGGAAAGAAGAAAGGAATTGGGGGGGGATAATGGAATTGAAAAATAACTCCATTGAAAGGAAAATCATAGAAAAAATAACGCAAAAATAAGATAAATAAAACACCCAATAAGTTAGGAGCACCTGCATGACTCACTTAGTTAAGCATCTGACTCTTGATTTTGGCTCCGACATGTTCTAAAGGTCATGAGGTCAAGCCCCCACCTCTCCCTCTGCTCCTCACCCTGGCTCTCTTTCTCACTCTCTAAAAAAATAATAATGTTATTTTTAGTCCTGAATATATAAATATTTTCATTGGAAATAAACGGGCTTTCTGTCTGAAGGAAAATAATCCCAGATGAAATCAGTAAACTGCAGAAGAGAATGAAGGGTACAAAAAATGGTAACTATGTAAGACACATAAGACTATATACATAATTAAAAGTGACAAAGTCACCAATGTTTTCTGAGGTTTATCACATAAAAAGAATAACAACAATAGTACAAAAAGCATTGAATAGAATCCAACTGTTCTAAGTTTCTTGCATTGTTCATTAAAAGTAATTATTCAAGGTAGGCCATAATAAGTTAAGCATGCATATTGTCATGTCTAGATTAACCACTAAAAACCTAAAACTATTTAAAAAGTTATATAGCTAAGAATCTAATAGAGAAGACATATGGAATAAATTAATTGATCCAAAAAATAGGAAAATTGAATAAAAAATGGACTAACAGCAGATAGGACATTACAAAAAGATAGCAAAATGGGGGCAGATATAATTATAATAATTGCACTCAATGTAATGAGTTCCATACAAATTATCTGGCTGGGTTTGAAAAACAACAACTACATGCTGTTTTTAAAAAGTGTACTTTAGGGGATCCCTGGGTGGCGCAGCGGTTTGGCGCCTGCCTTTGGCCCAGGGCGCGGTCCTGGAGACCCGGGATCGAATCCCACATCGGGCTCCCGGTGCATGGAGCCTGCTTCTCCCTCTGCCTATATCTCTGCCTCTCTCTCTCTCTCTCTCTCTCTCTCTCTCTCTCTCTGTGACTATCATAAATAAATAAAAAAAATTAAAAAAAAATAAAAAGTGTACTTTAATATAAAATTGAAACAAAAATAAAAGGGTAGAAATATTCAATTCCAACCATGAAGAAATATTCCAGGAATTGCTTTCAAACTCTGTACAATGTGATATGCAAGTAAAATACATGAAAACACCATTTTAAGACATTTGACCATAGGAGGACAGACAGTGACCACTAGGAGAAAGGAAACAAAGGAATACAGTACCACAGTTGCCCTAGGTAACTTCCTGAAGGCAATTTTCATGTTGAAGTATAGGGAGCTGAAACCAAAGTGGAGCCCTGAAGTCTTGCTAAATTGAGGAGACTGAGATCAGAATATGGAGGGTTGCAGTGTCAAGAAAGAATTTGTAAGGCAAAATATCTTAGAAGAGGGAATTCCACAGAGAAAAAAAATGAGAATTCTAAAAATCTACAAAGGAATTTGCTCAAATATTTGCTTGAGTACTGGTCTAGGCTGGTATGTTGGATTTCCAAAAAGATGAGGAAACAATCAGTGAAGAATGGTAGGCTGCACATTTTCTGAAGCTCATACAAGGCCTGAGGATAGCTTGAAAGTCAGAATGGTGAGGTACTCTCAAACACAGCATTAGGCAGAGTTCTCAGAAATTCATTGCCTTAGAGTGAGAAAAAGAGCACTATATTAAAGATAACAATGGGTATTCCCTAAAATAAAAATAAATAAAACTAAAATAAATAAATAAAAATAAAACTTGAAAGCATAAAACTTCCCAATTGACATAACTGCCTAACAGAATAAAGTCCAATGCTCTTTACTTTAAAGAAATTTAACAAAATCCAGCATCCAGTAATATAAAAATATCATTTGATATCCAATTTTTAAAAATCAGGAATTTAAGAAAAGAGAAAATATGACCCAGAACTGGAAGAAAAATCAACCAATAAATACAGTGCCAGAAGTGAGAGAAATTATAATTGTAGTAGGCAAAAGGTCACTGCAAATATACTTCATATAATCAAGAATGTATAAGAAACCATGAACAAGATGAAAAGAAAAACAGAAGCCTTTAAAAGACAAAAATGACACTTTTAAACACAGTATCCGAAATATACTGGATGCAATTAAGAGCATATTAGATAAATATGAAGAAGAGATTATTTAACTTGAAGACAGCAGTATAGACTAGTCCTAAAAAAGCATTGAGATACAAGAAGATAAAAACAGGCAAACACAGCATCAGTGACTTGAGGGGAATGATATTAAGTGGTGACAGACATACATGATGTTGAAGTCTCAGGATGTGTCTAGAAGAGAGGGCTATAGGAAAAATATTGAAGAAATAATAGTCAAAGTTTATTTTTTCTACATTTGATTACATTAATAAGGCCAAACTCCAAGTTCTTAATGAGTTCTATGTAAACTAAATATAGAAAATATCTCACCAATACAACCAATTAAATTGCTAAAAATAGCAGTGATAAAGATAAAATCTTAAGGGCAGCTAATTAAAAAAATTACAAAAAGTGAAGAGAGAGCCCAAGAGTAACATAGATCAGAAAGAAACAATCTACAGAAACAGGGACATTACAGGTAATAAAATGGCACTAAATTCATATCTTTAAATAGTTATTCTGAATGTACATGGGCTAAATGCTCCAATCAAAGGACATAGGATATCAGATTGTACAAAATACAAGACCCATCCATATACTGTCTATAGGAGACTCATTTTAAACCTAAAGATACCTCCAGATGAAAGTGAGGGGGTAGAGAACAATTTACCATGCTAATGGCCCTCAAAAGAAGGCTGGGGTAGTAATCATCATATCAGACAAATTAGATTTTAAACCAAACACTGTATAAAGAGATGAAGAGGGACATTTAAAGGGTCTATCCAACAAGAAGATCTAAGAATCACAAAAGTTAATTTGGAAGGAACTCAAACACTTGGAGGGTAAAGGACATCCTACTACAGAACGAATGGGTCAACCAGAAAATTAAAGAAGAATTTCAAAAATTCATGGAAACTAACAAAAATTAAAATGCAACTGTTCAAAACCTTTGGGATATAGCAAAGGCAATCTTAAGAGGATGTACATTGCAATACAAGCCACTCTCAACAAATTAGAAAAATCTCAAAAAAATTAGAAAAATCTAAAATACAGAAGCTATCCTTACACCTAATGGAGCTAAAGAAAGACACAAATGAAGCTTAAAATAAGTAAAAGAAGAGAAATAATTAAGATTAGAGCAAAAATCAATAAAATAGAAACCAGAAGAGTAGTAGAATATATCAGCAAAAGTAGAAGCTGGTTCTTTGAAAGAATTAGTAAGATCAATAAACAGACATATCAAAAGAAAAGAGAAAGGACCCAAATTAATAAAATCATGAATGAAAGAGTAGAGATCTCAACCAACATCAAAGGAATTTAAGCAATTTTAAGAATGTATTATAAGCAACTATATGCCAACAAATTAGGAAATCTGGAAGAAATGGATGCATTCCTAGAAACTTATAAACTGCCAAAACTGGGCCAAGAATAAATAGAAAACCTGAACATATCCATAACCAGCAAGGAAATTGAAGCAGTCATCAAACATTTTCCAAAAAGCAAGAGTTCAGGGCCAAATGTCTTCCCAGGGGAATTCTCCAATGTAAAAGGAAGAAATAACACATATTCTTCTGAAGCTGTTTCAAAAAATAGAAATGGAAGGAAAACATGCAACTCATTCTATGATGCCAACAGTGCTTTGATCCCAAAACCAAAGACCACACCAAGAAGGAGAATTACAGACCAATATTTCTGATGAACATGGATGCCAAAATTTTCAATAAGATACTAGCCAATAGGATCCAATGGTATATTAAAAGGACTATTCACCACAACCAGGTGGGATTTATTCCTGGGATGCAGGGAGGTTCAACATTCATAAATCAATCAGCTTGATATATCACATTAATAAAAGAAAGGACAAGAACCATGTATTCTTCTCAATTGATGCAGAGAAGGCATTTGACAAAACAGCATCCTTTCTTGATTAAAACTCTCCATAGGGTAGGGATAGAGGGAACATACCTCAATATCCTGAAAGCATCTAAGAAAAGCTCACAGGGGATTGCATCTTCAGTGGGAAAAACTGAGAGCTTCCCCTAAGGTCAGGAATATGGCAGGGATGCCCACTCTCACCACCATTGTTCAACACATTACTGGAAGTCCTGACCTCAGCAATCAGACAACAAAATGAAATAAAAAGTATTCAAATTGGCGAGGAAGAAGTCTAATACTCACTCTACCCAGATGACATGATATTTTATGTGAAAAACCCAAAGACTCCACCCCAGAATTGCTAGAACTCATGCAGTAATTCAGAAATGTGGCAAAATACAAAATCAATGCACAGAAATCAGTTGCATTTCTATACAATAACAATGAGACAGAAGAAAGAGAAATTAAGGAGTCAATCCCATTTACAACTGCATCAAAAACCAAAAGATACCTATGAATAGATCTAACCAAAGAAGTGAAGAATCTGTACTCTAAAAACTACACAACACTTATGAAAGAAATTGAGGAACATATAAAGAACTTGAAAAACATTTCATACTCATGGATTGGAAGAACAAATATTGTTAAAATGTCTATGCTACCTTGAGCAATTTACACATTTAATGAAATCCATATCAAAATACTATTAGTGGGAATGCAAGCTGGTACAGCAACTCTGGAAAACAGTATGGAGGTTCCTAAGGAACTTAAAAATAGAGCTACCTTATGACCCAGCAATCGCCCTATAGGGTATTTACCCCAAAGATATAGATGTAGTTAAATGAAGAGACAACTACATCCCAATGTTCATAGCAGCAATTTCCACAATAGCCAAACTGGAATGGGCTGAGATGTCCTTCAACAGATGAATTGATAAAGAACATATGGAATATATACAACGGAATATTACTCAGCTATCAGAAAGGATGGATACCTAACATATCCAATGATCTGGATAGAACTGGAGGGTATTATGCTAAGTGAAACAAGTCAATCAGAGAAAGACAATTATCATATGGTTTTACTTATATGTGGAATATAAGAAATTGTGCAGAGGACCATGAGGGAAGGGAGGGAAACCTGAATTGAAAAAATCATAAAGGGAGATAAACCACAAGAAGCTCTTAACTCTGGGAAACAAACTGAGGGCTACTGAAGGGGAGTTGGGTGATGGGCTTGAGTAACTGGGTGATAGGCATTAAGGAGGGCATGTGACAGAATGAGCACTGGGTGTTATACACAACCGATGAATTATTGAAAACTACATCTGAAACTAATGATATAGTCTATGTTGGCTAATTGAATTTAAATAAAAAGAAAGAAAAAGAAGTTTTTAAAAATTGACATTTTTCATGGAGCTGAACAAAAATTCTAAAATTTGTATGGAATCAGAAAGGAATCCAAATAGCCAGAGGAATGTTGAAAAAGAAAGCTAAACCTGGTGATAGCACAATGCCAGACTTCAAGCTATAAAACAAAGCTGTAAACATTAAGACAGCATGGTACTGGCACAAAAACAGACCCATAGTTTAATGGAACAAAATAGAGAACCCATAAATTGACTTTCAACTTCATAGTCCACTAATCTTCGACAAAACGGGAAAGAATATCCAAGGGAAAAAAGATAGTCTCTTCAATAAATGGTGCTGAGATAACTGGACAGCCACATGCAGAAGAATGAAACTGGGTCATTTTCTTACACCATACACAAACATAAACTCAAAATGGATGAGATACCTAAAAATGTGACACAGAAATCCATCAAAATCCTAGAGGAGAACATAGGCAGCAACCTTTTTGAACTCACCCTCAGCAACTTATTACCAGCCACATCTCCAAAGATGCAGAAAATAAAGGCAAAAGCAAACTATTGGCCCTTCATCAATATAAAAACTTCTGCACAAAAAAGGAAACAGTCAAAAAAACTAAAAGGCAACCTTCAGAATGGGGGAAGATATTTGCAAATGACATATCAGATAAAGGGCTAGTATCCAAAATCTATAACAAACTTACTAAACTCAACACCTGAAAAACAAATGATCCAGTCAAGAAATGAGCAGAAGATATAAACAATCATTTCTCCAAAGACGTATAAATGGCCAACAGACACATGAACCAATTCTCCATATCACTTGGCATCAGGAAAATACAAATCAAAACCACAATGAGTTACCACCTTACACCAGTCATAATGGTGAAAATTAACAAGACAGGCTACAACAAATGTTGGCAAGGACTCAGAGAAAGGCGAATCCTCTTACACTGTTGGTGGGAATGCAAACTGGTACAGCCACTCTAGAAAATGGTATGGAGGTTCTTTAAGAAGTTAAAAATACAGCTACCCTGCAACCCAGCAATTGCACTACTAGGTATTTATCCAAATCATACAAATATAATGATTCAAAAGGGCACATACACCCCAATGTTTATAGCAGCAATATCCACAATAACCAAACTGTGGAAAGAGCCAAGATGTCCATCAACAGATGAATGGATAAAGAAGAAGTGGTCTATGTACAATGGAATATTACTAAACCATCAGAAAGGATGAATACCTACCATTTACATTGACATGGGTGGAACTGGAAGGTATTATGCTGAGTGAAATAAGTCAATCAGAGAAAGACACTTATCATATGGTTTCACTCATATGTAGAATATAAGAAACAGTGCAGAGGATCATAGGGGAAAGGAGGAAAAAATGAATGGGAAGTCATCAGAGAGAGAAAAACCATGAGAGACACTTAGCTACAGGAAACAGACTGACTATTGCTGGAGGGGAGGTTGGGGGGAGGATGGGATAATTGTATGATGGACATTAAGGAGGGTACCTGATGTGATGGAGCACTGGATGTTATATGCAACTGATGAATTACTGAACACTACATCAGAACCTAAGTATGTACTATATGTTGGCTAAATGAATTTAAATTTTAAAAATAAAATAAATAAATAATTACAAGAAAGGTAACAACAATAAGAATAACAGGACACTTCTCATAAGAAACTTTATAAGTCAGATGCAATGGAGAACCATCATCAAAATATTGAAAGAAGAAAAACCCTAAATTTATATGCCTATCAAAATATATCTTAAAAATATGAAGGTAAAATATAGAATTTTCTATACAAGCAAAAGCTGATAGAATTAATTTCCAACAGATCACCACTAATAGAATTATTAATGATAAATTATTCAAGCAGAAGAAAATAACAGTAAATGGAAATTTATTCAAAGCAATGAGTTATCATTACTAAAAGAGTATGCCAATAGTAACAGTGCCTCAAATACATGAATAAATAAGCCAGAAAACTGACAGAGTAGGGGGACCCTAAGCACATCTTATCACAGAGATACAACTATATAACACTCACATTAGCATAAATAACCCAGAAATTAACTGGAAGACTGTCAGAACAAACCAGACAACTAAAGGTATATAAGAGGACACATCAATAAAGGTAAGAAGGATGGAGATGCAGTTGGGGAGCAAAACACCTCTGGCTATCCTCAGTCAGGAGGAACCCAGTGGCACAGAGAAGGGCAAGAAATAGACTATCACACAGTGGAGCCCACAATGAATCTCCATTATATTTGGCTTTGAAAGTAAGAGGGGCCAAAGTTCATGAGCTCTTTTAATCAGCAAGACTCAAAGCCTGGAATTTAAAAAATGATCAAGAAGGCATAAAAAGCTGATTCCCTGTCCCTAAAGAGACAGAAGGATAAACAGCCAGCAGAGATACAGCATAGAAGCAATAGTCTGAAAAATACCTGAGGCACAAGGGAGGGAGAGTGATTTACTCATCTCAGAGATTGTCTCAAGACACAGGAATCACAGGAAGATCCCTCTAAGAACAAAGCAGCTAACTTGTGCTATTTCTTTCCCCTACACCTCAGCATGCACATGGCCACCTACAGGAACCAACAGAGAGCCCATGCTCCCCAATTTGTTTATGCCAAAAGCCACACCCCATACTTAAGCACATCTGCCCTTTACAATAATACTTGACTCTGTCCCAGTGCTGTGGGGCCTTCCCCAAGAAGACCAGTGCAAAAACTACCAACATCACTTCTCCTGACCCATGTGTTTTGTAGGGCCTTGGTTCCAGTGGCAGTGGTGATGGTAGGTCTCATTTCACAAACAGACCAGTGCACATCTTGTTAAAATGCACCCCACCCAGCCAGGGACCAAATATGGTCCACAACAAGAAATGAGAGCCCCTGCAGGCAACCAAACTGAAAGAAAAAAGAAGACAGGAATAAATAGAAGGGAACATGCAACACACACAGCACAAACTCCCAGAAGCACCAGGCCATGGGGAATAGGAGATATTGCACTGCAGGGAACTATAGGACCTCTTCATAAAGTCATTACCTTCAAGAGCATGGGATGTAGCTGACCTTTGTAACACAGAGAAACACACAGAGAGAGTTAGACGAAATAAGGAGACAGAGGACTATGTCCCAAATGAAAGAACAGGACAAAATCACAGCAAGAGACCTAAGCAAAATGGTTCTAAGAAATGTGCCTGATAGAGATTTTAAGCTAATTATCGTAAAGAAACTCACTGGACTGGAGAAAAGAGTGGAGGACATCAGTGAGACCATTAACAAAGATAAAAAAGAAACAGAGATAAGACAGTAAATGAAATTTAAAATACACTTGATGGAATAAATAGCATCCCAGAGGAAGCAGAGGAATGAATTAATGATCTGGAAGACAGAGTAATGGAAAGTAATCAAACTAAACAAGAGAAAAAATATGCAAAATGCAATAGACTTAGGGAACTAAGTGACTCCAGCAAATATAATAACATTCACATTATAGGGATCCTAGAAGATGAAGAGAGACTAAAGGGGTAGAAAATTTATCTGAAGAAACACTAGCTGAAAACCCCCTACAATGGGTAAGAAAACAGAAATCTAGATCCAGGAGGCTCAGAGATCCTCCCAGAAGATCAACTCAAAGAAGTCCCTATTAAAATGCATACTAATTGGGATGTCTGGGTGGCTCAGTGGTTTGAGCATCTGCCTTCAGCTCAGGGGTTGATCCCAGGTCTAGGGATTGAGTCCACATCAGGGTCCCTACAAGGAGCCTGCTTCTCCTTCTGTCTGTGCTTCTGCCTCTGTGTGTGCATGTGTATGTGTGCCTCATGAATAAATAAAAAAATCTTTAAAAAATAAAATAAAATGCATACTAATTTAAAGTGGCAAAAAGTAGGGGTAAGATAATATGGTTGAGGAGTAGGAGGACCCTAGTTATGTCTCATCCCTTGAACTAAAGTAAATAACTATCAAAACATTCTAAATATTCCAGAAATCAACCTGAAGACTGATAGAACAAATCCCACAACTAAAGGGGGAGAAGAGGCCTCATGGAAGAAGGTAGGAGGTGCAGAGATGTGGTTTAAGGGAGAAACAGATTGTAGGAGCTACAGAGGGGAGGGAGCCCTGGTCGCAGAGAAAGATGAGAGAGAGAAGATTGCACAGGGCTTAAGGAGAACATTCTCCAAAGCAATTGGCTGGAAAAAAATGCAAAAGGCTGGTTTTCCTGAATTCCAGTAATTAGAGGGGCATAAAGATTAGAGTATTAAAAGTGAGTGGGCTTGGCTGGTATAGAGTCCTGAGGGCACTGCCTGACTCCTAGAAAAAAGGCAGGCACACAACCTGGAGTCAGATGGCAACAGCAAACTGAAAAATGCTTGAGGCACACAGACGGGAGAATATTCACTCTTCTTAGTGTGTGTCCCTGTGAGGTAGCATTCTGAGACACTTCAAGGATAAAGGAGCTGTCTGCACCTTTTCTTTCCCCTGAGCCTCAGTATAAACACAGACACCAGTGGGAAGGAGCTCAGCATGGACAGTGCCTAAGTAACTTGCTTCCAAGTCCCACACCTCTGCCTTCTGTTGGTATGGCCACTCTGGGTCAAGCTTGTTTCAGTCCCAGTGTGGTAGACCCCTTCCCCAGAAGACCTGTACAAATCCCTACCCACACTGTGTCTCCCAATCAGAGAGTTCTTCAGGGCCTCCGTTTAGTTAAAGTAGTATCAGGCTATATTTAAAAAGCAGACCAGTGCACATCTAGTGTGTTCCAGACTCTGGCAAAGCTCCAAATACTGCCCACTGCAGGCAAGGAGAACATCTATAGACAACTGCCCTGAGGGATAGAGCAGCCAAAACACAGCAGCAGACTATATGCAGTTATTGCCAAAGACACTCCCTAAAGTACCAAGGACTGGACACTATATGACCTCTTCTTCATAAAGTCATTACTCTCAGGAGCAGGAAACATAACAGGCTTTTATAACACACAGAAAAGGACAGAAACTTAGACAAAAATACCAAGATGGAGGAATTAATCCCAAATGAAAAAACAAGATAAGGTCATGGCGAGCGATCTAAATGAAACAGATATAAATAACATGCCCAATGGAGAATTTAAAGCAACAATCATAAGGATGTTAAATGGCCTGGGGAAAAGAATGGATGTCATCAGGGAGATCCTAACCACAGAGATAAAAGAGTTTTAAAAAGAATCAGAAATACAAAATGCAATACCTCAGACTAGAAATGGGCTGGATGCAATGAACAGAAAGCTAAAAGAATCAGAGGAACAAATTAGTGACCTAGAATGAAAAATAATGAAAACTAGAGCAACTTAATAAAAAAGAGAAAGAACTATCCAATGTGAGAATAGACTTGGGAAACTCAGTGACTTCATCAAACCTAATAACATTTTTATTATAAGTCCCAGAAGAATAAGGGAAAGAAAAGGGGGCAAAAACTTATTTGAGGAAATAATAGCTGAAAACTTCCCTAAACAGAGGATGGAAACAGACATCCAGATCCAGGAGGTACAGAGAAGCTCCATCAAAAGCTGACCAACGCTAAGATATATCGTAGTAAATTTGCAAAATATAGTGACAAAGGAAAAAATCTCAAAGGCAGCAAAACAAAAAGAAGTCCTTAACTTACTAGGAAAGACCCATAAGACTAGCTACAAATTTCTCAACAGAAACTTGGCAAGCCAAAAGAGAGTTGCATGATACATTCAAAGTGTTTAATGGGAAAAATCTGCACCCAATAATAATCTATCCAGCAAAAATATCATTCAGAATAGAAAGAGAGATAAAGGGTTTCCCAGACAAAAAAAAGAAAAAAAACCTAAGGGACTTCATGACCACTAAACCAACCCACCAAGAAATATTAGAGACTCTTTGAGTGGAAAGGAAGAACTAAATGTGACAAAGACAAGAAAATGGGAAATATCCAAAAACAAGGACAAAACAAGTAAAAAACTAACACTAAAACATATTTACCAATTACTCTGAATGTAAATGAACTAAATGCTCCAATCAAAAGATGTAGGGTGTCAGAATGGATAATTAAAAGAAAAACAACTCTATGCTGCTTATAAAACACTCATTTTAGACCTAAACACACCAGCAGATTGAAGGGAGGGGAAAAAAAGAAACATTTATCATGCAAATACATATCAAAAGAAAGCCAGACTAGTAATACTTGTATTGGACAAACTAGGCTTTAAACCAAATACTGTTAAGAGATGAAGAAAGACATTGTATCACAATAAAGAGGTCTATCCAACAAGATGATCTAACAATTGTAAATATTCACCCAACATGGGAGTACCCAAATATATAAAATGTTAATATTAAGGAACTCATTGATAATAATACAATAATAGTAGAGGACTTTAACACCCCACTTATATCAATGGACAGATAATCTATCAGAAAATCAACAAGGAAACAAGGTCTTTGAAATACAAACTGGACTTAATGGATTTAACAGATATATTCAGAACATTCCAATCTACAGCAGCATAATACACATTCTCCTCAAGTGCACATGGCACATTCTCCAGAATAGATCACATAGTGGGTCACAAATCAGGCCTCAACAAGTACAAAAAGACTGAGATCATACCATGCATGTGTTTTGGCCACAGTGCTGTGAAATTACAAGGAAAAAAAGAAGTCAACAACAGAAAAAATTTGGAAAGAGCACAAATAAATTGAAGTTAAACAACATTCTACTATGCAATGAATGCATTAACCAGTAAATCTAAGAGAAGATTAAAAATACACGAGAGCAAATGAAAATGAAAACATAATGGTCTAAAACCTTTGGGATGCAGCAAAAATGGTTCTAAGAGGGAAGTTTATAGCAACACAGGCCTACCTTAAGACACAAGAAAAATCTCGAATAAACAACCTAATCTTACACTTAAAGGAGTTAGAAAAGGAACAGTAAACAAAGCCTAAAGCAAGCAGAAGGGAAATAATAAAGATTAGAGAAGAAATAAATGACATAAACTAAAACAAAACAAAACAAAACAAAAAACAATAGAAATGAAACCAGGAGTTAGTTCTTGGAAAGAATTAATGAAATTGATAAACCCCTAACCAGACTTATCAAAGAGAAAAGAGAAATGGACCCAAGTAAATAAAATTACAAATGAGAGTGAAAAATAACAACCAACACCACATAAATACAAACAATTATGAGACAATATTATGGAAAAACATATGCCAACAAACTGGACAAACTAGAAGAAATGGATAAATCCCTAAAAACATATAAACTACCAAAACTGAGTCAGGAAGATATTAAAAACTTGAACAGACTGATAACCAGCAAAGAAATTAAATCAGTAATCCAAAAAAATCCCAACAAAGAAAAGTCTGGGGTGGTTTTTTATGGGAATTCTAACAAACATTTAAATAATAGTTAATATCTATTCTTCTCAAACTATTCTAAAACATAGAAAAGGAAGGAAAACTTCATTATATGAAGCCAGCATTACCCTGATACCAAGAACAGATAAAGACTCCACTAAAAAAAAAAAGAGAACTATAGGCCAATACCCCTGATGAAAATGGATGCAAAAATTCCCAATGAAATACTAGAGATGAATCCAACAGCACATTAAAAGAATAATTCACCATGATCAAGAGGGATTTATTCCTGGCTTGCAAAGGTGGTTCAATATTCACAAATCAATCAATGTGATGCATAACATTAATAAAAGAAAGGATAAAAACCATATGATCATCTCAATACATGAAGAAAAAGCATTTGAAAAAATACAATACTCATTCATGATAAAAAGCCTCAACAAAGTAGGTTTAGAGGGAACATATTTCAACAACATAAAGGCCATATATGAAAAACCCACGGCTAATATCATCCTCGATAAGCCAAAACTGTGAGCTTTTCCTCTATAGTTAGAAACAATACAGGGATACCCACTCTCACCACTGTTATTTGACATAGTACTGGATATCTTAGCCACAGGAATCAGAAAACAAAAAGAAATAAAAGGCAAACAAATCATTAAGGAAGAAATAAAACTTTCACTATTTGCAGATAACATTATATAGAAAACCTGAATGACTCCATGAAAATTTGCTAGAAAAAAATTTCAGGTTACAAAATCAACATACAGAGATCTGCTGCATTTCTGTACACCAATAATAAGGCAGCAGAAAGAGAAATTAAGAAATCAGCCCCATTTACAATTGTACCAAAACTCGTAAGATACCTAGGGGTAAACATGACAAAAGAGGTAAAAGATCTGTATGTTGGAAACTATAGAACATTTATGCAAGAAATTGAAAAGGACACAAAGAAATGGAAAAATATTCCATATTCCTGGATTGGAACAACAAACATTGTTAAAATGTCTATACTACAAAATGGCATCTACACATTTAATGCAATAATTTTCAAAATACCAACAGTATTTTTCATAGAACTAGAACAAACATCCCTAATATTTCTATGGAATCACAAAAGATCCTGAATGGCCAAATCAATCTTAAAAAAGAAAAGCAGGGCTACAAGCATCATAATTCTGGACTTCAAGTTATATTACAAAGCTATAGTCATCAAGACAGTTGGGCGCTGACACAAAAACAGACACATAGATCAATGGAACAGATAGAAATGAATCCACAGCTATATGGTCAATTAATCTTCATCAAAGCAGAAAAGGATACCCACTGGGAAAAAAGACAGTCTCTTCAAAAAATGGTTTTGGAAAAACTGCATAGCAATTTATAATGGATGAGAGGTATTACATGAAACCATTAAAATTCTAGAGGAGAACACAGGCAGTAACATCTTTGACATCAGCCACAGCAACTTATTACTAGATATGTCTCCTGAAGCAAGGGAAACAGAAGCAAAGATAAACTATTGGTACTATACCAAAATAAAAAGCTTCTGCAAAGCAAAAGAAACAACAAAACTAAAAGTCAGTCTTTGGAATGGGAGAAGATATTTGCAAATGATTAATCTGATAAAGAATTAGTATCCAAAATATGTAAAGAACTTATAAATCTCAACACCCCTCAAAGTGAATAATTCAATTTAAAAAATAGGTAAAAAACATGAATAAACATTTTTCCAAAGAAGATATACAGATGGGGCAGCCCGGGTGGCTCAGCAGTTTAGTGCTGCCTTCAGCCCAGGGCCTGATTGTGGAGACCTGGGATCAAGTCCCACATCAGGCTCCCTGCATGGAGCCTGCTTCTCCCTCTGCCTGTGTCTCTGCCTGTGTGTGTGTGTGTGTGTGTGTGTGTGTGTGTGTGTGTGATGAATAAATAAATAAAATCTTAAAAAAAACTACAAGGAGATATTACCTCATGCCTGTCAGAATCCTAAAGATAACCACAGAAGAAACAACAGTTGTTGAGGATGTGGAGAAATGGGCTCCCACCTACACTATTGGGAATGCAAACTGGTGCAGCCTCTGTGGGAAATAATATAGAGATTCCTTCAGAAAGTTAAAAGTAGGGATCCCTGGGTGGCGCAGCGGTTTAGCGCCTGCCTTTGGCCCAGGGCGCGATCCTGGAGACCCGGGATCGAGTCCCACGTCGGGCTCCTGGTGCATGGAGCCTGCTTCTCCCTCTGCCTGTGTCTCTGCCTCTCTCTCTCTCTGACTATCATAAATAAATAAAAATTAAAAAAAAGAAAGTTAAAAGTAGAAGTATACTACAATCCAGGAATTGCACCACTACCCAAAGAATAGAAAAATACGAATTTGAAGGCATACATGCACCCCAATACTTATAGCAGCATTTTCTACAATAGCCAAATAATGGACACAATCCAAATGTCCATTGACTGATAAATGATAAAGAAGTGTTGTGTGCATATGCATACATATATATAATATACATACATATAAATATAATATACATATATAAAAATATATACATATATAATGGAATAACTCAGTCATGAAAAAGAATGAAACTTTGTCATTTGCAATGACAAGGATGGAGCTAGAGTATTATTCTAAATAAAATAGGTCAGTCAGAGAAAGACAAGTACCATATGATTTCATTCATATGTAGGATTTAAGAAACAGAGCAAATGAGCAAAAGGGAAAAAAGGGAGAGAAAGATGAACCAAGAAACAGACTTAACTATAGGGAACAAACTGATGGCTAACAGAGGGGAGGTGGGTGGAAGGATGGGTTAAACAGGTGATGGGGATTAAGAAGTGCAGTTGTTGTGATGAGAACTGAATGGTGTATGGAAATATTGAATCACTATATTGTAAACCTGAAACTAGTATTACACTTTATATTAACTAATTGGAATTTAAATAAAAAATAAATTTGAACAAATACCAGGAAAGCTACAGATAATTTTTATGAGAAACACCATCATAGTAGGAATTTTGAATATATTCCTTGAGATTAATATATTAAAATATACCTACAACTTTTTGCATTGGTCAAGATGGAATAAACCCACTCTAGCCTATTTTCCCATTGATTACAACTGAAAACTTGAAAAAGAATGGAGAAAACCACATTTACATTCTGAAAAGGAAAAACAAAAATACGTAGAAGGACAATTGGAGAGAAAAATCAAAAGAAGAGTGATCTTTCAACTATGTTGTATTCCTTGATTTTTTCCTCTCTGTATCCCAGCAGTGGAATAAAACAGGCTTTATAAAGGTAATTTATATCAGCTGTAGACAACAAAAACTATGAGAGAAATTATCCTTCTGAAGAGGACCAGGAAATTGGCCTTTATAAATTGAAGAGTATGTGGGATTTCCCCCTCTTTTTTTTTTATCTTATCTCTCCTAAACATGTCCTGAGACAGTACAGTCAAATTTCATTGATTGCACGTGGGCACCCAAAGACTGTAAAGAGAAAACCCATTTCTTTGGGTGAAGAAACTTGAAATGAGACTGCCCTTGGGTAGAAGTGAAGGAAAAAAACTCTACCATATGTTATCTGTATTTTCCTCACTTCACTCCAAGTGCAGGCTTAGTATTGCAGGGATGTATAATAGCAATGGGGGCTAAATTTGTCAGAAAAGGCTCAGACTTCTAGCCACAGGGAAAAAGAAATTGTCCTCTGGAAACTGGAAAGTTTGAGGAAAATCCTGGGAAAGGGAAAGATGTCTAGAGGGTTTCTCTAATTTTATGTATGAACTGACACATGTCCCAAACACATTCCCAAGTTGTGTATGTGTAAAAAGACAACCTACAGAATGGGAGAAGATATTTGCAAATGACCTATCAGATAAAGGGCTAGTACCCGAGATCTATAAAGAACTTATTAAGCTCAACAGCAAAGAAACAAACAATCCAATCATGAAATGGGCAAAAGACATGAACAGAAATTTCATCAAAGAAGACATACACATGACAAACAAGCACATGAGAAAATGCTCTGCATCACTGGCCATCAGGGAAATACAAATCAAAACCACAATGAGATACCATCTCACACCAGTGAGAATGGCGAAAATTAACAAGACAGGAAACAAAAAATGTTGGAGAGGATGTGGAGAAAGGGGAACCTTCTTGCACTGTCGGTGGGAATGTGAACTGGTGCAGCCACTCTGAAAAACTGTGTGGAGGTTCCTCAAAGAGTTAAAAATAGAACTGCTCTAGGACCCAGAAATTGCACTGCTGGGGATTCACCCCAAAGATACAGATGCAGTGAAATGCCGGGACACCTGTCCCCCAATGTTTATAGCAATAGCCACAATAGCCAAATTGTGGAAGGAGCTTCGGTGTCCATTGAAATATGTATTGATAAAGAAGATGTGGTCTATGTATACAATGGAATATTACTCAGCCATTAGAAATGACGAATACCCACCATTTGCTTCAACATGGATGGAACTGGAGGGTATTATGCTGAGTGAAGTAAGTCAATTGGAGAAGGATAAACATATGGTCTCATTCGTTTGGGGAATATAAAAATAGTGAAAGGGATTATTGGAGAAAGGAGAGACAATGAGTGGGAAAAATCAGAAAAGGTGACAGTACATGACAGAATTCTAACTCTGGGAAATGAACAAGGGGAAGTGGAAGGAGAGGTGGGTAGGGGGATGGGGTGACTGGGTGACGTACACTGAGGGGGGCACTTGACAAGCTGAGCACTGAGTGTTATGCTATATGTTGGCAAATTGAACTCCAATAAAATAATATACAAAAAAAAGAAAACCCAAACAAATAAAGGAAAGACATTGATAACTGATGTATAATATTAACTATCACCCCAAATCTCAGATTCACCCTTGAGTGGTTCATGTGAGAAGCTGGCCCAAAGAGTATTACAAATGCTTGTACACTGAACTATCACTAAGGCTACTACCCACTGAAGTCAAGGTAGACAGAACACTGATTTAATCTTAACTGGATTGACTCTCTCCCAAAACAAACAAAACCCAACATTCTTTAAAGTATTTTAACATAACCCAGAGCCTCACAACATAATTTTCAAAATGTTCAAGATACAGTCTGAAATTACTCAACATACAAAGAACCAAAAAAGTATAGCCAATTCTCAAGATAAAACATAAATGCCAACCCCAAGATGACCAAGATATTAGAATTACCAGACTTTAAAGCAGCTATTATAGCCATCTTTCATGAGATGCATATGATACTCTTGAAATAATTAGAGAAGTTTTCAGCAGACATATAGAAACATTTCAAAAAGAGAACTAAATATAAATAATAGAACTGAAAACTGCATGACCTGCAATAAAAAATTTAACTGTGTAGGCTCTATCTCAGAATGGAGATGAAAGGCTGAAGTCAGTGAACTTGAAGATAGATCAGTAGAAATCTGAAAAACAGAGATAATGGTTGAAAAAATACTTAGGAACCTGTGGGACAATAAGAAAATATCCAGTCCTTGTGCCATTGAATTTCCTGAAGAAGATGAGAAAGAGGTTAATTCAAAGAAAACATTTGGAGAAATAATGGCTGACAATTTCCCAAAGTTGTTTTTTTTTTTCTGTTATTTGCATTCTAATTGTCTTCAGGATTATTTTCCAAGTTTCCTAGCAGGAAAATTCATTTCTACTCTGCCTGGTAGACAACTTTCTGTTTATTATATATACTAATTCAATTTTTATGATTACTTATAAAAACAAACCTAAATAGGAAGAGTTTTCTGTTCATCTTGCTTTCTATTCCAGCAAGGACAAATTTGGAATTTTGAGGAAAAGTTCTTAAAGGTAGAACCCTTTTGAGGTGAATCTAAAATAATTTGAAGCTTTCTCTAGAATTATATGTTTAGCTTCTCAATTTTTCTCCCTATATCTCAGTGTTTCACATCACTGGCAGGGCCTTAATACACATAAGTTGATTTAGAGTATATACCCCTCTGAGCAATATGCTAAAAATATGTTGATTTTATATTTTCCAAAAAAACAAGTTCTCATGAGATGTGAAATGAACTATGGAGAGCCAGGTAATAGAAGGTTTTAGAAGATATGAAGTTAGGTTGTATTTATAGGGTCTAAGTTTTACACTGAGGTTTTAATACTAAATTTGCATAGTTTTATGCTACAAAATAGATAAATTAATAAACAAAGCAATCAATTCCAGCCTTCCAACTTGTTCAAAGCAGTGAATACCAACCACAATTTAGCTAGCTGTGTTTGGGAACAATGATCATCAAGGTCAGACAGACCTGACATAAATATGACAAAACAGTCACACAAGTGAACAATAGCACATTTAGTAAGGGTCAAGGCAATAATTCCTAATTAGGGGGCTTTCTCTTCCAAGCAGGAAGATAACCTGCAAATAGTCAACAAGCCTTGGTTTATTCTTGGAGGCAAGAAGTGAGCAGGAATTTTCAGAAAAGAAAGTGATACAATTAATCTTATACCCAAGTAAAACTAAATTAATAAAATAAATGCATCCAGACTGTTGGAACAATGAATATAATAATGGTATCAAGCTTGTTCCTAACTGTATGGGTATTTTATAGTTGCAGTTTCCCAGCTATCCAAGGCTATACTATATTATTTGGTTGTTGGAAAATTATACCTAAAGAATATTTTTAGCCAGAATCTTCATCCTGATCTTTAGCATTATCTTCTGTAGATTGCACTAAATAAGAGAAATATGTAAGTCAGAAGCCAATGGAAGGAGTCATCTAGTGTATTTGCCAAACCTACCCCTAATGTTTGTGAGGCCCAAGCCAAAGTAAACATGGAAGCTCATTAACATGTGCATAGATATTTAAAATGCATAAATCAAGATACTAAAACATCAAATTTTAATTAAAATATCATTTACTCTCCTGGTTGACAAATACACCTGCATAAAGATCTGGAAGGACAGGCTTAAATGAGAATTTCTGGATTACCTGGAGTTCTGTATAAGAATATGGTAGTGTAAGTAAGAAGTTTTGAAGTTTATCTTCCCACCATCAGCTAAAATCAGCAGCTGAGGGACTTCATGTGTGAGATACTAAATATATATGTAGAAATGGCCAGTTCATACTTGACAATAGAACACTAATCCACAGCCTCTGCAGCAAACAGCCTGTGAAACCAAACCACAACTTCTGCAGCAGTCAGCACCAAATGGTCAGTACTTGATTAATAATGACCAGTATCCTTAAGCTTTCCCGTACACACTTTTTATATGGAGCCAATTAGAGAAAGCTAAATATGGTCCCCAAACCAATCATTTAGGATAGCCTGCCTCTTAATTAGCATATCTAAAAACTTCCTCATACCAACAACCTTCTGTCAGAGCACACTTGAAGTCTTCCCTTTTTTTCACCATAAAATTTTCCCACTCCTTTGCCTACCTTTGAGTCATTTCCAAACACAAGTGAAGGTAACTGACTCTTCTGCTAAGGCAAGCACTGAATAAATGGTCTCTGTCATCACTTACATTATCTTCGTTTATTTTCACATGTATGTATGAGTGTGGGCACTCCAGCCTGTAAAACAAAGCTTTATTCACACCTACCATTGAAGAGGCCTGATGAGACGATGGAAGTAGATTGAGTACTATTTAAGCAAGGAATTCTAGGGTCTTAAGTAACTTGAGCATCTAGGTGATGGCACCTATTACACGTAGACATACAGTTGGTTCTGCAAGGTCTGCAGACCTCTCACATCCATGAAAATGGGTGCAACTACAGTAGGGCTAGGACAGGGTCCTGAATCTGGGGCAGGGGTTCCTTTCGTTTAGGTCTAAGGGTGATACTGACATTAGCACCAACCATTTTGAGCCAAGTCCTCGATTCAAAATCTATCTAAACTTTTAAAAATATGACTTCTCCTGAATAGAAATTAGAAAACCTTAATGCTTTCTTGGTATCCTATGCCACTCTGTATTACAGTATTTATGCTCTTTTGTAATTTGTGTTTGCTTGTCCTGTATACATTTAGGGCAGAATCTTATTTATCTTTAAACTCTGATGCTTACATAAAGTAAAAAATAAATGAATTGTTATTTGTTTATGAAAAAGTACCAACTATAAGTAAAAACACAACACTTTTTATGTAATTCAATGAGTAAGATAAGGTTAGGCATTAGCTTGGTTTTACTATTTTCTAAGACTCCCTATGTAGGAGAGAAACTGACAATTTTATACCACTCCTTTACTGCCATCAATTCTAATATTAGAAGTTTGTTGCAAAATATGTCTGTGTTTTAAGGGGGAAATGATCGTCATTGTTTTTCTCTGGCTGGAGAATTAGAGGAAACTCTGAGTTCTGAAGGGGGTAATGTAATCTTAGTTCTGAAGGCTTTTTACTTTAGTTGTTAGATTTAAATTGTATTTTTCTTTGTAAAGCACCTAGGGAGGCATTGGCCTGATAAGCGCAATATAAATGAGAAATATTTTAAAAATATAGTTCTTGAGCCTGATAGTATGATTTCTACTATCTGATTGTTCTTGTTTTATTTTATATTATTTTTTCTCACTGTTTCATTAGTGATTATTTTGAAGGCAATTTAAATCTAATTTTTCTTGGGGTATTAAGTACACCAAAAGCTCTTCTTCACACACACTGAGTAAAAATTAATTTTAGATTTTCCTAGAAAGTAGGACAGGTACCTCCTAATAAATAACAGCAGGCTTTCACTTTAATCACATGTGAACACTTCCTGAGGCTCCACGAGGAACTTTATGAAGAATTAGAAGAGTCTTGGCAGTGATCTTCCCATAAGAAGAGAAAGGGATTAAACGACCCATGCCAATTTTAGTCCTGGCTGGAGCTAAGACATTAGCATTTGGAATCAATGGCATAGCATGAAGGAGAAAAAATGTCTGATAAGCAGCTTCTTATTGTTACAGAATCTTTGTGAGCAGAAAGTACAGAAAATTCAAATTGAATAAATTGGAATCTTCTTGTGGAAGTAATGTTTCTGTAGGTCACTTCCTTTTTTGAAAAGTGTAAAAAAATGTACCTGGCCTTTACTGATTAGGAAAAAAACTCCACGGACAGGAAAAGCATCTCATTTATGCTCTATAACATATGCATTCTATGTTTTCATTTATTTTGAAAAATAATTCCTTTCTTTTTAATTGGTAAAGAAAATGCAGCATTAATTCCTTCTTTTTCAGAACACCCTGAATTGAAAGTAAATCCAGCATTCTACAAGTACAATGTATACTCTCAAATAATTGTAACTTCACAAAATAGTTATTTACTAAGATGTATGCTAAGAAGTTATAGAAATACTTATTAAAAGGAAAGGATCTCGAGGGCACCTGGGTGGCTCAGTCAGTTAAGCATCTGCCTTTGGCTTGAATCATGATCTCAGGGTCCTGGGATCAAGCCCTGCATCAGGCTCCCTACTCATCAGGGAGCCTACTTCTCCTTCTCCCTCTGCCTCTTCCCCCAGCTGGTGCCCTCTCTCTGTCTCCCAAATAAATAAATAAAATATTTAAAAAGAAAGGATTTCTTAATCTTTATTTTCCCTAGTATCTCACTCTTTCTGTAGGTGAAACATCTGCCACTAAGAAAATATGCAATTCCTCTGGTATTGAATTTCCAGATTTTAGCCCTCCATATGATTGCTGGACACTCCTTGAAATCAGGTTAAAATATTCATTGTACTAAAAAAACTTCCTCAATCATTGGAAAAAAACACAATTATAAATGACCTTTAAGAGAACAGAACCATGTTGGCATGTTGATTTGTTAAAAAAAATGCAAGATTCAAATAAATAGATCTGGCTTTTTGTCCAACCTCTGATGATACATGGCTACGTGTCCCTGAAAAAAAATCACTATCTGTTTCTCAGTTCCTCTCTCTTTGAAACCTTGACAATACAAAATTGGCCTTCCTAATTAATAGTGTAGTTATGAGGAGACGTGAACTAAAATTGTTATTTGTTTTTTGCTTTCCATACAAGAAAACACTATGTAAATCTGAAGAATAGGTAGAATATAAAGAATGACACATTTAATCAAATCTTAAACTCTGCAATAAATCTCTACAGTACCAAAAGAGATATTCTTTTCCTATACACCTTGATAAGAATATCAACACCTTAGATCCTACATAACATTATTTTACCATTAATAGCCTGTTATGAATCTGTCATTCAATATTCTTTCCATACCACCTTGAATTTATTCCCCTTCTTTTTCTCCTTTCTTCCTTCCTTCTATTCTTCTTTATTACTATATCCATTCTTTCCAACATTTACTGAGGACCCACTATTGTTCTAGGTAATAGAAAAATACAGAGGATAAATAATGGAATGCTAGAAGAATTAAAGAAAATGAAGCATGTTATAGTAGGATGCAACTAGTATTTCCATTTAACTGTGTCTAGAAGTATAAGAGGAGGAATGTTAAGAGATAAAGCTGGAGAAGTAGGGAGGGGCAGATCATGAAGGGCCTTAGGTTCCCTCTTTAGGAGTTTCTAATTTACTCCATAGGTAATATAGATCTAGTGAAAATTTTTAGCTAGTGGCAAAAGATAATATTTTTAAACATTTTAATTCTGTCAACTGTGAGGAGAAAGGTAAGGTAAGCAAAATGGTAGGAAAATAAGTTTTGAGAGTGTTTTAAGAATTTGGCTGATTATAAAAAGTGTAAACTGAGATTGTTGCAATGGAGAAATGGTGGAAAAGGGGACAGAATTGAGGTATGTAGAACATATGTAGAACTGATGGACCATATGTAGGGTATGAGAAAGAGGGAAAATTTGATATTGACTACAGGAGAAGATGCAGTTTGGGGAGACAGCGAGTTCAGTTTTAGAGATGTTAAATTCGACTTGTCTCTGAGACATTTATAAGGAAAGAAACTATAGGAAGATAGTATCTCAGTGTTTTTACATAGGCTGTTTTCTCACATTGAACAATATTAATTCTAATCTCTTAGTCTGGTTAATGCTTAGTTATCTTTTAGGTCTTACCTTAAATATTATTGCTCAGAGAGGTTTAAGTCCCCTTCCGCATTTATTTGTTCTCATAGCATTCTATAATTTTCATTTCTATATCCTAATTTTTAATTTATATTTATTTGTGCCAATAGTTAACATTAATTTTCCCCAATAGACAGAAGAATCCATGAGAACAAGGGTAATGTATGTATATTCTTTTCTGCTGTATCCTCAGTGCATGATGCAGATAAATGATTCTTAAATGAATAAATTTGAGTTACGTTTTAGGGAGAACCTCTGCCTAAAGATGCAGTTTTATAGAATATCAAAATAATTGCTGATAGGAGGTTGATAAAACAAGGCCATGAGAGTAGATGGAATGGCCTAAATTCAATGCACAGAATGGGACAAGTACAAGGGATGAAATAATTAGAAAATTAAATCCAGTAAGGTAGGAACATTGATTTGTTCACCACTGTATCTACAGAGCTACAATGGGGTCTGCAATATGAAGAGCACTCACATATTTGTTGAACAAATGCATGAAAAAGATGAATTTGAACATCTATATTTAGAAGGCTGAGAATTCTACATATGTGAAGATAATTACCATGCTTCTCCTATATCTCCTTTCTCTGTGTCAAAATTCCCTGGTTTCCTCTACCATCTTTGTTATACAGTTTCCAGACATTTTACTTGCCAAGTCCCCTCTCCTCTCGAAAGACAATGTCACTTTTAAAGACATTGTCATGATGAGCACTAGGTGATGTATGTAGTCTTGAATCACTACATTATACATCTAAAACTAATATAACACTGTATGTTAACTATACAGGAATTAAAATTTAAATAACAATTTAAATGCATTTCCCCCACAGCTGAACCCAACATTAACACTGTGGTCTGACCAGCAGAGGATGAGCTACTTTATTGTGAACTTCCACTATGTGAATGCAGACTGATATTTCACTACTTTCATAGTAACAATATCTCTTTCTCACATTCACTCTGAGTCAACAGAAACATCTATTTTACATAAGCAGCTCCTAAAGAGTTTCACCCTTCTTCTGTACTTTTACAGTTTATTTTTCCAACTTAGTAGAATTCATTACTATAGTTTTGATTTATCATTTTAGCCTGTCAGATTTTTCCTATTAAATCGTAGCTGTATATTAGTATTTTGTCAAGCAATGTCATTCACAAATTTGATAAGCTTATCCACATTCTTTGCCTTAAGTTTCTTGGTAAAATGGAAATGATTAAGTCCAATATCCTAACCCTATAGTTCTCCACTAGAGAGGAACCTCCAGATACAAATTCCATCTATTTCACATTTTTCTACATTATAATTCTATTCAGTTTCCATATAATAAATCACTATTTAAAACTCTTATTTATAAAACAGTTTGATGGCCAGGATATTATACATGGATAGTATATGAGGTTTTCTTCAAAAGATGATTGAAATCTTGATTCATTATGGCTGTGGAATCTTTTTAATCTATGAATCTAATAATTATGACATATTTAATCATATTTGTATCATAAGACCCTAAACTCTATTACTTGAAAACCTTGGATCTTGCATTAAGTATTATTATCAATATATGTCACATTTGCATATAGCACATGCTGAGGTGAGATAACAATATAATAAAGCTTAATTAAGTATATTTTATCCCTTTTTTTCATGTCAGGATCATTATACTGTAATTTAGGAGTGGAAAAAAAAGTTGATAGAACTAAAAAAAAATAGTGAAAGAATAAAGATGAATAATCACCTATTGTGCTGTGTTGTCTAGGATATGCCCTGAGAGCACAGATTTAAACCAAAAATAAACATGGAAATAATAGACGTCTATCAAAGAAAGATCCCTTGTTTGCAAACAGACTTTACTTTTTAAAGATTTTATTTATTCATGAGAGATACAGAGAGAGGCAGAGACATAGACAGAGGGAGAAGCATGCTTCTTAAAGGGAGCCCAATGCAGGACTTGATCCCTGGACCCAGGATCATGCCCTGAGCTGAAGGCAGATGCTCAACCACTGAGCTACCCAGGTGTCTTTGCAAACAGACTTTAAATGTAATAGAGTCCATTAAAGTATCTAGTGAGATTTATCTCAAATGATGTTTATTTCAGAAAGCCTCCTTGAGGTACCATTTTCAGAAGAGTAAAGACTATCCTCTCCAGTTTTGAACCTTGTGTTTTATAGAGGATTTATGGCATGGTAACTAAGACCATCCTAGGGATGGAATGTAACTAAAATCATGCCATAAAGCCTTATGTTAGTTAAGGCTTAGTTAATCTTTTAAAAAAAAGTTTTTTGAAACTCAATATCACTTATGCACTACTAGTAGCAGATTTTCTAGTGAAATAAAAAAAATGAATGGTTTTAGAAAGTGCTAGGAAATTAGAGAACTATATTAAAGATGAAGATGTTTATTTTAGTAGAGCTTATCACTTCATTTTAGATATAATGTTTAAAATATTTACCAATAGATATAAAATACATTTGACAAAATTCAAGAAAAATGATAAAAACGCTTGAAAATTAGCCATAAAAGGAAAATATCTAAACATAATAAAGGCCATATATGAAAAGCCAACAACTAACGTTATACTCAATGGTGGAGGGTTAAAATATTTTCCTCTAAGATCAGGAACAAGACAGGGATACCCATTCTCGTTACCTTTATTCAATATATATATTAAAAGTTCTACCTATAGCAATAAGGCAAGAAAAAGAAATAAAATACATCAGAATTGGAAAGGAAGAGGTAAAATTGTCTTTATTTGCAGATGATATAATTTTATATATAGAAAATTTTAAAGGCTCAACCAAACCTTTTAGAGCTAATCAATGAATTCAATAAATTTGCAGGGTACATTAATATGCAAAAATTAGTAGTGTTTCTACATGTTAATTAATTTTTTGAAAAAAAGAGACAAATTGACATCTTTTACAATAGCATAAAAACAATAAAATGCTCTGGAATACATTTAACTGAGCAGGTGAAAGATCTCAAATTTGAAAGCCACAAGATACTAATGAAAGAAATTTAAAAATATGCAAATGGAGAAGTAGCCTGTGTTCATGGATTGGAAAAATTAATATTGTAAAAATGTCATGTCAATACTACCAAAAGTGATCCATAGATTAAATTCAATATGTATCAGAATTCCAAAGGCATATTTTACAAAAGTAGGAAAAAAATCTTAATATTTATATGGAACCACAAAATACCCTAAATACCCAGAGGAATACTGAAAACAAACTAGAGAGGAGGCACCACACTTCGTATAGCGCTACTATAAACCTATCTTCATCAAAATAGTATGACACTGGCATAAAAACAGACACATAGACCAGTGAAATAGAAGTGAGAGCCCAGAAATAAACACAAGAATATCCAGTCAACCAATATTTGGCAAAAAATCCGAGAGTACTCAATGGAGAAGAGACAGTCTTTTCAATAAATGATGCTTGGATAACTGGATATTCATATGTAAAAGAATGAAACACATCTTACACTACTCACAAAAATTAACTCAAAATAGATGAAAAAACTTAAATGCAAGACCTAAATCCATGAAACTCTTAGAAGAAAACAAGAATAAAGCTTTTTAAAATGTTTTTTTCAGTTAATTAACATATAGTGTATCATTGGTTTCAAATCACTCATTGGTCAGTGATTCATCAGTTTTATATAATACCCAGTGCTCATTACATCATTTGTCCTCCTTAAAGTCCACCCCACCACCCAGTTACCCCATCCTCCTATGCCCTTCCCCTTCACTACCCTCAGTTTTTTCCTATAATTATTATTATTTTACTAAAGATTTTATTTATTTATTCATGAGAGACTCAGAGAGAGACACACACAGAGACACACATACACACACCCAGAGAGAGAGAGAGAGAGAGAGAGAGCGGCAGAGACACAGGCAGAAGGAGAAGCAGGCTCCATGCAGGGAGCCTGATGTGGGACTTGATCCCAGGACTCTAGGACCATGCCTTGGGCTGAAGGCAGGTGCCAAACCACCGAGCCACCTAGCTGTCCCTAGTTTGTTTCCTATAATTAAGAGTCTTTTATGATTTGTCTCCATCTCTGATTTTGTCTTAGTTTTATTTTTCCTCTCTTCCCTATGATACTCTAATATGTTTCTTAAATTCCACATATAAGTGGGATGATATGACAACCGTCTTTCTCTGATTGTCTTATTTCACTTAGCATAATATCCTCTGGTTCCATCCACATTATTGCAAATGGCAAGATTTCATTTTTTATGGTTCAGTAGTATTCAAGTGTGTGTGTGTGTGTGTGTGTGTGTGTATTCTTTATTAATTCATCTGTTGATGGACATATCAGCTATTAACACATTTTGGCTATTGTGGACATTGCTGCTATAAACGTTGGGGTGCAGGTGCCCCTTTGGATCACTACATTTGTATCTTTGGGGTAAATACTTAGTAGTACAATTGCTGGGTTGTAGTGTAGCTCTATTTTCAACTTTTTGAGGAAACTCCATATTGTTTTCCAGAGTGGCTGTACCAGCTTGCATTTCCATGAACAGGTTCCTATTTCTCCACATCCTCACCTGTCATTTGACATCTGTCATTTCCTGACCTGCTAATTTTAGCCATTCTGACTGGTGTGAGGCAGTGTCTCATTGTGTTTGTTTTACTTTAAAATTTTTATTGAAATATAGTTGACAATATTATATTACTTTCAGATGTACAGCATAGTGATCCAACCCAGAACTCTTCTTTTTGTATATTTTTTATTGGAGTTCAATTTACCAACATATAGCATAACACCCAGTAAACATGCAATCAAGTTCCCCCCTCAATCCTTGTCACCCAGTCACCCCATCCCCTCTCCCACCTCGCCTTCCACTACCCCTTGTTTATTTCCCAGAGTTAGGGGTCTCTCATGGTTTGTCACCCTCTCTGATTTTTCCCACTCACTTTCTCTCCTTCCCTCTATAATCCCTTTCACTATTTTTTATATTCCCTGTATGAGTGAAACCATACAATGATCTCATTGTGGTTTTGATTTGTATTTCCTTGATGCCGAGTGATGTTGAGCATTTTTTTCATATGTCTGTTGACCCTGTGTATGTCTTTTTTGGAGAAATATCTGTTCATGTCTTCTGCCCATTTCTTGACTGTATTATTTGTTTTTCAGGTGGTGAGTTTGATAAGTTCTTTATAGATATTGGATACTAGCCCTTTATCTGATATGTCATTTGAAAATATCTTCTCCCATTATGTCGGTTGCCTTTGCTTTTCCTGTTTCGTTTGCTGTGCAAAGTTTTTTTTTATCTTGATGAAGTTCCAAGAGTTCATTTTTGCCTTTGTTTCCCTTGCCTATGGAGATGTGTCTAGTAAGAAGTTTCTGAGGCCAACGTCACAAAGGTTGTTGTCTGTATTACCCTCTAGGATTTGATGGATTCCTGTCTCACATTTAGGTCTTTCATTCATTTTAAGTCTATTTTTATGTTTGGTATGAGGAAATGGTCCAGTTTAATTCTTCTGCATGTGGCTGTCCAATTTTCTCAGCACCATTTATTGAAGAGACTGTCTTTTTTTCTATTGGATAGTCTTACCTTCTCTGTCGAAGATTAGTTGACCACACAGTTGAGAGTCCATTTCTGGGTTCTCTATTTAGTTCCATTGATCTATATGTCTGTTTTTGTGCCAGTATCATATTGTCTTGATGATTACAGCTTTGTAATAGAGCTTGAAGTCTGTAACTGTGATGCCACCAGTTTTGGTTTTACTTTTCAAGATTGTTTTGGCTATTTGGCATCTTTTCTGCTTCCATACAAACTTTAGGATTATTTGTTACAACTCTGTGAAATAAGTTGATGGTATTTTGATAGGGATTGCATTGAATGTATAGATTACTAGGTAACATAGAAATTGTAGCAATATTTGTTATTCCAGCCCACAAGCATGGAACATTTTTCCATTTCTTTTTGTCTTCCTCAATTTCTTTCATGAGTGTTCTATGGCTTTCTGAGTACAGCTCCTTTGCTTCTTGGGTTAGGTTTAAGGAATAAAGCTTTATGATGTGTGTTTTGATAAAGCTTTTTTTGGATATGAAAACTAAAGTGCAAGCAACACAATAAACAATAAATAACTGGGACTACATCAAACTAAAAATCTTCTGCATAGCAGAAGAAACAACAAGAAAGTGAAAAGACAAGATATGGAATGGGAAAAATATTTGCAAGTGATATATCTGATAAATAGTTGGTAGGACTGTAAATTGGTATAGCCACTATGGAAAACAGTATGGTAGATCCTAAAAAAAAATTAAAAACAGAACTACCATATGATTCAGCAATTTCGCTTTCAGGAATACACCCAAAGGAAATGAAAACACTGACTTGAAAAGATTTTTTCCCCCTACATTCATAACAGCATTATTTACAATAGCCAAGACATGAATCTAAGTGTCCATCTGTGGATGAAAGGATGAAAAAGTAGTGGAATAAATATACAAAGGACTATTATTTAGCTATAAAAAAAAACAAGAAATTCCTATTTGTGACAACATAGATGGACTTGCAAGGCATGTGTTAGGTGAAATAATTGAGACATAGAAAGACAGTAAAGACTGTATGATCTCACATATGTGGAATCTAAAAAGAAATGAAACTCATAAAAAAGTAGATTAGACTTTTGGTTATTAAAGGTGGAGGGTGACAGGAAAGGAAATTGGAAGAAAGTGGCCCAAAGATATAAACTTGCAATTATAAGTAAGTCCTAGGGATGGAATGTACAACATAATGACTAAAGCTAACACTGATGTATGATATACAAGAAGATTAAGTGAGTAAATCCTATGAGTTTACATCATAAGGATATGTCTTTCTTCTTTTTTTTTCTTTTTTTGTTTCTTTTCTTTTTACTTTATCTATATGAGAAAATGGATGTTAATGGAACCTATCATGGTAATCATTTCACAATATATGTAAATCAAACATCATGCTGTATGCCTTATACAGTGACATATATCGATTATTTCTCAATAAAACTGGAAAACTATGAAAAGTGAAACTAAAAATTTTAGAAGAAGAAATATATATTTGTCAATTAGTTGACAATAAACAGAATGGAGAATGTTCCAGAATTTATAGGTAACAAAAAGAAACACACTATCTTTTTCACCCTTCTCTAAAAATCTGGTTCAGCTCTTTGCCATTCCCAATTAGTTTTATGATAAAAAAAAAAACAGAATCCAGAACTATTGCAGTGGCAGAAAATTTACTTTTATACTTGAATAGTTACCTCTAATGTTTATGAAAATAAAATAATAGATCTGCCAATTTATTGCTCTCGCTGCACCTCCAGCATTGTTTGCCAAATGGGAGTTTAGTGCCAACCCAGATCACACCCATTTTCCATGTACTACATCTGCAGGTCATAAGGCCAGACCACTGAAGATATTAAAGCAAAGACATCAACAGAAATAATTCTTCACAGGGGAATGCATGAAAGATCCTCCACCTATGAACTCTGAAGCCTTTTCAAGATCTATGTTGAAAATACCTTTGACACAGGTCTCACTTGCCCTTTAAAAGTGAAACAAACAATTACTATAAACGTTTATTTTCAAAATATGTGCAAAACAATATTAAGATTTAATACTTGCATGTCGTGTTTAATATGCAGCAGGCAATGTGTTAAACACTCTACATATGTTAACTCCTTTAATTCTCACAAGAGTTCTGTAATTATTCCCTTACCATAGTTAAGGAATGTGGAACATAGAAAACTTTGAACTTGCCCAGGGTCATCTGGTCTGTAAGTACATAGTCAGGCTATAAGTTAAAGCAAATTGAATTTGGACCCCATGTTCTAAAGCCACTAAACTATTTTGCCTCTTAATGTGTGGTCTAGAGAAAGACTTTTTGTTGTTGTTGTTGTTTCAAGTTTCTATTTAATATCTAGTTAGTTAACATATAGGGTAATATTGGTTTCAGGAGAATTTAGTAATTCATCACTTAAATATAAAACCCAGTGCTCAACAAAACAAGTACCCTCCTTAATGCCCACCAACCATTTAGATCATCACCACCCCCCCCCTCCATCAACCTTGTTTGTTCTCTATAGTTAAGAGTCTTTTGTGGTTTGCTTCCCTCTCTATTTTCTCTTCCACCATGTTCATCTATTCTGTTTTGTAAAGTCCACATATGAGTGGAATAATATGGTATTTGTCTTTCTCTGATGTATTTGTACAGTTAGCATAATATACTCTAGCGTCATGCACATTGTTGTAAATGGCAAGATCTCTTTTTGATGGCTGAGTAATATTCCATTACACATATGTACCACCTCTTCTTTATCCATTCATCAATCGATAGAAATTTGGGCTCTTTTCATAATTTGGCTATAGTTGATAATGCTACTATAAACATTATGGTGCATGTGCACCTTCGAATCAGTATATTTGCATCTTTTGGGTAAATACCCAGTAGTGCAATTCCTGGGTAGAAGTTTAGTTGTATTTTTAACTTTTTGAGGAACCTCCATACTGATTCCCAGAGGGGCTGCTCCAGTCTGCATTTCCACCAACAATGTAAGAGTATTCTCCTATCTCTGCATCCTCACCAACATCTGTTCTTTCCTGTGTTGTTAATTTTAGCCATTCTGACGTCTGTGAGGTGGTATGTCATCATGATTTCGATATGCATTTCTCTGATAATGAGTGATGTTGAACATCTTTGCCTGTGTCTCTTCATCATCTTTGTGTTCTTGAAAAAGTGCCTGTTCATGTCTTCTGCTCATTTCTTAACTGGTTATTTGCTCTTTGGATGTTGAGTTTGATAAGTTCTTCATACATTTTGGATACTAATCCTTTATCAGATATGTCACTTGCAAATATCTTCTATTCCATAGCCTGCCTTTCAGTTTTGTTGATTGTTTCCTTCAATATGCAAATGAATTTTATCTTGATGAAGTCCCAACAGTTCATTTTTGCTTTTGTTTCCCTTGCCTCCAGAAACGTGTCTAGTCAGAAGCTGCTGTGGCCAAGGTCAAAGAGGTTGCTGCCTGTGTTCTCCTCTTTGATGGCTTGCTGTCTAACATTTAGATTTTTCATCCATTTTGAATTTCTTTTGTGTATGGTGTAAGAAAGTAATCCAGTTTCATTTTTCTGCATGTTGCTGTCCAGTTTTATAAACACCTTTTGTTGAGAGCCTTTCTTTTCCAGTTGAGTATGGTTTCCTGCTTTACCAAAGATTAGTTGACCATAGAGTTGTGGGTCCAGTTCTGTGTTTTCTATTCATTTCCATTGATCTATCTGTCTGTTTTGTGCCAGTACAATATTGTCTTGAGGTCTCCAGCTTTTCTTTTCTTTTTATTTTTTTTTAAGATTTTATTTATTTATTCATGAGAGACAGAGAGAGAGAGAGAGAGGCAGAGACACAGGCAGAGGGAGAAACAGGCTCCATACAGAGAGCTGGATGTGGGATTCAATCCCAGGATTCCAGAATCATGCCCTGGGCTGGAGGCAGGCACTAAGCCACTGAGCCATCCAGGGATCCCTGCCTTTCTTTTTCAAGATTACTTTGGTTACTCGGGGTCTTTTGTGGTTCCATACAAATTTTTGGATTTTTTTGTGCTAGCTCTGTGAAAAATGTTGGTTGTATTTTGAGAGGGATTGCATTAAATGTGTAGTTTGCATTGGGTTATATAGACATTTTAACAATATTTTCTCAATCTATGAGCATGGAATGTTTTTTTCCATTTCTTTTGTGTCCTTTTCAATTTCTTTCATAAGTGCTCTATAGTTTTTAGAGTACAGCTCTTTTACCAATTTGATTATGTTTACTCCTAGCTCTCTTGTGGGTTTTGGTACAATAGTAAATGGTATAAATTCCTTGATTTCTCTTTCTGCTGCTTTATTTGGTGGATAGAAATGCAACAGATTTCTGTACATTGATTTTACTTCCTGCAACATTGCCAAATTTGTGCATCAGATCTAACAATTTTTTGGCAGAGTCTTTCAGGTTTTCTACATAGAGTATCATGTCATCTGGGAATAGTGAAAGTTTGACTTCTTCCTTGCCAATTTAGATGCATCTTATTTCTTTTTGTTGTCCAATTACTGGGGCTGAGACTTCTTACTATGTTAAATAAGAACAGTGTGAGTGGATATCCTGTCTTCTTCCTGACCTTGGAGGAAAAGCTCTCAGGTTTTCCCCATTGAGGATAATATTAGCTATGCGACTTTTGTTATACCCTGTATGATGTTGAAGTATGCTCCCTCTAACCCTCTTTTTGAGGATTTTTATCAAGAATGGAGGCTGTACTTTGCCAAAGGCTTTTTCTGCATCTATTGAGAGGATCATATGGCTCTTATCCTTTCTTTAATTAATGTGCTATTTCACATTGATTGATTTGTGAATATTAAACCCTTCAGCCCAGGAATAAATCCCACTTGACTTGTGGTGAATAATTCTTTTAATATACTGTTGGATTCAATTGGCTACTACTTTGCTGAGAATTTTTGTGTCCATGTTCATCAGGGATACTGGCCTATAATTCTTTTTAGGGAGGTATTTTTCTGGTTTGGAATCAAGTTAATGTTGGTCTTGTAGAGTGAATTTGGAAGTTTTCCTTCTACTTGTATTTTCTGGAACAGTTTGAGAAGAATAGGCATTAACTCTTTTTTAAATGTCTGATAGAATTCCTCTCAGAAGCTATCTCTCCTTGGACTTTTGTTTGTTGGAATATTTTTGATTACTGATTCAATTTCTTTGATTGTTATGGATCTTCTCAAACTTTCTACTTCTTCCTGTTTCAGTTTTGGTAGTTTGTATGTTTCTAGGAATTTATCCATTTCTTCCAGATTGCCCGATTTTTTGGCACATAATTTTTCATAATATTCTCTTTTAATTGTATTTCTGTTGTGTAGGTTGTAATCTCTCCTCTTTCATTTGTGATTTTATTTATTTACTTGTCCTCTTTCTCCTTTATTTTTGATAAATCTGGCTAGTGGTTTATCATTTTATTAATTCTTTCAAAGAACTGGCTCATAGCTTTGTTGATCTGTTCCACTGTTTTTTTTTCTTTGTTTCTGAATCATTTATTTTTGCTCTAACCTTTTTTATTTCCCTTCTTCTTTTGGCTTTAGGCTTTATTTGCTGTTCCTTCTCTAGCTCCTTTAGGTGTAAGGTTAGGTTACATATGTGAGACTTTTCCAACTTCTTAAGGTAGGCCAGTATTGCCGTATTCTTCCCCCTTATGATTGCCTTTGCTACATCCCTAAAGGTTCTGGACTGCCGTGTTTTCATTTTCTTTTGCTTCCATGTATTTCTTTATTTCTTATTTAATTTCCTTGTTAACCTATTCATTCTTTATTAGGATATTGCTTAACCTCCATGTATTTGTTTTTCTTTCCAAGTTTGTCTTTGTTGTTCAAGTTTCATAGTGTTGTGGTCTGAAAATATTCATGGTATGATCTCAATCTTTTTGTACTGGTGAAGGCCTCATTTGTGATCCAGTATTTGTGATCTATTCTGGGGAATATTCTATATGCACTCGAGAAGAATGTGTATTCTGCGGCTTTAGGATGAAATATTCTGAATATATCTATTAAGTCCACCTGCTCCAGTGTGCCATTCAAAGCAATTGTTTCCTTGTTGATTTTCTGCTTAGATTATCCATCCATTGCTGTCAGTGGGATGTTAATGTCCCCTACTATTATTGTATTGTTATCAATGTGTTTCTTTATGTTTGTTATTAATTGAGTTATATATTTGAGTCCTCCCAAGTTGGGGGCATAATGATTTACAATTGTTAGATCTTTTAGTTGGGTAGACACCTTTATCATGACATAATGTCCTTCATCTTTTGTTACATTCTTTGGCTTAACATCTGATTTATCTGATATAAATATAGCTACTCTGGCTTTTGACATCCATTAGCATGATAGATGGTCCTATATCCCCTCAGAGTCCATCTGGAGGTCTCTTTAGGTCTAAAATGAGTCTCTTATATGCAGCATATAGATTGGTCTGGTTTTTATATTCTTTCTGATACTCTACACCTTTCCATTTAAGCATTTAGTCCACTTACATTCAGAGTGATTTTTATTTTTTTATTATTTTTTTAAGATTTTATTTATTTATTCATGATAGACATAGAGAGAGAGAGAGAGAGGCAGAGACACAGGCAGAGGCAGTAGGCTCCATTCAGGAAGCCTGATGTGGGACTCAACCCCAGTACTCCGGCATCACGCCCTGGGCCGAAGGCAGGCACTAAACCACTGAGACACTCAAGGATCCCCCAGAGTAATTATTAATAGATATGAATTTCCTTGGCACTCACCAGTGCCATTGTGTTACCTGTATAGTCATTGTTTCTGGAGTTTTTCTCTGTTCCTTTCTCATCTTTGTTGCTTTTGGTCTTTCTTTCACACTCAAAGCATCCCCTTTAATATTTCTTGCAGGGCTGGTTTAGTGGACACGAAGTCTTTTTGTTTTTACTTGTTTGGGAAACTCTCTGTCCTATTATGAATTACAGCCTTCATGGATAACATATTCTTGGCTGCAAATTTTCCCCATTCAGCACATTGATTATATCATGCCACTGTCTTCTGGCCTGCCAAGTTTCTATGGATAGATCTGCTGTTACTAATATTTATCTTCCCTTGTAAGTTAGGGATTTCTTTTTACCTTGCTGCTTTCAGGATTCTTTCCTTATCTCTGTAGTGTGCAAATTTTACTACAGTATGTCTTAGTTTTGGTCAGCTTTTGATGTTTTTTGATAGGAGTTCCCTGTGCCTCCTGGATTTGGATGTCTGTTACCTTCCCTAGATTAGGGAATTTTTCAGCTATAATTTTCTCAAATAAACATTCTGATCCCTTTTCCTTCCCTTCTTCTGAGACTCTAATGTTATAAATGTTATTATGCTTTATGGGGTCACTGAGTTCCCTATTTGAATATAAACTCCCTTTTCTGTGATTAAATGTATTATATTTAGATGAGAGTTGATAATTAAGTCAAAACTATTTATTGGGTCATATATTCCAAATCAGAGACATCAAAGTTTTTATGAATACATATGCTAATTCAGTAGAAATTCATTGTAATTGAAAATGTTTAGTGATTCCAGAAATAGTTGACCTAAATCGTATCTTTATTTGTCTTACTGAATTTACCAATGAAGAGAAATGCAATATGCATATGCAATACACCAAGTTTTGACTTCTTACTGAGATCCCTATCCCATTTTCTTAGGCTGTCAAATTACCACATTTTTTTATGAATAACTGGAAATAAAAGTGTTCTTGATATTTCTAGAAGATACATGAAAATATCATAAGTGTGACATTGATTTAGAAGTTTATCGTGCTGGTCCCTAAAAATGTCTGTTCTACAATTATCAAAGTAAATGATATAAGCCTGTCTATGGCTATAGTGTATCTACGCCACACTCAAGTGCTCAGCAAAGTACAGAAACATCTTCTCAGCATGTGTTTAATTCACTAGTAATTTCTGTAGTCAAAAGGAATAAAGTAGCAGGGAAACAGAGGAAAAAAGCAGCTGTTCTCTGCCTCAGGGGGGTATCCTCTCTGTGCCTGCACAGGAAAGGGAAAACAGATATGAGGTGAAGCAGTGTGAGTTCTGCTTTGTCTGCTGCTCTGAGTTTTTCCTTTCTGCTAGTCCTGTGGCTTAATCCCCCCACCATGCCCATGAAATGTTTCTTCCTGATCTGCCACATCTTCCAGTACCTGGGCCAGGGGGAGATTGTGTTCAAAATCAGTGAAGGTCATGACTGTGAACTACAACATCCATGGGTAGCTGAGCAAGGGCACTAGGAAATTTTGTAGTTTTTCAACATACCTCAGATCCAGTACAAAAAATGTTGGGTACAGATCCTGATGTTTAAGAACATGATGCTGTCCACATTTCTGTGGTTTTATCTGGATTCCAAAGAGTAGCTCCTCATAGATGTGGAGACCATGTATAATAAATGGATTTGGAGCTCATCCTACAAATCTTGGAGAAGAAGAAGGAAACTCTCAAAAAGAGGAATAGGAGAAAAAACAGCTTTCTCACCCAGCCCACTTTGGCCCCCAAAAGTACTGCCTGCTGAAGTTCCTCTGTATGGTGAAAGGGCAGGTCCCCTGCCAGAGCTGGTGGCATAACCCAAGGAGATGACAGGGAAGTACAAAGCAACACTAAAAGCCAGGACTGAGTACTAAGGCCTATGGCCATACCCAGGGAAGCCCCATATTCTATCCCTGGAGAGATACTGAAAATGTCTTTGCCATAAGAGGATCTCCTTCACACACCTGTGTGAAAGGACATGGGAGAGTCAGCAGAGTATCTGCACTTGGGCTACTAGAGGAGTATTCTTATTCATTAGAACAATAAAATGCTTTCTGATCAAAGAGGAAGAAGAAGAAAGAAGAAGAAGAAAGAAGAAGAAGAAGAAGAGGGAGGAGGGGGAGGAAGAGGAGGAGGAGGAGGAGGAGAAGGAGAAAGAGGAAAGGAAAGAAAAGAGAAAAAAGTATAACAATGACATCATATTGGTTTTAGTATTTATTAAAAATCCTATTTCTTTCTTATCCAATACTCTTTAAGATTTTATTTATTCATGAAATACACACACACACACACACAGAGAGAGAGAGAGAGAGAGAGAGAGAGAGGCAGAGACACAGGCAGAGGGAGGAGAAGCAGGCTCCATGCAGGAAGCCTGATGTGGGATTTGATCTCAGGACTCTGGGATCACTCCCTGAGTCAAAGGCAGACATTCAACCACTGAGCCACCCAGGCATCCCACCAATTTAAATACTTATGAGAAAAAAAATCAAATCCATTGAAATTCATTCTAGGGCTGTAAAGCATGTTGTTGTTTTTTTTTTTATAAAAGCTGTTATTTCATCTACTTGAGTGAATCAGAATTTTCTTTTTTTAACCAAAACATATACAGAGGTAAATTGGATGCTGAGCCATGAAAATAGCTTAATTGCTCTCACCAAATGTATTTATAATTAGTGTTATTATTTAGTAATAGATTTGTATTTATATAAATTTTTATATTTTATAATGTTTTAACTATACATAGTTATATATAACTTATTTATAATAAATTTACAACATTTACATTTTATTTATATTTCTGTCTTTTATATATATTTCCTTATTTGATCACATATCCTTCTACTCTTGCCCCTTATATAGTCAGGCCACATGGCCTTCATGCTATTCATAAAATACATTTGCATATCATAATTTCTGGATCTCTAAACTTACTGTTCCTCCTTCCTGGAATTCTCTTCTTCAGGAATTCTTGTTCCCTCAACCTTACTTCTCAATGTCAACTTTCTCAGTATGACCTCCTTTGTCTGCTCAATTTAAAACTATAATTAGCCTTTCCTATGTTGAGTGTAATCTCACTGATGACCAGTGATTTTTGTTTTTTCCTTTGTTTTTTCCTGTCTTGGTCACTGTCTCCTGCTGATATTTAAAACACTGCCTGACACATAGTACTCCATTCTCACAAAAGCATTGGAAATGAATAATAATAATGTTTGACAATGAAAGACTAAATATACAAGCAGTCAATGACTAGACCATATATAAAAATAGATTCTGACCTACAACCTCTGTAGACTCCACCCAGAAAAGTCAGGACTTGGTCAATGACTGCCAGATTTCCTAATTTTGCCTCCCCTTTCAATTTAGGACCAACCAAAGAAAGCCAAATGTCTTCCCCAAATCAATCACAAAGGATGCTCTTCTTCTAGTAAGCACATATCCAGCTTCCTAATGCCTACAGTCTCTAATCACAGTGTACCTGAAGCATTCCTCTTTCTTCACTATAAAGTTTTTCCACTCTCTCTCTGCCTTTGAGCTTCTGTCACACCTAAGGTAGGGTCATTAATTCCCTTGGAGACAATTTATTCACAAAGATAGTACCTTGTGAAAAGTATAGATTGTTCAAGTAGTCAAGGTGCTGACTAGCCTCATTCAAATGCTAAGTTACTTTTTCTTTTCAATTTCAATTGCAAATTATAACATATAGTTAAAGTATTTGCTTTAGTAGAATTAAAAATCATGACATCATATGTATATATGGTGTTGCTAGAAGTTAATTATAGCTATAAAGATTGATATTGGCAAAAGCAGATCTTATCTTACCCACAATAGTCTAAAATCCCTCTGATTAATTGCATACCATGTAAATAGTAGGTACACAATAAACATCTACTTAATGAATAATTAAGAAATTAATACATTTTCCCTATATGAAAGAACCCCTACATGAAGTAATTGAAAGCACATTTGGTAGAATTTATTTATTTTTTTTATGAAGTAAGTTCTACAACTGGGCTGATACCCACTTCAAACAATTACCATTACCAAGAAGGCTATCAAACTTATTCTGATATCTAAAATTTGGCCCATTTAGAAAATTCCAGTCTGTGATTCTCCTCGGGTAAACAGAACTAAAACTATTCACAGCAAATGCACTATAAGGGTTATCCATGTAAAATCTACTATTTTGTTAAGTGTTAAATGATTATGCTAGGCCCAAGATAGAGTCACTCATGCAAAGCTCCCTCTCTTCAGCCAAAATGTAATAGAGTTTCCTTTACTCCTGAATGCTGTACTCTCCCAGAAATGTAATTTAGAATTGACCAACCAGAGCCTGTCTGCTCAACTTAAATTACACAAACAGGCTGCAAGATTTCTTTGTATACCAAAGAGGGGAAACTACTCTGTATTAGTCAATCATACCAAATTTGTTCAGTAAGGATTCCTTAATCCTCTGGATCTCTGTCTATAAAACACCTTTACTTTGTATAGCTTTTCGGAACTCTTTTCTATTTTCTAGACTGAATGCTACCTGATTCATGAATCACTGAATAAAGCTAGTAAGATCTTAATAACATGTTGGTAAGCTCTTCATAATACTAAAGAACTTAATTCTTATGTCTTAGGTTAGAATTTTATTGTTTCTTTTTATCAAAGGTCATTGCACAACTGAAAGAGCAAGAAATACATTATAATATAATATTTAAAATAAAATATTAAGATCAAAATGTGACAAAAAACAGGAGTCTAGATAAGAATAGATAATGTTGTAGTCATGTTTTCATAAATGGAATCATCAGCAAAATCCATCTTTATTGTTTGAGAAGTAGGTTATGCAAGTCTGATTTTTAGTGGGAAGTGAAAATAGACTTAATAGCTATACTTGTGTCTGCCTTCGGCTCAGGTCATAATCCCAGAGTCCTGGGATTGAGTTCCACATTGGGCTCCTTGCTCAGAGGGGAGCCTGTTTCTCCTTCTGCCTGCCATTACCTCTGTTTGTGCTCTCTCTGTCAAATTAATAAATAAAATCTTAAAAAAAACCCTCTCAGAATATGTGGTGCATTTTCTGACACAGTTTTAAATACATCCACTAGTGAGGGGAAAGTAAATTCATATTGTCTCAGACCATTTGGGAAGTTTAAATGACAAACAAAGCCTTTCACTTGTATTTGCTTTTGCACATTATTGGGATCAAATTGCTGAAGTTTTGTTTGACATAAGAAAAATAAGATTGAATACTGGAATTTATTTCTAATTATCCTTTAGCATTCTTTCAAAAATGTTTCTTTTTTAAAAAGTCAGTTTTTTTAAGACATACTTTCTTCATTATTCAACACCTTGGATTAATAGCTACTTGAAATGAGGTTTTGAGAGAAGTAGCATGAAATAGTGGAAACAGCAGGAGCTTTAAGTCAAGCTGAAATAAACTGAATTCTGTCTCCTGTGAGCCTTGGGCAAGTTACTTAACCAATTTCCTCTCAGTTTCTTCATTTGTTTAATGGAGAGGATGCATTGCAAATTTATATTATACAAAATACCTAGCAAGGCAGTGTACATAGTATGTGCTCAATAAATTTTAGTTATTATCATTACCTTTATTTTGTGTAGTTTGCCTTTAAGGTAAAATAGAGACATGTGAGATAGTTACATGACTTTAAATCATCCCAGCAAATGGTAATTACTCTTCAAATTGCCCTCATTACTTTCCTTAGTCACCCAATCACCAAAATAAAACACAATTATATTTCTCAAATAACTTCTACAAACAAAAACATTACACAAATAATTCTAAAACTGGGAAATTGTTTTAGGTAAATAGCATAATAATTTCTTCCTTTAAGTCTAAATTACCTCTCTTCCTTTGCTACTGAGAGACTGAGACGTCTTTCTGATTCTGCAAAACTATTGACTGTGAGAGCAAGCAGTTTATTCATTTCAATATTCATTCCTAGCAACATACTAGGAACATTGACTTTAACTTAAACTTGTTATTAAAGAATATATGTGTTTATATACATTTACACACTCAAGGTATTCATCAGTTGTGCTGAAATTAATATCTGTAACTAGGAAGAACAGTCAAATATGGATTCCCAGGCAGGCAAAATCAGGGAGTTTTCTTTGGAAGCAAATAATGATATTCTCAAATATATCAAGGTATATATTAATGATTTAAGTTTCTCTTACCTTTAAAAATTGAACCATCTTACATTAGAATCTGCCATGTGTTCATTATAAAATGCTCTTTAGTGAGCATTTCCAGAACTTAATAAATTCTATACCTATACTGTAAAATATACAAAGTAAGAATAAAGTATGGTTTAATAAAATATTTCTTTGGATGGTTAGAAGTTAAGAAGATCCAAATTCTGAACATGCTATAATTATTTTTTAGGATTTCTAACGTGAAAATAAAAATTGTTCTTTTCAAAAGCCACATACATACCTCAAAGGTATTAATTATCTTAAATTTGCAAGAATTAAGAACACAGTTACATGCCAAGTTGCTATCAGGTGCTTCAAACTGTCATATTGCTAACAAAAGAACTATTTTTACGATATGATTTTTTTGTTTCTGCAAAGTTGTACCATTCAACAAAGGAAAAGAATCTAATAAACTTTCCTAAACTTCTACAATTAGTTTTGAAAAAAGTGTGAAGAGCAATCTCATCCTCAATATCTGCACTTAAAAATAATTAAATATATCTGGTAAGATTTCTTGTTTCAGTTTTTGTTTTTTCTGAAGAGGTTACAAAAACTGGGCTGCTTACTGCTTGTTACACCTTGTAGCTCTGAAGGTTTTTGAATTATGGAGTTTGTGACCCACTTATAATAACAATTTTTAAAAGCTCATTCAGTGTAGGAGCTTTTCAGAGGTTAAGTGTCAGGTGAAAGCGCAAAGGTATTCTATTGCTTAATCTGGCAAAAGTTTAAAGGTTTTCTGTTGCTTGATCTCTGCTCTTAGTATTTAAGTGTAATAAATATACTTAAATTTATTATATTAAATTTACTATTATTTAAGTTATTCTTTTTTGAGGCTAATCTGTATTTTTTTAATTTAGATACAATTATACTAATACAGTCAACATCATTAGTTTCAGATGTAGAGTTCAATAAATCACCAGTTGCATATACCACCAGTTCCCATCACATCACATGCCCTCCTTAATACCCATCACTCAAGTATCCCATTCTCCCAACCACCTCCCCTCAAGCAACCCTTAGTGTGTTAGTTAAGTCTCTCATGATTTTTCTCCCTCTCTGATGAATTCCCATTCAGTTTTTCTTCCAGTCCCCTATGATCCTCTGCACTGTTTCTTAAATACCACATATGAGTGAAACCACATAATTGTCTTAGCCTGACTTACTTCATTCAGCATAATACCCTCCAGTTCTAGCCACGTTGATATAAATGGTAAGCATCCTAATGGATAAGTAATATTCCATTGTATACGACACCTTCTTTAGCCATTCATCTGTTGATGAACATCTTGGCTCTTTCCAGTTTTGCTATTATGTACAATATGCTATGAACATTAGGGTGCAAGTGCCCCCTTAGGTCACTACATTTGTATTTTTGAGGTAAACACCTAGTAGTGCAATTGCTGTTTTCCAGAGTGGCTGTACTAACTTGCATTTCCACCAAAAGAATAAGAGAGTTCCCATTTCTCCATATCCTCACCATCATCTGTCATTTCCTGACTTGTTAATTTTAGTCATTCTTCTGACTGGAGTGAGGTGGTATCTCATAGTGGTTTTGATTTGTATTTCCCTGATGCCAACTGATGATGAGAATTGGTTTGTAGTTTGTTGTCCATTCATATGTCTTCTTTGGAGAAATGTCTGTTTATGTCTTTTGCCCATTTCTTGACTGGATTATTAGTTTTTTGGTTATTGAGTTTGATAAGTTCTTTATAGATTGTGTATACTACCCCTTTATCTGATATGTCATTTGCAAATATCTTCCCACATTCTGAAGATTGCTTTTTAATTTTTGTTGATTGTTTTCTTCACTGAGCAGAAGCTTATCTTAATGAAGTCCCAATAGTTCATTTTTGCTTGTGTTTCCTTTGCCTTTGGAGACGTGTCTAGCAAGAAATTACTGTGACTGAGGTTGAAGAGATTGCTGCCAGTATTCTCCTTTAAGATTTTGATGGATTCTTGTCTCACATTTAGGTCTTTCATCCATTTTGAGTTTATCTTTGTGTATGGTGTAAGAGAATGGCCCAGTTTCATTCTTCTTCATGTCGCTGTCCAATTTTCCCAACATCATTTATTGAAGGGGATGTCTTTTTTCCCTTGGCTATTCTTTCTTGCTTTGTCAAAGATTAGTTGACCATAGAGTTGAGGTCCAATTTCTGGGCTCCCTATTCTATTCCCTTGATCTTTGTGTCTGTTTTTGTGCCAGTACCATACTGTATTGATGATCACAGCTTTTTATATTGTTTGAGTCTGGCACTGTGATGCCCCCTTGCTTTGGTTTTCTTGTCCAACATTCCTTTGGCTATTCAGGGCATTTCCTGGTTCCATACATATCTTAGGATTCTTTGTTCCATCTCTGTGAAAAATATCAATGGTATTTTCATTGGGATTGCATTGAATTATGTAGATTGCTCTGGGTAGCATAAACATTGTTAAAAGTATTCTTAGTCTTAGCTTTTAGTTTTGTGTTATTCTTTTTTATGACTTTTAAAGTTTTATATTGATTCCAGCTAACATACACTGTTGTATTGTTTTAGGTGTACAATAGCAGTCATTCAACAGTTCCATACATCACCCAGTGCTCATCACAAGTGCACTCCCTTATTCCCACCATCTATTTAACCCATATGCCTACACACCTCCCCTCATGTAACCATCAGTTTGTTATCTGTAATTAAAAGTTTGCTTTTTGATTTGTCTCACTCTCTCCTTTATCCCTTTGATCCTTTGTTTTGTTTCTTAAATTTGACATATGAGTGAAATCATATGGTACATATCTTTCTCTGAGAGATTATTTTTCTTGGCATTACACTCTCTAGCTCTATGCATGTCACTGCAAAAGGCAAGTTATCATTTTTATGGCCAATTAATATTCCATTATGTATATATAAACCACATCTTCTTTTTCCATTCATCAGTTTGTGGACACTTGGGCTCTTTCTACAATTTGACTATTGTAAAAAATACTCTTATAAACATAGGGGTGCATGTATCCCTTTGAATTAGTATTTTTGTATTGCTAAATAATAGGGTAGTTCTATCTTTAACTTTGTGAAGGAATTCCATACTGTTTCCCACAGTGGCTGCACCAGCTTGCATTCCCACAAACAGTGCACCAGTGTTCCCTATTTCTCTACATCCTCACCACTGCCTGTTGTCACTGGGTTTTTGTTTTTAGCCATTAGGACAAGTGTGAGGTGATTTGCCACATGGTTAGTAATGATGAACATCTTTAAACATGACTGTGGGCCATCTGGATGTCCTCATTAGAGAAATATCTGTTCATATCTCCTGCCCATTTTTTAATTGTATTTTTTGGTTTTTTTTTTTGCTGTTGAATTTTAATAAGTTTTTATTCAGTTTGGATACTAACCCTTTATCAGATATACCATTTGCAAATATATTCTCCCATTCCACAGGTTGCCTTTAAGTTTTGTTGATTGTTTTTTTCATTGTACACAAGCTTTTTATTTTGATGTAGTCCCAATAGTTTGTTTTAATTTTTGTTTCACTTGCCTCAGGAGACATCTAGAAAGAGTTTGCTATATAGCCTATGTCAAATAAGATACTGCCTGTGGCCTCATCTAGAATTTTTATGGTATCAGGATTCACATTTAAGCCATTAAGAATTTATATTTATGTATGGTATAATAAAGTGGTCCATCTTTTTCGTTTGCATGTGGCTGTCGAGTTTCCCAACGCATTTGTGGAAATGACTGTATTTTTTTGTATTAGATATTCTTGTTTTTTCAAAGATTATCTGATCATATGCTTGAGGGTTTATTCCTGAGTTTTCAATTATGTACTATTGATCTATTTTTATGCCAGTACCATACAGTTTGGATTACTACAGCTTTGAAATATAACATAAAGTACAGGATTGTGATGCCACTAACTACCCTTTCCTTTTTCAATATTATTTGGCTATTTGGGATCCTTTGTGGTTCCATACAATTATTAGGATTGTTTTTCTAGTTCTGTGAAAAATGCTATTGGTATTTTGATAGGGATTACATAAAATATGTTGTTTTGGGTAATATAAACATTCTAATAATATTTTTTCTTCAATCTATGAGAAAGAAATGAAAGCCTTTTCATTTCTTAATGTCATCCTGAATTTCCTTCATAAGTATTTAATACTTTTCACGGTATAGGTATTTCACCTCTTTCGTTAGATTTATTCCTAGATAACCTACGGCTTTTGGTACAATTGTAAATCAGATCAGTATCTAAATTTCTTAATTGCTGCTTCATTCTTGTTGTATATAAATGCTACAGATTTCTTCATGTTTATTTTGAATTATGCAAAATTACTGAATTCATTTAACAGTCCTAGCAGGGTTTCGTGAACACGTTTGATCTTTGTAAATATACTATCATGATATCTGCAAATAGTGAAAATTTGAATTTTTCCTACCAGTTAGGATGCCCTTTCTTTGTGTTGTCTGATCACTGTGGCTAGGACCACTGTACTATGTTGAATAGAAGTGATAAGTGTAGACATCCTTGTCTTGTTTTTGACCTTGGGGAAAAAGGTCTCAGTTTTTTTCCCATTGAGGGTGATGTTAGCTGTGGGTTTGTTTCTGTTATTGTTGTTTTATAGATGGCCTTTATTATGTTGAGATATGTTTCCTCTAAACCTACTTTGTTGAGGGTTTTTTTTATTATGAATGGATGTTGTACATTGTCAAATGCTTTTTCTGCATCTATTGAAATGATCTAATGGTTCTTATCCTTTCTCTTACTGGTGTGATATATCTCGTTGATAGATTTGTGAATACTGAACCAGCTTTGCAGTCCAGGAATGAATCTCAATTAATCGTATTGAATGATTTCTTAAAATGTATTGTTGGATTCAGTTTGCTGGTATCTTGCTGAGGATTTTTGCATCTATGTTCCTCAGGGATATTGGCCTCTAGTTCTCTTTTTCAGTGGTGTCTTATCTGATTTCGGTATCAGGATGATGCTTGTCTCACAGGCTGAGTTTGGAAGTTTTCCTTCCCTTTCTATTTTTTTTCTTTTGAGCATAGTTTGAGAAGAATAGGTATTAACTCTTCTGTAAATCTTCGGTAGAATTCCCTGTGAAGTCAGTTGCTCCCGGACTTTTGTTTGTTGGGGGTTTTTTGATTACTGATTCAATTTCTTTGCTGGTTATCAGTCTGTTCAAATTTTCTTTCCTCCTGTTTCAGTTTTGGTGGTTTATATATTTCTAGGAATTTATCCATTTCTTCTAGGTTGTCCAATTTGTTGACATATAGGTTTTCTAATATTTTATTATAATTGTATTTCTCTGGTGTTGGTTGTTATTTCCCCTCTCTCATTTGTGATTTTATTTATTTAGGTTGTTTCTCTTTTCTTTTTGATAAGTCTGGCTAGAGGTTTATCAACTTTTTAATTTTTTTTCAAAGAACCAGCTCCTGGTTTCATTTATCTTTTCTATTTTTTTCTTTTTAGTTTCTATATCATTTATTTCTGCTCTAATCTTTACTATTTCCCTCCTTCTGCTGGATTTAGGCTTCTTTTGTTGTTCTTTTGCTAGCTCCTTTAGGTATAAGTTTAGGCTGTTTGTTTGAGATTTCTCTTGCTTCTTGAGGTAGGCCCATATTGCTATAAACTTCTCTCTTAGAACTGCTTTTGCTGCATCCCAAAGTTTTTAGATCATTTTGTTTTAATTTTAACTTGTTTCCATGTATTTTTTGATTTCTTCTTTTATTTCCTGGCTGACCTATTCATTGTTTAGTAGCATGTTATTTAACCTGGTCTTTCCAGATTTTTTTCTTGTGGTTGAGTTCTAGTTTCATAGCATTGTGGTCAGAGAATATGCATGGTGTAACTTTGAGCTTTTTGAATTTGTTGAGCTTGTTTTGTGGGCTAATATGTGATCCATTCTGGAGAGTGTTTCCTGTGCACTTGAGGAGAATGTGTATTCTGCTGCTTTAGAATGGAATGTTCTGAATATATCTGTTAAATCCATCTGGTCCAGTGTGTCACTCAAAGACATTGTTTCCTTATTGATTTTCTGTTTAGATGGTCTGCCCATTGGTATAAATGGGGGGTTAAAGTCCCCTACTATTATTGTATTATTATCAATTAGTTCCTTTATGTTTACTATTAACTGCTTTATGTATTTGGGTGCCACTATGGTGGGTGCATAAATATTTACAATTGTTATATCGTCTTGTTTTGGACGGTCCCCATTATTATTATTATTAATTATTATTATTATTATTATTATTATTATTATTTTGTTCTATATAGGTATTGCTACTCTGGCTTTCTTTTGACATCCATTTGCACAATAGATGTTTCTCAATCCCCTGTCTTTCAATCTGCAGGTGTCTTAGGTCTAAAACGAGCCTCTTGTAGGCAACATATAGATGGATTTTATATATATATATATATATATATATATATATATATATATATTCCTTTCTGATACCCTATATCTTTTGACTGGAGCGTTTTGACCATTTACATTCAAAGTAATTAATGATAGATATGTATTTATTTATTTGTTCTGTGGTAGTTTCTGAAGATTTTCTCTGATCTTTTCTTGTCCTTCTTTCACGGTTTGCTGATTTTCCTTAGTGACTCACTAAGGATTTCTTTCTCTTTACTCTTTTCATATTTATTAGTGGCTTTCAATGTATGGATACCATTAGGTTTGTATATGACCTCTTCTGCATAAGGCAGTCTATATTAAGCTGATGGTCATTTAAGTTTGAACCCATTCTTTACTCCTCTCCTCCCCACACTTTAGGCATATGGTGTCATAGGTTACACCCTTTTATTTTTTTTGTGAGTTCCTTGGCTGATTTATTACAGAAATATTCTTTCTCACTGCTTTTGTGTTTCCCACCATCATACTGTCACTTTTGGTCTCTCCTTTCCACTCAAAGAGTCCACTTTAATGTTTCTTGCAAGGCTGGTTTAGTGGTTACAAACTCCTTACAAGTTTTTGTTTTTCTGGAAAACTCTATCTCTCCTTCTATTCTGAATGATAGCCTTGCCACATAGAGTATTCTTGGCTGCAGATTTTTTCCATCCAGCACTTTGAATTTATCATGCCACTCTCTTCTGGCTTGGAAAGTTTCTGCTGAAAAATCCTCTGCTAGCTTTATGGGTTTTCCCTTGTAAATTACTGTATCCTTTTGTCTTCCTGCTTTAAAACCTTTTTCTTTGTTACTATATTTTGCCAACTTCATTGCAATATGTCGGAGGGAGGGCAAGATGGTGGAAGAGTAGGGGTCCTCAACTCGTCTGGTCCCACAAATTTATCTAGATAACTTTAAAAACTTCATGTCAAATTCTGTGGTATCTAGGATGATTTGATAGTTATGTAGTTGTATTCCTGGGAAGAGGTGAGCCTAGGTTCCTCCTATTCTGCCACCATCTTCCAACCTCTATATCTGCATTTCTTATAATCACCAGTCATGCAGTCAACTCCTTGTGGTGTTTGGCTACCTCCCAGTCATGGATTATGTAAACTTATATCCGAATTTATAATTCCCAAGTAGTCTAGTAACATTAATTCAAGGAATAGTTATGTTTAATACATGACAGTTTAATGTTCTTGAAGAACATCCAGTTCACTTTTCTTTTTGAATTCCCAAAGGTGCAAAAGTTTAGATACATAACTATTATCTTTACTCTTGTAATTATTTTTGCTTTAATTTATTTTTCAAACATTGACGGAATATATCCTGGGTACCAGATATCTAGACTAATATGAATGTGTCCATCCTCCATGTTTCTGTTGAGTAGTAAGCAGATAGTGAAAATATATTCCTTGGAACTAGTTGCATTTATCATAAGTTATCTTCCCTGTGTCCCTTGAAGATAACAAAAACTGCCGTGGGAAGCATGTTGCAGCAGAACCATACAAGCCACCTGGCAACCAACAGTGTCTGTGCATAGTTGACTACATCTTACTTTGGGGTAAATGCCAAAAGAGCACAATACCTGCTATACCATATTAATGTGCATAGGCATTCAAATTAGGCTGAACAATGAAATTAGGTAATTATGTAATTTTCTATTACTCTGGGACTTTTAAGTAGTTTATATGATTGTATAATTAAATGATAAATGCGTTATAGAGATTGTCTTCAGTCTAAATGAATTTGTCCTCTTGACTATTACAAACAGTGAAGAACTAAGAATAGAATACAATCACTATTCCTTCATCAAAAGTTTGGCATCTTTTAAAAAGTTTTATGAAGAAAACTAGCATTGGTTTTATCCAAAGGAGGGCAGGTGAAAATGACTGTAGAAATGGCTTTAAAGTAATGGACTTGCCTTGTCTTTTTTTTTTTATTAATTCTCTCTCTTCTCATCATCATTGCTTATAAAAATTCCTCAGTGAAATATACTCCTGTTGATTTTTCTTATATAGATGAAGTTATATCAAACCATCAAGGATTTCTTGTTATGGAATTTTACTAGGGCATTTTCTTCATTCACCTACAAGGAAGGATTTTCTTAGGTTATTCCACAGTATCAGTACTTATTCAATCCTCCTGATGAACTTATAATGGATAGCTACATGTTCAGATGTTGTCATAGCAATACAGTCCATAAGAGTTCTTGAGCTCTGAACTCGAATGACACACATTACCAAAATTGTCATTGGAAGTCTATTGTATTTAGAGAAAGTTTATTGACCTTTGAAATTTTATTAAAAATGTGATTTTTTCTTTTCTTATTTCCTTCTGTGTGATGTAGAATTTAGTTAAAATTACGTTAATTATTTGGCAACCTTTAATCAATAAGTTTCAGCTATGTTTGTTTACTTTAAGGAGATTAACATTATTTTTCAATTCCCATGATATTTGTCTATATGGTGTTGTTTGTACATATATACAATTTGTGAAAACATATGCACACATATTTTTTGAATAAAAACGTCGTATAAGAGTCTAAATAGAAATTTTTCTTTAGCTTTAATTTGGAAAAAATGAGTAAATAAAGTCTTTCACCACACTTATGTTTCCTGCTGAATTTAAGTTAAACATGAAATATATTTCACTCTTCTCTCCAAGTCAAACCACATCTTATGTCAATTATGCCTTCCCCCTTGATTTATTATTGGTGGGATGCATCTTTTCTTATTTTTAACATGGGAGAATACACTTTACTTATAATTTCAGTGACAACAAAAGGACAAACCTGGATGGAAAAATGGGCTTATTTGCCAGGTAGTATATTTTACAGTTCAGAATATCCATATATACACTGTCTTAATGACTTGAATATGTCCTTCTCTGTATCTACTACTCTACTACCTAAAATAACCTGATCCTTTGACTAATCTCAAGTTCTGAATTGCTAAGGTAATATACAGTATCCAGAGTTTTCAAAAATGCAGGGTCAGGAATCAGAGAATTCCTATAGAAATTGCCTCTTGAAAGCAGTGCAAAAAGTAGGTTAAAAGCATAGGCTTTGTTAGCCTGATAGACTAGAACTTGGGGGTCTGAGTCTACCACTTAATACTTAAGCAAGCAAACCACTTAACCATTTTGAGCCTCAGTCTTGTTGTGAGTAAAACTATGATAGTTATATTTGCCTCACATTTGTTGCCATAAGAATAAAATGAACTAATATGTATATAAAATATAAGTAGAGCATCTTGAATCTCATAAGCATTTAACCATTTTTTTTACACATTGGGTGAGTTAATAGTATTTTTTATGTCATTTGCACTAATGTCCCTTTCAGCTCAGCTTACTGAACATTAAGCACCTACAGAACAACAGACCTTATGCTAAAAAAGGCTCTAGTAATACAAAGATAAAACAGACATGATTGTTGTCCCTAAAGTTCTCATGGTCTATAATAATATAGACACACAAATAGGCAATTATAGTACAGAAAGATATATAGATATATACAACGGCAGTGATACACTCATTCTATGGCAGTAGAGCAGAAAGGATAGTTTGAGGGAGCCAAAGGAAGACCTCTGAGTGGAAGGAAAACACCTGAACTGAATATTAACTATCTAAGCTTTGGAGTGTGATGAGGCGAACTTGGATCTGTGGATTAACAGATCCTAAGGGAATGGAACCTACTGGATAAGCACACTGTCTCTGAAGTCAGAGTATCAGGATTCATCTCCACCATTGACTAGCTGTATGACCCAGGACAATTACTGAATCTTTCTATCCCTCACTTCCCCATCAATAAAATGGAGATAACAATAGTACAAAACTCATAGGGTTGTATTGCAAGTGCTTATAAAACAGCTTGCTAAATAGTAAGCATCATATATATGTTATCTTAGCTGATCCTATTATAGTACCTTTAAAGCAGAAATAAGAACAAAAATCTAATCATTAACATTACATATATCTGGGCTGACAAAAATAAAAGTAGTTTCAAAATTGCCTACTATATATATATATACTAAATACTATATATACACTATATATAGCATATAACTGTGCCTAATTTATTAGTGATAAGTGATCTCAGCAATCAAGACAAAGTTGCATATAGTACCTTACTCTAAAGGCTACAAAATATTTTAAAAATGAGAAATACCAGTGTTAAAGAAGTGAGCTAAAAAAATCTGTTCATATATATATGAATATAGGCTTTATATATATATATATATGCATATATATATATATACACTCATATTACTGATTGTAACTTCACCTCATAGTAAAAACCAAATGTAACAATATAAGCATATAACTGCAAGTACACATATACTTTTTAACCAGTGATTTTCAAATGGTCCTCAGGTTGTTTGGCAAGGTTTCAGGAATACTGCAACCGGGAAGTATTTCCTGCCATCTACTGAAGATTTGAACTGACCATTCATTGCATTAACCAAAACATAAGGGCTCTTTTTAAAAATCTATTTGGGAATTGATTTAAAAACTAAAAAAATACTTTCACAGCTTAAAACATTTGATAATCACTTTTTAAAACTATCAGATATCACTTTTATCATCCTAAACCTTGCTATTTATTGCGTCATTGTAATAAACTTACCAAGTGACTTATGTTAACAGAAGGATGTTATCTGTAAACTATTATTTACTGAATACAAACAATGAGATTAACTTTCTTTCAAGACTTACATGAAGATAGACACTCTTCTCAAAGGTCACAGAGTAGAAACAAATTGGCTTTTTACTTTGAAGATTCAGACTCAGGGTAGTCTGCCTTTTTTTGATAATGTACAATGTTTTAAATGTCCTGTAATTCTTCATTCAAAACTCTACACATTATAGTATCATGAAATACAGTATATAAAAAGGTGACCCGCAGGTGACCTGTTTTAGTTATCTATTGTGTAACAAATGATCTCCAAGGCAGTTTAATAAAGCAAGTATTTATTATCTTACATACTTTCTGAGAGTCAGGGATCTGGAAACAGCTTAGCTGGGTGGCTCTGACTCAGTCTTTCATGAGATTATAGTTAGAATGTTATCTGGAGCTACAGTCAACTGAAAGCTGGAGAATATACTTTTAACCTCACCACATGGCTGATGACAGGCCTCTGTTGTTTAGTAGCTGTTGGCCAAAGGTGATGATTGATTGATTGATTGATTGATTCTGCAACTCATCGAACTCCCCATAAGGCTACAACTCACAATATGAACTCCAAAAACATGAGAAGAAGGGAGCAATAATATCAAAAGGTGGGGTCATCTTGGAAACTAATTATCACATCATATCTCAGAAATTACATTTGGACTACTAGACCTATGAAATGGTCTCAGAAAACATCTCATATATCTTCTTACCTTAAGGTAAATAAGTACTGAATATTTAAAATTCACAAAACTGAGGCTTGTTTATTCTTTTCTTGAATTCTTTGTGATTGTTCTCTCAAAATTTTCCTTACTAACTCATTCTAGCTTTTTATCTCCCTGAAGGTCAAGAAAAGCTCATATTGAGTTTCAATTTCATCTACATTAACTGAAAAGCATTTTGTGTTCTGGGAGAATTCGTGTTGACTAAGAAAATTTGCTCAATTATAGTATCTACTTCGATTCAAGGCTTAAAGTGTTTAACATTTTGAATTTTTATGCAATCAGAAAACCAAACAACTAAGTGAATAGACCAAAGTATAATAAAACTTTCTTTGAGAGTGCATCTGATGCCTTCTATTTTTAGTCTGATGCCTTCTATTTCTAGTTTAGTGGGATAGTTGCAGAAAAGTTAAATTTTTTAAAATTAAGATTCCACTATCTAGTTGAGTCAGCTCAGAATCTCTGTATTGATGCTATAATTAAATATTTAGGGCAGCCCGGGTGGCTCAGCGGTTTAGCGCCGCCTTCAGCCCAGGGCGTGATCCTGTAGTCCCGAGATCAAGTCCCAAGTCGGTCTGCTTCTCCCTCTGCCTGTGTCTCTGCCTCTCTCTCTCTCTCTCTCTCTCTCTCTCCCCCTCCCTCTCATGAGTAAATAAAAAATAAAACCTTTAAATAATTATTAATCACAAAACGTGGTTAGATAATACAGAATTGCACATTGCCTTCCTTGTTCTCACTGAGTTTAAGTTGAAGATGCTTCATGGTCTTAGAAAGTTCAGTTAATCAACACAACTAAAACAGTATAACCTTCAAGTGCCACTGGAGCACTCTTTGATTTAAGGCTTATAATTTATACACTTTAGAGAAGAGCATTATACCAACCAGGTTGGCCTGCTGTTAATAGTATGTGGGCAATTTATGGCGAAGAAATGAAAATCGATGATAAGTTCGAATCACAACCATTAGCTATTAACATTTTCTGTTGTAGATGAATATCACTGGGCTTACCATGGCTCATTTGTTTCCTGTACTCCTTGTCCACTCATCATGGGGTTTGTTTTATATTGTTCTGTTTTCTTAGTCCTCAAATATAGAACTCTTCTGAAGGAGGAGTTGTGGCAGAACAACACAATATTTAAATTACTCCATAAAACAATCAAATGACAAATCTAGTTTATAATACATACTTTATGCTGAAGAATTGACTTAAGTTTGTTTTAAAGCATTACATTATACCATATATTCAGGTATACTATGTGGCAATGTATTGTTTGTGTGTACGTAATAGTGGGTGAGAGCATATTCCCTTATTATGAAGAGATGTGCCTGACACTGGACATTATAATGGGATTTACTGTCTGAAATTGACCAGTGTGACAAAGAAATTGAGATTATTAGTGAGCATTTTTTTTTTATTAGTGATCATCTTTAAAGGAGGGTTAAACAGCTCTTTTTACTCTTGTTGAAAAACAGTTTAAGTATTAGTGCAATTCTATATGTTTGAAGTTAAACAACCATAATGGATTGCTGATTTAGAATCTTGCAAGAGGTCAGAGGTCATTATTGTTTTAACAGTAAGGATCATTATACCAGACAGTGGAGCTCGACATATAGAAGTGAATAAAGACTAGATAACTTGTAAAAGAACCAGATTTATATACATATTGCTTCTTGAATATGTCAGCAGAGATATACGCAAAAAAACACATATACACACAGAATTAGACAGCTTTTTTTAAAAAAGATTTTATTTATTTATTCTTGAGAGACACACACAGAGAGAAAGGCAGAGACACAGGCAAAGGGAGAAGCAGGCTCCATGCAGGAAGCCCGAGTGGAACTTGATCCTGGGACTCAAGGATCATGTGGGCCGAAGGCAGGCGCTAAACCGCTGTGCCACACAGGCATCCAAGCTTTTATTTTTAAAAGCAAAAAATAGGTAAATGTAAAGTGGAATTCTGTAGGACATTTGTATATGTGAGTATAATTCATGTATCTTCATTGTTATGGAGAAAAGATTCCTAAATAAAAATAAATCAACTTTACATATTACCATTTATTTTTTTTATTTTTTCATTTCAGTTCAATTTGGCAACATATACTATAACACCCAGTGCTCATCACGTCAAGTACCCTCCTCAAAGCCTGTCACCCAGTCACCCCTCCCCCTCCCACTTTCCCTGCCAATACCACATTTTCATTTCCAGAGATAGGAATCTCTCATATTCTGTCACCCTCTCTGATTTTAACCACTCATTTTCTCTCCTTTCCCCTATAATCCCTTTCACTATTTTTTATATTCCCTATATGAGTGAAACCATACAATGATTGTCCTTCTCCGTTTGACTTACTTCACTCATAATACTCTCCAGTTCTGTCCATGTCGAAGCAAATGGTGGGTATTTGTCATGTCTAATGGCTGAGTAATATTCCATTGTATGCATAGGCCACATCTTCTTTTTCCATTCATTTTTCGATGGACACCGAGGCTCATTCCACAGCTTGGCTATTGTGGACATTGCTGCTATAAACATTGGGGTACAAGTGTCTCGGCTTTTCACCGCATTTGTATATTTGGGATAAATCCTGAGTAGTACAATTGCTGGGTCATAGGGTAGATCTATTCTTAACTCTTTGAGGAATCTCCACACAGTTTTCCAGAGTTCACATTCCCACCAACAGTGCAAGAGTATCCCCCTTTCTCCACATCTTCTCCAACATTTGTTGTTTCCTGTCTTGTTAATTTTCACCATTCTCACTGCTGTGAAGGGGCATCTCATTGTGGTTTTGATTTGCATTTCCCTGATGGCAAGTTACGAGGAGCATTTTCTCATGTGCTTGTTGCCCATGTGTATGTCTTCTTTGGTGAGACTTTGGTTCATGTCTTCTGCCCATTTCATGATTAGATTGTTTGTTTCTTTGCTGTTGAGTTTAATAAGTTATTTATAGATCTTGGATACTAGCCCTTCATCTGATATGTTACTTGCAAATATCTTCTCCGATTCTGTATCTTTGTGTATGGTATAAGAGAGACACTAACAATTCGAGCAGAACTCAATGAAATACAAACCAGAAGAACTGTGGAACAGATCAACAAAACCAGGAGTTGGTTCTTTGAAAGAATTAATAAGGTAGAAAAACCATTAGCTAGCCTTATTAAAAATAAAAGAGAAAATAATCTAATTAATAAAATCATGAATGAAAAAAGGAGAGATCACATCAAATACCAAGGAAATACAAATGATTTTAAAAACTTACTATGAGCAGCTGTATGCCAATAAATTAGGCAATCTAGAAGAAATGGGCACATTTCTGTAAAACCACAAACTACCAAAACTGGAACAGGAAGAAATAGAAAACCTGAACAGCCCAATAACCAGGGAGGAAATTGAAGCAGTCACCAAATACCACCCATGACACAAAAGTCCAGGGCCAGATGGCTTCCCAGGGGAATTCTATCAAACTTTTATAGAAGAAACAATACCTATTCTACTAAAGCTGTTCTGAAAGATAGAAAGAAATGGACTACTTTCAAACTCATTCTATGAGGTCAGCATCACCTTAATTCAAAAATCAGACAAAGACCCCACCAAAAAGGAGAATTATAGACCAATATCCCCGGTGAACACAGATGCAAAAATTCTCAGCAAGAAACTAGGCAATAGGATCCAAGAGTACATTAAGAAGATTAATCCCCATGACCAAGTGGGATTTATCCCCAGGATGCAAGGCTGGTTCAAAACTCGTAAAGCAATCCATGTGATAGATCTTATCAACAAGAGCAAAAAAGAATCATACGGTCCTCTCAATAGATCCAGACAAAGCATTTGACAAAATACAGCATTGATTCCTGATCAAAACTCTTGGGAGTGTAGGGATAGAGGGAAGCTTCCTCAGCATCTTAAAAGCCATCTATGAAAAGCCCACAGCAGATATAATTCTCAATGGGGAAACACTGAGAGCCTTTCCCCTAAGATCAGGAACAAGACAAGGATGTCCCCTCTCACCACTGCTATTCAACATAGTACTACAAGTCCTAGCCTCAGCAATTAGGCAACAAAAATAAATAAAAGCATTAAAATTGGCAAAGAAGAATTCAAATTCTCCCTCTTTGCAGATGACATGATACTGTACATACAAAACGCAAAAGACTCCACCCCAAGTGGATTCGTACAGCAATTCGGCAGAGTGGCAGGATACAAAATCAATGCCCAGAAACCCGTGGCATTTGTATACCCTAACAATGAGACTGAAGAAAGGGAAATTAAGGAGTTAATCCCATTTACAATTGCACCCAAAAGCATAAGATACCGAGGAATAAACCTAACCAATGAGATAAAGGATCTATATCCTAAAAACTACAGAACACTACTGAAAGAAATTGAGGAGGACACAAAGAGATGGAAAAAACATTCCATGCTCATAGAATGGAAGAATAAATATTGTGAAAATGTCTATGCTTCCCAGAGCAATCTACACATTCAATGCAATGTCTATCAAACTTCCATCAACATTTTCATTAGAGTGGAACAAATAATTCTAAAATTTCTATGGAATGAGAAAAGACCTCAAATACCCAGAGGAATATTGAAAAAGAAAACTGAAGCTGGGGGCATCACAATTCCTGACTTAAAGCTATATTACAAAGCTGTAATCATCAAAACAGTATGGTACTGGCACAAAAACACACACATTGATCAAGGGAATAGAATACAGAACAGAGAAATGGGCACTCAACTCTATGGTCAACTACTCTTTGACAAAGCAGAAAAGAATATCCAAGAGAAAAAGGACAGCCTCTTCAATAAATGGTGTTGGTAAAATTGGACAGCCACATGTAGAAGTAAGAAAGTGGGCCATTTGCTTACACCATACAAAAGATAAACTCAAAATGGCTGAATGATCTAAATGTGAGACAAGAATCTATCAAAATCCTAGAAGAGAACACAGGCAACACCCTTTTTGAACTTGGTTATGGCAACTTCTTGCAAGACACATCTATGAAAGCAAGGGAAACAAAAGCAAAAAGGAACTATTGGGATTTAAGCAAGATAAAAAGCTTCTTCAGGCAGCCCGGGTGGTAGATCGGTTTAGCACCTGCCTTCAGCCCAGGGCCTGATCCTGGAGACCTAGGATCAAGTCCCACGTCGGGCTCCCTGCGTGGAGCCTGCTTCTCCCTCTGCCTGTGTCTCTGCCTCTGTGTGTGTGTGTGTGTGTGTGTGTGTGTGTGTGATGAATAAATGCATAAAATCTTTAAAAAAATAAAAGCTTCTTCATAGCAAAGGAAACAGTCAATAAATCTAAAAAGCAACCTTCAGAATGGGAGAAGATATTTGCAAATGACATATCAGAAAAAGGGTTAGTATCCAAGATGTATAAAGAACTTATCAAACTCAACATCCCCAAAACACACAACCCACGTCAAGAAATGGGCAGAAGACATGAACAGATATTTCTCCAAAGAAGACATACAAATGGAAATCAGACACATGAAAAAAATGCTCCACATCATTTGTCATTGGGGAAATACAAATCAAAACCACAATGAGATACCACTTCATACCAGTGAGAATGGCGAAAATTAACAATACAGGAAACAACAATTGTTGACAAGGATGTGAAGAAAGGGGAACCCTCTTGCACTGTTGGTGGGAATGTGAACTGGTACAGCCACTCTGCAAAACAGTGTGGAGGTTCCTCAAGGAGTTAAAAATAGAGCTACCATACGACCCAGCAATTGCACTACTGGGGATTTACCCCCAAAGCTACAGATGCAGTGAAACAAAAAGGCACCTGCACCACAATGTTCATAGCAGTAATGTTGACAATATCCAAATTGTGGAAGGAGCGGAGATGTACATCAACAGATGAATAGATAAAGAAGATGTAGTATATATACAATGGAATATTACTTAGCCATCAGAAAGGATGAACATGTGCCATTTATATCAACATGAATGGAACTGGTGGATATTATGCTAAGTGAAATAGCTAAATTGGAGAAAGACAATTATCATATGGCTTCACTCACATGCAGAATATAAAAAATACTGCAGATCACCATAAGGGAAGGGAGGGTACACTTAATGGGGAAAAATGTGGAGAGGGGACACAAACCATAAGAGAAACTTACAGTTTCTGAAGGGGAGGTGATTAGTGGGATTGGGTAACTGGTAATGGACATTAAGTAGGGCACATGATATGAAGAGGACCGGGTATTAGACACAACTGATGAATTATTGACAAATACATTTAAAACTAAATATATGTTGGCTAATTGAATTTAAGTTTAAAAAAAGAAAGAAAAAATGGGCAAAGAAATGCAATCCTTTTTGAGAAGTCTATTTGTGAGAGAATGGTCTAGTTTCATTCTTCTGCACATGCCTGTCCAATTTTCCCAGCACCATTTATTAAAGAGACTGTCCTTTTTCCAGTGGATAGTCTTTCCTGCTTTGTCGAATATTAGTTGACCATAGAGTTGAGGGCCCATTCTGGGTTCTCTATTCTGTTCCATTGATATATGTGTCTGTTTTTGTGGCAGTACCACGCTGTCTTGATGATCATACTTTGTAGTACAATTTAAAATCTGGCACTGTGGTGCCCCTGGCTTTGGTTTTCTTTTTGAATATTCCCCTGGCTCTTCAGGGTCTTTTCTGACTCCACACAAATCTTAAGATGATTTGCTCCAACTCTCTGAAGGAAGTCCATGTTATTTTGATAGGGATTTCACTGAACGTGTAAATTGCCCTGGGTAGCATTGACATTTTCACAATATTTATTCTTCCAAACCATGAGCATGGAACATTTTTCCATGTCTTCGTGTCTTCCTCAGTTTCTTTCAGAAGTGTCCTGTAGTTTTTAGGACATAGATCCTTTAGCTCTTTGGTTAGGTTTTATTCCTGGGTATTTTACAGTTTGGGCTACAATTGTAAATGGGATTAATTTCTTAATTTCTCTTTCTTCAGTCTCATTGTTAGTGTGTAGAAAAGCCACAGATTTCTGGGCATTGATTTTGTATCCTGCCACTCTGCTGAATTGCTCTATGAGTTCTAGCAATCTTGGGGTGGAGTCTTTTGGGTTTTCTAAGTACAGTATCATGTCATCTGTGAACAGGGAGAGTTTGACTTCCTCTTTGCCAATTTGAATGCCTTTTATTTCTTTTTGTTATCTGATTGCTGGGGCCAGGACTTGTAGTACTATGTTGAATAGCAGTGGTGAGAGTGGACATCCCTGTCTTGTTCCTGATCTTAGGGGAAAGGCTCTCAGTGCTTCCCCATTGAGAATTATATTTGCTGTGGGATTTTTGTAGATGGCTTTTAAGATGCTGAGGAAGGTTCCCTCTATCCCTGCACTCTGAAGAGTTTTGATCAGGAATCAATGCTGTATTTTGTCAAATGCTTTCTCTGCATCTATTGAGAGGATTATATGGTTCTTGTTTTTTCTCTTCTTGATATGATCTATCACGTTGATCATTTTTTCTTACACCATACACAAAGACAAACTCAAAATGCTTGAAAGATTTTAATGTGATACAAGAATCCATCATAATCCTAGAGGAGAACACAGGCAACACCCTTTTTGAACTTGGCCACAACTTCTTGCAAGATACATCCATGAAGGCAAGGGAAACAAAAACAAATTGAATTATTGGGACTTAATCAAGACAAAAAGTTTCTGCACAGAAAAAGAAAGAGTCAACAAAACTAAAAGATAACCTACAGAATGGGAGAAGATACTTGCCAGTGACTTATCTGATAAAGGGCTAGTATCTAAGATCTATAAGGAATTTATTGAACTCAACATCAATGAAACAAACAATCTAATCATGAAATGGGCAGAAGGCATGAACAGAAATTTCACCAAAGAAGACCTACACATGACCAACAAGCACATGAGAAAATGCTTAGCATCACTTGCCATCAGGAAAATACAAATCAAAGCCAGAATGTGATAACCCCTCACACCAGTGAGAATGGTGAAAATTAATGAGACAGGAAACAACAAATGTGGATAGGATGTGGAGAAAGGGGAACCCTCTTGCACTGTTGGTGGAAATGTGAATTGGTACAGCCACTCTGGAAAACTGTGTGGAGGTTCCTCAAAGAGTTAAAAATAGATCTGCCCTATGACCCAGCAATTGCACTACCCTGGATTTACCCCAAAGATACAGATGCAGTGAAATGCCGAGACACCATCACCCCAATGTTTATAGCAGCAATGTCCACAATAGCCAAACTGTGGAAGGAGCCTCGGTGTCCATCAAAAGATGAATGGATAAAGAAAATTTGGTCTATATATACAATGGAATATTACTCAGCCATTACAAATGACAAATACCCACCATTTGCTTCAACGTGGATAGAACTGGAGGGTATTATCCTGAGTGAAGTAAGTCAATCAGAGAAGGGCAAATGTCATATGATTTCATTCATTTGGGGAATATAAAAGTAGTGAAAGGGATTAAAGTGGAAAGGAGAGAAAGTGAGCGGGTAATATCAGAGAGGGTGACAGAACATGAGAGCCTCCTAACTCTGGAATATGAGTTAGGTGGGTGGAGGTGGGTGGGAGGAAGTAGTGACTGGGTGATGGGCACTGAGTGGAGCACTTGATGGGTTGAGCACTGGGTGTTGGCAAATCGAACTCCAATAAAAATATATATGAAAAAAAAGAGAAGTCTATTTGTGAACTAGAGCAGAGAAATTGGGTATTGGTAATTATGTGGTCAAGAAATCCTTCTTTTTATGATATGATACCCCAGAACATGTAGAGATAAAGAAGCTAATGATGCATGAAAAGGATGATAACTAAAGGTGAAACCTTGAGAATATGAGAGGAGATATGATCTAGAACTAAAATGCAGAAATTTGTTTTCAGTATATAGAAGGCCATAGAGCAACAGATCTTTGATAGGAACAATACTTCCTCCATTGTAGCAGGACAGAAACAAGAGGTAATGGATGCAAATGTGGGAGATACCGCGCTGACATTGTGGGAGTGTAAAAAAAATCTCCTGACTAAAGAACGCTATTGTTTCAATAAAATATTATACATGGTCATGAAGTGTGAGAATATTTGTAGCACTTATCTCATGAGGTTGTTGAAATATGGGCTACATTAATCCACATGAAGTAGTTCAAATTGTGTCTGACACATAATTATTATTATTACTAAATTTGCTATTACTCTTACTATTAAAGGAGTTCAGAGCAAATAATTTTTTTCTTACATGCCAAAACATTTCATCAACTATCCCTGGAAAGATATTGCAAATATGTATTTTTATGTGTCCTTTCAATGTCCCTTTTATTTCCCTCAATTAAAAGGATTCCAGCGTCCTCTGTCTAGGTGCCAGATGTCAGGGACCTATACTATGTCACCCCAATTAATCTCCATATCTATGGTACTCATGGGTAGTCCGTATATCAGCTACATCAGAATCACTTCCAGCACTGATTAAATTACAAATTCTCAAGTTTTACCTCTGAGATACTGAAATGAAATATTTCACATTGGAGCCTAGGAATCTGTATGTTTAACAAAGTGATCAGGTGATTGAGATGTGACTACATTTGAGGACAATGCTCCAGGATATTCCAACCTCCTGAAAGTCTATTTTATTAAATCTCTAGTAAAGTATTTCCTAAGCTCATTTAATAAACTAACTTGGCTCAAATAAGATGATGAGTATTAAGTGCTTATTTTGGTACCTTTCCTAGCTAATGTACAGAAATATTCAATGACTAAATTCAATTGAGATATTATTAGTGGAAATTTCAGGTTATTTCAGTTCTCAAATTGGCTGTATATAAATTTATTTAGGCAAAGGTGTTGATTAGTTACCACAGAGGCAAACAAATAGACTATAAACAACAGGTTTTTTTAAGATTTTATTTATTCATTCATGAGAGACACACAGAGAGAGAGAGAGAGAGAGAGAGAGAGAGAGAGGCAGAGACACAGGCAGAGGGAGAAGTAGGCTTCCCGCAAGGAGCCCGATATGGGACTCGATCCCGGATCCTGGGATCACGCCCTGAGCTAAAGGCAGACACTCAACCACTGAGGCACCAAGGGGTCCCTAAACAACAGTTTTTGTTTATAAATTGTAACTCATAACTATAACTCATATCATTTCTGAAAACTTCGTACATAGGACCATAGAAGTAAGTATTGAATTTTAGAGGTCAAAGGACCCGTCTAACTAGTATTCAACAAATAAAATGACTGATTTTGAACAACAATCTCTATACTATTTAAGTGTGCTCCATAAAGAGAAGGCAAATGATCTTTAAGATTATATATTATTATAACACTGCAAATACTCAGCTTTCTTAATTACCCACCATATGCACAAGTAGAAATTTAAAGCTGTGGCGATATCCCAATCCATTTCACTTCTATATTACTAAATCAGCCATTGAAAACCTTGTTTCAGGGTTATTTCTACCTTAGATATTTTATAGATAAAAAAAATTGTTTTAGTAGAAGCCTATGTCTATCTCCAGCTTAAGATATTCTATGAAATTGCCAACTGCATAGCCAATATTTATGTCATTTGATTCTTTAATATAATATTAATCTTACATAAATAATTTAAGTTTCTATAACAAGCTAGAGCAACCCTTAAATATTTCTAAGTAAATTCTGAGTATAGATTTCTCTAGCCCTTTCTCAAACATTCCCAGTGAAGTATATCTTAATGTAAATGTTGCTAAATCCACAACAGAATATTCTCTAGTGAGATAGATTCTAGGAAGTATTGAAAATAGGCAAAATGGTGAACTCTAGTGTTATAAGGGAAAAACATAGGGACTTTATGTATTCAGCTATACATCAAGATTAAATTAAGGATAACCATGCTTGCAAATTTTTATATATTATAGGACAGTGGTTTTAGTGCTTTACTACTATATTTCCCATCATATTCCCTAAATAATTTGAAGATACACAAAAATTACATGTGCTACAGGATAGAAATGTGAGGCGCTCATTAGAACAGGTCTGAGTTCTAGTAGGGCAGTGGGAGGGCTTTCTGGAGGAACTTGAGACAAGGAAGACTTTCAAAGATTATCACTTAGGTAAATGGCTGGGTGTACCTCATGAGAAGACTATGGAAAATATTTCATGAGGCTAGATTGGAGGTATAATTTAAAAATAATTGAATAATAGTTAAATTAGACCCTTTATAGAATATTCACATCTTAAGACATGCTACTATGACTCTTCATGAAATCCAACCTCACTAGAACAGTATTTTCTCTTCCTTAAAGACCATCCTCCCACAACTGGAAAAGACCGGCCTTCTTTATCTGAACAACAACTTTTTCTAAAGATTTGGCGATGCCAAAATTGCATGATTATGGAAACAGGCCTTTTTTTTTCTTAGTCTTGGTCAACTATTCTATATTAAATCAAGTTACCTACTAATAGTCCTCATAAATCAGTAGAGCTCTCAATAAAGATGCAGATTACATTTTCTCCTACCATAGATTTCTAAGCCAGTTTTTTTCTTTATCCTCATAAGTAGGGTATATGGTCTAGGCAAGCCAGTATACACTAGTAAAACTCTTCTAATAGTCCAGTATTAAGACCTGATTTATTGAGGCCTGTACTATACTACTTGTTAAACATTTTAAATATTAGATTTCCTATAACTTTGATGAGAACTAAGGTTACCTAAACTAAAAATATATCAGAAGCTGGATAATGTTAGGTATTATTATATCCTATAAATATCTATTTAGCATTAGTATTATCTATTTGATTTATTATTTTTTAAAAGATCTTTTTTATTTATTCATGAGAGACACAAACACACACAGAGACACAGGCAGAGGGAGAAGCAGGCTCCATGCGGGGAGCCTGATATGGGACTTTATTCCAGGACTCCAGGATCACTCCCTGGGCCAAAGGCAGGAGTGGAGCTACTCAGGAATCCCTATCTATTTCTTTAAAATTTAAGCCTGAGCACACATAAATAAATAAATAAGTTGGAGAAAATATACCTTGTAGCAAGATCTTCCTTATATAAAGCCTGGAAGCTCTGAGGTTTTAAGAAATAGTACTATTCCATTGTTATAGACATGGAGAACAAAGTAATTGTCCTTGAAAATGTTAACAGGTGGAAATTAGTTACTGTGGAAAAATAGTTAATTAGTAATCATTAAAAACTTAGACTATTCATTCTGTGAGCCAGAGAAACAGTTGTTGACATAGTTTAGAGGAAGAAAAATCATTCCTGTGTATGATTATGGGCATGCCAAATAAATACTATATCTATAATGCAAATTTCTATTTATATTAAAACAAGATCATAGGGAAGAATTAATAATGTAAAGAAAAGTAAGAGAAGATATAAAAATAAAATTGAATCAATTTCAAAATATAAAAATAGAATTTAAAAGACTAAAAAAAGTAATATTTTAAAAAAGAATATTAAAATTCAGCAAATGTAAACTGAAAACAACTGAAATAATAAAAAATAAATTGCAGATGCAGGATATAGATCAGATGAACAAAATAAACAGTATAGAAGAGAATGAATAGATATTGGAATGAAATGGGCAAATGTTTTTCAAAAAGTGTAAAAATCAAGAAAATAAAGATATAGAGGTTGGAAGATGGTGGCAGGATAGGAGGAACCTAGGCTCACCTCTTCCCGGGAATACAACTACATAACTATCAAATCATCCTAGATACCACAGAATTTGACATGAAGGCTGAGAACGAACTCCACAACTGAAGGTAGAGAAGAGGCCACACTGAGGAAGGTAGGAAGTATGGAGACATACTTTAGGAGAGAAATGGATCATGGCTGCTTTGGCAGAGAGGGAGCTGTGGTCCCAGAGAAGGGCAAGAAAAAGACTAGCAGACAGGGGAGCACACAGGGGAAACTAGTCCCATAAACATTTGGCCGGTAAAGTGAGCGGGGCTGAATTTTGGGACTTCTCACATCCAGTGGGGCTTAAAGACTGGAGTTTTAAAGGTCAGCCGGTATGGCTGAGATAGAGCCCAGAGGGCACTGGAGCAACTCTTGGAGAGAAGGCGCACAAATAGTGCATGGACATACAGCATGGAAACAGTGATCTGAAGAGTGCCCAGGGCACACAGTGGGGAGATTACTTGCTCATTTCAGAGCACATCCCAGAGAGGATGCATTCACAGAGAGACCCCTCCAGGAACAAAGGAACCAGCCAGTACCGTTTCCCTCCTCCACCACTCAGCATAGGCACAGGGCCACCTGCAGGAACCAATATAGCACCGACATCTGCTACCTAACTGACTTCCATCAAAGTGGCCATGATCCATTTCTCTCTTAAAGCACATCTCTATAGTTCCCACCCTCTTCAATGTGGCCCCTGCCATGTTCCAGTGTAACTGCCCCTCCCAGTCGTGCTTGTCTCAGACCCAGCAAGGAGAGCCCCCTTCCCCAGAAGACCTGCTCAAAGCCTTGCTCATATGACCTCTCCTGACCCAGGAGTTTGCGGAGCCTTGGTTCTGGTATGGTGTTGACAGGCTTCATTTCAAAAATAGACTAGAGCGCACCTAGTTAAACTGCTCCACATTCAGGCCACAGATGAAAAACTGACCATAACAGGCAAAGAGAGCCTCTGCAGATGACTGGCCTGAGGATAAGCAGCCAGGACAAAATATCAGAACACAGAGCACACATTGGAGACTCCCGGAAGCACCAGGCCCTGGGGGATAGAGGATACTACATGGCAGGGAACTATAGGGCCTGTTCTTCATAAGGCCGTTGCCTTCAAGAACAGGAGACATAGCTGACTTTCCTAACACAGAGAAACAGCAACAGAGACTTAGACAAAATGAGAAGACAGATAAATTTATTCCTAATGAAAAAACAGGACAAGGCCACGGCTGGAGATCTAAGTGAAACAGATATAAATAGCATGCCTGATAGAGAATTTAAAGCAATGATCATAAGGACACCCAATGAACTTGGGAAAAGAGTGGAAGAATGAGTGAGACCCTTAACACAGAGTTAAGGAATAGCATAGCAAAAGTAAAGGGCTCAATAAATGAAATGAGAAACATGCTTGATGGAATGTACCCCAGAATGGAAGAAGCAGAGGAACAAATTAATGACCTAGAAAACAGAGTAATGAAAAGTAATCAAGCTGAACAAAAGAGAGAAAAAAAGAATTATGCAAAACAAGAATAGACTTAAGGGAACTCAGCGACTCCATCAAACACAGTAACATTCATATTATAGGAGTTCCAGAGGAAGAAGAGAGAGAAGAGAGGGCAGAAAGTTCATTGGAAGAAATAAAGGCTGAACACTTCCATAATCTGTGGAAGAAAACAGATATCCAGGTCTGGGAGGCACAGTGAACTCCCATCAAAATCAACAAAAGCAGATTCACACCAAGACATATTATGATTTTTTTAAATTTATTTATTTATTTATTTATTATTTATTTATTTATTTATTTATGATAGTCACAGAGACAGAGAGAGAGAGAGACAGAGACATAGGCAGAGGGAGAAGCAGGCTCCATGCACCGGGAGCCCGACGTGGGATTCGATCCCGGGTCTCCAGGATCGCGCCCTGGGCCAAGGGCAGGTGCCAAACCGCTGCGCCACCCAGGGATCCCCTATGATTTTTTTTTACATTTGTTTTTATTTAAGTTCGATTTGCCAACATATAGTGTAACACCCATTGTTCTTCATGTCAAGTGCCCTCCTCAGTGCCTGTCACTCAGTTACCCCATCCCCCCACCCACCTCCATTCCACAACCTTTTGCTTGCTTCCCAGAGTTAGGAGTCTCTCATGGTTTGTCTCCCTCTCTAAATTTTCCCACTCAGTTCCACTCTTTTCCCTCATAATCCCCTTCACTATTTCTTATATTCCACGTATGATGAAACAATATGATGATTGTCCTTCTCTGATTGACTTATTTCACTCAGCATAATGCCCTCCAGTTCCATCCACGTTGAAGCAAATGGTATTTGTCTCTTCTGATGGCGGAGTAATATTCCATTGTGTGTGTGTGTGTGTGTGCATACACAATATATACACACTATATATATATATATATAGTATATATATATTGTAATATTATATATATATTGTGTATATATACATATATTGTGAGATTCCATTGTGTATATATACATATATGTATATATATATGAATATATACACATTCCATATATATATGTATATACCAGATATTCTTTATCCATTTATCTGTCAAAGCACATCGTGGCTCCTTCCACACTTTGGCTATTAGGGACGTTGCTGCTATGAACATTGGGGTGCAGGTGTCTTGGCTTTTCCCTGCATCTGTATCTTTGCGGTAAATACCCAGCAGTGCAATTGCTGGATCGTAGGGTAGAACTATTTTGAACTTCTTTTTTTTTTAAATTTTTATTTATTTATGATAATCACACAGGGAGAGAGAGAGGCAGAGACATAGGCAGAGGGAGAAGCAGGCTCCATGCACCGGGAGCCTGACATGGGATTCGATCCCGGGTCTCCAGGATCGTGCCCTGGGCCAAAGGCAGGCGCCAAACCACTGCGCCACCCAGGGTTCCCCTATTTTGAACTTCTTGAGGAACCTCCACACTGTTTTCCAGAGTGGCTGCACCAGTTTGCATTCCCACCAACAGTGCAAGAGGGTTCCCCTTTCTCCAAATCCCTGCCAACATTTGTTGTTTCCTGACTTGTTAATTTTCACTCTCCTCACTGGTGTGAGGTGGTATCGCATTGTGGCTTTGATTTGTTATTTTTCTGATGGCAAGTGATGCGAAGCAGTTTCTCATATGCTTGTTGGCCATGTCTATGTCTTCTTTGCTGAGATTTCTGTTCATGTCTTCTGCCCATTTCATGATTGGACTTTTAGTTTCTTGGGTGTTGAGTTTGATAAGTTCTTTATACATCTTGGATACTAGCCCTTTACCTGATAGGTCATTTGCAAATATCTTCTCCTATTCTGTAGGTTGTCTTTTAGTTTTGTGGACTGTTTATTTTGCTGTGCAGAAGCTTTTTATCTTGATGAAGTCCCAATAGTTCATTTTTGCTTTTGTTTCCTTTCCTTTCCTTGTTTCCTTCTTCCTTTGCAAGACATTACCGTGGCCAAGTTCAAAAACGGTCTTGCCTGTGTTCTCCTCTAGGATTTTGATGGATTCTTCTCTCACATTTAGATCTTTCATCCATTTTGAGTTTCTCTTTGTGTATGGTGTAAGAGAAGGGTCCACTTGCTTTCTTCTGCATGTGGCTGTCCAACTTTCCCAGCACCATTTATTGAAGAGACTGTCCCTTTTCCAGTGTGTAGTCTTTCCTACTTTGTCGAATATTGGTTGACCATAGAGTTGAGGACCCATTTCTGGAAGGAATCCATTCTGTTCCATTGATTTTTGTGTCTGTTTTTTTGCACCAGTACCACACTTTCTTGATGATTACAGCTTTGTAGTACAATGTGAAATCCTTCATTGTGATGCCCCTGGCTCTGGTTTCCTTTTTGACTATTCCCCTGGCTATTCAGGGTCTTTTCTGATTCCACACAAATCTTAAGATGATTTGTTCCAACTCTCTGAAGAAAGTCCATGGTATTTTGCTAGGGATTGCATTAAATCTGTAAATTGCCCTGGGTAACATTCACATTTTCACAATATTAATTCTTCCAATCCATGAGCATGGAATATTTTTCCATCTCTTTGTGTCCTCCTTAATTTCTTTCAGAAGTGTTCTGTAGTTTTTAGGGTATAGATCCTTTAGCCCTTTGGTTAGGTTTATTCCTAGGTATCTTATGCTTTTGGGTGCCATTGTAAATGGGATTGACTCCTTAATTTCTCTTTCTTCAGTCTTATTGTTAGTGTATAGAAATGCCACTGATTTCTGGGTATTGATTTTATATCCTGCCACACTGCCAAATTGCTGTATGAGTCCTAGAAATCTTGGGGTGGAGGCTTTTGGGTGTTGTATGTACAGTACCATGTCATCTGCAAAGAGGGAGAGTTTGACTTCCGCTTTGCCAATTTGAATGCCTTTTGTTTCTTTTTGTTGCCTGATTGCTGAGGCTAGGGCTTGTAGTACTATGTTGAATAGCAGTGGTGAGAGTGGACATCCCTGTCGTGTTCCTGATCTGAGGGGAAAGGCTCCCAGTGTTTCCCCACTGAGAATGATATTTGCTGTGGGCTTTCTGTAGATGGCTTTTAAGATACTGAGGAATGTTCCCTCTATCCCTACATTCTGAAGAGTTTTGATCAGGAACAGGTGCTGTATTTTGTCAAATGCTTTGTCTACATCTATTGAGACGATCATATGGTTCTTGTTTTTTCTCCTTTGTATTCATGAGAGACAGAGAGAGAAAGAGAGAGAGACAGAGAGAGAGACAGAGGGAGAAGCAGGCTCCTCACAGGGAGCCCAATCCATGACTCCGTCCCGGAACCCTGGGATCATGCCCTGAACCAAAAAGAGATGTTCAACTGCTGAGCCACTCTGGCGCCCCTCTCTTGTTCATGTGATCTGTCATGTTGATTGTTTTACGAGTGTTGAACCACTCTCGCATCCCGGCGATAAATCCCACTTGATCATGGTGGATAATCTGCTTAATATACTGTTGGATCCTATTGGCTAGCATCTTGGTGAGAATTTTTGCATCTGTGTTCATCAGGGATATTGGCCTATAATTCTCCTTTTTGGTGGGGTCTTTGTCTGGTTTTGGAATCAAGGTAATGCTGGCCTCATAAAACGAGTTTGGAAATATTCCCATCCTTTCTATCCTTCGAAACAGCTTTAGTAGAATAGGTATTATTTCTTCTTTAAACGTTTGATAGAAATCCTCTGGGAAGCCGTCTGGCCCTGGACTTTGTGTCTTGGGACGTTTTTGGTGACTGCTTGAATTTCCTCGCTGGTTATTGGCCTGTTCAGGTTTTCTATTTCTTCCTGTCCCAGTTTCAGCAATTTGTGGCTTTCCAGAGATGCATCTATTTCTACTAGATTACCTAATTTGTTGGCATATCGCTGCTCACAATACGTTTTTAAAATCGTTTGTGTTGCCTTGGTATTTGTTGTGATCTCTCCTCTTTCATTCATGATTTTATCAATTTGAGTCTTTTTTTTTTCTTTTAAATAACGCTGGCTAGGGGCTTATTTATCTCATTACTTCTTTCAAAGAACCAGATCCTGGTTCTGTTGATCTGTTCTATAGTTCTTCTGGTCTCTATTTCATTGAGTTCCACTCGAATCTTTATTATCTCTCTTCTTCTGCTTGGTGTAGCCTTTACTTGCTGCCCTTTCTCCAATTTCTTTAGGTGCGAGATTAGCTTGTGTATTTGAGTTTTTTCCAATTTTTTTGAGGAAGGCTTGTAATTCAATGTACTTCCCTCTTAGGACTGCTTTTGCTGTATCCCAAAGATTTTGAAGGTTACGTCTTCATTTTCATTAGTTTCCATGAATCTTTTTAATTCTTCTCTAATTATCTGGTTGAGGGATCCCTGGGTGGCGCAGCGGTTTGGTGCCTGCCTTTGGCTCAGGGTGCGATCCTGGAGACCCGGGATCGAATCCCACATCGGGCTCCGGTGCATGGAGCCTGCTTCTCCCTCTGCCTATGTCTCTGCCTCTCTCTCTTTCTCTCTCTGTGACTATCATAAATAAATAAATAAATAAATAAATAAATAAATAAATAAATAAATAAATTTTCTGGTTGATCCATTCATCTTTTAGTAAGATGCTCTTCTCGGTGTCCATCGAAAGATGAATGGATAAAGAAGATGTGGTTTATGTATACAATGGAATATTACTCAGCCATTAGAAACGACAAATACCCACCATTTGCTTCAACGTGGATGTAACTGGAGGGTATTATGCTGAGTGAAGTAAGTCAATCGGAGAAGGACAAACAGTGTATGTTCTCATTCATTTGGGGAATATGAATAATAGTGAAAGGGAATATAAGGGAAGGGAGAAGAAATGTGTGGGAAATATCAGAAAGGGACACAGAACATAAAGACTCCTAACTCTGGGAAACGAACTAGGGGTGGTGGAAGGGGAGGAGGGCGGGGGGTGGGGGTGAATGGGTGACGGGCACTGAGGGGGACACTTGACCGGATGAGCACTGGGTGTTATTCTGTATGTTGGTAAATTGAACACCAATAAAAAATTAATTTATTTAAAAAAGTAAGATGCTCTTTTTTTAAAGATTTTATTTATTTATTCATGAGACACACACACACACATACACACACACAGAGCGAGATAGAGAGGCAGAGACATAGGTAGAGGGAGAAGCAGGCTCCACACAGGGAGCCTGATGTGGAACTCAATCCCGGAACCCCAGGATCACGCCCTTGGACCAAAGGCAGGAACTAAACCACTGAGCCACCCAGGTGCCCCAGTAGGATGCCCTTTAACCTCCACGTGTTTGAATTTCTTCCAAATTTCTTCTTGTGATTGAGTTCTAGTTTCAAAGCATTGTGGTCTGAAAATATGCAGGGGACAATCCCAACCTTTTGGCATCAGTTGAGACCTGATCTGTGACCCAGTAGGTGGTTTATTCTGAAGAAAGTTCCACGTGTCCTTGAGAAGAATGTGTATCCAGTTGCGTTCCAATGGAAAGTTCTGTATATTTCTCTGAAATATATTTGGTCCAGTGTATAATTTAAAGCCTTTGTTTCCTTGGTGATGTTCTGCTTAGAAGATCTGTCATTTGCTGAAAATGCCATGATGAAGTCTCCTATTAGTAGTGTATTATCTAAGTATCACTTTACTTTGGTTATTAATTCATTGATACACTTGGTGGCTCCCACATTAGGGGTATAAATATTCATGATTCTTAGATCTTCTTGTTGGATAGACCCTTTAAGTATTAAAAATATTGTCCCTCTTCATCTCTTACTACAGTCTTTGGTATAAAGTTTAATTTATCTGATATGAGGATTGCTATCCCAGCTTTTTTTGACGACCATTTGAATGGTAAATGATTCTCCACTCCTTCATTTTCAGGCTGGAGGTGCCCTTAGGTCTAAAATTAGTCTTGTAGACACCATATAGATGGGTCTTGCTTTTTTTTATCCAGTCCAATACCCTGGGTCTTTTGATGGGATCATTTAGTCCACTCACGTTCAGCACAACTATTGAAAGGTATGAATTTAGTGTCATCACACTATGTATTCAGTCCCTGTTTTTGTGGATTATTTCTTTGGGCTCCCTCTTTCTTTTACAGGGTCCACCTTAAATTTCTTGCAGAGCTGGTTTGGTGGTCACATATTCTTTCAGTTTCTGCCTATCCTGGAAGCCCTTTATCTTCCCTTTTATTCTGAATGACTGCTTTGCTGGGTAAAGTATTCTTGGCTACATGTTCCTCTCATTTATTACCCTGTATATATCATGCCAGCCCTTTCTGGCCTCTCTGTGGAGAAGTTGACTGTTATTCTTATATTTCTCCCCATATAAGTTAAGAATCTCTTGTCTGGAGCTGCTTTAAAAATTTTCTCTTTATCTTTGAAATCTGCAACTTTCACTATTAAATGTCGAGGTATTGAATGGCTTTTACTGAATTTTTTTGAGGGGGTGTTCTCTATATCTTGGATCTGAATTCCTGTTTCCTTCCCCAGATTTGGGAAGTTCTCAGCTATGATTTTTTCAAATATACTTGTGATCCTCTCTCTCTCTCTTTTTCTCAAGCTCTCATTTATTTCTCCGACCTTACCCTCGTGGGTTCTTAATAGTTTTTCTCTTTTTTCCTCAGCTTCCTTCCTTACCATTATCTTGTCTTCTATGTCACTCACTCTCTCTTCCACCTCATTAACCCTAGCAGTTGGAGCATCCAGTTTGGATTGCATATCATTTAATCTATTTTTAATTTTGGCCTGATTAGATCTCAGTTCTGCAGTAATGAAGCCTACTCTAGAGAGTCCTTTATGATTTTTTTCCAAAGCCACCAGTAGCTATATAATCGTAGTTTCAAATTGAATTTCTGACATTGTATTGAAATCCAAATTCTGTAACTCTGTGGCAGCGAGTATTTTTTTCCGGTTGTTTCCTTTGTGGTGAATTCTTCTTTCTAGTCATTTTGTCCAGTGCAGAGTGGCTGTATGAGTGGGCTGAGTCAAAAATATCAATCACGACCCAAGTAAAACACACCCTAGATGATTCTGAAGAGGTCAGAGACCAGAAAATAAAAGACAAAAAAGAGAACTAAATAAAACAAAAGGACCAGTCAAGTGAAAAACAAATATTAAAGCAAAGTAGTAAAAATAAAACGCCAAAAACCAAAAACAAAGAAGAAGAAAAAAGGAAAAGAAAAATAAAGAGAAAAGAAAAGTAAAGAAAGAGAAAAAAGGGGTGGGGGATGATGGCAGTGAGGAAGTGGTAGTGGAGAGAGAATGTAGTCTACCTGAGGGGTCCTAGATGGTGATCCTCTTGGTTCTGAGTGTATTTTGTTCTCTGTGTTAGAAGATGCTCAATCTCAAATATATATAAACCAGCAATACTTAGAGAAAGCACCAACATTGACCACCAAAACATACATAAGATGAAAGAGGGGGGCAGAATGGGAAGGAAGAGAGAATATAATCTCGCAGAATGAACCAACAGTGTCCCACTTGGTTCTGGGTGAAATTTGGTCATGTTAGAAGGTACTAACTTCCACCATTGTAAAGCAAAACGAGGCAGGAAAACCAAAAACCAAAAACACAAATACCCATATCTCGTATATCTACCAAAATTAAATTGAATACATTGAAGGGAATCCAGATGTGAAAAATATATCTAAGACTTGTAATCGTGGAGGATCCCTGGGTGGCTCAGCGGTTTGGTGCCTGCCTTCGACCCAAGGTGTGATCCTGGAGTCCCGGGATCAAGTCCCATGTCAGGCTCCTTGCATGGAGTCTACTTCTCCCTCTGATGATCTCTCTCTCTCTCTCTTTCTCTCTCTCTCTCTCTCTCTCTCTCTCTCTCTCTCTGTGTGTGTGTCTCGTGAATAAATGAATGAAATCTTTAAAAAAAAAGACTTGTAACTGTAGAAATATGAAAGTCAAAAAGGAAAAACTTAAAAATTAGGAGTTGGTAAAATATTGTAGTTAAGGTGGGAAAAGAAAAATAATATTGGAAATTTTTAGTCTCATATAAAAATGAGTCATAATGGAAAAAGAAAAAAAAAAGAAAAAGAACCCTCTAGTTCTATATACTATTTTCCGTCAGTCCTGGAGCTTTCCAGTGCTGCTTGTTCAGTAAACTTGCTTTTCCGTTGTACTTCCAGCAGTTCCTCTGGGGGAGGGTCTGCTGTGTTGATTCTCAGGTGTCTGTGCCTGGGCGTAGATGCCAGGCACTTTGCCAGCTGCTGGGCTCAGTATGAGCTGTGTGTCCTATGAGGCCTCTCTTCCCTAGAGTCCCGCCTCTCCCAGGCACCAGGTGAAACAAAGAGGAGAAAAAAAATGGCGGTGGCCAGTTTTTCAGCTCTGGAGTCGAGCTCCCCATGAGAAAGTAACCGCAGTCCCCCAGTCCACACTGGCCTAGATTCTCCTGCATGCAGGCATTGGGTACACTGGTCTGCACGGCTTGTGGGGCGCCCAGAGGCAGGAGAGTTTTCACTTTCCTGTGTCCTCCCTGCTTCTGCCTCTCCCAGGGGGAACAGAGGACCACTGGCTTTGTCTGTTTGGGTGTGCCCTGGGATCTGGGGCCCTGCACCGCTGGACCTGAGCTCCTCGGGAATGCTTCTCCCAAAAGGAATGGAGTACAGCCCAGCCCCCTCCTTCCGTTGCTGGGCTCTAGTGTAAAGGCTGCTCCAGAGCCGTCCACCTAACCAACAGGCTTCTCCCAAATGCCCTGGAGGGCTGAGGTGCTCCGGCCCTTTACCGAGATTGGACCACAGTTTGTAGTGAGCTTTTCCTGGGGTGCCCCTCCTCTTAGAGTGACTCCAGGAATCTTGAAGCTTCACTGCCCCTCCTATGATTCTGCCTGATTTCCCTGCCAAGCACTTTTCCATCAGGGAACAGTCTGGCGCAGATTTTTCCTGCTTCCCAGGGCTGGGCTTTCGTGCCCCAGAGGCTTTCAACTGCTTTAGCCCTGCTAGTTGCGGTTCCCTCCCACAATTTATTCTTTTTTATCTTCTCCAACTTCCTACCTTGTTAGAATCGAAAACTTTTCTCTCTGTAGCATTCCAGCTATTCTCTCTTTAAATCTCAGGTCGAATTGGTAGGTGTTCAGGATGTTTTTAAAGTTATCTAGAAAAATTTGTGGGACCAGACGAGTTGAGGACCCCTACTCTTCCACCATCTTGCCCCTCCCTCCGACATATTGCAATGAAGTTGGCAAAATATAGTAACAAAGAAAAAGGTTTTAAAGCAGGAAGACAAAAGGATACAGTAATTTACAAGGGAAAACCCATAAAGCTAGCAGAGGATTTTTCAGCAGAAACTTTCCAAGCCAGAAGAGAGTGGCATGATAAATTCAAAGTGCTGGATGGAAAAAATCTGCAGCCAAGAATACTCTATGTGGCAAGGCTATCATTCAGAATAGAAGGAGAGATAGAGTTTTCCAGAAAAACAAAAACTTGTAAGGAGTTTGTAACCACTAAACCAGCCTTGCAAGAAACATTAAAGTGGACTCTTTGAGTGGAAAGGAGAGACCAAAAGTGACAGTATGATGGTGGGAAACACAAAAGCAGTGAGAAAGAATATTTCTGTAATAAATCAGCCAAGGAACTCACAAAAAAAATAAAAGGGTGTAACCTATGACACCATATGCCTAAAGTGTGGGGAGGAGAGGAGTAAAGAATGGGTTCAAACTTAAATGACCATCAGCTTAATATAGACTGCCTTATGCAGAAGAGGTCATATACAAACCTAATGGTATCCATACATTGAAAGCCACTAATAAATATGAAAAGAGTAAAGAGAAAGAAATCCTTAGTGAGTCACTAAGGAAAATCAGCAAACCGTGAAAGAAGGACAAGAAAAGATCAGAGAAAATCTTCAGAAACTACCACAGAACAAATAAATAAATACATATCTATCATTAATTACTTTGAATGTAAATGGTCAAAACGCTCCAGTCAAAAGATATAGGGTATCAGAAAGGAATATATATATATATATATATATATATATATATATATATATATAAAATCCATCTATATGTTGCCTACAAGAGGCTCGTTTTAGACCTAAGACACCTGCAGATTGAAAGACAGGGGATTGAGAAACATCTATTGTGCAAATGGATGTCAAAAGAAAGCCAGAGTAGCAATACCTATATAGAACAAAATAATAATAATAATAATAATAATTAATAATAATAATAATAATGGGGACCGTCCAAAACAAGACGATATAACAATTGTAAATATTTATGCACCCACCATAGTGGCACCCAAATACATAAAGCAGTTAATAGTAAACATAAAGGAACTAATTGATAATAATACAATAATAGTAGGGGACTTTAACCCCCCATTTATACCAATGGGCAGACCATCTAAACAGAAAATCAATAAGGAAACAATGTCTTTGAGTGACACACTGGACCAGATGGATTTAACAGATATATTCAGAACATTCCATTCTAAAGCAGCAGAATACACATTCTCCTCAAGTGCACAGGAAACACTCTCCAGAATGGATCACATATTAGCCCACAAAACAAGCTCAACAAATTCAAAAAGCTCAAAGTTACACCATGCATATTCTCTGACCACAATGCTATGAAACTAGAACTCAACCACAAGAAAAAAATCTGGAAAGACCAGGTTAAATAACATGCTACTAAACAATGAATAGGTCAGCCAGGAAATAAAAGAAGAAATCAAAAAATACATGGAAACAAGTTAAAATTAAAACAAAATGATCTAAAAACTTTGGGATGCAGCAAAAGCAGTTCTAAGAGAGAAGTTTATAGCAATATGGGCCTACCTCAAGAAGCAAGAGAAATCTCAAACAAACAGCCTAAACTTATACCTAAAGGAGCTAGCAAAAGAACAACAAAAGAAGCCTAAATCCAGCAGAAGGAGGGAAATAGTAAAGATTAGAGCAGAAATAAATGATATAGAAACTAAAAAGAAAAAAATAGAAAAGATAAATGAAACCAGGAGCTGGTTCTTTGAAAAAAAATTAAAAAGTTGATAAACCTCTAGCCAGACTTATCAAAAAGAAAAGAGAAACAACCTAAATAAATAAAATCACAAATGAGAGAGGGGAAATAACAACCAACACCAGAGAAATACAATTATAATAAAATATTAGAAAACCTATATGTCAACAAATTGGACAACCTAGAAGAAATGGATAAATTCCTAGAAATATATAAACCACCAAAACTGAAACAGGAGGAAAGAAAATTTGAACAGACTGATAACCAGCAAAGAAATTGAATCAGTAATCAAAAAACCCCCAACAAACAAAAGTCCGGGAGCAACTGACTTCACAGGGAATTCTACCGAAGATTTACAGAAGAGTTAATACCTATTCTTCTCAAACTATGCTCAAAAGAAAAAAAATAGAAAGGGAAGGAAAACTTCCAAACTCAGCCTGTGAGACAAGCATCATCCTGATACCGAAATCAGATAAGACACCACTGAAAAAGAGAACTAGAGGCCAATATCCCTGAGGAACATAGATGCAAAAATCCTCAGCAAGATACCAGCAAACTGAATCCAACAATACATTTTAAGAAATCATTCAATACGATTAATTGAGATTCATTCCTGGACTGCAAAGCTGGTTCAGTATTCACAAATCTATCAACGAGATATATCACACCAGTAAGAGAAAGGATAAGAACCATTAGATCATTTCAATAGATGCAGAAAAAGCATTTGACAATGTACAACATCCATTCATAATAAAAAAAACCCTCAACAAAGTAGGTTTAGAGGAAACATATCTCAACATAATAAAGGCCATCTATAAAACAACAATAACAGAAACAAACCCACAGCTAACATCCCCCTCAATGGGAAAAAACTGAGACCTTTTTCCCCAAGGTCAAAAACAAGACAAGGATGTCCACACTTATCACTTCTATTCAGCATAGTACAGTGGTCCTAGCCACAGTCATCAGACAACACAAAGAAAGAAAGTACCTCCTAATTGGCAAGGAAGAAGTCAAATTTTCACTATTTGTAGATTACATGATATCGTATGTAGAAAACTCAAAGAGTTCATCTAACTGGAATTAAAATAAAAATTTGAGTAATTTTTCAAAGCACATTTCAGGGAACCAGCCATAAGGATTCGGATTCAGTAGGTCTAAAATGAGGCTTATGAATTTTTGAGTTCTTAATTATTGTTTTATTTTTTATCCTGTTTAGGATGTTGCAGATTTAATGATAATCGGGAAAAAATGTGACAATTTTTTTTGCCTTGATTTGAAATAGGACATTAAAATTTCTCAGTGTCAATAACAAGATACAAAACTGATGAAGTCTCCTGTAAGAAACAGGAATTTTTGTTCAAAATTCACTATCAGGAATCAGATTTTATGAAATTATAAGGAACAGCTAAAATGCAGAAGAAATTAATGGATACAGAATTCCTGCAAATCAATTAAAGAGGAAATATATTGACAAAAGGAATAAATATCAGGCAGTTGATATAAAGAAAAGCTTGATTGATTATAAGCTCATACAGAGAGGATTACACTCATTATTAATTAGAGAAATATGAAGTAAAGGAATTGTTTTGCATCAATTTATGATCGGTAAAAAATGTATTAGTTGGATATAACCAAATATTGTCAAAGACATGGAGAATCATTACACTTAATGTTAGAGGCTTAAAAATGGGACAACCCTTCTAAAGAACAACTTGGTAAAATTCAGTGATGTTAGGAATATGCATATCATATGTGCCACTGTTTGGTGTATACTCTAGAAAAAAATTAAAATAAGACCATAAGAATAAACACACACAGAGAATATATGTACACATATTTGCAGAATTTGGGGGAATTGGGACTTTGGAGGCAGCTCTGGGTTTATCACAAGAAGGAAATACAATTACACAGGCTAAGTACATTCTATGGATTACAAATCAGTAATTACAGCAATGAACCTGTATGTTAAAAGCAATGTGTCAAAAAATATTATTGGATTTCTACCTCTGTCATGATTAAATGATTTCCTCCTGGAGCCTACCTTCTCATAAATAACATCTTCTAATTACGAACAAAATTTTTCAAGAATGAAAAGGCAAATTATTAAATAACAATGATGACAACTACATCAACAAAAACTAACTAGATTCATGTACTGAAAAGTAACAAATTAGACAGATTCTGAAATTTGAAGGAATTTTGACACTTGGAGGAAATGTAAAGTGGGTACAAGTATCCCATTTTTATGGCTTTTATCTGTAGTATACATTAAAACCTCCACTATGTGAGGTGTTTATTATAGTGTATTGTAATGAACTTACAGTAGCTCATGAGAGCAGATTATGGACATCACTTTCCCAATATTCAGTGAAATACATAGTTTGAAATTGGCTAAGATAGGAGTTTTTATACCATGGAAATCAGAAAATGCTAAAATAAGAAATTTATATTTTTTTCAAATATCTAGTTATTAAATACTTAACAGTACACTCTGAGTGTTTAAATCGGACTGCAAAGCCCATAGTCTTTCTGGCTTGAAGTCACAGAGGACAGAGTTTGGGGCAACTGCAACTGTTAGAAAATGATAGGGAAAATCTTTAAAAAAGATAAACAGAGAAGGAGCACCTTGTATTCTGTGTATAAACTCTGCCCAGATCTCTTCTGGTCCCAGAATGTACACAGCAGATATCAGAAAATAGTCTAAATAAAGACAAAAGAATGAACTTGGATTTGAGCTCCCACCTGAGACAGAGCTTGCTATTTGGGCCCAATAAAGTTAATTACTTAAGTAAAAAATGATTATTTAGAGTTATAAAACAGAATCCAGTGCTTCCTCAGATGAACAACTCTAAATAATCCATATGTCAAATGAGAAATCACATAGGAAATTTTAAAATATTTTGAACTGAATAATAATGAACATAAAACATTTGTGGATTGCAGGAAATGGCAAAATTGGGATCCTGAACTCACCTCCTTCTATGGACACATCAAATCTACAGCTACTCATGGAGCAATTCTCTCTGAAAGAAATTCAGATACTAGCTGAGTGACTCCTACACACTGAGTGAATGAGAAAATATCTATACTGAAATGGGTAGGAAAGGCTGAAATGCACTCTCACCTATCCCTGATGCAGCAACCCACAATAGGAAGGGACTCACAATTTCCATCTTCTTCCTAAAGAATGTAGTGTTTGGACCCAACATCTAGTGCCCCAATCTTTAACACTTCCCCCTGAGGGACAGGCCCCAAAAAACATCTGACTCTGAAAGCCAAGGGTGCTTAAATTCATGAGACCCACTAGACTATAGTGAACAAAGATACAGTTCTTATTGGAGATATGAGGATTTGCTAAAACTATCCTCCCAGGACTCAGTGCTGAGGGAATAGACAGAGATGCCCAATTTCCAGTATTTACCTGAATGAAGCCTATTTGCATACTTCCAAAAGCTGTTGCCTGAGGGTGAGGTTTCTACTTTAGCACACATCTAGATGCTGATGACAATCCTCCCTCTGGCCTACTCCAGGTCACTGATGATTCCCTGGAAAGAGACTTTACACTTGTCTGGTGCACCAGCTTTTGTGGCTGCCACCCAGAGAATATACCTCTTGATTGCCTGGCTCTGATGGCCAGCAAGACTTGCATTCATGAGCTCCATAGGACTATAGGAAACAAAGAAATAATTCTAAACCATTTATTCTCCCATGGCTCATCACAGAGAACGCAGACATAAATACCCATCTCCCAGGGGTGCCTGGGTGGCTCAGTCAGTAAAGCATCTGCCTTTGGTTCAGGTCATGGTCTTGGGATCCTGGGATCAAGCCCCATATGGGTCTCCCTGTTCAGCAGGGACTCTGCTTCTCCCTTTCCCTCTCTGCTCTCATTCTCGCTCTCTCTCAAACAAATAAAATATTTTTTAAGAGACCCATATCCCAGTATTTCCCTGAAAGAGTTCTAGATTCATACTTTAAAAGCTGTTGCCTGAGGGTCTGGCTTTTAATCAACCTACATCTAGGTACTGACTGAGAGGCTCCACTTTGGGATACTTACAGGTCTTGACATACCTTTAACTATTGGAAGCCACTTAGAACAAAAAAACAATGATAAAGTTTTGAGAAACAATCATTAACTTGGGCTTGGCTAAACAATAAGTTTTATCTCCTACACAAGACAAGCTTGTCAAGACTGAATGAGACGATTGTTTTATTTAATCTGCAGAAACCAGCAGAGAGAGTTAAGGAAAATTAAGAAATAGAGAAATATGTTCCAGATGAAAGAACAAAATAAAATTCCAGAAACTGACATAATTAAACAAATATGAATTATTTACCTGATAAAGAGCCCTAAATAATGGTCATAAAAATACTTACTGAAGTCAGGAGAAAAATGCATAAACGAAGGGAGAATTTCAACAAAGATACAGAAAATATATGAAAGTACCAAACAGAAGTCACAAAGGTAAAGAATACAATATCTAAACCAAAAACTTCAATAAAAGGATTCAAAAACAGTTTAGATCAAGTGGAAGAAAGGATCAGCCAACTCAAAGACAGGGGACTGGGATTCACTCAATTAGAGGAGCAAAAAGGAAGATAGCTTAAGGTACTATAGGACATCATCTAATAGACCAAACTTTGTGCTATAGATGTCTCAGAAGATGAAGAAGAGAGAGAAAGAAACAGAAAGCTTATTGAAAGTAATAATGGCTAAAAAGCTCCCTAACCTAGAGAAAGAAACAGGCATCTAAATCCAGGAAGTGCAGAGAATTCCAAATAAGAGGAATCTAAAGAGTCTTACATTGAGACATGTTATAATTAAATTATCAAAAGTTAAAGACAAGGAGAAAATCTTAAAAGCAGCAAAAAAACACAACTTGTTACATACAACGGGGCCTCCATATAACCACCAGCAGATTTTTCAGCAGAAATTTTGCAGGCCAGAAGAGAATAGCACAATCTATTAAAAGTGCTGAAAAGGAGGAAAAATAAAACAAAACAAAACAACCCTGGTAGTCTAAAATGCCCTACCTGAAAATTTAACTTTAAGAACTGAAGGACAGATAGAGGATTCCAAAAAAGCAAAAGCTGTAGGATTCCATTACCACTAGACCAACTCTACAAGAAATGTTAATAGAACTTAAAGCTGAAATGAAAGGGTGCTAATTAGTAACAAGAAAACATAAAAGTATGAATCTCACTGGTAAAGGTAACTATATAGCTGAATTCAGCATGTTCTGGTTTTGTAATGCTGGTGAGTAAATCACTGTTAAATTTAGTATGAAAATTGAAAGATAAGAGTATTAAAATAATTGCAACTATAGTAATTTGTTAACATAGACATAAGCTAAAAAGATGTAACTTGTAATATCTAAAACATAAAACGGGGTCAAGAGTAAAAATGTGGAGCTTTAATAAGTGTTTGAAGTCAAGTTGTTATCAGCTTAAAATGGACTGTAATGGATAAAAAAGGTTTTATGTAAGTCTCATGGTAACCACAAAGCAAAAACCTATAGTAGATATATAAAAGATAAAGAGAAATGAATCTAAGCATACTACTACAGAAAATTCATGGATTGTAGATAATATACAGCTCAGAGGAAAATATATAGCTATAAATTCATATATTAGAAGAAAAAAAAACTGTAAAATCAGTGACCTAATATTCCAACATCAGCAGATAGAAAAATAACAAAGTAAATTTAGAAAAAAAAGGAAGTAATAAAAATAGTAGCAAATGGTATTTGGTATTCTCTAACTAATTTCACTTAGCATTACACTTTCTAGCTCCATCATGGAATTTAAAAAACAAAGCAATTGAACAAAAAAAAAAAAAAGGAAGAAGGAGGAGCAGGAGAAAGAGGAGAAAGGGAAGAAGGGAGGGAGGGAAACAAACCAAGAAACAGATTCTTAACTATAGAGAACAAACCTATGGTTCAAAAAGGGCAGATGAGTTAGAGGAATAGGTGAAAGAGGTGATGGAGATTAAGGAATGCACTTGTCGTGATGGGCACTGGGTGATACATGGAATTCTTGACTATATTGTACACCTGAAACTAATATAACACTATGTTAACTATACCGGAATTAAAATAAAAACTTAATAAATAGGGATACCTGGGTGGTTCAGTTGGTTAAGCATCCAACTCTTGATTTCAGCTCAGGTCATGATCTCAGGGTCATGAGATCAAGGCCTGGGTGTGCTATGCTCAACAGGAAGTCTGCTTGAGATTTATGGAAGGGGTAGGAAGAAAATTTCTGGCAGTGCTAATGTTCTATATTTGGGGTGGAGTTTAGATTACAAAAATCTATGAATTTGTCACATAAATATACATAAGATTTACATATTTCCTTTGAGTAAATTTTTAAAACGATTTTATTTATTTATTCATGAAGATAGAGAAGCAGAGACATAGGCAAAGGGAGAAGCAGGCTCCATGCAGGGAGCTTGATGTGGGACTTGGTTCCAGGACCCCAGGATCATGAACTGAGCCAAAGGAAGATGCTCAACCACTGAGTCACCCAGGCATCCCCATTTGAGTACATTTTAAATAGAAACACTATTAATAAGTATTGAACTCTAGCTAATATACATTCTGAAATATTTATGGTGATTTTACTAACGTCTACAAATTATTTTGAAATATTCCAAAAGTAAAATGGGTTAATAGATAATAAATTTTGAAAAGATGGATAGATATGTGATACACTACATACAGTAAAATATTACTTGTGGAATCTAGGTAGGTTGTGAATATGTGAATGTTCACTTTAAAATTCACTAAATTGGACACTTGGGTGGCTCAGTGGTTTAGCACCTGCCTTCCACCCAGGGCATGATCCTGGGGTCCGGGATGGAGTCTCATGTTGGGCTCCCTATGGGGAGCCTGCTTCTCCCTCTGCCTGTGTCTCTGCCTCTCTCTGTGTCTCTCATGAATAAGTAAATAAAATATAAAAAAATAAAAAATAAAATTCACTAAACTGAACAATATGCTTGAAAATTCTTAAATAATTTCTAATCATATTTAAATAATAAATAATAAGATGTTAAAAATAACTTCAAAATAGCAATGAAAATGTTGAAAAGTAAAAGAGAATATTATGTGTATTACAAAATTAGAAAGATTCATCCAAGTAGTTGTAAGTGGCAAGATTTCCTTTTTAAAATAATATTCCATTGTGTTTTTATGCTACAATTTCATTCATTTATCAACAGACACGGGTTGTTTCCATGTTTTGGCTATTGTGAATAATGCTGCAATGAACATGAAAGCACAGTCATCTCTCTTAAATGGTGATTTCTTTTTTAAAAAGATTTTATTCTTTTATTCATGAGAGACACACAAAGAGAGGCAGAGACATAGGCAGAGGGAGAAGCAGGCTCCTTGTGGGCAGCCTGATGCGGAACTCAATCCCAGGACCAGGATCATGACCTGAGCCAAAGGCTAATGCTCAACCACTGAGCCGCCCAGGTTCCCTTAAATGGTGATTTCATTTCCTTCAGACATACCCAGAGGAAAGATTACTAGGTCATTTGATAGTTCTATTTCTAATTTTCTAAGGAATGTCTATCCTTCTGGTTGTGAGGTGACATCTCATTGTGATTTTGATTTGAATCTCCCTTATGATTGGTGATGTTCAGCACCTTTTTGTATATACCTGTTTCTAGAAGACACAATGCTTAGTGAAGTAAGTCTCTCTCTCTCTCTCTCTCTCTCTCTCTCACACACACACACACACACACACACCTGCATGATCTTACTTACATGTGAAAAAAATTTTAAAGAATCAAATACATTGAAGTAGAAAGTAGAGTGGTGATAACCAGATGTGAGGGATGAATGGGGAAATGGGGAGATGTTGGTAAAAGTGTACAAAATGGCAGTTATGTAGGATAAATAACTCCAGAGATCTAATGCAAAGCATGATGACTATAGTTAATAACACTGCATTGAACACTGGAAATTTGGTAAGAGAGAAGATTTCAGGTGTTCTATCTCAAATAAAAAATAATTGTGTGAGGAGACGATATATTAATTAGTTTGACTCTAGTAATCATTTTACTTATATGTATATCAAATCATCATGTTGTACACCTTCAATATATATATATATATATATGATTTTTATTTTTAAACTTTCTAAAAATTAGAAAGGGTGGTTAAATTAAAAAATAAAAATTAAGTGAGCTCTATAATACACTACCATTTTGAATATTAAATATATACACACAACAGTGCTAATATTGTAGAACACTGGAAACATATTCAAAGGAATCTATTGAACATACTAAAATGGAAGCCTATGAGGAGGATGGGAATTGAGATCAGAAATGAATAGAGGAAATAAATAAGAATTGCCTTGTATAGATTGATAACAAGAGTGTGCCATGAATACATTAACTCTCTGCACTTAAAGCTTCAGGAAAAAAAAAGAAATAAAGAAAATCTAATGTGTGTGGAAGTAATTTCCTGTTCTTTAACAATAGCTATAGACATGCTTTTTTCCTAATGCAAAGTTTGAAAACTGTTTTAGAGTCAGAGTTGACAAATACATAGTCAAATATTAATGTTATAACTCTAGCCATGTTTTGGCTTATATTTTTTCTATTACTTTTAAACATATTTCAATTTAATTTCATTTATGATTTAAAAATATTATGTAATAAGACCTTAACCTTAATTGCAATTTCTAAGATGTAAGGATAATTTATATAACTAATATGCCAAAAGAAAAAAAAGAGATTTGGAGAAGCATCTCAGACATGTATTGAAATAGAAACAGTTTTTCCCTGCTCTGATTTCAGGTCAATTATGAAAATTAGAGCCAGGGATCCCTGGGTGGCGCAGCGGTTTAGCGCCTGCCTTTGGCCCAGGGCGCGATCCTGGAGACCTGGGATCGAATCCCACGTCGGGCTCCCGGTGCATGGAGCCTGCTTCTCTCTCTGCCTATGTCTCTGCCTCTCTCTGTGTGTGTGTGTGTGTGACTATCATAAATAAATAAAAAAAATTTAAAAAAACTTTAAAAAAAAAGAAAATTAGAGCCAGGTTATTTAGCATAGCAGTATCTTAAGTAAAATTTTATATGAAGACAAGATGCTTACTTTCTGCTCTTTTAACATGTATTCCTTTTTGTGTAGAGTAGTAGCTAAGAGATTTAATGTCTAGTGAATACAATACAAACAGTATATTCCCCTTTTGTTTATAAAAACCTGCAACTGAAATGTTAGCTTGTCTAACCCTCAGTCTATTATGAGAATGATGTGTAAATAAATATCTTCAAGGATCTGAGTAGTCACTGGCAGAAGGCAATCATCTCCTATTGATGAAATTATGCAGGCTATGTGTTTATGTATACACCTCTGTAGCTTAATCTATAAATAATTTAATTCATAATGTATTTTGTTAGAATTTACTTCATTTTCTTTCTCATGATATTGTTTTACAATAGAGATAGGCCAATAAACACCTCTTAATTGTACTATGGTCTGTGAAAATTACAAAGGAAATAGAGGTCATAACCCAATCCTTATGCAGGTGCTTAATCTAAAGAGGAGATTAGACCAACACAAATAAACACATGTAATGGAAATACAATCAGCCACAGTTATCCAAACATGTAGGGGAAAAAAACCTCATAATTATATTTAGAGACAAGATCCCAGCTGTGTAATAACTCTGCCCTTTGACTCTTGGTACTGAGGAGAGGGCCTTACATTAAGAATCAGAAAACCTGTATTTTGTTTCCAACTCCAGTCAAGTGGCTTTAAGCAAATTAGTATCTAAGCTTCACTTTCCTCAAAAATAACTTGGACTTTAGCCCCTTCTCTGATGACCTCAAAAATTATCATGAGGATTAAGTGATAAAATATGTGTGGCAGTGTTTTGTAAAGTGGAAAGCGATATGCATATTTGAGGAAATATTTTCATTGAGGTTCTTATTTGCTTATGCAGGTCACTTTCCCTAGAGTCCACACCTCTCACTTGGCCAACTTAACTACCAACTCACCTCATATTTCATTTTCTCAGTGAAACCTGCATATGGTCTTTGTACCCTCTGAGCTCCTATATCCACTCATTAGTTATTTCCTTTCCTCCAACTGCCTGGCATTATTACCTTTTTGTATGCATTGTTTCTGCTTTATCAGACTATAAGCGGCTGAGATCATGGATTTGTCTCATACATCTTAGTTTTTCCACAGTGCTTAGCATGGTTCTTCAATGTGGAGTGATTCAATATATACTGATTGATCATAGCATGGTTTGTTCCCTCATTTGGCAAATATACTGAGTACCTACTCTATACCAAGTCCTATGCTGTTTTAGAAACTGTGGATATAGGGATCCCTGGGTGGCGCAGCGGTTTGGCGCCTGCCTTTGGCCCAGGGCGCGATCCTGGAGACCCGGAATCGAATCCCACATCGGGCTCCCGGTGCATGGAGCCTGCTTCTCACTCTGCCTGTGTCTCTGCCTCTCTCTCTCTGTGACTATCCTAAGTAAATAAAAATAAAAAAAAAAAACTGTGGATATAGACTACCCTCTCATGAAACTTACATCTAAATGGGAATATATACGAAATGGAAGCCTGTGTGTGTGTGTGTGGGGGGGTATTTGGTATTTATGTAATTTTTGGTATATATACTTTTGGTATTTATAATTTTTGGTATGTATATACTATTATGTCAGGCTTTCCCTATTAATTGTGAATCAAGTCCACATGGAGTGATTGTTTTTGTGAATGTACAACTTTATCTTTGTAGGATCTATATATTCACACATTTTTAAACAAATATTTATGGAGCTACTACTATGTGTGTCAGTCATTGGGTCTATAATGGAGTCTAAAACCAGACATCATTCTATGCCTCATGGAGTCTTTGTGAGGATGATTTTTCCCTCTTTAGTTCTGAACATACAAATGAGTATATTGCCATTGACCGCAATCGTGTCTCACTACCTGGTCTAGCATAAAAGTGCTAGCTGAAGGGAGTGTAAATTGTGCAACAATGATAGAGAAAATACTAGCATTACTTATACAAATGTAATATTATACATATTGTGTTCATCAACAGTCATTCCCTTGAATAATATCTCAGAAATCTTCACATAGATCCATATAGGGACATCATTGCAGTGATATTTGTGATGGCAGTGAGCAGGTAGCAACTTGTTGAGTGTCCATTACTCCAAAAGTGGGTAGATAATCTAAGGTAGATGCACATTCATCATGAAGTATTATGCATTAGTGAAAAACAGATTAGATAAGATAGAATTTACCTTACTCTTGTGAAACAGTCCTGGCATAAGTGTTCTAAAGCTAACATGATACCTCTATTGTTTTCATTCTTTTTTGTTCAGCCACCCTAAATATATAGCTTTTATCCTGAGGCCTAACATGCCTACCCCACTCCTACCACTTTTCTAAATTCCAGCCAGTACCAGAGGAGATAAATACAGGACATTTTAATTTCCTTTTAAAAAAGGTTCATACGTCACTTCCATTTGCATTGCATTTTAGAACCAGCCTTCATGGACACATTTAGCTACAAAAAAAGCTGGGAATTGTAATCTTTATTAGAGTATTCATTGTCCAGCTAAGCTTTATTATTATAGAGAACATGTAAAATAGTTATTGAGAGATCAATTCCTACTATGTGCCTAGCATAAAACACTTTACTATTTTTTCATAGTAAGTCTTTGAAAATTGGTGTGTATTTTAACTGACACCATATCTTAATTTGGACTAGCCACATTTCAAGCTCCCAATACCCATATGTGTCTATTGTTCATCATACAAGATAGCACATTTCTATACAGAACTTATCCATTTACTCCTAGGATCTTAATCCATTCTGCACAACTGTAATTTTTCTGGTAGTTTCAGTTGCTTACTAAGCTATTCAAAATATTCCATTCTATGGTCAGTGATTGGCCATTCATTTAGCCACAATAGTTATATTAACATGTTCCAGCACCAAAATCACAGAACCAAGAAATATCTCCTTTTATCTTTTTCAAAATGAATACCAAAATTGAAACCAAAACAGTAGAAACCCACAGCACTACCCTCAAGAAAACTAAGAAAAACTTTAGTGAGCATTTATCATTTTACACATTAAGTTATGACTCATAATTAGACTTTTGCAGTAATATCTCATAAAGTTTTATAGATTTATTACTTTACATATGTTCACTTACTCAAGAAAATGTGCTTTGCAAAAAATACTAAGGGCATGAAGTTTGTGCAATTTACACTTTCATGTTGTCATTGTTTTTGATCAATTAATCATAGAGAAAAGATCTGACAATATGGGGAGTATGTGGAATAGTGATGAGCTGAGGAGTCAAGGAAGTTACAAGCCAACCGAGACTTGTTTGATAAAATCAATCATTTTGAAAAACATTATTTTTTAATTATTTTAAATTCAGTGATAGGGTAAAGCCAAAACCTATGAAGAACATGGTGATCATTCATGCTGTGGTTCTTGCTGAAAATGTCAAATATAACTATGAAGAATTATGAGCGAGAATGAAATTGACATGAATAAAAGTAGCCACACATTTCTGAGAGTTTTCACAAGAGTGGAAGAATGTTGTGTTTGCTTCAAGGAAACATGTCTTATCAATTCTACTGGTGTATTCACTCTCAAGTGTTGCATTTTTCTGCTGATGCTACTGTCTCATAACTGTCTCATAATCAGTGCTGACAATGGTCTGTAGTGAGCTATCCACGAACTTTTGTTTTTTCAGTTTCCTTCATGACTACTTTAAAAAAAAAAAAAAAGATTTGGGGAGCCCTGCGTGGCGCAGCGGTTTGGCGCCTGCCTTTGGCCCAGGGCGCGATCCTGGAGACCCGGGATCGAGTCCCACGTCGGGCTCCCGGTGCATGGAGCCTGCTTCTCCCTCTGCCTATGTCTCTGCCTCTCTCTCTCTCTCTCTCTCTCTCTCTCTCTATCATAAATAAATAAAAATAAAAAAAGATTTTATTTATTTTTCACAGAGAGAGAGAGAGAGCACAAGCAAGTGGAGTGGCAGGCAGAGGGAGAGGGAAAAGCAGGTTCACCTCAGAGCAAAGAGCCCCATGCGGGGCTCCATCCCAGTACTCTGGGATCATGACCTAAGCTGAAGGCAGATGTTTAACCCACTGAACCATCCGGGCACCCTCCTGCATGAGTACTTTTAAGATAACTGACTAGGAAAAAAATTATCATGTGTAACCAAGAAACAAAGTATATTTTTACATAGTTAACTGGCTTATCTGGTTATCAAATCCCAAAAAAGGGATTTTTTTTTGTATTTTGTTCTAGCAATTGATCATACAAGTTCTATAATATATAGGGAAAAGGTTTTACTCCTAAAGTTAATAAGTGTTTAGGAATACCTGGGTGGCTCAGTGGTTGAGTGTCTGCCTTTGGCTCAGGCCATGATCCCAAAGTCCTGGGATCAAGTCTCACATCAAGCTACCTGCAGGGAGCCTGTTTCTCCCTCTGCCTGTCTCTGCCTCTCTTTCTGTGTCTCTCATAGATAAATAAATAAAATCTTTAAAAAAGTTAATAACTGTTTATACATTCTAGCCTGTGTCCCTCGTTATATATTATTCATTCAACACATTTGTAACCCTGAAGTTTGACACTTCCACTATCTATATGCCATGGAAAGTATGTCATAAAACATGCAGAATTATTAGACAAAACTTGTGTGATATTTTCCATTTAGGTCATTTAATTTTTTTTAAAATAGAACCCATTTCTAATCAAGGAAATATTACATTTTAATATTTCATTATTTGATTTCACTTTAAGTATGATTTAAAAGTTTGCTAACCTAAATATTCAATAAAAAGATAGCAAAGCCAATTTTAGCAAAATAATCATTTTTAGAATAAAAATTACTTGATTACTAGTACATTTGTATTTTGTTTGCCTTGAACTTAAGAATTTGTGGATTTCTTTGAAAACTGATATTTATTTTTTATAAGTGGCAAATTACAACAATCATATGCTTTTTAGGGATATCAATGAGATGTGTATTTAGTATTCATTGAGTCACTGGGTTTTTTAAGGTTTTATTTATTTATTCATGAGAGACACAGAGAGAGAAGCAGAGACATAGGCAGAGGAAGAAGCAGGCTCCCCATGGGGAAGCTCTTTGCAGGACTCAATCCTGGGACTACAGGATCATGGCCTGAGCCAAAGGCGGACACTCAACCACTGGGCCACTCCGGCATCCCTATCACAGACATATCATATCTGATATTTCATGTGCACAAGGCTCATTTCTGCCTAAAGAAATGTATATGCAATTAAAAGGATGTCTATTTTATGAACAAATAATACAAAGTATGAATAAGTGGCAAAAAAATGCAAAGCAAAGGAAATCTTTGTGCACTGACTTACATCAGAGAAAATTCTTGAAAAAAGGCTTGAGGAAATAAAGGTCATAGATTGGCTAATATGAAATGCTACAACTTGAGCCTAGAGGTACATAAAGTTAAATATATATATGTATTTTTTTTTCAATCTGAGGCTAAGAATATAGCATTCTTTCTGAAAATTATTTTTATTACTTCCAAGCATTATATTTCTGAAAAAATTTTATGATGCTGGTTGCAGCAGTTTTGTTCAATTTTGAGAAGAAATGAACAGTTTGTCCCACTTTTATTGTAACAATTTGAATGTGAAATACATTGTCATGCTTTTAGATAATGGTTTTGTTTGCCCTGTATATTTTGATTTTCAGTCAAAACTGTTTTGCCGACATTATTGAATGTCTTCAGAATTATCCATCGACTCCTAAGAAACAATGTTCACAATTGTACAGAAGTCTCATTGAAAGTTATATAATAATTAAACATGGGTTAAGTTTTATATGCAGTATTTATCTTATATGTAGTATTTGTTCATATAAATTATATTGGAGCACTATCATAGAATGCTTCCTTCCCATTTTTCTGCAACACATATGCCAGAGGCTACTTCTAAAATGGTTATAACTTATCTTTGTTGAGTCTTCTGGTACACAGTTGTACAATAATTGTAACTACAAATGAAATTATTCATACCTGGAAAAATAAATGCAGTAGTTTGTGTATCAACAGGAGCACTAAAATTATGTACTATGATGTGAACAAACAAAAAATGCTTAATTGTAACAAGACATTCTTAAAAAATAAACACATTAGAATGATACAATTTAGGGCAGCCCCGGTGGCTCAGCGGTTTAGCACCGCCTTCAGCCCAGGGCGTGATCCTGGAGGCCTGGGATTGAGTCCCACTTCGGGCTCCCTGCATGGAGCCTGCTTCTCCCTCTGCCTGTCTCTGCCTCTCTCTCTCTCTCTCTCTCTCTCTCTCTCTCTCTGTCTCTCATGAATAAATGAATAAAATCTTTAAAAAAAAGAATGATACAATTTTAGATTTTAGACCTAGTAATTATCATATTTAGGTGACAGAATACCAATTTCAGTTAATAACATGCATGCACCTGGAATATGATTAAAAATTTCCTTGTGTGATTTCATTTTATATAATTTTTCAGGTCTCAATTATGATAAACAGTGAAATACTGGTAAAGTTGATTAGCCACTGTACTTAGATACATTTTCCAATTACAAGGGATATATTAGTTATATTTATAATTTGTTATTGAGATTATCTAGAAAGAACATGTATGAGTCTATTTTCATGACATTCTGGTAGAGTTAAAGGTCCCCTAAATAGTAGGATCATCTTATTAGACATGTGCAATCTTGAAAGTAATGATATTCATTTTAATGATGGAGATAAAAGTATTATTATGCTGCTGCTTGATATATAAGTAATCATATTTTTAATGAATGGCTGCTCTACTTTCATCTTTTATGATTGCAGAAACATATGTGATTGTAGGAACTTCAACCCTCATCTTTTTTAAAAATGGAAAATAAAATGGCGGTCATTACCAACCATTTATTCAACATATATTTGCTGAGTAGCTACTCTGCAGAAGAAATTCTGTGACGCAGAGATGATGAAAGCATGAGCATTACTCAAAGAGGTCATGGTCTGGTAAGGTAGAAAGGTAGAAAGATATATATATATATATATATATACTAATAATTGCAGTATAATATTATATGTATAGTAACAGAGTATGTATGAAGACCTGGCAGCACATTATATATTGGTATAATTTTGATTTAAATGTCTGAATTACAGAATGAATTTTTTAACTATCAGACTGTTGAACAGAATGAGGTTATTTTATTAATATTGCAGCATATTCTGGGGATGTTTTAAATGAACTGAGTGCCTATTATGTGCCAAGAAATTAGACAAGTTGCTTTTATATAAGAAATGTGACCTTGCTTGAGGAAGAAAAAAAGCCAGACAATCTTATGATTTTCCTGCATTTTTTTATCCTTCTATAGTGATTAAGTCTGGCTTAATGATTTTTTCTTCTTTCCCTCACATTTTTAATTTTGTGTACTTTCCTTCCTAATATTGAGAGAATTTTTAAAACTCTGTTAAGTAATTGAACAATTGCAAACTGAGTGAAGAGTACACTGTATAAAAACTTGGTCAGGTCCTATTTACAAATAATACTCACAAGAATAATAGCACTATTTATAATAAGATCTCTGAGCAATTTTTGAACAAGTCACCTCCTTTGACAACTGATTATGACATTAAAAAGATAAATACAAAATTATTTCCTAAGAATCATTCAAGAAATCAGCAAGACAGACATGGCTGCCTTTACAAATCCATCAAGTATGACTGGATCACCCTAAATGTCTATTCTCTTAGCCACTATCCTTCACTGAGTGAAATTCCCACCAAGAGTCATTAATCGATTAAGCAAGAAAGTCTCAGCTAAAGAACTGCTACTTGTGAGGGTGTTTTAAAGCTCTTGGCATGGATTTTTTAAATCAGATTAGGCAGTTTATATCTGCAATGGGTAAGTTTCTAGGAAAGAAGCAAAAATGCAACAGTGAAAAGATTATTTTAAAGCTGTTTGGAGAACCTATGATGGAGAATTTGTTTCTTTCACAAAATCCTCTGGTTTCCTGATTTGAATACTACTGTGGAGGAATAATGTCCTTCAATAATCCAGGATGACTGAAACATCCCATCAAGGAATTTTCCTAAGTAAAATAACATTTATTATTCAAAATAGCATATGCCATTCTCCCAGAAGATAGAAGTGGATGTACTGTGTCCTTCATATCAGGAAATCTAACCAGCGATTTAAACAAATGTCAAGTGTTGGGCTGAGAAAAGTCTTTCCTACATGGAGAACTTCTGCCTCCCATCAATTTAAGCCATTGTCAATAAATACTTAGAAAATGCACCACTGGGATCCCTGGGTGGCGCAGCGGTTTGGCGCCTGCCTTTGGCCCAGGGCGCGATCCTGGAGACCCGGGATCGAATCCCACGTCGGGCTCCCGGTGCATGGAGCCTGCTTCTCCCTCTGCTTCTCCCTCTGCCTCTCTCTCTCTCTCTCTCTCTCTCTCTCTCTGTGACTATCATAAATAAATAAAAAAAAATTTAAAAAAAAAAAAGAAAATGCACCACTATTACTCCATTACATTTCTAAAGCTAACACCTATCATTAATCATGGCATTGTTTCCACAGTGTCAAGATGAAGCCTTAGAATTCTTTTAGCTCAACACATCAAGCAACAAATACCAAATTTTTAGAGATGGTCCTTGATAGGAAACTGATTTTTCACCATAGGAGTAAGATAACCTAAAGAGCAAATAAATGTATTATGATAAAAAAAACATATTCACCTTATATAAATATATGCAAAACCAATGTAACATCTTTATTTCTCCATAAGTTAACAATATGATCTTTCTGAAGGGCCCCATCCATTGGATCGTAAGGTCAGAGATGGATGGAGAGACAAGAACTACTAAATCATTTTCCACCTTGATAAACTAAGGATGATATTTATTCAGTAATTCAAGAATTTCCTTTATATGACTCAGTTTCTGTTTGATGGACTCAGATAAGTTCTTAGTCTTTTAGGATTTCTCCACTCTTCTACTACAAGGTGGAATCTGGATATTTCAAGAAAGGGTATGTTTGGGATGCCTGGGTGGCTCAGCGGTTAAGCATCTGCCTTTGGCTCAGGGTGTGATCCTGGGGTCCTGGGATCAAGTCTCACATCAGGCTCCTCACAGGGAGCCTGCTTCTCCCTCTGCCTGTGTCTCTGCCTCTCTCTGTGTCTTTAATGAAGAAATAGATAAAATCTTTTTTAAAAAATAAAGGGGTATGTTTATGGAATTTCACTGTGATGAAGACTGAACTCTAGATTCTTGCTGGTCACTACTGAAGAATGACTAGACTAATGTGTTCTCTGGACTGATTATGGCTAGGATAAGATGAATCTCATTTGGTCTTTTAGGTTGATGTGCTGAAACCCACTTCTAGAGCTCATGGTTCAGTCATTTATCCAAGATTCAATGTCCTCACTCAAAACAGCCTCCTTTTCCTGGCTGGAGACATTGGGTTGTACACCTACACTCTTATTTCCAAGGGAGTTTACTGGGATATAGGGAACTTCTGAGTACTTTGTAATTATATAACTTGGAGAATCAGAAACATTGTCTCAGCCTTACCCATATATTGGCACCCATCAGAGATGCTGTACCACTTATCTCTTACCATGTTGAAAATGACTGTGTGTGTTGCTTTTAGAGACAAGCTCACTCTTAGTCAGCTAGGGCTGCCATAACAAAATACCACAAACTTAACATAAATGTTCTCATAGTTATGGAGACTGGAACATCTGAGATCAAGGTGCTAGCAGATTTGGTTTCTGGTGATAGCTCTCCCTTGCTTGTACTCAGCCATCTTCTTATTGTGTACTCAAAAGGACTTTCTTCTTTGTGCTTATGCAGAAAAGGAGAGAAAGAGAGCAAGAAAAAGAGTGAGAGTGAGAGAGCAAGCAAGAAAGCAAGAGTGTAAGATCTTCCTCTTCTTATAAGACCACAAATCCTCTTTTGACTAATGCCCCACCCTATGGCCTCATTTAATCTTAATTACCTCTTAAATACTCTTTCTGCAAATACAGTCACATTGAGGGTTAGGGTTTCAACATATGAATTTGTGTGTGTGAAGGACACAATTCAGTCAATAGCATCCCTGTAATTGAGAAAATGGGACATTAAGCTTGATACCTTCAATCTGCATACAAACTTAGAGATCTCTAAAGATCCCTCACACATATATAGAAATACATAACTTGAAGCTCAGGATCAAATAGAGAAGAGAGTTAGGGATGTGGACAAGTAAAATGACATCTGACTTTATCCACGAGTCTCTATCTTGTTCTCTCTAGAATCCCCTAGGATATGAGAATAGGAATTTCACTTTCTGTCTATCAAGTATTTCTCTCTAGTATGCCTGGGTCAAAGAAGACGATCTTCAGGTTTTCTTTTTTTTTAATATTTTATTTATTTATTCATAAGAGACATACTGAGAGAGGCAGAGACATAGGCAGAGGGAGAAGCAGGCTCCCTACAGGGAGCCCGACGCGGGACTCAATCCCAGGACCCCGAGATCATGACCAGAGCCAAAGGCAGACGTTCAACCACTGATCCACCCAGATGCCCCAATCTTCAGGTTATTTACATACTCAGTATCGTATATTGCTTTTTATTAACTCAATCTCATGACTACAACTTGATGGAAAGATGTGAAAGAGAGACTGGCTTACCAATAAATAAGCCTAATTTAGAAGGTATTTCAAAAATATTTTACCTATGAAGAGAAGTTTATCATTTTTCCTTAATTATATTTCTCCATGAGAAAAACAGAATTAATTTATTACCATCGTTTTTGTTTTCCTATACAAAAACTGAACACAGTGAATAGGATTCTGACAGTCTCTTAGATAATCTACCTGATTGGAACCAAGGAAAAAAGGATGAGCTACTATGACAAAATTTTTAAATGTTTTTTCAATACAAAAAATATTATTTACTATAAAATAACAAAAATTAACATTAGGTCCCACTTAGAAAGTATATAAATATTAGTTCTTACATATAGTTTTTAAAAAACTAAATCTATGTGCTATATATTATATTAAAGGTTGGGCCTAGAAAGTACTTCTAACTTGTACATGAAGCTTAATACTATAGGTAACATGTTTTGAGTGTTTAATGTGGGCCAGGCACAAAGTTAAAGAACTTTATATGCATTGTATCATCAATATGCAAAATAATACCACAATAAAGAAACTATCATTATGCTTTTACAAGATAAATAAAGAGATTTAGAAAATTTCTGAAGTCACACAACTATCTGGTGGAAGATCCAAAATTCAACTCATGTTTATCAGACCCAGAACTGCTTTTTTTCCCAACCTTATTGATATGTAATCAACATATAATATTGTATTAGTCTACAGTACAGAAAATAATGATTTGATATAATATATATATATATATATATATATATATATATATACATGAAAATGTTTAACACAGTAAGTTTAGTTAACACCCATCATTTCACAGTTACATTTTTTTCTTGTGATGAGAACACTTAAAATCTACTCTCAGCAACTTTGAATATACCAATAAAGTATTGTAAACTATGGTTATCATGCTGTACATTACATTTCCAGAACTGATTTATCTTGTAACTGGATGTTTTTATGTTTTGACTGCCTTCATCCATTTTCCCCTCTCCTCAACCTCCTGTTGCTGGCAACCACCAATATGTTCTCTGTTTCTATGTGTTTGGCTCTTTTAAATCCACTTATAAATGAGATCATATGGTATTTCTTTATCTCTCTGACTTATTTTACTTAGCATAATGCCCTCAAGGTCTATAAATGTCACTAAAGGAAGAATTTTCTTTTTTAAATGAATGAATAATATTATATTATAGATATACACATTTACATGTGTAAATCTCACATTTTCTTTATCCATTCATTAATAGACATATGTTGTTTCTATATCTTGACTATTATAAATAATGCTATTACAAAGATGAAGATGCAGATATATCTTAGAGAAAATAATTTCATTTCCTTTGGGTATATTTCCAGAAGAGGGATTATCAGAGCATGTGGTAGTTCTATTTTTAGTTTATTGAGAATCTGCCATAGTGTTTTCCACAGTGGCTGCACCTATTATAGTCTCACCATCAATGCATAAGGCTTCCTTTTTCTCCACATCCTCATCAACACTTCTTATTTCTTTTCTTTTTGAAAGCAGCCATTTTAACAGGTGCGAAGTAATATCTCATTATGTTTTTGATCTGTATTTCCCTGATGATGAGTGATGTTGAGCACCTTTTCAGGTACCTATTGACCATTTGGATATTTCCTTTAGAAAAATGTCTATTCAGTTTCTCTTCCATTTTTTTAATTGGATTGTTTGTTTTTTTGCTACTAAGTTGTATGGGTTATTTATATACTCTGGCTATTAACCCCTTAAAAGAGAGATGGTTTGCAGGTATTTTTCCTATTCTAAGGTTGCCTTCTCATTTTGTTGATGGTTTCCTTTGTTTTGCAGAAGACTTTTTAGCAAAACGTTTTGATCTGTAGTCAAAACAAGACATTCTACCTTGTTAATTTTCCCCATTCTCACTGGTGTGAGGTGGTATCTCATTGTGGTTTTGATTTGTATTTCCCTGATGGCAAATGATGCAGAGCATTTTCTCATGTGCATGTTGGCCATGTCTATGTCTTCCTCTGTGAGATTTCTCTTCATGTCTTTTGCCCATTTCATGATTGGATTGTTTGTTTCTTTGGTGTTGAGTTTAATAAGTTCTTTATAGATTTTGGAATCAGAAAGGGAGACAGAACATAAAGATTCCTAACTCAGAAACGAACTAGGGGTGGTGGAAGGGGAGGAGGGCGGGGGGTGGGGGTGAATGGGTGATGGGCACTGAGGGGGACACTTGATGGGATGAGCACTGGGTGTTATTCTGTATGTTGGTAAATTGAACACCAATAAAAAATTAATTTATTAAAAAAACATTAAAGCTTAAAAAAAAAACAAGACATTCTAGAAGGAAATATTGATCCAGCAAAGTGTACCAAATTTGAAATTTTATATTTACAGCTTTATATTTTGAGTTTAAACTGAGCAGGAGCTTTTCCTCCTATCAACTATAAATATCCACAAAAATTAATAAGTTAAATCTTATTATTCATTTATATGTTAGTGTAATTGGATTAGTTTCTTTCTTAAGAATAGTTTTCCTGAGTCACGTAAAGGAAGAAAAGAGCATCAGGTCATTGAATTATAGGAAGAATTTGATTGTGAAACTGGTATCATAAAATGGTGAGAAATCCATAGATTTTTTTAAAAATGTGGATGAGGATTGGAAGACAAGGACCAGCACTAACCTCAATAAACCTAGTAAATTGACTAGATGCTTAAATGTTCTTCCAGCTTCTTAGCACTATAAAATATAGCTATGGTTTCCATTTTATTTTGGTGGTTTATTTTTGGTGGGTGTGGGAGGCATACAGTAGCATTATAAAGTTATATCACTTTTATTCTTTGTCCCAATATTTTACATTCTTTCCTAGTCCTCCTACCTCCTTACCTGTCCTCCATCATATTAGTGGGTCTAGTGGGTAAAATAAATTACCTCTCTGTGAATCATCAAGTTTACTGGTTAGGTCCTGATCTCTGTCATGCTTCCTCTGATTGTAGCATTGCCTCCTGTGTCCCAGGCAAGCCTTTAAAGCTGGTCTGACAAGTGTCTCAGCAAAGGTTGTTTTAATTTAGAACAAGTTTAATTAAGACTCTCAGTAGAGAAGCCCCATAGGCCTGCCTAGAAACTTACTAATGTGCAATGCAATTATTGGGATATCTTGGGAATCAGAAGCAAGCAAATGGACAAATCTGTCAGGAATTATCACAAACCATATAGCTAGTATTACACAATAAGATTGAATAAGAATATTAGTAAAGAAGAGTTTCTACTTAACCTAAAGACTCTTGAATATTAAAGGAAGGAAGTAGGAAATGATTTATGAAAGGACATGCTTAGGAGAAAGAATCCTAACAGTTTTTTGAAAAAGTAGGACAATTACGTGAAAATTACATGAAATAATATGTTAATACTAGGCCTTGATACTATATGAAATATATTTATGTGGGGAGAAAGAAGCTCATAACAAGGTATATTTCTGATTCTCACAGGGAGGAATGATGTACTTCATCAAAGTCATATATGGGAGAAAACTCTCTGGTAACTAATATATATGGTGGAGAGAGGAAGAAACTATTTCCAATCTTCACATGAAGTACTTCTTTATGCAAATTTCTAAAGAGTGAAGGAACAGACTACTAGAGCTGAAGAATGTTAAATGTTAAATTATTTTCTCCCCACTTGACTAGCATAGGCTTAAGTGTTTGTTTCCTAATGTATGGTAGTATATTTTTGCACCTAATAAAATGGAACATAGAAAACAATGCATTCATTCTCCAAATAAAATATTAAAAAACATCAAGTAGCCTATAAACTATTTTTACATCTATTTATGTTTCAAATCACTGCCACATGAATCTGGTATTCCTTATTTTCTTCCCTTTGTCAGCATTCTCCTTCTCTTGACACATTCATTTCCTTGAAGCAAAGCATTTGTAGAAGCTGCTTTCAGTATTTCTACAAAATCAGAAGTAGCATTTCCAGTCCACCTTTCATAGTTGTTTGACCTTGCTGCTTTTCTGAACATAAAAGTCTTATTCTCTGTAGAACTGCTGGCAGTATGAGAAACTATCAGTCAATTTTACAGATGCTACAAACACTTCAATTCACTACAAAGTTAAGAGTATCATAGTAAATCTCACATTATAGGTTCTATTTTCAAATAATTGACTTAGAAGCAAGCATTATTTAGGCCTGTCTCTTGCAAGTAGTTGGAATCACAGGTGAAAGGAACTCAGAATATCAATCTGGGACATTAGTGACATCATAACAAGTGTCATAGCCTGAATTTCCAGGATACAGCTCAGGAAGTATAAGATATTGTTATTCAGTACAGGGCTAAAGTGTATTTTAGGAGAGACATACACATAGTAGGAGAAGAATTATTTTTACTATCAGTGATATTTTCCCCCATAGTCTGTCTGTATCAGGAAAGATAAATTTTAAATTTCTAACCCAAATCTCATAGTTTTATAGAATATGAATTATTCCTTTTTTAATTTAGAAAATACTGAGTTTGCTAGTTTATTTTTTAAAGTGAAAAGCAGGGATCTCTGGGTGGCGCAGCGGTTTGGTGCCTGCCTTTGGCCCAGGGCGCGATCCTGGAAACCCGGGATTGAATCCCACATCGGGCTCCCGGTGCATAGAGCCTGCTTCTCCCTCTGCCTGTGTCTCTGCCTCTCTCTCTCTCTCTCTCTCTCTCTCTCTCTCTCTGTGTGACTATCATAAATAAAAATTAAAAAAAAAGTAAAGTGAAAAGCAAGTAGTGTGGATGGTTTTCTATTAAGTCCATGCATAAAATTAACCATCATCAGTCTATTCCTACAATATCTATTTTCAAATAATTGAGTTAGAAGCAAACATTATTTAGGCCCATCTCTTGCAAGCAGTTGGAATCACAGGTGAAAGGAACTCAGAATATCCAAGGATATTTTTATATCCAAGGATAAATTTATTAAATGCTTCTTTTAACTTAAAAATCAAATTAAATGTGACAGCACTTCTTTTCTTATATCTGAGTGTAAATTCAGTAGAAAAGAGGGAACTTGGATGCTTCTGTGACACAGAATATATGAAATAGCCTTAAGTTATGTACATATCACCCTTTACTTATCCATGAAGACTCACAAATGCAGCATCTCCCTGCAGTTATCAATTATATCACATTGCTTCTCTCTAACATTCCTCTTCATTGTTTGAATGTTTTATCCATTTTCATACCTCTATTTTATTTGCTCCACTTAAAATATCTTTCATATCACTTCGAATTTCTTTCTCAAATAGAAAGTGAATTTCTTTTTTAATGTGTAGTTCATATAATTTGTCCTCCGAAGAACTTTCTCAAGTTACATGCCCATGAACAGAATTAATCCACTGTACACCATGAGGTATTTGGTTGGAGAGGGGGGAAGAAGAATGTATCTATTTTATCAGTTATCACATTGTTTTGTTATTATTTATTTTTGTACCTGTCACCTCAAGTAGAATGTGAGCATCATGAATACAGAGATCATTTTATTCATATTATACTCTTAGTATCTATTAAATATTCTGGCACAACAAAAAAGGTCAATGAATTAATGAATGGGAAATTGAATGCTGCTTTGCTCTAGTGAGTAAAATTAATAGTCCCTTAAGCAAATCATGATTTAGAAGGGAAAATGTATTGATGAAATGGAAGCGTTATCTATTTCAAAGGTATATATAAGTAGCATTGCCATTTCCTCTCCTTCTATGTTATTTATTACCTTGTAATTATAATGCAGCATATGGTATAACAAGCAGAAAGTTTTCTTGATAACTGTGTTTAGAAATATTTGGGACATGAAGAGTTAGTGATTTTGAATGATTTAGATTTAGTAAAAATACTGTGAATTTATTTTTGTCAAGTGCAGCGTTCTTTCAACAGGTTTTATTTATGTGCATACTGTGTTCTAGTCAGTGCTATTTAGTTACCTTTAATATATGTTGAAGCAAACTAATTTTCCTATTAAGTCTAATTTGAAATTGGTTATGACCTATACAGTATTTACAGAAGACATACAGAATGTATCCTCAATTGGAATACTGAAGGAAATTAAAAAATAGGGCTCTTTAAAGAGTAGCAAAGATGGCACCTGGGTGACTCAGTCTGTTGAGTGTCTGACTCTTGGTTTCAGCTCAGATCATGACCTTGAGGTAGAGGGATTGAGCCCCACGTTGGGTTCCATGCTCAGTGTGGAGTCAGCTTGAGATTTTTTTTTCCTCTTTCCCTGCCCCTCTTCCCCAAATAAATAAAATCTTTTAAATAAATAAATACATTTTAAAATTGCAATGATAAGTAATAAACAACATCCTTAAAAAATAAGGGTCTTCTTTAAACCCTAAAAGTTGGAGAAGATTTCTAAATGGAAATATATCGCCTGATCAGGTAATGAAATAGACAAAAGGATATCTGTGTTGTTTGGTAGGTTCTCCTTCAGCAGCCTAGTAAGGGCACCAAGTGATTCCAAAATACAGAAAAGCCCTTTGCTTTGGGAACAGTGGATATCTATTTCCAAAAGCAAGTAGAGAAAAAATAGGACATGGATGGCTGATATTTAAGAAAAGAATACTTGAAAAAAAAAAGAATACTTGATTCTAATTCAAAACATAGGAAAACACCTTCAAAACCAATAAATCCTTTGCAAAGATTAACCCTCAAGTGCTGTTACTGTCAAGATCTGCTTGAATAATCTGCGTAAGGGCTGCTTCAGTGTTTTCATCCAACCATTTTGAAAAAATAAAAAATTAGTAAGGCATTTTAGTCTGAGTGCTCCTACTTTCAATCATGCTAGTGATGTTTCTTCCTCCTTATGCTATCTAAATAAATAAATAAATTTCCATATAGCAGCTTCTTACTCCCTATAGCACACCAAAGCTGTTGTTAATGAAAATTGATTTTTGTGTAGGTTACATAGGAGAGTTGTGTATTTCCCGATATATAGTAAGTCATTTCTGAGTATAGCCTCAGAGAGAGATTATTATCTAGATGTGCATATAGAATTACATGGAAATGCTAATAGAGACTCTGATGCTTGAAATGCCAGCAGGCAAACTTCATTCAAACTAAATGTGATTCACTAACACCTTCCTGTATTATCACCTGCCTGTCCCTGCCCCACCCCCTCAAAACACCTTAACTGAGTTAGTGAGCTGAGGGAGTTTATAGATTAATTGTATTCAGTCCCACAATTTCAAAATACTCAATTTCAACAAGCAAAAGATGTGAAGAAAATGAGAATAAATAATGTCTGGCTGTTTTGACATTTCTGACATCATGTTGTTCTCTTTGTTTTGACATGAAAAAGTAGATCGTATTTGCAGTGTTCATTATCCCAATTAGCAGCAGATAATCTTGGTAACAGAGTGTTTCTTACTTTCACACAATTCAAAGCATTAAGACCCAATGTTCTAAGGCTAGGCCCATATGTGGCATCTTGTATTAAAATCTCTTCTCATTGATGTTATCCACCAACAAGGGCCAAGGTATTATATAAGATCACACAGGAGGATTACATGCTTGTTTTCTATTTTGATGAAAAATCCTGATGTACTATATATATATATATATATATATATATATATATATATATAAAATATTACCATATATTTTAATATATTTTAATTATATATTTGCTAGAACAGAAACACACTAGGACAGGTATTTCTGTTTCTGTCTTGTTAATTCTTACACCCCAGTCTCTACAAAAGTGTTTAGCATAGGGCTGTTATTAATACATGTTTTCAAATGAATTAATGTATAAATAATTATAAATATCTTTGCTTGAGGTTTTCCAGAAATGCGTCCATTTCTTCTAGATTGCCTAATTTATTGGTGTAAAGCTGCTCATAATAAGTTTTTAAGATCATTTGTATTTCCTTGGTATTGGTGGTGATCTCTCCTTTCTCATTCATGATTTTATTAATTTGAGTCTTCTCTCTCTTCTTTTTAATAAGGCTGGCTAATGGTTTATCTATCTTATTAATTCTTTCAAAGAACCAACTCCTGGTTTTGTTGATCTGTTCCACAGTTTTTCTGGTCTCTATTTCATTGAGTTCTGCTCTAGTCTTTATTAATTTTCTTTTTCTGCTGGGTGTAGGATCTATTTGCTTTTTTTTTCTCCAGCTCCTTTAGGTGCAAGGTTAGCTTTTGTATTTGAGTTCTTTCCAGTTTTTGGATGGATGCTTGTATTGCAATGTATTTCCCCCTCAGGACTGCTTTTGCTGTGTCCCAAAGATTTTGAACAGTTGTATCTTCATTCTCATCAGTTTCCATGAAACTTTTTAATTCTTCTCTAATTTCCTGGTTGACCTTTTCATCTTTTAGCAGGATGGTCCTTAATCTCCACGTGTTTCAAATCCTTCCAAACTTCTTCCTGTGATTTAGTTCTAGTTTCAAAGCATTATGGTCTGAAAATATGCAGGGGGCAATCACAATCTTTTGGTATCGGTTAAGACCTGATTTGTGACCCAGTATGTGGTCTATCCTGGAGACAGTTCCATGTGCACTTGTGAAGAATGTGTATTCAGTTGCGTTTGGATGTAAAGTTCTGTAGATATCTGTGAAATCCATCTGGTCCAGTGTATCATTTATAAAGCTCTTGTTTCTTTGGAGATGTTGTGCTTAGAAGACCTGTTAATTGTAGAAAGAGCTAGATTGAAGTCACCAAGTATAAGTGTATTATTATCTAAGTATGTCTTAACTTTGGTTATTAATTGAAATCAGTAACATTCAAATCATAGGACCTATCTTTTTTTATAGCCTTACCACTCATAGCAACCTCAAGTATCAGATATGAAAGTAAGAATATTTTTCTATCTTGTACTGCTTTTTTTTTTATTTTTTTTTAATCTTTTATATTTTTTAATTTTTTATTTTTTTATTTTTTATTTTTTTATAAATTAATTTTTATTGGTGTTCAATTTACCAACATACAGAATAACACCCAGTGCTCATCCCGTCAAGTGTACCCCTCAGTGCCCATCACCCATTCACCCCCACCCCCCACCCTCCTCCCCCTCCACCACCCCTAGTTCATTTCCCAGAGTTAGAAGTCTTTATTTTCTGTCTCCCTTTCTGATATTTCTCACACATTTCTTCTCCCTTCCCTTATATTCCCTTTCGCTATTATTCATATTCCCCAAATGAATGAGAACATACACTGTTTGTCCTTCTCCGGTTACTGTGGCCAAGTTCAAAAAGGGTGTTGCCTGAGTTCTTCTCTGGGATTTTGATGGAATCTTGTCTCACATTTAGATCTTTCATCTATTTTGAGTTTATCTTTGTGTATGGTGCAAGAGAGTGGTCCAGTTTCATTCTTCTGCATGTGGATGTCCAATTTTCCCAGCACCATTTATTGAAGAGACTGTCTTTCTTCTAGTGGATCGTCTTTCCTCCTTTATCGTATATTAGTTGAGCATAAAGTTCAGGGTCCACTTCTGGGTTCTCTGTTCTGTTCCATTGATCTATATGTCTGTTTTTGTGCCAGTACCACACTGTCTTGATGAACACAGCTTTGTAGTACAACCTGAAATCTGGCATTGTGATGCCCCCAGATATGGTTTTCTTTTTTTAAAATTCCCCTGGCTGTTTGGGGTCTTTTCTGATTCCACACAAATCTTAAAATAATTTGTTCTAAGTCTCTGAAGAAAGTCCATGGTATTTTGATAGGGATTGCATTATACGTGTAAATTGCCCTGGGTAACATTGACATTTTCACAATATTAATTCTGCCAATCCATGAGCATGGAATATTTTTCCATCTCTTTGTGTCTTCCTCAATTTCTTTCAGAAGTGTTCTGTAGTTTTTAGGGTATATTTTGAGAACCATTTGAATGGTAAATGGTTCTCCAACCTTTTATTTTCAGGTTGTAGGTGTCCTTCTGTCTAAAATGAGTCTCTTGTAGACAGCAAATAGATGGGTCCTGCTTTTTTATCCAGTCTGAAACTCTGCGCCTTTTGATGGGGTCATTAAGCCCATTCACGTTCAGAGTTACTTGAACTTCTTCTTAAAGGGGAGTTTTAAGAGTCCCCCTTAAAATTTCTTGCAGAGCTGGTTTGGAGGTCACATATTCTTTCAGTTCCTGCCTGTCTTGGAAGCTCTTTATCTCTCCTTCCATTTTGAATGAGAGCCTTGCTGGATAAAGTATTCTTGGTTGCATGTTCTTCTCATTTAGGACCCTGAATATATCCTGCCAGCCCTTTCTGGCCTGCCAGGTCTCTGTGGAGAGGTCTGCTGTTACCCTAATATTCCTCCCCATGAAAGTCAGGGACTTCTTGTCTCTTGCTGCTTTAAGGATCTTCTCTTTATCTTTGGAATTTGCAAGCTTCACTATTAGATGTCGAGGTGTTGAACGGTTTTTATTGATTTTAGGGGGGGATCTCTCTATTTCCTGGATCTGAATGCCTGTTTCCCTTCCCAGATTGGGAAAGTTTTCAGCTAGGATTTGTTCAAATACATATTCTGGCCCTCTGTCCCTTTCGGCGCCCTCGGGAACCCCAATTAAACGTAGGTTTTTCTTCCTTAGAGTGTCATTTATTTGCCTTAATCTGTCTTCATGGTCCCTTAATTGATTGTCTCTTTTTTCCTCAGTTTCCCTCTTTGCCATTAACTTGTCTTCTATGTCACTCACTCGTTCTTCCACCTCGTTAACCCTCGTCGTTAGGACTTCTAGTTTGGATTGCATCTCATTCAATTGATTTTTAATTTCTGCCTGATTGGATCTAAATTCTGCAGTCATGAAGTCTCGTGAGGCCTTAATGCTTTTTTCTAGAGCCACCAGTAGCTGTATAATGGTGCTTCTGAATTGGCTTTCTGACATTGAAGTGTAATCCAGATTTTGTAACTCTGTGGGAGAGAGGGCTGTTTCTGATTCTTTCTTTTGAGGTGAGGTTTTCCTTCTAGTCATTTTGCTCAGTGCAGAGTGGCCAAAAACAAGTTGTATTGGAACACGGGGGAGTATCACTGGTCCCTCTAGCTGGTCTTCTGGGGGAGGGGCCTGCTGTGCTGATTTTCAGGTGTTAGCACTTGGGGGAGCTGCTCTGCCCCTGCCTGCTGCAGGGCTCAGCGGGGGTTGTTTACCCCGTCAGGCCCCAGGAGGAACAGTCGCAGTTGCTATGGCAACTCTGGAAGCCTGGATTCAGCCTCCGCAGGAACTACGGGGCTCGGGGCTCTCGGCTCTCCGTCCGCAGGGCCTGGAGGCTCCGGGGCGGGGCCGCTGATCTGCTCAGCTCGGGGCAGGAGCGTCCTCGCTGTCTCGGGCCCTCCCGGCCTCTGCCTGTCCCGGGGGAGGCCAGATCCTGGGCTGTGTCCCGGCGCCCTGTGCTCCGGGGCCTGCGCTGTTGGATTCGCGCTCCCGCCCTGCAGCTCCCTCCCTGGAGCCGCTCCCGAGCCCCTCCGAGCTGCTCCGGTCGGTCCCTCCGTGCGCGCTGCAGCCCTTAGGGAGCTCGGCGCACTCTCCCGGGGCGCAGGTGTCTGTTAGTGTCCCCGGGAGCCCGAGGGCATCCCCGCCCTCCTGGGTCCTGCTCCAACTCCCTGCGAGCCCCTTTCCCCGCCCGGGAAGGTTGGTGCAGCTCCTGCTCCTCCGGGACGCGGCTCTCCTGTCCTGGGGACACTCGCCCCGGCCTCAGCCCGGCTCCTCGCGGGGCCCCTCCCCCTCGGAGGCCTTTTGTTCCTTTATTTCTTTTTCCCCGTCTTCCTACCTTGATAGAAGCGCGGACTCTTCTCACTGTAGCATTCCAGCTGGTCTCTCTTTACATCTCAGGCCGAATTCGTAAATTTTCAGGATGGTTTGAAGGTTATCTAGGTAATTTGGTGGGGACAGGTGATTTGGGGACCCTGCTCTTCCGCCATCTTGCCCCTATCCCTTGTACTGCTCTTTTACCATCCTTCCAAGACACTTTGTTTAGTCTTAACTTTATGCTTTTGTATGTTTCATTCCCCACTTGGATTTCCTTCGCTCTTCATTTCTACCGATCTATGTGTCTTCCCTTAATAATCTGGGCCAATACTATAGTGATCTAGTCATTCTTGCTTATAGCTTCCCTGTGAATTCTCTCAATCTGTCTGTCCTACACTGTTTTTTTGGGGGGAGAGGGGAAATTAAAAATAGTAAATTATTTGGTAAATGTTCAACCATAATTCATTAGTCTAAATTGTATATTACCAACTGGGAAGGCCCCTCAAAGGAAGAATCAACCTTCTTTACATAATACCACTTTAGTTTTATACCTACTAGCATTTACCCCTGTGAGTTCATGTACACTGTATGTTAACTAACCTCTTTACATTAGTTTTTTCTTTTTACCTTCCGTCTTTTTTCCCTAGGATCCACTCTTTCTGTTCCACCTTTTTTTCTAGCTTTCCCTCCCTCTATTCACTTTTCACCTATACTCCTCAAAACATGACATGTTTTGAAATATGTCAAAATGTTTTAAAATGTACTTCAAAAATTAAATTTTTTTCCACTAAAAATGTAATGCATGTTCACTATATAAACTTGTAAAGCACATAGAAGACAAGTACTACTAATAGTTGCACTGCTAACAATATCTTAGATTATTTATTCCATATTTTCAATTGATGTTAATAAAAACAAACAGTTGAAGTCATTCTCTGTCTACATTAATTGTACCTGGGATTGTAAATTTTTTTTCTTTTTTTTAAATTTTTTTATTTATTATTTATGATAGTCACACACACACACACAGAGAGAGAGAGGCAGAGACACAGGCAGAGGGAGAAGCAGGCTCCATGCACCGGGAGCCCGATGTGTGATTCAATCCCGGGTCTCCAGAATCGCGCCCTGGGCCAAAGGCAGGCGCCAAACCGCTACACCACCCAGGGATCCCTGTAAAATTTTTTTCAAACAAAAAGTTGTCACTAGTGCTTCCTAACCTCTAAAATGTGCATGTATAAAGCCATTCTATTTATCTTAAAGAGAAAACCAAGAAACAGACTACTAACTACAGAGAACAAACTGGATGGTTACAGAGGGGAGGTGGGTGATGGGGATTAAGGAGTGCACTTGTTATGATGAGCAACTGGTGTTGGAATGTTACATTGAATCACTAATTAACTAACTGAAATCTAAACTAAAAAATAGAATAAACTTGAGGGCAGTATATTTTCATCTTAAATAAATTTTATATAATATCTAATAAAAATTCTTTTTCTGTTTATATAACAGTAGGAGAAGGAGAAAGTAAGGCTGTGAGTTACTTAATGCTGATTATTGATAATGAACCAACATTTTCCAAACCAATTTACATTTTATGCTAACATCATGTTACAATATTTTCCTTAGAATTAATGGATCTCTTTTAATAAATCATAAAAATAGTCTTATTGCCCTTTACACAAAAATGTTTCCTCTGTGAGGCACTCTTTTGATATATAGGTAATTTTTTATCAAGGTGTATATAGAGAGAGTTCAATGATAGCTATATAGGGTGTTTAGGGTTTGATTAGTTACTAAGGTATGACTCACTACAAGCTGAACTCAAGAAATCATTATATTTTCTTTAGTAGCTGACCTAGAAGACTTTTAAAAGCAGAGTATTTTCCTATGTCAATGGGTAGGTGATCCACTAAAGGAAAACGTATTCCTCTTCTCAGTTTAATGTCATCTTCTGGAGAATTGTCCTTTATTGACCCCAATATCAGAACTCTTTTTTCCATCAGAAGACCTAAATAGGGTTTGGAACACGATGATGAACTCTTCATTTTAGCCACCAGTTACCATGCCTCTTTGTCTTTTTACATTAATCCTATTTCCTAGCTTCTATATGTGTGACTCAATGGGTCGTTGAGATTCAAGCTCTCTTTTTCTTTTTTTTTTTCTTTTTGTATATTTTTTTATTGGAGCTCAATTTGCCAACGTATAGCATAACACCTAGTGCTCATCCCGTCAAGTGTCCCCCTCAGTGCCCATCATCCAGTCACCCCAACCCCCAGCCCACCTCCTTTTCCACTATCCCTTGTTCGTTTCCCAGAGTTAGGTGTCTCTCATGTTCTGTCACCCTCACTAATATTTCCCACTCATTTTCTCTCCTTACCCCTTTATTCCCTTTCACTATTTTTATATTCCCCAAATGAATGAGACCATGTTTGTTGTACTCTGACTGACTTACTTCACTCAGCATAATACCCTCCAGTACTAACCACGTTGAAGCAAATGGTGGGTATTTGTCATTTCTAATGACTGAGTAATATTCCATTGTATCTAGACCACATCTTCTTTATCCATTCATCTTTCAATGGACATGCTTCTTCCACAGTTTGGCTATTGTGGACATTGCTGCTATAAACATTGGGGTGCAGGTGTCCTGCCATTTCACTGCATCTGTATCTTTCTGGTAAATCCCCAGAGGTGCAATTGCTGGGTCGTAGGGCAGTTCTATTTTTAACTCTTTGAGGAGCCTCCACACAGTTTTCCAGAGTGGCTGTACCAGTTCACATTCCCACTAACAGTACAAGAGGGTTCCCCTTTCTCCACATCCTCTCCAACATTTCTTGTTTCCTGTCTTCTTAATTTTCACCATTCTCACTGGTATGAGGTGATATCTCATTGTGGTTTTGATTTGTATTTCCCTGATGGCAAGTGATGCAGAGCTTTGTCTCATATGCTTGTTGGCCATGTATATGTCTTCTTTGGTGAAATTTCTGCTCATGATTTGGCCCATTTTATGATTGGATTGTTTATTTCTTTGCTGTTGAGTTTAATAAGTTCTTTATAGACCTTGGACACTAGCCCTTCACCTGATAGGTCATTTGCAAATATCTTCTCCCATTCTGTAGGTTGTCTTTTAGTTTTGTTGACTGTTTCTTTTGCTGTGCAGAAGATTTTTATCTTGATGGAGTCCCAACAGTTTATCTTTGCTTTTGATTCCCTGGCCTTCATAGACGTATATTGCAAGAAGTTGCTATGGCCAAGTTCAGAAAGGGTGTTGCCTGTGTTCTCCTCTAGGATTTTGATGGATTTTTGTCTCACATTTAGATCTTTCAAGCATTTTGAGTTTATTTTTGTGTTTGGTGTAAGACAGTGCTCTAGTTGCATTCTTCTGCACTTGGCTGTCCAATGTTCCCAGCACCATTTATGGACGAGACTGTCCTTTTTCCAGTGGATAGTCTGTCCTTCTTTGTCAAATATTAGTTGACTACAGAGTTGAGGGCCCATTTATGGGTTCTCTATTCTGTTCCATTGATCTATGTGTTTGTTTTTGTGAACGTACCATACTGTCTTGATGATTACAGCTTTGTACTACAACTTGAAATCCAACTTTGCAATGCCCCTGGCTCTAGTTTTCATTTTCAATTTTCCCCTGGCTATTCGGGGTCTTTTCTAAACCACACAAATCTGAAGATGATTTGTTCCAACTCTCTGAAGAAAGTCCATGCATTAAACGTGTGAATTGCCCTGGGTAGCAATGACATTTTCACAATATTAATTCTTCTAATTCATGAGCATGGAAACTTTTCCCATCTGTTTATGTGTTCCTCAATTTCTTTCAGAACTGTTCTGCACTTTTTAGGGTAAATATCTCTCACCTCTTTGGTTAGGTTTATTCCTAGGTATCTTATGCTTTTGGGTGCAATTGTAAATGGGATTGATTTCTTAATTTCTCTTTCTTCAGTTTTATTGTGAGTGCACAGAAATGCCACTGATTTCTGGGAATTGGTTTTGTATCCTGCCACACTGCTGAATTGCTGTATGAGTTCTAGCAATTGTGAGGTGGAGTCTTTTGGGTTTTCTAAGCACAGTATCATATCATCTGCAAGGAGGGAGAGTTTAACTTCTTTGCCAATTTGAATGCCTTTTATTTCTTTTTGTTGCCTGATTGCTGAGGCTAGGGCTTGTAGTACTATGTTGAATAGCATGGTGAGAGTGGACATCCCTGTCGTGTTCCTGATCTTAGGGGAAAGGCTCCCAGTGTTTCCCCATTGAGAATGATACTTGCTGTGGGCTTTTCGTAGATGGCTTTTTAAGATGCTGAGGAAGGTTCCCTCTATTCCTACACTCTGAAGAGTTTTGATCAGGAATGGATGCTCTATTTTGTCAAATGCTTTCTGCATCTTAATGAGAGGATCCTATGGTTCTTGTTTTTTTCTCTTCTTGATATGATCTATCACGTTGATTGCTTTATGAGTGTTGAACCAGCCTCACATCCTGAGTATAAAACCCACGTGGTCATGGTGAATAATCTTCTTAATGTACTCTTGGATCCTATTGGCTAGTATCTTGTTGAGAATTTTTGCATCTGTGTTCATCAGGGATATGGTCTATCATTCTCCTTTTGGGTGGGGTATTTGTCTGGTTTTGGAATTAGGTGATGCTGGCCTCATAAAACGAGTTTGGAAGTATTCCATCTTTTTCTCTCTTTCAGAACAGCTTTAGTAGAATAGGTATGGTTTCTTCTTTAAACGTTTGATAGAATTCCCCTGGGAAGCCATCTGGCCCTGGACTTTTGTGTCTTGGGAGGTTTTGGATGACTGTTTCGATTTTCTCCCAGGTTATTGGCCTGTTCAGGTTTTCTACTTCTTCCTGTTCCAGTTTTGGTAGTTTGTGGTTTTTCAGAATGCGTGCATTTCTTCTAGATTACCTAATTTATTGGCGTATAGCTGCTCATAATGTTTTAAAATCGTTTGTGTTTCCTTGGTATTGGTTGTGATCTCTCCTTTTTCATTCAGGATTTTATTAATTTGAGTCTTTTCTCTTTTGCTTTTAATTAGGCTGGCTAATGGTTTATCTATCTTATTAATTCTTTCAAAGAACCAACTCCTGGTTTTGTGGATTTGTTCTACAGTTCTTCTGGTCTCTAGCTCTTTGTGTTCTGCGTGAATCTTTATTAACTCTCTTCTTCTGTTCGGTGTGGGTTTTATTTGCTGTTCTTTATCCAGTTTCTTTAGGTGGGAGGTCAGCGCATGTATTTTTTTTCCCAATTTTTTGAGGGATGCTTGTATTGTGATGTATTTCCCTCTTATGACTGCTTTTGCTGTATCCCAAAGATTTTGAATGGTTATATCTTCATTCTCATTAGTTTCCATGAATCTTTTAATTCTTCTCTAATTTCCTGGTTGAGCCTCTCACCTTTTAGCAGGATGCTCTTTAACCTCCACATGATTGAGTTTCCTCTAAATCTCTTCTTGTGATTGAGTTCTAATTTGAAAGCATTATGGTCTGAAAATATGTAGGGGACAATCCCAATCTTTTGGTATCGGTTGGGACCTGGTTTGTGACCCAGTATGTAGTCTATTCTGGAGAAAGTTCTATGTGCACTTGCGAAGAATGTGTATTCAATTGCATTTGGATGTAAAGGTCTGTAAATATCTGTGAAATCCATCTGGTCCAGTGTATCATTTAAAGCTCTTGTTTCTTTGGAGATTTCATGCTTAGAATATCTATTGATTGTAGAAAGTGCTACATTGAAGTCACCAGGTATAAGTGTATTATTATCTAAGTATGTCTTAATTTTGGTTATTAATTGATTGATATACTTGGCAACTCCCACATTCGGGGCATAAATATTAATGATTGTTAGGTCCTCTTGTTGGATAGATCCTTTAAGTATGATATAGTGTCCCTCTTCATCTCTTACTACAGTCTTTGGGATACCCTTTAATTTATCTGATATGAGAATTGCTACCACAGCTTTCTTTTGAGGACCATTTGAATGGTAAACGGTTCTCCAACCTTTCATTTTCAGGCTGTAGGTGTCCTTAGGTCTAAAATGAGTCTCTTGTAGGCAGCAAATAGATGGGTCTTGCTTTTTTATCCAGTCTGAAACCCTGCGCCTTTTGATGGAGTCATTAAGCCCATTCACATTCAGAGTTACTATTGGAACATATGAATTTAGTGTCATCATGATACCTATTCAGTCCCTGTCTTTGTGGATTGTTTCTTTGGACTTCCTCTTTCTTTGACAGAGTCCCCCTTAATATTTCTTGCAGAGCTGGTTTGGTGGCCACATATTCTTTCAGTTTCTGCCTATCTTGGAAGCTCTTTATCTGTCCTTCTAATCTGAATGAGAGCCTTGCTGGATAATGTATTCTTGACTGCATGTTCTCATTTAGGACCCTGAATATATCCTGCTAACCCTTTCTGGCCTGCCAGGTCTCTGTGGAGAGGTCTGCTGTTAATCTGATATTTTTCCCCAAATAAACTAAGAATCTCTTGTCTCCCACTGCTTTAAGGATTTTTCTCTTTATCTTTGGAATTTGCAAGTTTCACTATTAAATGTCGAGGTATTGAATGTTTTTTATTGATTTTAGGGGGGGCCTCTCTATATCCTGGATCAAATGCCTATTTCCCTCCCCCAATTAGGGAAGTTCTCAGCTATGATTTGTTCAAATATGGTTTCTGGTTCTCTCTCCCTCTCCGTGCCCTTTGAAACCCCAATTAAACATAGATTTTTCCTTCTGAGGCTGTCATTTATTTCCCTTAACCTTTCCTCATGGTCTTTTAATTGTTTTTCTCTCTTTTTCTCAGCTTCCTTCCTTGTCATCAACTTGTCTTCTATGTTGCTCACTCTTTCTTCTACCTCATTAACCCTCATTGTAGGACCTCCAGTTTGCATTACATCTCATTCAATTGATTTTTAATTTTGGCCTGATTAGATCTAAATTCTGCAGTCATGAAGTTTCTTGAATCCTTTATGCTTTTTTCCAGAGCCACCAGAAGCTTTATAATTTTGCTTCTGAATTGGCTTTCTGACATTGAATTTTTATCCAAATTCTGTAACTCTGTGGCAGAGAGTACAGTTTCTGATTCTTTCTTTTTTTGGTGAGTTCTTCTTTCTAGACATTTTGCTCAGTGCATTGTGGCTGTATGAGCAGGCTGAATCAAGAATATCAACTATGACCTAAGTCAATTTCACCCTAGATGATTCTGCCGAGTTCAGAGACCAGAAATTGAAAACAAAGATCAGAACAAAATAAAACTAAATAACCACTAAAGTGAAAAACAAATTTTTAAAGAAAGTAGTAAATAATAAAAGGCCAGGAATCCTAAAGAAGAGAAAAATGGAAAAAAAAGAAGAAAAAATAAAAGGGCAGACTGCGAGATGGTATTGGTGAAGAAGTTGTAGTGGAGGGAGAATGTAGTCTACATGAGGGCTTGTAGAGGGTGATACTCTTGTTCCTGAGTATATTACGTTCCGTATATTTGAGGATGCTCAGTCCCAAATTTATATAAACCAGAAATACTTGCAGAGGGCATTAACATTGACCACCAAAACATAAATGAGATAAAATATATGGGCGTAATGGGAATGAGGAATCTCACAGAATGAACTAGTACAATATACCACTTAGTTCTAGGTGCATACTGGTCATGTTTTAGAAGGTATTAACTTATACCATTGTAGAACAAAATGAGGCAGAGAAAGCAAAAAAAGGAAAAAAAATATATTGCATATCTCCCAAAATTAAGTTGCATAGGTTGAAGGGGATCTAGAAATGGAAAATATATCTAGGGCCTGTCATTGTAGAAATATGAAAGTCAAAAAGGAAGAATCTTAAAAATGAAGTGGTGGTAAAATATTGCAGTTAAGGTGGGAAAAGCGGAAAAAAAATTGGACATTTACAGTCTGATATAAAAACGAATTGTACTGGAAAAAGGAAGGAAAAGGGGGTAACCTCTGGTTCTATATACTGTAAATCCCTTGATTTCCTCTGGAGTTTCCAGCGCCGCTCGGTCAAGAACTTGCTCTTCCCCTGTCCTTCCAGCTCGTCTTCTCAGGTGGGGGAGGAGGAGGCTGCTGTGCTGATTCTCAGGTGTGTGCATCTGGGGGTGCTGCTTCGCCGCCTGCCGGGTGCTGTGCTCAGTGGGAGCTGGTACCCCGTGTTGCTCCCGTTCCCTGGCAGCTCCACCCCTCCCCGGCACAAGGTGACACCAGGAGGAACAACAGTGGTGGCGGGCAGCTCTCCAGCCCTGGAGTCAGCTCCCACAGTAACTCCCGCAGCTCCCCGTCTGCAGGGGCCTGGGTGCTCCAGGGGCGGGGGGGGGGGGCGCTGACTTGCACAGCTCGGGGGCGCCCGGCAGCAGGAGCGTCCTTGCTGTCCTGGGCCGTCCAGCTTCGGCCTGTCCTGCGGGGAGCGCCGGATCCTGGGCTGTGTCCCCTGGCACCCTGGGCTCGGGGCCTGCGGCGCTGGAATCATGCTCCCGGGGCAGTCAGTGCAGCCCCCTGCTCGTGGAGCCCAGCCGGGCACTCCAGCCCTTACCACTTGCTCCCCCCCGCACCCCTCCTCTGTTAGTGATCCTGGGAGACGGAGGCTTGACTGCCTCTCCTGCCTTTCTGGCCAATTTCCCTCCTGAGTGCCTTTCTGTCGGGGAAGAATCCGGTTTGGATTTTTAAAGTTCCCACTTCTCTGGGGCTGGGCTCTCCTGTCCTGGGGCTCTGCCCCCCTAGCCTTAGCCTGGCTCCTCGTGGGGTCCCCTCCCCCACTCGATGCTTTTTTATTTTTTTTTCTGCCTTCGTATCTTATTCGAAGAGCAAACTCTTCTCTTTGTAGCATTCCTGCTGTTCTCTTTAAATCTCAGGTCAAATTCATAGGTTTTCAGCATGATTTGAAAGTTATCTAGGTAAGTTGGTGAGGCAGGTGACTTGGGGATCCTACTCCTCTGCCACCTTCCCCGCCCCACTTCATGCTGTCTTGTTCGTATCATTTTACAGATTTTTCTTTCCTGAGCAAAGGAATAATAAAAATATTTCTCGGACTTTTTGCCAGACATTACTTTCAACTTCCATATAAATCAGAAAATATCTTTACCTATGTCATATCATATCTCCGAACATAGATTGCAATTTTGAATGTCTGCAGGCACTTAAAACTTACTTTCATAGACAAAGGATGTTTGAAAAGCGTATTATCTACTGGTTCTGAAAAAAAGTTTTAACTACAAGCCCAAGATCACTGAAGGCTTACCAAACCAATAGACAGGGGTCAACTTATTTTATAACATCCTTTACCAGAATCCCAGGATCAGATGAAAGTTTTAGGTCAGAAATTTTTAAATGCATCTTTCTAAGAGTTTCTTTAAATAAAAATAAATTGATCTTCTAAATTAACATTTTCCACTTGACAATGAAAAACTTAAAAAAGATGGGGTGACAGGCACTAAGGGGGGCATTGATGGAATGAGCACTGGGTGTTATACTATATGTTGGCAAATCAACATATATTAAAACAAAAGAACGCCCTAAAATAAAAAAAAAAAAACAAAATCCTCACTAGTCTTATATGACCTAATAGCTCCAATTTATTCTTGCTTTCCAAGAACCCATATTTCAGCCAACTATCAGATGATCTTCCAATACAAATGTAAGAATATGAAAGAATAAAAACTGAAAGCTACCAACAGTATACAGTATACCCTAAACAAATCTAGGTATCATCCATGTCTATCATGTTGATTCTAATCACTGGCAACCTTGAAAGAAATTCTCATTTGAACTGTGTGAACTGTAGAGAACTGGTCATGCTCTAGACAGCATGTAACTGCAAATATGCTTATGCAACCATGTCAATAGCAGGGGAGACAGGAATGCTATATATATGAGATGTGAAAACTTAACTGAGTAATTGAAGTTAGTGATGTCAAATTGCCCCAAAGTATAAATAAAATTTGGAAGATGACATATGATTTTGTTATTTTCTATCTAGATGCCTGGTTATAATTATGCTATCAAGTACGTTTTTCTATGAGTATTTGCCAAACATGCTAAAAATGAAAATAGTCCTTCACCTGAAATGTTTGCACTTACCATGTGATTTTTTTTAAAAAATAATATAAGGCATGCATCACTGCCTTGAGCCCCCATCAGTGGGGTAAGTCAGGGTGAGTACGCTATTCATGCCACTAAGTAAAAAAATAGTTGTACCAAGGAGTTTATTTATTTATAGTCAGTCTGCACTTTTTATAGGTGGTGAACAGCCCATTGAAAACCTGTGCAACTGGTGCATTGTTTAGTAACTAGCTCCCTTTCCATTTTGCAATTATTGTCTATTTATAATATGACATTGGATTTTCAGCTCCACTTAAAATAATAATTATAATATTTTGAAAATGTAATAATGACTAATACAATGTCTTGACATTACCCAGACTATATCATATTACACCTAAAAATATATTTCACATAAAAATTCAATTTAGTGAAATATTTTGTTGTCTTAAACAATATTTTGTATACATTTTAAGCAATTTTCCTTTTACCCAGAAATTATTCCATTCTATTGTATACAGTATTTTCTCTCCAGACTTATGTGTTTAATCTTACCTATTTTTTTGTCCAAAAGAGAAAAACCTATGAAATGATTATATAAAACTTAATATGATTTTATGAACATGTTTCTCATATTCTGAATATCATATTTCTCTTTTCAAAAATTTGCCTAATATACCAATACTTTATGCACAAAATGGATGCATTTAGGTTATAATTAACATATTTTGAGCTCTAAAGATGCAAATAACTATTGTCAGTTTTAATTAGTCAGAAGTGGATTGTTAGTCCATGCTTCATACTGTCCTTGCAGATAGTCTAAGGAAACAATAAGGCTTTCTAAATTACCCAGCTTACTAAATTTGCATTTTCTCTGCACAAGGATTCATTTGTACTGGTTAAATCAAGAGTGCTTCCCACCAAGTTGATGTGCAATGCTCTTTCTTACACATACACACACAGAGACAAACACATGGGTGCAAATGTATTCTCTGTTCCTCAAACTAAAAACTGACAATTACTGAGTTAAAATCATTTTGAATATTTGAAATTACAATAAGACTTGTGTAGTGTGTTGAAAAGGCAAATTGTTTAAAAAACCACAGGATACATAAGGGACCTTGGGTAAAATACTGGAGGAAGGAAGGAAAGGAGAATGAAGTAAAACTAAGCAAAATGGTTTATTTCATAATTTTTCCTAACATCAAACCTTAGAGATGGGGTCCAATTGGTAATATGTTCAAGCTATTACTTCTTTTGAATGGTGTATTATTTTTCAGTCTGCAGGACCATAACTGGAAACCAGAGTATGCACTAAAATTCCATACCATGATTTTGAAAAGCTAATTTGTTTTCTTTTATATGTGAAGATAGCAGATGGCATTCTACCATTTACTTCTTTTTCTGTTTAGGGAAAAGACTTTCCGACCTAATTGGAGATTTCCAGCTTTAATGCCTCCATGAGTTAAGCTTCAGTTAATATCGTTAAAGAATGAAATATTGCTTCATTTTTTAATTTCTTTGCTTTCACTGATTTGTTACTACTATAATGTCCTTTTAAATGTACTTTTAGTATGTTAATTATCATTAAGATAACTGACTGGTTGTAAAAAATTAGAGCACTGGGGAATAAAAAAATGATGTATGGTTATGTCAATTTATAATTTAATCATTCAGAACTCAGTAATGATATGTTGTTCAGCAAAACTATTTTTCCTAGTTTCAGGTCTCATTGTATTTTCCCAATTTTGGTGAAAAGCATCATTTTGTTCTGTTTTTTGCTCTAATAAGGAGTAGATTATGTCCATGAAAACACTATCCCTGGATATAATGCATCCCTTTAAATAACAGAAGACTAGAAAATAAGCTCTGCTTAGAGAAAAGATTATCACAGAGGGTGGCAGGTTATAGGGCATTTTGGAGAAGATATAGGACTTTCATGTCTCTTGTGCTGAATCAGACATTCTTGTGTTTCAATCAATACAGATCATCACATAATTTCAGGTTATATATACTTGAAATAATTAAAGCATATAGGCAGGAGACTCAGCAAGATGGTTTTAAGTACTCCTTGCCCTAAAATTCTGTGATATATCTTTTGGATACTGTTACAATTAGTATTATTATATTATCTATACATTAATAATGTAATACATAATAATACATATAAATATATGTTATATATCTCAAATGTATTACTTTTTCACTAAAATATGTAATTATGTAACACCAATCAAACCCTCTCAAGCTCCTGTAGTCTGCAAAAACTTTCTAAATTTCACAGACTTTCTCAGGTTAATAGCTACTTAAATGTGGTATCATGGCTCAAATCTGCATAGCTTGTTTTTCATTCTACTATATCATGCTCTTTCCCCTCATTTTCCCGCATCTTAGCACTGTCAAATCTCCTTCCTCCTTTTATTCCTCTTCTAGGTAAAACAAACATATTTTAGCCCTAGAAATTGGCTTTTAATATCAGTAGAGGAGTACTAAAATGTTGTCCCATTTGCTATTTTCTGGCCCTACTTTTACCAACTGTAATTCTGACCATGCAGCTTTTCTTGGCTGAAGATATATTACTTGGGAGGAGTAACACAACATCATTATCACCTTTTAACATCCTAAATCAAAATATCTCTTCAGATTACATAAGTTTATTCATTTTCTATTATTGTATAACACATTATCACATTTATTGACTTAGAATAATACAAATTTATTACCACATAGTTCCCATAAGTCAGACTTCTGGGTCAACTGAGTTACCTGTGCTCAACCTCTCACCAGGCTGAAATCAAAGTGTTGGCAAGGGTCTACAATCTTATCTGGTCCTTGAGGTCATCTTTCAAGCTCATGTAGCTTTTGGCAAAATTCTGTTTTTGAGAATGTAGTGGAACTAGAATTCTCATTTTCTTCCTGGCTATCAGCTAGGGGTCATCTCATTTCCTTCAGGCCACCAGCCATTTCTTCCCACATGGATCCCTCCACATGAGCATTTTTCCTTCAAAGCCAGCAGGAAAATCTCTCACTTGTTTCAAATCTCTAGTTTCAAGAAGAGCACAGTCCCCTTTTTGGCTCACCTGATTGATTTAGGCCCACTGAGTATGATCTTCCTTTTGATTAATTCAAAAGTCAACTGATAAGGGACATTAATTCACTAGCACAATCCCTTGACCTTTTGTCATATTACATGACCTAATCACAAGAGTAAAATCTATCATATTTCTAGTCTTTCTCAACTCAAGGGAAGGGGATTGTTCATGGTATGTATGCCAGAGGGTAGGAATCTTGGGATTCATCTCAGAATTTTTCAAAATTGTGCTAATTACAATAAATAATTATCTAGCAATGAGGAAATAAACAGTGGGTGATTAAAGGGGAAAGATGAATAGGGAAGATATTTTTAGGGAAGGTGGTTCTGAGACAAAACCTTATCTGCTAACAGGCATAACAAAGGCCAACCATGCTTTAAATAACTTTAACTTTTTATGAATCTTCTCTAAGTTCTTTGCCTAATTATATCAAATGAATACGTATTAAAAGAAGGATATTTATAAGCACCCACTATGTACTTTCACAAATGTATTATATTTAACCCCTACAAAGACTGGGAAGGAAATACATTTTTGTTATTTTAAGAGATTGTGGTTATACTATGCTCAAAGTAAAATATAACCAGTTAAAGAGAGTACAGCTAGATTTGAACTCAAGTCTTATGCTTATTAGTCCACTACATTTCTACTAAGCCAAATGTCCCTCAATTTACTTGCTCTGTACACTGGGCTTCACTAACACAGTTAGGGTATTATCAACATATGGTGTAATCTTTACCCTCATGGAACATAACACATAGTTCACCATATGTGGCCTCAAGGAAACATATATAACAATGCAAAATAGTTTAAGAATGTGTAAAGTGAACACAAGTGAAGTCACAGATATATTTGTAATACCGTAGAATATAAAGCATAACTTTATTAGAGCTTTCATTTTCTTCTTACTTCTCTGTTTCCACACTAGACCATGAGCTACTTGAGGACAGGGACCAAATCAAATTCTGCTTTGTATTCACAAAAGTTAGCACAAAACTTGAAATATAATAACATAATAGGCTTTCAACTGATATTTGTTAAGAATTATTTTCCCTCCAGAGTAATTTTGTATTTGTTGTAATTGCAGTAATTTTTATTGATCATGTTCTTTTCTGGCAGAAGTATTAGGTTATACTTAGAAACTAATACGTTGTAGAAAGAGAATTTAAAGTTTAAAGATATATTTTGGAAAAGAAATATTAAATAAAAAGTAAGAAAAATAAATATATTCCTTTCTTCATTCAGACCATTTTAGATAGTAATGAACCAAAGATGACTAATAGGAGATCTCTGTCCTTGAGAGGCTTATATTCCTTTGGGAGAGAGAAGAATAAGCAGAAATTATAATAGAACATGTGTATGCCAATAGAATGTCCACTATGGTAGTATTGAGGAAGAAGTGGCTAGCTTTGCTTGAAAAAGTATGAACAAATGTGTCTCTTTAAGTCCTATGTCAGTATTTAATAGAAAAAGATATCATCACCTTAAGTAAATTAGCATGTGTTGGGGTTTCAGAACAACGAAAAATATGTCTTTTTATGTTTTACTTTTTAAAACGAGGAAACTGGGACACCTGAGTGGCTCACTGGTTGAGCACCCGCCTTTGGCTCAGGGCATGATCCTGGATTCCCAGGTTCGAGTCCCACATTGGGCTCCTTGCATGGAGTCTGCTTCTCCCTCTGCCTGTGTCTCTGCCTCTCTCTGTGTCTCTCAGGAATAAATAAATAAAATATTTTTAAAAAATAATAAATAAAACAAGGGAACCATAATTAGAAATTAAATACTGAATACACATAGGGAGGTATTCATTTAGTTAGATGAAAATTATTTGAAATGATTCAGTTTTATTACTGCCACGGAGGACAGAGTAACGTAAAGATGAAGATCCCATATACCAGTCGATATAAATGTAATTTAATATATAGTAAGTATTATGTATATAAATAAATCATTCTATATATTAAAAGGTATGGAAAATTTTATAATACTGATTAGTATTATAATACTAATATTTACCATGTTAAATGATAAAATTGTTAAACTGTACTAAATCCTTGCTAATTGCAGATTTTTCAAAGTCTGTTGTATGGGAAGGTCTTTAGTAAAAGTTCATATAAGCTGTGTAATGAAAGTCAAATCAGATATTCTACTGTGAATATGACAGAAAAGGGATTGCACAGAAACAAATGCATATTGTTACTGATTCTAATGAAGGATCTCTATTTTTATTCTGCAAAGGCTTTTAGTTTGTAATTAAATTATTTTGTGAGATTATTTGCTTCTGAAAGCCAAAAGTAGATGTTTCTTTTTCCCCCCTCTGGCCATTCATCAATCTCATTTTATCAGATCACTATTTCCAGAATAGTCAGAGACAAAGCAGCATATTTTACACACACTAAATGTGACTGTTATTGCTACACGAATAAAAATACATGTGTTTTTCTGTATCATTTATAAAAAGGAAAAAATTAAAAATTATATTTGGATATAATGTTTGGCTTGATCCAAAATGCCTTGAGTATTGAATGCATAATTCTCTTGTTGAAACTTGAAGGAGTTGTTTAATTAAATTTACCCAGAAAGGTAGCATTAGTTGGATTATGACCAAACTCAGGAAGGAATTCGATGTTTTTCCTCTTCTTTAACCTAACATCTAGCATATTGCATGGGAGTTCTCAATAAATATTCGGTTCAATGAAGGGAAGAATGAATAAATGTGTCTTGGCTGACCAATCCATAGTAGGTTTTAGATTTGTTTAAAGAGCCAGGGATATCTTGGGTATATCTCTAAGTTTAGGAGTTAAGTATATAAAGAATAATTACTTGTTCTAACACAAAATATTAGATTATTAGACTGATCATTTTCATTTCCATTGATCATTTCCTATGTTATTAAGTTTTCAAAGTTTCTGAAACTTAAGAGCAGTAGAAGCACAGAATATGAAAACAGCCAGCTCACCCCCCACAGACTAAGGAACCAATGTGAGACTTCTGGCGAATTCAAAATATGTCAGTTACGATTATAAATTTGGAGATCAAAATATGAGCCCCAGGCAATTCCCTGTAGGGAATTCTGGAGGTGAAATGGCCCTTCAGAGCTCTTCCACTTTGAGACAAACAGATTAGGACTTTACGCTCCATTACTGAAAAGTCATTGGATGTGAGCTGATCCCATGGAGGAGATAAGACATTCAGTGAAATTGCTCTCTTTTGTTAAGGGCAAGTCACAGAAAGAGACTCAGGTGAGAGCCACTGGTTCCAAACCCTCTAAACCACCTGGGTCATTACTGCCTCTTCCTGAGGGGGAGACCTGGTCAGATCACCATAGCACCCACTACAGAAAAGATTTGCAAATTTATAGGGGATTCCTGGAAGCTTTAGGCTTTAACACAATGGAGTAGCTTAGGATGGCAATTCTAAGAATTGGAGTAACTTGAAAGGAAGGAGAATTTCAGAACAGATGTCACACTTGGTGGTGTTCAAATAGGTCAGGGTGTCCCTGCTCAGGTTTGAAGCTGGCCAGTGTTCCTGCCAGTTTTCTACATTATACAAACCCAGTATTGTGTAAAGTGTAATAGAAACCTGTGGCTGCCATTTACAGGGTTTATATTGGATTTGCCTTGGATTTATATTAAAGTTTTCCTGGAAAAAAGGCCCTGTTCCTGATTACTCTGCTCTAAAGAGCTTCTTTGACTAGCCATTCACACAGCCAGATAAAGCCATGCTTCAGGTATTTCTTCTGCCCTTTCTGTTTGCAGTTGCCATATTTCAACTCACCATACCATAGCTGCTAGCTTCATGTAATGATTTTATGAGAAATGATTATTACAATTCCTCAGAAAGATTATATTTTTAAAAAGCAAAACTCAGAAAGATTGATAAACTGGACAAACTATGCTCCTTCTGAGTTGAATGTGTAATTAAGGAATGAGTTTTGCTCTTTAATGGATCAAGGTGGTCCACCATAACTTAAGAACAAGTAGGAAGACAGAAACAGAAGCTAATTTTAATGTGTGAATAATAATTAGGTAGAATCTTAAATTGTTCGCATAAAATCCGAAAAATCCTATTTGTCTTCATTTTTTTCTTAGTTCAAATAATATCTCACAAATATTAAGTAATTTGAAAAATCTTCGCTAGGGCAATATGGTTATTCAAGTGAAAAATTAGCACTTTAAGGGACTTCCAAGCCCACAATGAAATGTTTCTTATAACAATCTCCTCACCGTTAAATTGGATTCACTTTCAAGTCAGTCTCCTTTCAGGCAAAATTACCACATGTAATTAGCTTACACAGAGACTTGCTCTAGCCAAATTAGTCTGTCACTTTATATACAAAGTATATTCTAACGTGAAGGGTCAGAGACCCTCATAATTATAACTGCACAAGATTTCTCTAATGATAATAATACCCTTGCCTTTAATGGGACTGAATTTTAGTTTTAACTAAGGTCTAGTAAACCCAGAGATAATGTATGGTTGAGGAATGAGGTGGGTAGAATTGAGTGCCTTTCTGAAACAAATTATCCCTGACCTTCTTCTCTATGGTTTTATTCATGATGGCTTGTTACAGATTAGTCTTTCTCTTTCGTCCTATATCATGAATAGTTTACAAAATCAATAAACAATGACTACAGAAATTCTACAGCAGTTTAACACAAGCTTTCCTAAATTCCTGACTTGGACAAAAATTCTTTGGGAATAACTGACAGAAGTTGAGTATTTTGCGAGAAAAAAACAATGCAAAATATGGAGAACACAGTGTGGGAATAGTTGGATTTTAACTCAGTAAACAGAAATAATATTTCTGAAGAAGATTATACATTAAGTGGAATAAGAAAGACACGAAATAAAAACATCCTATCAAGGCTTTGGAACTTTTACTTTCCAGTCAACAATGAGTAGTCCTTCTGAAGGTTTCCCCCTTTTGGAGAACTGGCAGTACTTTCCAAAAAAAAAAAAAAAAAAGAATATATATTTAAAATAGGAAAGAAGAGAACGGAAGTGACTTATACAGTTTGAATGGGAACAAATATGTAAATGAGCATGACAGAATGCCAGATGGGTAAATTTAATAGAAATAAGGAGTCCCTAAAAGAATGAGATATTTACCAGGAGAAATATCTTGGAGGCAAATATATGGAAATGATAATCTATCACAATTTATCTGCTGGATTGGCCCATTTTGCCAAACATAAGCAATATGCTCATGCTCATAATGCCCCTGCTATTGAAAAGGCCACACAACCTCAGATCTTTACTTTCACATTCCTTATGTCATTCAGGCACATCTACTTGATGGAAACTAGTCATATGACTACACTCTGGAAAAAAGGGAGACTGACATTTGTTTAAAATTTTACATATGAAAAGCAACTTTAAGAAACTCTTAAAATGGGAATCCCTGGGTGGCGCAGCGGTTTGGTGCCTGCCTTTGGCCCAGGGCGCGATCCTGGAGACCCGGGATCGAGTCCCACATCGGGCTTCCGGTGCATGGAGCCTGCTTCTCCCTCTCCCTCTGCCTGTGTCTCTGCCTCTCTCTCTCTCTCTCTCTCTCTGTGACTATCATAAATAAATAAAAATTAAAAAAAAAGAAACTCTTAAAATGGGAGCATCTGGGTGGCTCAGTCAGTTAAGTATCTGCCTTCTGCTCAGGTCATGATCCCAGGGTCCTGGGATCAGGCTCTCTGCTCAGTGGAGAGTTTGCTTCTCCATCTGCCCCTCCCCTTGCTCCTTTGCTCTCTCTCTCTCAAATAAATAAATAATAAAATCTTTTTTAAAAAAGGAAACTACTAAAATAGGAATGGGATTTTTAAAAAATGTTGAGCAACCACAAATTGTATCATTCCTCTAGGGCAATAAAGATGCTCTTCAGGTCAACAGTGAAGACTGTTCATATATATATATATATATATATATATATATATATATATATATATATATATCACCTTTATATATATATAAATATATATATATATCACCTTTTTTTAATCCATTCATCTATCAATGGACATGTTCCATAATTTGGCTATTGCTGATACTTCTGCTATAAACATCAGGGTGCATGTGCCCCTTTAAATCAGTATTTTTGTATCTTTTAGTGAAATACCTAGTAGTGCAATTGCTGGATAGTAGGGTAGTTCTATTAACATTTTTTGAGGAACCTCTATACTGTTTTCCACAATGTCTGCACCACTTTGCATTCACACCAACAGCAGAAGAGGGTCCGTCCCCCTTTCTCTGCATCCATGATGAAATCTGGTATTTCCTGCGCTGTTAATTTTAGCTATTTTGGCAGGTGTGAGGTGATATCTTGTAGTTTTGATTTGTATATTCCAGTTGATGAATGATGTTGAGCATGTTTTCATGTGTCTATTAGCAATCTGGATGTCTTCTTTTTTTTTGGATGTCTTCTTTATAAAAATGTCTATTTATGTCTTCTGCCCATTTCTTAACCAGACTATTTAGTTTTTTGGGTGTTGCCTTTGATGCCTTCTTCATAGACTATGGATACTAACACTTTATCAGATATCTCATTTGCAAATATCTACTCCCATTCTGTAAATTGCCTTTTAGTTTTGTCTATTGTTTCCTTTGCTGCACAAAACATTTTTATATTGATAAAGTCCCAATAGTTCATTTTTGCTTTTGTTTCTCTTGCCTCAGGAAACCTATCTAGTAAGTTGCTGTGGCTGATGTCAAAGAGGTTACTGCCTGTGTTCAGCTCCAGGATTTTGATTGTTTCCTGTCTCACATGCAAGTCTTTCATCTATTTTTAATTTATTTTTTTGTGGGGTAAAAAAGTGGTCCAATTTCATTCTTTTGCATGTTGCTGTCCAGTTTTTATTAACACCATTTGTTGAAGAGACTATCTTTTTCCCATTGGATATTCTTCCTTGCTTTATCAAAGATTAGTTGACCATACAGTTGTGGGTGCGTTTCTGGGTTTTCTATTCTGTTCCATTTCTCCACGTGTGTTTTTGTACCAGTACCATACTGTCTTGATGATCACAGCTTTGTAATATAGCTTGAAGTCTGGAATTGTAATGCCTACAGCTTTGCTTTGCTTTTTCAAGATTGCTTTAGTTATCTGGGGTCTTTTGTGGTTCCATACACATTTTAGGATTGTTCTGCTCTGTGAAAAATGTTGACGTTATTTTGATAGGGATTCCATTAAATGTATAGAAAGCTTTGTATATTACAGATATTTTAACAACATTTTTTCTTCCAATCCATGAGCATGAAATATTTCTCCATTTCTTTGTGTCCTCTTTAATCTCATTCATAAGTGTTCTATAGTTTTCAATGTATAGATCTTTTACCTCTTTGGTTAGGTTTATTCCTAGGCATCTTGCGGTTTTTGGTGAATACATAAACAGAATTTATTCCTTGATTTCTCTTCCTGCTACTTAATTATTGATGTGTAGAAATGCAACAGATTTGTGTACATTGATTTTATGTCCCATGATTTGCTGAATTCGTGTTTCAGTTCCAGCTTTTTGTGTGTGTGTGTGTGTGTAGCCTTTTAAGTATTCTACATAGAATATCATGTCATCTAGGAATAGTGAAAGCTTGACTTCTTCCTTGCTGCTTTGGATGGATGCCTTTTATTTCTTTTTGTAGTCTAATTGTTGAGGCTAGGACTTCCAATACTGTGTTCAATAACATGCTGAGAGTGCACATCTCTTTCTTGTTCCTGACCTTAGGGGAAAAGCTCTCAGTTTTTCCCCCTTGAGAATGATAATAACTGTAGGTCATTTGCATATGGCCTTTATGATGGTAAGATATGTTCCCTCTATCCCTTCCTTTTTGGGAGTTTTTATCAAGAACGAATACTGTACTTTGTCAAATACTTTCCCTGTATCTATTGAGAAGATCATACGTTTCTTATCCTTTCTTTTACTAATGTATCACATTGATTGATTTGCAAATATTGACCACCCTCGCAGCCCAGGAATAAATCCCACTTGATCATGGTGAGTGATTCTTTTAATGTACTGATGAATTTTATTTGCTACTATCTTGTTGAGATTTTTTGCATCCATCTTCATCAGAATTATTGGCCTATAATTCTCCTTTTCGGTGAGGTCTTTGTCCGGTTTTGGAATCAAGGTAATACTGTCCCTGTAGAATGAGTTTGGAAGTTTTCCGTCCAATTCTGTTTTAGGGAACACTTTGAGAAGAATAAGTATCTACACTTCTTTAAGTGTTTGGTAGAATTTCACTAGGAAGCCATCAGCCCTGGACTTTTGTTTCTTGGGGAATTTTTGATTACTGATTCAATTTCTTTGCGGGTTATGGTCTGTTCAAATTTTCTATTTCTTCTTATTTCAGTTTTGGTATTTTATATGTTTCTAGGAACTTATCCATTTCTTCCAGATTGCCTAATTTGTTGGCATATAATTTTTCATAGTATGCTCTTATAATAGTTTATATTTCTGTAGTGTTGGCTGTACTATCTCCTCTTTAATTTGTGATTTTATTTATTTGGCTCCTTTCTCTTTTCTTTTTCATAGCTCTGGCTAGGAGTTTTTCAATTTTATTAATTCTTTCAAAAAAACTAGCTCCTAGTTTCATTGATCTGTTTCACTGGTTTTTGTGTTTTGTTTTTGTTTTTTTGCTTCTATATTATTTATTTCTGCTCTAATCTTTATGATTTTCCTCCTTCTGCTGGCTTTATGCTTTATTTGCTGTTCCTTTTCTAGCTCCTAAAGGAGGTTTAAGGTTAGGTTGTGTATTTGAGAACTTTCTTGCTTCTTTTTTTGCAGGTTAAAACAAAATGCATTTATTCTCTCATAGTTCTCATGCATTAGGAGTACATTAAGGGTCTCTCAGTGCTGCTATAAATGTGTTGACTGGGGCTCCAGTCTCAACAAAAGCAAGACTGGGGAAGGATCTGTTTTCAAGCTCATGTGGTTGTTGGCGGATTTCAGTTTCTTATAGGCTGTTGGATTGAAAGCCTCAGTTTCTTCTGCTTCTGAAGTAGGCCTGTATTGCTATACACTTTCCTCTTATGACCACTTCTGCTGCACCCCAAAGGTTTTGGATTATTGTATTTTCATTTCCATTTGTTTCCATATATTTCTTTTCCTTTAATTTCCTGATTAACCTATTCATTCTATAGTAGGATGTTGTTTAACCTCCATGTATTTGTGGTCCTTCCAAATTTTTTCTTGTGGTTGACTTCAAGTTTCATAGTGTTGTGGTCTGAAAATATGCATGGTATGATCTCAATCTTTCTGTACTGCTTGAGGCCTGATTTGTGACCCAGTATCTGTGACCTATTCTAGAGAATGTTCTATGTTCACTCGACAAGAATGTGCATTCTGCTGCTTTAGGAGGAAATGTTCTGAATATATCTGTTAAGTCTACCTGGTCCAGTGTGCCATTCAAAGCCATTGTTCCCTTGTTGATTTTCTGCTTAGATGATCTGTCCATTGTTGTCAGTGGGGTATTAAAGTCCCCTGCTATTATTTCATTGTCATCAATGAGTTTCTTTATGTTTGTTATTAATTGATTTATAATTTGGATCCTCCCAAGTTGGGGGCATAAACATTTACAATTGTTAGATGTTCTATTTGGATAGATCTCTTTACTTTGATATAGTGCCCTTGATCATCTCTTGTTATACTCTTTGGTTTAAAGTCTAGTTTGAAAAAAAAATAAAGTCTAGTTTGTCTGATATAAGTATGGCTTCACTGGCTTTCTTTTAACATTCATTAGCATGATAGGTAGTTCTACATCCCCTCCTTTTCAATCTTGAGATGTCCTTACATCTAAAATGAGTATCTTGTAGGCAGCATATAGGAAGGCTTTGTTTTTTGTTTGTTTTTTTGTTTGTTTTATCCATTCTGATATCTTATGTCTTTTGATCGGAGCATTTAGTCCAGTTACATTCAGAGTGATTATTAATAGACATAAATTTAGTGCCATTATATTACCTATAAAATCATTGTTTCTGGAGGTTTTCTCTGTTCCTTTCTAGGCTTCATCACTTTTGATCTTTCTTTCATATTCAAAGAATCCCCTTTAATATTTACAGGGCTGGTTTAGTGGTCATGAACTCCTTGTTTTTGTTTGTCTGAGACGCTCTTTATCTTTCCTTCTATTCTGAATGACAACCTTGGTGGATAAAGTATTCTTGGCTCCTAATTTTCCCCATTCAGCACATTGAATATATCACACCACTGTCTTCTGGCCTGTGAAGTTTCTGTGGAAAGATCTGCTGCTACTCTAATTTGTCTACCCTTGTGGTTTATGGATTTCTTTTTTCTTGCTGGTTTTATGATTCTTTCCTTATCTCTGTATTTTGCAAATTTTACTACAATAGGTTTTGATTTTGGCCTACTCTTTTGATTTTGATGGGAGTTCTCTGTGTCTCCTGGATTCGGATGTTTGTTTCCTTTCCCAGATTAGGGAGCTTTTTGGCTATAATTTGGTCAGATAAACCTGCTGCATTTTCCCTCTCTTCTGAGACTTCTATGATATTAATGTTATCACACTTTATGGAGTCATTGAGTTTCTTAAGCTCCTATTCATGATCCAATATTTTTCTTTCCCTCTTCTTTTCAACTTCATTATTTCCATAATTTAATATTTTATACCACTTATTCATTCTTCTGATTCTTCCATCCTTATGATCATTACATCCAGTTGGTTTTGCATGTTGGTTATAGTTTTTTTTTATTAAGCCTGAATTGTTTCTATTTCTTTTATCTGTGTGGCAAGAGACTCCCTGGTGTCTTCTATGCTTTTCTCAGGTCCAGCTAGTAGCCTTACAAATGTTGTTTTAAATTCCTGTTCAGGCATATTACTTATATCTGTTTTGATTAGATCTCTCATCATGACCTTTCCTTTTTCTTTCTTTTGGGATAAATTCCTCCATCTTTGCATTTTGTCTATGCCTTTGTCGTCTGTGTGTTAGGAATGCCTGTTGTGTTTCCTGCTCCTGAGAGTAATGATTATATTAAGAAGATTTTATAGACTGTCTGGAGCCTGGCATATGCTGTGTGCACTCTGCTGCTGTGTTTTGGCTGTTCTTTTCCTCAGGTGAGTCCTCTGCAGAGTTTCTCCTTGCCTGCTGTGGAAACTGTTTGGACCTTGTCCAGAGTATGGCAAGTTTTAACTTAGTGGGTTCTAGTCTGCATGTTAAAAGAGGCCTGACCCTATTTCTACTAGAGCTAAAGCTTTGCAGCACTCTGGTCAGTATTCATGGTCAGTGCAGTGCAGCTCAATCCAGGCCCTACCCTAGCCACAGCAGGGAGCTCTAAAACTCCAGTCTTTGAGATTTTTGTTATAAACACTCATGATAATGAGCCCCTCTCATTTTGCCAGTCAATGGATTTGGGGAAGAATTTTCCTTGTGTGATCCCTTGTGCAATGTTCACTCTCGCGTGCACTCTCTCTCTCTCTCTCTCTCTCTCTCTCACTCTGTCTCTTTCACTCCTCTCTGAAATCAAGTCTCCTTCCACTCCATAGTACTTGTGATCCTTTCCTCTCCCAAGTCACATTTCCACACCTCCTACCTCTATGATATGTCCTCTTCTCTACCTCTAGAGAAGAGCTTGTTAACAACTAACAGCTTGTTCTATTAGTCCTCATATAGATTTCTCGGGTGTTCTGAATGATTCAATATTTATCTAGTTGCTTGAGAGATGAGCTCACTACTTCACCATCTTTTCCTCATAAATGCCTTTTAAAAGAAGCCCAGTCTCCTTTTCTTATTTTGTCCTTAACTACCATTGCTACAGAAACTTATGCTAAGAAGGTGAGTTAAGAAATTTGAATTAAAGCTTTAAATCCTAATCTAACATTCTAATTCAGAATTCTATCACCTTTATTTTTAGATGGTTCACTCATTATTTTGTTTTGCTTTGTTTTTACTTTTTATGTGCCCTGGCTATCTCTTTTTCTTGATGTCTTTTGTTATAGGAGCAAAATGGAGTCACTTGTTCTAAGGTCCACCCAGCAAACCAAGACTTTATTACAGCTTTATTACAGCTAAACTTTATTACAGTTTCAGCCTTTCCCAGGATTGTGCCTTCATGATTTCTGATGACAGATAAGCTGACAATCCTATTGAGGCTCCCTTGTGTCTGACATGTGACTTCTCTATTTCTTTGAAGATTCTCTCTTTGATTGGCTTTCAAAGTTTGATATGAATATGCCTCTGTGTGCCTCTTTTTGCATTTATAATACTTGGAATTCATTCAGCTTTTTGGATGCATAGACTCATGTCTTTTATCAAATTTTAGAATTTATTGGCTATTAATCTTCATATATTCTTTCTTCCTTTTTCTCTTTCTCCTCTCCTTTGAGACTCTCATACACATATTGGTATGCTTGATAATTGTCCCACATATCTCATGAACTCTGTTCATTATTTTCTGCTGATCACACAGGGTGATTTCAATTTACTGATCTTTAAATCTTTCTCCTATTGCTCAAAACTTCTGTTGAAGCACTGTAGTATTTTTTTTCATTTCACTTATTATATTTTTAATCTCTAGAATTTCTACTTTATTTTTTGAATGTTTTAACTCTCTTTCTTCATATACTCTATTTGTTAGAACACTACTCTCCTGGTTTAATTTCTTTGTCTATGGTTTCCCTTTAGTTATTTGAAAATATTTAGAACAATTGATTTGAAGTCTTTGTCAGGTAAATCAAATGCCTACTCTCCACAGGGAAAATTTTTGTTAATATTTTATTATCCTTTAAATCATATATACTTTTTGGTTTCTTTGCATGCCTCATCATTTTTGTTGAATACTGGTGTTTTGAATATCATAATTTGGTAAGTTTGGTAATCAGGATTTTTCCTTTTCTCAAGGTTTGTTTTTGCTTGCTGTGGGTTGTAAGTTTTTGTTTGTTTAATGACTTTTAAAATAATGTTTTATAAATATATTTTTGTTGTGTTTGGTCTATGAAGCTTTGGTTCCTTTAGCTTGTGGTCAGCTAGGTGTTTAACAAAAAAAAATATTTAAAGTAGAGAGACAGAAAAGAAATACTTTCCAGTTTTTACAAAATGCCTCTGTTTTGGGACACTCTTTCACGGCTTAGCCATTCCATTTACAACTTTACCTTAATCCTCATTTTCAGCTTTCACTGAGCCTAAAAACCCAGCCACAGGTGAAAGCCTGAGGTTACCTCAGTTTTTTTTTTTTTTTTTTTTTTTTTTTTTTTTTACCATTCCTGCTCTCAGCATTCACTTGACTTGCTAGGTTTCCTGTTATAGCAGGAAAATAATTCACAGACTTTATTCCTGAAAATAACTCCCTGGTATTTCTACTAGTCTTTCATCATGTCAATTGTTTGCCCCTACTATAATCTTGTGCCCCATATGGTAGCAGATCATTCATTTGCCATTCAATGTTTCAAGGAATGATCTCTCCTTAGCTGCATTTCTGCTTTTCTGCCCTGAGAGAGTTTTAAGCTAAGTGAAACAAAAGCAACTGTCTTGCATGAGTCTTATAAGGAAACCCCCAGGCAAGTTAAAACACACAAACACAATTCCTTGGCAGTAAGAATCTCTGTTCTCTTCAGAAGCAGTTATCCACAACTAGAATGCTGGAAGCCCTCTTTGATGTAAATATCCAAGGTATTACTGGTGGCAAGTGAAAGTGACAGTATTTAAAATCTAAGTCTCTTAGTCCTGAGACTATGATCTTTCTGTGTTATGTATTTTCTTACCTGTTCATCTATTCCCCATATTTGGCCAAGCTGGTTTCAGTATATACTCTTTCACTCCTCCCCATGCACACTTGGTCTCTGATTAAAGTTGCATCTTCAAGATCTCTGTCCACATAGTTCACTTGCAACTTTGTACTATCTTCCTATTATCTACCCTTTCCAACAGGTTTTATTTCTCTTTTTCACTAGGCTGTTTTGTGGCCATTACTGAGCTACTCTTCTAAATTATACTGAAAACACTTTACTAGTATACATTCTTGTCATTAATTTCACTTGCCTCATGTATATCTTAATATTCAATAGCAATTTTATTTCTCTGATTATTTGGTTTTATCCATTTTTTTTCTCTTTTATTCAGTAAAAACTATTATATGCCAATTGGACCTTTATAATCTGTCTTCTGTGTCCATTATCTTTTTCTCCTTTTCCTTCCTTTTTTCTTTGACACTGTATTCTCATATTGGTTTTAATTTTTGTCCTTTGCATCACTGATTCGATTTTCTCCAGAATCAAATCTGCTATTTATTGCTATCAAAGCATATTTCCTGTAGCATTCATAGATTGTTGGCACATAACAATGATTCAACATGTTATAGTTTTTCTCTCAAGGTGAGAGACCAAGCAACTCAAAGGCACATTTGGGTATGGTCAATTGGAAACATTCTTGATACATAGACTCTCATTTTAGACTTTAAGGAAAGGTGGGAGGGGAATGTTAGGGGCTCAACCCACTACCTAAAAAATTCTGAGGCAAATCAGGCTTCAGGGTGTGGTCTTTGATGACCACTGAAATACCATGAGCATCAGCAATGGAGGAGGCCAGGGTAGGAACCTGAGTTACTTTAGGAGCTGGGAGAAGTGGCTATCTAGACCCCAGAAAATAAATGAACTCAATCTATCAGAAAAAGAAAATTGTATCAATTTTTGCCAGGATTAGAAATGTTTCTATTTTTTTCAACCCAATGGAATACATACAACATTTTTCACATCAATTTTACAGGTATATCAGAGGAAATCCATGGCATTTATATACATTCTTTCACTTTTCTAGAAGACTATATGATTAATAAAATTATAAAGTATTTAAAGATACTTAATTCTACAACTAGACTAAATATAAACTTTTTATGATTTATAAGGCAGTCTTACAGTGCCTCCTAGTACTCACCATAATCCTAAATTCTGTATTATGTATTTGCAAGTTACAAGTAGTTCAACTTGAGTGAGTACTGAATTTATGGCCACCAAAGAGACCCTGGAAATTGACATTTGCCATTAGAATGCATTACAGCATCCGCTCTGAGCATTTGTCTCATTCTTATAATAAAATCCATTTGTATCAATTTTTCATAAACTGGAATTTTCTCCAGTACTCCATTATTTAAAATTCAGATTTTATAACATGAAAGTGACTGGCAAAAAAAAATTTGAATGATGCTAGTAAAATTTTAAATTAATTTTAAATGCTTCATTTTTTAACATTCCAGTTTTTTAATAAAGGGGAAAGATTGTGAGTATATCTCATCTCTAATCATTACTAAAGTAAAAAGGATATTTCTCCAAAAAAATTGTTAAAACAAATTGTAGGTTTTCTTAATTTGAAAAATCTAAATTTTAAATAACAACTTATTTTCCAGGAATTTCCATATGAAAAATTCAAAGTGATTTTTCCTGGAGCTCTGGTGTAGAACACAGCCTGAGTATCCAGTTGCATAATACAAAACCTATGAGAAATTTTACCCAAACTCCAATTCTTATAGGAGGTCACATGTTCCCAAGTATCACCTGTTTTTAATTATGAATGAGGAGCCAAAAGTTGAAAGTACTATTGAGAGTACACTAAAATAAGTTTAATGTTGAACAAATAAAACAAAATTAGAAAATTAAAGCAGATTTTGTTAATTTGATCTAGTGCAAGAGTACAAGAATATATTTCCTCTAACTTAAAGCATTTTTGTTTTATATTTTCCTTCTTTCAGATGTGCATTTATTGGGTTGTTATTTTTGCTGTTACAAGGTATTTCCATTTCACAGTGGCAGATGTCCAGGATAACACAGTAAGTGGAATTTGGTACACTGTAGCTCAGGGAGGAGATCACTCAGGAGGATTTAATGTACTTGGAATGCCAACTAATTAAACACCTGGAGATGAAGTGCACTTTCCCTGGTTATATTCTGGCAACTGTGTCTTATTTCAATATTCATAGAATCAGAGCCAGGTCATGGGTGTGCAGTTTTAGAGAAATAACAATTCTGCCAACCCAGAGAATTTTCTCAAAATGTAGAAAAGACAGAAATAAAATTTATTTTAAATAAGCATATCCAGATTACAGTGCCTCATAGGTAAGTCAAAGAAATTCCACCCTGTTTATACAACCAGTCACAACCCATTATGTACATAAGTTCTCAAGTCCTCTCTAATAGAACTTAAAACCATCATTTCCTACAAATTATTTAATAAAGTTCATTCTAAGTTTACTTAGGAATTAAGGTAGCCATTTGTTTTAGTTAATTGCACTTCTCCAAAGGTATATTAAAACTTCTTATCTCTATGAAAAGCAGATGATTACAGCTCAGAGCAAGGTGCCCAGCTTAAACTCTCAATGTGTCAAGGAGCTAGAGGTGCTATCTTTGTAAATGTTTACATTTGAAAAGAGTGGTTCTCAGATTCTCAGACACTTGAAAACATTCCTTAGCTGTAAACCTGGCATGAAGATTATTAAGCCTCTAAAAAGATATACATGTGGGGCACCTGGGTGGCTCAGTGGTTGAACATCTGCTTTTGGCTCAGGTTGTGATCCTGGGGTTCTGAGATCCAGTCCCACATCAGACTCCCTGTAGGGAGCTTGCTTCTCCCTCTGCCTGTCTCTGCCTCTCTCTGTGTGTGTCTTTCATGAATAAATAAATAAATAAAATCTTTTAAAAAATAAAAAAATAAAAAGATATATATTCATATCAAAAGCTTAGCTTAGGAAAAGAATTCACAACTGCTAGGTTTCTCATAGGAAAACTAAGGAAAATAAAAAGGGAAAACATTTTCTTTCCATTTGGTAACATGGAAAATAAGTTTTTATTTATCCTTATGATAGGTAAAATAGCAGAGTACAGACAGGCACAAGGAAACACCTATTACAGTGGGAGTCCCAGTTGCATGGCATGGATGAAGCACACTAGAATAGCATTGCAAAAATTCAGAAAACTAAATTATTAGAACTAAAGTCCACAAAAGTAGACCAGAATCAACATGCTAAACCTAAACAGTGGCAGTGCCTACTAAAATGGAAATTTTAAATAGAATTTAAAAATCTAGTAAAATAACCCATATGTCCAAGATACAATTAAAAATCACTCATTACACCAACAACCAAGAAACCCACAATTTAGTAGTTGATTATATGTTTATTTGTATTGTTTTCAAATGATTTTTTTATCATTTTATTTTTTCCATCATGATCATTGTATTCTTTAATCCCCATCCCCCAATACCTCCCCTTTGGTAACCATCATTCCTTCTCTATAGTTAAGAGTTAGGCTCTTGGTTTGCTTTGTCTCTCTTTTTATCTATTTGTTCTGTTTCTTAAATTTCGCATATGAGTAAGATCATGTGGTATTTATCTTTCTCTGACAAACTGATTTTACTTAGCATTATACTCTAGCTCTATCCATGTTGTTGCAAACAGCAAGGTTTCATTTTTATGGCTAATATTCCATTGTGTGTATGAATGTGTGTGTGTATGTATATACACATATACACATGTGTGTTTATATCTCACATCTTCTTTATTCATTCATCTCTTGATGGACACAGGCTGTTCCCATCATATGGCTATCATAAATAATACTGTAATGAACATTGGGGTGCATGTATCCCTTTGAATTAGTGAAACTCACAATTTGAATGAGGAACAATAATAAACTTATGACAACACTAAGATGAAAAACATATTAAAATTATGTAAAAAGCATTTTAAAGCAGCAGTCAGAAAAATGCTTCAACAATCAACTACAAATGAAAGATAGATATCAGGGCAGCCCGATGGCTCAGTGGTTTGGTGCTGCCTTTGGCCCGGGGTATGATGCTGGAGACCCCGGAGTGAGTCCCACATCGGGCTCCCTGCATGGAACCTGCTTCTTCCTCTGCCTGTGTCTCTGCCTCTCTCTCTCTCTCTGTGTCTGTCATGAATAAATAAATAAATAAAGTATTTTAAAAAAAGAAAAGAAAAATAGATATCACTAAAGAAATAGAAGTTGTCAGGACACCTGGGTGGCTCAGTGGTTAAGTGAATCTGTCTTCAGCTCAGGGCCTGATCCTGGAGTACCAGGATTGAGTCCCATATCGGGTTCCCTCATGGAGCCTGCTTCTCCCTCTGCCTGTATCTCTGCTTCTGTGTGTGTGTGTGTGTGTGTGTGTGTGTGTGTCTGTCATGAATAAATAAATAAAGTCTTAAAAAAAAAAGAAAAGAAAAATAGAGATCACCAAAGAAATAGAAGTTGTCAGGACACCTGGGTGGCTCAGTGGTTAAGTGAATCTGTCTTCAGCTCAGGGCCTGATCCTGGAGTACCAGGATTGAGTTCCTCATCAGGTTCCCTGCATGGAGCCTGCTTCTCCTTCTGCCTGTGTCTCTACCTCTCTCTTTCTGTTTCTCTCATGAATAAATAAATAAATAAATAAATAGTCTTCTTAAAAAAAGAAATAGAAGTTGTAAAAACAATATCCAAATTGAAATTATAGAACTAAAAAATGCAATGACCAAAATAAGAAATTCTACTCAATAAAGTTACCAGAGATGACAGAGAATAGAATCAGTAAACTTGAAGATGGGTCAATACAATTTATTCTATCTGAACAGTACAGAAAAATTAAACTGGAGAAAAATGATCAAAATTTCAGTGATCTGTATAAAAATAACAAAATATCTAACATTTTACCAGAATGAGAGGAGAAATGGTGGGGCTGAACGAGTATGTAAAGAAACCATAGCAGAAAACTTTCCAGTTTTAGAAATAAATAAATAAATAAATAAATAAATAAATAAATAAACAAACAAACTTACAGAGTCGAAAAGTTGAGTGAACTTCAAATAGAATACACCCAAACAAAGCTATGCAGGCCCCATCATAATCAAACAGCTGAAAAATAAAGACAATGAAAAAATTCAGAGTAGTGTCAGCAAAAATGGCAGAGTAGGTAGCTCCAAGATTCTGTCTCTCCATAGAAACATTGGGAAATCAAGCAGAACAGTCAAAATCAACTTTGTCAGAACTCTGGAAAGCAATCAAAGAAAATATTGAATCAAGAAAAATCTACTTTAAAATACTAGGAAAATGTTGTGATATTTTATCTCCTTTTACCCAGCCTCCTCCCCAGCATAGGAATAGTCTTAAGATGACTGCAAAAATTCCCAAAATGGGACCCCAGTCCCTGGTTCCAGAAGTAGCAGAGCATATTTTATTTGCAAATTTTTGTGTTTGTCTTAGCCAACTTGTCTGAGGGATGCCTGAAATATTTTATTTATTTTGCTTAACTATGAACTTTCTCAGGACAGAAATGTCAGCACCCAGAAGGCATTCCTCAAAAACAGCAAAAGACAAATGAATAGCCCACTTCCACCTGAGGCAAAAGATTACCGCTGAGGCAAACAATAAATACACAGAAAGTCAGGGAATAAAGATTAGGGAGAGAGACTCTTTGGAGAATTACAGCACTAAAATTGTACCTAATATACCAAGGAATTTAGAAAGCGCATTTAATTTGCGCATTGCCCAGGGCAAAATGCATGTTCAAAAAGGACCTGAGAAGATCCTGAGATTTTAACGCTGACTTTGGGCTCAGTACAAACAGGAAGTGAGAGCTAAGATAAAATTATAAATAACCTAGCTAGGCACTGAAAGAAAGCACCGGCACCGAGTCAATCTGCAAAAACAAGGAGAATTATTTTCTTTTTAATTCTTTTTCCTCTGCCCCCTTTATTTGGCTGCTGGTAATTAAGTAAATATTTGTAAAAACACAAAGTGAACAAAAAGTGAAGGAACAGAGACTTCAGAGATCACAAAAGACAATACAAACATTATGAAAATCTTTTAAAATGTCACTAAAAAACAGCTACAGCAGCAAAATTAGATTGAAGAAGCAAAAGAATCTTATTTCACAGTTACAATGTTATAATATTCAAAATGTTGGTTTTCAACAAAAGATTCAAAGCATGAGAAGAAACAACAAAGTATGGTCCATTCAAAGAAAACTCATGAACAGCTGTCTCTGAGGAGGCAAACATATTGGACATAATAGAAGAGGACTTTAAATTACCTGTTGAAATATATTCAAATAGCTAATAGAAAACACGATCAAAGAATTGAAAGAAATCAGGAGAACAATGCATAACAGGTAGAGAATATCAATAAAGAGATATAAATTACAAAAAAGGAAACAAATGAAATTTTGGAGATGAAAAATGCAAAAACTGTAATAAAATCTCATTCAAAGCATTCAATTGAAGATTTGAGCAGGTGAAAGATTCAGTGAACTTTAAGATGTGAACTAATATTATTATTCAGTGACTTAAAATTATCCAGTGACTTGTCATGTACAAGGGATCCTCAAAATTAGCATCAAATATATCAACATAATTTATGGAGGACAAAAAGTAATGGGATGACACTTTAAAAGTATTAAAAGAAAAAAATCTTGTCAATTAAAAAAAAAACCTGTTAAAAGAAAAAAAAAACTGTTAAAAGAAAAAACCATCCAAAATACTATATCTGGCAAAAATTCCTTCAAAAATAAATACATTAATACATTCCCAGATGAAGAAAAGCTGAAGAGAATTTATCACTAGTAAACTTACCTTACAGGAAATACTAAGTGAATCTATCAGGCTGAAATAAAAAAGCACTAGACAGTAATTCTTCTTTTTCTGTATATTTTTTATTGGAGTTCGTTACCAACAAATAGCATAACATCCAGTGCTCATCCCATCAAGTGCCCCCCTCAGTGACCATCACCCAGTTACCCCATCCCCCCACCCAATTCCCCTTCCACTACCACTTGTTCATTTCCCAGAGTTAGGAGTCTCTCATGTTCTGTCATCCTCACTGATATTTCCCACTCATTTTCTCTCCTTTCCCCTTTATTCCCTTTCCCTATTTTTTATATTCTCCAAATGAATGAGACCATATAATGTTTGTCCTTCTCCTATTGACTTACTTCACTCAGCATAATACCCTCCAGTTCCATCCATGTTGAAGCAAATGGTGGGTATTTGTCATTTCTAATGGCTAATATCCCATTGTATACATGAACCACATCTTCTTTATCCATTCATCTTTCGATGGACACCGAAGCTCCTTCCACAGTTTGGCTATTGTGGACATTGCTGCTATAAATACTGGGGTGCACTGGAAAAAGGACAGTCTCTTTAATAAATGGTGCTTGGAAAATTGGACAGCCACGTGCAGAAGAATGAAACTAGACCATTCTCTTACACCATACACAAAGATAAACTCGAAATGGATGAAAGATCTAAATGTGAGACAAGAATCTATCAAAATCCTAGAGGAGAACACAGGCAACACCCTTTTTGAACTTGGCCACAGCAACTTCTTGCAAGATACATCTATGAAGGCAAGGGAAACAAAAGCAAAAATGAATTATTGGGACTTCATCAAGATAAAAAGCTTCTGTACAGCAGAAGAAACAGTCAAAAAAACTAAAGGCAACCTACAGAATGGGAGAAGATATTTGCAAATGACCTATCAGATAAAGGGCTAGTATCCAAGATCTATAAAGAATTTATTAAACTCAACAGCAAAGAAACAAACAATCCAATCATGAACAGAAATTTCACCAAAGAAGACATAAACATGGCCAACAAGCATATGAGAAAATGCTCCACATCACTTGCCATCAGAGAAATACAAATCAAAACCACAATGAGTTACCACCTCACACTAATGACAATGGTAAAAATTAACGAGACAGGAAACAAGAAATGTTGGAGAGGATGTGGAGAAAGGGGAACCCTCCTGCACTGTTGGTGGAAATGTGAACTGGTGCAATCACTCAGGAAAACTGTGTGGAGGTTCCTCAAAGAGTTAAAAATAGATCTGCCCTACGACCCAGCAATTGCACTGCTGAGGATTTACCCCAAACATACAGATGCGGTGAAAGACCGAGACACTAGACAGTAATTCAAAACAACACGAAGAAATAAAAAAACAGTGGTAAAGATCACTGCATAGGTAAATATAAAACCCAGTATTATTGTGTTTTTAGTTCACAACTCCTATTTCTAATTTCCTATATGGTTTAAAATATAGATACAGATAAGTATAAATCTATGTTAATGGTCAAACAATGAATAAATTTTAAATTGATGCAATAACAACCTAACAAAGAAGGAATGGAGCTGTAAAGGAATATGGTCTTAATGCAATTGCAGCTAAACTCAGATCAATTCAAACTAGAGTGATGTATGTTTCACAAATTGGGGATGTTAAATGTAATCCTTATAATACACATAAGGAAACATATTGAAAATATGCACAAAAGGAAGAATGGGTTAAAAAAATAGAGTCAACCTATATGTTGTCCATAAGAGAGTCATTTTGAATCCAAAGATACAAATAGTTTGAAAGTGAAAGGATGGGAAAAGATGTTCCATGCCAGTAGGCACCACAACAGCTTGAGTGGCTATGATAAAAAAATAGACTAAGTAAAAAAATTACTATAAGAGAAAAAGAGTGATATAGCATATTGATAAAAATGTCAATTCATTGTGGTTTAATGACTACAACACATATACATCAAACAAGACAGTTTCCCAAAATACATAAGGCAAACATTGATAGAATTAAAGTAGTTCTGCAACAATAGCTGGAGATTTTATAACCCCATTTTCAATAACATATAAAAAATATTTTTTAAAAGATTTTATTTATTTATCTGAGAAAGAGAGAAAGAGCACAAACAGGGAGGAAGCAGGGAGAAGAGGGAGAAGCAGGTTCCCTGCTGAGCAGGGAGCCCATTGTGGGACTCAATCCCAGGACCCTGGGATCATGACCTGAGGTGAAGGCAGATGCTTATCAAACTGAGCCACCCAGGCACCCAACAGATAGAAAATCTTGACAGCAAATCCATAAGAAAGGAGAGGAATTGAACACTACAAACCAATTAGAACTAACAGACATAAATAGAACACTCCACGCAACAACAGCATAATACACATTCTCCTGAAGGGTATATGGACAATTCTAAATGACAAATAAATGTTAGGGAAAAAAAACATGTTGCAACAAATAAAAAATGTTAAATCCTTTGACTCTATATCACAATGGACTGAAATTAGAAATTTAAAAAAAAAACAGAAGGACAAAAAAAAAAAAAAGCAAGACCCAAGTGAATGCTGTCTACAAGAAACCCACTTTAAGTATAAAGCTACATACGAAATTAAATGCATGGAGAAAGATATAAAATGCTAACACTAGCACTGCCTTCGGCCCAGGGTGTGATCCTGGAGACCCGGGATCGAGTCTCATGTCAGGCTCCCTGCATGGAGCTTGCTTCTCCCTCTGCCTGTGTCTCTGCCTCTCTCTCTCTCTGTCTCCTCTCTGTGTATTTTCATGAATAAATAAATAAAATCTTAAAAAAATAAAACAAAAAAATGCTAACACTAATCAATAAAAGTGGGAGTAGAAATATTAACTTTAGAGCAGACCAGAGCAAGGAAAGTTATCAAGGACAGAGTAGGGCATTACATAATGATCAATGGGGTCAATTCTCAAAAAAGACATAATAATCCTTAATATGTACATACTTAACATCAAAAGCACACCTTAACAAATTTTAAAGTATAGAAGTTAAACAATATCAGCTCTCAAATTACCATGGAATTAAACTAAAAGTCAGTAACAAGTAGTTGAAAAGTCCCAAAATAATTGGTGATTAAACAACATAAATCTAAAACATGAGTTAAAAAAGAAATTTCAAGAGAAATTTTTAAATATTTTGAACTAAATGAAAAGAAATCCTAGATCTTTCACTTTCTACATTTATGATTTATACAAAAGACCTAATTTCTCTTAGGCACAGTTTCCTCATCTGTAAATTAGGGATAGCATTATTTCCCACTTCTGGGAGTTGTTGTGAAAGTTAAATGAGATATTTGTAAAATGCTTAAAACATGCTTGATGTTCAACAAACATTAGTTGTTCCCTTCCCAGACCAACCACAATAGATTCCATCCCCAACTTCAAGAATTTTCTAAGTCATTGGTACAAAAGTGATTGAATCTGAAATCATGTAGAAACCATAGAAACCGTTGATAGCAAATTGACAGACAAAATAATCTCAAATTGGAAGTACAATTTCATGCACATATTGATTAAAATAAAACACAACTTCTGCAGTTTTAACTACTATTTCTCTTATTTCACTACTTTTCAGCCTCACATTCCTAGTCTATATTTTTTGAGGACTCTTCAGCTTTTATCCAAAAATCTGTAGACACCTAAAGTACAAGGAATTGATATCATTGTTTTCTAAATATCCACACTAATAAAATGAGGGAAGAAATGAGATGATTAAAATTATTTGGCTAAGAAAATCATCAGGGAAAATGCAGTGATTATAAATTATTAGAAAATGATAATAAAAAAATTAAAAAAAGAAAATGATAATGAAAAAATCAAACAAGTGGATAGTGTAATTTTGATTCAATGTTGTTCTTTTGTTGTTGGTTGTTATTGCTGTATTTGGAAGGTGTATCAACCTTGATCTTGCTAATTCCATTTTTAAATATAAGTCCCAAAACAATGTTAAATGGCTTATATTCATCATTATTCTTCCCAATTTAAACCCTCTGGAGGAAAATCAAATAGAATTAGTCTTAAAAGACTATAAAAATAAAAAAGACTGTAAAATATACACACATTTTGTCAAGATACAATAAAGAAAATTCATGTAATATTCTACTATGAAAACTCTTGCAATACTAGGTAAAATATGTGTCTCTTCTGAGCTACTACTACTGAGAAACCTGTAAAATGAAAATTATTTTTTCGTTTACCCTGATTTTTTTCTGTGTATAGAAATCTGCCTGACCTAATATTTTACCCAGGAAGCATCTGAAATACATTAGACTAAACTCCTGAATCAGTTACAGAATAGAAATTCCCAACCCATTGAAATTAAATTTGTACTTACTTGGCTTCCAATGTCAATCGTTGATCATTAGATTTATGGACAGACATGCCCCCTAGTGGTTCAAACAGGGGATAAGAAAGCTGGACAGTCTTGGCTTCTGTCACTATTGCTGGTAAATTGCTGTCTTCAGAGAAGGCTGATTTAATATCGTAGATATATGCATGGCTTATAAGTATCAGAGCTGTAGGTGTAGTAAGTCTTAACCCAGAGGTATGTGAAATCTAATATTCTCATTAAATCCCCATATCTATATTCAAATATTTGTTTACTGGAATTGTGTGTGTGTGTGTGTGTGTGTGTGTGTGCACCTGTATATGTGCCTGTGTGTAAAATAGAGATGTTATCTTTCCAAATGAAAGAGGATGTTGCTGTATATATAAATACCTTTAATAAAAATGTTTCAAAAATATTTAGTGTTTCTCAAAAAAGATCAGACCTTATTTTACTTAAAGCTACTAAATTATATAACACATATGATGTGATGCTCTCTAGAATGAAGAATTCAAACAAATTGTAACCAAACTAATACAGAATATGCTCTCTTGCACTAAAAGTGTTAAAGTTAAATAACACTGTGAGGAATATTTAAAGTTATTTCTTGCATAGTGTAGGAAGTTGGTCTGGGTTTACATAACTATAAGTTTAGATGTTGGTGCATCTTGCTTAATGTAGAAGTGTTAATACAAAGAGAGAGAATAAGTGCAATATGTATATTTGGCAAGTAGTCTATGTGATCATCAATTTCTAATATTTTACAAGCCTGGATTTTTTTTGGTATTACCTCTTCTTAAAGTTGGATCATGAATATTTAGTAGAATTTAGTAATTAAAAATCTTTTCTTAGGCATCTGGTGGAAACAGCCTGCTTCTGTTGAGGTTTCTGACCTCTTTGAAAAATCAAAAAGCATAGTAATTTCTTCCATATTTTCAGAGAATCAAGCTTTTAAAGTAGCTTTATCTGCAAATAGTTTTACACCAACAGTATTTCATACCATATTGAATAATTGTGTTAAAATTTAAAAGATGAAATTAAGGATTAGCACATTGCAGTATTTGTTAAATACTTATTTAATGAAGGATAGAGAATACAATTGATTAGGTCCATATAACTGCCTTCTTAACTGATCTTGGAAACAAAATTAATTCCTTAAATAAAAGGGTTATCTTTTGAAAAGAAAGTCCAATATTTCTTCATTAAATGGTATCCCCAAAGGGAATATGATCATTTACTCTAAAGCTCTCTTCTTACTCATTTTCCAAGTGAATTTCAGTCTCCATGTATTTTCCTTTTCTTTGTTCAGACTCAATAAAATGATCCAACTTGTCTTTGTTGAATATAATGCCTTTCAATAGAAGGCACTAAAAATGCATGTTGTTTGATTATTTAGGTGCCTGTCACTACACTAAATTACTTAAATGAAGAGAACAGAAAATTCAAATTAAAAATCAACATTTCTAATGACACAAGGAGACAGTGGAAAAGAGGGTTTAAACATTTGTCAAAGCAAAACAACCTTGAGAGGGAATATTATAGGGGCTTCATTTTAAATAACCCTATTAATGAGCAGCATTTATAATTGAACCTACTGTTAATGACAGTATTAACTGAACAAAGCATTTGGTGACTAGGTGTGTGCTCAAGCTGTTTCTTATGTTAGCTTTCCTTTTTTTATAGGTTACTAACATGTAAAATATATTTAATTAGTCTGCCTTTGAGGCTTGTTTGTTTAAAATAACTATCTTTAAGTATTTTGTTTATATTATGGTCAATACACTATAAAGGAATTTTTTTTTATTGTTTGGAGAACAGTAGTAAAATACATCAACATTAGACCTTGATGCAGCTAAAACAAAGCAAAAACAAAATTATACTCCAATATCCTTGAAATCCTTTTTGTTTTATAGTAAATGTGGATTGTTTCTTTAGCTTTGTGTTTTGAACAGATGTGTATTTGCATAATGTGAAGATTTAGTTAGCCTTGTGAAAGGAAAATCACATCTCTATTTTACAATGAGACTAATATATGTATAAAGAATTAGATAAAGCAATCCAAAAACAAGGACATGATTTACACTTCTGTTCTAACCCACTCTTTGTACTTAAGGAGCTACAAGATGTATCTTGAATGTGTAACACTATGCCTAATTTTTGATAGAATGTATAAAGGTATTCCTCATCGTAGAAAATTATTCTCTTTGC